>NC_060139.1:361546759-364173009 GCF_021461385.2 Schistocerca piceifrons | reverse complement strand
CAATGACATGCAAACAACCCCTCTCCGGAGCTCCGTCGGCTTGTCTACTAAAGTTCAAACATCGATGCAAAAAGCCCATTTTTGTGTGTTTGGGATTCCATAACATTTACAGATTTTCATAGCGGTCAGGGCTCGTTGTCTATGAAACAGTCAAGACACTGAATTGTAAACCTTAGTGTCTGTATACATTTCAGCAAGCAAATCAACTGTTAGCAACTTACGCTGGTACTGCAGTATACAAAGTTATTTATTATATTTACTGTTTGACATTCGATGTCGAATAAATTAATACCTGAATTCTCTGTACACGAATCGCACCTGTTTCTCGCTCCTGTATCCGCTAAAGAAGCACAAGGCATGCAAAGAAAGTTTCGACACACAGATGCTGCTTTATGACAGGCTGCACTGTGAAAGCGTATTTGCTGTAGCTTATAAACTGTTATTTCCTTCACGTAGAACTGTTTGATGGTATCTGCGACTGTGTATGATATAAGGCCAATTTAAAAAAGATGCTTGCGTGATTCACATATTTATTAAAATTCCACGACGCCTTTCGAGAGTTTCTTCCTAATCCACAAATGGATACTATTTTGTTTTTGCTTATAATTTGACGGCTATATTCGGAGTAGAAATGTACATATAATTTTTGTAGCAAAACAAAAACATAAGAAAACGGGAAGCAACGTCTGGCTGCAGTGAGCAAACACGCCAAAGTAAGCCTCTGTCTGTGAAAATCCTCGAACCTCGAAATGCATCTCGGAGATTTAATAATAATAAAAAAAAGTGACTGACGTAGACATCTGCCTTCTTTATAGTACTTTTACAAAATTAGCGGTAAATATTCTTTCTTGTTGTTTTTGGAGAGCTACTCGACAAGTTTGTTTTAGTATTTGTGCCATTTACAAGTGTTCCTGTTGACGTTACATTTATAAGGCATTTTATTCTACGTATATGTAACAGTGATACGAGATTTTTATCTTATATTGTGATCATATCTAGATAGAGTGACGTCCATAATACATCTTAGAACGTAATTTCTTTTATTTACTACGTTGTTAACAGAGGTGACTTCTATAGAACTTTCGTGTTAATTTTTGACAGTTATAAAATGACAGAGCGTTCCATTGATGCATTATGTTTACAAGCAAATTATATTTTACGTAGCCAGAGATTTTTTGTCTGAGATAATTTTGCGTTATGTAGATGCACGATCTTAATGTTGCCTAATTTTCTTGTTTATCGTGCTCTGTCATCCCTTTTACATTTCTATTGTTTTAATAAATATTTCCAGATAATTTTTCTGTTTGAGGTCCATTTATTCGTTTAGGGTATCATTCAGATATCTATTTACGTGTGTACGAGTTTCTAGTTCTTCCAGAATGTTCATGGTTTGACTTTTTGGTATCCTAAGTAGAATTTTCAAAGCGTTTTCGATTGTGTTCATTCCGTCGTTTTTATTTCTTAAGTGTAAGTAAAAAATTGATTGGTTGCTTTCGCAATCTCTCGTGTGCTCTTTAAATCTTATACTAAAGCGCAATCCTGTGTGCCCAGTGTATAAACTTCTGCAGTCGTAAAAGTATAAAGAAGATGTCGTATCATAACCTTATGCAAGCTGCAAGCCCAGCAGAGAAGTTATTCCACAGATATCTGTTTCAGTTTTTCTTTCGCTTATAAAGGACCTGTGAAGTATCAGGTATATCTTTTCACAGATCTAATCGAAGCACTGAGGTCAAACATCTTCGGATATTCGACAAACTGTGAGCAGACACTGTGCACTTCAACTGTGACGTGTGCCTATTCTACATCAGGTCGCTCTGGTAGCACAAAAAATGTATCTTCGTCCGATGTGTCAATGACACGTTGAGAGGCGTTCATTCGTGTTCCCGTCTACTTACCAGTCAATTTCTGGAGCACACAGCAGGACAACACCTCTTGCACGTATCTAAAATTTGGATATTCACAATCTCCTTGCAATCCCCCTTTCCTTTTATCTTAATCTGTCACCTTTTTAGTACCAGCTTACGTCGCACTTGCTAGACCTTCTCTTTCGCTATACTTGTTGACAGTCAGTTGAATCGTCGCGCATCTTCAACAGTTTCCGACGCAAAAGATACTGAAACTCATCGTAAACACTTTTCTTGTAAAAGGTCACTGTTCGGTACAATTTATCAGCACCCTTGAACTGTGGCACATTCCTTAAGTTCGATTGGTTGATTCGTGGAAGGGGACCAAACAGTGAGGTCATCGGTCCCATGGGATTAAAAGGAGCCAACCTGACATTTAACTGAAGCGACTTAGGAAAATCACAGAAAATCTAAATTAGGATGGCCGGACGCGGGTTTGAACCGTAGTCCTCCCGAATGCGAGTGCAGTGTGCTAAGCACTGTGCCAACTCGCTCGGTCTGACGTTCGGCTACCCGCAGTACAAAAATTGGGTTCAGACAACGGGTTGTGCGAATACAACGGAAATTTCTGAGAACAATCTCAGGTTCACAGAATAAAGCGCGTCGGAGAATACAGATCACCCGAGAATATTCTCATCCTGAGTAAAAGGGTGGGGGAATTTCTTAAAACAAAGAACGTTTCGTATGAATGAAACTAGAGGAGCTTCTCACAATCGCAGAACATTCTCCGGTTTTTGAAGTTAGTTCTGTAGCATACTTCGAGCTGAGTAAGTTCTGGTAAGGTTAAGTTTTACCAAGTCATTTTAGTAAAAATGTCAGAATTTATGATGCTTGGAAAGCAGAAAAAGACGCACATACCCCGAAGAAATACTGAAGAGGGATACTCCAGAAGTTTATAACGGTTTAGCAATAGAAAAATTATTTGCCTGGCGAACTTTCTTCCCGAAAATCATGAACGAAGAGGGGGTGACTTTTCAAATGAAGTGAAAACTATAAGATTTTTGTTGCTATTTAGCAGACCCAAGTTTTCAGACTGATGTAGGTACACACCATACAACTGTGTCACTGGCGTATCAGATGTTCATCAACATGCTTTCGCACAGCATGAATCTTATATTTTGCTATGTTAGGAATAAGTAGGCGGGTTAGAAAACTTAATCAGTGATTTATTACAAACCTAGCGATCTGATTCTCGGGACGAACCGCTTACGTGCTTGACGCGCGAGCGCACCATTGTGCGCAGTATTTAACCAAAATTATCTTTGTTAGAAAACTGACAGAGTTCCGATTTGGAGTAGATGAAAACGTCATGTAATCTTAAGATTTCGTTCGCACAATGTGTTCACGTAAATTCAATAAGAAAAATTTTCACCGGATGTCGAAAATTCGGCAACATGGCGAGAAAACGCATTTTCGTAAACTGTCCGTAATCGTCTTCATAATTTGTTGAGTCACATAAAAGAAAACTCTAAACGTAGTGTAACTCATGTAGAATATATTTGTACACTGAATAGTTTGCCTGTTTGATCGAGCTGAGTGAAACGTAACATCACACGTGTGTTCTGTGCCGGGCACGACACACAGCATGGACTTTGACAGGAAAGAGGGGAGGTAGTGAGCAGGTACACCTCGTCGGAGAGTATGCTTACAATTTTTTATTCTTACGAAGTTCCTCAGAGAATGTTCTTTAGCTCTGAGAATCTTCCCCGGAGAATTTGTTTTTATTATTTTATTCAAACGACCCAATGTGTTCGACGCTGCGAGAGGCTTCTCGATACGCCGCTCCGTACGCATGTTTACGAACGCATTTCTAACAGTGTTGCGATTTCTGTATAATTTCAATCTCCAAAATTCTTCGATACATTTTGTGTTTATCCAAGCAAGTACCTTATATGGAAAGCCATGGTGAATCAAAAGTGCAAGTGTTTCAATTGGAGCCGTGCGGGGTAGCCACGCGGCCTAGGGCGCCTTGCCACGGTCCACGGTCCACGGTCCCCCCCCCCCCCCCGTCAAAGCTTCGAGTCCTCCTTCGGGCATTGGTGTGTGTGGTGTCCTTAGTTTACGTTACGTAGATTAAGTAGTGCGTAAGCCTAGGGACCGATGACCTCAGCAGCTTGGTCCCATAGGAATTTACCACAAATTTCCATTTTTTTTCCCAATTGGACGCTACACCGGATACCTGTGTGTGCCTAGTCCCCCACAGTTATCCACCTGGGGAAAGGTAACCTACAGTTTAATGTGGAATCTGAGCCACGTGTCGTTTCTGGCGACTATTCATAATGGAGAGATGAAGGCTACGTTAACAGTAGACTGAAAATTTGCATGGTGCGACTGGGATTCAGTCCCGAGACCTCTCGGTTACCCGACACGCGCTTTACCCCCAGCCCACCAGAACAGACTAGTGAGTCAAATTAAAACTAGTTGATACACCTAGTTTCTCCACTTGGCAATGGTAGTAAACGATGTGATGCAGTGGTTAGCACACTGGACTCACGTTCGGGAGGACGATGGTTCAAATCCCATTCCACCCATTCAGATTTAGGCTTTCCTTGATTTCCTACATCGCTTAAGACGAATGTCGAGATGGTTCCTTTGAAAGAAATCCAAGCATGTGCTCTTGGGTCTTAATCACTTCGGGACGTAAAAATCTAATATTTTTTACTTCTTCCTTTCTTATTAGCCAGCAGATACACAAAGGTCATGTATGTTGTGTATTAGAGCCATGAACTGAGGAGGGTTATGATTCGTCTTTATAAGAGAATGTTCTTAGTTTTCACTAATACAAGATGCTGTCATCAACCCGGTAATTGGTTTGAGCATCACAGTGCTTTACTAGACGTGGTCCTATTACCTCCCTCCAACCTTAAACCGACTGGATGACTCTGAACCACGGTGCTATGCCGCATTTTTTTACATTAACAAAAGTGCCACAGGTGTGATACGCGACAAGTGACAGATAAAAATTCAAGGACAGACCCAGGGGTGGAATCCGAAACAATATTAACATCGAATCTGAAGTAATAACTGCTAATTTTAGAGCGTCATAGGAGCGGTGTGTGCAGTAAATCACGTTTACTGTTACTTCACTGGATGTATGTTAGTTAAAGAAGTGCAAAATAGACGCACACAGGCACGTTAACGTGACTAGTATACGGGAGGGGGAGCGGAGAAACATGCTCTATAACTCAAAGAACAGGAATTATTTCCCATTTTTACAATCAAAATTCATGATACAATGTGGAAAGAAGCTACGCCTTTACGTGCCTGTGTAACAGCAAAGGCTATTGGCCGCCAACAAAACCAAACAATCTTTGCAAGCCAAAGAGGAAACGAAAAAAAAGGCAGAACTTGCTGATATAAATTTCCCCTTTGCCTTAATTAACCCTGGACACTCACTGCGACGGCGAAGGCAAATGACTGGACGCGAGAAGGGACTAATGAGGCAATGAATCACCCGAGCAACTCTCCGTACACAAAATGCTCACTCGCTGCTTAGAATTGAGATTTCGTAAGCTTCTTTTTAATAGAGTTTGACGCCTAAGGATGCGAATAAATTAATTTCATAACCGCCCTCAAAAGGATACGAATAATGGTAAGAGAGTCGTCCTGCAACGTCCAACCTGTTGAAAGCGTTACCTATTGAACACAGTGAGAAATTAAAGCTTCTGATTTGTATGCGCGCGGCTGGTCGTAAATTTATGCGAGACAGCGCTGAAGAACTAATCGAACTCCAACTCGCGGAGAACTGTAAAGGAAAGAAGTTAATTTTCACGTGTAGCCTCCAGGCTGACATGACTTCGATGCGTCTAAGAGAAATTATTACGTACTAAGACGCTGAAAACGCGCTAGGTGGAGCTGGGTTCAGATCTCTGACCGCCCATTCTGATTTACGCTTCCCGTTGTCTTTATAAATTAGTCGATGCAAGAGCTAGTTTCAGTTCTCTCTCCCATCCTTACCGAAATGGGTTGAGACTCCAGTACTAACAACTAAACTGAAGCCAGGACATTAAACATATTCAGAAATTTCTGTTTTTATTTTCAGTCTGTGAGATTTTGTGATCATAGATGGTAAATAAAGAATTCTTATACGTCTGGGATCGCCGAGGATGTAAGTGGAAGTGTAGTGGGTGTTCAAATGAAAACGAGACAAATGGAAAACAATTAAGTAAGCTGTTTATTATATCAAAGGTAATCGCTGAAGCTGTTAATACATTTATGCCACTCCGAGGGGAGAAGGTCAACGCCTTCACGGAAAAGTGTTTGCGGTTGACTACGGAATCATGATTGTAACTGGGCGTGCTCCTTTTCGTCAAAAGCAAATCGACGGCCACATAAGTCTTTCTTCAGGGCTCCAGAAATATGGAAATCGCATGGGGACCGAACGGGAGTCGAAGCGATAGCCACGTAACATAATCATGACCTTTTCCTTTGACTGCAAGGGCCCGCAGCACATTGACTTTCTGGAACACGACGCCACCATAAACGCACAGCGGTATGTGACACTTTCCAAAAACTGAAGCGCACTGTCAAGTCCAAACGCCCATGGGTATTGGACGGTACCATTCTGCTCCAGGATAATGCTCACCCGCATCTTGCCAATCTTGTTTCGACTACGCTGCAAAAGTTTCGCAGGGATGCCCTTACATAGCCTCCATACAACTTCGATCTTTCCCCATGCGATTTCCATATTTTTGGAGCCCTAAAAAACGAGATTCGTGGCCGTCGACTTGCTACGGATGAAGAAGTGCACGTCAGCGTACAATCGCAGTACCGTAGGCAACAGCAAACATTTCTCCACGGAAGCACTAACTGTCTTGCCTCACAGTGGGATGAACGTATCAACAGCTAATACCTTTGAAATAATAAACAATTTACTTACTTTTTTATCTTTCTCTTTTTCATTTGATGGTCCATTATATGTTGTCGATCGTAAATATATTTCGAGTTAAGCATTAGTCAGTTTGCCTACCGGAAATGGTCAAGCGATTTAAAAAACTCGCAAAACGGAATAACTTGGGGTGAAAAGCTAAATGAATACGTTGCGTCCTTCGTTGGAGCTACAGATTTCAAAGATTTCAAATGAGTTCCGGTGTCTACTAAGGGATAATTTACACGAAAAACTACAAAATAAACCAGGACGGTGTCGAGGCCATTAGAGAGAAAACAAAAGCAGATTACAAAAGAAATCGATAGGAATTTGACCAGGACGTTATTTAAGGGTAAAATTATACAGGGGAATCGAGAAACACAGGTTGGGTTTTTGACGCCACTCATCTCGAACTCACTTCTCTAGCTGACAAAAAATGCCCCCTGCCAGCATAAATGGGGAACGGGATAAGTACACAGCTTGTAATAAGCTGAAGTGATTCGCGAGCACGGAGAAAAAATGATCGAAACCAGTCGAAAAAGCCGCACTCCTCGAAGAATGCGAAATCATTTCTTCATGGAAAATAAGTTTCTATTTGGCTCCCTTACGCATATTTGTTCGCACCTGTTTGGAGTAAAGATTGATAGGCTTTACAGAAAAGGAAAAGTGATTTAATATGTGAATCTTGGTCCCGTATGAATAACAGGGATGCGATCTTTTGCTCTCCTGTGGAGGAAAATAAAAGGTAAGTTTTTGTGACGCAGATGGAGACCTCGCGTTCGATTCTAGATGAAGTGGTTGCCGGAATCGCCAACAGGGGGCAAGCGGTGGAGCACCTGCATAAGAGAAATATTATTCGCATGAAGCGGGTCCCACCGATGGTTGGTTTAAAGGCGGGAGAAGGGACCAAACTACGAGGTCATCGGTCCTTTGTTCCTAATAAAACAATGCCACAACTGTGAGAATAAAACGGACGAAACATTAAACACAAAACGGAAAAAAAACGAAAAGCCACAAGAACGAACGGAAGGCAACGAACACTAACAGGAACAAAAGAGGACAAGAAAACAACAGAGAGGCGCTAGAAACGGAAGAGAGTAAAACATGAAAGCAGATTAGTGTCTGGCCAACCACGAGAATAAAAAGGGAAAGCCAGCCACTCCGCAACACATTAAAACCTCCACCCTAAAAGCAGTAGGGTGGACGACACAGAGGGACAAAGGAGGTCTCACCGAGATGAGCAATGTATTCAAAGCAATGCAGGAGTTCTTTTAGTGACCAAGTTCTTGGTAGAGATACTACGATAGAAGGATTCAAGTGCCTCATTTTAAGATCTGCTTCTCCAGAGCATAGAGATTTGATGTAGATCCAAACACGTAGTCCACTTGGTGTTAATTTGATAGTTTTACGTGTCGCCTTCAGTGTGTTGGAATATTTTTGGCGTGCAGCGTACGTAATTTTGTTGAATTTTTTGTTGCTTCACCGTGAACAGTAATTTTTCTTGGGGAAGACTTACTGCAGACTTTTGATTAGATGACAACGGCGTTTCCTTTCATTCTAAAAGACGGTCCAAGTCACCTTACGCCCAGTGCAAGCCGTGCTGGGTGAGAGTGGTGACTCGCGCTTGTGGGCGGCAGACAATGGACGGCTGTCATCAGACGGCGAGCGCCGTCGTGTCCGCCGTACATCAGCCTGATTACATCGGCAACGCGACCGGCTCCAGAGCTCAATAGCAGTGCGTCTCACCCCCACCCCCAGTTTAAACTGCACCTACTGCCCACGTCTCTTTTGCAAATTACGGGACATCTCCTGAGCACAGCTTATTTCCAGGGCGTCTACACAGCATTTCTGTGCATAATACTGAGCGACGTGGCGCAATGGTTTGCATGCTGGTTTCCCATTCGGAAGAACGACAGTTCAAACCCGTGTCCAACCATCCTGATTAGGTTTTCAGTGACTCCCCTAAAATGCTTCAGGTAAATGAAGGGATAGTTCCATTGAAAGGACACGGCCCATTTTCTTCCCCATTCTTCCCTGATCCGACCTTGTGCTTCGTCTCCAATGACTTCGCTGTCTCCTCCTCCCCCTCCTCCTCCTCATCCGCCAATAGTGCAGCCACTGCAGCTGGTCGCCGGACGGAACTGTACTATTGTCAAAAGTCCGTTGAAGTAGATTCAAACTTGCTCCCGTACGGTAACACGTTGTTTTTGTTAGCATGTCCACAGCATCGCTGCCTCTTCAAGTTCCTCTCGAACACTCGATGCGAGTAATGCACCACATTTTTTCTCGACCAATTCTCTTGAAAAAAAAGAAAGTGCGGAATTTCTTCTGGGACATAGCGGAATATTCCCGCCTCAGTCCCTGTAGTTTCATGAAATTCCGACAGGCGGTGGCGCTGTAAGTAGCCTTCAAAATGGCGTCGCTAACGGAGCTGCGTTTCAAGCAGAGCGCTGTCATTGAGTTTCTTTTGGCGGAAAACCAGAGCGCCGCTGATAGTCGTAGGCTCTTGCATGGTGTCTACGGATACCGGGCAGCGAGCCGGCCGCTGTGGCCGAGCGGTTCTAAGCGCTTCAGTGCGGAACCGCGCTGCTGCTACGGTCGCACGTTCGAATCCTGCTTCGGGCATGGATGTGTGTGATGTCCTTAGGATAGTTAGGTTTAAGTAGTTCTGAGTCTTGGGGACTGATGACCTCAGATGTTAAGTCCCATGCTTAGAGCCATTTGAACCATTTTGAAGCGGGCAGTGAACAAAACCATATTGACTCGTTGAGCGACGTGTGTGTCATCGTAACACGTCCTATCTCCAGCGTGCTGGCCGGCAGCACACAGCCATGACTCCTGCAATGTTGGAACGTGCGCACACTCTTATCCGAGGTGATCGACGGATTATAAACAAACGCCTCGCTGCCCAAACGAACGTCCCTGTTGATAGGGCTCACAAAATCGTCCACGAAATGGGGTACTCAAAGGTGTGCGCCCGCTGGGTTTCTCGCCACCTAATAGAAGACTACGAGTAGAAGCAAACGACCGTTTCTGAGGGATCGCTTGCGCGTTACGAGGCTGATCGTGACAATTTTTTGTCGAACATCGTCACAGGCGATGAAACATGGGTTCATCATCTCGAACCGGAAACAAAACGGCAATCCATGTAATGGTGCCACACCATCGCTCCTCCGAAGAAAAGCCGCATCCTCAGCTGGTTAAGTCCTGGCGACGGTTTTCTGTGACTCTGAAGGGGTTATCTGTTTGATGTCCTCCCTCACGGTGCAACGACCAGCTCGGAAGTGAGTTGTGCTACTCTCAGTAAACTGAAGACACGACTTCAGCGTGTTCGTCGCTACAAAAGTGCAAACGAATTTTCCTCCTCCATGACGACGCGATGCCTTTCACAATTCTGCACACCCCAGAGGGTACACAAAACATCGGACTGTTCTTCCTCATCCATCCGACAGCCCGGGCCTCGCGCCTTCCGAGATCCATCTGTTTGGCCCAAAGAACAACGCACGTCGCGGGAAGAAGTAAGTGCGTAATGGCGAGGCTATTGACGATACAAAACGGTGGTTCCGAAGTTGGCCAGTAGAGTGATACCAAGCGGGCATACAGGCCGTCTCAGTAGGTGATATAAGGCCGTCGCATTGAACAGAGATTATGTCGAAAAACTGTGTTTGCAGTTTAAAGAGCGGGGAGTAATATGGTGTATTGGAATACGAATAATACGGACCTGCTTTCAGAGAAAAAGTGTTGCATTATTTGTTGTAATCCCCTCGTAAAATCACTGATACATGAGTACAGCCGTTATCGCCTACACTGTTAACTAAGCCTGTTACGTTTTCTGAACTTTATAGTCACGTCTGCTATGGCAAGTACGAACAAATTTAGGAAGCGTTCTACGTATTATTTCTATACTTGGTTTATTTTTGCCGCTAACTGAGGGATCTTTAAGAATATATGTTGATATATGCACAAACGATTGCCAATGACAACAATCAAACTCTTCGAAAAGAATAGTCTTATATAACGCAACAGTGTAGCCATCAAATCCGGATTCGGAAAAGGACTAACTTAGAGCGAATAATTGTTTCAGCTAATTATTTGTATCTCCATGCAGCTGCAATTGTGGTTTGCATACCTTTGATGTACAAATACAACTGTTGTTCGAACATTAAAAAAAAGTTACACGAGCACACGACATCACAGATGCAGCCAGAATGCCCAGGGTCACAATGTTTCAATGGTTCTATTTTGATGCGATTAACCTTCTACGATTCCCAAGACCTCTCTATAGAAGTCACGCGATTCCAGTTGCCTACTAAGTAAAGATCAGTATAACCAATTACGTACGTTCCTTTTACCCGTAAATATAGGACCAGATAGATGTTTCAGATTTCAGGATTGGGGTTCTGATATCAACAGTGGAAGAAAATTCCAGCCAAATATGTGACGCAAAACACCTTTCATACAGAGACATTAGCCATCTGAGTACCTCTGAGGTCCCCTTGACACACCAGACGAAGACCTTGTCCAGATGTGAATACATGCTTATGTATTAAAAAAAATGGCTCTAATCACTATGGGACTTAACTGCTGTGGTCATCAGTCCCCTAGGACATAGAACTACTTAAATCTAACTAACCTAAGGACATCACACACACCCATGCCCGAGGCAGGATTCGAACATGCAACCGTAGCAGCAGCGCGGTTCCGGACTGAAGCACCTAGAACCGCTCGGCCACAGCGGCCGGCCTATGTCTCCCTAAGGTTATCGATTTCTCAGGGAGTGTGCCCTTAATATATAACATTGGCGCTGTGCTGGCCTCAGGGAGATAAGACACAGAATACCGCCACAGGAAATGGAGCTGCGTGATGGACTGACGTGGTTCGAGTAGCCTCCTTATAAATGTAGCAAGATTCACCAGTTCCTGTATGCTGGTTCTTTCATGTAAACCATGTATGAGACGGCACCAGGTAACTTATTTTGTTGAACGTGACTATACTCTCATGATTCATAGATCACCATCCACTGATGTTCTCTCGTGTCGACGCCCTAAACGATTTTCATACTGTCGCGGTCACCAGTTTAAAGTATTTATCTAAAACGCATAACAACCATTTCACTACGATCTCGTCGACCTTTGTTCACGAGTCTGGGTATTTTGACATTGGCCTCTAAATATATATAATCCTTATTCTCGTTTCTTGTTAACGATATTAGCTTCATCCCAAGAATAAGCAGCTTTCACTCAGTTAATAGTTGGCAAAATTCAAACCTGCATTTAGTTCGGACTTCCTTAACTCTTGTGCAGAAAGATGTGCAGTATACTGCTACATCCGTTTTCAATAAGCTGCCACAAGAATTCAATTAAATTTTAAATAATCTGTCACGCTTAGTAACAGGTCACAAAAAGAACTGGAGCAAAAACAGAATCCTTTGGAACGCTCCTTAATTTATAATTTTTATTTTGACTGTAGCCACAGTCATGGTAACTTTTTTTTACTGATGCTGCCGCCATTTGGCTGTAACAATTTTTATTTTATGGTTATACGATCTACACTCCTGGAAATGGAAAAAAGAACACATTGACACCGGTGTGTCAGACCCACCATACTTGCTCCGGACACTGCGAGAGGGCTGTACAAGCAATGATCACACGCACGGCACAGCGGACACACCAGGAACCGCGGTGTTGGCCGTCGAATGGCGCTAGCTGCGCAGCATTTGTGCACCGCCGCCGTCAGTGTCAGCCAGTTTGCCGTGGCATACGGAGCTCCATCGCAGTCTTTAACACTGGTAGCATGCCGCGACAGCGTGGACGTGAACCGTATGTGCAGTTGACGGACTTTGAGCGAGGGCGTATAGTGGGCATGCGGGAGGCCGGGTGGACGTACCGCCGAATTGCTCAACACGTGGGGCGTGAGGTCTCCACAGTACATCGATGTTGTCGCCAGTGGTCGGCGGAAGGTGCACGTGCCCGTCGACCTGGGACCGGACCGCAGCGACGCACGGATGCACGCCAAGACCGTAGGATCCTACGCAGTGCCGTAGGGGACCGCACCGCCACTTCCCAGCAAATTAGGGACACTGTTGCTCCTGGGGTATCGGCGAGGACCATTCGCAATCGTCTCCATGAAGCTGGGCTACGGTCCCGCACACCGTTAGGCCGTCTTCCGCTCACGCCCCAACATCGTGCAGCCCGCCTCCAGTGGTGTCGCGACAGGCGTGAATGGAGGGACGAATGGAGACGTGTCGTCTTCAGCGATGAGAGTCGCTTCTGCCTTGGTGCCAATGATGGTCGTATGCGTGTTTGGCGCCGTGCAGGTGAGCGCCACAATCAGGACTGCATACGACTGAGGCACACAGGGCCAACACCCGGCATCATGGTGTGGGGAGCGATCTCCTACACTGGCCGTACACCACTGGTGATCGTCGAGGGGACACTGAATAGTGCACGGTACATCCAAACCGTCATCAAACCCATCGTTCTACCATTCCTAGACCGGCAAGGGAACTTGCTGTTCCAACAGGACAATGCACGTCCGCATGTATCCCGTGCCACCCAACGTGCTCTAGAAGGTGTAAGTCAACTACCCTGGCGAGCAAGATCTCCGGATCTGTCCCCCATTGAGCATGTTTGGGACTGGATGAAGCGTCGTCTCACGCGGTCTGCACGTCCAACACGAACGCTGGTCCAACTGAGGCGCCAGGTGGAAATGGCATGGCAAGCCGTTCCACAGGACTACATCCAGCATCTCTACGATCGTCTCCATGGGAGAATAGCAGCCTGCATTGCTGCGAAAGGTGGATATACACTGTACTAGTGCCGACATTGTGCATGCTCTGTTGCCTGTGTCTATGTGCCTGTGGTTCTGTCAATGTGATCATGTGATGTATCTGACCCCAGGAATGTATCAATAAAGTTTCCCCTTCCTGGGACAATGAATTCACGGTGTTCTTATTTCAATTTCCAGGAGTGTATATTTCGGCGTGTATGTCAAAAGAGATGAGACTGGTGTGGTATACAAGCTCTTGTCGGGAAAGAATATCTGGTCCTACAGACCAGGGCTGACACTAGTAAAAGTGAGAACATCTCTAAAACGCCTAAATACTCATATATTGCAGATTTTCATTTCCGGACCATATAGCACAGCTGTTACATGAAACTGCTAACCAATGAACAGGTATGTACCATACTACTATTTCTGATCAACAACTGAAATGGACACGGATGTAACGGTCTTCCAAGGATAGCCTGAGAGACATCACAGTCTGCACAAAGCAATCTGTGGTGAGCTAGGGACAAGGTACTTGAAATGTTTATTTTGCGTGATAAATACATTACCTTTGCATACATTGGTACACAGCAGTGTTTACAGTATATGACGTGGAGGTCCACTAGTCCAGTACACATATAAACATCGTGAAATGTCTTATCACAATACATTTGTAACAATGTACGCTGGTGTCAAAATTTAAAGAAACAAGCGGAAGTTTTACAAGGTTGCGTTTATTTTGTCACAAAACAATGTAAGCGGGAGATGGTAACGCAGAAACAATGTGAAGAATACATAACAAACATGTGCAACATTGTAAGTTGGCTGTTTAGGTTTTTATGTTGGTAACGTCACGTTGCGCTATGTATGAAAAGCGCTGACTGCGCTGTGTGCATTCTGTAGCTGGCTGGACCAATTGTTGGAATATTCGCTATTGTAGTGTTGGGCAGTTAGATACGAACATCGCGTAGCGCTGGGCAGTTGGAGGTGAGCCGCCAGCAGTGGCGGATGTGGAGACAGAGAGAGAGAGAGAGAGAGAGAGAGAGAGAGAGAGAGAGAGAGAGATTGCTATAAGCTGACGATCTGGACGTGTGTCCGACAGAAAAAGGAAATTTGTAAAGATGGATGTCATGACTTGGTAGATATATATATGATGACTTTTGAACACTATTAAGGTAAATGCATTGCTTGTTCTCTATCAAAATCTTTCATTTGCTAACTATGCCTATCAGTAGTTAGTGCCTTCAGTAGTTAGAATCTTTTATTTAGCTGGCAGTATTGGCGCTCGCTATATTGCAGTAGTTCGAGTAACGAAGATTTTTGTGAGGTAGGTGATTCATGAAAACTATAGGTTATTGTTATTCAGGGCCATTCTTTTGTAGGGATTACTGAAGGTCAGATTGCGTTACGCTAAAAAATATTGTGTGTCAGTTTAGTGATGATCAGAATAAGTAAAGAGAAAACTGTTTGAGTACGTTGAGTTTTGATCAGCTGTTTTAAAGTCAAATAACGTAGAAGCTTACCAGCACAGTCATTCATAATTTTTCTAACGGGACGTTACAACATGCATAACGGTAGAGAAAAACGTTCTTCGTTTTTCCCCAACTTAACGGATTTGTACACACATTCCGACAACTGATTGATGTGCTCAGAAGGGAGCGTGACCACCTCTGGCAGCAATACAGGTCTGACAACGACATGGCATGCTGTGAATGATGTCATCATTCTCATGTTGAGGCAATAACACCCATTGTTCTTGCAGAGCTGCTTGCAAGTGTTGGAGAGTGGTTGGTGGATGCTGACGTGATGCAATCCGTCTCCCTAGTGCATCCCAGACGTGCTCTACGGGATTCAAATCGGGAGAGCGAGCAGGTCACGTCTTGCGTGCAATATCTTCCGTTTCCAAGAAAATATCAACCACCTGTGCTCCATGAGGTCGAGCATAATCGTCCATCAATACGAAGTCTGGGCCTACAGCACCTCGCAAAGGTGCCAACATCTCTTCACGATACCTGAGAGCAGTTAAAACTTGTCGATTCATCCGTACAGCTTCGCCGGCCGGATTGGCGCTACAGTCTGGAACCGCGCGACCGCTACAGTCGCAGGTTCGAACCCTGCCTCGGGCATGGATGTGTGTGATGTCCTTAGGCTAGTTAGGTTTAAGTGGTTCTACGTTCTAGGGGACTGATGACCTCAGAAGTTAAGTCCCATAGTGCTCAGAGCCATTTTCGTACAGCTTCATGAAGATATGTCAACATAATCCCTGCCCACACCATTAGTGATACTCCTCGATATCGGTCTCTTTGGGTCCCGAAATCGTGTCCCGCGTTCCCTCCAGATGCCAATTCGTCGAGGATCACTCTCCAGACCAAAGCGCGACTCATCTGTGAAAAGAACATGGGCTCGCTGTTCGACCGTCCAGGTGGCGTGTTGACGACTCCGGTCTAGACGTTCCCTTCTGAGCAGGTGCGTCACAGGTAGACATACAGCAGCTCTCTGACAAGGAAGGCCACTCTGCTGAAGCCTTCTGTACAACGTTTCCTCAATGCAACACCTCCGGTGGATGCTGCCGCCAGATCATATGCCAGTTGCCGTGCAGTACTAAGGCGGTACACCGTCGTGCCCTTACAGCCAGATAACGGTCCTCTCTTTCTGATGTCACACATGGTCGTCCCTGCGCTGGTCTTCGGAATTCAGTTTCAGTCTCTATAAACTGTTGCCACATCCGAGAAACAACACGGCTATGTGGTTATCGGGCCACATCAATTTGACTGTCCCGTTTCCATTCTTTCTTGGCCCCTCCACCGCATAGGCGTTTTCTCTGTGCCAACTACACCGTCTGTGACTGTGTACACAGCTATAATGGATGTGGGACTAACCGGCAAATACTAGGTGCCATTAAGTCATCGTTGGAGTGGTTGTCCGTTGACCGGAATGCCATCTTCCGTGCAGAACGGGATTGTACGGACATCTGTTGACAGTTTGTATGATTAAGGTCTATCAGTTGTAGAATTTTGGAACACGTATTATGTCCGAGTATAATGAGGATGTCGTTATCAGGAGAAAGAAAACTGGCGTTCTACGGATCGGAGCGTGGAATGTCAGATCCCTTAATCGGGCAGGTAGGTTAGAAAATTTAAAAAGGGAAATGGATAGGTTGAAGTTAGATATAGTGGGAATTAGTGAAGTTCGGTGGCAGGAGGAACAAGACTTCTGGTCAGGTGACTACAGGGTTATAAATACAAAATCAAATAGGGGTAATGCAGGAGTAGGTTTAATAATGAATAGGAAAATAGGAATGCGGGTAAGCTACTACAAACAGCATAGTGAACGCATTATTGTGGCCAAGATAGATACGAAGCCCACACCTACTACAGTAGTACAAGTTTATATGCCAACTAGCTCTGCAGATGACGAAGAAATTGAAGAAATGTATGATGAAATAAAAGAAATTATTCAGATTGTGAAGGGAGACGAAAATTTAATAGTCATGGGTGACTGGAATTCGAGTGTACGAAGAGGGAGAGAAGGAAACATAGTAGGTGAATATGGATTGGGGGACAGAAATGAAAGAGGAAGCCGCCTGGTAGAATTTTGCACAGAGCACAACATAATCATAACTAACACTTGGTTTAAGAATCATGAAAGAAGGTTGTATACATGGAAGAACCCTGGAGATACTAAAAGGTATCAGATAGATTATATAATGGTAAGACAGAGATTTAGGAACCAGGTTTTAAATTGTAAGACATTTCCAGGGGCAGATGTGGACTCTGACCACAATCTATTGGTTATGACCTGTAGATTAAAACTGAAGAAACTGCAAAAAGGTGGGAATTTAAGGAGATGGGACGTGGATAAACTAAAAGAACCAGAGGTTGTACAGAGATTCAGGGAGAGCATAAGGGAGCAATTGACAGGAATGGGGGAAATAAATACAGTAGAAGAAGAATGGGTAGCTTTGAGGGATGAAGTAGTGAAGGCAGCAGAGGATCAAGTAGGTAAAAAGAAGAGGGCTAGTAGAAATCCTTGGGTAACAGAAGAAATATTGAATTTAATTGATGAAAGGAGAAAATATAAAAATGCAGTAAGTGAAACAGGAAAAAAGGAATACAAACGTCTCAAAAATGAGATCGACAGGAAGTGCAAAATGGCTAAGCAGGGATGGCTAGAGGACAAATGTAAGGATGTAGAGGCCTATCTCACTAGGGGTAAGATAGATACCGCCTACAGGAAAATTAAAGAGACCTTTGGAGATAAGAGAACGACTTGTATGAATATCAAGAGCTTAGATGGAAACCCAGTTCTAAGCAAAGAAGGGAAAGCAGAAAGGTGGAAGGAGTATATAGAGGGTCTATACAAGGGCAATGTACTTGAGGACAATATTATGGAAATGGAAGTGGATGTAGATGAAGATGAAAGGGGAGATTTGATACTGCGTGAAGAGTTTGACAGAGCACTGAAAGACCTGAGTCGAAACAAGGCCCCCGGAGTAGACAATGTTCCATTGGAACTACTGACGGCCGTGGGAGAGCCAGTCCTGACAAAACCCTACCATCTGGTGAGCAAGATGTATGAAACAGGCGAAATACCCTCAGACTTCAAGAAGAATATAATAATTCCAATCCCCAAGAAAGCAGGTGTTGACAGATGTGAAAATTACCGAACTATCAGTTTAATAAGTCACAGCTGCAAAATACTAACACGAATTCTTTACAGACGAATGGAAAAACTAGTAGAAGCCAACCTCGGGGAAGATCAGTTTGGATTCCGTAGAAACACTGGAACACGTGAGGCAATACTGACCTTACGACTTACCTTAGAAGAAAGATTAAGGAAAGGCAAACCTACGTTTCTAGCATTTGTAGGCTTAGAGAAAGCTTTTGACAATGTTGACTGGAATACTCTCTTTCAAATTCTAAAGGTGGCAGGGGTAAAATACAGGGAGCGAAAGGCTATTTACAATTTGTACAGAAACCAGATGGCAGTTATAAGAGTCGAGGGACATGAAAGGGAAGCAGTGGTTGGGAAGGGAGTAAGACAGGGTTGTAGCCTCTCCCCGATGTTGTTCAATCTGTATATTGAGCAAGCAGTAAAGGAAACAAAAGAAAAATTCGGAGTAGGTATTAAAATTCATGGAGAAGAAATAAAAACTTTGAGGTTCGCCGATGACATTGTAATTCTGTCAGAGACAGCAAAGGACTTGGAAGAGCAGTTGAATGGAATGGACAGTGTCTTGAAAGGAGGATATAAGATGAACATCAACAAAAGCAAAACAAGGATAATGGAATGTAGTCTCATTAAGTCGGGTGATGCTGAGGGAATTAGACTAGGAAATGAGGCACTTAAAGTAGTAAAGGAGTTTTGCTATTTGGGGAGCAAAATAACTGATGATGGTCGAAGTAGAGAGGATATAAAATGTAGGCTGGCAATGGCAAGGAAAGCGTTTCTGAAGAAGAGAAATTTGTTAACATCCAGTATTGATTTAAGTGTCAGGAAGTCATTTCTGAAAGTATTCGTATGGAGTGTAGCCATGTATGGAAGTGAAACATGGACGATAAATAGTTTGGACAAGAAGAGAATAGAAGCTTTTGAAATGTGGTGCTACAGAAGAATGCTGAAGATTAGATGGGTAGATCACATAACTAATGAGGAAGTATTGAATAGGATTGGGGAGAAGAGAAGTTTGTGGCACAACTTGACCAGAAGAAGGGATCGGTTGGTAGGACATGTTCTGAGGCATCAAGGGATCACAAATTTAGTATTGGAGGGCAGCGTGGAGGGTAAAAATCGTAGAGGGAGACCAAGAGATGAATACACTAAGCAGATTCAGAAGGATGTAGGTTGCAGTAGGTACTGGGAGATGAAAAAGCTTGCACAGGATAGAGTAGCATGGAGAGCTGCATCAAACCAGTCTCAGGACTGAAGACCACAACAACAACAACATAATGATTCTTCTGGAGACTAGAAATCTACTCTGTAGGAATCAGCATGGGTTTCGAAAGAGACGATCGTGTGAAACCCAGCTCGTGCTATTCGTTCATGAGACTCGGAGGGCCATAGACACGGGTTCCCAGGTAGATGCCGTGTTTCTTGACTTCCGCAAGGCGTTCGATACAGTTCCCCACAGTCGTTTAATGATCAAAGTAAGAGCATATGGACTATCAGACCAATTGTGTGATTGGATTGAAGAGTTCCTAGATAACAGAACGCATCATGTCATTCTCAATGGAGAGAAGTCTTCCGAAGTAAGAGTGATTTCAGGTGTGCCGCAGGGGAGTGTCGTAGGACCGTTGCTGTTCACAATATACATAAATGACCTTCTGGATGACATCGGAAGTTCACTGAGGCTTTTTGCGGATGATGCTGTGGTATATCGAGAGGTTGTAACAATGGAAAATTGTACTGAAATGCAGGAGGATCTGCAGCGAATTGACGCATGGTGCAGGGAATGGCAATTGAATCTCAATGTAGACAAGTGTAATGTGGTGCGAATACATAGAAAGAAAGATCCCTTATCATTTAGCTCCAGTATAGCAGGTCAGCAACTGGAAGCAGTTAATTCCATAAATTATCTGGGAGTACGCATTAGGAGTGATTTAAAATGGAATGATCATATAAAATTAATCGTCGGTAAAGCAGATGCCAGACAGAGATTCATTGGAAGAATTCTAAGGAAATGCAGTCCGAAAACAAAGGAAGTACGTTACAGTACGTTTGTTCGCCCACTGCTTGAATACTGCTCAGCACTGTGGGATCCGTACCAGATAGGGTTGATAGAAGAGATAGAGAAGATCCAACGGAGAGCAGCGCGCTTCGTTACAGGCTCATTTAGTAATCGCGAAAGCGTTACGGAGATGATAGATAAACTCCAGTGGAAGACTCTGCAGGAGAGACGCTCAGTAGCTCGGTACGGGCTTTTGTTGAAGTTTCGAGAACATACATTCACCGAAGACTCAACCAGTATATTGCTCCCTCCTTCGTATATCTCGCGAGGAGACCATGAGGATAAGATCAGAGATATTTGAGCCCACACAGAGGCATACCGACAATCCTTCTTTCCAGGAACAATACGTGACTGGAATAGAAGGGAGAACCGATAGAGGTACTCAAGGTACCCTCTGCCACACACCGTCAGGTGGCTTGCGGAGTATGGATGTAGATGTAGATTATATCGTGAATTAGTTACCGGGCGTGGAAATAGCGGTTTGTTGCTTTAATTCTGAACACCAGTGAATTTATACCGCACCAGTTGGATTACAATTTCTTCCCTGTTTGTCGCTATTGGAGAACAACTTTCTGATTCCTCCTTTCTAGACATGAATGGGACCCTTGCAGAAGTTTCCCCAAATTTAATGGCAATGTGAGAACTGCATTTCGAGTGTCATTCTTAAGCGGCCGCGCATACGAGCCATCCAAAACTGACAGTATAATGTGGTGCCTCATAATTGAAACAGATGGTAGTGGCCATGGATTAAAACAGCTGTGGTCGTACATATTTAGTGGACAGCTAATGGACGGGATTAACTAGGTGCCTATTGTGGCGCCGTGCTTGAGCAGGCTCCCTTGAATAGAGGGGGGAACCCCGGGGTGCGGCCTCCGGGGCCGGTGCGGCGCGTTAACCCACTTGCGCCAGCCGTTGTTACGGAAGCCGGCCGGCTGGCGCCAGGACCCTGCATTAGGCGTCATTTGCCTACGGCTAACGACGCGCCCGGCTCCTTACGGGGGCGCTGGCCGCTATTGAAGACTCGACCTGGGCGGGGCGCGCCCTCGTTACAGGGCCCGCCGCTGATGTGATGCTCATCACTGCCGGACGGCCTATTCTGGGGGCAGTGGCGCAGGGTCCCAGGGAGACTCGCTCAGAAGAGAAGGCAAGGTGGGCAGGGCCCCTGCTGCAGCCGACGGGAGGGAGCGGAGGCGTTGTTGTGACGATACAATTCAGGCCACGAACTCTCGCGCTAGGTTAGATAACAAAGGAAGAAGCCTCAGGTTAGAGGTCTCATTTAATAAAACTCATATGTTCCTACGAAACATTCATCCCCTTATTACGATTAACACTGTGGTGTATTTTATCTATATAGGCCTATATAAAAGCCAGTTGCCGCTTGTACGAAAGATCATCACCTCAGAACGGCCTGATCGATTTCGTTGACCTTTGTTTTGTGTATGTGTGTTCCTTATTATCAGAACAAGGTTTCTGTGAAAGAAAGTTTGTGGAAAATCGTACGAAAAACTCAGAAATTGACATGTATTGCCGCGTGTATGTAGTATCATCAATTAAGAACGGCTCGGCAGATCTGGTTGATTTTTGTCTTTGTTGTGTTCGTAATTGTCAGGCCAAGGTTATTATGGACGAAAATTTTTGAAAAATCCATCAGAAAAGTCGGGGGTTAAAATCAGTTGTGAAAGATTATCACTTGAGAACGGCTCGATCGATTTGGTTTCTTTTTTTTTGTGTTCGCAATTGTGGACAGTTGTAGTACTTTTGGTACGACAACGAAAATAAAAAAAAATTGCCTTCAGTTTGACAGTTCTGATAGCTCATGTTTTCATAAAAAATTTCAATCTGACAGTTATATATATAGTATATAAATATCTATGTAATATACGGTCGCAGGTTCGCATCCTGCCTCGGGCATGGATGTATATGCTGTCCTTAGGTTAGTTAGGTTTAAGTAGCTCTAAGTTCCAGGGGACTGATGAGCTCACATGTTAAGTCCCATAGTGCCAGAGCCATTTGAACCATATATAAACGGGAAGCGTAATTACTACGAATCTCGAAAAGTTTTTGATCTATTTACTTCAGATTTTTACACGATACTCTTACTGACATGGACGGACAGAGGCAGATGGGCTACATATGTTTGTAATAAATGTAATGTATAGATATATATGTAACTTATAAAGGGGAAAGCGTTGTTACCAAACATCTCGAAAAGTTTTTGACCGGTTTACTTCTAATTTTTACACGATACTCTAACGAACATTCGGACGGAAATGGACATAAAGATTGGGAAGAGTGAGATGGACGGAGGGACGGGGAAGAAGGCTATTCACTGAGAGATGGGAGAAGGAGGAGACGTACGGAGAGAGGAGGGAGGATGAGAAGATGGGCAGAGAGAGAGGGTAGCAAGGAATTTAGGATGTATGTGCAATTTCCACACATATTTAGCAACTGCAAAGCGTTGTCGGATTCACTTATTTTTAATATTAATTTCATTTCGATATCTTTCCCTCATGATTCCACGAATTAATGCTGTCGTTCGAGCGCTTCAGTTCGACTGTTGTCGCCGCTCCTTGGACCCGACCATGTGTGTTGAAGGCCTCCCTTGACCACAATCAGCCGCAACTCACTTGTTCGTGTTCTCCAAGTTTATGAACACGAAAAAACGAAGTACTATCGGTCTTCCTTCGCCAGCGACATCTAACATAGAAGACAATGTCGCAGCTCTTTCAGAATACAATCAGGTGACCTAGTTTTTATAGGGAAGTGTGTTGTTACCTAGAACCTGTATAGAATATATACCATGTAGAACCCGTAGAATAGTGTACCTAGGAGCACAGGATGTTTTTTCATCGGTACTTCAGTATAGTGACTTTTTTAGAATCACACGAAGGAATGCTCATTAGAGACCGCCAAAAGGAGTTTCCTCCATTTTCTCCAGTTTTTGTTGTTGCTAGCCATGACGTTCTGTTTGGTGCAGCATTTGTAAATATTTCGCGACACCTAAGTGCTGTATGAATTATTAAAGCTACCTGGAGCATACTGTTCTCTCTTCAGTTACAGCACGTTATGGCAAGTAAAATTCCATGTATTTTTAAAATTAGTTACATATATACAAAGTGTGGTTGGAAATCCATACTTCGCCGGTTCGTGCACCATCTTTTACCTTGAAACAGGTCATTTGCCTTGGAACCTGGAATATGTGCAGATTAACTAAGTTTCGTTAATGTCTTAACAGTTTTACCTGTCTTCAAAATGGAAATTTGTGTTTGTTTCCAACAGCATGTATTTCCAAATGTATTTACCTTGTAACTGTTTTTCTTTTTTTAATACCTCTCCCTAATCTGATTCCACTTACTGATCACCGGTGTATAGTAGAGTAACAACTTAACAGGCAGACCGCTAAATACATTACTACAATGCTTTTAAATTTCAATAGAATGTTTGTTCCTAGGTACATAACCATACTGTACCTTGGAACATGTTTTTACATTTGGAAAAACGTTAATTCTCTGGAGTAATTTTTGTTTTCAGAAAAAGACTACAGCACATAAAAAGTGAATCCCATCATTTAAAAACGGAACAAGAAAATAAATTATTCTTCTATTACAGAGATGAACAAAGGCGAAAGTCTGAAGCGTCTCATGGTACAACACTTACCCCAACATCTAAAAGTTGTTCCGACAGGATATGCAACAAAGGAAAGTTTACAAGAAATCGACATCTCAATATACTGGACTTTGCCAGCCTTAGCGACGTAAAGTGGAACGTGAACACAATTGCCGTTTCGTCCTAAATCTGAATTCGAAGGGAAAGAAAGCTCTACTCAGCCGCCCACATTCCTTAACAAATTTATTAAGATTATTCGGATAGTCAGTATCGAATCTCTCAAAACTCCCTACCTCTAGCAAGAACACCGTACGAGATGGGGCCGTGCTAAGACAATGGACTCACATTCGAGAGGATGTAGGTTCCGCTCATCCACTTTTAAATTTTCCGTGAGTGCCGAACTGGTTGCTCTGAAATGGCATGGCCGACTTCCCGGACGGTTTCCCCAGTCTGAGTTCATGCTCCGTGCCTAATGACCTCGTCGTCGACTGTACTTTAAACCCTAAGTCCTGTAATACACGCGATAGCTTTTTGCTCTCAGACAGTTTGGTACTCTCACGTAGTACTCGCAGACTTGTTTACACTATGCTTATAGTTACTACCTGACAGTTCCTTGTGAGTACACCAGGCGGTGCGATGATTTTGGAGCATGCAAGAATCCATTACATAGCTTGTGACGGAAAATCCACAACAATATCGAAGATTTACGAGAATGGCGGCGATAGAGATGGAAAAATACTGTTTATAATTGGAACCAAAATTGCCAATCTAGATAGGTAAATCTGTTAGTGTTCAAGACAGACAGTTTGTGACACTAATATTGCTAGCAGCGGCTACATTTATTCTCTTTAATACCTGGTAAAGTAACAATTACGATGAAATGATATTACATCAGTTTCATCTTGATACCCATAGACGTTCAAAAGCTAAATAGGGCAGATATTTCATATATGAGGCACTTCCGGACATACATTCATTTGAACTTTTTTGTTGTACTGACTTAAGCGATTACTCGTAAATTTCTGAAGTTGTGTTCAACACCCTTATAACAAAATAATCAATAAATACCACGCCACATAAAATAGAGCTGTATTACTTGAAGCTAAATGGCACATTTCCGAGTTCCAAAACGATTACTTTCAGACAAAACTTCACTTGTTTCTCCATGTTAATTAATCTGTGTTATAAAACCACTTTGCCCGATTCCCTGAATTGTGGTATTCTGGTAAATTTCTTCTACGCAGGTGTTAAAAACTGTAGCCATTTCAGCCAACAAACTTTCTTATCTCAGTTCCTGTAGTGCAGTAACTGTACATTTCATAACGCTGGCCTTTCCTCGTACAAACAAATTAAATGCACGACTTCGTCCTGAGCCCACATTGTAATCATTACTTTTTTTGCCGATACATGGCTAACATTCACTCACAGCGCGTACCCTTTGCGACAGTAGTCTCAACCGTCCCTAAAGTGTCAGTACACTACGAGGCGTAGTTGCAGTGTTGCTGTAGCACAGTGGATAGCAAGGTAGCATTTCATTCATATTTTACCGAGCTAGATAGTGTTGGGGTTAGCACACTAGACTCGCATTCGGGAGGACGACGGTTCAGACCCGCTGCCGACCATCCAGATTTAGGTTTCCCGTGATTTCCCTAAATCGCTTAAGGCAAATGCCAGGATGGTCCTCCCTGTTATCCTAAACCGAGCTTATGCTCCTCTCTAATGACGTCGTTATCGACTAGATGTTAAACACTAATCTCCCCCACCTCCTCCTTCGTATTTTCGCCTTAACATAGGATTGAGTTCCATCCGTGACAATTTTTTTTTTCGTTTATTAATTCTACAGAACAAGCCTATGATATTTTATATATTATTTGCCGCGTAGAATTGTTTCAATCTATAACTCTCGAAATAGGCTAACTGCTCGTGCTGTTCGTTTAGGAAGTAGAACGGGCGTTCTCTTCGATCAGGAATATGGCAGAGCCACATGTTATGGTTCAAAACTCGCAGTTTCGTTGGTATTTTTATTTAATATGTGCATGAGTATGTTAAAATGCGTTACGAAGATGTGGTAATGTAGAAACTGTACAATGTGGCACAAATCTGGAACGCAATACGGGTGCTCGGACCTCTCCTAGTAGGCCTACTCTCAACTCTCCGGACAGTACCGGTATTGTTTTTCTGTTCTGAGATCTTCGGCGAGCAGCTCTCCAGAGAGGGAAGATGCCGAGTACACGAGAGCACGACTTTCAGAGATCTTGTCCCACTCTCGGGCACTGCCGACGAGCCGACACTCGGCGCTGTTAACACGACACGTATTACTCGAAAAAGTTCTCCGAGAGAGAAAATCTCATGTGTATCTGCGATAATGATAGAAGCTGAGAAAATGAATGAAAATTTGTGACACAGCTGGGGCTTGAACCCAGGTCTCCTGCTCACTAGACAGATGTGTTAGCCTTCACACCACCGTAGCAGAATTGGGAACGCAGCTGCACGAAATGCCGTAATCCAATGCCCTCTGTATCACAAACTTCAGCTCGCACCTTGAGCCTGTTTTTCCCTCCTTAAATCATCAGTATTGAAAAGGCTCTCCGGTATTGGAATTGCAAAAATGGTTCAAATGGCTCTGAGCACTATGGGACTTAACTGCTGAGGTCATCAGTTCCCTAGAACTTAGAACTACTTAAACCTAACTAACCTAAGGGCATCACACATATCCATGCCCGAGGCAGGATTCGAACCTGCGACCGTAGCGTTCACGCGGTTCCAGACTGTAGCGCCTAGAACGGCTTGGCCACGCCGGCCGGCTTGGAATAGCACCCCAGCTTTGTATGTAATGTGGAAATCCTGCCTGTACTTCAGGCATAGGTGATCTATAGATACATTTCTTCAGCTTTTAACATTATTGTAGATAAAGGTGAGTCTCACGGAAAATTTAATTATGTAAGACCTATAGATCACCTACGCCTACGATAGAGGCAAGTTTTCCCCATTACGTAAAAAGCTGGGGCGCTATTCCAATACCGGGGATTCCCGACAATACCGACGATTTGAAAAGGGAAAAATAGGTTGAAGATGTTTGTGTTAGACAGGGCAGCTGTGTTCTCTGTTCTGCTACCGTGATGTAATGGCTAACACACCTGCCTGCTAATCAGGAGACTCGAATTTAAGTCCCGGCTGTGGTACAAATTTTAATTCATTTCTTCAACTTTTATAATTGTTGCAGATGAATTTGAGACTCATACGTCTCAGTGATAATTTAGTTGTATAAGATCTCACGTGAATACCTAGCTTAACCTTCCTCTTCAGTACGAACGCTGGTACCCCACGGAGTGCACCAAATAATGTCATCCCCTACTAGCGGGTTCTCACATCTGTTGGCGAGTCTTCTGGTGAAAGCCATCAAAGACCAATACATAGACAATGAACCTAAGAACTGGAACGCAGCAGTGCCAGAATACCAATCTGGGACGCTCTGCTTTAGCGTCGAGTGGTAACATCAGTCGCGCTTTATAGCCTCTGTGCAGCTAAATATCGTCTCAGTGGAGAGCGCTGGTTGGGTATAACGCGTGATGTCTTCAGCGTGTGGACGCTCAGCTTTAATAAGCTACGGTCGTTGACTGACCGTACAAAGTACACCACGTCTGCTAGCAATAGCGGCGCAGAAATTAGGGTCGGGACGTGATCTGCGTAAATAGGCTGCGCAGCTGCAGCGCCGCCGGACAGCTGTTGCGCGCGCGCGAGCCGACGAAAGCTGCGGCGGCGCCGCGGCCAGGTGAATGACGTCACGACGAGGAGGCGTGATCGCGGGAGCCGGCGACTCGGAAGTGACTCAGCTTCCGTAGCGGCTGCGTCATTACCGGCCGAGTGGCTCGCGACCTCCGGCGGCCTTGCTAGTGCCTCCAGTTCCGCAACTTCCTAACACACATGCATTCCCCCGACGTCAGCTGCGGCGTGGAAATGGGAAGCGGAACAGGTTGGAGGATAATACTCGACAAAGTAAAATTTAGTTGCGATCACGGAAGGAAAAGCAACCGAAGACTTGGTCAGAGTGACAGGACCGCCTAGAGTGTGCGTGAAAGATACACTCGTGAGAAGTAGTATTAGTGTACATACCATGCATCCTACAAGTGAAGCACTACCACACACTACACGTCTGCAAGGTAAAGGAAGGTATATTCGTAATAAATTTACATTTACATCATTTTTTTCATCCAGTTTTATATGTATATATCACATCAAAAGGATCAACTAAAAACAAAAATGTAACAATTTTGTGTTACAATTTCAAAAAAATGTTCAAATGTGTGTTAAATCTTATGGGACTTAACTGTTAAGGTCATCAGTCCCTAAGCTTACACACTACTTAACTTAAATTATCCTAAGGACAAACACAAACACCCATGCCCGAGGGAGGACTCGAACCTCCGCCGGGACCAGCAGCACAGTCCATGACTGCAGCGCCTTGGACCGCTCGGCTAATCCCGCGCGGCTGTTACAAGTAGAAGTGAGATTTTAAATGATATTCAAATACCACGGAGTTTGGTAGGTAATTTCATGAAATGGGTAGGTAATTTCGTGACGGGTGTAACGTAATTTCGTGACAGTCGTAAAGTGATTATCAGACTGCAGCTATATCAACAATGTCAGCCAACAATGATGTCCCAAGAGACTACAAGCCGAAGTCGTGCTTCCCGCGCCCGGGTTCGCGGGTTCGATTCCCGGCGGGGTCAGGGATTTTCTCTGCCTCGTGATGACTGGGTGTTGTGAAATGTCCTTAGGTTAGTTAGGTTTAAGTAGTTCTAAGTTCTAGGGACTGATGACCATAGATGTTAAGTCCCATAGTGCTCAGAGCCATTTGAGCCATTTGAACCGAAGTCGTGCGTTGCCCCTCCAACAGGTGTGGTCGCAGTGAGTTGACGAAATAATATCAGTAAATTTCATCTAACAGGAAAATACCTCCCTTTATATTACTCCATACGCAACAGTAAAAATTTACGTTGGCAAGCTACTCAACACGTCTCTGACATTTTGGATATTCTGTCTTTTGCTTCGGCACATTCTGATCTGAACTACGAAGACAGTATTTTGAGGAAGGAACTTTCATGATATGCTGAAATGAAAAAAGAAATACATAAACGTAAACACCACTTATGTGCCCAGTCAATTTTGATTACTACACAATGCGCATAAAACACAATACACAGAAACCGAGCTATAGCGCAAAAAGGTCACCACGCGTAAACTTAACCATCGTAGACGCTGAGTAGCTAAGAATTTCTTTCCAAAACTTAAGCTGTAACTTTGTCACGTAACTAACTACAGTAACTGCGATGCATAAAGAATTGCAATCTTCTTGGCTGAGAAAATGATATGTAGTTTTCGCTCTTATCTTGGCTCGTTATCGTATATTTCCAGAAAGAGTGTACGCACTGCTACGACAAGTGAATCTTATGGTGGACAACGACACAGCTACACAACTATTTTCCTTCTCGACGGCACGCTTGCAACTTGGTCAAGAGTATCTCGTGCACAGTGATGTCCCAAGGAACTACAAGACGAAGTCGCGCATCGGATGTACAGTAGCTGTGGTGCAATGAGTGGAAAAAAACCTTCCTTTACCATGTGTCAAAGCGCTGCATAGTATAACAATTAAACCACTGACCAGCACATACGTTTAACAAAACCCAGCGCTCAGTATCACCTTGAACACAATCATTCAGTGTGTAATTATATGCATTTAGTCCGAATAAACCACTGGTCACTTCAATTCCGCATAATTTTTTCGTAAACATGTGAAGTAGTGTGTCTTTTTTTGTTAAATCTATGTGGTCCAGTTCACAATGATGACCTGTTTATTCCAGCACCTTTTAAAATCAAATCCGACAGTGAGGACAGTTTTTCGTATTGTTTCATTGCTAGCCTAGAAGGCCAGTTGTGTGTGACAATGCCTGTGAAGTTTTCACACAATCGATATTTTTCACTGTTCCAGTATCACAGAAATTGCTGCACACATTTATCAATATTGGATCCATATCGACAATGCCTTTTTTTTCTCTGAAGTTGACATTTGAATCCCAATCTGCACAGTTTCCTGTCGCTCCAAAGACTGCCACCTGTCCTGTTTTTGTAGCGATTGTCCGCACTTTTCTGTAACTGTCCCGTGAATATGATGGGACAACCTCAAGTCCCTACTTATAGTTTACTTTTTAGCTTTACTTTTTTTATATCACACTGCATAATTATTAATTTCATATTCTTTACATGATTATCATCTTATGCTTGAATGCCACATCAAGTATATGTGGAGTACACGGGAGAATAACAATACAGTGCGTTTCAAAGCCAGTTTTTCGCGGCCTCATTTTCATAATAGTTACTCAATACAGCCCATGTGTTGCAACATGATTCGTATGTTATGCGGAAAGTGAACTTCCTGTTAAAATAAATAATAACACGAGCTGCTCAGTGTCCTGTCAGCATGTTCTGCATGACAAGAAACTTATGAAGGCCGTTACATGAGGCAACTGCTACGTCTATAAATTTCGTCTCCAGCCCCACTGATTTTCACCACTGTATAAGGTACACACTTAAATTTTAAGTATCTTAAATTTCAAGTGCGGTATTTGTAGTTTAGTTTTGGTTTGAGCATAAAAACTGGCGAACGTTAGTAAGAACTGCACTTTCGAGGTATTAATATTTGTATTTGAAGTGCTCCGATTTTGACTTGCCAAAGGTGGCAGTGTCCTGACTTTTGACTTGCCACACGTGGCAACCCTAGTCTCTTCAGTTGTAACTTACACCCATCAACTTAGCCAGCTTTAACGTTTTGCTCGCACGTTCAGTCACCTTTTTCGCTGGAATTGTCACTCCAGTAAGTTTTATCACTTTCCGAGCGTAACAAAGCGCACTACTATGAACCATAACGTGGCTGTGCCTAGCCATTTGACCACAACGATCGGCACAACGATTCGCATTATCGAGTAATCATTCTGTCGCGTGAGTAGACGTAGCCGTGTTTCGGTCCGAGGCAGTGCGCCTTGCTGCCTCGCAGTACTAGCACAGAAAATGATCGCGGAAAACGTGTCTCAAGCGACAGGCGATTTACAGACAACGAGAAGGGAGTGACCTTGACGTTAGAGAAGGCAACGAAACGAACTTGCAGAATGCTAGAATTACAGATGGAAAGTCACAGTGCCTTAAGAAGTGATAGTTGAGAATCTAACCTAGACAAAAAAGGAAATACAAAACCTCTCACAATAAATATTTCGCTGTTGGTATGCGTGAACGTGCTGTTGCGTAGAAATTTCTTCAACACTACGTGGGACATAAGGAGATGCAAACTCTCCGGAAAGTTCACCTTTGCTGTGTTACATTTTAATCACAAAATCTCTCCGGAAATCGAATATCTCCGGAGAAATGGTCAATATTCAGGTATATGACAGAAGCGCTCATTTGAGGCAAAATTTTCATATCGACATGTGCCCTTTTACGAATGGTTTCCAAGATAAATATGTTCTAAGTTAAATTCGTTTTTCGGTTAGTGGCGCGCACGTGTGTATCTTACACACCCAACATCTTTGGAGTTTTATTTTGGCACGACCTACCTCTTGCTTTCAACCTCTGTGCTCGGTAGTCTTTCTGCCATTAAACTAGCCCGCTGAACGCGCCGTCGCCCATGGTGTGTTGTACACTCCTGGAAATTGAAATAAGAACACCGTGAATTCATTGTCCCAGGAAGGGGAAACTTTATTGACACATTCCTGGGGTCAGATACATCTCATGATCACACTGACAGAACCACAGGCACATAGACACAGGCAACAGAGCATGCACAATGTCGGCACTAGTACAGTGTGTATCCACCTTTCGCAGCAATGCAGGCTGCTATTCTCCCATGGAGACGATCGTAGAGATGCTGGATGTAGTCCTGTGGAACGGCTTGCCATGCCATTTCCACCTGGCGCCTCAGTTGGACCAGCGTTCGTGCTGGACGTGCAGACCGCATGAGACGACGCTTCATCCAGTCCCAAACATGCTCAATGGGGGACAGATCCGGAGATCTTGCTGGCCAGGGTAGTTGACTTACACCTTCTAGAGCACGTTGGGTGGCACGGGATACATACGGACGTGTATTGTCCTGTTGGAACAGCAAGTTCCCTTGCCGGTCTAGGAATGGTAGAACGATGGGTTCGATGACGGTTTGGATGTACCGTGCACTATTCAGTGTCCCCTCGACGATCACCAGTGGTGTACGGCCAGTGTAGGAGATCGCTCCCCACACCATGATGCCAGGTGTTGGCCCTGTGTGCCTCGGTCGTATGCAGTCCTGATTGTGGCGCTCACCTGCACGGCGCCAAACACGCATACGACCATCATTGGCACCAAGGCAGAAGCGACTCTCATCGCTGAAGACGACACGTCTCCATTCGTCCCTCCATTCACGCCTGTCGCGACACCACTGGAGGCGGGCTGCACGATGTTGGGGCGTGAGCGAAAGACGGCCTAACGGTGTGCGGGACCGTAGCCCAGCTTCATGGAGACGGTTGCGAATGGTCCTCGCCGATACCCCAGGAGCAACAATGTCCCTAAATTTGCTGGGAAGTGGCGGTGCGGTCCCCTACGGCACTGTGTAGGATCCTACGGTCTTGGCGTGCATCCGTGCGTCGCTGCGGTCCGGTCCAAGGTCGACGGGCACGTGCACCTTCCGCCAGCCACTGGCGACAACATCGATGTACTGTGGAGACCTCACGCCCCACGTGTTGAGCAATTCGGCGGTACGTCCACCCGGCCTCCCGCATGCCCACTATACGCCCTCGCTCAAAGTCCGTCAACTGCACATACGGTTCACGTCCACGCTGTCGCGGCATGCTACCAGTGTTAAAGACTGCGATGGAGCTCCGTATGCCACGGCAAACTGGCTGACACTGACGGCGGCGGTGCACAAATGCTGCGCAGCTAGCGCCATTCGACGGCCAACACCGCGGTTCCTGGTGTGTCCGCTGTGCCGTGCGTGTGATCATTGTTTGTACAGCCCTCTCGCAGTGTCCGGAGCAAGTATGGTGGGTCTGACACACCGGTGTCAATGTGTTCTTTTTTCCATTTCCAGGAGTGTAGTTGAAGCGGTGTGAGTGCATCTGAGAAAAGCATCGGGTAACTGTGTGTTTACACGAGCTGGCTACAATGACACACATCTACAGTAATGAAGAATTTGTAGATATGGCGTACGTTTACGTTTTCTGTGGTGGTGGTGGTGCTCCAGATGATATCAGAGTATCGTCGGCGCTTTCCGACAGTCGAATTCCTGACCGCAGAGTATTTGCCTGAGCTGCGTGAAAGGCGTATTCTTCTATTTTTATTCATGACATATAGTTCAACGTATAGTTCAACACATTGTTGAAATGGGGCAGGGTAATCCTACCACCAGCACCCTATTACAGCTGTAATGTGACGCGTATTATAATGCCATGATGTGAATGTGTTAAAAATACCTACGTTAAAAATACGAATTTTTTCAATTGGTACATTCTAAAACACATGTTGTAGTGTTTACTCACTGTTGTACGCATGTAGACCTGACGATCTACTGAATAATACAGAAAATAAATATTAATATACATTACATATGTTCTGTCTCTGAAAACATTAGAAATAGGGCATTTGTGCATATAAAGGTTTTTGGTTCAAATGATCGTTCCTACAGGGTGTTTCAAAAATGACCGGTATATTTGAAACGGCAATAAAAACTAAACGAGCAGCGATAGAAATACACCGTTTGTTGCAATATGCTTGGGACAACAGTACATTTTCAGGCAGACAAACTTTCGAATTTACAGTAGTTACAATTTTCAACAACAGATGGCGCTGCGGTCTGGGAAACTCTATAGTACGATATTTTCCACATATCCACCATGCGTAGCAATAATATGGCGTAGTCTCTGAATGAAATTACCCGAAACCTTTGACAACGTGTCTGGCGGAATGGCTTCACATGCAGATGAGATGTACTGCTTCAGCTGTTCAATTGTTTCTGGATTCTGGTGGTACACCTGGTCTTTCAAGTGTCCCCACAGAAAGAAGTCACAGGGGTTCATGTCTGGCGAATAGGGAGGCCAATCCACGCCGCCTCCTGTATGTTTCGGATAGCCCAAAGCAATCACACGATCATCGAAATATTCATTCAGGAAATTAAAGACGTCGGCCGTGCGATGTGGCCGGGCACCATCTTGCATAAACCACGAGGTGTTCGCAGTGTCGTCTAAGGCAGTTTGTACCGCCACAAATTCACGAAGAATGTCCAGATAGCGTGATGCAGTAATCGTTTCGGATCTGAAAAATGGGCCAATGATTCCTTTGGAAGAAATGGCGGCCCAGACCAGTACTTTTTGAGGATGCAGGGACGATGGGACTGCAACATGGGGCTTTTCGGTTCCCCATATGCGCCAGTTCTGTTTATTGACGAAGCCGTCCAGGTAAAAATAAGCTTCGTCAGTAAACCAAATGCTGCCCACATGCATATCGCCGTCATCAATCCTGTGCACTATATCGTTAGCGAATGTCTCTCGTGCAGCAATGGTAGCGGCGCTGAGGGGTTGCCGCGTTTGAATTTTGTATGGATAGAGGTGTAAACTCTGGCGCGTGAGACGATACGTGGACGTTGGCGTCATTTGGACCGCAGCTGCAACACGGCGAACGGAAACCCGAGGCCGCTGTTGGATCACCTGCTGCACTAGCTGCGCGTTGCCCTCTGTGGTTGCCGACACGGTCGCCCTACCTTTCCAGCACGTTCATCCGTCACGTTCCCAGTCTGTTGAAATTTTTCAAACAGATCCTTTATTGTATCGCTTTTCGGTCATTTGGTTACATTAAACCTCCGTTGAAAACTTCGTCTTGTTGCAACAACACTGTGTTCTAGGCAGTGGAATTCCAACACCAGAAAAATCCTCTGTTCTAAGGAATAAACCATGTTGTCTACAGCACACTTGCACGTTGTGAACAGCACACGCTTACAGCAGAAAGACGACGTACAGAATGGCGCACCCACAGACTGCGTTGTCTTCTATATCTTTCACATCACTTGCAGCGCCATCTGTTGTTGAAAATTGTAACTACTGTAATTTCGAAAGTTTGTCCGCCTGAAAATGTACTGTTGTCCCAAGCATATTGCAACAAACGGTGTATTTCTATCGCTGCTCGTTTAGTTTTTACTGCCGTTTCAAATATACCGGTCATTTTTGAAACACCCTGTATCATGTCCCTCGATATTGACCATTTCGCTGGGGATACCTTGTATGAAGAACAAGCTTGCAGGGCAGCAGATATTATACGAGGGTTATTCACAACCGATGCAAAAGAGTTACATGTCTGCACCCGTTATTGTCCTTCAAACTAATCACCAGAGTTGTGTAGAGCCCGTTGTCAGCTATGTGGAAGGCATCGTATACTGTTAGCAGAGCCTGTTCTGTTGATGGTGCGAATGGAGCGGTCCACTGCTTGTCGAATCTCTGAAACAGTTCTGAGCTTCTGTGGAGTATGGAAGGTAGGAGACGAGGTACTGGCGGAATTAGAGCTGTGAGAACGGGGTGTGAATCGTGCTTGGGTAGCTCAGTTGGTAGAGCACTTGCCCGCGAAAGTCAAAGGTCTCGAGTTCGAGTCTCGGTCCGGCACACAGTTTTAATCTGCCAGGAAGTTTCAGTGATTTCCCTGCATCATTTGAAGTGGTCTCTTAAAGACTGCTTTGCTCTCTCTTTCTCAATTAGCGTTCATGCTACGTTTCTAATTAACTGAAGTGGGTGGAACATAAACGGCAATTTCTTCCTGCACGATGACACGCTAAGTGTAGACATCCAGGCAGAGTAATCACCACCTCTGCCACACTGTAGTTCATGGCACAGGTTTCAGTTAGATTCTTTTTCCTGATCTATATATCACATTTATTTGAATTTTATGTGTGGAGGAGACGACAGCGGCAAAGTTATGGAGAGGACAGCACCAAAGATAGCCGAATACGGTCGAGTTTCCAGTCATCTGCGTGGTATTGTTACTGGAAAAAGACCGGCTTCATCTAGGTAAGAGCATGCTTTCTCGTCTGTTTTTACCTCGTCTTCTCGTGGTCTCTCCTGATGCTTGAGCAGCTCACGTAAAGTAATGAAGGACACGCGACGCCATTCGCCTAGCGACACGAAGGGCGGAGCAGCGGCTGGGAAGTGAGTTACTTTCAGCACGTTAGAAGGGCACGGCGCATGCATTAGCTGCAGAGGCACGCGCGCTCGCCCAAGAGCTGCGGGCAGCGGACCCCGCATACTGATGCGCTGCGTCGCCGGCACCGCAGGAAACGCCGGCCTCCCCTGTATAAAGCCTGGCACTGGCAAGGCAACTGTGTCCTGCGAGACAGCACTGAAGTTTACAGTGGGACCATTCAGTAACGCCTCTGCTCCTTCATCTACGTAAAACTACACTGCTGGCTGTGGGGCGGCGGATAAAATTTTATGGTTTGATTTGTGGTTCAGTTTTGTAAGTTGAAAATTGCCTGCCCGGTTAGCAGTGCGGTCTCACGCACGGCTTTCCGGACTGGGAAGGAGCGCCTGGTCCCCGGCACGAATCCGCCCGGCGGATTTGTGTCGAGGTCCGGTGAGCCGGCCAGTCTGTGGATGGTTTTTAGGCGGTTTTCCATCTGCCTCGGCGAATGCAGGCTGGTTCCCCTTATTCCGCCTCAGCTACACTATTTCGGCGATTGCTGCGCAAACAAGTTCTCCACGTACGCGTACACCACCATTATTCTACCACGCAAGCATAGGGGTTACACTCGTCTGGTGTGAGACGTACCCGTGGGGTGGGGTGGGGGGGTCCATCGGGGGCCGAACCGCACAATAACCCTGAAACAGTGGTTCGGTGTTAACCCTGAAAGAGTAGTTCGGTGTGGGGCGGCAGAGAGCTGAAGTGGACTGAAGTAGTCGTCGTGGGGTTGTGGACCATTGCTGCTGCGGCGGGGACGGAGCCTCTCCGTCGTTACTAGGCCCCCGGTTGACATACAATACAACACAAATTGAAAGTTGGATAGTCTTGCGCGGTTTTTGGATACCACAGCCTTTTACAGGAGCCTCAAATAGTCAGAAAGCGGTGGAGAACGTACTGTTCCTAGTCTCACGTCCACAGGTCCACACTTCAGCTCGCCGAAACTCAAATCAGTTGCTCTAACTCTTAAGAATAAGGCAGAGCCAGGAACCACGACGATTTAAAGTCTGCTGCCGTTTATCTGAGCAGTATCTTCTAAGAAAATTTCGCACAAACAAGAATTAAATTAAAAGGAAGGTCAGCGTTGGCCGTAATATTGATGTTTCATTGATAGCAGAATCGACTTTTGATCACATAGTGATCGTATTCAGTGCAGTAAAAATTAAACTCAGACACTGGTATCAAGTTATCAATAACCAAACATGAGAAGCGATCAAAAACGAACAGTAATACTGTGCAATGACGGTCTACCGTGGAGGAACGTAATGCGTTAGGATAACACCACCACAGTCGTACACGAGAATCACCGTAGCTTTAACCATACTGGGGCTCTTGAGCATCACCTGCGACCAGCTTTGCGAAAGAGACAGCGACACTTTCTGCGCAACCCACCGATCATTTTGCACGACAATACGTGGGTGCATACAGTGCAAGCTGCGGCTGCTCTGTTCGGTCGATGAGACTAAGACGTACTGTACCATCCACAATTCTCCCCGGCCTTAAGTCCTTGTAACTTTCATTTGATTCCGAAGATCAAGGAACCGAGACCCGAACTCGGGACCTCAATATCCTTTCTTCCAGTAGTGCTAGTTCTGCAAGGTTCGCAGGAGAGCTTATATGAAGCTTGGAAGGTAGGAGACGAGGTACTGGCGGAAGCAAAGCTGTGAGGACGGGGCGTGAGTCGTGCTTGGGTAGCTCAGATGGTAGAGCACTTACCCGCGAAAGGCGAAGGTTCCGAGTTCGAGTCTCGGTCTGGCACACAGTTTTAATCTGCCAGGAAGTTTCATATCAGCGCACACTCCGCTGTAGAGTGAAAATTTCATTCTAATCGCTGAAATTTTAAATTTGAATAAGCAATTGGGGTTGTGAACATCTCCAACTGAACGGCCCACTGTCTTAACCGCTGAAACACCTTAGGGGACCATTTTGAATTGCATGGCACAAGTCACTTCCGATTTTGCAGTAGAAATGATTATCCATTCTACTCAAGAGCGACGGTTTACTTGCCTCTGAATGAGCTATGGTTAATGTAACATCTTGAAACAGTAAAAATGTAGATTGCATGAAACTAGCTAATTCTTCTCAGTTCCATTGTGCTGACAACTAATATCGTAAACAAAACTGAAACTTAGCTCTGGTATTTGTTTTACAAAGGTTTTCATCCATAAAGGAAAATAGAAGAACTCTATAGCCAACGCGCCTATAATTTGTGTTAATACTGCAGGCAGTAATGTTATAATTTGTTCTTATGTTTTGTTCTATGAGAATTTTTATAAGAAAATGAACAACAAAGTTGAGGCCTATAAGGGAAAATTTCCGAAGATTGAGCGAAGCAAAATCGAAGGGGTATCGTTCAAATGGCTCTGAGCACTATGGGACTTAACATCTGATGTCATCAGTCCCCTACAACTTTGAACTACTTAAACCTAACTAACCTAAGAACATCACACACATCCATGCCCGAGGCAGGATTCGAAACTACGACCGTAGCAGCAGCGCGATTCCGACCTGAAGCGCCTAGAACCACTCGGCCATAGCGGCCGGCGAAGGGGTATATTCATGGATTTAGAAATTCGAAAGGTTTTCACAGACGAACTGTTTAATGGAATGTTACGTACCGATGTGAATGCCTGGAAAATTAAAAAAAAGTTTGTTTCAATTCCTCACGAAATAAGAGACTACAGATATATAAAGAGCTTGTGCTGAACTGTTGTGATGTTATGAAAAGCTTGGCTCTAACAGTTCCCTGCAAACACACTTCCTTCACGCCACCTAGACTCCTTCCCTGAAAATTGCACAGTAGTTTCTGACGAACATGGCGAGTGATTTCGTCAGGATATTGCAGTCATGGGCCGGCCAGAGTGGCCGAGTGGTTCTAGGCGCTTGAGTTCGGAACCGCGCTGCTGCTACGGTCGCAGGTTGGAATCTTGCCTCGGGCATGGATATGTGTGATGTCCCTAGGTTAGTTAGGTTTAAGTAGTTCTAAGTTCTGGAGGACTGATGACCTCGGAAGTTACGTCCCATAGTGCTCAGAGCCATTTGAACCAATTTTCTGCAGTCATGGAGAAGACTAATGTAGGGAAGTGGACTCCGGCTGTTTTTGCAGATTACTGCTGGACTAATGTCGCAGATTCTCCATATGCACCTTGTAAGGGACAATCCAAGCATATTTTTAACGTGCAGCCAGTTTAGAGTTTCATCACAAATTCTGAAAAAGCCAGCTGATGATGGGTCAAGAGTTTATGTTACTGAATGTTACGTACTCTAGCGATGCTGTTAGTTTCTTTATTGATTATTGATTATAAGTTAATAGATGTTTGTGTATGTCTAATTATGTCTCAAGTGTAAAAGCCCATTAAATTGTTCAAGTTATTTTCGTTTATTCAGCAGTTTTGAGAGTTGATGTTTATTGAATTTTATGAGTGCAAGTAATTTCATGTTAATCGAGTGATGTTTCATTGCCAAGTTTCAGAATTATTGGCAAATTTATTATACTAAATGGTTCAAATGGCTCTGAGCACTATCGGACTTAACATCTGAGATCATCAGTCCCCTAGAACTTAGAACTACTTAAACCTAACTAACCTAAGGACATCACACACATCCATGCCCGAGGCAGTATTTGAACCTGCGACCGTAGTAGTCATGCGGTTAAGGACTGAAGTGCCTAGAACCGCACGGCCACCGAGGCCGGCTATTATACTAAAGGTTTCTAGGGTGTATTGCTCAAATGTGTATGTTGATGCACTCAAACAGCATACGTATTTCCAAAGCTGGATCAAGATATTTATTTTAATGGCTACTTTTCACAAAATACGCACCAATAAACATAGAAATCCTAAATTTAAAGGCGTTGCGCATGTTCAGTGAAATTTTGTTGCACGGTGTAATATGTAACGGCACAGTTTAATATAGGGAAGTCAGTATTTCGGAGAGCACAAGTTACAGCCAGGTGCGGGCCGGACCGCAGTAAGTTACGCTGACCAGTGGTTGAAGCCGAGTATAAATAGGTGTGGTTTTCTAACGACATTCATCCAAGTGTGGCAGCTCTTCTGGACGGCGGGCCGTGTCACACTACCGGCGACACACGGCAACAGATGGAGCGACAGCGTCCCAGTCCACAGTGGGTCGTTGGTTCGACCCTCTGAAGCCGACGTGGGGTTCGCAGCGAGCCAGGGCGGGCTACTCTTCACCGAGCGAGGTCGCGCAATGGTTAGCACACTGGACTCGCATTCGGGAGGACGACGTTTCAATCCTGCGTCCGGCCATCCTGATTTAGGTTTTCCGTGATTTCCCTAAATCGCTCCAGGCAAATGGTTCCGTTGAAAGGGCACGGCCGACTTCCTTCCGTAATCCGATGAGACCGATGACTTGGCTGTTTGATCTCTTCCCCCAAACAATCCAATCCAATCCCGGGCTACTCTTCGGGTCGCTAGCGCGGACAATCGTCTTGGCTCCCGACACACGCCGGAGACTTCTGAGGCGAGGGCCGCAGGAAGGAGCAGCACGACTGGCTACGGCTCCCAGCGGAGCAGTGCGGAGTCAACGGGGACGGTGGCCATTGAGTCAGCTGCTAGCACAGCCATCCTGACGGAATTGGAAGTCAACGAATCTCTGTAGTGAAAAAAATAAATCATTCGAAAAGCTCGGACGAGTTTTAATATGGCACGTCCTGGCACCGATCCACTACAAATACAACCTCCACGCCTCAAAGACGCTGGTATGAACTGGGCTGCGGGAAGCTACAAGTTTACTCACTGAGGACGTCTTCCTCGAATTTTGTAGGTTAACTTCGGTGACTGAACAATGTTGTTAGAAGGTCTGCCATGCGAGATTTTTCATCATTTTGGTAGCACTCGCAGGTGAATTGCTCATATGTGACCACCCTGTACAGCTTCGTTAGTCCAACTCGGTACTGATCTTACATGACTGTAAAACATCCCAAAAGATATCATAAAGGTGGTTTGTATGCAGTCTGCCTATAATAATTAGATAGCCTCAGATATGTAGTAAATGAGGACCGTAGCGGTCGCGCAGTTCCAAACTATAGCGCCTAGAACAGCTCGGCCGGCGACATTTGGACACTTGAAGACAGTAGTATGTTTCCGGAAGGCGCTGTGGAAGGTTGTTTTCGCTAATAAATGTGACTGAAGCAGGAAACGTGTGTAGTTTTGGGTGCAGACTTCCAGTAATGACTCAAATAATTGTCCTCTTTGCCCGTTTTATACGCTCTTGCAGCAAGAATAATTGCCTTCAGTAGCGACACCTTCATGTTCGCTCCTGGAGTAAAGTGGATACTGCTCGCTGAGGCGTGTATCACCAGAAATGGTTCAAATGGCCCTGAGCACTATGGGACTTAACATCTATGGTCATCAGTCCCCTAGAACTTATAACTGCTTAAAGCTAACTAACCTAAGGACGTCACACAACATCCAGTCATCACGAGGCAGAGAAAATCCCTGACCCGCCGGGAATCGACCCCGGGAACCCGGGCGCGGGAAGGGAGAACGCTACCGCACGACCACGAGCTGCGGACGTAGCACCAGAACTCTGCACTACCAACGTTAGACAAGTTCGTTAATAACTTCTCTTACGGAACTACCGTGACACATACTTTGCTCCACGTTCACTCATGCTCTGCCTACACCTACATCATTTTAACCCTGTGGCGCATAGCGTCCACCACGGGGACAGCTGTTAATGGTCGCGTCTTTGGCATTTTCAATCAGTCCCGAGGCTACAAATGCACACACTTCACTGCAGTGGGCGCTCCCTACTGGTGTTGTGTCCTGCATGCATTTTCAGCCTCATGACTGATTGAAAACGCCAGGGAATTGAACATTAAAAGTTGTCCACTGCAGTAATATCATGCACCACAGGGTTAAAATACAAGTAGGCAGGCGATCGTCAAGTGTTTCCCAAACCTGCAGGCAAACACAGTACCACAAACGAGCGCGATAAGCAGTTTGCGGCTGATCCACGTAAGCGGCTAGGAATGCTCCTTAGCGCCCTCGCAGGCCTGGGTCGCCGACCCTCGGATGTCACGCAACGGGAAGCGCCAGACGAGCTTCGTCATAGGCCCGTGCCGGCGCGCTACGCGGTAGGTAAGTTTCATTAGGCGCTCCCAAATACCGGCCGGGGCTTATTTCTGGAAACACCGCCCTCCCTTCCAGCTGGTGGCCCGTTTGAGGCGGCGAGGCGCTAACGAGAACACACCTCCTGCCCTGCCGTGAGTATCATCGCTCACGCGACTTGACTATGACGTTGGTCTTAATCCTAGAAATACCAACGAATTTTCAATAAGGTCTGTTACCAACTGGAAGGAGGTAGGGTGCACTTTACACCCACTAAAAAAATGGTTAATTGTTGTCGACTTTTATTAAAAACACACTTTTTAACCCTTTCAGACTTGAATTTTTTCTGTAGAAAGGAAAGTATTTATTTATATAGTAATCCTCTTAGGTGATATTTTGATGATTTTAGATGCAAGATTTACACAAAAATATGTACCTATTTTCAGAATGTACTTTGTACATTTGATTTCATTCTATGCACTAAAATAACTACTCTACTGGCCATCAAAATTACTGCCCCAAGAAGAAATGCAGATGATAAACGAATATTCATTGGACAAATATATTATACTAGAACTGACATGGGATTAAATCTTCACGCAATTTAGGTGCATACATCCTGAGAAACCAGTACCCACAACAACCACCGCTGGCCGTAATAACGGCCTTGACACGCCTGGCCATTGAGTCAAACAGAGCTTGGATGTCGTGTACAGTTACAGCTGCCCATGCAGCATCAACACGATACCACAGTTCATCAAGAGTAGTGACTGGCGTATAGTGACGAGCCAGTTACTCGGCCACCATTGACCAGACGTTTTCAATTGGTGAGAGATCTGGAGAATGTGCTGGCCAGGGCAGCAGTCGAACATTTTCTGTATCCAGAAAGGCCCGTACAGGACCTGCAACATGCGGTCGTGCATTATCCTGCTGAAATGCAGGCTTTCGCAGGGATCGAATGAAAGGTAGAGCCACGGGTCGTAACATATCTCAAATGTAACGTCCACTGTTCAAAGTGCTGTCAATGCGAACAAGAGGTGACCGAGACGTGTAACCAATGGCACCTCATACCATCACGCCAGGTGATACGCCAGTATGGCGATCACGAATACACTCGTCCAATGTGCGTTCACAGGGATGACGCGAAACGCGGATGTGACCATCATGATGCCCTAAACAGAACCTGGATTCATCCGGAAAAATGACGTTTTGCCATTCGTGCACCCCATGTTCGTCTTTGAGTACACCATCGCAGGCGCTCCTGTCTGTGATGAAGCGTCAAGGGTAACCGCAGCCATGGTCTCCGAGCTGATAGACCATGCTGCTGCAAACGTCGTCGAACTGTTCGTGCACATGGCTGTCTTGCAAACGTCCCCATCTGTTGGCTCAGGGATGGAGACGTGACTGCACGATCCGCTACAGCCATGCGGGTAAGATGCCTGTCATCTCGTGCGAGGCCGTTGGGATCCAGCACGGCATTCCGTATTACCCTCCTGAACCCACCGATTCCATATTCTGCTAACATTCATTGGATCTCGACCAACGCGAGCAACAATGTCGCGATACGATAAACCGCAATCCGCAATCCGACCTTTATCAAACTCGGAAACGTGATGGTACGCATTTCTCCTCCTTACACGAGGCATCACAGCAACGTTTCACCAGGCAACACCGGTCAACTGCTGTTTGTGTATGAGAAATGGGTTGGAAACTTTCCTCATGTCAGCACGTTGTAGGTGTCACCACCGCGCCAACCTTGTATGAATGCTCTGGAAAGCTAATAAATTGCATATCATGGCATTTTCTTCCTGTCGGTTAAATTTCGCGTCTGTAGCACGTCATCTTCCGGGTGTAGCAATTTTAATGCCCAGTAGTGTACTTAAGGAATATTCGCCATTGTAATAAATAGTATAATAATTATTCAATAATTAACATGCAAAATAGTAACAATATTCAGTTATCCAGTGGAATACGATAAATAACAAAACCACATCCGCATGTTCTAGTGGTCATGAGCTGCTGCGCACTGATACATAGACTTGCTGATATTTCCATAGTGATGCTCAGCAGTTTACAGCACTTACGCGTAATGAAAAGGATGAACATTCAAAAATGTGTATCTCATTTTTCAATTGGGAAAAATAGTTCTGTTGCAGATAACACACAGTAAAAGTTAACGTACACTTTTGTAGCCAGAGTGTCTGTAGGTGTTAAAGAGGTATTAGTCAACCACAGTATCATTGCATCTAGAAGTGATGGTCCTTCGGTCGGCTTATCGTGAATTTTTATCGTGATATTTTACGATGATCCGCTGATACACTTGATAGTACATGCACAGCTGTTTTGAAATCACTCATAGTGCGATGCGTTTCCTTAGTCATCAGCGTACTTGTTTACTGTAATGTCGAAAGTCCAATGGTTCAAATGGCTCTCACCACTATGGGACTTGGTCATCAGTCCCCTAGACTGAGAACTACTTAAACCTAACTAACCTAAGGACATCATACACACCCATGCCCCAGGCAGGATTCGAACCTGCGACCGTAGCAGCAGCGCGGTTCCGGACTGAAGCGCCTAGAACCGCTCGGCCACAGTGGCCGGCCTGGGCAATGCTAACTGGCTGATTAACTCTCTGTTCGCAGCTCGCATGTCCACAGTTTACCCCTGCCCGCAGTTCGCGTAATTAAGAGAGAGCTGTCTGCAGTTCAGAAGTTGTGCATGGAAGATTCCAGCTGCGCCACATGAACTGCTCTCAAAAGGTAGGCCGAAGATATACAAGCATGGCGAGCTGCTGCTTATCAACTTTCTGCCTGAAGACTTACGAACAGGGTGGCTGTTTCTTCCCACTTTCAGTTGAACACGTAACACTTGCAGTCATGGCCTTCTAACTGGGAAAAACTAAGGCACCGGTAAACCGTAAGTTAAATCGCACCAAAAAGGCGTTGAAAGTAAACAGCCTTACTGTAATTTTCCAATGTAGGAGCGACAATTTGAGTCTTAGATACTGGCCGTCGGAGGATGCTCTGAACGGAGAAACGGTGAAAGTTGAGCATCCGATATTACACATTAATATTCGGAGCTGCGAGCCCAGCAGTATATCTCGCGCCAGAGGTGCCACAACAATTACTGGGACCGGACAGCCCAGGGAAGGCCCTCTGATGGGAACAACCTCGTAAACAAGGCGCGCCGCCTGGCACGGCGTACCTTACCCCTACCCCTACCACTACAGGCTCTGCCCGAGAACGCGTGGACGGCGAAAGTCGGCGGCGATTTACGAAAACGATTATTACCGAGATCATCAAAGCGTCACTTTCTAACGCTGGTTAACACCTCTGTAGACAACGCTAGCCCGACATTGGTACGCACACATTGGAAGCAATATCATCTAATGCCGTGCTTCCCAGCCTGGGGGTAATTACCCCCTGAGGGGTAAAATTTAATTTTCTGAGGGGTAAAAACAAAAGCACTGAATCGTGCCTCTGTCATGAAACTAAATTTTTAAAAGATCACTAGCTGTACCCGGACATGCGTTGTTGTAGCTCAGTCTGGTTAATTATAAAAGAAATTAAAGAGAAAATACACGTTTTAATATGCATGGGAATTTGATAGTGCTCCTAATCTCCTTCTGTCCCTTCTCTCTGTCCATCTTCTCCCCTCCCCTCCCCTCCCCCCCCCCCCGGTCTCCGTCCACCACGTCTCTCCCCTATCTCTATCAAATTTCACCTCCGCCCTCTCTCTGTCAATCTCCTCTATCTCCCCCCCCCCCCCTCTCCCTTCTCACCTTCAGCCCTGTTGACTGCTGTTGCAAATTCAGATTCCGTGGTAGTATTCTAAGCCTATAAGCCATAAATACAACTATCCTCCTTCCTCTGAAAGCCATCTGTGAGAAAGAAAACAAAACAGCATATTACTGTATACACAATTTTTATTTGAAAATATATATAATGAAAAAGAACCTATGCAGCAGAAAAAATTCATCTGATTCTTTGAATTTCCCGCTATCGTAGTTAAAACGGCCTGCGACAAAGGAAACAAAACTGCACGTTTTTATAGCAGAGCATTTTCTTTCTCGTAGTCGGTTGTAATAGAACACCAGTACGTTCTTTTTTAAAAGAAAATATAAATAGTCTACGTCCATCTTAATGTTTAATAGAGTATTGTTCAAAATTCGAAGAGAACCGGTCAAGAACTTTTCGAGATTTTTGGCAACAACGTTTCACTTTACGGATATCATGCATATTGAAATATGTATGCTAAGCCCGTCCAAACGTTTGTTGGTGTAACATGTAAAAATTTCAAGTAAATAGGTCAAGTAGTTTTTGAGATGTTTGGTAACAATGTTTCTCCTTTATATATTACATACGGTATATATTTAGATATAAAAATGTATAGCAAACTGTCCGTCTGAGCGTTTGTTAGTGCATCATGTAGATTTTTAAGTAAGTCAGAAAGAAAGTTCCGAGATTTTTAATAACAATCTTTCCCCTTCATATATACATGTATATTTACATTCCATATATATTCAGAAGATATAGCTTGTTTCCGCCGAATGCTCATCACAGCAACGTGTAAAAAATTTAAGTAAATTGGTCAAGAACTATTCAAGATTTTTGGTAACGTTTCCCATTTATATTCTACATAATTATCTATATTTTACATATATTTGAAAAATAGGTGCATAAAAGCAGGCGCGTGTTCACATGCAACGTTGAGCCAACACTTCAATCAACGGACTACTTTTCGAGTTTTGCGAGCACAAACATACGCAGGTTGAATTTTTTTAATATATAATGACTACAATTATCACTATTTTTTGAGTTAGATACTCTTCACATAAGTTACTAATAAGTACATTTTTTGTTTTCGACTGTGGCAAAATGTGGATGAAGTTACAGCTCACATTTTGAATAAAATAATTTTGGGTATTGGGCCGCTTCATTGTAAACTACTGAAACCAACTAACTGCCAACGTTTGGACCGACTAGCTGCGGTCCTCTTCAGGGAGGGGTGGTTCATTGCTTTATACAAGTCAATATCTTCTTTATATACTGTCACTTTCAGTTAACTGGTGGCTACCGACGTCACTTATCTGGGATGTCACTGGACAATTTGAATAGATACTGCTACGGAGGTGCTAGCTGTACGGCACGCTGTTGCCTGTGGCAAGCTGGCGGCTACTTTGAAGGCAACTTGTAGTAGGTGATTGGTAGGGACTAGCGTAATCGCTGGCTGTTGTCTATGCCACTCTAGCAAGGCCCATCGCACTCTAGGCGATATGTCGTTGGAGATTGGATGGCAACAGCAAATCGGCAGGTTGTAACGGCAGTCGTTCTGTTATGAGTTTAGTATCTTAAATGTTGGGTGTCTTCGCTCGCTGCGCCTTGCAGTAATATACATTGATCGGCCAGAACATTATGATTACCTGCCTAATAGCCGGTATGTCCACATTTGGCTCGGATAAAAGCGGCAACGCGTCGTGGCATGGGTGCAGTGAGGACTTGGTAGGCCGGTCGAGGGGGTTGGCACCTCATCTGCACACACAAGTCCCCTTATTCCGATAAATTCCGGGGAGGGGAGGGGAGGGGGCGATGAACACAGGCGCAACGTTCATTCACATCCCATATGTGTTCGATCGGGTTCAGATATGGCGAGATGGGGACCAGCACATCAGTTGGAACTCGCCACTGTGTCCCTCGAACCACACCATCACACTCCTGGTCTTGTGTCATGGCGTATTATCTTGTTGAAAAACGCCACTGCCGTCGGGAGACGTATCATCATGAAGAGGTGTACGTGGTCTGCAACCAGCGTGCGATACTCCTTGGCCGTCATGGTGCCTTGAACGAGCTCCACTCGAGCCATGGATGTCCATGTGAATGTTCCCCATATCATAATAAAGCCGCCGTCAGCTTGTCTCCGTCCCGTAGAAGTCAAGAACTTGTTCCCCTGGAACACGACGGATTCTCTCCCTCTCTTCGGCATTATGAAGAAAGGATCGGGATTCACCAGACCAGCTAAACTCTGCCACTGCGCAACGACCAGTGCTGATGGTCACGGACCTATTTCAGTTGTAGTTGCCGAGGTCTTTGGTTTTAACGGTAGCACATTCATGGGTCGTCTGCTGCGAAGGCCCATCGTTAGAAGTTTTAGGTGCGCTATGTGTTCCACACACTTGCACTCTGCCCAGGATTAAAGTCAGATCTTAGTTGCGCCACATTTCACCACCTGGCCTGTTTTACAAAACTGCCCGGTACTTCCGACATCTGTAATGAGGAGTGGCCACCCAACCTCACGTCATCTGGACGTCGTTTCACATGGGTGGTTTCGCCTCGTTTTGAAGACACTCAACACAGCACTCCTCGAACACCCAGCAAATGGTGCAGCCTCCGAAATGCTCGTACCGAGCCTCCGGGCCATCAGAACCTGCCCCCGGTCAGACAGATCGCGCACCTCCCCCCTTCTACACACGGACAGCACACTCACTGGTACAACATGCACCATGCGTGTGTCTGACTAGCAGCCATACCTTGCCAGGTTACGCTGCCATCGCCTGGACGGGTTTATATCGACAGTGGGTCGGTGGTCATAATGTTGTTGTTGACCATTCATACGGAAGCCACTTAACACACGCTTCGTGTTATAGCGTTATTTACACACCACCCTCAGACCAGAAGGAATATCAAAATGTGAGCGATTACCTGTCAGTTACTTACGCAGAAAATTATTGTGAATATCATACGACCATAAGAAGAAAATATCATGGTCAGGTATGCTCTGTCACTTACATATGAGAATCATTGAATCGTTGAGCGCTGCTTGATCAGCAAGAACGATATTTCTATACAGTTCAGTGTCCAAACCTAATGTCGACTTACGGTTGGCGTTCACTGTGTTTCTGCTATGGTCTCGAGAGAGCTGAGTGCACCAATTACCGTTTGTTGCCACGAAACGGTGACATTCAAAGAAGTTATTAGCCAATTATTGCTATTGACAGAGTAGAAATCTTATCATCTAACGAGTTGCATGTTTCTAGTACGTGCCAGTTACGTATAATTTGTATTAGCCTTTAAAAAGTGTATAAATAAAATTAACGCTACACAGGCCGTACGTTGTTCTGATGTATCGCTGGTTACGCATGAGAAATGGGCACATTTAAATTAGAAACGGTACATGCCACAAGTAAATACGCCAAACATATTGTATGAGCAATTGCAGCAGAAAAAATAGGATAGCACACTCACCGTTGTACCACCATTTCACTTACTAGAACAGAATTAACAAATGGAAATAACTCTTTGTGATTCAGTTTTCGTAGGATCATCAGTGCCTCATAACAGTACATAACGAGTGCACAATAGCAGATTCCAGTAGAAGATGTAATTATCGTTAGTACGTACACGCCCAGTTGCGAATTAACAGGTTTAGAATTGCATTTTGTCTGCTGAGCTGAGCGAGCGAGTTCAGGCCTACCTTCGTGACACGCGCCGCGGCCATCTTTCTCGTGGGTCTCGCGTAAGAATGAAATGACGTTATTCCAGACACTTTACTCGTCTCATACAGGTATGATTTTATAGAGAGGGAGAGAGAGAGAGACTGAAGTTGCGAATGAAAATTTGTGCCAAAGCTGGGAACGGAACCCAAATCTCTTGCTTACTAGGCTGGTGCGTTAGCCACTAAGACGCGTTGGCACAGCACTTCACACAACTGCACGGATTACCCAGACATGCCTCTCTGCTCGACCCAAATTCTCACTGCCGCCCCAGTCTACTTTAAGTTCCCCCTTACACATGGAACCGAACTGCCGAGGCTATCAGTGTTCTGGGATAACAACTCAGCATCGAACGTAAGTGGGGAATCCAATCTAAAATCCTGGTGCAGTTGTGTGAAGCGCTGTTTCAAGGTGGCCTAGTGGCTAACGCACCTGCCTAGTAAGCGGGAGACCTGGGTTCTATTCCTGGTCTCGGTACAAATTTTCACTTGCCGTTTCAGTCTATATACATACTCGTAATATTTATAACAAGCAATGTGGGGGACATGCAATACATGATTGGTGCATGAATAGTTCACCTCCGTACTATTACAGCAGCTACTAAGTGATCTATGAATGGTACACCTCGTTACTGTTATCTACTGAATGTGCCAAAATATTTTTTGTTTTAAATCTTACAAGCATGGTCTGGCTATTGAAAATTCACAATGATAAATTTTCAGAACGATGTTCTTGGGGTTAGGAATCTGTATGAGACTGGGAGAAATTATTTCATACCCTCTAGTCTGATTTAAAAACGTCGCATATTGAAAACTGACTGACAAGTGGGATACCAGGTGCCTCGTTCTACCTTTGTCAGCATCATTAACAATTTTCCGGGAACTTTTGGCATACGAATATATTCGCGCTCGTTTAACATGCTACTCACCATTCACGCCTATAAGCTACGCCGACATTAACTCACCCACACCCGCAAGTACAACGCCGTAAGTCGCTCACACCAGTCCACTACCACTTGCCCACTCTTACTCCCTCACTCTTCCCAACTGAATCTCATTAGTCTTGGTTTTCTACAGCTGTCACTGTCACATGCTTCACTGCCACAGTCTCCTTAGCTTCATCCTACTAATACTTTTTTTACTATCGCTTTCGCCCTCTTGCTTTCTCTTATTGCAACTATCTCGCTCATCCCTTCCCACTGCTGCTGTCTCTGTCCACTGTCACTCTCTCTCTTTTCCTCGTTATCATTGTCACAGACTCTTATCTCTCATTATCGCTGGCTCTCTCCTACTTGCACTTTCTCCTTCTCTTTATTCCTCTCACACTGCCACTGCCTCCTTCACTCCTTTCCTAGCACCGTTCTGTCACTGTCAATTACGCTCCACTGCCACAGCATTCCCCCCCCCTGTCTCTCCCACTGGCATTGTCTCCTTCACTCTTTCTGTACCACAACTGCTGTCCACTGCCTTCCATATTAATTACTTTACCGTCTCTTTCCCGCCGCCAATGTCTCCTCTCTCAGCACAGAAAATCACGAAAATCTTCACATGCCAAAAATTGGGAAATTTTTTAAATATGCTGAGGAAGGTAGAATGAAGCAGATGGTACCCCACTTTTCGGTCAGAGTCTTTTAAAATATGAGCATATCAGCCTTTTTTGTGCTCGGATGGGAGCATTTTTTCGCTGCTTCCCTTCTTTTCGCTGCTACAACAGGGCACGTCACTCATATGAAAAGACCTTTATGGGCTAGCAAAATTTCTATAATTTATTTCTGTGAAATTGAAATAACGGAAACTACATAATTTTACACCTCAGACAGGATTTTATGTGCTTGATTATTTTGCATGTGCTTCAGCAGTACGATGTGGGTCTCCCAGAACCCTTCTGTTGAAGGCAGAGGCGCTTTACAGCATATTTCTCCGTGCTATGTCACTTTATAAACTACGTTTTCACCCCACACCGGATTTTAGTGTGTATTTTAAGCGTACAAGCAAGGTGCTTTGAACCTCTGTATCTCGAAATCGGATGAAGATATCAAGAAAATTCAAGGTTGTTCGAGATTGGATCTTAGGAATATACCACAAAAATTACAGCCATTTGATGTGTATAAGCGCCTGGCACTGTTTTTGGTACCCAAAAACCATTTTTTGGGAGTGTTTCTCGATAACGTACAGATCTGTGAAAGCGGTGATATCGCATTTCTGGATAAATGCCTTGAGAATATGCCGTTAAAATTTGAGCAATTTGCTTCGGCTAGTTGCTTAAATATCCGCTGCTGAAGACGAAAGAAAATGGTGAAAAACTCTCTTTTAGGATTTTCTCATGAACAATCCATGAACTAAATGGTGCCTAGATAAGTCCTTAATATCCATCGTACGCCACATCTAAAACAAAAAAACCAACCGATTTCGCCCATTTGTCTAAGCTGGTGAAAGTGTGTATTATTGAAACTTTGACCCTGCAGGCCGGCCGCGGTGGCCGTGCGGTTCTAGGCGCTGCGGTCCGGAACCGCGGGACTGCTACGGTCGCAGGTTCGAATCCTGCCTCGGGCATGGTTGCGTGTGATGTCCTTAGGTTAGTTAGGTTTAAGTAGTTCTACGTTCTAGGGGACTGATGACCTAAGATGTTAAGTCCCATAGTGCTCAGAGCCATTTGAACCATTTTTTTGACCCTACACCGTAGGGTAGCTACAGTAAGACGATCCTTCTGTTGGGTGTACAAATGGTCTCTAGCCCAAGACCGAGAGAGGTGGCGCAGTGGTTAGCTCTCGGGACTTGCATTCGGGAGGACGACGGTTCAATCCCGCGTCCGGCCATCCAGATTTAGGTTTTCCGTGATTTCCCTAAATCACTCCAGGCAAATGCCAGGATGGTTCCTTTGCAAGGGCACGGCCGATTTCCTACCCTGTCCTTCACATGATCAGAGCTTGCACTCCGTCTCTAATGACCTAGATGTCGACAGGACGTTAAACCCAACCTTCCTTACTTCCCAAGGGCTATTCAGAACATTTGACCCTATCTTTCTGTCACGAAAGCGAGGGGATAGAAAAAACAGAAAAAAGTAATTATTGTTTAAAAGCTACAAAACAACCTTATCCCCTTCAAAATACTCTCGATTACAACAAATAAATTTGCCCCACCGGTGCCTCCACTGTTCGAAACATTTTTTGTACTCATCTTTAGAAATGCTTGACAGCTCCTCCCTCGATTTTTTCTTGACTTCTTCAGTGTTGCCAAACTGGTGTCCTTTCATGCCCCTTTTCACACGTGGAAATAAGAAAAAGTCCCACGGAGCCATGTCAGGCGAGTAAGGTGCGTGGGGCAGCGGAACCGCGCCATTTTTAGCCAAAAACTGTGCAACAGTGATGGTTGAGTGTGCAGGTGCGATTTGTCGTGGCGGAAGAACCAGTCTCCTGTCTGCCACAAATTCTCTGAACCGAGCTCCAAGATAACCCACTAATCTCTGACAGTTGATCAATTGTCCGTCGACGGTCTGCGAGCACAAGCTCTACAGTTTTTTCAATATTTTCGTCGATTCGGGCAGTTGACAGACGTCCAGAACGAGGTTTGTCATCACTCGACATGTCGTCATTTTTAAATCGAGCAAACCACTAGAGCGTTTCACATAGCGTCATCTCGGTAACCTGTTTTCAACATTATGACCGAGTCGAAAACAAAATTTTACAACTGCACGTTTTTCACTTTCCATCACAAAAGAAGAAACCTGAACAAAACAGCACCAGCTACAACAGTCACTGCAGATGAACAGAGCAAGCCAGGTCGACAAGGGCGGCACTGAACTGGCAATGTGTTGCTCTATACACGCCTAGCGGCAGAAATGAGTACTACACAAGCTCCGCCCAAGGCAATGTTATTCCGGTTTTTTGTTTTTTTGGGTGGAGGGGGAGCGGTACCCTCACGTACGACTCAAGCATTGCACCGCTTCATTTTTAATCAAATAATTATTTTCTCTCTGTGCTTTAGATACGCAGGACGGCCGCCCTGGAGGTGGCCTGCAGACTGTGGGGAGTGGAGTGGAAAGCCCTGGAGTCCAGGTGTCTGGCCGCGGCAGCTCCCCGCGGCGAGCGGAATGTCGCACGTCGCAGAACAGAAGACCTCCCCGCTGGTTGCGAGGCGCAGCGCAGTACAAAGGCAGGCAGGCAGAAAGGCCGCTGGAACAACACGGCGGCACCCCGCTGCACGCCGCGTACAGTCGCAGGGAATACCGAACCGCTGCTGTTGGCCAGTATGCGCGGCCTAACAGCACCCACCACACTGAGGCCAATCTCGCACGTTCTGCAGGAGGGGAGAGACTTTCCGATCAGAAATAAAAAAAAAGAAAAAATCGCTCTGAGCACTATGGGACTCAACTTCTGAGGTCATCAGTCCCCTAGAACTTAGAACTACTTAAACCTAACTAACCTAAGGACATCACACACACCCATGGCCGAGGCAGGATTCAAACCTGTGACCGTAGCGGTCGTGCGCTTCCAGACTGTAGCGCCTAGAACCGCTCGGCCACCCCGGCCGGCCAGAAATTTTCAGTTTCAAGTTTCTAGGCTGCACGATATCATTCAACCACAAAGTTACAATGGTCTGGCAGCTGTAATATTTCAACATTATCCATTTCATTTAATAATGATTGACGTCTGATTTTCAGCTCATTTTCTTGTCGCATTGCATTACAGATACGGTTATGTCATACCTTGCGGAGTTGTGGAAATGCCTAATTTTATATTTGGTGTATGAATATAAACTGAATAACAAAAAGCTGCAGGGAGTGATAGCGTAACAGCTGAATTGTTTCAGAAGGGAGGAATAAAACATGCAAAACAAATACACAAACTTGTCACGAACATCTGGAATGAAGAATGAATGTCAGAGGATGGACAGAAGCGATAATACTACCAATTAATAAAAAGGATCACAAACAACAATGGTCCGCAGCTCGTGGTCGTGCGGTAGCGTTCTCGCTTCCCACGCCCGGGTTCCCGGGTTCGATTCCCGGCGGGGTCAGGGATTTTCTCTGCCTCGTGATGACTGGGTGTTGTGTGATGTCCTTAGGTTAGTTAGGTTTAAGTAGTTCTAAGTTCTAGGGGACTGATGACCATAGATGTTAAGTCCCATAGTGCTCAGAGCCATTTGAACCATTCTTGAAAACAACAATGCAGGAACTACAGAGGCATCTCATTAATCAGTACCGCCTGTAAGGTAATCTCCAAGATCCCCCAGAAAAAAATTAGAGCTATTATTTAAAAGAGATAATAAATGAGAAACAATTGGGATTTATGAAGAATCGTTCAGCTACTGAGCAGATATTTATAAGTATATTGCAACAAGTCACATCCAGATATTGAGAGTATTACAAAAACAATGGCAATATTATTTGTTGATTTTAAGAAAGGCTGTGATAGTATACCCAGAGATAAGTTGTGGGAGAAAATGCAGAGATTCACAATACCGAAGAAAAATATAAATCTTGTTAAAGTGACACTGAAATGCTCGAAAGAGGTTATGAAAACGTGATGGAGAATATTCCAAGGCGTTTGACATAAAAACAGGAGTCATGCAAGGAGATGGAATATCATCCCTCTTGTTCAACGTTGTAATACAGGAAGCGCTGGACGCAGCAAGTGAAACACAAAAGCGAATTAAAAAATGAACAAATATAAAGGTCCTGGCCTTTGCAGATGACGTAGCACTAATCGCTGAAAATCCGGATGACCTTAAAATACTGCCTAAAAAATCTTTCAAAAAGCAAAGGAAGCAGAATTAGAAGTAAATGGTGAGAAAACAAAATTCATGAGGCTAGGAAGAAATTACTGGACAAAAAGACTGGAAACTCAGCAGACCCATAACCATATGTTTGAAGAAGTCGATGAGTTTAAATATCTGGGGGTAGTAGTCAACAACAAAAACGATGAGAAGCAATAAAAACGGGCGAGGAACAAAGCTGCATCCAGGGCATCATACTAGCTCGACGAACTACTTTCATCTAAAGTTTTTTCAAGCGGAACCAAAGCAAGAATCTATAAAACCATAGTAAGACCAGTATTACTATACGGAGCAGGAATATGTAGAATAGATAAATACACGGACAGAAAGATAAAAATTTTCGAAAATAAAATCCTTCGAAAGATATTTGTACCAACGTATGAGGGAGGAGAATGGCGAAGAAGAAGGAACAGAGAGCTATACAATGAACCAGATATAACTGCGGAAGCCAAGACAAGAAGACTAAGACGGACCGGCGACGTCTGTAGAAGTGAGCAGGGATCTTTACTGAGAGAAGTCCCAGAGAATAAACGCGAATGACGAAGACCTCTAGGCAGGCCGAAAATGAGATGGAGAGACCAGGTTGCCAAAGATCTCCAGGTATTGGGAGCAAAGAAAGAGGATGTCGAAGACAGAATACTGTGGAAGAGTCTACTTCGCGAGGCCAAAAACGAACTGCGGTTTGTGGGCTAGAAGAGTAAAGAGAGTATGTGAGTATGATTATTACATCTCAGCTGCGGTGGTGGCGACATATGCGGTAATATTTTAAGAGAAACCGTACTTTCTGTTTTTTCGGTGAGTTTCAACTTTAAGGACGCATAAAAATCAGACCGTAATTAGGAGAAAAATTTCGTTTTGCACAATTTCGAGATGCAGCCTTATTCCATTTACAACCAGATTTTCTTTATTTTCTGATTACTCGTTTCATCGCTATAATGTCAAACGCAAGATGCTGCAATTGAGCCTACCGATGTAGATATCGCGACGTAGAAGGCGCTGGTGTTAAGTTTGAACTTCTGTTGGTTACGTCACATGTCTTTACTAATGAATACTTCTCGCGTTTATTAGTTTAGAGTTTATAAAGTAATTGTGTTGGTAGTTGCAATATACGCGAGGCTGTGATGGAGCGTAGCTGTTACACCGGCGCGCGTCACAGTTGTAATACGTTATAAGCGCCTGCTCATCAGCGAAGAACGTCAAATTCGTAGTCGTATTTCAGTAGAGCATTGCCCCATTCAGTTTTTGTTGCGAGTAGAGGGAAATAATATGGGAAATTTCAGTGCTCGATATGCAAGCAGCTCACAATAAACGAGCATTTGTACAGCACATTTTAACAGTAAATGGAAATGTCTATTAGCTCGAATAGATTTTGCAGTAAAGAATGACGGCTGAAATAAAACCAGTCTTAATAGCTTTCGCTGCTGGCTGAGGTCTCGCTGCGGCTATTGCAGCCGTCTGCTTGCGTCAGCAACGGTTCTATTGCTACGTCAAGACAGTGGGCTCTTTGTGCCTGTTTTCAAGTTTGTGTACATGACTCAATGAATTCCTGCAGACAATTTGGGGGCCGCTTTCCAGAGCGTAGCGACATCACTATAAAGTATCATTTACTTTAAAATTCTTTTCTGCTTTGCTACCTTGTAATTGACAAATGCCCAAATAAGTTCAACTCGAAGTGCGCAACAAGCAACCACAAAAGTTTAATTTCCTTGTCCACTAATGACAATATACTTTCCAAAAGATATTCCTGCGCGCTGAAGTGCTGTAGCGCGTGTCCCAGTAGGCCAGCTTTTGTAAATTCCTCATATGATGTGGCATCAGATGGATTGCTTTCCATCCATTCAATAATAGGAATCCTTTCTCCATTTCGTAGATGGATTTCGTGATACTGGATTTATCATCCTGTGATATGGAGCCTGATCTGAAACAATCGCACATCTGTTTGGTAATTTTTCCGAGAACGCTCCTAAGCCATTCTTCGCAGCGTCTGACGTTCATTTCAGAATGATAATTGCTCCTTTTTTCCAATAAAACATATGCCAGCATTTTGTACGAACGCGTAATCGTATACATTTCCTGATGCATAAGGCTTTTTTTTGTTTCTGCCAACCAAAATTTCTGGAATGATTTGCACCACACCAACTCTCATCAGTGTAATAAATAGTCCATCCATTGGCTCAAATGACTAAGCACTATGGGACTTAACATCGCAATTCATCAGTCTCCTAGATTTAGAACTAATCAAACCTAACTAACCTAAGGACATCACACACATCCACGCCAGAGGCAGGATTCGAACCTGCGACCGTAGCAGGCGCGCGGTTCCGGAATGTAGCGCCTAGAACCGCTCGACCACCGCGGCCGGCAAAATAGTCCATCCATTGTTGCGCAAGTGCTTTATTTCCCGCAAGAACTCGTCTCTTTAGCCTGCTACTCGATTATTTTAAATCAGCACAGGTTATTTGTTGAAATTTTGCATCTGAAGCCCAATTTTCGAATAGCACGCCAAAGGATTGTTTCATTCATATCACGAAAATCTTCCAGTTCAGTCTTCAACTTTTCCAACACGGCTGCCACTAGTGGAAACTGCTTTTGTACATAGAAGTCGTCGATTTTTCTTCTTTTGACGCTCTGTGTAAAGTCGTCCAATACGAAATTCTGTCGCCTGACAGAACATCTTTTTGGTGATACAAGATATGAAGTTCCTCTATGTTCTCTCGAAATTCGCTTCATTGTACTTTCACTAACACTGAGGTATTCACAAGTTCTCTTCACTGGCTGTTATACAGAACTGCTCGCGCCATGTTCTTTTTCGGCCTCAAAGTAAGCACGCACACTGACCACCACAGACCTTTCACAACTCCGTAAATGAAGCATGGCTCCACACAAGTGCAAGGCAACGAATGGTGCTACGAGCACTGTCTCACGAGAATACACAACAACGAATAGGAGAACGATCGTTTCCTATCTGACGGAAAGCAACTGCAACAAAGAACAATGAAATAGAAATACTGTTAACAAGTCCGGCAACATGGAACACGGGAGCACGCGGTACATAGAAACGCCAAAGCAAATAAATTAAACATGTGATGTTAGCTCTTAGAAACGTAACAGCTGTAAAAGGCAAGAACGGAGCTTGCATTTACACCTTTCGTTTTCTTAGTAAGTGTCACCATTAGGCGAACTGCAGCAATCTACGCCCACGATTATTTGGGCAAAACGACTAATTGGGACATCAAGAAAATTCGTCTGGAAGATGAGTATGCTTGTATCTTTAAACTGTGCAAAGGAGCTTTTTCTCCAAATTCCTGCCTGACATCTATGACTCCTCAGATTTGACATTCACCCAAAAAAGGGTAAAAAAAGCACACTTTCTCTTAAATATTACCACCTATGCCGCTCCTTTTCAATTAAAATGTAATATTCATACACCAAAGAAAAGAAGGCATTTCAACTATTCCGGCAAGGCATAACGCATCTAACAGGCCTCTCTGCTGTGTCGTTCCCGACTGGAGTCCGGCGCTTGACTTCACGCAGTAACACCAAACACCCGTAAACAAGCAGCATAAACGTCAATTCCGAACATGGCAATTAAAATACCTACGAACCAAGAAAACATGCTACAGGAAATAAACATAGTCAAACAAATTGTAGTTGCCAGTTACTATATTGCTTCCATTCTTGAGTCGGTACTACGGAAATTAAAGAAAGACTAAGACACAAGACCCACCACAGAAAATAAAAACAAATGTATCTCTAGCATCAGATACGTTGTCGAAATATCACGAAAGATTTCAAGTATCTTCAAAAACCACAAAGTAAAAAACTAATACATGACGTTGAAGTATAATCATCAGCCATATTCAGACTCTGGCGTACACAAAAAACATCCCAGGACTGCTCCATGTCCTACCTAGGACAAACTGGCCGTGATTTCAACATCAGGGCCGGCCGGAGTGGCCGTGCGGTTCCAGGCGCTACAGTGTGGAGCCGAGCGACCGCTACGGTCGCAGGTTCGAATCCTGCCTCGGGCATGGATGTGTGTGATGTCCTTAGTTTAGTTAGGTTTAGGTAGTTCTAAGTTCTAGGGGACTGATGACCTCAGATGTTAAGTCCCATAGTGCTCAGAGCCATTTGAACCATTTCAACATCAGGTATATAGAACACGTAAAGCCTACACATACACACACGCACTGATGAATACCCAGAAACATTTGCAACGCCTAACAACTGTTTGGAAATGAAGAGCACTATCTCAAAGTACTCCAGCCGACTAAATGAAGGTAATGGGTCTGTTGGAAGCACTGGTGATATATACACATTATTTTATCCATTTTTGTTGGAGAACACCTCATCTACTGTATTTTCGCAAATTACGCTGTAGGAAATACTGCAACCAGCCACAAGTCTTTTTGAAATGATTTCATTGTACCCTCACTAGTTTCGGGCATGAGTCCATCGCCAGATGTTACTGTTGACAACTTTGCAAGTTTTAGATTTCTGCACTAAAATATATATATGCATCACAAAAACTTTTTTACATTTTAGGAGACAAATGTAAAACTAGCAGAGAAGTCAGCACTACCATCTGACTATGGGCTCAGGACTGAAAGTAGTAATGGTACAAAAAATCATTTAAAAAAAAATTATGGCTGGTTGCAGTATAATTTGCAATGTAATTTATATTCATATTACAAAAAATACGACGATGAGATATTAAAAACTGGAAAGTGAATTTCTTCAGACACTTCAATAAAATAATAATGCTGACACAGATAAGTACCACTGTAAAACCAGTGTATATATATAAGCAAACAATGATCTAGATTATTAATATAAATAGCCATTGCAACTATGTATACATACTCTATGGACGACGCGTAGCGTTATCTCTGTTGACTACACGAAAAAGAACATCTTTGGTATTTTCATTGCGTACTGTGTACAATAAATTGTGTGTGCCGTTTAAAATGTGGGAATTGCTACACAGAAGGACCACAAGAAAACCGTAAGTAGAAGTTCTTCCCAGACTTTGTCATTATATCTATATAAAGATCGATCGTTTATTAAAAATTGTGCGTGTTTTGTACATTACATTACAGAACAGTTCACCACTTGCACACGTAAATATCACGAATAAATCGTATAGCGCACTGAAAACTCATTTCAAAATCGGAATCATTTCCCGAAGCTCGTCATGCTGCAGACGCAGGCCTTCACCAATAATTTATAATTGATCAAATCAAAATATACGTTTAATTAGAGACAACTAGTTTGAGTCATGTGATCATGTTCAAGCGTCGGATTAACCCTACCTCAAGTTTAGCGAGCGTTCCTTGGGGTCGGTTACGAAATTTGTTTGATCCTGGGTCCACAATTACTATGATGTTTTTTTAAGGATTCCATGATGTCTGTAACTGTTATTATTATTTTATTTTCGTGCAACCGGTACTGCACAATTTAGGCTTTAGGCCATTTTCGAGTTAAAGGGTTTTCTTGTAAAAAAAAAAAAATGGTTCAAATGGCTCTGAGCACTATGCGATTTCACTTCTGAGGTCATCAGTCGCCTAGAACTTAGAACTAATTAAACCTAACTAACCTAAGGACATCACACACATCCATGCCCGAGGCAGGATTCGAACCTGCGACCGTAGCGGTTGCTCGGCTCCAGACTGTAGCGCCTAGAACCTCACGGCCACTCTGGCCGGCTTTCTTGTAAAACAATATATCCTTAGCATATTATTTTAAGTTAAAGTTAGTAGCCGTGACTAAAGAACTTAAGTTACACTTGCTCTAATAACGTATTGGATACATTCTTGTCAAGAAGAAAACAGCAACCTCCCATTGTTAATAATACTCTTTATTTACACAAATAGCATTGCACCTGTTGTGAACCGCTACGTTCGTCTTCGGGCTGTTGTTAACGTTTATATTACATTTGTTGCTGTTTACCTTAGTTGTCGGGAAAAAACAGCCGCCAAAAAAAGTAAACACTGCAAATGTAATATAAACGTGCAATTTGTGTAAAAAAAAGAAAAGTGTTAGTAACAGTCGCTGGGTGCTGTTTCCTTCTTTGTAAGAATCAACTTGTAAAAACTTTCTTATGGTTTCTTTGAGCCAATCAGTTTCCTGATAAGGTGCAACGTTTTTAATAAAGCATTTGTTTTTAATTTGTCTCGCTTTTTTTCTGGCAATGCGTCGAGTAAAATAATTCCGTGGTATTAGAATACTTTCTCATTTTTTGGATACGAATCAATTATGTACAAACAGAGATACATTGGTTTTTCATTCTCCTAACAAGTGTCAGAATAGGCACTTACAACGTTTCCCGTTTCGAATCTTCATTTGTTAGCTCTTAGATCATAAAATATCTTCGACGGTTACATTGGCAACATTCCTTCAAGCCTCGAAGATAATAAAACGTTGCTTGTTGGGCTTACATTTCATAGGGATGCACCGAACGCTACTTCCACTTTTGACGCTCTCTCTTTATCAACGATGACGCTAATGATATCAACACTAGCTACAACCCCACTGTGTTATCCTCTAAGCCACAAGATGTAAGCGACCAAAGACATTCGAGCTTAAGAAACGAAAACTTCGTTCTCATTATAACGAATTGTGCGTAAGGTGAAATGCTGAAAAAGCGTGGCAATAAGTGTACTTGCATCGACGGAACCAATGATTATGGTTCTGAAGTAGTTGTGCTTCTTTTTCTTGATTGAGAACTTTTACCGTGTGCTTTCCTTATTTCAAACGGACCAGTTCAAGAGATTCCCTTTTTTTTAATGAAATAAAAACTGAAGTTGGTAAAATACATCCTCAGATTATGCCAGATTTAGCTTTATCATTTTACGGTGCATGGCTTCCACAGATGAAAGAACCAAAGGAAACCTGTATTATTCATGATACACTGATAGGGCATGGAGAAAAATACAGCTGCAAAAATTAAATCGAAGGAAAGACTGGCGTAAGTACGTAAGCAAGTGAGAAGTGTCATGCAAAGAAGAAGAAGGTACCGGTATCACTTTTGAAAATCTTGAGTATGTGATTTGTTCTCTCCACCACAGTTCTGGGGATTTTTCCTGCTTCTTACAAGTTACATAATTGAAACAGTAATGAATGATCTTACGCGTCTCTCGTCCCATTGATACGTACTAAAAAGCTTGTTTACGTAGTGCGATTTCAAAAGTAGCTACTGTTGTCAGCATAAAACTTGTGTTTAAGTAAAAAGACCTTTCTTTTGCTGGTGTGTTTGATTCCTGTGTGTTTACGTTTTCTTTCAATGATAACACCGTGCAATAGTCAGCTATAACGATCAGGCTACCGGTATAATGCACACCGCATAAATACCACTGACATTCATAAGTCTAACCTAAGCTCAGCTCTTTGTCGTTTTGTGGTAGTTTCGTATTGATAACACTAAGTCTCGTCACCCGTGATTTGCGGGAAAGAATAGTCCGCGTTTAGTGGAAAATGGAAATTTGTGATATGGTCTTATGGGACCAAATTGCTGAGGTCATCGGCCCCTAAGCCTGCATATTACTTAATCTAACTTAAACTAAGTTACGCTGTTGGCAACACACACCCATGCCCAAGGGAGGAGGAATCGAACCTCCGACGGGGGCAGCCGCACGGACCGTGACAAGGCTCCGCGTTTAATATTTCAATCAAGCTGCAGCAGGCGACCACAAGTCGTCGTTTTCTTCGGATGTCAAGCTGTGTGGGACGCATTGCACACACTTTTCTCTTCCTCAAAACATTCTGTAGAATGTCTTGAACACTTGATTTAGATATTTTACTCCATTGCGAATTGTGACAAGTTTGTTGACACCCTAAGCCACATGGCCACACTGTCTGCTCACAGCTGACTGGTCGAATGCATATCTGTTGTTTACTGTTGCTATTTCAGGTTGCCACCGCAGTTACTGCGCTGGCGTCGCTAGTACGCCAGGAACACATCCGTCTCGGAATCTTTTGGCCGGACGGTGTAACTATTCGGGTATTCCGCAAGCAGGTATTTTATTTATTGTTTCCTGAGAGGGAGCAAGTGTAAGACAACCATTAAGCCACAATCTAATGTTCGTTCATGGAATTCCATATTTCACTCTGTTGAAAACTGTGTTACAACACTGTATCAGGCAGTACACTCGAGACAAACAATAACCGTATAGTTATTTAGGAGTGATGCCAAACTGGCTCTAGAAAAGTTGCTCGAAACGATAAACTGCCGCTCTACTACGTACTGTCTGATCTCCTATGTTGAACATTAAGCAGCCAAGGAAATGAAGGGGAAGACAGAACGGCTGATACTGAGTCAGAAGAGAGTTGCCCACCGAATGATGTCACTGGTTGTTCCATAAATTATTATCTCCGTGTAATATTAGCAAAACTTAACGCACTCTGCTTGTATGTGTGTAATTTCGAGAATTATCTTGTCGAGTACAAAATCCGTATTGTCCCAAGCGCATTTTTAGGATGAGCCATTTTCCGCTCGAGCTAGCACGCCGTGACACTGGTCTCGCACCAATGATTCACGACGTGATCTCCGGTGCGTTATTACCGAGTATTAAAGCTCGCGGACATCGTAGTAATTCAAGAAGATTGCTACGTAAATGCATTTGGCAACGTAGTGGTCGGCCTGAACTCAACACAGGTTGAATTAAATGCTTCGTACCTGGAACCGAGACCGATAATCTTGCAGACTGTTCGCAGATCTACCCGATGCGACGAAATGTTCTTAATGTATGCAATAAATATGACGCGTTGTTAACGTGATCATATTCTCAGTGAAATAGTAAGTTACTGCATCTCTTGGTAAAACGTCATTACATATAGTATGCCCACGAACAGACTATAACAGCTTCTAGGGCTATCAAAGGGTGTAATATGTTATGGTTCCAGAAATTCTGTTAGGATTTTAGGAACATCAGCCTAGAAACCCACGATACCCTTGTGACACGATACCCTTGTGATAACTAATCGTCTCTCAATCTTTGACAAGTCACATCTGCTCCACAGATATTAACGGCGGTGAGGGGGGAGGGGGGAGCAGGGCGTTGGCCGCTGACAAAGACGTATGGACCCTCGTGAGGCAACATTTCGTATTCATTGAATTTAGCTTATATACACCGTAGCCTTTCCAGAAAAGCTATCGTATCACTTGTGTTTGAAAGGCAATAGACCTCGTCTCCAACGAGTTATTAACTGAAGTAAGCTCAGGTCCACGTCATTTAGGAAAAACACAAAGATGAGGCAGTTGACCGATCTCCATCTTGTCTGTCAGTACCTTGCTCTGAGAAAGGGCCTAATTATTTCGTAAAATTTGACAGTCTTGGCTGAAGGGAACGAATAGCTGCATGCAACGCTAAGAGTCCAATTTCGATCACAGGAATGCCACCTTCACCCAAACTATTTCGCTTAAGTTTTTCTTGTGTGTGTGTGTGTGTGTGTGTGTGTGTGTGTGTGTGTGTGTTTTCCCCAACGGACACAATTTTTTTTAATGCGACGCTGGGAGGGAACGACAATGATCACTTCTGACTGCAACGTAACAGTGCCCAGTATCGAAACATTTTTTCGAGAGCAATTTGCCGTGAACATAATCGTTGCAGAAACAGTAGAGCCAGCCCAAAGTTAAAACAAATAAATAACAATAGAACGGTAGAGCCGTTACACCGCGTAACGTAGCGCACGAGGTATCGCACCACGCAGTCATTCTCCATCTTTGAAATTGAAAAAGACGAGCCTTAGCGTGCTGTATTTTTTATTCTTTGCATTATCAGTCTTCTGACTGGTCTGATGCGGCCCGCCACGAATTCCTGTCCTGTGCCAACCTCTGCATCTCAGGGTAACATTTGCAAGCTACGTTCTCAGTTATTTGCTGGATGTGTTCCAATCTCTGTCTTCCTCTACAGTTTTTGTCCTATACAGCTCCGTCTAGTACCGCGGAAGTGATTACCTGATGTCCAAACAGATGTCCTATCATCCTGTCCCTTCTCCCTGTCACTGTTTTCCACATATTTATTTCCTCTCCGATTCTACGCATAACCTCCTCGTTGCTTACCTTATCAGTCCACCTAAGCTTGGTATATATCGATTACTAAAAGAAAACAAAATGTCGTTGAAAAGAATACGAGTGATTCTGGAATAAGCGCGGGTGCATATTTGCTCATGAAACAGGATGAGACTTGCCAACAACAGCTGCATCGTCACCTGTGACAACACGTCTTCGTTGCTAGCAGCACCGAAGCTATAAAAGTCTGAACACTCGCGTGAATTCATTTCAAAACTTTCAGAAGAATAAGTGCACATTAATTGCCTGAAGCAAATTCTGCATTCGATTTCCCTATTTAGTCACGACTCACAATCCATGTTTCTCTGTGCAGATTGTTGAATTAAGTCACAAAAGTTTCTGAAATAATAATTTTCAATATGGGATATTATTATCAGCGCAGTAATGAATCTTCTACTGCCTATTTAAAATTGGTGAACTGCCTGTATTGCACTCCAGTGAGCAACTTTTCGAGTAGTTGTATGGAAGCCGCATCGCACCATTGTGCTCACTGATTCATAGTCAGTGTGTAATAGTGAGAATGAGTATACGTATGCAAGTTGCAAAAATAAGTGGATTTAATTTTTATTGGTTTCGGCTTTATGAAATCAGAGCGGCATGTTAAGATAAGACGGCGCTGCGGTACAGCGTAGCAACTCCAATGTTCTATCAAGTTCTCTCTTCGTATGTTATTTGCTACGTTACTTCCTATGTTATTTTGAAAGTGTGTAGTATAAATTATGTGCAGTTTTTTGGGGGGGAGGGGGGGGGGGGGCGAGCGGTAATGCGTGATTACGTGGGGATCAATTAGATAATGCTTTCCCACCCAGTAATCACATGCAGTCCAATAGCCAAAGTAAATATTAATAGGCCTAATAAGGAGCCGAATGTTGCAATGAAAATGAGTTATTAGACAATCTATGGGTAACGATGGTGGCTTTCATAGGCCAGCAATTTACATCGGCGCGTAATTACCACAGATCGCAACTTGCCTGTCATAAGTAGACATGCCATCACCTGAATTGCAAAAATTTTGAAAATCCTGTACAGATGGGTCGAATTGGATTATTTTTGCGGATACATACAGTCTGTCGACTATAAGCCACGCTGCAAGATGTCCTGCACCGTACTGTCCATTTTTTCGGCGGAAAATAATGAATGTATAAGTCGATGTATGATGTATCGAGATATTATGTTATCGGCACGAACGTGTGGGTTTAAACGTACGCTTGCACAGTTGGCTTCCTTGTGACCAACTGTGCGCCGAACGGGATGATGGCGCTGTGCATGCGATTGCTGATTGTCAGCAGCTTTCCATTGTTCAAATGTTTCAAATGGCTCTGAGCACTATGCGACTTCTGAGGTCATCAGTCGCCTAGAACGTAGAACTAATTAAACCTAACTAACCTAAGGACATCACACACATCCATGCCCGAGGCAGGATTCGAACCTGCGACCGTAGCGGTCGCTCGGCTCCAGACTGTAGCGCCTAGAACCGCACGGCCACTCCGGCCGGCTTTCCATTGTTCTCACCACAAAGGTATGGAAAGTACGTCTGTAAGAGAGCGTCCAAGCGTGCTTCCTGCCACTTGTTTAGAAAAAACAGAACGAAACTCCCTGCGTCCATTCCTCATTTAGTGAATTTTAATAGATTTATTAAAATCGTTTATTTCCAATTAACTGAATTTCTCAGAGGCAGAGAAGGTCCGGATTTACCCCAGACACTTGTATAACCCCACCGAGGACGCCCTCAAACTTAAGACAAATCCGGGGAAACACAGACATATTGGAGCCTTTACCACTAAACATATTTTGGCATACCGCATTGCTAGACTTATCCGCAGAGGTAAGCTGCCGTCGATATACATCGTAATCAGTGGATTACCTGAATTATTCTCTGGAAATACTGGAATGGATCGCTGAAGACGCCATGCCTGGTATTTTTCACGAAATGAAATAGTGTAATCAGCTGAAATTAGCGATCCGTGAGCCTGACAGCTGTGCGGAGGGCACCATTTCCTATAGAGGTGGCCAGACACGTAACTTCAAGGTCAACAGGCATGCATGTGCAAGCACGCAGAAACTGTGTATAGCGGGTTAAAAAGTATGATTCAAATGGCTCTGAGCACTATGGGACTTAACATCTATGGTCATCAGTCCCCTAGAACTTAGAACTACTTAAACCTTACTAACTAAGGACAGCACACAACACCCAGTCATCACGAGGCAGAGAAAATCCCTGACCCCGCCGGGAATCGAACCCGGGAACCCGGGCGTGGGAAGCGAGAACGCTACCGCACGACCACGAGCTGCGGACTTAAGAAGTATGGGACACAATGGTCGAGCAGAGCCTCATAAGCCACACATTTCTACGGTTATTGTTAAGTGCTGCTTGAGGTGGTGTGACAGTGGATGACTGTGAAAGTGATTCGAAGAGACGAATCACGCCAAATCACGTGGCAATCCGATGGATGGGTTTGGGTTTGACGAATGCCTGGAGTACATTATCTGCAATCATGTATAGTGCCAACAGTGAATTACCGAGGAGTTGGTGTTAAGGTATGGCACTGTTTGTCGTGGTTAGTGTGTGGTGCCCTTATTGGGCTTAAGGAAACGCCAAATACGGAGGATATGATTACGTCTTACAGCGCTGTGTACTACGTACAGTAGAGGACACTCCAGAGACCATGATTGTACCAGCATGGTAATGCACCATGTCGTAAAGCAGAAATTCTGAGTCAGAGGTTTGTCGACGACAATAATATTAGCTGTCCATTGCCGCGACCTGCATCCAATGGCACATGTTTCACATGAATTAGCACGTCGACTCCGCTCCAAACTCCAAACCCCAGAGTCTAACATCACTACCTTCTTCAGTTTCGGTTCAGTTCTTGAGCAAGAAAGGGGTGTCACTCCCCCACTAACATTCTGGCAAAGGCGCCGTAAATGCTAAGGGTAGATACACACCAAATTAATGTGTATAATAGGTGTTCTGATGCGTTTGATCAGCTAGTATAATATCAAAATAGTTTCTTAAATCTTCTGGCCAATGTTTGAGTGTGGGCTGTGTGGTGTCACCGCCAGACACCACACTTGCTAGGTGGTAGCCTTTAAATCGGCCGTGGTCCGGTAGTATACGTCGGACCCGCGTGTCGCCACTGTCAGTGATTGCAGACCGAGCGCCGCCACACGGCAGGTCTAGAGAGACGTCCTAGCACTCGCCCCAGTTGTACAACCGATTTTGCTAGCGATGGTTCACTGACAAAATACGCTCTCATTTGCCGAGACGATAGTTAGCATAGCCTTCAGCTACGTCATTTGCTACGACCTAGCAAGGCGCCATTACCAGTTACTATTGATACTTTGAATCATGTACCATCAAGAGCGACGTTCACCATTAATGGATTAAAGTTAAGTGTTCCACCAGCTACGTCCGTTTTCTCTAAATTCTAATTTCCTTGCCCTGTTCCAGACCTCACGCCAGCCTGCGTGAGCTAAAACGCGTGTCTTTCGGCTTCCTCTAGTAACACGGTGTTGGCTCTCCTGCCAACCACAACAGGCTGCATAGTACTCATGTAGTTTTTATTTTTCAAACAGCTTGAACAGTCCGAATGCTTGCGCAAAATTATCCTAGAGATTGGTCAAGCAAGCTTGCACAATGTGCTCGGCCATGCATGCTTGTGTTATCTTGCAGTTTCATGCGTGGCCGCCTTAATTGCCAGGGCGGTTGTGCCACAAAGTGACATCCAACGACATCACAGGAAGATCTCACATATGTTGGTCGGCTTTTCGTGAGCCATCGGATCAGGAGTTCAGTTTTTATGACACTGGATTGGCGCGTAATTTCGAAGCATTTTTTCCATAAACTTAATAAACGCCACAGATACGCGTAACAGAGACATTATCAATAACATGTTCTCCTTCACAATTTACAAGTCTGCCAGCGCTGGGATAACTTTTCGGTTCCGCGACTGGTCACGTGGTTTTAAGACAAACAACTTGTCGAACCATGTTCGGAGCGCATTTTCATTCGGAAAGGTAGTTCCTTGAAGGCTGTTCGATAGAGAGCGGAGAAGATGAAAATCTAAGGGCGTACAATCAGACAAATAAGGTGGTTGTGAAATGACTCGCAACGCAGCTACTGTATGGCATTTTTCGTCGGTCTAGTAGAAAGCGGCAGGCGCTGTCGTGGAGTAGCATCACTTCACGCAGTCTCCCTGGTCGTTGTTGTTGGATTGCGTCTGCAAGACATCTCCGTTGTTGACAGTAAATATCAGCAGTGATGCTTACACCTCGGGGGAAGCAATTCGCAGTACACCACACCGTCGCTGCTCCACCAGGTGCTTAGCATCATCTTTTGTGGATGCTGCAGGTGTTTGTACGGGAAGTTTCTGCATTGTTTGGTCTCAACCACTCCTTTCTTTTCGCTAAGTTAGCACAAAAAAATTGTTCAAATGGTCCTGAGCACTATGGGACGTAACTGTTGAGGTCATCAGTCCCCTAGAACTTAGAACTACTAAAACCTAACTAACCTAAGGACATCACACACATCCATACCTGAGGCAGGATTTGAACCTGCGACTTCTCGTCCACACCGGCCGGCTAAGTTAGCACGAAGACACCAGTTACCATCAGGAACGATACAGGCTGCAAATGGTCGGTGTTGCTCACTAGTCAAATGATGACGAGCAAGCAGAGCTGCACATATGGTCATCCTCCGATTTTTACGATTTTGACCCAGAGCATGCCGTACCCATGCATCCGATTTACCAACCTTCCGCGCTGCATGCAAATGTCGCACGATGCTGGAATGATCACAGATCTTCACATTCGACAGTTCTCGAATACATTAACGTTGATAATTATCGATTAATGCATTGTAAAATGGAAATGAGCGTTTGGCGTCATTGGCCGGGAGGCCCCTTGAGGGGCAAGTCAGGCCGCCTTGGTGCGGGTCTTATTGCATTCGACGCCATATTGGGCGACCTGCGCGCCGGATGGGGATGAAATGATGATGAAAACAACACAACACCCAGTCCCTGAGCGGAGAAAATCCCCGACCCAGCCGGGAATCTAACCCGGGCCCGTAGGGCGGCAATTCGTCACGCTGACCACTTAGCTGTCGGGGCGGACAATTAATGCATTTAAACCATCTTAATCAAAGCCTGAAGGTCTTGCTGAACGTGTTGAGTCACTAATGACAAAACAGTGCTCCGGAAAACGAGAAACCTTTTTCTCACCGTGCTGTGTCCAGTGGCGTTATCCTCATACACGGCGCAGTTGTTTATTGCTGTCTTCGCTGCTGTCATCCTTCTACTGAATTCAGACAGAAGATGATGTCGGAAGTGGTCCGATTTCTCCACTTAGCACTCCATTTTCTAGCATCCGTAACTCCACTCACTATCTCCAAATGACAAAATGACAACATGTAAACTCAAATAGCAACAGTGAACTACAAACAAAAAATGACAGTCGATTAATAAACCCATAGCAGCAGCAATACCAGTATGCAAAACGAAAACGCTACGAACTTATATACCAGCCTAATATAATGTGAGATAAGAATACAGCGTATGTGTCACGGCTAGTTGTATTGAAACCTTCCCGTCTCCTCCGTATCTCTTTTGTTACGCAACCTTCCCTTCTACAATAACCTATGAAACCATCCCTTAGGATTTCTATCTCTTGCTTAATGATAACAAATGAAATCTTCCCTTTGAAATTAATTCTCTTTCTCAATAATAATAATAAGTGCAATCTTCGCATACAAATTTAAATGCTGTTTATTAAAAGTGATTTGCTGATTATTTCGACGAAACATGGAATGTGTCGTCGTCGTGAGCCTCAGTCGTCACCTGCAATAACCCAAAACTGTTCCTTACCTTTTTGACGGTTACTGGATCGCCATCTGACTGCTACATCGAACTGCGACATGAATATACTTACTCTGTTTTACTATACTGCTTAAGCTGCCGGTGGGTTGTCATAATAAGTGGCTGTATTTATTACCAATGCTGACATTCTTTAATAGCAAAGCTGACGTTATTCTTTAATTAATTTGACTGAAGTTACGTAATTCATAGTTAAACTTTTTCTTGACAACAATAAAATTTTGCAAAGTTTTACGTTGATGGTTTTTGGGATGGATTATAATCAGTAATGCAATATTGCTGGCAAAAATTAATTATAGTCTGAAAACGATTCTTCAAATATTTACTATTGGTAAAGAAATGATTTTACAAACGTTCAAATGGGACTTAATTTTTACAATAATGTTACAACTAGCATTGCGCAAACATACCTTCAGTATTCTTGAGTTCCTCAAAAAAAAAAAAAAAAAAAAAAAAAAATTAGTTCCTCTTATGATAATAGTTAACTGATGTCTCTGTACATCCGTTTACAATCTCTTGTAAATCATAGCTGGTGGCTGGCAGGCACACCGCTCCTCTCAACCTCTCGCTTCAGACCTGCTACCGACTCGCTTCACATCTCGCTCACTACTGACTTCCTACGAACGCTAAAGTGCGGTCTCTCCCGTCAACAATGCTTTCTGATGCAGACAGTCCTTGCCACCATTACAAAATGTATCAATGCGCGGTCTTTCCCGCTCTTTTCTTAAAATGTATCCATACGCGGACTCTCCCGCCCTTTTTAAAATTATATCAATATGCGGTCCCTCCCGCCAACCATACTTTGGTGCAGACATTCCCTGCTACCACAGTTATTTCCAAAATGACAAATATTAATTATTCCTACTTAATCCTATTAATAAAATATAAACATCTTTCATAAATTGTGGTTTGACAATGCAGGGTGTTACAAAAAGGTACGGACAAACTTTCAGGAAACATTCCTCACTCACAAAGAAAGAAAATATGTTATGTGGACATGTGTCCGGAAACGCTTACTTTCCATGTTAGAGCTCATTTTAGTTTCTTCAGTATGTACTGTACTTTCTCGGTTCACCGCCAGGTGGCCCAATTGAAGGAAGGTAATGTTGACTTCGGTGCTTGTGTTGACATGCGACTCATTGCTCTACAGTACTAGCATCAAGCAAGTCAGTACGTAGCATCAACAGGTTACTGTTCATGACGAACGTGGTTTTGCAGTCAGTGCAATGTTTACAAATGCGGAGTTGGCAGATGCCCATTTGATGTATGGGTTAGCAGGGGGCAATAGCCGTGGCGCGGTACGTTTGTATCGAGACAGATTTCCAGAACGAATAGAAATATACACGTATTACAGTATGAAGGAGTTCATGATCAACGGCAGTAGTGTGAGCTGCTGGCGATGATCCACTACAGCAACCCCTTTGGCTCGCTTTGTTACCGGAGACAGTGTACCGCCTCTTCTATGCGTCCGCGGTCAGGGGCGGCAACAGCTGGACACGCAACGGCGGCGACCGGACGGCGGGGGCGGTGGCGGCCACTGGGCGGATTTGCATAGCCAGCCGGCCCCTCCCTTCCTCCCACCAATTAAATCATTAATTGGCTCTCAGCCGGCAAACAAACAAGCGCCATATCGGCCGTGTGGGTGAACCGCTCCTCTATCCCATTTCGCTTCACTGTGCTCGCTGAGTAGCTGGTCGGGCTGGGTTTTCCGCTACATCCTAGCGTCAAGTCCCCAGCAAAAATATTTAACGACTCCAAAAAACTGTGCGTGAATGTACTTCCCAGACGCTACGTGTCGTTTTGTAACAAAGATTACCAATTCGCTTCATAAACAAGTTACGGTTCAATCCCGCGCCCTGCCATCTTGATTTAGGTTATCCGCAATTTCCCTAAATCACTTCAGGCAAATGCCGGGATGGTTTCTTCGAAAGGGCACGATCGACTTCCTTCCTCATCCTTCCCTAATCCGATGAGACCGATGACCTCGCAGTATAGTTTCTTCCCCCAAATAACCCAACTCATAAACAACTTAGTAGCACTTTCGTTTTTACTAAAAGCGAAGTCATCTAAATTCTTCACCATTTGTTATCGACCATTATACAATGAGATGACGAAAGTCATGGGATACCTCCTAGTACTGTGACTGACCTCTTTTTACCCAGCGGAGCGCAGCAACTCGATGCGGCATTGACTCAACAAGTCGTTGGCAGTCCCCTGCAGAAATTTGAGCCATGCTGCCCCTATAGCTGTCCATAATTGCGAAAGTGTTGCGAGTGCAGGATTTTGTGCGCAAACTGACCTCTCGATTCTGTCCCGCAAATGTTTGATGGAGTTTAAGTCGGGCGATTTGGATGACCAAATCATTCGCTCGAATTGTCCAGAATATTCTTCAAAACCAATCGCGAACAGTTGTGCCTCAGTGACATGGCACATCGTCATCATAAAAATTCCATCGTTGTTTGGGAACATGAAGTCGGCGAATGGCTGCAAAAGGTCTGTAAGTAGCCGAACATAACCATATCCAGTCAATGATCGATTCAGTTTGACCAGAGGACCCAGTCCATTCCATGTAAACACAGCCCACAACAATATGGGGCCATTACTAGCCTGCACAGTGCCTTTTTAACAACTCGATTCCATGGCTTCGAGGGGTCTGCGCCATAATCGATCCCTACCACCAGCTCTTACGAAATGAAATCGGCACTCATCTGACCAGGCCATGGTTTTCCAGTCTTCTAGAGTCCAACCGGTAAGTTTACGAGCCCAGGAGAGGCGCTGCAGGCGATGTGTTCCTGTTAGCAAAAGCACTCGCGTCTGTTGTCTGCTGCCAGAGCCCGCTGACACCACATTTCGCCGCATTGTCATAACGGAAACAAATGGTTCAGATGGCTCTAAGCCCTATGAGACTTAACATCTGAGGTCATCAGTTCCCTAGACTTAGAACTACTTAAACCTAACTAACCTAAGCACATCACACACATCCATGCCCGAGACAGGATGCGAACCTGCGACCGTAGCAGCAGCGCGGTTCCTGACTGAAGCGCCTAGAACCGCCCGACCACAGCGGCAGGCCGTAACGGAAACATTTGTGGTAGTGTACCTAGGGGACCAAACTCCTGAGGACATCGGTCGATACGTTTGTCATGCGTCCCACAATTGATTTCTACGGTTATTTCACGCGCAGTTGCTTGTCTGTTAGCAATCATAACTCTACACAAACGCAGCTGCTCTCGGTCGTGGAGTGAATGCCGTCGGCCACTGTGTTGTCCGTGGTGAGAGCTAATGCCTGAAATTTGGTATTCTCAGCATATTCTTGACATTGTGGATCTCTGAATACTGAATTCCCTAATGATTTCCGAAATGGAATATCCCAAGCATCCAGCTTCAATTACCATTACGCGTTCAATTTATACCTTGCATATGCGATACTACCTCCATCCTTATGTGTGCATAATTTTAACGCTATTCCATGACTTGTCACCTCAGTGTAGCGCTATTTAATAAAGAAGGCAGGCGCATCAGTGCATGCAGAACACGTGAAAAACAAAGGAAAATCGAAGCTCCGGGATCGACCGACCGCCGTGTCCTCTTCTAGTGGCTTTATGCGTCTTGCCCGGCGAGGGACGGAGAACAGATAAACTTCGCTTCGTCAGCTAGTCTGCGCTCTGCCCCTCTGTTGGGTTGTTTTTGGGGGAGGAGACCAGACAGTGAGGTCATCGGTCTCATTGGATTGGGGAAGGAAGGGGAAGGAAGTCGGCCGTGCCCTTTCAAAGGAACCATCCCGGCGTTTGCCTGGAGCGGTTTAGGCAAATCACGGAAAACCTAATTCAGGATGGCCGGACGCGGGTGCCCCTCTGTCCCACACCACATTCTCCCGCCGATGCCTACTTTGGTGTCTTGCCACGATTACGTAAGCGCCACATTTTAGCCGCTGTTTCTGCTTCTGACTCTCCCTACAACAATTTAAATACGTGGAAAACTATAGCTGTCCCTCCTTATGTATTATTTGTAGTGTTTGTTTTATGCCACCCATAATGAACACTAGAGTGCACAAGTATCTCACCATGAACTAACATGAAAACCTGCGCTAAATTTTTGGCACGTACGCTACAGACAGGTGCAGCAGAATGACGCTATTAGCTATAGTGTCAAGAGATGCATAGCGCCGGCCCTTGTGGCCGTGCGGTTCTAGGCGCTACAGTCTGGAACCGCGTGACCGCTACTGTCGCAGGTTCGAATCCTGCTCGGGCATGGATGTGTGTGATGTCCTTAGGTTAGTTAGGTTTAAGTAGTTCTAAGTTCTAGGGGACTGATGACCACAGATGTTAAGTCCCATAGTGCTCAGAGCCACTTGAACCATTTTAGATGCATAGCTTATTGCCACTGCGCACCGCTCCATCATCCAATCATACACACTACTATAGTTACTTGGAACTGTTATGTTTGTAGCAAACTTTAAATCACACACGTTTAATGAAAGGTTATCCCATCAGTCAGATAAGGAAGGTCAACAGACAGCTGAGGAGAATGACTGTAACTGTTGGCGTTTTTCTTTTTTTTTGTAGTAGAAGTGTAAGTAGACTGTTTAGGTTTTTATGTTGGTAACGCCACGTAGCGCTCTATATGAAAATCACTGACTGTGCCGTGTGAAGTCTGTGGCTGGTTTGCATTGTTGGAGGATTCGCTATTGTAGTGTTGAGCAGTTGGATGTGAACAGCGCGTAGCGTTGCGCAGTTGGAGGTGAGCCGCCAGCAGTGGTGGATGTAGGGAGAGAGATGGCAGAATTTTGAGAGCGGACGATCTGGACGTGTGTCCATCAGAAAAAGGAAATTTGTAAGACTGGATGTCATGAATCTGATATATATATAATGACTTTTGAACACTATTAAGGTAAATACATTGTTTGTTCTGTATCAAAATGTTTCATTTGCTAACTATGCCTATCAGTAGTTAGTGCCCTCAGTAGTTAGAATCTTTTATTTAGCTGGCAGTAGTGGCGCTCGCTGTATTGCAGTAGTTTGAGTAACGAGGATTTTTGTGAGGTAAGGGATTCATGAAAGGTATAAGTTACTGGTAGTCAGGGCCATTCTTTTGTAGGGATTATTGGAAGTCAGATTGCGTTGCGCTAAAAATATTGTCTGTCAGTTTACTGTTGATCAGAATAAGTAAAGAGAGAAATGCCTGAGTGCGTTCAGTTTTGCTCAACTGCTTGAAAATCAGATCATGTAAGAGGTTTTCTAGCACTGTCATTCATAAATTTCACCAAGGGGATGTCCGCCCCGGTAGCTGAGTGGTCAGCGTGACAGACTGTCAATCCTAAGGGCCTGGGTTCGGTTCCCGGCTGGGTCGGAGATTTTCTCCGCTCAGGGACTGGGTGTTGTGTTGTCCTAATCATCATCATTTCATCCCCATCGACGCGCAGGTCGCCGAAGTGGCGTCAAATTGAAAGACCTGCACCAGGCGAACGGTCTACCCGACGGGAGGCCTTAGCCACACGACATTTCCATTTTTTTACCAAGGGGATGTTTCAGAAGTAGAATCAATTGCCACGATCACGATGAAGAAACCATCCCCTAATAGGCTACTGACATGCCTGTTTTAATATTCCTGTATAGCCTTGGTCTCTTGTATAGTCCCATAATTGCACTATTAACATTTTTTTTTCTGAACTTCCCGTCAATTCCTAGTTTGGAAACTGAGAATTAGTGGCTCTTTGTTCCCCAAATATATTTCTGCTCGTTTATTAAGCATTTTTAGTGGTACTAGCAAAGAAGTGTATTCTAAACGATGAACTACTACTCAGTGATTTTCCTTCCCCTCTCCCTCTCCCCCTTCCGCCCCCCTCTCTGTCACACACAAATTATCTCTCTCTCTCTCTCTCTCTCTCTCTCTCTCTCTCTCTCTCTCTTTCACACACACACATATATATATATATATATATATATATATATAGTGCTGTTTTTCTGGGCGAACGCTGAGGGATTGGTACCCTCGACTTTTTCGTCGACAAAGTAATTTTTTTACGATGTTGAGAACTTGGAAGAGTGCCAAAGATTTATTTCACGGACGTAATTTTTTTATTTCATTTTTTCGTGTTGCTAATTGCAATGCAAACGGTACCAGTGCAGTTTTTGGTGGGAAAACCGATGTTATTGACTGTTTCAAGCATTTCGAAGCTGCGACAGACACTTTTTTCTTTTTTTTTTTTCAGTTCGGCATGTTGATGACGTCATGGCTAAAAGCAGACGGATGGTATCCCATGCTGCAGTTATAAGTAATTTTCGCTGCATTATATCCAATGTCGGAGTGCCCTCAAACTTTTTTTTAGAAAAAAGCACTGTATATACATATACATAAACCTCCTCCTGGTGCTAGAGTTCCCCTACTTGTCTGCCTCGTGTCAACTTCTCACGCTTAGGTCTTTCAATAACCAACATTGAAAACCCACAAGAGCGCTACAGAAGTTACTTCCTACAGTCCAAGAAACACCAAAACGGTGCAATTGACAGACGTTCCATGCATATATTTAGTGGAATGGAGCAGGCCTCTGTTCCAGAGACAAGTTTTCACTGCGTGAAGAACATGGTAAGGTGTATGTGAAATTAGTGTTCGTTGCACGAATGCTAATGGTTACCTATCGTTTACTCTGTTTTTCTTCGTCATTGTGTTCATAACACTGGGATACATTTACTATGATACTACTGCGTGTTATAAGGAAAATAATAAAAATGCGAGCCATCAAACCAAACAAGATACGTTCACTGCCGCTATGGCACGCAAAAACCCATCATCTGGTTAACAGTTCGCTCTGTAAGACAGCCATCTGATGATCAGCCGATGTTCTAAAGCGATAATGGCAAGGAACAATGAAATACGTTACGCAAAAACGCCTTGAACTGAGTAACTGGTAGTCGATTTTATAAGTTATAATACAACCGCGGAGGAGCCCTCACAACGTGAACTAATGACAAACCCTGATTCGCCGCATTAGAATATTGCGTAACTAGTACAGCTTCTGCGACGAGTTGCGTAGTCTGAAAGTACAAAAAGATGCAGAGGCAAAGAATAAAACAATTCGAGTTGAGGGGTGGGGGGGGGGGGGACTTTTGTCCCGGAGGCAGTATCTGCCATGGAGTAAGCGGCGTCCGTGCCGGCGCAAAGCATTCCACGATCCCTGTGCCTCCTGGGGCGATACTCTAGGGTTGGCGGTGGCGTGTGTGTGTGTGTGTGTGTGTGTGTGTGTGCGGGGGGGGGGGGGGGGGCGAAGGCAGCTGCCGTCGACACGGCGCAATAATGGAAAGGGGGCGGTCACACACACACACGCTGCCTTTGTACGCTGCGGGACACTTTCGCTTTGATCCGTCTCATTTTGCAGCGCTATCTGAGAGGGACGTGGGAGGTCCAAATCTGATTACATCGCCAGCTACTCGCGTATTGTCGCCAGAAGTTGTAGGAGAGCGCGTGAGGCAGTAGTTTGATGCTTCAATTTTCTTTATGTGTCGTTGTCGTCGTGGCGGTTTTCATTTTACTTCCTTAGAGATTGGTTCACTCTGAACGTCAACTGAACGGAAGACGACGTCACTGACAACTAGTGGTGCGTTCACACATGGTCGAAACGTCAATGGCTCTGAGCACTATGGGACTCAACTGCTGAGGTCATTAGTCCCCTAGAACTTAGAACTAGTTAAACCTAACTAACCTAAGGACATCACAAACATCCATGCCCGAGGCAGGATTCGAACCTGTGACCGTAGCGGTCTTGTGGTTCCAGACTGCAGCGCCTTTAACCGCACGGCCACTTCGGCCGGCGAAACGTCAATATAACGCCCAGTACCGAACAGTGAAAGTGAGGTTTGAGATACCATCCGTCGTACAAATAGTCATGATAATAAAGTATATTAATGGACGAAGCTGAATCGTAACGGACGTCCTTAGCGACGATTGTATGCTAAAGTGCGGAGTAAGGGAACAATAGGAAAAGTGTCGTCCTAACATTTTAAAGCATCGTTATTTATGTGCTACGCAAAATTTATATATGTTTCTAGAAATATCCCCCAGGCTGTGACTAAGCCATGTCTCCGCAATATCCTTTCTTCCAGGAGTGCTAATTCTGCAAGGTTCGCAGGAGAGCTTCTGTAAAGTTTGGAAGGTAGGAGGCGCGGCACTGGCGGAATTTAAAGCTGTGAGGGCGGGGCGTGAATCGTGTTTGGGTAGCTCAGTTACTGTACTCGCTTCGGCGGTACATATACTAAAATTGGAACGATACAGAGAAGATTAGCATGGCCCCTGCGCAAGGATGACACGTGCCGACACGGTAGCTCAGCGTGTTCGGTCAGAGAGGTGGCTGGCCTCTGTAATAAAAAACTGAGTGAAAGGATCAACAACGAACTTGAACGGATGTTACGTGACGTCCGCAACGGCCAAACACAACGATTAACAACGAAAAAAAAATGGGGAAAAAAGAAATGCACATATAATACAAGATTTAAAAAAAGTTGGTAGAGCACTTGTGCGCGAAAGGCAAAAGTCCCGAGTTCGAGTCTCGGTCCGGCACACAGTTTTAATCTGCCGGGAAGTTTCAACGTTATTTTTCTTGGAAACCATTTAGCGGTACTCTTGACAGGGTAGTTTCAGTAATTGCGAATGAAATTCTTCATTATGCTGTGATATGAAATAAGCTGCCCATTTTCATGTGTCAAAAAGCTTTTCAAAGGCAGAGTCGACACTTTTTTTTGTTGCATGAATTTCGTGAAATTTTGCTACTGATTAAAGAATTTACTGTCATCCAACTTCGCGTTTCTCAATGCAAAAATCTGTAGCTTCTGCTGCTTGTTCTCGCGCTGGAATATCATCCAATGCCATCCACTGAAAGTGCTTTAATTGGGTGCTAAATCTGCATGTCAAAGATTTGAAGTAGTCTTTGGAAATAACGTACACATTACTCACGTTTGCTCTGTATTCTTTCATCTGTTTTTGATGGGTCTCTCATGATACTCTTAAAATTCCGAGAAATTTGACTGGACGTTCGTGTCATTAGTTTGTAACAAGCTTTAGTTGTACGTACCTTCATCGTTAGAAAGCATAACAGAAGCCCGACAGGTGGGGCTTGTATGTATTTGGCAACCTCACGCCTGACAACGCTATATTTGACAAAATAGATCTTACGCAAAAACGAATGAGTAAGAAATTTAAATCGATGTGTAACTACCCGTAAGTGTGCAGTTCTTTTGTGATCCGAACTAAAACGGAAATCATTGATCTTGATAACTGAAAACATGTGTGTCTGGGTGCTGGTCATTCTCTACATGTTAACATCTTATTGTAGCATGCGATTGTTTTGAGGCTCGGTGACGGTAAGAAGACGATGAAATTTACTACTTACTATTGCACTAGTAAAAAACTGTGTTTAAGAAACATGTGGTAGAAAAAATTAATCACGCGTGCGAATTATGGTCGCTGAGAGGTTGCTGCTGTTGCCGTGTAGTCTGCTCAAATGTTTGCACTTACCGCGGCACAATATTTTGCTGTGATTCACAACATTTGCTCCAGCTAAAGATAATGCATTTGTCATTTATTGTTAATTTCTAAAAAATTTAAAATATAAAATACGTACATGTTTTTAAAAAGATTTAAGCATGAGGTTGTGTGCTGAGAATTTAGAGGAAAACATTATTGTCCTCTTTAAAATGGTCAGTTGGCCATAGTCTTTACCAAAAATGTAGCGCTTCGCTTTACTGAACTGCTGGAAATGAGCAGTGGGGAGCCAGGGTGTTTTGCAGGCGTGTGGGACGGAGGATTTGGGGAAATGGGTCCCGAATGGGGCTGGGTTGATTTCCAGGTCACGTGCGTGTTGCCTGTTGGCCCCGGGTGGGTGGCGCCAGTTAGAGTTTCCTTCTTTCAACAGTTCGTGACGGTAGGGTGGGTGGTTGACATCAAAATACAATTTTTTAACGTTGCTGATCCGCCAGAGAAAGACGGGTGTAAAAGTCTAGCAAGACGCCAGGATATAAATAAACGTTTATTTGCACGAAAGACACATTGTATTATTATTTTCCAGTCGTGGCGTGTGTGTGTGCGGGGGGGAGGGGGCGGAGGTGTGTGTGCGTGTGTGTGTGTGTGTGTGTGTGTGTGTTTGTGTGTTTGGAAGATTGGGATGCAATATTTCGTAAATGCCGCGCGCCTCTAACGGCCGCTGATGCCTGCAGTGGTGCCGCCTGGAGGCGGCTGACTTAACTGCGTGCTCGCGTCGCCAAGCTCGTCGCGCACACTCAGAATTCCCATGCAGGCGCCGGAAGCGGGCCGCTAAATCAGGGCCGCGCCGATTACGACAGCCATTGCGGAGGACAGTTATTGGCTCGTAATAACGGCGCCAATACGCATGTGCGGCCAGGCGGAAAACGTACATGGCGCCGGGCACGGCTATCTGGGAAATATCAGACGTGTTCACACGGATGGACACGATCAGAATTGTATCGACATCGGACACCACATTCATGTTACAATAAAGGGCTAATTTCAATATGTATGATACATATAATGCCATGTAATTACTTATATCGCAATACTCACGAAATATATGCGCTTCAAGCCTCATTTTTCATCCACTCACCTGAAAATAGAGGTAAAATGAAATTAGGTATGCTGTCTTTATACAGAATGGAATATAAAGATACAGTAAAAATGCAGTTCAACTGTTCTTATTTTAGACTAGAATTAAATTCAGTTTCATTTATACGGGAGACAGATACCTTGAAGATCAAACACAATGAATTTCAGTTTTGACTAGTTGAGTATCACTTACATTAGAAGGAATTTACAATGTATCCATGTAATATGGAAATGTTTAAGATCTGCGATTTTTATGAAATCAGTCACTTTTTACTAATGTTATTAGCACGATGCGTTTAAGTAGTATGTTGCCATCATCAGATGCGGTGCAGTTACATCATGTACAACATTAATTTGAAGGGTAATGACGTTCATTTGCTGGGTGTGCCAGTGGGGTTATGTAGCGGTAAGGAAATATAGCCCTGTACTGAAAGATACGTTTTTGGTTTTTACCTAAAGTAAGTTGGTTGCTTAAATTATTCCAGCAGTAGATATTATTTCATAAAGATCACAAAAGAATTAGTATTTAGTTACCAAATACAGTAATTAAACAAATAAAGAATAAGTACTTTTTCTTTTTGCAATCTTGCCTCACACTTTTTCCCTTTCGATTTGCTGCGTCACTCCGTTTCACGCCGGCAAGTTTGGGGTTTGACTGCTGACGGTATTCTTTTACATTAAATCTAGATTGATAGTGACATGTATATTTAAGGGCAAAAACGAAGGGAGGATATATGACATATGGTCCACACTTGAGAAGGTTAGAGGAGTAGATGTGACTACAGAAGTATGCGTTATATCAATTTTGTTAAAGCAGGGTCTGATGTGTCCTTAAGAAGGTTGCAGAATGGCAAATCATAATTCTAGTATCCAATCATACGAGTGAATAAACGAATATATGTATTCCTGACGTTCGACGATACGTTTGTATATCCTTCATCCATTTTAATAATGATTCTCCGGACCGCCACAACCTCTTGGAAAACAAGAAAAAAGAAATTAGAACACATATTGATAATCTTACACTAAAAAAAAAAAAATCTTACATAATTCTTTATATACATTATAGCTGGAATATGGGAAGCGTGGCACTGCTGGTGTAGTGGTATCATGCAAGATTCCCATTCTTGCGACCCGGGTTCGATTCCCGGGCAGTGCACTTATTTTAACTTTGTATAGCTATTCTTCATTCACGAAATTTATTGCCAGTAACTGTTTTCTAGATATGCCGATGTAATTAGCAGGTACTGAAGTGCCTAATGTAAAATTTACATACCTACGATATTGAAATGAACTTCAATAAAAATTAACGTTCTCATAATTTTGACGAAACTGTAAGAAGAGTATATACGAATTCTATTGATACAAATCTGAAGATAATCAAATTGTACAGTTTCGTAGAAGGTACGGAGCTGGAAATCCATGGAGAAGTGGACATTAACTCTTCTCGGTACACTAAGCAGACGTTCCTGTTATTCGATATCAACACTATTAATATATTTGTTTTAAACGCACGCAGGTAGGTTGTTCTGTTCTGATAACACGAGGACGTTCATCCCATCTAGCGCAATTTATTATAAATCTCAATGTTATTGCACTTTTAAGTGAATGTAGTTTGCGCTTCACAGGACTTTACAAATCCGTAAAATGAACTCCAGAGATGAGCCAAATTTTGATAAAGAGGTGGCAGCTTGATGAGAAATCGAGATAAATACAAACACACACACACACACACACACACACACACACACACACACACGCACAAAATCAGCTACAACACGTCTTTACACTTTAGAGTCCTCCATCCATCTCTCTATCTAAAGTTACTCTCTACCTCTGTCTATCTAAAGTTACTCGAACTCATTACCCATAACACCTTGAACCAGCGATCGCTTTTGAGCAGCGACGCTACTGCGCAATCGATACTACATTTGACAATCTAAAATTTCAATATTCTCGAGGCGTCATCACTCTAAAGTAATTCGTTTTTAGCGTCCGCCCCCGGTAGCTGAATGATCGCTGGCACGGTAGCTCAGCGTGTTCGGTCAGAGAGGTGGTTAGCCTCTGTAATTAAAAAAAAAAAAAGATAATAATAATAAAAACAACTGAGTGGAACGTTCAACAAAAAAACTTGAACGGATCTCGTGTGACGTCCGCAACGACCAAACACAACGATCAACAACGGCAAAACGCTAACAAAAGAAAAAAAAACCAGCGTGACGGATTGTCAGTCCTCTGGGCCCGGGCTCGATTTCCGGCTGGGTCGGGAAATTTTCTCCGCCCAGGGGCTGGGTGTTGTGCTGCCATCATCATCCTTTCATCCTCATTGACTGCAGGTCGCCAAGTGGCGTCATATTCAAAGACCGGCACCCGGCGAACGGTCTGCCCGACGGGCGGTCCTAGCCATACGATAAAATAAAGATTTTGATAATGCCATTTCTTACCGTCCGTGTAAGTCGCTACCCACCTACCCATCCGAAAACACACACACACACACACACACACACACACACACACACAGCTTCATAGCCGGCAGGAGTAGCCGAGCGGTTCTAGGCGCTACAGTCTGGAACCGCGCGACCGCTACGGTCGAAGGTTCGAATCCCGCCTCGGGCATGGATGTGTGTGATGTCCTTAGGTTAGTTAGGTTTAAGTAGTTCTAAGTTCTAGGGGACTGATGACCACATTAGTTAAGTCCCATAGTGCTCAGAGCCATTTGAATCATTTGAACACAGCTTCATGTACGCTAGTTTACTATTGCAGCGGCGCAGCATCATCATGTAGCCCCAAATTAAGTCAACGTAAACATGACTGTAACACGCCTGTTGAAGGTGAGTGACAACCAGAAACACATCTAGACATAAATAAAGCTGTAGAAGCGGCTAGCTGCAGTACTTTTCCAAGTATTTAATCCATAGAGTCATAGATCAACCGCTTTTACCATAAGTAATTTTTATAGGAATGTAGCCCCCACGTAACAGAGTATTATTCTTTTGCACGCCTAGTTTCAATAGCAAAAAGTAATCTAAAAGTTTCAAATGAATATTTGCTTTCAGAGTAGTTACCATGACAATTTTTACTGCTTTCTTCAAGTTAGTGTTGCGGGGATATTACACTTAAAGCAGCCCTTTTCATATACGACCGAAAATTATTTGTTACGATTTTTAGAAGGTGAGTATTCGAATCAAGATATGTACACAAGGTTATGTTAGTGAACGGATATGTTGTCCGTTTAATACAACGACATTGCACAAGTATAATAGAATTGTTCCCCGATTTTTGCGATTGATACACAGTGGCATTAATAAGTTGCAAGTTACCGCTATCACGGCGACTCCCGTTAAAATTATATCTTTGTGTGGCAAAAGCCAGCCTTCACCTCCAGGTATGCTATCTGCAAGATGAAGTTGGCAGTAAAATGTCACCAGAGCCTGGCGGACTAACATCCCGAAATGGTCCTTCCTGAAGTTGTTGCAAGAGGCCCAGCTACGTTGGTCATAAAAAGTAATGACACTCTGGCCCATCGACTTTTTTTTTTACCAGACATTTTAAATGGGGCCTGCGAAGAGCAGTCGCCAGCAACATGTAACTGATGTTTGAGAGAACAACACGTGCCATTCTATGGAAGTTTATTTGAGCGATTAACTCTTAAGGAAGGCTACCAGTTGTGAACGAGCAAGTACGAGGGTTGCCTAGAAAATAATGCACCGCATTTTTTTTCTCACCCGAAAACAATGCTACGAACGCGAAACGTTGTGTATGTATAAGTCTCCTGAGTGAGCGCATTATGTTTCGGTGACTTCCGACAGATAGGGTAGCTGCAGGACAGTTTGAAATCAGCATCTGTAAGTGATGTACGTTACAAGCAACGTACCGACATTGAATTTCTCACTGCAGAGAAAGAAACCGTGGGGAATATTCACAAACGCTTGTGCAAAGTCTATGCAGCATCTGCTGTCGACAGAAGTACAGTTAGTCGCTGGGCACAGAGGGTGAGGTCGTTAGAAGGCGCTTCGGCGGAGTTCCACAGTTTGCAGCGGTCGGGGATACCATCCACGGCTGTCGCGCCTGACCTAGCCCCTCGGACTTCCACTTGTTTGGGCTATTAAGGGATGCAATTCATGGAAGACATTTTGAGGACGATGAGGTGGTGATTCACACAGTGAAGGACTGGTTCCGCCACCAGGACAAGGGTTGGTACCGACAGTGCGTACACGCCCTTGTTTCACGCTGGAGGCAGGACGCAGAACGGTATGGAGATTACGTGGAAAAACAGGGTGTGTAGGTAAGACACCATTCATTAGTTCATTATGTTCAATAAACAATTTTTTAAAGAAAATGCGGTGCATCACTTTCTGGGCAACGCTCGTATTTTAATCATCTTAATTCTCGGTAGTCGTAGTAACTCGTTTAGCTAACGTAAATACGAAAATACGTTCATCGCCAAGTCACCTGGTCATCCATGTCACCTCTCAGGCAACATAAAAAGAGTGTTATGTTTTTGTAGGTTGAAAAGTAATGCACACTTGCTTGTTGAACGCGACCTAAGTGACTGAGAAATGATTGCATTGAACCAGTGTATTTTGAGTAGCGGAAGTATGGAGACGTGTTTACTGCTGTGTCAACGCGAGTAAAGCAGCCTGCAGTTATCGAATTTTTAACTGCTGAAAATGTGACTCGCAGTAAGATTCATCGTCGTTTAAAGGCTGTATGGAGGACATAGTGATAGACATCCCTGGGGTTGTGAAGCAGCTGAATTGGTTGAAAATAAGTAAATCGCAGGGTCCCGATGGGATTCCAATTCGGTTTTACAGAGAGTACTCTCCTGCATTGGCTCCTTACTTAGCTTGAATTTATCGCGAATCTCTTGCTCAACGTAAAGTACCGAGCGACTGGAAAAAAGCGCAGGTGACGCCTGTATATAGGAAGAGTAGAAGGATGGATCCTCAAAGTTACAGACCAATATCCTTAACATCGGTTTGTTGCAGGATTCTCGAGCATATTCTTAGTTAGAATATAATGAATTTCCTTGAGACAGAGAAGTTGCTGTCCATGCATCAGCATGGCTTTAGAAAGCACCGCTCCTGCGAAACGCAACTTGCCCTTTTTTCACATAATATCTTGCGAACCATGGATGAAGGGTATCAGACGGAAGCCATATTCCTTGACTTCCGGAAAGCGTTTGATTCGGTGCCCCACTGCAGACACCTAACTAAGGTACGAACATAGGAGACTGGTTCCCAAATATGTGAGTGGCTCGAAGACTTCTTAAGTAATAGAACCCAGTACGTTGTCCTCGATGGTGAGTGTTCATCGGAGGTGAGGGTACCATCTGGAGTGCCCCAGTTGTTTTCTATCTACATAAATGATCTTTTGGATATGGTGCATAGCAATGTGCGGCTGTTTGCTGATGATGCTGTGGTGTACGGGAAGGTGTCGTCGTTGAGTGACTGTTGGAAGGTACAAGATGACTTGGACAGGATTTGTGATTGGTGTAAGGAATGGCAGCTAACTCTAAATATAGATAAATGTAAATTAATGCAGATGAATAAGAAAAAGAATCCTGTAATGTTTGAATACTCCATCAGTAGTGTAGCGTTTGACACAGTCACATCGATTAAATATTTGCGCGTAACATTGCAGAGCGATATGAAGTGGGACAAGCATGTAATGGCAGTTGTGGAGAAGGCGGATAGTCGTCTTCGGTTCATTGGTAGAATTTTGGGAAGATGTGGTTCATCTGTAAAGGAGACCGCTTATAAAACACTAATACCTCTTCTTGAGTACTGCTCGAGCGTTTGGGATCCCTATCAGGTCGGATTGAGGGAGGACATAGAAGCAATTCAGAGACGGGCTGCTAGATTTGTTACTGGTAGGTTTGATCATCACGCGAGTGTTACGGAAATGCTTCAGGAACTCGGGTGGGAGTGTCTAGAGGAAAGCGGGCGTTTCTTTCGTGAATCGCTACTGAGGAAAATTAGAGAACCAGCATTTGAGGCTGACTGCAGTACAATTTTTCTGCCGCCAACTTATATTTCGCGGAAAGACCACAAAGACAAGATAAGAGAGATTAGGGCTCGTACAGAGGCATATAGTCAGTCATTTTTCCCTCGTTCTGTTTGGGAGTGGAACAGGGACAGAAGGTGGTAGTTGTGGTACGAGGTATCCTCCGCCACGCACCGTATGGTGGATTGCGGAGTATGTATGTAGATGTTGGTGTAGACGATGCTGTTGATAGGTCTACTGTAAATCGGTGGATACCAAAATTTCGTGGTTGCGAGCCTGGAAAAGCCATAATTGTTGGTGAAACGGGTAGCGGATGGCCAATCACTGTCTCAGCCGATAAACATTGCATAATCATCGAAGATTTAATTCGAAAGGGCGAATCACCGTATCGTAAACCATATTGGAATATCCAAGGAACGTGTCGGCTTCATTTTTGAACAATTAGAATACCGTAAAATCTATGCACTATGGGTACAACGCCGTTTCACAGAAGAGAACAAACAGTGTGGAGTGGAATGCTGCGAGCAACTTTTGCAGTGCTACCGTGACAGAGACGGCGACTTCCTTTTGAATATTGTGACAAGGCACGAGTCATGGATCCATCATTACGACCCATAGGAGAAAAGACAGCGCGCTGAGTATCGACATTCGTTTTCTCCTCAGGCGAGAAAGTTCAAAACACAATCATTCACAAAAAATTCTTTTTACTGTGTTCTGGGATGCTCACCGAGTTTATGTAACCTATAATCTGGTACGAGGGGCAACGGTAAATTGTTCTCAGTACAGAGAGACTCTAAAAAATCTCCGATGTAAAGTTTGTCGTGTTATAGGCAGCGTGGCGCCAATAAATTTACTACATGACAACTCTGGTCCACACACCTCGCACGCAACTAAAGAGACTCTGCGAAACATGAAGTTTGAACTGATTTCACATCCTCTTTCCTCCCCCGATCTTGGGCCTTGCGATTTTTACTTTTTCCTCTACTCATGAGAAACCTCAAGGGTTATCATTACACCGCGGACGATGATGTGAAGGCAGTTGTCAAGTCTTGGATTCGAGAAAAATCGTAAGAATTTTTCATTGAAGGAATGAAAAACAACTTGTTACAGTTGGGAGAAATGTGTTATTCTTAACGGTGACTATGTTGAAAAATAAATATATAACTTTTAAGTTTAAGAACTGGGCTTTAATATAGTTTTTGTCTGATCTTCCTAATTGTTTTCGTTCGTGTTCTACAAGCATGTGTACCTTACTTTTCATCCTATCCTCGTATTTGATGAAATCTCCTTCGCTCGCCTCTTTATCTGGTGTTTTTCTTTATTTCTTGTGCTTTGTATTTTCTAGTTAACCGAGCAACGACTGCCTAATTTATATTACGTTTATGTGGAACAATTTAAACACCCTTTGGTACTTTCCTCCTCCATCTTCTTCTTCTTCTTCTTCTTCTTCTTCTTTTACGGCTTGCGTAGGACCTCAAAAAATGGCTCTGAGCACTATGGGACTTCTGAGGTCATCAGTCCCCTAGAACTTAGAACTAGTTAAACCTAACTAACCTAAGGACATCACACACATCCATGTCCGAGGCAGGATTCGAACCTGCGATCGTAGTGGTCGCGCGGTTCCAGACTGTAGGGCCTAGAACCGCTCGGCCACACCGGCCGGCGTAGGACCTCAGGTAACTCCTTCATGGACTGCATTTGCTACATTTGCTATTTCTCCTCCAAATACTTCTTCATCATTACTCTTCTGTTCTCCTGCTCTTTTTGGGCCATCATCAGTGTCTTCTTCTCTTGTCTGCTCCGACTCTCTGCATCCTTTTCCTGTACCGTTCAGTGTCGTTGACGTCTGCGATATTAGTCGGAGTGTACGAGGTTCTCCAATTTTCTTTGCCTTCCACTTTGACCTCTGTACAGACCAATCCTTCTTTAGCTCAACAACCCACTTTCTTTCTGTCTTTTCTCTTGTCCCCCCCTGTTGTTTCCCAAAGTCTTTTCATAATTCAATCTGTAATCATCCTGATCACATACCCCGCAACTCTTTTCAGTCATATTTCTCCTGTTATTGTCCTCATGCTCCGGTACAGTTCTTGCCCAGAACTTCCCATCGATGTCTCACTGCCTCTTTTACAGCCCAGTGTTTTCCTAGGTTTTTCTCTCTTCTTTTTCTGTCTGTTTTGCACCACATCTTCCTAGTGCAATCTTCTCTGCCCGTGCTACGTATTTCAGTGCGATTCCATTTGTCAAACAGCGTGCTTCTTCGTATACGTAATTAAAAATTTCAGTCCATCTGTTTGAATCCTAATACGACTGTTGTTTGAGCAGCGTTGTGAGCTCCCATCTGTGCTTTGTTTCTTGTAGTAGCCTTACTCCAGTTAACTGTGATGAAACGAATGTCTGGGGTTAATTACGCCAGACACTAGTAAATGAAATCTAATGTCTAGCAGCAGGTCTCATTGTAGCAGGACCTGACAGAACGTGGGAGAGAATACTGCCAGTTTGTTGGCCATAACGAGGACAGGTGGGGTGCCACTGCAGATGGGAAACGCCTTACCAGCAGAGCTAAAGAGACGAGACCACCTCACAAAAGCTTACTAAACAAGAGGAACAATGTGCACCTGGGAAATCGAAACTGTTCGCCAGAATAGAGGAGGAAACCACACGAAATGTATTTTCTGATGGCAAACAGTGCCGCTCGGTGGGCAAAAAGTGTCAACCCAGCGCAAAGAACACATCAGTACCGAGAAGTAAACGAGAAAGGAACAAAGCTGGAGGCGTGAGGTCGTCAGCTGGATAACAGCATACAAGTTGAGGAAGATTTATTGGCTATGAAAACTTAATGACGTAAGATACAAAGCACAGTCGTAAAGGGGCTGTCGTAACTGTTTCTGCTCTTTCCCGCACGGAAACAATAGCAGAGCGGCAACGACGAGAAACAAAATGAAGCTCGTGGCGAGTGACGGGGTTTCTCACGCTGCGACCGCTGTTGCTGTGCGGTGAAGGACATGAAGTTCCTCACCTCCGTCGCAGCAGGGGAAGTTAATGAAAGCAATCAATCTCCGCCTCTTAGTGCCATGATTTATCGCAGCCACTGGGAACGTTCCTCGGCCCTAAGGTTAGGCTGTTCTTGCAAGCAACTTTTTGTACGGTGCTGTGGCTGCGAGAGAGAAAAATCCAGCAAAATTGTCCATGTATCCTCACGTTATGTGAAGACGAAGCCTAGTAGGGGTAAGATAGATACTGCGTACAGGAAGATTAAAGAGACGTTTGGAGATAATGGAATCTCCTGCATGAATATCAAGATCTAGGGTGGAAAACCAGTTCAAATGGTTCAAATGGCTCTGAGCACTATGGGACTCAACTGCTGAGGTCATTAGTCCCCTAGAACTTAGAACTAGTTAAACCTAACTAACCTAAGGACATCACAAACATCCATGCCCGAGGCAGGATTCGAACCTGCGACCGTAGCGGTCTTGCGATTCCAGACTGCAGCGCCTTTAACCGCACGGCCACTTCGGCCGGCGGAAAACCAGTCCTACGCAAAGAAGGGAAAGCAGGTGGAAGGAGTATATAGAGGGTCTATACAAGGGCGATATACTTGAGGGCAATATTACGGAAATGGAAGAGGACACAGATGAAAATGAGATGGGAAATATGATTCTGTGAGAAGACGTTTGTCGGTATTAACGACACCCTTGGGAAAAGCAGCCATGAAGAAACTCCTCCGTCTGCTGTGTAAGATGTATGAGCCGGGAGAAATGTCATCGGACTTTAAGAGGAACATAATAATTCCAATTCTAATGAACGCAGGTGCTGACCGATGTAAATATTAAAGAACTACCAGTTTAATAAGTCATGGTTGAAAAATACTAACACGGATCCCTTACAGAAGACTGGAAAAACTGGTAGAAGCCAACGGGGAAGATCAGTTTGGATTCCGGAGAAATGTAAGAACATTAGAGGTAATACTAACCCTACGACGTCTCTTAGAAGGAAAGAAAAACCTACGTTTATAGCATTTGTAAACTTAGAGAAAACTTTTGACAGTGTGGACTTTAATACTCCCATGGAAATTCTGAGGGTAGCTGGGCTACAATACAAGAAAAGAAAAGCTATTTACAACTTGTACAGAAACCAGTCGGTAGTAATAAAAGTCGAGAGGCTTGGAAGGAAAGCAATGGTTGAGAAGAGAGTGAGACAGGTTTGTAACCTATCCGCGATATTATTCAACCTGGACATTGAGCAAGCAGTAAAGGAAACCAAAGAAAAATTTAGAATAGGAATTAATGTTCAGGGAGAAGAAAAAAAAAAAAAAACATGTGGTTTGACGATGACATCGCAATTCTGTCACAGACAGCAAAGGTAGAAGGACAGTTGAACGGAATGGGCTGTGTCTTGAAAGGAGGATATAAGATGAACATCAATAAAAGCAAAACAAATAGAATGTAATGTTGTCGAATTAAATCGGTTGATGCAGAGGGAATTAGATTAGGAAACGAGACACTAAAATCGGGAGATGAGTTTTGCTATTTGGGCAGCACAATAACTGATGATGGCTGAAGTGTATGGTAGACGAAATGTACACTGGTAATGGCAAGAAAAATATTTCTGAAGAACAGAAGTTTGTGAACATCGAATACCGACTTGAAGCGCCAGGAAGTCTTTTCTGGAAGTATTTGTATGGAGTGTGAGGGAAGTGAAACACGACGATAAGCAGTTTAGACAAGGAGACAATATAAGTTTTTCAAATCTGGTACTACAGTAGAATGTTGAAGATTAGATGGGTAGATCAGATAATGAATGAGGAGGTAGTGAATAGAACCGGCTAGAAGAGAAATTTGTTGTGGCACAATCTCAGTGTGTGTGTGTGTGTGTGTGTGTGTGTGTGTGTGTGTGTGTGTGTGTGGAGGGGGGGGGGGGGGGTAGAACTCTTAACTCGTAGAGGGAGACCAAGAGATGAATGTAGCAAGCATATTCACAAGGATGTAGGTTGTAGTAGTTATTCGGAGATGAAGAAGCTGAAGAGAACTGCACAGGATAGAGCAGTGTAGATAGCTGCATCAAGCTAGTCTTGGGACTGAAGACAACAACAACAACAGCATCAATACAAAACAATAGCTACGCTCTCATCTCAACGTACTCACTAAAGATCTACGCCGGGCGGGGTGGCCGTGCGGTTCTAGGCACTACAGTCTGGAACTGCGCGACCGCTACGGTCGCAGGTTGGAATCCTGCCTCGGGCATGGATGTGTGTGATGTCCTTAGGTTAGTTAGGTTTAAGTAGTTCTAAGTTCTAGGGGACTGATGACCTTAGAAGTTAAGTCCCATAGTGCTCAGACCCATTTGAACCATTAAAGATCTACAGCGCGGATCCGAACTGTGCATATTTTTTTTATAGTTTTACTTTTTTACTACTCACTTCTTAATTGCTCGTTCATTGTGTTTAGTAAGACTTGTTGCTTGAATTTTTCTTTTTCAAGTGCTTGATGCTTTACAAGTTGCCTTCACAGTCACATCATTCATCTTATCTACAAACCGCTGTTGCGTATATTGATTATAGTTGGTGTCTTTCTGTTGCTGTTTGTAAATGTTCTACAACTAAATATTGTGCTGTTGACTGACACCTAAAATTATATTTCAAACAACATTAATTTAAAATTCTAACCAAAACACTGTTTTCGATTTGGACTGGGCACACGATTAAAAGCGATATGATCTGTCTCAGTTCGGCGTGCCACTACAAGCACAAAAGCGAAACAAACTTCAGAAATACCGGAGGGAAGGACAACAGGCAATTTTATTTGTGCATGTTAAAATAGTAACATGTTTATGTGTATAAATAAGTGCCGTTATATGTTTATGTAAAATTCACCTCTGAAACTGAGATGGGCATGTAGCGGACATCAGTTATGTAAATTGTTCATTTGACAAAATCGCGAATATTCGCGGTGTTTTGCCTCATTTTTATAGTTCTTTAACATTTGTAATAAAGAGGAAGACATCAACAGCATCCGATTACAAGATTAATGATGGCCATTTGTAACATGTGACATTGTATAAATGTGAAGTTGGACGAGCGTAAGAAACCATCAGTGCGCTAGGTGAATGGAAGACTTAGATTTATTGTGATAAGGTTTCTAGGAAAATACACTGCTCCTGCAAAAGTAATTGCACACAAGATGGTAATGCGGCCAGTTCTTGAGTACTGTTACGGTGTTTAGAGTTATCGTCAGATCGGCACGACTGTGGAAATGTAATGAATTCAAAGATATGATGATAGGATCATAGCACGTCAGTACAGCCCACATGCAACTGTAACAGAAATATACAGTGGGTTGCAGTGTATAAATAAATGTACGAGCGTCGCCCAGAAAGTAATGCCCCACATTTTTTTCTTCAACAATTACTTATTCCATACAATGAAACCGACATACATGAAAGGATTGCTGGGCCACGACGTAGTCTGGAGCAATGAAAGGCCTGGCGTCGATGCAGCAAAATTACGTCATTACGTCGTTATGGTGAAGTGGTTAGCACACTGGACACTGGACTCGCATTCGGGAGGACGACGGTTCAATCCCGCGTCCAGCCATCCTGATTTAAGTTTTCCGTGATTTCCATAAATCGCTCCAGGCAAATGCCGGGATGGTTCTTCTGAAAGGGCACAGCCGACTTCCTTCCCCATCCTTCCCCAATCCGATGAGACCGATGACCTCGCTGTTTGGTCTCTTCCCCCAAACAACGCAACAAATTATAGTGATCATATGCTATGAAGGAAGAACACTTGTTCAGAGTGCAAGAGTACTCATTCAGTATGCTGCCACTGGTTGTCAAAAGCGAACTTGAGACACCTTTCAGCTACGACCGAGCAGCTAGAAGAACTGAGTGGACGAGAAAAGCAGGCCAAGTGAAGTCACTATTGCTTCACGGTGGTAGGGGGGCGATAACTTGTTTTTGTTTCCGGGGTGAAGTGCTGGTGGCAGGAAAACACTAGCCGGTCCGGTTCGCATGAATAAACTCTGTCAGTGTGCTTAGAAGGTCTCTGACGGCATCCTGGTCCGTACATAATGTCGAGCTATTGCGCCAGTGCCAGCCTCGAAATTTGAGACGATGATGCAGCCAGTCACCTACTGCGGAATTACGCTCCAGAAGCTAGAGCTTGTGCTGAAGATTGTATGCAGAGTACCTGGCACCTTCACGCCAATGAGTTCCCTACTGGGTGACTACCTCCTGAGTCTCCTGAGGACTTCCACCTGCCTGGTGGGAGGTCTGTTCGAGTCCAGACTGATAGGTGCCTGCTACCCTACCAATACTGTCTGGTCCTTAAGGACCATCTTGCCGCCGACCACCACCCAGGGCGGGCAATATGCCTTCGACATCGATCATGCAGAAAGCTACGGTTTCGGTACTGTCCCTGTGCTGTATTCCAGGACCCAAGGTCGGCAAGCAACCTGGACGGGGTTGTTATTCATCACCCGTGGCACAGAGTGCCATCCTGCTGACATAAACGAATTAGCTGCCTATGCAAGCAACTGCGCAGGCGTACCTGCTCACTAAGATGTGCGGCTCAAGACGTCACCTCGGGGTCAACAGCCACCCTTCCAGCGGCGACAACACTTCCGCACTCAACACGAATAAAAGTGTGATTCAACCAGGGATGTCTTACTAGCAGTTCGCCGCTCGCTTCCAGTGACCCCCACCACTCTCAACGCACGTCGAGACGAAGGAAGCGGTGACTCATCCTGGCCTTTGCGCAGCCGTTTCCTCTGTCACTGTTGGGTACACACGCGGCCACAACTATCTGGTGTCAGAAGTATCTACAGCAATGCCGGCTGCTGCTATTCGCCGAGAGGACTCCCCGACTGCGACATAACTGCCAGCTGAAGCTTGCGGTTTGAACATTACAAGTTTGGTGAGAGGTCTTTACATTTTTGTATCCTCGGTTCTGTTACTCTTGTTTTTTGCCAGGGCGGATAGGGCTGAAATGCATAAAAATTTGCGGGTATGGTTTGAGAAAGCAGAGGGACCTGAGGACTTGCCACATTTTAAAGGGAGTTGTCGAGAGCTATCTGAGTCCATATGACACCAAACCTTTTAGTACAGAGCGGTGTCCCTTACAGCAGACCATGCTTTCCATAAATGAAATTCAAGTTAATCCTCTGACTGGCTCTTGCGGGGTAAAATCCTTGAGCTGTGCAGCACATACCGCGAACTTAAACGCGATAATTTGGAAGAAAACAAAAGACTGGCTAATGATGCGTTTGCGCACTAACGAAACAAGTTGCCGCGGATAGCTGACCTGTTTCACATTACTTCATATTTCTGTGAAGTCTTGTGCATAAGCGTTATTGTCTACTTGATAACTTTATTTTGCCCATATGCTGAGGACGAAACTGAAGACTGCCCCTACGTTGGTACATCTACATCTACATACATACTCCGCAATCCACCATACGGTGCGTGGCGGAGGGTACCTCGTACCAAAAAAATGGCTCTGAGCACTATGCGACTTAATTTCTGAGGTCATCAATCGCCTAGAACTTAGAAGTAATTAAACCTAACTAACCTAAGGACATCACACACATCCATGCCCGAGGCAGGATTCGAACCTACGACCGTAGCGGTCGCTCGGCTCCAGACTGTAGCGCGTAGAACCGCAAGGCCACTCCGGCCGGCCTCGTACCTCAACTACCACCATCTGTCCCTGTTCCACTCCCAAACAGAACGAGGGAAAAATGACTGACTATATGCCTCTGTACGAGCCCTAATTTCTCTTATCTTTGTGGTCTTTCCGCGAAATATAAGTTGGCGGCAGAAAAATTGTACTGCAGTCAGCCTCAAATGCTGGTTCTCTAATTTTCCTCAGTAGCGATTCACGAAAGAAACGCCCGCTTTCCTCTAGACACTCCCACCCGAGTTCCTGAAGCATTTCCGTAACACTCGCGTGATGATCAAACCTACCAGTAACAAATCTAGCAGCCCGTCTCTGAATTGCTTCTATGTCCTCCCTCAATCCGACCTGATAGGGATCCCAAACGCTCGAGCAGTACTCAAGAAGAGGTATTAGTGTTTTATAAGCGGTCTCCTTTACAGATGAACCACATCTTCCCAAAATTCTACCAATGAACCGAAGACGACTATCCGCCTTCTCCACAACTGCCATTACATGCTTGTCCCACTTCATATCGCTCTGCAACGTTACGCGCAAATATTTAATCGATGTGACTGTGTCAAACGCTACGCTACTGATGGAGTATTCAAACATTACAGGATTCTTTCTCCTATTCATCTGCATTAATTTACATTTATCTATATTTAGAGTTAGCTGCCATTCTTTACACCAATCACAAATCCTGTCCAAGTCATCTTGTATCTTCCTACAGTCACTCAATGACGACACCTTCCCGTACACCACAGCATCATCAGCAAACAGCCGCACATTGCTATGCACCATATCCAAAAGATCATTTATGTAGATAGAAAACAACTGGGGCACTCCAGATGGTACCCTCACCTCCGATGAACACTCACCATCGAGGACAACGTACTGGGTTCTATTACTTAAGAAGTCTTCGAGCCACTCACATACTTGGGGACCAACCCCATATGCTCGTACCTTAGTTAGGTGTCTGCAGTGGGGCGGCGAGTCAAACGCTTTCCGGACGCAAGGAATATGGCTTCCGTCTGATACCCTTCATCCATGGTTCGCAAGATATTACGTGAAAAAAGGGCAAGTTGCGTTTCGCAGGAGCGGTGCTTTCTAAAGCCATGCTGATGCATGGACAGCAACTTCTCTGTCTCAAGGAAATTCATTATATCCGAAGTGAGAATCCTGCAACAAACCGATGTTAAGGGTATTGGTCTGTAACTTTGAGGATCCGTCCTTCTACCCTTCTTATATACAGGCGTCACCTGCGCTTTTTTCCAGTCGCTCGGTACTTTATGTTGGGCAAGAGATTCGCGATAAATGCAAGCTAAGTAAGGAGCCAATGCATTAGAGTACTCTCTGTAAAACCGAATTGGAATCCCATCAGGACCTGGAGATTTGTTTATTTCCAACCAATTCAGCTGCTTCACAACCCCAGGGATGTCTATCACTATGTCCTCCATACGCGAATCTGTACGAGACTCAAACGGCGGTATGTTTGTACGATAAATCCGAAGACAGTGATTATAGTTACACCAGGAGTAATTTTGAACCATTCTCGGCCATCAGACTTCTTTTGCTGAGACCGCTGCTGATATATTACAGTAGCCCAGCAAGTAATAAAATTTTCGAATCTCTACGCTTGTTTATCGGAGAACGTTCAAAGGCTGGCACACGTGCCTCTTCGGGCGCCGTGAGGCCGAACTATCAGCAGCAGAGAGCGGCGGCAAGGGCTCGAGGCGTGACGAGATGAGGCTGTGGAGTGGACTGCAGCCAGCGCCTGTAGCAATGCGCTCTCCAAATATTTGCGCCCGTCTAGGCCCGGCCGCGCCACGCCGCGGCTACACCCACTCCTCCTGCGCTAATGGCCACAATAAACACCGCAGCGCTCCCTTTTCCCTGGCTGGCCTTATCAGGCGCGCCCGCTGACACAGCCGTGCCCTTGGCACCGTTTCCCCCTGAATAGTCTCGAGCCTACCTGGCGACGAGGGGCAGCACGCCTTCCGCGACTCTGTCTGCTCCAACAAGGTTGGAGTGTGACGTCACGTCCGAGGTGCATGTGACAGACAGGTAGCGGCCCGTACCTCCCATCACGTGACACTGCAGGTTTTACGAGTGTCAGCTGCCGCCTCGCGGCGGGAGCTAGGAACTGTTTCAGACGAATTTAATTATTCGTAACTGCGCGTTTAAACACATGCAAGCACAAGTCAAAGTTAAGGACTTTAATAGGTACCTTTTCATTGACATACTGATTTTCCGTTGACGTTGCACGGAGACAAGCGTTCCTGAAATATGGCGCACAAGGTGAATAGTGTGACGTCACAACTTCGTTGCGGGGCCCATGTTTCCTGTGGGTGCGACGTCATCAGAAACAAGTTTGCAACCGACAACGATGGTGGAACCAAGCAGGCACGGCATTACTTAACAGAAGCAGCTCGGCATGGTTTAGGGAAAAGAGTGACAATTATGTCTCCTGGTGACTAGACTGGTATTTGAAGCCCCAACCTCGAACAATGTGAGTCGTGAGTATACGACCCTTGTACAGTGATATTATGATATTTTTGATGCGGGTCATCCCGACACCCAAATATGTCTATAGGTGAATCAATGCGACATTCTAGAGGAGTTGCACGCTCGACCTTGTGTCGTGTTCAAGAGTTAATGAAAATAACAGTCTGCAGATTCTTATTTATTTTAGGATTAGCGACCGGTATGGCCGAGCGGTTCTAGGCGCTACAGTCTGGAACCGCGCGACCGCTACGGTCGCAGGCTCGAATCCTGCCTCGGGCATGGAAGTGTGTGATGTCCTTAGGTTAGTTAGGTTGAAATAGTTCTAGGGGGCTGATGTCCTCAGAAGTTAAGTCCCATGGTGCTCAGAGCCATTTGAACCATTTTGCTAGGATTTGAATCAGCAACGGTGATCGTTTTCAAAGTGTAAAAGTATCAAAAAAATGGTTCACATGGCTCTGAGCGCTATGGGACTTAACTTCTGAGGTCTGAAAGGTTATGACGACTATCTTTTGGGATTCACAAGGGATAATCCTCATCAACTATCTGGAATAGGGTAAAACTATTACAGGTGAATATTATTTATCGTTATTGGGCCGTTTGAAAACCGAGCTGCAAGAAAAACGCCGATGATTGGACCGCAAAAAAGTCCTTTTCCATCACGACAATGCACCAGCACACACCTCAGCAGTTTTGGTCGCAAAATTAGTGGAAATAGGATTCCAACTCGTTTCACATCCCCCCTATTCTCCAGATTTGGCTCCCTTGGACTATTTGTTCCCCAGTTTGAGGAAATGGCTGGCGGGATAAAGATTTTATTCAAACGAGGAGGTGCTTGCAGCAACTAATACCTGTTTTGCAGACTTGGACAATTCCTATTATTTGGAAGGGATCAACAAATTAGAACAGCGTTGGACGAAGTGTATAAGTCTAAAAGGAGACTATGTCGAGAAATGAAAAAGGTTTACCCCAGACACTTAAGTAGTTTTTATTTTTGCACGGACTTTTCAGACGTCCCTCGTGCATCTGACTATTCGTGGTGACACTTTGCCTTATCCTACTCCTGGATTTCAGTTACCTCTCTGTGAGACCTTCCGATTCTTCATGTCCTTCATGCCAGTGCTTTTATTTTTCTCAAAGTCTGAAACAGTTATAAGTGCATCCACTGGGCATACTGTGTTGCGGTTTCTGTGCTATCACGTAGCGATACCATCCCACGGGCGTCTAAGCTAGTAATGGAGTTGCAAGTTTCCGTCTGAAACCAGTAGAGGTTGCGCGTGATCTGGCAGATCCAACCTACAGTGCGCGCCCGTTGAGCTAAGCCTTCAGCGGCTCTGGACTACGATCGCCCTCTGCCGCCGCAGTATAGAGTGGTCGGTGGCAGCTACTCAACCCATCCGCACTTTGAGCCTCTGCGCTACGTCACGATCGTTTGTGCTTCGTACAGCAAGCTTAATCATAGTTGACATCGGGATAGCTGGACTCCGTTTCTTGGTGCAATATTTGTAATGAGTCTTCGTTCACTTGACGAAATACAATTTACGTACATCTTTTCTGTTTACTGTGATGAACTTCGCCAATCACTTGTGCTGCCGTCCAGCTTTCCTACGATGACAGTTGTCGCACCACTCTGTAGCCCACCTCTCCTTGCCTTTGTCTATGAGGTCGTTAACAACAGTCTACCACTGAACAGTTCCAGCAGCGTTAGACACACCCAATAACCGTCGTGTAGTCACACCATTCTTCGTGTGTAGGAATGGGTTTTTCCTGTAATGAAAATATTGAAAATAAATTCGCAGAAGAATAAAATTTTAATCAACATATTCCGCAGGCGTGGAAATAGAGGATAGGGTTGTAGCGTTCTGTCAGGGTGTTTATGGTGAACAGTTATCATTCCGGCCAGTGTGTTAAGGTCCCGCATCTTCTGCTCTGTCATCAGGAGAGAAATGCGAAAGCGTTCATTAAATAAGCGCCGCACGTCCGCTTATCGTAATTTAGTGAAGGCAACGAGGAGGGTGGAGGTACCGGATTAACTGCACGTGGGCGCCGCATAATGAGAGACCAATCTGCCGATGGTAGGGCAGACACGCGCTGCTCTCGGCCACTTCCAAGGGCACGCACTTCAGTGAAACGACGCCCTCGCATCACAGACGCGTGTTTTTATCGCCCGACTCCCACGCAGTCCATCCCGTTCACCCACGCGTGTCACGCACTGGGAGGTGCGTATTTGCCGGTGGGCGCGCCTTCTCCGCAGTAGTGTGTGCATGCATATGGTCTGTGTGCTCAGGGCGCGGCGCCCGGGCGCGTGCTACCGCCCTAAAACAGAGGTCGCAGGAACTCGAGAATGGGACCCGGCCAACCTATGTCTACGTCCCATTACCCAGCAGAGAAGAACTCTTACATGGATCACTGTTCTCTTTCTACTCCTTGCCGCAAGAGGGAATGTCACACACAGACGCGTCAGCAAAATGGTGAGAGGGGGGGTAAGGGAGGGGGAAGCGAGAGAGAGGGCACTTGCCCCCCTCCCCCCATGGAACATGTACGCCAGACTTCTTCCATTACAAAATTCATCATACACTTGTAGAAGTGCGTGGGTAGCCGCACATTCCTTAGGATATAATAAGTTTTCGTGTCACCTACACTGAAGCGCCAGAGAAACTGGTATAGTCATGCGTATTCAAATACAGATGTATGTGAAGAGGTAGAGTACGGACTGCGTTCAGCAATGCCTATATAAGACAAGTATCTGTCGCAGTTGATAGCTAGGTTACTGCTGCTACAATGGCGGGTTATCAAGGTTTAAGTGAGTTTGAACGTGGTGTTGTATTCGGCATAGAAGCTATGGGACACAGCATCTTCAAGGTAGCGATGGAATAGGGATTTTCCCGTAGGACCATATCACGAGTGTATCATGAATACAAGGAATCCGGTAAAACATCAGATCTCCGACATCACTGCTCCCGGAGAAAGATCCTGCAAAAACGGGACCAAAACAACGGGAACAATCACGACTGAAGAGAATCGTTTACGTGATAGAAGCGCAACCCTTCCGCAAATTGCTGCAGATTTCAGTGCTGAGTCATCAACAAGTGGCAGCGTGCGAACCATTCATTGAAACATCATCGATATGGGTTTTCGTAGCCTGCATGCTAGCAGTGGACTATTCAAGCTGATGGAGACTTTGTAATGGTGTGGGGCGTGTGAAGTTGGAGTGTTATGGGATCCCTGATACGTCTAGATACGACTATGACAGGCCACACGTACGTAAGCATCTTGTCTGATCACCTGCATCCATTCATGTCAATTGTGCACTCCAACGGTCCTGGGCAATTCTAGCAAGACAGTGCGACACCCCACATGTCCAGAATTGCTACAGAGTGGCTCCAAGAACGTTCTTTTGAGTTTAAACACTTTCGCTGGCCACCAAACTCTCCAGACATGAATATCATTGAACATACCTGGGATGCCTTGCAACGTGCTGTTCAGAAGAGATCTCCACCCCTTCGTACTCTTACGAATTTATGAACAGCGCGGCAGGATTCGTGATGCCAGTTCTCTCCAGAACTAGTTCAGACATTACTGGAGCCCATGCCACATGGTGTTGCGTCACTTCTGCGTTTTCGCGGGGGGGGGGGGGGGGGGGAGGGGGGAGGGGGTTGGAGGGGGCTACACGATATTAGGTAGGTTTACCAGTTTCTTTGGCTCTTCAGTATGTACTATTTTCTTCTTGTAATCAACTGATTTAATCTACAATGCTATTTTTAGTCATGCATCTTCCCTCCCTCCTTCCCTCCCCCTCCCCCTCCGCATGAATTACCACGGACGCCCTTGGTCACAGTTTCTGTATTTTATTTCTTTACTACTCTGCTGTCTTTTAGGACACTAAGAGAAACTTACAATCAGTATGACAAAAGCGGCTTGCATTTATTGGTCGAATACTGTAGGACGGAGGGCATTTTTCTTCTGTTCTAGAATACCACTCAAATGTCTACGATCGCTATTACGGTGGAGGAACAGGGACGCAGCGAAATTGTGCAGTGGGTGAACCATATGGCTGGCTAGAGGACGTTATCATAGCAATGATAAAAAAGAACTGGTTTGTGAAATGTTCGAAGAAAGATACCAAATCCTTTCGCGAGAACCTATTTCGAAAAATTCAATAACATTGTTCCAGGGGCTATAATAAATATATTTCAGGCCCGTCGTATAATGTTCCGTAGACTATGAATATACAGGGTGTATTCAAACCTTTTGGGTCATAGGTGATACTGGGTCCACAAACAATTAAATCGAGATGAGTAACCAATTGTCGGAAATGCATATTTATTCTGTTATGGACATACACAGCGTACACCGCATAACAACGACGTAGCTCACAGTAACTGTTCAAAGTGACGGTTCAGCATTACCTGGTCACCTGGTGATCCTGCGAGACGTGCTGTCGCCGTCATTGGAGACTGTACCCCTTGTTGCCCACGAAGAGATGTGCTTTCAACACGACGGTGCATCATCCCTCCTCAATGTTAATGTCTGCGAGCACATGAACAACACGTACCCTCGTAGCTAGATTGGAAGGCGCGCTTCTATGTCATGGACAGCGCGATCGCCGGATCTCACACCTTTGGACTTTTTCCTCTGGGGTTACCTCAAGACTTTGATGTATCAAATCCCAGTAGAAACCAATGAAGACCTGCTTGCTAGGGTCCAAGCTGCCTATCTCCTGCTACGACAGACATCAGGGATCTTTGTGAGAAAGCGGCAGAACTTCATGTACCGTTGCCACGCATGCATAGAGACTAGCGATCGTCACTTTGAACAATTACTATGAGCTACGCTATTGTTATGCGGTGGAGGATGATGATGGTTGGTTTGTGTTGCGCTCAACTGCGCGGTCATCAGCGCCCGTCCCAATCTTTACGCAGTCCAATCTAGCCACTTTCACGAATGATAATGAAATGATGAGGACAACACAAACGCCCAGTCCCCGCGCAGAGAAAATCCCCAACCCGGCCGGGAATCGGTACCAGGACTTCATGATCCAGAGGCAGCAACTCTAGCCGCTAGAGCCCGAGCTGCGTTGGAAGTTGTGCATGTCCATAACACAATAAATATGCATTTCCGACCACGGGTTCTCTGTCTCAATATAATCTGTTGTGGACCCACTATCACATGTTTTATAAGTAGACTTGTAAAACAAAAAATAAGAAAACCTGCCTTCTGCATCGCACTTCACAGTGATTTGGGGAGTGTGAATGTAAAACTGGTGAGATTTTCAAACACAGAAATCAGAGAGAGCAAACTAGCTGACAAAATATTTTGAGTTCACACTTAAAAGTCCATGATGGAAAAGAAAAGTTCAACAAAAGTAAGTGCCAATTAAGAAAATACACATCATGCAAAACCTGAAAGGTGAATTCAATGTATCAGTTTTATCAAAATACTTGTGCGTAAGTACCGCACCCCGCGCTCTAAGTAAAGCCTGATCTGCGATAATATTCTGGAGCCCGCGGCAGTATGAACATAGAAAGCTATTATGAACAACGGGTATTCAAAAGACGTGTTATGAAACTACTCCTCGATGGAAAATTTCACGGCAGCTCTCCACTTTAGCATGAAATAGCTTAGTGTCTTTTACAATAGTCTGAGGAGCTTCAGGCGTTAATGAGTGCCACTCTGAACATCAATTTCGCCGAGAATGTTAAGATAGAGTGCGACAAAAAAGTGAAGCATTCAGAAGAAATTGTCGGGTGTTTATAAAACTTAGTACACGTACACACCATCGACGGGTACGAAAATGATCAGAGCTGCACCTCGCTGACAGGTAAAACGACTGACTACCAGAGTGCATTGGAAGTGTTTGTGTTGTTAACAACAACTGGGAGGGTCTATACAAGGGTCATGAACAGACTTCGTTGTCGAGTGGTCACTGTGAAGGTCATGAATATGCCATGTACTCGTATGAGACTGCGTTATCAGCAAATGACAGTTTGAAACGGCCCTCTTTGTCGGTCTCCATTTGGCCAGCTGATCTAATTATGCAGTATCCACATTTTCGGTGTATTCGGCTGTGATAGGCCCCGATGCTTGACGGCATTCCAGATTCCGGTCGATTTCATTTGACCGCCACAAGGGAGGAACACCAAGCTTAATGTATACCCTTCACTCCTTCGCCTGCCTTCCGAGAACAAGTAATTTACTCCGCGCAACGTTATGGATCATCCCGCACCACTGATCGGAGACTAGCGGCAGACGGACAAGGAAATTACCGTCCCATGCGTAGACCGCCGTCAGCAACATAACATAAACGGCGGCGTTTGTGGTGACGTCGTGACCAGGAGACAGACTGCTGTTCAGCAATGAATCGCGTTTCTCCACTTTCCCAGATCACCATAGTCGGCCACTATGGCGGCGACCTGGGCAGAGCTCCCATTCTTCCAATGTTTTGGAGAGAGACAGTGGTGCCACAGGGTATGACCTCAGGTCGTGGCTGTTACTAACTTGGAGAGCTCTGGCGGCACATCGGTACGTCACGGACATCCTGCGTTCTCGTGTGCTACCTATCACGTGAGAAAATGGCGGTGCCATTTTTCAACAGGACAATGCTCTCGATACATGGCACGTGTGTTTACAAACTGTGAATGATCAGAAAGATCATCAAATCTGTCCCCAATAGAACATGCTTGGGACCAACTGGGATGTCAACTCCGGCACACTGTCGGTATCCAGGATATCAAGGATTAGTTACAGCAGCTGAGAACCAGCTTGTCTCAGGAGAGGATACAGCGGCTTTATGACACCTCTCGGTACCGAATCTGCGCATGTCAGAGAGGGTGCCACGTCATAAGTGAGCCCATACTGCCAAATTCTCTGCAAATTTTGCTCGATATTGCTATCACCGAATAACATCACATACCCTTTCAACCCGTGAAGTGTCATTTCCTCTTCCTTTTCTGGGTGCTGCACTGTTTTTGTTTGTCAGCGTATGATACTGCGCACGATCACAGTAAATAATTTTGTGTGTGTGTGTGTGTGTGTGTGTGTGTGTGTGTGTGTGTGTGTGTGGAAATTGCGACAACAGGCTTAATATTTAATCATATCAGTAGTTGATTTATAAATACATTACTAATCCTAATAGACTCAAGTATAAAAGAAGATTTCTCTTCAGCTTACCTTTGTCTCTCTCTTGCTGCAACTAGTATATCTGTCCTCGTTTTCATATCACCCCCTCCCCACTGTACCACTTTGCTTCATTATATATCGCCCACCTTCTAACGCCACTTCGGCCTTGCTGCCTCGCGCTTCTTATTCCCCTTCACCAAATTGACCCGACTATCAGTCCCTTTACACACGTACACACACACACACACACACACACACACACACACACACACACACACACACACACACACCTCCCTTGGTTGCGACACCACTCCGTTTCACTTCGTGCTTCTAATGCAACGTTTTGCTTTCTTATGTTTTCGTTCATATTGCTTTTAATCTCGATTAGCTTATCTGTTCGGTAAACACATTATTATTGTCAGGTAACGATCGCTATAGGGGTAAGAACCACCTGCCTGTCAAAGGGGTGGGACTGGAAAAGAAGCGTAGCCTGCGACGCCTGAAGTCGCAGAGTATTAATCTAGTTATTGAGAACGAGAACCCTTACAGACTTGCAACAGACTTTACACATAATTTAAAATCTTTGCGAAGTGTTTTCTCTTTGGAAATGCCTGCAAAATGATGAGAGGAAAATTTTTTAATGCCCACTACTTTTCCGCTGTTCATGTAGTAAAACTGCCGCAAGAAGCATGACGTTATACTCGTAATTTATTACTTCTTTACTACTAACGGTATGCGCGATACATTTTACAGCTTGTATGCACATATACCGCTGAATGTAAGTGGAAAATTATTTCACTTATATCGTGGTTCAGGAGATACTGCGGGAAAAGAAAAAAAGCAACGAGATGCGTAGAAAACTGCCGCATTGTGCGTGACTTTTAAATTAATTATTTCGTTGCAACTAATTCCATTCGCATCACGTTTTGCAGACAGTATCCACATATGCCGCTGAATGTACTTACAAAATTACGTTAAGTATAGGCGCTGCGTGGTAGGGGAGTCGACGCACAGCTGCAAATAAACACCTGAGCAACGCCGGGTTTCTCCGTAAGTCTGTATAAATATAGGGTGAGTCACGTAAGACGTAACGCCCTTCTATTTCGTGAACGGTTACACAGACTGAAACGCGGGTTCCGCTATATGTTACAGCGTCGAGGGACACGTATGGTTTTGTTTGGTTAATGTTTTTAGCGCTGGTATCAATGGAGATAATGAAGTAAGTGCGTTTTTTAAAGTGGAGCCGTATACTGTTTATAGCTGCATTCGATAGCTCTTGAGAAGGCAATTACATTAATATAGCGTTTGTTAGTGTTGACGTTGAAACATGTCATAAAAAAATCGAGAAATATCCTAGAATGTGAGAGTACGTTGGCTGGAATCGGCATTAGCGGTGCAAACACCGCCAGGCAGAACTCTCATGCTCGGCTGTGTCAGAATGTCAGCACGTTTGCCTGTTTACTTGCCTGCAGTGCAGGCCGGTCATTTCTGCTTTAACATTCGTTGGATGTAGACATTTACACCAGTGAGGAGAAGTTGGATATACTACTTTTATATGGTGAATGTAAAAGAAATGCGGTAAAAGCATTACAGCGATATAGGGCTACCTATCCGGATCGCCAAATGCCCGACGCGCCAGACAATTACACGAATTATTCAGACGCTAGAGCGGACAGGTTGCTTGAACGTCAAAAAGAGGACAAGAAAGAAGACTGCAACTGACAGAGAACACGAAGAAGCGGTTCTGGCTACGGCGCTAATGAATCCGCACAGCGGTATGAGACATTGACGAGGAATGTGGAGTCAGCTAGACGAGTGTCATTCGCATCGTGCATCGACAGGATTTCCATCCCTGTCATCTGTCAGTACATCAGGCACTCAACAACCATGATTTTGAACCTTTTCCTTTTCGCCTTTGCCCGACGTGACGCAGGTTGGGCTGTTTGGGGTAAGAGACCAAACTACGAGGTCATCGGTCTCATCGGTTTAGGGAAGGACGGGGAAGGAAGTCGGCCGTGCCCTTTCAAAGGAACCATCCCGGCATTTGCCTGGAGCGATTTAGGGAAATCACGGAAAACCAAAATCAGGATGGTCGGACGCGGGATTGAACCGTCGTCCTCCCAAATGCGAGTCCAGTGTGCTAACCACTGCGCCACCTCGCTCGGTCGTGACGCAGGGTCGGCCGTGTTATTACTGGTTTGGCAATATTAGTGGCAGAGGGTGGCCGGATGCACTTCCTGCCACCACCCCAAACCCTCCCTCCCCTCCCCCCTCCCTGGGACGAAAGAAGTGCACCCCAGCTGTCTACATCTAGCATAAAATGAACATGTTTCAAATGTTTACGAGTCGTGTAACTCAGGCGGAACGTGGGGACCAGCCTGGTATTTACCTAGCAGGATGTGGAAAACCGCCTAAAAACCACATCCAGGCTGGCCTGCAGACCGGTCCTCGTCTTAATCCACCGGGAAGAGCCGATCCGGGGCCAGCGCGCCTACCCGAGCCCAGGAAGCAGACCTCATTAGCGCTGTCGGCTTCCCTGGCGGGTAACCGTGAAATCGAACGTCGTACAGAATTTTGTCGGTTTGGCGCGATCAAAATGATGATTTTTCTTTCATTTGTTATACCTGGAGACAGCGACTGATTTTATTTCCTCAGCAACTGGTTTCATATGTGATCTGCTACCATCTTCCGTGTATCATAACGTATGCACCTCTCTAACCCTGAAGACGACTGTAGATCACAGCTGAAATCGGTCTTTTAAAAATAAAACTAAAATTGTAGTCAGATATCACAAATGAAGATAAAAGAATTAAGTACGACTAGAATTCTGGTAAACTTGTGTACTCTCGGCACACTACACAGACTGTGTGCAGCGCGGCTGTGGACGCGCCGCGCTTTCTGTGCGGACAGATTGGAACTTGTTCCATTACCGCCGCTGAATAGCGCTTGCTACGACAATGCTTATTCAAGAGCGCGGTAGCAGAATCAATACGGACGGCGGCAAGCGATGCTAGATCCGTAATCTTTAAAAAATTGGGTGCGCTGAATGCGGGAGTGAGCCTTTAAGCCTGGGCGATGAATGCCGCGCCCGCCCAAGTCATCATCTGCCGGCCACACAATGATCCTCTTGTGGCGGCGCGCAGTAGCTGGCGACGAGCAGCAACGCAGTTCCGCGTGCGCTCTTTCTGGGTCAGTTCTGCAAGCTGTGCGATGACGGTGTGACTGAGCGAACCACGAGTAACACCGCTTTAGCAACTATCCTCACTGAAGATAAAGTTGAGATTCATATGTCTCCAGTAAAATTTAATTCCATCAGATCAATAGATCACGTACGCCTGAAGTACAGGCAGGACTCCCCCATTACATACATAGCCTGGGGTGCCACTAAAGTGTCGGAGAGCCTGATCAATACTGACAATTTGTGTAGGGGAAAGTGGGCTGAAGGTGTGAAATGAAGTTTGTGTTAGGGAAGCGACTGGACTGGGTTAGTCCGTGCAGCTGCGGTAACCACAGGCTATGGTGATGTGGTATTAGCACATCTGCCTAGTAAGCAGGACTCGCGGGTTGAACTCCCAGACGTGACACAAATTTTAATTCATTACTTCAGCTTCTGTCCTTATCAGCCGGCCGCGGTGGTCTCGCGGTTCTAGGCGCGCAGTCCGGAACCGTGCGACTGCTACGGTCGCAGGTTCGAATCCTGCCTCGGGCATGGATGTGTGTGATGTCCTTAGGTTAGTTAGGTTTAAGTAGTTCTAAGTTCTAGGGGACTGATGACCACAGCAGTTGAGTCCCATAGTGCTCAGAGCCATCTGTCCTTATCGAAGAAATTTGATTACTGCACTGTAATACCTGTGAGGAGAGTCGAAAAAATACCTACTTGCTTTTAGTGGTACTCAAGTGGACTCTTTTAATTAGCTAAACATACAGTTACGAAGCAGTGTGAAGCTGAAAGAAGACACAGAAATTAGTGTCGGGAGAGTGCATAGAAGGTTTTGGTTTACTGTGTTTGTAGAGCTCTGGAAAAGTTTAGTACTGCTCGAATCCTCGCCAGGGCAAGTTAAAGGAGGCACGTTGCTTGATTTGTAACCGATTAGTTCAAAAGGAAGGGAAGGGAGAAGGATTAGAGTTTGTCGCATGATCGTTTACGAAGTCATTAATGACGGAGTAGAAGTCCGGATTGTGGAAGGATGGGAAGGAATTTGGCAGAGTCATTTTTCAAAATCACCATTCTGGCTTTTAACTTAACAGACTGGGAAAACCTTGGAAATCCTAAATCTGGAAGGCCGGACATGAATTTGAAGCACCGTGCGCTGAGAACCACAACGTCACCTCGTTCGGGAAAGAGAAACAAGTGTAACTAGAGATGAAGGATTTGCTTGGGTTGGGCGCGGGTGATGGAAGGAATTGGCCGTTGCCTTATGAAAGTAATAGTCTTGGTATACTTTTCACTTTACACATTCGGAAAAAAATTGTGTTAACATCGGAGAGTATAGACACAATTTGTTTCTGTACGTGTAGATTGAAGTAACGTGCACTATTCGGTATCCAAAAAGCCTACAGTCAGTGGAAATAAACTGAATGAAATTGGGAAGTAGACCAGGACTTATTTTTATAAGGCACTACATCTCCTGTGTTTATATACTGACGACACACACACACACACACACACACACACACACACACAAGTTGGTTTAGCTGCCCCTACCTATCGGTTTTATGCAACCCACAATGCCTTCAAAATCCACATGCGAGGTATTCAATTTGTCTCGCTCAATATGTGCAGACTATAAGTCCTATAGAAAAAATGAACATGACCTTTTTGTAGCAAATTTATTTTAGTCAAATTTTGTACTGGGATACGTCTTCGCTGGAGGCCAGGATTTTCGAGTTATACAAGAAAATACGCGTTTGAATGTCTCTTCTATGCTTTTTCTTGTATAATTCGAAAACAACGGCCTCTAGTGAAAACGGTCCCAGTACGAAATATAACTATATTAAATATCCTACACAAAGGTACTGTTCTTTTTTTCTGTAGGACTAATACTTTAGGTGTAGCGAGCTGAGAATATGAAAATCTTGCACATGGTATTTGAACGTGTTGTGGGTTGCATGACACCCAGTTGTAGGGGCAGCTGAATTATCCTGTACGTATAAGTGGTACAAAAGAAAAGAAGCATGACTTAACAAATTTTGCCTTGGATGTCTAAAACAATAAAATTTCAATCTGTTTGGGAAGTTCTCTATGTTTGCTATAATGTTGACCAACTTAAATGTAGATGTTGCTGTGTTAGACGAAATCCACTCATGTCGACACAGAGAATGGAATAGTTCAGTTTTTCAAGCGACTAGTATGTCTTTCGGGCATGCACAGGGCGCCGGTATGTACAATGGACAAGACGCGCTATAACTATGTATTTGACCGCAGCCAGGTCATGGATAACTATCAGAAGCGATATTCCATTTTCGAGGAATGGATTTTCCGCGCGCCGCTGTATCAACGGCCTACTGAAAGCACGTCGATTCGATGGAAAACAGCTAACAGAGACAGCTGTCAAGGGCACAACGTGTTGATGATAAGCATCAGCATCAAGTATCGCTGGTGGAGACCGCAGATAGACGGACCACAATGCAACAGATCATTAGACAATTCTGTGCCGATCAACTAGCCGGTGAGCAGTCATACCATCCAGAATTATCTCATTGCTACAAGGTACTGTAGCTCCGTCCCATCTGTGCACCTCCGCTTGCCGTACGCCACAGTGCGCAGAAATTGGCATGGGCGCAGCAACAGCACCACTGAAGTCTCTAAGCGTGAAAAGCGGTCATCGGGAGTAAGAAATCTCCGTAGGCGTTGATACACGCCAATAGCAAAGTACCGGTACGTCAAAAAAACAATATGATAGGATGCCTGACGTCTGCCTGCAGAGCACCGCTCTGGAAGAGGTCTTAATAGCATGGGGGATGTTTACTCGGGATGATATAGAGCCACTGTCAGTATCTCACAACGACAAACTATACAGGAACCTACTGCCCGATCGTGTACACGGTTGCCCAACACTTTCGGTCCTTCGTAGTGTTCAAATCATGACAAGCACCTATTGTCACTAAGGTGGAAAGTAATTCTACGCCCTACGAAGTACACGTCTCTAATAAAACTGTCCATGATTCGGTCCTTGTCATCATGTATTCGGATAGACGTAGGCTGCAATTTTTTTAATATGTAAGGTATAGTTATAAATGAAGACAAGCTGTAGTTTAAGGTTGTTACCAAATATCTTGAAAAGTTCTCAACCGATTTACTTTAGATTTGTGCCGGCCGGGTGGCCGAGCGGTTCTAGGCGCTTCAGTCTGGAACCGCGCGACCGCTACGGTCGCAGGTTCGAATCCTGCCTCGGGCATTGATGTGTGTGATGTCCTTAGGTTAGTTAGGTTTGAGTAGTTCTGAGTTCTAGGGGACTGATGACCTCTGATGTTAAGTCCCATAGTGCTCAGAGCCATTTGAACCATTTTTTTTATTTGTGCTCTAATGAACATTCGGACGGACATAAGCTATATATCTTTGAATATATGAGTATACATGTAATACATAAAGGGGAAACATCGTTGCCAAAATTCTCTAAATGTTCTTGAACGATCTACTTTAAACGTTTACACAATACTGTAACAGAAGCTCAAAACTCTAACAGAAACTCAGGCGGACATGGGCTACATACCCTCAAGTTCAGAAAAACAGAACGCCTTGAATAACTAGAGACAGGAGTTTCATATTCAGAGAACAAGTATATCAGTATGTTCTGCAGAAATAATTAGCATTTGAACCATGCCGGCCCGCGGGTTCTCCATCAACCGCTGGTCAGCACCACCTATCTGTAAATTGTGCCTGCGGCTCTCGTCACTATAAACCGAAGGTACTGGATCAGTGTGAGCAGATGTGCAGGGTGCCTCACAGACTTACGTACGAACAGTATCGTCAAATAAGTGAGTATGAAAGAGGGCGAATATTGGCATGAGAGATTGTGATGCATCCATCCGGGAAACAGCTGCTCGTGTAGGATGAGGTATTTCGGCAGTGTAACCTGGGGGTGTGAGCAGAACGGTTCACGGGAGGCCATAGAATACGACGAGATGGGTCAGGTCGCACCACCTAGACCCCCCCCCCCCCCCCCCAGAAGTTCGATACTTCATTCGTACGGCATTGCAGGACAGATCTGCGTCATCCACGGCTGTGGCGCAATAGTAGAACAGTATAACACATCGTACACTGTCCGGGGTGACAGTCCGTTGCCGTTTATTACAGCATGGGCTACGTGCGTGATGTCCACTTCTGTGCCTACCTATGACGAATGTGCAGAAACAGGTCAGGAATGGCATTAGACAGTGTTTTTGGACGAATACAGTTGTTTGAAAATGATGGTAGCATTTTGGTTCGCTGCAGACAGGGAGAGCAGCATCACATTGATTGCATTCGCACAAGACATACAGTGCCAACTCTAGGCCTCGTTGTGTGGGGTGCTGTTGGGTACAACCACAAATAACAGCTGGTGCTTGTGTAGGGCACTGTGACTAGTGTGACCCACGTGAATGACGTCCTGCGACCCGTACTCACACCCTTTTGCGCAACACCCCAGACGCCATTTTTCAGCAAGACAATGCACGACCACATGTTGCTCCATGAACACGTGCCTTCTTGGTGTCACAGGGTGTCAGCCTTTAGCCTTTTGCCCTGGCCCGCCGGATCACCAGACGTCGCCAGTCGAAAATGTGTGGGATATGGTGAAACGACTGGTGCAGCGCCGTGACCCAAAGTCGACCACCAGAGATGAACTTTGGAACCAAGTGAATGCAGCATGGATGGTTATACCACAGGACGCCATTTGTGCCTTATACGTGTCGATGGCATCACGCATGGAACAAGTTACCACGACCCGTACGGACCCTATGTCTACTAGACAACAGCACACATGCTGAACCGAGGTGATTGAAATGCACATCATTTTTGTAGAACATACTAACGTACATGCTCTGTGAATGTGAACGTTCCATCTCTTGTCGTTCAAGGTGTTCTGTTTTTTTCTGAATATGGGTGTAATTTTAACCGAGCGGTTCTAGGCGCTACAGTCTGGAACCGCGCGACCGCTACGGTCGCAGGTTCGAATCCTGCCTCGGGCATGGATGTGTGTGATGTCCTTAGGTTAGTTAGGTTTAAGTAGTTCTAAGTTCTAGGGGACTGATGACCGCAGTAGTTAAGTCCCATAGTGCTCAGAACCATTTGAACCATTTTTTTGTGTTTTTAAACAACAACATTATGTATATGTATATATATTTCGTTTTCTTCCTTACAGTGGGTTTTCACAGAAAACAGGGAAGTTGTGTGTATAGATTATCGACTTACGATTAGAACAGTACTCGGAGTAGTAATCTTCAGTAACAGTGAACGACGCTCAAGGTCAGATGAGGAGGGAAGAAATGGAAAGAGAGAGAGAGAGGGGGAGGGGAGCGAATGGACCGAGAGAGAGGGAAGGTGGAGATGGACAAAGAGAGGTGGGAGAAGGAGATGGAGAGAGAGGGGGGCTGGACAAGATTGACTAAGAGACGGCGGAAGAGGTGATTGATAGAGAGAGGGACGAGAAGGAGATTAGGACGTATATTCACTTTCTCTACATATTTAGCAATTGCGAAGTATTGCTTTGTTCGCTAGTGTTCATATAAAACTGACAGAAGAAATCCTCTCTCGGTCCGCAGCTCGTGGTTGTGCGGTAGCGTTCTCGCTTCCCATGCCCGGGTTCCCTGGTTCGATTCCCGGCGGGGTCAGGGATTTTCTCTGCCTCGTGATGACTGGGTGTTGTGTGCTGTCCTTAGGTTAGTTAGGTTTAAGTAGTTCTAAGTTCTAGGGGACTGATGACCACAGATGTTAAGTCCCATAGTGCTCAGAGCCAATCCTCTCTCGTCAGTGTCCGATAGGCATCCGATAATTACGTTGATGATTCATTGTTATAGGATATACAGTACTAGAAACCGGCACTTCTTCAACTACGGAAGTAACATTTCTGGTTTACATCTCATGTGATATAATTTTCCGTCCATGCGCTCTTCTTCTTATAGATTGGAAATATATACCTGGGTCTTATAGACAGTTGAGACAAGGAGACAATAGATAAAATGTAATGCTATGGAAGAATGCTTATGACTGCATTGGTAAATCGGAAACTAATGAAAAGGTATCGAATCGAAATTTGGAACAGAGGACAGTGTGGGGACAGAAATTGTACAGGGAAACCAAAAAACATTTAGAAAATTCAAATTGAGGTAGGTGGCAGTAGTCACACAGAAATCAAGAGTCTTGCACAGGACAAACTAATGTGGAGATCTGTCTTGGACCACAACAACAGCAACCGCCTGGGTCTTCTCCTCGTAAAAATATTTACAAATTGCAATAATTTTTGTGTTCATTCTCTCTCTCTCTCTCTCTCTCTCTCTCTCTCTCTCTCTCTCTCTCTCTCTAGATAAGGTCACCTCATAACTGCATGATCAAAGGAACTTGGGAAATTCTTCACTACTCTCGCAGATTGGTTCAAATGGCTCTGAGCACTATGGTACTTATCATCTGAGGTCATCAGTCCCCTAGAACTTAGAACTACTTAAACCTAACTAACCTAAGGACATCACACACATCCATGCCCGAGGCAGGATTCCAACCTGCGACCGTAGCGGTCGCGCGGTTCCAGACTGAAGCGCCTAGAACCGCTCGGCCACACTGGCCGGCCGCAGATTGGTGCTTTTCTCTCGACTGACTTAGGACAAATCTTGGAGAATGTAAATGGCGATGATGAGAAGGGGATCGGAACCCCGTTCCTCCCTAATACGCAACGTCCTCCGACTGCATGAAGGTGATGGATCATTCTAAAAACAGTCGCTTTCCATACTGGTAGGGTTCGAGAATCTACCCAGCGTGGTCCGTCGCGAGTGCAGCAGTCTGCCTTTCTCGCCTCGCCTACGTCCTCAGAGTCGGCCTGTGCACAGTGGCAGGTGCATTGGCAAGGCCAGACCTGCCTCGTGAACTTCGTTTTGCAGTGAGCACCTGCCACTCTCGGCCGCTTCCTGCAGAGGTTTGGACCCCGGTCCTGGACCTTTGCCAAAACACCTGCTACCGTGTAACACCTGCCACCGCCAGGCCAGATGAAAGCCGCGCCAGTTAATCTCGTGGTGCCGAAATGAGGCTGCTATAAATTCTGACGCCGCGGGCTCCAGTGGCTACCCAGTGAGGACTCGGACTCGCTGTGGCACTTTTCACAGTGGAGCTGCAACTGGTAAGGTAGCATGACAAATCCCGTAACTTAGGCTCACGTTATGAAGTTGCTGTTGTCTTCTTACTACCTGCATTTGTAGCCATTTTCCTAGTTTATTAGCAGGACTCTTCCTGTCTTAAGGAGTTTTGAATTTATCTGTTGCTTTATTTATACAAAAGATTCGTGTTCCAAACATTCGCGTACATGTATGAAAACAGTTCGTGCTGGTATTCTCCACTTTATATCCTAGTTTCAGTAACGAATGATGATTTACTTCACTTTTTGACGCTACAGAAAGAACTTAGATGATCATGTGTGTCTCGTGTTCGCTCCATTGCTATACAGATTACCTAATGATTATTGGTTGGTCGAAACTGGTAGAGAATGAAGATTTATTTAAACAGGAACGCTTCTGGTTCTTAAACATGACTTAATTCAGTTAAGTTTCTCTTTGAGTGTAGGTGGTTGTATTGGGTGAGCGTTAAGTGCGGTGTCGTGTTGTTTGAAAAAAGGGTAAGGAAGGTGAAACCCGGTTCTGGAACATAGCGGACACTTCTCTTGAGGAGGGGAAAGGGCGGCGGTACACCGTGAGTCTACCGTCTCTATCCTATGACTAGTTCACTACCAATGGCGCCTCATGCGTTCACTCCATGAAACGGTGCGGAGGAGACTGGAAAGGAATCAACAACATTGGCTCTAAGTCTGGTAATTACGAACTTAGGCCCCATCTTACCTCTTCTCGTTCAAACACTGATAGCGAAAATTTCCTCCACCTTCGGGACTAGAACGGGCTACCTCGGAGCAGAGCGCCGCGGCGCAGATGCATGTTGGCAGACCTCCTCTACGTGGGCGGGTTCTTCTTCATCAGACCCTGCCGCAAAGCCGCTCCGAAATACGTAGTCTATCGGAAATGAGAAACAGAAACACAGGCAGCTGATGGACCTTTATTTATAAAATATGTATCTTCCTACTATCACTGTGGGTCATATGAAACGATTATGGATTCGTGAAAATATACGACAAAATGTAATTCGTCCGTCAGATGCGGTCGTTACTTTGGCGACTCTCTCGGTGCTATTCGCGAGGAGTACACAATGTGCTGACATCGAATTTCACTGTTTTCACCCCTGCTGTTAAAATAACAAAATGGTTCAAATGGCTCTGAGCACTATGGGACTTAACGGCTGTGGTCATCAGTCCCCTAGAACTTAGAACTACTTAAACCTAACTAACCTAAGGACATCACACACATCCATGCCCGAGGCAGGATTCGAACCTGCGACCGTAGCGGTCACGCGGCTCCGGACTGTAGCGCCCAGAACCGTTAAAATAACAAGAGCTCAACACTAAATTTGACTAACATGAGGTATCTTCTCAATATTTCTGTAAGCCCTACGATTATCTGTATAAACGAATTATAATGTTCGGTTTGAAATAAAGCGAAAGTCATCTTTAACGCTTTAGTGAAGGACAAAATGAGACACAACTCGCTGAATTATCCCTGCAGCTTGTAATGGGACACATTTCTCTAAAATAACCTTTTTTTATAGAATTAAACGATACCAGGATTAATCCCGAACATGGTATAGGTGAACATTCTCGGCTGTTTCACTGAAAGAATTTCATTTTATTTTGTATACAATTTATTATATTCCAGGCTAAGCTGTATAAAGGGAAATTAATTTGTTGCACTCTGTATGTACACTTTAAATTATTCTTCTTTTAGAAATATTTGAAATTACGAAATTTCTGGCATACTTAAAATTCATATTGTTAGTTGCACTATCTAACGCGAATTATAAAATTTATTTCTGGACTTATTTATAAAACAATGCTATATCTTGGTGATGATTCTTCTTTTGTTTATACCGTATGTAAACTCTTTCGCTTTGTAAACTCTCTGGAATATTGTGAGTACCGCAGAATTTAAGTTGTAGTGGGCACGCCTCTGAAGGAGACAGACGTATTTATATGACCGACACTAAGAATGTAATTGGGAATATTAAATGTAAATTGTATAAACGCTGTGATATTGTAAAATGTGACAAAGAATAAAATTCAAGAGTAATACAGGCAAATCATCAGGAACCCACAACGTTAAATCAAAACTTCAGCCGCAAGAATGTTCCCCTAGATGCAAGACCTGGAGCCAACAAGAAGGGATAATGAAGATAAGTAAAAAGTTTTTCTTTTGTATATCTTACGCCTCATGAAGCTTTCAAAACTTGTGCAGAGACAGAGAATTTTAATAGTGATGTGGGTAAGATTACAAGCTCCAGAATGGAACGTTCTCATAAATGAATGAGGAAATCACACATTTTTTGCTCTATCGCTCTCGATAACTAAGCGACCCTACACCTACTGAAAAGTCAAAAGTATTATAGCGCCACACATGTAAAGAGACGCAGAGGGCATATACAACAGGAGACGAAAACAGTGTCCACAGGAGCAACAAGACAGCGAGAGAACCGTATTTGCGGAAACTCACTTATCGTTGTGCAGCACTGAAATCCTTCACCAGAGGTAACTTACTTACACGCTGTCACAAGTACAGCTGTGTGTAAATGAGTTATGTCTGGTGAAAGGCACGGCAGCTGCCGCCGACGTAACAGCGGAGTCAGGCTGGATTCTCCGATGTTGCTAGCAGGCTATGCAAATGCGCCGCCAGGGAGAGGGAATTTGTCATCTGTCGGCAGATGTTTCCTACATTCGCTTCGCTACCGATTAAAATTCGTCCCTAATGGGAAACTTGTATTACGAGTTGTCGCCAGGCAAAACATGTCGACCAGTTGTTGCAGTTTCTAGTAACCAAGCACATCCTTCCAGGATGGACAGAAATATTTCAGTCAAATTTACAGACTTCTGAACGCTAATTCACGCATTGTCTTGAAGTAAAACATGGGTGAGGACAGTGACTAGAAGAGGGGCAAACTACAGCTCGGTAGTACAATGTGAACTTCAGTATCAAGAAACGTTGTGGCAATGAATCTTCTCTTCTTGTTGTTCTCCTTTTCCAGTTTCTTCTACGTGGCCGACATTGTAATATGCGTTGAGCCAACGTTAGTGGCGGTATGTGGCCAATGTCCCTTCCTGCCGCCACCACTCGCCCCAACCCCCAAACTCACCCCCCGTGACAAAATCTGCGTATCCCATGTCTGCGTCTAGAGTCGTCATGTTCAAGTGTGAGAAAGTTTTATAGATCTTTGCGTGGAGTGCACATGAGACAGGACGTGGGTCTCAGCCGGGAATTTACCTAGCTGGATGTGAAAAACCGCCTAAAAGCCACATCCAAGCTACCAGTCTCACTAGCCCTCATCGTTAATTCGCGAGGCAGATTAGATCCGGTGCAGCCTCGCCTCTCCACATCGCGGAAGCGAAGCGTTAACGCACTCGGCTATCAGGGCGGGTGAAATGTTGTGACAGTTAATGCATACGAACAAATGGTTGTGGCACAGATAGCTAACGTTCAGTACCAACACAATGAAAACAGGATACGGTTATTATGGAACTGTGATAAACGACAAGAACCACGATACTATCGTAGCGGCGAGAAGGGTACCTTTGGTGACTCGTAGACCTGATCCGCATACTTCAGCCGTCGTCACACGGGTCGAGGCAGCTAACGTCGACGTGCATGCAGACAGGATATCCCACGTCACGAAAGACAGCGCCGTCAGCACACGGCACGAGCTGGTTAACGTGATTTAGCGCTTCCCAGCGGCAGTTGTCGACTGTATTTGGGTCGAAAACCACAGTGTTTGTTAACGAAAATGGACGAGCTTAAAATTTCCACTTTAACTCTATTAAAATGCGCATTTCCTCCCTCGTCCATTTGCTAGTCATGTTCGCCTGTCTGTGTTATATAGAAATATGAAATTCCGTGTCCGTTAATATGTAATAATACAAAAAGGAAAGATAAATGTCCAGCCAGTAAGGACATAAGCTTATAAAAGATCACCTAATAGAACAACCTTTTAGAAAATGCGAAGCTGAAGAAGAAGGGGACGCCAACCACCTACTCTCTGTTCCGAAACGTAGCGCCTCTGCTAAACCGGCTTACTTTCATAACTCGAAGATGACAAAATACGAAAATCTTTTAACCACCAACATGAGGTTTTCCTTCATTTTATTACGTCAATTCGTACCATTAACGACACGTTCTCGAGACATTCAATGTGGTGTTGCTTAGAAACAGCATATATTCATTGCGTGTAAGTTGTAACATAAAATCCACCAAATATGAACTTCTAAAGAACACGAAAACAGTATGGGGTCACGTGACGAAATGGCTCCGCAACTTGAAATAGGTTGATGTGACGTCACAGAATACCTAGAGCGTCACGTCAATATTAGCATGGCCAGAGAGCTTTAGGAGACCTGTAACGAACTTGTGACGTCACACTAGTAGGCTTGTCCGCCCAACTTCGTGAACGCTCGGCTCCTTGCAGGGCCCACAGGAAATCAATACTTAATTGAAAAGGTTCCCAATAAAAGTCTTAACTTAGTCGTGTGCTATCGAGAACTTCAAGCATTTAAACATGCTGTCAAGAATTACTACCTTCGTCTGAAATAGTTACTCGTTCCCCGCCGGAAACGGCTGCTGGCACATTTAAGACCTCTAGGGTCACGTGCTGTGACGTATGCGCCACGGCCTGTCTTTCTCGTGGGCCTCGAACGCTATCTAACTCGTTCCGTATGCCGAAAGGTTTATATCCCCCCCCCCCGAGCCGCAAAGACACGTGATGTGTCGTGACGTCACGAGACAGCAGCGTTCCTAGCGCATAAAATCAAAACAGTAGCGTCCATGACATTAAATGTTTAGGGGATAGCGCACCGATATCAATGGAACCCCTTTCCAGACACGCATCACCAACAATTATGCCTCATTACTTGCGTTTTTGAGATTATATTCATTTTACGTTCATCCGAATTTTCTGATGCTGGTCGAATTGAGACCAATCGCGGGCCGGATGCCGCACGCGGGCAGCCGGTAGCCCATCCGTGATGCACAGTATTCCCATAGCCGTGTTTACATGTTGATCAGCGACACGCCCAATAACTCGGCAGCGATAAGAGCGCCAACATTCTCTGATTGGGTTTCCTTCTTTAGAATCGAGGATGCGTATCTGAAGTTTTACTGTTAAAATACTTGCCAGACCTGCATTGTCGATGGTTCAAATGGCTCTGAGCACTATGGGACTCAACTGCTGAGGTCATTAGTCCCCTAGAACTTAGAACTAGGTAAACCTAACTTCCCTAAGGACATCACAAACATCCATGCCCGAGGCAGGATTTGAACCTGCGACCGTAGCGGTCTTGCGGTTCCAGACTGCAGCGCCTTTAACCGCACGGCCACTTCGGCCGGCCCTGCATTGTCGAATCAGAAACAAAAACATTCATGAAAAGTAGGTTCGTTTTTAACAAATTTTGGGAAAATAACACACTAATATGTTTCTAGATTTTAAAGATAGAGTCAGAATGGGCAGAGCAAAAAATTCGAATATGTTTTCCGTCTATACTTCCGAACCGGTTAGGAAAAAATCCAGATGTCGTATTAGTGGTCCGCTACTTTGTAGAAATCATGCATTTGTCGGTTTGACTATCTTCCCATGATCTTCAGTTATCTCTCTTACGATTTTCGCTACAGCTACAACTGCAACGCGAAAAGAAACCGCTGTGCTGATAAAGGACTGACAAGTAGACAGATACGTCCCTCAACGGGCGCACAATTTCTCTGTCAGCAGACGCGAGAGCGCTCATTGCACAGTGGTGTCGACTCGTCAGACGTTACGTTAACGATGTTTGCATTTGGCGGCCAGGTGTTAGGCGCCGACGGTGAGCGACGGGGCTTCAGCCTCTACCTCGGCCGCCGCCCACTGGTTTGGCGTCTGCAGAGTCACTGACACTGGTCCCGCCCGGAATAGACGGCCCACGCACGTGCGTGCTGCCTCTTGACGCCTGCACCACGTGCCGACGGACGCACTCCTCGTCGCGGCTTCCGTGAAGGTCAGCGCTCGCGAAGGCTGTCTCACCGCTGAAAAACACACCGTGCCGAGAGTCTAAACACATGTCTGCACTTGTAATCCTCACTTACCGGACGAGACGCTTAGCCTGCCGGTCATATTCGATTGCCGACTGGTGACAAAAACCTGTGCAGATTGCAGTTGCAAGCTAAAAGACGCCACGGGGCGTTCACCTGATCTCCATTGGTCGTCCTAAGAGGTATCGGACCGATAGCGGATCAAAATCCATATTGTCAGATAGGAATAAAAACAGACGTTTGTAAACGTAAAGGCAGAGATAAAAAATTGACAATTCCTCAGGAACGGGTCATCAACACTTAACGGGCGAAATGCAACTTGTCACGCGGAGAGAAATGTCTTCTGGGAATAACTTTCTTGTTGTGTGTGATTTTTTCCATCATAAGTGCGGGCGTTGCGTATCAGCTGGAGAGGAATGACCTTCGTCGTTTCGGACCAAGAGTGGAGTTCAGAAAGACAGTGCACTGTCTCCACTACTGTTCATGATATAATAAATAACACCAAGAAAAGTTTTGGTGAAAGTAATACAGCTGTCTTTTCTGAGGACGTCATGAAGTGGTGTGAAACAGAAGAGGATGATCAGACCAGACTCAACGTGTGGAAATACCAGTTCCAGGAACACAGTCTCCACATCAGCGAGACGGCAGTCAGTAGACATGGGCTAGGAGATCACCTGCTAGAGTGTGTTGGCAGCTTTCCGCACCTTCGACGTACCGGGTGATTTAAAAAGGAAGAACCGATTTCAGTTGTTTATTGCAGGCAAAACATAAAAGATGGAAACAAGTTGCGCATGTAACTGGATACAGGAACGTTCAAAGTTTTGATACAGATGCGCTGTTTTTTTGTAGCAACATGGCGACTAAACCACAAGAGAATTCGTTTTGTGTGTTGGAATTTGCGCGATGTCAATCCATTGTTCAAGTGCAGCGTGCGTTCCGCCATCGACTCAACTGGACGCCACGTCTGAACAAGCAGATTTTTGACTAGCATACAAAATTCTCGGAAGTTTATTGCATATCCAAAGGGAAGAGCACTGGTCGGCGACGCACGTCTGATGAAAATGTCGAGCGTATCCGAGATGCGCTCCCATGCAGCCCTCGGAAGTCCATAGAGTGAGCAGGCAAGGAACTTCAGCTTCCTCAAACAACTCTACGGCGTGTTTTGAAACGACGTCTGCATATTAAGCAAGTTGCAGTTACTGCAGCAACTGAGTCCGGAGATCGACACAATCCAACAACGCTGGATTGGAAGAGGTGAACAAAGAGATTTTGTTCATTGCTTTTGGCCTCCTATGTCATCAGACTACACACCTTGCGATTTTTTTCTATGGGGGTACACAAAAGACAGTCTTGGCCCACCTATGGCAACTACTATTCAAGAGCTGAGAAATCGAATTGTTGAAGCTGTCGAGTCAATAAACAGGAACCTGTTGATTCGCAGGTGGAACGAGATGGACTACCGTTTCCATGTTTCTCGAGCAACGCACGGTGCTCACGTTGAGTTATAGTATAGTGTCAGTGCGAACATAAGACTTTGGACTTTCCTCTACCCAGTAACATCTGCAGTGTGTTTCTGTCTTTAAGCGTCTATAATAAACAACTGAAATCTGTTCTTTCTTTTTTAATCACCCTGTATAATCTCCAATGATAATTCGATGAGACAGGAGATTACCAACAGCCGCCACTTCTACGGGCAAGTGAGAACCCTTTTATGGGACGACAAGATTCCAGAAAAGCTATAATTAATTATGTTCAGCAGCTACTTCGTATCAGTATTGAGGTATGGTTTCGAAGCACGCACCCTCACAAAGAGAGTGTTATCGAGACTCCAGACAGCATAAATGAAATTCCTTAGATCGACAATCCAGAAGATCAAGATGGATACGTTCAAGAAAGAAGAGATAAGGAAGAAAGCCGGACTCAAAACGTCCCTTCTAGGCCGAATCGCCGGCTGGAGTGGCCGTGCGGTTCTAGGCGCTACAGTCTGGAGCCGAGCGACCGCTACGGTCGCAGGTTCGAATCCTGCCTCGGGCATGGATGTGTGTGATGTTCTTAGGTTAGTTAGGTTTAATTAGTTCTAAGTTGTAGGCGACTGATGACCTCGGAAGTTAAGTCGCATAGTGCTCAGAGCCATTTGAACAATTTTTAGACCGAATCAGCACATCCCGACTGTATGAAGACCCAGAAACCATTTGACGCACATGATTAAAGATGAGCTCGCTAGCAGGAGGACAATGACATTCACCGTGACTGGTTATAGCCTACATCGACAGAAAGAAGTGGAAGATGTGTATGCCGACGAAGATGATGATGATGATAATGATGCATCATTTAAGAAAACAGTTACAAAATAATATGATTGGCCAGAAAAAGAACATGAGCTGGCCGATCGCGTGCACAGTCACGCCAAGAGAGAGACTTTTGAATAATCCGAGAGGGATGGTTAGAGTGTGGGGACTCTACTTCGAGAGAGAAGACACTTGCTCGCGAGACTCGATTGTAGATGCCTCTTCTGGAGGAGCCATCATTGATGGCTTTGAGGAGACTTAGCTTCTATGCGTCACTGCAGCTGACGCGGGACAACCAGCGCCGGCTGGAACCGGAAGACACGCCCTATCCGTCGCCTTCACACCTCTAGCAGCCGCTAAATGACTCTCACTACAGCACTCCCATCCAAGTTTGCCTACCAGTTTTTAGCAGTCATAATTAAAAGCCTGGTAACGACCTTGAGGCTTGTTTATTAGTAATAGGAATACCATTATTTTATTTCATTAGTAATAGTGATTTCTAAAGCATTTGTAGCCGCGGCCCCTAACATTTCTGTTTGTGAAAATAAATATTTGTGACAATCTTGCGGCTCGCGCTCCCAGTTTTTTTATTTAGTGTGCAAATTCCGCACGCTCGTACAAATAAAATTAAACGATTGTTCATAAATGGCAACAACCCAAAAATCCAGTCAGTTACTTCACATTTCACCATTCCTTGTGGGCCACCACCGTGAGTGGTTCCACACATATTCAATTTTCGTACAGTGAACAGAAGAAATGACGGCTTGTGGACTGTTGTACGACCCCGAATACGTCTCACTTCATCGCCGTAAAGAAACTATGAAGGGACATGTGTTGCTGGTGCTGGGTATCCTTAGCTAGTTGTGTACCGCGAGTAGCGGAATGTTATCAGCATGGCCCATTCCGTCTTGTCGCAGTTACGTATTGGACCAGTGGTGCGCCGGTAGGTTGTGAGGTGGGCCGCGGTGTCGCAATCGCGTGGGTCGCAGGTATGGGAGAGGGCGGCGGGCGTGTCCGCTGGACCGGCACTCTGCTGCCAGGGGTCGCCGACCTCCGACCCGGCCGGCGCCACACCACGTCCGGCCGCGGGAGGCTGGCGGCCGCTCGCCGGAGGTCGTCCCAGCTGCGGAGTCACCTGCGTGTCTTGACGAACAGCAGGGCGTTCTCTGACGACTTATGTACGAGACGAGGTCAAAACTGCTGGAAGATTAAAACTGTGTGCCAGACCGCGCCTCGAACTCGGAGGTTTCTCATTTCGCTGGCGATGCTGTTACCAAATGTGCTGTCACAACATATATAAATGACCTAGTAGACAGTGTCGGAACTTCCATGCGGCTGTTCGCGAATGATGCTGTAGTATACAGAGAAGTTGCAGCATTAGAAAATTGTAGCGAAATGCAGGAAGATCTGCAGCGAACAGGCACTTTGTGCAGGGAGTGGCAACTGACCCCTAACATAGACAAATGCAATGTATTGCGAATACATAGAAAGAAGTATCCTTTATTGTATGATTATATGATAGCGGAACAAACATTGGTAGCAGTTACTTCTGTAAAATATCTGGAGGTATGCGTACGGAACGACTTGAAGTGGAATGATCATATAAAATTAATTGTTGGTAAGGCGGGTGCCAGGTTGAGATTGATTGGAAGAGTCCTTAGAAAATGTAGCCCATCAACAAAAGAGGTGGCTTACAAAACACTCGTTCAATCTATACTTGAGTATTGCTCATCAGTGTGGGATCCGTACCAGGTCGGGTTGACAGAAGAGACAGAGAAGATCCAAACAAGAGCGGCGCGTTTCGTCACAGGTTTATTTGGTAAGCGTGATAGCGTTACGGAGATGTTGAGCAAACTCAAGTGGCAGACGCTGCAAGAGAGGCGCTCTGCAACGCGGTGTAGCTTGCTGTCCAGGTTTCGAGAGGGTGCGTTTCTGGATGAGGTATCGAATATATTGCTTCCCCCTACTTATACCTCCAGAGGAGATCACGAATGTAAAATTAGAGAGATTCGAGCGCGCACGGAGGCCTTCTGGCAGTCGTTCTTCCCGCGAACCATACGCGAATGGAACAGGAGAGGGAGGGAATGACAGTGGCACGTGAAGCGCCCTCCGCCACACATCGTTGGGTGGCTTGCGGAGTATAAATGTAGATGTAGATTTAGATCGACCGACAGTTTGCGAGCCACGCTCGCAGCTTTTCTTTTGCCAGTATCCCACTTTTACGTTCCAAACTTCACACAAGCTCTCCTGTGTACAGTACGCGACTACCTCTCCTCGAAGAACGGATTAAGGAAGGAAGAAAAATCAGGGTAAATCACAATCTGCCGTCGACAATAGTAGTTTCAAGTCACGTCGCCATCGAGATGATTAGAGACGTAACACTCTCTCAGAATGTTTCAAGGATAGGGAAGGAAATCGATTCAGCCTTTTTAAAGAGAGAGAAAAAAAAGCACTCCTTCGTCAGGCCACAAGTGGCCTACCGGGACCATCCGACCGCCGTGTCATCCTCGGAGGAGGATGCGGATGAGGGGCGTGGGGTCAGCACACCGCTCTCCCGGTCGTAAGATGGTATTCTTGACCTAAGCTACTATTCGGTCGAGTAGCTCCTCAATTGACATCACGAGGCTGAGTGCACCCATAAAATTGGCAACAGCGCATGGCGGCCTGGATGGTCACCCATCCAAGTGCCGACCACGCCCGACAGCGCTTAACTTCGGTGATCTCACGGGAACCGGTGTAGCCACTGCCGCAAGAATTTCAAAGGAACAATCCCGGAATTTGACTGGAGCGATTTAGGGAAATTACGGAAAATCGAAAACTTGATGGTCGGACGCCGATTTGAACCGATGTCCTCACGAATGTAAGCCCGCCACCTCGCTCGGTGGGAAGACAGGAGGTAAGTGCTGGTGGAAGTAAAGCTGTGAGGGCGCATCATGAGTCGTGTCTGAATAGCTCAGCTGGTAAGGGCACTGCACGAGAAATTTGAGTTTCCCAGTCCGAATACCGATCCGGCTCACAGTAGTGAACTGCCAGGGAGTTTCAAAACAACGCACGCTCCGCTGCAAGAAGGCTGCTACCACCGTAACGACTGAATTTCACATGTTAATCTGAGATTTTCTGCTGAGTATTTTGGTATAAACAACTGTTAGTACCCACTGGTCCGTAATACGTTAATTCCTTATCTGGGCTTATATTTATCTTGGTGATCAGTGCTTTTAAAGTAAGCAACGTTTTCAAATATGATCGTTGCAGGTGCCGGTATGGGCGGGAGTGCTGAGTAGCAACTGAACTTACCACGCACAGACAACTTAACGGGAGCAATCTTTGGCGTTTATGTTCGTTGTATTTATTTAAAATGACTTAGTTAATTCAGAATCGAAAAATGTTTCAAATGGCTCTAAGCACTATGGGACTTAACATCTGAGGTCATCAGTCCCCTAGACTTAGAACTACTTAAACCTAACTAACCTAAGAAGATCACACACATCCATGCCCGAGACAGGACTCGAACCTGTGACCGTAGCAGCAGTGCGGATCCGGACTGAAGCGCCTAGAACCCCTCGGCCGCAACGGCCGGCAAATCAGAATCCAGCTAAGTCTGAAATACGGATGTGGTTAATAGCTTTCTGCGTGCAAAAGTGCGATAGTGGTTGAAATTATTCACCAGATTGGCGACGTTTATAGAGGAACTCTATGGGCGATGGAGCGGAAAGAAAATAGATTTGTGTATTTAAAAATGCCTTACCAGTGGCTGACTAAATGGGAAGTGGGCGGTCATCTCTCATCGCTAAAAGCTTGATGCAGAAGTTCAAAGAAAACGACGCTTTATGATTTCTTCCTTATGTGATGAGTTTCTTTAACTTTGAAGACGTGTTCTTTACAAAATTCTTCGCCATTCATCAGTGGTTGGCAAATCAAGCGGCTAGGCTCATAAGTGTGAAATTCAGAAAGTTTCATAATATTGGTTAGAATCATGTTGAAAAGCATTTTTTAATGTAAAAACTGCACGTACTTAAAAGCGCGCGCGCGTGTGTGTGTGTGTGTGTGTGTGTGTGTGTGTGTTTTAGCATATGAGACTGTTTCCGGACGACAGCGCCATTTTCAGAGCTGTTGCCTCATCTGACAGTTGAAATCGCTGTGAAATGCAGGAAGATTGGAGTATACTGAGAATCCATTGCGAAGCATGGCAGCTTCTTTCAATGCAAGCAAATGAAGTACAACGTGCTTAAACATCGCGAAAAGGTATTAAATTGTTTGAAAGCGCAGCTGCGTTGAGTGATGAGTCCGTAACAACAGCCAAATATTTAGCAGTTTCCTCTGAAAGATGGAACGACCACACAAATATTGTCGTTGGGGTGAACATGTGCCGGTCTCGGATTCACTGGAAGAAATATTAGGACGTTTCGCTCATCTGCGAATGAAATGCATGTCAACACTGTCGACTAGATTGAATGCGACTGCCACTTGTTTGTAGACCTCTCTTAGGTCGGACTCGAGCAAGTCAGAAATGTAGTACACGCACCATTGTCACGTCTCACGGCTACGAAGAACTTCTGCTGCTAGTAGAGCCCAGTTATACAACGAACGTTGGAGACAGCGGAATCGTGTGACAGCCAACCACAGATGAAGTGCCTTGAAAGGTTCATTTCTTGTGAGCAACGTCTCTTTCCCAAAGTATTTAACTGTATTGTAGCTCAGCTATATTCTTTGTCTTTGCTGTCCCGCCATGTGCGGGATGTACCAGGCAACACACACATTTTCAAGCCCACTGCTGAGCAGGAGAGCATGTAAATGCAATGGTCAGTTATAGCAGCTGTATACTTAAAGAACGATATATACGCTGGCGTATTCCAGTTATATGCTTGAAGTGACGTGCCGCCCGAAACAAGGAATCGTTAGCGCCAGGATTTCACCCGGAACAAGTCCCGCCCACTCACCCCCGGTCTTCCCGGTCTTTGTTCGGCGCCTGGGCATCGTTTCAGTTGACCCACGTGGTTTACCGCGTTCAGCTGCACTCGCTCGGCGTGAATGTTAGATTAATATCTTGCTAGGTCTTAAATTTTGCCACATAGTTACAAGACACGTTACAAAAAAAGTGTACAGTTGGCCTCAGCTGTGCCAGGTACTTCCACAGCAAACATAAGAGAAAACAATTTAGCACTGAATTCTTTAAATGCGAGAACTCAGTATTCAGATGAATAGCCTGTGAAGAAACATACTTCTGTGTGAGAAAAAGCACCCAAAGGGAAAACAGGAGAAACCTACCCTCAAAGAATAATTTGCTAGGAGAAATAGGAACCACGGTATATTTGACACTCGAGTTTCAGAACTCAGACAGTATACGCGAAACAGGCACCAGTGTTCACTATAATTCCAGAGGGCATCAAAATTACTTTGTTCTTGCTAGATCGATCCAGTGTGTTTTCGCATGTTATTCACTGAATAGTTTTCCTGAAAAGTTTTAGGGGTGGAAGAAGAGCTGCACAGCATGAAGAACGTTTTAAAGCCGTCAAACACTGCAGCATTTATTTCCTCCATAACTGCTCTGTGACAAACATACACATCATCATTATCATTTTTAAAAAATGGTTTGAATGGCATTTATGAAATTAATAAATCTTTTGGTTAAAAATAGACAGGACAAAGAATAACGACAGATTATTTTCCTGAGACGTTTGCAACAGCGTATAGTACATTAATCACACAGAAACAGCCACAATTCTTTATAACCTCGTTTATAATGCGCAGGTATGGCATTGGAAGAATTTACAAGTTAAAATTCACCCATTACCCATGCAAATACTAACGAAATATGTCATATAAGCAAATATCTTACTTCTTTCATTAGGCATTTCTACTTTATGGCTTTCTTATATTCTTTAATTTTCGTGAGTTACTATGAGGGCCTACATAAACAAAACGACTTTCACTTATTTCTATATAACGTTGATGTTAGACAACAGAGTTAGTCGACTGCACCCGTGGCTTTACTACCGACATGACAGATTCAAGACCATTGTTTTCGCATTGTATGTTTGCTCTGCTGTTTCCCTCAAATAAACGTATTATAATAAGTGAATTAGTTAATGAAAATTTGTCCTTATTGCCCTTAAATAACATCACGTTATTTTTTGTTTTCTATTGCTGGCGATGCTTTCAATTCTCTATAAATATCTTTATTTCTTTAATAATTCAAATTCATGTTATATTACTATCCAGAAAAACTTAAATTTCTTATCATTACTGAATTTCATCACAGTGTAACATGTGTTGAACAGTGACGATAACAACTTCGCTGTAGCTTCCAGTTTGCGGAACTGGCGGCTGTTTAGGGGAGGGCCTTACACTACAGATAGGCGTGGAGGGGGGTGAATGGGCGGGACTTGTTCCGGGTGAAATCCTAGCGCTAAGGGCACGTCCCGAAACATGTCACGCAAGTGGAACAATGAAGGGGAGTAATACGGCCAAAGTGCGTTATTTATTTGTTTAGAATAATGATAATATGAATGTTGAGCCCGTTGAAATCTATTTACTAGCGACTTTTTTCCACAAAAATTTCAAATAAATGGCTCCAGAAAATTAAAATATAAATGTGAGACTTCCTCGAGCTATAGCCAAGTTAATGACTAACATTATATCGGAAAATGAAAATCGTGCATTTTAAACATTTTATCACAAAGTGTCATTCATGTTCTGCAAACTTTGTACACTGGACATTATCATAAGCATATGATAGTCGTGCATACTGTCCGCTGGACAACGAGCGACAGGAATGTGGCTAAACATTATGACGAAGTCTAGAACATAATAGTGTGTGCCGTTCTTAAAAACATTTTCACCTATGCAATAGTGTAACTCTGACTGACTTGATGAGGTTCATGCGACGCAGATATATTAACTCGTCTCATCTCTTTAATGCATTGTTATTTCCAAAATACTAAGAATCAAATTGTTCATCTGTGTGTACATGGTATCAGTAGCTGCTGCTGTAACAATAGTTTTTTATTATTCTTACTGTTAAGCAACTTGAATGCGTATTTTTGCCCCTATATATATGTCTCGTTTTATTCAGGTGAAATGTCATCAGTGGTAAAGTTTTATCGTCCGTTTCTTGCTTACAGTGTGTATGTGGAATCTGCATGCACATTCAGTAGCATTTTCCTGTAAGAAACTGGTGGTATACTTAGAAGAAAAAAAAAAAGGGAGATCACAAACGGCCAAGAATGGAACACAACAAGGCTGACTATTAAGGATATCTAGTATTAAGGTAACATTTCTTGGAAGGCGAGTAACACATTCTATGGCAGCCATGGAAAGAAAGTAAGAAAGAAAGAAAGAAAGAAAGAAAGAAAGAAAGAGAGGGAGAGAGAGAGAGAGAGAGAGAGAGAGAGAGAGAGAGAGAGAGAGAGGAGATTGAGGGTGGGGGAGAAGGACTGTCCCGCTGTTCCGCCACCCATTCGCAGGCATTATTCTGGGCTGCCTGCTGCAGAGATGTCCACAGAGGCGTTGGATCCAAAAGACAGCCTTACACGCCACTTCCACCTGTTGCTGCAAATAGGTGGATTGCCAGCATATTGGCGCGGAGTAAATAGTGTCCATCATACACATTGGACGATACTATGGGTAATGCGGAAGTGTGTCGGCAGGCACTGTCTTGCTGAAAGAACCCATCTCTTATCATAGTAAAGTGACAGTAAAGGTTGAGTAATATCCGAGAAGTATCCTGCAGTGTTCAGTATTCTTCACAGAAGTACGAGATGTGTGCCACCACTGTAGGCTGTGACTTCCAAAGCCGTGATTCTTATCTGATCCTACACGGTGCTCTAGACAAACGTTTTTGGTCTCCGCTCTCCTAGAGAGCGCCGTACTCGCAAACATTTGTTATTGTCGCCAGGGCAGAAAGTGCTCACACCATCAAACATAACTTCGCGTCCTCAAGTGATGAAGACAGTGCAGTAGAACGTGCAATGCGCTGGCCTACTCTTCAGATCCCTGCAGGTCACCGATTGGATTTTGCTTTAATTCAAATAATTGTACTTACTGTGATCGTCGGCAGTGCCTCAGCGTGACTTTGTGACTTTAGTGTTAGTTACTCCACATAGTAATTTGTTTACGTGCATTCGTACGCCATGTCAGGGAAACTTTCACTGCATTCCACTCTATTTTCACGCTTCCAGGCGCTTTTCTTGTTAGTCACATTGGCTGCAAGCATGCTTTCACCGCTCGAATGGAGTGTGGGCTTGGGACAGAGAACTTCAAATTTCGAACTTTCGTCTCTTGGGAGTCATTCCGTACTGACTGTCATTCACTTTTTGGCTGTCTTCCCGTGCTGATGGAGCAGTTTGAAGATACAAATGTCGCTTTTTGCTCTAACCTGAGGAGTTAGTTTCATATCTCAAAGTCCGCACTCTGAGCAGCTCGCGTTTGGCTGGTTGTTAGTGTATCTTTGGTGCAGAGTTCATTGGATTTTTTTTCTGTTGTTAATTTGAAAGTATGAGTTGAACAAATGAAGAACTCCGATGTTTTCTTCTTTCAGTCTTCCTAACGATGTCAGTCGAAGTCCACATTATTAGATTGTATTTTTGATGCTAATTTCCAGTGTTTTAGTTTTCCAAGACTAAGACTGGAATACGATACCATGTTGTTTCTCAATTAGAATAAAAGTTTATCAACCATACTTTTTGTAACTTCTCCCATGATTGAGTGATCTTTATGTTAACAAATATAATGAGGAATGCACTAGGATGTTGTTTAATTGTGATGGCGTTTTCTGTTGTGCGCAGTGGCCAAATTATTAACGGAATACACAGGTAATTTGTTTAAAAACGCCTAGTGCCACAATTTTTTCGTGTTTCATTAAATTACACGACGCATTTGGGACCCTGTTGATCCATTTTCAGGTGCAAATCGTCTAACAAATCTTTTACATTTGCTCTTGAGTGAGCTGAAACCCATTTTCCCTGTTATGAAAAAGTTGGATGTTAGATTTCCTATTTCCTGAATCGAAAACCTAACATTTAACTTTCTCATAACAGGAAAATGCATTTCATCTCACTCAGTGGCAAATGCAAATTATGTGTTACACGACTTGCGCCTGAAGATGGACCAACAGGGCCCGAAATGGATCGTGTAATTTAATGAAAAACACAAAAATTGTGACTGAAGGTGTTTTTATTTAAACTACCTTTGTATTGAATACAATCACGTTCATCGCCGCAAAATATGCAACACTCCGTTAATACAATTTTATCCATAACACGCAAAGCTGTTTATTGTGATGACGAGTGAGTAGCGCTTGCAGGTTTTTGTTTTGGAACTCGAATGTTTAATGCAGATTACTTTCAAAATATTATGATGTAAGTTACCGTAAAACAGAACAAACAAAAATCAGAAGAGAGCAAAACAAATGTCATGACCAACTGTAAACACAGAAGTGAGTAAAATTGGACATTTAAGGTAAATTACATAAACAGGCGACCCTGACGAAGGATTTTCGGAACCATGTTCATCGTACTTTTGTAATGTTTTTATGTCAAAAATAAATCTCTGTAGTTCCAGATTGCTCTACAGATTAACTACGAGAGGTCTATTGGCCTATCACGGTTGATTCACAGCCTGGCTACTTACTTAGTCTTAATAAGTAATACATTTGACAATTTTTTATTTTACACTCATGTATCAACGAGGGCTATTCGGAAAGTAAGGTCCGATCGGTCACGAAGTCGAAACCGTAGTGAAAATCGAACATGTTTTATTTGCACCTGTTAGCTACACCTCCCAGCTACTTCTCTACGTAGTCGCCGCTCCGACTCGGACATTTGTCTTAACGTTGTATCAACTTTCCAATATCCTCGTCACAGACGGCAGAAACCTGTGCTTTCCACCACTTCTCTACGCTGGTATGTAGTTTGTTGAGCCGGCCGGAGTGGCCGAGCGGTTCTAGGCGCTACAGTCTGGAACCGCGCTACCGCTACGGTCGCAGGTTGGAATCCTGCCTCGGGCATGGATGTGTGTGATGTCCTTAGGTGAGTTTGGTTTAAGTAGTTCTAAGTTCTAGGGGAATGATGGCCTCAGAAGTTAAGTCCCATAGTACTCAGAGCCATTTTGTAATTTGTTGTCTACGCCAAAATGTTCTCTTCATAGCCAGTGGTTCACGCCAACAGAGGCGAACATCAGAGGGATCAAACACATCCCATCGAAAATGCTATAGCGGTGTCACCATTGCTCCTGCAGTTTGCCGCCGAATATTGTCGTGAAGAGGGAAATGCACGACAGCTACGTTGTGTGGGGTTGCATGCAGTCAGGCGAAACCTCGCATTGGGCACCCGAACTTGGCGGAAGACACTACTGTTGTAGGTATCTCTGTGCGCTCAGAACTGAAAAGTTCGACGTGACGCGATCGGCAGGCATACTAGAGACACTGCCGAACACGTCAGTCCAAAGCTTTTCGGATTTTCTCTGTCATTTCCATTTCGCGACCGATTGGACGTTACCCTCCGAATAGCTTTCGTACTACGGTGGCGGAATCCGACGAGTCCCAGCTTGTACCGATGTCTCTGTAACGAACGAAAGAGGAGACAGCAACCTATACAGTGTCCTCTCAACAGCGAGCGCCGGACGCGACCATCAGGTGACAGTTTTACGGCGAGGGGTCAGGTCCATTCTCAGCGCACTCAGCGTGTAACGGTGGCGACGAGGTGGGCCTGGGCAGAAGTGCGGTCCGCCCGCGCTATCCGACGGCACAGGTGGTGGCAGTAAAGGCGGCAGCCGAGGCGTATAAAAAAGGGTGGCGAGGCTGCGGCGGAGATTTCGCGATTAGACGCAGGTGCGTGGCCGTGCGGGCCGCCGCCGCGATGAATATGCATGCGATGCTAATGTGGAGGCCGATGGAGCGGCGCGACCAGTCCACGCGTCACCTGCTGCCGCGGCGCCTTTCATCTGTCGCCTTCCTGGTCCGCTCGTGCTGTTTGTCCCCTTCCCAGCGCGCTCGACACTTTGTGTGTTTCCCGTTTCGTACTTTCCGCTGACATGAGGCCAGTAGTATTGATCTCCAATATTTCTAGCTCTAGAATGTTAAACAATTACAAGTGTTTCAGATGCCAGAGTAAATGCTATAAAAGTTTCAGACAAGCATTAAATCTGTTACATATATAAAACAAGAGTGTATATGTGTATGTCCGAGATCTCCTTCCTAACAGCTGGATCAGTTTGAGATAAATTTGACGAAGAAATAGAGGGCATCATGACTACCAGCAGTGTGGAATATATAATTTCCTAGCTCCAACAGGATCAGAGATAAGGCGAAAGCGTGTTTCCAGCCCCTGGGGTACAGGCTGCCCTCACGTCATGCATGTTCTGTGGTAACAGTATTGGTGTGCCAAGCAACCTGCTTTGCAGGACAGCCTTCACAGTAGGGGCAAGAAATGATTTTACAGCCCCTGACCTGTAGGATGCCCTGCATGATAGGCATGTTGTGGGAGTAGTATTGGCCTGCTTTATTGAAGTGTATTGATGAGGTTACACACATCGATGAGCATGGTTGTGGAAAGTTTCAGATGGACAGGGTAGGGGGTGGGCAGAGTGAAGGGAGGAGAAAACTGGAAGAGGGGAGGAAGGGGAAATGCATGAAGAAGTTGGAAGGTTTAGGGGGATTGTGAGCAGGTGGCAGATGAAGAGGGGGAGGCAGAGATGGAAGGAGAGAGGAGGAGGATCATATGGTCTAGGGGAGGAAGATATGATCAGAGAAACGTGGTGGAAATGGATAGAGAGAGAGGGAGGAGGATATGGTCAGGGATAGGAAGATATGGTCGATGAGACGTGCTGGAGGAAATGGATAAAGAGAAGGGGAAAAGGAGGAGAAGACACAAAGTGGGGAGGAGGAGATATATAGAGGTGGGAGGATGACATTGATAGAGGTAGGGAGGAACAGGTGGATACAGAGAAGGGGAGGAAGAGGTGTGTTCATTATGTGTGTTAAACCTGTACGTGGGTGAAGCCACGGGGAAGCGGGAAGTGTGTGTCAAGAAACTGCATAAAGTGCAAGGTAGTTTTGCAACAGCATGGAACAACGTCGTGTGACAATATGGGACCACATCGACCCAGAATTCCGGCAAACAGGTCTTCTTTAGGAATACAAGTAACATAAGAAAAACATCTGAACACGAATTCATAGAACGTCCAGTTCCTAAACAGACGTATCTTATGGAATGTGATGAACTATCACAAGTGCACACAAGAGAGACCGTAGATGGCCATAAGGAAGACGAAAGGCGTTTCTGTAACGGTGAGGAAGTAAGCCACTCTGGTGTTTAGGTTGGGCACGCTGTGGTGGTGCGAAAAGAGAGACTCTTGCGCGAAAAACGCCTCTGGTTCCCTTATTTACTGATTTACTCAGTTTGTAGCTTTTCTAAATTAACTGATCGGATTCTATTAAAATTAATCTGACCTCACTACCCGGTGCTCCTGTACCTAGGAAAACACATCGCTAGGTTAAGAAGGCGGACAAGAACAAAGTAATATAAATTCAGTAATTAAGTTTTCCAACTTGATAATTAATTACAGAGTCGCTCAGTGATTAATTTGATACGATTTGTAATTCAGTCCCCTGTATTAATCCAATATCATAAACACTGATTACCAAGTAATTAAGTACTCTTCCTTGGTAACAGACTGGACTACACAGTTATTGCGGCCTGTCCACTTGCGTTTTGGAAGTCACGAAAAACTAAGGTTTACAACGAGGGAAGACCGACCTGGTTGGTTTAACTACAAAGTATGGATCTGTAAAGCTGAAGACCTGAGTGCATGGGCCAGACAGGAGGCGGCCTTTATACACAACAGTAGATGTCAGGCGGCTGATTTTGACGACGACGAATGATAAAAACTGACGATTATAACAGTTATCTGCATCCATCGCGTCATTTTTAACACCACTTTTGAGGATTCGTAATTTCTTCTTCAAGTGGACATTGTGTGATTTACACAATCTGTGACGAATGTTTCTTGACTTCCGGCGTCGTCATTAAACTTCCTACCGTTTAGACAGAATGTAACACACGCGCGCGCGCGCGCACACACACACACACACACACACACACACAGAGCGAGCGAGCGAGAGAGAGAGAGAGAGAGAGAGAGAGAGAGAGAGAGAGACGGGGGGAAGGGGGAGGGGGGAGATGGGAGGGAGAGGGAGAGACTGACGAGATGGTGAAAAAGGAAGGGATAACATTCCGGAAATAGTTGATCCAAGAAAACATGGAAGTACGTGTATCAGAAGAAGTAATGAACAAATCTATGCCCAAACTGAGAAACTATTTGATGCTCACAGGAAAAGCAGAATTTCGTTTTACGATAACTTGGTTCTTCGAGTGAACCCAGAAAGACTAACTAAAATGATATTTGATCACTACGACAAAAGTCTTGAAACGTAAATCCCCCGGGTTCACGGAAGTGAAAGAGGACTTATCAGAAATTAACGCAACGGAAGCAGAAGCTGTAGCCAGGCCATCTTTTAGAAAAAAAAGTTAGGAAGTTCGGGATGTTTCTGGAGGAGGTCGGGGAGTACGTCACTGTTTGGACAGATGAGTGAAGAAATACTGGAAAGTCTGAAGAAAAAATTAGGAGGAAGTTACTTCAAGTAGTCCTAAAAGGCCGAAATCGAAGTAAAAAGAAAAAACATTACAGCAGAGCCCGTACAACGGGATTAACGGATTAACTCTAGGAAGGGGATTTGTGAAACAAGTGTGACATTAATGCAAGGACCAGAGACGCCTGTCTCCCTATTTTCAATTCTCCTTGAACGATCATCATCTATATCTAAAATTTAATAAAGCCATACGAGGTTGATCTCTAGCAATATCTGAAATTTAATAATGCTATATGAGGTTAAATCTCCTGAAGCGAAGCAGAGGCTAACAAATTGCTGGACGGCGAGTAAGAAGCCCCTGCGTTGGCAACATCAGCGACTGAGCGCTATTATAGTGCGTTGCCTCGACCAGCTACGGGGGAGGGGGAGACGGTGGTGGGAGGGGAGCTGGCGGCGACCTCTGCTCCCTGCTGGAGCACGCACGCGGCCGCGAGGGTCCCGCGACAATGGCGCATTGTTCGCAGGACGGCCCGGCGATCGTTCGCCTCGGCTCGGAGTCACTGGCAGACTACACGGCGAGCCGACGAGCTCCGCCATCTGCTAACAAGGCCAGTCCATAGGCTCAAGACCACCGTCACCCCCACCTCCTCCTCCTCTGTCAAGAGGGTGGGTGGGGGGAAAACACGTCAGACGTTTCCTCCCAGTCAGGAACAATTTTCGAAGTGCCGATTGAGACAAATGCATTTCTCTATTTGCGGACAGTTTGCGTATGTGTCACTCCATAATTACACTACTGGCCATTAAAATTGCTACAGCACAAAGTTGACGTGCTACAGGCGCGAAATTTAACCGACAGGAAGAAGATGCTGTGATACACAAATGATTAGCTTTTCAGAGCATTCACACAAAATTGGCGACACCTACAACGTGCTGACATGAGGAAAGCTTCCAACCGATTTCTCATACACAAACAGCAGTTGACCGGCGTTGCCTGGTGAAACGTTGTTGTAATGCCTCGTGTAAGGAGGAGAAATGCGTTCCATCACGTTTCCAACTTTGATGAAGGTCGAATTGTAGTCTATCATAATTGCAGTTTATCATATCGCGACATTGCTGCTCGCGTTGGTCGAGATCCATTGACTGTTAGCAGAATATGGAATCGGTGGGTTCAGGAGGGTAATACGGAACGCCGTGCTGGATCCTAACGGCCTCGTATCACTAGGAGTCGGGATGACAGGCACCTTCTCCTCATGGCTGTACGGATCGTGCAGCCACGTCTCGATCCCTGAGTCAACAGATGGGGACGTTTGCAGGACAACATCCATCTGCACTAACAGTTGGACGACGTTTGCAGCAGCATGGACTATCAGCTCGGAGACCACGGCTGCGGTTACCCTTAACGCTGCATCACAGACAGGAGCGCATGCGATGGGGTACTCAACGACGAACCTGGGTGCACAAATGACAAAACGTCATTTTTTCGGATGAATCTAGGTTCTGTTTACAGCATCATGATGGTCGCATCCGTGTTTGGCGGCATCGTGGTGAACGCACACTGGAAGCGTGTATTCGTCATCGCCGTACTGGCGTATCACCTGGCGTGATGGTATGGGGTGTCATTGGTTACACGTCACAGTACGCCAGTCACTACTCTTACTGAACTGTGGTATCGTGTTGAAGCAGCATGGGCAGCTGTACCTGTAAACGCCATCCAAGCTCTGTCTGACTCAATGCCCAGGCGTATCAAGGCCATTATTACGGCTAGAGGTGGTTGTTCTGGGTACTGATTTCTCAGGATCTATGCACCCAAATTGCGTGAAAATATAATCACATGTCAGTTCTAGTATAATATATTTGTCCAATGAATACCTGTTTATCATCTGCATTTCTTCTTGGTGTAGCAATTTTAATGGCCTGTGGTGTATAAAAATGAAGGCTCATATTCATTCTAAGATAATTTCAAATACCTCTGCTGTAAATCTAATGTAAGATTCATCACAAGAACGATTACGTAAATCGTTTATACTGGGTGAGTCAAGGGGAAAGGTATATGCTCTGAGTGGTGACTCTCAACAACGTCATATGAACGTTCTTAGTAGTTTCCGAGTAAAATAATGGAAACTACGGGGAACAGGACAATGCAGGTGATAGTAAATGAAACGTCGTGATGTAATAATTTGTGTAGTTACGTACATTTCCTCACAAAGGCACTCGTACGGTCCTTTTCTTGAGTACGCGCATGAAAAATGCGAGCGAGGAATTCCTCCTTTGTGTGCATTCTGCGCTTGTAGACTCTGCTCTTGCGCTAAGCCAACGAACAGCAATCTAATGCTGTAAGATCGGGTGACCCCGGTGGCCAAGAAATGACCCCACGGCGACCGATCCGAAGTCCACGATACGTTTGAGAGAGATACTGTGTCACTGGTTGTATGGAATGTGTAGGAACTCCGTCGTGTTGAAAGTACATACGACGTCGTGTTGCCAAATGAATGTCATCCAAGTATTCTGGTAATACATTCTGAAGGAAATCAAGATACCGTACTCCATTAAAAAGGTTGTCTAAAACAAATGGACCGATGAGTTGGTCATCAATAATACAGCACCATACGTTCACTGAGGAATGTTGAAAATTTGTTCCCACAGTAGCGTTTCGATTTTCATCTGCCCACATGTGAGAGTTGCGCGTGTTATTAATGCCGTTGCGGATACATGTTGACTTATTGGCGGACAGAATACGTGAAGTACAGCGATGATTGGCAATGATCCATTGACAGAATTCCTGTCCTTCGGCAAATGTTGCAGAGTCTGTCGATGACACGGATGCAGTCTGTGCTCATGTAAGGTGCGCGTCACTCGCGTTTGTGGAATACCAAGCTGTGCAGCAATTCATCTAGAGCCGGTAGTTGGGCTGCTTTCAACCATATCACTAAGATCTTGTTGGACGGGACGTTTAGATGCAACATGTACCCATGGAAGCGTTTCGCCTTCACGCAATCTGCCGCTGCTAAATATCCCGCTACATGGAACCCTGTGATTAAGAAACCGTCGATCGTATTCGAGAACAGCGACTTTGGAATTCACATTGCAAAACCCTAATACAAAGATCACGGTACCATACTCCGCATGTGTGAAGACGTGTGACAGTTTCACTACACTCATCCGTACTGTTTTGACTGTACACCTAGGAACACTGTATTACACTGATGCAACAATTGTAATACTGAGACGTGTACACTTGAGGACTCGTTGTTCCACCATGCGCAAGTGAATTGTGCGTTGAAATGATCGGTAAAGACAACACTATGTGGCTTTGGTTGTATTCGCATGCGAGTGGTGGTGGAGAAAGACATGCGACTGACGCCCGAGATTTTCTAACAATGGTTCAAATGGCTACAACCTCTAGCGGTCGCGCGGTTCCAGACTGAAGCGCCTAGAACCAATCGGCCACACCGGCCGGCCTTGGAATCTGTCCCTGGCGCTTGGGAAGGAGGAACACGTCTACCTTCCAGCGACAAACGATTCCCATCTCTCTTGCCGCCAATCCATAAATGATATCCATTGTGATTATCTTCACGAGTCGCAAGTGTTTCAATTACTTTATCCGAGACTTTTACTTCATCCATTTACACTGGTACTCTAAATATTTTACGGCACCGTGAAGACATCATATCTATGCTCATTCTGAAGACGTCGTATGATCCATTGTTTGCTGCTGTTGTTTTTCTAAAACTGCTTTATGAGTAAATCCCTGCCTACCCTGCCCAGAGCCATGCCGACTATCTGCGACTGCATTGGACAGTGATGCTTCTGTTTTACCCCTACGTCGCCGTATCAACACCGGCTCCTAACGGCAAGTCATGTCACTAACACTAATAACGACGCAAATGCCGGGAAGCTGCAGCGTTCAGACTAAACATCATTCCCATGAAGTTGGGCACACATACGGTAAATAGTTTTCCGCCTACACTGGCTCGTGTAGCGAAAGTTTAATTACAACCAAGGTTTATATCTTATCGATTGCCAGTAGGCTCTTTGTTCACCACAACCTAAATTTTCAAGAGTCAAGAATTAGTTCTGATATAACAGAATGGACAGTTTCTGCCAAAACGCATAATTGCTTGAAATTATCCGACTCTTTTCATCTACTGGATGAGTGCTCCCGATCAACGTAGTAGATCTGTGCATGCATCCGCACTATAGACAGTTTCTCTGTCACAATACTGAGTCAGCCCGCCTACATGCTCAAAACACAACCCACTATGTCCCTTAGTATCTCCCCATGAGAGAGATGAAGAATGTTTAGAGTTTTTGTCAACATTATACACGGACGTAAAAATAAAACTGGCCCGGAAAATACGCGTTCAGTCACATTTATGTGACAACCGCCTATTTTCGACGTCAACATGCAATAACCACTCACAGACGGCAGGTGGGAGCACTAACAGTGGAGGGTATATAAAGCCAGTTGGTGGACGAGGAAAAAGAGAGCACTCCTTGTCGTAATGCGGACACGGAGCGATCAGTCTGACGTCGAAGCTCGAATGGCTGTTGGCTTTCGGACCAAGGGTGGAAGCATTTCCGAAACTGCGGTTAAAGTATACCGTACATGGCGAACTGGTGATATCCAAAGCCGGCTCCGAGGCAACTGCGGTGTACCGCACACCATTGATGACAAGGGTGAACGACCGCTTCAGGGATGAGTATGGCTGAATAGACAAGCGCAACAATTGAGCAACAGACCGCCCAGATGAACCAAGCGGGTACTTACAGTATCTCGTGAACCACCGTTCAGGGAACGTTGCTGCATGTGGGCTTCCGCAGTTGGTGCCTGCTTAACACACCTATGCTGACGACTGTTCATCAGCGACGAAGGCTGGAATTTGCACGCCAGTACCCCAACTGGGCGTCCATTAAGTGGCGACAGGAGGCCTTTTCACAAGCACTACGCATTATGGTCCTTCAGAAAGACGGCTGTTATCGTGCAAAGCGTGAAACATCTGAAAGCAAACATCCTGCAACAATCGTCGCAGGAGGAGGAAGCGTTATGGTCTGGGCAATGTTTTCGTAGCATTCCCTGTGTGATCTCGTCATTCTGGTACGCACAATGGATCAACACAGGTATGCTTCTACCATTGGGCACCATGTCCATCCTACATGCAGTTCATTGTTCCTCCGTGTGATGACATCTACCAACAGGACAATGCAACGTGTTACGCAGCGTGGTTGTAAGAGCACCAGGATGTGTTTGTCCATCATTCTCCTCAGATTAAAACCCTATCAAGAATCTGTGGGACCATCTCGATCGGGCTGTACACGCCATGGATGCTCAACCGAGAAACGTAGCGCAGCTGGACACGGTACTCGAGTCAGCACGGCTCCAAATCTTTGTCGCTACCTTCCACAACCTTACTGACACTCTTCGTGGACGTGTCGCAGCTGCCCGCGCTACAAAAGGGTGTTATTCAGACTTGTAACAGTTCGTCACATTTATTTATTTAATCCCATGGCTAGGGCCCTCCCATCTGGCAGACCGTTAGCCGAGTGCCGGTCTTTCAATTTGACGCCACTTCGGCGACCTGCAGTCGATGAGGATCATAGGATGATGATGATGATGACAGCACAACACACAGTCCCTGGGCGGAGAAAACTCCCCGACCCAGCAGGGAATCGAACCAGGGCCCAGAGGATTGACAATCCGTCACGCTGACCATTCAGCTACCGGGGGCGGACAGGTTGGTCACATTAATGTGACTGGACGGTATATTTCATGTACCTTACGATAGGCAAGCTAACTTACATTGTCCCGACCTGGGATGCCTGTACAAGGGTGCATGAAGTATTTTCTGCGCCAGTTTTATTCTGGCCACGCTGCACGTTGCTGCGTCCACTCGTCGCACCATGCAGTGGACTCTCTCGTGCAGAGAGGGCAGCCGGCCGATGGTCTCCGGTGCGGCCACTACACGCACACCCCGCGATGCAGCCGCGGGCGTAGGAGCAGGAGGAAGGAAGGACACGGCGCGGCCCGCATTTCACGCCGGCCTCCTCTCATTAGCTGCGCCGGCCTTTTACGGCCGCGCGGCAGAGATACGGCGCACGCTGCCGCCGCACCGCGGTGCACACTTTGCACGGCGGACACCCCGGCCGCTGGCCGCCGGCCGCCGCTGTGTAATTTTAATCAATATCCAATATCGGCCGCGGCGATTTATGGCGGCCATTACGTGCTGTTGCGCTGAAATAATAGCGCTGCTAATGGTATACCGCGGGTCTTCGATAGCCGAAGTGCACTCTCCTTACGTGGGAAAACGTTACGAGATTCGTTGCGGTTACGATGGTGCAGCGTACTGATGCTGCTGTCACCCACCTGCTCCATTTTCATTACTTGCGGACGGACGTGATCTTCAACGTGGAACTTCTTCCTGGGCACTAACAATTCCGCAAACATCTGAGAAACGCTATAAATGTGAAAGTTTGTGTGTGTGTGTGTGTGTGTGTGTGTGTGTTTTGTTAATATACACTCCTGGAAATGGAAAAAAGAACACATTGACACCGGTGTGTCAGACCCACCATACTTGCTCCGGACACTGCGAGAGGGCTGTACAAACAATGATCACACGCACGGCACAGCGGACACACCAGGAACCGCGGTGTTGGCCGTCGAATGGCGCTAGCTGCGCAGCATTTGTGCACCGCCGCTGTCAGTGTCAGCCAGTTTGCCGTGGCATACGGAGCTCCATCGCAGTCTTTAACACTGGTAGCATGCCGCGACAGCGTGGACGTGAACCGTATGTGCAGTTGACGGACTTTGAGCGAGGGCGTATAGTGGGCATGCGGGAGGCCGGGTGGACGTACCGCCGAATTGCTCAACACGTGGGGCCTGAGGTCTCCACAGTACATCGATGTTGTCGCCAGTGGTCGGCGGAAGGTGCACGTGCCCGTCGACCTGGGACCGGACCGCAGCGACGCACGGATGCACGTCAAGACCGTAGGATCCTACGCAGTGCCGTAGGGGACCGCACCGCCACTTCCCAGCAAATTAGGGACACTGTTGCTCCTGGGGTATCGGCGAGGACCATTCGCAACCGTCTCCATGAAGCTGGGCTACGGTCCCGCACACCGTTAGGCCGTCTTCCGCTCACGCCCCAACATCGTGCAGCCCGCCTCCAGTGGTGTCACGACAGGCGTGAATGGAGGGACGAATGGAGACGTGTCGTCTTCAGCGATGAGAGTCGCTTCTGCCTTGGTGCCAATGATGGTCGCATGCGTGTTTGGCGCCGTGCAGGTGAGCGCCACAATCAGGACTGCATGCGACCGAGGCACACAGTGCCAACACCCGGCATCATGGTGTGGGGAGCGATCTCCTACACTGGCCGTACACCACTGGTGATCGTCGAGGGGACACTGAATAGTGCACGGTACATCCAAACCGTCATCGAACCCATCGTTCTACCATTCCTAGACCGGCAAGGGAACTTGCTGTTCCAACAGGACAATGCACGTCCGCATGTATCCCGTGCCACCCAACGTGCTCTAGAAGGTGTAAGTCAACTACCCTGGCCAGCAAGATCTCCGGATCTGTCCCCCATTGAGCATGTTTGGGACTGGATGAAGCTTCGTCTCACGCGGTCTGCACGTCCAGCACGAACGCTGGTCCAACTGAGGCGCCAGGTGGAAATGGCATGGCAAGCCGTTCCACAGGACTACATCCAGCATCTCTACGATCGTCTCCATGGGAGAATAGCAGCCTGCATTGCTGCGAAAGGTGAATATACACTGTACTAGTGCCGACATTGTGCATGCTCTGTTGCCTGTGTCTATGTGCCTGTGGTTCTGTCAGTGTGATGGCTGGCTCTGAGCACTATGGGACTCAACTGCTGAGGTCATTAGTCCCCTAGAACTTAGAACTAGTTAAACCTAACTAACCTAAGGACATCACAAACATCCATGCCCGAGGCAGGATTCGAACCTGCGACCGTAGCGGTCTTGCGGTTCCAGGCTGCAGCGCCCTTAACCGCACGGCCACTTCGGCCGGCCTGTCAGTGTGATCATGTGATGTATCTGACCCCAGGAATGTGTCAATAAAGTTTCCCCTTCCTGGGAAAATGAATTCACGGTGTTCTTATTTCAATTTCCAGGAATGTATTTGTTACTCCTTCACGCTGAAACCTCAGAACGCATTTGGATGAAATCTGGAATGGTTCAATGGCTCTAAGCACTATGGAACTTAACATCTGTGGTCATCATTCTCCTAGTCTTAGAACTACTTAAACCTAACTAATCTAACGACATCACACACATCCGTGCCCGAGGCAGGATTCGAACCTGCGACCGTAGCAGTCGCGCGGTTCCGGACTGAAGCGCCTAGAAACGCTCGGCTACAGCGGCCGGCTATCTGGAACGACGATAGCGGGCGGCTATCTGGAATGACGATAGCTGATATCCTGAATTAACACAAAGGCTACCTTCTACACTGAAGCGCCGGAGAAATTGGTATAGGCGTGCGTATTCAAATACAAAGATATTTAAACAGGCAGAATACGGCGCTGCGATAGGCAACGCCAATATAAGACAACAAGTGTCTGACGCAATTGTTGAATCAGTTACTGCTGCTGCAATGGCATGTTATCAAGATTTAAGTGAGTTTGAACGTGGTGTTACAGTCGCGCATGAGCAATGGGACACAGCATCTCCGAGGCAGCGATGAATTGGGGATTTTCCCGTACGATCTTTTCACAAGCGTACCGTGAATATCAGGAATGCGGCAAAATATCAAATCTCCGACATCGCTGCGTCCAGAAAAAGATCCTGCAAGATGACTGGAAACATGTTGCCTGATCGGACGAGTCTCGTTTCGAATTGTATCGAGTGGATGTAAGTGTACGTGTATGGAGACAACCTCTTCAATCTAAGGACCCCGCACGTCAGCAGGGGACTCTTGAAGCTGGTGGAGGCTCTGTTGGAGCGATATGGAACCCCTGATACGTCTAGATACAAATTTGACAGGTGACACTTACATAAGCATCCTGTCTGATCACCTGCATCCATTCGTGTTCATTGTCATTTCTACGAACATGGGCAACTCCAGCAGGACAGTGCGACACCCAACGAGTCCAGAATTGCTACAGAGTGGCTCTAGGAACGCTCTTCAGATTTTAACACTTCCGCTAGCCACCAAACTCCCCAGACACCAATATTACTGAGCATATCTAGGATGCCTTGCAAGTGCTGTTCTGAAGAGATATCCACCCCCCTCTTACTCTTACGGATTTATGGACAAGCCTGCAGAATTCGTGGTGACCTCCCCCCCCCCCCCAATCGAAGCACTACTTCAGACGTTAGTCGAGTCCATGCCACGTCGCGTTGCGGCGCTTATACGTGCTCGCGGGGGCCCCTACATGATATTAGGAAGGTGCACCAGTTTCTTTGGCTCTACTAAGTATACACATGTACCTATCAAAGGGAGGGGGGGGGGGGTGAGAAGCATAGCCCACTACGTGCAAATACGCATGCTTTATTCGTCCAGTATTTGCGAATGAGAGTAGTTAGTGACTTGCAGCAAACTTTACACGTAATATCAAACCTTTATGAAACTTTTTGTCAGTGACAACCACCACAAATTGAGAAAAGAAAAAAGTTTATCGCTTACTACATTTTCAATGTTGATGCAGTAAAACTACCAGCATTCACATACACCACTGAATGCACCAGAAAAATTATATCATTGTACGACACATAGCTCAGATGACGTCAATAACATTGAAATACGTGAACAGCTGCCGCATCATGCATGACGTTTAAATGTATTACTTGTGTACTAGGAGATGGGCAGCGAGAGGGGTAGGGAAGAGATCAACATCAAGAGTGGGAAGTAGGAAATGTACAGAGTGGGGGGGGGGGGGGCAAGGAGGAATTAGATAGAGGAAGGAGAAGATGGACAGAAAGAATGGGAAGGAGGAAATGGACTAATGGAAGATTGTAATAAATACTTATCTGGATTTTTTTTTTATTAATAACTGTTTAACTGCGCGTAGCAACATGGTGGCAGCTGGTTATTTTGATAACCTGAGTTTATCTTGCACTTTTAAAACATATTGCTTCATTGACCGCTTTAAAGCGACGCATTTCGCTGGTGGATGTCTGGGAACACTGCTGTCGTCATGTTGGAAAACGGGAGTATCCACAGCATACTCATCAGGAAGATGTAGAAGAAAGGCCATCACTGCGTTATCGAGAATGTTGAAATCAACACCTTGGTTCAAGTTTAGGCAGCCTGAATAGTTGGGCTCAAGTTATGGTACGATAAACAATTTCAAAACCTCACAGAACGCAAGTTGTGGCTTGAACTACGCACTCCACACACTGCGTGTTACTTATCTCAGTGTGACACCGATACACTGGATGGCTTGCATCATTTGAAAGGAGCTGAAATACACTGTTCAGAAGAATGAGGGGTACTCATGTATCAAAGCCCGATATGTTCAATTTATGATCTTATTGCAATGATTGAGATCTTCGCTTACACTGTAGGCGACAATCAAAATCATTGGCCATGTTATGCAGCACAGGGCCGGTTGACCCCTCAGAAATAAGTGATCATCTCTCATTGTTTTCTGGTGAGATACACAGGTGGAAGTTATCATTTGCTGACGTTGCAGTCAACCAAGCACATGCGGTGCGACGTCGTAATGCAGTGGAAGTTGCTAGGGAGGTCTGTTTGATCAAAAAAGGATGGACTTCTGCCATGTTGCTGCAGATCCCAATGACTCTCCATGCGTAATCCACAGGTTGTGGACATGCTGCAGAGAGACAAGTCGGTACACAAAGTGAGTTGAACAAATCCGCCGACACACTACAACCCCTCGTGAATAGCGATATCTGGCCATCCCTGCGTTGCGGCGTCGTACGGATACTGCAAGAGCATTGCAAGGCGATCTCAGAAGGGCCGCTCGAGCCGCTGATCGGATTAAACCGTAATTAACAGGTTACGAGAAAGGACCTTACGACCTAGACGTCTTCGAGTATCCCGCTTTACACGTTAACATCTTGCAGCTCGTCTTCAGTTCTGCCGTTCCCATGACAACTGGCAACTTGCTCACTGGCGAAACGTCTTATTCACAGACCAGTCCAGATATCTTCCGACGCAAGGGATGGCCGTATTCGTGTGCGGAGACCTGTGGTGAGCGGTACTTGTCAAATGTTGCCCAGGGAATCGAGAGATATCCAATATTCTGTGATGTTGTTGAGAGGCTTCAGTGGCGACAGCCATAACGAATATTGTCGTTGTCCGTGGTCGCCTCACCGCCACGCAGTACACTGGACAGGTCCTGCTGGATCCTGTGGTGGCTGCTGCATACAACTGTGGCCCTGAATTCCTTCTAAAGCTAGGGCCTATGTGGCGGGCGTCAAATGGGATACCTTGCCATGACTGGAAACTGAAGTAATGAAATGCCCGGCGGTGAACCCCGACCATCGTGCATTTGTGGAACAGACTTATTCGCGGTCGTCCTGTTCCACCGCAGACCCTCCGAGAACTCTTATGGACTCTCACTGAAGGATGGGAACAGATGCAAAGGGTGACCTCCGTAGACTCACATGGAGCATGCCACATGGGTGTCAGGCAGTATAAAAGTTCGCAGAGTATGCACAAGTTATTGAAGCTCTCGAAGTCTAATGAGAAGCATCCAGATGACGGGATGAATGATAGTTCCCACTTAGTTTTAGGCACCTGTAGAGCACTTCAGTTCTTTTTGTGTGAATGTTAGAGTATGTGATGACTTGTTGTTGTGTACTAAATTTGTAAAAGATAAAGTTATAATTTGGTAAGATACCCAGTCCCGAATTATTACTCACTGGAGCATGGAAGACGCCCAAAATCACGTACCCCTCATTCTTTTGACCCGTGTAGCTCCTCGTCGGACCACACTAGAAGCCTCCAGCCATGCGTTGTTCAGTTTCGGTATTCTTTGGCGAATTAAAGATATGCTGCTAACTCCGAATGTCTGTTGCATGCAATTCCCTTCGGAATGTTGCCAGGGAATTGGTCCAGATGGGCCTGCATTCACGGATAGCTGCACTCCCTGTCCGCTATGAAACAGATTGTCATTGAAAAGGCGTCGCTTTCGTCTCCGATCCCTGCTGCTGTGATATTTTTACGACAACTGTTCTCAAGCAGTGTTACACTGCCGCGAGTGGTACGCCATTCGTCGTAGACACGTTGTACAGCCCGAATTGATAGACCAACAAATCGACCAGTTTCTTGTTGTGGATTTTTACACAAGTGTTGTCGTTGAGTGACTGTAGGAGGATACAGGATGACTTAGAATTTATATTTGGCGTGATGAGTGGCAGCTCGCACTAAATGTAGAAAAATGTGAGTTAATGTGGATGAGTAGAGAAAAGGGTCCTGTAATGTCCAAACACAGTTACAGTAGTCTGCTGTTTGACAGTCACGCCGGCAAAATACCTAGGCATAACGTTCCAACGCGATATGAAATGGAATGAGCACGTGGGTTCGATAGTGGGGAAGGAGAATGGTCGACTTCGGTTAATTAGGCGAGTTTTATTAAGTCTGGTTCATCTGTAAAGAAGGCTGCATAGAATATTAGCGCGACCCATTCTTGAATATTGCTCGAGTGTCTGGGATACCGACCAGGTCAGATTATAACAAGACATCGATGTAGTTCGCAGCCGTGCTGCTAGATTCGTTACCGATAGCGCGAGTCAATACGCAAGTATTACGGATGTTGTTGTTATTCTGGTCTTCAATCCAGAGACTGGTTTGATGCAGCCCTTCATGCTACTCTATCCTGCGCAAGCTTCTTCATCTCCAAGCAACTACTGAAACCTACATCCTTCTGAATTTGCCTAGTGTATTCATCTCTTGGTCTCCCTCTACGATTTTTACCCTCCAATACTAAATTGGTGATCCCTTGACGCCTCAGAACGTGTTCCAACACCCGATCCCTTCTTCTAGTCAAGTTGTGCCACAAACTCCTCTTCTCCCCAATTTTATTCAGTACCTCCTCATTAGTTACGTGATCTACCCATCTAATCTTCAGCATTCTTCTGTAGCACCACATTTCGAAAGCTTCTATTCTCTTCTTGTCCAAACTATTTATCGCCTATGTTTCACTTCCATACATGGCTATACTCCATACAAATACTTTCAGAAACGACTTCCTGACACTTAAATCTATACTCGATGTTAACAAATTTCTCTTCTTCAGAAAAGCTTTCCTTGCCATTGTCAATCTACACCTCTCCACTTCGACCATCATCAGTTATTTTGCTCCTCAAATAGCAAAACTCATCCACTACTTTAAGTGTCTTATTTCCTAATGTAATTCCCCCAGCATCGCCTTATTTAATTAGACTGCATTACATTATCCTCGTGTTGCTTATGTTGATGTTCATCTTATATCCTCCTTTCAAGACACTGTCCACTCCGTTCAACTGCTCTTCCAAGTCCTTTGATGTCTCTGACAGAATTACAATGTCATCGGCGAACCTCAAAGTTTTTATTTCTTGTCCATGGATTTTAATTCCTACTCCAATTTTTTCTTTTGTTTCCTTTAATGCTTGCTCAATATACAGACTGAATAACTTCGAGGATAGGCTACAACCCTGTCTCACTCCCTTCCCAACCACTGCTTCCCTTTCAGGCCCCTCGACTCTTGCAACTGCCACCTGTTTTGTGTACAAATTTTAAATAGCCTTCCGCTCTCTGATTTGACCCCTGCTACCTTTAGAATTTGAGAGAGAGTATTCCACTGAACATTGTCAAAAGCCTTCTCTAAGTCTACGAATGCTAGACACATAGGCTTGCCTTTCCTTAACCTATCTTCTAAGATAAGTCGTAGGGTCAGTATTGCCTCACGTGTTCCAACATTTCTACGGTAACCAAACTGCTCCTCCCAGAGGTCGGCTTCTACGAATTTTTCCATTCGTCCGTAAAGGCAAATGGGAATCACTGGAGGAAAGACGACGTTCTTTTTGCGAAACACTAAAGGCAAAATTTAAATTGTCATCCACGCTCATTCCGCGTAAGAAACACGAAGACAAGGTAAGATAAAAAGTGCTCATACCTACGCGCACTATTGATATAGCTAGAAGTGTTTTCGTCTCTCCATTTGTGACTGGAACAGGAAAAGGAACATCTAGGTACCTCCGCCACTTATTATATGGTAGCTTGCAGAGTATGGTATAAATGTAGAACCGAATGCATTTTTATCGTCCTTCCGTGCCACTCCGTTGATCTGTCTCACTGCATTGATTCCATAGTACCGACTGGCTCATAGACACCACTACAGGACCGTGCAGTGAAGGTTCACACAACCGCCTCGTACCAGTTTTACATAATCTACTGTGCTTCAAAGCGACCAATCTGCTGCTATCAGGGAGTGACATATTTTATGCGGTGAGGTTACTACAGTGAATAAAACAGTCCTATTACAGCTTTCGAAATTACACTACATACTCCAAAAAAAGACTAATTTTAATATGTGCAACGAGCGGAAATGAGAGAACTGATGAATACCGTCCACCGCCAAGCAACAAGCAGAGCCGTGACGTGCCAGGAGCTGGCGCGGCAGTCGGCTACTCCCGACTCGTCTTTTTAGAGGCGCTAATCGAATTCCGGAACTGATAAATCGAGTCCCGCGGTCGGATTAAGCACGTCACGGCGCGACGCAGCGGTACCGGCGAGATAATCAAAAACGCAATCAGCGGGCAATTAGCTGGCCTGCTCGCTCCATTTCCAGCGGGGGTGCTCGACCGTGCAAATAGGACTGGTGACACAGGCTGGCGAGGGCGTCCTGCTCTCTAGCTGCGCTCCCTGGCGAGCCAGCGGCGACAGCGGTTTGCAACTTTATTGTCAATCACTTCAGCGGTTACCTATCTCTGCGTAAACTTAGAGGTGTAAGGGTGGCATCGTGTGGCCTTGCAAGTAATCTAGGCCCTCTTATCATACAAATTATAAAAAAAGATGGGCTACATAACGTGTACGTACACGTGTATGTTCCACACCTCCTCTTATACCACTGGGTCGATTTCAAATGATTCAAATGGCTCTGAGCACTATGGGACTCAACTGCTCAGGTCATAAGTCCCCTAAACTTAGAACTACTTAAACCTAACTAACCTAAGGACAACACACACATCCATGCCCGAGGCAGGATTCGAACCTGCGACCGTAGCGGTCGCGCGGTTCCAGACTGTAGCGCCAGAACCGCTCGGCCACCAGCGGCCGGCCTGGGTCGATTTCAACAAAAATTAGTACACATGTCACTTACTGTCTGGAAAGCACGGTTGTGGGTGTAAGAGCCGTTGAGGGTGTAAGAACCACCCATTTGCCAAAGATGTGTGGGTGAAAAAGCGATGTAGCCCATGACGCACAAATGCCCATGCTTTAGCCATCCATTATTTGAGAACGAAAGCACTTCGGGACTTGCACAAAACATTACACATAAATTCAAACCTTTCTCGCTGACTACCGCCACGAAATGATGAAAGAAATAGGTTTATTGCTTACTACGTTTTCGCTGTTCACGCAGAAGAGCTATCGCATGAAGCATGACATTTTAATTTATTGTTTCTTTATTACTAACTGACACATTTTGCAGACGGTATTCACGTATACCACTGACTGTATCAGAAAAATCACATCATTGTACAGCACTTATTTCAGCAGATATGACGTCATAAACGTTGAGCTGCGTGAAAATAAAAATTTCACGTCAACATAAATGTGTGTACAGATGAGTGTGAAATAGTTTAAGTATATGTGAAATACCGTGTGATCAAAATGTCAATATATATTTGAAAACTTAATAAACCATGGAATAATGTAGATAGAGACGTAAAAATTGACACACATGCTTGGGATGACATGAGGTTTTATTAGAACCACCCCATATTGCTGGACGCGTGAAAGATCTCTTGCGCGCGTCGTTTGGTGATGATCGTGTGCTCAGCCGCCACTTTCGTCATGCTTTGCCTCCGAGGTCCCCAGACCTCAGTCCGTGCGATTATTGGCTTTCGGGTTACCTGAAGTCGCAAGTGTATCGTGATCGACCGAAATCTGTAGGGATGCTGAAAGACAACATCCGACGCGAATGCCTCACCGTAACTCTGGACTTGCTTTACAGTGCTGTTCACAACATTATTCGTCGATTACAACTATTGTTGAGGAATGATGGTGGACATGTTGAGCATTTCCTGTAAAGAACATCATCTTTGCTTTGTCTTACTTTGTTATGCTAATTATTGCTATTCTGATCAGATGAAGCGCCATCTGTCGGACATTTTTTGACCTTTTGTATTTTTTGGTTCTAATAAAACCCCATGTCATTCCAGGTATGTGTGTCAATTTGTACCTCTCTATCTACATTATTCCGTGACTTATTCAGTTTTCAAATTTTTGGTCACCCGGTATATTTGACATGAGGGTATGCATGCAAAGCCACAGGTAAAACGCTCATCTTAAACCCTGGAACGATTTCCATCAAATTTGGTACAAATACTGGTTACAATATAGAAAGAAAAACTGTAGGGATAAGGACCACCAGTCTCCTATTGGAGTGAGCGTGATAAACGTGGAGAGAGAAGTGGGGAGCAGGACATGAACAGACAGAGAGAGGGAAGGAGCATATAGGAGGAGGAGGTGATGGACAGAGATAGGAGAGGGGTAACTGACAGAGAAACGGGACAGGAGTAGAGGGACAGAGAATGGAAAAGGGAGGAGACGGACAGAGATAGAAGGAGGGAGAGACCGACAAAGAGAGAGAGGAAGATGACATGGACAGAGGGGGAGAAGGAAATCGACAGAGAAAGGGAAGAGGAGGAGACGGAGTCAGAAAGTAAACGATAGAAAACGAACAGGGAGAGTGGCGAGGAGCAGGCGGGTAGAGCGATGGGGGACGGGGGAGGGAGGAAATTGACGAAGATGGACAGATGGAGGAAGGAGCAGATGGACAGAGGGGTAGGAGCAGATTGACAGATAGGTGGGGGAGCAACAAATTGACAGAAAGTGGGCCAGGAAGAAATGGATAGAAAATGGGGGTTGGAGGATTTGAACAGCCTGAGAGGATGGAGGAAGTGGACAGAAAGTGGGGGTGAAGAAGATGGACAGAGAGAGTGGGAAGGAGAGGATGGACTAATGAAAGATTGGATTACATACATAACCTGGCAACGCTGGGAACTAAGCTAGTATTCATAAACAAAGCTGCGCGTTCTGGTGGTGAATGTGCCAGATGCCAGTTCGTAGTTACGCCTGTAGAGGGCCCTGATCGGGTAGCTAGTTTTGCTGGTGGGCACTGAGGTTCTCTTGTCTTGATCGCCGACAAAAACTGATAGAGGCAGCAGTTTGTGACAACATTACTACAGCTACGTCTATGTAAACACTCGTTACAATATTTTCCTTGTATTACACACGAATCACGACATATGTCCTTGTATTAACACTGTAGGTGATACTTTACGTTAGAGGGAGGCTAAATTTTTGTTTACAAAGATTAGGGTGTTGGTATTATGAGCCCCTTTGACCCTGGCAATATGAGACGCCAATGCAATGTTTATGATGAGAAAAGGCAGAGGATGAACTCGGTACCGGCACACAGTGTACTCCTCTCGAATAGCACCAAGAGGGCCGCCGAACCTGACGTCCCGAACCGATGGACCGATGACGATCGAAGTGTCACATGCCCTCATTCCCTGAGACATTGCGAAGAAATTTAGAATTTAATCCGAATGATTAGCGTAATTCTGGCTGCAGAGGCTGGTTAAGAGAATAATTATCTGATACGAGTGAACCAACGGATATTTTGAAAAAGAGCGTATGTCGTACTACTTATTCTGAGCTCCAAGTTTGTATCTCAGAAAAACTGGAAAAGGTATGAGGCCTAGAATTTGAAAAAGAATAGGTTTTTCCAATTTTCTTAATTTATCCAATGTAATTTCCTTCCAGAGAACTGCTGCAGACTTCAATGGTGGGCCTTCACCAAGTGCCAGCGTGCGAACCATTCAGCGAAACATCATCGATGGGGGCTTTGGGAGCCGACGGCCACTCGTGTTCCCTTGATTGACTGCTCGACACAAAGCTTTACGCCTCGACTGGGCACGTCGACACCGACAATGGAGTTAAACATATCGCCTGGGCGGTCGAGTCTCGTTTCAAATTGTGTCTAGCGGATGGACGTGTACGGGTATGGAGACTACCTCACGAATCCATGGACCCTGCATCTCAGCGGGGGACTGTTCAAGCTGGTGGAGGCTCTGTAATGGTTTGGGGGCGTGCACAGTTGGAGTGATATGGGACCCCTGATACGTCTAGATACGATTCTGACAGTTGATACGTATGTAACTATCTTGTCGGATTACTGCATCCATTTATTCCAACGGACATGGGCAATTCCAACAGCACAATGCGACAGCCCACACGTCCAGAACTGCTACATAGTGGCCCCAGGAACACTCTTCTACTGGCCGGCTAAGCCCCCAGACATGAACATTAGCGGCGTGGTCTAGGCCGCCTTGTCACGGTCCGCACTGCTCCTCCCGTTGGAGGTTCGAGTCCTCCCTCGGACATGGGTGTGTGTGTGTGTGTTGTCCTTAGCGTAGGTTAGTTTAAGTTAGATTAAGTAGTGTGTAAGCCTAGGGACCGATGACCTCAGCAGTTTAGTCCCAGAAGACCTTACCACGAATTTCCAAATTTCCATGAACATTATTGAGCATATCTGGATGCCTTGCAACACGCTGTTCAGAAGAGATCTCCTCGCCTTCGTACTTATACGGATTTATGGACAGCCCTGCAGGATTCATGGTATCAATTTCTTCCAGCACTTCTTCAGACATTAGTCGAGTCCATGCCACGTCGTGTTGCGGCACTTCTGCGTGCTAGTGTGGGCCCTCCACGATATTAGGCAGGTGTACCAGTTTCTTTGGCTCTTCAGTGTATTAAAATAGCACTACTCGCTTTTCTCATTTTCTATGATGAAGAAATATTTCAAACCACTGCAAATTTTACGAATAAAAATTATACCTTTTTTAAAAAGGTCTACTTAAATACGAGAAATTGTAGCACTACTAATTGATATTTCGCTTTTTTTACTCGGTTAATAGGAAAGAATACGAAACAGCTGTTATAATCCAGATCAAACAAATACGCAAAAAGTAATTATTCGGAACTAAAACATCGGAATCTGTTTTAACCGGTCGGTTTTTCCCAACCACACGCTGCGTTGTGGAGTATTTGTATGTAGATGTTGCAATACGAGGATTGAAACTTAAATAGTGGCGACTACTTATTCACTACCGATACAAAAGAGCTACATGTTTGCACCTGTTACTGTCCTTCAATGTAGTCACCAGCGTTGTGCAGAACACATTGCCAGCGATGTGGAAGGCGTAGTATGTCGTTAGCAGAACCTTTTCTGTTGATGGTGCGAATGGAACGGTCTACTGCCTGTCAAATCTCTTGAACAGTTTTGAAGCGAATGCCACGAAACCGAAACGCGTCAGAGCCCCAGTGTGGTGAAAGTTACGGTGATTCTCGTGTACGACTGTGATGGTGGTGTTATAATGCATTATTTTCCTCCACGGCAGACCGTCAATGCACAGTATTACTGTTCGTTTTTGGAGCAGCACCTGCGACCAGCTTTGCGAGAAAAGCGGCGACACTTTCTGCGCAACCCACCCATTTGCACGACAATGCGCGGTCGCATACAGTGCAAGCCGTGGCTGCTCTGTTCGGTCGATGGGGCTAGGACGTATTGTACCATCCACCATACTACCCGGACTTAAGTCCTTGTGACTTCGATTTGATTCCGAAGATGAAGGAACCACTTCGTGTCATTCGCTTCAGAACTGCTCCAGAGATTCGACAGGCAGTAGACCGCTCCATTCGCACCATCAGCAGAACAGGCTCTGCTAACGGTATACTACGCCTACCAAATCGCTGGCAACGGGTTCTACACAACACTAGCGACTACTTTGAAGGACAGTAACAGGTGCAAACATGTAACTCTTTTGTATCGGTTGTGAATAAATAGTTGCCACTATTTAAGTTCCAACCCTCGTGCATTTCGGTGAACAAGAAAAGAAATGCTTCGCGTTTTGCAGAAAACAAGAGTTTGAAAGCCCACGTGTAGTTTCTTTATTACGCTATAGACGTTTGACAATTATACCGCGTGCCCAAATACGGCGCTCGCATTTATCGCGAATTTGCTATAGTGGAGGTGCGCACAGCAGTTGCGGGTTGCTTGCGGACGAGCAGTGGTGGGAGAAGCTGGTCTGGGGATCTGGGGATTTACGCTCGGCGCTCGTGCGGAGCGCGACTTCTCCAAAGGGCTTTGTTGGGCGAGCGGCGGCGCCTCCTTTTGCAAGAGTCGGCGGCGGGCCGTTCATCAGGAGCCAAACCAGCCCGCCTAGCGTGAATGCTGAGCTCGGCTCAGCTCAGCTCAGCTCGCGTGTTTACGGCTTTACGTTCGACGCGTCTCCTCGGCGGGCATTCATTAAAAAAACCGTGCATTATGCGCGGCGCGCGCACAGCCCAGGAAATACCGCGCCGCCTCCAGTCATCAACCTTGCCAGTAGCAGCGTCGCGCATAACTTCGCCGATACTTCATATTTTGCAAACCCAGTCAGCTGCGCAACAGTTTCTGCTGTCTCACAGGCGCCGATCCAAAGGAAGGGGGGGAGGGAGGGGGCTGAGGTGTGACCTGGGGTCAAGATACACCAATCCCCCAAAGAATAATGTATTAAAAGCGTTTACACTGACGTGACAAAATGTCGTGGGATAGCGATACGCACATATACAGATGGCGATAATATAACGTACTCAAGGTATAAAAGGGCAGTGCATTGGCGGAGCCGTTATTTGTGCTCAGGTGATTCATGTGAAAACTTCTCCGACGTGATTATGGCCGCACGACAGGAACTGACAAACTTCGAACATCCACATCTACATCATTGTTCTGCAATTCACAATGAAGTGCCTGCCAGAGGATTCCCCGAAGCACTTTTCAAGCTACTTATCTACCGTTCTACTCACTAACAGCATGAGGGAAAAACGAACGCCCAAATCTCTCCACGCCCGCTCAGAATTCTCTTATTTTACTATAATGGACATTTTTCCCTATATTTTAGAGTCCACAAAATATTTTCTCACTTTTAAAAAGTGCCTTTGTTTTAAGGACTGTCACCCCGATTCGTGTATCATATCCGTGGCACTCTCTTCTCTATTTCGCAGTAACACAAAACGAGCTGCCCTTCTTTGAACCCTTTCAATGCCCTCGGTCAACTTTGTCTGATGCGGACCCCACACCGCACAGCAATATTCCACAAGATTGCTGACAATCGTGGCAAAAGCAGTCTCTTTCGTAAACCTGTTACATTTTCCAAGTGTTCTGCCAATAAATAGATTTTGGTTTGCTTTCCCCACAACGTTATCAATGTGATAGTTCCAGTTTAAGCTATTCGTAATTGTAAGCCTTTTTTGTGATTTATTGTTTAACTGGAATTTAGCGGATTCATTTTAGTGCTCATGAGGATCGTTTCATACTTTTCACAATTTAAAGTAAAAAAAATGGTTCAAATGGCTCTGAGCACTATGGGACTTAACTGCTACGGTCATCAGTCCCCTAGAACTTAGAACTACTTAAACCTAACTAACCTAAGGACAGCACACAACACCCAGCCATCACGAAGCAGAGAAAATCCCTGACCCCGCCGGGAATCGAACCCGGGAACCCGGGCGTGGGAAGCGAGAACGCTACCGCACGACCACGAGATGCGGGCATTTAAAGTCCGCTGCCACTTTTTGCACCCAACAGATATCTTGTGTAAATTATTTTGCATTTCGTTTTGATCATCTGATGACTTCACACGACTGTAAGTGACAGCGTCATCTGCAAACCATCGAAGAGAACTGTTCAGATTGTATCCTCAATCGTTTATGCAAATAGGAACAACAGAGGGCATGTAACACTTCCTCGGGGAACCCCAGACGTTACTTCTGTTTCAATCGATGACTTTCCGGCAGTTAATTCGAACTGTGACTTTTCTGATTGGAAATCAAGAATCTAGTCACACAACTGAGGCGATATTCCATAGTCACGCAATTTAATTAGAAGTCGCTTGTGACGAACGGTGTCAGAACCCTCCCGGAAATCTAAAAATAGGGAATCGATTTCACATCCCTTTGTCAATAGCACTCATTACTTCGTGAGAATAAAGAGCTAGTTGTGTTTCACAAGAACGATATTTTCTGAACCCGTGCCGTTTGTTTGCCAATAAATCGTGTTCTTCGAGGTGATAATAACGTTCGGGCACAGTATATGTTCCAAAATTGTACTACAAATCGACGTCAGTGATATGGGTCTGTAATTCAGCGGACTACTCCCATTTGCTTTTTGAGTATTGGTGTGACTTGTACAACTTCTCAGTCTCTGGGTACGGATGTTTCTATGAGCGAGCAGTTGTATATGATTGGTAAGTATGGCTCTATTGTATCAGCATACTCTGAAAGGAATCTGGTATATGTCTGAAACGGAAGCCTTGCCTTTCTTAAATGTAGTCAGTTGCTTCTTTTGTGAAGGAATTCTGCAAAACTGTGTTTAGTAACTCTGTTTTAGAGGTTTTGTCACCAATTAAACCACCGTTGTTATCGCGCAGTGAAGGTATTGATAGCGTCTTGCCATTGGTGTACTTCACATACGACCTGGGTTTTCTGCCAGGTTTCGAGGAAGAGTTTCGTTGTGGAAACTATGGTAGTTGGAGCTAAACGCAAGGGACATTCCATTTCGGAAATCGTTAGCGAATTAAATATTTCGTGTTCCGCACTGTCAAGAGTGTGTCGAGAATACCACATTTCAAGCATTACCTCTCACCACAGACAACGCAGTGGCCGACAGCCTTCACTTAACGACCGAGAGCAGCAGCGTTTGCATAGAGCTGTGCAAGCAACACAGTGAAATAACCGGAGAAATCAATGTGGGACGTTCGACGAACGTGTCCGTTAGGACAGTGCGACGAAATATGGCGTTAACGGGCTATGGCAGCACACGACCGACGCGAGTGCCTTTGCTAACAGCAGACATCGCCTCTCCTGGGCGGTTGGACCCTAGACGACTGGAAGACCGTCACCGGGTCAAATGAGTTCCGATTTCAGCTGATAAGAGCTGAAGGTAGGGTTAGAGGGCGGCGCGCAAACCCCACGAAACCATGGATCCAGGTTGTGAACAGGACACTGTGCAACCTGATGGTGGCTACATAATGGTGTGTGGTCTGTGTTTACAAGAAATCGACTGGATCTTCTGGTCCAATTGAGCCGATCATTCACCGGAAATGGTTATGTTGGGCTACCTGGACAGCTATTCAACGATGGATGTTTGTGGATGACGTCACTGGTCCACAACTGCTCGCGGTTGGTTTGAAAAACATTCTGGACAATTTGAGCGAATAATTTGGCCACCCACATAACCCGACATAAGCCCATAGCACATTTACGGGACATAATCGAGAGGTCAGTTGCACATTAGTTAGGTGATCTACCCACCTAATCTTCACAATTCTTCTGTAGCACGGTATTTCAAAAGCCTCTATTCTCTTTTTGTCTAAACTGTTTATAGTCCACGTTTCACTTGCATACATGGTCACCCTCCAGACAGGAAGTCTTTTCTGAAGGTATCTAACACTCAAGTCTATATTCACTGTTTACAAATTTCTGTTCTTCAGAAAAGCTTTTCTTCTCACTGCCAGCCTACCTTTTACACCTTCTCTACTTCGATCATCATCAGATATTTTGCTACCCAAATAGCAAAACTGTTCCACTACTTAGGTGTATCATTCCCTAACCTACACACATCAAAACAAGTTTTAGCGTCACCGCGGTTCCTAGAATTACGGAACCTGTACAGAAAACTGGAACAGAGATGAACGTAAACATCATTTCTGCCTCATGAAAACCACATTTTGCATGTTGTACCACGATATCAGAGGTGGTGGTCCAGATTGCCGTACACACCGGTACCTCTAATACCCAGTAGCGCGTCCTCTTGCTTTGATGCATACCTGTTTTCGTCGTGGCATACTATCCACCAGTTCATCAAGGCACTGTTGGTCCAGATTGTCCCACTCCTCAACGGCGATTTGCCGTAGATTCCTCAGAGCGGTTGGTGGGTGACGTCGTCCTTAAACAGCCCTTTTCAATCTATCCCAGGCATGTTCGATAGGGTTCATGTCTGGAGAACATGCTGCCACTCTAGTCGTGCGATATCGTTATCCTGTAGGAAGTCATACAAAAGATATGCACAATGGGGGGCGCGAATTATTGTCCGTGAAGGCGAATGCCTCGCCAATATGCTGCGGATATGGCTGCACTATCGGTTGGTGGATGGCATTCACGTATCGTACAGCCGTTACAGCGCCTTCCATGACCACCAGCAACGTACTTCGACCCCACTTAATGCCACCCCAAAACAACAGGGAACCTCCATCTTGCTGCACTCGCTATACAGTGTGTCTAAGGCTTTCAGCCTGACCGGCTTGCCTCCAAACACGTCTCCGACGATTGTCTGGTTGACACTCATTGGTGAAGAGAACGTGATTCCAACCCTGAGTAGTCCATTCAGCATGTTGTTGGGCCAATCTGTATCGCACTGCGTGGTGTCGTGGTTATAAAGATGGACCTGGAAACTTTTTCCAGTTTCTTCAGTTATAATGTACAGTTCATAACCAATAAATTGTGATCAGAATCCACATCTGCTCCTGGAAATGACTTATAATTTCAAATATGGTTCCTAAATCTCTGTCTAACCATTATAGAATTAATTTGAAACCTCCAGGTTTCTTCCATGTATACAGCCTTCTTTTAGGATTCTTAAACCAAGTGTCAGTAATGACTAAATTACGCTCTGTGTAAAATTCTACCAGGCAAGTTACTCTTTCATTCCTTTCTCCCAGTTCATATTTACCTACTATTTTTCGTTACCTTCCTTTTCCCACTATTGAATTGCAGTCCCCCATTATGATTAAATTTTTGTCTCTTAACTACTCCTGCCACCGAACTTCGCTAATTCCCACTCTAACTTCAACGTATCCATTTCCAGTTTTAAATTTTCTCTTCTACACGCCCCAGTAAGGGGTCTAACATTCCACCCTCCGATCTGCAGGAGGCCAGTTTTGTTTCTCCTGATGACGACATCCTCCCGGTCGGAAATGCGAATGGAAGCCTATTTCACCACTGTTATACTTTACCCAAGAGGACGCCATAATCACTTAACCATACAGTAGAGTTGTATGTCTACGGAAAAATTACGGCTGTGGTTTCCCCTGGCTTTCAGCCGTTCGCAGTACCAGCACAGCAAGGCCCTTTTGGTTGGTGTTACAAGCCGGATCGGTTAATTATCCAGACTGTTGCCCCCTGGAACTATTGAAAGGGCTGCTCCCTCTCTTCAGGGACCACACGTTTGTCTGGCCTCTCAACAGCCACCCCTCCGTTGTGGTTGTACCTTCGCCACGACTTACTTTATGGCTGAGGTACGCAAGCCATCCCACCGACAGCAAGGTCCGTGGTCCATGGGTACACTTTGTTAGTTTCTGAAACTGAGGTAGCACGAAATCAGCCTCAAATGCCAAGGAGTTCTGGTATATTGCAACTTTTGTTTAACACAGGTCGCTTTTCGGTAGCACATGGATGTGCTTGGCGGCTTACCGGCTGCAGGGTAGAACTAGTACACTACAGAAACTTGAGTGAGGCAGTACAGAAAGGGAAAGGCCCTCCATTATGGAAACAAAAAATAACTGAAGGACACTTTTCCGTAAGTTGGCGGAAACGACCAAAAAAACAGCGTTTCTCTCATCTAAACCCTCTCAGAGTCTGCAGGCCTGTTTTCACAGTCAAAGCGCTTGGTGAAATACTGGCGACGGTGAATGCACACATTTATTTTTATGCTAAACCGATTTACTAAGTATTAATATAGGAAGATATTACTACACTAAAATACTGCATACAGGTTGCTAGGGGTGTAAGTGCATGTATTGTGATCATTGGTACTTAAATGTGTACCCAACCTAGCGTGTCTGTTGTTTTTCTCTGCATCTAATAGTTTTCCCGCAAACTTGTTCCACACTTTACTACCTGATATTTCCTGCTCGGTCGTAGTCGCTCCACTAAGTTAACAACGCCTGTCAAGATAGGGTGACGATTTAGCGTCCAACGCTCCCAGTTGCCCCGCGATTTGACTCCTACACTGTATGCACTTGTTACCAGTACTGCAGTAGAATTGTGTCCGCAGGGAACCCAGAACATACGCTCTTTTGTCTCAATGCGCCACTGTTGTTGCGCAATTATCTTAGTGTGTGACGACAGCCAGAGCAAGAAAAGTCGTTTGTTGTATTACTAACTTTTTTATTACGAGCGAAAATATAGACACTCCGCAGAGGTGCAGATGTAAGAGTTGCTAATAGACGTAAAAGCTTTTTCGCAAGAACAAGCGCGAAGAAAATGTCGTATTAGCAGTCCTGTTTTCGAGAGGGCTCTTCAGAATGGTAAACTGCTACATTTAAAAAGAGCCGCAGCTGCACCCGTCTCTCGGTAAAGTCGTGAGGTACAAGGTACATGAAAATATTGAACGTATTTTAAATCCGTCTGCGAAACTACAAGAAAGTGAGTATTTTTGTGACAAAACGCGTTTCTTTTTAATGATGTAAAACATCATCATTGGTGATGTCTCGTCATTTTGCGTATTGTCACATCTAGGCGATATTGTATCGAATTCTTGTGAGGTTTGTGAAGAATTTGGGTTTTCTTGTTGATGCCTACATTACACTGCACTTGTCGTGTATCTAAAGTTTAACTGACGATGTTGCGTCGTTCAGCGCTCTACTTCAACGACTGCCTAAAACAAAGCGCACACATGCTACTCTCGACTGAACAGTTGTCCTGTGAGTGGACACTCAGAATTGCCACCACTGCAGTTAAGACTGAGATGCAAAGAAGCAGTTGCTAGCTCGGAAGAGTGGTGCTCCTAAATCTGTGCGCGTCGGCGCGCTGCCGGACGCGTACGTTGGCAGGCCTGAGCAACGGGCAGTAAATCTCTGCTCGGCGTCCATTGTGGCGGCTCAGACAACGGACGTGGCCCGCCGGGCGGCGACTACCTGCCTCCTTTCGCCGTGGGCCGCCACGCCACTGTCCACTAGACGGCCGTCTCTCTGGGACGTGTGCCGCGCTTTGTCTGCCAATTCCGGCTGCTCCCAGTACACGTGTTCTGTCAGCCGGAACAAGTCAACACTGGACCCCAAGAGGCTTGGATCTTTTTCAGACGATAAATCTCGGGTTTAGTCCTGCTGGAATGGTGGCTACGGATTACAATATTGTATCATAAGATCAGCCCCAGTTATTTCTGTCCTCTGTTTCTAAAGCCTACTTTACGATAGTAGGTTGCACGCAACTGCGCTACGGGTCACTACGCATTCGCCGCGCGCGATTGCGCAACTCGTTGCGAAACTAAACATTTTCAACTTGTTCCAGCTTTGGCGACACTACCTGCATGAGTATACAGAAAGTGAAATATGAAGTGGGGGACAAAGGAAAATGTTCGCTTAAGTATGAATGCTACGCATAGGTGTTTGTGATGTCCTTAGGTTAGTTAGGTTTAAGTAGTTCTAAGCTCTAGGGGACTGATGACCTCAGCAGTTAAGTCCCATAGTACTCAGAGCCATTTTATTTGTGGGATTTTAATGATGTTGACTTCAAAAGCAAGCAAAATGGTTCAAATGGCTCTGAGCACTATGGGACTTAACTGCTGAGGTCATCAGTCCCTGTGAACTTAGAGCTACTTAATCCTAACTAACCTAAGGACATCACACACATCCATGCCCAAGGCAGGGTTCGAACCTGCGACCGTAGCGGTAGGGCTGTTCCAGACTGAAGCGCCTAGAACCGCTCGGCCACACGACCGGCCAAAAGCAAGCAGCAACGTGTTGCTGCGCTTGAAGCTGTCATACGCGATCTGAACACAGATTGGTAGACAATATCTGGTGTAGAGCAAATTTCATTCAATTAGGAGTACAGATACAAATGAATTACGAGAAATACAGACAAGCAAAACATCGGGGTGCTGAACAGCACACGCCTACAAGAATGAAATCCCGTGGTTCAAGTGGGCCGATTGTTGAAGGAAAATAGCTGACAGGAAAAACGGCTACAGAAATCCGTAAAGCTGAATTCTTTATTCAATATTATTTTATTTAAAGCATTACAGCAATGCTTCCCCTTCAAAAATTGTGGTACAGATGATCAAAATAAATTCTAGTGTCTTCCAGTACAGTTTCGATCAGCAAGATCGCTGAGCAATCGAGTTATCTTTCATTTGTTCAGTCCCGAAAGCAAACACGTTTCTTTTTTTCCTCTCTCTCGGGCATGGGTGTGTGTGTTTGTCCTTAGGATAATTTAGGTTAAGTAGCGTGTAAGCTTAGGGACTGATGACCTTAGCAGTTAAGTCCCATAAGATTTCACACACACACATCTCTCTCTCTCTCTCTCTCTCTCTCTCTCTCTCTCTCTCTCTCTCTCTCTCTTTCTTCCTCCTATGCAGCAGTTTTATGCAAACAAGCGTTAACTCCGCCCTAACTCTTACACCTGCCAAAACTTTCATTTACACACGATTACGGCACTCGCAAAACGACGAAACTGACGTGTACACTGGTAGCATCGTGTCTACAGACAAACACGAAAACATTTGCGTGAAGCTCGTTTCAGGCAAGGTGTGGTGCAAGCCAGTGCCGTTGTGTAAACTAGGCTCAGATATTGTGGGAGTGATGCTCGAATAGTACAAAGGTTAATCCGATTCATACGCAGCAAACATTTAGAAACTTAAAAGTAGTGCCTCCCAAAAGAGATGATGGTTTAATGTCCTGTCGATATCAGTACAGTTGGAGCACAATCCAGGCTAGGAAAAGGAACTCAGCCGTGCTCTTTCAAAAGGAAGGCAATCTAAATCTGGTCGGTGATTTGAACCGGCGAGCTCCCGAAAACGGGTCCATTTCTTAAACACTAAGCTACCTCGACTGAATAGATTGTGCTCTCAAGTCGGTACCAATATCTGACGCACAGAAAGTGTACTAGGAAAACTCTGACATTTCCACAAATGCTTTACATTTTCAAAAGACCGCTGACTATATTCATTACCGTCCTCTCCATTCGGAACAACGTTTCCCCAGAGTGAAACTGTGCGCACGCATTAATTTGTAGAATATGGCCGATTGTCTATCACAGCCGATTTACCACACGATTGCCGTGCTGAAAGAATCACTGTCGCGTTTCAAATTTGGAGAAACATTTGAGGGCGCCTGTGTGATTTTCTTTCTTTTTTCTTTCTCACTCAGCCACCCTCACGCTTATAACACATACATATTATCGCATAATTACGACGCATTCATCAGTTCCAGTACAATTATTAAAGTCCATAATATTGCATTGAAATCAATTTTTAAGACGTAAAAATCTCACTACGGTGTACACGTACACAATAATCCACTTACTTTGCTACTTGAGGCACGCATTATCCCACGCTCCACTTCCGCGTGCTTTTATTAATATCTTCATAAAAATCCTTGGAAGATGTGCAATAAGAGCTCGAACTCGATCATGATTTTGAAGAAGTTAAGTTCTACCGATGCAATGTTGAACGGTGGTTCTCATTCCCTTACAGTGTGCTTTTCACTACAGTCGTGGGATTTCTTTCAGCTATCTGAATCTACACACACAATCGTCAAGTTACCATACGGTGCATAGCAGAGCGTAGGCCGTATCACTATGCCACTGACATTCCTGTTTCACTCGCAAATCGAGCAAAAGGAAAAACGACTGACTATATGCTTCTGCACGAATCCTCATTTCTCTTTTTGTTTTCACGGTCCTTACGTGAAATGTACGACAGCTGTTTTTCTTCAGTCGCGAAATTGAAACCACATTAAAAAGCAGGTGAAGCTTCGCGCAGGTGTGTTGCACAGTGTCTCTTGTACGCCCATCTATCGCGTCACGTCGCTCTTTGCAGTTCTGAGCGAACAATAACCAGGTAAAGATGCCTACAGCAGTCATGTTTCAAGACAAGTTGAGGCGTTTCGCCTGATTTCATGCAGCCCACACAACGTAACTATCATGCGTTTCCTTCTCCATGACAATTATCGGCCGCACTTGAAGATGCAAAGAAGATGCTCATGCAGTGTTTTCTGTGGGAAGTGTTTAATTACCCTCCATAGAGCCCAGACTTGGCTCCCTCTGACTTTCACCTCTTCACTCACACGAACTGCTTTCTATCAGGACTACATTCTGGCGCCGACAAGGGGCTGCTGGCCAGCGTAGGGAGCTGACAGAAACCACAGATTGCTCTTTTCTATGAAGAGGGTATTGGAAAGCTGGTACCACAACAAATGTCTATGGCTCTGAGCACTATGGGACTTAACATCGGAGGTCATAAATCCCCTAGAACTTAGAACTACTTAAACCTAACTAACCTAAGGACATCACACACATCAATGCGCGAGGCAGGATTCGAACCTGCGACCGTAGCGGTCGCGCGGCTCCAGACTGTAGCGCCTAGAACCGCTCGGCCACTTTTCTAGCTGGGGCCCATGGTGTGAACAGTCCGATTGAGGTGCTCTAACAGATTCTCTGTTAGGTTTAAATCCGGGAGTTTTGTGGCCATGGAAGTACGGTGCTCTTTGAACTACAAAAGTACAATGCGAGCTGTGTAACACGTTGCAATATCGTGCTGGTAGATGCCATCGTGTGCGAGGAATAATAAACTGCATGTAGGGGTACACATGGTCCCCAATGGTAGGTACATATTTATGTTGATCCATTGCGTCGCACAGATTGACGAAATTACCCAGTGAATGCCACGAAAACATTCCCTAGACCAGAACACTCCTTCCTCCGGTCTGGACCCTTTGGCAATTGCTGCAGGGTCTTGCTGTCAGACGTTTCACGTCGTACACACAGATAGAGCATAAAACGTGATTAATCTAAAAAGGCCACCTGTCGCCACTCATTGGACGTCCAGTTGCAGTATTGGTGTACTAATACCAGCCTGCCTCGCCGATGAACGAAAGTCAGCGTGGGTCGATGAACCATGTGCTGGCTGCGGAAGCCCATACGCAGCGACCGTCGCTGAACCGTCGTCGAAGGGACGCTTTCGGCAGCCCCTTGGTTCATCTGGGCGGTGAGTTGCTGAACAGCTTCACGTCTGTTCTCCACCCAGTACACATCTCCGTAGCCGTCGTTAATCCGTAGCATCTATGGCCCGTGGTGCACCTCCGCGTCTGTTTTGGATAGCTCCTTTTAGCCATACAAATTTTACTTTAAACGCACTGGCACGTCAGCAGTTAACCGTTTCGGCAATGCTTCCATTTTTGTCCCTGAAGCCAATGGCCATACCTTTTTGGACGACAGATAAATCGCTCCGTTTCCGCTTTACGACAGCGACTACACTGCTTTCCGTATCCCCCCTCCCCATTTAGCGTCAGCCGATTCGCCTTACATAATCTCTACTGCTTGTGCTGCCACCTGCCGTCTGTCAGTTGTTATTGCACGTTCACGTCGAACGCAGGCGGTGGTTACACTAATGTGACTGGACAGTGTAGTTCGGTGTGTGTGTGTGTGTGTGTGTTTACTTGTGAGCTCCGAGCTCCAGGGTGAATGTTGCATTGTTTAAAACGATAGGGAGGAGGAGTTGCAGCGTCGACGGGCAGCTGACGAATGTCGGCTGGGCTGGAGACGCTCGCTCCTCCCCGACTCTCCTGTGGGTCTATAAATAGCTCGCCGCTCGGCGCCTGGAGGGGGTGCGCGCCCGAGAACGGAACACCGGCCGGCCTCTGCTGGCTACACACCGCGCTGGCAGCTCGCAGCTTCCGCATTAGCAGGTGCCGCGCAGGCTCTGCCAGATTGTTTACATGTTGAGGCTGTGCACTGGTCTTTGTTTTTTCCAGTTTATTGTCTTTTGAGAAGTGCCCATTCAACCATCTCAACAGTGGAATACCAATTACGACTGTACGAACTTACGACAACACAATACGCAGTCCCCGAGTGGAGAAAATCATTGACGCGGCCGGGAATCGAACCAAGCCCCCTTCGCTTAGCCATCTGCCGCTCTGACCGCGCAGCTGCCGAGGCGGACCTGCACTGGTCTTGCTCTGTTCCATATCCGTCAGCAAGCGCGTTACCTGACGCCGCACCTCACGTCATTCTGTTCAGTACGCACTCTGTCGAATGTTCATAATACTCTACAACTTCAAAATATAAGAGCAAGATGAGTTGCACTCAAAGTTTTACGTGTTTTATGACAGAGCATCTGGCATATCGTCGTAATATCTCGACCATTTTTGTTTTAAATTTTTTACTTATTAGAGGTATTCATTATTATATGTGGCCTTTCGATTGTATCCGTCGACATGAGCAGCATTTTATGAAAACTGTTATTTTACAGCATATTGTGTACTCCTCATGTGACAGAATCGTGTAAGCATTGTGTGATGTGACCGCCACATTTTTTATTTTTTGGCTTTAGCCTTGACAATTTCTTTTTATAGACCTGAGGTTGGCAATACATTTTGACGAAACTAGGAATCCAGTAATTGGTTCTCAAAAGAAGACTACAAACAGGATATTAATTTTTTGTTGTTTAGTTTCTTTTTTCTTTGTGGTGATCCAGTATGCCACATGTTTTCATAGGACCAACGGCAAGCGTTCTTGTACCAATAAACTCTCATCTCCGCCCGAACAGGCCTTGGAAGGCCCAACCGTATCTACCGACCGCCGTGTCATCCTCAGCCCACAGGCGTCACTGAGTGCAGATATGGAGGGGCATGTGGTCAGCACACCGCTCTCCCGACCGCATGTCAGTTTTCGAGACCAGAGTCACTACTTCAACCCGCTTGCCAACAGCGCTCGGTAGACGGGATGACCACCCATCCAAGTGCTAGCCCAGCCCGACAGCGCTTAACTTCGATGATCTGACGGGAACCGTTGTTACCAATGCGGCAAGGCCGTTGGTCTTGTACCAATAGTTGTATTTTAAATGAAATAATTATCAAACGAAAAGAAGTTTATAAAGTTTATTCATATTCCCATGCCACTAATAAAAGTGTATTATATTCGTGGTATTGCCTGCACGTCGCAACCTGCATCTAATTACAACACACAACCTCGCACGTCCTCTGCTTCACCCGGAAGCGAGCCACTATTACTATTCAGAATACACATTTTAACAACTGCAATCAACAAAACGCTTTTACCATTTTCTTTGCATGCTTTGCACGTCAGAATGTAAGAGGCGGCGTGCAGATGCCGAAAGAGCTGACTGCTTATCATATATATTCAGCGTGGCTGCTATGCTTCTTTATAGCTCAGGTTTCTAAGTAGAATGTGTTAGGTTGATTGACCGAGCCATGTAAGCTCATTGCACTTAACTTGCCTACAAGACGCGTTATGTACAAGTCCTTAAAGTAAGATGACGAACTTGTCAGGCGTAAGTGGTATCATGGAATTGATATAAATATATTTTATGCCAACTTTTCGTATCGTTGCTCAAAGGTAAGCAGTAACTACCATTAAATATGTTCCTTTCGTTTTTGAAATACTGTCAACGCTACAAATCATGCCTTGGGTCTAAATTTTATGTAGAAAAGGGCATTTATTCAGGATATGTTTCTGAAGACATATTTTCGTGTACACAGAATACTTAGTTACAAGAGTACACTAAAAACACACTGTAGTTCATATCGATTGCTCTTCGTTCACTTTCATGAAATAATAGCTCAATTTTTAACTGATTCTATTTTAGATTTACTTTTTTCCCGACGCCGCTTCTCATTTTCAGGCGAATGAAAACATCGGTATGGTAAAAAGAAATGTAATGCTATTTTTTCGGAAACTGACATGGTGAGACCGTGGCTATGTAAAAATACGGGTTCATCCCTACAATGCAGTAAAAACAGCAACCTGCCACTGTTATTAATGCTATTTATTAAGAACAAATAGGGCCATTACCGGATTCGAACCAACAGATTCATCGTACAGGTCGTGTGACTAGGACCTACCGTCGGGCCGGTCGGAGTGGCCGTGCGGTTCTAGGCGCTACAGTCTGGAACCGAGCGACCGCTACGGTCGCAGGTTCGAATCCTGCCTCGGGCATGGGTGTGTGTGATGTCCTTAGGTTAGTTAGGTTTAAGTAGTTCTAAGTTCTAGGCGACTGATGACCTCAGAAGTTAAGTCCCATAGTGCTCAGAGCCATTTGAACCTACCGTCGGGTAGACCGTTCGCCGGGTGCAAGTCTTTCGATTTGACGCCACTTCGGCGACTTGCGCGTCGATGGGGATGAAATGATGTTGATTAGGACAACACAACACCCAGTCCCTTAGCGGAGAAAATCTCCGACCGAGCCCGGAATCGAACCCGGGCCACTCAGCTACCGGGGGCCGACTGATTATCGTCAGATGGTTGTTCATTTCTAAGATTACGTTATGCTGTCAGCTGACATGTCATATTTGAAGATTATGGCAAAAATTCCTTGAGATGGTGCCGTATAGCAAAGGGCAACGTAAGAAAAACAGACTGTGTTATTGCACTTACGTTGTTATATTTCATTTTTTAGTCAACTTTTGTTGTAGATGTGGCGAGTTCCTCCGTAGTACCGTATGATCAGTAGGCGAATCCTCTGTGCTAATTTTTCTGCCCCGGTAGAGCGAAGGATAAGTCTTAGGTACTCTCAAGTTGATCAAACTTCGTGAAAAATTTTTGGATGTTGAGTTTTGAGCCTTTATATTCCTATATGGAGACTACGGAGCTAAGTATGAGAAAATAAACCATGCCGTACGGCGTTATCATATGGGCTGCTGCTGATGAGGATGACAGTGATGATGCAGTAGGAGTAAGATTAGTAGTAGTAGTAGTAGTAGTAGTAGTAGTAGTAAGTAGTAGTAGGAGGAGGAGGAGGAGGAGGAGGAGGAGGAGGAGGGTGTAACCCGGTGCTGGCTCATAGCCTACTCCTCTCGGACGACACCAAGGAGGACACCGAACTTAACGCCCCGGTCTAAGTGACGGATCAATTTTATTTTTCCTCACTACATGAGACATAGTAGAAGGCTTTCTAAATTTAGATTTTGAGAAACAAGTGCAACCAGTCACCTTCCGTGATGGTAGGTTTGAAGTCTCCTAGCGACTCATTATCGAATGGTACACTCCTTCGAAATTTGCCGCCGCGCGGGATTAGCCGAGCGGTCTAGGGCGCTGCAGTTCTGGACTGTGCGGCTGGTCCCGGCGGAGGTTCGAGTCCTCCCTCGGGCATGGGTGTGTGCGTTTGTCCTTACGATAATTTATGTTAAATAGTGTGTAAGCTTAGGGACTGAAGACCTTAGCAGTTAAGTCCCTTAAGATTTCACACACATTTGAACATTTTTGAAATTTGCCGGCCGGGGTGGCCGAGCGGTTCTAGGCGCTACAGTCTGGATCCGCGCGACCGCTATGATCCCAGGTTCGAATCCTGCCTCGGGCATGGGTGTGTGTGATGTCCTTAGGTTAGTTAGGTTTAAGTAGTTCTAAGTTCTATGGGACTGATGACCTCAGAAGTCTCATAGTGCTCAGAGCCATTTGAACCATTTCTTCGAAATTTCATCTAGAACAATGACGGAAAGTCTGATGATAGGGACCTTTGAGCGAATAATCTTTACCGGTGAAATGTAAGCTGAGTACCTAACACCCACCACTACGATTCGAACCGGTTATCGCCCCCTCCCCCCCCCCCCCCTCTCCGCCCCTACAGTCGATCATCACGGTCCAAGCGAGCGTCTGGCGGCCTCGGTTTCGGAGAGAAGTTAACGGTGCAGTCACAAGCGCTAAGTAGTGAACACGGTAATACGCGAAAACTGCAGGGCGACGTAGCGCTAACGGCGGCAGAGGAAACAGGAAGTGTGCGGAGCGAGAGGCAGCGAGTGCTGTGCGTGGAGCAGGCGGTGTTACGCAAGGCTGAGGCGTCAAGGCCGCGGGTAACGGTGCACGACTGCACGCTTCGCGCCGTGTCACTGTGCCCCGGTCTAGGCCAGGCCGGGTGCGGCCGGTGCTTTCGCTATACCACCAGCAACGTGCGGGTGATCTGTCGCCGCCAGGCTCAGTGACTCACCCACAGCTGTAGCAACAGGGCGGACACTCGTGACAGAGAACAGTCACTGGGCTAGTATTGCCAATAGTCGATTGTCACGTTTCCACCACAATTCAGAAACTTGCGATATATCCAGGCACGACGTGCAGAGATCGAATGAAAAGTTACGAACGATAGTTAACACGATATGTGCTGTGTCATCCGAACAATATACAGCCAGGGCAAAAGCACCACTGGCGCAAAGATGCGAGCTGGTGCCAGTATCATAGAGACTCGTCGCTTGCGCGAGTTCTACCAGGGCCACGGGCGGCGCTGAGGATGAAAATATCGACTTCGCCTCGGCCAATCGTCGGCCGAGTACACTCCCCCAAAGACCGGACGACAACGGACAGAAGTCAACTCGGAAGACAGTAGAACAGCTGTCACCCACTTGGTTACATATCATCGTCCAGGGCTGACTTAGAGAGGGACTGTCGTTTAGTGGACTCCTAGAAGTGAACTGAAAGTTATTATAAACTGCATTTGCTATGTACTGAGAAGTTTACCTACGATTATTTTTACTTAGCCATTGAGGGCATTTTTGTGTTATATTACATGTAGTGTTGCAGACATCATTATTCGACAAATCACAAAGATAAGTAAACCTTTCTAATTCATATTTAACTGGAAGAATGCAGAAGAATGAAATTAACAGTGCAGACAGTCTGCAAAAATCAACAGAGTCCTCCGACAGGGAAAGTATCAAGAATGGTGTCCCACAGGGTTCAGTCTTTGGTCCCTTATTGTTCTCAATATATATTCATGTATATTCATGACTTGCCACTCTATATACATGAAAATGCAAAGCTAGTTCTATTTGCTGATGATACATGTATAGTAATCACACCCAACAAACAAGTATTAGCTGAGGAAATTGTAAATAACATCTTTCAGAAAATTATTAAGTGGTTCTCTGCAAATGGACACTCACTAAATTTTGAGATAAAACAGTATATGCAATTCTGTACAGTAATTGCCAACACCATTGATAAATATAGACTATGAAGAGAAGTCCGCTGCTAAGGCTGAATATTAAAAAATATCTGGATTTGTGCACTGATGAGAAATTGAATTGAAAGAAACACATCGATGATCTGCTCCAACGGTTAGGTTCAGATCCGTATGCTGTTAGGGTTATTGCAAATTTTGGTGATAAACATATCAGTAAATTAGGCTACTTCGCCTATTTTCATTCACTGCGTTCATATGGTATCATACTTTGTGATAATTCATCATTAAGAGAAAAAGTATTCATTGCACAAAAACGTGTAATCAGAATAATAGCTGGAGCCCACCGAAGATCATCTTGCAGACATTTATTTTAAGGAACTCGTGATATTCACAGTACCTTCACAATACATATATTCGCTTATGAAATTTGTTATTAGTAACCCATCCCAATTCGAAAATAACAGCGAAGTACTACAACACTAGAAGAAAGAATTATCTTCACTATATCTGACGTTGGCAGAGAAAGGGGTGAATTATACTGCCACAAAAATCTTTGATCATTTGTCAAATAGCACTAAAAGTCTGACAGATGGCCAACAAACATTTAAAAACAGATTAAAATAATTTCTGAATGTAACTCCTTATAATTTTTAGACATGAAGTAGTAACTGTAAAAAAAATTAATTATTTTGTGTAAAGAAAACTTATATTAAAATGACACGTTCCACATCATTACGAAATGTCGTATTCATGATCTATGGAACAAGTATTAATGTACGTATGTATGTATTGAACTCATTTGTGTGACTTGGCTACTGATTTGTTCTCCTACCCTGTTACATGACCCTAGGGCATAGCTGAGTAATATTGGCAGTGAGAAATTGTCTTATCGCTGTACTGTCCCCAGAAGCCGTTTGACGAACTCACAGACTCGGCCTACAGTAACAACAGTGGCAACTCGGCTTCCGCAGCAGTAGCGACGACGCCTTTACGAAAATACGGACCACTTTCAGCATCGGAAGATAGTCTCAATCTAAAAATAATCGTATTAGCTCCTAGAATGAATGTCTTTTTGTTATGCAGCAAGGTGCGCGCTGTTTTCAAACTTCCTAGTACACCGAAACTGTATACTGGACTGGGAGTCTAAAGTGGGATGAGGGTGGCTAATACTGGCAGATGAGAAGATGATTACTGGTAGTGAATCGTTCTTGCATAGCTCACTCCGTAACAGTATTGCTCGCGATAGCCAACGTAGAGGGTTCGAGTCCCGTTCTGGCACATAGTTTTAATCTTCGAGGAAATTTTATCCAGTTAGCCGAATTTAAACAATGGAAATTCCTGTCAGCTGGGTGGGAAGATTATAAGCGCATTTCAAAATTGCAGTGCACTCGCGGATCTGTTATTTGTACTCAGTCGATTCAAGCGGAAAGGTTTCCGACGTGATTATAGTCGCATTACTGGAAATAACAGACTTTCAAGGCGGAATAGTAGTTGGAGCTAGAGCTAGACGCATGGTACATTCCATTTCGGAAATCGTTAGGGAATTTATTATTACGAGATCCACAGTGTGAAGACTGTGTCGAATATACCAAATTTCAGGTATTACCACTCGCCACGGGCAACGCAGTGGCCGACGGCCTTCACTTAACGACCGAGAACGGCGGAGTTTACATAGAGCTGTGCGTGCTAAAAGGCAAGCAACACTGCGTGAAACAACTGCAGAAATCAACGTGCGACTAACGTGTCCGTTAGGACAATGCGACGAAATATGGCGTTAATGGGTTATAGCAGCACACGACCGACGCGAGTGCCTTTGCTAACATCGCCTCTCCTGGGCTCGTGATCGCATCGGTTGGACCCTAGACGACTGGAAGACCGTGACCGGGTCAAATGAGTTCCGATTTCAGCTGGTAAGAGCTGAAGGTAGGGTTAGAGTGTGGCGCAGACCCCACGAAGCCATTGACCCAAGTTGTCGACAAGACACTGTGCAAGCGGTTGGTGGTTACACAGTCGTGTGGGCTGTGATTACGTGGAATAAACTGGGTGCTCTGGTCCAACTGAACCAATCACTGACTACAAATGATTATATCCGGGTACAAGGAGACCATCTGTGGCGATTAATGTACTTCACGCTCCCGAACAACGATGAAATTATTGTGGACAACAATGCACAATGTCACCGGGCCACAGTTGTTGGCGATTGGCTTGAAGAACAATGTTGACAGTTCGGGCGTATGATTTGGCCATTTAGATCGCATCGAACATTTATGGGATATAATAGAGTGGTCAGTTAGTTCCAAAATCTTGCACCGGCAACATTTTCGGAATTATGGTTCAAATGCTTCAAATGGCTCTGAGCACTATGCGACTCAACTTTATGCGACTTAACTTCTAAGGTCATCAGTCGCCGAGAACTTCGAACCAATTAAACCTAACTAACCTAAGGACATCACACACACCCATGCCCGAGGCAGGAGTCGAACCTGCGACCGTAGCGGTCGCTCGGTTCCAAACTGCAGCGCCCAGAACCGCACGGCCACTCCGGCCGGCTCGGAATTATGAACGGATGTCGCGTCGAGCTGCTGCACTATGCCGGGCAAAAGGAGGCCCGACACATGGTAGGAGGTATCCCACGACTTTTGTTACCTCAGTGTAAACAGCCCTCTGTTGCCACATATACTGAACTACGTTTTTTTTTTCTTTTAACACCAGTACATTCACATAAATGTTAAGCTGTCAGCGGGAGGTAAACAGCATCTATTTCAAATGGTTCAAATGGCTCTGAGCACAATGGGACTTAACATCTGAGTTCATCAGTCCTCTAGAACTTAGAACTACTTAAACCTAGCTAACCTAAGGACATTACACACATCCATGCCCAAGGGAGGATTCGAACCAACCAACGTAGCGGTCGCGCGGTTCCGGACTGAAGCGCCTAGTACCTCTCGTCCACTGCGGCTGGCAGTAGCTATTTAACGCAAATAAAGAATAGACGCCGTTTTTCATTTTCATAATAGCGCTTTCTTTATGATTTACTAAGGTATATGTCGTGCCTGTGGTCTAGTGGTAAACCGCCTGTAAACCGAGTGATAACCTTACTTCTATGGATCTCGCTCCGTCTGCTGCCACCAGCAGCCATAATGCCGGGGAAAAGCCTGAAGATGGTGTGAGGAAAGGGTCGAAACCGGTTGCTAACAATTTAAAAAATCTGGAAACGCAGTCGAGACTGTTTTTATTTGATTTTTATCATTATGTACCTTAGTCGACTAAAAACGACACCGTTGAAAGGATATATCCAAGCTTAACCAAATACACATACTGAATGCTCTTGTGTGGTAGGAATTAAGAGTTTGGAGGATTTGGTAACGTGTCAGCAGATCAAATCTACTTACATTATTGAATAAAGGTTAATATTTCATGTTTACATGAACTGTGTTGCTACGAAATACTTTGTGTTTTCTGGCGGGTTATTTTCACTTTCTTAGACTGGCTTCAATAATCAAATTAATACAGTATTTAAAATTGTTGGACTCTTCGTCTGTTACTATTTCACTCACCCGACTGAGCCGCATTTTGCATGAACGAAACTGTTATTTAGTTCCAAAAACAATACAGTTTAAAGCAGTTTCCACTGTTGTTTAGGATATAATACAGAAAAATCATCACACACTCTGGATAAATTGAAATGTTAATATATAATTTTTTTATACTCGGTAATCGTGAAATACGTTTTTATCCAGACTTAAATTAGCACGCTTCCCGAGTTTCTCGTGTTACTGAAATATACGGTCCAAAATGCTCTAAAGTCTGGTTTTCGGTCCTAATTTTTTCAACTTTTTTCGTAGGGATCTTCGTTTAGACCCCCCTTGTGATCTATACCCTATCTATTGGGTCCTTCCGCCACCCCCCTTCCCCGCCACAATAATTTACCTCTCGTGTCGCTCGAGTTTAACACAATAAGCCGTGTATTACTGTTACAAACCGTGTATACACCTCTAGGCAGCGGAAATCATGACGCGAAAATTACGCACGCTATATTCATCCAATACTTGAGAAAGAGAGCACTTACCGACTACCAAAAAATTTAAACATAGTTTCCGTTTCTAAACTACTTCTCGCTTACATGCTTAGCATCAAATATTGAACACATTAACTCATTTCAAAAGTAATCAGACATTTGAATCTATTTTAGAAATGCGAGTTCTGTTCTTTCAATAATGTGGAGTAGGAGTTTATTGGTTCTTTTCTGTAAGACAAACAAAGTAAATATTGGTTTCTGTGAAAAACGGTACACAACTTTTTGATTCCTTCCGGTATTATGTTTACATCGTTCGAGTTTCCATGCACAAGACAGTCACCCAGTATACATTGCAACAGCGTTAACGGCAGTGCGAAACAAATTGTACAAGGAAAAAACCGGACAAGTGCGGATTGGTCTCGCGTTCTTAGAGTTCCGTACAAATTTAATTATTTATATAGATGTTAATAATAATAATAATTTCGGGTCTTTATATTGGACACCACTTTGGCAACGTGTGTGTACTTTAGTATCTAACAGGGGAAAGATTACCTACAGTTTAGCGTGCAGTCCGGACCATGTGTTGTTTCTGGCGATTTCTCGCATCGTTGACAGATAAAGGTTAGATTAAAACGAATAGTGAAAATTCGTGGCCTGTCCGAGATTCGATCACGACCTCTCTGTTTCCAGACACGTGCTTTACCGGTAGAGTACCACCAGGCCCAGCATGCAAGTAGACAGTTCATTTGCAGGTTTTGACGACTAAGTTGTCGAGTATGAAAATATGTGACATATAGGCTGTATGTTTTGATTGCATTGGCTTAGAAGCATTATTTATTTACACCTCCAAGGTACTGTAGCCCTTAGTATCTGACATAAATTGCAACTTGATTCCGATACCCGTTCCTGAAAAAAAGGAATCTCAACAGTCGGACGAACAGATAGACAAACAAACAGACAGACAGACAGACACATCGACGGATAGCAACGTGATCCTATAAGGCTTCCGTTTTTAACGACTGAGGTACGCCATTCTAAAAAGAGAAGAAAAATTATTGTGTTTTTGTGTTGCTTAATTCCAGAGAGTGGGAACGATGATGATGAAGTGGCGCTTACCTAACGTAGCCTGAATGCGTACTAACGCAACGTGTTAGTACAGTGAAACCTAAGCAGAAGAGAACTGGTGTGCGGATAAGAGTTTGGTAGCAGCTGGGCAGAGAACGAGCAGCAAGCGCAGGGGGTTCCCCGAGACGGAGACGGAGACGCAGACGCAGAGGCACCCCCTGGACGCAGGCGCCGGCAGGGTCAATACTCCCCGGGGAAGGGTGGTCAGGGCGCGGGCGTGGCTCCGCCATCTGGCGCTCTGGCCGCTGTTGGGGCAGTCCGCAGCCCGCACCCCTACTCGTAAATTCGGTCGCAGCGTGGGGCATCACAGTCGGTGGGCTCAAGATTTACGGCGCATTATGCTAGCGACGCGTAAGCCGGATGAATAGGGGTCACGCAGTTCTACTGTCGGAGCACGCGCCCGGACCTCGTACATCTGCATCCAGTGACAACCTCGTACCTCAGTGCTGTACTTTAACAAATGACTGTTTACAGAGGCAGGGGTAAAAACTGCCCATAGTCGCTGCAAACACGTTGATGTCTGTAACACGCTTCTTTTCTGTCGCGCATTTGCTTAATATTCGGTTATAGTCCTCTGTCCCTTTGCCAGTTTGATGTTTTACTTTATCTCGTCCTGCCCTGCGCTAATCTTTTCACGACTGCATATCCACTACACAAGCTCCTCGATAATCTGTGTAACACAATCTAATCTCTGTCTGACATTACAGTTATTTTTCTTCTGTGCTCCGCTTTGCAGACCCAGATTATCTAGTATGCTGCAGTAAAGACTCAACTAACATGTGTCTTCTTTTGCAGGAGTTATACGAAGACTTCTTTTTTCCGTTATCCTTCCTACTCCTTGGAGTACTTGCCTCTGGTGTTATCACTCACTGAAAGGCCTGAATGACTCGAGCCTTTGCTCACAGAGCGTCTGCCACTTGTTTTTTGCGATCGGATGTGTTCCCTGGGACTAGAACGCGACTTCAATCTCAGAAGAAAAATTATGTCACGAGAATCCTAAAATTTATGAAGTCCTCTTTCCTATTATACACATGTGTTAATGACATTTGGTGTACCATTTGTGGTCTAAGAAACATTTTGATGTCCAGCTATTCGTTCCACAGTCTCTGTTGAGATCTTTCTGATGTCCTATTTTGTCTACGTTTGGTAACATTTTACGTTTCTTTAGCTGTAAGTATTGTTTCTTTGCGATTACACTAGAACAACGTTTAATAATTGTAAGGGATCCGTGATCCCACGAACATAAATATTAGTATCAGACACCCAGGTCAATAGCAGATAGGAGTCAATTGTCGAGCACTGTAGGAGGCAGTGACATTTGTGTCGAGTGAAGGCAGTACTGGGAAGACGGGCAAGAATGGTGGTCGAGCTGAGTGTGGTGTCAATGGCGCATGTGCCGACTGAGGAGTGTGACAAATGAGCGCGTCCCCCTTATCGTCGTGGGGTTGACCCTCATCAATACCGATTCGCGAGTGATATAAAACCAAAAGTAACAAGTGCCGAATTACGTGTTTTGCGTAAACCGCGTCGGCCAACATCAACCATGGATTGCAGTGAGGATTGTTGTGAATATTAACCGTCATCATTGCGTGTGACGAAGTACTTAAAATCAACAACCAATAACCGATATAACCGTAATTAATCGTTTAAGGCGAAGGTAGCAACTACCTCAGAATTTGTGTGTTAATAGAAAATACATATAAGTTTGTACATCGCAACTTTTGTGGTCTTTAATAAAAAAAACAAAAAAAAAAAAAACGATGGCCTTTCATCCATTAAGTACACGGTCATACAATTATAATAATTGATTGTTTGGCGACTTCGGTAAATCACACAAAACCCAATAAAGGGCATAACGTGGGTGTTTCATAATCATTCAAACTATTTATATTGTGATTTCTCTGTATAAGGTTTTTGTATCTGTACCAACATGTTGGCAGTATGGTTCAATAAACTCAAGGTAAATAAAAATAACACAGATAGAAAAGAAATTTCGTGTGCGTCATCTGACAGAGAGAGTCCAGGATACTAAGATCAGTCACAGCAGTCAAGTGTCTAAGAGTTTCTACCGGGAGAGATTCAAGATGGACGAGCACATTGATCTAGCTTTAGAGGAAGCAGACGCCAATTTCATATTTCTTGGACGAATGCTGAAGACGTGTAACTGATGCAGGGGGATGTCGCTTCATGTCTACAGTGGGTGACATTTATGTTTCGTAGGGCAGCCATCAAACTGCGATTACTATACGTTTGGCCCTAATATTGATTGAAAATTTTATGTTTACAGTAACATTACTGATTTTCGATATGGGTACTTTTTGGATCACTTTATGTGCTTCATTGATACGGTTGAGCTGAACTGCCAGAAGCACCTCAGGAAATCAAACTGTATAATTCCAAAATCGATCACGTGAATTAACACAATCATACTGGCATGTATCACCAGTGGTTGACGACGCTACCAATTATGCTATCAGCGATGCGCTAACGTACGATGTATCACCTATCACTCAGGCGCAACGAACAGCTGTGAGTACAATTTTGTGTCGTCCTTCAACGAGAGAACTTTTCGAACAAATGAGATATCACATAATTTGTGACTAATCTAGTGTCAAATTATTTTTGTGATCTCTAAATGCTTTGAAGGAAAAAATTAAAAGGTCAGTGTATTAAGACAGTAGTCTAACGTGTTTGAATACGCCGCCCCCGCAGCTAGAAACAGGAAAAGCTGCACCGTCAGCTGAAGGAAAGAATGAATACGCATGTCGCCCTACAGCGAGAAACAAAATTATCAGCACCGGCATGAACATGTTAAATACCATCAATAAAATAGCTGAGTGGAATATCCAATAACAGTTTAGGATAATTTTTGCCAAATGCAGACAAACTGCAGGACAAATGGTTCAAATGACTCTGAGCACTATGCGACTTAACTGCTGAGGTCATCAGTCGCCTAGAACTTAAGTTTAATTAGTTCTAACTAACCTAAGGACATCAGACACATCCATGCGCGAGGCAGGATTCGAACCTGCGACCGTAGCGGTCGCTCGGTTCCGGACTGTAGCGCCTAGAACCGCATGGCCACTATGCCCGGCGATGGACAGCAGTCATCATGGGTGCATGAACCATGCGGATGCTCTGGAGGCCCACACACAGCAACGTTCGCCGAACAGTCGTTGAGAAGACATCGCTGGTAGTCCCGTGGTTCATCTGGGAGGTCAGTGTCTCAACTGTTGCACGTCTGTTCTCTGCACACGTGGCTCACCCCCCATGTGTATGACGCGTGGGTGCACCACACTTGCCTCGTTGCCGGTTTTGCACAGCGGCATTTTGCCATACACAGTATACTTTAACCACGGCGGCACGCGAACAGTTTACAAACTTTGCCGTCCCGGAAATGCCTCCACCCTTGGCCCGAAAGCCAATGGTCATTCCATTTTGGACGTCAGATAAATCGCTCCGTTTCCGCATTACGACAACGGCTGCATTTTTTCAGCGTTTCCCTACTCGCTTTATATACCCTCCACTGCTAGTGCTGACGCCTGTCGTCTGTGAGTGCTTATTGCACGTTGACGTCGAACATAGGCGCTGGTCACATTAATGTGCCTGGACAGTGTATATACGCACTAAATCGGAGAACCTACACCTCGTGAAACAGTAAAAGAAACATATTTATTACCTCAACATACGTCTCGTTTGAGGACCGTAGGATAGAAATAAAGAAAAGAAAAACACGAGCTTAAACTGAAGGGCATCAGTAGCCCGCTCTGCAAGTAATGCTAATGGAATAGAAGCAAGTATTAAAGTCTCCTCAGAAGCAAAGAGTGGATGGGGTCTATCTACCACGTCCCTCCTGCTACTGCACTTCACCCTTTGGCTCCTTCGTAATCCATGTTTAATGTGGAAACAAGCACTCGTTGTAAATTTCCCGAATCACAGAGAGATAGTAAGTGCACTTTCATAACTCGTCTTTATCTTACTTTGTCACAGAAACATGTTTTTAGGGTCCAGGACAGCGTGATTCATCGCCCCCTCGCGGCGGCGGGTTGATCAGATGCTAACGGCGTGTACACCAGCGCGTGCCCGAGGCAGCTGCCAGCGCTGAACCGCAGTGTTTAAGGGGTCGGCGGCATGCGAGCCGTCCTTAATGCCCGGCCGGCGTGTTTACGCCAGATTCCCTGAGTGAGTAATTCCTGGCGTGAATGTTATCGCGAGCATGAATCAGCGGTGCCCGGCGACGCGTGGGCAGGTGCACTGTCTGCGCCAGCTGTGAAGACCACGAGAGCGTGTCCGAAAAGTCAGCGTATTTCAAACAAGTCGCACTATAATGTGTGCAGTACTAATTTACGGCGGAGCGTTATCTACTGTATGATGGCAGTCAGCATAAGCCGGTACGCTGTTTGCTTGACAGTTTACAAAGAAGGACGGAAGATTAGGGTTTAACGTACCGTCGATATCGAGGTAACTGGAGACGGAGCACAAGTTTGAACTGGGGAAGGAAGAAAGCTGTGCCCTTTAAAGAAGAACCATTCCGGCACTCGCCTTAAGCGATATTTGGAAGCAATGAAATTAAAATCTGGCCGTCCATACATGGATTTGATCCACAGTCCTCCCGAATATAAGTCCAGTGACTTAACACTGCGTCAGCTGGTCAAGTCTCAAATCATTAGTTGTAGTGTTGGGGTATCATCAACATTGTCTGGCGATTAAATTTAGAAATACTTGTCACACTATAAAACGGTTGCCAAGAAAACGTTGCTTATTTAACTTTTTGAATAAATATTGAAATTACAGGTCACCATCCCTAACAACCAATATTCACAACGAGTGTTATTGTCAAGTTTGACAAGCCTACTGGCATTAGGCGGTTGAAATAGTTGTTACACGATGCCTAAATAGCTCGTTGCACGCATTTCTGAATTATTTTACTTCACTTCGGCAGCGACGCCGAACAATATTGGGCTGCTCTGATAATATTAGTGTTGGGCATGGCGTTGAAGAATGAACAATACCTCTTACGTGATATGTATGGTCTTTGCAAGATACTATATATCTGATAAAGGGCACTGGTATGATCGTCTCGCAGCGGTGTTGTTCTTCCAAATGGTTCAAATGGCTCTCAGTAGTGTAGGATTCGACCTTTGAGAACATCAGTCTCCTGTAACTTTGGACTTCTTAAACCTAACCAACCGAAGGATATCACACACATCCTTGCCCGAGACAGGATTCGAACCTGCAACCGTAGCAGTCGCGCGGTTCCGGATTGAAGCTCCCTGGAACCGCTCGGCCACAGCGGCAGGCTTCTTCCATTTACACTGGATTAGAAGAAATGTTTTGGAAATTGCGAATACGATTACACTTCAGCTACACAATTTATTAGTGACATGTGATAATTTGTGGTGGACCAGGACTCGAACCCGGATTCCCTGATTTACGAGATTGGTCGCTTTAACCATTTATGTTAGCCGAGCACACCTCCAGGATCGATCCAAACCTCCACTTCTCCTACAGTCTGCGTCCCATACTGCTAGCACATTATGTGATCCCACTCAGGGAAAGTCAGTTTGCCTTTGCTTTGGCATGAAATACACTTAACGCAGTGTCTGTATTTTTCAGTGTGTGTACGTCGATGCAAATGTCCTTCAGACATGCATGCTTTATTTTCTGGGAGCACTGCCAGCTACCTGATTAATCGGCTATCTTTTTTTTTCAGATGTTTTAAGGTCCGTTCGGCGTAGTCCTTAAAGCGTAAAGACACTTCGTGTAAGTTGTGAGTGAAGTCGACCATAGACCAGTACAAAAAAATGTATTCGACGATCTTATTATACAATTTAAGTAAACGAGGGAAAAATGTAAACCAGAACAGGTAGAATTCTAATGTAATACGACTGAGAACAAATTTGGGCCTGTTTTCTTGAACATTGTGCGATTCAGATCTTTATCTCTGATTGAATCGTTCAGATTTATAAAACATGGTGTTTCGCTTAATATGTATACCTCTTATGTTCAATGTGTGTGAAATCTTTTGGGACTTAACTGCTAAGGTCATCAGTCCCTAAGCTTACACATTACTTAACCTAAATTATGCTAAGGACAAACACACACACACACACACACCCATGCCCGCACACCTCCTCCGCGACCATCAGCACAGTCCATGACTGCAGTGCGTTAGACCACTCGGCTAATCCCTCGCGGCTATACCTCTTATATTTCACAAACATTTCAAGGTCTAGAAATTGATGTTTCATTAAGAGATTATACGGAAAGAGACAACGATTTCGGTTTATCGATAGGACTATTGACGTTATTCTTCTAAGGCAGTGCTGCTCAGCCTGAATATATTGAAATAGTTACATTTTGGACCATCAAAAACTGCTAGGGAATATTGCCTGTGCTGAATAACTATTTCCGTCCGTGTGACCAGCCTCAACTCTACATGGATCAAACTTTATCGAGTGTACGTACGGAGGTGCTCAAGTAAGTTACATCGTCATTCAGACTAGTATTAATGATCCATAACTACTGAAAACTTTACTTAAAGGAACGTTTTTGTGAATGGTTATTGTATGAACATTCTACACACAGTTTACCGTGATGGCTGAGACGTTTGCATAAATGCACTGGGTATAAAGCACAACACGTAGAGTTTAGAATGGTCATGTGACTGGAATTCACACCTTTTTGTGGTCATCCAAGAAACTATATCAGTACTCATTTTTTTATCCACCGAGGTATTGAAGCATCAGTGATTTATGCAATTACGTAATGGTTTTTAATATATGAAGTGAAGTGGAGCGTTTTTACACTAATAGCAAGGAAACGATAAGGGACTTATTCAGGAATCCGAACTAATCGCAGCAGTCACCGCCTCGAGACATCACCATCCGTCGCAATGAGATTCGGTCCTAAAGACTCTGTCTAGTCCATTGCACTCGAACAGACAAGGAGAGCGTCGTCGGATAATTACACCTACGACTGGTGTTCCGAAGGAATGGATACTCGTAGTGTTAGACTGAAGGGCACTCAAAGTTTGACTATGACGCCTGTTAAAGAGGTTCAGACAGAGACCGCGGAAGAGAAGCCCAAAATCGCTTATCTACGTTGTGCTGGTCCAGAGTCCGGAAAGATTGATAGGCTCCTACGGAAACATGGCATCCAGTGTATTGCGCTCCGTTAAACTAATGTAAGAAGTATCTTCTGTAATGTTAAAGACGATCTACGTGTCGGAAAGCCGGGCGTGTGTCGCATTCCATTCGAGAGTGACATGTCTTACAGCTTCGAAGGACGGAGTGAGCGTCGGGAATCGAACTTAGCTGTAAATAGAGACCAACAACAGCCTACAGTCTGGTTAGAGACCAGGCAGCGAGTGCACGTGACAGCAAAACTTGCAGCACCTGAAGAAGACCGATGGGTCAGTGGTCGAAATACTGTCCAGATAATAGAAACAACTCAGCTAAATATTCGAAAGCTCATTATTACTCACGTCTTGGTTTGTGAAAAACCTCAACAAATGCGACAACAGCAGAGGTTAAGCTACAGCATGTGAGGTGGAATCATGCATGATAATCTCATTGGTCCATGCGTCTTTTCGCAACGTTTTACAGGACAAACGTACCCACAGTTTCTGAGACATGAGTTGCTTCATGTACTTTACGATATGCCTCTAGATGTCATCCAACGAATGTGGTTTATGCACGATGGTACTCCACCTCACTTTACACGCACATCGATAACCAGTTTCCGAACAGGTGAACTGGACGAATGGGATACGTTGCATGGCATGCCCATTCACCAAGTTTGAATCCAGTGGATTATTTTCTTTGGCGGTATTTAAAACACTTGATGTCTTCGACTCCTGTATCCAATGTCGATGTTCTGAGCGAGTGTATCGAAAATGGATTTGACCAAAAATGAAACATACCAGGAGTTTTCCGCAACGTACAGCGAAATACGGGACGCAGGCTCAGGGTATGTATGGAAGCAGGAGGTCGTCACTCAGAGCCAAATGTGCTTAGCACATTTTTTGTGCCATGAATAATAAATCCACCATACCTATCTAACACAGGATCCCTAAAGTTTCTCACACACGTTCTGTTTACCTTGTATGTTAGGAGGCGTACCTTGTCTGGGACAAGGAAGTGTTAGTGATGGTGGACCAAACTGACTTCGACTGAACCAGTAAATCACCCACTCTTGGCTTGCAGCGGGACGTGCTAAACTTCCTTTCACTACTGCGCATCTCTCCTTCGTATCTGTACTCTTCTCTACACTGCAGACATAAGTCTTACACGAAGTACAACGCTGCAGGAACCTTGGAAGGAATAAGCGCTAAATTAGGGTTAAGTTCTGGGGGGGGGGGAGAGGGAGAGAGTTTTTTACCCGTCCCCCACCCCCCAATAAACAGAACTGGCCATCACCCCACCTTTAACGTGGCTACGATTTTAGGAACAATAACAAAAAAATATAGACGAAACATTTTAATGTAATAACAACACTCATAATAAATAATCATTTGTTTGCTTCAGTGTTTAGTAGAAATGCTCGGTAGAAACCGATATCAGAACAACTTCCCAGAAATTCAGAAATTGCAGTTCAGAGGAACACAGATTTACTAAAAGAATGACTCGAAAATTTTTGAAGCACTTGTGTCATGGCTTGATTTCAGAACAATAATTGCAATAAAGTCTCTATTCTTTCACAGCATCTGAACCCTTCATTCTGCACTTTTTTTAGAGCATCAAATAATTTTTTTGTACTTGATATTGTTCAAGGATGTCAGGGGAAGTGCTGAGGAAATGATGCATTCTTAATTCTGGAAAAAACATTTTTTTTTTACACTTTGTATTGATGTTGGTTGGTTGACTGACCGATTGATTCGGGACAGGAGACCAAAGAGTGGCGTTATCGGTCTCATCGAATTAGGGAATGATGGGGAAGGAAGTCTGCCGTGCCCTTTCGAAGAAGCCATCCCGGAATTTGCCTGGAGCGATGTAGAGAAATCACGGAAAACCCAAATCAGGATAGGCGGACGCGGGTTTCAACCGTCGTCCTCCCGAATGCGAGTTCAGTGTGCTAACCAATGCGCCACCTCGCTCGGTACACTTTGCATTTACGCGAAACCGTGTGAAACTCGTCATATCCACTCATCAGCGACACTTTGCACTTATGCAAAACCACGTAAAATTTACATCATTAACAAATAGTTGTTAGGTTTAAAAACATGGTTTTAAACATCAAATGAACAACAGTTACGATAGTATTAGTGTAATGTCGAAAATGGATAGATACCACGCGTCTTTAGATACTATGAAATGCCAGAAAGCAATTTTTGTCTTTATTTAAAGATTACTAGGCGAATCACAATGTTCCCAGATGCTCCAATATCCGATTCATTATCTAATCTGATTCTTTTTTTGTCCACTGTAGATTTCAATTCTGTGTGCATGTCGCATTTCTCGAAACAAAACAAAAAGTTTATGCTCAACCTTATGTACTTTATCTTTCATATATATCTTTATGCTGTGCCTTGCTTTGTTTGCCCAGATTTGTTCATCAATTGGCAAACGCTCACTCATTGCAACTGAAAGAAATTTTTTATTCACATGATTAGTTAGAGGTTCAGTTTTGTACAATTTGACATGACCTTGGCTCTCATTATCTGGTCGCTTCGTATTGTCACTGAAATGCAAGGTGGTCATTAGACTCTCAAAGCATATCTGAGACATAGTCTGTTTTAATAGCTCAGCACCAATAACATCGTCCCACAGATCACGAACAGCAGTAGGACGAGGCAAAGAGGTAATAACGCATATTCCTGTAAATTGATGAATGCCATGAACATTGCAATGAAATTTTTGGTTTGGGTTTTTCGCTGTGCTGCTAATTTGTTATCGTTCACGTGTGGCTAGGGGCATTACTACGCACTACTGCACATATGCAAACAAAGCTGATTCATGTACTAACTATAGTAGTTACGCATTTATCAGCAGAAGTATAAACTGATCTGAACTTCATATTCTCCAGAGGTTATAGAAGCACTATGCATTTTTCTGCGTCCACGTGTCCTTGCTTACAGCTACCAACAATCAACATCAAAAGAGAGCAGTGTGTGCCAGCCTGGCAATGCTACACGGAGCAACACAGATTGTCGCGTCATGAACTCAGCAGCTCATGCTAATGGCAGGTTCTCTTCGATTGCCGCCTTAAAGTTGCACTGTCCATCTGCAAGGCGGTTTCCAGTGTTAAATTTCAAGGACAACGATGAAAAAGAAAGTTCCATCTTTGATATGCACATATGCAAAGTGCAATGAAGAGTTAAGCTACAAAATACAAAATCTTAATGTACCTCATCATTATCAGTATTTCATTCAACGCTACGACTGCCAACATCGACCTGCAGGCTATGTTCTGCAAGCGTGTTAATAAGGGGAATGCAATTTCTTTCCTTTTCCCTCTACGTTCGGGAAGTCGATATTTCTTTCATTTTTTCCCATTAGAAGGGGCTCTTCACCTTTCTGTCTTCCTTTACTCGTCTTGCTGTTGTTTGCAGGTTCTGCGTGTGGACTCACGAATCACAACGGATTTGTTGTTGACAGTAAGTACAGTCACAGCATATGAATGTGTGCGTTTCCTTCCTGTACTGTCAGCAGCAGGGCATTAGGTCAGAGGCACACCCACCTGGAAGGGCCTCATGGAAGCTAGAGGAAAAAAAGAGAAAGAAAAGGAGCGTTTGGAAAGTCCGTGCAAAAATAAAAATTACTTACATGTTTGGGGTAAACCTTTTTTTATTTTTTGACATAGAATCCTTTTAGACTTATACATTTCATCCAACGCTGTTCTAATTTGTGGATCCCTTCCGAATAATAGGAATTGTCCAGGTCTGCAAAATGGCTATTAGTTGCTGGAATCACCTCCTCATTTGAATAAAATCTTTGTCCCGCCAGTCATTTCTTAAAATTGGGGAACAAATAGTAGTCCGAGGGAGCCAAGTGTGGAAAATAAGGAGGATGTGAAACGAGTTGGAATCCTATTTCCATCAATTTTGCGATAACAGCTGCTGAGGTGTGTATTGGTGCATTGTGATGGAAAAGGACTTTTCTGCGGTCCAATCGCCGGCGCTTTTCTTGCAGCTCTGTTTTCAAACGGTCTAATAGCGATGAACAATATGTATCTGTAATAGTTTTATCCTTTTCAGATAGTCGATGAGGATTATCCCCTGCGAATCCCAAAAGACAGTCGCTATAACACTTCTGGCCAAAGGAATGGTCTATGCGTTTTTTGGTGCAGATTCTCCCTTGGTAACCCATTGTTTAGATTGTTGTTTGGTCTCAGGAGTATAGTAATGTACCCATGTTTCATCGACAGTGACGAAACGGCGCTTAAAGTCCTGCGGATTCTTCCTGAACAGCTGCAAACCATCCTCGCAACACTTCACACGATTCCGTTTTTGGCCAAACGTGAGCAATCGCGGAAACCATCTTGCGGATAGCTTTCTCATGTCCAAATGTGTATGAAAAATATTATGTACCCATTCATTCGAGATGCCGACGCACCTTAACTCTTTTGTCATCCATCACCATATCATGGATTTTATCAATGATTTGCGGAGTCGAAACCTCCACAGGGCGTCCAGAACGTTCAGCATCACTTGTGCCCATATGGACACTCCGAAAATTTTGAAACCACTTATAAACTGTTCTAATCGAAGGTGCAGAGTCACCTTAATGTTTATCAAGCTCTTCTTTAGTCTCCGGAGGCGTTTTTCCTTTCATAAAGTAATGTTTAATCACCACACGAAATTCTTTTTCGTCCAGTTTTTGACAATCACTCCACTTCCACTCGCGGATCGCGCGAGGGAAAAACGACTGTCTGAACACCTCAGTACGAGCTCTAATTTCCCTTATCTTTGAATGGTGATCATTGCGCGATTTGAAAGTTGGTGGTAATAATATACGCTCTACATCCTCGGTGAAGATCGGATTTCGGAGTTTAGTGAGCAGCCCTTTCCCTTTAGCGCGCCGTCTGTCTGCAAGTGTGTCCCACTTCAAACTTTCTATGAGATTTGTAACTCTCTCGCGATGGCTAAATGTACGAGTCGCGAATCTTGCCGCTCTTCTTTGGACGTTCCCAATCTCTTGAATCAGACCCAACTGGTAAGCGTTCCATACAGACGAACAGTACTCTAAGATTGGACGAACTAACGTATTGTAAGCAATTTCCTTTGTTGAAGGACTGCATCGCTTCAGGATTCTACCAATAAACCACCATCTAGAGTTTTCCTTACTCGTTACTTGTGTAATCTGATCATTCCATTTTAAATCATTTCGAATAGTCAGTCCCAGATACTTAACGGACGTTACCGCTTCCAAAGACTGGGCATTTATTTTGTACTCTTACATTAATGGGGATTTTCGCCTTGTTATACGCAGTAGGTTACATTTACTAATATTGAGAGATAATTGCCAGTCATTACACCACGCATTAATTTCCTGCAAATCCTCGTTGATCTGTTCACAACTTTCGTGTGATACTACTTTCCTGTAGACTGCAGTATCATGGGCAAGCAGTCTAATGCCGCTGTCAAAACCATCAACCAGATCGTTTATGTAAATCGTAAAAAGCAGGGGACCTATTACGCTGCCCTGGGGCACACCCAAAGAGATGAACCACACTAAACCTCATGGCAATCCGATGGAGGATTGTGGGTTTGGTGAACGTCTGGAAAAAGTTACTTGCCACCATTTGTAGTGCCAACAGCGAAACACGGTGGAGGTACTGTTCTGTATGGGAGTGTTTTCTGTCGATTGGTTCTGGATCCTTATTACGCTTAAGAAACACTAAATGTGTAAAGTCTATACAATGTACAGCCCCCCCCCCCCCCCCCGGGCCTAATGGAGCACATTTGGGATGATTTAGCACATCGGCTTCACTCCATATCCCAGCGCCCAACATTGCCATCTTATCTCGTTTCGGATCCTGAGGGAGAATGAGCTGCCATTTATTCACAGATATTCAGACACCCCACTGATAACGTCTACAGGAAGAGTTCCAGCTGTGAGAAAGGCGAAATCTAAACACCATCCACATTAACGTCCGCTAGTAGGTGTCCAGATACTTTTCAGATAGTGTATACACGTGTAAATACCAACGCTTGTAGTTCAACATGGTTCAAATGGCTCTGGGCACTATGGGACTTAACATCTGAGGTCATCAGTCCCCTAGAACTTAGAACTACTTAAACCTAACTAACCTAAGGACATCACACACATCCATGCCCGAGGCAGGATTCGAACCTGCGACCGTAGCGGTCGCGCGGTTCCGGACTGAAGCGCCTAGAACCGCTCGGCCACGTCGGCCGGCTAAACGCTTATAGTAAAATGTTTTTGGGGGGGGGGGAGGGGGGGAATTTCATGACCCTTATGACCCTCCACCACACTGGGTCCCCGCCTGGAAGAAACCCCAACGCAGAGGCAAGAAGGAGCGCAGCAACGCGTGTTGGGCGCACCGCGTCCTCCATTGTGTGAGTGGCCAAGGGAAGGCGCATTAAGCGGTCAGCAGCAAGCCGAGGGCCGAGCTTTAGATTTCAATTAGTACTCCCCCGGCGCACGTGCTCTGACCCGGACCGCCGCCGCCGACACAAAGGGCTGTACCTGTGTTGGTACAACCGGACGCGTAATCCTGTGCAGGTGTGTCCACCGGCAGTAAGGCGCGCGCGGCTTCCAGGAAATTTATTCTGTGAGCTTCGAGATATGTATATGCAGACTATGTAGGCTAAGCGGTGTTGCCACTAAGCTTTGGTTCCTGCAAGCTGTGTGCCATAATTCTGAATATTTGCAATGTTCTTGGCTAACAGGTAAAGTTAGAACTAACCTCAGACTACACGCAAATGACGTAGTTATCTATAATGAAACAATACCTGATGGGACTTAAAAGCGTTGCCAAGATTGGCAACTTTCTTTAAATGTTCAGAGATGTAAAATTGTGCACTTCACAAAACGAAGAAGAGTAGTATTCTATGGCTACAGTGTCCGTGAGTCACAACAGGAATCAGTAAGCTCATAGAACTACCGGAGTGTAACGAATTGTGGCGATATGAATCAGAACGATCATAAAGGCTCCCTCCTAGATATAGCAGATGGTTCAGCGGTTCATTGGTAGGATACTGGAGAAATACTGTCAGTCAACAAAGCCGATTGATTACAAAATATTGGTCCTATCCATTGTAGAAGATTGCTACAGCGTGTAGAATCCATACCGAATCAGAGTTACAGCGGATACAAAGAAGGTCACCACGAATGGTCACTGATTTGTTTCTGACTCACACGAGTGAGTCCACAGAAATGCTGTAAAAACTGAACATACATAGATATCAGCTATCTCGCGAAACCCAACTCGTTAAGTTTCAGGCATCAGTAAAAATGACGAGTCTGGGAACACACTACAAATTCCCACGTATAGCAGCCCCAGAGACTCTGAAGAGAAGATTAGACTAATTACATCGTACACAGAGGCAATTAAGCCGTCATTCTTCTGGAGTTCCATACGTGAGAATGGAACGGGAAGAAACCATAATTAGCGGTGTAATGGGAAGTATCATCCGTCATGTGGCGTATAAATGTAGAAGCAGATATGTGCATTCTAATGAGGAAAAAAGCCTTCTTGGAAACAGAAATAGATGACCAGATGCTCACTGATAGTCTGTGGATGTCTTCAACGTGAATGTTTCACAGGACACTCGTCCCCAACAACTTTATCTTCGCGACATTCGATCTGAGCAAATGATTTTCCACTTACTTTTATCTCCTGCATGAGAGTCCAAATGGACGTTATTGTGTCACCCGTCAGACCGGACTCCATTCCGATTAAATGACGAAACTACTAAATTATTTAAGACTTTAATGAATTATCTTTTCACAGCCACTGATAGATTATTGTTATCCTTAGGAATGGTTTAGAGATTTTAAAACTCATTCACAGATGTTTTCAGTTCCAATGTTGGGTCTCATACCAATGAAATTTTCAGCGCCACACAGACTGTTCACGATGGAATTAATAAGTATCATCTTCCGTTAATTACTGATGTGACTATTTTTCTGAAGCAGGCAGCATCATATGAGGCTGGCTTTCTCATACTTCGTTAAGATGCGGACTAGCGGAACCTCTCATGGAGGCTGTCAGAATGCGACTGCCATCCAGTTAACATTTATTCAGCAGCTGTATGGCGAGAGGCGACCCATTCATCCTCTCTGGCAGAAATAACAAAAGGAGCCGGCGCTCTGAGTCTGCCTAAAGAGATAAAGTATTGTGCCACAGAAAGATATCAAGGGCAAATGCAAAATTTTCTTTAAGTTTTCTCCAGACAGCGCTAAGCCATGTCGGAGCAGACCAGCGTGCTTTGTGGCAAGCGGAATGACCAACTGCCAGAGATCCAGTATTGCAAATAACATGTCATACCCTAGAAGCTATTGCTTCATGTCGCTTGAGCGAGAAGTCTGAATCATTAATACAACAACATGACCTCACTGAGGTGGGATCAAACGTCATTCTGACAGCACAGTGCGATGCCACAAGAAGAAGATGATGGCCCACAAGAACACCTATCACTCTGCTAACATAATGGGAAGCCTCTAGCTGAAGCACTGAAAGCCACTGTTGTGACACCAAAATGTGAGAAAGATCGCTGATGAGCCCAGAAAACGAGGACAAACGCAGTCAACTTTGGCGAGACATCATGTCATTACGTCTGGCAGACAGCACTAAATACTCGGCTTCCAAGCCCACTGTTCGGTTCAAATTAGCCGGTTACAATGCAGACTCTGTGAAATGCTGCCTACCTTTTTCCACATGACTTCTTCCTTGGAAATTGCTCTCCATCTGGTCTGCTGACCCTGAACTTTATGAGCTGCCAGCATCTCATCTGCTGATGTGAAGTCTTGGGGACACCCACCTCTGGCTTGTTGAGAACCAAACTGTTGATGTTTTGTGCAACATCAAGCTGTTGCTGATGTCTGGGGTGCACGTTAAAGGCTGCTACCCCGGCTTGCATCTGTGACCAGACACCGGCGTTCACGGCAACCTCTGGTGGTGAGGCATGCCACAACTCTGCACTACCATCTACATTTAGTCAGGTGCACCCCTTCGATGTTCGCGAGAATGCCATAGTAAAAAGCAGTCTACGACCTTGTAGTCGACGCTTCTGTGTGAGGTATGCCTGCCGCCGGCTGCCCTGCACTACACTGCACTGCACGGTGGTATTAAATGGGTGGCCTTGATGGAGACAACGGCCTAGAGAGAGTGATGAGCATGCATGTCAGCGCTTTCCACTCTGTGTGCTGCGTCGGTGGCCCTCTTCACTGCTGACGTGGAGAAGATGACTAAATTGTAACACTTAACTCGAATAAGTGTATGTTGTGCTAGTGCTGTTTCACTATCACACAGAGTACCTAGTGACTTTCATCATCGTACTCCATGCCTCGCCATACTGCAAGGTTCTCAGTGCAGGTCCTTACGAAAGAAATGATAATTAAATAGAAACCCTTAGCTGCCATCTGGTGTTGTTGATATACATCGATGGGGACAGCTGAAAATGTGTGCCCCGACCGCGACTCGAACCCGGGATCTCCTGCTTACATGGCAGACGCTCTATCCATCTAAGCCACCGAGGGCACAGAGGATAATGCGACTGCAGGGACTTATCCCTTGCACGCTTCCCGTGAGACCCACATTCCCAACTGTCCACAACCTACTTTCGTAGTGTTCCTAATAAATATTTGCCCATTCACGCATTACTTGCGCCAGACTAAGCTGACGAGTCCCGTAAGAGTTCGGGCAAAGCGTGTGCATACGAGTCAAATCGTGTGCATACGAGTCATGTGGCACTGTGGGCTGGCAGACCACGAGAGGGAGGTTCAGCTGCGCGATCCCCCGTTGGCACAAAATAGCATCTTTCCTCGCTATATCAGATCTGTGTCTTTAGTGTATCTATTGAGTTTAGGTAACTGTAAGACATGTCTGTGTAATCTAGTGATATGTTTGTTTAGAGAGATGAGAGAAGGGAGAGGGTGAACTTGTTGCTGAAGCATAGCTTACTCCTCACGAATAGCACCAAAGAATACATCTGACAGACGGATCACCGTCAACAGTGCCATATGCCCTCACAAAATAATACACTGCAGAGATGTTTCTAATTTAGCCCAAAGGACTGGCGCGAAGTCTGATGGTCGGAAAGTGTGTAGCACCACTTCTCCTGAGTTATCCTTGCTGCAAAATGTTGCCAATGAAAATTTCTTCCACCATCAGGAGCCCAAATGGCTACTTTCGAGGTGAAAAATTGTGCACTAGCAAGCTCAGGTACGGAGCACAGTAGAAGTAAGTGATTTATTGGCAGTCACATCATATTCCCAGTCAGTATTTCCAATGGCACAACAAACATCCACAGTACTAAATGTCTAGAATGGCCCCACTTCCAAGACGCCATCTAACGGCTTCCAGGGACAACAAAAATTTGATTCTCTCTGTTTCATATAATTACTGAACGAATTTAAAAAATCTAAAATGCTGTCATGATCCACTCATCAAGAAGTGTAATCTTACGCTATTAAAGTTTAACACATCAAGACAGATAGTTTGTTTGTACATCTTGAGGAATCGTAACTGTCAGTGCACAAATTGCACAGGCTGTATTCATTCAGTATTTAAGAATGAGAGCAGTTAGGTACTTCCTGCATAGTTTACACACAATTTCAAACCTTTTCGAAACGTGTTCTCGCTGACGCCCCCCACAAAATTGTGAGAGGAAGGAAATTTATCGCTAAGTAGAACTTCAGCATCAGACAGGACTTTTTAATTCTTCTTTACTACTTAATCAATTCGGAACACATTTTGCAGGCAGTATCTACGTATACCACTGATTATACTTGCAACATTGCATCACTGTTCAACACATATTTCAGGAGACATGACGTCGTTAACATAGAAATGCTTTAAAACAAGTTTTTATTGGAACAGAGTTTTTGAGGTTGTTTTATACACTCCTGGAAATTGAAATAAGAACACCGTGAATTCATTGTCCCAGGAAGGGGAAACTTTATTGACACATTCCTGGGGTCAGATACATCACATGATCACACTGACAGAACCACAGGCACATAGACACAGGCAACAGAGCATGCACAATGTCGGCACTAGTACAGTGTATATCCACCTTTCGCAGCAATGCAGGCTGCTATTCTCCCATGGAGACGATCGTAGAGATGCTGGATGTAGTCCTGTGGAACGGCTTGCCATGCCATTTCCACCTGGCGCCTCAGTTGGACCAGCGTTCGTGCTGGACGTGCAGACCGCGTGAGACGACGCTTCATCCAGTCCCAAACATGCTCAATGGGGGACAGATCCGGAGATCTTGCTGGCCAGGGTAGTTGACTTACACCTTCTAGAGCACGTTGGGTGGCACGGGATACATGCGGACGTGCATTGTCCTGTTGGAACAGCAAGTTCCCTTGCCGGTCTAGGAATGGTAGAACGATGGGTTCGATGACGGTTTGGATGTAACGTGCACTATTCAGTGTCCCCTCGACGATCACCAGTGGTGTACGGCCTGTGTAGGAGATCGCTCCCCACACCATGATGCCGGGTGTTGGCCCTGTGTGCCTCGGTCGTATGCAGTCCTGATTGTGGCGCTCACCTGCACGGCGCCAAACACGCATACGACCATCATTGGCACCAAGGCAGAAGCGACTCTCATCGCTGAAGACGACACGTCTCCATTCGTCCCTCCATTCACGCCTGTCGCGACACCACTGGAGGCGGGCTGCACGATGTTGGGGCGTGAGCGGAAGACGGCCTAACGGTGTGCGGGACCGTAGCCCAGCTTCATGGAGACGGTTGCGAATGGTCCTCGCCGATACCCCAGGAGCAACAGTGTCCCTAATTTGCTGGGAAGTGGCGGTGCGGTCCCCTACGGCACTGCGTAGGATCCTACGGTCTTGGCGTGCATCCGTGCGTCGCTGCGGTCCGGTCCCAGGTCGACGGGCACGTGCACCTTCCGCCGACCACTGGCGACAACATCGATGTACTGTGGAGACCCCACGCCCCACGTGTTGAGAAATTCGGCGGTACGTCCACCCGGCCTCCCGCATGCCCACTATACGCCCTCGCTCAAAGTCCGTCAACTGCACATACGGTTCACGTCCACGCTGTCGCGGCATGCTACCAGTGTTAAAGACTGCGATGGAGCTCCGTATGCCACGGCAAACTGGCTGACACTGACGGCGGCGGTGCACAAATGCTGCGCAGCTAGCGCCATTCGACGGCCAACACCGCGGTTCCTGGTGTGTCCGCTGTGCCGTGAGTGTGATCATTGCTTGTACAGCCCTCTCGCAGTGTCCGGAGCAAGTATGGTGGGTCTGACACACCGGTGTCAATGTGTTCTTTTTTCCATTTCCAGGAGTGTACATGGTAGTTCGATTTCTTAAAGGATAGGGTATGGGGAAAATTATTGGTAAAATGAAGCATGCGCGTAATACTTCTCCCGAGAAATGCAAAAGTAAGTTCAATAAACAGAAAAAAAATTGGAAATTTGTGGTAAGGTCTTATGGGACCAAACTGCTAAGGTCATCGGTCCCCAAGCCTACACACTACTTAAACTAATTTACGCTGTGGACAACACACGTACACCCATGCGCGAGGGAGGACCACAACCTTCGACGTGGGGAGCCGCACGGACCGTGACAGGCGCCTCAGACGACGCGGCTACCCCCCCTCCCCCCCCCCCCCCCCCCCGCGCGGCGCAGAAACAGACTTTTCATCACTGCAATGTTAATGAAATTTTTGGAATGGGTATGGAGTATTATTTGAACTGTCTGACACGTAAAGTGCAATCTCTAGCGTATTATTTTTATATTTTTGAGGAAAAGTCCACCGTAATTCGCAGTTTATCTTGGTGTAAATAAAGTATGAGCCACCGCTGCATAGTCTCATCTTTTGTGTCATTTGAAAGGGGCCCCGTATAATAGAAACAAATTTACGAGAGGAGGCGGTGACGGGGTTTCTGGGAGGCGGTGAATATTTGAAGAGAGCCGCGCGCGGCCTACACAGCGGCTGGGGGCTTAGTATTTATGAAGAGCGGCGGGGGGTGCAGATCCCACGGGACGCCACACCGCGCCATGACGCCCATTCTGCATAATGTGTGCGGCCGTGGCTTTGCTATGCAGTCTGTGCCGGTCTCTCCTGGGAGGCGTAAAAGAGGAAGACCAGGAGCACGTAGAGGCACGACTATAAATCTTCCCATTCCCTGAAGCATCGCCACGTTTCGTGGTTTATCCACGCCCAGTATTGCTTATGACAGCAATACGAGAGGAAACATACGCTGCTCACATGCCAAGGCTGCAATAAAACTGACTTATGGTTTGCCTTCCTCCAAGCTGAGAGCGCTCTGAAGTATTCATCAGCGTGGAGGGAAGGAATGTTGTAAGTCTTACATGTTTTCGATCAGAGAGACATTACGGACGATGCACTAGCTCTGTTAGGCAAGAGTAGGAAAGGAAATGGACTGCCAGTTTGTTGAAGGACCATAGGAAAATTTGCAGGGGTTAAGTGGGGAAACCACGAATAGCCTTAATCAGGTTGGACGGCCGAGGGTTTAACTGTCGCTACTCTCCAGTAACCGTGTAGATATGTTCGCTAACTTACTGGGAATCAGCTTAAAGTTTGGTTTGAGCGGAAGAGTACCTTGCTTAGAATGGTGCTATTGGAGGTGCAATGTCCGTGCCACAGTACCACCTATGGCCCGGCCCGTTCAGCCAGTCACGGCGGACGTTACAATTCAACACCGAATCCGAGCCGCGATGCAGTAATAGGGCGCGTCACGGCAGAAGGCGCCTTGGGTAGAAACAGACAGGGATGGGGAGGGGGAGGGGGAGGGAGGGAGAGGGGGAGAGAGAGAGAGAGAGAGAGAAAGTTAATGACAATAGGGAAAAATTGTACACGTCGAAAACTGCAAGTGGCCACTCTCACGTACTTTACGGTGATACGCGGTTTGGAAAGCTGCTTAACTTTTAACATGCCACTCAACGAACTATAGTAAGCAAAACCAAAATGTAGTTTATAGTAAAGTCATTGCACTGTGATGTTATTACTCCTAACACGCGAGAAATTGACCTCCCATCTCTACTTGTCGCTCACACTCGTATGATGCTCAGAATTTGTCAAGCTACAATAGCTGAATGCTGCGGCACATCGTAATCGTTCTGAAGCGATGTTTGTCGGTACATGATGTAGAAAAACGATAAACAGTGTGTTGCAGTTTACTACTGTAATTCTGTAATGAGGAATGGTATTTTTTGACGTATAGTTTTTTTTTTTCTACTTGTGACTCAAGAAAATTTAAAGCTGCGAGTTTAGGAGAACACTTTATCAGCGAAATGGAAACACTGGTTTTAATTTGTAAATAAATTAAAAAATAGGCCACTATATTGTTTCAATCGAGATCGTAGAAAGAGGCACTATGATTACAGAAAGTCAAAAATGGTTCAAATGGCTCTGAGCACTATGGGACTCAACATCTGAGGTCATCAGTCCCATAGAACTTAGAACGACTTAAACCTAACTAACCTAAGGACGACACACACATCCATACAGGATTCGAACCTGAAACCGTAGCGGTCACGCGGTTCCAGACTAAAGCGCCTAGAACCGCTCGGCCACTCCGGCCGCCACAGAAAATTATTAGTAAGTTTTAGAAATAGATACGCAATGTCAAATTAGTGACGTTACACGAAATTTCAGAAGCAGAATAATTAATCGTGCAATAAAAGTGTAAATGTTTATTGAGAAAATTGCTGAAACCTATCTCTGGTCAAAAGTACTATACGTAACACAAGTATGAGCCTTAAAAACAAACAGAGCGTATCTTCTTAAGGCTTTTGAAAAATAAATTCGCTGTAGAATGTTTAAAGCCTTGCTTGTGCGTAATATTCAATTAATTAAGAAGTTAGCAATGAGACTACTGGTCAGTAACAGAATACATAAAGAATTCCATCTTGGACACCTTCCACAACAGAATAAATACGGGGTGCGCCAGAAATACGTGCCGGTTTTTACACTTTCATTCGGAGGACACCCACCAAGCCGGTCTGTAATACTACGTATGAACGCGTGATGTTGGTCACTATTCTGTGGACTTTAGTTGAGATGGATAGTTTAGTTGAGATTGAGCGCTAGTCTGTGGAACAACGCACTGTGCCGCTCGAGGAGTTTATGAAGACAGAATCTATCACACCTGCACGGCGCTACTTTCGACGCAGGTTTGGCCGACGTGATGCACCTATTCGCAATACTCTCTTTCTATGCTAATCGAGATGGCATCTTGATACAACCATGAATGACAGGTGAGCTGCAGAACATCCTCGTTCAGTACTATGCCGCAAAACGCGAATCGTGTGCTGCACGCGATCTTGTGCAGTTCTGAACAGTCAGTTCGGCGGCAAGCTATCTCACATGGGATGTCGGATACCAGCTTACGCCGTATCGTGTGCAAAGATCACCATGCGAACAAGATCCAAGCTGTCCATAGGCTTACTGAAAGCGGCAAGACGACGAGGCTTCAAATTTGCAACGCGTTCTGGGCGGTTCTGCAAGTTGAAGAGGACGCTGTGAACATATTGCTGAAGTCAGACGAGGCGAGGCAGCACATACCCAGTGTGAATTGCTGGAGCGCCCTACGCATAGTGCTAAAGTGACATTACGGTAAGCCGTTTACTCCGAGCTCATTATCAGTCAGTATTTTTTTTTTTTTTTAATTTTGTGAGGACCATACTGTCAAAGTAAATTCTGAGCGCTACACAGCCATGATGCAAACATTTCTGGTCAAGACGTCAATCCGCATCGTCACGTACGGTTCCAGAAAGGTGGAGCAACAGCAGCTGTAACGGAGTCCCGAATGAAATGTTTGCAGGCAGAGTAACTTCTCGGTTTGGGGACATCAACTGGCCTGCTCGTTTGCCCGACCTGACAGCACCTGATTATTTTTTATCTAAGTGGCTGTCGTCCGGCAGAATATGCGTATGCAAGCACAACGTGAGAGCATTTGTGCCACGCTTGTAATAAAAAAGAAAGAAATAATATTAAAATATCAGCTTTGGTGCTGTCATTTTTCTGATATACTGAGAGTAATAGCACACAATAAGACGAAAATCTGGTGTGATGCAGGCTAGAGACGATGAACAATTAGACTGGCTTTAGATGAGACAAACATTTTCAAAACGCTGGAAAACAGCGACAGTCGGAGGACAGAGAATGGTGGAACGAGTAGGAAACCGGTTGAGGGTCTCTCTCTCTCTCTCTCTCTCTCTCTCTCTCTCTCTCTCTCTCTCTCCTCCCCCCTCTCTCTCCTCCTCCCCCCTCTCTCTCCTCCTCCCCCCTCTCTCTCCTCCTCCCCCCTCTCTCTCCTCCTCCCCCCTCTCTCTCCTCCTCCCCCCTCTCTCTCTCCTCCCTCCCCCTCTCTCTCTTCTCCTCCCCCCTCTCTCTCCTCCCTCCCTCCTTCCCCTACTCTCTCTCTCTTTTCCTCCGCCCCTCACACACACACAAGCCTCCTCTCAGACAGTCACCATCGCACAAACTTACAATATTTGAATGATGTCGTACGAACGGCGTACATTTTTGGGGACGTGGAAAGAAATTACGAATAAGCCGTAACTGCGAGCACTGGCATTTACTCACCTACTGACTTGGGAGAAGCCACACGTCTTGAGAGTTCTCAACACGTTCGCTGTTGCACCCTCCGCATTTGACGTCTTCTTCAGCAGTATCCGGCAACGCGCCTGAAACTCTGGGAAACTAAATACCGCGCGCCAAGATGTCGAACCATCCACCGTAGCAGCTGGCCGGCAGCGAACTGTGGGAGGCATCCTGCCTCTACCTGCAGAGAGCGGAGGTACACCTCTCACCGCACCCTCCCCCCACCCACTACACAAAGAGACGATGACGGCCGTGCCAGATCGCCCCGCTCATTAAGATGCGCCCGCAGGCCGGCGGTGACCCGTTGCTCTCCAGACGGTTGTCAAGCAACGGCCCCGTAAGTACTACTCTTACAAAGCAATATTGATGCCCGCCTTCGAAAGACCTTTTTGCTACACCCAACAAGAGCATGAGCAAGTACAAATCAAAATGCTGGAATTCGCTAGTAAGGAGTGTGAACACACGGAGTATAAAAGTAGATGAGATTTAAACCGTATTACGGCTGTAATTGGAGTGCGACAGGAAACAGCACATTTTTCCATGTTATTCCTTCAATTCACTGTATTTTGCGATGAGCAGGAACGTGTCTTTTCTCCATAACTGACCCATGTGTTTCACGTTCCGCCACTGCTTCACTTGAGAACTGAGCCACGCGGAGTGGCCGCGTGGTTTGAGGCGCCATGTCACGGATTGCGCGGCCCCTCCCGCCGGAGATTCGAGTCCTTCCTTGGGCATGGGTGTGTGTCGTTCTTAGGATAAGTTAGTTTAAGTAGTGTGTAAGTCTAGGGACCAATAACCTCAGCGGTTTGGTCCCTTAGCAATTCACACACAACTGAACATTTTGAGAACCGAGACGAGTTAGAAACGCCCGAAACAATTTAAAAAAGCACTTCGTCTTCAGACCACGAGTGGCCTACCGGGACCATCAGACCGCCGTGTCATCCTCGGTAGAGGATGCGGATAGGAGGGGCGTGGGGTCAGCACACCACTCTCCCGGTCGTAAGATGGTATTCTTGACCGAAGCCGCTACTATTCGGTCGAGTAGCTCCTCAATTGGCATCAGGAGGCTGAGTGCACCCCCAAAAACGCCAACAGCGCATGGGGGCCTGGATGGTCACCCATCCAAGTGTCGACCACGCCCGACAGCGCTTAACTTCGGGGATCTCATGGGAACCAGCGTATCCACTGTGGCAAAGCCGTGCCCGGAAAATTAGTCCTCTGAAATCGTATTGATGTAAACACTCCGGTAAAACGTTCCATGGTGACTGGAGACGGGGCACATAGAGGTGTTTCTGGACTTTAGCCCGAGCAGTACCAACGCCGATTACCATGGGGTGCTACTTAGTGCTCACCATAAAAATGTTAAAAGAAAAGAAAATCCATTAATTGTTGAGTTATATTAACAACATACTTTTTAATGAGTTACTGATGTGTAATCAGGGTCTAGAACCTGAAAATACCTATTTGCACACTCTTGGCAATATCAACGCATTTTCAATAAGATATACTACCGACCTTATTGTCACCACCGATTTTATTATCACCACATAAAAATATATTCCTCATTTGCTATGTGGACCGCAGCGCGTGACAGTAAGCAACACTGCTTACTGCGAACCCCGTGGAGCAGACATTGAATCGACAGCGGTTTGCGTCAACCTGATTTCATAGAGTTCTGACTCACCCTGTGGTAGGTGCCATCTTCCTTGTAAAAGAAACTCTGAGACAGATAAAGAGTGGCTCTTAACAGGGAAGTGCACTTTAAAGTCTCTTCGGGTTTGCTGCCCGGGTTTCTAAGGTAAGGGCACTGCTCGACTCTGTGAAAGATGATTTGTGGCTTATGAAACCCGGGGTGTACAAAATTCCTTGTCAATGTGGGAAAGCTTACATTGGCCGTTCGATTCGCACAGTGGAACGTGTGTGGAACATCGTCGTCATACGAGGCTACAACAGCCGGAAAAATAGGCAGTAACAGAAAACTGCTTAAATGAGGGGCAGTGTATGAAATTTGATGAAACTGTGGTAGTTGCCAACATTTCCGGTTTCTGGAACAGTGTCTATAAAGAGGCAATTGAAATTAGGTTGGCAGATAATTATTCAACAGAGACAATGGGTTTCCTCTTAACAAGACGTGGAATCCTGTATTATCTCGCATCAAAATTGAACGTTCTTCGGTGCGGCCCAGAGTTCAAAAATGGCTCTGAGCACTATGAGACTTAACTTCTGAGGTCATCAGTCCCCTAGAACTTAGAACTACTTAAACCTAACTAACCTACGGACATCACACACATCCATGCCCGAGGCAGGACTCTAACCTGCGCCCATAGCGGTCGCGCGGTTCCAGACTGTAGCGCCTAGAACCGCTCGGCCACACCGGCCGGCCGCGGCCCTGAGTGCGATATATCGTTGCCAGCAGTGTTCCACTAAGGGCGGAGCCACCTCCCTGTCTTGGAGGGCAGCAACCGTGATGGGCGGAGCATGCGCCGTGTACCGAACGGTCCTATATACAGTAGGACGTCGATTTGCAGCCTGGCGTCAGTTCTCAGCGGGACTCATCAGCAGAAGCAGCATTTTCCTGAAGATGGCGAACAGATGGATCGCCGAAATATGGAGTCAAGTTGATCTTAGGATCCGCCAACAAACCCGAAGAGACTTTCAAGACTTAGTACGCCGGGAAAGCCTACGTAATCACAGGGACGTGCACTACACTGATGTGAATGTCACATAGATTATTTTCAGCGGCCTACTATTTTTTTCCACTAGCTTGAAGTGCTGTTACAACGGGCAGTGAAATGCTAACTGAATGTCTTCGTGAATGTGCAAGACCGTATGTGGCAGGTGGGCGGCGACAGCCCCAGAGCCGTAGCTGGGACAGCCGGCTGGTATCAGCAGGCAGGTGTGTTTGCCATGCAGCCGGGAAGTGGTGAGCTCTCAGGGGACCTCCTGCATAAACACTGCCAGCCAGGCAGGCCAGACACCGCGCTGGTCCTCGCTTCCTCTGCTGTTTGGCTGTCTGAGGGGAACTCCCATGCGACGGACGTGACCCGTTGGTCAATGAAGCAGGAGGTACAGCCTCCTGTACGACAATAAGCACTGTTTACACTGCCAACCAAAACACATCTCTGAACACTTGATTCAGGATCTGTGCGCTCTACTCTGTATTCTGAGGGGTGGATGTGAATTTTCAATTATAACCGCGGAGAAAATAAAATTACATAATTAATTTTTTATTTGCTTGTACCTTTCTCTGTTGTCCACCCGGTTGGACATTTCGACAGTGCACCTTGCCGTCGTCTTTAGGTAATACGTGTAGAGTGAGCGTCTTCGTTACATTCCGCCTTCTTTATACTGTGATCGCCCCCCCCCCCCCCCGCCCGCCCCTTCCTACATTACCCGGTCGCATGCTACGTCGGTTGGAGCGTTGGGGAAACAGGATCGCCTAAAGCTGGACGAGAACTGTGGCCCCTCTGTGTTTCTGCAGCCCCAGTCGGGCCCGGAAGTGGCTCTCGCCCGACGCTGGGCATTTATTTGGCTGACTGCTGCATCCCAAGCTGTGATAAGGGTGTAGTTACTGTCACTGTTATTCAGCCCCTCGGCCATTGTATTTCAATAGCCTCCTTCAGAACACAGTCCCAAAATGACGAGATCTACCATAACACTTCATACTTCACTGAGTCCCTGTAGCCATGGAATGTTCTAGAACCGCATATTTTGTTGGGCTTCTGGTTTCTTGCATCTTTCTTCGATTGTCCGCACAATCTGCACGATGTACGCCTTAATCCATTTACATGGAATATGGCAAACACTCGGTTTACGGAGCCCCAAGTCGTCTTTCACCGTACTTAATATTGCACGCGTTTTCCGAAATGAACGGAAAACGCATTTAATGTTACATCGAGCCAGAATTCTGCCGATTTTGTTCGAGACTTTCCCGGCGTACGCTACATACATCATTATGTTCTCCTCGTCGTCGTGTTCTATTTGCTGGGCCTGTACCTTTTGCCTTGAAAGACCGTTGGATCTGTCTCTCTCCGTATCCGATCTTCTTGAATACGTCTTTAAGATGCTTGAATTCCCTTGGTAGGTTTCCTTCTCCGATATTGCATCGGCGCTGTGTACCAGTGGGCGCAGCACACCTTCACGCACTGAAGTATGATGACAGCTGGCAGCTTGGAGATACAAATCAATTGGACGGATTTCCTATACACACTGTATCCCATAGTGTCGTCCATTTTGCGATTGACTAACACGTCCAAGAAGGGAAATTCGCCATTCTCTTCCATCTGCATGGTGAATTTGATACTGGGGTGCTGAGAATGCAGATGTCTGATGAACTTAAGTTTTTCACTCCCATGTCGCCACGCTAGAAATGTGGCATCGACTTTTCTGAAAAAGCATGTAGGCTTCAGTACAGCTGTTTTCAGGGCTTTCTCTCTGAAGCCCTCCATGAATAAGTTTGTGACAGACGTTGCAGAACATCGCCATGGCTACAGTGGACTCAATAAAGTACGAAGAAACGGAAGTGTTAAGACAGACCTCGTCGTTTTGGACAGTGCTCTGAAGGAGCCCATTGAAATACGAGTGGCCGACGGGCTGCTCCCACAGAAACAGTGGCTGCAACCCTAGCAAAGTTTGGGACTCAGCGCTCAGCCAGCTGAATAGACAGCGTCGGCGGAGAGCCACTTCCGCGACCGACGTGGACTACAGAACCACTGAGGGACTGGAATTCCAGCCCAGCTTTCGGCGATTCCGTCTCTCCACCACTCCACCCGACGCGGCGTGCGAGCAGATAGTAAAAAAAGGGGTGGGGAGTGATAAGAGAATAAAGGAGGCAGGAGGTAGCGAAGACACTCATTCTGCACCTTAAGATGGAGGAAAGGTACGCTGTTGAAGTATCGTGTTACAAAATGAACTGCACCCGGCTGGACAACCAAGAACAATACAAGCCGGAGAAGCTTAAGATAATACAATTTCTTTCTAATTTCCAGCGGCACAGTAGCGTAGAAAGCACTGGAAACGTCCAAGCACATTCCAGTGTTAACGCAGAGATGGGATGCGCCATTTGATTTTGGGTCCCGTAGCGGTGTGCTACGGTACGATGACGCGAAAATTTCAATGTGTACCAGGACTGCAGACTACCTATCGCCAATGATTGGGGAAGAAGCCAAGAGAGGTTAAAAGTTTAATGTGTTATCGACGACTAGGCCATAAGACACGGAGCACGTGTTCTGTCTGGGGAAGCATGGGGAAGGAAATCTGACGCGTTCTTAAGCAATTGATGAAAACGAAGGCAAAAGTGGCACGTCGGGAATTTGAATAGCGCGCCATTCGCAAATGTAACAGGTAGTGAGGGAAACTGATAGCAGTAAGAGAAATACACTCCGTCACACATCGTTAAGGGGGCTTGTCGATGCACAAATACAAAGTAAGATGAAAACAATAAGATATACTCAGAAAACGTGTTCATAAAAATGTATTTGACTACAATTTGACCGAGCTAGGTGAAGCAGTGGTCCTCCGTAAAATTGCTAAGCGTGTCGGAGACTTCTACCCAGTCACTCATTCACTAACCTGGTGTGGCAGTAGAAGACAGCAAAAGTAAAACTGAAGTTTTAAATTTCGCGTTTAATAAACCGTTCACGCAGAAGGATAGAACATATATATACCGTTGTTTGACCATCGCTCAGACTCCCATATGGAGGACATAGTAATAGGCATCATTGGCGTAGAGAAGCAACTGAAGGGGTTGAAAGTAAATAAGTTGTCAGGTCTGGATGGAATCCCAGTTAGGTTTCATAAGGAGTATTGTACAGCAATGGCCCCTTACTGAGCTACCATTTATCGCGAATTCTCGCCCAGCGAAAAGTCCCAAGCGCAGGTGACTCCTCTACATAAGAAGCATAAAAGAACGGACTCGCAAAGTTACAGACTAATACTCTTAACATCAGTTTGCTGCAAAATTCTTGAACATATTCTCAGTTCGAATATAATAAAATTCGTTGAGACTGAAAATCTCCAGTCCACGAATAAGCACAGTTTTAGAAAACGCTGATCGTGTGAAACTCAGGGTGGCCTTTTCTCACATAATATCCTGCGAACTATGGAAGAAGGACAGCAAGTAGATTCCATATTCCCAGATTTCTGGAAAGTGTTTGACACGGTGAGCCACTGAAAATTGTTAAAGGAGGTACGATCAGCGCAAGTTGAGCCATACATACATGTATGTGCTGCCCCGCTGCGTCAAGGATCGTGTGTACGTGCCTCCGCTACCAGCAGACCTCCCTGAATTAAGAAACCGGGTTGAAGCAGCTGTTGCTACAACCACTGAAGACACACTTATCAACGTTTGGGAAGAACTCGGCTATAGACTTGATGTGTTCCGTGTGACAAATGGTGCTTACATTCAACATTTATAAGGTTCTTGGTAAAACTATTTGAGTTGATCTTTCATTTGACATATCATTTATAACTGTAAGTTTAATGTAATAAATATTATAAAGCGTTAAAACCCCGATATTCATTTATAAACACCCTGTATGGCTTAAAGACTTTTTAATACACTCCAGTCCGCGGTACTCGATGTGAAGTGCTCGACAGAGGCAAGGAGTGTCCCAGCGAAGTGTGATAAGACCGTTACTATTCTTTATATGCATAAACGGCCTGACAGACTCTGTGATCAGCACTCTGTGGCTGTTTGATGATGATGCTGCGGTGTACGGGAAGATACCGTCGGTGAAAGACAGTAAGAGCATAGAAGATGACTTAGACAAAATATCTGATTGGTGAGATGAATGGTGGATAGCTCTAAATGTTGAGAAATGTATGATGCAAATGAGTGGGAAAAACAATTCGGAAATGTTCAAATACATACACTCCTGAAAATGGAAAAAAGAACACATTGACACCGGTGTGTCAGACCCACCATACTTGCTCCGGACACTGCGAGAGGGCTGTACAAGCAATGATCACACGCACGGCACAGCGGACACACCAGGAACCGCGGTGTTGGCCGTCGAATGGCGCTAGCTGCGCAGCATTTGTGCACCGCCGCCGTCAGTGTCAGCCAGTTTGCCGTGGCATACGGAGCTCCATCGCAGTCTTTAACACTGGTAGCATGCCGCTACAGCGTGGACGTGAACCGAATGTGCAGTTGACGGACTTTGAGCGAGGGCGTATTGTGGGCATGCGGGAGGCCGGGTGGACGTACCGCCGAATTGCTCAACACGTGGGGCGTGAGGTCTCCATAGTACATCCATGTTGTCGCCAGTGGTCGGCGGAAGGTGCACGTGCCCGTCGACCTGGGACCGGACCGCAGCGACGCACGGATGCACGCCAAGACCGTAGGATCCTACGCAGTGCCGTAGGGGACCGCACCGCCACTTCCCAGCAAATTAGGGACACTGTTGCTCCTGGGGTATCGGCGAGGACCATTCGCAACCGTCTCCATGAAGCTGGGCTACGGTCCCGCACACCGTTAGGCCGTCTTCCGCTCACGCCCCAACATCGTGCAGCCCGCCTCCAGTGGTGTCGCGACAGGCGTGAATGGAGGGACGAATAGAGACGTGTCGTCTTCAGCGATGAGAGTCGCTTCTGCCTTGGTGCCAATGATGGTCGTATGCGTGTTTGGCGCCGTGCAGGTGAGCGCCACAATCAGGACTGCATACGACCGACGCACACAGGGCCAACACCCGGCATCATGGTGTAAGGAGCGATCTCCTACACTGGCCGTACACCACTGGTGATCGTCGAGGGGACACTGAATAGTGCACGGTACATCCAAACCATCATCGAACCCATCGTTCTACCATTCCTAGACCGGCAAGGGAACTTGCTGTTCCAACACGACAATGCACGTCCGCATGTATCCCGTGCCACCCAACGTGTTCTAGAAGGTTTAAGACAACTACCCTGGCCAGCAAGATCTCCGGATCTGTCCCTCATTGAGCATGTTTGGGACTGGATGAAGCGTCGTCTCACGCGGTCTGCACGTCCAGCACGAACGCTGGTCCAACTGAGGCGCCAGGTGGAAATTGCATGGCAAGCCGTTCCACAGGACTACATCCAGCATCTCTACGATCGTCTCCATGGGAGAATAGCAGCCTGCATTGCTGCGAAAGGTGGATATACACTGTACTAGTGCCGACATTGTGCATGCTCTGTTGCCTGTGTCTATGTGCCTGTGGTTCTGTCAGTGTGATCATGTGATGTATCTGACCCCAGGAATGTGTCAATAAAGTTTCCCCTTCCTGGGACAATGAATTCACGGTGTTCTTATTTCAATTTCCAGGAGTGTAGTTAGTAGTGTGCTACTTAACAAAATGCGATCGATTAAATACCTTCGCGTAATGCTGCAAAGCAATTTAAAATGGAACGAGTATGTAAGGATCGTAGTGGCGAAGGGCAATAGTCGACTTCGGTTTATTGGTAGAGTTTCAGGGAAGTTTGGTTTATTTGTAAAGCAAACCGCATACACAACACGAGTGCGACCCATTCCTGAGTACTGCTCGACTGTCTGGGACATAAAGCTGGCCGAATTAAAGGAAGAGTTCGAATCAGTTCAGAGGCGAGCTGCTAGATTTGTTACCGGTAGATTCGATCAACACTCCAGTGTTCCGGAGATTCTTCGTGAACTTAAACGGGAATCCGTAGAGGGAAGGCGACGTTTTTATTGAGAAAAATTAGGAAACCAGCATTTGAAGCTGACTGTAGAACGACCCTATTGCCGACACCGTACATTTCGTGTAAGGAGCACGGACATAAGATGAGAGGGTTCGTACAGAGGTGTGTAGACAGTCGTTTGCTCCTCGCTCTGTTTGCGAGTGGAATGGGAGGGGAAGTGACGCACCGTATGGTGGTGGTGGCGGTGGTGTTGTTGTTGGTGTGTGTGTGTGTGTGTGTGTGTGTGTGTGTGTGCGTGTGTGTGTGTGTGTGTGTGGCTGGGCGGACTGATGGATGGAAGACAATCGAGTGGCATTCAGACAGATCGTGGGTCAGTACCCTGTCTGGCCAGCCAGATTCAGGTAACCACGATTTCCGTAAATCAATCACGGCGAATGCCGTATTGATTTCTTTGAAAGGAACACGGTCAATTTCTTTACCGTGTCTTGTGTTCCGTATCTAATGTCATCGTCATTGACAAGTCGTTAAACCTAACCTTATTTTACGTGAATAAGATCAGAGCACCTATATCTTAATGTTCACAGTTCCTTTCCAATCTTCCTCCAACTGCAACACAGCTGCCTCTGTCTTCTTCTCAATGTTTTCGACGTCGACGCGATTCGAAACCTTTCTTCCTCATGTCTACATTCGACGGACCAGCATCTGCAACATTCAGGCCATTAAACATCGTCTGTGGGGCCGGTGCTTCGCGCACGAGCAGGCGCGCCCGCCTGTCGCAGAGAACGCCTGCTGCACACCCCTCATCAGGGGTTTCCTAGTTCCGATGATGAGTCCCGAGATTAATGCCCCCCTCCCCCCCCCCGTCTCCTTCGCCCAATTGTTGGCACCGCGGGACGGGTGTGCCCCGAGCATTGCCGGGCCGGATAATTAAATCGCTCGCACTTGGGACCTGCCCAGGCAGAAAGGAACTAAGGTCAGAGCGTAACGTGTCGAGACGTTAGAGACGCAGCATGAAAAGCAAATTGACGGTTTTTCTTTAAGAACTGTCTCAAGAGTTCACTTGAAGCGGATTTTTTTAAAAAAATTTGCCGTGCGGCTGCTCCTCCCAATTGCGAGTGTGCAAATGTTCAAATGTGTGTGAATTACTAAGGGAGTAAATCACTAGTCTCCAATTTACATTCAAGTGCCTGGCAGAGGGTTCTTCGAAACATCTCAGTACTATCTCTCTACCGTTCCACTTTCTAACAGCGTGTGGGGGAAAATGAACACCTAAGTCTTTAAATGGCTCTAAGCACTATGGGACGTAACATCTGAGGTCATCAGTCTCCTGGGCTTACAACTACTTAAACCCAACTAACCTAAGGACATCGCACACATCCATGCTCGAGGCAGGATTCGAACCTGCGATCGTAGGAGCAGCGCGGTCCCAGACAGAAGCGCCTAGAACCGCTCGGCCACAGCGGCCGGCACCTCAATCTTTCTGTACGAGCTCTGATTTCTCTTATTTTATTATGATGATCATTTCTCCCTACGTAGCTTGGCGACAGTAAAATACTTTCAGATTCAGAGGAGAACCGATTGAAATTTCATGAGAAGATTGCCACCTCAACTTACTTACCGTATCCGTGACAATCTCTCCGCTATTTCGCGGAAATTCGAAACGAACTGTCCTTTTAATACTCATGTGGATGATCTCACACTTTTCCTTATTCAGAGACAATTTCCACTTTTCACATCATACAAATATTGTGTCTAACTCATTTTGCAATCGGTTATGATCTTCTGATGACTTTACTAGTCGGTAAATGACAGCATCATCTCCAAACAATGTAAGAGAGCTGCTCATATTGTTCTAATTGTTTATATGGATTACGAACAGCAGAGGACCTATAACACTTCCTCGGGGAACGCCAGATATTGCTTCTGTTTTACTCTGTGATTTTTCGTGGATTATTACGTACCGTCTGCTTACTGACAGGAAATCACGAATTCAGCAGCAAAACTGAAGTGATACTCCATAGGCAAACAGTTTGATTAGAAGTCTCTTCTGATGAACGGTGTCAAAAGTATTCTGGAAATCTAGGTATATGGAATCAATTTGGTATCTCCAGTCGATATCACTCACTGTTTCGTGCGAATAAAGAGGTAGTTGTGTCTCACAAGAACGATGTTTTCTAAATCCGAGTTGACTGTGTCAAGAGACCGTTCTCTTCGAGGTAGTTAATAGTGTTCGAACACAGCCGGCCGCGGTGGCCGTGCGGTTCTGGGCGCTTCAGTCCAGAACCGCGGGACTACTACGGTCGCAGGTTCGAATCCTGCCTCGGGCATGGATGTGTGTGCTGTCCTTAGGTTAGTTAGGTTTAAGTAGTTCTAAGTTCTAGGGGCCTGATGACCTAAGATGTTAAGTCCCATAGTGCTCAGAGCCATTTGTTCGAACACAATATTTGCACCAAAACCCTGCTCCAAATCGACGTGAGTACATTGAGTCTGTAGTTCAGAGGGTGTGACCTGTGCTACTTTTCAGTCGTTTGGCATGGATCTTTCGTCGAGAGGGCAGCTGTGTATTGATTGCAAAGTGTGGAGCTATTGTATCAGTATACTCCGAAGGGAACCTAATTGGTATGTTGTCTGGACAGGAAGACGGCTTTTTAAGGGCTTCAAGCTGCTTAGGTATACCGAGGGTATCCATTTCTAAGTTACTGGACCCGCCAAGTTAGCCGAGAGCGCTAATGCGCTGCTTCCTGGACTCGTGTAGGCGCGCCGGCTCCGGATCGAATCCGCCCGGCGGGCCGGTATGTCGGCCAGCCTGGATGGGGTTTTTAGGCGGTTTTCCACATCCATAGGTGAATACCGGGCTATTCCCCATGTTCTGTCTCAGTTACACCACTCGCAGACATTTGAGACACATTTGCACTTTTCCATGGCTTACACTAGATGCAGACAGCTGGGGTACACTAATTCCGTCCCAAGAAGGGCATCCAGCCACCCTCTGTCACTAACACTGCTAAATCAATAGTCACAAGGCCAACCCCGCATTGCTGCGTGAATAACGCCACAAGCAAACGATGATGATCTACTTCTAAGTTACTCATATTGGCGGGTGCTCTTGATCCGAATTCTGGAATATTTACTTCGTCTCCTTGGTGAAAGAATTTCGGAAAACTGTTTATAAACTACACTTTAGTGGTACTGTCACCGGTAGTATTACCATTGGTATCGCGCTGTGAAGGTATTGATTGTGTCTCGCCGCTGGCGTACTTTACATTTATGTCGGATTCGAGACAGAGAATCGTTGCGGAAGCAATTAAAATCATCTCGCATTGAACTCCGCGCTAAATTTCGAGTTTCAATAAAACATTGCCAATCTTGGAGATTTTGTGTTTCCTTAAATCTGGCTCGCCTTTTTCGTTGCATCTGCAACAGTATTCTGCCCTGTTTTGTTTACCATAGGTGATCAGCACCATCTTTTGTTAATTTATTCCGTAGTTTCCTCAGATTGTATACTTCATAGTCTGAAGGAAAAGAAAGGGGGAATGTGAGGGAAGGTGGAAGAAGGAAGAGAACTGAGGAAAAAGAGACACGAGTGAGAGAGAGATCAGGAGAAACTGAACAGGAACCAAAGTTGTTCCTCTGCGCTGAGGAGCTGTGACAGCGGCGTATCGAGTGAGGGGTACGGGAAGGCGACATCTTCATCGCTGCCGTGCCGCCTCTATACGGCCGAGATAAGCGGCCTCCTACCGTGCGTGTCCAGTTGGGTGGCGGCTGCCGGACGCGGACCGTCCTCCATCGGCGGTCAAGCGTAAGCCGTACGTCGACACAGCCCATTAAAAGGACGGGCGCCGCGGTCACCTGTCGCGGGCCTGAGAAAGGCTGTCCGCGTAAGGAAGACGGGTCACGGCGCAGGCGGAGGTGGGGGCGGCGCTGTCTCCGTGTGCACCGCGGTACTACAATTCTTTGAGTGTGACAGGTCGGCGGCCCTGTGCACCGCGGGAATTCTGAGTGCCCCTAAACACTGTGTAAAGGAGGCCCGCCTAAGTTGCATTGTCTGGGAAGCATACGACAGAATTCTCTAGTCACGAAGCGCACGGATCTAGGGATATCCCAGCGCTTAAAGGCGCGCGCGAGCACACACACACACACACACAGAGAGAGAGAGAGAGAGAGAGAGAGAGAGAGAGAGAGAGAGAGAGAGAGAGACAGAAAGACAGCGAGACAGAGAGAGAACTACATTCGACATACAGAAAATTTCACGAAGGCGGCTTTAAAATTGCTACACCACGAGGATGAAGCGCTACAGACGCGAAATTTAACTGACAGGAAGAAGATGCTGTGTATGCAAATGATTAGCTTTTCAGAGCATTCACACAAGGTTGGCGCCGGTGGCGATATCTACAACGTGCTGACGTGAGGAAAGTTTCCAACCGATTTCTCATACACAAACAGCAGTTGACCGGCGTTGCCTGGAGAAACGTCGTTGTGATGCCTCGTGTAAGGAGGCGAAATGCGTACCATGACGTTTCCGACTTTGATAACGGTCGGAATGTAGCCTATCGCGATTCGGGTTTTTGGTATCGCGGCATTGCTGCTCGCGTAGGTCGAGATCCAATGACTGTTAGCAGAATATGGAATCTGTGGGTTCAGGAGGGTAATACGGAACGCCGTGCAGGATCCCAACGGCCTCTTATCACTAGCAGTCGAGATGACAGGCATCGTATCCACATGGCTGTAACGGATCGTGCAGCCACCTCTCGATCCCTGAGTCAACAGATGGGGACGTTTGCAAGACAACAACCATCTGCACCAACAGTTCGACGACGTTTGCAGCAGCGTGCACTATCAGCTCGGAGACCATGGCTGCGCTTACCCTTGACGCTGCATCACAGACAGGAGCGCCTGCGATGGTGTACTCAAAGACGAACCTGGGTGCACGAATGGCAAAACGTCATTTTTTCGGATGAATCCAGGTTCTGTTTACTGCATCATGATCGTCGCATCCGTGTTTGGCGACATCGCGGTGAACGCACATTGGAAGCGTGTATTCGTCATCGCCATACTGGCGTATCACCCGGCGTGATGATATGGGGTGCCATTGGTTACACGTCTCGGTCACCTCTTGTTCGCATTGACGGCACTTTGAACAGTGGACGTTACATTTCAGATGTGTTACGACCTGTGGCTCTACCCTTCATTCGATCCCTCCGAAACCCTACATTTCAGCAGGATAATGCACGACCGCATGTTGCAGGTCCTGTACGGGCGTTTCTGGACACAGAAAATGTTCGACTGCGGCCCTGGCCATCACATTCTCCAGATCTCTCACCAACTAAGAACCTCTAGTCAATGGTGGCCGAGCAACTGTCTCGTCACAATACGCCAGTCACTACTCTTGATAAACTGTGGTATCGTGTTGAAGCTGCATGGGCAGCTGTACCTGTACACACCATCCAAGCTGTGTTTGACTCAATGCTCAGGCGTATCAAGGCCGTTATTACGGCCAGAGGTGGTTGTTCTGGGTACTGATTTCTCAGGATCTATGCACCCAAATTGCGTGAAAATGTAATCACATGTCAGTTCTAGTATAATATATTTGTCCAATGAATACCCGTTTATCATCTGCATTTCTTCTTGGTGTAGCAATTTTAATGGGCAGTAGTGTATATCATTAAGTCATTCCGGGACTCAAGAATCTCGATGATTTTTACCTGTTATCAATATTGATACTGGGAAGATATCATTCCCGGAAAGTCTAAGACTTTCGAGAATGTCTTAAGTTTGAAGTCGGATAACAAATGACAAAAGAAATATTTTTTTTAATGTGATATGATTAAAAATTAAAAATTTTATGACTTATCCTTTACTTGTATTGTGAAACCTTGTTTCTTGACACATCTCGTGATTCTAGGTCAGCAATAGGTACGCTATAGGTTTTGATGAGTGTTTGCATTTAAAAGCATGTGACGCAACTGGTTATATTCTTTGAATGCATTGACTTATAAGCTTCAATTTTTTTACACGCCCAAGGATCTGCAAAGCTTAGTATGTGAGGTAAATTTCAAGCTGATACACCTACCTCTTCCTGGAAAAAGGGGTATAAGACGGAAAGACGGACGAATGGGCAGACAGATAATAAATAACAAAAACATTTCTTATTATATAATTACAAATTAACAATTTTCTGATATTTTCATTTAGTTGTACTATGAAACGTTGCTTCTTGCCACAATTCGCAATTCTAGAGCAACGAGAAGTATCCTACAGCTTTTGATGAGGGCAGTATTTTCAGTAGCTATACTATACAATGTACTTTATACATGCGTGCATGTCTGCAGGAACAGATACTGCGGCGAACGACAGCCGTATGAAATGAATTATACATCTTCGCAACTGCGAATACAATTAGAGTTCAACTGCACAATGTATTACTGACAGTGAAAATTTGTGCTGCACCGTGACTCGAACTCGTGTTTCCTAGTTATCGTGAGCGATCGCCTTAAACAACTTAGGCTACCCGAGCACGCCTCCAGGACCGCAACAAGCTTCAATTCGTCACTGGGTGTCTACGTCCACTATTTGCAGAGTTGCTGTTACTCCTGCGCAGGGAGATATTTTCATTATTACTGTCGCCGTCTTGTCTAGGCATGAAATAGTATTTACAGCATCTGTGTTATGTGATGTACTGGGCAATGAGCTGAGTGGTAATTGTGTTTGTGATTGTAAAAATATGTAGCATGTATGTGCGTGTCTTTTGATAGTATTGACTTAGAAGCTTCAATTTTTTACATCGCTAAGAGACCGTAGAGTTTGATATATGACTCAAATTTCAAGTTGATAGAGAAACTGGGTTTATAACAGTCGGACAGACATACGGACGGATGGACAACAAAGTGATCCTATAGGCGTTTCGTTTTTACAGATGGAAGTATGGAACACTAAAAACTGATGGCAACATAATCAAAAGAAAATTATTAACTTCCCTTGAGGTCCAAGCTCACTCTTGTGCCCGTGTTTGCTTACAAATAGATACACACACACACACACAAACACAATCTTTCACATACATTAAAATAATATAACAATAACAGTTTAACATTCCCTGCCTTGAATTTGCGGTAAAAAAGCTTTCCACATTAAGTTCTCTGTTGTTGCACATGGCCGGCCGGAGTGGCTGTGCGGTTCTAGGCGCTATAGTCTGGAACCGCAAGACCGCTACGGTCGCAGGTTCGAATCATGCCTCGGGCATGGATGTGTGTGATGTCCTTAGGTTAGTTAGGTTTAAGTAGTTCTAAGTTCTAGGGGACTGATGACCTCAGAAGTTGAGTCCCATAGTGCTCAGAGCCATTTTGTTGCACATGACAGACTGTGAAAGAAAAACAGCTATAATACAAAATACAGAAAGCCACAGGAACCACAGCATGTGTTAAGGTACATACAAAAAACAATTGTCTTTTGTCAAATTTGTGAATATTTTTCTTTAAAAACTGGAATTCTATATGTAGAGATAATAAAGAGTAATTTTCCTATTGTTTAACAGAAAGGAAATAGGAGCCCATTGATGAAGCTGTAACTTTAGGGAAGCGTGTTTGGGCAAAAAGAAGAAAAAATATATCTGCTCAGAGCGCAACATATCCAAGAGCAAGTTTATTAACTTTCCTTCGTTTTATTCTCTAGCGACCCGACTCGGCTTCACTAAGTTACCACCAAGTCCCCACGACCGTACGACTTGTCTGGCGCAACGGTAATAAATTACATACACAAACCCTCCTCGTCAGCCAGTCTACCTCTCAGCGAAAACCATGCCAAAATCTCTACAATGCTTTCTGAGATCAGCCTTCGCATATAGACAGAAGAACGCGGCGGCGAACTTTAATTTATAATATGTAGTGAAGATGGTCTGAGAACACTACAGCTGTTTTCGGAAATATCACTGAAGAATGAAACTGCCATCAGCCACAAATTATTTATTTTTAATGAACGATTTCTTTCGCCGTAACTACACATATCTCTGTCATGTTATTCTCAGCCTACCTCATGGTTCAGCATGTTACGCGGCAGTGAAGTCGATCTCTATGTCGTAAAGTTACAGTAAATTCTTTTCCTCAAGACAAGAATATGAAATCCGTAAGAGAATTCCTGGCTGCAGTCTGGGCCCAGGCCGGAAGTAGCTATGCTGAAATAAATCATCCACTCATTCAGAAAAAGGTATCTAGATGCAGTTTTAGTCTTCAGTTAACTTTCCATTTAAAGCACTTCACAAGCTTCCGTATCGCAAACTAGTTAACAAGGAACACTTCCAGGCATTTTTGCTCCCCTGTTATCCATGCAATTGTTTCTGTCGCCTGCCCCAAATGTAAAAAACAAGCCCAATTGCTTCTCCGACTCCATTGTCAATTTTGTACCCCTTTCTTTCCTATGACTTGATAATAGACTTTTTGTCACTGACTAACACTAAATCATGATTTCGTTGCTACTGTAAAAAACTGCCCAGTTCCAGCCTTAGAGATCGTTTTTAAGCAACACAGATAAAATCCTGTTGTTTCTACTTCAGTAAAAGCTGCAACACACGTAAGATCGTAAACTAAGACCCTGTATGGTTGGAAGACAGAAATAGACTAAGACTGAAAAAACGATGAGAAGTTTAACTTGTTGACATCGACGTCATTAGAGAAGAAACAATACTCCAATTGGAGACGAAATCGCAGAAGCGAGCGGCAACTATCTGTTTGAGGAACGACCAGCAAAAGTGACTTGACTCTTCTGTAAACGTACGCTCTCTGAATTTTGAAAGTAAACCACGCCATGAGACACAGTACATCTCCTACAGTGTGTCATTGGAGTAGGCTAAGCATTTTCGTGGTGCTTTCGCGCTTACTTAATGAGCCTGTGACAAAACGCCCTTCGTTGGGTCTTCCCTACTTCTTCTGTCAAGCATATTTGGTGCGGATCACCAGCCGACATCCAAAGCAGTATTCAAATATTAGCCCAACTACGGTTTTGTAAGGCACCTCATCAGAGGGTGAAGTACACTTGTTAATGGCTCTTCCAATGAGTCGTAGTGCGGCATCTGCATTAAATTTGATCAGCTTTATATGATAGTTCTGATTGAAAGTACACCAATTTTAGTGACTCCGACTACTTCCAGTCATTGTCCTGAAATCGTGTAATCATAGAATAGTGGGTCCTAGGGATTGGAACGGTAACAGGAAAATGGGGAAATGACAGTAGCACAGATGCAGATCCTACACCTGAACAGGCGAATACTTGATGAGAAGGCAATCTTCTCCTCAAACTAAAAGGCAGATGGCGTTAAAGGGCGTTCAGAAGCAGAAACCAGTCTCAGATCAGCAACGAAAAAAAGGTCCATGACATGTGCTTCTTTCGAAAGATCGGGGAAGGAAGGGTAACATGAAGTATCTAACAAATCAGATATTTTTACGAAAGCAAAAGCTTAGAGCAAACACAGGAAAGCTGAACCGTCAGGCACTGTAACGTATTCTGTATACGGAAAGTGGTAGCGTAATGCTGTATGCGGAAGGGAGGACGTCTCGATGGGAAACTCGCACGTCTTCCAGCCGAGGGAACGGTACCGCAGACACTCTGGATTAATGGCAGGGGACGCAGCGGCGCCCGCTGCAGAGTGTAGACCGCGGCCCAGAGGGGCTGACAGGGAAGTGACGGCAGCGCAGACGGGCTGTGGCGGCTTCTGGTCTGCTGCCAGCAGGCGTCGCGGCGCTCCCTTTAGGGCGGGGTCGCTGCCAGCCGCACTTCACTGCGAGCCGGGTAAAGGGGACGGCCGTAATGTTGCGGACAGCCTCATTCCCACGCCCGAGCATTTAATCACAAACAGTGCCTTTTTTCTTTACCCTCTGGAACATTTACTCGACGTGACACAGGATCTTCGTGCAAGGAGTTCAAAAACTTGCTACAGTGATGTGTCGCCAATGTTGACGTAAACTAGATAAGTGAAAATGCCTCTGAGCACTATGCGCCTTAACTTCTGAGGTCATCAGTCCCCTAGAACTACTTAAACCTAACTAACGTAAGGACATCACACACATCCATGCCTGAGGCAGGATTCGAACCTGCGACCGTAGCGGTCGCTCGGTTCACGACTGTAGCACCTGGAACCGGCCGGCTAGATAAGTGAAGGTTTAGTTTTACCGCTTCTTTAATATTTACTTGTTTTGTAAATAAAACTGCCCTTTCTTGCTGCCACTTAATTTATTTTTCCCAGACGCGTTTCGCTTTTTTATTGCTTTAAGTGGGATCTAAAACGATACAGTTTTGTTATTTTTAGATTATCAAACAGTTCACGTTGCATTTATTAACGTAATTAAGTAATTACAGTTTGTTGGCATCTGCGTTCCTCTCATTTGGTCTGCAGGTCTTTAATATTTATTTTGATAAACTGCACCCAATTGCACGGATAGGTGACAACTAGTGAGTTTACAGTACACGGTTGAATTTTTTTAATTCTGTCGTCACGGTGCTTACGAACGACGGATTTAGAGCTAAGCAATATGTTACTTGAGTGTTCTTAGACTTACGATCTCGCAATTTTCACAGTAGCTCTCCCTGTAATGCACAATGCCTGTCTTGTAGAGTCTGCCTGTGTGTGTGTGTGTGTGTGTGTGTGTGTGTGTGTTTTTTTTGTGTTGTGTATTAGAACTGCTCACTGTGTGGCTGGACTTCCTGAATCAAAAAGCGAATGGGTATGGTTCTCTTTATTTACGCGTAAGAAGGACTGCGCACTCTTGATCCGTGAGCCCTTCGTTTCTGTTGGTCATTGAGGAGATTCGCTGATGGCCCGTGCCATCCGAATCAGGTGACAAAGTTGTGGGGCACCAAAATGGTTCAAATGGCTCTGAGCACTATGGGACTTAACATCTGAGGTCATCAGTCCTCTAGAACTTAGAACTACTTAAACCTAACTAACCTAAGGACATCACACACATCCATGCCCGAGGCAGGATTCGAACCTGCGACAGTAGCGGTCGCGCGGTTCCAGACTGACGCGCCTAGAGCCGATCGGCCACACCGGCCGGTGTGGGGCAACAGATCCGACGTAATTCAGATGGAGGGTGGTCGGCCGGAGGTCTTCGATGGTGCCCAGGTTCTCAAGCGTTGTCTTTCTGATGCTGTCCTGGATGGGGTCGATGTCAAGTTCTTGATGAAGGTCCGCGCGGCTTTGAGAATGAGACGAAGACAGCGATTTTGCAACACCTGTAGCGTTTTGCTTATGGTGCCCGAGGAGAAACAGCAATATAACATGGAGGGTAGGACGGTTGCTCCGTATAGCTTAAGTTTTGTGCTAACAGACATACGAGACCTAGCGAGGAGACCGTACAAGTAGTATGTCAGGCGCACAGGTTAACCCTTTTAGCGTTGACTTTTTCCTTGAAGAGTAATTTTTTTATCAATTATGACTCTCAAATAATGGACGTAATCAGTCTACGGGACTGGGACGTTGTTTACTACCAGGCTGGCTCGAAAATCAGGTCATTATCTGGTGAAGAGTGAAGAACACTGACCTCATCTTCTCAGAATTAAATTTTATACGATGTGCCGTTGCCCACTGCCGCTGTATTGGCCAGCTTGCCGTGGTGATGCGTCAACTACTTGTTAACAAAGTGATGTCGTCCGTGAACTGCGCGAGGACTACATGCGGGGACACAGGCATGTCTGCTGGAGCGTTGATCGTTAATCTTGACATAGATGCGGCGTCCTTGGAGGAATCTGTCAACATTCTGGATACAGTAGTAGTAGCGTCTGCCAATGGAGCTGAGTTGGAAGAGTAACCCAATGGCGAATTTTAGGCATGCTGAACAGATCGTGACTGTACGAGATGCTCTTATATGGCTCTTTCCTGTCTCTTCCATTAATCCTACTCGTCGTTGACAAGAATCCCAGATTGACTAGCAAAAGCCAACAATATGTAGAACCGGGGCTTCGTCACCTACCTCTTCCGTGCGTGGATTCTTTTGCAGGATTTTTCCAGTGACTTTCGGTGTGGGAGGACAAATTGTTTCAGCTGACTGTTCCACATCAAATCGCTCCGGAAATGTACTTCTCGATTTTTAACGGTCGTGACTGTTTCTACTGCTTGACCGCGAATATCGTAATCTAACGATGATCTTTTATTTATATTATTTACTAGCTTACCCAGCATTCGTAGCAGTGCTGCAGAATCTGTTTACTGAAGTGATTTTGGATAAAAGGTATTTTTGGTTTTCCGTCTGGTACGTACACGAATCAAGTCAGGCGGTTTCTCGAAGCGTGAGCAAGCCACATAGAGAAATTCTGTGTGATCACAATTACAAATTCACAATCAGTACGACACAGCCTTTTGGACATGGGTTGATGTTTGTGCAGCTCGTGAAGCTGGCCATTCATCTGTTTGTTCCTTTCTCCCAAACTCAGAAATAGTCTGTCATGTGGTGGGGCAATACCCGATAATGAATATAAATGGCCCTCTCTAATAGGTCTCAGGCATCCAGTTATCTTCCTGCAGGCATCGTTTACGACTGCGTCTATTCTTCTAATGTGACGGTATCTTTCATCCATACTCAGGAGCCGAAAATCGGAGAAACTGAGGAACGAGGGTGAAAGAAATACAAACGCGCAGATTTGTAGATTCTCGCTCCTGTCAGCGTTGGCTAGGATGTGAGGAATGAGGGAAGCAATCGAATGGGGCCACTCGCTTCCGTCATGAGTGACTATTATTAGTATGTCTGAGCCAGAGGTTCCTGTCTCCGCTGCGCAGCGCATTATCATCAAGTTCCTCGCTCGAGAAGGCGTAAAAGCAGGCGAAACTGAACAGTTCAAGCAAAAGAGACTTTTAAGATCTCGAGCGTTTGCTTGGATGATGGGAAGGATCGTGAGCACGTTGAGAACGGGGACCATGATCGACGGCGTCGCACCAGCATTACAGGCAAGATTATGCGCCGTCACCAACGATTTCTTCGGAATGATAGTCGTTTGACGGCTGTTGAGATTGCAGACAGTGTCACGATGAGTTATGGCAGCACTTCTGCATTTGCTGCAGACTAGCTACGGTTTAGGGAAGTATGCGTCAGGTGGGTTGCTCGCCTTATGGCAACTGATCAAAAACTGAACGGTTTGCAGGCGTGTGAGCTTCTCTCGGCAAAACGTCAGGAGAATGGAGTCTGTTTCTGACTCACATTACCACCGTTGTTAAAACGTGGGTGCATCATTACGGGCTTGAATCAAGAGAACAAAGAAGATAGTGAAGACAGAAGGGGGTGCCCGGACTGGTGACAACCGAGTCATGGCTGTCAGCTGGCAACATCGTGCCAAATGCTGCTTTTTTTTTGCGACCGCCGTGGCTTGTTGCACATCGACGTTTTGCACGGACGCCGGGCAGTAAACACAGCATACTACTGTGAGGTTTTGAGCGAGGTTAGACAGCCAAATCACCACAAAAGACGTGACTTTGCGGTTCTTCTGCAAGTCAACGTGCGTCCCCATACAGCAGCCCTGACCAAACAGAAACTGCAGCAGCTAGGCTGGGAAATACTTTAACTCTATAGCGCCAGCCGAGACATATCTTCCTGCCACTTGTCATGTCTTTGGTCCAATAGAACAAGCCCCGGAATGTCAAACCTTTAGCGATGACGCTGGGGTTGCGCACAATTGGTTTCAAACACGAGCGACTTCCTTCTACGAGGAGGGGATATCAGTATTGCCCACTCCGAAAAATGTGTTATGCACCAGGCTTAAGGGTATACAACAAACAGCACTAGAGGCAGCCAACCCACTAGCACTATCACTCACCTGGCTCGTTTCATTTCCGACCAGCACACTCTAGATGGCTCTCATACATTGAGACCACTTCCTGCATCCTCACCACGTCTTTCAATTCGTCGTATGCATCCGCCAATAGTGCTCCCATTCGCCAAATAGAGTGCCGGACTATACGAGGTGCGACAATGAAGTAATGAGACTTATTTTCTTTGCAAGATGTGGCAACCCTGCAGGCTTGCGTACGGACAATATCTTTGTCCTTGGTCTATAAGTTGCTTGTAGTCAAAGCGGCACATCGACGCAACTGCTCAGTCGTGAGTTGTGCTGTAATAATTTAACACGTGTTTGTCTCTCTCGTCACGGAAATGGAACCGAATAATATTGCGCAGCCGTATGGCATTTATTTTTGCGTTAAATTGGGTGAAAACGCGACGACAACTTACGGTAAGCTTCAGAAGGCTTTTGGAGAGGAGATTATGTCAAGAGCTCAAGTTTTTCGTTGGCATAAGATGTTTAGTGAAGGCAGAACGAATGTTGAAGATGAAGACCGCAGTGGACGACCATCAACACCATAGACGGATGTCAACTTGGCCAGAGTGCGTGAACTCGTATGATCTGATCAAAGATTATCTGTGAAAATGATTGCAGAAGAACTGAACATCAATCGAAAAACGGTTCGTTTAATAATAACTGAAGATCTTGGTATGAGAAAGATTTGTGCAAGAATGGTCCCCAAAAATGTCACACCACAACAGCGAGAAACACGGAAAAATGTGGTGATGGAAGTTGGTTTTTGTCAGTACGATCCAGAGACAAAACGCCAAAGTTCGCAATGGTGCTCAAAGGGATCACCCAGACCAAAAAAACTCGCATGTCAAAGTCAAAAGTGAAATGCATGGTTGTGTGCTTCTTTGATTCCAAGGGAATTATTCTTAAAGAGTGGGTGCCTCCTGGACAAACAGTTAACCAATATTACAACAAAGAAATTTTAGAAAGGCTTCGTAAAAGAGTTCTTTGTGTCCGTGCCAACATTGCTGATAATTGGATTCTACATCACGATAATGCGCCATCTCATACTGCTCTGTCAGTACAGCAATTTTTAACCTCAAAACAAATTTCAGTACTACTACAGCCATCTTATTCACCAGATATCGCTCCGTGCGACTTTTTTCTATTTCCAAGAGTCAAAACGGCGGTCAAGGGACACCATTTTCAAACAACACGAGATGTCCAAAAAGCTGTGACGAGGGTCTTTGAGGATATTACAGAAGATGAGTTCCAGAAATGTTACCGGAAAAAGAGTGTGCAATCAGAAGGGAACTACTTTGACGGAGACGACACCAAACTTGACTAAAACGGCAAGCAACATTTTTTTCACATCAGTCTCATTACTTTATTGTCGCACCTCGTATAGCTTCTGCCTAGTACAGGCGGACAAGGAAATCCTTCCACCGACAGGCAGAAAAGACGAGCGCTAAGGAGACACACACAGTTCAGTTCCCACAGTCAGCTTAGCTGAGTGCCTGCAATTACGCTATGGAGCACAGTTCTACGAACTCCGTTGAGAAGACAATAATCCGATTTAACAGTCGCTAATAGCGCCGTAGTGTTACATATAAGACGTAAAGCGCCACACATCAAACTGTAGCAAAGTAAACCACTCTTAAGAAATTTTAATGGTTATTTCTTACTTAGAGAAAGCTTTTGACAATGTTGACTGGAATACTCTCTTTCAAATTTTGAAGGTAGCAGGGCTAAAATACAGGGAGCGAAAGGCTATTTACAATTTGTACAGAAACCACGTGGCAGTTATGAGTGTCAATGGACATGAAAGGGAAGCAGTGGTTGGGAAGGGAGTGGGACAGGGTTGTAGCCTATCCCCGATGTTATTCAATCTGCATATTGAGCAAGCGGTAGAGGAAACGAAAGAAAAATTTGGGGTAGGAATTAAAATTCATGGAGAATAAATAAAAACTTGAGGTTCGCTCACGACATTGTAATTCTGTCAGAGACAGCAAAGGACCTGTAAGAGCAGCTGAACGGAATGGACAGTGTGTTGAAAGGAGGATATAAGATGAACATCAATAAAAGCATAACGAGGATAACGGAATGTAGTCGAATTAAATTGGGTGATGCTCAGGAAATTAGATTAGGAAATGAAACGCTTAAAGTAGTAAATGAGTTTTGCTATTTGGGGAGCAAAATAACTGATGATGGTCGAAGAAGAGAGAATATAAAATGGAGACTAGGAATTGCAAGGAAAGCGTTTCTGTAGAAGAGAAATTTATTAACATCGAGAATAGATTTAAGTGTCACCAAGTCGTTTCTGAAAGTATTTGTATGGAGTGTGGCCATGCATGGAAGTGAAACGTGGACGATAAATAGTTTGGACAAGAAGAGAATAGAAGCTTTCGAAATGTGGTGCTACAGAAGAATGCTGAAGATTAGATGGGTAGATCACACAACTAATGAGGAGGTATTGAATAGAATTGGGGAGAAGAGAAATTTGTGGCACAACTTGAGTAGAAGAAGGGATGGCTTGGTAGGACGTACTCTGAGGCATCAAGGGATCACCAGTTTAGTATTGGAGGGCAGCGTGGAGAGTAAAAATCGTAGAGGGAGACCAAGAGATAAATACACTAAACAGATTCAGATGGATGTAGATTGCAGTAGGTACTGGGAGAAGAAGAAGCTTGCACAGGATAGAGCAGCATGGAGAGCTGTATCAAACCAGTCTCTGGACTGAAGACCACAACAACAAGAACATGTATTACTGTGTTCACAGATTTCTGTTATAGTGACGGCATGCCAAGCGAGGGTTTTAATTTTACAGTTACAGCGTGCAATCTGCCACCTCTAAAGAACTAAAGAAAAATGACATACACTTATACTTTTTATTTTCAAAGAAGAAATTAAAAAAGCCCCTCTCGTTTCTATTTAATTCTCCCTCATATGAAAGCCACTAGAACTAACTAATTATTACGTTAATTAAATGCTTTCTATACCGGGCACAGTGTTCAGAGTTACCGTTAGCCATGGCCGCGGGTGCCGATGTCCCAACGCCTGGCGCGCTCCTGCAGCGTGGCGGCACTTCGCTACGTCCCCTGGCCGCAGGAGTTATCCGTCGCCGACGCGGGCCCCACGTCTCGCACCCTAATCTCTGTCGTAACTAAGCGGGGGCGCCGACAGCCCGACTGCCCGGCGCCTCGCGAGGTGCCCGCCGAACACGACCTTCCGCCGATTAATGGCCTGATGGCGCCGCCGCCTTCTAAATCTTCGCCCACACAACTGCCTGGCGTTCCTCGATTTACGTGGCCTTCACATATTTACCGGGACGCTGCGTTTCGATTTTACCAGAGAAATGCTCGTGAGGCTGTTCCAAGCGAATTGTAGGATTTGTGGATGACGTATGCTAGGCAGTGACGAACGTTATCAGAAAATATCAATGTGCAGAAAGTACACTACTGGCCATTAAAACGACTACACCACGAAGATGACGTGCTACAGACGCGAAATTTAACCGACAGGAAGAAGATGCTGTGATATGCAAATGATTAGCTTTTCAGAGCATTCACACAAGGTTTGCGCCGGCGGCGACACCTACAACGTGCTGACATGAGGAAAGTATCCAACCGATTTCTCATACAGAAACAGGAGTTGACCGGCGTTGCCTGGTGAAACATTGCTGTGATGCCTCGTGTAAGGAGGAGAAATGCGTACCATCACGTTTCCAACTTTGATAAAGGTCGGATTGTAACCTATCGCGATTGCCGTTTATCGTATTGCGACATTGCTGCTCACGTTGGTCGAGATCCAATGGCTGTTACCAGAATATGGAATCGGTGGGTTCAGGAGGGTAATACGGAACGCCGTGCTGGATCCCAACGGCCTCTTATCACTAGCAGTCGAGATGACAGGCATCTTATCCGTATGGCTGTAACGGATCGTGCAGCCACGTCTCGATCCCTGAGTCAACAGATGGGGACGTTTGCAAGACGACAACAATCTGCACCAATAGTTCGACGACGATTGCAGCAGCATGGACTATCTGCTCAGAGACTAGGGCTGCGGTTACCCTTGACGCTGCATCACAGACAGGAGCGCCTCCGATGGTGTATTCAACGACGAACCTGGGTGCACGAATGGCAGAACGTAACTTTTTTCAGATGAATCCAGGTTCTGTTTACAGCATCATGATGGTCGCATCCGTGTTTGGCGCCATCGCGGTGAACGCACATTGGAAGCGTGTATTCGTCATCGCCATACTGGCGTACCACCCGGCGTGATGGTATGGGGTGCCATTTGTTACACGTCTCGGTCACCTCTTGTTCGCTTTGACGGCACTTTGAACAGTGGACGTTACATTTCAGTGTGTTACGACCCGTGGCTCTACCCTTCTTTCGATCCCTGCGAGAGCCTACATTTCAGCAGGATAATGCACGACCGCATGTTGCAGGTCCTGTACGGGCCTTTCTGGATACAGATAATGTTCGACTGCTGCCCTGGGCAGCACATTCTCCAGATCTCACCCATTGAAAAAGTCTGGTCAATGGTGGCCGAGCAACTGTCTCGTCACAATACGCCAGTCACTACTCTTGATGAACTGTGGTATCGCGTTGAAGCTGCATGGGCAGCTGTACCTGTACACGCCATCCAAGCTATGTTTGACTCAATGCCCAGGCGTATCAAGGCCGTTATTACGGCCAGAAGTGGTTTTTCTGGGTACTGATTTCTCAGGATCTATGCACCCAAATTGCGTGAAATTGTAATCACATTTCAGTTCTAGTATAATATATTTGTACAATGAATACCTGTTCATCATCTGCATTTCTTCTTGGTGTAGCAATTTTAATGGCCAGTAATGTACTTTGCTAGCCATTCAACCTTCAGCGCCACGAAGGGAGCGTACAACAAACGGGAAATTGGCGTGAAAATGCTTGGATATACAAACGTTTTGCCCAGCTACACAAAGAAGATACGAGTGGCGCCATCTGACTTCTGTACACAGGGTGTCTCAGGAACAATGGTCAGTATTCAGGGGTATGACAGGAATATTCATCCGAAGGAAAAAAAATTCATATGCGCTTATACCGTGCTCCAAATGGTTTTCGAGATGTAACACGTTTAATGTAGATTGTGCCTTTACACACAGCTGGTTTCAATCACACCAAATAAACAGAATGCAAAAATTCTGTGACTGCGTGGTGTCTTCTTTCGGATCCACCTTCCTCAGTGCGTATGCATAAGTACATCCGACCACCTGCGGGGATCTCAAGAGTGGAGCATGGAAGAAATTGACAGGGGCTGCGGATTTGTGGCGTTCTGTGGGAATGTGGGTCGACCGTCAGGCGTGCCTAGATAGTTCGCGCAGTCGCAATATCTCTGTGTCCCTGATGGCGCAGTGGTTGCCGCATCTGCCTAGGAAGTAGGAGATCCCGGGCTCGAATCCCCGTCCGGTACACATTTTCGCTCGTCGCCGCTTATTTCGCGTCGTGTCTCGATGCAGCTGCATCGGTAATCCCTTCCCATCCCTTGCTTTCCCCTACAATTTACATAGAATGAAAAAAAAGTACTGAATAATTCAAAGAATTTGTACTGATCTGGGCCTGCTGCGTCGTATACGTCATATAAGGACATTATATAAATTAATATGCTATGAGACCAGGACGCAGATGTGTTCGATTACATTGTTTATTGCAATAGGTCTATTTCGATGTGGTCTTGAAATCCTTATGACATCGATGTCTCAATTGCTGTCATACTACTGTATAAGTTTGCTTCTTTGTTCTTGGTGGAGCTGTAGTACCTGTTAAACTTTTGCTGGAGTAGTTATTTGTGAAGTTGCTGAATTATGAAAATTTTATTCATAATGATGTTACGTAACAGCTGTATTGACAGCAGAGTCAGTGATGTTATATGGTTACAGGAATGCTGGAAAAGGCAGCAAATTGTAGTGACTGTGGAGAAATCAGAAAGGGAGAGACACAAGGTCCAATTTTGGGTCCACTCCTCTTGCTATGGCAGAAAGACAGCCACAACAAAGAGGTTGAAAGCAACGAGGGAGGCTGGGCTGGAATAGAACTCTAAAGAGGTTATGTGGGCGGAAACAAATGCACATTAAATTTGTTCTGTATTGAAAATCTTGCAGAATAGGGCATATGTCCATACGAAGCTTTTTCCTTCAAATGAGCGTCCCTTTCGTATCCCTGCATTCTGATCTTTCCTCCTGGAACAATCCGCATAAGGAAATACCACGCAACGGGTTTTCCTTTCAGATCTCAATTTTAATGTTTATTGTTCGTGAGAAGATAGTGACTCTGATATAAGGAGGAGGGACGCCTACCACCACGTGTCGGAATTCATAGGCGGGATCATGGCCTATCGAGGCTGCAGTTTATACGCACATCAAGTAGCATCATCCCGTTTCCCAAAACTCCTGAACACGTTGAGTGTGCATATTGTATCATAGACACAGTCCCTTTGACTGTTCAGAGATGTCACTGAACCCACCCAAAGACGTAAACGACCATGCATGAGCAGTGCCTAGTAGATGGATGGGCCCGACAGCCCATCAGTTCGAGTCATTTCACCAGGAAGGAGGTACACGGCTCGTGTTGTCTGTAGTTCAACCATGCCTAGATGATCGATACCGCGGTTCGGTCGCGTCCGCTTTATTACTGTGCGCCAGGAAGTGCTCTAAACAAGGGAAGTGCCCAGGCGTTTCGGAGTGAACCAAAGCGATGTTGTTCGGACATGGAGGAGATACAGAGAGACGATGACATGCCTCGCTCAGGCCGCCCAAGGAGGAGGAGGAGGAGGAGGAGGAGGAGGAGGAGGAGGATATTGGTGTTTAACGTCCCGTCGACAACGAGGTCATTAGAGACTGAGCGCAAGCTCGGATTACGGAAGGATGGGGAAGGAATGCGGCCGTGCCCTTTCAAAGGAACCATCCCGGCATTTGCCTGGAGTGATCTAGGAAAATCACGGAAAACCTAAATCAGGATGGCCGGACGCGGGATTGAACCGTCGTCCTCCCGAATGCGAGTCCAGTGTGCTAACCACTGCGCCACCTCGCTCGGTTGCCGCCCAAGGGCTACTACTCCAGTGGATGACCGCCAACTACGGATTATGGCTCGGAGGAACCCTAACAGCAACGCCACCATGTGGAATAATGCTTTTTGTACAGCCACAAGACGTCGTACTACGATTCAAACTGAGCGCAATAGGCTGCAGATGCGTCCACGTAGAGGTCCATCTTTGCAACCACGACACCATGCAGTGCGGTACTAATGGACCCAACAACAACAACAACAAAAAATGGTTCAAATGGCTCTGAGCACTATGGGACTTAACATCTGAGGCCATCAGTCCCCTAGAACGTAGAACTACTTAAACCTAACTAACCTAAGGACATCACACACATCCACCCCCGAGGCAGGATTCGAACCTGCGACCGTAGCGGTCGCGCGGTACCAGACTGTAGCGCCTAGAACCTCTCGGACACCCGGGCCGGCGCCCAACAACATGCTGAATGGACCGCTCAGGATTGGCATCACGTTCTGTTCACCGATGAGTGTCGCATATGCGTTCAATCAGACAATCGTCGGAGACGTGTTTGGAGGCAACGCCTTAGACACACTGTCCAGCGAGTGCAGCAAGGTGGAGGTTACCTGATGTTTTGGGTGACATTATGTGGGGCCGACGTACGTCGCTGGGGTCATGGAACGCGCTATAACGGCTGTACGATACGTTAATGCCATCCACCGACCGATAGTGCAACCATATCGGCAGCATATTGGCGAGGCATTCACCTTCATGGACGACAATTCGCGCCCCCATCGTGCTTATCTTGTGAATGATTTCCTTCAGGATAACGACATCGCTCGACTAGAGTGGCCAGCGTGTTCTCCAGACATGAACCCTATCGAAAATGTCTGGGATAGATTGAAAAGGGCTGCTCATGGACGACGTGACCCACCAGCCAGTCTGAATGATCTATGCCGAATCGCCGTTGATTAGTGGAACAATCTGGACCAGCAGTGCCTTGATGAACATGTGAATAGTATGCCATGACGAATACAGGCATGCAAAAAAATGGAAATGAGCGTTTAGCGTCAATGGCCGGGGGGCCCCTTATGGGCAGTGAAAGGTCTCTGTTGGATTCCTTTCATGTTAATTTCTTAAATCTGTTGTCATTTACGGCATAAATTCCACTTCAAAATTTACTGTGGTGTTTCTGACTCTATCTTGGAGGAGAGTGAGAAGTGGAACGCGTTACTTTTACACATAAACAAGAACGATCTGTCACACTACTACACTTTAAAACACAGTTTATATGTAATTCACGTCACACAGTCTCATACGGAACCTACATCCGCTTTCTTTTATATACTGTATATTATAAGATACTGTCATCCCCCTTCCCTTCTGTGTGGAAGGGTGAATGAGCAAATGTATTTCTAGTTGCATGCTTGAGGGTAGCAGACAAGCCTGTCTGCTAGAGAACAGTAGGACCAACGTCGGAACAGGCAGCTACGCTTTCTAAAAGCAGAGACGTTTCTATTCTTAGTATGGTCCTATCCGTCCCTTGTCATGTTGGTATAGGAAGCTGCCTCTCTGGTCACTTCCGCTTGTATCTGTTAAGCAAGCTCGGTAGGGGCCCAGGCCAGTCTGTCCGCGGCGAGCGTCTGAAGTGGTAAGATTTCCGGCTAATCGTGTCTCTGCCAAGTCCGTAGGACAAAATGATTTCGTAAGTTCAGCCTAACTGAAAATTTAATCACCTGTATTTCAGGTTTAGATCTAAAATATCTAATGTTATCTTAAATTACAACGGAGTGTAATTCGAGTGTGAAGTTCAGAATATCTTCCAGTAGTTGCTTTGTCACTACTTTGTGAGTAAAGTGGAACCACGTGTGGATGATCCTTAACTCTAACTAAGATCATCAATATTAAATGCGAATGTGCGTGAGATTATAACGTCTCGTCTTGACAATATTTTTGAATATAGCAACTTTTCTTTATGTTCAACCCACGTGGGGTGTACTTTGTGAGACCAGTACCATGTGCTTATACAATTGTTTGACCCATCAGGTTAATAGTAAGACGATAGTAACCAGTTCGATGTTTTTCTTTTGTAATGTGTGTTTCGATGTAATTTATTTCAATTATCAAAATTATTGTGGAGTTACACTCTTTGTGCAAACCAAGATGACCAAGTGAAGCATGTAGTGTTATCATCAAAGTAGCCCTCAGCTATTCTTTTCGGGAAGATTTCACAGAGAGTTAGTATGAATTTAGTATACCAGTGTGTGGTAATTTCATGACGGACAGGATTGCGCTACGAACGTAACTTCTTTGGGTGAAAATTGAATCGGTTGGTTGTGGTTAATTTCCTCTTGCATATGTTTCAACGTTCTTTGCGTGTTATTTTATGAATGCAGTGTTGTATGCAGTCTCCCAATCTTGGCTCCATATTTGATGTGTTCCGTAAGATTAAAAACTCACATTTTCACAATCCTAAATAAGGCACCAGTTTAGTTATGAATCAAGTTTAATATGCTGAAATTTGAACGGTACAGCGATAAATGTTAAAATAAATGTCCAAATATAAACTGATTTATTTCTTTTTATTTAAATTCTATTTATATATATAATCACCGGTTATCGTAAGATGAGTACTAAAAGATTATAATTAATGTTAGTCTGGTTGGGAATTTGGTAAGCTAGACTGGATACCTGGGCAAACAGTTGCTCAGTAATGCAAGGTTAACTTCCCCAGATAGCTCGCAGCTTTTAACCCGCTTTTATTGTCTTGAATATCAGCACCGCTTTCAGAACAAATGAAAGCATCAACATTTCAGCAGGTCCGGCCTCCTTGGTGCAGTTCTTGTTACATTCGACGCCACATTGGGCGATCTGCGCGCCGGATGGGGATGAAACGATGATGAAGACAACACCCAGTCCCTGAGCGGAGAAAATCTCCGACCCAGCCGGGAATCGAAATCGTTCCCGTCGGAAGACACCCGTTTAAGTTCGTCGTTGATCGATTAACTCAGTTTTTTTATTACAGATGGCAGCTAACACTCTGACCGAACACACTGAGCTACCGTGCCGGCTTACCGCTCAGCTATCGAGGCGGACAATACAGGCATGCATCAATGCAAGAGGACGTGTTACTGGGTATCAGAGTTACCAGTGTGTACAGCAATCTGGACCTCCACCTCTGAAGGTCTCGCTGTATGGTGGTACAGCATGCAATGCGTGGTTTTGATGAGCAATACAAAGGGCGGAAATGATGATTATGTTGATCTCTATTCCAATATCCTGTACAGGTTCCGGAACTCTCGGAACCGAGGTGATGCAAAACTTTTTTTGATGTGTGTAGATCCTACCTGAGGTAAGAAACAGATGATCTGTGGACGTGGTACGAGGATCGCAAGAAGCAAATAGATGCGAGACAGCAGTTGCCTGCAATCTCCTCTACACGTCCATATTTATAGCGTAAGTTTGCAATTGCATCAGATATGCGTATACATGTTGGTAAGTGCAAGAACTGGTATTCAGCTCTCAGGACTACCTCGTAACTCTGCTGGATTACGCTGTAAGGGCCAAGACAGCTCGCGACGACAGAATCCCCTTCTCTCACTCCACCCAGGAGGGACAGCGCTGAGCAGGTAGCGAGGAACTGCATCTTTTTAGTACGCTGTTACCTGACTTTATTGCTCGTTACTTGCGTCCCGCTGCGTCTACCGTAACTTGTGCTTTAGAACGCCGCTGCTGCTCGAGCAGATTGCTGCCCGTGCATTCCTTCGGAAAAGCAGGTACAGCTGCACACTTAGGACCATACAAAACGTCGAAACTGCAATAAATGTCTGTGTCCAAGGAACTGTCTAGTTAAAGAACTAAGAATGAAACTTTTACGACAAGGCAATGTTTAATCCAAAACTACGCATCTACAGCTAGAAAAGAGATTATATGCACTGCAGCGTCACAATTGCTGTACTTTGTTTTCGACGTGATCTTTTTCTTTCACGACAGAGCGAAGAAACTATACCTTTGACAGTTACATTTGCGTGGTGCCTATCTCACTTGAGTATCTCTAACCTTAACACAATGTTTGGTGCTCTGGATAAGTAATCTTAGGACCCCTTTACGTGACGTACGAACACGCAACCTGATGGAGTACCTCCAGATTATGTCACAATATTATCCAGCAACAAATCGCACTTTCCCTAGGTAACAGATCGGTGGTCACTAACCCCTTATTTCAACTGCTAGGACCCGACGCTCTTAAATTTAGATTTTTGAGAGTGGTCGAAGGTAATATTTATCAATTTACTGTTTGACTATTTTTCCCGTAACGTGCACTGTGAACCATGTACACTGGCTACAGTGCGGAGGAGTGGAAAACGTGACCGTTCCAAGTGATGTTTGCCATGGTGTCCTCTATATTATTGGAGGTGGATTCCATAATGCTCTTTTCGATAAGGCCTTTGCATGTATCTTCCTCCATCCTTCTCCTTCTCTTCTTCTGCCTCTATTGATGTCAATATTTCTTCCTTCTCAGCGGTGTCGCTTTTCGGTGTCTCTCTACGGAACGACGAACAACGATGAAACCCGGTTGCCAAAGCTGACGCATAAGACCCTCCTCCGCCCCCTCCCCCCCCCCCCCCCCCCCCCCCCCGCACACGCGCGCGCTAGTTCTTACGACGGTCACTGTTTTCTCTTATGTATCCATCTGATGTATCTATCCGAGAATATCATCAAGTTATCAAGTTATTGACTTTGAACTCAAAACCTGGCAGCCATTATAGCTGAAGAATTTTAACTGACTTAGACAGCGGCAATTAGTTTTCGAATATTTCTCAAGCTGTTCAAGAAGTGGTGGAGAGGCGTCAACTGAGCAGGGTCGCCACACGTGGAGGCATGGGACCTTTGCCTTTCGCGGACGTGTGCTCCACTGACTGAGCTGTCCAAGCTCGACTCACGACCCGCCCTCGCAGATTCACTTCCGCTAGTACCTCTATCCTACAACCCAAATTTCACTGCCGGCCGCTGTGGCAGAGCGGTTCTAGGCGCTTCAGTCCGGAACCGCGCTGCTGCTACGGTCGCAGGTTCGATTCCTGACTCGGGCATTGATGTGTGTGATGTCATTAGGTTAGTTAGGTTTAAGTAGTTCTAAGTCTAGGGGACTGATGACCTCAGATATTAAGTCCCATATTGCTCAGAGCCATTTTAACCAAATTTCACTTAAGTTCTCCTTCATGTCTTGTTGGACTAGGATTCCTAGAAGAAAGGATATCACTGAGAAGTAGCTGTGAGCATAGGCCGAAAGTCGTGCTTGTATAGCTCAGTCGATAGAGCACTTATTCGCGAAGTGTAGTGGTCCAAGATTCGAGTCGCGAGATTTGATTCGCCAGGAAGTTTCAAATCGCACTTCGCTGCAGAGTGAAAATTATTTCTGGCAATCAGTCCCTCCATCTCATCCCCTTCCCCAACGCTGCAGAAGAACTACAGGGCCAATGAACAAAAGCAGTTAGGCACTAGGGACGTTCAGTAAGTAATGCCCCACATTTTGTTTAAAAAAAAAAGGAATTAACACACACAGACAAGCGTCCTTGTGGTGCCTTACATTTGATGTTTGTTCTGTGAACCCGTGCAATTTCTAATCGGTCTGGCACATGGCAGAGCTGCAGTACAGCCTCAAAATGGCATCTACATACGACTCACGTTACAAGCACTGTGCTGTTATTGAATTCTTGACGCTACCTGCATGTTCCCATTTGACCCAACGACATCGTCAGTTACGACTGCAGTGCGCACGGGATCATCAAGACTGGACCGTGGATCAATGGAAACGTGTCGCAAGGACAGATGAATCACTTGTCTTGTCACAACAGGTCTATGATCGTTTCCATATAAGCTGTCATCCAGGAGAAAAGCTGCTCAAAACATACACCGCGCCACGGATACAAGCTAGTGGGGAATTATTACACTCTGGGGCAGTTTCTCTGGGGCTTCCGTAGCACGTGTGGTAGTAATCGAAGGCACCATGAGAGCTGTGGACAGTATGAACACTACTGCAGAGTAACTGCATCCCTTCACACTTTATGTCTTCTACGACGGTGGTGGCAACTTCCAGCATTATAACTGTCCGTGTCACAAGGCCACAGTTCTCCTATAGTGATTTGAGGAGCTTGATAGTGAACTGACGATGTTTTAGCCACCAAATTCGCCTGATATGAACCCAATGAATATACATGGGACGCTACTGGGCACATCTCCGCGCCCACTAACTAGAGGGCCGTAATTTACGGGAAAATCGTGACCAGTGCTTACACATGCGGTGCCACATACAACGAAAAACCTACCACGGACTTATCGAATCCATATCACGCAATTCTTGAAGTGTATGTTAGTAACAATTGTTAACAAAGTTCTATAGAACAATTTTAATAAACATTTTTGGAATAGTGATCAATATTTTTTTAAGATTTTTTTTTTAAATTCAGTCTTGATCACACCACGTATGTTACAAGAACATAGATGACCGGTTTCGGTCATATCACATGACCATCATCAGACCTGTAATTTAATTTAGAAAGTAATAGAAACCTTACTAGATTTACAATAAAATAAAACAAAATGCTTATAAGGATAAAATACAATAAGACGTGTTATACCCATGGCATCCTTCGAAGATGGTATGTGGAGCACTCTTCTCAGCTGCTGTGATGTCAACTGGTGCCAGCAAGTGACGAGCATACGCTTAAATACGAAGATGCTCCGCCTACCTCTTCTGCCTCCACATCACATCAACCAATCATTATAAAAGTGGGTTCACATAATCGTCAAAACGTAAAAAAAAAAACAAAGTACAATAATAACATAAAAATAGTTGTGTATACTATCTCTTTACAACCATGGAATTACTTAAATGTGGTATAAAATATCAATTAAAAGCTTTAAAATAACTGTACAGACGATGTGTACTCAGTGTGCCCTCTATGGGCTAAGGTGGTACTACCACAATGGTTTCAAAGTCAACGATGTTGTGGAGGTCTTTGGCATTGCGGCATCATATCGATATGTGAGTTGTGACTTGACTGCAAGTATACATCGAAGCTAGATTCAGTCTGTCTGTCTTATATTAACTTTATTTGGCACTGGAGATATATGTAATGATGGAATGGTCAGCTGCAGGATGGTATGATATTACATAGATTTAAAAAAATAAATAAATTACAGGTCTGATGATGGTCATGTGATATGACCGAAACAGGTCACCTATGTTCTTGTAACATAGGTGGTGTGATCAAGACTGAATTTTAAAAACAAAAAAATCTTAAAGTTCTATAGGTATGTGAGAGTACGACCCATATCGAATTCCAAGTGATGGATGACGAAATTGTAAGCAATAATAAATATAATCAAAATACCACACCATACTGCGTTCCAAGGGCGACCAGAGATGCTATAAGCAGGTGGTTCTATTTTCTTTCATCAGTGCATATTATCTCGTCTCACCTCTGTAGCGTACTGCTAAGTTCGGAATAACATCAGCCACATTCTTTATTAGTGTAGCGCTATGCATCGTATTTGTTGTTGTTGTGTAAATAGTTTATTAATAATAATATTGTTCAAACAACGACTGGCATGATGCTTTTCATTACATTCACGTTCCTTGTACTCAGCTAAAATCAAAAAGAAAATGCGCTCATCCATAACTGGTGAACAACAAAACACTAGGAGGCTGACAAAGTCTAGTAATAATAGTATATTTCCGAGGCATGTGCAGCTGCATGGCAGAAAGAAGCAAGTGGAAAGATGGTTTCTCCCCTCCCTGCTCCCTGCCTGACCATCGCAGGCGTCCTTCTGAGTTGCCTACAGTATCCGATAACACCTCCAAAACATGCCTGCGCGTCTCTCACCCGCCGCGTCTGCTGATCCTGTCTGTACTCCGTGGCGAGGATCTGGTTCCGAATGGTGTGGCTCATCACCGGTTGTTCTGCAGTGATGAATGGGCGAGTCATCTGACAAGTCCATCTGTTGCGATAATCGACATTAGTCGACAAGGATCGCTATCCGTTACAATATCTCTGTCCTATGACAGGTGGCTCTCGCTGCGGCAGCTTTCTGCTAATCGAAGTACTCACGATATTCCCTTCACAGCGTGAGGTGTAAAAAATCAAGAACCTGTTCGACTTCCCCTGTGAGGTGTCCCACTTACCGATCACCCATAATCTGACAGCGATTAAATGCACTGATATCGCTCCTCTTCTGCAGTCAACTGTCACGGCGACAGCCTGTACAGATCTTGATGACACTGCAAAGTAGTGTGCAAGTAAGAATTCAGGTGCGTGATTTGTTCGGCGCAGAAAGGGACAGAATATAACTTGCCGCGTCCCCCAGTTTGTCCTCGATCTCACACCAGGTGCTCTAGACGTTGCCTACAGTTGTAACTGGAAATACTGGTTCGGCTCTAGAAGCAAACTAAGCTCCATCCGAACCCTTTTTTTTTTAAATAGAGAACGCACTTATATTTAAATAACATCAAGTAGTGCAGAAATTATTTCTATTAATTTCGTAAGAAAGTCCCACATTTTAGAAAACGCTAAGGTGGAAAAATTTTGATATTTATTAATGTGCCATTAATAGTCACTAGTGACACAGCATTTTCCAAAATATTCTGATTTTATTCGTTAACTTGGTGCCAAAACCCATTTTCTATCATGATTTATCCAAATACGAGAGATATTCGGAAAGTAAGTTCTGACTGGTCAAGAAATGGAAACCGCTGTGAAAATCTAATAAAACTTTGCACATGTGTGTGCGACAGTGTCTCTACTATCCCTGTCGGTTGCATCACTACGCTGTTTTCAGTTCTGAGCGTATGGTGAGCACAAAGATGCGTAGAAAATAGTGTCTCCCGCCAAGTATGAGGTCCTGGTGAGAAATTTCGCCCGATGTTATGCAGCCCACATTACAGAACTGTCATACGGTTCCTACTTCGTGATAATTCTCGGTCGCAATCTGCAGGGGCAATGAAAATGCTCCTGCACCGTTTTCGATGGGACATCGGTAATTGGTTCCCTGTGTGTTTCATCATTGCTCACATTAACTACTGACTATGAAGACAACATTATCGCACAGACAACGAGCTATAGATGAGCGTAGAGAATTGGCGGAAAGCACAGGCGGCTGCCTTCTGTGACGAGAGTATTGTAAAGTTGGTATAACGGTGCGATAGATGTCGTAGCTGGAGCGGCGACTATGTAGAGAAGTAGCTGGAAGGTGGAGCCAACTGTCGCAAATGAAACGTTTCTGATTTTCAATGTAGTTTCCATTTCGCTACTGATCGGAACTTACTTTCTGGAGAAGCCTTGTATTTTGGTGATAAGTTCCTATGGGACAAAACTGCTAAGTTCATCGGTCCCTAGATTTACATACCACTTATCTAACGAACTAACTTACGCTATGGACAACACACACACCCATGGCCGAGGGAGGACTCGAACCTCCGACGGGGGGAAGCCGCGCGAATCGTAGCAAGGCGCCTCCAGATATTTATGACTAGACCTATCGAAAGCATTTTCAAAGTCTATTAATAAAATCGTTGCTTTCTTTGATATGTCGGGTTTTGTGTACGAAATACAATCTTATGCGCTATATAATAACGTGATGGGACGTAGATTCTGTAAATTTGCTGTTTCTTTACTTTTCGGTATGAGTGTGATGCATCCTCTTAGAAATTCTTCCCGTACGTATACACCATTACGGACTTCATTAGCAATATCTAGTAAAACTTCCTCGCAAAAATTAAGCTATTTCAGATAAAATTCAGCAGAAACCCCATCCGCTCCTGGAGACTTTCCTTTAGAACTCGTTTTATTGGTTTCCTCAGTATCGTCTAAAGTGAAAACCTCGTTAAGGTGCATCCGATCATTATGCGTATGCATGCGAGGTGTTTCCTGATGAATACTGTCTTTTTTGCTGTGGTGTAACGCCACTTTCTTTGAACAGGTTTGCGAAGTGGGTGTAGATTTCGTTATTGATTTGATTTTCATCAGTAGTTTTTTGGCTGTCGTTCTCTTATAAAACAATTCCTGCTTTCTTCCGTTGTCTGTGTAAGCGGTTGATAGAAATAGGTTCTTCTGCATTGCCACCTACCAACTGACTCCCTTCAAAGGTACCGACGGACCACTGTATCAACCGCAGCCGCTTTCGTGACCGGTGCCGACACTTCTAATGCGTATGTGTGTGTGTGTGTGTGTGTGTGTGTGTGTGTGTGTGTGTGTGTGTGTGTGTGTAAGTATGTGAATTCCCAAGGGACCAAACTGCTGGAGTCATCCGTCCCTAGACTTACACACTAACTTGTGCTAAGAACAACACACACACCCATGCCCTAGGGAGGACTCGAACCTCCGGCGGGAGGGCCCGAGCAATCCGTGACATGACGCCTCTAACCGCGCGGCCACCCCGCGCAGCACTTTTCAATCAAGTAGCTTGTCAATTGGCCTCACAAGAGCTGAGTGCAACCCGCTTACCCCAACAGCACTCGGCAGCCCGGATGGTCACCCATCCAGGAGGTAGCCAAGCCTGACAGCGCTTAACTTCGATGATCTGACGGGAACCGGCGTTACCACTACGGAAAGGCCCTTGGTATCATTCGTCTCTCTCTAGATACATTTGTATTTTCGGAAAACTCTCGCCGTCGCTTTTGAACGTAATACTTCTCCAGTTTGCTTTCTGCCACGCACACCGAAACACGAAAAATCAACATTAAATGTTCTATATGAACCAAGAAGCGTACTCTACAGAGATAGGAGGCGGAATGACACTATTGGCTGGAGCGCTACTTGGTACACTGTCAATTGCTGCTGCGCGTAGCTCCACCACCCGCGTTCTTTTATGCACACCACTATAGTCACGTACAACGCTGAACTATTCCAAACGCCTTGGCGACATGGGCGCTCACTCTCAAACACAGCAGGCAAAAATATAATTCAATTGCTCGTGGGTATATTTATCACGTAAAACGCGAACCATTAGAAAACTTTAAAGTTTCTTCTAATAACCGTTAACGTTATTCGTCTGCAGCTTTCACTCTGAAGCAGGGTATACACTGTTGTGAAACGTGCCTGAATAGCTCTGTCAGTAACTGAGTTAACCACAAAACGCAAGGCATAGGTTTTGAGTCACAGTCTGACACACATTTTTGATCTATCAGGAAATTTCATTAATACTACAGCAAATTCTGCCTGAACTATGTTGCATACAAAGCAGATATATGTAAATGGTATTCTATGCCACTTTTCTAATAAAAAAAAAATAAAAGAAAAAGAAAAAGAAAGCGCACTAACATTATGCACGCAACAGGAAAATCACTGCACAGAGGACAGGTCCTTTCGATGAAATAAAACAACGTGAATAACGTGGGCAACAGTTTCAAACACTGATCTAATTTTTAGAAGGAATTTGAAAGACTTAAAGAGAAAACATAATTTCTAAGCATTCAAGTAATGCGACTTGTGAGATAAACATAGAACAACCATTACAGCTAAATTCTATTCAATTTACACTTTTATTTTTTGAAGCCAGTGCTGAGTGGTTACAGTTTATTTCTCGGTGTAGAAAGCAGTCTCAGAGTTTGCCTGTATCGACGCCGGACCAAGTCGCTTGGGACTACTAATTATTTTTGTAGACAGTTTATTGCAGTTCAAACGGTCTCCTTCGGGCTATTAGTCCATCGGCAGACACTAACGCCGGAAGATGGCCAGCTGGAACAATAAGCAACCCAAGAGGCTTGATGACGACCAAACAGTCGGCAAAAATAACCTCAGCGATGGGGATTAATTGATCGTAAATGCGATGAACTACGTAGCTATTTACGGCCAAGTCGGAATTATATTTTCTCATCTTACGACTGCCATGAAAGCTCTCGGAAACATGAACAAATTTATTTTGTCATCAAAATGTAAACAACAGTCCTACACATACACACGTCTGAAACCTGTTCCATTGTATTTCAAGTGTGTTCCAACGCAGGTGAATGAAGGACTTTTTTTCCAAGAATCAAATGCGGAAGTAGTAAGAAATATGTGAACGGGTCTGTACCAGATGTTAAAAGCAACTTTCCTTACACATTTCTAACAAATTCTGGGAGCACCACTGGACTCGCATTCGGAAGGACGACGGTTCAATCCCGCGTCCGGCCATCCTGATTTAGGTTTTCCGTGATTTCCCTAAATCAGTCCAGGCAAATGCCGGGATGGTTCCTCTGAAAGGGCACGGCCGACTTCCTTCCCCATCCTTCCCTAATCCGATGAGACCGATGACCACGCTGTCTGGTCTCCTTCCCCAAACCAACCAACCAACCAATCTGGGAGCACATAACATGGTGTGGAGCGCACGGTGTTAAAAAAAAAAAAGATATTCTGTTATTTGAGAGATGGAAGTGTGGACCAAAGCAAGGTAAAAAAGTGCAGTAAACATGGGCTTTAAAATCCATACGTTAAGAGCTAAAAGCACTTGTTCCTCTTCTCTACTGTGAAACATATCTCTTCTACTGAAGAAGTTCGTAGCTGTTAAGGTATGCATTTTAGAGACCAAGTTTACTGGACATTTTTCTTGTTTTCGTCCATAACAACCAGCTTTCAAAATATGGAATACTTTGTTTTAACACCCTGTATGTATAATGACAGCTGTTTTCCTGTGTCGCGATAATTTGACGCTTTCCCATATATCCGTTCGTTATTCTGAATTATTTCCCAGCATCCAGCCAGATGAAAGTACAAATATCACGCAGTATTTTTGCAGCCTCTGTGATGTTATATCTGCTGACGTATAGTACTTGATAATGGAATTACGGTGCGCTGTCCAAATATATTGTGAGTTCTACGGTTTCATGTGGCTGGACAGTGGGGAACGACTTGAGCATATAATACACCAGGGGAGCCTTCTATCACATGCTCATTAGCGCCTAAATAGTTAATCAAATACTCCGGAAAGTACAAGCAACTTTCAGCAATGATAATTACGTAATATTAACATTGTTTAAAAATTTACCTGACATTTTGCTAAAGTAATTATAGCACTGAAGAATTACAGTGGCTTATAACTTTCCAGATTATACTGTTCTCAACTGAAAAGGCTGCAGTAACTTATTGCAGGTCAGTAGGAAGTATTTTCGAAAATAACTAGTTTGGCATTAGCACTGGTTGTGTAATTACAAGCAGGTAATCGAATGCTAATCGAGAGTAATTTAATCTGAACTGACATAAAAGACCTTCCTCAGAATACGCAAGCACGTGAATAAAATGGCATAAAAAGTGTCGAACCATAGCAAAAATCATACTTGGTTTAGACCGATTACAGGTGATCTGCATCTGTAGATGTTAGATGCCAACGAGAAAATTCTTCTTCTCTCTTCTACGCGTATTCAACATCATGAAATCAGAAGAAAAACAGACCGGAATATTTCTGCAACTCAAAGAAAGAAAACTAAGATAGTTACAGATGGAATGAATATATGAAAACTGGCCCCAGTAAGATTTGGGCTGATACAAAAATTTGTGAAATTTGCTCCTTGTTTTCCTGTAAAGGACCTGTTGACTAAGCCACGACGCACTCGCACTCCGACAATCTTTGTCCGTCGGCATCGCCAAACAAATGACTGGCAGTAAACATCCTGCAGCCGAAACAAGAAGGCAACTGTGGTCGACATAACTCGTCTACGACATGCCTTCTTGCATACGCTGTTACTGTGGTTCTAGTTGTTTTAATGTTTGAATCCTTCTTTCCCTTCTTTTGAGATGTATACTCCATCCTAATATGAAAAATCGTGTTGTGCATTGTTACCCTAGCACATCTGTTTGTTTGTTATAACACAAGTTATTACGTGATGTATCTTCTGTCTTTTTAAGTTGTATCTTACTTAACATACAGCTTATAATGTTCATACATTTTTCCACTTGACAATAATGACAATGGTATGCAGAGTTGCAATTATGAAGAAAATTGTGTGCCAGGCCGGAGCTCGAAACCGAGACCTTTTCTTTTAGCGGGTAAGTGGTCTACCAGCTGAGCTAGCCAAGCGCGATTCACGACATCTCCTCACAGTTTTGCTTCTGCCAGTACTTCATCTCGTACCTTCCAAACTTCAAACAAGTTCTTGTGTGAAACTTGCGGCACTAGCACACGTGGGAGAGAGAATATTGGGGCTCAGCTGATAGAGCACTTGCCCGCCAAATACAAGGTCCCAGTTTCGAATTCCGGTCCGGCACACAGTTTTAATCTACTAGGAAGTTGCGAATCATCACACTCTCCGCTGCAGAGTGAAAATTCATTCTGGATAAAAAAGCTGTTTTCATGTTTTGAAGTCAGATATAGAGGAAGCACGAATGTAGAGCTACGAATAGGAGAAGCAGCAATATACAGCTTATGTTAGCTATATATGTACATAACCCTGGCCTTTTGGTTACTATTGCAACGCTTTTTATGCACATTACAAGTACCACATGCTAATCCGCGATGTGGACCATATTTCGCTTTACACCTTATATTTTAAAGTATTCTTTGACAAGTAGAAGAGATATGATTTTCAAATTCCGTGTTTATAATTATCTTCTTATATTTCCGTTGTAGTTTCTGGAGGTCTGGTTATGAGTAAAGCTTCTCTAATTGCCCCCGACCGAGAATAGAATGGATTAAGATCACTTCCGATTTTAAAAGTTGTGGCATTACAGTTCCTGCTCGAGCGTCACCAGTCTTCTTCACCAGTTGCTACTATGAAGTGTGAGTAACACACTACGTGTGAGCCCTCGGGGCAGCTACTTGCCGAAAAAGTTGCAGAGATCGGACTGGGGGATTCCATGACATTTTCTGGGCGCAAATCTCACTGGGGGCAAGTTTGCAAGGCACCAGATGGAACAACGGGCCGTATTTGAAAATCAGGATCGACGGCTAAGCAGAACACACGACTCACTCGCAGACTTAAAAAAAAAAAAAAAAAAAAAAAAAAAGAAGAACTGCAGCTTCCATTATCTCGTTTGGCGAAAACACGCGTCCTCACTCAACGCCACGACTAACGACCCTGCTCAGAGTGTTATCAGAGGCCACATTTTCCGCGAGGCTGACAAAATTAAGTCCAGATGCAATCTTGACAGCGGCCGAGTGCCGCGCGCAGATGGCAAGCCGAGCCGGATAGCGCCTTCTTTGTGCCTGCTGGGAACAAGGGGAAGTGAAGAACAGAGGACGGGATGGTAACGGTGGATGTGCGGCGAGGAGGAGAAGCGAAAATTTTACTAATTAAGAAGAGTAAGAGAAAAAACAACTTTGCTCTGGATTTTGTCATCATGTAATTCGTACCGTCAGCCAGAAATGACTTCGTGGGAGGCGAGCAGTAACGTTCTTCTGGTACCCACCACATTTTTGTTTTCAAAAATTACCTCACAGTTTACGTACCTTGCATGAAAGTAATTTGCTAGTTTTATTTTCTTAGATCTTTGTGTGTTCCAATCTGCTGGGTGAGGCATAAATGGCGGACGTTGTTAGAACAGATGGTAGTCAGGTTCAGCTTGTACAGGTGGAGGGGCGGGGGAATGATGTGGTCACGCGTTTGGTAGCTTCTGCTATTCTGTTTAGTGGAGGTCATGGACCCGTGGACTGAGCAACATCGCTTATGATAGTTTTGTACGTAATAACGTACAGCGTCAGGTTCGTCGCCATTTCAATCTTGCAAGGCATGATGGTGTTGCCGCTCATAAAATCCATCTTACGTTGAGCTGAATCACTTCGTTTACGAGGAACAGTGATGAATAGAAAATCGCCAGGGGCTCCTCGCTCAGTACGAACTGCAGAAAATGTCGAAAGAGTTCGGTAAGCCATTCTGCGTAGTCCTGGTCGATCAGCTAGGATATATTCTGCTGAACTGCCCCTCAGAATCGTTCAGTACGGAGTATTCTGCATATTTATCTAGGCTTTCATCACCACAAAACGGCCATGGTGCATCAGAGATTGCATAAAGTGGTTAAATTTTGCTCGAAAAATGGAGGCCATACTTGAGCAAAATGAAAATATTGTTTTGTTTATGAGTGCTGAAGCTCATTTTCATTTGAATCGTTTGCTAAATCACCATAACTGTCGTTACTGGACCAGTGAAAATCCGGAACGAATGCATGAGAGACCATTACGTAGTCAAAGTGGCTGTTTGGTGTACTGTAGCCGTTAAGAGATATTATTGGTCCACACTTTTTCCTACACGATAACAGGAACACTGTAGCAGTAACCTCGTAACGTTATACACAGATAATTGCTGAATTCGTCCTATCTGAATTAAGAAGGAAACTTATTGGTATCCGGCGAGTTTCATTTCAGCAGGACGGGGCCACAGCTCGCATAGTAACAATGTAAGTGGAAGCTATTCAGACTGGTTTTCGAGCGCGTCTCATTTCCCGGTTTGGTGACATTTGTTGGCCGCCTCGTTCCCCAGACCTCACCATGTGCGACTACTTTTGGTGGTGTTACCTCAAGTCACCTGTATACGAGCATAAACCAAGTAAATTTGAAGAAATGAAGGAAGCAATTCGTGTGGAAGTCGTTCAAACTGACTCAGCAATGTTGGAGAGAGTGGAAGCCAACTTCCGACAGCGACTTGAGGAGTGTATCGCTGAAAACGGCCGTCACCTGGGAGATGATGTTTTCGAGCATTAATTTTGTATAATGGCAACATCATTTGAGTATTATTTTTTTATTTATAGAATAATACTCCACAGTCAGGCAGATAAATACAAATTACGACCGACGAAAACGGGCATATATTATATGACCGAGCGAGGTGGCGCAGTGGTTAGCCCACTGGATTCGCATGCGGGAGGACGTCGGTTCAAACCCGCGTCCGGCTATCCTGATTTAGGTTTTCTGTGATTCCCCTAAATCGCTTCAGGAAAACGCCGGGATGGTTTCTTTGAAAGGACACGGCCGATTTCCTTCCCCGTGCTTCCCTCATCCGATGGGACCGATGACCTCGCTGTTTGGTCCCCTCGCCGAAATGAACCAAGCAAGCATGTTATGATGTTGTGTGAATATGCAGCATCACAGATTCGAAGTCGATAGCGTGTTAAAAGCTTTCGTCAGTATTGAAACGTTAACGTCCCTATACCGTTGGCAGATTTCCATCCTCGTCCTTTCCCACTTAGTACTTTTAGTGTGTCTCTAATGACCGCGCCGTCGACAGGGCTAAACTGCTCAAATTTTGGGGATAAATATCACCTATGTACGACTGTTGGTCCTGGTAAAAATGGAAATGTCGTGTGGCTAGGGCCTCCCGTCGGGTAGACCGTTCGCCTGGTGCAGGTCTTTCGATTTGACGCCACTTCGGCGACCTGCGCGTCGATGGGGATGAAATGATGATGATTAGGACAACACAACACCCAGTCCCTGAGCGGAGAAAATCACCAACCCAGCCGGGAATCGAACCCGGGCCCTTAGGATTGACAGTCTGTAACGCTGACCATTCAGCTAAGGGGGCGGACTTGGTCCTGGTGATTCGACAGTGCTCATGCTCATTGATCTGGTTTCAAACGGAAGCTCTCGGCTGTTTATTACCTGACTGCCCCATTGCCCCTCCCAACCCCCTTGAGACCAGCGATTGTTGGTGATAGCACTGCAATAACTGTACAAGTTAGGAAGTACCTCGCACACGGAGTGCAAATAAAGGTTAACTGAAAACTTTTTGCCGATGGGTGTGCTATGGAAAAAACCTGTCTTTTCGTCAGCAAGATTCGTCTTCGAGTTCGAAAACTATGAAATCCTGTCTTTTCGTCAGCAAGATTCATCTTCAATTTCGAAACCTACGAAAGCCAGCCAGAGCCGTCTACACCGACTTCTTCCATCATGGTGCGAAAAACGCCAGTATGCACACTTCCCGCATTACCAACTGAACTGTGCTGGGATTACCTAACGCGCTCTCCGAAATGTTTGGCAACCTGTCTGGTCATCAGCATGACACCACGCTCGTCTCTCCGTGAGTATGTGCGAGACATGACTTCACGGCGTCTGGCACGGTTTGCATTACCGATTACATTGTTTTCAGTTTTCAACAATAGATGAATGTTGCGTGGAAAACTAGCTCCTAACATGACGTCCGAGGGCTCTATCGTAGTCTGCACACACCACTTCAGGAAATCAGTGAAATCGTAGCCCAAGATAAGCGTCCACAGATGTATGGCTTTGTGATTATGGTTGTATACAGAGTAGATCCTATACAATATGAGGATAAAATTTCTTGCTTGTGAGAGTTTTCTCATGTTCCACTAACGTAAGTGGACTTCTAACCATTGAATCACTCATAGCATTTTGTCCGTAAAAATCGCAGATTTGCCGATGAATTTCCTTTGGTTTAACTTTCTTTTTTCGGTATCTGTACACGTTTGTTTTATATAACCAAACGGAACTTACTTTGTGAACATACCTCATATATGCGCCTAATGCATTTTATTTAATGTGTCAGCACAGAATATGAAAATGGCGTACATGTCTTGTCCTTGAGTCAGAGTAACTGCCGCGCATGATCGGAACTGCGATCGTAGCGCTGGCGCGGATAGAAATAGAAACGGAACTTACTCTGTGGACGACCCTCGTACAACTTATTCCGAGGTGAAAAATTTCTTTCTGTGCATGGACACAATTCGTCTCAGAAAACAAATATTCAGATGTAAATAATGCTGTCACAGATTTTATTCTTATTTTAAAAGGTTATGATTTGTCTTTTAAAAGACGCCGAGTTCATTGAATGATAAGACCGTTGTAAGTGACTGCTGCATGGCTAGAAATGGCGCTACTATTTATACGATGATGTGACGAAAGTGATGGGGCAACGATATGCACACATACAGATGGCGGCAGTATGGCGTACACAAGGTATATAAGGACAGTACTTTGTCGGAGCTGTCCAATCCTTCCAAGACCCAGGCAATCATCGTAGGTCGTACCACTCGCTCCTTCCGGCTCCTGGATTTCTCCCTTACTGTCTGCGCCCGTCCTGTCCGCCTCATCCCCACCCTCACCTACCTTGGCCTCACCATTGACCGTCACCTCACCTGGATCCCTCATCTCCGCTCCATCCAATCCAAAGCCCACAACCGCCTCCGACTCCTCAAACTCCTCTCTGGCCGGACATGGGGGTTGCACCTCTCTACCATCCTCCACACCTACAAATCCTTAATTCGTCCCATCCTCTGTTATGCCAGTCCCCCCCGAAATTCTGTAAGTCCCTCCAGATCCTTGAGCGTCATGCACTCCGCCTCGCCTTCCGTATACGCCTCCCGTCCCCCACGCGGATCCTCTATGATCTCATTCCTTTTCCCCATCTGCTCCTCTTCCTCGAAGATATCCGCATCCTCTACACCTCCCGCCGCCTTGAACCCCCTCACCCCCTGGTTGCTCCTCTCCTCTCCCATCCCCGCCCCTTGCCACGTCTTCACTGTTATATCCCCCATACCCTCCATCCCTACACCCTGCATCTCCTTTCCCAAGGTGGCTTCCATCAACTCCCGGATGGTGCCCTCTCTCCCTCCATTTATCCCTCCTATCAACTCTGATCCTCACCCCCCTCCTTTCCTCCGTCTTTTCCCTGGGCTCCCTCTTCCTCCCCCCTTCCATCCTGTGTTTTCTCCCCGCCTACCCTCTCCCTGTCTCCTTCCTCCCCCACCCCCGAGTCCTTTTGTAGTCCCCTCCTCTGCCTTTCCCACTCCCTGGCACATCTGCTCAGCACCCCCCCCCCCACCCCTCTTATGGATCCTCCCCTTCATTGGCTCCTTTCCCCCCTTCCACTTCACTTTTCCTCTCCTTCCCCCCCTTTTTTTCCCGTCATCTGACCAGTTTCCCCCACCTGCTCTCGGGTGTGGTATGTCATATTTGTGCCAACTTTTTAGTGCAGTGTTTAAGTGAGTGTTTAGTGTTGTGTGTCCTTCCACAGTGTTGCGAACAGAAATCATGCTGTCACTGGGTATGCATTTTATATCTCTTGCGAACAGAACCCAGACTGTCGCTGTGTTTTTTAATTGTCTGTCTATTATTTTTCTGCTTCCTGTGTATTTTATTAGCATCATCAACCCTGTGTTTTATGTTTTAAGCTCCAGCATTTTTTGCCATTTTACCTGTAAGTTCAAAAATGGCTCTGAGTACTATGGGACTTAACATCTATGGTCATCAGTCCCCTAGAACTTAGAACTACTTAAACCTAACTAACCTAAGGACAGCACACAACACCCAGCCATCACGAGGCAGAGAAAATCCCTGACCCCGCCGGGAATCGAACCCGCGAACCCGGGCGTGGGAAGCGAGAACGCTACCGCACGACCACGAGATGCGGGCTTACCTGTAAGTCACCGATTTTATCGCCAACTGTTATTATTTTTTCTTATCTTCATCTTTTTAAAACAAATTCTGTAGGCTGAAGAGCGGCGTATTAAGCTGCTGCCAGCACGCCCCCTTTAGGGGGAATCGAAACTCAATGAAGGAAAAAAAAAAAATCGGAGCTGTCATTTGCACTCAGGTGATTCATGAGGCAATGTTTCAGACGTGAATACGGCCGCACGAAGGGAATTAACAGACTTTTAACGCGGAGTGATAGCCGGAGCTAGAAGCACAGGTCATTTCACTTCAGAAAACATTAGCGAATTCAATATTCCGAGATCCATAGCATCAAGAGTGTGACAATAATACCACATTTCAGGCATAACCTCTCATCACGGACAACGTACATAACGACCGAGAACAGCGGCGTTTGCCTAGAGTTATCAGTATTAACAGACAAGCAACCCTGCGTTTAATAACCACAGAAATCGGTGTGGGACTTATCAGGAACGTATCCGTTAAGACAATGCGGCGAAATCTGGCGTTGATAGGCTATGGCAGCAGAAGACCAACGCGAGTGTTTTTGCTAACAGCACGACATCGCCTGCAACGTCGCTTCTGGGCTTGTAACCATATCGATGGACTCTAGACCACTGGAAAACCGTGACCTCGTGAGATGAGTCACGATTTCAGTTGATAAGAACTGATGGCAGGGTTCGTGTGTGGCGCAGATCCCACGATGTCATTTATCCAAATTGTCAACAAGGCACTGTGCAATTTGGCAGTTGCTCCATAATGGTGTGTGCTGTGTTTACGTGGTATGGACTGGGCCCTCTGGTCCAACTGAACCCATTATGGGCCATAAATTGTTATGTTCGGCTACTTGGAGACCGTCTGCTGTCATTCGTGGACTTCACGCCCCAAACAACGCTGGAATTTTTGTGGATCACATGCGCTGTCACAGGGCCACAGTTGTTCGCCATTAGTTTGAAGAACATTCTGGAGAATTCGAGCGAATGACATGAATCCCATCAAAAACTTATGGGACACAATCGAGAGGTCAGTTCGTGCACAAAATTCTGCAACGGGAACACTTTCGCAGTTACGGACGGCTACAGAGGCAGCATGGCTCAGTATATCTGCAGGAGACTTCCAACGACTTGAGTCCGTGCCACGTCGAATTGCTGCACTACACTGGGCAAAAGATGGTCGGACACGATATTAGAAGGTATTCCATGACTTTTGTCACCTCAGTCTATACAGGGTGGTCCATTGATCGTGACCGGCCCAAATATCTCACGAAATAAGCGTCACACGAAAAAACTACATAGAACGAAAGTTGTCTAGCTTGAAGGTGGAAACCAGATGGCGCTATGGTTGGTCCGCTAGATAGCGCTGCCATAGGTCAAACGGATATCAAATGCGTTTTTTTTTTAATATGAACCCCCATTTTTTATTACATATTCGTGCAGTACATAAAGAAATATGAATGTTTTAGTTGGACCACTTATTTCGCTTTGTGATTGATGGCGCTGTAATAGTCACAAACATATGGCTCACAATTTTAGACGAACAGTTGGTAACAGGTAGGTATTTTAAATTAAAATGCAGAACGTAGGTACGTTCGAACATTTTATTTCGGTTGCTCCAATGTGATACATGTACCTTTGTGAACTTCCGTAATGTTCGCACATGCATTGACAATGCGCTGACGCATTTTGTCAGGCGTTGTCGGTGGATCACGATAGCAAATATCATTCAACTTTTCCCGCAGGAAGAAATCCGGGGTCGTCAGGTCCGGTGAACGTGCGGGCCATGGTATGGTGCTTCGACGACCAATCCACTTGTCATGAAATACGCTATTCAATACCGCTTCAACCGCACGCGATCTATGTGCCGGACATCCATCATGCTGGAAGAACATCGCCATTCTGTCATGCACTGAAACATCTTGTAGTAACATCGGCAGAACATTATGTAGGAAATCAGCATACATTGCACCATTTAGATTGCCATCGATAAAATGCCGGCCAATTATCCTTCCTCCCATAATGCCGCACCATACATTAACCCGCCAAGGTCGCTGATGTTCCACTTGTCGCAGCCATCGTGGATTTTTCGTTGCCTAATAGTGCATATTATGCCGGTTTACGTTACCGCTGTTGGTGAATCACGCTTCGTCGCTAAATAGAACGGGTGCAAAAAATCTCTCATCGTCCCGTAATTTCTTTTGTGCCCAGTGGCAGAACTGCGCACGACGTTCTAAGTCGTCGCCATGCAATTCCTGGTGCATAGAAATATGGTACGGGTGCAATCGATGTTGATGTAGCATTTTCAACACGGACGTTTTTGAGATTCCCGATTCTCACGCAATTTGTCTTCTACTGATGTGCGGATTAGCCGCGACAACAGCTAAAACACCTACTTGGGCATCATCATTTGTTGCAGGTCGTGGTTGACGTTTCACACGTGGCTGAACTCTGCCTGTTTCCTTAAATAACGTAACTCCCCGGCGAACGGTCTGGACACTTGGACGATGTCGTCCAGGATACCGAGCAGCATACATAGCACACGCCCTTTGGGCATTTTGATCACAATAGCCATACATCAACACAATATCGACCTTTTCTGCAATTGGTAAACGATCCATTTTAACATGGGTAATGTATCACGAAGCAAATACCGTCCGCACTGTCGGAATGTTAAGTGATACCACGTACTTATACGTTTGTGACTATTACAGCGCCAACTATCACAAAGCGAAAAAAGTGGTCCAACTAAAACATTCATATTTCTTTACGTACTACACGAATATGTAATAAAAAATGGGGGTTCCTATTTTAAAAAACGCATTTGATATCCGTTTGACCTATGGCAGTACCATCTAGCGGGCCAGCCATAGCGCCATCTGGCTTCCCCCTTCAAGCTAGACGAGTTTCGTTCTTTGTAGTTTTTTCGTTTGACGCTTATTTCGTGAGATATTTGGCCCGGTCACGATCAATGGACCACCCTGTATATATCCATTGCTAATCGCATACCCCTTGTGAACTGCACTGCTTATTTAGCGGTAAGCTTGAGAGACGAATACAACTATATTGTGCGAACTCGAGGGAGACGTGCGGATATCCATTAGCCGGTATCGGCCGTGCGATGGCCGACGGCCTATCAATCAAGCGGCCGCCAGCGGCAGACGCAGGCCGGTTTGCCAATCACGGCGGCAGCGACCGCAAAAACCACGCGCGGCCCTACTGCGGCCTTGACTGTCGACATCTCACGGAGGACGCGCGCAGTCTTACGGAACACGTACAGCAGACTCTCCAAGATTCAAAGTCCAAAGAGCTTCGGAGAATGTTCGAATAACTGATATTTAGATTTCACGAAAGTTTGACTGAGCAAGGTGCAATCAATAAATAGGTGCAATCTGATTGTGCAGTAAAAAATGCCAGTGATCTTTTTCTGCTTCGCTGACCTACAGCATATTCGAGCGAGCACATTTTCTGTTGTGACCGAAGTCGAAACTACGTCATCCTCTACTTCCGCTGCCAGTCTGTATATGCGCAACGTCTCCAATGAAGAGCCACTGATGAAGTCGGCACCGCTTCTTCTGCTTCCACATAATCGTTAAAGTGTACGTAATCATTAACCGTGATAATTTCTTCTAAATCAGGAAGACGCGAGAGTCAAGCATTTGAACCTCACTGAATCATTTTTGCAACTGATTTTGACTGTAAAAAAATTGGAGCGTCCAGAATGGCAAGGGGAAATAACATGGAACTTCACGGATGGAGAGGTTATGTAATGTATTCCAGTGAATAAAAACTCGACAAATTTACAAATAATTTGGCAATAGAATCCTACTTATCTGTGTGACATTGCACTCCCGTTGGCGTGGATGCATGCATTGATTCAGATGGGAACGCTGTCACAAGGCTGTTGTGTCTGTTCCTCAGAATAGCACGCCTGTAACTGTTGTAACAGATCCTACAACTACTGACTTGGCATGGAGCTGACGTCCAAGCTGGTCCCACATAAATTCTGTCGAGATCAAAACATCACGCAGACAGTCCACAGAAACACGTGCCTTGTGTGGACGAGCATTGTCCTGTTGAAAAATGGAACCACGGTAGTGTGATATTGTCTAGAGACGCGGCGCCACACCAAAGAAGCAACGCGAATCGATACCACAGACATCAGCGAGGGCTCGCTGTAATCCGAAACAACCAATGGGAGATACTCCTGAAGACCTGCGCTCCCTCTCAGCATAGCAGCGCACTCGCACTAAGGTCAATATAGTGTTGAGCACGCAAGAGCTGAGGGCAGGAACGTGACACTGGAAATAATAAGCGTGTGGCCCAGTGGCTACGAGAGTTAGTGGTAGAATACAAATCCAGTAGTTCAGGGTGCAATCTGTCTTCTCGTTAGTTTATTTCACTTATTGCTTCTTTCAGCCCGACTATAATTTACACCATGCCCAGTAAAACACTGAAGAGTTCAAAGCAATTTTGGTGTTGAAGACAGCTTTACCCTAGTGTACGGCGATGACATTGCTATCCTGATTGAAAGTTAAGAAGAATTACATGATTTGCTGAATGGAATGAACAATCTAAGGAGTACAAAATGGTTCAAATGGCTCTGAGCACTATTGGACTTAACATCTATGGTCATCAGTCCCCTAGAACTTAGAACTACTTAAATCTAACTAACCTAAGGACATCACACAACACCCAGTCATCACGAGGCAGAGAAAATCCCTGACCCCGCCGGGAATTGAACCCGGGAACCCGGGCGCGGGAAGCGAGAACGCTACCGCACGACCACGAGCTGCGGACTAAGGAGTACAGAATACGGACTGAAAGTAAATTTAAGAAAGCCGAAAGTAATGAGAACTAGTAGAAATGAGAATAGCGAGAAACTTAACATCAGGACTGATGGTCACGAAATGGATGAAGTTAAGAAATTCCGCTACCTAGGCAGCAGAATAACCAATGACGGACGGAACAAGGAGGACATCAAAAGCAGACTAGTACTGTCAAAAAGGGCATTCCTGGCCAAGAGAAGTCTACTAGTATCAAACATAGGCCTTAACTTGAGGAAGAAATTGCTTAAAATGTGCTTTTGGAGCACAGCGTTGTATGGTGGGTGAAACATGGACTATGGTTAAACCGGAACAAAAAGAGAATCAAAGCATTTGAGATGTGGTGCCACAGACAAATGTTGAAAATTAGGTGGACTGATAAGGTAAGAAGTGAGGAAGTTATGCGGAGAATCGGTGAGGAAAAGGATATCGTCATTTTTATCATCGTCATTTTTATCTGTTTTCCGTCTTTCGCTTACTTGCTCTAGGTCCGTGGAGTTGCATAGACGGAACATACCTCCAGGAAAGGAATATGTGGAAAACACTGGCAAGGAGAAGGGACAGGATGACAGGATATCAGTTAAGACGTCAGGGAATGACTTCCATGGTACTAGAGGGAGCTGTAGAGGGCAAGAATTGTAGATGAAGACAGAGAGTGGAATACATCCAGAAAATAATTGAGGACGTAGGTTACCAGTGCTGCTCTGAGATGAAGAGGTTGGTACAGGAGAGAGGAAAAAAATCGGTGGTACATGGACTCAGCGTAATCAAAAAATCCTGAAGAAACCCTATCTTCTCTCTGAGTTCCTGATGCACTTTACGGAAATGACCAGGTCCTTCTCATATCGTCGACAACGGACGATCGATCGCCAGAGGATGGGTGCCCATTCTGGGAAACCACCGCCAACCATCACATGCCCACTCAATAACAAGGACCGTAAGCAAGTTTCCAAACTTCTATTAAAGAGTACAATTCTAGCAAACAGCAAGTATTCCTTCAAGAAATAGCGTGATTCGACATTTCCGCCTCCTGGCAAGTGCCTTTCATAAGTTAGCAGGGGTTTACACAGAGTGTGTAACTTCGTCTTAAGTTCCTTAAAGCCGTAGCAGCGACAACTCCCTGGGATGGCACCCTCTGCAAGCCGCAGCTTACGTATGCACCACTTGCTCTCCGACAGTGTCGCAAGCCTCTGTAATTTACAACTGCCTGCGCTGACACAGAGTTCCACGAAGTGTACCAGCCAGACGTTAGTGAAGTCAGCAATGTCTGCAGAAGCACGACGATACAACTCTGTTTCCCCACAGCAATTCCCACCCCGTTAACTGGCCTGAACATGTCTCAGTTTCACAAGGACACATCTATATGGAAAACTGTAACAATTCTGCCAGTTTTTCGTTATATTAAATAATAAATATTGTTAATTTAGGCATTGTACTGGTTGTTGATATCCGTGGCTTTGGATTATATTACTTCAACAAATACACCAATAGGCGAATTTTTTATGTATTTTTATTTACACCAACATGGCTTTCGAGCTATCGCCCATATTCAGTTGGCGTAATGCATATTTAAATCTACAGTTAGCACATCGATAAAACATTGGCTGCACTTTGAATTCTGCAGTTGCCCTCTGCAAAATAACATTTTTGGTTAACTACTACACTTCGTGAGTTGTATATTCCCCATATATTGCTCGATACTTGCGCTTATTTACCACTCTTCTTGTCATTGCTGCAATTTTCCACATTTATAAGCGTGGTACAAAGACGTTTTCTTTGTATGTTGCACAAAACAGTGCAGTAACCGCCATGTTGCCAACTGACATGTTTGTTTATATCGAAAAATTATGTCTTGGATTCCAGCAAAGAACTGCTTTAATTTGTGTTTGACTCATCAGTTTGTCTCTATATCGCTGCCACCTATATTTCATTTTCATTATAGTCATAAATAGGTCTTCCACTCTAGTCCGCTCCCTGGTGCATTCGTTTGTGTTACTGTCTTTCTTACAACACAACGTGCATCTGTCCTTTCTTCGCTCAGTAACCGTCAGTTTTTGAATGGTTCATATTGAAAGTCCACGTTTGAGTCACAATATTCAAAACTAATAACACACTCATTTGAAGCTTTTCCTTGAAGACAAATCGGAGACGTGTTTGTGAATAAACTATTTACTCCAAAGAAAGTACTCCACATCTCTGTTACTCTTCATTTATTTCTATTAGTGTCGATCCAGTATTTGGTTTCAGTTACATTAGACAATAAAGCTCATCAACCTATTATACGTTTCCAGTCATAACGTGTACTAACTTCTTATTGATATTTCTTTGTTGTTTCTGTTAATTTAAATAAAATAAGTATCCACCTTCGCTTCATTATTTATTGCATGTCTAATTTACATTAGAAAGTCGCCAAGGAAACAAGCATACCGCAACACTTTATTTTAATGTCCTACTCGGGCTAAGTATCAGGAGTTCAGTATCACTCAGCACACAGCACCGCAGCGACTGGCGGGAGAAATGGCAAATCTAAGCGGCTGGAAGATTATGAAGTCCACGGAGTCTAAAACTCAGCAAGAGTGCCAGATCAGTCCAGCGTGATACCGAAATAGACAAACCCTAAAATAAGAAACGTTGTCACTGTGTTAAATAGTGCTGTCTGGAGGTTCCAAATGGCAACAGGCAACTGGCTGTACGTGACTGCGTGCGCATATTTAAATTCAGAACTCGCCAGAAGGTGCTCCCATTGTTCTCCGGGCTTGCGTCATCTGCATACCAGCGAGGAGCTGTAAACTTGCCAGTTGCAGCATCGCAGACTCCATATCGATACTTCGGCTTGACGGGAAATGCGAATCACTGTCGTGTATAAGGCTTTTTGCCTAGGTAGTAGTCTCTGAAGACCTACATCCCAGCAGATGGGCACAGCACCACGCCGATCAAAGACGGCTTGGCAATTCGAAATGCTTGTGTTGTTTTTTAATTGGAAATTTGTGGTAAGGTCATATGGGACCAAACTGCTGAGGTCATCGGTCCCTAAGCTTACACGATATTTAATCTAACTTATACTAACTGACGCTAAGGATGACACACACGCACACACACACACACACACACACACACACACACACACACACACACACATGCCTGAGGGAGGACTCGAACGTCCGATGGCGAGAGCCGTGCGGACAGTGACAAGACGTCTGAGACCGCGCGGCTACCCCGCGTGGTGAGACCGATTTACTGACTTGGGATGAGAAAAGCTCCAGAAGGTGGACAGTTATTATAGCTGACGGAGGCCTGTAACAATCTCTTAGAAGAGCCTGTATGACTACCGGCCGATCCACAAACAAGGAATAGACTCCAGCTGCAGTTTTGTCGCTCGTTGGTGCGTTCGTCGTTTGAGCGAGGCCTTAGTAACATCAACCAGAGTCCAGTGAGGTAGCTCGTGAGACAATGGAACCGGTCCCCAGACACGCGGAGAATGAGCCCAGAGTAGCGGTAACAGCAACTCGTGTACAGCCACCCGATAGCCGGTGGCTGACGCTCCAATATTGTCGACAGCGGCAGAACCAGGGGACGCTGCTTTCCCGGCCTCTCACCTCATTAGCATAAGAGCCACGTCCGGTAGCCGCCACGTCGATCGTGAACATAGCCAGTGACACCTCCAGCAGTCGTATCATGTTCCGGGAGCCACTGGACACGCACACACGGTCTGCTCGCGGGAAGACACTTGTTCACTGCGCTGTGCTGCACGAGCCTAGGCGTTTGGTCTCCGGCAACATATCTGCTGCAGAAGCTCCTGCTGTTACCGGATGTGCAAGGCTTCGCTAATTTTTTTACAGCTTCCTTCAGTTCATTGCAAATCGAGTAAAACTCTGTTTTTTTTGTGAGAGCTATCTCAATGAACGTCTCAGGTATCACTAAGTTCTACATCTACATCTACATTTATACTCCGCAAGCCACCCAACGGTGTGTGGCGGAGGGCACTTTACGTGCTATTGTCATCACCTCCCTTTCCTGTTCCAGTCGCGTATGGTTCGCGGGAAGAACGACTGCCGGAAAGCCTCCGTGCGTGCTGGAATCTCTCTAATTTTACATTCGTGTTCTCCTCGGGAGATATAAGTAGGGGGAAGCAATATATTCGATACCTCATCCAGAAACGCACCGTCTCGAAACCTGGACAGCAAGCTACACCGCGATGCAGAACGCCTCTCTTGCAGAGTCTGCCACATGAGTTTGCTAAACATCTCCGTAACGCTATCACGCTTACCAAATAACCCTGTGACGAAACGCGCTGCTCTTCTTTCGATCTTCTCTATCTCCTCCGTCAATCCGATCTGGTAAGGATCCCACACTCATGAGCAATACTCAAGTATAGGTCGAACGAGTGTTTTGTAAGCCACCTCCTTTGTTGATGGACTACATTTTCTAAGGACTCTCCCAATGAATCTCAACCTGGTACCCGCCTTACCAAAATTAATTTTATATGATCATTTCACTTCAAATCGTTCCGCACGCATACTCCCAGATATTTTACAGAAGTAACTGCTACCAATGTTTGTTCCGCTATCATATAATCATACAATAGAGGATCCTTCTTTCTATGTATTCGCAATACATTACATTTGTCTATATTAAGGGTCAGTTGCCACTCTCTGCATCAAGTGCCTATCCGCTGCAGATCTTCCTGCATTTCGCTACAATTTTCTAATGCTGTAACTTCTCTGTATACTACAGCATCATCCGCGAAAAGCCGCATGGAACTTCCGACACTATCTGCTAGGTCATTTATAAAGTCAACAGAAACACAAATACACGATCTGAGCAAAAGTATCCGAACACAGCTATGTAGCGGAATAGACCACTAGATGTCACGAGAGGCAGACACGCCAGTGTTAAAGGAGGCGTGGAGCACTGTGTTGTCAGTGGAGAAACAACAGCAGCAGAATGGGTCAGTCAGTAGAGAACAGGAACTTCGAACGTGGACTAAGCATTGGGTTTCACCTGAGTAACAGATCCATTAGGGACAAATGGTTCAAATGGCTGTAAGCACTATGGGACATAACATCTGAGGTAATCAGTCCCCTAGACTTAGAACTACTTAAACCTAACAAACTGAAGGACATCACACACATCCATGCCCGAGGCGGGATTCGAACTTGAGACCGTAGCAGCAGCGCGGTTCCGGACCATTAGGGACACTTCAGACTTTCTAAACCTGCCCAAGTCGACTGCTGGTGGAATGACTGTGACGTGGAAACGCGAAGCAACGAGCAGACGTGACCAAGACCAAATAGACCTTACGTATTGATGGACAGGGACCGTCGAGCACTGCGGAAGGTGTTACTAAAAATAGTATGAAATCAACGGAAGCAATGACTCGTGATCTCCAAAGCAGTCCAGATAGCACAAGGACTGTGTATACGGAGAATGTGGTCCAACGGTCGCTCAGCTCCTCGTAAGCCACACGTTTGTGTAGTCTGTGCTAACCGACACTTGAGGTGAGGTAAAGAGCGACGCCATTGGTCAGTGTAAGACTGGAAACGAGCGACTTGGAGTGACGAATCACGCTATGGCGTGTGACAGACGGATGCAAGGGGCTAGGTTTGGCAAATTCCAGCAGAACGCTACATGCCATCATGTACAGTGCGAACTGTGAAGTACAGAGGCGGTGTTGTTGTTACGGACTTGTGCCGTTGGTGGTTAGGCTGTGATCCCGTTATTGAGCTTAAGAAAACATCAAATGCTTCTGCATCAAAATGATTTCCAGCATAGTGTACTGCGTACGGTAGAGGAACATTTCTGAGACAATGTTTGTTTATATCAATGTGACAATGGACTCTGTCATAAAGCAACATCTGTGACGTAATATTTTGTGCACAATAACATTTTTGAAGTGGACTGGCCTGGCCAGAGTCCCGACCTGAACCCAATGGAACACCTTTGAGATCAGTTAGAGCGTGGACTTTGTTCCAGGTGGAGTTCAACGCCACTACCTTCTCTGGTTTCGTCTCGTGAGGAATCACTGTCTGGTATTTCTCCATAGACATAGACACACCTCATTAAAAGTGTCCTCAGCAGGATTGAGGCCATCACAAAGGCGAAGGGCTGACACATCCCATATTAATGTCTACAGCATCTGTCCATGTACTGTTGATCAAACAGTGAACGTTTCCGGTACTGAAAATTGTTGCATAATATTACATTACTATTACGAGGGGGAATTAATTATTTTAAGTCGTTTGCAAATTGTTTTGGTGTATGACTGTATAAGCATCCTGTTGTCTCTGCCCTCTTAGTGAAATGAAGCGAATGAAAATCATATGCAAACTGGATGGCCAAGTTTAAAATTCTGTCAACAAAAAAATAGCAACAGTGGTGTATTGATACAGGCAAGGCTACGCAGATAGGAACGGATGAAACTCGTCAGACAACTGGTGATCCCAAAAATCTGAAGAGCTCCAGGGTAACCGAGATATGGAGTGCAGAGGACCTGTAGAACGGCAGATCATGAATTATGTGCAACGTACGTAACAGGAATTCATGCAGGGACTATACAATTCTACGGCCCTGCAGGATACAGCGTGCATTTCCTGGGAAGAGTATACGCGAATTTGTGTTGCTGTGGAATACTTTTAGGGAGAAGTATGTGAACAGCCACGGAACAGAGGGCGTTCACCGCCCTAGTGCAGCGAATGTTGCTAATAGGTGACTGGATTGGCTGGACTCAAAAACTGAGCTGGCCAACCAAAAATAAGTAAACGCCCAGGGCGAAGTTTTAGTGAATTCCTGGGGGTAAGGAAAGACACATCTTGGCCGATATTCCTAGTGTGGTACTCTTAGCTTTCGTCAGCATAAGGTATGAATAGCAGTGAAAGTGCCTGTTCATGGGCGCCCGGTGCAGTCCAGCACAGCCGCAACAATCACCGAGGCAACAGATGTCATGTGTAACGAAGCATTCGCCCGCATGCAGCGCTATGTCGACATGTCGCCCCACGCCCCCGGCACACTAATAGCAATGACAAGGACTAACAGATCTGAGTATAAGTGTGACTCCAAATGTTTGGTTAACTCAATCTCAAGTACGAGCAACACCTGAGGAAATGACTCTGAAATTCCAGAATGACACTGACCTGCTCCTGAGATTGATTCAAATCTTGATTTGTATTAGCCACTGAGCAATTCAAAAAATATTAACAAAAATTTTGAAGGGTAGCGATCATCAGTTCGGTCAAGATCCCAAATACATGACTGATGCGTATGTAATTATAACTACATTGCATTCCGCCGACGCTTAATCCTTTTACTGATCGCAAATGTTCCAGTACTGAAACGCCTTACATAAACTGGTCGGTTGAATTGGCATTTTCTGTTCTTTAATGTAGGATTTGTAATTAACAAACTCCATTAACAGCACATTGCGCAAAATAACTCCCCAAAGTGGAGCCTCAACGAAAAGTAAACTACAGAAAATAGATATCCAATATAGTCCTCAGCAAAGACACCCTTTAATATCAATAGAATGATTCGCCTGTACATCAAAAGGTTCTGTAATTTACAGAGCAGTTCCCTCATGTTGGACTTACTTCTTATAATTGTATTTCAGGATCGCCAATTTTTATGTTATGTGTCTGATCAGTTTTGTCTTAAAACATAAATATCAAATTTGATCAGTAATCCCAGTATATTTTACCGTAAAGAAAAGTTTATGGACTATAACGAGGGAAGAAAAACATACTCCAATGTATTTTACTTTTGTATATTTTATAAATGAAATCTAGCCTCGACATTTCATTGTATCCGAAGAATGGGATTTATTGTACCAATCTACTTCAACAGTGATTCATAGAACTGTACAGTTATTTTGGACACTTATCGAAAACATTTTAAGCAATTTCGATGGAATAGTATACATAGTCTTGTGTACTATAATAGAGCCTGGTTGAAGGATGCATCCTGTATTTGTGCGGAGGCATTGTGATGTTTTGTCCCGATTTGTGGCGGTGCATAGTGAATTGGATTACTGGCGAGCGTTTTACGCCAGTCATATTCGTAAAATTTATACGCACATAAAGTATTATATATCAGAGCTCTGTCTTCATCTCATTTACGAGCACACGAGCACTTAAGTCAACGTGAAAGCTTATTATTAACAGATAACACATGTATTATCCACTATTATGTTATAAATAAATATTCCCATCCTATCTTACTGCCCCTTACAATCATAGCACTATTTAGAAAGCTGTATGGTGTTGACAGATGAAAAGACTTTACGATATAAAGCTTATAGTTGTATCCTTGGTGTGCACTATCTTTCCTACGTGCACAGGCAGTATCTTTAGTAAATGCATTTTCGCGCTAACAGACTTAGCTCTACATGTTGTAAGTGCACCTGAGCTTTTATGTGTGATAGATTATTAGAACGATGGTAACATTGACAATTCAGCACATATTTAACAACATTTTACGATGTAGTAAGTGTCGCACTCATCGGATCTTTTGGGACTCTCGCAGTCAAAAGGCTGCGTATTGACGACAACATGTACTCATGTGAGATAGTCTTATATGCTGACAGAATGTAAGTTATGTACATTTCTCACCAATTTTTATAATTACGCTACCATGTTAATGAAATGGTTGTTTAATTATGTATATACACCCTGCGCTTCATTTTTGTATTTTTTGTGTTTAGGTAACTTTTGTAGTGTTACTTGAAAAAGACCCTAAGGCCGAAATTGCAATTTTAATAATAATTATTTCATACAGTCAACGCCGACTATGATGTCTTAAGAAATCCCTCATGTTAGTTGACTAATTATTTGTGTGATTTTGTCGAATTTCGCTTCCATTCACAAATGATGGTGGTTCGATAAACCCTTTGCCAGGCACGTAAGTCTGATTTGCAGGGTATACATGTAGACGTTGAATGATTTGGACCTTGTGGTCGAATAATCAAATCAAATGCCGCAACTGTAGTAGTGTTAGTAAATTCCCCAGGTTTCAAAGAATGATACTGTTTTATATTCTTCGTGTAGCTGTTTTATGGGAATTGCAACGTTATCTCCTCCCTTGCACAGTATGACACGCCGACAGACTATTTCACAGCCTGATGGTTCCCTTGCACATTTCAGTTCTTCTGCTTACAGGCACATTACTGCCTAACGCCCAGGACGCTGGACCTTTAGAAGTGGACCCGTTGCTTTGGAATCAAGCTCATCTGACTTAAATGCCTTTCCATAAAGATGCAGAGCACGTAAGGAATTTGACTGGAGTTGCTGATGACAACTCACCGAGAACACTCTCTTGTAATCTATCGGACTGCAAATACTATGTTCGGTATGTTTTATCGTGAGTGGCATGCAAAGCGTCGATGAGCATTTTACCTGCATTCAGGCAGGACCAAGAGTGAATATTTTCTTTCGTATGTGACCACATTGTGTATCACTTAAGCAACAGTACTATAAGCGCTCGGATGACTCTGTAATAACCCACGTCCGGACTCCTAATACTCATCCTTTCTTCCCTCTAAGAGATTCTTTACAATCAGTAGCCCCAAAACTCTGACCAAACGAGGAAGCGCAGTGGTTAGCACACTGTACTCGGAAGGACAACGTCGCGACGATCCCAATTCCTCTGGTTATCCAGATTTAGGCTTCCTGTGATTTTCTAAAATCACTTGAGGCAAATGATGGGATGGTTCCTTTGAAACGGCACTACCGCTTCCCTTCCCCCTGTTCCCCAGAGGAACTTGTGCTCCGTTTCTGATGACCTCGTTGTCGACGGGACATTAAACCCTGACCTTCCTTCATTCATTCATTCATTCGTTCAAATATCGGTCTTCCGAGAGTCTGCTGTTTTATCCGAATGGTCTCTGTAAGTCTGCTGTTCCGATTTCGTCAGCGCGTTTCAAAGAGTTTATCAGGAACTACGTAATATTTTTAATACAGGGAGCGATTTTTCTTCTAATTGGTATTGGGAAACTCATGAGGAGGAGGAGGAGGAGGAGGAGGAGGAGGAAGAGATGAGATGTTTACAAATCTTATTCACGCCAATGAATGCAGGCGAAACTGTTTTGCTACATCCACCTGCATCACACGCGCTGTGGAAAAAGTGGGAATTGATAAATTATTGTACTACAACGTTTTAGAGTGGCTAAATTTCTAGAAAACTGCCAAATGAGTAAGGACACATTTCCTACTCCTTACCAATTACTTCTTAGTCATTGGAGTACTGCTACTTTTCCTTCACCCTACACAACATCACTTCGTCTACATTAACAGACAATTTAAGGAGCAAGAAGCAAAAGGACACCGAGTCAAGACTTACATGTGGTAGAATGGTTGAGCAAAAAACGACTGTGGAAGCAGATGTCCGACAGCCAAACTCGCATTTGCAGGATCGATAATGGTTTGTTTGACCGACCAGGAGGGGCACTGGGATATCGGCTTACGCAGAAGTGTGTTTGGGAGCCCATTGTAAGTGTAGTGAGGATAACATGAAACTATATGGATCTGAAGACCATTTCAAGTCTCAAACATCTATGATGCATATGTGCAAACTGAAGCGACGAATGAAAATTTGTACCACGGTCGGGATTCGAACCTAGGTCTCCTGCTGACTAGATAGCTGCGCTAACCACTACGCCACTCTGGCACAGTAGCTTTGCACAGCTGCACAGACTACCATAGCACACATCCCTCCTCAATCGAAATTCCCATGCGCCCCTCAGTCCACTTTGTATTCCCCAAAACTTCAAGCCCTAAATCGGAACCGTATACTTTCATTCGATTAAAGAACCTATGTTTGTGTTTTAGGGAGGTCCCTCCTTTCGTTCGATGCCGAGGTGCCATTCCAATACAGCTGGAGAGCCTCTGGAATGCTGTTACAAGTGGGCAGAGGCGTGAACGGGAACTTGGATTCAGGAGGGAGACGAGCTAGAGGAGGATGTATGGATGGATGGATGGATGGAGATGTTTGTATGGCCGCACGACAGTAAGGGTTTCAGCGCACGCGCGAAAGCAGATTGAGACGAGTGTCAGCAAAATACACAAAAGAGGAAGATAAAGCAGCCGGTAAAATGCAGGTAACAAAAGTTGGAAGAGAAGCACGGGACGAAGCATTGCTTAAGTAGCAAAACATTAACGACACAGGAAGAAGTGGTATAAGGAGTTAAAACAATTTAGTTAATGGATGTGGCTGGCTGACGCAAGGGCAAAAAAAAAAAAAAAAAAAAAAAAAAAAAATGAAACAGACGAGTAGCCAGTTACTCTGCAACACACTAAAACCTCCAGCCTAAAAGTTTAGGGCAGAGCCCAGACACATCGCAAAGCTTTAAAACCCTATTTAGACTTGTCTCATTATCAGCTAAAATACAGAGAAAATTCCCACCAATATTAGCTTCTGCCCTTGCGTCACGGTATAAAATGCACTCAGTTAAAATATGGGGGTAGAGATGTCTTCAGGAACCGCAGCTTATAGGCCGTCACCGCCAGCCATTCCTCATCCCACGACTGCAATCACTTCCTGTGTTGTGCAGAAACGACAGCCTACAAGGGAATAGGACACTGTAACACATCCTGTGTTCTGCAGGCCTCCTTGGCAGCCCGATCGGCCTCTTGATTGCCCCATATCCCACACGACCTGGCACCCAGCAGAATGACACCTGGTTACCCTGTCGTTGGAGCAAGTACAATTGGTCATACATCAACCGGACCAACTCCTCAGCTGGGTGCAGGTTCTGCAACGATTGTAAGGTAACTACCATTAAAATCGCCCAAAAGAGGAAAGACCGCTGGACCTGATGGGATACCAATTAGATTTTACACAGAGTACGCGAAGGAACTGGCCCCCGTTCTTGCAGCGGTGTACCGTAGGTCTCTAAAAGAGCGTAGCGTTCCAAAGGATTGGAAAAGGGCACAGGTCATTCCCGTTTTCAAGAAGGGACGTCGAACAGATGTGCAGAACTATAGACCTGTATCTCTAACGTCGATCAGATGTAGAATTTTGGAACACGTATTGTGCTCGAGTATAATGACTTTTCAGGAGACTAGAAATCTACTCTGTAGGAATCAGCATGGGTTTCGAAAAAGACGATCGTGTGAAACCCAGCTCGCGCTATTCGTCCACGAGACTCAGAGGGCCATAGACATCCCAGGTAGATGCCGTGTTTCTTGACTTCTGCAAGGCATTCCATACAGTTCCCCACAGTCGTTTAATGAACAAAGTAAGAGCATATGGACTATCAGACCAATTGTGTGATTGGATTGAAGAGTTCCTAGATAACAGAACACAACATGTCATTCTCAATGGAGAGAAGTTTTGCGAAGTAAGAGTGATTTCAGGTGTGCCGCAGGGGAGTGTCGTAGGACCGTTGCTGTTCACGATATACATAAATGACCTTGTGGATAACGTCGGAAGTTCACTGACAAGTGAGGCATTTTGCGGATGATGCTGTAGTATATCGAGAGGTTGTAACAATGAACAATTGTACTGAAATGCAGGAGGATCTGCAACGAATTGACGCATGGTGCAGGGAATGGCAATTGAATCTTGGTGTAGACGTGCTGCGAATACATAGAAAGAAAGATCCTTTATCGTTTAGCTACAATATAGCACGTCAGCAACTGGAAGCATTTAATTCCATAAATTGTCTGGGAGTAGGCATTAGGAGTGATTTAAAATGGAATGATCATATGAAGTTTATCGTCGGTAAAGCAGATGCCAGACTGAGATTCAATGGAAGAATCCAAAGGAAATGCAATCCGAAAACAAAGAAAGTAGGTTACAGTACACCTGTTCGCCCACTGCTTGAATACTGCTCACCAGTGTGGGATCCGTACCAGATAGGATTGATAGAAGAGAGAGAGAAGATCCAACGGAGAGCAGCGCGCTTCGTTAGAGGATCATTTAGTGATCGCGAAAGCGTTACGGAGATGATAGATAAACTCCAGTGGAAGACTCTGCAAGAGAGACGCTCAGTAGCTCGGTACGGGCTTTTGTTGAAGTTTCGAGAACATACCTTCACCGAGGAGTCAAGCAGTATATTGCTCCATCCTACGTATATCTCGCGAAGAGACCATGAGGATAAAATCAGAGAGATTAGAGCCCACACGGAGGCATACCGACAATCCTTCTGTCCGCGAACAATACGAGACTGGAATAGAAGGGAGAACCGATAGAGGTACGCAAGGTACCCTCCGCCACACACCGTCAGGTGGCTTGCGGAGTATGGATGTATATGTAGATGTACCAAGGGAATCAGAGCAGATCAGTAGTCCATGTGTTGTGCAAAGTCACTGTGCCAAGATGGCGTAGTGGTTAGCGCATCTGCCTAGCGAGCAGGAGACTTGGGTTCGAATCCTGTCCTTGGTACAAATTTTCATCCGTCGCTTCAGTCTGCATATATACATCGTAGTGACAATTTTCAAGTTGACTTGAAATCTAGCATTTCTGCTGACTGCTGACTGATAGAAAGGAAAGTGCCACACGGTGCTGTAACTGTATACTTGCCTTACTGGCCCGACAGGAGCGATAGATACATTTCACGAGCTCTGCAAACGCTGTTGGCGACCCCACAAGCCTCTTGTCCCCGCAGTTCCCACAGCACTGGCAACAGACGCCGAGCTGCTCATACACGCCGCTGGTGCAGTAATAAGCGCCCCAGGAGCAAGAGAGGGACATAACGCACAGAGCGGTCTTTGATTTCAGGGCTAAAAATAGCGGCCGCTTCCGGCTGATACCATCTGCATTTAGCCCTGCGCGGCGTTCCCCCTGTGACGTTGCCTTAATTCCTGGAATACTGTTATCTTCCCGGCTCACTCAAGAGCCGAGGGCGCCACACATTAATCAAAACCGGACGGACGCTTGACAGTGATACGTCTTCTGCACCGATTAATAACGTGTTTAGGTTGTCACACTCTGGTTAATGCACTCGTCTCTAGAAACATATTTCATTCATAACAAGACTGCCTCGCTAGTTTTATTTGTTTAGTGTGGGCCCCTGCGCTTTGAATGAAACCAATCTACTGATATCTTACAAAGAAACAAAAAAAATGCACTATTAATTGAGAGACCCGTCTTAAAAGAAAGGGCTAAAAATATCACAAAAGATGAGGATAAATGAAATGAAATATAAACGCATAAACTTTTCTTTATGTTTCTTACTTATCATTGTTCTCCAAGCACTTTTGTCTTAAGTGAATAGGCTATTTTTAACAACATGTGTAAATTTCAGACGTCTGGAATTTTAGACAGTCTATATATGAAGATTTCAATATGTCACGAACTTAGAGAAACGTTGGGAAACAAGCCATTTATTACGGCGTTAAAGAGTGATTGTTACTGGCTACGAAAATTGAGCTGTGAGGAGGGTCTTGCATATGTTCCCACGCATCTACCTGGCAGATCAACAAAACATTATCAGTTACAGAAAAGGAATCAGTAACCGGACAAGGAGGATACTTCGCGGGAAAAAACACGTATTTTCTTCCATTTGTTGACAACGTCTCCTTCACGATAGGTAGGTTCCTCCAGAAATATCAAGTTAAAGTGGTTTTCTGTTTCTGCAGGCCTACTTGGATCGGTAAAGGATAATTTGTGATCGCCGAAGGTCAGATTACATATATAATACCTTGCCATTGTGTTATGGTTTGTATAGGTCAACCACACGGAGGAATAACGCCCACTCACCTTTCGCAGTTCACGAAATATGCCACTGATGAACACTGTGTACGAGTTGTGGCTATAAAATAATAGAACTGATGCTGTCACAAAGCACGCATGCGCCAAAGAAGAACGACCAATAGCTGTGAAGCGTGAAGCTTTCTCAGTCGAATACTGCCAAAACGGGCGCGGACGGCAGTCGGAACATCCGCGACTGGGGGGGCCATTGAAGCCGAGCCTGGCGGGCGCGGACCACAGACGGAACACTCGACTCAGCGCGGACCGATTAGGGAACGCCCAGCACCTTCCAGGCATAAATACTGGACTCTATCGACCCAAGGACCAGTCTCAGGTAGTACTTGAAGAAGACAGCGAGGCACGCTGCTGAAATATCGTGCGAGAACGACGCGAACATCCGGCTGGATTCCCGAATATCCAAGATGTCAACAGAACGCCGGGACAACATGAAGAATTACATCGGCTAATATATTACTTCATGCAACATGCATCTCGCGAAAAGACCACGGCGAAAAAATCCGAGGTATAGCAGCTAATACAGGGGCTTACCTACAGTCTGTCCACGCGACTTTCGTGAGTGAAACAGGGAAGCGTGGATCAGTTAGTGGTAATAGAAGTACCATCCGGCACACACTGTTCATCATCATCATCATCGTCATCATCATCATCAACGACAGCAACAACATACTCTTCTTCTTGTTGCTCTTGTGACAAGTGGTGGAGTGAATAAAGCAAGGGAAGGAGAGGAGGGAAAGGGGGGCACTCTGCCAGTGCGACACATTTAGCAGATTTCTACAGGAACTTTTGACAGCCTCGGTGGAGAATGAGGGCACCGCCTTCAGCCCAATCCCCACACCGTCCCAACCCAGTCGCCGCCCGACTCACTAACCTTGTGGGGTTGCACTGGCAACAGCGGAGCGCTCGAACTGCCGCCCGAAATAAATCATTAGCCAACGCACCCCTACCCTGCCTCACCCTCAACGCCCAAGCGTGTCAGCCCTGCGCGGGTGTGCGTGAACACGCGCGTGCGTGTGTTTAGACGTGCGCGCTATTTCAGTAGCGCCGCCGCGTTGCGGGCGATTACACGGCCGCTGCGCTAGGCCAGGGGGAGCCACCACCTGCCGTCCGCCTCCTACCTGGCTAGCGGCACACTCAGTCTGACCCACGTACAAAGTGTCTACATGATGAAAATTCCCTGATTTCCAAATCAGTTAAAAAAAAACTAAAACAGAACGATGAGACCTAGAGACCGTACTTGCTGTTTGCAGCATCATGTAAGGCAATTAAAAAAATTGAGTATTTCTGATAAATGAATTCATTTGTTTTGTTTCAGATGCTAAAAAATTACCGTGTGTAGCTACACAGCAAGTACTGTGGTATGCGGAAGCGAAATGAACCACTGGTGTCCAAAGAAATTTCGGAAGCGGATTCGAAAGGGAGCCACCAGACGTTAAGACGAATAAGGTTCCTAACCAGTGGGAGAGTAAACAGACACTCATGTTGTGGCAGAAAACTCACGTCTGACGAAATGGTAGAACTGGAAGGCCCATCGAAGTCAGTTCGTCAAGCATCACTTGAGCTTAACATTCCTGTCTCAACAGTTAATAAAGTACTGCATAAACGACTTTGCTTGCACGCTTACAAAGTTCAAATTGTACAAGCACTGAGGTAAAACGACTCGCAGCTTTGCAATGAAGTGGTTACAGAGGCGTTGGACCGCGTAGGACAAAACTCCAACTAGCCAGGAAATGTTTTCTCTGACGAAGCAACTTACAGCACATGTGGGAAGGTTATTCGGCATAACATTCATGTCTGAGGTTCGGGAGCCGGCCGAAGTGGCCGTGCGGTTAAAGGCGCTGCAGTCTGGAACCGCAAGACCGCTACGGTCGCAGGTTTGAATCCTGCCTCGGGCATGGATGTTTGTGATGTCCTTAGGTTAGTCAGGTTTAACTAGTTCTAAGTTATAGGGGACTAATGACCTCAGCAGTTGAGTCCCATAGTGCTCAGAGCCATTTGAACCATTTTTTTGACGTTCGGGAACCCCCCATTTTCGGTAACGTGTCAGAGACAGCGGTAGAGAGCGTAAAAATGGTTCAAATGGCTCTGAGCACGATGGGACTTAACATCTGAGGTCATCAGTCCCCTAGAACTTACAACTACTTCAACCTAACTAACCTAAGGACATCACACACATCCATGCCCGAGGCAGGATTCGAACCTGCGACCGCAGCAGTCGCGCGGTTCCGGAATGAAGCGCCTAGAACCGCTCGGCCACCGCGGCCGGCTGGTAGAGAGCGTAGTTGGATCATCTTTCTTCATCGAGCAAACAGTAACAGGAACCGTAGCCAAATTTTATCTTCCAGGAGGACGGTTACATGTTCGTCGCTTCCTGGAACGAACATTTCCACAGGGATGGATAGTATGTCATGGGTAAACCAAATGGGCACTGCAATCTCCTAACTCAGCCCCTCTGAATTTTTTTCCTGTGGGATTTATGTCAAAGACAGTTGTGTATGCCTCTCCAGTACGTGACCTTAGCGACGTCCACAGAAAGAATAGTGGATGCAATAGTCTCCATCACTCCAGACATGTTTGTTCACACATGTGTTGAGACATAATACCGTCTACACATTTTACTGGTTGCAAGAGGAGCTCATTTTGACGTGTATTAATTTTTTATTCAGCAACTTTTAGTTACTTTACAAGATACCGCAGATCGCAAGTATTTATAATTCATAGTTTTTTCGATTGCATTGGAAATCAGGGAGGTTTCATGTGGAACCCTGAATGTATTTACTAATTTATTTAACAAAAAAGATTTGGACCGTCATGCAGTTTCCTACATCTAATCAGGTATTCTACATATTTTATATTACATTCATTTAAATTACACCGAATACAGAATCCAACATTAGATATTATCACAGCGAAGGAAAAAATAGAAGTTTCCGCTCGAGCTTAAGGAGTGCTATGATAAAGAAAATTTCCGAGAGGTAGATTTATGCTACGAGCGCCAGCCGCCAGCAGCAGTAGACTTAATGAACTGACGGGAAAAAGTCGCAACACAAAGAAGCAGTAATGCGACATGAACAAAATATGATAGCGTGTTTCTACATCTGAAAGATTATCTCTATTCAATTTCACGCCAGTCGCTTAGGAATGGCGCTAGTAGTACCATTAAGAGGGTGCAAGTCAGGTTTGCTTTAAATACAATCTGTAATGGTCGTGAGCGTTAGTTACCTTCGAGATTGGACGTGACAAGTTGATATTGGTGAAGAATGACTTTAAGGCGACAAAGACTCTTATTACCAACACCTCTCCGAGTTTGAACAAGAAGAGTTACAAGAAGCTGGATTTTCCTTCCGCGACATTGCGACGTTGCAGAAGGGCTTGGCAGGAATTTAGACACTGTACGCGATCACTGGCAGCGATGATCACGAGAATGTACGATCGCAAGAAGACCGCATTCTGGACGGTCCCGTGGCACTACCGAGGAGGAAGACTGTGCAATACTCTCCACCGGATGTGTTCGTGGCACCCCGCACGCTTCAAGCATCCGTTCACTTGGATAACGGCGTATCTGGAAAAGACCATCGACCTGGCTGGCCAGAGTGGCCGAGCAGTTCTAGGCGCTACACTCTGGAACCGCGCGACCGCTACGGTCGCAGGTTCGAATCCTGCCTCGGGCATGGATGTGTGTGATGTCCTTAGGTTAGTTAGGTTTAAGTAGTTCTAAGTTCTAGGTGACTGATGACCTCAGAAGTTAAGTCCCATAGTGCTCAGAGCCATTTGAACCATCGACCTGGTTTGACAATAAAAGGGTTTTATCCGAGCAGGTGACACGATTGCATTGATCCGCTGTCCAATCTCGATGACCTCCTGCCCAGTGTAATTATAACTTACGATGTTGTTGCGTCAACTTGGGAACACGTAGGTGTCCTCTGCTGCAGAACCTCAAGTTCAACACTCTGCAGCACACTGGACTGGCATTCGGGAGGACGACGGTTCAATCCCGCTGTAGGGAAGCAGCCTACTCACGCTGTAGTAAATTCACATCAGTTTCCATTATGTGCCAGCCAGTCTGCTGTAACTAGCTCTGACGTCATAAATGTTGCGCAATACCTTAAAAATCAAGCAAATGAACTAAAACTTTTCTAGCATATCAGAAATAATATTAAATTAATGTGTGTTAAATATCAGTTCGATAACTTCAGCCATTTCCGAGATTTGGACGTTTTTCTGGAAAAATCATTGGCGCAACAGAAAAGAGCTAGAGACTTCAAAATTTATATTTAGATTGATCTTTCATAATGATTTAATAATAACAGTACTTTGGATTTCACAAATTAAGACTTTAGTGGAAATTCATGATTTTCTGGTTTTCGTCTCAAAACTGAAGGAAGCAAGATAGATTAAGTAGGTTAGTAAATAAGGCTAGGATGTTTAGATTTAAATAGGTTGGAGGTCCGCTATGATTATGAAGATATGTAAAGTTTCTTTTTAATACCTATAAAATTATAGCAATAGCGGATCTCAACAGGGCCAGTTCAGAGCTCATCTAGTGCGTGCAGTGTAATTTAATTAATTCTCTCGCTCAAAGTATTTAACTTAGCCACGTCAAAATTTTATTATCAATACTTACCTGCGTGCAGAATGCACGTTTAAATTAAGAGCTTCTTCGGCCATCAGCCAAAGAAGCTATAAATTATTATGTAACTTGAAGTGGTGCGTTACTAGCCCAGCGGCTAGTCGAGAGAGCCGGAAAGATCAGGCGTTCCCTTCGCCATCCGCACCGCGGCTTTATATATAAGAACACTGCGCGAGGAAGCAAGGCCCCAGTTCTCTCCAGACGCTGAATGACACGCCATCTGTGTCGGTAGTCGCGTCGCATCAGTGTATCTGCTACAAACAGCCTCGGGTGCCGTATTAAGTTACTAGAGATACGCGGAACCATGAAAACATTTCATGTGAAGTGTTAATTCTGGAATGATTTTTATTATCTAGCTTCAGTTTGCGTATTGTCGTATTTTCACGTGCCGTCGCGGGACAGACATTCTACCAAATATTTAGCGTGGCGTTTGATGAAGTATTTTCATCAAATTATGGCGAGCATTCTTTTTTAACATTTAATTCGGACATTTATAGTTGCATCAGCGCATTAGACTCTGAACTGCTCTGTTAGTTAGGTTGTAGGGATACTTGTGGTTTTTATCAGTGAATTTCAGAATATACTCAACTATTTTGGAAAACCGTTTTTGATTAGAAATCCCGGACAATCTCCTAATTCCTCAGAGCTATAAGCTGCAGCTATAAGAACATTCTCAGGCAAAGTGGGCACTAGGATATCTATTTACTGGCTCCAAGTTTTATTAAATCACTTTCTGGGGGCCACGAAGTAAATAGAGAGCCAGTGTTGAGAACGGCAAAAGACAGCATTAACAACATTCTAAAAGCTAGAAACTGATTCAACACGCAAGCGTTTATACAACAGTAGATTTATTCTTATTCCAACGCATCCGCCGCCCCACACCGCGTCCGGCCATCCTGATTTAGGTTTTCCGTGATTTCCCTAAATCGCTCGAGAGAAATGCTGGGATGGATCCTTTGAAAGGGCACGGCCGTCTTCCTTCCCCGTCCTTCCCGAATCCGATGAGACCGATGACCTCGCTGTTTGGTCTCCTCCCCCAAACAACCCTCAACCCAACACTGTGCGGTGAACGGTGTGCCCCAAAACACTCGTGCCTGCGGCAGCACTGTAGTCTGTCGTCAGATCCGCCACAAATCGCCGCCTATCCTGCTTTAGACAGAGGGCAATCCTCCGACCCCTATGGTCTGTGATGAGGTATGGGCGTCAACTTCTTGTCGCATTCTGCAACCACTACCCACAGATGCTCACGACAGTAGCACGAGAACAGCCGACCAGCTTCGCGGTTTCCGAGATGCCCGCCCCAGGCACTGGTCCACAACAATCTAGCTTTTGTCGAAGTCGCTTAAGTGGATTTCCGTATCTGCGCCACGTATCGTCCCTAGAATGATTCCCCATTCGTCTCTTCTCCGCTCATCTACTTCTCTTTACCGCTTGACGTGCCCTCAGGCCCGTCAGGCAGCTTACAACCTTGCGGTGGACAGTGGTCATAATGTTTTGGGTCAGTGTATATAGGCTTTTCTTTATTTTTACGTAAGTTACGCCCCAACCCATAAGAAATTACTCTATTTTAGATGTACGCTATGTGAGCAAAAGTATCCGGACGCCCTCAAAAACATGCGGTTTTCATATTAGGTGCATTGTGCTGCCACCTACTGCCAGGTACTCCATATCAGCGACCTCAGTAGACATCGTGAGGCAGCAGAATGGAGCGCTCCGCGGTACTCACGGACTTCGAGTGTGGTCAGGTGATTGGGTGTCCCTTGTGTCACACGTCTGTACGCGAGATTGCGACACTCCCTGGAACATCCCTAGGTCCATTTCAGATGTGATAGTAAAGTGGAAACGTGAAGGGCCACGTACTGCACAAAACCGTACAGGGCAATCTCATCTGTTGACTGACAGAGACCGCCGACAGTTGAAGAGAGTCGTAATGGGTAATAGGCAGACATCTACCCAGACCATCACACAGGGTTTCTAAACTTCAACAGGATCCACTGCAAGTACTATGACAGTTAGGTGGGAGGTGAGAAAACTTGGATTTCATGGTCGAGAGGTTGCTCATCAGCCACACATCACGCCAATAAATGCCAAACGACACCTCACTTGATGTAAGGAGCGTAAACATTGGAAGATTGAACAGTGGTAAAACGTTGAGGAGTGACGAATCACGGTACAAAATGTGTCGATCCGATGGGAGGGTATTGGTATGGGTGTGGCGAATGCTCGTTGAACGTCATCTGCCAGCGTGAGTAGTGCCAACAGTAAAATTCGGAGGCGATTGTGTTATAGTGTGGTCGTGTTTTTCATGGAGGGGGCTTGCACCTTTTGTTGTTTTGCGCGGCACTATCACAGCAGAGGCCTACATTGATGTTTTAACCACCTTCTTGCTTCCCGCCGTTGAAGAGCAATTCGGGGATGGCGATTGCATCTTTCAACACGATTGAGCACCTGTTCATAACGCACGGCCTGTGGCGGAGTGGTTACACGACAATAACATCCCTGTAATGGACTGGCCTGCACAGAGTCCTGACCTGAATCCTAAGAACACCTTTGGGATGTTTTGGAACGCCGACTTCGTGCCGGGCCTCACCGAACGACATCGATATCTCCCCTGAGTGCAGCACTCCGTGAAGAATGGGCTGCCATTCCCCAAGAAACCTTCCAGCACCTTATTGCACGTATGCCTGCGACAGTGGAAGTTATCATCAAGGCTAACGGTGGGCCAACACCATATTGAATTCCAGCATTACCTATGGAGGGCGCCAAGAACTTTTAAGTCATTTTCAGCCAGGTGTCCGGATACTTTTGATCACATAGTGTACCTTGTACATTAAATGATTCTTCTGTGGTTACTCTGTATCAAACTTCCACAATGCAAATGTTCTAAAATTCATCAAAGTGTATCACTGTTGTAATGGTTTCTTGGCAGACCCGGTAAGTCGTAAGATGTGTAGACTTTGAAAGTTTACGTCCTATGGAAGTTTCATGGGACGCCTCGTAGTGTGCGCTGGGTGAGACTGTCAAACGTTTCGTCACGTATACGTGTTGTACAGTGTAGCAAGGAAATCAGCTCGAAGGCTGCATGAATACTGCAGAGCAGGTGCAACGGCTGGCCTGCGAGCAGCGGTTGTCAGCACTGTGCGAGTCTCGCGCTCGTGACGGTGCACTGACTGGGGCGATCACAGCAGTTCTGAGACCTCCCCTCTCCGTTCATAAATAATTATTTCCCCGAGTGAGGTTCCGCGCCGTGCCTGGGTAAAGGCGAGGGGGACCGACGCCTCTGTTCGCGTGGCGTTTGTTCCCGTCTCTCTTCCCCACCCCCTCCCTCTTTCCCTGAACCCCTGCTTTGACGTCACGTCTCGTGACGTGGCGAATTTTCCGGCTCTGCGTGCACCTCTGGTGTCCCCGGCGCGTGCGACTCAGTATAATAGCCGTGCGAGCCCGCGCACGTGCCGACCCCACCCCTGTGGTCGGGTTCGCGGCCGTGTCGCGCCGTCCGCAAACACTGAGCGGTACAGCACGGCGGCGCTCCGATGACCTCGGTTTGGCACCCCTGTAATAAACACTGTCGATCACTTCTACTCTCTGAGATGTTATGTGATATCGAATATCGAAGCAGAGTCGATAGCGACATCTAGCTACAAACTTTTTGACCCTAACCTAAATTGGAATCACGTAAATTCTATTTTTTTAAAAAAAAAAAATAAGGCTTGTTTACAACATCAGCAGACTTCTAATTGTTTTCCGAGTCGATACATACCACACAAACCTTTTGAAATTGCGTTCTAGAATTTCTGTAAGAAATCCATATTTCGAATGTTGAAACAGTACTCCCATATTTTACTACCATAAACTGAGGTTCTGTACCAACTAAAGATAGCTACACCTTAATAGGTTTCATGTGAACCCTGCTTATCTGCATCACATATTACTAAGCGAAGCAGTGATGCAATATTAAAATTCAATTAAACTGCTGTTTTCAAAAGCGACAATCGTTCAACTAAGACAAAAGATCATTAATTATATTACACATAAAACTGCAACACAAACACATCAGCTGGATAAATATTAATAAAATATTAATCATAATATTAAATTCCCCATAACCTCAGAAATAATGTAGACTAGCTTAATCTAAGACCTGGTTTGGAGTAGCACATGAATTCCTTTAAAATGAACCATTTTACAGATCATTTCGCAGTCATGTCAAATTTTGTAGGAATTACACTTATTTTATTTTGGTAAGATGGCAGAACGGATAATGGAAAGAATAGTAGAATCGAGTATGACTGATACCATATTAATATACATTCCGACCAATTTAACCTATGAAGGAAAGACTCTTTTGATATAACGGGAATATAAATTAAAATAGCGGTAGCTTTCAGGCAGCTTAATGCTACTATACATTCATGCTTAGTTTTACTGACCTTACATCCCTTAAACTTTTTTGGTGAGAGGCACGTCTAATAAATACATTTTTTAGCAACGGCAGAAGTCAGTTTACAGTGGGTTGATATTCAGGTATATCGTTGAGACTTAAATACTTTAACTTCTGTTAATACGTTCCAAAAGTAGGTTGGCATCGCTGGAAAATCTTGGTCGATGGCTGTTATTACTGTGACGTTCTGCTGTGATCTGTGTTTACTAAATAAATATTGTGGTATGAATTCACCGTTCTGAGTTATCAGTATTTAAATAGTACGACTGATCTTTGGGACCAGACTCCTAGAATGGACTGTAACCAGTTTAACTCATTGTTTTGTAACGCCCTCACATAACAGGCCTTTGCGAAAATATTTTTGACCACGCTCGCGTGGGCCTAACAAAGTAAAATTTGGCAAAGCTATCGTTTCCGAACGAAAATGTAACACCGATTAATGAGGGAGAGGTTTGCAAGTACTTCTCCCCACATTAACTGGGCACCCAACTCCCGCGCCCGATCACATCAGTGCTCGTGTGTTCTGACGTCACTCCACTCGCGTCCAGAGACACTGCTGCACAGTGCGCGTTTACTCTTTGCTACATGTCCCTAACACTTCCCTAACCAGCACTGACCCAGCATAGCTTACAGTTATTTACACTATTATTTACACAGCTCAGGAACATTCTACACACGTACAAATATCTTTTAAGGTTACAAGAAAATCGAAATAAAATATTTATAGTATATAAAGGCAAAAAAATTTAGTATGTACTTTAAAGTGTTACTGTTTGTTACTCATGATATCCGTAAGCTGGATTTGTAGCATCTTTGAAAGATGGCTCGTAATTTAATTTTTTTGATGTTATTTTGTTCATGTTGGATCTTGTGAATTCCACAGCCGTTGATGATCAACTTGCCGGCCAGAGCGGCCGAGCGGTTCTAGGCTCTACAGTCTGGAACCGCGCGACCGCTACGGTCGCAGGTTCGAATCCTGCCTCGGGCATGGATGTGTGTGATGTCCTTAGGTTAGTTAGGTTTAAGTAGTTCTAAGTTCTAGGGGACTGATGACCTCAGATGTTAAGTCCCATAGTGCTCAGAGCCCAGTGATCAACTTTATTTTTTTATCCCCCTCAAGAGTAAAAAACATCACAACATGCCAAATTCGAATCGGGTGTTCCCTTATTGTAACGATTCGCAACACTAAAGAGAGTTCAGTAGTGCCAATCCCTAAAGGGAGGCAAGCTGGAGATTCAGTACCACCGACTGCTTCGCAGGTACCTTCTCCGCATACATAGTCAAAACGATCGAAACGGGCAGCACGCACCGTGCGGAACGCTGGAGCATAGGTATTGTAGCAGCAGCAGCAGTAATTATACTAGTAGTAACAGCAGTAGTACAGGGTGGCGCAGATGGATCGGGTGGTTTTAAAATACTTGTCAAACTGTCAATTGTAAAGGTATTGGATTGAAATAAAGTGCAAAACGTGTAGTTACAATGGAAGTTTATTAACAAAAAAATAGTAATGTTAGTTTTTAAAAATTACATCCATCAAATGCCCTCGTTCTCGAGCGACGCATTCTTGGAGTCGGTCCTTAACGTTCCGCATTGCCCGCTCAAGCACATCACCAGGAATTGATGTGATTTCGGTGTGAATTGCTGCCTTCAACTCCTGAATGGTCCGGGGTTTGTTCATGTAGACCCTTGCTTTTAAATAGCCCCATAAGAAAAAGTCACATACCGTGAGGTCCGGCGAGCGAGGGGGCCAATGGACATCTCCATTACGGGAAATCAAACGGCCAGGGAACAGAGCGCGTACAGCTTGCATTGATATCCTAGCGGTATGTGCAGTTGCCCCGTCTTGTTGGAACCACATATTGCCCATGTCGTAATTGTTCTCTTCATGTTGTGGGAGAAGAAAATCTTCAATCATGTTCACATAACGCTGCGAATTAACAGTAACCGCCTGCTCCCTTTCATTTTCAAAAAAGTAAGGACCAATTATCCCTACCTTAGAAACCCCACACCAAACCGTCACTTTGTCACTATGGAGAGGCCGTTGGTGTAGATCTCTTGGGTTAGTGTCGGCCCAGTAACGGCAATTTTGCTTGTTTACGTATCCGTTAATGTGAAAGTGAGCCTCGTCAGACATCATGATAATCAGGTTTACATCTTCCAATAACTCCAACATCTGTTGGCTAAACTGAAGCCTTTGAAGATGGTCTGTTGGGAGAATCTTCTGTACCAACAGGATTTTATAGGGGTGGAATTTCAGTTCTTCGTTAAGAATCCTTTGAAGGCTCCGACGTGACATTCCAAGAGCTTGAGCACGACGTCTCGTTGATCGACGTGGGCTCGCAGTGACATCGCGTCTCACACGCTCCACGTTCTCAGGCGTGGTTATTGTTGGCGGTCTAGGCGTCCATTTTGGAGCACATGAACCAGTAGTGCGGAAATTATGCACCCAACTCAATATCGTATCTCGCTTAGGAACACTACCGCGAGGTGGGATGTTGAAACGCCGGCGAAAGGCACGCGTCACAGCAACAATTGACTCGTTATTGCGTATGAACTCTTCCACTGCGAAAACACGATGCTCAACGGACCACGTAGCCATCGCGACTGACTGCCAGCCTGCAACTGAAACTTCCCGTCCCCCCCCACCACAGGACGAAGTCGCCGAACACCTGGCTCCCCCCCTCCAGACGTACAGTCCACTTCAAAACCACCCGATCCATCTGCGCCACCCTGTATATATTATCGTCGTCGTTGTCTACGTTGTTGTTGTTGTTGTAGTTTTGTACTAGAACGGAGAATGTTTGCAATTCATCGTAAAGTCAAGGTCGTTAGAGATAGGCATGTTCTCAGAGAACAGCGGAAACGAAGGCGTACCCGGCGAGGGCCAGGAGGAGGGTAGCTGCCGCTTCCCTCCCCCTTTCCTTTCCCTTCACAAGAAAAAAAAATTTTTTTGTAAACTAAATTTCATTCCGCCCCACTAAACTGACTGACGTATCTGTGCAGGATCATCTTGAAGAAAATCATAATGCATTGTAGACGCCGACTTGTTGCTAGTTACCCAGATATTCGTCACGAAATCTCAAAATTATTCCGTTATAAACCGCGAAAATAACAATTTGTTTCTCCTCTGTCCTCACGTAGATCTTGCTAGGCTTACGCTCTTGAGAGAAACGTGCTGCTGTTACCAATTAAGGAATCATCCTGGCATTTGCTTAGATAGCTTTACGGGAAGAAAAGTTAAATTCGGATGACCCAGCTCGAGCCGGCCGCGGTGGCCGAGCGGTTCTAGGCGCTTCAGTGCGGAACCGCGTGACTGCTACGGTCGCAGATTCGAATCCTGCCTCGGGCATGGATGTGTGTGATGTCCTTGGGTTAGTTAGGTTTAAGGGACTGATGACCTCAGACGTTAAGTCCCATAGTGCTCAGAGCCATTTGCTCCAACTCCGTTCCTTCCTAATACGAGTCCATCATTTAATGGCTGCGACGCGGCGATCGAAATCAGTCTCTGACTTAAGAAAAAGCTTTTATGAAAGTGTAAACGTAATGTGCATTCACATCTGGTGGATTTGAGGCTCTTGATAACAGTTTAGTTGCTGCCTGGATGACTAGCATGGCCACTTCAGCACTAGTTTCCAGCGGTATTTTGACGCTTTGTGCACCACGTACGTGCTTATAGAAACGACTGTGACAAGGGAGGACGAAGTATAGTGTAGTGTTTACATTGTTGATGACAGCGGGGCGATAGAGGCGATGCTTGTATCCCGACACCGGCACGTGTGTGTCACAACCTTGTGTAAAAAATCAACAGAGGGGAACGCCTGTGCTATTGATGCCATCTGATGAATCACCGTCTTGAATGCTCACAGTCCCTCGCATAAACGTCGTGTGTGACGCCACTGACCCAGTGACTGGTAGCATTGGTGATAATTTGTAGCTGATTCTTGTGACAAATGCCAAACGAATGGGGAACCCAGAAGGACAGGCTGAATAGCCTAAGGAGGCAGGACCGCAGACACCGCAGCTACTAATAAATCAACTACAGTGAAGTGTGTGGTACACTTCCGAGACATGAAACAACTAAGACCCCAGCATAATTAAGGCACTATTTGTGGCGGCGGATTACTGCGCGACTGTTTATCGATCTGGAACATTCTCATTAGTGTGTTACCAGTTTCAGCTTCCTCTGTCAACACAATGGCAGCGGGCGAACAATTTACTACAAGCGTGTTCTTGCACCCGCTGGAATGAGAATGGTGCTACCTGATTCGTGCAAACCCCAAATGTTTTCATTTAGTGGTGTTCGCCTTCAAGGTAGAATTAATCTGAGTATACGTTCGCCTGCATCCGTTCGTCCCATTCAGTACATATCGCTATGTTGTTTTCCACTATACGGCTAGTCCCGGCGGAGGTTCGAGTCCTCCCTCGGGCATGAGTGTGAGTGTTTGTCCTTAGGATGTTTTAGGTTAAGTAGTGTGTAAGCTTAGGGACTGATGGCCTTAGCAGTTAAGTCCCATAAGATTCCACACACATTTGAACTTTTTTTTTCTTCGATAATGAGAGGCAACTACGCCGTACTTGCCTTTATGTGTAGCTCAACAGCTTGTCGTTAGTAGCCGGCCGCTGTGGCCGAGAGGTTCTAGGCGCTTCAGTCCGAAACCGCGCTGCTGCTACGGTCGCAGGTTCGAATCCTGCCTCGGGCATGGATATGTGATGTCCTTAGGTTAGTTAGGTTTTAGTTCTAAGTCTAGGGGACTGATGACCTCAGATGTTTTGAAAACGAGATGTACGTCTCCCCTTATGGGGAGTCTTTATCTGCAGTATTTTATATTTATTTATTAAACCAGAGCTGTCCTAATTACTTGTAGTTTTATAATTCGCCATTTCATGCTACAGTCCAACCCCACGGTTATGCTGTTCAGTTCGAAATCGTCCTCCTTTCCAGGTATAACAGGCGAGAGAAATTGCTTGCCCACCCAGCACTGCTTAGAGCCACTTTTTCGCCATCTTCCAACTCTCCCAACTGCTTCGGGAGCCGTTTGACGGCTCCATGGCGCCATGTCCAGTGATACTTACCCGCCACCAGTTGGTGAGTGGTTTCGTTGGGGTAACCCTCGCGAAAGAAGACGCTGAACAGACAGTGTGAGAGATTGCTAGCTTTTCCCAGGTGCTTGTAACAGGTTTCTCCTGCACCGTCTGGGTTCCTTTATTTCCCTCAATCACTGCCCCACATCTTGCCAGCGTGCTATTTAGTTCTGGCTCTGTTACAAGGCAACTGGTGACGATGGAATATAATATTAACGCATTATCTACAGCACAACAGGATCGCCACTAGGCTTTATCACCTAGAAAAGAATTTATTGCACCCAGTTGTTCGATTTCGAACTGAGTCAACAGGGATCGTCAAATCCCTTACCACAAGCCAAGCCTCTACTCCTTGTTGCAAAACAATAACATCTTATTATTTTGAAAACGAGATGTACGTCTCCCCTTATGGGGAGTCTTTATCTGCAGTATTTTATATTTATTTATTAAACCAGAGCTGTCCTAATTACTTGTAGTTTTATAATTCGCCATTTCATGCTACAGTCCAACCCCACGGTTATGCTGTTCAGTTCGAAATCGTCCTCCTTTCCAGGTATAACAGGCGAGAGAAATTGCTTGCCCACCCAGCACTGCCTGTTGCGAGAAAAACAGGTCTGGAATGTAGCGTCCTCGTGTCGGTCAGAAATTGTTACCAGCGAGACTGACGCCATTGCTGTCTCCTGGTTATGTATGCGCACAAACACATCTAGGAATCTTGTTACCTTAAAAGTAGTTCCCACAAGAGTCTATATGGCCAAGTGGTCGTGTTGAAAGGGGAGAGGAGTAGATTCGTACCACATACAGTCGTTTGAATTTTACAGGAAGCTGACAATGACATCCGATATGAATAATCACGCTCAAAGGCATTCGCAGCAGATACTTCGCAGTTCGTTTTGTATTTTGTGATACTGCAGCATTTCACTTAAATGTAAATGTAAGTTATTACAATTTTCTTATATGGGGCGCGGGAAACCTTCAGGCTGTTGTGGAACACGGGTAAGATACTGTGTGACAAAACAAACACTGTGCAGTTTCGCAAACAAAGGTGTACGAGCAAATTTATTTGCTTATTTACTTTTCACTTTAGACTTCAGAGACACGCGATATGTCGCACGTGTGGCTGTTCATGCAACTAAAATATGGTTTGGACAACTCTATTTTCAGGTATAACAGGAGTCGGCCTCATTCATGTACTAAAGTGCGGTGCTACTAAAGTGAGACAGTGCTACAGCAATGAATTGGCTGTTGTTGTTGTTGTTGTTGTTGTTGTGGTCTTCAGTCCTGAGACTGGTTTGATGCAGCTCTCCATGCTACTCTATCCTGTGCAAGCTTCTTCATCCCCCAGTATCTACTGGAGCCTACATCCTTCTGAATCTGATTAGTGTATTCATCTCTTGGTCTCCCTCTACGATTTTTACCCTCCACGCTGCCCTCCAATACTAAATTGATGGTCCCTCGATGTCTCAGAACATGTCCTACCAACCGATCCCTTCTTCTAGTCAAGTTGTGCCACAAGCTCCTCTTCTCCCCAATTCTATTCAATACCTCCTCATTAGTTATGTGATGAATTGGCTAACTGCTAATAATGGCAATCGATCTTCAGACGGTCATCGGGCTCCCGTGTTAAAAATGGGTATGCTAGTTTGGACATGTTAAATTTTATGAGGTACCGTTGCAATGTTGTATGAGTTCCAGAACTGCACTGCTGCTGTGATTGACCGGTGTATGCAGCAAACTATGAGGATCTGATATGTCTACAGTTCAGATGTGTGTCGTGTGTGAAGGAAGAGTGCCCGCTGATCAAGTGTAATTAAGGCTAAAACTTGGACTACTCGTCCTTAGAATAGCATATCTTTTACTATTTTATACGGCATTCGTAGTAGAATACAGGGTACCCTGTACCTTAAAGTGTAAACTACTGCTATGTATAGAAGTGTAATCAAAAACACCAAAGTGGCCTGTAATGTCTCGAGTTAATGGAGTCATCTGCTCTCATGTGTAAAGGTTTAAAGCAATTTACGGATTTGAAATGTTCTGTGGTGATCAGACTACTTGCTTCATCTATTGGAAGGTTTCGTCTTCCATTTTATAACATGGATAGCGACCCTCGAATGAAGATTCTTTGCACGAAGACTGGTTCGAACATTATTATAATTTAGGTTTATTTAAGGTATTATGGCCCTGTCTTCATCTACTCTGTAAAGTTACTAAGTCAGGTTGTTAGAGGGGCACCTAGAGTTAAATGTTGAATCCGAAGCACAGTGGATCGTGACATTTTTCGCACACAGAACATTTGCGAAAGAAAAATTAACCTTACGTGTCTAACAGTTCCTCAGACCGATCATGAATTCAAACCCATACACTTGTATTTATAACTTGAAACTCCCCAGATTAGTGTTTTTGTTCTGTCGCCGACGACGTTTTGGAGATGAAGCGCAAGCTCGGATTGGTGAAAGAAATCGACCGAGCCTTGCTCTAATGTGCGATCGTGCCATCCACCTTACGCGATTTAGAGAAAGCGGAAAAAATCTAAATCTGGATGGTCGGGTGGGGTTCCGAACCGGCACCCTCCCGCATGCCAGTGCAGCGTCTTACCACGACGTCACTTAGTTTGGTGTATTCAGACATCCCACTGATGTATGTTTTTTGTCATTAAGGCGTGTATTTCTGTGTAATGCCTGAAACTGTCCCCGTAAAGACACAAAAACGAAGATTTCCATCCCTACGTAACATTATTCTCCAGCTGTCAGTGTGGCGCATCCAGGCACAAATCTATCTTTGTGCTATCTAAACTCTATTTGAAACTAAAAATTAACTGGTAACTTATTTAAACTCACTGATCAGATGCTGCGTTGATTTCAGTTTGATATGTCTTTCTTGCCGATTAGGGAGATATCAGTAAATCCCGCTAACCTTGTGCTTTCAAGGAACGAACTACTATGTATAAAACATCTTCAGAACTTTAACTACTTTACGAATGAGTTAATGTGTTAAACATGTGTCGTCAAGCATGTAAGCGAGAAGTAGTTTAGAAAAGGTTTGAAATTATATCTGTAGTTTGCCGGAAGCCGCCAACTGCTCTAATTACCCAACACCGGCTGACGTTAGTCTGGGTTATTTGCGCTCCGTTTCATATAAAGCTAGTTTTTGACGCATCTCAGTAGTTGTGACAACGTACCTCCTGCACTAGGCGTGTTTTACAATGACACAGTTTTGCAGTTACATTCAGTGGTATATATGGATACCGTCTGCAAAACGTGTTGCACATAGACTAAGTAGTAAAGAAGTAATAAATTAAGATGTCATACCTGATGTTGAAGTTTTATTGTATGAACATCGAAAATTTAGTAAGCGATAAGCTTTTTTCTTTTCATCATTTTTAAGAGGTTTGTTGGAAGCACCTAAGTGCTCTCATCTTCGAAAACATGAACATAATCTGGGTAAATTGTACCGCATAAGCCACACACAATTTGTAACTGTAATACTAGTCCTATACCTTGCAACATAAGATTATATCTCTCAATGCGTAGATCATGACAGCATTTAAGATTTTTAAGTTCGGTCAGTAATTATACGAAATATTGAAAATCATATTTTTATTGCCCGTGGATACAAGTGATGGGCAACCAACAACTCGGACCGTGCACCATGAACCGGCTTAGCCATTTAGTGATGTAGATTTTGCATATTCTTAAAAAGTCTCGCACAACAATTTGACAAATTATGTCAGTAATAAAAGACTTCTTTCGCGTTCTTCCAGGAATTTGAAATATACAATGTGTATATACTGTCTCTTGAACCCAGAGTACTTATAATAATGCCGACTGATTCTTGATCTGTTTCAAAAACACCTACAACGCTCCGACAAGGCTGTTAACAGTTGAATCACACACGCGGGTTTAACACTACGGGATTACATCACTTGCACCTGCAGTGCGAATACAGTCTCCGCACATCTTGACCAGCTTCGGTGCCAGCTAATTGTGAGCACCAAAAGACTTGCGTCACTTCCAAGGCGAAATCTGTGGTGGCGCAAGGCCGCTGCAGCCACGGCCCGCGCGAGTTCTGCCGTGGGGCCGGCGTCGGTTAATGAGAGGCGAGAGCGTCGCGTACCGCGGCGTGAAGAGCGCCGGACGCCACAAAAAAACGCGCTCCAGTAAAAACCGTTTATTTGAGGGCGGCGGCTGCAGGGCTCGCCAGGCGTTCTGTATAATGGGCTGTGGGCCAGTGCCTGGTCTCATTTACACAGCCATCTCAACACGGTTTTACAGCTGAATTCGTGTTCCTCTGCACAGGCAAAGCCTTTCAATAATGTCACTACATTTCACGGCGCTGTAACGCATCTGGATCGTTTATTCAGCAAGACAAATTTGGCTCAATCATTTCGAAACTTTCCAAAATTGAAATTAAAAACTCTGCCACATAAAACTGACGTTCAATGTCATTTTACAATGAAGCGTCAAAGAAACTGGTATAGACATGCGTGTTCAAATACAGATATGTAAACAGTCAGAATACGGCGCTGCGGTCGGCAACACCTATATAATGCAACAAGAGTCTGGAGCAGTTGTTGGTTCGGTTACTGCTGCTACAATGGAAGATTATCAAGATTAAAGTGAATATGAACGTGGTGTTATAGCCGGCGAACGAGTGACGGGACACAGCGTCTCTGAGGTAGCGATGAACTGGGGTTTTCCCATACGACCACTTCACGAGTGTACCGTGAACATCAGGTATCCGGTAAAAGATTCGGAAAAAGATCTCGCAAGAACGGGACCAACGACGACTGAAGGGAATCGTTCGACGTGATAGAAGTGCAACCCTTCCGCAAATTGCTGCAAATTTCAGTGCTGGGTCATCAACAAGTGTCAGCGTTCGAACCATTCAACAAAACATCATCGATATGGGCTTTCGGAGCTGAAAGCTCACTCGTGTACCCTTCATGACTGCACGACACAAAGCTTTACGCCTCGCCTAGGCCCGACAACACCGACATTGGACTGTTGATGAATGGAAACACGTTGTCTGGTAGGACGAGTATCGTTTCAAATTGTATCGAGCGGTTAGATGTGTATGGGTATGGAACAAACTCATGAATTCATGGATCCTTCATATCAGCAGGGAACTGTTGAAGCTGGTGGAGGCTCTGTAATGCTGTGGGGCGTATGCAGTTGGAGTGATATAGGACCCCTGATACGACTATATACGACTGTATACGACTTGACAGGTTACACGTATGTAGGCATCCTGTGTGATCACCTGCATCCATTCATGTCCACTGTGCATTCCGACGGGCAATTCCAGCAGGACAATACGACACCCCACACGGCCAGAATTTGCTACACACTAGCTCCAGGAACAATCTTCTGAGTTTAAACAGTTCCGCTGGCCATCAGACTCTCCAGACATACACATTATTGAGCATACCTGGGATGCCTTGCAACGTGCTGTTCAACAGACATCTCCACCACCTCGTACTCTTAACGGATTTATGGACATCCCTGCAGAATTCATGGTGTCAGTTCCCTCCAGCACTACTTCAGACATTAGCCGAGTCCCTGTCACGTCGTGTTGCGGCACTCCTGCATGCTCGCCGGTATCTTACACGATATTAGCCACTTTCTTTGGCTCTTCAGTCTAGTATGGACTGTTACGCTTTCTAAGCAACCTTTACATTCGAACCAGCTAATGAGTTATTTGTAAAGAAAACAGTGTCGTCTTCGTTTCAGGCACGATGATTGTGTTTCGTACGAAGACTATTCTTTTTGTTAAACGTGCCCGATAGTCGTTCTGAAAAATGTCCATTAAAACAAAAATAAATAAATAGTGGGAGGATGGCTACTGACTTCGATGGGGCGTTTCTTTATAAAATCGTGAAATTGTTGGGCCTGACGCACCACCGCTAATATGACTCTGGAAAAATAAAAACAGGAATGTTACCTGCTGATAGCAGCAGGTAACCGACCAGCAACGCGGTTCCGTACTTGACTTCGACGCGCGTTACTACCTGTCTATCTAGTAAAAGCTGCGACTTTGCCTCACATTCTAAATATTTTTTATGGTAGCCAACTACCATATCATATCTTATTCTTATCTTTTATTAACCAGCTTGTAGACTCCCTATCACGTCGTGTTGCGGCACTCCTGCATGCACGCGGGGGCCTTACACGGTATTAGGCAGCTGTACCAATTTCTTTGGGTCCTCAGTGTATTAGGACCGTTTTGACGCACTGTCGTGTGTACACAGCATTTGCATCTAATAAGACGATGCTAAGTACAATTGTGAACTCACGCAATTCATTTGCAATACAGGCGGAGTGTTTCTAGGTTACCGATTGCGATTTGGTTTGAACTGAGCTTGTGGCAGTGACATCGAGTAGAAATATTATTATGAATACCTAAGAGATGGTTGAAAAGAAGCGTAAGCAGCTATGGAAAAAAGAGAATTTACAAAAAAAGCACCACGCTGCGTTCGAAAATGTACGAATTTGTGTGTTGGTCAACGCCTACACCCACATTCAGCAAACCAATGCGAGTTGTATGGCACAGGGTCGTCTGATAAGCGGAAATAAGTATAAATGGGAGACCACAAACTTCGAAATTAAAAAAAAACGTCGAGGAAGGGCCCAGTAGTGGCGCGTAACAACATTTCGCATCTTGTCCTCCATGGAGATGAACGCGTACGAATATTTGGGCAAAGGAGTACTCTGTACTGTGAAGAACGACAACAAATGCGGGAGTTATCACTCTCGTTTTAACTCTGTGTTGGAATCGACTGACCCTAACATTTAGATGTTCGTGACGATCTTGAGAAGAGTACAAACAGATTATTACATTCGGCTTAATAGTGCCACTTCCGCTCCATATCAAAAACTGACACGAAAACAAAAAAAAACGTCGTTCATTATTACATACATTCTTCTCTTTCAAAACTCTTTCGTTTTCCCTCAGTTACGATATTAAAGGTAATAAAATACGCTTTAATAAATTTTTCGTAAACGAGCAATAGTAGTACTTTTCAGCTTAACATTGCTGCACTTTTACAATAAGTCTTACTGATGACTTGTAAGGAATATCCGTGAGAAACTGACAGGTCCTCAGCCACTTGCCCAGTTCGGGTACTGGCATTAGGGCCGATCTGGGCAAGTTGCGGAGTTCGGATTCTGAGCAGGTGGAAGTTATGAACTTTTTGTGAGCCTGTATCAACTGTGGATTAGTACTGAAGGTATTATGAAGTAATTTATTAGTTTTATTTATTTTATACCTCTTTGTGCAGTTTAGTGGATGTGTGGGCAAGTGTCAATTTATAAAAGCCACTGCTTTGGGGCTCAATCATCATTTAATACCAATTTTTTAAATGATAGTTAACATAACTATATGTCAGTGCTTCGAGTAGCTAAAATACGAGGCTCACATTCCATCTTAAATTGCATGATGTCCTATAACTGTTGGATGAATTGGATCTCACCTAGAAAAGAGGCAAGGACGTATCACCTCCAGTAGGACAATGCCTAATGTAATGTAATGTAGAAAAGGGTACTCTTCGAGCTGATGACAAATTGGTCTTTATTTTTACATGTAGTTTAATGCAATGGAGGCTCTGCGTTTACTCATATTAAACAATCTGAGAAGTCTGCGTGGCGAACGTCATGTATAGGTTACGTGCAAGCTTATGCAATAATATCTGCGTAGAAGTAAACTACTGTTGTGTTTCACAGCTACGGTGTAGAAATATGCGACATTAACGAGACCTTTCTTTTATCAGTTCTAATATGAAAAACGTATGTATTTGACTGGAGGTGATATCTATACATACGTTGATTTGAGTTTAGGTATGCTGCGTCGTGATCCACTACGTACACCTGTATTATGCATAGGTGTTATTGCCACTACGATTACTGAATTGCGGGCCGCTATGGCCGAATGGTTCCAGGCGCTTCAGTCCGGAACCGCGCCGCTGCTACGCTCGCAGGTTCGAATCCTGCCACGGGCATGGGTGGGTGTGATGTTCTTTGGTTAGTTACGTTTAGGTAGTTGTAAGTCTAGGGGACTGATAACCTCAGATGTTAAGTCCCATAGAACTCAGAGCCATTTGAACCATTTTTTGATTACTGATTTAGGTGACGGCTCTCGCTCGTACTGATGAAACACGGAGAAAGGAACGAGAACTGGAGTTTGACGTCTCGTCAGTAACGACGTCATCAAAGAGCCGACATTATCTCGGCTGAACAAGGATAGGAGGACATCGGTGTGACTATATTGAGGGAAACAAACGGAATGGTGTGGGGAAGCCATGGAAAACCTCAAACAGGATGATGGACGGCAGGGGCTTGAATACCGTTCCTCCCACATGCCAGTCCAGGGTAATAACCACTTTTCTACATCACTCATGAGACAAAGAAACTATTACAGATTAGACGGGACCAGTGGGTTAAGTCAGATCAGTGCGGTTTTGTAATTTGTTGGATTTATTCTGAAAAACTCTTCCCAGGTTTCCAGTTTTACGCTGGCCACGCAAGTGATGTAATGGAAGTGGTATAACTGCAAAGAAGAAATAGAAATGTGTATTATGACAGCAAGTTATCGCGGTGGCTGTAGAATGAAGTCACAAACTGTTAATAACTGAACGATTACAGTAATGCTGTTGCAATGGCATTCGCAAAATTCACTTACGGAAATCGAAAAAGAATTCGCGGCGGTTCAGCTGCAAGCATGCAAATTCAATTCTCTCAGCGTTTGAGTTGGAAAACGGACGGAAACTCAATTTCGCTCATCTGATTACAGCTAAAATATGTCCTAGAGTGAAGGCACCGGCGTACTGGTCGATTGTTAGCGGTAAACAGATTCTGCGCGTTTATACAGCACCGATGACTCAATGTCGATGTTAAAACTCAGTGTTTAAATCGTTGGAAGTCTGGTACAGGACAAGACGATCGATTTTAAAAGGAGTAGATTACAAACCACCACTGGTTATAACAATGTACATTCCTGAGGTAGAAAGAAGCATTAAGTGATTTAGATTTTCCGTGAATTAGTAAAATTGTTGGCTTAAATACTTGTATGGTTGCTATCAAACAGCTTTATCTTCCCCATCCCCTTTCCATTACCTATTATTATTTCAGAAATAATCTCTCGCTTTGGAGGACAGAGTGCTGTGTTTGAAACTTTGTCAGATTAAAACTGTCAAACCTAGAACCTCGCCATTGGCGTCAAACAATCTCAGTAACAGAGCTATCCACGAACGACCCACCATTCACCCAAAAACACATTTAGTTCTTCGTACGTAATAAATTCTTAGAAACCTCTTAGTCGCAGACAAATTTATTTATTTGTGACGCGTCCGATCATTTTAAAAAAAATAAATTCTTAGAAACCTCTTAGTCGCAGACAAATTTATTTATTTGTGACGCGTCCGATCATTTTTAGAATACTGTGGCAGTAAAAGACAACACAAAAGTCATAAATAGAACATGCTAGGATATATGACAAAGAAAAGAATCTAGTAGTAAAAGAACGAAACCCATGTTGAGGAGAAAGTACTTACAAAATGATCAAAAATGCTCACACTAGCAGACAGTACAAGTAAAACATAGACTCTCTTGTGAGATGCACTTTCAAAAGCTGTTAATCACGAGATGCCAGATGCCAAACTGCCGTTGGCAGCAACATTGCGAACGTGGTAAATACAAGGAGGCGCCCGACTGCGTTGATACAAAAGACCGAAAACATGACATATCGATGCAATAAAGTTAACGGTTTGTTTTGGACTTTTCATTCATGAACCAATAACTATGCAACTTAATATTTTATTTAATTCTCTGTGAGATTACAATATTTTATTATACCATGTAAATGATTGGTTGTACAGGTTCATGTACATGCTAGATTCCTAACAAAAATATTCCTCCTGACTTCCTTCCGTCCACCTTCCCCCCTTCCCCCCACACACACTTTCCCCTGCCTCCCTACTTCTCACCTCCCCCTCTTCTCACCCAACCGTTAGTCAACACGATACAATTCCATTTTTAGTTGGTTTACGGTAGGATGATACCTGTCAGCATACGTTGCATGATACTTTCCAGTGGACTATTTCTGTTTCATTTCTTACAGTATCTTTATGTGTGTCCATCATCCGTATAAAGTTTTGTTTGTTTTATTCGCCACATAGCTGATTTGTACGTACAATCAGTCTATATTTGCTCATTTACTTAAAATAAATACAATCTTCTTGCAATTTTAGTTCCCGCAGAATGTTGGCCTTGAGTGTATATTACGATATTTGAATGGAGCACTTCGATGTCGTGCTTACAGTATTTTTACACGTTACGATGGTTGTATACCATAATAAACTTTATTCATGACGAATGTTAGGATGTTTGATAAAAATGCTGTAACATAACGTATTTTTCTAGGAGACTATTCACCATCTGTACGATCGACTGGCTGCTAGAATCAGAGCCTGCATTGCCGCTCGTGGAAGCTACATTATGTACTAATATAGTCTTTTTTTTAGCATCAGTCGACACCTGGTACCACAGAACCGATTGTGCTATTGATCTATAAATCTAATCATTTTATTTACTCCATATGCTCTGTTGCAACAACAAATCGTGAGTGACTTGGAAATTTCTTAAAGGGTGTACTAATATTTTCCCGACAGTGTTTTCACAAACTGTAAACTTTATTGTGTCGGTATGTCATGTTTTCGGTTTTTTATATCAACACAGTCGGGCGCCTTCATGAGTTTACCACGCTCACGAGGTTGCTGCCAGCGGTAGTTTGACAGGCGACGTCTCATGGTTAACAGCTTTTGAAATTGCTCTTAACGTGTCCATCTCACATGATAGTCTATGTTTTACTTTTACTGACTGCTAGTGTGAGCGTTTTTGAAGATTCTCTAAGTGCTTACTTTTCGGCATTGATTTCGCTCTTGCTACTACTTGATTTTTCTTTGTCATATATCCTGACATGTTCTATTTATGACATGTCTGTTGTTTTTTAGTGCCACAGTTTTCTGAAGATTCTGTACTGAAACTCGTCACAATAAATAAATTTGTCCGCAGCCAAAACATCTCCAAGAATTTGTTACATGCCAAGTCTGAATGATCGCGTACCGTAAACATTCATGAATTTGTCAGTCAATTAAAAAAAAAAAAAGACTAACCGTACTCCTATAGCCAAACTCTCCCGCAAATCTTGTTGGACAACAACTCAGTTGTGGAACTCCCTGGAGCATCATTATGTAGTAACCACGTCGTTCTAAGCTTCACCAATGGCATGTCTTCCAGCAGTGGACTCAGGACAGCCAGCAAGAAGTGCAGATATGACTCGCCTGTAAGGCGTTGTCGAAGGATGACTGGTTCCACGAATTCCCGGCGGGGTCAGGAATTTTCACCTGCCTCGAGATGACTGGGTGTTTATGTTGTCCTCATCATTCATGAAAGTGGCGAGATAGGACTGAGCAAAGGTTGGGAGTTTGTACAGGTGCTGATAACCGCGCAGTTGCGATCCCCACAAACCAAACATCATCATCATCATCATCATCATCATCATCATCATCATCATCATCATCATGGTTCCACGAGGCGGTCACCAATAATCCACGCCCACATATGGAGTCTGAATCGCTCTTGATTCTTCGCTGCCACCATACCATGGGGATTGTCTGTATACAACAAATACGTGTTGTGAAGGTTGTAGATACCCCGCTTCGTAAAGATAGCTCCATCTATGAATCGGGTGGATGACAGAAATCACGCGACCGTGGTGGCCTGTGCGATGAACAAGCCATGAAACCTTCGCCGTGAGACAAGTCCATAGGTAATAGGACCCGTAAGAGTTGTAAATGATATGGCTAGTGGCAGCTATCGAGTAGAATGTTCCACACGGTCGTCTGGCTTAACTCATGCTGCCAGGTCACATGTCTGATGCTGATACAGGGATCACAGTCAGAGATCTTGTATCTCTACTTCCAAGTGGGTGTAGCTCCATTGGAAAGTGTTTACATTCATATATTCATATGATCCTTTTCGCTCCTTATCCTCTCAGGGAAAGTTTCCTGCTATTTGTCGCCATTTAGCAGAATCAGCCTGTATGTGCCTCAGTATGCTAACACAGGAAGAACAAATATCATAGCCGGCCGGAGTGGCCGAGCGGTTCTACGCGCTACAGTCTGGAACCGCGCGACCGCTACGGTCGCAGGTTCGAATCCTGCCTCGGGCATCGATGTGTGTGATGTCCTTAGGTTCGTTAGGTTTAAGTAGTTCTAAGTTCTAGGGGACTGATAACCACAGATGTTAAGTCCCATAGTGCTCAGAGTCATTTGAACCATTTTGAACAAATGTCAAAGCTTTCTGGCAGACTGAAACTGTGTACCGGACCGGGACTCGAACGTGGAGCCTTTACCTTTCATGGGAAAATCCTCTAATCGATTGGGCTATCGAGGCACAACATACGATCTACCCTCAGTTTTACTTCTGCCAGTACCTCTTTTTTGCCTTCCAAACTCCATGTAAGTTCTCCCGCAAACCATGCAGGAGTGGGACTAGCACACATGGAACAAAGGACTTAGTCACAGTCTAGGACAAAGTTTCTGGGTATCAACATTTGCACCGCAACGGATTTACAAAAGTAAATCAGAGAGATTGGTGAGAAAAATTAGGTGGTTAATGGACATAGTTATTACAACGTTATCGTGTTTAAACCAACATATTTGTTTCGATTACTTCACCTTAACGCTTGGTTTATCCTGCAAAAAAACTCACATTTCCTTGTTGGATGCTGAGGACTGGCGAGAGAGAGAGAGAGAGAGAGAGAGAGAGAGAGAGAGAGAGAGAGCGCAAGTTCTCACTTCAGCTAACAACGGGGTTGGCACCCCTGCCTGCTTTTAGCAAGTGCTGGAGCCGTGAGTAGTTTGCAGTGCATACACACCGCTAATGAAGACAGCGCCTCGCGGGTCGTCAAACAGCGCCGCGAGCAGCTGCCATCCACAGGAAAATTAATGTCCCAGGGCCAACCGGCATACACAGAGAGCACTCATACTGTCTCACCGGCTCTGTACCCTCTCCTTCGCAATACACGGTGGTGTAACAGTATTATGACAGTTCTGTGCAGGGGTCCCAGAAGGAAAGACCAGTATTCGGGAAAGTGACTGCCCAAGTGAGCAAACCACTAAAAAAATAATAATGTTTGCGCCCGCGATTGCTTCCTTGCTGAGTTCCTTTCCGCTCCACAGATTATTCGTGAAAATTTCGGGAGAAAATCGTAACAAATGTTTCGTGTTAAGGTGTAATTTAATTGTCAAGCTCTTTAATATAGTTGGTGCACAGAACAGTATAATAAGAATAGATAAATCGTAAGTCAGGACTGTCGCTTTCGGCTGTACGCCCAACGGGCTTTCCGCTGTTTTCTCACTTTCATTTCGACGCTGCCGTAACACTCAGATTCGCTCGGCACTTTTTAGGCTTTTGCGACTCCTTTTGACGCGGCGTTCCTACTGAGTAGCGTTTTCCATAATTCCGAGCATATTTACGAGATATCTGAGACGACATCTTTCATTATTTTGTTATTTTCAATTTAATGTCGATATTCACTTACTTTCCAGCGATTATCTTTACTGTCTCACTGTGTGTCCTACTAGTGGTTCGCAAGCTCCTCACGATGACACCCGACTGAAAGTCCTAAGAAAACGCATTCCACACTACACCAGTTTATAACTTTGCACAAAGCCAATTCGTAATAATCACGCGCATGACCGTTAGACTGGTCCAATGATGTCACAGACGTAACAAATTCTGCGCGATGAACATGCACAGGCATGATCTATCGCCGGCCACTAAGGCCGAGCAGTTCTAATCGCTTCAGTCCGGAACCGCGCTGCTGCTACAGTCGCATGATCGAATCCTGCTTCGGGCATGGATGCGTGTGATGTACTTAGGTTAGTTAGGTTTAAGTAGTTCTAAGTCTAGGGGACTGATGACCTGAGATGTTAAGTCCCATAGTGCTTAGAGTCATTTGAACGTGATCTATCCGTCTTGAACTCAACTATTGTTTGCGCATTATTAGTATTTTGTTACATAGTACACAATAAAGTTCGAGCAAATAGACGATTTCGCGTCAAGGAAGTAAACAAGATCTGGGTCTGACGTCCGCTGACAACGATGGCTCAGTACCACATGGTGGAAGGACTGGGGACAGCACTCGGCCGTGCCCTTTCTTTAAGGAGTCATTGGAGCATTCAGCTTAATCAAAATCACAGACAACCGAAATCAAGATGGCCGGGCTGGCATTTGAACCACCGTCATCCCGAATTCGATTCCAGTGTTTTCCAAAGTGTCATCTTGCAGGCTAAACCCTATCTTATAGACATACGCTCATATATATACCAAGGCATATTTCTAGAGTTAACCGCACTATAGGCTTCGCTGGTCAAGAGTGACTGCATTGGAAAGAACGACAATACTGTTGTGATGGCGACGTCATTGATTATTCAAGTACTTTTTTAAATTGGTTATTGTCCTGCATAACTGCATAGTTGCAATAATTTCAACAAGAACGACGAAACTGGTAATTTCTTGTTGAAATCATATTTGATCGTCAGAAGGAATTTTTCACTCTGCAGCGGAGTGTGCGCTGATACGAAACTACCTGGCGGATTAAAACTGCGTGCCGGACAGAGATTCGAAATCGAGACCTTTTCCTCTACTTGGCAAGTGCTCTACCGACTGAGCTACCCGAACTCGACTCACGATCTGTTCTCACTACTTTTTTCCGCCAGCACCTCCTCACTTCCTACCTTCCAGACTTCACAGAAATTCTCCAGCGAAACTAGCGGAAATAATAGTCCTGGAAGAAAGGATATTGCAGAGACATGACTTAGCTCACCCCAGTTGGTAGACCACTTGCCCGCGAGAAGTAAAGTTCTCGAGTTCGAGCCTCAGTTCGGCACACAAGTTTTGATCTGACAAGAAGTTTCGTATGTGACTGTGTCGGATAATACAACATTTCTGAAACTGCTTACTGGATGAGGAATCGAGCCCATATTCTTTACTTTACAGGGCAATGCACTACCAGCTGCACATCCGAGCACACAACACCAACGCTCATTACAGATTACTCTGCTAAAGACTGTAAACCTGTCATCTGAGGCTGAGTCCAAGGCTCACTTTCCGCTATAACATTTTTCGTAGAAGTTCTGATCAAGCAACATGGCAAGATAGGTTCAGTGAATCTTTATATGTACAGAGAGAACATAGAAGCTTCTAGAAGCTGCAAGTCCGTTAGTGAGCAGTGATCGGTTGAACGTATGTGGTAGCGCGTTGATCACGAAAGGTACAATAGTTGGGTTCCAGTTCCGACCCACTAAAGTTTGTATTAGAGGTGTACCGACTCGCTAGTACCGCGCGCGCAAACCACTCACAGGTGTCTACGCCAGGACCACAAAATAAATAAAGTAATTAAATTAAATAGTTTACACTATTTGATTAATAAATTTTATCCTCCTGGAATATGCCATTTAGTGGTTGCCGCATGAGTCCGCCCTCTCGTTATCGGAGGAAAAAAAAAAAAAAAAAAAGTTATCGGTCCAGGGCGAACCGCCATCAGATTGCGGCCGCGGGCTGCGATCTTTGCATCTTTGGTTTGTAACGTGTCACTGTTATGCTACGACATATGTTATATTTGTAACGGTCTTAGAGACTGAACATACTTCATGTATACCATCTTTTGTAGTGGAGCGCTGTTACTATTTGCTATCTCTGTTGATCGGTGACACGTTCGGAGGTCCTTTTATTTTGAAGGAACGAATGACGAGACAGAACAAACCACTCTTGCAGCTCCGTGGAATGTTTCTCAGAGGCGGTGGAAGCATTTTATTTCATAGAAATAATTTTCGAATCTGCTTAGTTTCTATCGCCGCTGTCGTACTGCTTTGTAATGGCTGCGAAGTGACTAGTCGCTTGACTTGAATATTAACATTGCTTTCAAACCACCTCCTACCACAATTGCTGGAGACTGTAAAGTTACTGTTCTCCTTGAACACTAGCTAAAACAAGTTGATGCAGTCATGATCAATAATAATTGTATCAGTATAGTTCAATATTAGTGCAGAACACTGAACGTAGAATCACATACACTATCATATGTCAAATAGAGGATCCAAATTGTTATTCATATTAGCCTTCAGCTGTGGTCCAACTTTCAATCAAGGCCACTATTCAATGTTTAAAATCAACGCATTTAATGGTGAGATGTAACGCTAAAACAATACCTTCAGTTGAGGAGCTGGTTGCAATTGCGGATTTTCGTAGCAAGAGGTAAAGAACGTCACACTCACCTGAAAAGAAAGCAGAAAAAATATATAAAGCTTTATAGCATCATCAACTATTGAAAAACTCCACCTACTAGAAGCAAAGTGGGAATCACTTAGGAGAAGAATGGAAAATAAGTAGCTGATTTCGTTTCAGTTGAGGATCTGACTCAGAGCGAAATGTGAAATTGCCTCCGCCGGTCATAAAACAGGTAGTCTTATCTCTATGAGTGTGGTTTTCCGAACTACAGTAGAGTTTTCTGTGCAGCGAGTGGTTACAAAGCAACAACCCCTTTCTTATGGAGTACAAGTCAACGTTGTCTCAAAAATTTCACATAGTACGAGGCCTTATATTACTGTTTCATAATTGTTGCAAGGTTCACTTATTTTTGTAGTAAGAGTTTATTTAAGTCGAGTGATTCAATTACGGAAAAATTCTCTAATTTGAAATGAATTACATAAAACAAAATAAAAAAGATGTTATTAAATGTGCTCGGTGCAATCGTCTCGTTAATTCTTTATGAAAATCGAACTTTCGACATTATCTACCGTTGTCCTTGTCAGGAATGCAAATAGCAGCCGAGCAAGCAACGGAATCACACAGATTTACGTGGCTAACAAGTAAGTAGTAACCCTTGCGACCAGAGATTACATTCCTGCCAGTGATGAAAGGTCGTTCGCAGCGTCATTGTTTTCATTAAGAAGTGTTCCTCAAGAAGCCAATGGCAGGATGTTGTTGTAAGGTCGGATTTTAGTAAGGAATTACCGCGACAAGTTCCCCGAGAAAACTTAATACAACAAATTAGACGCGAAAGACTTTGTGATCATAACAGTAATCTCTTAATCGCATTGCACAGTTTCATTTGGTATTTTTGCGTTTGCTGTTCATTACACAATACTCAATTCGAGTCAGTCCAAGCCTCTTCATCCAGTCTGTCAAGTATCCCAAGAAATTCACTCTTTATAGTACGTGATGAGATTTATGAACGAAGATTATGCATGTCTCTAGTGACTGAAGGTACTTAAGTGTCTATTACATCTAGTATTTATAGTGTTATCCCGCTTGTTTCGTGTAGATATGATAGACGTATGGAATGGTAATTTCATAGATGCCCTGTGAAACCCACTATGTTAAAATTCGATAAACCTTAAATTCCCATGTTCCCTCTCAGATGCACGCAAACTTTGCATAACACTTTCTCACATTTTCACACAGAATTTACTCTACATGCAGACAGACTGGGCTCACTGCTTCTGTCCTAGGGGGTGAATAGGAGACAGATGATCTTAGTTGTTTGATCTCCTTAAACGCTTACTCAGCATCACCGCTTTCACAGTACTGGGCAGCTCATTTGTTTTCCTGTAATGGATATTCGTCTTCCACTTTTCGGTGTCATTATATAGCACTTGACTCGTGATCGTAAATGGTAACAAGGTAAATTCAAAAGATGACTTTCCAATGTTAGATGTTGTTGTGGTCTTCAGTCCTCAGACTGGTTTGATGCAGCTCTTCATGCTACTCTATCCTGTGCACGCTTCTTCATCTCCCAGTACCTACTGCAACCTACATCCTTCTGAATCTGCTTATTGTGTTCATCTCTTGGTCTCCCTCTACGATTTTTACCCTCCACGCTACCCTCCAGTACTAAGTTGGTGATCCGTTGATGCCTCAGAACATGTCCTACCAACCGATCCCTTCTTCTGGTCAAGTTGTGCCACAAACTACTCTTCTCCCCAATTCTATTCAACACCTCCTCATTAGTTATGTGATCTACCCATCTAATCTTCAGCATTCTTCTGTAGGCTACTGCATCTAACTACTTTCTGACAGACATTTGGTATCTGTGACTTTCCCATGTCGTTTTCGGACCGCTCTGGTCCACAAACAAGTTTGTGGACGTGAGAGCATCTCAATAGTTAGAATTTATCATCTGCACAAGTTTCTGCTCCTGTTGCAGCGATGCCATCTTCAATGTGGGTTTCACTTTAGCTCATATTTTGCTGTATCTTTTAAAATTTTCTCGCACAATGCTGCTTTATTGTACCGAAATATTAAAAATATATTTGTTCATCGACTAAGATGACTACCATTTTTCGTCTCTTGTAAAGACAAGTGAACCCTTTGTATTCCTTGTTAACGCTTATTGGGCAACCTCTCGGAGGAAGCTGGACAGGGAAAGTGTCTGACGTAAAGACCAAAACCAGACACTCGGCAAAATTGTGCCTCCATGCCATATAAACACCAGATATTGAACACGTATCATTTGACATATAGATCCATTGCGGAAATCAGTTGTTTAAACGTTTGTTTGGATATTCTGATACCTTCTTTAAAAATATTGAGGCGGAACATGCTGTTTTATTTCTAACATGAAATGAAATATCCTCTCTGCTTATTCCTCAAGTACCTGTCGAATACTTCTAACTAATGGTTGAGCAGATGAGGGGTACGGCAGACAGAGGGAAAGAAAGATCGACGTGTCGGCTTTGTCTGTTGAAACTGTAAAGCAGTGTCAATGAAATCGACACTATACCCTCGTTCATCCGGACTAGGTGGGGCCGTATGCCATCAGGATTATCGAAAATCCTGAAATTCAGAGAAAATTAGAATGACATGGGTTAATCATCATCATCATCATCATCATCATCATCATCATCATCTTGGACAGTTTCCAGCCTCTGACCGGGTCTGTTTGGAACATAAGCCTCTCCATCGTCTTCTCTGTTGCCACCATCTCTCCGTCTTCACCTTGGTCCAGTCTTCTCCTTTCTTCTGGACGCATTCCTCCGTTTCATTCAGCCATATGTCTCTCGGTCTTCCTCTTGGTCTCTTTACTTCCAATTTCATCTCGTGTATCCTCCGGGGTATCCTCTTCTCCTCATTCGCTTAACATGCACATACCATCTCAGCTTTGATTTCTCTATCTCCTCCTGTAATAACTCTCTGATCCTCTCATTTCTTCACTTGTCAATCTTTGTCACTGCAATACTGTTCCCCAAGAATTTCATCCCACTAGCTTGGCCATTTTTGTCACCATTCGGGCATAATCTGTCGTACCGTTCTTCCTCTTATTTTTAATCATCCCATATAACACCTTTTTTGATCCTTCATTATCCTCTTGCATCATGCTGGTCCACTGTTCCATCCACTTTCTTCTCTCCTCCGCCACCACTCTTTTTTGCTTCTTTCTTTCTTGTTTGATACTCTTCTCTCCTCTCTATGTTCTCTTCTGGAACCATACCCTAAAGGCTCTTTCTTCTTCTGTACTATATCCTTTGTTTTATCATTCCACCAGGGTGTTTCTTTCCATCTCTTTTTATTTCTTGTCCTCCTACATATCGCTTCCGCCGCACTTACTAATGTTCCCTTGAATCTACCCCATTTCTCTTCTACCGTTTTTGATCCATCCTTTGGGATGCTTTCCTTTAGTACCCGTAGATACTGTAGCCTACTTTCTTCTTTCTTCAACTTCCAGATTCGTAAGTCGTTTGTGTACAGCTGTATTATTGCATCTCTCTCTCTCTCTCTCTCTCTCTCTCTCTCTCTCTCTCTCTCTCTCTCTCTGTGTGTGTGTGTGTGTGTGTGTGTGTGTGTGTGTGTGTGTGTGTGTGTGTGTGATCATCTCTTCAGATTGGGCGTTAACTTCGCAAGCTACCCATTACCACAATCTTATTTGTCTGCATTAGAACAAAAGAAGATAATTTCGACAGTCGTACAGTACCCAATGCCGTTGGCACATCGCAGCCAGTCTTTTATGTCATTAACATTTATGCCCGAGCATCTTGCAGTGTTTGCAAGGTGCTTCAGCGAACTCCGACTGGTCGACATTGTCACCAGGTTCGTTATTCGATTTACAAATTGCGCCAGCTATCTCACAAATGGCTGGCCAGAGGTTATTCTTCAAATTTGACACCGCTGAAGTTCAACACCAAATCAACAGCAGTGTTTAGTGAATATGGTCCTTTATCACCACATGCAGTACATCATTATGTCCGTCTCTGTCTTCATTTTATACTCGCAACAAACAGTGGCAATGCAATACAGCACAGTTCAATGTCACCATGTTAACTGACACCGTGCCAGGAATCGTGTACGGCGGTTGGATAAAATTTAATTTAATGAGTGTCGTAGTAAAAAAAAAAAAAAATAAATAAAAAGGGGAACCGAAGATACGGCTTACTGAAAGCGACCAGACGAGGTTCAGATGTACCTGACGATTACTGAGCTATCTTGCAGAGGTCGCTGGTCACACCGGGCATGGCTCTCTGGAAGAACTACGCCCAAAACGGGCGACGGTACCTGTCGGTCACTTTCCGAAGCGAGCCAGTCACGGGCGGCCGCATTAGCTCCTAATTGCGGACCAGCACCGGCCGCCATTAGGCGAACGAGGTGACGTCACGGCTGGCGCCGGCTCCGCTTTGAGCATGTGCCGCCTCACCGGGCCGCGTCCTTCCGGCTGCTCTGCCCTGTGTCCTCTGCCCCATGAGCACACACCGGCCTGTGTTCTGTTGCGGCAGCCCACGCTTTGGAAGGCTTTTCCCGCAAATGGCTTAATCTCAATTGAAACTTCGTGATCGTATGAGATAAACAGAGGTCAGCGCAGGTAAGACAATTCATTTAAGCATACTACCAGGGTTCTGGATGCTGTGGGACAGCAACTCTCATTGAATTATGATACAAAAGAACAGTCACAGCTGCGAATAAAATAAACGTTTTTTCAGTAGATGATAGGTTAGTCACTGTTGCGAATAAAACAAACGTTTATTCAGTAGATGATAGGTTAGTCACAGCTGCGAATGAAACAAACGTTTATTCAGTAGATCATAGGTTTCTGGTTTGGACTAACCAAGGGATGCGAAGTTCAATCTAAGTCCAAAATAGCCTTAATGACGACGCGTGTATGTCTGATCCCAAGTGAAAATTCGTTGAAGGACTTCAGATATTTCGGACGTTCAATTAACTTTGTATCCTTGATTGGTTCGAAAAGCCGAACTCGGTGGTCTAGCGGTTCTAGGCGCTCAGTCCGGAACCGCGAGACGGCTACGGTCGCAGGTTCGAATCCTGCCTCGGGCATGGATGCGTGTGATGTCCTTAGGTTAGTTAGGTTTAAGTAGTTCTAAGTTCTAGGGGACTGATGACCTCAGATGTTAAGTCCCATAGTGCTCAGAGCCATTTGAACCATTTTTTTGGTTCGAAAATGGGTATTAACCCGAAACCGGTAACCTACTGAATGAGCACCTATTTCATTCGCAACTGTGGCTGTCCTGTTGCATCAAAATGACTTGAGGCCATACTGATTCTTAACTGACCGCGACTGTTTCGAATATATGAAATGAGTTTTCAGAGGCCGCTACCACTCACAATTTTCTGTTGATTTACTTAAAACATTTAATGATGCGACATGTTTCGAGGTACGAACCTCATCTTCAGACTACAATGTCTAAAGTCTGCAAAGACGTTTTAGTTGTTTTTTACTGTCTTGGCATGTGCTGTGGCCATCTTTGTTAATATTAAACGCCTCTCTTCTTGTGATGTGTTCAGTTACATCCACTGTTTGTAAATTTTCAAAGGGTACTTCAAACGCTTCAACAAAATCAACTCTGTTGTGGAGTAGAAACAAGACAGCGATGGAATCAAAGCTTGTCTCGATTTAACTATCGTTGTTTCGATCTAGTTGTTACCTGTCACTTGAAATGTCTTCTGCATACATTTCTGACGCATCTCTGACTGTTGGTCGACGAAATATGCGATATTTGTAAAGTCCATGACATATTTAAGAAAGTCGGTAAAGATAAATGGCAAAGAACAACGTAACTAACGCTACAGTACGTGAAACATAAACTCGCAGTTCTTTATAATGTTTCTAAATGTTCTGTATGTCCACCCTTCGTCACATGGCACGCACCCAGTTTATCAGGAGGGATGGTAAGAACTGCTGCTGAGATGCGGTATTTTAAGTCTCTGAGGTCCTGTGGTAGAGGTAGAACATGAGCATTATTCCTTGGTGGCCACTCGCGCCTCATCAGCGGCCTCTACTGCGGTCGGTGGCGCCTCTGCCGCTGTTTTTCCAAACTAACTTACTGGCGCCATGTTCGAAAATTTCTTTCAGAGTTTGTTTTTAATTCAATGTATCATTTGTTATCTTATGTTTAGCTATTGATCTTTACCGATTCTTTAAAATATTTCATCGACATTATAGTTAGTCCTAATACAAAGATATTACTACTGGGCACAGAATCACTCCTTTTTAATCGTTATGTATTTTTTTCTACCGGTACTGTACTGAAGCTGCAGTGCACAAGAATTTCTATTTACTCCTACTGTTGGAGACTAAGAAAGAGAAAAAAACACAGTCAAATCCATTGCACGTAACAATGGCAATCACGAACATGAAATACGAGGGTGAGTCAAATGAAAACCTTAAATATTTTTTTAAATATTATTTATTGTGCAGAAGTGGTACAAAGCTGTATCACTTTTCAACGTAATCTCCCCCACGCTCAATGCAAGTCCTCCAGCGCTTATAAAGTACATAAATTCCTTTAGAAAAAAATTCTTTTGGTAGTCCGCGCAACCACTCATGCACCGCGTGGCATACCTCTTCATCAAAACGGATCTTCTTTCCTCCCATTGCGTCTGAGTGGTCCAAACATATGGAAATCACTTGGGGCAAGGCCTGGTGAGTATGGTGGATGAGGAAGCAGTGTGGGGCCTTGCATTGTCATGTTGAAAAAGGACATCTGGTGACAGCAATCCACGTCGCTTTGATTTGATTGCAGGCCGCAGATGATTTTTTTAGGAGATCTGTGTATGATGCACTGGTGACCGTGGTCCCTCTAGGCATGTAACGCTCCAAAATGATGCCACTTTCGTCCCAAAAGAGAGTCAACATAACCTTCCCTGCTGATGGTTCTGTTCGAGACTTCTTTGGTTTTGGTGATGAGGAATGGCGCCGTTCCTCGCTCGCTCTCTTCGTTTCCGGTTGGTGGAAGTGAACCCAGGTTTCGACCCCAGTAACGATTCTTGCAAGGAAGCCATCACCTTCTCGTTCAAAGAGCCAAAGAAGTTCTTCACAAGCATTAACACGTCCTTCTCTCATTTCAGGGTCAGCTGCCGTGGCACCCATATTGCAGACACTTTGTGAAACTGGAGCACATCATGCACGATGTGGTGTGCTGACCCATGACTAATCTGTAAACATGCTGCAATGTCGTTCAGTGTCACTCAGCGTTTTCCTTCACTATGGCTTCAACTGCTGCAATGTTCTGTGGAGTCACAACTCGTTGTGCCTGACCTGGACGAGGAGCATCTTCCACTGAAGTCACACCATTTGCGAACTTCCTACTCTATTCGTAGACTTGCTGCTGTGACAAACATGCATCACCGCACTGAACCTTCATTCGTCGATGAATTTCAACCGAATAACAGAACGCTGTTCTTCCCAGATGCAAGTCGCAAGTTGGGCGGCCATCTTAATACTGATACTGCGACGGTATGTGTGCATCTGCGCTATGCTGCCACCAACAGGCCATTCTGCACGCTGTTTGTAGCACGCTTACCAACTTACAGGATAACGGCGCGAAATTTCGATTTGTTATTGCAAATTTAAGGTTTTCATTTGACTCATCCGCGTAGACGCACCTTCACAACACAACGAAAGAGGAAAAACCAACTGACACGACACAGACACTACAAAACCTAAGTGTGTACCATTATCATATTTAGGAGTTCTCAGACAAAGTAGCAAAAAATGGCTCTGAGCACTATGGGACTCAACATCTGAGGTCATCAGTCCCCTAGAACTTAGAACTACTTAAACCTAACTAACCTAAGGACATCACAAATATCCATGCCCGAGGCAGGATTCGAACCTGCGACCGTAGCAGTCACGCGGTTCCGGACTGAAGTGCGTAGAACCGCACAGCCACCGCGGCCGGCAACAAAGTAGCCAAGCTGTTAAAAAATACGGATGCGAGAATCACTTTTGCCACCACCAACAACTGAAACTGGTGTACGAATCTCACAAACAGCTGAGAAACTGAGGAAGTTAGGAATTTATAAAGTGGCATGTAGTACTCACTGCAACAAATACTACCTTGGCCAAACTGTCAGAAATGTTAAAATTTTGTTTCAAACTTGATAAAGTTAACAGATCAGCTATATCTAAGCATCACACACATCCATGCCCGAGGTAGGATTCGAACCTGCGACCGTAGCAGCCACGTGGTTCCGGGCTGTAGCACCTGGAACCGCTCGGCCACAGCGGCCGGCAGTCGACCGTTCCCTACACAAGTAAAAACGCCTAGATGTCAACGTGTATTTGTTTCGAGAGATATTTCCATACGACTTTTTATTCCATTTGAGCAATACTCCCTCCTGTAAGAATACGCAAAACGTTTTTAGGCACCGTGTATAAGTAATATGATGACTCTATTAAAATCAGCCGACTCAGCCTCATTTATGGTCTGTGCTCAGACTTGTATACGGAATGGAGAGATGCACGTTTCATCGCAAGTACTTGCGTCCTCAGACCGACGGATGAACTCGTTACGCGAAAATAGAAACGCGCCTCTCATTCGTGTCGGGTCAGAGCCGGAATGCAGACGACCCGCGGTCATGTCTTGGACATCGCAAAAGAGCTCGACGGCTCGGTCAACAGGAGTCGATTGGATCTCGTGTCCGCCGGTGGAGTTCAGAGGAGACGGCCGCTAAATGCACTCGACTGCCTCGTGAACAAATCATGTGGGGCAGGCGGAAACCAAAATGTAACTCATAACTGCAAATGCTGCAGATTTCCACTACCTGGGCCTGGACAATTACTTTATGGCAACAGCGATACGTATTATCGTGAAGTAATATAAATAAGAGCTGATCGACTTTGAATGGTTTATTTTTGGGTGTCAAAGCTGTTGATTCCTAAAGGTGCGTTCATCTGCACAAAGAGTTTTTCATGATACCAAAAAGCTTCCACGTATGTTAGAGGGCGCAAGGAGGAACCTTTAACGGGTAGCAAATCATGCGTGAACCCTTCCCAAACGGTGCTGCTATCGAGGATACAGAGACTTACGCCTACTGGTATGCCACCCGATCAGCACTTGTCGCCACCTCCGAAAGACACATCATGGTACAATTATATTAACACTTAACGAAAATGAGGTACTAAGTCAAAGACACTGACCGCCAAAACGGCGAACAGTTAATCTAATAGTTGTGTATTAGACAGCAGAAAATAGGTTAGGCGAAAACTTAGGGCCGAGTACTAAGATGTCATATTTTCCTACTTTGGAAATTGGACTATATCTGTTGAGACTCATTCACTGCAAATATCGTAGAAGTAATACCAGTGTCTGCGCAGTTCTCTTAATCAAACGTAAATAAAGTTTTAAAATGGAAAACTGAATAAAAACTGAACTACTTCTTCTTCTGTCTTGGCTCTACAGCTCATGATGAGCCTTAGCCTCTTCTACAATTTCATCCGATTACTCCATCTCCCCATCTGGCTCTTCGTCGACCACGTCCTCTCTGCCCTCCTGGCTTTCCTTGTAATATTCTTTTCGGCACTTCTGTATCATTCATGCGAGCCACATGTCCCGCCCACCTCAGTGTGGATGATTTCACTATCCTCCCGATGGGTTGGTCTTTGTATATGATCTACAACTCATGGTTGTACCTCCTCCTCCATCTTCCTCTTTCACAGATTGGGCCGATAATTCGTCTAAATGCCTTTCCTTCGAATGAATCCAGTATTTCAATATCTTTAGTTGTTTATGTCCAGGTTTCAGAGGGGCATGTAAGCACTGGTCGTACAAGTGACATACAAGTTTTGTAAGTATCGTAACGCATCATAATGAAAAAAAAGAATTAAAATTTTTTTTTACATTATGACTCTGTACGATACTCAGCAAACTTATGTCAATTGACTCTGGCCGTGGAAGTCTATCCAATTTAAAAAACTGGAGTAGTGTCGTGAAGAAGAAAAGCACGAGCTTTTACCGAGCTTGGTATTTTCTTCAGCAAATCAGACACTTTCCTTATTATATGAACGTCATTGGGAAAGCCTAAAGTTTATTCAGTAAATGTCCACAAAATTATTTAGTAGTCGTCTTGGCCCTGACGGTATAGTCATTTTCAGTCATCCAGAACTAGGTAGGACTCAACATTTCACTGAGTTTTTTTATTAGTATGTCTCTTCTACTAGGAGCCTGAGTGAAATATTGAGTCCTAGCATGTTTGATTCATCCACCCGCCAGACAGTGTTCATGACTATACAGTCGAAATAAGTATAGTCATTACATAATTTTGAGGGAATTGACTAATAGACTTAATAGTGCTCGCCGATGCTTTCAGCCAATAACATGGCAAATAAGCACAAGCTAGGAAAGTAATGAACATATGAGCATAGACCGTGCGCAGCTGTTAAATTTTAACTGATCATTAGGTCACTATGTTTAGTGATGCGAGGGATGTTGAATAGTGTAATTCACACAGCGGACAATGAACTTCGGGATTCAGAATGAGATTTTTACTCTGCAGCGGAGTGTGCGCTGATATGAAACTTCCTGGCAGATTAAAACTGTGTGCCGGACCGAGACTCGACTTCGGGACCTTTGCCTTTCGCGGGCAAGTGCTCTACCAACTGAGCTACCCAAGCACGACTCACGCCCCGTCCTCACAGGTTTACTTCTGCCAGTACCTCGTCTCCTACCTTCCAAACTTGGTAGAGCACTTGCCTGCGAGAGGCAAAGGTCCCGAGTTCGAGTCTCGGTCCGGCACACAGTTTTAATCTGCCAGGACGTTTCATATCAGCGCACACTCAACTGCAGAGTGAAAATCTCATTCTGGAAACATCCCCCAGGCTGTGGCTAAGCCATGTCTCCGCAATATCCTTTCTTTCAGAAGTGCTAGTTCTGCAAGGTTCCTGCCTACCGAGAACTCCTCGATCCAGTCACAAATTTCGGGTGAAACCCCAACGTACGATCGTACTTTTGATTATAATCTTAGGCGTGGCACCGAGTCAAATGCTTTTCTGAAATTGAGAAGTACTGTGTCTTCCTGACTGGCTTGGTTCATGGCTTTCAGGATGCCATGGGAGGAAACAGAGTTGGGTTTCAAGTAATCTATGTTTTCGGAATCCATGCTGGTTGACACGGAGGAGGTCATTCTATTCGAGATACATCATTACGTTTGAGCTCAAAATACATCGAAGATTCTACACCAAATGGATGTCGAGGATATTGGACGGAAGTTTTGCGGAATACTTCTGCTACCTTTTGTGTAGACGGGTGCGACCCGTGCCTTCCTCCTACTAACGGACACGGGTTTTTATTCGAGGGATCTGCTGTAGACGCTAATGATAGAAGAGGGTCTGACAGCCGTAAATTCGGCATACAATCTGATAGTGATTCCATCGGGTCCTGGAGCTTTGTTTTCCTACGTGAATAATTTTTTAAATCCCAAGTTTAAAACTTCAGCTTTCCTTTTGCTGTCTTCTATAGCCACACCAGTACCCTTCAGGTACCTAGCAAATTTAGGCGGGGCCCAGAATTTTTGGCAAGACATTTCGCTAACGTAAGGCGATAAATAGAAGTTTATACTCCACCCATCGATCTTCTTACAGTCGCACGAATTTCTACCAACTTTTGGGTGTCCACATCTCCGCGTTCTTTTTTGAACCAAGAGAGCAACGATACCTGTTTTCTCAGCATTTTCCGAATATTGTTAATGTTGCTTGTGTAATGCCCGATTTATTTCGATTTAATAAATTAGCGAATGCGTCTTTGGCGGCAAGTGTGTCATCTCTGCCAGCACTGAGTCATGAAATATTTCAGAAGCCCGTAGATGGCTGAAGACACGAGTGGAGCGCTGCTGCAGTGCCCAGAATAGCTGCAAGAGCAGAGCGCGTCATTGGCGGAATTGCCCTGATTGCCCGCAAACCCGCGGCGGCAGGGCGCCCGCGCGGTCACGGCCGAGCGCATGCCTGCATATCGCGGCGCCGCGTCTCGCGTCATCGCGGCGCTGCCCTGCATCACAGGCGTGGAGCTGAGCTCCACTCTCCATAAATACTTTCGGCCCACGAAGAGACTCCAATCCTGCCAACTGGACAACTTTATTTTTATTTAACATTATCGTAATGGGTGACAGTTTACGTTGGCCGCTATGTTGATACCGGCGTTACGGGATGGTCACTTCTGCCTCCAGAATTGGAGTGTGCGGGAAGCAGTTGGGATGTGGCCTTGCAGTACCGGAACAGCAGCGAGCACCGTGTCAAGAATGCTGGCTCATTAACCCTTTGAGCACCAGTGATTACTGTCTGAAATCAACATTCTACACTACTGGCCATTAAAATTGTTACACCACGAAGATGACGTGATACAGACGCGAAATTTAACCGACACGAAGAAGATGCAGTGATATGCGAATGATTAGCTTTTCGGAGCATTCACACAAGTTGGCGCCGGTGGCGACACCTACAACGTGCTGATATGAGGAAAGCTTCCAACCGATTTCTCATACACAAACAGCAGTTGACCGGCGTTGCCTGATGAAACGTTGTTGTGATGCCTCGTCTAAGGAGGAGAAATGCGTGCCATTACGTTTCCGACTTTGATAAAAGTCGGATTCTATCCTATCGCGATTGCGGTTTATCGTATCGCGACATTGCTGCTCGCCTTGGTCGAGATCCAATGACTGTTAGCAGAATATGGAATCGGTTGCTTCAGGAGGGCAGTACGGAACGCCGTGCTGGATCCCAACGGCCTCTTATCACTAGCAGTCGAGATGACAGGCATCTTATCCGCATGGCTGTAACGGATCGTACAGCCACGTCTCGATCCCTGAGTCAACAGATGGGGACGTTTGCAAGACAACAACCATCTGCACAAACAGTTCGACGACGTTTGCAGCAGCATTGACTATCAGCTCGGAGACCATGGCTGCGGTTACCCTTGACGTTGCATCACAGACAGGAGCGCCTGCGATGGTGTACTCAAAGACGAACCTGGGTGCACGAATGGCAAAATGTCATTTTTTTTCGGATGAATCCAGGTTCTGTTTACAGCATTATGATGGTCGCATCCGTGTTTGGCAACACTGGGGTGGGCGCACATTGGAAGCGCGTATTTGTCATCGCCGTACTGGCGTATCACCCGGCGTTATGGTATGGGGTGCCATTGGTTACACGTCTCGGTCAGATCTTGTTCGTATTGACGGCACTTTGAACAGTGGACGTTGCATTTCAGATGTGTTACGACTCGTGGTTCTACCCTTCATTCGATCCCTGCGAAAGCCTACATTTCAGCAGGATATTGCACGACCGCATGTTGCAGGTCCTGTATGGGCCTTTCTGGATACGGAAAATGTTCGACTTCTGCCCTGGCCAGCGCCGTCTCCAGATGTCTCACCAACTGAAAATGTCTGGTCAATGGTGGCCGAGCAGCTGGCTCGTCACAATACGCCAGTCACTACTCTTGATGAACTGTGGTATGGTGTTGAAGCTGCAGGGGCAGCTGTACGTGTACACGCCATCCAAGCTCTGTTTGAGTCAATGCCCAGGCGTATCAAGGCCGTTATTACGGACAAAGGTGGTTGTCCTGGGTAGTGATTTCTCAGGATCTATGCACCCAAATTGCGTGAAAATGTAATCACATGTCAGTTCTAGTATAATATATTTGTCCAATGAATACCCGTTTATCATCTGCGTTTCTTCTTGGTGTAGCAATTTTAATGGCCAGTAGAGTATTATTATTTTCTGATGTACCAGAGGCTTTCACAAGAAACCACCGATGCTATTGGAAGACAGACTTCTAGTGGCACAATGGGTACTTTTACGAATGTAGTGCATTGTAGCAGTCATTTATAGCGCTCATAACAAAAGCCGGCGCGGAGATTGTGATACGTGAGTGTAGAAGTTTCTGACATGCGATGATTTTTATAGTGGTCATAGAGAGATCATCGACAGTGAAAGCAAGTTTATTGAAGTTACTGTCACGTAAATTTGAGTTCGTATTGCTGCTTTTATAAGTATTACCGAAATGAAACCAGCGGGACAGTACGTAGTCATGATACTATGTTCATTAAATTTTAGTGACATTTTTACTAGTTATTTACGACAATAATTTGTTTTAGGCGTTGTAAATTTATGGAAGTTTCGGAATGTGTGATTTTATCTCGGAAAATGCGAATTTAGTTTCAAGTATATTACCTGAAATGATGGGTGGCTGAAAACTGTATGTCTCAGTGGTTCCAAAGTGAAACCACCTACTTAAGGCAATTGATTGTTTACCTTTTGCCAATTACATCCTGTATGATTGTCTTACTATGATAATAAGATTAATTATGTGAAACTTTTTAAAATTCCAGTACGGTCGATGATTGCGGCCAGATGCTGACCGTGGCTAGCGGCAGCGAGTGAGTTCGCTCAGTCAGCGGAATGATGAGACAGAAACAGCGATTGGCGGCGAAGGCGGTCTTGCTGACGCAAGACGGGTGTCCGCTCCGCAGCATGGGGAGCTTACGGCTGGACTGCAGTATATTGCCCGCGGACGGAAGAGGCTGCAAGGAGCGTGCAGACGCCCAGAGTCGAACCCAGGACTCTCGAAGGCTGGCTGGAGCTTCACGAGATGATACACAAGGAGTGGTCTCCCTCAGTGGTACCATTTCGATGCTCGGTACCAACAGAGATGGCCGGCGGATCGTAGATCAGCGAGTTTGCCCAGTTTAAGGCGCTGCTCGATGAAGCTGTAACTGCTTGGAGGCACAACCCGACTGATGACTGGTGCGGAGATTGCGCCGGGCGATAGCAGGGTTCCCTCGGAATGAAGCTACTTGCTGGAACGGGGGCACGTGCATGCTATTGATGTCGTTTTATGCAACCCGCAATTTTGTATCTGGTCTTCAAAAACCATGTGCGAGTTTTTCATAGTCTCTCACTCCCTACGCGCAAACTATTAGTCCTACGGGAGAAATGAAGACGGCCTTTTTGGAGAAAATTTAACTTAGTTAAATTTTGTACAGGGATGTGTTTTCACTGGAGGCCACGGTTTTCGAGTTACCCAAGAAAAACGTACAAAAGTGTCCTTCAAACGCACCTCCTCCCCCACACTTACCACTATCGGTCAGGATTTCTAGTATGTTGCTAGTGGCACACCTTCCTACCCTTGTACAAAAATTTCAGACTACACTAACTACCCCCGATATTGGATCTATTTTGGTATGTATCGATTGGACTATTGCGCCACCAGGATATCGGTTACGTCGTTAACATCACTAATATTAACGTGTCCTTAAGGGTAATGAAACAAAAATGACTTTTTAAACGTTACGCTAAAGCGAGTTACATTGACAATTCTATCCACACCTAAACCCTTACAGACACAGTAGTTCCGTCGTTAGTAGGCATGACGAATAGAACGTTGTAGTTGTTTACTTTATTCCGTTAAAATTCACAAAATAATTAGGTAAAATTTACGCAAACGTCAGTTTTACTTGCGGAATTAAAGCTGTGAGGACGGGGCGTGAGTCGTGCTTGGGTAGCTCAGATGGTAGAACACTTTCCCGCCAAAAGCAAAAGTCCCGAGTTCGAGTCTCGGTCCGGCACACAGTTTTAATGTGCCAGGAATTTTCATCTCAGTTTTATAATTTGTAAGTTCTCGATTAAGCCGGTGCTTAATATGGCCAGTCAATGAAGACCAAAAAAGACCGAATGTGAGAAATAATCCGTGCAGTCACAAAATTTTGCACAGTGGGGGCTGAGTGTGGGAGTGCGTTTAAAGGTCCCTTTTGAACGTTTTTCTTGAATAACTCGAAAACTACGTCCTTTAGCGAAACTACATCAAATTTCCTACAGAAAGGTCCTCACCATTTTTTTCTGTAGGGCAAATAGCTTGGGCGTAAAGAGCGAGAGAATATGAACACCTTACGCGTGGTTTTTGAAGGCCAGATGTAGCATTATAGACTACATAAAACGACATAGGTAGGGGCAGCTGAATTGCATTTTTTACTTGCCCCGTCCGGGTGTGTTGTGACAGGCTTCCATCACTTAGCTGGCTGTAAAACATTGCTTTATGGTACAGTAGATAGCAGCATTTCCCACGAACATTGTCGCACCCAACTGCAAAATCACGCTGGTGGCTAGTGCGCATACGCCCTGGCTGGCTGCCGTGACCCTTGCGGCAACATTACTTTACGAAGCGCAAAATGACATTACAGTCTGTTATCTGGAGGAGAGAGAAATCTAATGATTACTGTGGCGGAAAATCAAGATACCGTCTTGATTTCTGTGCACGAAACAACGTCTGGCGGAACAGACACCTTCGGTAGCTCATGCAAGCAGGCAAGGTGGCGCGGTGGCTTGGGTGCTGGACTCACGTCACTGGGGAGTAACGTTCAGCCCCCTCCTGTCATCGGCCGTGATCCAACTTTAAACACATTACCATCGACAAAGTACTAAATGTAGTTACTCCATTTTCATTTATTCACGAAAAAAACATTTGTCACCACATGAGCAAAACAATATTCACGCGCACATTATTGGCAGTTTTTTCGCGTAGCCATAAGTTCTTCGACTGGCTTATTTTGAATTCCCACATTTGTCCACGCCGCGCCTGTTTCCTGATCTCCAGGGAGCTAGAAATGCAATGTTCTTAATAGTTGTGCAACGGTATAACACATTTTTCTCCTCCAGTAACAATCGTGACTGCGCTACCTAAATTAATATGCTTTTAATACATGTCTCATCTACAGATTTTTACCAAGTATCTGCGCTCATGATGTCCAATAAAAGGTGGAACAGGTATAAGTGCAGATGTTTCTATTGGTGACAGAGAACGGTGAAATGAACATCATTTCATCAATATTTACGTCATTTGCGTACTAATAATTACAGCTATTGTAAGTTGTATGTTTGTATGTTGGTTAGTAGCAACAAGTACATGAGACAAGAGCAAGCCATTAATGCTTATTTTCCCCTGGGAAGCAGGTCATGTGTTCACGTCTGGACATGTGGACGCAAAACGGTTGTCTATATTGACAGGCGTAGTCCATTTAGTGGTGCAGTTACAGCCGTGCGGAAAAGATTAGGTCGTAAAATTTGTGACGTTTATGGGAAGACTGATACAGAGAAAAAACAACAAACACGCTGTTGTGTATACATGTTTAGAGTACCACATACAAAAATTTCTACACTTATACCCGTTACAATAATGGTTCAGATGGCTTTGGGCACTATGGGACTTAACTTATGAGGTCATCAGTCCCCTAGAACTTAGAACTACTTCAACCTAACTAACCTAAGGACATCACACACTTCCATGCCCGAGGCAGGATTCGAGCCTGCGACCGTAGCGGTCGCGCGGTTCCAGGCTGTAGCGCCTAGAACCGCTTGGCCACTCCGGTCGGCTATACCCGTTACACCCTGGTAATACAATCTCTTACCAGCTTCACAGGTTAAAAACCGAGTAACTGGGTAGTTTAGGAGATTCCTTACTTTAATTGCAAACTGACGCCTCTCACAAGAGTGAGTTGTATAGCAATTCCTGACGTCTCTCTTTAGTTTAAAACTTCTTACAGGCTTCGCACTGGATACTGCCAAAACGTCAGAGCTATAGAAGTAGCAACGTGATGTGACAATCATATTAGGAGAGCACCTGAGTAGTCAGGAACCCGCTCAGAGTCCAACGACATCGCGCCTTTTCCTCTAGTACCCCATTTTCCACTTTATTTAATCACGTCGAGAATCAAGTTCCACTCTGCACAAGACGTTTATCATCTGCAAGACTCCCTGCTATTGGTATTTAGAGTATACTTAGATACTTTTGTTAAGTTTTCACTGCAAATATCAACAAACGTTAGATCATTGACGGTCTCCTTCCAAGAGGTTTCGAATGTTGTTCAAGAAAAGTACATTGATCCACATATAAACTGACAGACTACAGTATTTTGGTAGCTAAAAACGATATAAGAGGCAATCAAGTGAAAACGAGACAGATGGAAACAAACAAACAAACTCGTACAATGTAAGCTTCAACGGCCGGTATTTGCGATATTGCTGATATTTGATTTACGGTCATAAGACCGTGGTCCAAGGCATAATTATCTGTCTAACGTTTCATCTTCCACTGCTGGAGACTTCGTTAAACTCTTTAATGATTCAGAAAGGTATTACAGACTCAAAACAAGCTCAGCCAATCTCCTGACATATTTTGCATATTTCCACTCAATGTTTTATCAAATAATTTTCTGGGGTGACTCATCACTTAGAAAAAGTACTGATTCCGCAAAAGCGAGCAGGAAGAATAATACGCTGTTCACCTACGGATGTAATGTAAGTAGGTCCTCGAGGGGGTAGATATTTTAACTGGGCCGTCGCAGTAGGTCCTACATATAAAAGCTAATGAAATTCGTCATAAGTAATCCATCAAAATTTCAGAAGAACAGTGATATCCGTACCTACTACACTGTTAAAGCTGTCAGTAGCTCAGAAAAAGAGTTCAATATGCAACAACAAACATTTTTCATCATTTGTCTTATTAAATAAAATGCCCGACAGATAGCAAAATAGGAAAGTAAGTTTTAAATCTAATTTAAGATCATTTCGCTTGGACAACTCCTATTCAACTCACGAATTATATATATACTGTATATCGCATGTTGCAAAACGGCAACTCCTCAGTAGAATCCTTTTGTGTTCTCGAATTTGCGAAGTGTAATTCCATGATTACAATGCAAAGACGTTTTAGGACGAGGTACCAAATTGATCCTCCGAATGCCTGGAACATTCGTAGATGGTATCGACAGTTTGTAGAGACAGGATGCGTATGTAAAGGACAGAATCATGGCTGCCCCCGTATTTCCGACGAAACTGTCGCGCGGAGACAAACCGCTTTCCATCGTAGTCCTACAAAATAAATTCGTGGTGTCAATCGGTATTTACAGCTGCCTACAACAACAATATGGCGTGTTTGAGACACTCGCTGGTTATGAAGCCGTACAAGTTACAGCTGTTACAGACTCTACGTCATTGACGACAATGCAAACATGTGGCATTTTCCGACGAGCTTCAGACTGTTATTGACGATGATAACATTAGCACAACCCACCATGTTCAGTGATGAAGCTACTTTCCACCTAAGTGGAAATGTAAGTCCGCAGCTCGTGGTCGTGTGGTAGGGTTCTCGCTTCCAGCGCCCGGGTTCCCGGGTTCGATTCCCAGCGGGATCAGGGATTTTCTCTGCCTCGTGATGACTGGGTGTTGTGTGATGTCCTTAGGTTAGTTAGGTTTAAGTAGTTCTAAGTTCTAGGGGACTGATGACCATAGATGTTAAGTCCCATAGTGCTCAGAGCCATTTGAACCATTTTTTTTTTTTTTTTGGAAATGTAAACAAACACAATATCTGAATTTGGGGCCTACAGAACCTACAGGCACACACTGAAGATGTACGAGATTCATGCGAAGTCAATGTGTGTTGTGCTATATCCTCCCTCTCATCCGTTTACGGTCCTTTCTTCTTTGATGGAAATACAATTAACGGTCAGCAGTATCTCCCTACGTTACAAAATTTATTGTTTCCAAGGCTGCACGAGGACAACATTTTTCAATGACATGAGGCATCTCCTCACTGGAGTTACCAATTACGTGAATATCTGAATGAAACTTTACCGAGCTGTTGGATTAGCTGTCAAACAGAAGTCGACTTAGCCCTTCTCAGCTGGCCTCCACGGTCACAGGATTTGACAACATTTCTTTCCTATGGGGTTTCATTACGGACGTTTATGCATCAACACTACCACAGAATCTCGAAGAGTTTAATAACCGGATGCATACTGCCATAACACCAGTAAAGATGCACAAGCTTTTCCAAGTGTGGCAGGAATTCAAGTATCGATGTGATATTATTCGTGTCGCTGGTGGAGGGCATATTGCACATATACTATCTAAACTTGAGAGGTTCGTAAACACGTGTTCAAAGTTTCACAGTTGTATGCCTTACAGTTTAGTGAATATATGAGTTTGAAATAGGCATATTCTTCTTTAAACAACGAGTATTCATAAATCCTTAGTCAACGTGAATTAAAACAAGGAATGGACAATACGAGGCTGACCTTTTAAATAATGAAAGTACAGAAAAGATATAAAACATTTTTCATACAAAATAAAATTTGTGTTGAATCATAAAGCCTTCTGGTAGTCAAGAAACATGGCAACAACCTGATATCTGCTACCTCTGCTTGCTTGATATACCGAATAAACACTGCAAGATGGGGCTCACAGTATTGGAGCTCATATAAAAAGAAGTTTTTCGACATCAAACATTCCTTTATAATCATTAAAAAATTTATTTCATTTAGGTTTTTGATGCATTTAATTTTATTACCATAACGAATTATAACCAGTTTTCGTTTCATAATAACTTTTTAAAGGTAAATGTGTTTTTTACTTGATTATGCGTACATATTTGTCAAATATGTGTACAATAGTGACAATAGTGATAACTAATTTCGGTCACAAACCCGTTTTTTTGTTGCAATGGCACTTCAGTTTTCTCTGAACAGAAATGGCGTTCACATTATGGTTCTTCAGGCACTCTGCACTGGTTTACATGGCGTTATATCTGTTAGACGATGAGAAGCTAATTTTGTTTATATCTTTTGAAGTGCAACTTTGACTTAATTCTTCAAGAGGGTATTAGTGAAGATATTGTGATGATAGATACCTTAATATATACCCACTTCAATGTGCGATTTGTTTTTCCTCTGCTTTTAACAGTCTTCCCACAAACACGTCACATAATTTACTACCTGATGTTTTCTATACGATCGTAACTGCGGTACAGACCCGTCTGTCAGTATAGACTAACCGTTCTACGTCCGAACTTCAACACCTGACCTGCAGCTCAGGGGGAAAAACGCATTAATGGCTTGCTTGGTGGTGGTTAGTGTTTAACGTCCCGTCGACAACGAGGTCATTAGAGACGGAGCGCAAGCTCGGGTTAGGGAAGGATTGGGAAGGAAATCGGCCGTGCCCTTTCAAAGGAACCATCCCAGCATTTGCTCGCTTGGTCTTGCCCCCTGTACTTGGAGATACTAACGAACCTACAAACGTTCTACTCCTAACAGCTACAATTATTAGTATGCAAATGAAGTAAATACTGATGTAATGTTGTTCAGTACACCATGATCCAGAAGTTGTATTGGTTTCTACTTTTCTGACAGATCTGAAGGTGGTCATTATGGACTGTGATCGGCAGTCTTAGGACAATTTTTTTGGGGATCATCAACTGGATTCTGTATTTTCGGATCTTTGTCTTTACATCTACATCTACATCTATAAACTGCAAACTACTGAAGAGCAAGGCATAGTATACACCCCACTGTAACAGTTATAAGGATTTCGTTTCCTGTTCCATTCACATGTGGAGTACAGAAAGAATGATGGTTTAAAGACTTCTGTGTATGCTGTAATTAATCTAATCGTGTTCTCAGGGTCCCTGTGGGAGCAATATGTAGGGGGTTGTGGTAGAGTCATCATGTAAAGCTATTTCTTGGAAATTTGTAAGTAGGCTTCTCAGGATTGCTTACGTTTATCATTAAGTGTGTGCCAATTCAGTTCTTTCAACATCTCTGTGAGACTCTACCGTGGATCAATCAACCTGTCACCATTCACGCTACTCTTCTCTTAACACATTCAACATCCCTTGTTAGTCCTATTTGGTAGGGGTTTCATACACTTGAACAGAGTTCTTGGATGGGTCACACGAGTCATTTGCACGCAATTTCCTTTGTGGATTGACTGCATTTACCTAGTATTCTAGCAATGAACACAAGTTTTGCACCCGTTTTACCTACGACCGAGCCTATTTGATTGTTCCATTTCATGTCCCAACGATTTGTTACATCCTGGTATTTGTACGAGTGTTACCGATTCCAACTGTGATGCGTTGACACTGTACTAATAGTAACACCATCAGAATCGACGTAGGGCAGGAAGCCAAGGGCTGCATACTCTTGTGTTATCTTGTTGAAAGAGAACGTAATGGAGCCCAGAGCAGCTATCCCTAAACGTCACAAATGTAATGGCTAGTGTCCAGATTTCCTGCTATGGGAATCAGAGGTGATCATCTGTAGCCAGTGCCATACGATGCCATCACGCCAAGTGGTGTGCCCATATGACAATGACGAATACAATCTGGCCCTGTTGATTCTCCTCAAAGCTTCAAGTGACGAGTACGTCCATCGTGCGTGATGCTGCACAGTTTTACTTCTCAGAACATTTTAAGCAAGTTGCCAATCTGCGAACCACTTTGAAGTCTGTATTCGCAATTATGCCGCAGCTTGTAAAATAAAATAACAAAAAAAGCCAACTTCAGACAAAATATCGTTAAGAGCATAGAAGTGAGAGGATGCGGAAGAAGACAATTATAAGGTGGCTTAGAAACGCGCTACACTGCCACCAGGCGAGTGGCTGACAAACTGGAAGGGAGATGCCCGCCGGCTAACGTCGGTATCGTGCTCGCTTCCTCTGGGTCTCTCTGGCGTGCTCCAAAGTGGGCGGCCATCAGTGACGCCGCCTTGTTAGGCCCCAGCTGCCGGCGGTCGCGTCACGAAGGCACTGCCAGGGCAGACCTGCCGGCCCTAAACAATGTTCTGCTGCCGTCTCCCCACCACTTCTAACTTACTACTCATCGAATGTTCTCTGAAGCGTGAAAGCCGACTAAGGATTACCGTAAATTGCAAAGAGAGGGGAGGTCTCCTCCCTGCGGCTTCGTTGCGTGAACTTCACTATAGCTACTGTGTTGCATACCGCATGCTGAGTTTAAACCGACGACTACGATATACTTATGAAAACAAGTTGAACCTAACGTCGTAGCAGGTCACTGCGTTTTAGGAGACGTGAATGAAATACCCGTTCAGCTGCATCTACAGCGCGTATCAAAAATACAGGGTGTCAATCATTGAACTTGCACTTTCGGAACATTGTAGAAAGAGAACCAGTGCTCAGAAGCTCAGAATGACGTGAAATTTGATCATCATACTGTATGAATGATGGAGGAGGAAACTCCATGGGGAAAAAAAGTAATGAAAGTTTTAGTAATAGTCGTGCTGTAAGTATCTCAACGTAAGTCGGGTAGGCTACAAAAGGCAGATTAATCGCAGTACATCGGCGATGATTTGAGTTTCGCATTACAATATCCGTACTGGCCAATGTGCATGATTCCACTAATTCGGCAGGCAACAATTGTGGCACTGTTAGTTAGGTACGCCCATCCACCACAGCTGGCGGTGGTGGCCGTGCGGTTCTAGGCACTTCAGTCCGGAACCGCGTGACTGCTACGGTCGCAGGTTCGAATCCTGCCTCGGGCATGGATGTGTGTGATGTCCTTAGGTTAGTTAGGTTTAAGTAGTTCTAAGTTCAAGGGGACTGATGACCTCAGATGTTGAGTCCCATAGTGCTCAGAGCTATTTGAACCATCCACCAGATGGTCGTACCACATCGAATGGGAAAAATCAGTTTTTAATTATTCTGCGAAAAACTGCATAAAAAGCGAAATTAAATTGATTTCTAACTGTCGTGAGAATGGCGCAAGATATGTTCACCATGCTGCCCACCGTTTTCCGTCATAAGTTTGAATAGAGACAGTATGTTCCACAACAGAAATGTCTCGGGGGTTACATTTAGAATGCGTGCGCAATGCGTGTCTTCAGTTCAGCTACTTTCGTATCTGGAGCAATGAACACATCTTTCACATAACCCAACAGACAGATGCCACACGGATTAAGATAGGTGATCTGGACGGCCATGCTGTAGGAAAATAGCGGCTGAAATTTCTAGCATTTCCGAAATGCCTGTGCAGCAGCAGCTTCACTGGTTGTGTATGTGCGGAGGAGCGCCATCTTGCATGAAAATGATCCTACCCACAGATCCACGCTGTTGAAGGGGTGGAACGACGTTGGTACGTAAAAGACTCTCACAGTGCTTACTAGCGACAGTACACCTGCAGGACTCATTTCCTCGAAAAAATATGGACCTTTTTAAACGATGTCGTCAACCTGCATCACACAGTTACCTTCACAGAATGAAGCTGTACGAGCTGATGTGTGAACTTGTAAGTAGGCTGTTTAGATTTTTTTATTGGTAACGCCACGTAGCGCTCTATATGAAAATCGCTGACTGTGCTGTGTGCAGTCTGAGGCTGGTCGGCATTGTTGCAATAATCGCTATTGTAGTGTTAGGCAGTTGGCTGTTAACAGCGCGTAGCGTTGCGCAGTTGGTGGTGAGCCGCCAGCAGTGGTGGATGTGGGGGGAGAGATGGCGGAATTTTGAGAGCGGACGATCTGGACGTATGTCCATCAGAAAGAGTAAATTTGTAATATTGGATATCATGGACTGATATGTATATGTATATGATGACTTTTGAACATTATTAAGGTAAATGCATTGTTTGTTCTCTATCAAAATCTTTCATTTGCTAACTATGCCTATCAGTAGTTAGTGCCTTCAGTAGTTAGTGCCTTCAGTAGTTTGAATCTTTTATTTAGCTGGCAGTAGTGGCGCTCGCTGTATTACAGTAGTTCGAGTAGCGAAGATTTTTGTGAGGTACGTGATTTGTGAAACGTATAGGTTAATTTAGTCAGGGCCATTCTCTTGTAGGGATTACTGAAAGTCAGATTGCGTTGCGCTAAAAAATATTGTGTGTCAGTTTAGGCACAGTCATGTATAATTTTTCTAAGGGGACGTTTCAGACTGATTCTCCGTTGCCCATATTCTACAATTCTGGGTATTGACATGTCCCTGGCGATGGAAATGGGCTTCTTCTGCCCACAGACTGTTCCACAGCCATTCATTATCCACTCCCATGAGAGCAAGAAATTCCAGGACGAACGTTTGTCTTGCAGGCAGCTCAGTAGAAAATTCTGAACATCGGTGATTTTGTATGGACAGCAATGCAGGATGTTTCGTAGGATTGTATGCACCATGCTCGCAGATATGTCCAACGTTCCGGCAATTCCCTGTGCACTGCATGTACGTACACCACCGCTCGACCCCTCCTGCAGCTTTGTGGCCATGTCTTCGACAGACATCGGATTAACTGCTTTCCTTCCTCTGCCACATTGCACTTCAAAAGAATCTGTCTGTTCGTATTTTGTGATCATTTTCTCAAGAACCTTAGCAGATATCGGACCAATGCCTTTTTTCATACCCTTGAGTGTCCGAAACTCCTCAGGAGCTACTGGCGCACCGTCACCGTTCTTGTAAGAGAGCTGTAACAGCAGCGCACGATGCTTCACGGACACAGTCATTTTTGGCGTCTCGGACGCAAACTGAGGAACATCTGTGCGCCGCGCATCTGTTGGTGTGCATATTCTAACGCTTACAGTGCCATCTACTGGTCAAATTTTCGTGAAATATTTTTGTCCTATGACGTTTCCCCCTGTGTTAATAATACTGTTCAAATTTGATGTCATTATGTGCAGTGGTTCTCTTTCTAGAGCGTTTTAAAAGTGGGACTTTAATTATGGACTCCCTGTACGTCAGAGAAGTTTTCAATCGATTTAGCTTTACTTTTTCAAAAAGTATCGTATCACCTAAGTGTTGTAAAACGTGCGAAGTAGCTGTTCGTTGCTACTACAGTTGTAAGTATGCAAACGAGGATTACGTAGAAGATTTACCTCAGTATCTGGACTGGAATACCTGAGTAACAGCAATGATTACTACAAAATAACAGGTTAAAATCCCTTTTAAAACGTTATGCACAGGGGCAATATTAATTCTTGTAAAACTGTACATCCTAGGAAACAAAAGGTTTTGGAGGGTGTGTATCCTACCAAAAAATAAAAAAATCTGAATAAGAAACTATTTCGTGGAAATTAATTTTCAACGGCATATTAACACTCGCAATCTGATACGGTCATTGCTGTTCGCTTTTAGTGGTGTTAAGAAAAATTTTGATGGCGTAAAACTCTGTTTTCTTGCAAGGGAACACGCGAGCTTCCTTGCGTTGTACGTGTTCCCTAATAATTTTTTCTACAGACTAGGCAGCCCCGGATTTGTTAACAATAATAGATGCAAATACTTTCGCAACAGAACCTCAGACACTGAGTGTTACTACGACATCGTTTATTATACCAGGAAAGGTATAAAAAATAGCAATATTCCCGCTTTCAAACGGTCGCACAAACTAACCCACGTGTCTTTTACTTCAGAGTGAAGCGAAGAGATTAAATGAGACAGGAGCAAGATCGGAAAAAAATCGATTGAATAAGAGCAAAACACAGGAAGATAAATGGGGAAAATTTACCTGAGGAAAACTGACCTGAAGAAAAGTGACCTAAGGAAAAGTTACCTGAAGACACTGTGAGCTTAACGGAATAGAAAACGTAAACACTGTATGTAACTAGCAACTTGGAGTTGGTGTGGAATCTTTCAGTTTTATGCAAATGTGTGTATTAATCAGATAGTTGGAAGTACGCTATAGATTCGCTGGAGCAGTGCGTGTAAATGAAGTATGGAAACTCTGGTGAAGCAACGAGTGTCCTGCTGGCAACTTCACGGCGACCCACCTGCTAATGGGGTCGCCACACCGGAAATTAAGACGGCGCCCTCTCCAGCACTCGCTCCGCGCCTCATCTCCGCCACGACCGTTCTGCCTGGACTGTGGGTTGAGGCATGACGGAAAAGCGGTGCGAACCACACAGCAGTAGTAAAATGAAAAAGTAGGTGAAACGACTCTAACAAGGATTTTCTATTAAAAAAAGGTTTCCTAAGGATGGCAAATGCTCAGTCTTTGACTGAACAGGCTACCAGATGAACCATTTTTATGTAAACAACTAGTTCTTTTCTGTCTCAATACTGACGTGTAATTGGTAGCCAGCGCATGAAAAGTGTATATAGACCATAAATGAGCTGTAATACGTAAGCCTTGTACCGTCCATTCCTCTAGTTGTGCCGTACAGGAGAAAAATGTGTTAAGTGTAATTCTGCATTTATACCTGAATACGCCTTTGGAGGAGCAGTTCTCTTCCGTACACACATACTCTCATATACACTTTGATTAGAAACACATTGTATGTTTATAACAAATGCTTATTAGTAGCAAATGTAGAGGTAGTAATATACTAGTAGATGAAAGAGTAAAACCCGTACGGGAACCCATTCACGAAAAGTGGTTTAGATCGATGGTATACTTATTGTCAAGCAATACATTATTTCGTCTCAAATAAGTCTTTTCAAATGACATATATGAGAAAGTGAGAGAAACTAGAGCTCATATGGATGATTATCGACAGTCGTTGTTCCCAGACACCATTCGCAAATGGAACAGGCAAGAAGGGAAGCGATAGCAGTAACAGACGTACACTCTGACACACATTGTATGGTGTCTAGCGGAGTGGAGAAGTACGCTGCAAGGCATTAAAGCTGCAATACCATGAAGGTGATATGAAACAAAGTCAAACAGGCATAAAGCTAACTACATGCTTGGATATGGAAATGAGAAGCTTTACAGCGCAACTACGCAAATTACGTGGGAGAAAGGCCATCTACATTCTGTACATTGAGCTGCAGATTGCTCACTCAGAAATCTCATTTGTATGTTTGTTGTCTGTGCAAACATCGTGCTATGCCTCATATAAAAAAGAAGAAACATCAACAAACACATGGCGGAATTCAACAGCTGAAGCTGAGGCGTGTCGTCCCCCGATACTGCTGCTCGCACTTGTCGAGATTCCGCTAGTGTCACGCGAATATGGAATCGATGGATTCAGAAAGGCCAAGCAGGATCTCAAGGCCTCACGCAACTACCGCTCGACAGGGCAGATGAACTGTTCGCTCGGCCGTGCCGATTCATACAGCCACGTCACACACGTTCAGCACGAAATTGTCTTGTTTGCAGCAAGACAAAAATCCACACACACAATGTGACTAGATCTAGGTCACCAGTGACAGTCAGCTCACAATCATTGTTGGGTCATTCCTGGACATGGCAAGAAAGAGGAGGGCGCCGACAATGGCGTGTCAACGACAACACTGCACACATGAGTAATACAAGTTCAACTTCTCATATGAGTCCTGGTTCTTTGTGCAGCATCGGGATGGTCCTACCGACCTCTTGAGGCACTCTGGAGAGTGAACAGTGCGACGATGTATTAGTTATTGTCATACAGGTGCATTACTTGGCGTGATGGCACGACATGGTACTGAGTACAGAACATGAACGCCTCTGCTCCTATAAGCAGAAATTTGGACACTAGCCATCAGATTTATGACGTTTGAGGCTGGTGATTACATTGTCTTTCAACAAGATAACACAAGACTCTATGCAGTCCCTTATTTCGTGTCCTACATTGAGACTGACGGTATTCGGCTGTTGCCGTCACCTGACTCACCTACTGAAAAAGTCTGGTTATGGGTTGCTGAAAGACTGGCATGATAACGCTTCCTGGACAATAAGATTGATGAATTCTGGCGTAGAGCTGAAGCAACTTGTGACAGCATTGAATGACGTACCCATATCTTCACCCAAACTCTGCTCGGCTCAGGCTCTGTTCGGCACGATGCCCTGCCGCGCGAGAGCCGTTTTTGCTGCTACAGGTGGCAACACTGTGTACAAATTTCATCCTGTATTCTTTGTACTATATTTTACACGCACGATAAGTAAAATTTCGCCATTTACTGTCCTTTCCTGGAGTTGCATAGTTAGAGGTGCGTGTAATAAGTAATGCAACAAATTTCTTCTGGAAGCAGGTTGGTTTAGCTCAGGATTCCCATACACCATATTTTTCAGCGCTCTTTTAGCTACAAAGCCCAGTTTTGGAATATAAGCCCCGTTCAATGCGATGGCCTTACGACACCTTACTGGAGGGCCTGTATGCCCACCTGGTACCACTCTACTGGTGGGAGGGTACGTTATGCAACATCAATGACCTCCCCATTATCCACGTACTGCTTCGTGCGCAGTGCATCCTTCATTGGGACAAGCAGATGGAAGCTGCAAAGTGCGAGGGCCGGACTGTAGGGTGGATTCCAGCGGGCACACACTTACGTACCGCAATTGGTGGACGAGTGTGTCAAGAGTACCAACAGAGATCCCCATTTGTGCAACGAGGTGTTTCATTGTGATCCGTCAATCACTTCAAATGAGTGGCCGAGCGGTTCTAGGTGCTGCAGTCCGGAACCGAGCTGCTGCTACGGTCGCAGGTTTGAATCCCATCCGGGCATGGATGTGTGTGATGTCCTTAGGTTAGTTAGGTTTAAGTAGTTCTAAGTCTAGGGGACTGATGACCTCAGATGTTAAGTCCCATAGTGCTTAGCGCCATTTGAACTTCAAATGAGTGTCCACACGTTCCAACACTGCAGGAGTCACAGCTGTGTTCCGCTAGCCGGCATGCGAGATATCGAAAACGTTTGCGGGGCCCTGATGCGATGATGATAGACACCTCGCCCAATGACTCACCGTGCTTGCGTTCACTATCAGGTCTCCGTTGAAATTCTGCAAGCGCCTATGAATAGCTATGATGTTCTGGTTTTCAGCCATAAGAAGCTCTCTGCTTGGAACGCAGCTCCGTTGCGGATTCCAGTCTGATGGCTACGCACAGCGCCGCCAATTATCGGAAGTTCATGAAAAAATAGCGGCTGAAGTAGGAATATTCCACGATATCCTACAACAAATTCCACATTTTTTAAACTGAAACTGGCCGTGAAAAAAAAGGGGGTTGTATTACTAATTGGACGCCCCCCGTATACGGTCAGCAGAGTAGATATCGTTAATATTTTATCCGTTTAGGTAATATACTGGCAATTTGAACACCCACTTTCGCCGAGAAAAACCTGGTAGTCCCCGTACTGTGGCTGTATTGAGTTGGGCCGCGCCCGTCGGCTGTGCAACGAGTGGACGGGGGCAGAGGCAATGCGTCGATAGCTAGGGCCGGGGGAGGCGCGGCTGCACGCTCCGGTGGACGCCGGGCGCCGGGCCGGCCGTCTGACGGCGCCGCACACCGCGCTGTGCAGTGGGGGCGGCGGCGGCAGCGGAGCGTGGATTATTGTGGCGGCAGTGAGCGCGCAGCCGCCGCGTGGGAAGCGCGCTCCCACCACCGCCACGCCGACACCGAAACCCCAGCTCTTTACCGAACGTCTGCAGCGCACAGTCTGCCATGCAATACCGCGAGATAACAAGTGATTCACGACTCCAGGGTAAACCTTTCATTCTTCGGCAGAGTGTGCACTAATTTGAAACTTATTGAAAAATTAAAATTCGACCGGGACTCGAACCCGGAATCTCGTCTTTCGCGGACAATGCTCCTAACGACTGTACTATCCCATGTCCTGCAAGGATATGGGTAGAAACCGCACTGGTCAGCGCAGTAGATTGGATTCACATTCGGGAGGACGACGGTTCAAATCCCCGGCCGACCAACCACACGTAGGTCCGCCCGGCTAGCCGCGCAGTCTAACGCGCTGCTTCCCGAGCGGGAAGGTGTGCCGGTCTCCGGCACGAATCCGTCCGGCGGATTAGCGTCGAGGTCCGGTGTGCTGGCCAGCCTGTGGATGGTTTTTAATGCGGTTTTCCATCTGCCTCAGCGAATGCGGGTTGGTTCCCCTTATTCCGCCTCATTTACACTATGTCGGCGACTGCTGCGCAGACAGTGTCTCCACGTACGCGTACACCATAATTACTCAACCACGCAAACATTTGGGGCTACACTCGTCTGGTATGAGACGAACCACGCAGTAACCCTGGGTTCGGTGTGGGGCGGCGGTGGGGTGAGTGGACTGCTGTGGCCTGTTGTGAGGTTGTGAACCACCGAGATCTACGGCGGGGTCGAAGCCTCTCCGTCGTTTCTAGGTCCCCAGTTCAAACACAATACACACAAACCACCTATGGGTACACTATCAACAATTTACACATATAGGTTTTCTACGATTTCCCGAAATCTCTCCGGGCAAATGCCAGGCTAGTTCCTTTGGAAAGGACACCGCAGATTTCCTTCCCCGTCATTCCGTAATCCGAGCTTGTGCTCCTCCTGTAATGACCACGCTGTCGACTTTGTACTGAACTCTAATGTTCTTTCCTCTTTTTTTAAACATCGCGGTGGATTGGAACTGTCTGAATAGCTCGGTAGGTAAGAGCATTGTCGGCGAAAGGCAAGGTTCTTGGTTCGAGTTCTGACCGCTGCACGGTTTTAGTCTCAAGGAAGTTTCTACACATGCACTTTCTGATTACTTCTGTAGTTATTTATTTAGTGTTTGATTATCTTAATCTGTCAGCAGTAACAGTACATTAACAATTACAAACAAACAAATACAAAATCAGCTAAATAATGAAAAATAGAGTAGCCTATGTCCTTTTTCAGTCACTTGAAAAGAGATTCTCGATAAATCTACTTAGCGTCTGATACTCCTGCACAGTAACAAGTCTGCACTACCTCGCCGCAGTTGTCATCCCCAGCCGTTCTCTCTGTCTCACAAATAATTCGATTTGCTCTGAAAGAAACGGAAAGTGTTGAAAAAAAAAAAAAACAGTAATTCACTTTACCAAACTGATACTCCAGCATTAACATGACTATGGGATATCCTGATTAAAATTTCAGCATTACGTCTCCTTACTTCAATTATTTTCACTACGGAAAGAAGACAGTCCAACAGATGAACAATGGTGTGAATCCATAATCGTTATTCGGTATGTAACATATAAGTAATACTCACGTTTGAGTTCTTTACTTTCTGGAGCGTTCTCCGCTTACATATCTTGGATGGATTACTAAATAATCCAATTTACTTTGAATGACCTTAGTCAACATCTGGAGCAATTTAGGATTACTAAAATAATGTACGCTTTGTGCGATTCTCTCTAAAAAGCATAAATTCCTCCCTGGCATAAATGTCTTGTTCGAAAGGCGCTTTTTTTATCCGTTCCATTCGTTTGTCGTTAAACGGAGCGTCCCGAAGCAGTTGACCAATTTATATTCATAGTTATTCAGCGGAGCGTTATAAACGAGATGATAATTACTGAATGCGACAGAGCGGGATAACACCGAACTGAATTGTCCATTTTTTTAAAATCAAATCACGCCAGGAAGTATATCGCATGCCCGCCAAACATTCAACGCCTGCAATGCGCTTGTCATTCTGCTTAGACATTTACTCTGTCAGTGCACATCAAATATCATATGTCATGAATTAAGGCGGTGTAAGCATCACATGCCAGAGGTTGTCACAGTAATGAGAACTGGTAGTATAGACTCCGAGATAGTTCTGCGAGCTTAATTATTTTTTGAGGCATATAAGACCGTATGTGCCCACAGGTAAAATAAATAAAGTTATATACCAAATGTACGCATTTTTAGATCAATAACATCACACTGCAATCAAGAACAGCAAAGAATGTGTGACACTTCTGTATCTCGTCACTTGCTCCATTGCACCAGGAAATCTTGAAAGGCAGCCAGTATCACTATAGGCTGGATAGCCTGTCCTCTGACATCAACAAATGTGCCGATCGAGTTAACGATTTAGCAAACATTTTATCAGTTATTAGTAGGATGCATAGTTGCTTTTGGATGGAACAAATGTTAAATTTTTTCATTTTACCACATTTTATTAGATCGTTTTCTTCTCCATCTGTCTGTTGAGTACAAATTTTGCAATTGATTTTAAGTTAACTTCCCGATGAGCTAGATGCTTGAAATATTCAACAAGGTTCCGAACTGGATGGCAATGTAATATGAACTCCCTTTCCTGTGGGTCTGTTCGGTTCTGGCTCCGAGAAGAAGACAATTATGCTGCTTAAAGATGACATCGCCGTCGAGGAAGACGTGAAGCGTGAAGGGATGCAGGTGGTTCGCAGCTGTCGGCGTGTCTTCGATTACCGCCCCAGGTCCCATGGAAGCGCAGACGAACGTCTCGCGCAGCGTAATACTGCTCCCACCAGCCAGCGTCCGTGGCGCGCTGCACGTTTCGAGCCGCCGTTCACCTCGGTGACGGCGTTTATGGAGACGACCAGCGACCTAGTGTAGCAATAATGTGATTCACTCTATGAGCTGTCACGTTTCCAATGGTCGACGGTCTAATCCCGATGGTGCAGAGCCCACTGCAATCGTAACTGACGACGTCGTTGGGTCAGCATGTGAACACGTAGGGGTGGTCTGCTGCGAAGCTCCATGTTCAACAATGTGCGATGAACGGTGTGCTTCGAAACACTCGTGCGTACACCAGGATTGAGCGCTTTCGGCAGAGATGCCACAGCTCACAATCTATCCTACTTTACAGAGCAGACAATTCTCCGAAACCCGCGTTCTGTGGAGAGTCGTGGACGTCCAACCATTTAGCGCCTGGTGGTAGTTCCACTGCCCTTCTACCTCGATCCGTAGATGCTCACGACATAGCACGTGAACTTCGAATAGCTTCGCCGTTCCCGAGGTACTCATTCACAGTTTCTGCGGAATAATGATCTGCCCTTTGTCAAAGTCGCTTATCTCAATGGATTTCCGCATTTGCAGCCCATGTCTTCGCTAGGATGATCCCCCGACCGTGCCTGCTTCGCTTACATACTTTTTTTTACCACGTCATGTGTTCGCGACGCCACCAGGCGGCATCCAAAGTCGTCGTGGGCACTGGTCAAAATGTTTTGGCTGATAATTGTGTATTGTTTGAATAATGTGAAGGGAAACTGAAATAAACGAGAAAATGTCGTGCATGGGTAGCTCAGTTGGTAGAGCACTTGCCCGCGAAAGGCAAAGGTCCCGAGTTCGAGTCTCGGTCTGGCACACAGTTTTAATCTGCCAGGAAGTTTCAAAAATATTGCTGATACTCCGTTTCTCTACGTGACACCTGTGGAACTTGCATACGAAAAGTAACACGCGCGCAGTTTTTGAAAGGAGCCTGAAGCAATAACGGTTCTGGTATTCATACCCGTTGCGAAACATCTCCGAGGTGCGCGTATGTGATCAGCCGAAAACAATATACGCGGCATTTATTTCCGCTTGTCACTATACTTGCCTGTTGGATATCCGGTACTGAGTGAGACGGGGGGAATCGGTATGTCCCGATAGCAGAGCCGGTTCCTAATTTATGCAGCGGCGGTACAGTGGCGGCAATAAATCGACCTAATAAGGCGAGGGCTCCGGCAGCGCGCGGGAGGTCGATCGTGATATCGAAATGAATCACGTCGGCGTTCGTTGTGAGCGCCTCGGCCGAAAAGCGGCTTCTGACGTTTAGGACCGACGTAATGACAATCACGTACGGGCTCTTACAGCTCTTAATGAAAGACAGAGAGCGATAACACGCGAATAAATTCGAGTGGCGCACTGCGGCGCCGCGAACGGCGTAGACAGCAGTAAAAAGGATCTTATGTTAAAGAAGACATACATATTTAATCCCGTTTTCATAAAAATTACAGAGGACAATGGGTGTGAGGCGAAGAATGGAAGAAGGGAACGGACGACAGACACGGCCACACGGCTGCGGGAATAAACAACGGAAGCCGAAAAGGGGAAACAATAGGAAAACAGTGCAGGAAACAAAGACTCAGAAGGGATGCGTAAAAAAAAAGAGGGACGTGCGTGAATAGAATGGGTAAGAGGGGAGGGGAGGGAGAAGAGACTAAATGGGAACAGAGATGGGAGACAAAATAAAACTGTCCAGAGCGCTAGCTGGCGCCAGACAACAGGATACCATCCCTGGCGCAAATTATTCACATTTGCCAGTGGATGCTGTAAAGCAGCGCACGATATTGTGAGAAGATTCCACGGCGCATCGATTGCTTCTGAAGCTGATATTCCTGTCTGAGGATGATAATTTTTTTTCACTTGCGGATGAGCAATTTTCCTGAAATAGCTCAGTAGCTGTTTAAAAATATAAGTGTTCGTTATTGTATCAGTTTCTCAGTTCACTGCACGCTGAATTCTTAATCAGATACTTGACGTAGAAAATGAGAGTGGCCTTTGAACTGGATCGAAGCGTTCCCATTTTATTTTTCACGCTTGCTGTCGCAGTTTGGAACGGAAGGAACGTGTTGCTGGGAGAGAGGCAGGCTCTTCCACCTGCAATAATTTAAGGGCGCACTGCGTGCAGTCATGGCAGATAAAAGAGGAACAATACGAATGTCGCAGGTTCCGCAACATCAATACTCGCTTCAGCGGTTTTCCGATCTTGCTTTTGAATGTCGAAAATGTTCCACACTCCATGTTACTGATAGCTAGAAATGCACTGATATAAAATGGTGTGGTATAAAATCAAAATCTTATCATATTTCGCGTTTCGCGCAGTATTATACTAACTCAAGGAAACCATAAAAGGGAGGTTAAAGTTTTATACCGTGTCGACGTAATGATCATTGGAGACGCAGCACCAACTTATTTTGTCAGCAAGAATGAGGAAGGAAATCGGCCGCGGTATATTAAAATAAACCAGTCCGCCGCTAGTCTAAAGTCATTTTGCGCAAACCTCAATGTAGACAGGTGGAAGGAGATTTGAATCCTGTTCGTCCTGAATGCAAGTCCACCACGCTTGGTAAAGTTAATGGTGGTATTGCGCATGGCAACCCTTGTCACAAACATAAACAAATAGTCGTCGTTGTGGGGGTATTTTGATCAAATGCTCTGGCAAACCAATAATGAGAGCTCGATTCTTCCACAGTTCAGCGGAGTGTACGCTTTCTGACAGTTTAAAACTGAGTAATAGCCTAGGACTAGAAATCTGTACCCTTAAGTTTCTCAAGGGTCTAACCGAGCTATACAATAATTTCTTATGACTTCAATATGCCAATATGTCTCTGCTACGGGGAGAATCAAATGAAAACTGTAAATGTGTAATAAAGCGAAAACTGGCGCCAGAAGATTGTACGGTGTTAAACCGTTCGTAACAATGCGTCATATGTTCAGTAAGTGGCAGCTTTAAGTAGATGCTGCAACATCGACGTAAGATTGATATAATGACTGAAATTTATACCAGAGTGAAGGTTGTAAAAATGTACAGATGTAAAAATGGAGTCGGAAGTTCGTAAGTGGTGTGATGGCCGTGTCCGCTGTTTCTTGCTCGGTACAGGCACATCGCGTCGTCACTCTAGAACATTTTGCAGCCATGGAAGCCATCGTGATTCAAAACCGCTAAGTGATACTGCAGAAACTGAAAACAATTTAGCATGGTTGGGCACACCGCATGAGGTGCTCCAATTTGACACAGTGTTTGCTATATGTGCTCCGGCACAGCGACGTGATGTTGCATGTGAACAATTATTTTTACGCGTTGAACAAGACGATTCCGTGTAAAAATCGTCACGAGGGATGACACCGTGGCTGATAATCACCAACAAGAAACGAAGAGAGCGGATAAGAAATGTCGTCGTTCTTTGTCACCAACACTGAAAAAGGTTCGAACACAAACAGGCATCAACGAGGAATTAGCATTAGTAGTAGTAGTAGTTGTTGTTGTTGTTTTTGTTGCTTTACTCATACGTGGATCACTCTTACTCTCGAAGAAGCGTTGGCAAATAGTTCTATTCTGTTGAAGAAGAAAGCCACGCGTTGCTGAAGTAGATGCGCGGACTCACAGTCGAATTTATTTGACGTGAACCAACCACTTTATAAGCGCTGCACTGAAAGTGGAGGACATTTATGCGGGAAAGTAATATAGCTTCGTATCGTATTTGCACAAAAAAATGACATTTAAAACTATTTATAGCTTTCATTTCGCTAATCTTTTACTCAATAGCGGCTCTCCTACATACACTACTGACACTAAGTACTACTGGGAAACAGTATATCAAGGAGAATGTGTTAGTCTTTGAATGTGGACTGCAGCCTGGTATACTCTGGCTTCGCGCTAGGGGGCAACAGTAGTTTCTTTACTAGCACTGCTTGTCAGTAGCGTCTTATCCAACCTGTGTAGCACATGACATACGTGACGTGAGTGCTATGGGACGGAAATTATATTTACATGAATCTCTTCGGAATATGGGTACACTAGATGTCTCCCTACCGACAACGTGTTTCACTTTTCTTATCCTGTAGCGCACAATGTAATGACGATCGAGTTTTCGTTGAGGGAAGAAGCATAACAGTTGAACGTCTCGTCGACTATGATGTCGTTAGAGATGGAGCAAAAGCTCTGATTAGGGAAGGATGGGGATGGGAATTGGCTGTGCCCTTACGAAAGAATCATCCCAGCATTCACGTCAAATAAAAGGAACTGAATACATAGTAACAGGGAAAACACACCAAGATTTAAAGCTGGAAGAACGGATGGGAACGATTACGTGCACAGAAGAGTTCAAATATCTAGAAGTAAAAATCACGCGAAGTAAGGATATTAATTCAAGAACAGAACTGGAAAGTTCACTACTGGAACAGTAAACGATATTTTACGAAATCAACAGATTAGAAAGTGAATATAAGAAAAACTATTCGAAACAACTTTTAGAAGTATTGCGAGGTCTGTTCGGAAAGTAAGGTCCGATCGAGCGCGAAATGGAAACCATAGTGAACATCCCATGAAGCTTTGCACAGATGTGTTTGGCCGTGTCTCTAGTATTCCAGTCGATCGCTTCACGTCGCTCTTTTCAGTTTTGATAGCACAATGACAACGTAAAGATGCGTAGAAATAGTGTCTCCCGCAAAGCATGAGGGCTCAAAAATGGCTCAGAGCACTATGGGGCTCAACTGCTGTGGTCATAAGTCCCCTAGAACTTAGAACTACTTAAACCTAACTAACCTAAGGACATCACACACATCCATGCCCGAGGCAGGATTCGAGCCTGCGACCGTAGCGGTCGTGCGGTTCCAGACTGTAGCGCCTTTAACCGCTCGGCCACTCCGGCCGGCGCATGAGGGCCTGGTGAGAGATTTCGCCTGATGTCATGCAGCCCTCATAACACAACTGTCATGCGTTTCCTTCCCGATGACAGTTCTCGGCCGCACACTGCAGGGGAAATGAAGATGCTCCTGCAGCCTTTTCGAGCTCGAGGTGTTTTATCACCCATAACACAGCCAGTAATTTGCTCCCCCTGAGATTCATCTCTACTCATATGAACCGCTGGCTATGAAGACAACATTTTGGAACAGACGAGCTGCAGACCAGCGTGGAGAATTGGCGGAAAGCACAGGCGGCTGCCTTCTATGATAAGGGTATTGGAAAGTCGGTACAACGCAACGACAATGGTCTAATTCGGAGCGGTGACTAGTGAAGTAGCTGAGATGTGCAGGTAGTTATTGCAATTAAACCATTTTTAATTTTCGTAATGGTATCCATTTCTTGACCGATCGGGCCTTACTTTTCCGAAAAGAAACTGGTATAGGCACGCGTATTCAAATACAGAGATACGTAAACAGGCAGAATATGGCACCTGGGGTCGGCAACGCCTATATAAGACAACAAGTGTCTGGCGCAGTTATTAGATCGGTATTTGCTGCTACAGTGGAGGTTATCAAGATTTAAGTGAGTTTGAAAGTGGTGGTGTAGTCGGCGCACGAACGATGGGACGTAGCATTTCTGAGCTAGCGATGAAGTCGGGATTATTCCGTAGGACCATTTCATGAGTGTACCGCGAATATCAGAAATCCGGTAAAACATCGAATCTCCGAAATCGCTGCGGCCGCAAAAAGATCGTACAAGATAGGGACCAACGACTAGTGAAGAGAATAGTTCAACGTGACAAAATGTGCAAGCTTTCCGAAAATTGCTGCGGATTTCAATGCTGAGCCATCAACAAGTGTCAGTGTGCGAACCGTTCAACGAAACATAATCGATATGGGCTTTATGAGCCGAAAGCCCACTCGTGTATTCTAGGTGACTGCACGACACAAGACTCTACGCCTCGCCTGGGCCCCTGAACACCGACGTTGGAGTGTTGATGACTGTTGCCTGGTCGGAAGAGTCTCGTTTCAAATTGTATCGAACGGATGGACGTGTATGGGAATGGAGGCTACCTCAGGAATCCATGGACCCTGCATGTCAGCAAGGCGACTGTTCAAGCTGGTGGAGGCTCTGTAATGCTGTGGGGCTTGTGCAGTTGGAATGTTACGGTACCCCTGATACGACTCTGACAGGTGACATTCCGACGGACTTGGGCAATTTCAGCTGGACAATGCGACACCCCACACGTTCAGAATTGCTGCAGAGTGACTCCAGGAACTCTCTGAGTTTTAACACTTCCGCTGGCCACACCAAACTCCCCAGACATGAACATTGCTGAGCGTATCTGGGATGCCTTGCAACGTGCTGTTCAGAAGAGATCTCCACCCCCTCGTACTCTTAAGGTTTTATGGACAACCCTGCAGGATTCATAGTGCGAATTCCCTCCAGTACTACTTTAGACATTAGTCGAGTCCATGCCACGTCTTGTTGCGGCACTTCTGCGTGCTCGTGGGGGGCCTACACGATATTAGGCAGATGTACCAATTTCTTTGGCTCTTAGTGTGTATTTATCAGAAGTATGGGCAGGTAAGTCACAGTTAGTGAAAAGCCTGCTGGCGACTAAGATGGACTTTCGGATACGCTCTGCAGTGATAACCAGCCGGGAAAGGGCCATAAAAGAAGACACCAGGAAGAAAACGGATGTGAGAAGTTCGATTAGTAATTTTGAGATAGAAGAACAAGTAAAGCGGTATGGAATACTAAAAGAATGTCGGAGGAAAGATTGCAGTGACGGATCGCGTAATGGGAACTATCGTGAAGGAATGGAAGAGGGAGACCACCTGCCATATGGATACAAGGAATTCAGACATTAATTACGAGAAGGAATAATGAAGAATATTTATGGACAGAAAATGAAAATTAAATTCGATGTATGATCGTGGGTTACCGGAAAATGTAAATACATTGTAAAATCGGGAATATTGACAATTCAGGAAAATCATGGTAAACCCAAATCGGGATGGCAGGGCGGGGAATTTGAACCGCTCGCCTCGAGAATACGAGTCCAGTGTGCTAATCACTGCGCCATCTCACTCGGTGTTTTTACTTAGAAGGGGCTGCAGAAATTATGTCAGCCTTTGTATTTATTCGTAATTTCCTACGTGCGTACAGTAGTTTCTGGTCATGCATGCTGCACCTACCCGTGTTTTTATCTTTCTTTCTTATTTCTTCCTTTCGTAAGTGGTGACTGTAGCAACTGCGGCTGACGAGCAGGCCGCACTGTTGTGAGGTACAATCTCGCGTATCGCGCGCCGCAGGGGAGGCAGGGCCAAGGGCGTCGTCTGCGCGGGCGGCCATCTTCTGCCCCAGACAGCGGCGGCACACTCGTAGGGGCCGGGTGGCAGGACACGCCGTTATCGCTTCCGCCATGTGGCGCTAATGCCAGTGCCACTGCCACTGCCACTACCACTACCACCGCCCCTCCCCAGCCGGCTCAAGCCATCGTCTCCCCCACTCACAGCTACTGGCTGGATGCTGTGGGCGACACTGTCTCCATCGCTTAACACCTCGGCTTTGCTGACCATCGTCTGGCACGTCCGCTAGAAAAAAAAAGTTTAACAAGAGGGCTCCTGTCACAACTAGGGACAGCAGGCTGCCCAAACACAACCGACATTTTTCTAATCAATACCACCAACACTACAGTCTATAAGCAATGACTGTTTCTTCTGCAGATACATTTTAAGAATTCCATCTTGAGAATTACAGCATTTATTGTTTAATTTTCCTCGGCAGTACGTGTTTCGGTGATGGTACACAAAACTGAACGAGTTCCCCTTTAGTTTACTTAACAGCACATTTGGTTGATCAATGTTGCTGACTGTCTTCTGCTAAACAGGTGATAATTTAACACATTTCGTCGTATATTCTCGATGATAACGATTATCGCGTTGTAAAAACTCTAATTCCCATCGCGTACTGTTTCAGTGTTTTCGAAACGTGAGTGAAGAGAGATAAGAACAAATTGCATTTTATCTCAAGAAAGAGTCTGTAATTTGGGGATTCTCCACTGAGCAAAATACAGGATGTATCGAAAAGAATCATCTGATTTAGAAAAATCATAACCATTGTGTTATTTGAGATACGTGCGTGAACAACGTACTGCTGAAAAGAGCAAACTCTCCGAGTTTTACATGGCTCCCACTAGGTAGCAGCAGTATGCGCCCACTTCAGTTCTACTAAAAATGGTGTCTGGGCAATAGAAGGCGTTTTGTGTTCTACGTTTTGCGCAGTGCGGCTCAGTAGTAACTGCTATGAGTGACTTTCGCACTAGGTATGGTGTGGATCCTCCTACAGCACAGAGCATCAGACGATGGCATGAACAACTCCGAGAAATAAGTTTTTTGTGTAAAGGCACAAATCGCCGGGCCGTCCCCGAGTGTCTGACACACACGATAAACGCATCCACCATGTTTCACAAGGAGTCCGCAGAAATCCGTTCGCCCTACAGCTCGACACCTCAACATGCCCGCGATGTACATCTGGCGTGTGTTACGTCGACGTTAGCACATGAAACCATACAAAATTCAGCTACTGAAAGCCCTTCGTGAAGGTGACAAACAACAACGTGTGGAGTTCTGTAACTTAGTTCTTGGCAAGATGGAGGATGACAGTTTTTTCCACGCTTAGAGTGACGACGCAACATTCCATTTAAATGGAATGGTAAACCGTCATGAGTACGGAACAGCCACATGAAGTTGAACAACATGAGAAGGACTCTTCAAAATTTAATGTGATTCGTGCAGTTTCACGGGGAAATGGATATGGTCCATTTTTCTTTGGCGAGAACACTGACAGGAAGCACATATCTCGATATGCTTAAGTAATTTCCTTTCCCACTGTTAGAGACTGATTCGAACGACTTCAGTTACCAACAGGATGGGACACTGACACACTGGCACCTGGAAGTTCGGGAAATTTAAATCGAAGTATTACTGAACGATGGATCGGTCGCATAGGACCAAATGGTTCACCCTTACGTCACTGGTCCCCAACGTCACCAGATCTGACTGTATGTGATTATTTCTTGTGGGGGTTTGTAAAAGACACTGTTTATGTGCCTTCGTTACTAACAACAATGAACGAACTGAGACATCGCATAACAGCAGTAGTGGAAGCGGTAACTCAAAACATGCTCTCTGCAGTGTGTTAACAATCTGCATACCGCATTGACATATGCTGTGCATCACAATTGGGGCATATTGAGCACCTATGGAAAGGTATGAAAAAAACTTCTTGAGTTTCTCGTTCATCAAAAAACAAAATTCCTTGTATATGTTTCTTATTTTCTGAAATATAGACATGCAAATCGGATTATTCTTTTTGATACATCCTGTACAATTGGTTCTTACCTCTCGTTACCCAGGTGCCCAAAACACTGAAACATTGGTGTGAATACTGTTTATAGAGTTGTTATAATACGATAATCACTACCATCGACAACAAAACTGCATATGACGAACTGTGTTAAATTATCACCCGTATATGTACGAGGGGACTTCAAAAAGGAAGTTGCACTTGATTATGGCAGGCCACATAACTTGGTGCTGCTGCACTACACTTCAGAGAGACACAGGTATGTACATCACACTACTTTTCAACGTATAGTCTCGGTAAGCAGCGTTCGGTAGGTTCTACCAATTGTTCAGTTGCTCGACTATAGAAATCTGGTCCTTGCCCACGCAGCTCGACGTTACATTGACTCGACAAGTCGTTGGAAGTACACTGCTGAAGTATTGAGCCATGTTGCCTCTATAGCCGTTCATAGTTGCCAAAGTGTTCCGGGTGCAGCACTTTTTGCACGAACGACGTCATGATTATGTTCCAGAAATATTAGATGGGATTCTTGTCGGGCGATCTAGGTGGCCAAATAATTTGCTTGAAACGTCTAGAATATTCTTCAAACTAATCGCTAACAACTGTGTCCCGGTGACGTGGTACACTGACATCCATAAAAATTCCATAGTTTTTTTGGGAACATGAAGTCCATGAATGATTGCAAAAATTCCCCAAACAGCTGATCATCCAGGGGACCCAGTCCAATCCATGTAAACACAGCTCACACCATTATGGAGCAACCACTAACTTGGACACTATCTTGTTGATAGCTTGGGTCCACGGCTTCGTGAGGTCTGTGCCACACTCGAACCTGCGATCAGCTCTTAGAAACTCAAATCGGGATTCATCTGACCACGCCATGGGTTTTCAGCCGCCTAGGATCCAACCGATATGGTCACGAACACAGAAGAAGCACCGCAGCCGGCCACTGTGAACGAGCGGTTCTAGGCGCTTCAGCCGGAACAGCGCTGCTTCTATGGTCGCAAGTTCGAATCCTGCCTCGGGCATGAATGTTCTTAGGTTAGTTAGGTTTAAGTAGTTCTAAGTCTAGGGGACTAATGACCTCAGATGTTAAGTCCCATAGTACTAAGAGCCATTTGAACAATTTTTAGAGGCACCGCAGGCGATGTCGTGCTAACAACGGCACTCGTGTCGGTCGTCTGCTGCCATAGCCCATTAACGCCAGATTTCGCCGTATTGTCGTAAGGGAAACTTTCGTCGTACGTCTCACGTTGATTTCTGTGGTTATTTCATGCAGTGTTGCTTGTCTGTTAGCACTGACAACTCTACGCAAACGCCGCTGCTCTCTGTCGTTAAGCGAAGGCCGTCGGCCACTGCGTTGTCCGTGGTGAGAGGTGATGCCTGAAATTTGGTATTCTCGGCACACTTTTGACACTGTGGATCTCTGAATATTGAATTCCGTAACGATTTCCGAAGTGGAATGTCACATGCGTCTAGCTCCAACTACCGTTCCGCGCTCAAAGCCTATTAATTCTCGTCGTGCGGCGATATCCACGTCTGAAACCTTTTCACATGAAATGACAGCTCCGTCTGTGCCCTGCCCTTTGTACGCGATACCACCGCCATCTTTATATGTGCATATCGCTATCCCACGACTTTTGTCACCTCAGAATAATTTATCTCATACACACGTTTTTGAAGGAAAAGTGAGTGTGAAACATTGCGGTTTAACATCCCGTCGACAGTAATGAAACCATATATTGAACGCAAGATGGGACTAGGGAAGGAAATCGGTCGTGTCCTATTCAAAGCAACGACTCCAGCATACGCTATAAGCTTTTTAGGAAACCACGGTCAACTTAAACATGGACGGTAGGACTGAGATTTAAACCACAGTCCTTAGAAACGCGAGTCCATGCCCAACCCATTCAGTCCAAATGGCTCCTAATCATCGCAGTTGTCTACCGAAGAGGTTTACACAATGAAATATGTTTCAAAAATATTTAAGCAAGATATCGACAAAGTGGGGCTCACGAGCTGTGCACAATTTTACGTTTATTGGCTGTTAATTGGAAACTAGCAAGTGTAAGACTTAAACTGAATGTTGACCTACCCTAACAAAACACAACACATCGAAAGAAAGTAACGTTCGGAGATCTAAAACAGGAGACCTTACTGAAGTGGAAAAACACCAGAATGATCAAAATTTCCTACAGTATGAATAATAGAGTATTCTCAATACAGAAATGTAGGTGACATGAGGCATTACAACATTGTTACACGTATGTGTGTCCATTCAGACCTACTGTTGGTGTAAAAACACTTACTTAACGTGGATATCCGGCTATAATATAGATCCCGGGACACCACTCACCTGGAAAGAAAAAAAGAGAGTATTTAGACGATGAACGGAGACTGACAAAGGGTAACTAATGCTACCTTATGTTCCTATCAATAGGTGAACTCAGAAATTAATACAAATAATCATACAGAGAAAGGAAGATAACAAAAACACTAATGATAATAATATTTCAGAGAACTGACGTAGAAACCCATAGTTTCCTTTGCTGTTATACACCAGATCCAAAGCGATACTCCTCGTCCACATAAAGTTTGGAGACAACTCTTTATACCTCCAATTGCAAACATTTGTAAGTGTATGTTGCTCTGTCAGTTACCTATGCCATCAACTATTTTAACAATGATAATGTACTGATATTTACAAAAGAGGAGTGTACTAAGTGCGTCATTTAAGGCTGTAACAGAATCATCGAAATCGATCAACTCAATAGCATTCGACTTTTAGTTTACTATAGACGTCTTAAGCTCTCAGCAAGAAGACAAAAACGGTAAGTGGGAATGTTTTGAGCTGTGGAAAGGTCGAATGCAGACCTGTGAACACTCAAATGGATAATGCTAAGAACGCAACCATCACGAATGGACAATATTTGGTAATTACACAAATTAGCTGCATCCGTATCTCTTCTTCTGCGTCTAATCTTGACGACATATTCTGTCGGTGTGCGAGAGCACGACCCTTGTAAAATGCTCGTCCATTGCCACCGAGCTGATCTATTTTTTATTCTTCTCTCTAAAAGAGGGCACAGTTCTAGCTTGGAAACAGTAGTGCACTAAACTAATTCGTCACAACATTATTTCGTTAATAAATGAAAAACGTAGTTTCTTTGTTGTCATACTAAATAAGTCGATAGAAACGCGAATTATTGTTTAATTAGTAATATAATCGAGAACCAGTACCCCCCCCCCCCCCCAAACGCAGATTGCTTAAATAATCAAACTACAATGTATAAAACGTCATATCTCCAGAACCGTGTGTCATGCGATCACATAATATTGCAGGCACATTCAATGGTACACGTGGGTATGTCTAAGAAATATGTTGCGAATAAAGTTAGCAGTAAAGAAGAAATAAAATAAAACGTCGTGCTTGATGTTGCAGTTTTACTCCATGAACCGCGAAAATGTAGTAATCCTTTCATTTTTCTGAGAGTTGTGAAAGAGAAAAATATTTCCGAAAATTATTGTTATTATGTAGGAAATGTGTTGGAAGTCGATAAGTGCTCTCATTCTCAAATACTGGATGAACACAGTCTGGGTAATTTGCGCGCCCTGAGTTGCACTGCTACAAGACATACACACAGTTTCTAAATGTAGAACTTGACTTACGGTGTTAAATTTTGACATAGACATAAGATCACAAGGAATGGATTATGACAACATTTTAAAGTTTAAATTCGATGAATAAGCGTATGAAATATTAAACATGAAATATTCGTTGTCCCTGGAAGACGTTAGAGGCAACCTACAATTAGAACCGTGCATCTGGTTAGCCGTTTAGTGATGCGGGCCAGAGGATGAAATACACCAAATAATTGCATACAGAAGACTACACACAGCGCTGTACGTAGAATATCGAGTAATGCAAACTTTTTTAAAAAAACAAGGAGCGATCGACAAGTTTCTGTTCGAAGGTCGTACAGAGCAGAATCGGTACGCCAATCAGGAAAAATCGCCGTGGGCACTGAGGCACCGACTGACCAGACTGAAACACCGTAACTTGCTGCGTGAATAAGTCCGTAACTGCCTGCATCACATCCGCGTCCGACACGAATCGTCGACTCTTCAAAGCCTTTTTTTAAGGGATCGACGGCGTGATAATCGCATGGGGAAAGACAGGAACTATATGGCAGGCTGATCGAGCGTCTCCCAGTTGAATTGGCGGAACTCCCGCGTTAGTGGCAGTATGGTCTTCAGGCCAAAAGACAAAATAAACGAACAACAACAAAACCATAATAAATAAGAAACTCTTGTGTTACGAAATTTGCGATATGGGGACGTGTGTTATCGTGAAGCAGCGGCATCCATTGGTTTTCTGCAGACATGTTGTCCTAGACATCATCTTCACAGTCTGATGGATGTCCACCGGTGGCTGGTCTTCGGCAACCAAGAAAAGAATAACAGCACGTTGGTACTGTTTGGGGGCCTTTGTTAACAACGTAGCCACAGTTCACGTTTCTGTATTTACCGCACACACTTCGAAAGGCACGAATGCTACACTTATCCCTTGCGTACACGTCAATGTTTACATATCCGCACAGGAATCGCGCTACGTTGCGTATACCCTGCAGCAACTCCCTCAAACGGAAAATTTTTGATCGCCCCTTATTATAATTTTACAGTTACTGTGGGAAACCACAAAAGAGCAGCACGCAGAAATGATACAGGGGTAGGTAAAATAATGTGAAAATCTGTACTTACTCGGGAATGGTTTATTAATAAGGGGTTGGACCCCCACTTGCCTGTAACACAGCTGCGATTCTTCTTGCAATACTAGCATATAATGATTGTGTTTTCTCCAGTGGAATGTTACGCCATTCTTCGATCAGAACCTCTTCTAACGCGTATAGTGACGAGGAAGGCGGGAAATCTGCTCTGGAGTCTGCGCTCCAATATCGCCCACAAAGGTTCGATAATGTTCACATTCTGGGACTATGCTGGCCAGGGAAAACGCTGCAGTTCAGTTGCATGCTCCTCAAACCACGACTGTACTCTCCTGGCTGTGTGAATAGGTGCATTATCGTCCTGAATATGGCGTCATATTTGGGAAACAACATTTGAATCGTGGGGTACACCAGATCATCTAAAATGTTCACATAAAAGTTGGCTGTAGCACGGCCTTTGAGAATAATGATGGGACAAGAAGAATACCATGATATGGCTGCCCACGCTATCACACTTCCACCTCCATGCTTAACCGTTGGAATCAAGCAGCCAGGACTGTACGCTTCTTTTGGCGTTCTCCAGACGTAAACCCGGCCCGAAGTTGAAAATAACGAAAACGTTCACTCGCCGGACTATACGACGTGCTTGCACTGATCAGCCGTCCAGGATTTATGCTCCCGGCCTTATGCTTTACGCTTCTTTGCGTTGGTTGTCGTCACTAATGTTTTCGGTGTAACAGGTCGTCCACGAATATCCGCTTTATGGAGTTCTCGGCGGACAGTGTCAATAGATATGCAGTCTCAAAGATGACTATTGAGCTCTGCAGTCACTTTAGCTGCCGTGGTTTTCTGTTGTTTTGACACAATTAGTGTTGGCGTAAGACGATCTCCGTCATTTAGTTTTGATTTGCGCCCATTATTACGTTTACACGATGATGTCTTTCCATGTTTTGTGTAATCTGTCATGACTCTTGAAACAGTTGCTATTGAAACATTCAATAAGTTGGCTGTTTTGGTTACCGATGCCCCAGCTAATCGGGCCCCCACAATCTGCCCTCTTCGGAACTCACTCTTTGGTCTTTCATTGCACGTCAACCTCGGCCTCTGAGTGCGAACACGAAGCGTACACTACTCGTGAACAGCCTGCACTGATGACTAGCCCGTACTGAACACGCACAGTCCAGCGCGACACGGGTCTGATCTGCGCTGTTGACCCTCAATACAACCATTCCATTGCTACCACTGTTCACGTTATTTTGCCTATGCCCTGTATGAGTCGCACACTTCAAGCGTGGCTTGATGGCGTAGTTGTTAAGTGTAACTAAGACTTAAAGATTCAACGGTTCAGGGTTGAGCACCTAGTCGGCCCAAGGATTTTTTTTCTGTCACTTATTGCTTCTTTCATTTGCGGTAATAAGTTGGTAATGTGAAAAATGTCAAGTTCTCCGCGGTTTGAATCCCACGTTCAAACTTTATGTGCATCTATTACAGGTATACTACCACCAGTGCAACAAAGCTTGGTAAAAGAGTGTGGTGTTCAGCACAACCTTCAGGCTGAGGACAGGTCTACTTTAGCACACAATAGTGCCTCGCATATTATGAGCTACAGGAGCAGGGCAACAGCCGCGTTACATTGTAACCGGACACGTGCATATAGATCATAAGTCCCAGCAGAAGAAAGGGTCTGCTAAAACCATCCGCGGTGCGAACGCTACAAGGCTATAAAGTTTCGCACAGTGGTCCACCGGGGCGTATTACGCAGGAGAAGGCCGGGTACGTGTCGGCCACACGCACAGTGCGTGTGCGTCACGCCGGCAGCCGCACGGTGGGCGAGACAATGGCGGGCGGTGCTCGCTTGCTACTCGTACGCCTTTTTGCCACCGCCGCCGCTGCAGCCTAAATTTAGCCCACGCCGCGGCAGGCTGCGTTTTTCCAGCGCTTGCTTCCTCTGTCTCCTCTCGGCCGCGAGACACACTGCAGGCCAACCCACTCCACTTCAGCCGTCGCGATACGGCCGGAGGTCGCTGCCAGGAACGCCGTAAGCAGCTTGTTCTGCAGTAGGGCTGCAATTTCCTCCTGTTAAGTGGCCCGAAAGTGAGAACATTTTGTTTATTTATTTCGCCGTAATAATCAAATCAGTACTAAACAGTTTCATGCTCAGCTTCTAAATTCTTCCGAATTAGAGTTGTCTCAAAGTGAGTAAGAAATTGATTGGCTTTAGGAAAGGTAAAGCACCAGGGACGCAAGACTTCGGAAAATATAGACAAGTTGTTACGTTTCTGTTATTTAATGTGTAGTTGGAAACATGACGTTTAACTGTTGACTGTCCCAGTGTCCCGATACTGAGCGACTGATAGATAATACAGTTCTTGCTCAGGTGAAACGGTAATCAATCAAGAGGCCTAATACGCCAAATCCTTGATAACGCAACGAGTAATTGTTAAAACAGTCTATTTGTGGCCCTAAATGACCATCTGAATACGTACAAAAGGAAACTTGTAATGTTTGAAGTCCAACTCTATAGATCTTTTCCAGGGAGTAATTATATTGCTGTAATTCTTTTCCATGTAATAAATTAAAATGCACACCTTCAGTCATACATTTTCAAAACATTAACGGACACAACAAATGACTGGAATAACATAACTTCAACTTATATTCTGAAAGCAATTAATAATTAACAAAAGTATCAGCAATTGTGGTCAACATGATCAAGATTATTTCAAGCAATAGAAGCAACGTGCCTTGTAAACTCAGGCTAATTTTTAAATATTTCATTCTATGTTAATAACAGTTTTAATCAAATAATCTGGCCAAAATTACTACATTTTTATCACTCGGAGGAAACAAAATGACTGGTGCGTACATAGTTTACATCAAATCATCTTTAAAACAGCAAAGGCCCCCTGACGTTCATCACCTGTTGGACCATTATGCTGACGTCACCACTCACGGACTCTGCTATGTCCGTGTATTACGTACCCCAGCGAGCCGAATTACTATGTGGCTGCCCGTACATTTACTATAACTGTTTCCAAAGATATTAGAGCAAGTATTATCCCCCACTTGAAACTCTAATTCTACCGCTCACCAAATATTTTTTCACATAGTCGTACCCATATTCTTTTTGAGGAGGAATTAAAATTGCCCGTATACGACCGACATAGTCGGACCATCACTGCGTTCATAGGATTTGTCGATCAAGAAAAAGCGTTAGACAGTGCAAAATCATGGAAGATATTCGAAATTCTGCGAAAAATACGTCTAAGCTATAGGGGAAGACGGCTAATATAAAATACGTACCAAAAGAAATAGGGAACTGTACGAATGGAAGACCATGAAGAGTGAGACACATGGATTCAGTCTTTCGCCATCATTGTTCGATCTCTGCACAAAGAAGTAATGACGGAAATAAAAGATGCATGAGTGAGATTAAAAATCGAGATTAAATTCCTTTGCTGTGCTCACTAGAATTGAAGAAAAATTACAAGGTATAGTGAAGTGAACAGTTTAATGGGCACACACTAGGAATTAACAGTAAAGACGAAAGCAATGAAGACCAACAGAAATGAGATTAGCGATGAACTTAACATCAAAAATGGTGACGAAGAAGTAGATGAAGCGAAGGAATTTTGATCTCTTTTAAACAAAAAACACGTTACGGACGAAGTAAGGAGGATGTAAAAAGCAGACGAGCACACGCGAAGAGGACATTCCTTGTCAAAGGAATTCTATTAGTATCAAACATCTGCCGTAATTTGGGTTAGACGTTTCTATGAATATACGTTTCAAGCACAGCATTGTATGGTAATGAATCATGGACCGTGGGACCACCAGAACAGAAGGGAATCGACGTGTGTGAGACGTGGAGTTACAGAAGAATGTTGAAAATCAGGCTGATTGATAAAGGGGGAGGGGTTCTCCTCGGAAATGCCGAGGAAGGGAACATACTGAGAACACTCACAGAAAAAATGGAATGGATGACTCATTAAAATTATATTCATGGGAATTCGTCCTCAGGTTTGAAGGGACAGTCGTGAACGCCGGGATATGAACGCAGGCGAAAAAAGTTACGTGACACTGCTTGCTGACAAAATAACCCGAGTGGCTGACTATGCCTGGCTTGCCTTAAACTTCATCTTGCAGTAGCACAAACAGTTTATCTTGGTCCTCAGGCCGCGTCACAATAAGCTGAACTTCCCCATTATCGCTATCCACGTAAGCTGCCTACATTGTTTTGTCAGCTTGTTTCAGCCTCACGTGAATGGCACTAACAGAGGCACCCATTGTGTTGTGACGGAGCCAAATTGCCAAGATAAACCGTTTGTGCTGCCGCAAGATGAAATTTCAGTTGAGCACCATGTAGCTGTGTAACCGTTAATTGAGTTCGACTATAAAATAACTTTATTCTACAGCTTGATGATTTCGCTCAAGAGATGTTGCTGAACGTTTTTACAAATAAATGTCTGTGCAGTTATTTTGCACCAAAATACTACTGAAACATAAAGAACAAGCAATCATTTTACTCTACTCGTTGCAAAACCAGATGAAATGCAATGTTTAGATATCACAGTTTAATGTTACGCTCTTCAATTCCCATTTTGTAATACCGTGTTCCACAGAAGGCTGGCGTACCTAATAGTTTTCGGCTTTTCTAAAATGGAGTAGGTATTTGATATTTTTCTGTATGGACCACAGCAGTTCAATTGTTCAACTGTGTGTGAAATCTTATGGTACTTAACTGCTAAGGTCATCAGTCCCTAAGCTTCCACACTACTTAACCTAAATTATCCTAAGGACAAAAACACACACACACACATGCCCGAGGGAGGACTTGAACCTCCGCCGAGACCAGCCGCACGGTCTATGACTGTAGCGCCTCAGGCCGCTCGGCTAATCACGCGCGGCATGGACCACAGCTCTGATGTTTTCATTTTAGTATTGATATTTTTACTGAACCCATTTTTTAAGTTGTGAATGGAGTAATTTATTAACAGCATTCGAGAGTTCTTAGCAGTTTCTAATGGTACTGTGAGATGACGGTTTATAGTTAACAGTGAAATATGAATACCAAGAGGACAGGCACTGTACATTTTCGTTCCCTGTACATATCACAATGTAAGTTCCAATGAGCCGTGTTGGCATTGTGGACGGTAATAATTTGCGCATTCTCGGCCATTTTGTGTAAGAACTTTCACCGCAAACTACAACAATAGTATTATCACCATTCAGATCTTTTTGCGCACTACAGAACACAGTTTAAAAAACACGTATATGCTTCAGTTCATAGCTAGAGAAGAGAAAGTATGTGCAACACTCACACAACAAACCACTTGCCACTTTCTTGTTTACTGAGCTAAGTCCACTATTGATTTTGCGGCCTTTCCAAGTAGTGTGCGTTGTACTCATTTCTACTTTGCAACTCATTAAATTTATTGTTGTGTTCTATAAACTAAACTGGACTGGACTGGACTGAACTAGTTTCCTATTCGCTAGCTTCGTGTGTGTGTTGTAGTCCTGAACAATGCGTGTGGTGTAATTATCCAACATGCGAAAATGGGGCATTCTTCCAGCTGACTGAGATACATCCTGCGAGTGAGGAGCACCACGAGACCCTTCCCACCTGCTAATTTGTCCTCAACCTGCACAACACAGGACCTCATCGAAGGAACCAACAAGGCCATCGGAGTTGCTACCTTCTGGAAATGCTGACCGGACAGGGAACTGAATGAATGAATGAATGAATGAAAGCGCTACCTGATAAAATTAATCGCCAAAACACTCTGAAACCGCATAACTGTATTTGAATTAACTTTTACAGAAATGAATAGAAACCTAAAAATGCACACGAAATAAGCTGTCCCGTGAAATTCTGTATTGTGCATTATAGTGAACAGAGCTACAATACGTGACGTCACAGTACGTCACTTGCATTTCCAACATATATATATATATATATAAATCTACATTTATAGTCCGCAAGCCACCCAACGGTGTGTGACGGAGGGCACTTTACGTGCCACTGTCATAAAGCTAACAGAAAAAATTACACATAAAATTACAAAACTAATTATGAAAGAATAACTGTCCGAAATGCTTTTCTAAAAATGTCATGTGAATTTACGTGCGCGAACTGAGTAAAGAAAATTCCAAACATTGAATAACATACACGTAAATGTAACACTGCACTGTAAGAATAAATCTGTCTGAGAAGGAAATGTAATCCGACCTGAATCATATCTAAGTAGAAACTGGTGTTAATTTTGAAATGCGAGGCTTAACTGTGAATGACACTATTGTCTCCTGACTGATGTTAAAGTAGCTGTAACAAATGTTATGACTTACGTGTGGTAACGGATACTCGGTACTGCTCGAAAGTGATGAACATAAACAGACAGCGCAGCAACAAAGCAATCACAGAAAAATCTCCCGCAGTGCAATGCAAGAACATGCAGATTTGCTAAACAAGTCATGTCACAGTTTTACCCACTGTGTTCCGCAAAGTGCAATGTGTCAACGACACACAATCGGAAAGTAAATTTCCGTGAAGAAACGGTGGAATATAGTGCATTTACTAAATGACTGAAAAGCGACTAGCATTTAAAAACAATATCGTGAATACCGAAACTCGTTCTTTGAATATTATAATCATCTTAACAGAGTTACTTATTATTACAAATATGACAGTCATCAAACGAATTAGTAGAATCATAAGGGATCGTTAAATCTGTAACTTCTGAGGGCAAGCCATGTGAACAAAGAACTTTACTTCTTCATGTCTGAACAGTGAGAACTAACTATTACGAAACCAATAAGAGAAATCCCACTAAAATTTCTTTTTCCAGACACACAATAAATTATGCACAGGCAAACAATGCAGTGACAACATTACCTTTAAATCTTCACACCTCTCATACTAATCTTTTCCAAACCATATTTCCAAAATTCAACGTCCTCTACATCTTTATCTCTTCGCTCTGCAAGCTGTTTCCCCTAGACGGCTCAGTAGCGTGACCAACACCCGACTCACTCACTAACTCCTCACAGAATGGTACTGGCAACGACAGTGTTACTGATAACCAAACACGACAGAGCTCTAACTCGGAACCTCTGTGACGCAGCGTATCCACTACTGAAGTAGTCCAGAAGTAGTAGTAGATATGGAATATGTCACATCGAATGAAAATATAGTGCTCACATCACATTTCTTGAATACAAAAAACAAATTAGAAATCTTAAACTTCACTGGTACGGCGTGTGCAAGGAACAAAGTGGGTGGTGGGGGGTCCAGAAGGTAGTGTAGTGTATGACAATTGTCTCTTCACAGTGTATCTCGCTTAGGAATCTTGAGAATAAGGTAGAGAGATTAGGGTGCGCATAAAAGGCAAACAGAGAGCGATTTTCCCCTCGCTCACTATGCCACTTGAAGAGAATGGAAAATTGCTAGTACTGGTACTACAAATACCCTCTGCCATGCATAGTACAATGGCTTGCCTAATATATTAGCACAGTTAAGCCGTCATGTAACTTAAACAAGTACATGGTGAGACACACGTTTAATCCTGGCAGATTTGGTGTGCTGACTACAGAAATATGGGAAGGGCCTTTTTAGGAAAACAACAGGGCGGGGGTAAATACTTCGTAAAACGAACTATGGATTTAGATGACATTAAAAATCCAGAAATAGGAATTGGATAAATCTGTATCCCTCAAAGGAGTTACAAATACGATGACTAATTAACAGGAGCAGTTACTTAAATGCTACGAAATATGTTTCATGTTATTTGTTTCCGTCCATTGGCAAAAACTTCACTGTCCGCTTCATCATCAGGTTCGGAAATACAAGTGTGCAACGGGAGAGCTTTTGATCTGGTAACACAGCGTTATACTCGTACATTCCTCATCCGGACACGGACACTGACTGGTGGGGTACTTTTCTTCCCATATCCATTTGACAGTTGCGGCATTAACGCAATAAATACTTTACGAGACATCAGAAGTACTCACTCTGATCTATTTGCGAGTGGGTGAAGCGGCGTGAGTGCGGAACAGTAGGTGAACCGAAATTTCATACTCTACGTATGGGCTGGTGCACGTGCTTCGGCCTATGGGATCTGGTGGATGATGCTGGCAGCCGACTGACCACCCACGCTGGTGAAGGCCTGAGCGGGGCTGGCGGTTGCCATCATACACAAAGGAGTCGCTGGTCCACCGCCAACGCCACACTGACCTGCCAGAATGGACTTCGGAGCCACGCGCCTTAGGCATAACACAACAAATCGACTGCTCATGACGTGTTAGCACAGATCAGAAAACGTACACACGACATCAAAAGCGTGCAACTTATACCATGTGATCAAAAGTACCCGGAAAAACCTATGTAATGCGAAACTGAAGACCAGATGACATTAGAGGCGGACACAACAGTGTGAAAGGAAGCTGGTTCGGTAGGAAAAGCAGTAAAAGCAGTATCGGTCGCTAAAAAGAGCTCAGTACCTCGAACGTGGACAGCTCATTGTATGTCACCTAAGCAATGCATCCATCAGAAATATTTCAACCCTTCTAACGCTGCCCAAATCGTCTGTTGGTCATCTGATTATGAAGTGGAAACGAGGAAGTACCGAGGAGGTGGTGTTACGGTATGGGGGCTCGTTTTCGTCTTTAGGGTATGGTGCTGTTTAAGAAAACACTAAATGTGGAAGGAGAATGTTGTTGTGGTGGTCTTCACTCCAGAGACTGGTTTTATGCAGCCCTCCATGCTACTCTATCCTGTGCAAGCCTCTTCACCTCCAAGTAGCTACTACAACCTACTGCCTTCTGAATCTGCTTAAAGTGCTCATCTCTTGCTCTTCCACTACGATTTTTACCCCCCACGCTTCCCTCCAGTACTAAATTGGTGACCCCTTGATGCCCCAGAACGTGTCCTATCAACCGATCCCTTCTTCTAGTAAGGTTGTGCCACAAATTTCTCTTCTCCCTATTTCTATTCAGTACCTCCTCATTAGTTACGTCATCTAGCCATCTAATCTTCAGCATTCCTCTGTAGCACCACATCTCAAAAGCTTCTTGTGGTGTCACCGCCAGACACCACACTTGCTAGGTGGTAGCTTTTAAATCGGCCGCGGTCCGTTAGTATACGTCGGACCCACGTGTCGCCACTATCAGTGATTGCAGACAGAGCGCCGCCACACGGCAGGTCTAATCTAGAGAGACTCCCAAGCACTCGCCCAGTTATACAGCCGACTTTGCTAGCGATGGTTCACTGACTACTTACGCTCTCATTTGCAGAGACGAAAGTTTAGCGTAGCCTTCAGCTACGTCATTTGCTACGACCTAGCAAGGCGCCATATTCAGCTACTGCAACTAATTACTTCAAGACTGTATTCTGAACAAATAATATTGTGAATCATGTACCGTCAAGAGCGACGTTCATCATTAATGGATTAGAGTTAAGTATCAAACTAATTACGTCCACTTTCTGAATTCTAATTCCTTGTCATGTTCCAGACCTCACGTCAGTATAGTTCTTCCCACCTGACGCCAGCCTGGCTGAGCTAAAGCGCGTGCATTTCAGCCTCCACTAGTAAATAATATTGTGAATCATGTACCGTCAAGAGCGACGTTCATCATTAATGGATTAGAGTTAAGTATCAAACTAATTACGTCCACTTTCTGAATTCTAATTCCTTGTCATGTTCCAGACCTCACGTCAGTATAGTTCTTCCCTCCTGACGCCAGCCTGGCTGAGCTAAAGCGCGTGCATTTCGGCCTCCACTAGTAACACGGTGTTGGCTCTTCTCCCAACACAACACTTTTGTTCTCTTCTTGTCCAAACTATTTATGGTCCATGTTTCCACTTCCATACATGGCTACACTCCATAAAAATACTTAGAGAATCGACTCCCTAATACTTAAATCTATACTCTGTGTTGCCAAATTTCTCTTATTGAGAAACTCTTTCTTTACCATTGCCAGTCTACATTTTATATCCTTCCTACTTCGAAAAACATCAGTTATTTTTTGCTTTCTAAATAGCAAAACTCATCTACTATTTTAAGTCTCTCCTTTCCTAATTTCATACCCTCCGCATCACTTTATTTCCCCTGTATACAATAGAGAAACAGTTCGGATCGATGATTGTTTGTATCAGCAAGACCATGGATCTAGTCATAAAGCAGCGTCTGTGAGGCAAGAGTTTGTCGACAGTAAAATATCTGAAATGTAATAACCCGCCCAGAGTGCCGACCGGAACCAAATGGGACACCTCTGGTTGCAGACTCAAGCGTCCAACATCATTAACTTATCTGGTTTCGGGTCTTGAGGAAGCATTGTCTGTCACTCTTCCACAGATATCCAAATACCTCACTGAAAGCGTTCCCAGCAGAGTTCAAGGCGTCAAAAGATAAAGGGTGGACACACCCAATATTAATGTCCACTTACTGGCGGCCACATGATTTTGATTAGACAGTGCCTGTATGAGCGATCAGTGACAAGAGCAGTTGTTTAACATATTGACTGCACTGCGACGTATGGGAGCTGGCTACAATCGGGTACCAAAAAAACTCGTCATCAGCGCCTAATTTGTGATTGTGAATTTTTAATAGCTATGAAAATATTTGAGATATTTATAACGAAAAACACAGAGTGCACGCAATGGATAGTAATAACAAGGTGAACTAATCGTGCATCAATTACGTAATGCATGCGCCCCACGTTTTTTGTTGGAAATCGTACAATTGTGGCTGCTAAAAATTCACAGTCACAAATTTTCAGAACTATCTGTGTGGGGTTAGGAATCGGTACGGAGCTAGGAGAAATAATTTTATGATTTTTAGTCTGTTTTAAAAACGTATTATATTAAAAAATTGTCTTTATGTAAATAATTATTTTTAGTCTTATTTGTTTGAAATTTTCCAGTGGATTTTCGACATTTTGATGGTGTTGTAAGGACACATGTGTGAAATTACAGTTTTATCTCAATATCGTTTGAACTGCAGTATCTTTTCACCTGATCATATGTGAAATAGGTTGGTGTAACACCTGCCTACTAATAATATATCAATCCGTTCAATTGTTATTTTCCTAAAAAATAAAGAAGAAATTAATGTTGTACGATTTCTTATAACATTGTTATTTTTATTGTTGCAAAATATTGTGACCGGAACCTGGGAAGTATCGGCAACGCAAGTTAATACTACACTGCCATCCAGTGCTGAGTTCTGTTTAAAATTTGAAGTCTGTAGCTCATCTCGAAGTTAGTTTAAAATAAATTGCAAAATTTGTACGCAACGGACACACAAGAAGGCGACAAAAAAGATATGCTGATGACCTTATGGTTTAAATTAGGTTGAGGTATCTCCAAGCCAACTGCAAGAGAGTGAATTGGGATTCAGTATTCTGGCAACGAGGAAGCCATCTCAGACAGAACATCATTTCTGTCCGCACAGGGATTGGGAGAAAAATCGGTGGCGCTCTTTTCAAAGGAACTGCCTTACGTTATAAAAGCTCGAACATGAATAATAGCAAAAGTAATAACGATAGCAATCAAATATGAATATGTCTTCAGCAGACATAAAAGAAAAAATATCAGGACGACTATTAGGTGCCACTTGGCCTTAGGTCTGCAAGTAACTCAACTTCAAAAGCATGAAGAAATTTTGGATGAAAAAAAAAATTTCGTTCCCTAATGTAATCATATTTAACGTGGCTCTTCTTGGTTCCCATGTAAAAAGAAACCTTAAAATAAGCACAACAGGAAAGAGCATGACGAATGAGGTTAATTTTTCGATGTTTAATATGTTAGCTGTAAAGTGGAATAGAGAGGACGGTATAAAAATAATGTAACGACTGAACTAAAACATTAAAAGCGATGGGAGATCAGGTTTAACCGATCGTAAATCTGACAGTAATCGCGGAATGGACGCCTGGAGCTCGTAAAGGCTGCCACATACCAGTTATGCCATTTATCACGCACTGCAGAAGCTAGTTTGCTTTACGACTGTACTTTTGTCGGATAAATAGACTGTCGATAGATCATACAATCGCTGACGTCCTTTTTTCCTACTTTATTTATTCACACAACAAGCATTTGAGACGGAAACGAGCAGCCAGCCCCATATTTGATCAAACGAGTGTGAAAATCCTCCAAAGAATGACACCACACCAGCTGGCGAATCAGAATAGCGATCGTTAATCAAGCTTGCGGCCACCAACAAGGACAGTATCTCTTATTTCGTAAGGCAACGGCCCTACGTGTTTTGCGTTATGAACAGACCGAAATGTACCTCTTCGCTTGAACATTACTTACGACAAATGATTTTAGACTTTCGTGGCCTCGGTCCATTTCGGTATAATTTTTCTGTGTGACTGCATCATCATCTTTAAAATCTACCCACGTTGCACTGCTATTGTAGGCAGTCTTCATCGTTTTATCACATCACGACACCATCTCAGCATCGCAGCCATGGCTCCAAAGTCTAAAAGCATATGACCCCCGAGCACTATCCATCAAAATAATCTTGTCCTCATTTTCCCGACATTCATAGGTTGTTTCTTAATTTAGAACAGTTCTTGGTTTTTACATATTCTCCCACCAACAAAATGTTGCACGGAACCAAAGTTCTTCCTCAGACTTTATGCTTTGGAATTACTAGTTTCTCGTCATCTGCCTTTATGATACTCAAGATCTCAGTTCCATATACCGGCACTGGAAGTACCCTTGCGCATATGCCTTGATTTCAGTTTTGCTGAAGACAACGTAAATCTGCAGAAACTTGCCCCGCTAATGTACATACATTGTTTGGAAACGGTGAACTAGATTTGGTGACTTGTTACCATTATTCTGAACTACTAACCGACTATCATGTAGCTTTATTAATGCTAATAAACTTTGGCGGCTTTGCCGGCCATTATTCTCGACATTAATTTGCATCTGAGAGACTTTGAGGAACTCAAATACGCAAAAATTAATAGGATTTGTACCCGTGGAACATTTCCATGAAATTTTACAGGTCGCTGCAGGATACCAGAGCCTCTCATTAACTCAGCCGTACAATTTGTAAGTTAAATTGTTAACTCGTTTTTGACACAATACTGAAATGCAAAGCTCAGATTCGAAGATCCAGTTTTTATTTGTGAAATTTTGCTGAAGAATAATTAGGAGACTCTGAAAAGTGGATTGCACCGTTTAATTGAAAACGATTTCTTTCTTCGCATATACCGGAATTTTCCGAACTACCTAAACCGGGCTGTATCTCCTGCTGTCACTTAGGTGAGCTGAAGATGGTTAACCTGCCTCCGGATTGGGTGCTCACCTTTGAAGAGTGGACTGCTGCAGCTGACGGCCCGCTCCAGCGTGTGGTACCTGTAATGCACACACAGCTATACGTCACATTTTGGAAGACTCATCCCCGTTTATTACTATGAGGGCGCCCATGATTTGGCTGGGGATCTATCCTCTACTTTCGACGCTAAACGACAAACCGTCAAGTACCCTCTAAATTTTGGCGTTGCTTTCCAGCGTCTAAAGCGTAGGGCAGGAACAGTTAGTTAATTCAGGATAGTCCTACACAAACCAAACGTTTCCATTTCGGGGCTCCTTCCACATTCTTGTAAGTTTTCCTCGCACTTAAATGTTTTTAGTATTTTTCCTACTCATTTTTACTTTCGTTTCTTTTGCGTTTATTTGAATTAGTAAGAGTTTATTTACTTTAGAACTCTTAACGACAGCGGTGTCCTTCGTTCAAATCCAGACAACAACCACTACTTTACCACTGCAAGATGTGTGTTGTATTTGAAAGTATCGGTTTCGTGTCGGTAACTGTAGGGAGAGTATACAACGTAGTCTCCAGTGTAGCAGGTGGTGATGATAAGAAAAAAAGACGGTAAGAGTCGGTACCAGCACCTGAGGCACTTACACGCTTTGTCCAAGGGTCGGATTTTCATCAACGGAGTACATGCCCAAAATCTAAGAGAGAGTGCGGAGGGATATAGGTTTTAACCAAGGAAACAACCGCGCAGTTTTATGACTATAGCAGTTACACATTCATTTCTTTCTCCTTTATTTCCAGCTTAACACTGGAGAACGGAACTTCCTGTACACCAGTGCTAGAATCAGCTAGCTCTGCGTCGATTAACGTGCAAGAAATTGACCGCGGTTACGATAATCCTTGTTCAATGAACTGACACGCAATCGTTGCAATCGTTAACTTTGACGACGTTCAATTAGGAACATGGGTGCACTCAGCGGCTGTGATATGACTTTCAAGTGGTAGAGGACAGCAGTCAGTCGTCCTTTTCTTGCAGTTTTTTTTTTTTTTTAGACAAATCTAGGTTTCGGCTAGTGCGTAGCCATTATCAATGCACCATTTCATAGTATCAATGCATATTCTAATACGTCAATCCCTTGTTGTTCGCGTTTCTGTCACAGTCCTTTCTAGATCATGCAAGAATAATGCACTGATAATGGGTAGCACTAGCCGAAATCTAAATCTGCCGAATAAAATCTACAACAAATGGAATACTGATTGCTGCGCTCTATCATTTGAAAGTTTGACATTTTCTGCAGCCGCATTTACTTACAAGATGACTACTTAAGCACCTTAGTGAAAATAACATTGTCAAAGTCACTGTTTGGGTTTCTTAAGGGTTCTGATATTGAGAAAGCTATTTACACTTACAGCGAAAATGTCCTATCATTGGACAACAAATTAGAAACAACTGGCATACTCTGTAACCTGTCAAAGGCGTTTGACTGTGTGAATCACAGCATTCTTTTAAGTAAATTAAAATATGGTGGCGTCACTGGTAGTGCTGCAAAGTGGTTTCAGTCGTATCTTACGAATAGAAAACAAAGGTGTTATTACATAACACTTCAGCAGTAGGCAATCAGACATCATCTGACTGGGAAGAAATTACATGTGGTGTTCCCCAATGTTCCATACTAGGTCCACTACTGTTTCTTGTGTATATTAATGACCTGTCATCTGTTACATTACCATATTCCAAGTTTGTCTTATTTGCAAATGATACAAACATTGCAATAAATAATAAATAAAATATAAATTTAGAAAGGGCAGCTAATCAAATTTTTACTGACATTAATAAGTGATTCATAGCCAATTCACTGTCATTAAACTTTGAAAAGACCCACTATATGCAGTTCAGAACTTCCAAGAGATTTCCTGCTGGTGCGTGTATAAAATATGATGATATGTAAATAGGAGAAGTTGAGAGTGTAAAATTCTTGGGATTACAACTTGATAATAAATTCAGTTGGGAGCAACATACTAACGAACTGCTAAGGTGCCTAAACAAGTCTGTGTTTGCAATGCGAATGATGTCAGACATAGGAGATATAAATATAAAAAACTGGCATATTTTGCTGATTTTCACTCCATTCTGTCATATGGTATCATATTTTGGAGTAACTACCCAAACAGAGGAAAAAAAAAAGTTTTCGAGTACAGAAGCGTATAATAAGAGTAATGAGTAGTGTAGATCCAAGAACTTCATGTCGAAACCTATTCAAAGAATTGGGCATATTAACCACAGCTTCTCAGTATATTTATTTCTTAATAAAGTTTGTTGTAAATAATACATCTCTTTTTCCAACTAACTGCTTAGTACGCAGTATCAATACTAGGAATAAGAACAATGTGCATAAAGATTTAAAATCACCTACTCTTGCCCAGAAAGGAGTCCAATATTCAGCAACGCATATTTTCAATAAGGTACCAGCAACCATTAAGACTTTAGTTTCAGACAAGGCACAATTTAAACATAATTTAAAAGAATTTTTGGTGGGCAACTCCTTCTATTCCATCCATGAGTTTCTCAACATTTTAATGAAAATTTATTATACTTTAATTTTTGACAATACTTGGTTGTAACAGCCAAGGAACTACCTACTGTGTGAACGATGGATGTATGGAAAGTAGATGTAAGTCTTAAGTCTGTAAATAGTGGAAGTTTAATTTTAAATCTTGTACATAATCTGACTGTTCTTAACTGAGGATCACTGAAATGAATAATTTACTTTAATTTTTGACAGTGCTTGGTTGTAATAGCCAAGAAACTAGCAAATATCTGAATGATGGATTTAATGAAAGCAGATCTAAGTATTAAACCTGTAATTATTAAAACTTTAAATTTAATTCATGCACATAATTTTACTGTTTATTGACTGAGGATCATTAAAATTAATGAAACTCAAGTTTTTCTAATTACATTTTTGTAATGTGTTTATCTGACATGTTCCACACCCAGGAGGATTCCCTCTTTTATGGGTCTATGGAATGAATAATTAATCTAAACTAGTGGACGAAAGCAGGGTGATTTATTTACCTTCCTAAGAGAGAGGCAGAGCAATGCTACTGTGATTTTTCGCCTCCTCGAATTGCCGCCTGGGTTAACCGCGGATTCTGCCGTTGTGAGGCACTATGTAGCCCCTTCTCCATGAAACCCCGATGACGGCCCGAGCGCGCAGCCCTGCTCTGCCACACGCCACATTCCTGGCTGCACTTGCTGCCCGGTTATTTCCAGACGTGGAGCGCCGTGTTTCCGGCCGTTTTTTATAGGACATAAACTAAGCGCACCGCCTGCAAGGGACGGGTCGCCGTAATACCCCGGCGCGACCCGCGGCTGCCCCGCAGGTCGTTACAAGAGCGCTCTCGAGGCGGTCGCCCGGCAGCCGTTTCTAGCGACAGTCTGTGTGCGGCCGATACTAACGTTCCACTTGCCGAAGATCACAGCTTTTCGTGGCGACCTGAAAGTCTCCACACTCAATTTTCTTATTCTGCCACTCTGAGGTAACGGGAACGCTCTCTTACGGACATCATCTCCAGATGCTTTTTCACTTGGTGATTGACTATTTAGCTCCATACTGTATGACATACCGTTCTATGTCACTATACTCCTCGTCATTTCTCCATTTATATTTGTATTGGTACTGCGCTGAAAATACCCTACTGGCCATTAAAACTGCTACCCCCACGAAGATGACGTGCTACAGACGCGAAACTTAACCGACAAGAAGAAGATGCTGTGATATGCAAATAATTAGCTTTTCAGAGCATTCACAACGGGGGAAGCGCCGGTGGCGACACCTACAACGTGCTGACATGAGGAAAGTTTCCAACCGATTTCTCATACACAAACACCAGTTGACCGGCGTTGCCTGGTGAAACGTTGTGATGTCTCGTGTAAGGAGGAGAAATGCGTACCATCGCGTTTCCGACATTGATAAAGATCGGATTGTAGCCTATCGCGATTGCAGTTCATCGTATCGCGACATTGCTGCTCGCGTTGGTCGAGATCCAATGACTGTTAGCAGAATATGGAATCGGTGGGTTCAGGAGGATAATATGGAACGCCGTGCTGGATCCCAACGGCCTCGTATCGCTAGCAGTCGAGATGACAGGCATCTTATCCGCTTGGCTGTAACGGATCGTGCAGCCACGTCTCGATCCCTGAGTCAACAGATGGGGACGTTTGCAAGACATCAACCATCTGCACGAACAGTTTGATGTCGTTTGCAGCAGCATGGACTATCAGCTCGGAGACCGTGACTGCGGTTACCCTTGACGCTGCATCAGAGACAGGAGCGCCTGCGATGGTGTACCCGACGACGAACCTGGGTGCACGAATAGCGAAACATCATTTTTTTCTGATGAATCGAGGTTCTGTTTACAGCATCATGATGGTCTCATTCGTGTTTGGCGACATCGCGGTGAACGCACTTTGGAAGCGTGTATTCGTCATCGCCATACTGGCGTATCACCCGGCGTGATCTTATGGGGTGCCATTGGTTACACGTCTCTGTCACCTGTTGTTCGCATTGACGGCACTTTGAACAGTGGACGTTACGTTTCAGATGTGTTACGACCCGTGGCTCTACCCTTCATTCGATCCCTGCGAAACCTTACATTTCAGCAGGATAATGCACGACCGCTTGTTGCAGGTCCTGTACGGGCCTTTCTGGATACAGAAAATGTTCGACTGCTGCCCTGGCCAGCACATTCTCCAGATCTCTCACCAATTGAAAACGTCTGCTCAATGGTGTCCGAGCAACTGGCTCGTCACAATACGCCAGTCACTACTCTTGATGAACTGTGGTATCGCGTTGAAGCTGCATGGGCAGCTATACCTGTACACGCCATTCAAGCTCTGTTTGACTCAATGCCCAGGCGTATCAAGGCCGTTATTACTGCCAGAGGTGGTTGTTCTGGGTACTGATTTCTCAGGATGTATCAACCCAAATTGCGTGAAAATGTAATCACATGTCAGTACTATTCTGCAGCGGGGTGTGTGCCGATGTGAAACTTCCTAGAAGATTAAAACTGTGTGCCGGACCGAGACTCGAACTCGGGACCTTTGCCTTTCGCGGGCAAGCGTTCTACCAACTAAGCTGTCCTACCAGTACCTGGTTTCCTACGTTCCAAGCTGGTACTGGCAGAACTGAAACTGTGATGGCGGATCGTGATTCGTGCTTGGGTAGCTCAGTTGGTAAAGCACTTGCCCGCGAAAGACAAAGGTCCCGAGTTCGAGTCTCGGTCCGGCACACAGTTTTTATCTTCTAGGAAGTTTCACATCAGCACACACCCCGCTGCAGAATGCAAATTTCATTCTGGAATAGAGGAATTGATTCCCAGCAATCGCAGAGTGACTATCGCTGTCACTGCTCAACAGCATATCTGTGGGCAGTGTTCATCCCGTCGCCCGAGATCGTTTACAGTGCTGGAAATTGTTAAAAAAATGGTTCAAATGGCTCTGAGCACTATGGGACTTAACTTCTAAGGTCATCAGTCCCCTAGAACTTAGAACTACTTAAACCTAACTAACCTAAGGACATCACACACATCCATGCCCGAGGCAGGATTCGAACCTGCAACCGTAGTGGTCGCGCGGTTCCAGACTGTAGCGCCTAGAACCGCTAGGCCACCCCGGCTGGCTCTGGAAATTGTGCTCACGTTGGATTGCACGACCATTGTCACCTGCGCACAAAGGTGCAAGTATTATGCGAGTAAAGAGCATCACGCGTGGAAATTAAGCAAAGACAATGTTCTCCTTCATGACAATGCAACACCACATACGACTAGCACAAGACAAGATTTGCTTGGAAGCATCCGCCATGCAGTACGGGTCTTGCACCATTCGGTTTGCAACTTTACGAGAGGCTGAGGAAAAAATCTTGTGGCAAAGACATTTTGCAACGTTGAGGACATTCAAAAAGCCATTCTCCAATGGTTCCCTGATCAAGGAGCGGATTTCTATCACGCAGAAATGAACGAGTGGTAGACCGCTCCGAATGCTATTTAAAAAGTAATGTAATGTGTCTATGTCACATTGAAAGTTTCTTGATCAGTCATAATAATGTATATTTCACTTTTTAAAGTCCCCTCTAATCAGCTCAACGGGGCATCGATAGAATTTTAGCGTGTCTCGCATGGGAGCAAACTTTTTCCATTCACGGTACTTGCCGTAGACATCAGAAATACTCCTTTTAACACTTCACTTTTTATCTCCGGTTTTATTTTCCGGCAGTGTTTGTTGTTCGGTAACAATGGTTTACACTGAGCTGACAGAAGTTATGGGATAGCGATACGCACATATACAGGTGGCGGTAGTATCCCGTGCACAAAGTACGGGGGTCGCCCACAAAGCAAGTTCCGTTTGGTTATATAAAACAAACGTGTACAGATACAGGAAAAATATTTATTGTAAAAAATCTACAGCTGTTAAACTACTTTTCTACATAGCTTCCGAAATTTTGTAGGCACTTGTCATAGCGTGGCACAAGTTTTTGTATGCCTTCTTCATAGAAGGTTGCCGCCTGTGTATTCAACCATGTGGTAACATATTCTTTCACCTCGTCATCATCGCTGAAGTGTTGACCACCAAGGGCAGACTTTAGGTGCAAGGAGAGATGAAAGTCGCTAGGAGCGAGGTCCGGGCTGTACAGAGGATGATCAAACGCGTCCCAGTGAAATTCCCGTAAGAGTTGTTTGGTCACGTTCGCCGTGTGAAGTCTGGCATTATCGTGGAAAACACACCTTTTGACAGTAATCCTCGGCTCTTGTTCTGTGTTGCATGGCGCAATTTGTTAATGGTGTCGCAGTAACCATGTGCATTGTTTGGCCTCGTGGTAAGAAACTAATCAACAAAATGCCTTTTCTGTCCCAAAAAACGGTGCACATGTTTTTTTTAGGTGTCAAGATTTGCTTAGGCTTAACCTTCGTTGGGGCTGAAGTGTGCCTCCATTCCATTGATTGCCGTTTTGTTTCAGGGGTGTCGTACGATACCCAAGTTGCATCCCTCATGACAATTCGAGAAAGAAAACCCTCGCCTTCTTCATTGCAGCGTGTCAAAAACTGAAGTGGACTTCCCATCCGTTGTTTTTTGTGTTGTTCAGTAAGAATTTTGGATACCCAACGTGAGCAAAGTTTTGAAATTTCAGTTTTTTCAATGACAATTTCATGAATTCGTGATCGTGAGATTTGCGGAACTTCCACAGCACGGGCACTAAGTTTAAACTCACGATTGTGCTTAATCTACTCTTCAACTGTGTAAACCAGTTCATCAGTAACCACAGACGGGCGTCCACTTCGTACTTCACAGTTCACTTGATCGCGTCCTTCATTGAACAGCCTGACCCATCTTCTAACCATTGAATCACTCATAGCATTTTGTCCGTAAACCTCGCAGATCTGCCGACAAATTTCCTTTGGTTTAACTTTCTTTGCATTTAGAAAACGAATCACATATCTGATTTCACACGCGGCGGCATTTTCAATTACGGCTGACATTATAAAGAAGCACTGCAAAGCACACACCGGCAGCAGCGATCTGGAAATGGCGTACATGTCTTCTCCTTGGGTCAGAGTAACTGCCGCGCATGCTCGGAACTGCGATCGTAGCGCTGCCGCGGATAGAAATAGAAACGGAACTTACTTTGTGGACGACCTCAGTATAAAACAGCGGTGCATTGACGGAGCTGTCATTTGTACTTAGGTGATTCACATGGAAAGGTCCCGACATGATCATTGCCTCACAATGGGAATTACCTAACTTTGAATGCGAAATGAAGGTTGGAGCTAGACGTATGAGACATCGCATTTCGGAAATCATTTGCTTTTTTAATGGTCCACGGTGTACATTTAACGACCCAGAGCAGTGGCGTTTCCGTGGAATTGTCAGTGCTGACATACAAGCAACAATGCGTGAAATAGCCGCAGAAGTCAATGTGGGAAGCACGACGAACGTATCCGTTACGGTACTGCGGCGAGATTTGGCGTTAATGGGCTATGGCAGCAGACGGCCGACGCGAGTGCCTTTTTTAACAGCACTACATCGCCTGCAACGCCTCTCCTCGGCTCGTGACCGTATCGATTAGATGCTAGGCAACTGGAAAACCGTGACATGGTCGGATTAGTCCCTACTTCATGTGGTAAGAACTGATGGTAAGGTTCGAGTGAGTTTACATAGAATGGGCTGGGACTTCTGGTACGACTGAACCGACCATTGACCGGAAATGGCTATGTTCGGCTACTTGGAGGCCATTCGCCTCCATTCAACGACGGATCTTTTGCAGATGACAATGCGCCATGTCACCAGAGGAAAACGTTCCACACAATTCGAGCGAATTATTTGGCCACCCAGATTGCCCGACATGAATCCCATCTCACGTTTATGGGACGTAATCGAGAGGTCAGTTCGTGCACAAAACGCTGCAGCGGCAACACTTATTGATAAAGAGTTGTTGGATACGCAACTCTTATATGGGTTCACCGAATGTAGTGGAAGAGCGACACGACGACGCAATGTTGCCGTAGCGACGGCGAAAGCGATCACAGCGCAGTATTTTTGCATCGTCTGCGTCTTGTTGTATTACTGTATGTGTACTGTGTTGTACTTTTCAGTGATCAAATACTACATTTTGTGGAAGTATTTTCACAGAAAAAAGTTAATTTGGTTAACAAACCTAGTAGATCAATCAGGTATTTTGACTTTTACCGTAACGTTTGAAGCATTACTAAAAAGACGTCAGCGTCTCCTCACGTAACTTATGCATCTACATCTACAGTTATACTCTGCAAGCGACCCAGCGGTGTGTGGCGGAAGGCACTTTACGTGCCACTGTCATTACCTCCCTTTCCTGTTCCAGTCGCGTAGGATTCGCGGGAAGAACGACTGCCGGAAAGCCTCCGTGCGCGCTCTAATCTCTCTAATTTTACATTCGTGATCTCTTCGGGAGGTATACGTAGGGGGGAGCAATGTATTCGATACCTCATCCAGAAACGCACCCTCTCGAAACCTGGACAGCAAGCTACACCGCGATGCTGAGCGCCTCTCTTGCAGAGTCTGCCCCTTGAATTTGCTTAACATCTCCGTAACGCTATCACGCTTACCAAATAACCCTATGACGAAACACGCCGCTCTTCTTTGGATCTTCTCGATCTCCTCCGTCAACCCGACCTGGTACGGATCCCACACTGATGAGCAATACTCAATTATAGGTCGAACGAGTATTTTGTAAGCCACCTCCTTTGTTGATGGACTACATTTTCTAAGGACTCTCCCAATGAATCTCAACCTGGTACCCGCCTTACCAATGGTATATGATCATTTCACTTCAAATCGTTCCGCACGCATACTCCCAGATATTTTACAGAAGTAACTGCTACCAGTGTTTGTTCCGCTATCATGTAATCATACAATAAAGGATCCTTCTTTCTATGTATTCGCAATACATTACATTTGTCTATGTTAGGGCTCCATTGCCACTCCCTGCACCAAGTGCCTATCCGCTCCAGATCTTCCTGCGTTTCGCTGCAATTTTCTAATGCTGCAACTTCTCTGTATATTACAGCATCATTCGCAAAAAGCCGCATGGAACTTCCGACACTATCTACTAGGTCATTTATATATATTGTGAAAGGTTAATACATCTCATAATTTCATAGAGCTAATCATCCTAGAGTCCTAGTTGCATTGGATGTATCTATTTCTATTAACAACTGTTTTAAAAACAAGAAAAATACCCTTCTTCTTGTCACTGTCTTATCGCATGTCTTTCAGAAAGTAAGCATGCCATTTTCTTACTCGCTAGAACTTCGTCACTGATTATAAAGGTGTGGAATCTCAGTGACTCGAGTAGAGTTGTCTTCATCGACGAGTCCCGCTTCGAACTGAGCCCCAATGACTAGCAAAGACGTGTCTGGAGAGGGCCCGGACAGCGGTGGGTTACCAACCTGAAGCCGTCGGCACACGGACCGTGCATCCGAGCATTGAGCGTGCCGTGTTTCTGACTCTCATAACGTGGAATAGCACGTTCGGGAGTCTTTCCGTTCGTACAAAGCAATATATAGCATGTCAGATATTCTGAGCGTGCGTCTGAGCGTTGACCAATCTGATGGCACGACGCCACCAACTTAACATGCACGGCATCTCCTTTCAGCACAGAGTTGTGAGGTGCCATATTGGCATTCAGTTCAAGCCTATACGTATACAGGGTGTTACAAAAAGGTACGGCCCAACTTTCAGGAAAGATTCCTCACACACAAACAAAGAAAAGATGTTATGTGGACATGTGTCCGGAAACGCTTAATTTCCATGTTAGAGCTCATTTTAGTTTCTTCCACCTACGCTCAATGGAGCACGTTATTATGATTTGATACGGGATATTCTACCTATGCTGTTAGAACATGTGCCTTTACAAGTACGACACAACATGTGGTTCATGCACGATGGAGCTCCTGCACATTTCAGTCGAAGTGTTCGTACGCTTCTCAACAACAGATTCGGTGACCGGTGGATTGGTAGAGGCGGACCAATTCCATGGTCTCCGCGCTCTCCTGACGTCAACCCTCTTGACTTTCATTTATGGGGGCATTTGAAAGCTCTTGTCTACGCAACCCCGGTACCAAATGTAGAGACTCTTCGTGCTCGTATGGTGGACGGCTGTGATACAATACGCCATTCTCCAGGGCTGCATCAGCGCATCAGGGATTCCATGCGACGGAGGGTGGATGCATGTATCCTCGTTAACGGAGGACATTTTGAACATTTCCTGTAACAAAGTGTTTGAAGTCATGCTGGTACGTTCTGTTGCTGTGTGTTTCCATTCGATGATTAATGTGATTTGAAGAGAAGTAATAAAATGAGCTCTAGCATGGAAAGTAAGCGTTTCCGGACACATGTCCACATAACATATTTTCTTCCTTTGCGTGTGAGGAATGTTTCCTGAAAGTTTGGCCGTACTTTTTTGTAACACCCTGTATATATGCCTGTTCTGAGCACCAGCAAATTGAGAATCTCTCGAAAACCCGTTCTTATCTGTGTGATTCGTTGCAAGAAAATAATGAGAAACATCATATTCGTGGAAAAATAATTATTGTAACTTGCGTATTATGAGAGTACGCTGTTTGAAGGCGACACACTAATGATCCACGAAAAACGCATTGTTTTTGGTACAATTTGTTATAACTGAAGTTCAATTAGTAACATAGCTACGATAAAAGCTTTTTGGAGATGTCAATACGCTACGACTCTATATTGATAAGATGATGTTTGTTAGCGTAATGAGTAGCGACACTGATCCATAATGAGATGTATGATAGTGTGGTGGTTCGCGTCTCGCCGTGTCTAAATTCTTTTTACTAACATTTGCGTTTTTATTATATTCTGATGCTTTATTATTAGCTTAATAGAAGTATATCCTATAATATTTAATATTATGTAAATATAAGTTCACCTTTTTTTTTGAGGAGTGTTTAGTTTGTTCGATTGGCTTGATCTACAGGACAGCTTGCGCTACTTGAATAAAGATATTTTGCTCCTATTTTTTTTACGCTTCGTAATTCACATGTTACAAAGATTTTGCTACTGGGTAGGGACAGTGATCAAGTAAAACTGACCATCGGGTTTTACTAAAATGTAGGAATTATGAAATAATGTTTATCTTATGTGGAGAAGTATTGCAACTTTGTATCGCATTGTTTTTAATGGAATTTTTGGAAACCTGTGTCCTTATTGAGTGGACATGGTACTTTCCTTTTCGACTTAAAATATCTACATCGATACCGAAGTTTTTATTTGTGTATATTACATATAAAACAACGTGACTAGCGTATGGACAATAGAGTAAATGTACCTTTTAGCAGAGGTAACGTGGGAGTTTTACGCGCGCCCATTTATTAAACAGTGTGATTTACGAACTAGGAACATCCTACATGGAATGTAGTCGAATTAAATCGGGTGATGCTGCGGGAATTAGGTTAGGAAATGAGACGCTTAAAGTAGTAAATGAGTTTTGCTACTTGGGGAGCAAAATAACTGATGATGGTCGAAGTACAAAGGATACAAAATGTAGACTGGCAATGGCAAGGAAAGCGTTTCTGAAGAAGAGGAATTTGTTAACATCGAGTATAGATTTAAGTGTCAGGGAGTCGTTTCTGAAAGTATTTGTATGGAGTGTAGCCTTGTATGGACGTGAAACGTGGGCGATGAATAGTTTGGACAAGAAGAGAATAGAAGCTTTCGAAATGTGGTGCTACAGAAGAATGCTGAAGACTACATGGGTATATCACGTAACTAATGAGGAGGTATTGAACAGAATTGGGGAGAAGAGGAGTTTGTGGCGCAACTTGACTAGAAGAAGGGATCGGTTGGTAGGACATGTTCTGAGGCATCAAGGGATCACAAATTTTGCATTGGAGGGCAGCGTGGAGGGTAAAAATCGTAGAGGGAGACCAAGAGATGAATACACTAAATAGATTCAGAAGGATGTAGGTTGCAGTAGGTACTGGGAAATGAAGAAACTTGCACAGGATAGAGTAGCATGGAGAGCTGCATCAAACCAGTCTCTGGACTGAAGACCACAACAACAACAACAACAACAACAACATCCTACAACTGCCGCTGGAGTGCGTTGTAATCGTGTACACCACGTTGGGGCCCACGTACCGTATGCACAAGTCGCATCATTCCTGAGCGTTCAGCAGAACGTTGAACTCAGCACGCTCAACGTTGTCGTTCGGCAGCACGGTCCGTGTGCCGACGCCTTAACTTTCGCCCGTTATACTGCCCGACAACCAGGAGTGATGGTGTGGGGTGCCATTTCCTTTGATAGCACGACCCTTTTGTTTATCACCCGCGGCGTCCTTACGGCACAGCGGTACGTCGACATCATTTTACGCCCGATTTTGTCGCTCTTCATGACATGCCATACTGGGATAACATTTCAACAAGTTAATGCCCGCCCGCCCCCAGGGAGTTTCTAATGGTTGTCTTCGTGCTTACCAAACCCTGCCTCGACCAGAAATGTTTCGGGATCAGTCCCCAAATGAGAATGATTCGAGCATTCTGGGCAGAGGCCTCCAACAAGCTTGGGATTTTGACGATCTCATGCGCCAGAGTACAGAATATGGCGAGATACCCCTCAGGAGGACATACAACAACTGAGTCAGTCGACGTCAGAGCCAATAACTGCTTGCGTAAGGACCATAGATGGACCAACGTATTATTGTCTTGCTCAATATGTGAAGCTCTTTTTCTTGAATAAATCATCCGTCCTTCTTGAAATTTTAATCATTTGTTGGTTTGTACATGCACGTCAAATCTACCGATTTCCATCCCAATTGCATAATTCCTTTGTGGTGCGTCTTTTTTTTTGTATTAGGTGTACCATTCTGTATAGTATTGAAGGAAACTGACGCATGTGCGCCACTGAAAGGTTTCCGGTGCCGCCCTCGAGATAATCACGTCACGTAGCGAAATCACACGTGCTGCACTTTGCCGACTGGAGCGGGCGTTTAGACTATCGACTACGCGGAAGGAAGTAAAATTTGAAGATGGCGCATAAATCACAGGGATGATGCGGTCAGTATGGGAACGGTTCGGTTGCAGGCCTGTTGGCGGATGGGACGGCGTCATCGTCACAGTGCGTACAATCACCGGAAGCGGCGCCGGTAACGGGACAGGCGCAGGCGACCGCCTCCAGCACACGGCCTTCAGCGGCCGGCGGTTTGCTGTCCACTGCCAGCTCCTCACGACGGCTCTTCCCACTCCAATCAAATGGTTCAAATGGCTCTGAGCACTATGCGACTTAACTTCTGAGGTCATCAGTCACCTAGAACTTAGAACTAATTAAACCTAACTAACCTAAGGACATCACACACATCCATGCCTGAGGCAGGATTCGAACCTGCGACCGTAGCGGTCACGCGGTTCCAGACTGAAGGGCCTACAACTGCACGGCCACACCGGACGGCATTTGCCTATTTTATAAATATTTGTAATACACATTTTACATAAATAAGATAATACGGAAACGTCGGAAAACAAACAACAGTCAAATACTGTTAGAAAACAGGAAAATTGTATTTATAGCTTATTGGTCTATGAATAGAACCGTACTATATAATCTGAATTTGCGATACCTATGAACAAAGCTCAAAGTCAGAGAGAGAGGGGGGGGGGGTGGGGGTGGGAGAGAGGAGATGGACAGAGGGATCAGAGGAAACGGACGTAGAAAGCGGGAAGGAGAATATAGACACAGAGAGGGTGGAGGTGATGTTCAGAGAGAGGGAGAACGAAGAGGAGATGAACAAAGAAAGGAGAGGGGCAAATGGACAGAGACATGAGGGAGGGGGGGGGGGGGGAGAAGGAGACTAGGACATATATCCGAACCCCTTACATGTGAGAAACCGTGTGCTCTCTCTTTCCTTTCTTTTCCATATCAGCAGACAGCCACAGCAACGTGTAGCCAGGTACAGCTAGCTGTCCATAAATTTCTTTGTAGATTATGCTCTGGTAAAAATACCTAACTCTTTAATGTGGTGTCTTACGGTATGCATTTGCAGACTGAAAAATAATGTCATGCATTACTTGAAAATATTATTTTGCAAGAAACTGGCGAATGAAAACAGCTAAAATACGCTGCTATCTGCTCCCGAAAGACGACCAGCGTTTAACATTCCCTTGACGGCTAAGTCGCTAGAGACGCAACAAAAGTACGGATTGTTGAAGTGTGTGAGCGGAAATCGGCTTTGTTTCAATTTTTTTTTCTCGAAAGACCCATCGCGGAGTTTGCCGTAACTGTTTTAGGGGAACCACGGAAAACTGAACTCTAGATCGTCGGACGGGTACTTGATCCGTTGTCTTCCCAAATGCGATCCTAGTCCCTGAACCTGCAGCTTCTGAGCATTGCATCACACCTCCTTGCACACGGCACCATAGAAGTGCGGAAAGCCTCGGCATGAATCATTGCGTGGTAATGCAAGATTTCATTGCGCAGTATTCGTCGCGCAACAGCTGTAACACAGAACAAAGGCAATACAGACTTAACGTTGGCCGGTATATTATAGGCCTGTATGAAGGCTGGAGTAGTTTCTACACGTCGGTCCATTGCGTAAATCGCCTCAGCAAGCTAGTGGGTTGATTCTTAGTTTATAGTAAGTTCTCCAACGAAGTGAACAGTTTCGCTTTTGTCTTCCACACGTGATCCAGGCGTAGTAAAAGATTCATCAACTTTCAAGTGTGCAGTCGTAATAAGCACATGTCCCACACTATTTGGGCCGTATACCATCTTTCCGCTTGAAGTAACAGACTGACTTGATACGTTGCTCAAATTTTAACTCCTTGAGCCACGCGAGTGACGCTTACGAAGTCACTGTCTACACATTACTGCCTTATGCTACGCGGATCTGTGTTTCCTGATGTCGTATACACACCTTTCATTAAATAGTATCTTGCGTGTTTGATGCCTTGGAACCAAGCAAAAACATCTTTGGGCATATCTATTCGCCTGGCTTCCATATCCCACCCACATATACTTCATTCTCATTGTTTAATACACGGCCCAGTCACATTAATGTGACCATGCCTGTGTGTTCAACATCAACGTGCAATAGCCACTCACAGACGGCAGATGGCAGCACTAGCATTGGAGGGTATACACTACCGGCCATTAAAATTACTACACCAAGAAAAAATGCAGATGATAAACGGGTATTCCCTGGACAAATATATTATACTAGAACTGACATGTGATTACATTTTCACGGAATTTGGGTGCATAGATCCTGAGGAATCAGTACCCAGAACAACCAACTCTGGCCGTAATAACGGCCTTGATACGCCTGGGCATTGGGTCAAACAGAGCTCGGATGGCGTGTACAGGTACAGCTGGCCACGCAGCTTCAAATCGATACCACTGTTCATCAAGAGTAGTGACTGGTGTATTATGACGAGCCAGTTGCTTGGCCACCATTGACCAGACGTTTTCAATTGGTGAGAGATCTGGAGAATGTGCTGGCCAGGACAGCAGTCGAACATTTTCTGTGCCCAGAAAGGCCCGTACAGGACCTGCAACATGCGGTCGTGCATTATCCTGCTGAAATGTAGGGTTTCGCAGGGATCGAGTGAAGGATAGAGCCACGGGTCGTAACACATTTGAAATGTAACGTCCACAACGCGAGCATGAGGTGATCGACACGTGTAACCAATGGCACCCCATACCATCACGCTAGGTGATACGCCAGTATGGCGATGACGAATGTGCTTCCAATGTGCGTTCACCGCGATGTCGCCAAACACGGATGAGACCATCATGATGCTGGAAACAGAACCTGGATTCATCCGAATAAATAACGTTTTACCATTCGTGCAACCAGGTTCGTCGTTGAGTACCCCATCGCAGGCGCTCCTGTCTGTGATGCAGCGTCAAGGGTAACCGCAGCCATGGTCTCCGAGTTGATAGTCCATGCTGCTGCAAACGTCGTCGAACTGTTCGTGCAGATGTTTGTTGTCTTGCAAACGTCCCCATCTGTTGGCCCAGCGATCGAGACGTGGCTGCACGATCCGTTACAGCCATGCGGATAAGATGCCTGTCATCTCGACTGCTTGTGATACGAGGCCGTTGGGATCAAGCACGGCGATCCGTATTACACTCCTCAACCCACCGATTCCATATTCTGCTAACAGTCGTTGGATCTCGACCAACGCGAGCAGCAATGTCGCGATACGATAAACCGCGATCGCGATAGGCTACAATCCGACCTTCATCAAAGTCGGAAACGCGATGGTACGCATTTCTCATCCTTACACGAGGCATCAGAACAACCTTTCACCAGGCAACGGCGGTCAACTGCTGTTTGTGTATGAGAAATCGGTTGGAAACTTTCCTCATGTCAGCACGTTGTAGGTGTCGCCACCGGCGCCAACCTTGTGTGAATGCTCTGAAAAGCTAATCATTTGCATATCACAGCATCTTCTTCCTGTCGGTTAAATTTCGCGTCTCTAGCACGTCATCTTCGCGGTGTAGCAATTTTAATGGCCAGTAGAGTATAAAGCGAGTCGGGGGACGCGGATAACAGTACAGTCGTTGTATTATGGAAACGGACCGATTTGTCTGACGTCCAAAAGAGCATTATAATTGGCTTTCTGGTCAAGGGTGGAAGCGTTTTGGAAACGGCTAAGTTTGTAAACAGTTCGCACGGCTGCGGAGACATGTACAGGCGAACAGACATGCAACTGTTGAGCAACTGACCACCCAGATGAACTGAGGGGCTACCAATAGCGTCTCCTCAACGACGGTTCAGCGAACGTTACCGCGTGTGGGCCTCCGCAACAGGCGCTTGGTTTGTGCACGCTGATTGAATAATGTTGTTCATCGGCGAGGAGAGCCATTACCGCAACTCTAAGTTCACTGAGTGGATAACAGATGGCAGTTGGCGCGTACGGCGTGATACGTCTGAAACCAAACGCTTGAAACAATTGTGGAAAGGGTCCAGGCCGGAGGAAGGAGTGTCATGGTCTGGGGAAAGTTTTCGTGGCACTCCTTGGATAATCTCGTCACTCGGGAAGGTACACTCGGTCAACAAAAGAATGAATCTATCCTTGGTGACCATGTTCACTCCTACATGCTGTTTGCTTTTTCTCGACATGATGGCATCTGTCAGCAGCACAATGGACGTGTCACACAGTTCGCAGTGTACGTGCGTGATTGAAAGAGTACCAGCATTAGTTTATAGTAGTCCCCAGACCACCAAACTCACCAGGTTTAAGCCCAGTCGATAACCTATGGCACAAAATGGTTCAAATGGCTCTGAGCACTATGGGACTTAACATCTGAGGTGATCAGTCTCCTAGAACTTAGAACTACTTAAATCTAACTAACCTAAGGACATCACACACATCCATGCCCGAGGCAGGATTCGAACCTGCGACCGTAGCAGTCGCCCGGTTCCGGACTGAAGCGCCTAGAAACGCTCGGCCAAAGCGGCTGTGCGTACTGTGGATCTCCACGCGCGAAACCTTGGGCACCTGGCCACGGCACTAGAGTCGGCATTACTTGACATTCAGAAAGGGGGGGGGGGGGGGGAAGGTACCTTTTGGTACCTCACTGACTCTCCTCGTGCACATCACGCAGCGGTCTGCACTGCAAACGGTGGTCACATTAATGTGATTGGCCAGAGTAATTAGCCCTTTCACTTCAGTCATTCCTGATAAATTTTTTTGCTTCCGTGTCTCGTCTAGGTGAAATTAGCATATTGCGTCTCGCCATTCTTCACCGAGTAATCCTCAGTTTTTGAATTGCTTTCGCACAGCTCAGCTTTTTTTCTACTGAGCGGAAACGAAGTTCCATACACGCATCTTCCATCTGGCCAAGAACGAAGAACAGGTTATACAAAGTGTGAGGCATTTAAAATTTCAGCAAAGATGGCATTGCAGTATTACATCATACGTGATTAAATAATAGGAGGGTGGAACACACGGTGTCTGGCAGAGGGTAGTGTTATTTTCGAAACCATATTTACGAGGGTCACTTCAAAAGAAATGCACACTATTTTTTTTTAATCCATCTTTTATTCTACGTGTTTGAAAGTTTTACAGTGTGTAGATACATCCTTTCAGAACAATATTTTCATTTCTCCACATAATTTCCATCCCTCTCAACTGCTTTACGCCATCTTGTAACAAGCGCGTTTACACCCGCACGGTAAAATTCTGGACCAACCTGTTGGAGCCACTGTTTGGCAGCGTGCACAAGGGAGTCATCATCTTCAAACCTTGTTCCACGAAGGGAGTCTTTCAGTTTCCCAAAGAGATGATAGTCACATGGAACCAGATCAGGACTGTAAGGTGGAAGTTTAAGTGTTGTCCATCCGAATTTTGTGATCGCTTCCATGGTTTTTTGACTGACGTGTGGCCGTGCATTGTCGTGCAACACCAAAACATCCTGCTTTTGCCGATGTTCCCCTATGTCAACGTAGCGTGACAATTCGTTCACTCTGATGCGTCTGTCAGCAGTCACCAATTCGTTAACTCTGCACATTGTCTGGAGTGTGTGCAGTACGAGGCCTGCCGCTGCGAGGACAATCCTCAATATTCCCGTGCCCGCTTTAATCATGTAATCTGCTTGCCCACCGACTAACTGCACTGCGATCGAAGGCATCATCTCCATAGACCTTTTTCAGCCTCTTGTGGATGTTTCCCACTGTCTCGTTTTCACAGCACTGGAATTCTATGACAGCACGTTGTTTCTGACGAACGTCAAGTGTAGCAGCCATCTTGAAGACATGCTGTGATGGCGCCACTCACGGGAACAGGTTGAACTATGTTTGAAAACAAGCAGGAAGGATGTATCTACACACTGTAAAACTTTCACACACGCAGAATGAAAACTGTATTTTTACAAAAATAGTGTGCATTTGTTTTGGGGCGACCCTCGTAAATAGCAAGGACGGAAAAGACGGCTAGAGGAAATTCTAATATCATCGGGATTATTAACAAAAGACCAAGGAAAAGCATTCCCAGAAAGAAGAAGATGATGGAAACTATTCGGAGGTGTTGAGATACGTAATACGGTTTCGCACAGACCTGAACTGGATAAAATTTCGCCGGCCGCGGTGGCCTAGTGGTTCAGGCGCTCAGCCCGGAACCGCGCGACTGCTACAGTCGCAGGTTCGAATCCTGCCTCGGGCATGGATGTGTGTGATGTCCTTAGGTTAGTTAGGTTTAAGTAGTATTAAGTCCTAGGGGACTGATGACCACTGATGTTAAGTCCCATAGTGCTCAGAGCCATTTGAACCATTTTTGGATAAAACTTCGCTTCAGGCATAAAATCTGGAGAAGTGATGAAGCAGCTAGCACAGGGAACGTCAGTAGCCTCTCAATCATTTCAGTTCATCGTAAGAGTCGGAATTCATCGAGCCAAGAGAAATGTCAGCACAAAGTTTGCAGCGAGTTGGGAGGCAGCGCTTGGGGAGTTGGTCTGCATACCTCCAGCGCACCTGCTAGCCAGACGAGGCTGGCTGGGGTGGGGTGGGCACTGCAGCGCTTCGCTTGATGAGCGGCGTTCCTGCCGAGATGGGCCGCGCGTCCCTCCCTCTGCTCGCTGCTTCAATTCCGCCCCCCCCCCCCTTTCACAACAGCACGACGTTCTTGATCTGATGAGAGGCGAGGAAAGGCGAGAGGACGCCGGGAGGGGAGGAACGCGTGCGAACTTGTAACGTCAGCGGAAAGGCGATTACGGAAGGTTCCGGAGAAACTTCCTGCCTTAAGAAAACCTCGCCATCAAATGGTATGCACGAAAATAAAACGGGAAATTTCTCTCCGTTTAACAGGGTACCTGCTTTTAATAAGGAAGGATGAAAGCGCGTTTAATTTACTCATCATTCGCATCCTCCAGTTTCAGAGTAAAATAAGTTTCCGTTCGCTTAAAGTTTTCAGTTCATATCTCTCTCTCTATCTGACACACACACACACACACACACACACACACACACACATACACAATTCCTTTCCGGGCCGAAAAAAAATGGTTCAAATGGCTCTGAGCACTATGGGACTCAACTGCTGTGGTCATAAGTCCCCTAGAACTTAGAACTACTTAAACCTAACTAACCTAAGGACATCACACACATCCATGCCCGAGGCAGGATTCGAACCTGCGACCGTAGCCCGGGCCGAAAAAAGTGTAACGTATCGAATCAAATTTTAATTTTTGTTTAAAACAACCGAACGACTTGAAATAATACTCATGAATTTATGATACATCCTTGTATATACGAGGGTAATCCCAAAAGTAAGGTCTCCAATTTTTTTTTATACGGGGTGATCAAAAAGTCAGTATAATTTTGAAAACTGAATAAATCACGGAATAATGTAGATAGAAAGGTACAAATTGTCACTCATACTTGGAATGACATGGGTTTTTATGAGAACCAAAAAAATACAAAAGTTCAAAAAATGTCCGACAGATGGCGCTTCATCTGATCAGAATAGCAATAATTAGCATAACAAAGTAAGACAAAGCAAAGATGATGTTCTTTACAGGAAATGCTCAATATGTCCACCATCGTTCGTCAACAATAGCTGTAGTCGAGGAATAATGTTGTGAACAGCACTGTAAAGCATGTCCGGAGTTATGGTGAGGCATCGGCGTCGGATGTTGTCTTTCAGGATCCCTAGAGATGTCGGTCGATCACGATACACTTGCGACTTCAGGTAATCCCAAAGCCAATAATCGCACAGACTGAGGTCTGGGGACCTGGGAGGCCAAGCATGACGAAAGTGGCGGCTGAGCACACGATCATCACCAAACGACGCGCGCAAGAGATCTTTCACGCGTCTAGCAATATGGGGTGGTTCTAATAAAACCGCATGTCATTCCAAGCCTGTGTGTCAATTTTTATCTCTCTATCTACATTGTTCCGTGGTTTATTCATTTTTCAAATTTATACTGACTTTTTGATCACCCGGTAGGTACATAGACCTGTTTATTTCTACAATGATTTACATCAGTTTATAGCTTGAACATTTAGCTATTTTTCGACATAATCACCATTTCTGTCGATGCATTTTTGTAGACGCTGTAGTAGTTTTTGTATGCCGATGTCATACCAGCTCGCCGCCATGCTGTTCGGAAAGTTACGAAGCCCTTCTTTCACCTAGTCGTCGGAGCTAAATCAATGGGACCACAATTAATGCTGACAGGTACTGAGAGACTGAAAAAACTCAAACTGGCAATTCAGAACCGGAGAAGAAGAATTTTGAGCAAGGGCGTACATTTCTCCATGACAACGCTAGCCTACACATAGCTCGGCAAACCGTTGCTCTCCTGCAACAGTTTCAGTGGAACATAATCATCCACCCACCCTATATTCCTGACTACCACCTGTTCCCTAGGTTAAAAGAACATTTGGCCGGAAAGCTATTCAGCTCCGACGACGAGGTGAAAGAAGGGTTCATAACTTTCTGAACAACATGGCGGCGAGCTGGTATGACATGGGCATACAAAAACTGCCACAGCGTCTACAAAAATGCAACGACAGAAATGGTGATTATCTCGAAAAATAGCTAAACATTCAAGATGTAAACTGATGTAAACCATTGTACAAACAAACAGGTCTATGTACTCATAGAAAAATACGAGACCTTAATTTTGGGAATACCCTCGTACTTTTCCATGTCTCCAAAAATGTGTTTTGCATTCGGAATGTTTCTTCCGGCCTCTACAACGGGCAGAGATCAGGTACTTCAGTACGGCCACATAACCTATAACTTTAACTGAACAAACATTTTCAGTTGCAGTAACCACACTAGGCCGTAGTAGCAATAGGTAAACCACAATTCAAGGCGTAAACAAGAAACATGTCTGTCGTTTCGGGAAGAATTTTAGTTTAGAAAAGTTGGTTGGTTGATTTGGGGAAGGGACCAAACAGCGAGGTCATCTGTCCCATCGGATTAGGGAAGGAAGTCGGCCGTGCCCTTTCCAAGGAACCACCCCGGCATTTGTCTGAAGCGATTTATGTAGGGAAATCACGGAAACCCTAAATCAGGAGGGGCGGACGCTGATTTGAACCGTCGCTCTCCCGAATACGAGTTCAGTGTGCTAACCACTGCTCCACTTCCCTCTGTTTAGAAAGGTCACCTTGTATGACGGGCAGAGATAATGGCCTGCTGCAGTGGTCAAGTTATTGCCTATGATAAGGCTGTATATAAATTATCCAGTTAATAAGTACTTTGAAACAAATAACATGGTGTTTGTATTAAAACAATATGAAAAAGGAGTCGCTTATTCGTGATTAATAAGTAGCTTCGTGAAATACAGGTGTGAAGCTGGACATCCATGACCCCTTTTGCCTTTGATAGTTCCAAAGTCTCTTTTATCTTAAAATTTTCCATAAATAGAAAGTTTTAGTGCGAAATCGATGTGCAATGTCAGATGCCGGTTGAAAAACCTTTCTAAAACGATCATCACTCTACGATTAGTATGTGTTGATAAAAAGGGATGTATACGAGTATGATAATTATGTCACAAGTGAATAACTAGTCACGTGTAACCAGAATGAAAACTTTCTAGTTACTCTGGTGTTACAAGCGTATGTGATAAGAATCGTGCATATAAGAGAAATATTGAACTTTTCTTCAACTCACACATTGTACAGTAGGTTCGGTGTTAGCTCTTGTTCGCTTTCGACCATCAAGTTTTGATGATTCGTATGGACGCAAAGCCTTCGTAGATAGTTGGTCCTTTCAAGATCTACCTCCTGCTGGGTTTGTCTTCATCACCCCTACAGTGTGTAATTGACGAAGAATTACAGGGAATGCTTCTTAACGATCCATGGTAAAGATATGAAGAAAAAGATCAAAATCTACATTCCGAGTTCTATCACGCAAGATACAACAACGTGAGAAGTCTGGGGCATATCCATCGCAATTAAGATGAACTAAGCTGGTTTCTGAAGACACATTCGAAGTATCACACCAGAAAGGATAGAAACCACAGCCTAATATGAAAGAAAACAGAATAAAAAAAGTAAGTTTTTTCACGACACTTAGAATATTTTTCAAAACTTCATTCTTCTCTAATGTTACCTCCAAACGTAAATCACAGTATTCTAATTACCTTAATTAGCATTAAGATTCAAACAGCCTCCAATAACCGACGGTCGCTGTAAGATCAAGTGTAGCTATCTGTCCATCTGCTTTCCTTTTACGGTTATTTTAAGACACCTAACAAAATTTTACCAAACAGTGAGCCTATTCAACATCAATCTTATTGTCAAACAACCGTAACTACTGCTACTATTACGCGGTTACAACGACGTGCATTTTTGAGTTATCCTGCACCGTCACACTGTACAAAATAATCCCTGGTTACGGAATATCAGAAAAGGTAAGGGATCGGACTGAAGGCTCAGAACGTAGGCAGATATGGAAGGAGTGTCTGGTGTTCCCCATAAAAGTGAGAGAATATCGTTATCTTCATGGTATACACACTGCCTGATATAAAAGTGAAGCACCTAGAAGACATGGTACTCTGTCATCATAACTTCATACGCGTGTCCACCATAGGCGTAAATGGTTAGAGTTGTAATTCTATGTGAGGCCACCAGAGATTAGTATTGTTCGTGTTTAATAGTCTCATCAGGCCTGGTTGGGCTGTAAGGGGTGAAAACGGCGTCAGATGTTGAGCGATCACTGTGAAGGATACGGATATGTCGCGTTTTGTGTGATACAGGGTTATCAGCAATTGTCAGTTAGACAGGGGTTCTCCTTGCGGGTTTCCATTACGAGTGTCTGGTCAGTCTTGAGATACCCAGATGTGTGGGGCATCCGTATGTGACAGTGGCCTGATGTTGCACTCTTGAAGCCACTGATCAGAGGGGAGGATCTTCGTACCGTGCATCATGCGCATAGTAACCCCTTCACGCCTGCGTCCGCCGTCTGAGAACAAATAATGGACTATTTGCAACATTCTGTGACATACCGCACCATAGGTCGGAAACTGACAATAGCCGTGATAGGGAATTACAGGTCCATGTATAGGCTGCCATTAACACCACAACACGAACGACTGCGTTTGAGTTAGTGCCGTGACCGGGAAGAATGGGCTGTTATGAATAGCGTCCCAGTCTATTAAAGTGATGAATCGTGGTTCTGCAGTATCCCGAACAACCATCGTCGTCGACGAGTAAGGTGACGACCTGGGGGAGCTCCCATTCTTCTTACGGTTTGATGATCATGAAAATGATCATGTTTGGTTTGTGGGGCGTTGAACTGCGCGGTCATCAGCGCCCGTTCAAATTCCCAACCTTTGCTCAGCCCAATCTCGCCACTTTCATGAATGATGATGAAATGACGAGGACAACACAAACACCCAGTCATCTCGAGGTGCTACGGTTTGGAAAGGCACAATGGTGTTAATTCCTCGTGTCTTGGTGTTGGGAGTCATTGGGTATAAACTGTCTGCGTGATGTTGAGGTACCCTCGTAGCCAGCAAGATCCCCAGATATCTTACCAACACAACATGTGTCGGACTAACTCGGAAGTCAGTTCCGTCCCAGTGGCAGTATCCTGGAGAAAGGACCATTTACAACAATTAAGGGCTAGCTTGCCTCAGGAGAGGATAGAACCGCTTTATGAATCCCTCCCCAATCGAATCGGTGCATACATCCAGGTTAGAGGGTGTGGAATGTTATGCCAATAAGTGGGCTCATACTGTCATATTGTTAGCAAATTTGATTCACTATCGTCGTAATCACTGAAATAACGTCATGCATCTTGTTCGTCCGTGAAGTTCGTTCCGTTTCGTCCCTCTTTCCTGGGTGCTTTGTCAGTCAGTGTATAAACGACAAGGTATACTGCATGATCGGCCATCAGTCCCTGAAATTAGACATAGCCGTCAAGATCTAGTAGTATTTGCGCGCAGCAAGTTTAATATGGAACGACCACATAAATCTAACCACGTAAAAGGCAGATTTAAGTCCAAGATTTACTGAGAGGCTTCTAACGCAATGTAACTCACCTACGACGGGGCCGGCCGGTGTGGCCGAGCGGTTCTAGGCGCTTCAGTCTGGAAGCGCGCGACCGCTACGGTCGCAGGTTCGAATCCTGCCTCGGGCATGGATGTGTGTGATGTCCTTAGGTTAGTTAGGTTTAAGAAGTTCTAAGATCTAGGGGACGGATGACCTCAGATGTTAAGTCCCATAGTGCTCAGAGCCATTTGAACCATTTGAACCTACGACGGGCGTCACTTTCAAAAGAGACATTGGAGCAATTCTTGAGTACTGTTCGTTGGTCTAGAACTTTTACCAAGTTGGATAAACGAAAATGATAAGAGAAGATTCGAAAAAGAGCTCCGCCCTCCGTCTCGGGTTTGTTCAGTTGAAACTCAACCAGGAGAGACTATCAAAATTCCATAAACCTACGTTCAGTGCGAATTGAGAACCGTACTAGGCCTACTAACAACAGCTCTTACCTTGCGTAATGTCACGTCGGTCAAATTAGAGAAATTCGGGCATTTACGTAGGGGTATCGACCGTACTCCTTCCTGCTTTCCATTCGCGATTCGAATAGGGAGATTGGAGAAGAAGGGAGGGAGATAGTGACCGTGGGGGGGGGGGGGGGGGGTGACTCCGGTTTCGGTACACAGTGCCCCCTCTGTAGCTTGCAGTACGGTGGCTGGTGGAATACAGACGCAGAAGTGTGGGTTGGCGATCCTGTGTGTGTGTGGGGGGGGGGGGGGGGGAGGTCCGCTTTCCGCATTTTGTTACGCTGCTCGACGTCCTAATCGTCACACACTCGTATTTCAACAGAGTGACAATTGAAGAGCCAACTGTATGGTTTTTTTCGGGATCGCAGCAACTGGGTAACCTTCCTCTGGATGCTGTATCAGTAGATTCACATATATCACGAGAGATCAATGCATACCCACGCTTCGTTCCAGAACGGGACCACCAAATCAGGTCTGAGAGCAAGCCACTTGTAACGCAGTGCTATAAAGCACTGATAGCGCTGAAAGCAAGTAGTTTACCAGAAGCAAGTCTGATTGCCACACAAGAAGCTATTGGAGGGCATTCTTTCTATTAAGCAAACAGTCTGGGGCTATGTAGGCGTATAGAGACTACATAACCACAGAGCCTGTTAATATTCGTACTGATAAATGTTGCGTGTTCGAGGAATACGAGAAATCATTTAGGGATAAAACGATTTCGACGGGTGACTGCCATCTTCGACAGTTCTCTCTTCGGTAAAAGGAAAGAAAGGCGCCATAGTTATCGAAGAACTTCCATTAGCCGCAGTCTAGCTTCCGCATTGTAACTGCGTTTCACGGCGGCGAACGCGCGGCTTACGCACTCTATCGACTTAATCTAATAAGAGAGCCGCAGCGCTCACAAAGCGGCTGCCGGCGCCAGGCTATCTGGCTGATTTACTGCCCGGAATGCCTCGGCGTTGTCGCCCTCTCGACAGTGGCGCCTCTAGCGGGAGGTCGCACAGTGGCGCCCAGCATCTAGCGCCTTTCACTCGCCTACGCTCTCTTCTCTGCACTGGCGTATTTAGTTGGACGCATGTGGACTGCACTGATGTGACAGAAGTCATGGAATAGCGATATGCACATATACAGACGACGATAGAACTGCTTACACGAGGTATAAAAGGGCGGTGCATTGGCCCAGCTGTCGTCTGTATTCAAGTGATTCATCTGAAAATGCTTCCGACGTCATTACTGCCGCACAACGGGGATTAACAGACTCTGAACGCGGAATAGTAGTTACAGCTAGACGCATGGGACATTCAGTTTCGGAAATCGTTACGGAATTCAACATATCGAGATCCACAGAGCCAAGAGTGTGCCGAGAATACCGATTTTCAGACATTACCTCTCAACACGGAGAACGGCCTTCACTTATGGACCTAGAGCAGCGGTTTTTGCGTAGAGTTGTCAGTGCTAACAGACAAGCAACACTGCGTGAAATAACCGTAGAAATCAATTAGGGAAGCACGAAGAGCGCATCCGTCAGGACAAAGCGTCAAAATTTGGCGTTAATGGGCTATGGAAGCAGACGACCGACTCTAGGCCCTGCACAACATCGCCTGCAGTGCATCTCCTGCGCTCGTTACCGTACCGGTTGGACTCTAGACGACTGGAAAACCGTAGCCTGGTTAGACGAGTCCCAATTTCAGTTGGTGAGAGCTCATGATAGGGTTAGAGAGTGGCGCAGACCCCACAAATCTATGAACCCAAGTTAACAACGCACTGTGCAAGCTGTTGGTGGCTCCATAATGGTGAGGGCTGTATTTACATGGAACAGACTGGGTCTTCTGGAGGTTCGGCTACTCTGAGACCATTTGCAGTTGTTCGTGGACGTCAAATTCCCTAAGTACTATGAAATACACTACTGGCTTTTGAAATTGCTACACCAAGAAGAAATGCAGTTGATAAACGGGTATTCATTGGACAAATATATTATACTAGAACTGACATGTGATTCCATTTTCACGCAGTTTAGGTGCATAGATCCTGAGAAGTCAATATCCAGAACAACCACCTCTGGCCGTAATAACGGCCTTAATACGCCTAGGCATTGAGTCAAACAGAGCTTGGATGGCGTGTACAGGTACAGCTACCCATGCAGCTTCAACACCATACCACAGTTCATCAAGAGTAGTGACTGGCGTATTGTGACGAGCCAGTTGCTCGGCCACGATGGACCAGACGTTTTCAATTGGTGAGAGATCTGCAGAATGTGCTGGCCATGGCAGCAGTCGAACATTTTCTGTATCCAGAAAGGCACGTACAGGACCTGCAACATGCAGTCGTGCATTATACTGCTGAAATGTAGGGTTTCACAGGAATGAAGGGTAGAGCCACGGGTCGTAACACATCTGAAATGTAGCGTCCAGTGTTCAAAGTGCCGTCAATGATAACAAGAGGTGACCGAGACGTGTAACCAATGCCACCCCATACCATCATGACGGGTGATACGCCAGTATGGCGATGATGAATACACGCTTCCAATGTGCGTTCACCGCGATGTCGCCAAACACGGATGCGACCATCATGATGCTGTAAACAGAACCTGGATTCATCCGAAAAAATAACGTTCTGCCATTCGTGCACCCAGGTTCGTCTTTGAGTACACCATCGCAGGCGCTCCTGTCTGTGACGCAGCGCCAATGGTAACCGTAGCCATGGTCTCCGAGCTGATAGTCCATGCTGCTGCAAACGTCTTCGAACTGTTCGTGCAGATGGTTGTTGTCTTGCAAACGTCCCCATCTGTTGACTCAGGGATCGAGACGTGGTTGCACGATTCGTTACAGCCATGCGGATAAGATGCCGGTCATCTCGACTGCTAGTGATACGAGGCCGTTGGGGTGCAGCACGGCGTTTCGTATTACCCTCCTGAACCCACCGATTCCATATTCTGCTAACAGTAATTGGATCTCGACCAACGCTAGCAGCAATGTCGTGATACGATAAATCGCGATTGCGATAGGCTACAATCGGACCTTTATCAAAGTCGGAAACGTGATGGTACGCATTTCTCCTCCTTACACGAGGCATCACACGCAAGCCTTGTCCTGGCAGGAGTGCCATTGCGCTCAGCATTTGTGCGAGGAAGAGTGGCAAACTGCGAACGCACCGCACTTAGACGGCAGTTCAGTCGTAGTGCACACGGACAGACGCACACAATTTCTCAAATTCTCGCACTCAGTATGCTATGTCATCGTGTGTTATTTAGTTTCATAATCTAGCAACAGCTTTTCACAGAAATATGTTGATCCAAATATTTTAGCGCTTTTGCAACCTCATTACGGAGACGTGGAAACTCTACCTGAGAAGAGCAACATAAACGTTCTGGACAGTTTTAACGCAAAACGATTTTTCACTAAAATGGGAATTACCTTTAGGTGAATGAGTTACATCGGCATTTGCACAGGGGCCCTATAAACTGAAACAGCAAACGTTCTCGAGAAGAGATGTAAGATTAGCAGTGTCCACAAAATGTTTAGGAAACTACCGCAGCAATTCTTTCAACACCACGATGAATTGTGCAAACCTTACGTTTTCATTGACGCCAGTGAGCTTAGGGAACTTGACTGTGTTTGTCAGTGTGTGCCTCTTCTACAATGCGATTTTCTTTCTAAATGCATCCCCATCAAATCAGAAAGAAGTTTCTCACCTTGCAAGTCTTACTGTGGGAAGTGTGCAGTCAAGTCCACTTAAAATGCGAGGTCTGCATTCCATTACTCATGTTCTAATTTTTGTTCGAGTTTTAAATCGAAAAATCGTTCCAGGCTTGCCCCTTGACTTAAGCAAGGTATTTTTCAGTAATGTATAATGACACCATACTCCTCGTTCAGTTCCATCGAAAATTGTTGGAACTGGCAGTGGAAAAGTGTGCGCGGCTCCAGAAATTTTACTGTTCATACCACCAATTTCTTCATGAGCTGCAAGTCTGCAAATTTAGCACAAAGAGCTTCTTGATGTACAGAACAATGAATCCCATCTGTCGATTATTGTATTTTTATGCTCTTTCATTGTCAACTAAATCGTTAAATTCTTCCTGCATGTTATCGTAACGTCGTTTCAAAATAAGTTTGCAATATCAGTTGCTTATGTGACTGGAATATATATTGAAGGCTTGTGACGATAGGTCAATAGTCTGCCTCTTTTTATGCAAAACAGCCACTGGAGCAGTGAACGTTCTTCATACGACCAACAAATAGCGAAGAGGAAAATTCTGTCACCACCATTCTGCCGAACTGAAGAGAGTTGTGCCGACCGAAAGATGCATCATCACAATAGTAAATGAAATGTCGCGCTGTAATGACTACTTCCAGGCAGGAACGAGCAAAGCCAAAACAGGGTAAACCTTCTCTCGCACGTTGGCCGTGTGTGTGAAACATGCATACGACTAGAACGATGAGGAATTACATCCATCGATATATTGTCTCAGGTATCCTGCACGTTTTGCTGCAATTCAGTAATGGTTCTTGCAGGTTCTGGGGAATGAGTAAGCTGACCATCATATCCATTGAGTGAGCAATTGGCGAGAGACCCGGTGCTGTTACTGGCCAGGGCACTTGTACACCATGAAGTCCGCGTTGCGTTGCAGCAGCCGTATGTGAAAATGCATTGTCTTGCGGAAAAACAGCACGTCGCGTCCCTGTCTACGAAATGGCTGGTGACCTCCACATCATGAAGCCTGGGTGAGGAGGAGGGTGGAGGCAGAGGGCGCGGGGGTGGTAGGGGGGGGAGGGAGTTATGTGTTGTGGACAAATACAATCCGGAAGAGTCCGCTCACCATGTCTGCTCGGCGCATATGTACATTGATCACTCTCATACAGACAAAACCTACTCTCATCAGTGAAGACAAGTCAACGCTATTGCATTCTCCAGTCGACTTTTTCACGACACCAGAGTACCTTTGCCTGATGGTGTCATGGTGTCAGTGTTATCCAGGTCAGGGACACACGTCAACGTAATCCTGGTGCGTGCAGATGGTTCCCAATGGTTCTTGGTGGCACCGCAGATGTATCATCATCATAATCATCATCATCATCATCATCTTGGACAGTTTCCAGCCTCTGGCCGGGTCTGTATGGAACATAGGCCTCTCCAGCGTCTTCTGTCTTGCCACCATCTCTCCGTCTTCACCTTGGTCCAGACTTCTCCTTTCTTCTGGACGCATTCCCCTACACCTTTCAGCCATCTGTCTCTCGGTCGTGCCTTCCAGTTTCATCTCGTCTATCCTCCTGGGTATCCTCTTCACCTCCATTCTCTGAACATGTCCACACCATCTCAGCCTTGATTTCTCTATCTCCTCCTGTAATGGTTCCACCTTCATTAACTCTCTGATCCTATCATTTCTTAACCTGTCTATCTTTGTCACTCCAATACTGTTTCTCAAGAATTTCATCTCACTAGCTTGTACTCTGCTTTTCTCTCTTCCTTTCATAACCAAGGTTTCTGATGCATATGTCAGGATCGGGAGATAGTATGACTGGTATACAACCTTTTTATTGATTTGGGGTACCTCCTTGCTCCACATCAGTCTTCTCACACTGGCAGATGTAACATGTGTCCGAATTTCTTCCCTGGATAATATTCAGTCGACGACTGCTGTTTGCACAATTCACCGATCTTGCCGGTCGACTATAGAACACTAATGTCCAGAACCCGGCCTACATGTATGGGAATGTTCGACAGACCACTGCTGAAAGTAGCAACACATTACAAATACATTGTGCCCAGAATGTGCGGCGATCCATCGATACGTCTATCCAGCTTCATGCTGTCCCACAATGCAACCTCATCGAATTGGCTGAAGTTGTTCAACAAGACTATGTACTCGTTGGCAGGCCATGGTTGTACCCAAAGATGTTTGTTGCAGGCACTGTTCACCTCTGAACTCAGCGCAATTACTGCCTGCAGAGTCAAGACAGAGGGTGCACAGACAGGCCTTCTGACTGCCATCTAGTCCCCGATGACCGTCACATATACTGAGACAAAACGTTATGACCACGTACTCAATAACTTGTCAATCTTTAGAACGAAATACACCACTGATTCTGCGTCTCAGGGATCCCACAGTTTGCTGGTCGGTTTGTGGAGATATGTGGCATTAGATGTCTACGCGCAGATTATCTAATTCGCGTAAATAACGGGACGCCGATTTGGGTATGCGATGATGGCACCCGATAGCGAGCCAGATAGGTTCCATAGGATTTACATCAAACGAATTTGGTCGCCGAGACATCAACTCGATTTCACTATAATGCTCCTCAAACCACTGTAGCACACTTCTGACTCCGAGACACGGACAACTATACTGCTGAAAGATGACATTGTTGTCGAAGAAGACGTCAAGCATGAAGGGATGCTTATAGTTCGCAGCTGTCAGCGTGTTTTCGAATACTGCCAAAGATCCCATGCAAGCGCAGGAGAATGTCTCCCATAGCACAATACTGCTCCCACTAGCCTGCGTCCGTGGTGCACTGCACGTTTCGAAGCGGCGTTCACTTCGATGACGGCCTTTGTGGAGACGACCATAGAACTAGTGAAGCAAAAATTTGATTCACCCCAAGAGTCGACACGTTTCCATTGATCGACAATCTAATCCCGATGGTTCCGTGCCCGTTGCAATCGTAACTGACGATGTAATTGGGTCAACACGTGAGCACGTATGGCTGGTCTGCTGCACGCCTCCATGTTCAACAATGTATGATGAAGGATGTGCTACGAAACACTTGTGCGTGCACCAGCACTGTGTTCTTTGGCAGAGATGCCACAGATCACCATCTATCCTACTTTACAGAGCAGGAAAGCCACTAAAGTGTCATGGACGTCCAATCCATTTACCGTCTAGTGGCAGTTTCACTGTCCTTCTACCTCTTTCCGTACATGCTCACAACAGTAGGACGTGAACATTCGACCAGCTTCGCCGTTTTCCAGAGACCCCTCCATAGGCTCTACGTAATAATAATACGCTCTTTGTCAGAGTCGCTTATCTCGATGGATTTCCCCATTTGCAGCCCATATCTTCGCTAGGATGATTCCCCGCCCGTGTCTGCTGCGCTTACATACTGTTGTTACCGCGTCACGTGACCTCAATGCCACCAGGCGGCATCCGACGTCACGGTGGGCAGCGGTCATAATGTTTTGGCTCATTAGTATGTGGGCCACTAACACTACAACCCCTTAGTACACACATAATGTACCGTGGTGCCACTGAACACAGCTCTTGAGGGACTGAATATCTTTTCCCAGCAGTGTATTTGACTGATAATATTTCCAGTCACGGATTACAAGCTAGCATCAGTAATCAGGATGTAGTGCGTTAATATCAATTCCTCCCGACCTTCTGGCGCCACCGATGTTTGCCTAGACGCAGAACTACCGGATGGTGCTGGCGAATCAGTTCTAATATCATCCAGGCAAGTAGTTTGAGAAAATCACAAGATGACGAAAATAGGTGAAGAAGAGAGCCGTCGCATTCAAATTGGCATGCAAGAGAGCTAGTGCGGAAGGGGACTTTTTTCGTGGGAGTCGTCTTCGTTGAAGCACCGCAACATGACTAACGTAAGGACCAGTTCGTCTTTCCACCTATCTGGTCAAAAGCTACTGGAATGGTCAATGCCACCTCCCCCCCTTTTCCTATAAGGGTGACTACGTGAACCATTTTACTGTGTTTCCAATAAGAGGTCATTATAGAAGGAGCACAAGATCGGATTAGGAAGAAACATCCCGGCTTTCGCCGTAAGCTATTTACGTAAACCACGGAAAAACCTAAAACCGAATGACACGACGGGCACTTGAACTCCAGTCCTCCCGAAGACGAATCCAGGGCCTTACCACTGCACCACCCGTCTCAGTACAGAGAGAGCATGAAACTCAGTACAGCCAGATGAACAACAAGTCATTTCTAGCTCATTATCTTGCCTGTAAAGCTTTTACGGCTCTGTACTTCAGTACTGCAATAATAACGTGAAACAAGAGTAGCTATTCGTGTCCAGGAATTCGCGTTCTGTCTAGCAAACATCTCATCTTGCGACATGACTTTCACCATCTCGTGGCGTCGTTTGTGCTGTAATTGTGCAGTGACTACCTAGTTGCTCAAGCCGCTGGAGCGTTTTCGAACATGAAGTACGGCAACTGGTTTTACTAGGTCTTTTGCTACGATATATGCCGTTATTGCTAACGGAACACAGGTATGAAATGTTGTGGCCGTAATATGTGCCCTTGCAGTCCGACAAGACAAAACATTTGCCGGGCAGTTGCCGTCGTGAGCAAAGTATGCCGGTCGATTTACAAACACTTGTATTATGCATAACTTGTCCTTGCCACCGTACAGCTTAAGCTGCAGAGCTAGCTTTGATTTATCACTTCCTTTCTTTCTTGCAACACGAACAGTGAGCAGTGAGCAGTGGTTCACCTTACATGAGTCAGCTGCAAAACGGATTCAGAATGTTGCTGTTCCTCGACGCACAGTGTTGTTTTTATCCCGGTAAAGAATCGACGTACCAATTATGTACTACGGCGTCTGCTACTTATCAACAGTGTAAAGTTTGTTGGAAATGATTTTGACTCATCTTTACAGTTACAATGAATCCAGTCCTATCGGAACTTTTGCTCAATTAACTAACTAGACGATTATATCTTAATTCTGACTGGGTGTGAATTGGTTTTCACTCGTAAATCATATCTTTTATAGATGTGGATGTTCGTAGAGTTTTATAATCATCGGATGCAACTGTTTCACAGATATAATTTTCTGCTTATAGATCGATATATTCTCACACTTCGATCTTACACTATGAAAATTAGATGGCAAATAATTAATACTACAAGCTCTTTAAACAAATTTACATTATACTTACTATTTTTACCATAGAGTCTTGAATGCAGACAAATCATATGCTTCTGTTTACAATTTTATTTATTTTACCATCGATATGTAATCGACATTACAAATTTTATACTTGCAAATTCTGCACCCTCGGTAGTATATATTATTACAAAAAATAATAACGTAACTACGTACCTTCAAGAGAGATTTTATAAACTAATATGACATACAATTTAATAAACAGAAATTATCTTATTATTATTATTATTTTGAAATCTGGTATGTTCTGGAATATTCTGGAACAAGGTCCTGTCTTATATTACTTTTGTTCGGCGCCAGTTGAGGAAGTCTCGTTTACGTCTGGGTAGAATCGCATATACCGTTTTTAACTCCGCTTGAGTTAACGTCTACAGAAGCTCTGAGGAAATGTGTAATGGAGACGGGAAGTAATAAGAGCTACTGTTCTCAGGTTTTGATGCTAGATTTTGGATTTTTTGAAACGAAATGTGAACTAGTGTGGAAGGATAAATAATGATTTTTAACTCCAAGTTGTACCATTTGAAGACTCGAACCTCATACATAAGACTGGACAACATTACTTCGCCGCTGGACAGTGAAGCCACCTCAAACGTATATGAACTTTGATGCACTATCTCTCAGGCTTACAAATACGTTGCTGTACACCAACCTTGTTTTTATGTAATGTCATCGAGACTTAAATCTTGAAAGCTAAGCCAAGGGGGGGTGCGTGATACAGATAAATTGCTGCTGAACACGTGAACTATACTGATGTCCGAACGTCTAGTGCTTTCACAACTCGCGGAGGTACCACAAACAATCATTAAAAATAATTGCAACTGGGGAAAAAATGGTTCAAATGGCTCTGCGCACTGTGGGACTTAACATCTGAGGTAATCAGTCCCCTGGAACTTACAACTACTTAAACCTAACTAACCTAAGGACATCACACACTGCCCGAGGAAGGATTCGAACCTGCAACCGCAGCGGTCGCTCGGTTCCAGACTGAAGCGCCTAGAACCGCTCGGCCACAACGACCGGCCAACTGGGGAGAAAGACGAAGAAACGTTATAGAGAATGGAAGTTTAAACACCTCAAAGTGGTGTTACCTGGGCGTGTAGTAACATGGCACAGCTTCAACTTGCAGAAGACGACGTCGTTAACGGAACAAAATCGACAGATGTAGAGGTAGTTTCAGAAGTACCGCAAAGAAGTTTAACATGGCCGTTAACGTTTGCAATATACTCGTATATTAATTATCTAGTGGATAACGTCGAAAGATCCTTGAGGCTATTCGCGGATGGTTCTGTTGTATACAGGGTGTTACAAAAAGTTACGGCCAAACTTTCACGAAACATTCCTCACACACAAAGAAAGAAAATATGTTATGTGGACATGTGTCCGGAAACGCTTACTTTCCATGTTAGAGCTCATTTTATTACTTCTCTTCAAATCACATTAATCATCGAATGGAAACACACAGCAACAGAACGTACCAGCTTGACTTCAAACACTTTGTTACAGGAAATGTTCAAAATATCCTCCGTTAGCGAGGATACATGCATCCACCCTCCATCGCATGGAATCCCTGATGCGCTGATGCAGCCCTGGAGAATGGCGTATTGTATCACAGCCGTCCACAATACGAGCACGAAGAGTCTCTACATTTGGTACCGGGGTTGCGTAGACAAGAGCTTTCAAATGCCCCCATAAATGAAAGTCAAGGGGGTTGAGGTCAGGAGAGCGTGGAGGCCATGGAATTGGTCCGCCTCTACCAATCCATCGGTCACCGAATCTGTTGTTGAGAAGCGTACGAACACTTCGACTGAAATGTGCAGGAGCTCCATCGTGCATGAACCACATGTTGTGTCGTACTTGTAAAGGCACATGTTGTAGCAGCATAGGTAGAATATCCCGTATGAAATCATGATAACGTGCTCCATTGAGCATAGGTGGAAGAACATACTGACGAAACTAAAATGAGCTCTAACATGGAAATTAAGCGTTTCCGGACACATGTCCACATAACATCTTTTCATTATTTGTGTGTGAGGAATGTTTCCTGAAAGTTTGGCCGTACCTTTTTGTAACACCCTGTATAGGAAGGTTGCAAGGCCACAATACTGCAGCGAAATGCAGGAAGACCTGCAGAGGGTCGACGACTGGTGGTGGTGGTGGTGGTGGTGATTAGTGTTTAACGTCCCGTCGACAACGAGGTCATTAGAGACGGAGCGCAAGCTCGGGTTAGGGAAGGATTGGGAAGGAAATCGGCCGTGCCCTTTCAAAGGAACCATCTCGGCATTCGCCTGAAACGATTTAGGGAAATCACGGAAAACCTAAATCAGGATGGCCGGAGACGGGATTGAACCGTCGTCCTCCCGAATGCTCGACGACTGGTGCAGGGACTGAAAGATGAGCATGAGCTAAGTAAATGTAACGTTTTTTTCATAAACAGACGAAGAGATCCCCTGCAGTTTGGTTACACTGTTGGCGGCAAATCATTGGAAACCGTAACAACGGTAAAAATACGAGTGGCGGTCATTAAGTAACTTTTTTTTGTGAAAGCGGGTTGGTTTTATTCCGGATTGCAATACACCATCTTATTCCCTTTCTCTTTTGGCTACAAAAGTGTATTTTTCAACATAATATCCTTTCAATGTGAGGGTCTGTATGACTGCATGGCACCAGTCTAATGGTCGACATCAGAGCCAACGTCTTGCTGAATCAATAACGCCTCCATCATCCAATTATTCCTTCCCGCGGAGTGCATCCTTCATTGGATGAAACAGATGGAAGCCGCAAGATGCGGGATCCGGACCGTAGGATGGACGATGCAGAACAGTCCAATGTAGATTTGTGAGTTCCTCTTGGGAGTGCATATTTGCGCAAGGCCTTGCGTTGTCATGGAAAAGAAGAAATTCGTTTCATTTTTGTGGCTATGAGCACGTTGAAATCGTTTCTTCAGTTTACTGAGGGTAGCACAATACAATTCAGAGTTGATCGTTATACCATGAGGGAGGTCGAGTGTGTCAACCCTACGAACTGAGACGACCAGTTGAGCAGCGAGGTGTTAGTTTGTGATACATCAGTCAGCTATAATGAGTGTGTCCGCACGGTCCAACACTGCAAGAGTCACAGCTGTGAAAGGGCTGCCGGTACGCGGAAGATCGAGCTAGTTCATGTGACTTCGCTGCGATGATAATAAGACGCCTCGCACAGCGACTCACAGGACACTTCTAGGTCTCCATAGACATTCTGCATGCGCCTACAAATCTCTCTGATGCTCTGGGTTGCCGCGGAACAAACTCAGTGATAGTGCACTGCCTGAAACGCACCTCGGTTACAAACGCCATTTTGAAGGCTACGTATAAGTACCCCCACCTCCCGGAACTACCAGCCGGAGCGAGAATATTCCACGATGTCCCAGAAGAAGTTCCGCACTTTTTCAATCCAAATAGGCCACAAAAATGTGTTTCAATACTTATTGAAGGTTCTCGTACATTGATTTAAATGGTAACGCCAAACTTACCCTGCCTCCTCCAACATATTGTCCTCAATGCAGACAAACATCGGTGGTGTCTGCTGGCCTGATAAAATTAATTTAATAATATAAAAAGGGTAATTAAGTTTGTCGACGTAATGAACTGACCGGTCTGAGTTCAGTATAAAATACTCAGAATCTTATCAGGAGTTCGAATCTCTGACGGAAGGAGAGGATTAATTTTATTTCTCTCTCTTCCTTTCGCGCAAGCACCGGCCAGGACAGCCGCTGTTGGCCCCACCACGTGCGATATTTGTGGTAACATAAATCACTGCGTTACGGATTAGTAAACCCATCGATGAGCGGCACGTTTCGCCAAAGGATCGTTCAGTAAGCGCGACATCGTTACGGAGAAGGTCAATAGATCAACAATGTACCGTGGCAGAAAGTACAAGAGAGATTTACTTAAAATTACGAGAGCATATATTTCACAAAGTGTCGGGAAACGAATTACTTCGTTCCACATACGTCTCGCAAAATGGTCACGACGACGAAATTAGAGAATTTGGAGCCCACACGTAGGTTTGCCGATAGTCGTTGTGAACCAAGGAGCAGCTGGCCGTGGTGGCCGAGCGGTTCTAGGCGCTACAATCTGGAACCGCGCGACCGCTACGGTCGCAGGTTTGAATCCTCTCTCGGGCATGGATGTGTGTGATGTCCTTAGGTTAGTTAGGTTTAAGTAGTTCTAGGGAACTGATGACCTCAGATGTTAAGTTCCACAGTGCTCAGAGCCATTCGAACCAAGGAGCATTCCATTGGTTAAGAGAACAAGGAAGACGGGAGGAGGTAGGGGGAGGTACTGGTACCAGAAGTACCCTTTGGAACACAACAAGCCGACTTACAAAGTAATGATGGAAACTTAAAAGAAACAAGAGCGAAAAAAGATCTACAATGAATTGGGAACTTTATTTTCTTGGAAGATTCATTTTTTATTCATTTATTGCATATTTAAAGACCTGTTACCCAACATTATAAAACAGGTCGTACATCTTACAGTTTGCATCACGTAAAGACACAAATTTTCTCATCGTACAAGCAAATATTGTTTTCGACAATGAGAAATTAAAGGAGTAATAATGAGTTAAATAAAAAGTTAAAACAAAAGAGAAATTGCAAATTGGTTAAAGAAAACGGAGGATTTTAAGTAAAGTGTTACTGATTTAGAAGAGAATAAGAGATGGATAGGCGAACATAGGATAAAATAGATGGTGCCACCGTCGATAATCGCAAGGGAAAGATTCAGAATTGCATCGAGCCTTTTTCTTTCGATTCATATTACAAATTTTATGTATAATTTATATGTTAGATGTTAGTTTCGTTAATTAATTATCCTTATTAACTGAATCTTAGACAAGAACAGCCGGTTGCTGCTTGCAGACTACTATGAAATACACTTCAAGAATCATTACTATTGTAGTTATTTACTGTCAGTACTTTATGGGGCTTTTCAGGAAGGCAGCCATCCCGTTATGCATTTCTGACCAGGATTTTCTGTATTTGAAAATTTCTACGCGACTGCGTTTGTATATATTGCTGTCTACCATTATTTTACGTGTTTATGTAGTTCTGCAGCTTCGTTTGTGTTATGTTTTACCTTGTCTTAGTGTGTGAATCCTTCATCTTTTTTTCCGTATCACTGTATAATGTTTCATTTTTTGTATCATCGCTGCTATCAGTTAGTGTTGTGATTATGTTTGGTATGGGCACGGGTCGATACGACCTTTCTCTTCCGTAATTGTCTTTTCTACAGGGTGAAAAGTATTTAAACCGACAAACTCTGGGAGGTTGTAGGTGACATCAAAACAAATATTTTTCCCTAATTTCATTTTTTCCTATGAGGATTATTTAAACCAGTGGACGCCGTATTACGCTCCTCATTTGTTAGACGCCGTATTACTATCTTCAGTTGTTAGAGGGCGTATTACGCTCTTCATTTGTAGGCAACTGCTGTCAACCAGTGTAGTAGTGCATTGTCTCTGTTTACGAATGGAGCGATACACCTGGAGTGAGTACACTGATATGGTTGGTGCGTACTATGTAGTGCACCACAACGGACGAGCTGCACAGCGGGTTTATCAACAACAGTATCCTAATCGCCGTATCCCGTATCATAGGACTTTTGCTGCTGTGTACCAACGTCTGCGTGAGACCGAGTCATTTAGCAGATTACTTGGACAGGGACGCCGTCGCACGGTAAGAACGCTGCAATTTCAGGAACCTATCTTCCAGCATGTGGAGTGGGATCCTTCAATCAGTGCGGTTCTTCGTTAATGTGTGGTCGGTGTTGTTGGGAACTGTTTAATTGGACCGTATCTACTACCTAGGCCATTAAATGGCGGGCCCTATTACAATTTTCTCGCCAGAGCATTGCCAGAATTGCTGGAAGACGTCCCGCTCCCTACAAGACAACGGATGTGGATCCAACATGACGGGGCGCCGGCACATTTCGGTCGTCGTGTGTGTTGATTCCTGGACCGACGATTCCCAGAAACGTGGATTGGCAGAGGTGGTCCTGTTCCATGGCCTGCTCGATCAGATATGTCCCCTCTGGACTTTTTTGTATGGGCCTAGATGCGCAACCCTGTTTACGCAACTCCTGTTGCATCAGGAGAGGATCTGGTTGCCCGGATGGTATCAGCATCAGGAACAATTCAGGATACTCCTGGGGTTTTTGCCTGTGTCAGACAGAACATGATCCGACGGTGTAACCTTTGTTTACGTGTCAATGGAGGCATTTTTGAAAATCTAATGTAACTGAAAGTGGGTTGTGATAATGTGTTATCTCTTGGTCATAAAAAAATGGAAAAGTGTTTGTTGGTTTAATTACTTTGCGACCAGAGAAATCTTCCTCCACCGGTTTAAATACTCCTCATAGGAAAAAATGACATCAGGGAAAAATATTTGTTTTGATGTCCCCTACAACCTCCCAGAGTTTGTCAGTTTAAATATTTTTCTCCCTGTATTCAAGAAATAGTGTCCGTTGTTCTGTTTAGGTCTGCCAGTTGATCCCCATTACTGAAGGAGTTTTAGGTGCTTTGGGAGATGCAACCTCTGCGTTGGCTAGACGAATGGAGAGCAGAGGCGCAGCTGAGTAGGGACCTGGAAGTGCGGAGCCGGGATTCGGAGCGCGTGCTCGATACGCCCGCTGGAGTCGTAGGTGGGCCATGACTCCGGCGCCGCTGCCAAATAGCTGGAGTTGTTGGCAGCCACTCCACACGCAGCCCGCATTAAGCTCTCCGGTCGTCGCTCTGTATTCACGGCTGCAGCCAGCTACGTAACGGTACGCACCCACGTTTCTTGCCTGAGGAAATTAGATGGACGGAAGGAACGACAGACTTACGCGGAACTGCGGGCCTCGTACCTCTGTAAAGCAAGCACGTCTCATTGGAACGCGCCTCATGTTTTATGGAAAAACAAAAGTAATGAGAGCCACCCGTTTCAGTAAAATACCTTGATAACCAACGTGCACTTCCAAAACTACCCTTATGGATTAATCCTTATCGTAACTCTTGCATTGAACTAAGAGTAACTCAAATTAGACTACATAAACAAGATATATGTGTTACTAAACGGATAATGCAGTTTGCGCCACACAATCACAGTTGCAAAATGGTTCAAATGGTTGTGAGCACTATGGGACTTAACATCTGAGGTCATCAGTCCCCTAGCAATTAGAACTACTTAAGGGGTGTAGGACGTCAGACGGGCCGACTTGGAGCAGGACAGCCACCACAGGACATTTTAATTTCCACTGTCTATACTTTTACAAATAAATTCATAACACTTTGCCAGCATGACCAGAAAGGATTCAGGATTCATACTCATAGCAGTGGAAGTTCAAAAAAGTCACAAAACAAATTTTTTTAGCATGTGAAGTTTCATCGTTTTTTTCACTTACTATTGGCTGCATTTGTTGCTATAGGTACACTTTTCTTCATAAGTAAGAGACATTCTTCGATGAATTTTGCACAGAATGTAAACCATACTCAAGGAAGTATGAAACTCTAGAGTTTATTTAATTTATGAAAAACTGAATGAGCTGTTACATTTTAAAATTCATGTTTAGAAAAAAACTCAAATTTTATAGTTAATTACCTCAATTTTTACCACAGTTTTTAATAGATTTGGAAAATTTTGCAGTTTAATACACCTGTAAGTATGGTTTGTATGCTGTGCAAAATTCATCGAAGAATGTCTCTTACTTATGAAGAAAAGTGTACCTATAGCAACAAATGCAGCCAATAGTAAGTGAAAAAATGATGAAACTTCACATGCTAAAAAAATTTATTTTGTTACCTTTTTGAACTTACGCTGCTATGAGTATGAATCATGAATCATTTCTGGTCATGCTGGCAAAGTTTTATGAATTTATTTGTAAAAGTATAGACAGTGGAAATTAAAATGTCCTGTGGTGGCTATCCTGCTCCAAGTCGGCCCGTCTGACGTCCTAACCCCCATAAACCTAACAAACCTAAGGACATCACACACATCCATGTCCGAGGCAGGACTCGAACCTGCGAGCGTAGCAGCAGCGCGGTTCCGGACTGAAGCGCCTAGAACCGCTCGGCCACAGCGGCCGGCAATCATAGTTGCAGGTGGCGCATGTAGGGGCTTCCGGGAATACAGAATTTTTATTTTCACCCCAGATTAGTATTATAATGCGAAAGTAGCTCTCCTGTTACGTTTTCACGACTAAATTGCTTAACTGATTATGATGAAATTTGGTGTGGAGGTAGCTTGAACCCTGAGGAAGAACATCGGTTACTTTAGGAAGAAAGTAAAAAAATCGACGCCTACGAAGGTATGGGATGAAATGCTCTTTTCTGCATCAGTGAAGATAAACCAAGTTAAAAATTATTAAATATTGTTGTATGATTTATACGTTGTATAATGCATAACTACTTCAATAGAACGCACCGTAGATGCGCGCTCCTAAACACGCCCCTTTGCACGCACTGATCGACCTAAACGGGTAGGCACGTGGGAATGGCTGACGTTATTGCACGTGTACACATACATATCTACACCACTGTATAGCCAGATACTACCATTGGTCATCATAACGAAACTACTGTTATTCGGGCACAGCCTCGATTGAAAGCGGGAAATTAGAATGAATGGGATACGAAGATCCACCAGTTCATCCTAAGTCACACATTTCTGTAATCAACCCTAAACGGCGCTTGAGACTATGTAAAGAGTGACAGCACTGGACAGTGGATGATTGGAAACGAATGATTTGGAGCGATGAATCAAGGAATCTGATCGAAGGGTTCGGATTTGGCAAATGGCTGGTGAATGCTGCCTGTGCAATGCGTAACGCCAAGAGTGAAGTACGGAAGAGGTGCTATTATGGTGCGGACCTATTTCCCGTGGTTAGGGTGTTGTCTCCCCATTGCGCTAAAGAAATTGCTGAATGCGGAAGGATATGAACACATTTTAGATCATTCTGTTGTGCGTACCTTAGACGAAAGATCCCCGATATGGACTGGCCTGCATACAGCGCCGATCTGATTGCAATGGAACACATTTAGGGTGAATTTGAACGTCGATTTCGCTCCAGACTCTACTGTCCAAAATCACTAGCGTCACTTTGCACATAATCTAGAGGAAGCAAGCACAAAAGTACAAACGTGATGAATAAAATTATAGCCATCGCTAACAGATAATACCGACTTCCCTTGAAAACAATCAGAGCGTATTACCAATCTATATTAGCATCAGTCGTAGGATATGTTGCGAGCGTTTCAACCCATAGATTGCAGCTTGTGAAGCCAGCTTCATTAGTGAGAAGAATTCAGCGAGGATTGCTACTAAGATTAATGGGAGTCTACTGCACTACCCCGAATGATGCTTTGTTAATAATTCTCAGAATCTGCCCAATGCCCTTGGAAATTAGGTCAGAAAGTTAATGAAAAGGAAGTACGAAGGTTGGTTGGAACTGATGCCAATATGAAAAAGTTAATGAAAGATCACATATTACAACTGTGGCAAAATGAATGGGGTAATTCAGGCAGAGGGAGGAGAATCTACGAATTTCTCCCTGACTTCAGGGAGAGACTAAATATAAGATTCCTTAACGTTTCGAGTGGATTTATAGATTACGTGACTGGTGATGGCCTATATGCTACGTACCTGCGCAAAATCAAAAGACAGGGGAATGGTAGCTGCACCTGCAGCAGTGTAGGACTGTCAGAACACACATTGTGGGACCCCACGTTCTACGAAGATGCGGCGGGTAATGGCTGTCAGGCGTTAAGGATGTTAGAGCCCAAAGCAGCACTAAGGAGCGAGTCTATCTGGCGTACCTTGGACGATATTGCACCCACAGTATCCAGAAAGGCCAAAGAAGACTTTGCGAGGTATTTAACCGCACGTCAGCATGCTGCCATCCCGGCTAGACAACATACTCTGCAGATGGAGAGAACACATCTGACGTTGGCGAATGGAGTAGTTTCTCAAGAACTTACATTGCGCTAGTGCAAGTGATCAGGGAAGTGTTGATTCTAAGACACAACAGTGACTAGTGGAATTGCATTTTAGTGCGGAAAAGCTGCTGACGTGCTGCCCGACGCAAGTAGAATCCGGCAGACAACGGTTATTGACCGGGGTAGTATAAGGGTGGATCCAGTAGAGGACACAACCATCAAAAAGTTACATGCACCAGAATAAAAAAAAATAAGAAAGAGAACAGATTATTTAGTGCTAACAGTTGTATAAGTAGTTGGGTAACGGTTAAGAATTTTATTATAGTACACTACTGGCCATTAAAGTTGCTACATCAAGAAGAAATGCAGATGATAAACGGGTATTGATTGGACAAATATATTATACTAGAACTGACATGTGATTACATTTTCTCGCAATTTGGGTGCACAGATCCTGAGAAATCAGTACCCAGAACAAACACCTCTCGCCTTGATACGCCTGGGCATTGAGTCAGACAGACCTTGGATGATGTGAACAGGTACAGCTGCCCATGCAGCTTCAACACGATACCACAGTTCATCTAGAGTACTGACTGGCGTGTTGTGACGAGCCAGTTGCTCGGCCACCATTGACCAGACGTTTTCAGTTGGTGAGAGATCTGGAGAAGGAGCTGGCCAGGGCAGCAGTCGAACATTTGCTGTATCCAGAAAGGCCTGTACAGGACCTGCAAAATGCGGTCGTGCATTATCGTGCTGAAATGTAGGGTTTCGTAGGGATCGAATGGAGGGTAGAGCCACGGTCGTAATACATCTGAAATGTAACGTCCACTGTTCAAACAGTCGTCAATGCGAACAAGAGGTGACCGAGACGTGTAACCAATGGCACCCCATACCTTCACGCTGGGTGATACGCCAGTATGGCGATGACGAATACACGCTTCCAATGTGCGTTCACCGCGATGTCGCCAAACACGGATGCGACCATCATGACGCTGTAAACAGAACCTGGATTCATCCGAAAAAATGACGTTTTGCAATTCGTGCAACCAGGTTCGTCGTTGAGTACACCATCGCAGGCGCTCCTGTCTGTGATGCAGCGTCAAGGCTGACCGCAGCCATGGTCTCCGAGCTGATAGTCCATGCTGCTGCAAACGTCGTCAAACTGTTGGTGCAGATGGTTGTTGTCTTGCAAACATCCCCATCTGCTGACTCAGGGATCGAGACGTGGCTGCACGATCCGTTACAGCCATGCGGATAAGATGCCTGTCATCTCGACTGCTTGTGATACGAGGCCGTTGGGATCTAGCACGGCGTTCCGTATTACCCTCCTGAACCCAGCGATTCCATATTCTGCTAACGGTCATTGGATCTCGACCAACGCGAGCAGCAATGTCGCGATACGATAAACCGCAATCGCGACAGGCTACAATCCGACCTTTATCAAAGGCGGAAACGTGATGGCACGCATTTCTCCTCCTTACATGAGGCATCACAACAACGTTTCACCAGGCAACACCGGTCAACTGCTGTTTGTTTATGAGAAATCGGTTGGAAACTTTCCTCATGTCGGCACGTTGTAGGTGTTGGTTGGTTCAAATGGCTCTGAGCAATAAGGGACTAACATCTGTGGTCATCAGTCCCCTACAACTTAGAACTACTTAATGTAGGTGTTGCCACCTGCGCCAGCCTTGTGTGAATGCTCTGAAAAGCTAATATTTTGCATATCACAGCATCTTCTTCCTGTCTGTTAAATTTCGCGTCTGTAGCACGTCATCTTCGTGGTGTAGGAATTTTAATGGCCAGTAGTGTAGTAACATTAAAAAAATTAAGTTAAGTAAGTAAAGTGTTAATGTATTAATATAGTGTTAACCAAGAAAATGTGATTACTACTGCCTATTTTAGCTTTTCAGATAATAGGCTATAGCTGTGTAGAATAAATAAATAAAAATCACTACCTTCTCTGGTTTCGATTCTTGCGGAACAATGGGCTGCCAATCCTCCACGGACGGAGACCTCCCCGAGAGCGTCCCCAGCTGAGTTCAAGCCATCATAAAGGCGAAGAGTGGACACATGCCTTACTAATATCCGCTAAAAGGTGTTCGATCAGATACTGTGTAACAGCAGTGGCATTGCCATTGGAGGTAATTTGTAATTCACCCGCTCGTCCTGCGCAGCAGGCGAACAAGTGAGCGAGCAGAAGAGCGCCAGAAGCCTGTGCAGTTCCTCAGGAGGTCCGAGGGGTGGTGTCCGTATCGATGTCCGCACGACGAGGCAGCGGGCAGCAGCCGCCGCCCACGCGCCCGCGCCCGCGCCCGCGCCTTGCATGCTGTAAGGCGACACGGCGGGGTCGCCGCCTCGAACTCAGCGGAGACGGAGCTCGGCGTCACGCGACGGCGACACGCAGGCTAAGCCACGCCACGCCACCTCCGTATTTTTCTCGGGCTCGTGATAAAATGCAGCCGCCCGGTTCCGTCCCGCGGTCGCATTTTCGTGGGGCCCCACCTCACCGCCGCCGTAATGGGAGCTGGGATTTATCTTCGTGCCTCGGCATAACTCCTGTACGGTAATTTACGTCAGGAGCCCGCGTTACGTGCACACGCCCAAAACTCTTGTTCTGACTTACAGGCTCGTTTACATCAAACTTACGTAAATAATATTGTGCTGTGTGCTTGCCTCCTCTCGTATAACTGGGGAGGTACTTTCCGGTAATGGTATGTATCGAAAAATCAAACGGGGCGTAACTGAAAGGTTTTAAGCATTTTGGAGGAAGTAATGCAAATGGAAATTTGGAAAAAGTGTTATATAAACTTAGTCCATTAACTTCATGTCCGTGAGATTACAGTCATCAAAGTGGGAGTTACGCTGAAGATCACAGTCCTTTAGTAGTCACTGCTCTAGTACAGTGGTACATCTTTGTATTTGCCCTGACATGTTATCGACCACTTTCTATCAGTATCGGAAGTATCTCTATCTCAAGGTGTAACCAGTGTGAGACTATCTGAGAATGTAGGATGACTGAGTAATGTATATATACAGGGTGGTCCATTGATCGTGACCGGGCCAAATATCTCCCAAAATACGCGTCAAACGAAAAAACTACAAAAAACAAAACTTGTCTAGCTTGAAGGGGGAAACCAGATGGCGCTATGCTTCGCCAGCTAGATGGCGCTGCCACAGGTCAAACGGATATCAACTGCGTTTTTTAAATAGAAACCCCATTTTTATTACATATTCGTGTAGTACGTAAAGAAATATGAATGTTTTAATTCGACCACTTTCGTCGCTTTGTGATAGATGGCGCTGTAATAGTCACAAACATATGGCTCACATTTTTAGACGCACAGTTGGTAACAGGTAGGTTTTTTAAAGTAAAATACGGAAAGTAGGTACGTTTGAACATTTTATTTCGGTTGTTCCAGTGTGATACATGTACCTTTCTGAACTTATCATTTCTGAGAACGCATGCTGATGCAGAGTGATTACCTGTAAATACCACATTAATGCAATAAATGATCATAATGATGTCCGTCAACCTCAATGCATTTGGCAAAACGTGTAACGACATTCCTCTCAACAGCGAGTAGTTCGCCTTCCGCAATGTCCGCACATGCATTGACAATGCGCTGACGCCTGTTGTCAGGCGTTGTCGGTGGATCACGATGGCAAATATCCTTCAACTTTCCCCACAGAAAGAAATCCGGGGACTTCACATCCGGTGAACGTGCGGGCCATGGTATGGTGCTTCGACGACCAATCCACCTTCATGAAATATGCTATTCAATACCGCTTCAACCGCACGCGAGGTATGTGCCGGACATCCATCATGTTGGAAGTACATCGCCATTCTGTCATGCAGTGAAACATCTTGTAGCAACATCGGTAAAAAATTTCGTAGGAAATCAGCATACATTGCACCATTTCGATTGCCATAATGCCCATAATGCCGTACCATACATTAACCCGCCAAGGTCGCTGATGTTCCACTTGTCGCAGCCGTTGTGGATTTTCCTATGGAATTCGGTTAACCGGAAGAATTCTACGGAAGTGAAGCTCGTCCTCCAAGGAGGCTGCGTAAAGACCAATTGTACGGCTCATTCTTGAGTGTTGCTCTAGTGTTTGGAATCTTTATTACGTCAGATTAAAGGAATACATCGAAATAGTTCACAACTGTGCTACTAGATCTGTTACTGGTCGGTTCGATCAACACACGAGGATTACGGAAACGCTCTGTGAACTGAAAAGGGTATCCCTGCAGGGAAGACGACTTTATTTTCTCAAAACACTCGCATTTGCGACAGACTACAATACGGTTCTACTAACACCAGCATACATCTCGCGTAACGTTCGTGAAGACAAGATAAAAGATAAGGGCTTGTACGGGATCAGAGACAGTTGTTTTTTCCACCCTCGATTTACGAGTGGAACAGGAAACGGAATAACTATGTACCCTAGTGTGTAAACGTAGACAGATAAACTCACAACTTTCGAAAATATTGTAGCTATGAGGTTGACTGTATAAGCAATGATATGTTATGTACAAGCCCTTACTCTTGAGCGTCACTATTACTGAATCGTAAAGTAGAAGACCTTTTTTTTTTTTTTTTTTTTAGGTTGCTATCATTACACAGTATTAAATTACTGTTGCTGCTCAGCATATCTTGTATCTCACTTGATTTATAAATGTTCTTTTACACATAGGTGTTCGATTTTTGTACACTCCACTTCACTTACACTCAATATATTTTCGTTTTCATGCCGCATACACCCACTTACACCCCGTGTATTTCCTTTTGATGTTACGGGCTGGCCGGCCGCTGTAGCCGAGCGGTTCCAGGCGCTTCAGTCTGGAGCCGCGCGACCACTACGGTCGCAGGTTCGAATCCTGCCTCGGGCATGGATGTGTGTGATGTCCTTAGGATAGTTAGGTTTAAGTAATTCTAAGTTCTAGGGGACTGATGACCTCAGATGTTAAGTCCCATAGTGCTCAGAGCCATTTGAACCATTTGTTCCGGGATGCCTTCGTCCTTTGGTATGTATGGCGCGCGCACACACACACACACACACACACACACACACACACACACACATACATACAAAAACGCGCGAGCGCTCTTGCACTATCACTGAAACAAAACAAAGGACGATCGCATCCCGCTACATGAAAACGAAGTACACGAGGCGTCAATGGGTCTGCACAGCACGCAAACGAAAATATATTTCGTGTCAGTGAAGTGCTGTACAAACGACGAACACCTGTTGTAGAAGAACGTTACAAATGAAGTGGGAAACAAAAAAATCTGAGTAATAATGGTAATTTAATATCGTTTAACTGTAGTAATTTAAAATGTGTGAGAACTGTTTATGATCTTGGCAAACAGATGCGTATGAAAAACCACATTCTTAATGAGACCACTGAAGAAGCTTTAAAGCAAAGCGAAACGCCTACGGCCTAAATAACTTATAGTACGGTATATAACTTATAGTACTTTTGTAACTGTGCCTGCGATAAGACCTAAAAAAAAAAGCATGTAGCGAATTGGATTGACTGGCTCGCCCATACCAGTCATGGCAACGTCGAAGGGTCGAAGGGTGAGGGGCAAAGCGCGTTGAGGCTTTTGTGTCGTCCTTGCCACTGTAAAGTCTTGTACCATGGGAAGCAAGGAAGAATATGTTGTCTGGTGGCCAGTAGCCTCAGCAACACAAACATGAATTAACAGGGTTCTTTATTAACCAGAGCAGAAAGCTACTTATCTTTAAGCTAGTCCATGTGTTGTGGTACAAGCTCCTCCGTAATAGTTCATGTGTGTGTGAAATCTTATGGGACTTACCTGCTAAGGTCATCAGTCCCTAAGCTTACACACGAGTTAACCTAAATTATCCTAAGGACAAGCACACACACCCATGCCCGAGGGAGGACTCGAACCTCCGCCGGGACCAGCCGCACAGTGCATGACTGCAGCGCCCCAGACCGCTCGGCTAATCCCGCGCGGCCGGGGCTGATGACCTCAGAAGTTAAGTCCCATAGTGCTCAGAGCCATTTGAACCATTTTTGAAAGTGTTTTTACCTCTGCAAACTCTTTAAAATTTCGTGCAATGTTTTTCTTAATTTTATGCAGCGATGTAAGTATGGCGGGAAGCATAAAGGAATTAGTTTCTTTATCGAGTGAAGATATCAGACTGTTAGCCGTGTAAAAGTCAAATTTTTTTCAACCATTGGTTTTAGAAAAATCGGATGTTAAATATTTCTTATCGGCCGGAACTCCGTCTCTCAGCATAGGCACCAGCACTGGCAAGCTAAATAGCCATAACAAAAGCACCCTCTGGACGGAATGCAAAGTGCTCGTTCGTAGCAGCGAGAGGGTTAATGTCCTACCTTACCTCAATCATGATCCCACTCGGTGTCAGCAAAGGAAGATGATCTGGAAGCACCGATACGCAGTACGATCGAGCGCCCAGGGCCTGCTACGCCGCAGATGTTGCGGGCCAGTGAGGAGGAGCCGTATAGAAAGATGCTACTCGCGGATGAGAAGGAGACGCGCGGGATGAACCCTGCCCACCAGTAACGAACCTGCACGCACAGTGTCAGCAGAGCGGCAGGTGGCTACAGACTGGACCCGTCCGACTGCGTTACTGCGGAGGTGTCGAAGGGTTGTCGCGCACTGTGGCACGCGCGGCGGGGTCGGGTTCCGCAGACTCGCTTCGGGATTCGCTCGGCCACCGACCGCCTCGCAGAGGAAGCCCGCGTGCGTGCGTGACAAAGGCGCGTAGCGGGGGAGGGTGGCGGCGCGCGCTCAAAGGACGGCGCGCCGCACACAGCTGAGTACCTCTGGAAAGGCGGAGCCGGCGCCTGCCGGGCTGCCCTCAATGCCTGCGCCTGACGCCCAATCACCGCCGCACTTGTCGCGCCGTTTTCACGCTGGCAGATGGCGCGCGCGTTTGTTTGCGGTAATGAGGTTCACTCCGCCTCGTCTGTGCACACTGACAGTTTCACTTTCTCTTCACGGCCATTCCGCTGTCACAAAGCTTAAAGCTAGGTACCTCTTCCAGGGACCTACGCCTTCCTTAAGAGGCAGCGCACAGTCTGGATGGAAGGATCTTAATTGTGGTCCCTCTCTTTTGAGCCCAACCCGACGGATACCTATGGTAGATCGGGGAAAACCACCGTTCAGGCTGTGTTGCTAGCGGGGCCGGAAGGTGCTAACTGCCACACCAAGTATCATTACAAGTCTCATTGGCTCAGCATGAATTGTTTGTACAACCAACCTACACAGCCTATACCTCAACCTCCACTACACTAATTACTTCTGATCTGAAGCTTAAAGTTAGGCACCTCTTCAAGGGACCTACGCCTCCTGGTGAGAGGTGGCGCACGGCCTGGATGGAAGGATCTTAATTGTGGTTCCTCTCTTTTGAGCCCAACCCGACGGATACCTATGGTAGATCGGGGAAAACCACCGTTCAGGTCGTGTTATCGGCGGGGCCGGGAGGTGCTTGCATCTGATGTACTCTACTAGGAGCCTTGTAGGCTCAACACAAACCGTTAGCGTCATTACCTTTATTACTATTACCACAAGAACCCTTCCATTAGCAACTTTGAGCCAAGCCAAAATCAGTTGCCTCTCTATTGTGAATCGTAAATAGTTTAGCAGGCTGGACATGGAGGCCTTAGTCTCAGTTCCTAGCTTTAACATATCCTAATCTCTTCTCGTTAAGTTAGTTTTTAGGATGGTAGATGTTACAGGCATGGTGAGCGATGGCCAGCGTCTTGAGGGTCATTCCAAGACCCGAGCCGCCGCCCACAACCACGTGACGGGCAATATTATATCTATCTCCTCTCTATTCAATTCTCTCCCTTCCTTCTTTCTAAATATTTAATTCCGTTTTGTTTATTAATATCTCACTTGGTTTTGTATTAGTTATAAGTTTTTCTAATGCTCCACAAAAAAAAGATATCAAATGGATGTAAACAAATAGAGCCCGCCTCCGCGTGGCGGGACACGGGCAACGGTGTGAGTGGGGACGGGAGCCGGTGTGGTGTTACTTTCAGTCACTCTGGACCCCGGACCCAGTCACAGCGGCTAAGTGGCAACATACGACCCACCATAAGAAATTAGACGGTGGGTCATAAAAAATAAGGAGCTAGGGGGAAAAAAAAGGGTCACAAACAGCGCACAGAATTCGTTTTCAGCCCTCGACTAACTTGACTGTCAGAATATTAAGGACGAGAATGAGATTTCACCGGAATCGGAGCCAGGAACTGCGCAGGGTCTCGGAATCGGAGGGACTATTTATTACGTGGGAAAGCGAATCCATGACCTTCCCACGATGACAGCAATGTCTTGTTTCGGCCAGAGGAACTGGGAAAGGCGACGTGGGGAGGGGGTGGTGGTGGTAATAATAAGGTACAGTCCAGTACTGATACAATCAAAGCGCTGTAACGCTACACGGCAATACGCGAGCGCTTTGCAGAGTACAACAATTGAATACTGGTACTACTGTTTGACAACACTGCTCGCAAACTTCTTTTCTTATCGGCGTTTCCTATTGTTCTAATGATAGGCAACCAGCGGCCCGCGGACTAAATACGGAAGAAATTCGTGGGGGAGAGAGCGAGGCGGTAGCACTGTACTCCGCCCGGGCCACATTTTCGGACATTTCCGCCGACGCTCGGCTCGCCTCGGGCTAGCAGTGAGGCCCACGAGAAAGACAGGCGGTGGCGAGTACATCACAGCACGTGACACTGCAGATCTTATGAACGCCAGCAGCCGTCTCCGGCAGGGAGCGAGAAACTATTTCAGATGAGTTTAATAATTCTTTAACTGCGCGTTCAAACGCACGCAAGCTCGCGATCGCGCATGACAAAGTTCAGGCTTTTAGTGGATACATTTTCAATTACATACCGGTAGTAGGCAATGAAAAACTGGAAACTCCATTTTGTTAAATTTTACAGGATAGGCAAACACAGTCCTTAAAAAAATAATACGAGTGTATAGATAAAGTTGGTTCATGGGTAACTAATAGTAGAAGGCTCGTTATTGAAAGATTAGAGAAATCCATGCACTTGGAAATCTCTCTTTGATAATGGCGCTGCTGATTTTGGGAGTACGAGATTTTCACAGACAGGTGGACTTACAAGGTTTTCATTGCCTACCGTCGATACTAATTTCCCATGTGCCCTGCATGGAGTAGAGCGCTCGCGAAGTGTGGTGGACAAAGAAATTAGTGTGACGTCACAAGTCCGTATTTCTCGTAGGTCCCGGTTTGCAGCTCATGACGCGGGCCCGTGAATGTTTTGCTCAGCCCGCGCATGCACAAGCTCATTTCGCCACCAGTGGATTTGAACACTTCCTATGACATGCCTGCGGCCAGAAACCGCAAATTTACTCTTAATTACTTGTCGACTGGGAATGCTTCTTTGGTTGCCGTATCTTTTTCTGTTCTTGCTCGTATTAACGCTTGTAAATAACTTTGCCCGTTGTGAGCATGTTAGAGCTGTGCAACTGCTGGAACTGAAGGAAGTTTATAATGAATTAACTGCAACCAGTTGCTCTTATTGGCGTCTATTTTTCCTTGATGATATAACAAGATGCCTAGGATCCCATCTTCAGTTTTGTACGTTTATTTACGTGTCTTGATCATTGTTTCTTTACTAACGGCGTTGCAGTATTTTGCAACAGAAGTTTTTAAGACAGCTATTGTAAAACGTCGTAAGGAAAGAAACAATGTTCACGACGCATAAATAATCATCTGAAGATGAAACTGTAAACGACTAAATATCGAGGACGCTGACAGCAGAGATTGGCAAACGTGGATGGTAGAAAGACGTGGAGAAGGGTGTGGAGTAGTGAGATGGTTCTCCTTCCTTTCTACTTATTTTTCTTATCTGAGTAATAGAGAAACTTCTTAGGTTTTCATAGCTCTCAGGCACAATGCTTCTCCTTTTTTTCCCCTACACTGTACCTTATACTATCCGTGTGATAGTTCACCAAAGTAATTCGTAAATATGCGGGTCAAGCGCTAAGTTCAGCTGGAAAAGGAGTTCTCTTGCACTACACATGTACGAGTGTACGATTATTCCGGTATTACACTGTAATCACGAAATCACTAACCAATCAATCAGGCCCGAAACGCTAGTAGACTGGTTCAAAAATGGCTCTAAGCACTATGGGACTTAACATCTCAGGTCATCAGTCCCGTAGACTTAGAACTACGTAAACCTAACTAACCTAAGGACGTCACACACATCCATGCCCGAGGCAAGATTCGAACCTACGACCGTAGCAGCAGCGCGGCTCCGGACTGAAGCGCCTAGAATCGCCGGCCACAGCGGACGGCTAGACTGGAGTATTAACATGCCTCATTCGGTGTTGTACAAGCACATATGGTTCACCTGAATTGCAACGGGTTCGTAGCACCCAGGGTGGACAGAGAATTTACTTTGGTTGATGCCAACTACTGTAAGTGGATGTCTGTTGCAGAGAGGTGTTCGGTAACAAGTACACAACTCCTTTCTCCAACTACCCGAGCGCGCGCGCGCGCGCGCGCACACACACACACACACACACACACACACACACACACACACACACACACACACACAACTTCCGCCGGGGCTCGCCTCAGCCCTCTGCTTCGTTAGTGCCACCCCGTCGCCCCTCCGCTCCGCGGCGTCCACTGCGCCGCCGCTTCATTACGCGCTAATGGACTGACACGGTCCGCGCGACGCCGCCTCGCCGTCACCTACACGCGCAAAGTCGATACCTGATTGGGCGGGGACGTGCTCTCCTAGCTAAAGCAAGAGCACACGAGCCACGCGGGACTCGTCCCCAGTCTCGTGTTTCAGCCACTGACTGACACTTCCATCCCTCTCCGTTTTCACTGCTTTCAATTTCGCTTTCGGCACAACTTTGAAATGTAGAAAGGTCTTGAGCGCAAGTTCTTTATTAAGTGTTATGCGTTACAAAATTTCATTGTCAGACTGAAGGTGTGGAATTAAGAGTACAAGAAATTAAATGACTCAAATGTCTCCGAGCACTATGGGACTTTACATCTGAGGTCATCAGTCCGCTAGAACTTAGAACTACTTAAACCTAACTAACCTAAGGACATCACACACATCCATACCGTAGCGGTCGCGCGGTTCCAGACTGAAGCGACTAGAACCGCTCGGCCACAACGGCCGGCTACAAGAAATTAATGACAGAAAATATACATAAGTGTGCATCTAAGTATTCCAATATACAGAAATTCCAAATAGTTGCCGATTGAGCTATCAAAGAGGTAACCGATGGCCAGGACGTAGCGCTAGCATTGACCATACAGTGAGTTAACTTTACATACTTCTATACACTGCGATTAAGACCCGCCAGGATAGCCGAGAGTTAGTCTGCGTTCGGCAGGGCAGCAGTGCGCACCGCGCTCGGCCGTCCACGCCGCTGGGCGCGCGGAGTGTTTTGTTTACTTCCTCGTCACTGCGCTTCTCAGTCGAACAAGCTCTAATGGCCAACTCTTACAGGAAGAACACTCTTAAGTTCACCTTCTCAAATGAATACGCACGACCCAAAGCACTGGCCGTCGAACGCTTCCTACGCGAAGACGTGAAGATCCCCCGTGACGAGCTCATCGGCATACACCTATCGATCATTACCAGCGTCGTTTATGTTAAGATGACTTCCGACGCTGCCTGCAACGAGATTATTCAAAGGACGCGACATGGACTAAAATTTCGGCACTCCGACGGAAACGTCGGGCCTGTGGATGTCGACCATGCAGGACTTGGCCTTCGGACGATCCGTGTATTCGAACTGCCTTTCGAGGTGAATGAAGATGAAGTCATCGCGGCGCTAAGCCCGTTCGGCAAAGTCCAGAGCCACGTAGCCGAGACATGGGCACAGTTTACGACGTATCCGGTGCTTAATGGTGTGAGACAAGTCCGAATCGATCTCAAACGGCACGTTCCATCGTACATTTCTATCGGCGGCTGCCGTGCGGTGGTCATTTACGACGGGCAACCTCGAACATGTTCCGGTTGTGGCAAAGAAGGCCACGTCCGTAATGAATGCCTGCAACGCCGCATCACACAACTAAGGCCCGACGATACGAACACCGACAGAACCACGACCACCCTTCCAGTCACCTATGCGGCGACACTGCACGTCCAGCCCTCACAAGGCGCCGTTCATGAGCGTCTCTCTGGTCCGATACACCCGGAGGCGTCCCAGCACCTTGACACCGGCGATGCCGCCCGTGAACATGTCCAACAGCCGGACACACCCATGCTAGAAGATCACAAGGATACCAATGAGAGTGTTCTGGAGAATGACGACCGCATCATAGCACCCGCGGCTTTTGTACCGGAACGACGTGAATCTCTTCCTTCCTCAGACACCGAAACTCATTGCCGAAAGCAGAAGTCGCCCAAACGACGAAAAAAACGCCGCAAGACATCAGAATCGACCATTGAGCCCCCTCCGCAGGACGAAGAGATGGCACATCACTCTGACGGAGAACACGATAACACTTTCTCCTCTGCCACGGAGACGCGTCATCCACAAGACGGTGAACCGTCCAACAGAGATCGTGCGCAAGCCCCGCGCCCAGAAGCCATGGAACATAGCACGCCTGTTGTCACCGACGCAATTGAGCCGACTCGGCCAGCGCTGCCACCTCTCGCCGATGTCAAACCTGTCGGACATTTTTCATGGGCGTGTGACACGGATTTCCCACCTCCATCTGATGCGGAAATGACATCTGTTCCTCCGTTAGACCGACACTAAAATGGGGGAAGTTTCTACTGCGACTCCTGCTATTTCTATGGACTTCCAGCATCCACCACAACAATCTTCACCAGCTACGAACCTATCGGCAGCACGGATCTCCCATCAGGCGTACCGAATAGCTACTATCAATACTAATAATATCGGCTCCCACGCTAAACTTCAACTGCTCCGTGACACGCTAAGAGCAGCGGACATCGACATCGCCCTGTTACAAGAACTGAGGACAGCAACTTGGACTGGGTGTTATGGATATGAGACGTACGCCGCCCCTGCAGCTATGGAACACACAGGCGCAGCCATCCTCCTGCGAGAAGGAATTACAGTTTCCGATGTCGCATACCTCCCAACAGCGCGAGGGGTGGCCATAACAGTTGAAGGACTCAAAATCATAAATCTCTACGCCCCATCGGACACTGATAAACGGAGGGATCGCTCCCAGTTCTACGCAGAAGATATCACGTCTTTATTCCTCGGCCGATACGATCATCTCATCGTAGGTGGAGGTTTCAACTGTGTTCTCGAGCGCACAGACCAATACCCCCATTTCACCACATGTCCGGAACTTCGCTTCCTCGTCCGCCGCCTTCGTCTCCTCGACACTTGCACTTGGCGATTGGTACACGGCGACCGCCCGGGGTATACACACATCACGAGCCACTCCGCCAGCCGACTTGATAGAATATACATCTCTAACGCTCTGAAATCAGTTCTCCTCGACGCGGAACGTTGGCCGTCTGCCTTTTCGGATCATGACATCTATATCTGTACCATGAACCTACGTCGACAATCTATATGGCGCAGTGCAGGACCTTGGAAACTCAATGTCGCGCTACTGCGGGATCCTGAATGTCGACAACAGGTCACCGACATGTGGCACACCTGTGTTCAACGCATTATGCGTTACGAGACCACACTGCAGTGGTGGTTGCTGTGCGCCAAACCGGCCATCCGACGCACATTGACACACTATGGCAGAGCCAAAGCCAGGTGGAATCACCATACGACTGATTTCTACTATAGCGCTGTACGTGAACTCATGGATCAACCTCCATCCCCGGATCGTCTAAAAGAAGCTCAACGCATCAAGGCAAAGATTTTAACCTTGACCAGATGCCGTCTAGAGGGAGCTATTGTACGAGCACGCAGCAAAGATAGGATTAACGGTGAAGAACCTTCTATGCATCATATTATTCAAAATGTTCGTCGACGCCGACAGGCTTTAATGACAACTTTAGACTTACCTGATGGACGACGGCTGACTTCGCAAGCTACCATTGCGGATGCATTCACAACGCACTATAGACTTTTCTATCAGGAAGTACCTGCCGGTGCAGAGGCCATTGCTGAGGTTGCCCAGGAGACACTTGGTACTCTAAACGCAGCAGCTGCAACCCTCCTGACTTCTGAAGTGACCACCGACGACGTCCAAGGCGCTGTGGCCAAAGGGTCTCTGAATCGATCTCCCGGCCCGGATGGTTTACCTCTCGAATTTTACAGAACCTTCCAAGATTTGATGATGCCACGATGGAGGGACATGTACTGGGAACTTTTGTCCGGCGCGGCGAACCCGCCACCAATGTTCATGGAAGGCTTACTTGTAACAGTCCCGAAACCCGCAGGAGGAACACGACTCGACAGTTATCGGCCGATCACGTTACTCAATTCCGATTTTCACACGCCTTCTAGCAGTGCGACTCAAACATGTCTTACGAGACATTGTTTCCCACGAACAAACATCTTTAGGCGGCGATCGTAATATACAGACAGCCCTCAGTGAATATCGAGATGTGATCGCTGTGGCAACACACTCGCGACTGCCAGGCGCTTTAATCGCCATCGACTTCAAACAAGCGTTTGACCGCGTCAATCATGCATTCCTCAACGCAGTGATGGACCGAATGGCAATTCCCCCGACGTTCACGCAAGTGATTATGCGGCTCCTTCGTGGAGCAACGTCCAGACTTCTCGTCAACGGCAGACTTACAGAACCTATACGGATTGAACGCTCAGTACGGCAGGGTTGCCCTTTGTCGACGATGCTTTATGCCATTGCGATGGAACCACTCCTTTGCGGATTACGGCGACGTTTGACAGGTATTCCACTCCGGGATCATATGTTCCGCTGCCGAGCTTACGTGGACGACTTGACCCTCGTCGTACGTTCAGCGGCCGACGTACAAGCTGCGATGCAGTGGATTACCCGTTACAGTGCAGGGGCAGGGAGCGCTATGAACGTGGCAAAATCATGCGCCATGAAGATCGGCCGCGGCCTTCCCGCAGACAGCGTAGTCCCATTTCAACTGGTGGACACCCTTCGTTGTCTCGGGTTGGTGTACACGCTAGACATTCGCCGCACCTCGGCGATCAATTTTCGGGCGCTGCTGCAACGCATCCGGGCCAACATACAAAATCACATACTACGCCCGCTGACTATGTGCCAGAGTGTCACCTTCGTCAATACCCATCTGGCAGCCTGGATACCCCATATAGCGCAGATTCTGCCCATCACTGCGACAATGGCGGCCAGATTACAGGCGGCTTTCGGCTATTTCATTTGTCCAGTATGAAGCTCTCACCTTACCGAAGCGGGATGGTGGCTTCGATCTGGTTAATGTGAGAGCCAGGACTACGGCACTTTACACCAATACTATGCTCCGGTTATGGCAAAGCCAAAATGCTAGTTTTACTGGAATGTTGACCACCGAGCTCGCACCTGTTTCGAGACGCCCACCGACGTCTTTGGCACACATCCCACCTCCGATGTCACATATCGGCCGTTTCTTTTCGTCCCAGGGGGTATGGGGTTGTGGCAGGAAGGGCATCTGGCCACCCCTTAACTTAACCATGCCAAATCCGGACTTAACCCTGCCGACCCTGCCCACAATGCGGGATAAAGGCAGTAGCAAAAGAAAGAAAGAAAGAATACACTGCGATTAAGTACAAATCAGCACCTTGTAAAAAAATTTGACAAAAACATTTTTGCTACTTTTATGGAGGAGAAACTCGTACTAACAGCATAAAAGACCGTCGTTAGGTAAAAAAAAAAGTTACAGTGGTGGTCTTTAGATGACAATCAAAACAGGAGACAGTTGTAACCAATAACTGGTGTGGTACAATATAAACATAAAACCAATATGAGTAATGAGTAATAAGTAGGATATAAGTGTGAAGGAATAAGTTCACAACCATCACAAAATAAATGTACATAATTACCACAAAATGTAGTCAAATTATAATAGACGAACACGTAATAATTGACATAAAATCATTTAGGTGAGTCAAGATTGGTGGTAACATTGAAATGAAAGCACTATTATACGAGAAAAGAGGCATTTTTTTTTAAATTGTCTTTAATTTGGTGTTAGATCGTGCAACTGTCCTGCTGTTATCAGTTTACAACCACCACACAAAGAAATGTTACGCAAGTATGACCAACTGTAATCATTACATTAGTCGAACAAACAATGGATGACATACAATACAACCATTTAGGTAAGCCTAGATGCGTGTCACCAATTTAAAATAAAATATTACAATTTTTCTTTATTTTATATTGAAACGTGGAGGTGTAATACAGACATGTATAACAACTCTCTTTAGTTAGATACATGGGGACATCCAAACGTCCTAGCATATTGTGGTCGTAGATGTAAAGTTAGGATCATTGGTTGACAAAAAACTGCTGCCTTGGCAGTCATTATAGCGGTCACACTGTTTCGGGGTTAAGGAGTCCGTTCGGACTTATAAGGAATGCACTGCGAACGTGTACAACAGTATGGAATTGCAGAGCTATATATAACAAAATAAGGTCGTTGAATTGCTAGCGAAACCCAAACTTTCATCTTTCGTAAAGTTAATCACAGAATAATATACGTGTAATGTAATTATATTTGATACGGGAAGTTAAATTTACTGTGCCCAAATGTGGAACGCATGGTGGGGAAGCATGCGCGTGTTGTGAAGTAAGTCAGGAATCGCTTGTAGTACTAATATTGGCGAAATACGAAGTACCGAGCATCGTCTGTAATTCGAGGCGCTACTCAGCGAGGCAAGTGCTATGTGATGACGGCTTGCGAAAACAGTGGCTCCATCTTTTGCAGTCGATTAAATCTATAAAGGAAGCCTGGCAAGACAACTACATCAGAGCGGCCTTGAAGTTAGTAGTTTACCACCTCCAACCATCCACCTTCCCCCTGAAGCACGAGCCTTTGGCCGGGCAATAAGACAATAGCGTGCAGGCAGGTGGACACTGAATCACAGTCCTTCCCCTACACGCTCTCTTGGTTGCTCCGTCGGCTGCACCATTTACCCAAATCCCAGTGTATTCCGGTACTAAGCCTTGGTTTTGGATCTGCCGAAGGCATGATGGACAGTCTGAATATTTTTTCTAGTGGGTATAATTGTTACACAGATTATAGGATCCTGACAGAGTCAGAGTAGATGAGAAACTTTCGACTGCGAATGTCTCTAATCTCCTGCAATGCCTTCAGGATCTCTCATACTTGGACAGGGCAGGAGAAAATTTAACCGCCTGGCACGAGAACGATGTCGGTATTAATGTAATTCTTGTTGTTATACTTTGGAACAAGTACGGAGATAACACAAGTCCAATATAAATTTATCTGCAGAGTAGTTTTGTTTGCACTACATCCTAAAATGGTGGTGTGGTGTATGTCTCAAGTTTCTGTAGTCAGTGCTAAGCAACTCTTGAGGTGGTGTAAAGAGCGACACAGTGGACAGTGGATGACTGGAAACGAGTGATTCGCAGTGATGAATCGCACTATGCTCTGTGGCAGTAAGACTGATGAGTTTTGGGTTTGGCGAATTCCTAGCAAACGTTAAGTGCTATCCTATGTAGTGCCAGTAATGAGGTACGGAGGAGATGGTGTTAGGATTTGGAGGTATTTTCCATCGTTAGGATGTCGTCCCCTTATCAAGCTTAAGAAAATGGTAAATGTGGGAAAATATGAACACATTTTACAGCATTATGTACTTCGTAACGTAGACGAACAGTCTGGATACACTGCACCTTGTCCTAATGCAGTGTCTGTGAAGCAATAGTGTGTGAACAGTAACATTCCTGAAATAGACTGGCTTGCCCAGGATCCCGACCTGAACGCAATGGAACTCCATTAGGATGAGATAGAACGTCGGCTTCGCTCCAAAACCTAGCGTCCAACGTCAGTACCCTACCTCTGGTTTCGTGTCTTGAGGACTCGAGGGCTGTCATCCCTCCACAGACATTGAGACTTCTTATGGAAAGTATCGCCAGCAGAGTTCAAGCCGTTATAAAGACGAAGGATTGACCCACCTCATATTAATGTCAAGTAATATATGTCCGTTAGCTTTCAACCAGATCGTGTAGAGCCGAAAAGGGGCGCCTTGCAGTCAGCTCCAACCCACATCCGTAATTTGTGGGTGGTAGTTAAGCGGTCATGGGTTAGGGTTACTCCCCCACTCTTTGGGTGCCTCGTGAAACCTATGCCATGATTCCAGAATGAGATTTTTCACTCTACAGCGGAGTGTGCGCTGATATGAAACTTCCTGGCAGATTAAAACTGTGTACCGGACCGAGACTCGAACTTGGGACCTTGGCCTTTCGCGGGCAGGTGCTCTACCAACTGAGCTACCCAAGCACGACTCACGACTCGCCCTCACAGTTTCAGTTCTGCCAGTACCAGCTTGGAAGGTAGGAAACGAGGAACTGGCAGGATAGCTTAGTTGGTAGAACACTTGCCCGCGAAAGGCAAAGGTCCCGAGTTCGAGTCTCGGTCCGGCACACAGTTTAAATCTGCCAAGAAGTTTCAATTCCTCGATTGTCTGGACATCGTCGTCCGTGGTAGATGTCAATGGCCTTCCCTCACGGTCAGCATTACCCACGTCTGTGCAGCCATGGTCAAATTGTTTATTATAAGTGCATACCGCCGAAACTTCACGGTGAATATATGTGAAATTTAGCACTGTTGCCCACAATAATCGTACTATGCCAAGTATGGAGTAAGTTTCCAGTTGTCGCACCATTTGCCTCCCACACTCTGATGACCCTGTTAACCATATCACAGCAGAACTGTGTTCGCAGAAAACCTGAAATATGTCTCCGCAATATCCTTTCTTTCAGGAGTGCTAGTTCTGCAAGGTTCGCAGGAGAGCTTCTGTAAAGTTTGGAAAGTAGGAGACGAGGTACTGGCAGAAGTAAAGCTGTGAGGACGGGGCGTGAGTCGTGTTTGGGTAGCTCAGATGGTAGAGCACTTGCCCGTGAAAGGCAAAGGTCCCGAGTTCGAGTCTCGGTCCGGCACACAGTTTTAATCTGCCAGGAAGTTTCTATGCCATGATGCGTCACAGGCTTCATCAGACAAAAATTAGGTGCTGTTCACTACCAGGCATGTAAGTGTAATTGAGCTGTTGAAGGAATTATGAGTGTACACTACTCACTGATTTCGATACGCTATTTACCTCAAAGTAAAACTTTTATTAATGCAAAAAAAAGAAAAAAATAACCGTGCGAACTTCTGCGTAAGTTGATTAGGATTAAGCAAATTACAAGATTAGCAAACTATATAACGAAAGATGGGAAAGGAGACAACATGCCGGCGTTCTCAGTTGCTGGCCAAGCGCTCCTGTGAAGTGAAGCCAGCGAGCCAGTGCAGACGCCGCCGGGCGGACACGTGCCCACGTGGCCACGTCCGCGGCGGACAACCCTTCCCTCCGGGCGCCCCGAGCGATTAGATTGGCCCGGAATCCCCTCCACAAATATTTATCCGGCATCCCGGAGCTGAGAGATGGGTGTGGTGAAGAGAGAGGGGCGGAAGAAAGACGGCGCACATACACACGTGGACAGCCGGGCGCGCCGCGCCTCCGCACGTGTCTCCAGGTGGCCGGCCCCGCCTGTGCGGCTCTCGTGTGCTACCGAAAACGTAGGTGACAAAGTAAATGGTGCTATTATCGCACAGACAAGATATAAAGGAGCAGTGCATTGACGGAGCTGTCATTTGTACTGAGGTGATTCATGTGAAAAGGTTTCCGACCTTATTGTAGCTCCACGACTGGAGTTGACAGACTTTGAACAGGAAATGGTTGGTGGAGCTATACGCATGGGACATTTTATTTCGGAAATCGTTAGGGAATTCAATATTTCGATAACCACAATGCCAATTGCTGGTGATGGCTCTTTAACAGTATGGACTGTGTTCACATGGAATGTGTGGATGGATTGAAGAGTTTTTAGCAAACGGAACACAGCATGTTGTTCGCAATGGAGAGACGTTAAAGTAACCTCTGGCGTGCCACAGCGGAGTGTTATGGGACCATTGCTTTTCACAATATATATAAATGACCTAGTAGATAGTGTCGGAAGTTCCAATCGGCTTTTCGCGGATGATGCTGTAGTATACAGAGAAGTTGCAGCATTAGAAAATTGTAGCGAAATGCAGGAAGATCTGCAGCGGATAGGCACTTGATGCAGGGAGTGGCAACTGATCCTTAACATAGACAAATGTAATGTATTGCGAGTACATAGAAAGAAGGATCCTTTATTATATGATTATATGATAGCGGAACAAACACTAGTAGCAGTCACTTCTGTAAAATATCTGGGAGTATGCATACGGAACGATTTGAAGTGGAATGATCATATAAAATTAATTGTTGGTAAGGCGGGTGCCAGGTTGAGATTCAATGGGAAAGTCCTTGGAAAATGTAGTCCATCAACAAAGGAGGTGGCTTACAGAACACTCGTTCGACCTATACTTGAGTATTGCTCATCAGTGTGGGATCCGCACCAGATCGGGTTGACGGAGGAGATAGAGAAGATCCAAAGAAGAGCGGCGCGTTTCTTCACAGGGTTATTTGGTAAGCGTGATAGCGCTACGGAGATGTTTAGCAAATTCAAGTGGCAGACTCTGCAAGAGAGGCGCTGTGCATCGCGGTGTAGTTTGCTGTCCAGGTTTCGAGAGGGTGCGTTTCTGGATGAGGTATCGAATGTAATTCTTCCCCCTACCTATACCTCCCGAGGAGATCGCGAATGTAAAATCGGAGAGAATCGAGCCGCACGGAGGATTTCCAGCAGTCGTTCTTCCCGCGAACCATACACGACTGGAACAGGAAAGGGAGGTAATGAGAGTGGCACGTAAAGTGCCCTCCGCCACACACCGTTGGGTGGCTTACGTAGTATAAATGTAGATGTAGATGTAGGGTGGGCTGAGTCCTCTGGCCCAGCTGAACCTACCACTGACAGGACATAGTAACGTTTGGCTACTTGGAGACAATTTGCAGCTATTCATGAACTTCACGTTTACGGATGAAAATGCGCGACGTCACCACTTAACAGCTGTTCTCTATTGGTTTGAAGTATATTCTGGGCGATTCGAGTGAATGGTTTGGCCACCAAGATCTCAAAACATGAATCCCATCGAGCATTTACGGGACATAATCGAGAGATCAGTTTGTGCACAAAATCCTACACCGGTGACACTTTCGCAATTATGGAAAGCTACAGAGGCAGCAAGGCTCAATGTTACTGCACGGGACTTCTCTAACGACTTGGTGAGTTCATGCTAAGTTGATCTGTTAGACTATGTGAGGGGAAAAGAAGTTCCGGCACAATATTAAGATGCATTCCATGACTTTCGTCACCTCACTGTATAAAGAACCCGTTGCGAATAAGACTGCGTCACCGCTCAATTCAAGCCAACTGAGCTACAACAGTAAGGGAGTTCGGAGGACGCTCTCTTGGTACCCACGCACCAAGACATCTACCCAACTTACTTATTCCCGATTTACATTCAACCTCAGTAGCGAACTCAAAGTCACTGTACGGAACACACGGAAAGAGAGGCTGGAATAAACACGAGGGGGAAAGACCGCCACCAGTCTACTTAGCAAGCAGCTCCGCCCAGGAGCCCGTTGTGGCCTGATCGGGTTTAGGTAGAACACCAAACGCCCGTAATAAACGTACGTTTTCATCACTGAAACTTTCCCAGTCACATCCATTTGGAAAATCAACATGGACTTTGATTAAAGAGTGTAGCCTATATATAAAGGGTGTTAGGGGCCCAAGTGCATATGCAGGGTGACTAGATGCAATAAAATCGTCGTAACGGTTTGCGTTACGACGTTCAAAGTGCACAGTTGGCCGCGGAGCATGATGGGAATTAGCATGTGCATATAGTTTTGCTTAGCAATGAAGCCCACTTACATTTGGATGCGTTCGTCAATAAGCAAAATTGGCGCATATAGGGGACAGAGAATCCGCATTTCGCGATCGAGAAGTCCATTCATGCTCAACGGGTGACTGTGTCGTATGCATTGTCCAGTCACGGAATAATCGGTGCGATATTCCTCGATGGCGTTGTGGCTACCGAACGGTACGTGAAGGTTTTGGAAGATGATTTCATCCCCATTATCCAAAGTGCCCTGATTTCGACAAGATGTGGTTCATGCAAGACGTAGCTCGACCCTATCGAACCAGGAGAATGTTTTATGTCCTGGAGGAGGGCTTTGGGGACCACATTCTGGCACTGGGGTACCCAGAGGCCACTGGTATTGATCTCTATTGATCTCTGTTGTGGGGATATATTAAAGACAAAGTGTACAGAAATAACTCCAAAATCATTGCTGAGCTGAAAATAGCCATTCAGTAGGTCATCGACAGTATCGATGTTCCGACACTTCAGCGGGTCATGCAGAGTTTCGCTATTCGTCTGCGCCACATCATGCCAATGATGGCAGGCATATCGATCAAGTCATATCCTAAATCCGAATATCTGTAGTGACGTTTACATGTTGAATAAAGTGTGTGCACACCGTATTTTGTAACTAATTTACGTTTTTTTTCATATAGTGCAGAAATTGTCACCCTCTGTTGTTATTGGTGACTGAGGACAGTGTACTGTACAACATTACATCAGCATTTACTTCATTTGCACACTAATTATCGTAGCTATTGGGAGTAGTATGTTTTAGGTTGCTTCGTACCTCCAGGTACATGTGGCAAGAGCGAGCCATTAGTGCTTATATTTCCCTGGGCAGCTGACCAGGTGCTGAAATGTCGATGCATGGACACAAAACAGTCTATACTGGCAAGCGTAGTCCACTTATTGGTGCAGTGACGACGGTGAAGAAAACATCAAATATTAAATTACGCGACGTGTTTGCTGGAGGATTGTTAGACGCAGAGAAGAAACAATTAACTCGCTCAAGTGGGTACATGGTAAGCTATCAATGATGAATCACACTGTCGACTACACTCTAAAGCCCAGCGTCCAACATCACTGCCTTCTCTGGTTTCCACTCTTGAAGAAGAATGGGCTGCGACTCCTCCACAGATATTCGGACACGAAATTGAAAGTGTCCCCAGCATAGTTCAAACCGTCATGAAGATGAAGGGTTGGATCACTCGATATTAATGCCCAGTAACAGGTGTCTGGATTCCCTTGATCAGAGACTGTATAAGCGCCCAACAATTATCCAAACTGACTTCGAGAAACTGAAGCATCTATAAACAAAATATAAATTTCCATTGCCATTACATGTGAGTCGGTTATATTTACGACATGCAATCGGTAAATTCAACATGGTGCACGACTGTTTTGTTGACCGAGGCTTACTGGACGTAACTAAGTCCATTTACTCGTCAACGGATGGCGATACTGTTTTCTTTCTTTGTTTAAAAGTAATTTCTAGGCGCTAGTCTCGTTATATATCCAGTAATGTATGACGTAAAGCTTATTAAACGTGAAGTGTGCACCGCGTTCATTTTACAACAGAAAATTTAAGAACTGTGTACGATACATAAATTATTTTCGAAACTTCATACTCACTGCCACAAATCATGAAACCATAATCAGTTCATCTTGAAGCTTGAATGAGATTATTGTTCAAATGGCTCTGAGCTCTATGGCACTTCACACCTGAGGTCATCAGTCGCCTAGAACTTAGAACTACTTAAACCTAACTAACGTAAGGACATCACACACATCCATGCCCGAGGCAGGATTCGAACCTACGACTTTAGCGGTCGCGTGGTTCCAGACTGTAGCGCCTAGAACCGCTCGGCCACAACGGCCGGCCGAATGAGACTATAGTGTATAAAAGTTTCAAGTGCTTTAACCGACTCGTTCAATGAATATCGATTGAGCAACAAGGGAAAACGAAAGAATCACGCTCAGTGGTACTATGCCACGTATTTAATTTTTTATACAAAACTAGCAAACTCTTATGGTCGAGTGCCCGCTCCTTCCTCAGACCTCTGAAGTGACTTCACCAGCCAGTGTTAGTGGATCTAGAGGCTAAACTCAGGCTCTGTGAAGCGAAACCACTTGGCACTGTTAATACTGTATATACAAATCGTTACTACTGGTGAAAAAGGCGATAACTACAAAAGAGAAAAAAAGTTGAAGTTTGAACCAGACACTTATGGACTTGTTTACGTCGTGTGCATAACGCATATTTTTTTTACAGACTATTAGTATACATCCACTTTTATTTTCACTTTTGACTAATGAATTGCTGTTCGTTCGCGATTTCTGAGAAGAATATACAACATGCAAAGCTTAAAACAGAAAAAACATGTGCTATGTGATATCATTATAAAGATATAAATGCGCTGTGTACTAACTGAACTCGCTTTATTACGGAGAAACAAATAATCCGATCCTTATAACTCAACTTCGAAGCCATAACTAAATAAATAAACAAATAAAAAACCCAAGTCACTGCTTTAGCGAGCTGCTACGCAGCAGAATGTACCCAGTGAAAAACGTAGCAGCGAACCAAAGTATTATCAGTGTCTCAAGTCCGCAGACGAAGACCGACAAGACATTTGGCCGACTATATCAATAATTGTTAAATACCATGACCCGTGAGACGAACGCCACGATAAGCTGCAACGGAACATCTGTGCCCTGGACGGCACTGACCCCCGCACTTGAACTCAGGGATCAAGAACGCAAAACTGCACGTCTTACGACAAGATAGACTCACAGCTCGAGCGATGCAGGAGCGGAGCGCAAAAACATTCCGCTTACACCTGCTTACGAGCCACTGTGAGTACATACGAACCACGAATGACAGCGTGTGAGGCGATAGCTACCCTACAAATAAGCTGCATTTCTACACCTTCGTTATGGTTCCTTCTCAGGCTATTCATAAATGAAGCGTGAGGACAAGATGGCTTCGATGTCGATATGCTTGCCGTTATTACGAGGGTCACTCCAAAAGAAATGCACACTATTTTCGTAAAAATACAGTTTTCATTCTGCATGTGTGAAAGTCTTACAGTGTGTAGATACATCCTCACCGCTTGCTTTCAAACTTAGTTCAGCCTGTTCCCGTGAGTGGCGCCGTCACTGAATGTCTAAGATGGCTGCTACACTTGACGTTCGTCAGAAGCTTCGTGCTGTCATAGAATTCCTGTGCTCTGGAAACGAGACAGTGGGAAACATCCACAAGAGGTTGAAAAAGGTGTATAGCGATGGTGCTGTCGATCGCAGTACAGTTAGTCGGTGGGCAAGCAGGTTACGTGATGAAAGCGGGCACGGCAATATTGAGGATTGTCCTCGCAGCGGCAGGCCTCGTACTGCACACACTCCAGACAATGTGCAGAGAGTTAACATATTGGTGACTGCTGACAGACGCATCACAGTGAAAGAATTGTCACGCTACGTAGGGATACGGCAATAAAGTGTTGGCGTTAAAAAAGGTTTGTGTCAGGTGGGTTCCCAGGATGCTGACAGTGGCTCACAAAGAAACAAGATAAGCGGTATGCAGCGAACTTTTGGAACAGTAAGAGAATGGCTCCATGTGATTATCATTTCCTTGGGAAACTGAAAGACTCTCTTCGTGGAACAAGGTTTGAAGATGATGACTCCCTTGTGCACACTGCCAAACAGTGGCTCCAACAGCTTGGTCCAGAATCTTACCGTGCGGGTATACAGGCGCTGGTTCCAAGATGGCGTAAAGCAGTTGAGAGGGATGGAAATTATGTGGAGAAATGAAAATATTGTTCCTAAAGAATGTATCTACACACTGTAAAACTTTCAAACATGTAGAATAAAAGCTGGATTAAAAAAAATAGTGTGCATTTCTTTTGGAGTGACCCTCGTACATTGGTTTCGTCTTCGCGGTCGGTATGTGAGCTGTAGAATATTCGTGGCTTCCCGCCTGGAAACCTGTTCTTAGAGTGTACACACTTCGCATACACTTTAAGCTTCCTGCAGTAATCGGAACAGACAGTAGTTCTGTTACGATCAGGGCGCTAAACACTGAAGTTGTTATCGGCCTTATTAAACTCTTTTGATGTGAATGTGGTTCTTTATACTAGTCTTCCCCACCTCTATCGCATTCTCACTCACACAGGGTGGTTTTAATTAAATTTCAGCTATTCACAGAGGTGCATGTAGGATGTGATTACCGTATGACAGCGAAACTTGGAAAAAGTCAGCAGGGCTGAGTCCGACACCTGCCGCTAACGGCGAGGAGACCGGAGTGCCGTTCACATATCTCCCCTCCCCCCCCCCCCCCCCCCAACACTGATGTCTCGTAACGTCTTAGCAAGGAAACGACGAAGTTGGTCAGCTTTTAGGTCAGTTCCTCTCAAGGTGGATTTTTAAAAAATTAAATATGAATCTCACAGGAAAACGCAGATCCTGTGACCTAGTTAACACGGCCTGCAGATATCTAGTTACTTTAATAGTACCTCACTAATGAATAATGTTAGCGTAAGGAATGTGCTATCACAGACATCTCTGAGACCCATCGATGCGAAATATTTTATACCACGCTTTTCAGCTGATCAGTCACACCAAGCGTAGTATTTGGTTGTCCATACAGTTGGTAGCTCAGAGGCTTTACTGTTCTCGAATTAGTTAATAATAGTTAGTTCAGATAGTGTCAACAACGATGTTCTCTATTTAATATGTTTCTCCCTTAGTTATCAGTCTTCTTTGGGTCTTCAATTCACTCAGCAGTTCCTCGTCACTTCCGACAATTTCCCCTCAGCTCCTCCCACTAATGTCAAGCCAGCTAACCTTGAATGTATGACCACTTCTACCAACCGCATTTTCTGATAAGAGTTTTACATGCTTTTTTTCTCTATATATTCCGACCTTTTTTCACATTTTGCCTAGCTAAACCTCTTCGCTTTGAAATATGCAAACCCACATAATTATTACCATCCTTTCGCTCTACCAAATGATTTTAGGCCACCACGTTTTCCTATTATGCAACAAAAGGAACACACGATTTTTGAAAATACAAGTTAATTTGTTCTTTTTATCAGACATCTGTATGCCTGTAATATGAAGGAATCTTCATTCGCTCGTCCTATTGCATTTTATGTATTCCTTGCTTACATCATCTCTAACAGTAATAACCACCAACAAAAACCAAAATTTCTTTAACCGTGTTACTAAGACAACCAAAGATCACACTTAATAACAGACTGATTATATCATTCAACATGGCGACCACAAAATACAGCATTTTGATCGAAAACAAGCATAGCCGGCCGGTGTGGCCGCGCGGTTCTAAGCGCGTCAGTTTGGAACCGCGTGACCGCTACGGTCGCAGGTTCGAATCCTGCCTCGGGCATGGATGTGTGTGATGTCCTTAGGTTAGTTAGGTTTAAGTAGTTCTAAGTTCTAGGGGACTGATGACCTCAGTAGTTAAGTCCCATAGTGCTCAGAGCCATTTGAACCTTTTTTTTTTAAAAAAAACAAACATAACACCCAGGAGAAATATTTGAATCCGCTAGTGAAATTAAATTAATGGAACAACGATGGGAACAAGGGGATTTTGCGTGGAGACAAACTAAAAAACATGTTAATAAAGCTAACATCATTCCAAAGCAACCAAAAAATCGAAAAATTAACGCACATGAATTACTCTAGAATAAACCAAACGAAAATGTTCAGAAAACACGTAATTGAAATCGAATAATTTCCTTGGCCTATACTGACCGAAAGAAGACAGTGATACTAGATCCACCCGCACAAAACGACACAACTGAAACACACATACACACACACACAAAATGCTCCAAAATAAACCCAAAGGAAACATAAATATAGACTCATCAATGGAATCGCAGCGTATGCTGGACCCATATAGCTCAAGCGAAGATGGGGATACGAGACACACTTCCACAAACAATGACATAATCTAAAAAAGCCGGCCGCGGTGGTCTCGCGGTTCTAGGCGCGCAGTCCGGAACCGCGCGACTGCTACGGTCGCAGGTTCGAATCCTGCCTCGGGCATGGATGTGTGTGATGTCCTTAGGTTAGTTAGGTTTAAGTAGTTGTAAGTTCTAGGGGACTGATGACCTCAGTTGTTAAGTCCCATAGTGCTCAGAGCCATTTTTTGAACATAATCTAAAAACAACATACACCAATTCTCTCCTAATAAACGGAAAGACAATGCAAAAAACGGCCTGCAAGTTTAATCGCAATGTTCGATGGACCTATATAGCTAAAACAAAGACAGGGATACGAAAAGCCCCCTACCCCTTAAAGAAAAAATGGACTCGATCCTATTCAACTAAACCATTACTAAAAAGTACGTACTTCACAAAAACAAACATCCACACAAGAGTGCGCTACCGGCAGCAGCAAGAGTACCCCTATCAGCACAATCGATTTCACATACGTAGCGTCTCAACTTCGTCAGATTAGAGAGAAAAAAAGCAGCCAAATATTTGTAAAAACCAAAATTATAAATGACATTACTAATCGTTTCTCTAACGACCATCTGAGCTATGCGATGTTTACAAACATAATACATTACACTAGTAACCAAGACAACCACAGATAACATATAACAACAGACCGCTTATATCCTTCGCAATGTAAATTCATGATGTCAGAAAGGACGTCATGGGTCAAAGTACATGGGTGCAATCGGACCGTGCGTTTGACCCATTTTTATGCATTCCTTGTTTAGATCATCTCTACTATATGTGCAAAGTAAGTTGACACTCAGTGCGACGACTAATGGGAGCGACGGTAAAGGCATTTCCCATTTACAGTCGCCCCCATCAGCCACCGTGCCGACTGTCAATTTAGTTATTGACAGTAATAATCGGTAACAAAACGCAAAATTTGTCTAACCATATTACATTAGAATCTTTGTAAGAAGTGCTCGTATGCATAGTTTACGATGCCGAATCTCTCGTCATAAGCGAGGATATAAACTGGAATGGTTACAAAAGGCGGAACAAAACTACACATGACTTGTAAAATGACAAAAATCTATACTAGTCACAGGAATCAGCCAGAAGGGCGCCAACGAACACAGCAACAACAAAATGTAACCGTGAATTAATTATTTATGAGATTTCCTGACGAGACCTCTGTGAGATGATCCGAAAGTGTTGCTCAGCACGTCACTTCATCGGTAAACTTCACAACGTTATAATCACTTACGTTCGCCACACGATCCTTTTCCTACGCTGTGTTAGCAGCTGTCCTTGTACACTCACAGTGCTGTCCGCCTGAAGCTCCTCGAGATTTGCATCTGTTCGGCTCGATGAAAGATGAACTGCGTGGGTGACAGTTGCTAGGCAACGACAGCCCCTTAGGAGTTGTGAAACAATGGCTGCGCTCTGCTGACATTGACTTATGACGGGCGAAGAAGGGTTTTGTTTTTCGATAGAGAAAATATATGGTCAGCGGTAGTGGCCGCAGATAGTGTTTCGCCGTAACAAATATACGCTGTTACTGAGATCCGCTTTGTAAGCAGAACTTTCCAGAGAAATAAAAGTAAGTACGTAGCGCTAATGCCAGAGTGACGCTAATGCACGTATTTAAGCGTATTTACATAAATTTAAGTATAGCTCGTGGTGCACGTGGGGAAGTCGGGCCTAAACAGACTCGGATGCTTCAGTGACGACAGACGGTCTTACACAGTTACCGGCCGGGCTGAAGTCTGTATGGCATAGCGCAGCAACTCGATGTGGCATGGACTCAACAAGTCGCTGGAAGTCGCCTGCAGAAACATTGAGCCTTGCTGCCTCTATAGCCGTCCATAATTACGAAAGTGTTGCCAGTGCAGGATTTTGTACCCGAACTGTCCTCTCGATTACATCCTGTAAATGTCCGATGGGATTCATGTCTGGCGAACTGAGTGGCCAACTCATTCCTTCAAACTGACCAGAATGTTCTTCAAACCAGTCGCGAGCAACTGTGGTCCGGTGACAGGATATCGTTGTTTGCGAACATGAACAACACGAATGGATGCAAATAGTCTCCAATCCGCCGAACATTACCATTTCTAGTCAATGATCGGTTCATTTGGAACAGAGGACCGAGTCCATTCCATGTAAACACAGCCCACACCAGTATGGAAGCCACCAACATCTCGCACAGTGCTTGTAGACAACTAGGGCCCATGGCATCGTCGGCTCTGTGCTACAAAATGGTTCAAATGGCTCTGAGCACTATGGGACTTAACTTCTGAGGTCATCAGTCCCCTAGAACTTAGAACTACCTGAACCTAACTAACCTAAGGACATCACACATCCATGCCCGAGGCAGGATTCGAACCTGCGACCGTAGCGGTCGCGCGGTTCCAGACTGTAGCGCCTAGAACTGCTCGGCCACCCTGGCCGGCTCTGTGCTACAGACTCGAGCTCTACCATCACCTCTTATCAACTTAAATTGGGACTCATCCAACATATTGCAGTCGTGTAGGATCGAATGGATGCAATCACGAACCCAGGAGGGGCGCTGGATACGATATCGTGCAGTCAATAAAGGTACTCGCGTCCATCGTCTGCTGCCATAGCCAATTAACGCCAAATTTCGCAGCACTGTCCTAACTTCTGCGATTATTTAACACAGTTGTGCTTGTCTGTTAGCGCCGACACTTCTACAAAAACGCTGCTGCTCCCAGTCGTTACGTGAAGCCCGTCAGCCACTGGTTTGTACGTGATGAGATGTAATATCTGAAATTTGGTATTCTCGGCACACAACTGGTACTGTAGATCTCTGTATACTGAATTCCCTAACGACTTCCGAAATGGAATGTCCCATGCGTCTAGTTAATTCCCGTTGTGCGGCCGTAATCATGCCGGACACCTTTTCACGTGAATCACCTGAGTACAAATGACAGCTGCGCCTATGCACTGCTCTTTTATAACTTCTGTACGCGATACTACCGCAATTTCTATATGTGCATATCGGTATCATATGACTTTTGTTGCCGGCCGCTGCGGCAGAGCGGCTCTAGGCGCTTCAGTCCGGAACCGCGCTGCTGCTACGGTCGCAGGTTCGAATCCTGCCTCGGGCATGGATGTGTGTGATGTCCTTAGCTTAGTTAGGTTTAAGTAGTTCTAAGTTCTAGGGGACTGATGACCTCAGATGTCAAGTCTCATAGTGCTCAGAGCCATTTGAAATAGCTGCTGTTTACCTCCCGCTGACAGCTTAACATTTATGTGAATGTACTGGTATTAAAAGAAAAAAAAAAGTAGTTCAGTATATGTGGCAACACAGGGCTGTTTATACTGAGGTAACAAAAGTCGTGGGATACCTCCTACCATGTGTCGGGCCTCCTTTTGCCCGGCATAGTGCAGCAGTTCGACGCGGCATCCGTCCATAATTCCGAAAATGTTGCGGTGCAAGATTTTGGAACGAACTGACAACGCTATTATATCCGATAAATGTTCGATGGGATGGGTTAGTTAGATTTAAGTAGTTCTACGTATAGGGGACTGATGACCTTAGATGTTAGGTCCCATAGTGCTTAGAGCCATTTGAACCATTTTTTGAACCTCAATGTATGAGTTGTGGTTTTCCGCGGTCTTCTTCTCATGCACTTCTCCTCTGCAACACGTCTTCTCGGTTCTGCGAACAGTGCTTTCCTTGTCGAATAGGCGTGTAATGGAGCCCCTCAAGGGAAACAGTTGGCAGGTTGGGATAGAAGGCCAGTGCACACTCGCTATGCTTGCCGGGAGGTCTCGACCGAGATGTGGAGCAGACTCCGCTGGCGGCAGTTGAACGTACTGGGTGCAGCCGGCTGCGAATCTTAGTTGATGTCGGCAATGATGACGCCTGCCGTCTGGCTACAGAGGCCATTCTGGGTTCCTCTAGACAGCTGGCTAAACTGGGAAAGGCAGCCTATCTAGTAGGCAGAAGCACGTGATTAAAATAGGCACGGGATTCGTGTAAGATTGTTCTGAACGTCTTTGATGAAAAATACCTTGAGCACTTAGGAAACTGATTCGTGAATAGGATTGCCAGGTGTCCGCTTTACCTGAATGTGCCCGGGTTTTTACGGTCGAGTCCGACCAAATGTATTGAAGTCTGGCCTGTCCAACTTTCCGCTGGGTTTCTTAGCGATGAAGTAGAGAACGCACAACTAAGGCCCGTTCCGCACTAATGATGGAAACAAGAGGTATATCTATAAGGAGAAATAAGGAGATACACCATAAGGGTATATAGATATACCAGCTGATGCTATTCTTATGTCTCCGTCCTATGTTTTCCCTTCTACGCCGAATGAGCGTAACACACACTGTCACAACAACGCAACGTACTTAGATAGAGCGAGGTGAAGTAGACTGTGCCGACAGACGATGCCAACCCGCCCCGCCCAGCCACGCTCGTGCGTCGTTCCTACAGGCTTTGAGACACGCAAGCGTGAACGAGAATTATAATAGTAGATTGCTGTGCGCCTTCGAGAAAAAAAAAGAAAGTGTGTGAAATCTTATGGGAATTAACTGCGAAGGTCATCAGTCCCTAAGCTTACAAACTACTTAAATTATCGTAAGGACAAACACACACCCATGCCCGAGGGAGGACTCGAACCTCCGCCGGGACCAGCCGCACAGTCCATAACTGAAGCGCCATAGACCGCTCGACTAATCCCGCGCGGCTCTACGCCTTCGCTATGGAAGCATTTTCAGTGGATGACATTAGTTCTCGCTCCAGACTGAGGACGCACAGCAAAAACGAGAGATACTTTGTCGTGAAAAATGTATAGCTGGACGATAGTAAATTATTTGCAAAGCGGCAAGCTTTTACGGAAAGAAAGACGGCAACACCGCCTTTAAAAAGCTTTTGGAACATGAAAAGTGGTCGGCTTGTTTTAAATCACAACACAATGAACACTTTTATACAGAATAACTGAAATTAACAGAATACTAATTGGTAATACTAGGCCATAAAGCCAATGTCCTCTCATAAACGCCGAATGGGCAAAGGAACGCAATAAATTACTAACCTATACAATCTCATAGTTGTTGCTGTTGTGTAATTTAAAATTATTTTGACAAGAGTTCCACGAAATGGGTTCCAAGAAAAGTAGCATTTTTGATACAATGGTTTCAAATGAGGAATATCAATACTTATCTACAGACTATTGTTATCTTTATAAGTCTAACTGAAGTCACCAAAGTTATTCTTCCCCTTGTTTTTATTTCTGCGAGTTTTGTACACCTTGTGGAGTCTCTTGCACCAAAGTTTCCACCTCCTCCTATCCTGCCAGTCCTCTTCTTGCCTGGCCCTGTCCTGCATCGCACGTCTCACTCCATGGTTCCAATGTGGACGGGGTTTTCCTTTTTTTCTGCGTCGTGGAGGTCTCCAGTGCCATATTTTACAGAGCCATCTTTCCTCTGGCTCTCTTCTAAGACGGCTAGCTGTTTATTTTGAGTTATGACTACAATATGTTTTGTAACACCCATCTGTTTTCGTGGCACTCCATTTCTTACTTTGTCTCTTATTGTTACTCCGCAATTTCGTCTCCAAAACTCCGTTTCCATTGCTCTTTAATTTCTTCTCGTTGACCTTGGAGACTTTAACAGTTCAATTCCATACAGAGTAATGCTCTCGACTACAGTTTCGAGTATCCTACTTTTCAATTTTTTTTGACGTTTAATTCCAAATAATGGAGTGTAACTGCTTAATTGTCACCTTCCCCATTCCTATTCTGTGCTTGATTTCCTTGTTGCTTCCACCTTTATCCGAAATGACTGTCCCTAAATATTTATGTGAACGGCTACACTTTACTATAGATTCATCATCCATAACAAGATCCATTCCTATACCTCTGACAACCAAGTAATCAGTCTTTGTGAAGTTAATTTTCGTGCCCCACTGCTCATAGTCTTCTTTAAGCTTTCTCAATACGTCTTCTTCTTCCTCGGCAATGATGACCTGATCGTCGGCGAAATTTAGGGAGAACACGATGTCATCATCTACTCTAATTCCCAGGTTTCTGCACATCCTTTGATTCGTCAGTGCTTCATTCAAAAATATTTTAAAGAGGGTACGTGCTAAAGAGCATACTTGTCTCCGTCCTTTGTTAACTTTGTAAGTTTCTTTGATAGTAACTTCTCAACTTTAACAGAAGTATTATCTGAATATAGCTTTCTAGCGGCTTGTACATAACACGTACGAACATTCTGGTTTTTCATTGCCTTCCACATCCTAGAAAGTGCTACACTATCATAGATCTTCTGGAAGTCTATAATGTGTGTCTACAAGTTATGTGCCAGTCTCTTGCGGGTCACCTGTCTAATGCTGCAGATATTATCGATACAAGACCTTCCTGCCCGAAACTCATTCGGTACTTCTATTTCCTCAATGTCTCTCTTATTTCAAAGTTGCTGACTATCTTTATATATTCAATCCCAGAAGAACATGTACTGTTTATTTTGTTTAGTGAAAAACTTAGAGTTTATTTTCACTTAAGATTATCTTAGAAAGAAGACTGAGCAATTAAGAAGACTGAGCACCTCGTTGCTATCACAATTAACAAATTATGAGACTGTTTACTGATTGGGTTTTAGTTTAAGCACATTAAAGGTAAATTTCGCAAAGACCTGACTGCAACTGAGTATTAATAGACGATTGAAAATACCCAACTGAGTCTATTTCTGTTCAAAACAGGTAGTCTGGCTTTTAAGGCAAAAGTCCGGTTAACTATAACGCCGAGTACGGCGTTTCTGTTTCTGGACCTGGCTCCCCTACTCGTAAAGGCAATATCTTAGACATCTACGGTATACGTAACCAACAGATTCGCACTTTCGGATTCACTCGACATAGAGGCAGCAGTCGGTACCATAACGCAGTAGTAGCATAAGAAAGGGCTATACGAGCACAGCGGGTCCATCCCATCGCTCACAGGAAATACACGTCTGAAGGTCATGTAAGCGCTTTTCGTTGTGTATCGATATTGTTTTGGTGGAACAGTCTACCGCGTTGCCATACACGTACATGGCACATTACGAAACAATGTCTGCTTGGCGCAGTTGCGTGTTTGGTTGATGTCAAATTCGAGGACGATACAATTTATGTCACTCACCTTTCGACGGCACAGAGGCACAAGCACTCACTGTCCACAATGCAACACGTCGTGCCTGGAAGTGTTGATTACGTAGTTAGGAAAGCTAGTTACGAATAACATGCCACAAGCCCAGAAATACACTCACGTATGATCTGAAAATCTTTCAATGAAATAACCGGTTGCACTAGACATTCGAAAATGATTAATCACACTTGTGCGACAGAAACTAATTCTTGCTCTTTCATTATTGGACCAGTAAGTTCAGAACAGTCTGCGATCTACATCTACATTTATACTCCGCAAGCCACCCAACGGTGTGTGGCGGAGGGCACTTTACGTGCCACTGTCATTACCTACCTTTCCTGTTCCAGTCGCCTATGGTTCGCGGGAAGAACGACTGCCGGAAAGCCTCCGTGCGCGCTCGAATCTCTCTAATTTTACATTCGTGATCTCCTCGGGAGGTATAAGTGGGGGGAAGCAATATATTCGATACCTCATCCAGAAACGCACCCTCTCATAACCTGGACAGAAAGCTACACCGCGATGCAGAGCGCCTCTCTTGCAGAGTCCTGCCACTTGAGTTTGCTAAACATCTCCGTAACGCTATCACCCTTACCACATAACCCTGTGACGAAACGCGCCGCTCTTCTTTGGATCTTCTATATATCCTCTGTCAAACCGACCTGGTACGGATCCCACACTGATGAGCAATACTCAAGTATAGGCCGTACGAGTGTTTTGTAAGCCACCTCCTTTGCTGATGGACTACATTTTCTAAGGACTCTCCCAATGAATCTCAACCTGGCACCCGCCTTACCAACAATTAATTTCATATGACCAGTCCACTTCAAATCGTTCCGTACGCATACTCCCAGACATTTTACAGAAGTAACTGCTAGCAGTGTTTGTTCCGCTATCATATAATCACACAATAAAGGATCCTTCTTTCTCTGTATTCGCAATACATTACATTTGTCTATGTTAAGAGTCAGTTGCCACTCCCTGCACCAAGTGCCTATCCGCTGCAGATCTTCCTGCATTTCGCTGCAATTTTCTAATGCTGCAACTTCTCTGTGTACTACAGCATCATCCGCGAAAAGCCGCAGTGTGGCTTCGTATTGTCAGGTAACACTTCTCTACACAAGAGGCACCGTTCATTCTGGTATCTTCACTGAAACTTTTCACTGATACAGTCACAAATACCTCAATAGCGATTAATGATCGCGTGTACGTGAACACTGTAGGTAACAGCACCTTTCTCATATTAGTGGATATCATACACTTCTGTAGAAATATATCCGTCCGATTCTTTACACCATTCAAGCCACACTGCAACAAAACTTATATTGAACAGAAACATTGCGACGTTCCGTATAGGAGGATTTACATTCCGATAGCGCTTTGTCTCGCTACGGACGCGAGTCCTGTCCAACACACGCTGCCCCAACTGCCGCCCTCGCTGGCGACAGGGACCAGTCCCGGCTCTAGTGCCTCAGTTCAATCCAGTAGCGCCGGCGCGCTACTTAAATGTTCAATTAGTAAGAAAGACCGGCTGACAGTAAGCTCGCACGTATTTTGCACTACTCTTGAATTTTATCCATCGAAACCTCACATCTCTACATCTGTCGTCAGACATGATTATTTGATGTTGACTGCTCAAGCAATCTGCTGTCTAGTACTCATCATCCTTGATAAGCAGGAAACCTCCCTAATTTTCTTAACATTTCTTGCTACTTACGTAATTGACACTATCAGAGACAATCTGTTGCAATGCGGGCGGTGAGTGACTGCAGCCTGTGTGCCATCGAAAGCTGCGAAGCAGCTTATTCCCGGGGCAAATAAAAGTGGCCCAGAGAACAGAATTTCAGGGTATAGAGAAACACACCCGAGGAAAGGAAGTACAGTACTAACCTGACTCTTGTAGCAGATGCTGAAAGTGACCACCATTCATCTCTCGGCACTTTTGGGAACGTTTCGGAATGTTTCTGACTTGTTCAAAACAGGTCCTTGTGTGATGCCAATTTCAGACTAAGCTTTGGATGCCATTCTTTTTTACCGCGTTGACACCATCAAACTTCTCAGCTAACAACTGACCACACCGTTTCCACGACTTCCTTGTCACGTAACTTTTTAGAACGATCACCCGCTGCTCCACTGTGAGTGGCGTCGTCCCCTTTCTACTGCTCCAGAGACAAAGCCCGCACTACACTCCAAACAGGTATGTATTACATGGCGGACGTAAATTCAGGTCCAATCGCATCCATTCGTCCGGGCCATTTACACACATCAAAAAAAGTTCTGCATCGCCCCGGTTCCCCGAAGTCCTGAAGATAAAGGTTGACTGTGGATACTGTACCACAGACACAGTCTGACGGCTCAAAGATGTCACTAAACCCGCTCATAGATATAAACAACCACGCATGGTTCAAATGGCTCTGAGCACTGTGGGACTTAACATCTGAGGTCATCAGTCCCCTAAAACTTAGAGCTACTTAACCCTAACTAACCTAAGGACATCACACACATCCATGCCCGAGGCAGGATTCGAACCTGCGATCTTAGCGGTCGCGCGGTTCCGTACTGAAGCGCCTAGAACCGCTCGGCCACCCCGGCCGGCAACCATGCATGAGCAGCGCCTATTAGACGGAGAGGGTCCGACAGCTGATCAGTTCCAGTCATTCCACCAGGAAAGAGGTACACGGCTTGTGTTGTCTGTAGGTCAATCATGCCTAGACGGTCAATAGCGCGATTCGCTTGCTTCCGCATTGTTACTTTGTGCCAGGAAGGGCTCTCAGCAAGGGAAGTGTCCAGGCGTCTCGGAGTGAACCAAGGCGATGTTAAAAGGCAAAGCGACGTTGATCGTACATGGAAGAGATACAGAGAGACAGGAACTGTCGATGACATGCCTCGCTCATGCCGCCCTAGGGTTACTATTGCAGTGGATGACCGCTAACTAAGGATTATGGATAGGCAGAACCCTGATAGCAACGCCGCCATGTTGAATAATGTTTTTCGTGCAGCCACAGGACGTCGTGTTACGACTCAAATTGTGCGCAATAGGCTGCATGATAGGCAACTTAACTCCCGACATCCATAGCGAGGTCCATCTTTGCAACCACGACACCATGCAGCGCGGTACAAATAGGCCCTACAAACCGTATGGACCGCTCAGGATTGGCATCAAGTTCTCTTCACCGACGAGTGTCACGTATGCCTTTAACCAAACAATCGTCGGAGACGTGTTTGGAGGCAACCTGGTCAGTTGGAACGCCTTAGACACACTGTCCAGCGAATACGGCAAGGTGGAGGTTTCCTACTGTTTTGGGGTGGCATTATGTGGGGCCGACGTACGCAGCTGGTGGTGATGGAAGACGCCGTAACGGCTGTACTATACATGAATGCCATCCTCGGACCGATAATGCAACCAAGTAGGCAGCATATTGGCGAGGCATTCGTCTTCATGAACGACAATTCGCGCCTCATCGTGCACATCCTGTGAATGACTTACTCCAGGATAACGTATCGCTCGACTAGAGTGGCCAGCATGTCCTCCAGACATGAACCCTATCGAACATGCTTGGGATAGATTGAAAAGAGCTGTTTATCGACGACGTGACCCATCAACCTCTGAGGGATCTACGCCGAATCGCCGTTGAGGAGTGAGACAATCTGGACCAACAGTGCCTTGATGAACTTGTGGATAATATGCCACGACGAATACAGGCATCCATCAATGCACGAGGACGTGCTATTGGTTATTAGAGGTACCGGTGTCTACAGCAGTCTGGACCACCACCTCTGAAGGTCTCGCTGTATGGTGGTAAAACATGCAATGTGTGGTTTTCATGAGCAATAAAAAGGGCTGAAATGATGTTTATGTTGATCTCTCTTCCAATTTTCTGTACAGGTTCCGGAACTCTCGAAACCGAGGTGATGCAAAACTTTTTGTAATGTGTGCATTAACTCCAACCGCTACAAGGCGTAGTTTTACGACCGACTCATACGCCTGTCCTCTTGGGCTCTAGCCGCATGTGGCCATTGAAATTGTGCATGGCGTTGAATGTGACTCTCCTGAACATACTGTAGAACAACAAAATGCAGTGTCGACAGCCCACGATCCTACCGCTGTCGAACTCCAGCAGGTGCTGGAAGAAGTTTCTCCTACTTGCACGAGGCATAAGACGACGTTCTCACAAACAACCAAAACTCAAATTTGATTTCTGAATGAAGAAAAAAAACAGGTGCTTAATCTTTGCTTATATAAAAAACGCAGGTGCTCTTACTACAATCTCCATTGTGCTGGAGCAATGAAGTGCTCTCCATTTATGTATCCACGCACGTATTACACCACAACTGAACATTTGTTGCAACGTTGCAAGCCACCTTCATTGAGTTTCTATCAGGCTGATGCATAATCTCTACCTTTTTTTAAATTTTTGACGTTGCTATTCCTTTGCTAAGGGTTAATTTATCGACTTTCATTTTTTATTCGTAGTGCACTGTTCCTATTTGAGTTGACGTATTGTCATTCTGATATTTGTAGATAGTGAATGGAGATGTGAACGTTGGTAAACGGAGTTCCAAGTGGATAAATCGGAACACTTCTCACATATTCTTCTGTTTGAGTTCAGTTCAGCTCAGTTCAGCGGAAGCAGCCAGAAACGTTTGAGCCGTGTATGAGAATAAAGCCATTGGACATAGCGCATCGAGAAAATGCTTTTCGTGTTTTAAGGAGGATCGTTTTGATACTAGTGACTCCACGTTGAGGAAGACCTCCTAGATTTGATGCTCGTTTAAATGTTTAAAAGCATTAATCGACAAGGATCCAAGTCAATGAACTCGAGAACTGGAAAATGCGATTAACTGTGATCATTCCACCGTCGTGCGACATTTGCATGCAGTGGGGAAAGTTCAAAAATCAAGTGTATGGATACCACAGACTAAGCCAAAATCACAAAAATCATGTGCTGGCCGTATGTACCTCTCTGCTTGCTCGTCACCAGTTGGTTAGTGAACAACACGCACCGTTCCTATCCTGTATCGTAACTGATGGTTCAGCACAAACAAAGCAGCAACTACCCGTACAGAGACTTGGCGCATCAGAAGTTCAAATGGCTCTGAGCACTATGGGACTTAACTTCTAAGATCATCAGTCCCCTAGACTTAGAACTACTTAAACCTAACTAACCTAAGGACATCACACACATCCATGCCCGAGGCAGGATTCGAACCTGCGACCGCAGCAGCAGCGCGGTTTCGAACTGACGCGCCTAGAACCGCTCGGCCACTGCGGCCGGCTTTGCGCGCATCCTCGAAAGATAACGTAATACATCTGAAGGATGGGCGGCGGCGTGGCGTACTACGTCTTGCTTCCTCGAGGTGTTACCATTACCACTGACATTTATTGTCAACAAGTGAGACGTCCTGCAGATGTAGTCCCAAGAACAACGACCAGGAAGACTACGTGAAGAGATGGTACTCCACGGTAACGTCCACCCGCATTCTGCTAGACTGACAAAAAATACTATGTGGGAGTTAGGTTGGTAAGACATTCCGCACGTGCCTTATTCACCCGATCTTGAGCCCTCAGACTTTTTTTTTCTTTTCCGCGCTCTGTCCAGTAACCTTAACGGCCCTTCCTTTCGAGATGGAAATGCGCACCGAACATGGCTCGAGTAGTTCTTCGCCTCAAAACCACGTGATTTCTACAGTCGCGCACTCTAAAACTTACCCCAACGCTGGCAGACTGTTGCGTATAGTGAAGGAGAATGTCTCATTTATGACTACAGTCTCTGTTATACATTACTGGCCATTAAAATTGCTACATCAAGAAGAAATGCAGATGATAAACGGGCATTCATTGGATAAATATATTACACTAGAACTGACACTGACTACATTTTCACGCAATTTGGGTGCGAAGATCCTGAGAAATCAGTCCCCAGAACAACCACCTCTGGCCGTGATAACGGCCTTGATACGCCTGGGCATTGAGTCAAACAGAGCTTGGATGGCGTGTGCAGGTACAGCTGCCCATGCAGCTTCAACACGATGCCACAGTTCATCACGAGTAGTGACTGGCGTATTGTGACGAGCCAGTTGCTCGGCCACCATTGACCACACGTTTTAAATTGGTGGGAGATCTGGAGAATGTGCTGGCCAGGGCAGCAGTCGAACATTTTCTGTATCCAGAAAGGCCCGTACAGGACCTGCAAATTGCGGTCGTGCATTATCCTGCTGAAATGTAGCGTTTCGCAGGGATCGAATGAAGGTTAGAGCCACTGGTCGTAACACATCTGAAATGCAATGTCCACTGTTCAAAGTGCCGTCAATGTGAACAAGAGGTGACCGAGACGTGTAACCAATGGCACCGCATTCCATCACGCCGGGCGATACGCCAGTATGGCGATGACGAATAGATGCTTCTAATGTGCGTTCACCGCGGTGACGACAAACACGGATGCGACCATCATGATGCTGTAAACAGTACCTGGATTCATCCGAAAAAAAATGACTTTTTGCCATTCGTGCACCCAGGTTCGTCTTTGAGTACACCCTCGCAGGCGCAGGCAGCGTCAAGGGTAACCGCAGCCATGGTCTCCGAGCTGATAGTCCATGTTGCTCCAAACGTCGTTGAACTGTTCTTGAAGATGGTTGTTGTCTTGCAAACGTCCCCATCTGCTGACTCAGGGATCGAGACGTGGCTGCACGATCCGTTACAGCTAGGCGGATAAGATGCCTGTCATCTCGACTGCTAATGATACGAGGCCGTTGGGATCCAGCACGGCGTTCCGTATTAGCCTCCTGAACTCACCGATTCCATATTCTGCTAATAGTCATTGGATCTCGACCAAGGCGAGCAGCAATGTCGCGATACGATAAATCGCAATCGCGATAGGCTACAATCCGACCTTTATCAAAGTCGGAAACGTGATGGTACGCATTTCTCCTCCTTACACGAGGCATGACAACAACGTTTCACCAGGAAACTCCGGTCAGCTACTGTTTGTGTATGAGAAATCGGTTCGAAACTTTCCTCATGTCAGCACGTTGTAGGTGTCGCCACCGGCGCCAACCTTGTGTGAATGCTCTGTAAAGCTAATAATTTGCATATCATAGCATCTTCTTCCTGTCGGTTAAATTTCGCGTCTGTAGCAGGTCATCTTCTTGGTGTAGCAGTTTCAATAGCCAGTAGTGTATGTATCTCTTGTGTTCATTAAACTTATGGAGAAACGCTGCGAACTTATGCACTAAGGCAATATTTTAACGACCAGCACAATGTAATGGTGTTTCTTCCACAACGGCCACCACTTACAAGTCATGCAGCTACGTGAAGCAGCGACAGGAGTGTGTACAGCAGCAGGCAGGCGGACAGTGGTCCGGCATCCGGCTGCTGCAGTTGCCAAGGCGACGGTGCGTGAGTCAGTTGCGCGGCTCCTCGGCGCCGCTGAATCACGGTCTGCGAGCGTGCGAGACGCACACTCATCTCCCCGCTGACTGCAGCTCTGCATTTCGCGACAACGCAGAGTCTCAGCGGATACTCGCGAAATAAGCTCAGCGGACAGAATATAACTCACCCTCTTAAACGAGCACAACGGTTGCTTTGAAGCGCAGTAGAAGGCGTAGAACCCGTACCACAGGGTCGTGTGAACTTGCACCGATGACATAGGTCGTGGAATTGAAGTGGGGTGCATGTGCCAGTCGTTCGTATGGAAACACTGCAGTACGACGGACCGATATGGAGAAGTGACAAAGTGACAGAAAGCAGCTATTGTGTTGGGACGTTCCAATGGTCACGCTGTAAATGAGGTTGGCTAACTTGTATCAATTCGGACTCTCCAAAGTGTCTATGAGGACTGGTGTTTCACTGACGGCCATGAAACACGGCATATTTCTGAACAGTGGTCGTGTTAAGATCCTGACTGACAAGGACCGCAGACGAGTATCAAGTCTTGTCAGTGACAGTCGGTTTCAAACCCGACGTGTATTGCTGCCCTCAGTCAGTGCGGTGGATATCAGCGAGTTTCCGAATGAACATTGCGAAAGGAACTGCAAAAAACATTTGGAGTTGAATAGAAGGCGGAGGGGGAGGAAGGAACGGAAAGGGAATAGTGGTATCAGGACTTTTTGCGTCATCAAGGGCGATGAGTGAAAAATGTGGGCCGAACCGTGATCCGATCCCCGGACCTCCTGCTTACTATCTCGGCACGCCTCTAGGCCGAACCACATCCCCCCCCCCCCCCCCAGCGCCACCTATCCGCAGCCCCTCCATTTCCTCCAAGCTTGCTACTTCTCCGAAGAACAGACCACACACATTCATATACATAATTCGCCTCGATGGCCAATGGATCCGCCACAAATGGTTCAAATGGCTCTGAGCACTATGGGACTTAACTTCTAAGATCATCAGTCCCCTAGAACTTAGAACTACTTAAACCTAACCAACCTAAGGACATCACACACATCGATGTCCGAGGCAAGATTCGAACCTGCGACCGTAGCGGTCGCGCGGTTCCAGACTGTAGCGCCTAGAACCGCTCGGTCACTCTGGCCGGCGGATCCGCCACATTCAGTACGGGTGCACAGTACTTCCGATCTCCTGTGGGAGTCTCAGAGTGGCGAGCGTTGATGAAATGGACGGGGCCTGCAGATAGGTGACGCTCGGTGGGAATCTGGTTCGGCCGAGAGGCGTGCCGATATAGTTCTCAAAGTTGCGATACACACTGTGTCCGGGCGGCGCAAGTGGTTAATGCACCTGCCTAGTAAGAAGGAGATCCCGGATTGGAGTCCCGGTCGGTCACACATTTTCACTCATCGTTGCTGATACCTCACTAAGTTCTGATGCAGCTGACACCAGTAATCCGTTCCCTTTCCGTTCCTTTCTCTCCCTTCCTCCAATTTAATATGTATCACGTTTTTCGGACACCTCCGAAAGAACAGACACCACACATTCCATGTAATGACATTTTCAGTCGGATACACTTTAAAGGCCACTGCTCACAGTGACACATATAGCTGCACGTCTGCAATGGCCTGAAGACACGGGTGGACAAAAATATGGAACCACAAAAAACACAATTCATTATCATACCCAACCGTTGGCATTCAAAAATACTTCCAATCGTCTCGAAATGGATGAATACAGTTGCTGTATGGCTTTCAAGGGACTCTCATATCGTTTTTCCTGCGAAACAGTGGCAAGTTCAGGTAACGATGATGGAGGTGGATGGTGATCATGCACCGCTATCTTCAAAGTAGACCACAAAGGCACAATAATACTGAGACCTGGTAACTGTGGTTGCCGAGGGAAATGCCGCAACACATCCTAGTGCTCACAAAATCAGTCATGGACGGTGCGAACTGTGTGAAAAGGGGACTTACCGACTTGGATCTCAGTATCAGCATTGAGTAGCAATATGCACGTAGGCAGTTCTACGCCTTTGTTAGGCAGTTAATCTGTCGTCTATAGGTTTTGCCGCATGTCCACTCGTTCCCGCGCCGTGTAGCGTGAGCTTCAGCAGGGTTACGAGAGGCCAGTGGAGTGCCTCCAGGCCGCTGCTTGAGGCTGCAGAGCACGCACGCCAGCCATCATCAGCGTCTCTGCCAATGAGCCGCCTCGCGCGTCCCCAGGCGAGAACGGACGGCCGTTCACACGTCCGTGCACAGCAACCGCTGCCGCCGCGCAGTACACTACACGTAGGGAGCGAGCTGTTCCATTAGTAATGCATATCGCTCTATTCGCGGTAACACGGGTCCTCGGGTCATTACCAACAGCGAGCCAATGTAGACATACAACATCTGCACCGCGAAAGCCACATTAAGTCGTCGGCACACGGACGTTGAGCGTGTCAACTTCAAAGCGATGCTGAACGCTCTGGATCGATGCGACTTGTGCATACGGTACGTGGGCCCCAGCGTGGTATACGCGATCGCACCGCACTCCAGCGGCAGTTGAGGGATGTTTCTAGTTAGTAAATCACACTGTTTACTCACCGGACGCATATAAAATTCCCACGTCAGTTCTATTAAAACGCACGTTTCCTCCATCGGCCACAAAAACGATAGTATCATGTCCAATCAATAAGGACACAGGCTTATAAAAGTTCCATTACAAACAGTGCAGTACAAATTTGGATTACTTCTCAGCAATGAGATAAACATTATTTCACCATTCCCAGATTTTAGTAAAACCCCAAGGTTAGTCTTACTTGATCGCTGTTCCTACCCAGTAGCAACATGTGAATTACGAAGCGTAAAAGAGAAAGGAGCAAAATAGCGTTATACAAGTAGCGCAAGCTGTCCTGTAAATTAAGCCAATCGAATAAAGTCACCCCTCAAAAAAAGGTGAACTTATATTTATATGACATCAAATATTATAGTATATACTTATTTAAACTAATAATAAAGTATCAGAACCTAATAAAAACGCGAATGTTACGAAAAAAAATTGGAACTGTCAAGACGCGAACCACCGCCCCAACATACAACTTTAAAGAGGGCAGTGACGTTACTTATTACGGTTTTTTTTTTTTTAAATCTCATTTTGTTTGCTATTGTTCGTTGCATCTGCTCGGGGCGGACGTCGTAAGACATCCTTTTACATCCGTTTAAGTTCGTTGTTGATCGAGTAGCTCAGTTTTTTTTTAAATTTATTACAGAGGGCTGCTAACCCTCTGACCGAACACGCTGCCGGCGTTTCTAGGCGCTACAGTCTGGAACCGCGCCACGCTACGGTCGCAGGTTCGAATCCTGCCTCGGGCATGGATGTGTGTGATGTCCTTAGGTTAGTTATGTTGAAGTAGTTCTAAGTTCTAGGGGACTGATGACCCCAGAAGTTAAGTCCCATAGTGCTCACAGCCATTTTTGAACCGAACACGCTGAGCTACCGTCCCGGCGTGGCTAAACCAGAAACACCCTCCGTGCGTCTACTCATATTATGTTAGCCCTAGCCAAAAACCTTAATCGTAGATATTTTACTAATTGAAACTTAATAATAACAAATTGTACCAAGAACAATGCGTTTTGAGTGGATCTTCAGTGTGTCGTTGCCTTCAAATAGCCTAAACTCATAATACGTAAGTTACAATAATTCTTTTGCCACGAATATGATTTTTCTCATTAATTTAATTAATTTATTGGAACGAATCGCACCGTTAACAATGGGTTTTCCAGTGATTCTCAATTTGCTGGTGCTCAGAAACGGCATACATAGGTATAGGCTTGAAATGAATGCCAATATGGCGCATCACAACTCTTTACAGAAGGGAGACGGCGTGCGTGTGACGTAGGTGGCGTTGTGCCATCTCATTGGTCAACGCTCAGACTCACGCTCAGAGAATCTGACATGCCAGATATTGCTCTGCACGTTCGGAAAGACTCCCGAACGTGCTATTCCACGCTATGATCTCAGAAACTCGGCATGGTCAACGTTCGGATGCACGGTCCGTGTGCCGGCGGCTTTACAGTGTGTGACGAATGGTTCTCCTTGTATCAATATCTCTTCTTCCTTCCCTGTTCGACTCACGAATGACAGGTGGGAAGAATAATTGTCCGTAAACTTGTTTAACAACTCTATTTCCTCTTTTCTCGTTGTATTTATTTCGCGAAACGTATATGGGAGTCAGTAATGTGTTGCCGCACTGTTTTTGGAGTGTATGCTATCAGAACTTTAACAATGGACCTCTTCCCGATGCACAATGCCCTCCTTTACCGTCTGCCGTTAACGATCCCTTGAAGAAACACGCCGCCCTTGTCTATCTCTTCTATTAATCCTTTTAGGTAAGGGTTCCAGATTGATGATCAGTACCCAAGGACCTGCCGAACAAATGTTTTGTAAGCCACTTCTTTCGTGGAATAATTACATTTGCTAAAGTTTTTTCCAACGAATCTCAGTCTACGTTTGAAGCCTAGTTCAGCCCTTTCGGTTTCAATTTTCAGATCATCATGAGTAATCGTAACTGTAGGAACGGACGAAACTAAAATTGATGACTTTAGATATGTGATACCGCTCTGAGGATTGAAACCAGTTGTGAATAAAGTAGAATTTCCTTGAGGCTCTAGGTGGCTGAATTATGACGTTTGAAATACTTACGAGCTGCAGGGCACCCCTTTCACAAAATATATTGGCCTTATGAAATTATGCTATTTCGGATATTTACTCATACATATTTTATTGATCTTACTGTTTGTAGCGACTTGTCGTCAATAAGTAAGCAAACACTACTGGGTTTCTTCGCATATTTGTGCGAAATACACTCCTGGAAATTGAAATAAGAACACCGTGAATTCATTGTCCCAGGAAGGGGAAACTTTATTGACACATTCCTGGGGTCAGATACATCACATGATCACACTGACAGAACCACAGGCACATAGACACAGGCAACAGAGCATACACAATGTCGGCACTAGTACAGTGTATATCCACCTTTCGCAGCAATGCAGGCTGCTATTCTCCCATGGAGACGATCGTAGAGATGCTGGATGTAGTCCTGTGGAACGGCTTGCCATGCCATTTCCACCTGGCGCCTCAGTTGGACCAGCGTTCGTGCTGGACGTGCAGACCGCGTGAGACGACGCTTCATCCAGTCCCAAACATGCTCAATGGGGGACAGATCCCGAGATCTTGCTGGCCAGGGTAGTTGACTTACACCTTCTAGAGCACGTTGGGTGGCACGGGATACATGCGGACGTGCATTGTCCTGTTGGAACAGCAAGTTCCCTTGCCGGTCTAGGAATGGTAGAACGATGGGTTCGATGACGGTTTGGATGTACCGTGCACTATTCAGTGTCCCCTCGACGATCACCAGTGGTGTACGGCCAGAGTAGGAGATCGCTCCCCACACCATGATGCCGGGTGTTGGCCCTGTGTGCCTCGGTCGTATGCAGTCCTGGTTGTGGCGCTCACCTGCACGGCGCCAAACACGCATACGACCATCATTGGCACCAAGGCAGAAGCGACTCTCATCGCTGAAGACGACACGTCTCCATTCGTCCCTCCATTCACGCCTGTCGCGACACCACTGGAGGCGGGCTGCACGATGTTGGGGCGTGAGCGGAAGACGGCCTAACGGTGTGCGGGACCGTAGCCCAGCTTCATGGAGACGGTTGCGAATGGTCCTCGCCGATACCCCAGGAGCAACAGTGTCCCTAATTTGCTGGGACGTGGCGGTGCGGTCCCCTACGGCACTGCGTAGGATCCTACGGTCTTGGCGTGCATCCGTGCGTCGCTGCGGTCCGGTCCCAGGTCGACGGGCACGTGCACCTTCCGCCGACCACTGGCGACAACATCGATGTACTGTGGAGACTTCACGCCCCACGTGTTGAGCAATTCGGCGGTACGTCCACCCGGCCTCCCGCATGCCCACTATACGCCCTCGCTCAAAGTCCGTCAACTGCACATACGGTTCACGTCCACGCTGTCGCGGCATGCTACCAGTGTTAAAGACTGCGCTGGAGCTCCGTATGCCACGGCAAACTGGCTGACACTGACGGCGGCGGTGCACAAATGCTGCGCAGCTAGCGCCATTCGACGGCCAACACCGCGGTTCCTGGTGTGTCCGCTGTGCCGTGCGTGTGATCATTGCTTGTACAACCCTCTCGCAGTGTCCGGAGCAAGTATGGTGGGTCTGACACACCGGTGTCAATGTGTTCTTTTTTCCATTTCCAGGAGTGTATATCACTTTCATTTAGGTTCAAGCTCAACTACCCGTCCCTGCGCCAATCTTCGACCCTCTGCTGGTGTTCCTGCAATTTGCTACAGACAAGTGCATCGACTGCAAAAGGCTTCGCGGAGATTCTCGAGTTGTCCATTATATCATTTATATGTACATTCTAAACAATAACGTCCCTGTCTCTGCCGAAATTACCTTTCACAACTATCGATTTTGCTCCGTCCCACGGCGGTACACAGATTAAGAACTGAGCATATGATGGCAACAGATAACACGCTGCTGTACGAGCTGAAGCTGAAACCATGTTACAGGCATATCCTCCGTACTGTTCCAGAGGATGGTCCAGAAAGAAAGTTTAATTCTGTGATGCAGCTGGGAAAAGCGGTGAAGAGTGCAATTAACCATAAAAAAATCCTTTCTGGTTATGAGGCAACATAGCCGGCCGGGGTGGCCGAGCGGTTCTAGGCGCTACAGTCTGGAACCGCGCGACCGCTACGGTCGCAGGTTCGAATCCTGCCTCGGGCATGGATGTGTGTGAAATCCTTAGGTTAGTTAGGTTTAAGTAGTTCTAAGTTCTAGGGGACTGATGACCTCAGAAGTTAAGTCCCATAGTGCTCAGAGCCATTTGAACCATTTTTGAGGCAACATACACGTAAACCAAGAAATCAATTGACATAGCTGAATACATAGTCTCTCTTACCCTAAAGAAAGTTTTACAGGACTTTCTGCAGTACGTACATAATACAGGGAAGATTATTGATACTCAAAGAAAAAGCCTATAAGTTTGCTCTAAAAAATCATCAGACTAAGACACGAAAGTGTGTTTATCTCTTTCTTGGAGATCTAACTATGTCGAAAATGAAACTTCCTGGCAGATTAAAACTGTGTGCCGGACTGAGACTCGAACTCGGGACCTTTGCCTTTCGCGGGCAAGTGCACTACCAACTGAGCTACCCAACCACGACTCACGCCCCTTCCTCAAAGGTCCAGAGTTCGAGTCTCGGTCCGGCACACAGTTTTAATCTGCCAGGAAGTTTCATATCAGCGCACACTCCGCTGCAGAGTGAAAGTCTCATTCTGGATATGTCCAAAATCATTCTGTTCCAGTCTTGCTATGAACTCTGAACCCACATTAAAACCACAGTGTTGCTCAGATGTTTTAAGGTTGCTACTCATAGCAAACAATCGTTGACTGACTGTACCTAGTTCTTACCAGTCTCTAATGACTACAGAATTGACAGGAGTTTAAGCCTGAACATTCCCACCGACCGAGATGGTGCAGTGGTTAACACACACAACTCGTATTCACACGAACGGCGGTTAAGTTTCCCGTCCGGACCTCTAGCTTCAGGTTTTCCGTGATTTCCCTAAATCACTGAAAGTGAAAGCCGGCATGCTTTCTTCAAAAGGGTAAGACCGATTTCCTTCCCAACACGAGATTGTTCCCGGGTGTCCATCATACCGTCGCCAACAGCAGATTATTTTCCAGGACATCCTAATGTATAATATTCTATACAGGGTGAATTATAACTCCATGGCCGGCCGGGGAGGCCGAGCGGTTCTAAGCACTACAGTCTGGAATCGAGCGACCGCTACGGTCGCAGGTCGGAATCCTGCCTCGGGCATGGATGTGTGTGATGTCCTTAGATTAGTTAGGTTTAAATAGTTCTAAGTTCTAGGGGACTGATGACCTCAGAAGTTAAGTCCCATAGTGCTCAGAGCCATTTGAGCCATATAACTCCATCGACAAAGTTAGTAGGTCGTAGCATGGATCAAAACAAGAAAAAAATGCCGAATAGACATGTGCTGTAAAATGCGTATCTTAAGAGCTACGCGTAGATGTTCAGTGGAACATTAGCGAAGGTGAACAAGTGCTCGTAGCACTTAAGTTATTTATTTTAGAGCCGATGTCAACTCGACACTTTTTTCTTGTTTTGGTCCATGCTACCACGTCTGAAAGTTGGAGTTCTGGTTCATCCCGCATGTACGATAGAGAACATTGATAGTAGTTAACGTCTTTATTCGCCATTGAATGTTTCGGAGGGCAATAGAGCTCAATGACTAACATTTTTGACATGCGACTCTACGCGGGACGTCCGTTTAACGTTAGTTTTTTCAGTCGCTGCATAACAGCAGCTTTCTACCTTTTTTAAATAAAATACGTCTGATCTACACGTCAGAAATCTACACTTATTTGCATACTGTTGTGCTCCGGAATCATCGGTAGGAGACAAGTTAAAACCTTTAGTGTTACTCGAGCAACGAGAAGTTCTGCTGAGCCAAGTAATTTCTTACAGCAGTCAAAAACACAGAAATTATAATACTTTATCCATTACTGGTTGCTGAGCTCCATGACTGTGCATTATATTATTTAAAGAAATGACTGGTTGCTGTATTACTTAAAAAACAGAAATTGTACCTGTGGTCCTGTTCAAATGCCCGTATGTGTTACAAATGTCTGTTTACATAATGATGAAACTGAGCAGACTGAAAAACTGAAGTGCTGGGTCCGATATTTCTCGTTGAACCGAAATAGACACGGCTGGCGAGATCCACTCCTGAATATATCTGCAGTCAGCGAGGGACTATATGATAAACGCAGAGCTACGACTACTTGTTTTCGTCAGTGGGTGGCCCCCAATCGCGCGGAATGTTCGTCGCAGCTGTGGCCCGTAAAAGCTTAGGGCTGTAACCGCGTTACAGGGGTCAGAACGCTGTTTGCACGATGTCCCACGAGGGTGTACGAGGGGTGGCCTGGCGCGAGGGGTTGGCGGCGACTGATGAGCGCGGACCCACGGGGGTGGGAAACGACGTGCCTTGTTTCCGAATTCCCTGCCGGTTGCAGGCGGACGCGCCCGTCCAACTTCCGCCATCCCTCGGGTTTGGGGGAGGGGTAAGCTTCCGGTCGCTCCACTCGTTTGTCAGGCGCCTCCAAACTAAAAGCGAAACACTGCACCCCTCATGCGATTTTGTAGGTATTTGCATCCGAAACGCGATGATACAATCTGCCAATTGTGGGGAGAAAAATGCTGCTGATTTACTTGTTTCTCTCTCATTTCAGACGCGCTGAATCTAGCTGGCGCTGCAAGGACGATAAGCTGCCTCCAGCAGCCCTCTCTGCTCGCTTACCCACTACCTTGGAAACTTGGCAGTTGCACTTACTCAATTACGTTCGGACTCTGTTGTTTGTACAGCCCTCTTAGACGACAACAGTATAGGACTGAATTTTAATGATATTAATGTGTACATCAATATTAGTCTTTAGTTTATATAGACAGTAAAGAAAAAGACACAGCTGGCTGAGAGACTCAGAGGTTCATTCAGACGTGTTATTGCAAGGGCTCAAAAAGTGGTTCAAATGGCTCTGAGCACTATGGGACTTAACTGCTGAGGTCATCAGTCCCCTAGAACTTAGAACTACTTAAACCTAACTAACCTAAGGACATCACACACATCAATGCCCGAGGTAGGATTCGAACCTGCGACCTTAGCGGTCGCGCGGTTCCATACTGTAGAGTCTAGAACCGCTCGGCCACCCCGGCCGGCTGCAAGGGTTACCTTTGCCCGCTGACAGTGGTACATTTATTTCGAGAATTACACTGACGGAGAAAAATCGAAACACCAAAAAGGACTTGAGCGACACATCGAAAGTCTGTAGGCGTGTTTCTACATCTGAAAGACGATGTCTATTCAAATTTCGCGACAGTCGCTTAATAGTGGCGCTAGTAGCGCCAATATGAGGATGAAAATCAGTGTGCTTTAACTACACGCGGTAACAGTCGTAAGAGTTAGTTACCTTTGAGACTGGACGTAGTGACTGATGTTAGTCAAGGATGCAGAATACCTTGAAGGCGTCAAAGAAGCCACTGTCAACACCTCACCGTGTTCGAACGAGGTCGTGTAATATGTCTAAGAGGAGCTGACTGTTTCTTCGGCGATATTGCTGGAAGACTTGGCAGGAATGTAACCACAGTACATGACTGCTGGCAGCGGCGTTCATGAGAATGTACGGTCGCGAGAAAACCGAGCTCCGGACGGTCATGTGGCGCTACCGACAGGGAAGACCATCGTGTTCGGTGTATGTGTTCGTGCCATACCGAATTTAGCGTTTTTTTAGGAGTAATAAAGCGACCTCGCCCTGACCACAAAAAACACCCACGGCGTCTTACACCACCACGTTCCTAAATTTCTGTTAGCACAAAACATGTGGCAGGCAATGTTCTCGAGACATTCGCCAAACCCAAACTCTTACATCGGACTGCCACAGGATATAACGTGATTCATCATTCCAGAACACTCGTTTCCCGCCACCCTCTGTCCACTGGCGTCGCGCTTTACATCATCTCAAGCGTCGCTTAGCATTCGCTACAGAGATGTGTGGCTTATGAGGGGCTGCTCCTCCTTAGTGCCCCACTCTTTTCAACACTTTTCGGAAGCCAATGTGCTAACTCGACTGCTGGTAGCACTGTGTAACTCACGAGTGATTCCTTCTGCTGATTTCGTCCAATTCTTTTTTTTTTTTTTTTTTTTTTTTTTTACAGTCGCCCTCCGCAGTGCTCCACTGCCCTGTCCGTCAGTAAATGAGATCTGCCTGGTATTGACTTAGCTCTTGTTCTCCTCTTCACTATCTCATTAGCAACAGTCGACTTGGACAGCTTTAGAAGGGCTGAAATGTCCGTAATGAATTTCTTAGACGACAGTCAGTCACTAGTACACGTTGGACGCTCGCCTGACCGACCCACTCTGCTGTTACTGGTTCCCTGCTGACAACACTGCTGCTGCTGCCTGACAGGGACAGATGAGCCCCTGTGGTTTGGTGGAGTCTAAGCCGGAAGGCTATTCCTCCAAACTGACGGTGCGTGTGAGTTGTCCTTTCTTCTTGTTTTACGTCCTGTCAGTCTGCTGGTACGGTGTCTTGACGTGCTGGCAACTTATTGGTCGCGAAGCAGGTGGGGCCATCTGGTTGCGTTAAGACGCTGTACCCGGTGGCCCAGTGCTCGAAGGAGCGAATTTTCGGACCGCGCGTTCTTTTCGTAAAAGAGCCGTGCAGCCTGACGGAACCTGTCTCCAACAGTTGGGATGTTGGAGACTCGGTTAAGGTCGTCCGACGGGAAGTCACGAGGGAGGTGCAATGCCAGACGTAGAATCCGGTTCTGGAGTCGGTCGACGTGGGTCGCTGCAGCATTGCCCCAAACCACAGCGGCGTGTTCGATGAGCGTTCAACACCCAGTTCTAGTGGGAGCGCAGTTGTCGGATTTAGAAAGGGGTAGAGTTGAGTCATTCTACCCCAGACCTTTTTGACGATGTCGTCGATATGGTGTCTCCATGTGAGCCCTCTATCCGACGTCACACCCAGGTACTTGGCTGTAGTGCCCCAAGGTACGGCGGTTCCCCTGATCTGCGGTAGGTCGGCTGGGATATGCTTCTTGGTGATGAGGAGGGCTTGCGTCTTAGCCGCATTGAAGCTGAGGCGCCACCTCCTGGCCCACTGACTGAGTGTGTCAGCTGCTGCCTGCATTCGTCGTCGGAGCAGAGCTGCATTCATGCTGCGCGTGTACAGCGCCGTATCATCCGCGTAGAGGGCGAGGTGGACCCCGTCCACTAGCGGCATGTCTGCGGTATACAGGATGTACAGTATGGGGCCGAAGACGGAGCCCTGGGGAATTCCAGCCCTGACCCGGCGGCGCGTCGACAAGTCCTCTGTGCGTACATGAAAGCTTCTGTCGGCGAGGTAGGATTTCAAGAGACAGACACGCGGCAGGGGCACAATGAGTTCCAGGAGCTTGAAGAGAAGCCCCTCACGACATACAGAATCGAACGCCCGTGAGACATCCAGGAAGATGGCCCCGAAATACTCCCGTCGTTAGATGGCATCAAGGGCCACATCTAGTGGTCAATTCCGCGTTACAGATGGTTGTCTGGATACTTTTGATTAGGTAGTGTAAATACTCTGCGCTTAACGACGGCGTTAAGTGGTGGTGCCGATTGGCCACCAAATTGTTTGGAAAGGAGATGATCTGAATCACGAAATGAACTTCCGTAGAAGGTCTTTCCCACGAGGGATGACGACCCGCGCTGCTCCGTTCCCATGCGACGCGGTAGGCTCCCGGCAGCCCGCGCCAAGTCTCAGCAGCGGAGGAATCTGAAATGAGATCACGGCCGGGGCAGCGGTGCGTGCCCAGAGACGCGCGCCAGTGGGGCACACTCGGCCGTTATTACACACTGCTGATGAGGCGATCGGCATCTGAGCGGTGCGCGGCACGCCGCGCCACGTGCTGGCGGCGCGACAATGCAGTGGCGCCATTGTCACCGCGGCGGCAGTGGGCGGAGGGTTCGGCGGCGGCCATTGAATGACGATGCCGTCGCGCCGGGTTCAGGGACGGCCCAGCCGCACGTGAAGCCAGGCGACAGGCGACAGCCAGCTGCCAGCGCCGCGGGACCCTAGTGTGTGGCTGTCCGTCACCGAGTAGCGTCGAAGCGAGATGGATTTCGAGCCGTCGGCACGTGGAGCTGCGTTCGGACAATGAGCGCGCCGAGTTTATGACGTCATAGCGTGAAAAAACAAAGATGGGAGTTTTTCCGTACATTCCTAGCAATATCTAGCATGACAGATATTGTGAACGTGTCTAACATTCTGCGTGGTGTCTGTCTGTTCTAAGTCGTGTCTCCATACCACTTTCGCGCAACGACGCTCTGAGCGTATTTTTTAGGGAATTGACTAGTTTGAACCTGCGACCTATTGCTGGTAACGAGACGCCAGACCACACATGACATGTAGAGTTCAGAAGAGTTCAGTGAGACTAGCGACGATATAATCAAATACTTAATGATTTCAGCGTCAGCTTCACTGCACTCCCTGTAAAAGAATCTTAATACTAACTAAATTTAGTGGAAGGGGTTCAAGGCTTTCCTATTTTTAGTTAGCTGGTAAAATAACGTCGAAAAAGCAGTTAAATTTACCACTGGAATTTTTCTTTCTACTCACAAAACATTGTTTATAAATTGTACTATTGACAAAAGGACATATTTTAATACAGGATGATAAAAACCAACTGCATTCAACAAAAGTGTGAACGAATATTCCGTGAATGAGTTTCCAAGTTCTATAATGGATCGAAGAATGACCTATGCCATATCACATCTATAATATAGGTTTAAATTAGGTTTCATAAAAGAGAAAACTATCAAAAATGGTCTACAGTGACCCTCAATTATCTTTAATTACTTATTTAACTTGTCGTAAATTACAGTGGCTGATGCGGCTTCTCAATAATTATATAACAGAAAAATCATCGCGTTTCAGATTTTAACTTCAAGTAGCAAACATGAATACCACGAAGTTTAATTGACGATCGACACTAGTATTACGTAAAAAGGGGATGTAACAGATGAGACTTCTGCAGCTCTGAGTGAAGCCTTATGCGCTCTTATGCGGCATCGTGTGCGTTCACTACCTTGTCGGTGGTTAGGCAGCGCCAGGGGCGGCTTGCAGCGCAGCTCCACACACCTCGCCATCTCGGTAGCAGCTCTCTCGAAGTTATCCCTACTACTGTTTACCGAAGTTTCGTTTAAGAAAAAGGTATCTGGCTGTGTTTTCAACTGACCAATCAGCGTCTCAGTGTTAACCCTAAGCTCTGCCTACAAAAATTCTGTCTATCCAATGAGAAACGTTAAACTTTTCGTTGTGGGGCAATGTTTTTAATTTTTGCTACGTAACAGAGACGCGTATAGTCACACGCTAAAACTTGCAGCTGGTATGGCCCTTTTAGTGTTATAGTAAAATCTATACTGTTCTTCTGGAGGGCTCTATCTTTTAACATGAGCTGGGGGATGGACCTCTTGGCGGTCGGCCGGCGATGCGGGTGCCCCATTGTCACGCTCTTATCGTAGAGCCTTCTAGCCTACACGGCTCTGCTCTCGGCTTCTGTTCTCGTTTCTCTCGTCAGAACTGTGTCTTTTTCACCGTGGGAAGGTATGACATGCATTGAGACGTTCTTGTGTTACTCTGTGGTATTCCATTTGCTCACTCGTTGATCGTATTACTTTGGTTAATTTAATGTCAGGATTTATTCGAAGCTATGTGACATATTGTCGGATTTGCTATCATGTCAGGGTTTTCATGGAAGGTGTTGGATTGCCTGGCACCTTACACGTGCGTTTGAACGTTGACCATTGAGATGGAAGAACCCCACCAACGTAGGGTTGCCATACGTCGCAGATTTCGCGGACAGTCCGCGATTTTATGCGCGAAGACGGGTGTCCTGGACGAAGAGGAAAATGTCCGCGAAAAAAGTGGCTAGTAAGTAAAAAAAATTTTTTTTTACGCAAGTTTTGCCACTGGCCACCGATCAAGTGTTTCATAACTCCTGCAAACTTGACGATAACCGTTGAAACCTGTGCTGATATTCCGTGTCACTTCAGAATCGCTCGGCTATTTTCAGAACAGACTGTGGAAGCAGTGCAATAATCGATTCTTTGCGGCTGTTTCAGTTTTCCGCTGTTGGTTTACAACATCTCTGCTGTCGGTATCTTATATTCTTTGGTCGTTATTTAATGTCAATTGCAATTAATTTTCTTCATTATTGACCACTCCTTTATAGACACCATTAATGCTTGGATTAATTTCCCTTCTTAATTACAACTTCTTTACTGACAGAATTACTGTATGAATTATGGTAATTATGAAGATATGGCTGACCGGCAGAAAGGTGAAAGGACATTGTGTGATTGCAGGTTTCAACCACACCTTCATTATTACCACTTCATCATTGACCACTCCTTTGTAGATACCATTAATGCTTGGATTAATTTTCCTTGTTAATTACAACTTCTTTGCTGACAGAATTACTGTTTGAATTATGGTAATTATGAAGATTTGGCTGACGTGCAGAAAGTCGAAAGGACATTGTGTGATTCCACGTTTCAACCACATCTTCATAATTCCCACTGTAAAGAAGATTCAACTGAAATGCAAACCAATGGTCACTTGCACAACATATCGGTCCGTGTTTCAACCACATCCTTATAATCACCGAATTTTGTCCTTGATTTTCGTCCTTGGATTATGGCAACCCTACACCAACGTCACACGCCCACCATCTATCTTTAGTACAGAGTCGTAGGACGCTATATTGGATTTCAGTTGAAGCCCATAAGTATGTATGCCATTTCTAAGCATCAGCAAACTAAGGTATTCTCGAAAAGCCGTTGTTAAATGCATGATTTGTTGTAATAAAATGATGGGAATCGTCATACTCGTGCTTAAAGAATTATTCTAACTTGCGAATTATGAAAGTACGACGTTTCAGGGCGTTAGCACACTGAGGATTCATAAGCAATGCAATGTTCTCGGTACAATCTGTTATAATTAAATGACAGCTAATAATGTGTCTACGATTAAAGTTTTCAGAAGACGAAAACATCGAAGTATGGTAGCGCACCGGCCGGGAAGGAGCGCCGGTCCCCGGCACGAATCCGCCCGGCGGATTTGCGTCGAGGTCCGGTGAGCCGGTCGGTCTGTGGATGGTTTTTAGGCGGTTTTCCATCTGCCTCGGCAAATGCGGACTGGTTCCCCTTATTCCGCCTCAGCTCCACTATGTCGGTGATTGCTGCGCAAACAAGTTCTCCACGTACGCGTATACTACCATTACTCTACCACGCAAACATAGTGGTTACACTCGTCTGGTGTGAGACGTTCCCTGGGGGTTCCACCGCAGATCCCTGAGTTCGGTGTGGGGCGGCGGAGGGGTGAAGTGGACTGCGGTAGTCGTCGTGGGGTTGTGGACCACTGTGGCTGCGGCGGGGACGGAGCCTCTCCGTCGTTTCTAGGTCCCCGGATAACATAACATAACATGATAGCGCAAGCGTGATGGTCGATATAGTGCAGTAAGTAGTGGAATTTTAAGATAATGGCTGAGCTGTTGCTGGTTTGAGTCTCACTGGATCCCAAAAACTTTACTAGCTTTCGCATTTTCACATAGGTTCTGACACTTTTTGTTTTCCTAGTAAAAGTATATTCTATAATATTCGATGTTATGCAAATATAAGTGCATTCTTTCTGAGGAATCAGTTTGTTCAGTTGGCCTGATCTACAAGTGAGATTGCACTACTTGCAATAAGATATTTTGCACTTTCATGTTTTAAGTTTTGTATTTCACAAGTTGTAGATATTTTGCTGATGAATATGAACGGTGTTTAAGTAAGACTGACCTTAGGATTTTACAAAAAAGTGAGAACGATGAAATAAATTTTGTCCTATGTGGAGAACTATTGTATATTCTTATCTCATCAATTGTAATGGATCTTTTATAAGCCGGTGTCTTTATTGATTGCGCATGCTACTTTCCGTTTTTCCTTATAACATGTCCATGGATATTGAAGTTTTTATTTGTGTATTCTGCAGACAGAACGACATCAGTACCATGTGGACAATGGAGAAAATGTGCGTTTTAATAGAGCTAACGTAGGAATTTTACGTCCGTCCATTTCGTAAACAATGATTTGCGAGTCAGACACAGCCGAGAACTGCCACTGGAGTGCGCTGCTTTCGCGAATACCACGTTAGGGCACACGTGCCTTAAGCACGTGTCGCATCGTTACTGAGCGTTCAGCAGCACTTTGAACTCGCACGCTCAACGTTTACGTTCGACAGCGCGGTCCGTGTGCCGACGGCTTTACGTTCACCAAGTACTCAGTCCGCTCCACAGCGAACGTTGGCTGGTATAGTCGCGCTAGTCTCACCAGCAGAGCTGCTGGATGTCGTACTTATTCGTTACTGAGTAGCGAATATGCCACGAGACTCTTAACTACTGTTTCGTTTCCGAACTCGCATGTTTTCCTATCCCGCACCGAGCTCGTGCTGACTCCATGTTTTTAAGATTCGTCCAAGTCGGCAGTGACACAGAGTACCAAACACAAGTTGTCATTCGCCGTGTTTCCTTTTCCACAAGCAGTTCGCATCTTCCTCAGTCCTCCGCCATGGTCCATATGGTGGCTTGTGGAGTTATTAAACTTCAGATCTTCAGGGAGGCCCAGTGTGGGCTGCAGTTATCATATGGTAGCAAAACGTCGTAGCTATATTAATTCGTTAATGTGGGACCAATTTACACTGGAAAAAATTAGTTCCAATTTTGGCCAGCAGGTGTAAATCTGGCGCTGTACAATACCCTGTCGACGTCTTAGGTGCTCATGTTGAACGAAGTGTAAGCAGCAGTTAATAATAAAATCAATATTATGCCTTTCTCACTTGCTTCACCTTTCCTGCCCACGTCCCATTGTTAATCCACATATGGAAACCATTTCTGTACGTCTTTCTCACACTGACAGCGCCAGATTTGCACCTCGTGACCAAAATTGGAACTAATTTTTTCCAAAGTTAAGGAATTAGAATATCTACAAAATTTCTCTGCCATACGATAATTACAGCCCGCACAGAACCTCTGTGAATAGCTGCGCTTAATTATAACCACCCGGTATATAGCCTCCAATTCTTCACTCCCAGATACGTTTAGTCAGTCATATGAATTCAAACGCAATGCTCGAGCAACAAATTGCATAATTAACTCATGAGGTAAGTGTGTGTTGCGACAACACTTCAACCTGCCTACGTTTCTTACATAGTTTTCAATTCAATTGTAAAATTAATTAGTGATATAAGGTAAATGGAGAAACCAGTTTTACTATTGATGAATTCACATTAACGAGATCTTGTTCTATGTTCCCGTGGTGAAGAAGAACTATCATGAGAAACAAGCAACATTTCTTGTTTTCTCCAGAAAGATCCAGGAAATGAAGTGAAGTATCGGTTGCGTCGACAATTATGAACAGACTTATTCCGTTCTACAAAACAATATATAATGACATTGCGTAACGAAGGTAACGAGATACGAATACCTCGTGGTGGATATCGGTCTCTAGAGTACCGAATGCGTACCTTACAAAATGTAGTCGATGCTTTCACAGCAATACTCGGCGAGAACCAGTTCGAATTCCATATACAGAAGAAATTTTCCTGGCCATTACTGTGACAGTAAGGGCGGAGACATGGTGGTCTAAGCTTTCGAATCGTACAATTTGTATTGATGTCTTGAATCGAACTGCAAATGTCTCCGAACAGCCTCATGCACCGGTGAAAGCATGTGTAAATGTGAATAGCCAAGCTTGATGTCCATAAGTGTACAGTAATAACACTTTGCCGACTAAAATCGGAAATTAATAAACGCTGTTGGTAATGCAATAAGCAGGTCAATGTAGGCTATTGGTGTTAACGTACTCATATCAATGACTTCGGCAATATATAGCGTGAGGCGTACTAGAAATGGCCCACTTGTATGGACTGTGTCTTACTGGGTTGCGAAGACAAGTATTTCAAACTAAAAAAAATCACTTGATTAATTGGAGTTTCTCAAGCAGATACTTTCATTCCCCCGCGCTGCCCCTCCCACTCTTTCTACGTCTTTGCAGTAGAGCAAAGCAAGTGTCATGGATTGCGTTAAGTTTTTTATGATTAGCTATAAAGTTTCCACATTACTACGGCACCATCTGTTGGTTTCCTTTTTTATTATTGAAATATTACCTAACACTGAAGATTTCTGCAGTTTGTGCTTTATCCACATCCTTTTCAACTACCGTTCAGTATGGATGCCAGATAGGTACAGAAAACAGGAAAATAAGATAATTCTTGACATATTTCTGGTATCAAAATGCGATTTTCACAATAAATCCAAAGAACAAGAACTTGGCACTACTTTCCACTAACAGAAACAAGATCGATAGTCTGACAAGGAAGTGAAAATGCGGAAAAGCATTACAAAGGTCGGAGGAGAAACACCAAATCCAAGACCGAAACAAAAACAAAGGAACCAAAATAAATCTTGCTTTTGCTGGCGAACAAGCTGTGCTTCTTACAGTCGTTATTCAAATAAACTTCCTAGTGGAATAAATCATGTCTTTAAAAGCAACTGGAGAAGTAAATACAATGTATTATAATATGTTTGCTTTTAAATGAAATAAGTTGTGTGTTCCTTTGTCATTGCAACGGTATTGCCCGTAAATGTGAGAACTGTCCTTCAGTTGAGAGTGTTATCTGAAGTGATTCATATAGTCCAGAAACAACTATGAAGAGCGACAAAGTGTTACGAAATCGCTCCATAGAGAAATTTCTTTGAATTTTGTCGTCTTAAGGAACCTGCAGCTCATGAATGGCCAGCCTTGGTGCGCGAGAACCTGGTAGAAGTCGTAAAATTGTCAGTGGACAGCTTTTCCTCGGAACTCTGCGTCATGCGTGTCTGCGGAGTCAAAATGTCCCGCTCCACGGGCACGATGGGAGGACGTCCCTGGCATGACGTTGCATGGAAGGCACGGAAAGGGTTTCCGGCGACGACTTTCATCTGCGACCACTGAACTGCCCACTGCTGCCCAACCCCTCGGCCGGACAAGTGCGCTCCAAGTCGTAAGGCAGTGACGCTCTGCGGAAGTTGGGTCCGATTCCAGGGATTGCCGACTTCGAGAGTGCTCGGAGAGAAGTTTGGTGGGGGCGGGGAGAGGGGAAGGGGCGTGCTCCAGTGGGTAAATAGCACTGGAGGAAGTCGGCTGCAGATCTAGATACAGACCCGACAGAAACTCTGTCGCACTGTAATTGAAAGGTCATATTTGTTAACAGAGATATTACGAGTGGAGGAGATTACAACAGCTGGGACAGTAAGGAATGGGTGTAAATAATAATAATAATAATAATAATAATAATAATAATAATAATAATAATAATAATAATAATAATAACGTCTGAGAAAGGAAAGAAATAATAATAGTATGCTTGTAAAATACAAAAAGCGCGAAACATATGGTGTGTTGGAAAGTAGCTGAGTGTTAAGGGTCAGTCCTAATCAATAATATGACCTCAGAAGTTAAGTCGCATAGTGCTCAGAGCCATTTGAACCATTGAACCTAATCAATAATAGCGTAACGTCTCCCAAAGCAACGAGGTATGTTACATTATCAGAGAAAAGGGGAGCAGAAACTATCGGGGGACATTTTTTAAGCATTCAGCCAGACTGACGATTTAATTGTCGAAATAGTTGATATACTGAACTCGACTCAGTGATTTCAACATCATTTGGAACTTTCGTGCTTTTTCTAGTTTCTTAATGATAGCTGGATGGAACTGTCTTACTTTTACTATCCTATTGAGAACGGTCATGAGGCCACTGTTTTTGGCCTTGTAATGCACTTCGGTCTAGCACCCTCAGATTTCAAGTTATGGATGCGGCATCTGGTAAAGGAAGTATGGTCAGAGGATTGGCGCCTTTCAGTCCGCGGTAAAACTGAATACTACGCATGAAGCCTGCCGAAAATTAGAACACCTCACGGTTTCGGAAATTTCGGGCGAGCAGAAAGCTGATAGTTATCTTGTTACGAACGTCTATCAACCTTGGTTTAACTCCTTCATACCTACATCGCATAGGCTTCAAGGATAATCCTTTCTGCGACTGTCATAAGAAATAAGGAGGAGATGTCAACCACTTGTTGTTTCCCTCCAGTTTCTTCGAAGCGCACCAGAACTGCTTACTTTGAAACCCAATGAAATTGAAGATGCCTCTTTCCACAAGTGCTCCTCTTTTGTTATGTCACGACGATCCTCAAATATACAATGCCCCATTTTGAGAGAGAGTGAGACACAATCTCTGCTACTGGGTGAGGCACGTAACACATATACATTAACAGTCCTTCTTTTAACCCTGAAATGAATCAATAGTCAGTAACAATTTACGCAACGGAATCTTTCTGTACACCTGTCCCGCACCACGTAGACTTATGTAGCGACAAACTTACAACAGATCCTGAAAGAAAGAACATTTACGTACCAGGTATGTGCAATGGTACATCCAAGTAGCTCAGTCTACTACAAAATGGCGAGATGGTGACCATGTGAAAAGGTAGCCTCATGGTTACGGAAGATTAGGCAGTGGGCGCGTGAAATCAGTACCCACAATTTCAATACTCGTGGCCGATTTCTGAAGGCACGCAATGCGTTATCATGAGTTATAGTAAATACAAGCCTCGCGAACTCTTTCAATGATTATATATTGAAAATCAGAATGGGATTGGATAGAAAAGATTATAAACTGTTGCGCAAAACGTAAGGACGAAAGTAACTTCGGCATGATGTGCCCCCAAACGTAGTTCAATGCAATTTAAACCATACTAGAAAGATCTGCTACAATACGGTACAGAAGGTAACTGAAAGAAATACGCATGAGCCGCACGAAAGTGACACTTTTATTCAAAGACACGATTTAACTGAAGTCAATGCGATTGATGATGGTCCCCTGGACATTACAAAAGGCAAGATATGGTTCGTCATAGGTTATGTCATCACCATAGACGACAATGCATGCTCTGCAACGTGTTCCCGTGCTGGCCATAGGGATGCTAAGGACTTCTTGTGGTAGGGCGTTCCATCCTCCATCAGCGCGAATGACAGCTGATGGATGAATGATGGTGCACGCTTGAACGTGCTGCAGTGCGTCTGCCCAACGCATCCACACGTGTTGATTTAAATATGGGACCGACCAGTCCATTTGTCGAATATCCTACCTTTCCAAGAGCGCCTCCACCTAGTTCGATGCTGTCGCGCATTGTTACCGTAAAAACTATGTCAGGTCCGAATGCCCTCCTGGAAAGACGCAGATGGGGAAGAGGTACAGTGTCACAACAACGTTGACCATCACACCATAACATCTGGACCACAAAAACAATCATGTTCGACGGTGTTTGGCTTTGCATTAAGTGTTCCTACCTCTCCTCACGGGAGGATCAGTCCTGCATTGTCGAATATGATGGTTTTCGTGGTCCAGATGCTACGGCATAGCGAGGGTATTATGCTGCATGGTCGTACTGACCTTCAGAACTTTCAACACTGTACACTTACCGCACAACGTTATTGTGACACTGTACTCCTTACCCATGTGCGTCTTTATATATCAGAGATTGAATAAGTAATCAGACTATACATCTACACCTGAATTAAATAATGTTGAAATATGTTAAATACGTAGATTTTATTTTCATACTATGAGTGGGGGATGGCTAAGTCGGTAAGTGTCAGGCTATAAAGCCAAATGTCTGGGATTAAATTCTCGGACAGCCTACGGATTTTTTCTATCACTTGCCGCTTCTTTCTTAGTTATTAAGGTAAAAAATTCAAAGACAGATAGTGACACGGAGCCTATGTTAAACTGCATGGCTCACTGTAACTGTCTAGATACGTCAGTTCAAAGCTTGGAGGAAAGCAAAGGCTGTCAACTTACAATGCTACTGTACCAGGTAAGGCACTGATGCGTTCATGCAAATCTGATGGTCGAGGAGAGTTTTACATTTTTATTCGAGCTTTAATGAGGTAGATGCATCTGATTCTCAGGATATTATTTAGTAAAATAAATAAATAAATAAAATGGAAAACATAGCGTGACTCGCGGAATATTTACTCTAAGCTCCGAATAGTCGATTGTTATAACGCAACAGGTTCTAAAGTACAAGTCCAGGAATGATGGCTCTGAAATTGACTACCGTTCAGCATAAAGGTTAGGTGTCCAACATTACATTTGTACTAAATACACTACTGGCCATTAAAATTGCTACACCAAGAAGAAATGCAGATGATAAACGGGTATTCATTGAACAAATATATTATACTAAAACTGACATGTGATTACGTTTTCACGCAATTTGGGTGCATAGATCCTGAGAAATCGGTACCCAGAACAGCCAGCTCTGGCCGTAATAACGGCCTTGATACGCCTGGGCATTGAGTCAAACACAGCTTCGATAGCGTGTACAGGTACAGCTGCCCATGCAGCTTCAACACGATGCCACAGTTCATCACGAGTAGTGACTGGCGTATTGTGACGAGCCAGTTGCTCGGCCACCATTGACCAGACGTTTTCAATTGGTGAGAGATCTGGAGAAGGTGCTGGCCAGAGCAGCAGTCGAACATTTGCTGTATCCAGAACGGCCAGTAACGGCCTGCAACATGCGGTCGTGCATTATCCTGCTGAAATGTAGGGTTTCGCAGGGATCGAATGAGGGGTAGAGCCACGGGTCCTAACACATCTGAAATGTAACTTCCAGTGTTCAAAGTGCCGTCAATGCGAACAAGAGGTGACCGAGACCTGTAACCAATGGCACCCCATACCATCACGCCGGGTGATACGGCAGTATGGCGATGACGAATACACGCTTCCAATGTGCGTTCACCGCGATGTTGCCAAACAAGGATGCGACCATCATGATGCTGTAAACAGAACCTGGATTCATCCGAAAAAATGACGTTTTGCCATTCGTGCACCCAGGTTCGTCGTTGAGTACACCATCGCAGGCGCTCCTGTCTGTGATGCAGCGTCAAGGGTAACCGCAGCCGTGGTCTCCGAGCTGGTAGTCCATGCTGCTGCAAACGTCGTCGAACTGTTCGTGCAATTGGTTGTTGTCTGGTAAACGTCCCCATCTGTTGACTCAGGGATCGAGACGTGGCTGCAGGATCCGTTACAGCCATGCGGATAAGATGCCTGTCATCTCGACTGCTAGTGATACGAGGCCGTTGGGATCCAGCACGGCGTTCCGTATTACCCTCCTGAACCAACCGATTCCATATTCTGCTAACAGTCATTGGATCTCGACCAAGGCGAGCAGCAATGTCGCGATACGATAAACCGCAATCGCGATAGGCTACAATCCGACCTTTATCAAAGTCGGAAACGTGATGGTACGCATTTCTCCTCCTTACACGAGGCATGACAACAACGTTTCACCAGGCAACGCCGGTCAACTGCTGTTTGTGTATGAGAAATCGGTTGGAAACTTTCCTCATGTCAGCACGTTGTAGGTGTCGCCACCGGACCTACCTTGTGTGAATGCTCTGAAAAGCTTATCATTTGCATGTCACAGCATCCTCTTCCTGTCGGTTAAATTTCGCGTCTGTAGCACGTCATCTTCGTGGTGTAGCAATTTTAATGGCCAGTTGTGTAAATTTTTTGAATGCATTAAGAATAATTTTAAGTCTCAATTACAGAGACATCTTCATATCTCACCTGGTTGACAATGAGACCCCTTCCATCCCTACAATAGGAATTACGCCACCGCTAGAGAACCTCTGCAGTAGAATATGTATGGAATGTTAGGCACAGACACGTTGACGATCTTTTGTAGCCATTAACTGCGCTATGGGCAAATCTAGCAAGAAGAATGTCCCATGGTGCTCATGGATATCATTATTATCAACACCACGGGTGACTGTATGCTGATTTCCTGGTCAGGATAATCACACAAACTGAATTTCAAAGGGACCACTTTGTACATTTGTAACGTTATCTAAGTTTGAGCGTAATGTATTTCTACTGAACTGCTTCTAGATTCTTTATTCATATCGTGTCATGAGTTTACATTTTGGACATAAATTTTTTTGAGTTTCCTTTTTATGTGACTTTACCTAAATTTATGGAGCCTTGTTTGTTGTATGGGACGATCAAAAAGTTTCCGTTTGAAGGAGATTGTGTCAGCGCACATGCAACGTAACGCGACATCGATGTGGGAATATATGCGCCGAATGTAGCCGAGGGCTTGGTGTGGCATTCCTGTCTTTCCGACGTGCCTGCGGCAAATGCGGAAACGTGGACTAAGGTGATGTTATTACCAAATGGGTTCTAACAGGACACACGTGCTGTTATTCTTTTCTTGGCTGTCAAAAGATATACACCGTCAGACATCCATCGGAGAATGCAGACTGTCGAAAGCTGCAGTTTTGGAATGGTACGCCAAATTCAGTGCTTGCCGCAGTACCACAAAAGATGCTGGTCAACTGAGAGGCCGGCCAGGAGTCAGGAGTTACGCCAGCTGATGTGGAGACACTCGACCCTATAGTCCTGATCCCTCCTCATGCGATTATCAAGCCTTCGGTTCCTTAAAAAAGGCCTCTATGGTCCCTGTCCGACAAGGATGTGCAGCAGACAGTTAGGGACTTCTTTACTCAGCGAGACACTGTGTTTTACCAAACTGGTTTCTTCAGCCTGGTGCACTGGCGGGATGATTGACTTTGAGTTCACGACGGTTTTGCCTGATTGGCATACTGATTCTGGACTGTAGGGCTATCGAACGGAAACTTTTTGATCACCTCCTTGTTATAGAAAACAACAGCAACAACGAGCTCCTCCCCAATCCGTGAAGCCCCAAGATGTTTCAGCGGACCGTCGTGCCATACTCTGCGTTGCGTCGTCATGCAGATGCAGTGTGGAGGGCGTGTGGTCGGCACACCAGTCTCCTGGCCGTTTTGCAGATTTTCCAGACCGTGGAGCCGCTAATGCTCGGTCCGGTAGCTCCTCAATTGGTATCACGAGGCTGAGTACGCGCCGTGCCAGTCCTTCCGCCAAGGAGAAATTCTTGGCAGTATCGGGAACCGAACCCGGGTCCTCTGCGATGCAGACGTCTACGCTGACTACTCGTCTATGGATGCTGGCAAAGGAAGCCAAGGCACATGGAAAATACATTGAAGTACCCCCACCTTGCACCCCATGTCCCCAGTTACGTACGTTAAGTTCGGAGTGAGTTACAGTCTGATGATGACGACGCGGAAATCACGTTCCGGGCTCACTCTAACAACGGCAGTGAACGGGTCGCGCAGATAGGGCGAATGAATGGCTGGGTAATTTGGATTGTGGGTGGGGGGGGGCGGAGGGGGGGGATAGTGGCAGCGACGGTAGCCGATTCAGTCGCGCCGCCCACTGGCTGCCACAGATGCTAATTAAGATAGCGTGGACTTCACAGACCGGTCGCCGGGAGGAGCTCGGGAACACTTTCGCCATTCTAGTCGTTTGTTTCTGTGCGTCCACACCTATCGTCCACACACAACAAGCAGAAAGGGCAAGCGCTACTGTGCGTCCTGTACCCCCGACACAACTGTGGTGTCAAATGACGTGTAGGAGTCCACATTACGACACTTGGGATGATCCACGCGGCTCTCTGGTTTGGGGTAGTGTTCATCATCGTTCACCCGTCTACATTTGACCTTACTTCCGCTACCACAGATCACTTTCCTACGATGTCCTCGTCACAGTGATCTAGTACTTTGAGTGTAATAACATTTAAGGGGTCTGCTATCGATATAGTATAACTTAGTCAGTTGTACCTTATTTGCTGATCCTCTGGAACACTGGGAGTTGAGTGCGCATTTTCCGGAAGGAGGCACTGTCATGTGTTCCGTTCACCAGTGCCCAACCGCTACCGGTCACGCCGCTTTATGCGAGTCATAAAGTCGTTGACTACTTCGGGTTTCGTGCGAAATGGTGGTAGTGCGCAGCCGAGTCGAACAAGAAAGTATGCACTGTTTGTAGCTGTTTATGTTATATTAGCTTCGAAGTATTCCATCAAACTGTAGGGAAACAGGGAGTTATTTAGCAATTTATACGCGGATTTGTGTGTACTTACACACGAAACCAGTGGACAAATCAGTTTATTACCGTACGTGGCCAGCAGCATACGTTGATAGGCTGTATTACTACTTGAACAATTATTGAAGTTACCGCGAATCTTTATAGCTTGACAGTTTGATTAGGAAAATCAACGGATCAATGGTAATCTTCACTGTGAAAGTGGAACTAAATTTAATTGCCAACTGAGCATGGCAGCGTCTAACCTTCATTAGGAGGTGTCTTACTTAAGAACTCAATAAAGGAAGTAAATACGCTGAAGCCATCGGCAACGCCTGTGTGAGACAACAAGTGTCTGGCGCAGTTGTTAGATTGTTTCCTGCTGCTACAATGGCAAGTTATCAAGATTTAAGCGAGTTTGAAAGTGGTCTTATAGTCGGCGCACGATCGATGGGACACAGCAACTCCGAGGTAGCAATGAAGTGGAGACTTTCCCGTACAACCATTTCGCGAGTGTACTGTGAAAATCAGGAATCCGGTAAAACATCAAATCTCCGATATCGCCGCGGCCGGAAAAAGATCCTGCCAGAACGGGACTAACGACGACTGAAGAGAATCATTCAACGGGTCAGAAGTGCAACACTTCCGCAAATTGCTGCAGATTTCAATGATGCGCCATCAACAAGTGTCAGCGGGCGAACCATTCTACGAAACATTATCGATATGGGCACTCTGAGCCGAAGGCCCACTGGTGTAGTCTCGATGACTGCACGACACAACACTTTACACCTCGCCTGGGCCCGTCAACACCGACATTGGACTGTTGATGACTGGAAACATGTTGCCTGGTCGGACGAGTCTCGTTTTAAATTGTATTGAGAGGATGGACATATGCGGGTATGGAGACCTCATGAATCCATGGATCCTGCATGTCAGCAGGGGACTGTTCAAGCTGGTGTGAGGCTCTGTAATGCTGTGGGACGTGTGCAGTTTGAGTGATATGGGACCACAGATACGTCTAGATACGACTGACAGGTGACACGTACGTAAGCATCCTGTCTATCACCTGCATCAATTCATGTCCATTGTGCATTCCGACAGACTTGGGCAATTCCAGCAGGACAATGCGACACCCCATACGCCTAGAATTGCTATAGAGAGACTCCAGGAACGCTCTTCTGAGTCTGAACACTTCCGCTAGGCATAAAACTGCCAAGACATGAACATTATTGAGCGTATCTGGGATGCCTTGCAACGTGTAGTTCAGAAAAGATCTCCACCACTCTTACTCTAACGGATTTATGGACAGCCCTGCAGGATTTAGCGTTTCAATTACGTCCAGCACTACTTCAGGCATTAGTCGAGTTCATGTCACGTAGTGATGCGGGACTCCTGCGGTGTCATACACGATATTAGCCACTTTCTTTGGTTCTTCAGTGTAGTATGGACTGTTACGCTTTGAAAGCAACCTTTTCATTCAAACTAGCTAATGAGTTATTTGTAAAGAAAACAGTGTCGTCTTCGTTTCAGGCACTATGATCGTGTTTCGTACGAAGTGTGTTCTTTCTGTTAAACATGCCCGATCGCCGTTCAGAAAACTGTTCGTTTAAGAATCAGCAAAAAGAAAGAAAATAGCGGGAGGATGGCCACTGACTTCGATGAGGCATTCCTTTGCAAAATCATGAAATTCTTGAGCCTGACGGTCCATCGCTTATAAAAACGAGAATGTCACCTGCTGATAGTAGCAGGTAATCAATCAGCAACACGAGCGGTTCTAGGCGCTATAGTCTGGAACCGCGCGACCGCTACGGTTGCAGGTTAGAATCCTGCCTCGTGCATGGTTGCGTGTGATGTCCTCAGGTTAGTTAGGTTTAAGTAGTTCTAAGTCTAGGGGACTGATGACCTCAGAAGTTAAGTCCCATAGTGCTCAGAGCCATTTGAACCATTTTTGATCAGCAACACGGTTCCGTACGTGATGAATTCGACGCGTGTTACTACCTATCTGTCTGGCAGAAGCTGCGACTTTGCCTCAGATTCTAAACATTTTTATGGCAGCTAACTACCATATCTTATCTTTTATTAACCAGCTTGTAGGGTCCCAACTGCGCAGTTTCTTCCTTCCCAGTACTTAAAGGAGAAGTAAACAGAATGCAATTGAAGGAGTAGCGACTGGAGTTACTGAATCTTGATTGCAATTATTATATAGTGTCAGTGATCCAGTATTTGATCAAAGGAAATGAGCATCAAAATATTCTGAAATATGTTGGGTGACCATTTCAGAGGAAGCTGGGCGCCTAACTTCTTCCTGAAAGACTTTGACCCGCCTCTATAGTCGAGGCCACTCACATCCATCTGTAGCACTTGACTCAAGGACAGCCGGTTCGAATCTTGGTGATGGAAGAAGTTTCATTAGCTGTATTTGACCAGCAAGGGGAGGGATGTGCCGGAACCGGCTATCACCTCTCCCTCCTCTCGCTCCTTCAGAACACAAGCAAGACGCCCCACTACACTTACGAATTGTGTAAATAAAGTAATGAGAAGGATGTTTTTACCGGTTTCACTCGAATAACCTAACGACTGAATGCTGACCCCTTCTAGGTACTTGCCTTGGGAAGCCAAATAGTACGGGAGACGGTTCTTCCACTTCTTATATCAGTGGTGGATCTTAATCTTCAGCTGGTCGGTTACAGCCATTTGACTGTTGAGAGGACTCCAGAACGACGTCCCTTGATGTGTGTTAGCAATCCCAGAAAGAAAAAAGTCACAAACACTCAAGTCGGGAGAATAACGATGCTGAGAAGCCTCAGGAATGTTCTTACTGCCCAAAAATCTGTTTCTTGAGATAGTTGTGTAGCAAGCCACTTTGTCGTGATACAAAACACAATATATATATATATTTGGGCTCACATGCATGGCCGTTTCGCGTAGTGGTGATTCAAATTCAACTCTGCCCCAATTATTTTGGCTATCATCTGATGGTCTGTACGCACGAGATCCAGCATTTTGTAGGCATTTTCAGTTCTTGAAACTGAAGGTCTTCGACAGTGAGGTTCATTTTGAATTGACTATCTTCTTTCTGCAGATGCCGCTCTATCCGTAGGCCTGCCGAAGCTTTGCAAGCATTACAGTGGCACTATATCCAAGTCTGAAGCAAAATCTGTTAGTTTCTCGAAATTCTCGTCACTCGTAATCTGAAACAAAAACTTTCTCACTAAAAAAAAAAAAGCCCTACGGACAAACAAACGCATGACATGTTTACCTGCCTCCGCTCCAAGTCCCGGCGTCACCAGCGTGGTCGAATCTAACACTACGTTATCAGTCTCATTACTTTATTTACACACCTCATATATCCATTATTGTCACATACACAGAATACATGCACTTAAGATACACCGCAAAGCTGGTGCCACTGTGCGCTGAAGAAGAAAGGCTTTTCCAATTAGGCGTCGAAACCTGCTATTCGGGGCCTAACAGTCAATTAATCTTTGAAGTACTCAGATGATTTAGGGAAACAACCAGTAATCTGAAGCTAGATAGCTGGATGAAGATTTGAACACTTGTGCTTGTTGGAGCCTAAAAGCTGGTTGTTAGGAGATAATATCAATTTCAAACTCCCCTTTTCTGTCAAGAACTTTACTTGTAATCTTCTTTTTATTAATTAATTTTGCGTTATTGGAATGAGAAGTGACTGATGAACCAGAACAGGGTTGAATCTCCGTCAGTCGACGTCGCGTCTTAATGCAGACGGCTACGACTTTTGGAACAAAACGACAGACTGTATAATATACCTGAAGAGCACGAAAATCTCTCTCTCTCTCTCTCTCTCTCTCTCTCTCTCTCTGTTTACAAGTTGGTGAGAAACAGTCTGAAAAGCTTTTGAGGGTGTTACAGGGTAGGTCCGCCAGATACAGTAAGTGTGAGTTGCTCTCGTAGCGTAGATGATAGCGCACCAGACCGCTCAGGTTCGATTCTTACTACTGTTCCATGTCCAATTTTCGTATCGTCCTCTCGTTCGCTTTTAAGACACCAAACGAAGCACACGTTTGACGACACCGTCTCTGGGCGGGCCGCTTGAGTTTGCAAGCGCAATAGCCTGGTTGACTAACTTCAATGCTTATTAAATCGGTAACGTTGCAACGTACAGAAGTTTTTCTTAACACTTATTTCTTAGCACAGCCTACCCTGCACCACCTTTACAAGTTATTCAGACTCTTTCTGATCTCCTTGAGTTTTGTTACTTATTTAACATGTCATTCTCGTTCAGGAACAATACCGACAGCCTTATGAGCAATCACTCATAAAAACTGATGTATTCACTCTGTCAACGCGCCACTCACTGACGGCGTGGGCAGATGCTGCTTTTGGTGTTAACGCATAACGGAAATGTGCAACATGAACGACGACTTTACTACAAATTCTTGGTTCATCTGACGTCACAAACACTCCAGATACGGCTGACTTGCTTCTGCCCGCACCTTGCGAGGATCGCATAATAGCTGTAGCGCCTGGAATGCTTAGGTAGAGCAGCCATTCCAGGAGTTTAAAAGCGAACCGACAGCCATTAAAAGTAACGGCCGCTGCACTTTGCTCTGATTGCCAGCGAAATGCGTAACCACCTCGCACTTTTCTTCGCCAGTTCTTTTCACTGGAGTTTCGTGGCTGGGCCAGATGGCACCTGTGTGAGCAGAAGTAGGAGATAACAAAAAAGTTATTTTCATTTTTTCCCCGCACTGGCGAAGCTCTGCATTCTGACATGGAAGTGAGAAACGAGAGCACTCATTCGATGAGGGAAAAATGGATCTTCACATTATTTTCGCGCAGAAAAGCACTACATTATTTGAATCGCTCGCGTTACTACGTAGTCAATAAGGGCTAATGATGTAAGTAAAGAAAAGCGCAGACAGAGAAAAGGTCCCGTCGGCGGCACAGTAATCAGAGTTGGTGCATTTCATTAGTTTGAGAAGAAGAAAGAAGCAATAGGCATGGCCTTTAATGAGGAACAATCTCGCCGTTTGTCTCACGTGACTTAGGAAAAAAACGGAAAACATGAAGTTACTGGTCGGCTGGTGATTTGAACTCCGAGGGGTGTTCATTGCACAGAGTGTCCCAGGAGGAATGGTCAATATTCAGGGTATGACAGGAGGGATTATTCAAAGCAAAAAGTGCCGTAAACATTGGCTGTGAAGTGCGTATGTTAAGAGGTATGAGCACTTGTTCAGTAGAAGATACGTGTCTCCCAGTAACGAAAACGAACATTAGTTCATAGCTCTTTAGATGTGCTTCTCCTTCCTTTTTTTTTTTTTTTGTACAGCCTGCGTTAACTGAGACGCCACTTCGGTAGCTATGATGCTCATATAGTCATATGTCATTTTCAGATGAGAACTCTCATTGGGATACTCTGTCATAAACGTCATTGTATCGTTTAAGCTACGGTTATGATTACGTGTAGATAGTAGTGTGGTGTTCGCCTTGTTGATGACGATGAGGAACGCGGAAGGTGAATCAAACACTGACCTGTTCATTTCGAACAGCATCAAGCGGCCGGCGAGCTTAATGTTTCCATCAGATGGACGGATCACCACTGAGTGACATGTCAACTCTCCTCGAACCAGTATGGAGACGTTTGCTATTTGAGAAATCGTACAGCCTGGTGATCTGTGACTCTGCGCTAAACAGCGGCTCTTGTGCGCTAATTACAGTGATAATATTATTCTAGCAATGGGATTCGAATGAGGTGTCGCCAGGACCGGGTACTGTGTGCTAACTACGAAGGAGAGTGGGTGTGAGTGTGCCTTAGACGAGAAAGGTTGTACGCTGCCATCCGCACTTTGTCCTCATAATCCAGGCCAACACCTGGGCCACAAGACTAGAACACAACACTCATATCTTTGTTTTGTCTTTTCCGAAGCACATAGATTCCGACCGAATGTGCAGAAATGTAAAATAGATTTTAGTGAGCCGTCAGTGAAAAAGCCGTTAGACAAGACGCACAAACTCGTATTCAACAAGAATGGGAAGGAAATTGGTCTCGTCTTTACCAAAGCACCCACGTGCAATGTTAACGATTGATGGAAACCAAGAAACATGATGCCAGAATGAAACACCCGTAGTGCGGTGTGGTGTGCGTAGTTTTGAAACCTTCTATCTGACAAACTGTGAGCTGGACCGGGAATCTAAACAGGAACCTCGCGTCTCGAGAACAATGGTCTTCTCATCTGAGCTATCCAACGGTGAATAACAACCCGTTCCAACAGTTTCAATTCTCCCAGTACTTCTCTCCTAATTTCTCGTGCTTAGATTGCTGGACTGGCACTAGGAAGAAAAAAGTATATCTCGGAGAGATGGTTAGCTACTGTCACTTTCCAGCAGAGTGTATGATGTTTTGTATGTTCCTTGACAATTAAGCTCCTTTCTTCCAGGAGCGCTGGTCTGCAAGATATGCAGGAGAGCTTCCGTGAAGCTCGGAAAATACGAGAGAGGTCTGACTCAATTTAATCTCTGAGGACGTATTACGAGAAGTGTCTGGATAGCTCACACGGTAAGAGCACTGCGCGCGAAAGACAAAGTTCTGAGTCTGAGGCCCAGTCCCGCACACAGTTTTAATTTGCCAGAAAGTTTCGAAATATGGATGGCTGACCGGAGATCTGAATCCTGCTTTCTTCGAATAAAAGCAGAGACACACACTCTCTCTCTCTCTCTCTCTCTCTCTCTCTCTCTCTCTCTCTCTCTCCAGACCGACATTTAAGTGTACAAATACATGGATAAAGAACATAAAGACTCTTTCAAAGTCTTTGCATCAAACATCTAGGGCTGGCAGATCATGTCATGGGGAATGTGGAATCATGTATCGGTCTGATGCCGACTGCAGTCGCGCGGATCTGGCGGACCAAGTGGTGCGTGTCAGGTGAACCACGCCTCCAACAGCCGTGTACTCGTACTTCGAGCGCCCTCTGCTGCTGCAATATAGGACGGCCGGCGACAGCCGCTCGGCCTACTTGCCCTATACTGGCAAGCACAGAATTACGGACCAGGACCAAGCTCCGCCTTAATTCTGCAACAGTCCTCCCTGCGCTTCCTTACGGCTGCTCGACATGGGACAGAGTTTGCGCCTCATCCTTATGCCGCCTCCAGATTGTCCAAAATCGGCGCTTTCCAGCCATACTCCGTACACCTCGTTGGGCCCGGATCCAGGACCTCCGGCGTGAAAGTGACACGCCGCCCCTCAAGCAACAGATTCAGATGTCCATTATGAAACTCCTCAACAAGGTTGAAGCATCACGTCCAACATCCGGGCACCTTGAATATGTCGGCTCTGTGGCAACTGCACGGAGGCATAAGGTCAAGGTACCGCGAGCCAAAGTGGAAGATCCCCCATAATGATGCCAACTTGCAGCTGAATAAAGACAAAAATATACGTACATGAAATAAATAAAAAATAGAAAGTTAAAATAAATCAAGAACAACCACCTCAGTAGGATCTACAGACCCAGAGCCCAAGATCCTGCTTAATACTAATAAAGATAAACTTGAGCCATTTACCTTCGCACTCCAGAAGTCCAGCCACACAGATAGTAGTACTTTGGAGACAACACACACACACACACACACACACACACACACACACACACACACACACACACAGAGCCGGCCGAGCGGTTCTAGGCGCTACATTCTGGAACCGCGTGACCGCTACGGTCGCAGGTTCGAATCCTGCCTTGGGCATGGATGTGTGTAATGTCCTTAGGTTAGTTAGGATTAAATAGTTCTAAGTTCTAGGGGACTGATGACCTCAGGTGTTAAGTCCCGTAGTGCTCAGAGCCATTTGAATCTTTTTTTTTTTTTTTTTTTTTTTTTTTTTTTTTTTTTTTTTTTGACAATTGCTGCACCACTCTGTAGCTCACCTCTCCTTACCGCTGTGTGTGAAGTCTTACACAATAGGAAACAATTTTTGTTAGGCACACAAACGTTAATTGACGCTTCCCAGCGACGCTAGGCGCCCTTTAGTATTCGTCAGCCCGGCGACGATGAGATTTCACCGAACTAGCTGCGTCTACTAAACAGATGTGCTGCATAATACCTGCCCCAGTAAACTGGTAGAGTGGTTTTCAATAAAAAAAACCGTAAGAATGTCTCTCTATGAGAAGAAAGATACGAGATCCATTCAATAGATAACCGGAAGAGTTTTATAAAAAATAAAAAAAACTCCGACGAAGTTTGTGCTTCTTTGCCAATTTTGGTGGTGTCCTAGTCCTATGATCAAATGGGGCTGGCACCCCGCCTCGCTAAAGGGTTGCTGGGAGTCAGTGAAACAAGATGGCAGCACTCTTGCAGGTTTGCATCAACGTGGAGCAGCTGAGTGTTATTACATTTCTGTTAGCTAAAGGAATTAAACCAATCGAAATTTCCAGAATCAATCGAAATTTGCCGTCGGATGGCAGAGCAATATGATGAATGTTGTCTGATCGAACAGAAGTGTACTAGTGGGCAGGTAAGTTGAAATGAGGTGTACAAGTGTTTTAGTCTTGGATCAGGCCACGACACTGTTCATGATGTAGTGATGCTCAAGAAAGTCTGTGCGAGGTGGGTTCCGAAAGATTTGAAATTAGAAATCTAAGAAAGGCACATGGGTGTGTACAGAGAAACCTGAAGTTAGTTTGCGTGCCCCACCCTCGTATTCTCCGGATGTGACATCATCAGATTATCAAAATTTTTAACCCACTGAAAGAAGCTCTTAGTGGCTCAAGGTTCGCTGATGATGGCGACGTCCATGCAGCAGTGTGTAACTGGTTACACAAATACCTCTAAGAATTCTTTCAAAAATGGTTCAAATGGCTCTGAGCACTATGGGACTTAACATCTTAGGTCATCAGTCCTCTAGAACTTAGAACTACTTAAACCTAACTAATCTAAGGACATCACACACATCCATGCCCGAGGCAGGATTCGAACCTGCGACCGTAGCAGTCCCGCGGTTCCGGACTGCAGCGCCTAGAGCCGCACGGCCACCGCGGCCGGCTAAGAATTCTTTGCACGTAAAATTTAGAAGCTTGTCGAGTGTTGGCACAACTGCGTAGAACTTGAGAGGGGGCTTACGTTGAAAAATAAATGTCTTATGTTTTATTCTCGCAATAGATTGTTTAAACAAATCCGATTTTTTAATAAATTAACTTTATATTTTAGGAGCCAATCGGGAACTTCAGTTTTGCTTCGCTTCCTTCATGCCGAGCAGGTGACTGGATTGTAGGCAACCCGCAATGCATACACACGCAGAAGAGTGCCTATGCCCTGCTGTCTCTCAGGAGCATAACCAAATCAAAAGGATGCCGGAAAGTGTGAGCGAACATTTTATATCCAACAAAACCTGTTCCCCTTAACGTGTTATCTTTGAAGTGAGGACTCAAACACGTTGCATATAACGAAAAAGGACGAAGACACTTGAGACACACACCATGGAAAACTTAAATCGCAATGGCTGTATAGCAATTCGAACGGCCGTCCTCCCAAATACTCGTCCAGCACTGTCTTACCACTGTGCCACCTTGCATGGTAAATATAAAGGACAGTAGAGGAGATGGAATCATCGTTATTATTTAGGGCGTCTGACATAAAAATATGAAGCCACAAATGGCTTCTTGTAGAAATTTTAAGTGGAAAGGCCATGCTGTCAAGGCGCTGCTACTAACGTATTTAACGAACAGATATTATCTTTTTGTATCAAGAATTTCCACGAGAGTGCCCTTGCTACACGTCCTTAAGTCACAGGTTAGTTTAAAACGTATTCCGTATTTCACTGAGGCCACGCCTCTCAAATCTATGTGGGAGCGGATTATGATTTCGACCAAGGTCCACGACGGACGACTCGTTAAGACAAGTGAAAAACTCGTCTACTCCCTGAAAATTGAGTGATTCATCACGTGTGAGATCTGATTCGATGCCGATAGGCATCGCTGAACATGGTGAACATGCAAGACAGGCGACTCGTAAAAAAGACGACGCGCAGCCAGCGGAGCTTTACGTAATAGGAAAACTAATTTCCCCCGTCGCCCGCTATCGGGCCATCGGCAGCTATCTGCGGCGATCATCGGACCGAGTGGCGCGCGCTTCCAGCACTGGAAGACGTGCCAGCCCTCCAGCGAGGTCTCCAGACCACCGAGGACGCGCCCACCACGTGCCGCGGTAAACGCTTATTGCCGCTGACAGCGAATGCGTTAGCGCTGGCGCGTCGAATATATCTCATGTCGAACGCTTTTGGAATTCGGATTCCTCAGGCAGCAGAGCAGGTGCGTAACCGTTACTTTCAAATGAACTTTTACTCAACTGTATTCACATTGTTCTTTTTCGTGGTCAGAGTTATCCTTGTGGACGTCATGTACTTCTTGCTTCACAGACCCATAGATAGGAGGAAGTATGTAGAACAAGTCATAAACAAGAATACGCAGTATCTTTTTTTAAGAAAGATGGTAATGTCTTTGCCACAGATTGAACTAGTCCTCATATGTAGGGCCTTGAGAAAGCAAATAACACATGTCGTCCCACACTAAGCCAGAAGAGAGTACATGTTCTGGGTTTCCCGTATACACAGTTCTTTTATGGTACCGGTAACAGGTGCATTACAGTGGGCGATGTAAATGGCGCGGCAAATGTAAACATACTTCAACAATTTAAGTACCATGGACAGTAAAATTCCTTTGGTCAAAACGTATAAATTGCATGCAAGTACCGGCCGGAGTGGCCGAGCGGTTCTAGGCGCTACAGTCTGGAACCGCGCGACCACTACGGTCTCAGGTTCGAATCCTGCTTCGGGCATGGGTGTGTGTGATGTACTTAGGTTAATTAGGTTTAAGTAGTTCTAAGTTATAGGGGACTGATGACCTCAGAAGTTAAGTCCCATAGTGCTCAGAGCCATTTGAACCATGTTGCATGCAAGTTCTCTGTGAAATTCTAGTGGTATCTAGACCAAATGCCGTGTCGCATCCAGCCGTAGTGCCAACAATTTGACCAATGCCGCACAGACGCGGCTGATGCTGATCGGGAACGCCACATGTTGCACCATGCGATTTCCATCTTTTCATCAAGCTGAAAAAATATCTGAGGGCAGGGGGTAGAGAGATTTTACAACGCTGAAGACGTTGACACTGCTGTTCTCGAATGCCTCCGTGTTCAATGAGCGGATTTCTGTCGTCGAGGAATTGAACGGTAGGTAGAACATTCCGGTCACCGTTCACAGACATGGTGACCATGTTGAATAAAGGATATTTCGGAGACATGGCTTAGCCACAGCCTCGGGGATGTTTCCAGAATGAGATTTTCACTATGCAGCGGAGTGTGCGCTGATATGAAACTTCCTGACAGATTAAAACTGTGTGCCGGACCGAGACTCGAACACGGGACCTTTGCCTTTCGCGGGAAAGTGCTCTACCAACTGAGCTACCCAAGCACGACTCACGGCCCGTCCTCACAGCTTTACTTCTGCAAGTACCTCATCTCCTACCTTCCAAACTTGGGTAGCTCACTTTCCCGTGAAAGGCAAAGGTCCCGAGTTCGAGTCTCGGTCCAGCACACAGTTTTAATCTACCAAGAAGTTTCATGTCAGCGCACACTCCACTGCAGAGTGAAAATCTCCGTAGTATTTACCACAGTTGTAATCGTCAATGACAAAGTCTCCATGCATGTCTGAAGGACACTATATTGTGAAGATAAAGGCACTGTTTGAACAAAGACAGTGTAATCATCAATGCACAGGCTGTCTTGTAAATATCATAATTCTCCTATAACAGTATTTTGCTGCTACTCATATGTATATTTAAATAATACTCTGATGCGTACGAATAAGAGGCTTTGTAGAGGTCTGGAAATGTACGTTCCATGAAATAAGGTGCTGGAAAATGTGTTATTGTGGAGCGAAGCTCAAGTTTCAGCTCTTACGGAGCGCAAGGAACTGAAACACGGTTAGCCACGGATAGTTTCTGCTGCTACTACTGCTATTCGCACTTTTCATTTCGGTGTTTTCGAGTGTGGTGAGTGGTTTTCGTCGCGCTTACAGACTTAAGAGTTGACGAAATGAGGCTGCAAGGTCCATGACCAGGCCCTACTTGGATAACAGCGGAAGACGCCTCCCGCTGCAAATACCCTCTCCAGAAGAGTCTGCGGGGGATATTTTAACACGTGAGCGCGTGCTTCTCTGCTTGTGTAGTGAGCTAGGCAGCTGCCTCGGAGCCCTGCATGCCGAAAGACGACAGCTGTCGACTGCCTCGACCTCTAAAGGATGCCGGCAGTGCTGGTTCCAACAGGCTCGATACCAGTTTTGACGAGGCAGGCTTGGCGAATGCTAAGACTAGGAGATTCGAATTTTAAGCCGATTTTGGATGCTGAAATACTTCAAGAGTGTCAAAATTAGAAAGATATAAGCATCATCTCCAGAGAGTACAGATATTATGCAGATGATTGTGTCTTTACAACCGTCACGTGGGCTGAGGGAAGGAAACAGTATGAAACATCTTTTCAACTACTTGTGAAGAGAATATAGAATAAAAAGTAGAGGGATGGAACTCAAAATAATAAGATTTGAAGACGACGTTGAGGAACACGAGGACAAATTGCCGAAAACGTTAGCAGGAGTAAATAAGAAAAGTATGACGTGAAAATTAATGTGGTGAAGACCGACACTTTAGTATGCAATCGTCAACATATCGCAATAGACACTAGAGTTAATGATATGCCACCCAGACGGGAAAATACCTTTAACTACTTAGTAAGCAAAATTACACAAGGAAGTTTCACTGCTTCCATCAAGAAACCTAAATGTAAAGGCCAACTACATTTGTTAAGGGCTTTGTGTGGACCATGGCCTTGTATGATTCGAAAATACGTAGTATTGGTACATACGACAACAGACGTATGGAAGCATTTGAAATACGGGGCTGGAGGAGAAGGGAAAAGATATCGTGGACAGAAAACCGTTGAAAACCAAGGTCTGCTACCAACAGAGCAGGAAAAAGGAAACCCACCAACTGGCCACTTCTAACGAGAAGACAGTTTTCTACTTAAGGTAGCGGGAGGAATGATTCAAGGCAAGAATGGAAGAGTAAGATTTACATTGCAATAGTCCAAACACTTCAGATAAGATATAATGTAGTGGCGAGGTCAAATGAGGAAACGAAGAGATTAACAACCGACGGACAGAAGTGGAGAAGAGTGCATGCCAATCAATCTTCATGCCAATCAATCTTCCGATTGAGTCTTAAGAATTATTATGCATCTGAGATGGGGTTCAGAAACCAGCAATTTTCAAGGCACGTGTTGAAAATCGGCTAAAAACTATAGTCACTTCGGTCGTTAATACGGTGCACATTCTACCCCAGGCTGGCTCACCTCTCTGTCATGCGTCCAGTACGCTGCATCTCTATTCCACCAGTAATAACTTAAACTTAGAATATGTCAATACGATATTTATATCTGTCCGAAATTTGGACCCTGCACCTGGCATATTGCAACCAGGTAACTGAAACAACTGCGTCAGTTTTGCTCCATTTTGGTACCAGCGTCACATATTCAGTTTAAATTCAACAGATATAAATAAAGAAGTTTGCAATAAGGCGAAGATGTTTTGGCCACCCTTTTACGTAAGATAGCTTGACGACGAGGATAATGTTTCGCCGTATAGCAAGCAAAATACATTTCATTTGGTACAGGAGGACACTTTTAGCTGATCGTGTAGACAGTGGCTGTGTAGCGCCTTACATCAGCAAAAACGTCGGAAAGCATGCACAGCCGGCGTTTGTGCGCGTCGGCGGCCTCTTCTGATGGAGCGCCTGCGCGATCACAAAGAGACGCCGCAGTACACAAGCCTGGTCTGCAACTGTGTGTGTGTGTGTGTGTGTGTGTGTACGCGCGCGCTTGCAGCCTTGGGGCTGTGACCGCGCAGACGCGTGATTGCCTCTGGCAACAAGGGGCGTTGTGGCTTACGGCAGGCGGTATAACACAGCGCAGCAATCAACAATCGACCCGATCATCGAGCTGAAAAAGGGTCGATATGTTCTGACGGGTGGAGAACCTTCTGTAGAACTTGGAAATTGCGGGAGAATCAGTGATCGATTCAGTCTTTGAATCGCAGGCTGAGAAGCTCGCCAGGATAGATCCACTGGAAAGAGCGTGGTTAGCCGAAGGCAAGAGTCTCGTTTCGAGTTCCGCTCTTGTGCACTGTGGAAATTGTCAAAAACGTATTGTAGATACCGTTGAAAATTCATGAAAGAAATCATCTGTACTGCCTGCTACCGTTTTTCTGTTAGCAGATACAAGAGGGCTCACCTACCAAATCTTCTGTCTATTGATAGTAGAGGCATCGGATCTCTTTAGTCAATCTAAGTGTTTCGATTCCCAGAATTAATAACTTAAAGACTAAAGGCGAAAGGGGGAAAACTACGGACCAGTAACAGACAGCAAATTTAAATAATTCAAAGTATACTGCTGGTTTAAACCAGAGTAAGTGCGTGGTAGTCTTCTGGAACTTACCAGATAGGACTGACGGAGTACATCGAAAAAGTTCAAAGAAAGGCAGCACGTTCTGTATTATCGCGAAATATGGGAGAGAGTCACAGAAATGATACAGGATTTGGGATGGACATCATTAACAGAAAGGCGTTTTTCAGTGCGACGGAATCTTCTCACGAAATTCCAATCACCAACTTTGTCCTCCGAATGCGAAAATATTTTGTTGACACCGACTTACATAGGGAGGAACGATCACCAACATAAAATAAGGGAAATCAGAGCTCGTACGGAAAGATATAGGTGTTCGTTCTTTCCGCGGGCTATACGAGACTGGAATAATAGAGAATTGTGAAGGTGGTTCGATGAACCCTCTGCCAGGCACTTAAATGTGATTTGTAGAGTATCCATGTACATGTAGATGTAGAACGGAATCAACGCGCAAGTGTGGATTACATGGCACGCAGGCATCTCGCTACAGGACAAGAGAAATTAGAGGAAGAACTATACGGTGCATCTGCAGTGTTCAGTGAAATGGTTCAGAATGGTTCAAATGGCTCTGAGCACTATGGGAGTTAACTTCTGAGGTCATCAGTCCCCTAGAACTTAGAACTACTTAGACCTAACTAACCTAAGGACATCACACACATTCATGCCCGAGGCAGGATTCGAATCTGCGATCGTAGCGGTCGCGCGGTTCCAGACTGAAGCGCCTAGAACCGCTCGGCCACACCGGCCGGCTCAGTGAAATGTTTCATAAAATGGAGGAAACGAGAGTGGCAAACAAAATAACTTTATTGGCCATCAAAACAGTTACCATTAGCTGCAACACACTTCTGACATCGGCTATAAAGCTTTCGGAAACTGTCAGCGAACGCTTCTTGCTGAATCGCTCGAAGATATGTGGTCACGCCTTGTTGGATATATATCCATCCGCGCCGACTATTTAGGCCACCGCCGGACCGTCCGACGTCAGTTACCCTCTACGTCTCAAGTCGACAGTACAGGCAGTTCCGCCTGGCAGCATCAGCAGATCAGCCTCAAAGCTACGAGTTGGCAGTACCAGCAGGTTCGTCTTGGCTCTGCATGCCGCCAGCACCGGTCCAGTGACGTCCTAGCTCTTCAAGTCGCTGCCGTCGTGTAGGCTCATCGAAAACAATACAGGAGAGACATTTCTGTTCTACATAGTTGTACGGATATTCAACCAAACAAATTATAACCAAGTTCTGGTTTTGTTATTCTTTTAAAGTGTCTTCGGTAATTCCTCAGAACGAGAATGCGTCACAGAAAGTTCGTTTACGAATGTTACATGTCATAAATTTTGGTCACATTTCTCGGAACTGCAATAGCTGAACCTTTTGTTTCAGTTTCAAGTCATGGCGCTCGAAACGCCGCTCGATGATAAACGTTCGGCTCTGCGCAATTCGAGCGGAATGGTATTGTACGCGCGCGACAATACTGTATGCTGGTGACAGACAGCTCAGATACATGCAGCGCTTTTGTGAGTGGGCCGAATGCGAAACGCTGCCGATAATTGGTACGTGCCACGGAGCGTGAAACTGCGTCCCGTTTATCTTTCTATTTGCCGGCTCACTAATTGATGGACGAGACGAAGACCGGCCGCGGATGTGACGCCCCTACAGATAGCGCAGCGCTGGCGCATTAATTGACCTCCGTTTAATTTTTCTTCCTTGAATGGAATCTACTGCCCGGCTCCTGGAGTTCACGACCCCGAATAATAAATTATTTAATGACCCTCAAGAAGAGTCGTTTGTGGAGATAATAGGCTGCTCCGGGCCACACACAAGTAACTGATATCTGCAGCTTGTTAACAAACAAATACGGATGTTTCTGCGGTGCAGTGCACCATATTTGACGAACCTTCTGCCAAGACTGCGTGACTGGAAAGTGCCGATTACGTAATCTTTGGAACCGATTTGTGGATAGTAAAAGAACTGCAGGGCTTTTAGATATTTCTACACTGACGGAAAAAAACTCGCAGCACAAGGAAGACGTTGTACAACATAAAAGAATGTTAGTGGGCGTGTTTCTGCATTTGAACGATCATCTCTATTCAAATTTCGCGCCAGTCGCATGCCATCGGTTCTGACGTATTGCAAATATCATATGTATGCTGATGACCTTCAGTTGCATCTAAGTGCGAAACCAAGCAATCTTAAGAAAGCTATTGAAAATTTCAATACCGACCTCGATGCACTATCAAAATGGGCACATGACATAGGACTAAACCTAAACCCATCTAAATCCCAACCGGTACTTGTTAGTCACTCTAAGCTCATTAGCCCAAAACATCGGGAATCCGTACCATCTCTTATCCTCAATGGAACAAATATTAACTTCTCTCCCTCAGCAAAGAGTTTGGGAGTAATAATAGAAGATCTAAATTGGACAGAGCACGTAACTGCAGTGTGCAAAAAAGCATCAGCATCCCTTCATGTCCTACAAAAATATGAAAAAACTCTTCCCTTTCGATCTGAAAAAGAAATTAGTACAAACGCTTATACTCCCAATCATTGACTACAGCGATATTATCCTACAAGGCCTCTCTCAGGAAAATTCGCGACGTCTGGAACTGGTCACGAATGCCTGCGTCCGATATATCTGTGACGCCAGAATTTTTTTTCACATTTCACCAGCATATGCAAAACTGTCCTGGCTGCGTGCAGACAAACGCAGAGATTTCCATACACTCTATCTCATCTACTGCCTTATAAATGTACACTGTCCCTCATATCTCTCCTCGTCCTTAACGCTTATGTCGGAACAACATGACAGAAACACACGTTCCCATCATAATAAAATCCTCTCTGTTCCACTGCATCGCTCAGTCACCTTCTCCAAGTCCTTTACAGTAGCGGGAACCCGACTCTGGAATAACCTCCCTCGTTATGTTAGAGAACTTAAAAACATGTCCGGCTTCAAAAAACAGTTAATGACGTATGTACTTAAGCAACAGTAATGCATTCCTCTGTACATGAATGCACTTCACCTCATTACTTCCCTCTTTCCCCCTCCTTAAATCTCCCTTCCCCAAAACTCTCTATACTAGTAAACATCTACTTTACACACCAAGATATTAATGTAAATCTGCACAAATCTTCATTACTATTGCCAATTTTTCTCATGTTTATCATTATTATTAGATTTTTTACTGTTATTATTATTGTTTTTATCGTAATATGTATGTATAGCACCTGTTGTAAAAATACTGCGAGCATTTACTTTATTAGGTCTTAGTCATTACTCTTTATTCATATTGTCACTAGAGTAATCTAATTTTCTTATTTAAACTATTGTCATGATGTAACTCTGATGTGTGAAATGCTGCATGTGTGGAACACTGGTCCGATGTAAGAGACGGCCCGATGGCCCTAATCTGATCAGGTTAAATAAATAAGTAAAAATCGCGCTATTAAAGCAATTATAAGGATGCAAGTCAGGTTTAAATACACGCTATAACGGTCTTTGGACGAGGTGAGTTGATGTTAGTCAAGGATGCCTTTAAGGTGACAAAGACGTCATTACCATCACTTCACTGAGTTTGAACGAGTTCGTGTAATAGAGCTTCGAAAGCTGGATGTTTCTTCGGATATATTGCAGAACGATTTGGCAGCAACGTAACCACTGTACATGATTGCTGGCAGCAGTGGTCATGAGAATGTACTGTCGCAAGGGGATGGGGCTGCTGACGGCCGCATGGCACTACCGAGAGGGAAGACAATCGTGTTCGGCCTGTGGCTCTGGCGCATCGCAATGCATCAGCAGCAGCATTTCGAGCAGCAGTTGTCACCATAGTGAAGTGTTACCAATCGGTCACTTCAAGCACAACTCCGAACCAGATGTCCTTTAGCATCGTTTCCACTGGCTCCAAACCACCACCATTCGCGACTTCAGTGGTGTCAAGCGGAAACTCATTGGAGGACAGGGTAGAGACAGTAAACAAACAGTTTTGGCTACAAAGTGAAACATACGGACATACGTGCCGTTGTGTGCATATATCAATTATTTTGAGTTGCCTAATGGCTTGATGCAAGTCTTTCAGCTGAAAGCCACTTCTGCGACTTGTGTGTCTCTGACCTACCTCAGTAATATTACCGGGGAAAATTGACGTGTCGTTTCTGGCGGTTCGCCACATCACTGAGACATGAAGACTAGGTTAAAGGCACATGGAAAACTTCCGTGGTTCGACAGAGATTCGATCACGCTACTCCTAGGTTTTCAGAAAAATCCTTTATTACTGGACCACCAGACTCGACTGTCTTTGATATAAAAAGTTACGTCACAGACTGGTCGTTAGAAAACAACCATAAAGTAGAGAAAAAGTGTGTTTTAAGATGGTTTCCCTGCATGATTAACATACAATGTACATACAGCCATGAACCTAGTTGAAGATAAAAATTTTCGTTCATAATATTTCGACGACTACGATAGTTGCCTTTATCAAGTCCATGTAGAGCCAAGATTAGAAGAAGGTCTGACGACCACTACACGAAGCATATGACGAAGGCAACTAGTTTAATCATTTCAATTGCAGTCGTCAACCAGGCACGAAGTCAAAAAACATATCGTTCTTCCTTAAAGAGACACTGATCAAAACACGGCAGGTATATGTCAAAGATAATTTCTAACAATAATTAGAATAACCTCAGTACGTCAGAGACACGATAAAATGAACGTTCTGAAAAAGAAGTATGTTTAGCGAGGAAATTCTAACACAAGGTCTAGAGAGGCTCACATATCACCTGATGCTACGTGCAGTATCTATAACATCTGAATTTACGTATGTACTAATAGTGGAATTCACTGCTCAAGGTATGGTGAAACACTTCAGGAAATTTGTGCATTATACCAAACCGAAAGTCACCGATTAAGGTCAGAGGCACACACTGCTTTTCATCTTTTACAGATGACGGCTCATATCCTTACTGTTTAGTAATCTGAATAGAACAGAGGATGGATGCCACAAAAGCAATAGGGAAACTTTTTTTAAAAAAAAGAGGTCACATACTTACATATTTAGGTAAATAAGCCAAGGTGACTATAAAAACTCGTTGAAAAGCACGGTGGAACATTCATCAAGCGAAATTTCCTTTCTCTAGAGTTTCTCTCTCCAAGGAGGCGACGTGGTTTGTCATTAGTTCTCAGCAGATCAACAAGGGAACTGTTTGTCGTTCGTACGACTATGAATAATGAGTCCAAGAACTGATAAATGGGTTCTCATGCCGAGGAATTGTTCTGTAGCCCCATATCGTGCTAACAAAATCTAGTGCTGATTAGCACGGTGGATGCAGCGACATCACAGAGCTATGGAACAATGGAGAGGCGTGCTGTATAGTCATGCATTACAGTACTCACCAGGCGCTGTAACGATAGATGCGGGCTGCTTTAGTGAATATGTGGTGAACGTGGTAGCTGCCTGTGTAGAGCCTGCCTTGAAATGTCTAGTTTAGAAAAATGGTTCTGTTCTAAGTGTAACAGGAGCGAGGCAGCAGTGATAGTTGTGACGGAGATCAGAACTGAGAACTTCATAGCAATGTAAATAACGAAGGAAGTTGATTGATAAAAGAGCGGTCAAAGCAAATAATTTTCAGGTTTTGCTTGCTTCTAATTTAACTAGAAGCAGATAGTGCGAAAGTTACTTGTGAGAATGTTAGCATATTAAGTCAAGTGAAGAGTTCTTACGAACAGTCAATACAGTCACGCATCCCAGAGGTGCTAGTTAAACGTAAATGATGAAGTATTCTACGCATCATTTCAGAAAACTGCAGTGCAGATAAGATGCGACTTCATGGTACGCGTTGAAATTAAAGGACTTCATGTACTTCATGACGGTTTCGGAAAGAAGGAGTTAGGGTTCAGGATGTCGCCCTGGCAATGATGACTCATGGTCTCTACAAGAAGTGGGAACGGCAATTTGTTAAAGTGAGCCGCAGCTGCAGACAGGACTAAAAATTAAGTTCATTGTACCGAGGTATATGCTATGTCTCATGGCCATTGCAATAGTAATTATTAACAATAACATATTGAGAACAGCTTTTAGTGTGCTATTACGCTGTTTTTTAACAGATGGTTCAAATGGCTCTGAGCACTAAGGGACTTAACATCTGAGGTCATCAGTCCCCTAGAACTTAGAACTACTTAAACCTAACTAACCTAAGGACATCACACACATCCATGCCCGAGGCAGGATTCGAACCTGCGACCGTAGCGGTCGCACGGTTCCAGACTGTAGCGCCTAGAACAGCTCGGCCACCCCGGCCGGCTTTTAACTGATTTCAATTGGCAGGGAGTCGGAGTTCCAGAACCAGCAACGTAAGTGACCAGCGCACAGCGGAAAGTATTCTACTGCAGAAAGATGAGAAAAATATTTCGTTGAATATTATAACCCCTCTCGAGTGAGCTGTTCCTCTCTGTAGTATCAGATCCTGAAGATGCAGTCGAGTGATATTTACATCGCTAACATGAAATAAGGGAGAGAGTGTCACAGATATGATACAGGATTTGGTCTGGAAATCGTTAAAAGAAAGGCGGTTTTCGTTGCGACGGAATCTTCTCATTAAATTCCAATCACCAACTTTCTCCTCCGAATACGAAAATATTTTGTTGACACCGATCTACATAGGGAGGAACGATCACCACGATAAAATAAGGGAAATCAGAGCTCGTACGGAAAGATATAGGTGTTCATTCTTTCCGCGCGCTGTACGAGATTGGAATGGTAGAGAATTGTGAAGGTGGTTCGATGAACCCTCTGCCAGGCACTTAAATGTGATTTGCAGAGTATCCATGTAGATGTAAATATACATCACATCTATCGATTTCTGCCCCATTCGGATAATTAATCCGTGATGAGTCTCTTTTTGTGTTTTGAGTGTATAGCGTAGTTACAGATGGGATGTTAAACCGTTACCTTCCCACTTTTACACTGTTGATACGGTCTTGTTTCATGGATCTACAGTGTGGTTCCCTCAAGAGACGATAAATTGCCGATTCAGAACAGCGCTCACCAGTTCGTATTCACATTCAGCGCGGAGACGCGGTCTCACACTGACTGGCGTGTGAAAGAGGCGCCCCGTTCGCTGCCAGGTATCAGACGTGGGCGCCCACTTTGTATTCTCAAACTATACACAGCTCGGGGTGCTTTTTGTGGCGCCTGTTTACAAATTAATAGCCGCCAGTGTCTAGTATTTGGTAATTACCGTTGGGCGGGGCACAGCAAAACGCAGTCCGTCTCGCTTTGAGACGCCTACTCATCTGCGCACAATCTACCTCAGCTATTAAATGGTGCCACTCCCAGTGTATTACTAAATAGGTCTGCATTACACAGCCGTCCAAAATTATCTCAAAATATTTTATGCGGCAGTTGTTAGAGGCTACAGGCTAATTTTACGCTGTTAACTCCACCGTGACTACCATCGGAGGACGAAAGGTATTGCTTTTCTTCTTGGCAAGCGCTGAGGCGGAAAGACAGTGGTAGGATCGTGATTTTACTAACACATTGTTTGAGTTACTGGACTGACAGAGAATTTCACAAGCTGGGAGCATTAAACAACGAGAACTGGAGTCAGATAAATATAAGTTTTCGAAAATCTGTCTTTCGCAGAAGGCAATAGTGACACTTTGTTTTCATTGGTAAGTAGCTGGATACCTACTTACTACCAATTTAGTTATGTTTTATAGAAATGATATTGAGAATCAAGCTGGGGGTTGAACCACAAAATGAGGAGGTATTTAAAATAACATGCTGGAGAAGAAGCCTAAGGTCCTTTCTAAGAAAGAAAACAACTTTGAGGATTCTCCTGAGACACCCATGAATATTTATCGATTCACCGTAAAGAAATGCAGTAGAAGGTAACATTTTTCGTATAATCAAAAATGAAGTAGAACAGCTTATCAAAAGAATCATTGTAGTAGATATGTTTAGACAAAAAGATTGGAACAAGATAGGAAGAGAAGTAAGTATAAAACCAGTCGAAAGACTGGCCACTAACAAAAAATAAAGCAGTCAGTATTAACATAGTTCATTGGTATCATCAACTAATACAGCCATATTTTTCCGACTGATTTTAACAAATAAGATATGCTTATATCTTGTCTTACAACGTATCGCCTCAGAAGTGGTGGTGATTTTACGCGTAGCACGTGGGTTGCAGTGTGCATATTCAGTTCTGCAGACTGCTGTTTGTGTCTGATACGTTCATTTCCGCGGGGCAGAATCAAGTGGGCGAGAAGTAAACACTGAAACTTGTCCTGTGATGGAAAGCTGTATTACATAAATGAATGCAGTTATGCCCTTATTGTGACGCAAGTATTCCGATTTCACGTCACTATGGGGAATTGTGTGTTGATTTGATGAATTTCAGTCACGCGTTTGACTAATGGCATCGTAAGGCAGAATAGACCCAGATATGGACATACATACAGGGTATAACGGGCGGAAGTGCAGGTGTTTTCATATGTTGTACCTTAACACGCGGAGGTACATATTTCAGTGTGTTGGTTGGCTTTTTCTCTGCTCGAACAGTCTTCCCACAAACACGTCACATAATATGCTACCAGAACCTTAATGCATGGCCACAACTGTACCACTAAGTGGACTACGGCTGTCGGTATAGACTTACCGTTTTGTATCCACATGTCCATTCTTTAACACCTAACCTGCTGCCCGGGAAAATGAGCATTAATGGCTTGCTCTTGCCATACGTACTTGCAGGTACTAACTAACCTAAGACATACAACTCATAATAGCTACAGTTATTAGTCTACGAATTACATAAATACTAACGTAATGTCGTTCAGTACTCCGTTCTCAGTCTCCAATAGAAATATCTGCACTTACGCCCGTTACACCCTGTATTGTCTAATTACTACGCCGACCGTTATAATTCGCTTTAGTGTCTTTTGCGGTCCTTTGACGGTGTTTCTATTTCGCGTTCTGAGAAGGCTCAAAACACTGCTACTTTGCTCTTTGTTGTGACCTATCAGCTGGTATGCAAGGAAAGACAGAACAAGCTTACATGTCAGAGGCCAAAAAACTGGAATAGTTTAATGCACAGTAATCTTCGTGCTCTATTTAGTGCAGTGAGGTATTCGGTATTAACGACTGCATTAAATTTTTGCTCATAGTCAGGGAACACAGGACTACATTTTTAATAAAAGCATTTAATTAAATTGGTACCTTCTCGTCAGTGACCAGCGATGTCAACCACTCGACCAAGGAGGCGACTGCCAAAGCAGCGCCATTCTTTCGCCTCCCTCTTCGTCTGTACTAGTTTCGTCTTGTGTAATCCTTTCTCTGCAGCTCTCTGAATTTATGTTGCTACAATTCAACTGCGCGATTAGCAATATTTCTGTGCAAGTAGTAAGCTGGCCCAGACGGAAGATGCAATCAAACAAACCATCACCAAAACAGCAGCTTGCCTACGAACTTAGCATTGTCAAAAGGTATAGCATGCTTTATGAAATTCTTTTCTACGTATCTGCTATTGTGTGGCAACGTTGCTTTGGTAGCGTGAAGCAGGGCTTAACATTTGCGAATATCCTGTATGGTCTGCAGACGACTGCTCATCCATCAGAACGATGCAGGTACCCTTTGTATCAACAAGTAATGTTGCTAGTTGACAGAGTGCAGCATTTCCGAATTATGGAAACTTCCTTTTCAACTGTGGGGATAGTCTGTCGTACACATTAGACGACCGGTACGACTGTTGTCGGCACGTGGACCTAGTGTAGAGCTGACACCTGACTAAATGCAGGGGTGTGCGCTTTGGTAAATCGGAAAGTAGCACTAAATGAATCGGCGAAGGGAGTCACTAATTAGTCTTTGTCATGAAAGTGACAGCTTAGGGAATGGGTTCGACGGCTCCTCTTGGAAATAGTCTGTTACCCTAGTGCCATGGAGCCGGAATGGGGCCCTAAGACCGGTGGGCCACACACATGACCGTCAGTTGGTTGTCGGTCCTAGGGCACGACTGGTCAGGGGAGAAAATCACTGCACATGGGAGCACTGAGTCGCGGAGTGAATCAGCGAACGTAAAAGAGCTATTATTTAACAGAATACTCATCGCCACAGCGTGTCACGAGCGGACCATCTCTTGGAGACACCAGCCGCTATTGAACTATCTGTATCGGTATACATATAGCTATTATACCCTATAGAATCACTTAAACAACAATCCTCGATTCACTATCGCTATGGTAACTCTGGCAATAATCAGACAGTGTCGTCACCGATCATCGCCACTGTGGAGTCAGTGAGGACAACTCTGAACCTCTTCCATTACAGGAAGACCATCAAGTCTAACTTTCCAAGCTCGTAAGGCCTAGAAATCTACCTCATCCAAGTGTCGACTTGACCATACTGAAACTCGGGGAGATACTTTCCGATATTCGTGATATGAGTAAGTATCGATACTTACGGTGGTATCGTTTTCGATAACTAATGTTCGGTAGTTACATATTATCATAAGAAATATGATTCCTTAATTTTTCCCGACTCTAAGAGTATTTAATCATGCTTCGTGACTGCAGCGGGATGACGTTGATTTCTTGCCATGATATTTCGGCTGACAACCATTGAGCCATCTTCAGCTGACTGTTTTGCACTGGAGATTGCTACTTCACGTCACTAACTTCATACCAAGAATTAGTGCGGAGGCGCATGTGCAAAGGCAGCCCCTACATGAGCTACCTCTGTGTCGTTAGATGCCCGCTTCAGGTGGATAAGGCGCCGGACCCGGTGACATCTTTAATATCAACAGATAGAAACATTTTATTGATAGTGATACAGCTAGCGACAGTTACTCTTATTAAACTGACATTTGCATTCTATCGTCTCAGGCCCGCAATCGGCCAGCAAGCGACTATGTAGTATCATCATTACGCTTGCTCCTGAGCACTAGAGATGGAGGAATATTCGAAGAGGGCGCGGAATTTGACAAAGGCCGCTCATGTAGCGGCGGCCTTTGCTTATGCTTCTGCCAGCCAACTTTTGATATAAAGGCGGCGATATGAACTAGCGATCTCCAATGCAAAACACTCACCTGAAGATAGTTGATTGGCTGTCAGCCGAAATATCATGGCATGAAGTCAACGTCATTCGACTGCAATCCCGAAACTTCATGAAATATTGTAAGAAATATTATAGTGTAGGTATAGCTAGTATCGGATGGTGCTGTGGAAAATAATAACTTTTATGACTAGTTTAATGAGATCGAAAATGTATGCAACATGTATCAAGTGCACAGGGTGTAGTATTGCAGTAGTATAAAGTACATACGATGAGCAGTCTACAATAAATGTATCAGTTTTCATCAATATATACCACTAATAAGAAGTACCATACCACTGCCTCGGAAAACTGGTGATACTATTGATTTTGTATTCGAGTCAGTTCGTGCTAACGTGTAATAATTCCCATATTTTTCGTGTACTAAGAATAAGTGCTTTTGCCTGAAAAAGTTTATTGTAAATGAGACAAGAGTAGCTTATAGTGATGCACAGTAATAATGGCCCGTTTGGGTAGCGTAGACTTTATGTCAAGGTCGGCATTTTGTTTGCCACTGGAATATTTGTCCTTTCTCACTCACATTTGTATTTGTTGTTAATCAACACATAGGCAATTAAAGACTGAAAAAGAAAAAAAAATGGTTCAAATGGAGCCGGCCGAAGTGGCCGTGCGGTTAAAGGCGCTGCAGTCTGGAACCGCAAGACCGCTACGGTCGCAGGTTCGAATCCTGCCTCGGGCATGGATGTTTGTGATGTCCTTAGGTTAGTTGGGTTTAACTAGTTCTAAGTTCTAGGGGACTAATGACCTCAGCAGTTGAGTCCCATAGTGCTCAGAGCCATTTGAACCATTTTTGGTTCAAATGGCTCTGAGCACTATGGGACTTAACTTCGGTGGTCATCAGTCCCCTAGAACTTAGAACTACTTAAACCTGACTAACCTAGGGACATCACACACATCCATGCCCGAGGCAGGATTCGAACCTGCGACCGCAGCGGTCACGCGGTTCCAGACTGCAGCGCCTAGAACCGCTCGGCCACTCCGGCCGGCAAAGAAATAAAATTCGTTTTTATTTTGCTAATATAAACAGAAAAACGCAATTTGTTTGTTGTTAAATATTAGACTGTTCTAGCAAGAAGTGAGGAAAAGAGTCAATAAATATGAAAATATAACTTTATTTCCATATTTTACGTTTTATTTTAAATAATTCAATGTTTGTAAAGTGAAAACCTAAAAATACATGACCAATTAATACCTTGCTGCCGACCGGAGTGGCCGAGCGGTTCTAGGCGCTACAGTCTGGATCCGCGAGACCGCTACGGTCGTAGGTTCGAATCCTGCCTCGGGCATGGATGTGTGTAATGTCCTTAGGTTGGTTAGGTTTAAGTCGTTCTAAGTTCTAGGGGACTGATGACCTCAGATGTTAAGTCCCTTAGTGCTCAGAGCCATTTGAACCAATACCTTGCTATACTATCGGTATTGATACTTTTGCTCAATGCTCAATTTTACCGAGGTACCGACTCAATTTTAGGCATTACCAGCAATACCTAATATGGTATCGAACGTGATACTGGAACGTTCCTAACTCCGTGACGTCCACGTAATGGTGAATAGTGACTTTCATGTTGCCACATTACCGCTACGGACAGTATTCGTATACCGTATGAGTTAGTAACTCAACGTTTCGACAAAACAGATTTTCAGTGGAGTGCAAGGGTAGTTTACAACACTCGTCGGTGTTTGTTGCAGACCACAAGAACCATTTTAATGTAATGCACTAAGTCGACGGAACGTCCGTCTGCTTAGCTGAGTAGTAACGTGTTTGCCTACTATGCAGCTGTCCCGGGTTCGATTCTCGGTCAGTTCGGAGATTTTCTCTGTTCGTGAACTGACTGTTCGTTTCATCATCACCGACGCGCAAGTCGCCCAATGTGGTATCACCTGAAATAAGACTTGCAATGCGGCGGCCGAACTTCCCCTGATGAGGCCTCCCGACTATCTATGCCACACGATCATTTCATTTTTTTGGACAGCAGTGTCCCATGTCCGCACGCCACGAGAAACTGCAAAGAGGTTTAACCTAGAGTATTCGCACAGAAGCTGGTTATCGATGACTGTCCGCCATCGAATGTTTCCTCTGCTCCACTCTTCCCAATGACCAACATCTCTTCCGTAATCAGGATTGGAAACAGCTACCATCAGCCGACGCGCCACAGCGGAGCCGTCCGCTCGTGACCTCGCTTTCAGAGATAAGTGAGCTACATATGAGTGACAAACTGATAGCTCCTCTAAAAGAGCACTTCCCTTTATTGTGAACAGTGTACGACCTCCCTAAACAAACAGCGATCGTCGTCAGCAGGACGTGCTAGCACGAGTGCTGAACATACAAGAGAGAGAATGTATCTGGAAGGCCTGGTAAAGAGCCTTCGAGTGTTCTAAATTTGTCACTGGCAGGAGCCATCGGAAGCAGTCGCGCCACTGCCCTTTTATAGCGACTCTCCCAATTGGAGAAGAGGTGGCTCTTGAGGGACAGCGCTACTTGTGCCGCGGGCAGTGACAGAGGACGGCTGACTGCCGACCGGCGCTTAAGTGGGCCGCGGTGACACGTAGCAGATCCTGAGGGCGGCAGGCGCCCGCGTGTCCGGCGCCGGCCACGCCACGTGACGAGACGTCACGGGCGCACGCGACTCTGGTCGACGCAGCGCTTATTTGGCTCTCTTCCAGTATGAGAGGAACTCAAAATCACTGCCAGATGAATTAGTCTTACTGGGGAGCAGTAGGACAAGGTGTCAGTGAAAGGTTGAGACGTGTCCATTGCCTCGCCCATTATCTCTTCCCAAAATGTTACATACAATGTTGGTCTGATAGAACTGGTAAAAATTCCATAAAAATGTTTGTTTCGTTAGCAAGTTATCATACTTCTCGACATGGTCTCCTTAGAGTACATTTGGTCCAACGATCCTCCAGTTTTTTCATCCCATCGGAAAAATAGATTTTGTCAGACTTTGAAAAATACGCGTGGACTGAAGATATCACCTCCTCATTTGATGAAAATTTCCCAAGAAACCTAAAATTTGAAGTTAGGGAACAGGAAGAACCCTCTTGGGGCTAAATTTGGTGAACAGGGTGGATGAGGGACAAATTCAAAGCCCATTTCATGAACTTTCACTAAGTAATGTAGGAGGGTTGTATCTTGGGAATAATAATAATAATAATAATAAAATGGAGAGTAACACAGAACTAAAAGCACTCAATACACTTACACGATCACAATGCCACAAATATAGAATACATCACATACATTCTGCAACAGAAAGATTCACATTAAGCAGAAATGAAGGAGGAAGGGGATTTATCGACATAAAAAAACCTACATTATAGACAGGTAGACAATTTAAGAAAATTCTTTATAGAACGAACAGAAAATAGCAAAATACACAAAGCAATCACTCATATGAATACATAGGCTACACCATTGCAATTTCATAACCACTTCTACAACCCTTTAGATCACATAACGTGAACAGATACGAAGAAAGTAAATTGGAAAAAGAAAACACTACATGGCAAGCACCCGTATCATCTAACACAGCCACACATCGATCAAGACGCATCCAACACATGGCTAAGAAAAGGCAATATATACAGTGAGACGGAAGGATTCATGATTGAAATACAGGCTCAAACAATAAACACCAGATATTACAGCAAGACTGTTATTAGAGACCCCAATACCACAACAGATAAATGCAGACTTTGCAAACAACAAATAGAAACAGTAGATCACATCACAAGCGGATGTACAATACTAACAAATACAGAATACCCCAGAAGACATGACAATGTAGCAAAAATAATACATCAACAACTTGCCATACAACATAAACTAATAAAACAACACGTTCCCACATACAAGTATGCACCACAAAATGTACTGGAGAATGATGAATACAAATTATACTGGAACAGAACCATTATAACAGATAAAACAACAACACATAACAAACCTGACATCGTACTCACCAATAAAAAGAAGAAATTAACACAACTAATCAAAATATTCATACCCAATACAACAAATATACAGAAGAAAAAAGTAGAGAAAATTGAGAAATACATCGATCCGGCTAAGGAAGTCAAGGACATGTGGCTGAGGAAGTCAAGCACATGTGGCATCAGGATAAAGTTGACATTATACCAATTATACTATCAACTACAGGAGTCATACCACAAAATATCCATCAGTACATCAACGCAATACAGCTACATCCAAATGTATATATACAACTACAGAAATCTGTAATTATTGATACATGTTCAATTAGCAGAAAGTTCCTAAATGCAATGTAACATATACCGTACAGTTAAAAGGAAGTCACGCTTGATCAAGGTCCGCGTCACTTTCCATTTTTAACCAGACATAATGTCTGAGAAGGAAAGAAATAATAATAATAAAAAGACCAGTGGCAATCACGTTACCAGCTGACCAAATGGCCTTTGCCTTTTTCAATGCACTTTCACCAGAATCTGTCCTTTGTTTTGATTACCGTTTTGAATCTGGTGTGTAATGATGAATCCAGGTTTCATCAACAGTCACAAATCGGCGCAAAAAATCTTGCAGATTGCGAGTAAACATAGTCAGAGATTGTGTTGAAATGTTGTGCCGATGAATAAAAACAGTCGAAAGACTCTCTTACCGTCCAGCCCAAATTCTCAGCTTATCGCACACCATACGCGTAGCGCCCACTGCCCATTATCGACACTGCTCGTAGCTTCACCTCAAGTGTTCTAATGTAGTGGGCATCCGTCCTGAAGGTATCATTATTCGCGGTCAGACGTAGGTATGTAAATATTTGTGTGTGTGTGCCTTCTTTCAGACATGTCCAAAAAAGCAGACACCCCACATACGTCAGAAGAGATTTACGGTGGGACGAAAATACCGTAGACACCAGCTAATTTGTTTACACCTCACACACAATTCCCGATCAACGAAACATTCCCACAACATATCGCGCAATTTTCCATTCATTACCTGTTAATCTATAGTATCTTACTATTATTTATTTTGTGTGTGTCCATTTTGGAAATACCATTATATTAATTTACTGACCTACTTTGCATCCTCACATATTATTACAGCAACACTTGTATTTATGAAGGCCACTGATGTCATGAAAACATAGTTTCTCGACTCACCTGAAACAAAAAGGAAACGACTGTTAATTAAATGAGTGAGTAGTCCAAGATAATTTTTTTTGTTGGACTGAAAATGTAGTTTTCTTATTGCACTTACGGTAAACAACTGGAGAGATATATAAACAACAGCAAGTACGAGGCGACTTCAAGACGTAAGTATGTCACCCCAAGTAACTTTTATTGAATGTTACGCTACGCTTCAAGGTGACAAAGATACATAACCTATTTTTCAACAATTACCAAGTCACTGTAAACAACGGTCGGAACGTTCTATCAATCGACGATACAAGTCCCGTCCTTGGTCAGGGAGCCATTCGAAAACCGCAGTGTGAATGTCCCCATCGTTGTAAAATCTCTTTCCCTCCAGATGTTTTATAGTCTTATCGAAAAGATGAAAATTGCATGGTGCAAGATGTGGAATTCCCCACCAGAATCCCTCACGTCTGGAAGGCCTTGGTCAAACTGTTGGCACTATTTCATTATGGCTAGACGCGAAATTGCATTTGGTCCATATGTCGCCAGAATTACACGATGAATCGATGATAAATTTAGACATTTCTGTAGAAGAATCGTACTGTTGCGCGTACTTCAATTTAGAGTACGTTCCCAGTATCCGCGTCATTTCACTCCCACACTATGATGCACGTGTTATGCTCGCTGCAGCAGAACTGCGTCTGTAGGACACCTGGAACATGTACTCTCTTCTGATATTGCGCCGTTCTTGTTGCACGTTGGTCTTATCGTGGTACGACATGTGTGAGCAACTTTCTGGAGTCCCTACATGTTTGTGTTTTTATTACTGTGGACTGCTTCACATATAAAGCTCTTGTGAACAAGTGCCTGTCTTACAACATATATATTTGGCTGAGGGAAGGAATATCTTACCTAAAGCTACCAAAAACAACAGGAAAGTCACATAGCAGAGGACGAAGTTCAGATGAAATTTTATAAGCAGCTTAAATCATTAAATAAAGGCAAGGCCTCCGGTTTATACTGTATAGCAGTCAGGTTCCTTTCAGAGAAAGCAGATGCTCCATGCTTAGCAGTCATATACAACCTGTTATGTCCTAGCCAGTAATGCCACCCGAGCCCGCTGCCAAAAGGTTGGCAGCATCAAAGTCGGGACGCCGTCCGCATAAGCAGCGCCAGCGAGACAGCAAATCGCCGCAAGTCTGCGCGCGCCACCGCTGGCTTCTTGCTTCTTAAGCGCTGGAGTCGCGAGCGCTAGGACAGTTCTGTACTCGCCGCTCAGTTGTATACTCGCCTCCGAATTGTGTACTTGGTAGTCAGTTGTGTGTTCATCGCAGCAGAGTTGTTGTTTGTCGTCAGCCGACGCTAACCTAGCCGCTCCGACTCGAACTAGACAGATCTCTGTAGACACCGAGTTCACTACTGTGTTACTGTATCTTCATTAATAAAAGATAAGTACCGACTTTTATTTAAAATGAGTGTTTGGGCATTCACCTTTCTGTTCACTGTTCCAGCGGACCGGTCGGCCGCTGTTAAAAGTGTGGCGGTGACTTCGTAAGCCATTTCTACAGCCAAGTGTTTGTCGCTACGAACACCGCCACAAAACAACCGATCGTTAGTCGGAAGATCCGTACCTAAAGACTAGAAATTTACACAAATCACACCAATACCCAAGAAAGGAAATAGGAGTAATCCGCTGAATTACAGACCCACATCATTAGCGTCGATCTGCAACAGGATTTTGGAACATATGTTGTGTTCGAACGTAATGAATTACCTCAAAGAAAACTATTTATTGACAAATAGCACGAATTCAGAAACTATCGCTCTTTTGGAACACAATTCGCTCGTTAGTCTCGTGAAGTAATGAGTGCTATCGACAGGGGATGTTAGCTGATCACATACTTTTCGATTTACAGAACACTTTTCATACCGTTCCTTGAAAGACACTTCGTATCGCCTCATTGGTGCGACTGGATTCTTGAGTTTCTGTCAGAAAGGTCATTAAGTAAAAGTAAAATCTGCATTACCAGGGAAGTGTTGTAGGCCCTCTGCTGTTCCTGTTCTACATAAACGACATCTGAGACAATCTCAGCAATCTTCTTAGACTGCATGAGATGATTCTGTCATCTGCCGTCTTGCAAAGTCATTAGACGATCAAAACCAATTGTAAAATTATTTATACAAGATATCTGTATGGTGCGAAACGTGACATATGAGTGTAAATAGTGATAAGTGTGAAGTCATCCACTTAAGTACTAAAAGGAACCTGTAAAATATCGTTCACAGGATAAAACATACAAATTTGAAGGCTGTAAACTGAACAAGATACTTACGGATTACAATGACGAAAAACCTAAATCGGAACGATCACATATATAATGTTGTGGGGAAAGCAAACCAAAGACTGCAGTTTATTGGCGGAACACATCGAAACTGCAGCATATCTACGAAAGAGACGGCCTACACTACACCTGCCCGTTCTCTTCTGAAGTACTGCTGTGCGGTTTGGAATCTGCATCAGATGGGACTGACGGAGGACATGGTTCAAAGGCGGACAGCTAGTTTTGTAGTATTGCGAAATAGGGAAGAGTGTGCCACGGACATGATACGTGAACTTGGGTCACAATCATTAAAATATAGGTGTTTCTCTTTAGTTTTCAATGCGATAGGGTCTGCAGCTGCGATGAATTTTTTGAATGATTTCGTGACGCCTTCAGCTGCCATTCTTTTTATGTCAAGCACGACTGTACAACTGAAGAGCTTTGTAGTAACAGCTTGAGAGTAACGTGCTCCTAAAACAACAAATAACCTTAATTTATTTTATTACCATTACAAGTAAACATAGGAGCAAAAACGTACATGGCGTAATGTACTACTAAAGAATCATTTGAAAATGACCTAAGGCCGAAACTGTGTAATTGTGCAAGAAGCAGACAGAAGGGCAGCTGAAGACATCACGAAATCATTCAAAAAAAGGCGTTTTCCGTCACGGCAGGGTCTTCTCGGAAAATTTCAGTCACCAACTTTCTCATCCGATTGCGAAAGTATTCTTTTGACTTCCACCTTCATAGGGAGAAATGATCGTGATGATAAAATAAGAGAAATCAGAGCTGGTACAGGAAGATATAAGTACTCTTTTCTCTCGCGCACCGTTCGAGAGTGGGAAGGTAGAGAAATAGCTTGAAGATGGTTCGATGATCCCTCTACCAGGCACTTAATTGCGAATTGCAGAGTAATCATGTAGACGGACAGAGGATATGCAAAATAATGTTAACACCTGTACTTACTTGGGAATGATTTATTAATAAGGGGTTGGACCCCCTTTTTCCATTTACATAGCTGCGATTCTTCTTGGAATACTGGAATGTAATGATTGTATAGTCTCCAGTGGAATGCTATGCCACTCTTTGATCAGAACCTCTTCTAACTCCTGTAGTGACGAGGGAGGCGGAAATCTGCTCCGGAGTCTGCGCTCCAATACCGCTCACAAGGGTTCGATAATGTTCAAGTCTGGAGACTGTGCCGACCAGGCAAGACGCTACAGTTCAGTTGCATGCTCCTCATACCACGATTGTACTGCCTGGGTGTGTGAATGTGTGCATTATTGTCCTGAAATATGACTTCATTGTTGGGGAACAACATTTGAATCATGTGATGCACCTGATCATCTAATATGTTCACGTAATCGTTGTCTTTAACACGGCCTTTGACAGTAATGATGGGACCAGCAGAATACCATGACATGGTTGCCCACTGACGTGTTTCCACTGATCAGTCGTCCAGGATTTCTGCTCCTGACACCATATTTTATGCTTCTTTTTGCTGGTTGTCGTCACTAATGGTTTCGGTATAGCAGCTCGTCCAAGAACATTCGCTATATAGAGTTCTCCACGGATATGGGATCTCGAAGATGGCTATTGAGCGCTGCAGAGACTTTAGCCGCCGTAGTTTTGTTTATTTATTTATTTATTTATTGTTCCATGGGACCAAATTAAGGAGAAATCTCCATGGTCATGGAACGAGTCAATACATGAAATTATAACACGATAGTAGAAACAGATAAAATGAAATATAAAAAACATATCCAGGCGACAAGTCGTAAATTTAAATAAAGAAAATCAACAATGTAACACTGGAATTTGCTTAATTTTTTAGCTCTTCCAGGAGCTCCTCGACAGAATAGAAGGAGTGAGCCATGAGTAAACTCTTCAGTTTAGACTTAAAAGACTTTGGGCTACTGCTAAGATTTTTGAGTTCTTGTGGTAGCTTATTGAAAATGGATGCAGCAGAATACTGCACTCCTTTCTGCACAAGAGTCAAGGAAGTGCATTCCACATGCAGATTTGATTTCTGCCTAGTATTAACTGAGTGAAAGCTGCTAACTCTTGGGAATAAGCTAATATTGCTAACAACAAACGACATTAAAGAAAATACATACTGTGAGGGCAATGTCAAAATTCCCAGACTATTGAAAAGGGGTCGACAAGAGGTTTTCGAACTTACACCATACATAGCTCGAACAGCCCGTTTTTGAGCCAAAAATACCCTTTTTGAATCAGAAGAATTACCCCAAAAAATAATACCATATGACATAAGTGTATGAAAATTTGCGAAGTAGACTACTTTTCGTGTTGAAGTGTCACTTATTTCAGATACTGTTCTAATGGTAAATAAAGCGGCATTTAGTTTCTGAACAAGATCCTGAACATGGGCTTTCCACAACAGCTTACTATCTATCCGTACGCCTAGGAACTTGAACTGTTCCGTCTCGCTTATAACATGCCCATCCTGTCTGATTAAAATGTCAGTTCTTGTTGAATTGTGCGTTAGAAACTGTAAAAACTGAGTCTTACTGTGATTTAGCATCAAATTATTTTCCAAAAGCCACGAACTTATATCATGAACTACATTATTTGATAATGTTTCCATATTACACACAAGATCCTTCACTACCAAGGTGGTGTCATCAGCAAACAGAAATATTTTTGAATCACCTGTAATACTAGAAGGCACATCATTTACATAAATAAGGAACAGCAGTGGCCCCAGCACCGACCCTTGGGGAACGCCCCATTTAACAGTGCCCCATTGGGACTGAACATCATTACCACTCTCAATATTGCGGAGGATTACCTTCTGCTTTCTGTTCTTAAAGTAGGAGGCGAACCAATTGTAAGCTACTCCCCTTACTCCATAATGTTCCAACTTCTGCAGTAATATTTTGTGGTCAACACAGTCAAAAGCCTTCGTTAAATCAAAGAAAACACCTAACGTTCGCAACCTTTTATTTAATCCGTCCAAAACCTCACAGAGAAAAGAGACTATAGCATTTTCAGTTGTTAAGCCATTTCTAAAACCAAACTGTACATTTGACAGCAAATTATGCGAATTTAAATGCTCCAGTAACCTTGTATATACAACCTTCTCGATAACTTTAGCAAACACCGACGGCATGGAAATAGGTCTAAAGTTGCCAACATTATCCCTGTCTCCCTTTTTATAGAGTGGCTTCACTACAGAGTACTTTAATAGGTCAGGAAACCGACCACTCCTAAAGGAAAAGTTACAGATATGGCTACGTACTGGGCTAACATACACAGAACAATACTTCAGTATTCTGCTAGATACCCCGTCATATCCATGAGAGTTCTTGGTCTTTAGTGATTTAATAATTAAGTCAATCTCCCTCTTGTCAGTATCATGGAGGAACATTTCAGGTAACAGTCTCGGAACACTTTTTTCTAAGAGCGCTATATGACTCCCTGTTGGGACTAAGTTTCTATTTAGTTCACCTGCTATATTCAGAAAGTGATTATTAAATACTGTGCATATATGCGACTTATCGGTAACACGAACATTCCCACTACGCACTGATTCTATATCCTCGACCTGTCTCTGCAGACCATCCACTTCCTTTACGACTGACCATATGGTTTTAATTTTATCCTGAGACTTAGCTATTCTATCTGAATACCACATACTTTTTACCTTCCTAATAACTTTTTTAAGCACCTTACAATACTGTTTGTAATGGGCTGCTGCATTTAGATTTTGACTGTTTCTAACGTTTTGATGTAATTGCCACTTTGTTCTGCAAGATATTCTTATCCCTCTAGTGAGCCACCCAGGCTGCCTGTTTGTGCTAGCACCCTGTTTTGAACGTTCTAACGGAAAGCAACTTTCAAAGAGCACGAGAAAAGTCTTGAGAAAAGCATTATATTTATCGTCTACTGTATCAACGCTATTAACATCTTGCCACTCTTGTTCCTTGATAAGGTTTACAAAGGTCTCTACAGCAACTGGATCAGCTTTCCTACACAATTGATAACTATATTTAACATGTGTTGCAGTACAAAAATCTTTTAGAGTTAAAATTTGTGCATCATGATGTGAAAGGCCATTCACCTTTTTGCTAACAGAATGCCCTTCTAGTAATGAGGAATGAACAAAAATGTTGTCTATGGTTGTTCTACTGTTCCCTTGCACTCTCGTTGGAAAGAATACGGTTTGCATAAGATTATATGAATTAAGGAGGTCTACCAGCATCCTTTTCCTTGCACAATCACTTATAACTAACTTCTTGTATTTCCTATAAAGTGAACCAAGAACCTCCTCTAGTTTTAGCAAAAATGTTGTGAAATCGGCGTCTGGGGATCTATAAATAACAGTTAGAAGTTTAGCTCCATTAAATTTAACCACACCTGCACAACATTCAAACACCTTTTCAGTGCAGTACTTTGAAACATCAATTGACTGAAATGGGATGCCGTTTTTCACATACATGGCTACTCACCCACTCCGCAAAGAGCCCCTAGAAAAGCTGCCAGCCAACTTGTATCCTGGTAAAGGAAGCCTCTGAATTGTCTCCTTATTTAAGAAGTGTTCAGATATACCAATAATTTCAGTGTCAACATCTATAAGCAGTTCACTAACTTTATCTCTAATACCTTGTATATTTTGACGAAATATTAACAGAATCTTCCCTCGGTTCTTGGTAGAACAACATTATAATAAATGAGTAGCACAACAATGTCTGAAGATGGCCTTGTAAGCCGAAAACCGGTTAGCAATAAAATATTGTAGAACAAAAGCAAACTGGTGCTTTTCATTTATTGATGAAATATACTGATTCCCTCATTACTCGGATACCTAAGCTTTGTCAAAAGTGGTTCCTTTGTTAGAGAGACTTCCCTTAAGCAGGAATACCTATCAGCTGACTTCAATCTAAAAAAGGCGCAGCTCTAACACCCACTACTGCAGGAATTTTCCCGTGAGTGATCCCACCACCCCCACCTACGCGGTCACCTATAAAATTTGCTAACCTACCCTTCGTATAACCTGTTGAGATGCAGGCCATGTCTAGTGAAACCCGTCCTGCTGATAGACTTCACCGACACCACTGAAATGTGACCCATGCTTTCTGTCATCAGCGCATCCCCCAGTCTCATGTTATTACGACTGACGGCTGTATTAAGAGGAGGCCGATCGTGACGCTGAAACAGTTCCACGAAATGCACATTCGTGTTGCCAGTCTGACTGGCTATCTTTTCCAGGTCACCATCTATGTTATACTCCCCATCCCTATCAATACTATTACCAGCCCCACCCACAATCACTACCTGATCCTCTTTAGTAAAATCCCTACATAACCCCCCTATGTTAACAGTCACCTGAGCCAACCCTGCATTAGGCTTCACAATGCTGGTGACCTGGTACTCACTCCCCAGCACTTCCTGCAACTGCTGGCCTACACCTCTGCCGTGAGAACTACCTAACAGCAGAACCTTCTTCTTCCTCTTCGACTTTGCATCGGTCCAAGCCACCGTAACTGCTGAGGTCTGCTGCATACTTCCTACATCTACAGCTACTAGAGATTCCTCTCCACTAGACTGACAGTTGGTCATATCTATTGCAAATACCAATAGTAAAACTATCTGAAAATCTTCTTCTCCTAGCAGATCTCTTGCCAACAGCCAGTTCCCATTCCCCTACCCCCTTCTCCCTCCTCATCCTATCTATCTCCTCCTGTGCGTTTTTCAACTGCACCTGAAGGGCACAGATCTTACGCTCCTGCTCCTCTATCAGCTTACTCTTGCTGCATAACCTGCAGTTCCAGGAGAGGTTCTCACCAGAATGCCCACTGGCTTCCCCACTGCATTCCCCCCAGAGAAAATACTTCGAACAAGTCTCACACCGCTATCCACTACTCACGAACCTACGGCAAAGCCCACACTTCTCACTCACGGTAAAATTTTACACTTATTGAAACAAGAAATCTACTTTATCTAAGTTCCGCTACTACAGTAAGAAGATGTTAAAAAACTGACTACAATAATCACAAACTTACTCTACAAGGGAAGTAACTACTATTATTAACAGTATTAATCAACAACAAATGAGAATATAACAGAAGACTAGTACAGAAAGAGAATCAAACGTCTAATGACACAGTAACTTAACTGAAAACAATTCCCAAAAGGTTCTTCTGAAATTATTTCACCAGAAAACACCAAGAACACTGGTTGAAAACTACTAAAGTTCCTAAATAAACCGCTATACACAAACAATTAATTAGTACTTAGCTTTCGATGCTCCGCTACAGCTGCGACTGGTCAGCGCGGAATGTAAACACAGGTAAGAGGTAAAGTTGCTCGATACACTGGGATGTCGATCGGAGACCTTCTGGATGTTGGGAATCGTGGACACTCTGGAACGGGTTTGCTGATTCCAAGGAATTATTGGTTTCTCTAATAAAAGATACAGTGATGCACCGTGACCCATGTAGTATTTCTTTATGTATGGAAATCTGAAAGAACAGGCCAGTGCATTTATCGTGCGCTGTTGTCGAGTGGTCAGTGATTCTCCAACGTAGGGGGTCGTACGTGGTAGGTAGACGCCTGTATCAAATCGTGGTCTCATCAGCTGGATAGAGGCGGTGTTTGATAAAAGTGACGAGCATGGCTAGGTTTAATCGAATACAATGAACTCCATTTGTTTACGTGGAAACTTGAAGTGTGGTGTTTCTGCTTATCTTTTTGCCAGTTGACTTTGAACGTTATCCACGTTTTCGTGTTTTTCTTTTTGAGATTATCGACTTAAGGCCATGAACAGTTAGTGATGTACATTTTCCAGTCCACTGGCCAGATCTCGCACTCATCCTGGGAGTAGTTAGATCGTTACATAGTTTTAATTATTGACTTCCTAGCGATGAGAAGTTTAAGCCAGAGACGCAGGTCAAACTCAGATTGATGACCCTTGTTAAGACTGATTTCAGTGATGTAGCTCTGCAGACAGCTCATGCTGATCAGCCAGTCAACGTTTCCGAAAACATCAGCGTAGCACTGCGTCGCATGATTCGTCTCGCACGCTGTCCATCGCTATAAGAATGTGGGCGGTGTCAAAGGTCGCGAGCGGGACTTCGTGCAACACTACGGAAGCTCTGAGAATGAGGCGGAAGGGGGCACTCAATCTGTGTCTCGACAGACTTTGTACATGATGGAATAGGTATGTCAGTCATTTGCTGGAAATCCGGAAGTCGTGACCCAATTTAGATGGTGTTCACAGGAGGTTCTGAAACATTCGCTAAGACCAATTCACATTTTCTCAACGAAGTGTTTCAGATGATTGTCTGCTACGTACAAATGAGTATGATAAACGTTGGTGTAATGCCACAATGTGTGTGTCGTTGTGGCGTTCTTGATGTTTACAAGTACGAAGAAGAGGAAGCCGAGAGAAGCTCGTTGCCAGAACACTGACAGTCCGAAAAGGGCAACTGAGGTCTGACAGACACATCACCACTTCAGCGTCACATACTGTAGATGAGACGTGTGTGATTTGCGCTCTTATATCTGGATCAACACTAGTAAGTTCCAGTCCTGCTCTTTGTACTTTGAGTTCCACTAAACTAACGAGTCTTACCGACCTCCGCTACCACCGCAGTAACAGAAAAGTAGCTACAACTATTTCAGACTGGCCGCGACAATGTTGCCTCTACACAAGATCAAATTAGATGACGAATATATATGACGGTTAGGCTACATCGGTGGTACTCACAGAGTAGGATATTATTAATTACGTAAAAAATTGCATGAATAACATAACAGATACTTGATGTAAATCTTCTGTGATCTTTTTCCGCCTTTCGGCTTGTGCCTTTGAGCCGAACCTCTCATTCATATCTGTTTTTCTCCATGCTATTCGTATCTCTTCATTTCTCATCATTTTGCTACCTTCACCTGCGTAACTAGTTACGTATCACTTCCTATCCGCTAGTTAACTCTTGCTGTGAGTATAGGGAAGAAAATGCCTTACAAATTACGTCAGAGATCCTACTTGCGGAAAGAGGCGCTCTTCCACTCATATATGATGGTGTGCTGAAAAGTGAAGCTTCGAATTCTTTAAGTGAAAACTATTAAAGGCTTTTAAATAAAACAAGCGTTATTAACATTTTACATCTTTATTCTTTGTATGTGTATGTTTGCAGCTCTCTACCGCTAGAGGGCTCTGACTTGTAATGCTTAACATGGCGGTGTGCAATGTAACTGTGTCGGTGCGTGAGAAAGAGCGTGCTGTAATCGAGTTTCGAATTCGACGAGTTCGTCGAGTTCGTCCACGTATGGACCGTGACAATGCCAGACCACACACGTGCGCTGCGACATTTGAAACAATGCGACACCTTGGGTTCACTGTCAGTGATCATCCGCTGTTCAGTCCCGACTTCCCCCCATCCGATTTTTATCTTTTTCCAAAACTTAAAGAACGCCTTGGAGAACTTCACTTTGATACTGATGAATCGGTGCAAGTAGAGGTGAGGTTGCGGGTCCGTCAACAAAGTCAAGCATTCTACTGTGACGCTATCAACAAAGTGGTCTCTCGCTGGCAGGAATGTGTCTGTTGCCAGGGTGATTACGTTGAGAAATAAATATGTAGTTACGAAGAATAAAGATGCAAAATGTTAATAACGTTTGTTTTACTTAAAAAGCTTTAAAAGTTTTCACATTAAAAATTCGGAAGCATGTGGTCACATGAAGGTAGCCTTAGGGTGCAGGCGGAAGTCAAAATAAGAGAATAAAAGAGCATTAGGATTTAGTGGTGCATTCTAAAACTCATTAGTACCTTCCTTTAACCAGGGGCATAAGTAGACAAATATGGGACGTCTAGACCACTCAATTCACATACATCATAAGCGGCGACATGACATCTCACTCGGGGTTATGCTGGAGGGTGAGATCAGAGTCTCGTCGGCAACGAAGTCATTAGAGACGAAGCATAAGCTTCGATGAGGGAATGATTGGGAAGGAAATTGGACCTGCCCTTTCAAAGGAACCATCTCGGCATTTGCCTTAAGCGATTTAGGGAAATCACTGAAAACCCAAATCGTGATAGCCGGACGCGGGTTTGAACCGTCGTCCTCTCGAATCCGAGTGCAGCGTCGGGATTATGCTCTTGAGGTTGCATTTCATATAGACAGTGGTACAGGAAGAAGAGGTCGGGAGGTAATACTGTCGGCTGATTCTGTTTCTTACAGTACTCCTTGGAATCCATTCTCGAAACAGAAAACGTTTTTTTTTTTCAGTTATGTTTTCTGGAGTGGTATGGGATTCGGAACAGAGACCTGCCTGGTGGTTCATCCTTTTCATCACGGAAGAAAATTTACGATAGTGCTCAGATTTGTAGTATGAAATGTATCGTTTACGACGTGTGGCACGAAATTAACGAGACTGACGCTGCAAATTAGTGTACTTACAAAGTATATTATATTATCAAAATAACATCTACTTGAGTTCAAACACGTTCGCATTCGATCCTTGTGAACATGTAAAGGTTTCTATGCAGGAGGTCTGTCGTTCTCGGCTTCTATGGTAAACTGGGCATTCAAAATCACCAAGCTGATCATCCTGATAAAATTTTTGACAGTAAATGGAAATAGTCGAAGTTCGTAAGACATAAGTACATAAAGGGTCGTTTTGGTGATACTTCTGGCTCATCGAATTAATAACTTGATCTGCAGTTACCTGCAGATTAATAGCCAAGAAGTGCGGTCTTTGATTTTCAGACAATCTAGTCACAAAGCTTTATGGATTCTAAATTTATTTTAAGATCTTCATTGGATTACATTTGTGTGCAACAGATTTTCGTTTTCAATCAATTTCAACCGCACCTGGAGACTTCGTATTCCTATTTGTGACGTTCTTTTACGCATGCAAGGAACATCAACACACAATTTCTCAAACGCAATAATCAACGGGAAATCTTTCCACAGATCGTAACGAAGATGGTCAAACGATGATATATGGCCAGTGCAACAGTTAATAAATGGGTGCAAGTAATCGCTAGGTACACCCCTATCCAAACAGCAGAGCCACTTGACTCTCAAAACAGCGGGCAGATGTAGCCCCATCATTAATTGCACGCAAGTGCCGGGTTCGGTAAGGCACTGAATAAATCAAATGGAATTCGTGACTGGAGTGGGAATGCATTCGAGTGCGTGCGAAGCCCGTGTACGAGTTTGCTTGATGGCGTTGTTAGTACTAATTCCTTTTACAGTCTTTCACTATCTACGGTTCAACAAGTGCCGCAAGTAATTATAACAAGGCTTCCTCCCACCGTTAGCCGATGTGAGACGATCTTACACAGGTGCCAGGGAGAAATCTTAGACTAATCCTATGGTTCTTTGAAGCCTCATCTTCTGTTTGGTTTGGCTACAATTTTTCTTCTAGATACAACGGAGTATTCTTTTGTCTTTTACATAATCTTTCATTGGCATGATTTATGTTCGACGATTCGAGAACACAGTGTATTGAAGTGTATCGGTCATCCGCGTTTGGAATCTTAAGTGTGACGGCACTGAGAGGTGCTCAACGAGTTTTCACTTCAGTTTGCCGAGCATCTCTGTAACACTTTTTGTTGTTGACTAAGTGAACCCTCGACGGAACAAGTAAACTACTCGCCATTATAATTGCTACACCACCAAGATGACGTACTACTAACGCGAAATTTAACTGACAGGAAGAAGATGCTGTGATATGCAAATTATTAGCTTTTCAGAGTATTCACACAAGGTTGGCGCCGGTGGTGACACCTACAACGTGCTGACATGAGGAAAATTTCCAACCGTTGCCTGGTGAAACGTTGTTGTGATGCCTCGTGTAAGGAGGCGAAATGCGTACCATCGCGTTTCCGATTGTAGCCTATCGCTATTGCGGTTTATCGTATCGCGACATTGCTGATCGCGTTGGTCGAGATCCAATGACTGTTAGCAGAATATGGAATCGGTGGGTCCATGTATAACGCCGTGCTGGATCCCAACGGCCTCGTACCACTAGCAGTCGAGATGACAGGCATCTTATCCGCATGGCTGTAACGGATCGTGCAGCCACGTCTCGATCCCTTAATCAACATATGAGGATGTTTGCAAGACAACAACCATGTGCACGAGCAGTTCGACGACGTTTGCAGCAGCATGGACTATCAGCTCGGAGACTATGGCGGCGGTTACCCTTGACGCTGCACCACAGACAGGAGCGCCTGCGATGGTGTACTCAACGACGAACCTGGGTGCACGAGTGGAAAAACGTTATTTTTTCGGATGAATCCAGGTTCTGTTTACAGCATCATGATGGTCGCATCCTTGTTTGGCAACATCGCGGTGAACGCACATTGGAAGCGTGTATTCATCATCGCCATACTGGCATATCACCTCTTGCTCGCATTGACGGCACTTTGAACAGTGGACGTTACATTTCAGATGTGTTACGACCCGTGGCTCTACCCTTCATTCGATTCCCGCGAAACCCTACATTTCAGCAGGATAATGCATGATCGCATGGTGCACGTCCTGTACGGGCCTTTCTGGATACCGAAAATGATCGACTGCTGCCCTGGCCAGCACATTCTCCAGATCTCTCACCAACTGAAAAGTCTGGTCAATGGTGGCCGAACAACTGGCTCGTCACAATACGGCAGTCACTACTCTTGATGAACTGCAGTATCGTGTTGAAGCTGCATGGGGAGCTGTACCTGTACACGCTATCCAAGCTCTGTTTGACTCAATGCCCAGGTGTATCAAGGCCGTTATTACGGCCAGAGGTGGTTGTTATGGGTACTGATTTCTGAGTATCTATGCACCCAAGTTGAATGAAAATGTAAAATGTAATCACATATCAGTTCTAATATAATATATTTGTCCAATGAATACCCGTTTATCATCTGCATTTCTTCTTGGTGTAGCAATTTTAATGGTCAGTAGTGTAGCTTTCCTCAGAACCTATCTTTTACTCAAGCTCGGTAATCATTCCTAGCTGAGGGAACAGTAGTTTAGAATTATCGAATGAACTGTGTATGGGATCTCCTCCTTAATAGAACTATACTTCCTTAGGATACATGATCTGAATCCGTCAAATGCTCTCAAAATTTTATTGAATTCATACTAGTTTCGATCTTTCACTATCTTTTCGAAAGCATCCGGACGCCCCTGTGTAATGCGGGATTGGCCACTACATGTCATGACAGGCGCACCTGGCACTATATAACGAAAGAGGAGTATTGTGTTGTTATTAAATGTAAATGTCGTGTGACTAGGGCCTCCCGTCGGGTAGACCGTTCGCCGGGTGCAAGTCTTTCGATTTGACGCCACTTTGGCGACTTGCGCGTCGTTGGGGATGAAATGATGACGATTAGGACAACGCAACACCCAGTCCCTCAGCGGAGAAAAAGCTCCGACCCAGCCGGGAATGAAACCCAGGCTCTTAGGATTCACATTCTCTCGCGCTGACCACTCAGCTACCGGGGGCGGACGTGTTGTCAGTAGAGCAGAGGTTACAGCAGAATGGGTCGATCAGGAGAGTTCAGTGACTTCGAAAATGGACTAGTCACTCGATATCACCTGAGGAACAAATTCATCACGTTCACTGCAACCATCCTAAAGCCGCCCAAGTCGACTTTCGTTGATTTGATTGTGGAGTTGAAACGCGACGTAACGACTATACCTAAGCTGAGATCAGGCAGACTTCATATACTGACAGATAGGGACAGTAGAGCACAGGGCAGGCCGACTGTGAAAGTTCGCATGACATCAGCGAAAGGAATTATTCGTGAGTTTCAAAGTGCTAACAGCAGCCGGGTTAGAACAATGAGTGTCCGTAGGGGGTTAAAAAGAATGGGGTAGAATGGTTGAGTAGCAACTTATGAGCCACACACGCTTGAGGTGGAGGAAAGAGCAACGCCACTGGACGGTAGGTGACTGGAAACGAGTGATTTGGAGTCGTGAATCACGCTACATCCTGTGGCAGTCCGATCGACGGGTTTGGGTCTGGCTGATGCCTGGAGAATGGGCTGTCAAACCTCCACAGTCATTCAGGTATCATCGGAACTGTACCCAGGAGAGCTCAAGCCCCCATAAAGGCGAAGGGTGGATACTGTCCAGCTGATGTCCGCTAGCAGGTGCCTCGATACTTTTGACTGGATAGTGTATACATGCACCATCTTCTAGCACATATCAAAATATTCGTTACGGCATTTTGGCTTCTGATGCATTAAAAACTGTTGTCTTAATATTACGTTACACAGACAGGCATCAATGCTGTTATTACTTGTCACTAATACACTTTTGTTCTCTCTCTTGTCGTCCGCTGTGGTCTAGCGGTTCTAGGAGCTTCAGTCCGGAACCACGCGGCTGCTGCGGTCGCAGGTTCGAATCCTGCCTCGGGCATGGATGTGTGCGATATCCTTAGGTTATTTAAGTTGAAGTAGTTTTAAGTCTAGGGGACTGATGACCTCAGATGTTAAGTCCCATAGTGCTTAGAGGCATTTGAATCATATTTTTTCTCTTTCTTGCCTACTTACTTTTATTGTAATGCGAATACTGTAAAGGATTTTTGACACATTTAGAAGTTGTCCGCTACGAGGCTGGTACCGATGCGCCCCACGCATGTTTATTGCCACCTGCTGCGCCTTGTTGCTTGTCGCATCGCTCCTGTGGGAAAACGAGCGTCGCACCCTTAACCGTCGCGTCGCGCGACCCTTATTGCAACGTGTCGTATTGCATATCATCATATCATATCACCTCAGTGAGAACTGCGCCTTTTTTTTTTGTACATGGCTGCACGTTCAGAGACCGTGAATAGTTATAATTGAAAGAAAACAGCCCTCGGTCACTATTTTTAACGAATTAACCGGGTTTCGACACTGCTAGGAGTGCCTTCCTCAGAATTTAAATCAAAGAATGGTCTATAACATGGTCATAGAATTATGACTAAAAACGTATGATACAGAATCATCAATCTTTCACTATGATTCTGTATTTATACTCTGTATCATACGTTTTTAGTCATAATTCTGTGACCATGTCATATGCCATTCTTTGATTTAAATTCTGAGGAAGACACTCCTGCCGGCCGGTGTGGCCGTGCAGTTCTAGGCGCTTCAGTCTGGAACAGCGTGACCGCTACGGTCGCAGGTTCGAATCCTGCCTCGTGCATGGATGTGTGTGGTGTCCTTAGGTTAGTGAGATTTAAGTAGTTCTAAGTTCTAGGGGACTCATGGCTACAGATATTAAGTCCCATAGTACTCAGAGCCATTTGAACCATGACACTCCCAGCAGAGTCGAAACCCGGTTAATTCGTTAAAAATAGAGACCAAGGGCTGTTTTCTTTCAATTAGAACTGCGCCTAATACGAATGACATTATCGCCGTACGTCGTGCAGAGAGGTAGGAAGAAACTGTGACGAAAGGAGAAGGGAAAAATATTTCAAAGAAATTAACAACATCTGTCATATCAGATTACAGTGTGAATCTACGGTCACGTTTGGGAGAGAATATTTAGAAAGGGCACGTGGTTGCAGTATACAGACGGACGCGTTTTCTACAAAATTACGTGGCTGCCAGTCAGGAGCCTTAAGTATTCCGCGAGTTATTAAGCGTCAGTTTCGTTACGCCGCTCCTATTACATTTTCGAGGCGCATTAAGGCAGATGTCGGACGGTCTTCGCGCGGAAAGCGGCCCAAGTGAGGGTCGCGGGATTAGCACGCGCGTGCGCGCCTCTCGTTATGCAACGCGCGGCCGGCACCTTCGCCGGTGGGAACCTGCCGTGTTATTTCGTCGGTGGATGGGCGTAACTGGCTGCCCCGCGACCGCTGTTCCCTCGGCGTGGGCGTTACACCGGCGGGCAGAGCTGGCGAGGATGCTGTCGGGGGAATAATAACTCGGCCCGCCACAAATAGACGCGCCGCGTGCGTGGTCGGCTGGCGCCAGTCACGGCTGCGGCCGGCGCTTTTTGTTCCGCATAATTCTGTTCTGACTCGCAATCAGCTCCCAAACAGCGCTCGGTCGCGGAAGAGGAATGTTACGTGTACAGCCGCCGTGAGCATGCGTGTCTGACTGCCAGAGACAGGAAGAATGCGGCGTCGGCGCTCGAATGGGTGAGGAATAGAGGAAACGTGTCAGGGGTAATTCGCCTCGTAAAGTCCAGTTCCGCGGGCCTCCAGACAAAGTTAAATACTTACCGGCATCCATTCTTGGGAAGTAATTTGTTCCGCTTCGGTTCCGGCGCCGCTGGGAGCTACTGCCGCCCAGGTAAAGGTTGTGTAGAATAACTCGGCGAGACAATAAATTACATAACCAAGTCCACTGTAATTTCCTCTCTTCGAGCCTGTTACAGCACGTTTTCTCCGAGCGCTCATTGCATTCTCATAACTGTGTACGAAAGTACGAGGCAGATGCGGTCTGCAGGGAATGCGAACACTCTGAGTGCTCCTCAGAATCTGTGCCCAGATGGAGATAACATACTAAATTCTACATATTTTCTTTATTACAGAGACCTTTCCCTAGGTCTTATCCATCTTCCCTCGATCTACTGTAACAGAAGTCTTGGGCAGAGGGTGGCGGGGGAGGGAGGAGGGGAGCTGTCGTAGGGTCATGAACCCCCGAACAATATTTTACTAAAACCGTTTAATACCGTTTAATTTCGCAACTTTCAGCTAAGTTTCGGAAAATACAGTATTGTGAGAATTAGGTGTCTCTGCATCTACGTCTACGCTCCGTAAGCTACCTTATGATGTGTGGCGGAGGGTACTTCATGTATCATCGTCAGTTTCCCCTTCCCTGTTCGAGTTGCGAAAAATGCGCGAGAAAAATGACTGATAATAAGCCACCGTGTGACCCCGAATCTCTCCTATCTTATCTTCACGGTCCTTTCGCGAGCTGTACAGTTAACGAACCAACGTATTTGGTGACTCCTCTAAAAACCCGGCTCGCTCTGTTCGTCCACGAGACACAGGGAGCAATAGATAAAGCTGCCCGGGTAGATCCCGTGTTCCTTGACTTCCGAAAGTCATTCGATACAGTTCCGCGCGGGCGCCTAACGAAAAAAATACGTGTGTGTGAATTATCACACAACAGTGTGACTGGATTGAAGAGTTTCTACCAAACAGAATACACAGCATGTGATTCTCAATGGAGAGAAATCTTCAGAAGTTAAAGTAACTTCAGGCATGCCCCAATGGAGTGTTACAAGACCGTTACTTTCCACAATATATTCAAATGACGCAGTAGATGATTTCAGAAGTTCCATGAGGCTTTTCGCGGATGATGCTGTTGAACACGAGACGTCGTGACGCTAGAAAACTGTAGCGAAATGCAGAAAGACCTGCAGAGAGTGACAGTCAACATAAACAAATCTAACGTATTGCGATTAAATAGGCAGAAAGACTCATTACTGGATGATTAAGCAATTACAGCACAATCACTGCAAGCATTTTGTTCCATAAACTGTCTAGGATTATGCGTACGGAGCAATTTGAAATGGAATTACGACATAAAATCAGTCGCGGGGGAAGTAGATAGCACAATGAGATTAACTGGAAGAATTCTGACGGAATTTAGTCCATCATCAAAGGAAATAGCTTACAAAACACTCGTTCGACTAATACTTGATTACTGCTCTACAGTCGGAGATCCGTTCTAGATAGGACTGATAGAAGAAATAGAGAAGATCCAAAGAAAAGCAGCACGCTTCGTTACAGGGTTCATATAGCAAGCGCGAAAGCGTCACGGAGATGCTCATTCAACTCTAGTGGCAGACAGTGCAAGAGAGGCGTTCTACATCACGTTATGGTCTAATGTTGAAGTTTCGAGAGCTTTAATTCGTAGAAGAGTCAACCAGTACATTGCTTCCTTCCACGTCTAATCACGAAAAGACCACGAAGATAAAATGAGAGAGAATCGAGCTCACACGGAGACTCATCAGCAATTGTTCTTCTTCTTGGTGCAGGGAGTGGCGATTGACCATCAACATAAACAAATCTAAGCTGTAAGAGGAGAAGGGGAAAGTGGCAGTGACACATGAAGTACCCTCTGCCACACACTCTAGGACGGATTGTTGAGTATAGCTGTAGATGTAGACGTAGAAAAGTACGCTCTCGGCATTTTAATGGTGAACCACACAGCGAAGCAGAGCGCCCCTCTTGTAGCGTCTGCCAGTTAAGTTGGTTGAGCATGCTAAATGGACCTGTAACGAAACGTGCTGCTCTTCCTTGGATCTTTCCTATTTCCTCTGTACGTCCTGATCGATAAGGATCCCATATTGAGGACCAATGTTCAAGTACATGCCAAACGAGAAGTTTGTAAGCTGTCTGTTTTTTTTGGGTGCAGTACACTTCCTGTGGAGTCCTCCAGCGTATCTGTGATTACTTTTACGTCTCGAAGATGGAAGGGGTTTCTAAAAACAAAAAAAAACAAAAAAAAAAAAAAAGTCGGAAACGCCTTTTAACACAGAATACTTTCCAGTTTCGTTCCTGAGGGTCAGTTCACCGGGATTGCTTTGCGGCCGCACTGGCAAAAGAAAGCAGTCCAACCAGGAGAAAGACCCCCAGTCACTGACCAACCATGTCTTCTGCCAAAAAAACAAATGTGATAAGGTTCGTGAGTGGAAACTGCAAAATACAGGGAGGGAAGACAGGACAGGAGGGAAAAGGTACTCCACTAAGAAAAAACTACGTTAAGACTGACTTTGCTAAACGTAGATGGGAATGAAAGGAAGATACTGTGTTCATTCTCTTAGAGCTAAGTGAAATACTTAAACAGTCAGTGCACACTTCAATTTTTTACCGTATGAATTGTGAAGTTGTCAAAGTTTGTTGTTATTACAGTTCTGAATAAAAATAGTCAGTGCCACAGAAACTTCTCAAATTTTAGGACAAATTCTTCTCATATTACACTTTTATCTGACTGGACGTACGATGATGCGACATATTAAGCACTGAAATTAATCAGGGCCGGGGTGGCCGAGCGGTTCTAGGCGCTTCAGTCTGGAACCAGGCTGTTGCTACGGTCGCAGGTTCGAATCCTGCCTCGGGCATGGCTGTGTGTGATGTCCTTAGGTTGGTTAGGTTATGTAGTTGTAAGTCTAGGGGACTGATGACCTCAGATGTGAAGTCCCATAGTGCTTAGAGCCATTTGAAATTAATCAAGATGTTATAATAATAATAATAATAATAATAATAATAAATAAAAAATAAATAAATAATAAAAACCTACATTATGGACAGGTAGATAATTTACGAAAATACTTCATAGAACGAGCAGAAACTAGCAAAATACACAAAGCAATCACTCATATAAATACATCGGCTACACCATTGCAATTTCATAACCACTTCTACAACCCTTTAGATCACATAACATTAACAGATACGAAGAAAGTAAATTGGAAAAAGAAAACACTACATGGCAAGCACCCGTATCATCTAACACAGCCACACATCGATCAAGACGCATCCAACACATGGCTAAGAAAAGGCAATATATAACATGATTGAAATACAGGATCAAACAATAAACACCAGATATTACAGCAAGCATATTATTAAAGATCCCAATACCACAACAGATAAATGCAGACTTTGCAAACAACAAATAGAAACAGTAGATCACATCACAAGCGGATGTACAATACTAGCAAATACAGAATACCCCAGAAGACATGACAATGTAGCAAAAATAATACATCAACAACTTGCCATACAACACAAACTAATACAACAACACGTTCCCACATACAAGTATGCACCACAAAATGTACTGGAGAGTGATGAATACAAATTATACTGGAACAGAGCCATTATAATAGATGAAACAACACAACATAACAAACCTGACATCATACTCACCAATAAAAAGAAGAAATTAACACAACTAATCGAAATATCCATACCCAATACAACAGATATACAAAAGATAACAGGAGAAAATAATTGAAAAATACCTCCAACTGGCTGAGGAAGTCAAGGGCATGTGGCATCAGGTTAAAGTTGACATTATACCAATTATACTATCAACTACAGGAGTCATACCACACAATATCCACCAGTACATCAACGCAATACAGCTACATCCAAACGTATATATACAACTACAGAAATCTGTAATTATTGATACATGTTCAATTACCCGAAAGTTCCTAAATGCAATGTAACATACACCGTACAGTTAAAAGGAAGTCACGCTTGATCAAGGTTCGCGTCACTTTCCATTTTGAACCAGACATAACGTCTGAGAAAGGAAAGAAATAATAATAACAAATTGTTATTACTATTGGAAAGGATATCACTTCCTAATGTTCTGCAAAATTATATGTATTTGCTCACGAACCAGCCGTCTTGAGGTGGCACCTGATTGTCGCGAACACAGATTAAACATGAGGTGCGACTTACACAGGTATTATTTGTACATAAGATACAAAAATAACAACGTGTTTGCATAGGCCTGAGAATTCTAAAGCCTGTTCGTGATCAAATAAATATAACGCTGCAGAACAGTAGCAAGTATTATCCTTTTCAATATTATTATCACGTTCTGGCAAGCACTGACGGAAAACTGAGTTAAAAAATCGTTATTTTTAAAACTTTGGTATATGCGGTACGTTAAAAGTGAGGCTGACGGCAAGTTACATCCAATGAGAGGTTCAGAGCCCAGAACTGAGCCCTAGATCCACGCTTGAAGAGCTTAAAGGCATTGTTTCTTCGTGAAGAACAGCGCTCCGTTACTGTACCGAAGGGTCTCTAATATTCGTGCTCTCTAAGCAATGCGATATATCGACAGTTGATGGAACCGACTACGTTATGTACTCCCCACCCGGCTAGTGGAACATTAACTCTCATTGTGCAGCCAGTAACCGGTCAGCGGCGTGCTTGGGAGGGGGGAGGGCGGAGACAGTGGTAGGAAAAAAGGGTAAAAACAAGTCAGCTCTGGAAATGATGCTCTTGCAGGTTAGGAAGGCAGTACTGCCGTGATGTGGCTGCTGCAGCACTGAGGCAGTGGCACGGTAACGGCAGGTGGCAGGCGATATCAGAGACTGCGGTGGCGAGCGGCGCTGCGCCCCACCTCGGCCGGAGCCCGCGGCCGCTTCCCAGAAGGCGGCGCCGGCACGTGCGGCCGGAGCCTGCCCTGCCGGCGTCCATTATCTGCAGACTCAGCCCAGAGCCCACTCGCTGCCTGCCACCTCGAGTGGCTGCACGCCCCCTGGCTGCCAGATAACATTTGGCGGCTCGTGCGAGCAACGCAGTGAAGCGTGCAGACAGGATTCAACCATCTCGCTGCTCGTGACCTCTCAGGTTTTCTCGGCGTAACTCCTCCTATTGTGGGGTGCTTCTCGGTGATAGCCAAAGTTACTGTTTCCATTTAATGCGCAGTATTTACACGACCCACTGTGGCGTGCGTTTAGGATGCAGTAAGACTTGTGTCGCGGAACCCGGCTGTTCACTACAAGGTGTCAAAACAAACACCTTTCAGCCGTCTAATTTCCAAACTTATTTTATTTGGCTACCAGTTTCCGAAGGTGGCAGGGGTAAAATACAGGGAGCGAAAGGCTATTCACAAATTGTACAGAAACCAGGTGGCAGTTATATGAGTCGAGGAACATGAAAGGGAAGCAGTGGTTGGGAGGGGAGTGAGACAGGGTTGTAGCCTCTCCCCGATGTTATCCAATCTGTATATTGAGCAAGAAGTAAAGGAAACAAAAGAAAAGTTCGGAGTAGGTATTAAAATCCATGGAGAAGAAATAAAAACTTTGAGGTTCGCCGATGACATTGTAATTCTGTCAGAGACAGCAAAGGACCTGGAGGAGCACCTGAACGGAATGGATAGTGTCTTGAAAGGAGGATATAAGATGAACATCAACAAAAGCAAAACGAGGATAATGGAATGTAGTCGAATTAAGTCGGGTGATACTGAGGGAACTAGATTAGGAAATGAGACACTTAAAGTAGTAAGGCAGTTTTGCTATTTGGGGAGCAAAGTAACTGATGATGGTCGAAGTAGAGAGGATATAAAATGTAGACTGGTAATGGCAAGGAAAGCGTTTCTGAAGAAGAGAAATTTGTTAACATCGAGTATAGATTTAAATGTCAGGAAGTCGTTTCTGAAAGTATTTGTATGGAGTGTAGCCATGTATGGAACTGAAACGTGGACGATAAATAGTTTAGACAAGAAGAGAATAGAAGCTTTCGAAATGTGGTGCTACAGAATAATGCTGAAGATTAGATGGATTGATCACACAACTAATGAGGAGGTATTGAATAGAATTGGGGAGAAGAAGAGCTTGTGGCACAACCTGACTAGAAGAAGCGATCGGTTGGTAGGACATGTTCTGAGGCATGAAGGGATCACCAATGTAGTACTGGAGGGCAGCGTGGAAGGTAAAAATCGGAGAGGCAGACCAAGAGATTAATATATTATGCAGATACAGAAGGATGTAGGTTGCAGTAGGTACTGGGAGATGAAGAAGCTTGCACAGGATATAGCAGCTTGGAGAATTGCATCAAACCAGTCTAAGGACTGAAGACCACAACAGCAGTTTCGGCGATTCACTACGCCATCTCCAGGTCCCTGACCGACGTGTAGGAAGATTCCACCTCGGTTCTGGTCCGAACAGGGGCCAGCATTAAAATACCGGTATCGGTAGATTTGGAACGTGTATCTGGCAGTCGGCAGACGATGTTGAATTGATCGCTATAGGAATGAGAAGCACAAGTATATGCTACGCAAAACTTCTTTTTTTCCAATTTTGTCTGTTGTCTTAACAAGCACTGTAAGTAGGCTGTTTAGGTTTTTATGTTGGTAACGCCACATAGCGCTCTGTATGAAAATCACTGACTGTGCTGTGTGCAATCTGTGGCTGATTGGCATTGTTGGAATATTCGCTATTGTAGTGTTGGGCAGTTGGATGTGAACAGCGCGTAGCGTTGGGCACTTGGATATATGATATGAACATTATTAAGGTAAATACATTGTTTGTTCTCTATCAAAATCTTTCATTTGCAAACTATGCCTATCAGTAGTTAGTGCCTTCAGTAGTTAGAATCTTTAATTTAGCTGGCAGTATTGGCGCTTGCTGTATTGCAGTAGTTAGAGTAACGAAGATTTATACGAGGTAAGTGATTCATGAAAGGTATAGGTTATTGTTAGCCAGGGCCATTCTTTTGTAGGGATTATTGAAAGTCAGATTGCGTTGCGCTAAAGAAAATTGTGTGTCAGTTGAGTGATGATCAGAATAAGTAAAGAGAGAACTGTCTGAGTACGTTCAGTTTTACTCAGCTGTCTCTGTATCAAATAACGTAGGTTTACCAGCGCATTCATTCATAATTTTCCTAAGGGGACGTTTCATAGTTAAAAATCCTGAAATTTGCTCTCTATAATTTCATTCTCTGTAGTTTGTAGTTTTCCCTTGTTTCGGTTGTTTCCATCGTACATGACAACACGCGCGAAACTAAACTTTACACGAACCTCCTACTGTAGACGGCTCGCTTTGAACTGGAGGCGCAGTGCCTTGCGCAACGGAAGTGGCAGCACAGTGGGGAGCCGACAGTGCCAAGCCCCTCCTCTTTGTGTACTGACGGCGGGAGCACTCCAGCCAGTTAGCTGTCAAATGCCATCTAATTACAGTCATACTGCAGTAAGAGTGACGCCCAATATGCCTTCCAATTAGAAGTTAAATCACATTCTTTCACCGATCGAGGTGGCGCAGTGTTTAGCACACTGGTCTCGCATTCGGTAGGACGACGGTTCAAACCCGACTCGGGTTATCCTGGTTTAGGTTTTCCATGATTTTCCTAAATCACTTCAGGCAAATGCCATGATGGTTCTTTTGAAAGGACACCGTGGAATTCCTTCCCTCATCCGATGGGACCAATGCCCTCGCTTTTTGGTCCCCTCCTCTGAATCAACCAACCAACCACAATTTTTTCCAGGTCTACCTTTCTTCCACGAATCCTACAACTGACACTATTTTGCTACGACATACTTGTAATCTTAATGTAATATTATTCAAAGAGTTCCTCATAAGAACGCAGCAGCATAAAAAAAATGAGCTCACTTTGCACAAGCGTTACAAAAAAGAATAAGTAATTTTAAGGAAAAGTTAGTACACCACTACTACTGTCGAGGTCCGGGGCTCGATTTCCAGTCGATCGACAGAGTTTTTCTCATCTCAGTTAAAGCTTCTTTCATCTCTGATACTGATTTGGTAACGTAAGAAGATCCAAGCTGCACTCTGATGCACACTAACCTAGAAGTACTCCTGTCATTGGCTGCGTATACCAGTTCACTGCTCAGAGGAAGGTAACGGGATACCACCTCCAACAGCGCCGTGCTTGGTGAAGCAGTGTTACGATCAGACGAAGTTCACAAGAGTTTTCCTCACAGCAAAAAAATGGTTCAAATGGCTCTGAGCACTATGCGACTTAACTTCTGAGGTTATAAGTCGCCTAGAACTTAGAAGTAATTAAACCTAACTAACCTAAGGACATCACACACATCCATGCCCGAGGCAGGATTCGAACCTGAAACCGTAGCGGTCGCTCGGTTCCAGACTGCAGCGCCTAGAACCGCACGGCCACTTCGGCCGGCTCCTCACAGCATGAAACTTCCTGAGCCACTGTACCAGAGCACTACAGGAACACAAATCTTTGTCTTTGTTCAAACTGGATCTTACGATCCGCCAGTAGCATCAGTCTGCCAAGGACATCTCTCCTCAAGAAACGTCTTCAGAATCTTTCATATATCAGGCGTCAACGATCTGGGTGCCACCAAGCCACTTTCCCATCTCGCGCTAGATGTTCACGCCGACAGTCAGTGCAAGGCCCGACGACATCCCAGTCACCTCACATGGCCAACTATTACACTCGCATGGCGACAACAGCGATCTGTCTCACTCTCTCTCATACAGCCATTACCTCCTCCAATTACTACTGAGTTTGTACTTTAAGCGAATGACATTTGTGAATCGACTGAGGATTTCTTCATAGGGAGGAGGCAGCACGGTATCTTAATGGAAAGTCAACGACACGTCTATGAAGTACTTCAGCTTTACACCCAGGTGAGAAGTGTCGTGGGACCCTTCCTGTTAATGTTGTGTGTTAATGACCTTGCAGACTTTTCGCAGATGCTGCAATAGTACATAGAACCAGCAATAAATAAACCAACAGAAGTATTTTCATCTCTCATCTATTCCAGAGGCAACCAGTTTCGGCATTCCATTACGCCATTATCAGGCCCCCTATGATAACATGGTGGCTTAGCTCATATTGCCAGACAAAATATGACGCAAAAGAGAACCAGTATCTGTACTAGCGGATGTAACACGGCTATAAACTCGTAAACAATCTGAGCGCAGCTCAAACTGTGTTACCACAGATGTCCTGATGACGGCATAATGGAATACCGAAACCGATTGTCTCTGGAATAGATCAGAGATGAAAATAGAGCTGTTGGTTTATTTATTGCTGGTTATATATGAATCAGCTGTCGTCGTATCGTCCCTCCCAGGAAGGATGGATGAAGAAAAATAAGGAAGTACTTTCTAAAAAATGCTGCAAAAACATTTAGTCGGATCTTGATATTATTTAGAAGTTGTGCAGAAACTGGCAGTTCGCTTTAAATGCTCAGAAATGTAAAATTATGCATATAACAGAAAAACGTAGTCTCCTCTGTCTATATCATCAACGAATCACAACTGGAGTCTGTCAGATCATACAAATACCTCAGTTTAACAAGTAGTGTAGATATGAAATATAACGACGACACAGGCTCAGTCGTAGTTAACGTAGGTGGCAGGTTCATTGATACACTACTACGGAAATGCAGTCTGTCTACGTAGGAGATGGCTTACAGAATACGCGTGCAATCCGTATTAGAATATTACTCAAGTTAGTGGGATCCATACGAAATAAGCTCACTGGATGAAAAAAAAAAAATCAATCCCCTAGGGAAATTGTTACAAGCGTCATTCGGTAATGTGTAATTCTGACGCTGGACTTGATAAACGCCGCAACGAGTCCGCAAGGCTATGCGGGTACGTCGCATCCAGGTTAAGTCATTCAGTGAGGATTTCACAGCGCAATTCCACCAAATTGCGGGAATGCTGATGTCGGTATTTTATCCGCTGTATCAACATGTACCTCAGATTTTGTGTGGAGTTCAAGTCAGGTGGTTTTGCAGGCGAATCGAGATGTGATATGGTGGAGGATTGTTCAGAAAACCTTCTTCCAGCCCGATGAACTTTGCTATTGTTTTGAAACAGAGATATCAAAAGCATGCTTATCACACAGGCGTTGACTGAAAGGCAACACCTGATAATACAGAACGTTTAATTGAACTCGCTAGTTCATTTTAGTGGTCACCTCAGTGAATGCGCCAAATTCATGATGAGAAAATCACCCCCAAAGTATCACGGACCCACCTCCAGCGTGGGTCTGACCTTGCACACAGCGATGATGCGCTTCATTTGGCCTTCGATGCACTCAACAACGTGTGTCATTTGAACATAGGCAAAAACATGATTAGCCAGACCACACTACATTCCGCCTGTCACATACTGTCCACGTTCGATGTTGTTTAGCCCATTCAAGACATGCAGCTTTATGTGCCTTTGTGATCAATGGCATCTTGCGATGTGACCGACTCCAAATGTTCATTGCATGCACTTCCCGTCGCTATAGTTTCTGACTAACACGTTGGGTTGTATCTCCATCACTGCCTACCGCAATTACTGTCGGAGTTTGAAAGACACTTTTATTCGCAACCCTGAAACGGCTCTTCTGTCCCTCTCAGTCGGGATCTTTTTCCGACCACAATTATGACGTCGTGTTTCGTGGCCAAGTGTGCTACACCACTGCATAAGACACGTGGAACAATTCGCGTTGAAACACCAACAATTCCATCAACTTCAAACTCCATATGGCCATAGGCACGTCCGGACACGATTGCCCCTTTTTGCCACTCTGTCACGTCCTTTCATTTACTCATGTTTACGTATGATGTTCGCTTACAACATAAATGACTCACTGATCGCTAGTGCCTTATGCTCGCATACAGTCATTGCGCGGTTGAACATGGGGCTCGATAGAGCGCCATCTGTAAAGGCTTCCTCATTCATCTGTGCGTCCGCACTGGGGTGACTAATTTTTTGTATGTAGGGTTATACGAAGTAAGGGATTCTGGGCACATACAAAGAAGGGCAGCATGTATGGACACAGGTTTGTTTGACCCATTAGAGGGTGTCATGAAGATACCAAATGGTTCAAATGGCTCTGAGCACTATGGGACTTAACATCTGTGGTCAGCAGTTCCCTAGAACTTAGAACTAATTAAACCTAACTAACCTAAGGACTTCACACACACCCATGCCCTAGGCAGGATTCGAACCTGCGACCGTAGCAGCAGCGCGGTTCCGGACTGGAGCCCCTAGAACCGCACGGCCACCGCGGTCGGCGGACATGAAGATACCAAAACACCAAACTGCTAGACGCATGAAGAAAGGCACAGAACTCTCACAACCAAGCCGACTTACCCAGTTTCAAGAACCAGCTTTAACTTATGAATGTACGAATATACTACAGTCCTCTACGTATCGCTCACGTAGGGATCGTGAGGACAATAGAAGACTAGGGATGAGATTTTCGCTCTTCAGTGGAGTGTGCGCTGATACGAAACTTCCTGGCAGATTAAAAATGTGTGCCAGACCGAGACTCGAACTCGGGACCTTTGCCTTTCACGAGCAAGTGCTAATTCTGCAAGGTTGGCAGGAGAGCTTCTGTGAAGTCTGGAAGGTAGGAGACGAGATACTGGCACGAGTACAGCTGTGAGGACGGGGCGTGAGTCGTGCTTGGGTAGCTCAGTTGGTAGAGCACTTGCCCGCCAAAGGCAAAGGTCCCGAGTTCGAGTCTCGGTCTGGGACACAGTTTTAATCTGCCGGAAGTTTAATATTGGACTAATTACAGTGCGCACAGTGGCCTTTAAACAACCATTCTTTCCGCATTCATACGTGAATGAAAATGGAAGAAGCCCTAATAATTGGCGCAGTCGGAAGTACCCCCTTCTGTTAATGTCATACTGGTTTGAAGAATATGTATTTACACTGTCCACTCACAGTAAAGTGATCAACTATCAAAAGCCTCAAGAACAATATTTTGAAACGCGGAAGACAATAATTGAGCTTCTGGAAGGTACTGACAGCGATATGGAGCCATGCCAACTCCAGTGCTGTGGAAAGCTGCTCTCTATTTCTCGACTAAGATGTATGGCGTGAACAGCCCGCTCGAAGTGGTCCATCAGATTCTCGTTTGGGTTTGAACCCAGGAAGTTTGGGGGCCTGGGGAGTACGGTAAATTCATCATGGTGCTCTCCGATCCGTGAACGTATATAGAGCTGTGTGGCACGTTGCATTGTCTTGCTGTAGATGTTATAGTCCCGAGCCAAAACAAATAGCTTGTAGGCCGGCCGAAGTGGCCGTGCGGTTAAAGGCGCTGCAGTCTGGAACCGCAAGACCGCTACGGTCGCAGGTTCGAATCCTGCCTCGGGCATGGATGTTTGTGATGTCCTTAGGTTAGTTAGGTTTAACTAGTTCTAAGTTCTAGGGGACTAATGACCTCAGCAGTTGAGTCCCATAGTGCTCAGAACCATTTTTGAAATAGCTTGTAAGGGCCGACATGCTCCCGAAGGGCAGATGCGTACTTGTGTTGATCCACTGTGCCTTTCGGAATGATGAGATCACCCATGGAGTCCCACGAAAACACTCTTCATAACATGACCCTTCCGACGATTTTTGCAAGGTGTTTTACGTACTTTCTACATCTGCATCGATACTCTGCAAATCACATTTAAGTTCCTGGCAGGGGGTTCATCGAACCACCTTCACTATTCTCTATTATTCCAATCTCGTAAAGCGCGCGGAAAGAATGAACACCTATATCTTTCCGTACGAGCTCTGATTTCCCTTATTTTATCGTGGTGATCCTTCCGCCCTATGTAGGTCGGTGTCAACAAAATATTTTCGCATTCGGAGGAGAAAGTTGGTGATTGGAATTTCGTGAGAAGACTCCGTCGCAACGAAAAACGTCTTTCTTTTAATGATTTCCAGCCCAAATCCTGTATCATTTCCGTGACACTCTCCCATATTTCGCGATAATACAAAACTTTCTGCCTTTCTTTGAACTTTTTCGATGTACTCCGTCAGTCCTACCTGGTAAGGATCCCACACCGCGCAGCAGTATTCTAAAAGAGGACGTAGTGTAGGCAGACTCCTTAGTAGGTCTGTTACATTTTCTAAGTGTCCCGCCAATAAAACGCACTCTTTGGTTAGTCTTCCCTACAACATTTTCTACGTGTTCTTTCCAATTTAAGTTGTTCGTAATTGTAATACCTAGGTATTTAGTTGAATTTACGGCCTTTAGATTTGACTGATTTATCGTGTTACCGAAGTTTAACGAGTTCCTTTTCGCACTCATGTGGATGACCTCACACTTTTCGTTATTTAGGGTCAACTGCCACTTTTCGCACCATTCAGATATTTTTTCTAAATCGCTTTGCAGTTTGTTTTGATCTTCTGATGACTTTATTAGTCGATAAACGACCGCGTCATCTGCAAACAACCTAAGACGGCTGCCCAGATTGTCTCCCAAATCGGTTATATAGCTAAGGAACAGCAAAGGGCCTATAACACTACCTTGGGGAACGCCTGAAATCACTTCTGACGTCACACACGGCAACAGCCGTCTGTCTGATGGAGCATAAAACATGATTCATCTGGAAAGGCCGCTTGTCGCCGTCCAGTTGCGGTACTGCCGTACAGCCATCGTCACTAATGAACGGCAGTCAGTACAGTTGTGTGAACCAGGCGCCTTGCGGAGACAAACATACAGCAACGATCGCTGAACGATCGTTGAGGAGACATTGTGGTAGCCCCTTGGTTCATATGGGCTGTCAGTTGCTCACCAGCCGCACGTCTATTCGCCTGTGTACCACCTCGGCGCCGGTTTTAGATAGCGCCATTTCGTCATCCACGGTATACTTTACATCGCGATACGAACAGTTTACAAACGCAGCCATTTCGCGAATGCTTTCACCTTGGCCCGAAAGCCAATGATCATAGCCTTATGACTAGACATAAAGCTCTCCAATTCGTAGTACGACAAGGACTTCACTGTTTTCCGCGTTCCCCCGGCATGCTTTATATATTAAAGCGGCAAAGAAACTGGTGTAGTGCTAATCTCATTGTCGTCCACTGCGTGATGAGATGGTTGATTAGTGCCCACACACACACATTCTTTGTCACTTTCGATAGAGTGGTGCTTTTGTCAAAGATTATAGCTGGTTATCAAGTTATCGCAATCAGACCGCATATTTCGAGCCTGATGCGCTGCTGCCAGTGCCGTCATTACAACCACACGTGAGAGTCCTGTTGACAGCCATCCAAGTGTGTATCCTGCGGTAGGGTTGCTCATGAAGGTGATTGTCCTTCTTCTCCCCGCTGCATCAACTGCAATGGCGACAATGCCACCTCCTCCTGTGATTCTCTCGTGTACCTTGATGAGCATGCTGTCCAGGAAATAATGGTGAAGGAAAAAGTGCCTTAACCAGTCGCTCACAAATTGTTGGCTAGACAGAAACCCTGCATTTTACCAGTACTGTTCTTGCTACATGTCACTCCAGGAAGACATGGCCATCAGACGTCAGATTCAGCACTGCTTTTGCGAAATTGCCCAGTGTCATGGTAGCATCCCCATCTCGTTCGACAACTGTGCATGCACCTTTAAATACAAAGATATCTCAACAGGCAGAATACGGCGCTGCGGACGGCAACGCCTATAAGTTAAGGAGTGTCTGGCGGAGTTGTTAGATCGGTTACTGCTGCTACAGTGACAGGTTATCGAGATTTATGTGAGTTTGAAAGTGGTGCTATAGTCGGCCTACGAGCGATAGGAGACAACAACTCTGAGTTAGTGATGAAGTCGGTATTTTGAAACGTCCCCTTTGAACAATTTATACAAGACTGTGCTTATACTGACACACAATGTTTTTAGCGCAACGCAATCTGACTTTCAAAATTCCCTACTAAAGAATGGCCCTGACTAACATTAAACTATACCTTTCACAAATCACTTACCTCACAAAAATCTTCGCTGCTCAAGCTACTGCAATACAGCGAGCGCCACTACTGCCAGCTAAATAAAAGATTCAAACTATGGAAGGCACTAACTACTGATAGGGATAGTTAGCAAATGAAAGATATTAGTAGAGAACAAACAATGTATTTACCTTGATATCATCATATATAAATATAGCAGTTCATGACAAATTACAAATCTCCGCCATCTCTCTCCCCACATCCACCACTGCTGGCGGCTCACCTCCAACTGCGCAACGCTACGCGCTGTTCACAGCCAGCTGCCTAACACTACAATGGCGAGTATTACAACAATGCAAAGCAGCCACAGACTGCACACAGCACAGCCAGTGATTTTCATACAGAGGTGGCGTTACCAATAAAAAAACCTAAACAGCCTACTTACAATTTTCCTGTGCGACCATTTCACGAGTGTGCAGTAAAGATCAAGAATCTGAGAAAACATCAAATCTCCCATATCGTTGTAGCCGGAAAAAGGTCCTGCAAGAAAGAGACCGACGACGACTGAAGAGAATCGTCCAATGTGACACAAGTGCAACCCTTCCGCAAATTGCTGCAGATTTTAATGCTGGTCCATCAACAATGTCAGCGTGCAAACCATTCAACGAAGCGTCATCGACTCTGACTGTTGACATGCGCATCATATCTGATCACCTACATCCATTCATGTCCATTGTGGATTCCAACGCATTTGGGCAATTCCAGCAGGACAATGCAACACCCCACACGTCCAGAATGGCTCCAGGAACACTCTTTCGAGTTTAAACACTTCCGCTGGCCACCAAACTCCCCAGACATGAACATTATTGAGCCTTGTAACGTGCTGTTCAGAAGAGATCTCCACCCCTTCGTATTATTACGACTTATGGACAGCTCTGCAGGATTTATGGTGTCAGTTCCTTCTAGCACTACTTCAGACATTATTCAAGTCCACGCCACGACGTGCTGCTGTACTTTTGCGTGTTCACGGGGGCCCTACATGATACTAGGCAGGTGTACCAGTTTCTTTGGCTCTTGAGTGTATACTTACCACTGCTAGCGTTGCCACCTGCCGTCTGTGAGTGATTATGGCACTTTGACGTTGAACACAGCCATTGGTCACATTAAAGTGACTGGATCGTGCAGAGTTAGATGAGACTTCGACAAGGTGGCCGGGCAAAGTGCTGAACCCTGCTCTTGTAGACTAGGATTCCGCTGCGCTAGCCACTGCTGCAGCCCGCTCGCTCGCCAGAAAAAGCAGAAATGTGTGTGCGGCATCCAGCTAGTGAGTGTAGGAGCCAAGAGGCACCACACCGGTAGGCGAGCCCGCTCTGACTAGGAGGTACTCGTGCCGCCAATTGAAAGTTGCGTTGCGGCCGTTTAAACGAGCGCCCTAATGCGCGGTCAGATTAGAGGACAGGCCGGTCGATCCTCGAGCCGCCTGCCTGCAATTTGCGCGCATCGGCTGCTGCCGCGCCGCGCCGCGCCGTGACCGAGGCGCCGACGCTGCACTTCATTCCCACCGGCGTGAAGTCGCGCATTACGCGCGCCTACGTGACTCTCGACGCCCGACGACTTGTTGCCTTCAGTTCTCTTCCCGTTTCGACGTGCACGGACGCCGCACAGAACAACGCGCTCTTATCTTTCAAGTGTTTTCGCCCAGTACGAAACTAATCGATTACGCTTTCCAGCGTTAGTTAATTCTCTGACTGCTTCATAACTTACCTCTGCGATGAAAGACTTCTCGCATTTAGACTGTTGCGTTTTTCCAGCAAACAGTCCATTCCATTTATTCATTTCATTTATTGCTTACTCTATCTAATCACACTCTTCATACACCACAGTAAGTCGCCAATACAAAATACTGATAATAGGAACCGAACTTGCACTCAGATTGAAATAAAAATAATTGAAATTACTACAGGAAGAAAACGAATTGAGAAACCATGAAATAAATACCAGCAACTATATAGGCAAAGTTTAAGTATCTTGATTGTTATGAATAAATTATTTGTTTTGAGCACTACCAGTCACATTATTTATTCTGTTTTAATTTATGACACTTCAACACTGTTCGACCACGTTTTTCTCATCATCATGTATCCTTTTCTGCAAACATGTTAAAACAAGTCAACAGCTGCATGAGGGTGAAAGTAAGCGTTCTATGAAGATTCCAGGAACAGAGGACGTAAAGTTTCTGAAACAGGTAGTAGAAACACCGCCGAATGAACTACCATTCTTCGTCAGAAAAGTTCAAGAGTATATGAAACAAGCATCGGAATTTGTATCTTTTCAAGGAACAATCAATAAACAGTTTTAACTTTCTAAATCCAGGGAGTCGCTAAAGTCGGCAATCATAAAAATGAATATATTTCCTCTTCGTCGCTACAATTTTCAATTCAAAGCTTTCAAAATATTTCACTTTGAATTAGAAGCTATATGTCCGATCCCTTCCTAATAGACGACCATGCAGTATGACATGATCTTCGCTATCACTGACGCGTTTGGTGGAATTTCAGCTGGACGTTGAGGATCCTGTCGGACTCGGGCGCTCTCTTTCACTGCAGGGGCGAAACTGATGGGTTAGACTTCTCTAATCCACGTAGAATGGATTGTAGGCATTAAAAAAATGTACTAAACGTCGTGCTGGAAATTTACCAGGCTCTCTTAAGAGTTAATCTTTCCAGTGTCGCCAGGTATTATTCCAGTAACAGGAAGTAGTTAACAATACCGAGAAAATTTCTGTTGAATGGCAACGCTTATCAGAAAAGCCCTTATTTGCGGGGCAAATGGGATTAGCAGTCAGAATGCACGCATTAGCGTCAAAAGCCAACCATTTTACCCCTCCAGGTTTGTAAAATCTGCGACTCGGTCTGCAGATATCACAAGTGTGCAATATGAATGGCAAACTGGTTCGCAATCAACGAGCCAGAATACAAGAAACACAAATAGTTAAAATTCGACATTACATAGAACAAACTATCCGTTGTGAAGCCACAGTATGGCTGTACCACAACGTCAGCACAAGTAAGACGTATCAGCAGTTTACATGTTTGATAAACGTATTTAACGTAACATGTTCCAGGACAAAATATCCCATTATCAAGATCTATAAAACAGGAAAAAAACCAAATAATCGCTTCACATGATCACACGTAGTAACATAGCTGTAACTGAAATCCAGAAATTATGCCACTCCATAAACATAAAACTGCATTCTTTGAAAATGCAAAGCATGGGATTCATACCACCCCGTTAAACAGTAATAACGAAAATAGAATGAGGAATTCCACCTTATGAAAGACACCTTTTTTCTTGTTTTGTTTCACCCATATATGCTTCAGAACTTTAGTGCTATTATCAGTGGGTTTAAATTTTATTTTTAACTGTAAAACTGTTGTTACATATTAACAACTGTGTTGTTTATAACATTATGATAAAGTTCCATTTAGAGCTTAATTTACAAAAAGTATATGCATGCGTTAGTTAACATACCTTACATGATGCTAGTGCCCATTTATTTTGGTAGCTATTCTGCTACACAATATACAACTTGTCATATGCATACAGCAAAACGTAATTTATTTTTCTGTTTGTTATGCATATACGAACGGAAGTGAGTCTGTGTCACGTTTTTGCATCTACATCTACATTTATACTCCGCAAGCCATCCAACGGTGTGTGGCGGAGGGCACTTTACGTGTCACTGTCATTACCTCCCTTTTCTGTTCCAGTCGCGTATGGTTCGCGGGAAGAACGACTGTCTGAAAGCCTCCGTGCGTGCTGGAATCTCTCTAATTTTACATTCGTCATCTCCTCGGGAGGTATAAGTAGAGGCAAGCGATATATTCGATACCTCATCCAGAAACGTACCCTCTCGAAACCTTGACAGCAAACTACTCCGCGATGCAGAGCGCCTCTCTTGCAGTCTGCCACTTGAGTTTATTAAACATCTCCGTAACGCTATCACGGTTACCAAATAACCCTGTGACGAAACGCGCCGCTCTTCTCTATCACCTCTGTCAACCCGATCTGGTACGGATCCCACACTGATGAGCAATACTCAAGTATAGGTCGAACAAGTGTTTTGTAAGCCACCTCCTTTGTTGATGGACTACATTTTCTAAGGACTCTCTCAATGAATCTCAACCTGGTACCCGCCTTACCAACAATTAATTTTATATGATCATTCCACTTCAAATCGTTCCGCACGCATACTCCCAGATATTTTACAGAAGTAACTGCTACCAGTGTCTGTTCCGCTATCATATAATCATACAATAAAGGATCCTTCTTTCTATGTATTCGCAATACATTACATTTGTCTATGTTAAGGGTCAGTTGCCACTCCCTGTACCAAGTGTCTATCCGCTGCAGATCTCCCTGCATTTCGCTACAATTTTCTAATGCTGCAACTTCTCTGTATACTACAGCATCATCCGCGAAAAGCCGCATGGAACTTCCGACACTATCTACTAGGTCATTTATATATAGGTTACTTTAACTTCTGTAGACGTCTCTCCATTGATAACAACATGCTGTGTTCTGTTTGCTAAAAACTCTTCAATCCAGCCACACAGCTGGTTTGATATTCCGTAGGCTCTTACTTTGTTTATCAGGCGACAGTGCGGAACTGTATCGAACGCCTTCCGGAAGTCAAGGAAAATACCATCTACCTGGGAGCCTGTATCTAATATTTTCTGGGTCTCATGAACAAATAAACCGAGTTGGGTCTCACACGATCGCTGTTTCCGGAATCCATGTTGATTCCTACAGAATAGAACCTGGGTTTCCAAAAACGACACGATACTCGAGCAAAAAACATGTTCTAGAATTCTACAACAGATCGACGTCAGAGATATAGGTCTATAGTTTTGCGCATCTGCTCGACGACCCTACTTGAAGACTGGGACTACCTGTGCTCTTTTCCAATCATTTGGAACCTTCCGTTCCTCTAGAGGCTTGCGGTACACGGCTGTTAGAAGGAGGGCAAGTTCTTTCGCGTACTCTGTGTAGAATCGAATTGGTATCCCGTCAGGTCCAGTAGACTTTCCTCTGTCGAGTGATTCCAGTTGCTTTTCTATCCCTGGACACTTATTTCGATGTCAGCCATTTTTTCGTTTGTGCGAGGATTTAGAGAAGGAACTGCAGTGCGGTCTTCCTCTGTGAAACAGCTTTGGAAAAAGGTGTTTAGTATTTCAGCTTTACGCGTGTCATCCTCTGTTTCAATGCCATCATCATCCCGGAGTGTCTGGATATGCTGTTTCGAGCCACTTACTGATTTAACGTAAGACCAGAACTTCCTAGGATTTTCTGTCAAGTCGGTACATAGAAATTTACTTTCCAATTCACTGAACGCTTCACGCATAGCCCTCCTTACGCTAACTTTGACATCGTTTAGCTTCTGTTTGTCTGAGAGGTTTTGGCTGCGTTTAAACTTGTAGTGAAGCTCTCTTCGCTTTTGCAGTAGTTTCCTAACTTTGCTGTTGAACCACGGTGGGTTTTTCCCGTCCCTCACAGTTTTGCTCGGCACGTACCTGTCTAAAACGCATTTTACAATTGCCTTGAACTTTTTCCATAAACACTCAACATTGTCAGTGTCGGAAAAGAAATTTTCGTTTTGATCTGTTAGGTAGTCTGAAATCTGCCTACTATTACTCTTGCTAAATAGATAAAACTTCCTCCCTTTTTTATATTCCTATTTACTTCCATATTCAGGGTTGCTGCAACGGCCTTATGATCACCGATTCCCTGTTCTGCACCTACAGAGTCGAAATATTCGGGTCTGTTTGTTATCAGTAGGTCCAAGATGTTCTCCCCACTAGTCGGTTCTCTGTTTAATTGCTCGAGGTAATTTTCGGATAGTACACTCAGTATAATGTCACTCGATGCTCTGTCCCTACCACCCGTCCTAAACATCTGAGTGTCCCAGTCTATATCTGGTAAATTGAAATCTCCACGTAAGACTATAACATGCTGAGAAAATTTATGTGAAATGCATTCCAAATTTTCTCTCAGTTGTTCTGCCACTAATGCTGCAGAGCCGGAAGGTCGGTAAAAGGAGCAAATTATTAACCTAGCTCGGTTGTTTAGTATAACCTCCACCCATAATAATTCACAGGAACTATCCACTTCTACTTCACTACGGGATAAACTACTACTAACAGCGACAAACACGCGACCACCGATTGCATGCAATCCATCCTTTCTAAACACCGTCTGTGCCTTTGTAAAAATTTCGGCAGAATTTATCTCTGGCTTCAGCCAGCTTTCTGCACCTATAACGATTTCAGCTTCGGTGCTTTCTATTAGCGCTTGAAGTTCCGGTACTTTACCAATGCAGCTTCGACAGTTTACAATTACAATACCGATTGCTGCTTGGTCCCCGCATGTCCTGACTTTGCCCCGCACCCTTTGAGGCTGTTGCCCTTTCTGTACTTGCCTGAGGCCATCTAACCTAAAAAACCGCCCAGTCCACGCCACACAGCCCCTGCTACCCGTATAGCGGCTTGCTGCGTGTAGTGGACTCCTGACCTATCCAGCGGAACCCGAAACCCCACCACCCTATGGCGCAAGTCGAGGAATCTGCAGCCCACACGGTCGCAGAACCGTCTCAGCCTCTGATTCAGACCCTCCACTCGGCTCTGTACCAAAGGTCCGCAGTCAGTCCTGTCGACGATGCTGCAGATGGTGAGCTCTGCTTTCATCCCGCTAGCGAGACTGGCAGTCTTCACCAAATCAGATAGCCGTCGGAAGCCAGAGACGATTTCCTCCGATCCATAGCGACACGCATCATTGGTGCCGACATGAGCGACCACCTGCAGATGGGTGCACCCTGTACCCTTCATGGCATCCGGAAGGACCCTTTCCACATCTGGAATGACTCCCCCCGGTATGCACACGGAGTGCACATTGGTTTTCTTCCCCTCTCTTGCTGCCATATCCCTAAGGGGCCCCATTATGCGCCTGACGTTGGAGCTCCCAACTACCAGTAAGCCCACCCTCTGCGACCGCCCGGATCTTGCAGACTGAGGGGCAACCTCTGGAACAGGACAAGCAGCCATGTCCGGCCGAAGATCAGTATCAGCTTGAGACAGAGCCTGAAACCGGTTCGTCAGACAAACTGGAGAGGCCTTCCGTTCAGCCCTCCGGAATATCTTTCGCCCCCTGCCACACCTCGAGACGATCTCCCACTCTACCGCAGGTGAGGTATCAGCCTCAATGTGGGCAGTATCCCGGGCAGCCACAGTCTTAGTCCGATCGGGGGATGCATGGGACGAGCTGGCCGTTCCCGACAAACCCCCATCCGGACCCCCACAGTGATGCCCATTGGCAACAGCCTCAAGCTGTGTGACCGAAGCCAACATTGCCTGAAGCTGGGAGCGAAGGGGTGCCAACTCATCCTGCATCCGAACACAGCAGTCACAGTCCCAAATTACAGTTCTGAACTCGTTGTGCGTTTTTCTGTGTTGCTGGCTAAGTAAATAGGCTTACTTCGTGACCTATGGTCGCTTGGCACTGCACTTTTTGGATTTCTCAAAACATAGGCAGAGTTTTCGCCGCCGTTACGTGTTGTTGTGGCTGTGTGGTATTCATTTGTTTCTTAGCATGTTTGGATAAGTGAGACGCGCGACTTTGAATTGCATTTCGCGTCAGTGGAGTGTGTGTGTGTGTGTGTGTGTGTGTGTGTGTGTGTGTGTGTGTGTGTGTGTGTGTGTGTGTGTGTTGAGGATTGGGGCAGAGAGAGAGAGAGAGAGAGAGAGAGAGAGAGAGAGAGAGAGAGAGAGAGAGAGACTTTTTCCCATGCGTAGTTTTGGTGTGGGTGTTACACATCTCGTTCATCATAATCTCAACAACACCCTCTGACGTGAAACATTTAATGAGATGAGGAACACAACGTACTTTTCATCTGCTTTACAGCTATATCTACTTCGCAGTCGGAAGCCTCAGATTTCGAAAATTTGGAGCCCATCACATTCGCTGCACAGACGTTGGATGGTATGAGATGGACTGCGCCGTCCCTTCTTCCCGGTTGTCGAGACGTGCGAACTGCCTCTCCCGTCATTTAGACGCCTCTCACGTGCACCTGAACGGCGTACGCACACTCGTAAACGAACCGTATAGCTCCCTCGATGTTCGGCCGCGTGCACGCTATTTTGGCAGCAATATATTGCGCATTCCGTCACGTAGCAGCAAATGGACACTCAGCCGTTTTATGGTACAGAGATTGCACTTCAGTGGGGAGTCTAATGGCAGCCCACGTGAAATATGTTTATTAACACTCAATTTTAATCAGTGGTAGGGGAGATTTAATGCAATTTCACATGTACTTTCTTTACCAAAAAACAAAAAAAAAAAAGAAATGTACGTCGAATTCGGTTGTAAATGCGCGAAGGGGAGAGACGCCAAGTGGTAACCGGTAATCGTACATACAAAGAGCGTCAGAAATAAATGTGGTAACATATTTTTATCAGGCTCATTTCACTGTGTCAAAATAAATGCTATCGCAAATAAAAACTCTAACTTTCAACGCGAACGTTTTTGATTAGAAAGAGGCACGGTTTCCCTCCCAGCTTTAAAAACAATTTTGATATATTAGCTACATTTATTACGCGGTAATATGTGCCGTAAAGTACATCGAACGTAAATTGACCAGCGACTACATTTTTCACTGCAAACTTTTCCAAATATCCGAGGTGCTGTAGTTTACTTTGGAGTACGTAGGACGTTCAAAATGTTTTGCACAGTCGTCTCTATTTTTTTTTTTTTTTTTTGCACGAGGAGAATGAATTTTTTGGGTAACATACTTGGAACGTTTAGCTATACATTGAGCCTACTGAATGTAGCCTCCATCAGCTGTGACGCATCTGGCCCAACGTTTTTTCCATGACGTAAATGCACTCTGGTAAAATTCTGGTGATTGACTTTTACACCATCGCTTGACACAGGAAATAAGGTCTTTCTCACTATCAAATGTTTTACCTCGCAGGTGGGCCTTCAGACGACCAAAGATTTAAGAATCAAGCGGAGCCAAGTCCGGACTGTACGGAGGATGAGGAACAATTTTCCAACCCATTTTTCTGATTTTCTTCTGCGTCATAAGGGCTGTATGGGGTTTGGCATTGTCATGGTGTAGTCTGATGAGCTGACCCTGAAGCTGTGGTCTGTGGGTCATGATGGCATGTCGCAGGTTGTCCAATGACAAACAGTAACGGTCCCGGTTAATTGTGGAGCCAGGTTCCAAAATGTCAACGAAAGTGACACCACACTGATCCCAGAAGAAGGAGACCATCACCTTTCGTCCTGTTGTTCGTGAAAGTCTTGGTCTCTTCTTCCGAAGCGAACCCAGATGACGCCACTCCATGGGTTGGGTTTTGCTCTCAGGTTCTGGCATAAACAACAATGTTTCATCCTGGGTAATGACAGAAACACTGTTTCCACTCTTCAGTAAAGGTCTTCATGAGACCCTCGCACATATCCTTCCTCACTGTTTTCATTTCTCTTGTCAATAATTTAGGCACCCAGATTTTTCTGTACCCTATTGACTGTACGAGTGATACCACACTACCCAATGACAAACGAGTCATTTCAGCAAGCTGTCGTGTCGTGACACATCTGTCATTTTGGATGATTTGATTAATGGTCTCACATCACTCACTGCCGTCGATGGTGTACAGCATCGTGGATTGTTCAGTAGAGAGAAACCACCTCCTTTAAACCTCTGCAACCACCGTTGGATACTGCTGCGATCCACTGTGTCCTCCCCATAAACAGGGAGCAACTTCCTGTGAATCGATGTGGCAGAGTCATCGCCGGTCTTGATGAGAAACTCCATCACCGACCGTTGTCGCAACCTGGCGTCTACTTCACGCTCCATTATGGCTGACCTGTAAAACGCACGAATCCCAAGATAGTGTGTTTCTCTCTCTCTCTCTTTTTTTTAAAGCGAAAACAAAAAGTTTTACGGAGAAAACAGACGGATGTAGCTATGCTTCATCTACATAAAACATTTTTTTAGACTAATCGGATTACTTGATGGTGTGGTACGTTCCTATGGGACCAAACTGCTGAGGTCATCGGTCCCTAGGCTTAAGTTAAACTAACTTACGCTAAGAACAACACACACCCACGTTCGAGGGAGGACTCTTAACATCCGACGGGGGTTAGCCGCGCGAACGGGGACAAGGCGCGACAACCGCGCGGCTATTCCGCGCGGCCGTATTACGTGAAATTTCACACCCCACGTATCGTACGATATTAGTTCCGTGGACCGACCAGCACTTCGAGTTGCGCCGAGCGATATGCTAGAGATACGTATCGCTGTCGTCCCAGTGTGAACCAGGTAAGTCGCTTCGATTACGTTTCTCTGCGCTCCCTCGAGAAGTGTTGCTTCTGCATCGTATCACGCATCGTATCGCATACCGTTCAGCCTCAGTGTGAACCGCGCCTTACTGATATCGAATGATAGCAGTTCAATAGAAACCCTAACTTTTCCACAATTAAGCTGATAACATCTGACGCAATGTTGACTGTGGCGAACTATCTAATCAGGTTTCAACTGCACTTTAATAACTACATTACCTAAGTGTGCCCACAGTAGTCAGTTCCAAAGTTTCAGTTTACGAAGTAATTCGTGGCAGGGAATTTTCTCTGTCTTCTTGCCGCACCATATTCAGAAAATCTGAAACTTTCGACTCCCTTAGTGAGCACCAAGAAACTGATTGTACGACATGCATCTAGATTCTCCTTCTATGCCCAGTTAACCCACAGTTGGCCAGGTGTCATGGAAATGGCGGAAATTTACCTGTTATGGTTAAGTGAATGTGCGCGGTAGAGAAACACGCTGAACAGTTAATATTTTGATGGGAGATATAATGTCACAAGGGACAGCGTGAATGTCGCAGCTGGCCGGTGTGGCCGGGGGGCTCTAGGCGCTTCAGTCTGGAACTGCGCGACCGCTACTGTCGCAGGTTCGAATCCTGCCTCGGGCATGGATGTGTGTGATGTCCTTAGTTTGGTTAGGTTTAAGTAGTTTTAAGTTCTAGGGGACCGATGACCTCAGCGTCATTCGAACCATTTGAATGCCGCAGCCACCGTAAGCTTTTTCTGTCGATCCATTGTGGATGTGGGACAGCGGCTGGTCAAATATTTAACAAAGAAATTCGCTAAACAATTGTGCAAGTTGAGGAGTTGTTTTATTTTATTTTCGCTACCAGTTTCAGCAAATCAATATGCGCACCACAAGCACCTCTCAAAAATTATCAGTATTGGCACATTGGGTTCAAATGGCTCTGAGCACTATGGGACTTAATACCTGAGGTCATCAGTCCCCTAGACTCAGAACTACTTAAACCTAACTAACCGAAGGACATGACACACATCCATGCCCGAGGCAGGATTCGAACCTGCGACCATCAGCAGCAGCGCTGTTCCGGACCGAAGCGTCTAGAGCCGCTCGGCCACAGCGGCCGGCGGCATATTGGGGTCATCTGTTTCTGGATGTCGTGTATTCTTCCTTCGAAGGCTTGACTGTAACTTCAGTTGGAGTCACGTATTCGAAGGCAGCACCAGAGAATTCACGACATCGAGAAACAGATGGCCCCAGTATTCCAATATCGATAATTTTTGAAAGGTGCCTATGGTGCCTGAAGATAGCATATTGAATTTACCGCAACTGGTTGCCGAAACAAAATAAAATAAATTCTCAATTTGCACAGCTGTTTGGCGAATTTCTTTGTTAAAAACCATAATATTTAGTCGTGGGAGCGGGTACCACACCATATTTGTCACTAGATCAAAGAGCATCACTAGATCAAATACAAATTCTCGCCATCCCCGTGACTTAACGGTGGTGTTTCTCGGCAAATAACAGACTGATTACTGGATATAAAAGAAGATGTGCAGATGAGTTCGTGACGAAATCATGGGAGGGGAGGATAGGAGTCTCGTCAGGAACTTTTACCTAAACTTGCTTTGCAAGAGAACCAAGAACGTTTTACCCGTAGTATATCTCACCTCAGCAGTAGGCCTGTATGCAGGAATTTCACTTAACTCCTGCGTACCGTGTTCCATGGCGTCGTCTCCACTATTGCCATCAAGCCAATGTTCATCATACGCAACATATCCGATCGAGTACAAAATTACTCAAAGGGCCGTCTGTGAGGAACGTAGCGTAGTTTTCTTTGTAAAAGAAGTGTCGACAGAATCTGAGTGTATGGTCTAGATATGCACTGTACGCTCAGCCGATAAGCATTAGACCACTGAAATAAGACCTTACGTCTTGCAATTTCTTACAGGCTAATTTCGGTGCTGATGGAAGAATAACTTGTCTCTGTCAGTCAAGATATCTGCTGAACGGGCCTACGTTAACCTGTATTGGTTTTGGAGAAATACGAACTTTCCTACTAAAGAAGTTACGCTTTTGCATGTGGCAGCTCTCAGCAATTAATACCTTGATTTGAAGGAAGTTAGGCAAACACCTCTGACTTCAAGGCTGAGAGTATTATTCCTGTTTAGGATTATTAGAAAGCGACAGCACAGCAATGCAAAGTCACGAACGATATTCCCGTGTACTCTGTCATCAGAACGAAATATACTAGAGTATAATTTCATCGGGTATGAGTACTAATAATGAATTCTTGAGCTCTCTCAATCGATAGTAAGTTAGCTTGCGTCTTTTTTTATGACTACGAACTGTTGACGACCGCTCTTGTAGCTATAATACGACATTTGTTGTGTTGATGTGGTCTGGTGTTAAAGCAAATGCCATCGGTATTACAGTACCGCTATGTTGCACGCTTCAACTTTGTTCTCGCATTAACAGTGCGAACATAACAGCACTGTCGAGCTGCAGGCTCAGACAGACATTCCCGTTCGACTAAGAGTTGTAGCTGCATGTTTTGCTCTTATTCTGCTACCTCACGTACCTCGCGCTGTTACTGTTAGCTGCCAATGTCGTGCAGCAAGCTACTGCGTGAGCAACGCAAGCGGCAGACCGCTTGTTGAATACTGGAGAACAGCCTTTCGTAAAAAACGAAAAAAGAAGGTGATGGAATACTTCATTGCGTACAGTTCACAGCAGACTGGACCTTTTGTTGTCGAAAGTGATCCATTCAACCAGCTTGCTATACATAAAGATCGACAACAGAACATCATGCAAATAAAATGGCATCGAAACTAAATGTTAACCTTGGTGCCAGTTGTAGGTTCATGTCGTCACCGGTTCGGCTCACCCTCGTACCTCTCGCTCGCTCCTTTATCCCTAATGTACGTTAAAGAGAGATGACGATAACTCAGGAACTAAAGGTGTTTTACGTTCCCCATTACAACTGTCCTGCAAGAGTACGCCTACAGCGGAAGGGGCGTACAAATCGGATACTGCACCACTGCCGCCACGGTACGTGCCTTTCTTTTTCAGGGCGGCGGAAGATGGGTTGTGAGTACTATGTGCTTCCTCTCCTTCAAACAACTTTGTGTGAACAGTAATTCCAGCAACCTCGCAAAAGTAACGGACGAGTTCGCCTATCGTATGGATGTTTGTCGTGTGTTCCGTGATGAATCTTTTTGAAATACTTGGCACCATTAAAAGATTTAAGATATGTTGGTATAAGGCAGTTGAAAATTAATATAACGATTATACACGGTTATAAATATTTAATTTGAAAATTTCGATAGTTGTGCAAGCGTATTGAATTGGACGTTGGGTAATACATAAGTGGGAAGTTCCCTATCGAAAGTGTAAATTTTTTTAAATTTTATTTACTTTATTTCCTGTATTTTAAAAATGACCTGCCACCCAGTCACTAAGACAGGCCCTCTTTCCACAATATTAAATTGTACATATGCAGAATATGAAACTGATTTGGTTCCTTATTATTTTAACAAAGCTCAACACTGTTGGAGCTTTAGACTGACGTAGAGAAAGGCAACACCAAAAATTAATTGTAGCATGATGAAATTTCGGGAATACATTTGTCTAAGTAAAACATTTAAGTGACTAACACTGCAAACGCACACATTAATGTGAGCACGAGATAAGTCATTGCAAATGTGAAGTGCTGGTAAATTAATAACAGTTGTAACCGCCAGAATATTGAATGCAACCACATCACACACATGCATTGTCCTGCACAGGCGCCGGATGTCAGTTACGTGGAGTTCCGTGCCTGTTGGCGCTTGTTCGGTCAATATAGAGACGGTTAATGCTGGTCGTAAATGACGCTGGAGTTGTCGTCCGATAACGTCCCATATGTGTTCGACTGGAGGCAGATCTGGTGATGCAGCAACTTTTCGACGCTCTGTAGAGCACGTTGTGTTACAACAGCGGTATGTGGGTGAGCGTTATCCTGTTGGAAAACCTCTCCCCGGCAGCACAATAGATCGAATAACCAGATTTACGTACAAATTTGCAGTCAGCGTACGTGGGATAACCACGGAAGTTGTTCTGCTGTCATACGGAATCGCAACCCAAACCATTACGCCAGGTATAGGTTCTGCGTGTCTAGCGCGCAGACAGGTTGGCTGCAGGTCCTCATGTGGCCTCCTCCTGAAAACACACGGCCGTCACAGGCTCCGAGGCAGAACCAGCTTTCTTGAGACAACACAACAGACCTCCACCTTACTCTCCATTGATATCTCGCTTGATACTACTGAAGTCTAAAATGGTGGTGCTTTGGGGTCGGTGGAATGCACGCTACCGGGCGTCTGGCTCGGAGCTGTTGCTGAAGTAAGCGATTTGCAACAGTCCATTGTGTCACTGTGGTGCCAACGGCTGCTCAAATTGGTGCCGCAGATGCAGTTCGATGCGCCGGATCAATAGGCCGAACACGATGGTCTTCCCCCTCGGTAGTGTCATTTGGCCGTCCGAAGACCGGAGGTGGGTCTTACACCGCACATTCTTGTGACCTTCGGTGCCAGCAACCATGACAGTGTGGCTACATTTCTGCCAAGTCTTCCTGCAATATCGCAGAAAGAACATCCAGCTTAGCTTCTTGTATCCCTACTACACGACCTCGTTCAAACTCAATGTAATGTTGATAATGGTGTCTTTGTCGACTTTATGGCATTCGTGACTATCAACCCAGCACGTCCAATTTCAAAGGTAACAAACGCTCACGACCATCATGGCGTGTACTGAAAGCAACCCTGGCTTGCATTCTCATACTGTCGCTACTAGGGCCACTCTTAAGCGACTGGCGCGAAACTTGAACAGACATAATCTTTCAGATGTAGAAACACACATACCAAAATTCATTTATGTCGCATAAGTCCTTCTTGTTGTTGCGTCCCACCGACGCACCAGATTGAAGATGCCCGTTTGATAGAACACACTGTCCTGCTGAGTGACGAAGTCCGTAACTGCCGGCCGCACATCCTCGTCCGACAGGTACCGCAGAGCCTTCAAAGTCTTTTTTAAGCGACCGAAGGCGTAATAATCAGAGATCAGGACTATAGGAGGGTGCTGGAGTGTCTCCCACTTGTTGTCGTCGTCCGTAATGGACCGATGCCTAGAGTCGAATCGGGACCACCAACTTGGCTCATCATTCCACAATGGTGGTCCTAGAAGGACGTGCTTCCCCATATATATTCATCATTCTCCGATGGATGTCTACCGGTGTTTGCCCTTTGGCACCCAAGAAGCGAATAACAGCACGTTGGTCTTGCTTGGACGCATTTGGTAATAACGTCGCCACACACACGTCGGAAAGACAACGAATGCTGCACTAATCCCTTGCCTGTGTATCTCTTCGCGTGTATACCCGCATATGAGTCGCGCTACGTTACATATGCGCGGTACAAACACCCTCAAACGGAAACTTTTTGATTGCCTCTTTTAGTTCACTCGCGTTGGCGACTTACGTAGTTTATAATGTATGGTGTGAAGTGGATTATCGCTTACATACTGTCCAAATGGTGAAGGGTAGTCAATGGAACACATATAAACTACGTAAAAAAATCGGACTTCCCTTTATACTCTAAGTAATTTTTTTTGTTGTATCGCTTTGTGTTAAGTAGATACAGCCGTTTGTAATCCCTATACCAGACGTAATCAAAAAGAAACAGGAATTTAATTTCGCGTGCTTCATACATCTGAATTTCAATTTTTTTCCTTCTTGTTGGTAGACATGTTCCTGATGAATGTTTGCGTCTTCAGATGTTTTGAATATTTAGCTTGTACGTGCTGTCCAATGCTAGGCGAGTTTTTACTTTTGTATAACATAGAGCAAAGAATTTGCATTAAATTCAGTTTGAAAACTGGAACAAAGTGCAGCACCACATTCGTAATGTTCACTGTAGCTGCTGGGGAATTTACGACGAATAATACAAGAGTTTAAGAGTAGTATAAACGCTTCAAAGAGGGTCGAGAAGACGTTGAAGACTATGACCGCCTTGAACTCACTATCAGAACGTGGAAGAAGTGAGGAAAATGTTACCGGTGAATCACCAAATCACTATTAGAGAGATTGATGATGATTTCAGCATATTCGTTGGCTCATGCCACGCAATATTTTCGGATGTTTCGGCCGTGAAACGTGTGGCAACAAAGTTTGTTTCGAAATTGTTGAATTTCGAGCCAAGACGACTCTGGTAAATATCTCTCAGGAATTGCTGAATAGAGTCGACAACGATCCAGAACTCAAGAGAGATTATTATAACAGATGATGATACATTGGTACACGGGTTTGACGTCGAAACCAAGGCCCAATCGTCCCAATGGAAAATTCCTGACGAGCCAAGACCGAAAAAATTCGACAAGTTCGATCACAAAAAAATGGTTCAAATGGCTCTGAGCACTATGGGACTTAACAGCTGTGGTCATCAGTCCCCTAGAACTTAGAACTACGTAAACCTAACTAACCTAAGGACATCACACACATCCATGCCCGAGGCAGGATTCGAACCTGCGACCGTAGCAGTCGCACGGTTCCAGACTGCGCGCCTAGAACCGCGAGACCACCGCAGCCGGCAGTTCGATCACATGTGAAGGTTCTTCTCACTGTTTTCTGCGATTACAGTGGGATAATGCATCATGTGTTTCTGCTTTATGGTCGTACGGTCGGTAAGGATTACTACCTTGAAGCTATGCGCCGTTTGAGCGAAGCAATCTTAAGGAAGCGACCAGAATTGTGGCAAACCCACTCGTGGAAATTTCATCACGATCATTTTCCCGCTCACAGCTCGATGCTTCGTCGTGATTTTTTGAAGGAAAAAAAAAAAAAAAAAAAGAACCGTTGTGTTGCCTCAGCCACCGTAGTCGCTGGAAATGGCTCCTTGCGACTCCTTTCTGTTCCCAAGGCTGAAGAGACTCATGAAAGGACGTCGTTTTCCCATCACTGATGAGATAAGAACAGAATTGCTGAAGGAGCTGAACACCATAACGAAAATTAAGTTCCAGAAGTGCCTCCAAGATTGGAAAAAGGCGCTGCCGCAAGTGTATTACATCTAAGGGAGATTACTTTGAATAGGACGAAGTTGAGATATTGATGAACAAATAAAGATACTTTAAGAAAAACAAAAATTCCTGTTCCTTTTTGATCGCATCTCGTATTCATTTTGAATAGCCCTGTACATCAGCAGACCATTAAGTGCTAATGAGATCATGCCACACGTGTCTAATTATTGTCCACAGACTGGACAAAGAGGGCTTTGACTGATTCACAATAAAGTGACCCAAAAATTCCGACGTACCTTAAATGGCAAGATATCGAACAAAGTACCTTACTGTCGGTGAAAACCCACTTTTCTGGACAAAGCTTGAGATTTCTCCATTTACCAGTTATCTTTCTTCCCGTTCCCACCCCTCATCCCACCTTTCCACAGAAGGTATAGTAAGTCACAAGACACGGGACGGAAGGCATCCACAGTTTCTCTACGTGTCAGCTGTTTCTACGTGTTTCAGGTCTGCACCGTAGTTACGTCTAAGTAGAACCGGATTCTCGTCCAGGTGCTCTGAGGCTTCCTTGTGGCACGCATTCTGTAAAGAGCGTTACGGTTGTGAAGTAGTTTACCGCTTTCTAATGCTGTTGGTCTCTGCTACGTCGCAAAAGACGTACTTTTCTCTGTCTATATTCGACATCGAAAATTTTTTTTCATCTTCTGTTACATTTTGTATTTTATTTGCATCAGTTAGCTCGTACGTGCGTTGCAGCTTCTATTTTTCGCTTTGGCTCTCATCCATTACGGATTCTTTCACAAGTTACCGAATAGGAGTTATACGAAGAAGTCTCCATTGAAACTCGTCCAAGTATCCGAACAGAGAGTCTATAAAACAATAGAGTTTGTAGCTTTGCATGGTTGAGTCCGCTTTCAGTCTAGACGCAGAAGTGTTCAACAAATGGCTCTGAGCACTATGGGACGCAACAACTAAGGACATTAGTCCCCTAGAACTTAGAACTACTTAAACCTAACTAACCTAAGGACATCACACATACATCCATGCCTGAGGCAGGATTCGAACCTGCGACGCAGTGGTCGCGTGGTTCCAGGCTGAAGCGCCTAGAACCGCTCGGCCACAACGGGAGGCAAGTCTTGATCATTTAAGGGTATTTTCGCGTCTAGGAAGCATGAGGCGGCTATTTTTCCTCTTAATGATCCAAACATGACAGTCATGTCGGAGTATTCTAACTGAAGTCGCGCTAAGTTCTATTTATTCGTAACAGGTGTTGCTTAAATTGGAAAGGATGCGATGATAATGGAGCAGGAGAGGCGACTGTAAATTTCATCAGACAAAATAGACACAGTCAGAAAAGAAACAACAGCAGTCATCCCATGAATTTAACTTATAACTGAAAACGTAAGTTTAGAAACTAGCACAATATTAAATGTTTTACTTCATTCCCAAGCACCTCTACGTTGAACACAAGCTAAAGCAGCTTTCAGAAACGGTCAGTATTCTGTCTTTTTACTCATAGACTGCTAGCATGCATCGAATATGACCTATATGAGCAGGGAATAAACACACTGACTTGCTTTTTTCTAGGATTCTAAATAGGGCGGTGTCATTGGAAATACGAGTAGGCCTACATTACACACAAACGAATCTGGCCAAGAGACTACAGTTGTTGTTGTTGTTGTCTTCAGTTCTGAGACTGGTTTGATGCAGCTCTCCATGCTACTCTATCCTGTGCAAGCTTATTCATCTCCCAGTACCTACTGCAGCCTACATCCTTCTGAATCTGCTTAGTGTATTCATCTCTTGGTCTCCCTCTACGATTTTTACCCTCCACACTGCCCTCCAATACTAAATTGGTGATCCCTCGATGTCTCAGAACATGTCCTACCAACCGATCCCTTCTTCTAGTCAAGTTGTGCCACAAGCTCCTCTTCTCCCCAATTCTATTCAATACCTCCTCATTAGTTATGTGATCTACCCATCTAATCTTCAGCATTCTTCTGTAGCACCACATTTCGAAACCTTCTATTCTCTTCTTGTCTAAACTATTTATCGTCCATGTTTCAGTTCCATACATGGCTACACTCCATACAAATACTTTCAGAAACGAATTCCTGACATTTAAATCTATACTCGATGTTAACAAATTTCTCTTCTTCAGAAACGCTTTCCTTGCCATTGCCAGTCTACATTTTATATCCTCTCTACTTCGACCATTGTCAGTTATTTTTCTCCCCAAATAGCAAAACTCCTTTACTACTTTAAGTGTCTCATTTCCTAATCTAATTCCCTCAGCATCACCCGACTTAATCCGAATACATTCCATTATCCTCGTTTTGCTTTTGTTGATGTGCATCTTATATCCTCCTTTCAAGACACTGTCCATTCCGTTCAACTGCTCTTCCAAGTCCTTTGCTGTCTCTGACAGGATTACAATGTCATCGGCGAACCTCAAAGTTTTCATTTCTTCTCCATGGATTTTAATACCTACTCCGAACTTTCCTTTTGTTTCCTTTATTGCTTGCTCAATATACAGGTTGAATAACATCGGGGATAGGCTACAACCCTGTCTCACTCGTTTCCCAACCACTGCTTCCCTTTCATACCCCTCGACTCTTATAACTGCCATCTGCTTTCTGTACAAATTGTAAATAGCCTTCCGCTCCCTGTATTTTACCCCTGCCACCTTCAGAATTTGAGAGTATTCCAATCAACATTGTCAAAAGCTTTCTCTAAGTCTACAAATGCTAGAAACGTAGGTTTGGCTTTCCTTAATCCTTCTTCTACGGAATCCAAGCTTATCTTCCCCGAGGTCGGCTTCTATCAGTTTTTCCATTCGTCTGTAAAGAATTCGCGTTAGTATTTTGCAGCTGTGACTTATTAAACTGATAGTTCGGCAATTTTCACATCTGTCAACACCTGCTTTTTTTGGGATAGGAATTATTATATTCTTCTTGAAGTCTGAGGGTATTTCGCCTGTCTCATACATCTTGCTCACCAGATGGTAGAGTTTTGTCAGGACTGGCTCTCCCAAGGCCGTCAGTAGTTCCAATGGAATGTTGTCTACTCCGGGGGCCTTGTTTCGACTCAGGTCTTTCAGGTCTCTGTCAGACTCTTCACGCAGTATCGTATTTCCCATTTCATCTTCATCTACATCCTCTTCCATTTCCATAATATTGTCCTCAAGTACATCGCCCTTGTATAGACCCTCTATATACTCCTTCCACCTTTCTGCTTTCCCTTCTTTGCTTAGAACTGGGTTTCCATCTGAGCTCTTGATATTCATACAAGTGGTTCTCCTTTCTCCAAAGGTGCCTTTAATTTTCCTGTAAGCAGTATCTACGTTACCCCTAGTGAGATAAGCCTCTACATCCTTACATTTGTCCTCTAGCCATCCCTGCTTAGCCATTTTGCACTTCCTGTCGATCTCATTTTTGAGACGTTTGTATTCTTTTTTGCCTGCTTCATTTATTGCATTTTTATATTTTCTCCTTTCATCAATTAAATATTTCTTCTGTTATCCAAGGGTTTCTACTAGCCCTCGTCTTTTTGCCTATTTGATCCTCTGCTGCCTTCACTATTTCATCCCTCAAAGCTACCCATTCTTCTTCTGCTGTATTTCTTTCCCCCATTACTGTCAATTGTTCCCTTATGCTCTCCCTGAAACTCTGTACAACCTCTGGTTTAGTCAGTTTATCCAGGTCCCATCTCCTTAAATTCCCACCTTTTTGCAATTTATTCAGTTTTAATCTACAGGTGATAACCAATAGATTGTGGTCAGAGTCCACATCTGCCCCTGGAAATGTCTTACAATTTAAAACGTGGTTCCTAAATCTCTGTCTTACCATTATATAATCTATCTGAAACCTTTTAGTATCTCCAGGGTTCTTCCATGTATACAACCTTGTTTTATGATTCTTGAACCAAGTGTTAGCTATGATATGTACTACAGTACGTCGTATTAATGGAGGAGACTGCAGAAATTCCCAGAATATACATCCTTCCAGCAGACCAATTCTACGTGCCTTACGTATCTGAACAGATCATTACAGTAATTGGATTTTCCTAGAGAGAGGGTGCTGAAATTAGATGAGGAAGACTCAATACGCTTCTTATACTCTAGAAATTAGCTGCCTGAGTAAGTGATCTGTTTGCTAAAAACTAGCTGCGATGAAATTTTTATCTGTTTCTCGTTTACTTCACTAATGAATGGTTAACAGGGAAATATACAAAAACTGATGCTCGTGTAAAACAAGAACGAAGCTGTTAAAAAGAAGGAACGGATGACGCTTCATTATGTTTTTACAGGAGAGTTTAAAATAATTGACAAGTTATTTATATAACTTCAACAGAGGAACAAACATTTAAACCCAGGAGTAGCTATCAATTAAACCGGCTTATGAATCTGTGTCAGCTTAATTGGGTCTGTGGGCCACCGCAGTCTCGCTGTCGAAATGATAAATGATCTCTCGTATTTTTTTCTGAAGAAGCCGTCGATTCGTCCCTCTCATAACGTATACTCCCTGAAAGGGCATGGCGGCGGTGTGAGCCTGGTGCAATGTGAATCCTCTCCGTCGTGCGTGTTTCACACCTCTGACTTACTTGTCCACGGAATGTGAGTAATGGTAGGTCTGCAAATTCTAACCGCTCTTCGACGACAAGAAAAATGTGAACTGGATGCCGCTTGTTGCCTACGGAATCGACTAACGTTCCTGACGAGCTTAAGCACGTTTCTTTGTGCTTATCCCTGCATCCTTACTATACTAGAAATTGGTATGATCAGCTTATCAGATCTATCAAAAACTTCCCTTTCGTAGCAGAGGATAAAGTAAACACAATCAAGGAAAGAGACAGTAGAGTTAGGGTTGCCATACGTCGCGGATTTCGCGGACAGTCCGCGGTTTTGTGCTCGAAGGCGGGTGTCCTGGACGAAGACGAAAATGTCCGCGAAAAAAGTGGCTAGTAAGTAAAAAAATTTTTTACTCAAGTTTTGCCACTGCCCACCGATCAAGTGTTTCATAACTCCTGCAAACTTGACGATAGCCGTTGAAACCTGTGCCGATGTTCCGTGTCACTTCAGAATCGCTTGGTTATCTTCAGAACAGAGGAAGACTTTATCCGAACTTGAACGTTTTGACTGGATACTGTTGAAGGCTTTACCTGATTGGGAGAAAGTTGAATGTACACTGAAGTGGATGCAAGAAAACACAACTTGCAAAGTGGATGAGAGTTTGCTATTTGACCAGATAGTGAAACTGAAATGTTTTCTTGCACAGGAAGATAACCAGAATTTGGAGATGATGCCTCATAAAAAGTGGGTTAAAAAACTGCTTGCTATTGTGCAGTACTATTTCTCCATTCCAGGACATAATGCCAATGTGGAGAGAGTATTTTCCCTAGTGAATGCACAATGGACAGAAGAAAGAAACAGGCTAGCTTTAACATCAGTTAGTGCAATGCTCCAAATCCAATAGAACATGAAAAACACAAATTGCGCAGATTTTCATAGACTGATTCAGAATCGGAGCGAATTTCTTTCTTCTGTCCAGGGCTCAGAGAAATATGACTGGTTTAAAGCATAAAGTGATAGATATATATCAATTGTAGCAGCATGATAGTGTACATGTTAATAATTTGTGTTCAATGCTTTAATTAAAAGTTATTTAATGTCAATTGCAATTAATTTTCTTCAACATTGACCACTCCTTTATAGACGCCATTAATGACTGGATTAATTTTCCTTGTTAATTACAACTTCTTTGCTGACAGAATTACTGTTTGAATTATGGTAATTATGAAGATTTAGGTGACATGCAGATAGGTGAAAGGACATTGTGTGATTCCAGGTTTCAACCACATTTTAATAATTACCACTGTAAAGTAATGATGAAGATTCAACTGAAATGCAAACCAATGGTCACTTGCACAACATACCGGTCCGTGTTTCAACCACATCTTTATAATCACCGAAATTTGTCCTTGATTTTCGTCCTTGGATTATGGCAATCCTAAGTATAGTGAACATTTCACTGTATTTTCGGGACTTTCAACTTTTTATTCTAGCAAGACACTTTTTCCTCTCTCTCTCTCTCTCTCTCTCTCTCTCTCTCTCTCTCTCTCTGCATATTTCATATAACCTATACTCTTACGATTCTGATGCAGGTCGTAGATTTACAATTATTATCTGCAATCTTTAACCGTATAATTTTTATATGCTTTTAATGAAAGAGTTCGTAAATACTCACTGACAGCCAAAACATTATGACCATCTGCTTAACAGCTTGTTTGTCCTTCTTTGAAACGAAGTACATCACTGATGCTGCGTATCAGGGATCCGACAGCTTGTTGGTAGGTTTGAGGAGCATATGCCATTAGATGTCTACGCACGGGTCATGTCATTCGCATAAATAACGAGACGCTGATTCTCGTACGCGTTGATGGCGCCCGATAGCGACCCAGATGGTTGATTGCAACAGGCGAGTTTAGTCGCCAAGACATCAACGTGAGTTCTCTGTAAGGCTACTCGAACCGCTGTACCACGATTCCCGGCGGGGTCAGGGATTTTCTCTGCTTCGTGATGACTGGGTGTTGTGTGATGTCCTTATGTTAGTTAGGTTTAAGTAGTTCTAAGTTCTAGGGGACTGATGACCATAGATGTTAAGTCCCATAGTGCTCAGAGCCATTCGAACCATTCGCTGTACCACGGTTCTGACTCCGACAACTGCTGAAAGTTGATATCGGTTTCGGGAAAGACATCAAGCATGAAGGATTCAGGCGGTTCGCAGTTGTCAGCCTGTCTTCAACGACTACCACAGGTTCCATGTAAGCGCAGGAGAATGTCTACCATAGCATAATATTGCTCCCATCAGCCTGCGTCCGTGGTGCACTGCATGTTTCGAGCGGCCGTTCACCTCGGTGACGGCGCTTGTGGAGACGACCAGCGATATAGTAAAATGTGATTCACCGGATGAACCGACACGTTTCCAGTGGTCGATGGTCTAATCCCTATGGTCCTGTGCCCACTGCAATCGTAATTGACAATGTCATTGAGTCAACATGTGAACACTTAGGCGTGGTCTGCTGAAGAGCTCCATGTTCAAAAATGTGCGATGAAGAGTGTGCTCCGAAACACTTGTGCGTGCACCAGCATTGTGCTCTTTCGGCAGAGATGCCACAGATCACTATCTGTTTTACTTTAGAGAGCAGCCAAGCCTCCGAACCCCACGTTCTATGAAGAGTCGTGGACGTCCAACCATTTAGCGGCTTGTGGTAGTTTCACTCTCCTTCTACCTCTTTCCGTAGATGCTCATGACAGTAGTACGCGAACCTTCGACCAGCTTCGCCGTTTTCGAGATACTCGTTCACAGCCTCTGCGTAATAATAATGTGCCCTTTGTCAAAGTCTCTTATCTCAATGGATTTCCTCATACGCAGCCCGTATCTTTGCTAGGTTGATCCCCCGTCCCTGTCTGCTACGCTTACATACTTTTGTTATCGCTTCACGTGCCCGCAAAGCCACCAAGCGGCATCCAACGGCGCGGTGGGCAGTGCTCATAATGTTTTGGCTTATCAGTGCATATTCTGTGTTTCTCTATTGTATCAATGTACTGACATTAAATAATATTCAAATGCAGATTATGTATATTAAAATTGTAAGGACCTTAAAGAAACACAGACAAAAAATAGTTCAACAATTCCTGTTACTTCTGCTCAAATTATCCCCGTATATTTCATATTCTTTATTATGTACGATGTTATAAGGTTTACAATTATACGCAGGAATGGTATACAAGGCGATTACTTCTTCGCATCCTATAGTCTAATCGCTAATACTCGGTTGACATAAACGCTTAGAGTGGCTAAAAGCGATCAACAGACGTACTCTGACACAAATAAACAGGAGAATAAAAATGGCTCATAGTTCATGAAAAACTCTTCAGTAAAACTATAGGTGCCGGCCGCTGTTACCGAGCGGTTCTAGGCGCTTCAGTCCGGAACCGCGCTGCTGCTACGGTCGCAGGTTCGAATCCTCCCTCGGGCATGGATGTGTGTGATGTCCTTAGGTTAGTTAGGTTTAAGTAGTTCTAAGTTCTAGGCGACTGGTGACCTCAGAAGTAAAGTCCCATAGTGCTCAGAGCCATTTGAAACGATAGGTCGCATTTGAAAGTATACTCTCAACTAGTGTTCAGCCAACAGGGTACACCAAAAGATTCCTAAAGAAGACCCCATGTCGAAACGTCGAATACTAAATAAGTTTGAAGAGAACCTTTTTGTAGTCTAATAGCGTAGAAGTCTTCTTTTACGATCTGGTTCAAAATCGTTCAAATGGCTCTGAGCACTATGGGTCTTAACTTCTGAGGTCATCAGTCCCCTAGAACTTAGAACTACTTAAACCTAACTAACCTAAGGACAGCACACACATCCATGCCCGAGGCAGGATTCGAACCTGCGACCGTAGCGGTCGCGCGGTTCTAGACTGTAGCGCCTAGAACCGCTCGGCCACTCCGGCCGGCTTACGATCTGGAAAGCCTACTATCTTAACGTGTCTAAATCGGGGAGAATCGTAAGTAAAACCAGCTTTAACATTAGTTATGAGGCTTGGAATTTAAACAGAGTTTAAGGAGGGTAGAGAGAGGGATACGAACGATGTTAAATAGGTAAAAAAGAAGACAACAGAAACGGATATCGTTTGGAATATTATGGAATTTAAATGCATGTAGATGGAGTACGTAACTGAACAAAAATAGCGGTTGAATAAAGTGACGAAAATCTTCGCTGGATTCATAGTGATAGGAAGCTACGTTGTAACTGGGTAGACAATATGAGGAAGCAGGCGTAACGTACATGGATGCGTAAAGTTGAAGATCAAATACGTAGATAAATCTATATCAATCAGCATACAACAGTGGATTGCGCTCTTTATAAGCGATAGTGTCTTAAAAAGAGACTGTAAGTTGATTATCAACAAAAGTAAAAGAAGGGTGATGCAATGTAATGAAATTAAAGCAGGTGACGCTGGGGGGGGGGGTGGCCGGAAACTAGATTTCGAAATAAGACACTAAAAGGAGTAGATGCATTTTATTATTTGGGCAGGAAAATTTGTGACGATCGCCAAGATAGGAAGGGGGGGGGGAGATATAAAGATATAAAACACAGACTAACAAAAGCAAGAAAAGAGTTTCTGGAGAAGAAAAGTTTGCTAACACGGAATATATATTTAAATCTTAGGAAGTCTTTTCTGAAGATATTTGTCTCTAATGTAAACTTTTGCGGAAATGAAACGTGATCAAGAAGGGAGCAGAATCATCTGAAAGGTGATGCTAGAGTAGGCTGTTGACGATTAGGTTAGTAGAGCAGGTAACTGAGAAGGTACTGAATCGAATTCAGAGGGAAATAAATTTATGGCATTACTTGACTTAAAGAAGGGATCCGTTGTTAGGATACATTGCGAGGCATCAAGAAATCGTCAGTTTGGAAATGGAGGGGAGTGTGGAAGCAAAAAATTGTAAAAGGAGACTAGAGATTGACTGCAATGAGCAAGTTCACATGGATGTAGGTTGTATTAGACCTCAAGAACAGCAACATAAACACACTGATAAAAAGCCTTGTCAGTTAAACACTTGCCAAATACAAATATCACAAGCGGGGATTCACTCAATGGAGCTTCAATTGTTGCTCGATTGTCTTTCTGTAGCTGTCGCTGACGAACAGCGCGATGTCTGGTATTAGTTTGGCAGTATAAAGGAATATTTGAGTAACATTATCCTCACCGTTAATCCGATGATAATGGTTATCTTGAGGGAGTCAGCACGCTTGTAGTTATGTGGAGGGATGATTCCTCCGATTAAGGAATGAAACCAATCTGAACGTTTCAGAGTTAATGTCCTAATGACTTCGTTTTCGAGGGGAGGCTGAACCCTAATCTTCCTACTGTTCAAAGATGGGAAGTACGTAGAGATGTAAAGTGCTTCAAACGTTTTTATGCTGCCGGTACAGGAACAAAATTTAAGTTTACAGTCAAGGATCATCATGTCTTAGCTTCGTCAGAGTTCGTTGTAGTATAACCTGTATGATTTGACTTTTAAATTCAGTGTCATAATCAGCTTATCTGTAAGACAAACTTTTACAGCACATCCTCTTTTAAACACCAGAAAGACTATTCACGATTTATCAGAGGTCTTGGGTAAAGATTTCCTTGCAACCTCATCTTATCTTGTGCGCGACGACGCCGCGGTGCAGGGGAAGACGTTATCTCATTTCCCAGAACAGTTTATTTCCATGTGGCCTCCGTGAGCGTTGTAGATAGCAGGGAAACGACAGGAGAGTTCCGTCACTTGCTGCCCATGCAACAAATTCTTCACACGTTATCTGGCGGCTGCGCTTCCCCCTAGGCGGGCAGCCTGATCTGCGACTCCAGCCAGATGGCACCAGACTAGAACAACCAGTAGCAGCGGTGGCCAACTCGGCTGCCAGGGAAACCGGTTTGCAAAACAATGGCGGCAGCGGAGACAGTGCTTCCAGAGCATGCCAACTGAGGCTATAAAATAACAAATAAGCTAGTCCCTTTATTATCATTCCACGAAGGCCTTCTCGTCGTCTACAACTGTAATCTGCGAATCACTGGCAGAGGGTTCTTTTTATAGTACCAGGTTTCCTTTTGTTCATTTCGCGGATGGACCGTGAGAAGTTTAATTTCTTGCACGCCTCTGAGTCACCTGTTACTAGTCTGATATTAATTTCACGACTGCTATGCGGCTGATACTCAGTTACCGCTCTGAAAGCCAATTCTTGTAATTTTCTAAGGGTATCTGTCAGAAGCCCTGGAAATCAGTAAACATTTGGCCCACAGTCCTGATTAAATATTAAATGACCAAACACAGTCCAATATTTCCCATCTGACAAACTTCTCTTAATCCTTGTATTTTTCCAATTCTTTCCACAGTTTTTGTTCCATTCCCTCATTGTTCTCTATGCACCCCATATATTCTGTCATTCCATAATACGTACATATTCCCTACAGTAAGGAAAGTCTTCACACTAGTTATATGTAATTTAACTTATGTTTTCTGTTACAAATGTCAATTCCACCTTTCATACCACATCAAGCTATTCTTCAGTATTCTTGTTTTTATTTTATTTGATTGTGACTGTTTAATTTAAATTGTTGCGAAGGCTATTATCTTGTTCTACCAAACGCGCATGCCCTCTTCTTCACCCTTCCCAGGTAGTCCCGCGTGTTAACGCGACCGCTTCCGGGATTGGGAGGTAAGCTGGCCCAGGATCCAGTCCGCCCGACGGATTAGCGACGAGGAGTTAGTGTGCCGGCCAACCTGGATGTGGTTTTTAGGCGGTTTCCAAATCCCCCAAGGTGAATACCGGGTTGGTTCCCATGTTCGGTCTCAAATACACGATACGCAAACATTTACATTACTACCTGATTTGCACACAGAATGTACTGTATACGCAGAAAGATAGGGTACACTGATTCTGTCCTGGGGAGCTGAATAGGAGACTGATAACATTAGCTGTCTGATCTCCTTGAACATCTGCTCAGCAGGGCTACTCTGCTGAGTGTCAAGGTATTCTTTGGTAATGTGTGCTCCCCTTCCTCCCTCCACTTGTAGTGTTGGTTTTTGTTGGGCATGGTTTAATTAATGGAGGTTTAATATTGTTCCCTCGTTACCATTTGGTTGGTCGATCGGGCCTTGAATGGCAGGTTTCGTGTCGTCGTTACGTAGTTTCTTCCGTAAGGAAATGTAATACTTTCGTGTTTATAAATCGTCTATTGTCCATAAAAATATACATCAAATAGATGACAACAAACTTCTGTCAAATGATATCGTCTAGACAGAAATCTATCCTAAGAATGAAAGAATCTAGATGACATTTCGTTCACATTTCATTTGACTGAGGAAACATGGTAACTGTTCGCAGGGTGGTCAGGAACTGTGTGAGAAGCTAGGAAGGATGTTACAGGATAGGTTGTGCTGAGAAGTAATTGTTAAGGAAAAAATTCGATATGTTGCGCCTTTTTCAAGTTAATTAGCATTGAAATTAGCCAGCCAGGCCTTTGAGCGCGCAGATTCAAGCGGCTTGCTAGATATAAAGAGTGTCAGTTGTTCTCACAGCACAGATGATAGTGCACCAGACTGCTCAGCATTTGAATCGGGTTCGATCCGTACTACAGCCTCATGCCTAATTTTTTTATCGCTCTCTCGTTCGGGTTTAAGAAACCTGACGAGGAACACGTTTGGCGACACCTTCTCTGGCACGTCGCTCAAAGTTGCGCACGTAACGGTGTGACTGGCTTGCTTCAATGCTAATTAATTCGGAAACTGCACAACGTATCTAATTTTTTTTTCATAACGGTTATTTCTCAGTACAACCTACCCTGCGGTATCCCAAAATCTTTCCAGACTGTTACTGATCACCCTGTATATTCTTGGAGGACTTGGTGCTTTCCTACACTAGGTCGGCGATACTAGAAGGTTGTATGTTCGCATCCGGGCAGGTTTCCTCTGTTGAAGTTACTGTAGTCGCTGTTTTAACTTGAAGACACGCATCGTCCCTCGGCATAGTTCTCTACATACAATTAAAATAACAAATCCGCGCAATAACTTTTTCGTTCGAGATTATCATTCACCAGTACGAATTACTAGGGATACTTATGACTCTCCTGCAGTGGTACGTAACACCTACTACCCCATCACAGCGGGCGCGAGCACGAACACACACACACACACACACACACACACACACAGCTTAATATTTATTGTTCCATTTTTCTTTATTTGTTGTCTACCACTTTCAATAACGACACATTTACTCCGTGTTTGTGCACCACACTCATTGTGTACCATATTTTTCAATGCCGTTCACAACTATTGTACCATTTTTGACAGCGATAGTCAGTTGAAGATTTATGATGACCTAGTAAACCGAAAACCGATTGACAAGTGAAGTACTGTAGAGCCTCCACAATATTGTGCTTTTCAATGTAAAAAATCTTCCAAAATAGAAGTTTTACTGCCCTGATCGCAGTTGATACATATCCTGATTACTACTTTCAGTAAAGTTATATTGTCATCATCAAATCACCGTGTAAGTGAATTATAAAGCCTCTACATGTAGCACATAGCTAAGTGGCCATTGAAAACACGGAGTTGAACTCACAGAAAAGTTTATAAGAGTTTCCTTTCTGTGAGTTTATGTCCACGTTTCCAATGGGCAGATGAAAAAGTGGTGATATTGGGTTTGTGTGGCGCTCAACTGTGCGGTCATCAGCGCCCATACATTTTTTTTTTACACAGTCCAGTTTTTTCACAGTACAATGGAGCTAGTGTTACGAATGATGATGATGAAATGATGAGGACAACACGAAGACGCAGTACCCGGGCAGAGAAAATCCCCAACGCGGCCGGGAATCGAACCCGGGACCCGTGATTCAGAGACAGCAACGCTAGCCACTTTATCTTGTTTTTCGTAAAAGTTCTATCATATGTGCAGCACGAAGCGTAACAGCTTCCGTGGTGTAGCACGTCTGCCTAACACGCCGAAGGTCCCCGTTTCGACTCCGGGCGGAAACACTTTTTCGTCGCAGGCAGCAAGACACACGCTACACTCTCTACTGTGACCATTTAAATCAACTTGAAACGTCCAGCAGCAGGGTGCACATGGCTCGAATGAAACAAACTGTTTTACAACTGGTTGTCAGGCCGACCGGGGTGGCCGAGCGGTTCTAGGCGCTACAGCCTGGAACCGCGCGACCGCTACGGTCGCAGGTTCAAATCCTGCCTCGGGCATGGGTGTGTGTGATGTCCTTAGGTTAGTTAGGTTTAAGTAGTTCTAAGTTCTAGGGGACTGATGACCTCAGATGTTAAGTCCCATAGTGCTCAGAGCCATTTGAACCATTTTTGAACTGGTTGTCAGATTTTAGCGCTGACTTGGAGGGCTGGAAATGCGCGAAACAGCCGCCGGCATGCGATTGGTTACTACACCTTTGTACAAAGCGCAAGGGCTCGTCCAGATGTTTTATAAACAACACAACAACACCCAGCCATCTCGAGGCAGGAAAAATCCCTGACCCCGCCGGGAATCGAACCCTGGACCCCATGCGGCCACTAGACCACGAACTGCAGACAGATGCAAAGTGCCCGTCGTGGGGGCTTTATAATTCGCGTATCCTATGATCTGAAGTCGGCAATATGACTTTGCTGAAAGTAGTAATCAGAATATTATCAAGTGTGATCTGGGCAATAAAATTTCTGTTTTGGAATCTTTTTCAAGCTGATACAGAAATCGCTCTGCTCCTGTCAATGTCAAGCAATTACACTGTGATTCTCGTTTACGACTGGGAAAACTTTTCCCGTTGGCGGCCGTTGTTGCTCATCAGTCCTGCAACTGACAAACAATGGTGCAAGTGAGAAATAATCGCGGACGTCCCCTGTTGGGACCGCCGAGGGCACGTAATGCTGAGGCTGCTTCTGCGAAGCCGCCCTCCCCCGCCCGCGCCGCCTGAGGGGCAGATAGCAGGCGGCCAGCAGGTGGCTGTAACCCGAGCAGGCTGGCTGGCTGGCCGGCTAGCTCGCGGCCGCCGCTCACCCACGCTCACGCCTGCCTGCAGCAGACAGCGCAACGCGCAGACTCTCTTTCACCTAGCCAGTAGGCGTGACTCCCTGCTTACCTGCCCCTGACGGATGCGCGTCTTTTTCATGCGCCCGTTATTAACTGCACAGGTCACGGGCAACGTACATACGCGAGCACCGGTCCCCATATTGAGTCAAAGAGTCAATGACCTCTCTGACTACATTTCTTGCTACACACATTATCCGGAAGCGAAAGAAGCAGAAAGGAGAACACTTATCTCTGTTAATTCTTGCCTAACACATCGTCCCACATCCTGCAGAAAAACGATGGCAGTTGACAAAAACTGGTGGCACTCGTCACTGTTAGAGGCTCGAGGCACTCTTCCTGCATTTACAAACCAATCTTCCATTGTTAGATAAACACACAGGAAAGTACTTCGACAAAAAAAAGATAGAGTTGCGTGATTAAATGTGTACCCAAAAAAGCCTTTGCAAATCCACACCACCGTCTCATTATTGGTTTATGTCCAATGATGAAAGAAAACGCTACTTATGACAAGACAATAAGAGTTTAGAGACATTAAACTAGATGCTGTAAAGCGCGCCAGTAGTAGTAAGCGTTACATGTCGGAAAGCGTTCAGAAAACCACGATTCCTTGCCGACAGTAGAGTGGTTAACACAATAGGTTCGTATTCTCATGAGTACGAAAAGCAATCGGCTAAATTTCAGTTACACGATAAATCACACAGATGTAAAGGCTATAAATTCAACTAAATAGTCAGGGATTACAATAACGAATAACTTAAAATGGAACAATCACACACAAAACGTTGTGGGGAATGCAAACTGAAGACTACGATTTGTTGCAGAACATTTGTAATTCAACAGGTCTGCTAAAGAGACTGCTTATACTACGCTTGTCGTTCCTCTTCTGGAGTACTGCTCCCGCTATGTGCTGGGATCCGTATCAGATAGAGTTGACGGAGTACATCGAAGTAGTCCAAAGAAGAACAGCTCGTTACATATTTTCGCGAAAAAGGGGGGGGGGGACTGCCATAGATATGATACGCGATTTGGGGTGGCAATCAACTAAAACAAAGGAGTTTTCCATTGCGATAGAAACTTCACGAAATTTCAACCACCAACTTTCTATTCAGACTGTGCAAATATTTACATATCGCCCACTTACATAGGGAGAATGATCATCATAATGAAATAACAGAAAGCAGAGCTCTCACGGAAATATTAAATGTACGTTTCCCCAGCGCGCTGTTCAAGAGTGGAACGCTAGAGAAATAGCTTGAAGGTGGTTCGATAAACTCTCTTGCGAGCAGTTAATTGTGAATTGCAGAATAATCATGTTGCTGTAGATGTAATCGAAAAACGCTGATCACTAAAAGGAATAATACATTAATTCATACTGGATGCAAGTACGAAGAAAAGAGATGTTGCATTTGATAGTTCTTCTGCCTAAAAAAATGCTGGTATGATAAAATACTGTTTTACATCTGCACTTGTGGTTTACAATTGGTCATGCGAGTCGATTAAGGAAAAAACTCAATCGTGCAGGAAGCTGAATGAGGGATATTGACGTGAAACTTCATTGTTCCGCAATTAGCACGAGGGGTAAAGCCTGGTAAGTACAGCCGATAATGAATGGGATCGAGGTTCAATCCACATTGGAGCTGCGATTCTTTTTAACGTAACATTGTCGGTCAAAAATTACAAATGAGAGGAATGTCAAATCTCACACTAAACTAAAATAGTAGCTTAAAATAATAACAAAAATTGAAGGAACATACTTGCAGGCTTCACAGGCTTACAGTTAAACATACGCCACCATAATAGCACAGGCAAGTATAATCGAAGGCTAGGAGTACCTCCTAGAAGTACATTCCCATGCGGCCTAAAAAAATTAAAAAGTAAAATAAAGACGACAATTTCGTTTACTGTATGTGCCAGAAATTTCTACATACCTGCATCCATTGTTTAGACACTTACTGTGTGGGATTAGCTTTGATATACCGTTATCGCCGTCTTGGTGGTCACCGACTCGGGACAATTACTTTCGTTCGGCATCACTACGGGTATGAGTCATTCACTAATGCACGTACCGAGATACAGATAGGGATGACAAATCACGGACAGCCTTATCAGCCTTGTAATGACATCGAAGCCGTATGCTTCGTTTTCCGTAAATATTCTCAATTTCCGTGTTAAATGATGGCACCCGTACATGAATCATTACTCCACATATTGCGTCGCCCCTGTAAACCTGATTGACAGGGAAAATGTCTAGTGCTGTCATTTTGAACGCCTAAAATAGTCTTATTACTGCTCACTCTCGCATTTGACGTCTTTTTCCATTTTCTTTAATGTTATAAACGTTTCTTACTACGTGAAGACAGCGAACGACTAAATTTTAACATACACTCCTGGAAATGGAAAAAAGAACACATTGACACCGGTGCGTCAGACCCACCATACTTGCTCCGGACACTGCAAGAGGGCTGTACAAGCAATGATCACACGCACGGCACAGCGGACACACCAGGAACCGCGGTGTTGGCCGTCGAATGGCGCTAGCTGCGCAGCATTTGTGCACCGCCGCCGTCAGTGTCAGCCAGTTTGCCGTGGCATACGGAGCTCCATCGCAGTCTTTAACACTGGTAGCATGCCGCGACAGCGTGGACGTGAACCGTATGTGCAGTTGACGGACTTTGAGCGAGGGCGTCTAGTGGGCATGCGGGAGGCCGGGTGGATGTACCGCCGAATTGCTCAACACGTGGGGCGTGAGGTCTCCACAGTACATCGATGTTGTCGCCAGTGGTCGGCGGAAGGTGCACGTGCCCGTCGACCTGGGACCGGACCGCAGCGACGCACGGATGCACGCCAAGACCGTAGGATCCTACGCAGTGCCGTAGGGGACCGCACCGCCACTTCCCAGCAAATTAGGGACACTGTTGCTCCTGGGGTATCGGCGAGGACCATTCGCAACCGTCTCCATGAAGCTGGGCTACGGTCCCGCACATCGTTAGGCCGTCTTCCGCTCACGCCCCAACATCGTGCAGCCCGCCTCCAGTGGTGTCGCGACAGGCGTGAATGGAGGGACGAATGGAGACGTGTCGTCTTCAGCGATGAGAGTCCCTTCTGCCTTGGTGCCAATGATGGTCGTATGCGTGTTTGGCGCCATGCAGGTGAGCACCACAATCAGGACTGCATATGACCGAGGCACACAGGGCCAACACCCGGCATCATGGTGTGGGGAGCGATCTCCTACACTGGCCGTACACCACTGGTGATCGTCGAGCGGACACTGAATAGTGCACGGTACATCCAAACCGTCATCGAACCCATCATTCTACCATTCCTAGACCGGCAAGGGAACTTGCTGTTCCAACAGGACAATGCACGTCCGCATGTATCCCGTGCCACCCAACGTGCTCTAGAAGGAGTACGTCAACTACCCTGGCCAGCAAGATCTCCGGATCTGTCCCCCATTGAGCATGTTTGGGACTGGATGAAGCGTCGTCTCACGCGGTCTGCACGTCCAGCACGAACGCTGGTCCAACTGAGGCGCCAGGTGGAAATGGCATGGCAAGCCGTTCCACAGGACTACATCCAGCATCTCTACGATCGTCTCCATTGGAGAATAGCAGCCTGCATTGCTGCGAAAGGTGGATGTACACTGTACTAGTGCCGACATTGTGCATGCTCTGTTGCCTGTGTCTATGTGCCTGTGGCTCTGTCAGTGTGATCATGTGATGTATCTGACCCCAGGAATGTGTCACTAAAGTTTCCCCTTCCTGGCACAATGAATTCACGGTGTTCTTATTTCAATTTCCAGGAGTGTACAATACGTATGTACATACGTATGACTCCATACAATACGTAATCACTGGCGGTTGCATCCGCGTGTTGCCAGTGACTATCGAAGGAGTTCAATTTAAAGATCACGTATAGAAAAAAAAGAGGAAAGTAACAAATTTGGTAATGCGTAAATGGAAGCCTGACATTTATCTATTATGCAGCTCACTATCGCGCTGCAACCAATAAAAATACACCAAGTAGAGGTGGTGGATGCCTATTGGAAAAAGTCTCCGACATTGAAACACGCTGGGCATTAGCATGACGATACGTTTCAGAACTCTATCCATATTGAGCTCCTACACGAGACAAAATCTACATAACCGAAGGAATAACTAGTGTTTTGTCAACTCGAATGCGGGTTGTCTCATTCTTCTACGATTACATCGTAGTAACCGCATTTGGGATCTTCTCTGAGCTATCTTTCATACTTCCGCAAATTGTTTCAAAGTAATTCAATAGTATATTTCTTGTCCTGTGTTTTACAGACACAGTCACTGGGCCGAGAAGTTGCGATGCATCATTCAGCCAAGGCTGGCAATATTCACAACTCGGGGAACCTCTATGGTCCTTAACGAGACAGGGAGAGTGGGCGACCACGACTGGTCAAGAGGGATAACGTTTTTTGGGTGAATGAGGTTTCGTTCACGCGACCACACTGCTCTGTACATCGTCTGAGGATCCTTATAAGCGGACACATCTTCTGCGGGTATCACAGTTTGGTGTCTAAATACAGAATGGGATTTTTTTCCTCTCATATTAAGCAGAAAGAATTTGCCTGTTGTTCCGAAGTAGATTGCTTGCTTAATTGTTCAATTTTGTGTCACTTCTTTGTGTACTGAATCAGGTGGGTTGTATGTCAGCAACTTGAACCACAAGTGTAATAAGTGCTTTCGCAGTGTCCTTTCTTTCTTTCTAAATGCTACAGAGTGTTTTGCTTGCTATTTTGATGTAGACTCCTGACTTAACTGTTCAGTTTTGTGATACTTTCTTTGTATGCTGAACAAAGGAGAACCACTTGCATGAATATCAATAGCTTTGATGGAAACTCAGTTCTAAACAAAGAAGGGAAAGCAGAAGGTGGAAGGAGTATATAGAGGGTCTATACAAGGGCGATGTACTTGAGGACAGTATTATGGAAATGGAAGAGGATGTAGATGAAGATGAAATGGGAGATATGATACTGCGTGAAGAGTTTGTCAGAGCACTGAAAGATCTGAGTCGAAACAAGGCCCCCGGAGTAGACAACATTCCATTAGAACTACTGACAGCCTTGGGAGAGCCAGGTCTAACAAAACTCTACCATCTAGTGAGCAAGATGTATGCGACAGGTGAAATACCCTCAGACTTCAAGAAGAATATAATAATTCCAATCCCAAAGAAAGCACGTATTGACAGATGTGAAAATTACCGAACTATCAGTTTAATAAGTCACAGCTGCAAAATACTAACGCGAATTCTTTACAGATGAATGGAAAAACTAGTAGAAGCCGACCTCGGGGAAGATCAGTTTGGATTCCGTAGAAATGTTGGAACACGTGAGGCAATACTGACCCTACAACTCATCTTAGAAGAAAGATTAAGGAAAGGCAAACCTACGTTTCTAGCATTTGTAGACTTAGAGAAAGCTTTTGACAATGTTGATTGGAATACTCTCTTTCAAATTCTGAAGGTGGCAGGGGTAAAATAAAGGGAGCGAAAGGCTATTTACAATTTGTACAGAAAGCAGATGGCAGTTATAAGAGTCGAGGGGTATGAAAGGGAAGCAGTGGTTGGGAAACGAGTGAGACAGGGTTGTAGCCTATTCCTGATGTTATTCAACCTGTATATTGAGCAAGCAATAAAGGAAACAAAAGGAAAGTTCGGAGTAGGTATTAAAATCCATGGAGAAGAAATAAAAACTTTGAGGTTCGCCGATGACATTGTAATTCTGTCAGAGACAGCAAAGCACTTGGAAGAGCAGTTAAACGGAATGGACAGTGTCTTGAAAGGAGGGTATAAGATGATCAACAACAAAAGCAAAACGAGGATAATGGTTTGTCGTCGAATTAAGTCGGGTGATGCTGAGGGAATTAGATTAGGAAATGAGACACTTAAAGGAGTAAAGGAGTTTTGCTATTTGTGGAGCAAAATAACTGATGATGTTCGAAGTAGAGAGGATATATAATGTAGACTGGCAATGGCAAGGAAAGCGTTTCTGAAGAAGAATAATTTGTTAACGTCGAGTATTGATTTAAATATCAGGAAGTCGTTTCTGAAAATATTTGTTTGGAGTGTAGCCATGTATGGAAGTGAAACGTTGACAATAAATAGTTTGGACAAGAAGAGAATAGAAGCTTTCGAAATGTGGTGCCACAGAAGAATGCTGAAGATTAGATGGGTAGATCACATAACTAATAAGGAGGTATTGAATAGAACTGGGGAGAAGAGGAGCTTGTGGCACAACTTGACTAGAAGAAGGGATCGGTTGGCAGGACATCTTCTGAGAAATCGAGGGATCACCAATTTAGTATTGGAAGGTAGCCTGGAGGGTAAAAATCGTAGAGGGAGACCAAGAGATGAATACACTAAGCAAATTCAGAAGGATGTAGGCTGCAGTAGGTACTGGGAGATGAAGCTTGCACAGGATGGAGTAGCATGGAGAGCTGCATCAAACCAGTCTCAGGACTGAAGACCACAACAACAACAACAACAACAACATGCTGAACCACGGTAGTTTTAAGTCGGTTAAACTCGTCACGGACGGCACGAGTGTCTTCATAGCGTTTCGTTTTCCTTTCAAAATTCTATTGGAAGCTTTGCTTGTTATTATGATGTGGATTTCTAAGTTAATTTTTCGTTTTCGGGATATTTTTTCTGTGCGGTGAAGCGCAAGCGCGCGCGCCGGCGCCCGCGCGCGTATATATATATATATATATATATATATATATATATGTGTGTGTGTGTGTGTGTGTGTGTGTGTGTGTGTGTGTGTGTGTGAGCATTTCTCTCTCTTCACTGAATGCCACAGAGGAGAATTTGTCTGTCAGTCTAGTACAATTTATGGGGTTAGCTGATCGGTGCTTGCTTTGTCTGGAAGTCCAGATGGATTGCACCACGTAGTAGTCCCCGTATGAGGCCATGGTCCTTTGAATTCTAATTCACCGACAGGCTATCTCGGTTCATGTTGAATCAGCGTAACCATTGTGTGTAATATGTCATCTGTACGTCAGCCTCACCCTATGTTACTATAATGAGTCATTACTTCGAACAACGCCGTGTAACTAAGAATCTCAGCAGGCTCTTCTACCTCAACTTTACCTTGCACGTCTGGAGCCCGTATTGTCCCACTCAAACTAAGAGGAATCCTTCACAGGAATGTTTTATTATTTGAATTTGTTTCTGGTTTCTTGTATACACTGAAGCGGCAGGGAATGTGAGATTCCTATACAAAAAACGGCATGAGAGTGTCCTATGTTTTACTTGTTTCGCAAATCCCACCGCAGAGTCCTGAAAATAAACGCTGATCACTGTTGCTGTTACGATTGAGTTCAAAACCACCACACAATTTCAGAGACTTGTTTCATACAGATATGATTTTATGTATGTAGACTGAAGCGGTGAATGGAAACTTGTACCAAACCCGAGAATCGAACACGGGTCTCCTGCTTACTAGGCACGTCCGCTAACCACCAAGCCACCTTGGCACGGCAATTCGCACAACTGCATGAATTACCCTGGCGCGCCTAAAACATGGAGAGCCTCGGCAGTTCTATTCGTGTGTAAGGGGGAATTTAACGTAGATCGGGGCGGCAGTGAGAATTTGGATCGAGGAGGAAGGCGTGTCTGGGTAATCCATGCAGTTGTGCGAACCGCTCTGCCAAGGTGGCTTAGTGGCTAACGCACTTGCTTAGTAGGCAGGAGACCCGGGTTCGATACCCGGCTTGGTACAAGTTTTCACTCGCCACTTAAGTCTATGCAGATGAAACTTATTTCATATCCGCTGTTGATGAACGAGGTAGAAGCAAAGTGCTGAAATGTATATATGTGATATTAGCACCATGTATCACTGCTTTAACCTGTAATCTGCATAATGATTCCCTTTGCCAAAATTTCATTTAATGTAACTGCGAAGTAACTTGCGTATCATCTTTGCTTGCCCAGCTTTCTCCCCTTTTTTTTCATTTATAAAATAACGCAAGCTACTTCTAATGCTATGTTGCAAGAAAATGACAGCAAGCTACATCAGAGGCAAGGCGGTATTTGAAAATTTATATGCAATATCGGCTTTCGGTTTATCATTTCGTGGACGTCCGCGGCATTGAATCTATATGGGCAGCTGTCCATTATTTATCCTTTTAATCTGTTGAACAATGGTGAAAACATTTTTATGATAAATTTATGGCTTGGATAACAAATAATAAATATATTCCCAGAGGAAAGGTAGTTCGTTAATTTTCACCCAAGTCAAGCCGCCTCTAATATTTTTCACACTTGAAAACAACTCTTTGAAGACTGAATTGACCGGCTTAGAGTTCATATCCATGCCAGTAAAGCTCTTACACTACCGAAATTTACAGTCACAAAAGCGTAACTGAGGGAAAGATACGAGTGCGATTACCGCCCATTGATGTAAAAATCGTCGATGCGTAACTACCGTTCGGTTTTATCTGGCGCTTCCCGTTGGAAAGGACTTCAACCACTAATAGGGTGGTCTTTTTGTGAACCTGTATCGCCATAATTATGTCCGTCGCTTTTCTTCATTGCTTTACTACAGCAGCCTCTAGTCAAAAGTTCTTTTCTGATGGACTATCCTGCGACTGAATTATTCCGTTCTGTACGATTTTTCTGCAATTCGCCGACTGCAGTACCGAGCGTCATGTCTCCGTAAGCGTTTGATGGCTATATGGAAGCAGTCACTATTCAGCCACGACACAAACCGACATAGCGAATGCCAGTGCTGACATTACTTTCCACATTTTACTGCGTTTGTTCTCTTTGAAGCGCAGATCCTTCGTTAATCTCATAATTAATGCTAGAACAACAATGCTCTCACACCAATAAAAGTAAAGTATTGTCTCTCTGTTAGGAGGCACAAGAGACACCATTATTTTCCTCTACGCAGCATTCATTGTGTTTGCTGTGTAACTGAGACAGAAAAACTTGTTTCCAAATTCAACAACTTAAACGGAACCTAGGAAACTTTAGAAAGCTAACATTATTTCTCAGCTTGGCTTGCACTTGAGGGTTCCTTCCCTTATCTTCAAGGAACATCTAATGTACATAGCGTATAACATAAATAGTGAGGTAGCTGCCTTCTACCCCTTAATAAACAGAATGTCGCCTCTAAATAAGAAAAAAATTGACAGAGTGTTCGGAAAGTTGTTGTGCAGTTACAACATATGTTGGGAAATGACAAGGTTCAACACGATTAATTTCATTGGAAAACACTTTCTGCGGGTTTGATTGTGATATGCTTCTCACGTACTCAGTTATTTGTATTTTTAAGTCACAAAGCGTGCTTTGGCGACGGCGATACACTACATCTTTTGCTGCCCAAAAGGATAAAAATCCTGGTGGAGTAAGGACCGGCGAGTGAGAAGGCCGTTTGCTTCTTGAGATGGTATGACTCCCAAAAACTCTTTCAGAAAATGCATTGTATTATCAGCTGTGTGTCCAGTAGCGCAGTATTGTTGAAACCATGAGTAGCTGATTTCGTCTTCCTTTAGTTGCCAACGTAGTCGTGTTTCATTATTTAATAACGTTCATTCTTCACGATTTCTTCAAAGATTAAACATTCGGTAAATTGCCGTCTAGATATTGCTACTTACACTCCAATTTTACGATGATGCAGTGGCCCTGCGTGTACATCACGAGGATTTTCGAGGATTTCGTCAAATCACTTCTGCCTACCTGTCGTTTCCGCGAACGCCTGTGTCCCTGCTGTACACCAAGCCCAGTTTTGCGGTAGACCTTGCATCACCTGTCCTCAATCCATCATGTGTGCAATGCCAAAACTCTCTCAGAAAAGCAGAGGACAGCCGCACCCAGGCTAGATATGAAAATGCAACTTAACACAAGAAGTTACTAAGAAGCCAGTACATACAGTCACTGCAATCAAATTTACTCCTCAAAGGTGTTATTCTTAGAACCTGTCTCATCATCCTCTAGCTGAAATTTATTATCATATTGAATGAAACAGACAACGGAATGACTTGTTGCCTTTCAAGGATCTCAAGCTAACTTGCGGACTCAGAAAAAACCATGTCTAGTAAGGAACTGCAGCAAGAAAGCTGTGCTCAAGATGGGTGGCAATTCTGTGGTGGTTCCCTAAGCCCATTCAGCACATTCTGGAGATGCAGTTTGTGGGAGTTGATCCCTGACGCATAGCCGTGATGGTGCCTTAGACCTAAGCAACCATTTGAGATGTACCAAGTACCTATTCGTACCTATTCAGCATGGTTTTCCATTTGCTTGAAACGTGAGAAATTTAGCACCTTGTCAAAAGTGTTTTCTGTTCGGTCGATCCTGTGTATCGTCTTCCCTTCTAGATCCTGTGTATGCTTCATCAACCAATGGTAAAAGACGGGTCACATTTGGTACCAAACATAGAAATTTTATGCCGTATCAATGAAACGTTTGCAGCGTTCCGCCCTTCCCCCTCCCCATTTTCATGCTTCGAGGCACCTTTGCGTTCGTCATTTGGTCACATTGGCTACAAGCTTCCTGCCGCCCCTCCAAAGAGTGTTTGGATTTAAGACAGAAAACTTGTCATTCTTATCATTCGTTTCCTGGGAACAGTTCCACGCTATCATACGCTTCCCGGTTGTCGTCATGTGCTGGCTGCACAGTTTGAAGTATCACTTTTTGAAACAGCATGAGGCGTTATTTTCACACCTTAGAGACCACAAACTGAGTAGCTCGCATTTACCCCGTTATTTGTGCATCTTGGTTGTGGAGTTAATTTAGTTGTTTCTCTTGTTAGTTAGAAAATGCGAGCTGCGCAGACGGGAACTCTGATTTCTTCGTTTTTCTGTCTTACTATCGATGTATTGGAAAGCCTCACATAATTAGCTTCATTTTCATGTTAATTTTGTGTGTTTTTGTTTCCCAGGGGTAACAATGGAGTAAAATCTCATGCAGCTTTTAAATCTGAATAAAAATTTACTAATTTGTGCATCGACTTTCATTTATTAACCGTACTTCCTATGACACCTTCTACGAGTAAACGACTTTTATTTAACAAATATAATTAAGAATACACTAAGGTGTTATTTCGGCGTGATGGTGTTTCTGTTGTGCAAAATGGCCAAATTGTTAACGGAACGATGCGTAACATGTAAAGTTGTTTTGTTGTGGTGACTTGTGGGTAACGCTGGCAGGTTTTTATTTCGGAGTTGAAACCGTTACTAATGCAGGTTAGTTTCAATACAAGTAACGCTTAATCATGGCTGAGGACAGGTTCACGCATGTCTCCTTCCCTTTCCCTGTGCTCTAGTAGACGAGCCGCGGAGTTACTATCTTTGCAACGGTAGCTGCAGTCGAACGTCAACCTTGAGCGTGCTGGGTTCAACGTGTTAGTAAACGCTCAGAAACGATGCGACTTGTGCATGCAGTATACGCGATCGCAGCGCACTTCAGCTTGTATAAGTACATGACGAAAGACCCCCAGGATGCCGCTAAGTTAATATTTATTTAAGAACAAAATAAAAATTAAACACCGATTGAACGTAAGAGTTGGCACCGACGTTAATTGTGAATGCGCGGTGAGACGCAAACGAAGGGACTTTCATTCAATTATTTGTATATGATTTTTGTTTTTTTAGTCTTAGACACTCGTATGTAGGACGATAAAGATGTGCGACTTTAGATATGAAGTATTGCGAGCTTTATGCATCACATGTGTGCGTGAATAATATTATGAGGAAAAACATCAACTATTTTTTATTTATTGAAGTAAGTGAAGAGGAAAATTGCAGGAAGAGGGTTTTCGTGATTACGACAAGCGCCGGTGTTCCCGGAGTCCTCCGCCGCCTGCAGCTTCAAGTAGAAGGTCAACAAAGTCCGATCGCCAAGAAAAATTAAGATAAGCACAAATATTTTAACAACGCAGTTATATCTATTGAATTAAAAATTTTTTTATAATACAACCGGCGATTCTCGGCTGTGTCTGGCTCGCAAGTCACATTGATTACGAAATGAACGGATATAAAATTCCTGCGTTAGCTCAATCAAAACGCACATTTCCTCCACTGTCCACATGCTTGTGATGCCGTCCTGTCTATAGTATACATAAATAAAAACTTCAATATCCATGGACATGTTATATGGCAAAAAGAAAGTACCATGTCCATAAGGACATCAGATTATAAAATTTCCATTACAAGTATTGCGAAAAAAATTACAATAGTTCTCCGCATACGGTAAAAATTATTTCATATTTCTCACTTTTTAGCAAAATCCGGAGATCGTTCTCACTTGTTCACCGTTACTATTCAGCAGTAGAATTTTTACAACGCGTGAAGTACACAACGTAAAACAATGAAGTGCAAAATATCTTACTGCAAGTAGGCCAAGCTGTCTTGTAGGTCAAGCTAATCGAACAAACTCACTTCCCAGGAAGAGCGATCTTCTATTTACATAACATCGCATGTTATAAAATAAAGTGTTCTTCAACTAATAACAAAGCATCAGAACCGATCAGAAATTGAGAAGGATAATAAACAGTTTTTTGATGCAAAGGGGCTCTCTAACCAGCACCCGATCAGCAGTTATCTTACAATTCAACGACTCTGGCGTGACCATACCTTGCATATTACAGTTTCCTGAAAGCGTTAGTCGTAGGTGTGTTATTAACTGAAAGTTTTAATCGTAGATATGTTACTAACTGGTATTTAATTATAACAAATTGTAAGAACAACAATGCATTTTTATGGACCTTCGGTGTGCCGCCGCCTCGCTCGTCGTACTTCGCTATATGCAAGTTACAATAATTCTTTAACCACGAACGTGACGGTTCCCATCATTTTATTGCAACAAATCTTACAATTAACGACAGCTTTTCGAGAGAACCTGAATTTGCTGATGCTTAGAAATGGCATTTCAACTGAAAGCCAATGCGGCGTCCCGCTACTCTGTACTGAAGAGAGATGGCGTGCTTGTGACGTAGGTGGGGCTCTTCCATCTCACTGGTCAACGTTCAAACGCACGTTCAGAATATCTGACATGGTGCACGTCCGGAAAGACTCTCCAACGCGCATTTTCCACACTATGACGTCAGAAACTCGACACGCTCAACGTCTGAATGCACGGTCCGTGTGCCGACGGCCTTAGGACCGTACGTCCCCAGCGTGCAGCAAGCAGAAGACAGGAAGGAAGCGGACGTGGCGCCAGCGGCCCCTGGCGCCAAGGACGCAGGAAGCTGGTCCGCGGAACCCGACACATGTCTGCGCGCCGGCGCCGGCACGTGACTGCCATACGCGGCATCAAAGCGGCCGCCGCGACGGCTGGACTGGACCGGCGGCAGTCTTCATCCAGCGTGGCTTTCACCGCCGACTTGCGAGAGCCGGCCTCGAGTCGCGGTCGCACTGGCGCCGGTTCCCCAGACGCCAGTAATCCGAGATTTGCATCGGGCGCGCGTGGCGCTCCCTACCCTATCTCAATTAACGCCGGATGGGATTTCCGCGTCGTGCCCCGGATTACTCCGCCTCTGCCGCGTCAGCGCTCCCTGCCAGACAAATCGCCTAGCAGCTGCAGCCGAGAGGGGGTGTGGTCTACAAGGCTCACAGTGCAAAACCTGCCCGGGGCTCGGGAAGCGAGCTGCCAGCGACGAGTCCTGGCCGTAATGAACACGCGAGACGACAAAGCCCGCAGCGACGATGACGCCCGGCGCCAAGGAAACTGGGCCAGCTGATAAGTACACGCGCCCAGGGTAACTATCTTTCTGCGGCTGAATCATTCTCCTAAACCGTGGCGCCTGAACCATAAAATTAAGACAACCTAGTGAGGAATCCCAACGTCTAGAAGCACAATGAACACGTTTTCGTGCTTGATGATGATGAAGTGGTCCCATACTCCGAGGAGAGTAGGGAACGATGCTGGATACCCGCACCGCCGACTAAGGAAGGTCCTAGCGGAGGTGGTTTGCCATTGCCTTCCTCCGACCGTAATGGGGATGAATGATGATGAAGACGACACAACACCCAGTCATCTCGAGGCAGGGAAAATGCCTAACCCCGACGGGAATCGAACCCGGTACCCTGTGCGTGGAAAGCGAGAACGCTACCACAAGACCACGAGCAGCGGACTTTCGTGCTTGGACAGTACACAGATGTTTGCACGTGATTGTATTAACAGTCGAATCCCAAAAGCAACACTACGCTCCATGGTCGAGGCTGCTAACGCGGCTCTTGGACAGCAGGTAGCCTGTTCGGAGCCTGGAGGCAAAAGAAATTTTTTCACCAGTGCGAGGAGGAGTATTCATAATATTTCAATTACCACCTCAAAAAATAATCTTATGTACACTACTGGACATTAAAACTGCTACACTACGAAGATGATGTGCTACAGACGCGAAATTTAACCGACAGGAAGAAGGTGCTGTGATATGCAAATGATTAGCTTTTCAGAGCATTCACACAAGGTTGGCGCCGGTCGCCGGTGGCGACATCTACAACGTGCTGACATGAAGAAAGTTTCCAACCGATTTCTCATACACAAACAGCAGTTGACCGGCGTTGCCTGGTGAAACGTTGCTGTGATGCCTCTTGTAAGGAGGAGAAATGCGTACCATCACGTTTCCGACTTTGATAAAAGTCCGATTGTAGCCTATCGCGATTGCGGGTTATCGTATAGCGTTGGTCGATATCCAATGACTGTTAGCAGAATATGGAATCGGTGGGTTCAGGAGGGTAATACGGAACGCCGTGATGGATCCCAACGACCTCATATCACTAGCAGTCGAGATGACAGGCATCTTATCGCATGGTTGTAACGGATCGTGCAGCCTCGTCTCGATCCCTGAGTCAACAGATGGGGACGTTTGCAAGACAACAACCATCTGCACGAACAGTTCGACGACGTTTGCAGCAGCATGGACTATCAGCTCGGAGACCATGGCTGCGGTTACCCTTGACGCTGCATCACAGACAGGGGCGCCTGCGATGCTGTACTCAACGACGAACCTGGGGGCATGAATGACAAAACGTGATTTTTTCGGATGAATCCAGGTTCTGTTTACAGCATCATGATGGTCGCATCCGTGTTTGGCGACATCACGGTGAACGTACATTGGAAGCGTGTATTCGTCATCACCATACTGGCGTATCACCCGGCGTGATGGCATGGGGTGCCATTGTTTACACGTCTCTGTCACCTCTTGTTCGCATTGACGGCACTTTGAACAGTGGACGTTACATTTCAGATGTGCTACGACCCGTTGCTCTACTCTTCGTTCGATCCCTGCGAAGCCTTACATTTCAGCAGGGTAATACATGACCGCATGTTGCAGGTCCTGTACGGCCCTTTCTGGATACAGAAAATGTTCGACTGCTGAACTGCCCAGCACATTCTCCAGATCTCTCACCAATTGAAAACGTGTGGTCAAAGGTGGCCGAGCAACTGGCTAGTCACAATACGCCAGTCACTACTGTTGATGAACTGTGGTATCGTGTTGAAGCTGCATGGGCAGCTGTACCTGTACACGCTATCGAAGCTGTGTTTGACTCAATGCCCAGGCGTATTAAGGCCGTTATGACGGCCAGAGGTGGTTGTTCTGGGTACTGATTTATCAGGATCTATGCACCCAAACTGCGTGAAAATGTAATCACATGTCAGTTCTAGTATAGTATATTTGTCCAATGAATACCCGTTTATCATCTGCATTTCTTCTTGGTGTAGCAATTTTAATGGCCAGTAGTGTATCTGCACTAACACCTGCTACACCCTGTACACGCGACATGTGTTTACGCGGCTGAAACCACGTTAAAAAAATGTATTCTATAATTCACTGGAACATGTCGACCTATTACTTCGCATTTCCAGTTACCTACATGGAGTATGATTGACGCCAGCACTAGGCGCCTCGTGTTTGTGGGTGCGATGACCTCACTCTGTGATGCATTCTTATCCTCCGGCGACTGAAATTCCGGGACGGAGAGCGAAGCATTCTCCTGAATTCCGTCGGCACAGATTCCGGGACAAGCCGAAAAATGAGCCGTCTGGAATCCTTGGCGGTGCAGTTCACCCATTTGTTCCTCTAAGTGGAGACACAACTCATAGTTATTTAACTCGTGAATATGTACGTACAAAACCATGAAATTAATTATCATCTGACAGTCGCTGTTAATATTTTCCTTTAACTACAGTTTGTTTGCCGTATGTTGCGTTCTTTTCGTTAATCTGTTTGACGCAGTTCTGTACGTTGGTCTACAGTGGCACCACAAGGTACTGGCATACCTACCTTTACGTATACATTACAAACAAAAATGAAGGTGAAGCCAAAACACTGTTATATTTATTGAAATGTACAGTAGTAAACATAAGTTCCTTTCAGTAAAACCGGCTTCTCACAACAAAAATATTAGTTTAAAGACAGAAATTAGTTGCCCTACACATCAAACAAGTATTGCCACACTTATATAGAAATGAAGTTAAACTCTCTCTAATTTACGTTAATCAATGCTGGTGGGTGTTTGTGTACCGTTGGCACTGATGACAGCTTGTAGACGCCTTGGCATGTGAGTGGACCAAGTTGTGAATAATAGCTGGTGAGATCTTTGACCATTCCTTTACGAACACTGTTTAAAACTACCCCTTCCCTGTAGAACGACGTTTCCGAAGTTTTGTATCCAAGTGCAGCCAAAGATGCGCTATCGTGTTAAGATCATGGTTCTTTGGTTAAGTGAAAACCCTACTTGGAGTCAGAGTTTATCGTATTCATACAAGGTTCCTAGTATTTATCCATTTTGTGTTAGATCCGAAAAGGTGTCTGTGCCAGTACTTTTTGGTGCCACTACATGCTATAAAAGCCTCTTCATCTCTGCGTAACAAGTGCAGTGAACTTCCATTTCAACTGCCCACTGTAGTCAAGACTTGATCTTTTTACAGTTTTTACCTCTCAAGCTTCCTTCCATTACCATACTGACATCTCGTTGATGCCTCAGCATGTTTCCTATCAATGACTCTTTACTTTTAGTCATATTGTGCCACAAAGCACTTTTCTCTCCAGTTCGATTCAGCACCTCCTCAGCAATTATCAAATGTTCAAATGTGTGTGAAATCTTATGGGACTTAACTGCTAAGGTCATCAGTCCCTAAGCTTACACACTACTTAACCTAAATTATCCTAAGGACAAACACACACACACACACACACACACACACACACACACACACACACACACACACACACACACACACATGCCCGAGGGAGGACTCGAACCTCCGCCGGGACCAGCCGTACAGTCCATGACTACAGCGCCTAATACAGCTCGGCTAATCCGGCGCAGCAGCAATTATCCAATTTATCCGTCTAGACGTTAGCATTCGTCTGTAGCATCACATTTGAAAAGGTTCTGTTGTCCTCTTTTTGTCTGAACTGTTTATCATACCAATTTCACTTCCATACGAGACTAAAATCCAGATAAATAACGTCAAAAGGTTGCCTAATACTTGAAGTTACATCCAACGTTAACAAATTTTTCTTTGTCGTAACCACTCTTTTGGCTGTTGCCATTGTGCATCTCATGTTGTCTCAACTTCGGCAATCATCAGTTACTTTGTTATCAAAATAGCAAAACCTCCTAGTACTTGTAGTGTTTCATTTGCTAATAAAGTTCCTCAGTCTTATTATATTTCAGAGTTTTTCCAACTCCGCTCAGAAACTACGTGAGCCGTGTTACGCCAGATGCCCTTTTGTATTAATAACTCCAATGAGAACCCTTAACTTGTACAACGTCGTCAAGAAAATCAAAGCTCGTTTACAAAAGGACGTTCGTGTAGTGACAATACTTTTTGCAGTAAAATGTTTTTACAGTAAAACGAGAATTTCAGCTTGGAACCCATATTGGTTTAAAAGTATTTGAAAAATATTGAGTATCAGTGTCCATAAACCGCATCTCGTAAGGTCAGTCAAAAGCATGTATCGTGAAATAAGCCATTAATAAATACAGGAGAGGTAAGAACAAATGAGATAAAAATCAGAGTGTGAGACACAGGTGCTCTTTTTCACCCACTCATTCTACCCATATATTGACAATGTCCTTAAAAATCATGAGACAATTCAGGAATTAAATTAGGTGAACTAATCTCAGGGCATTACTGTTTGCAAATGATGAAGTATTAACAGAAGTGAGTGAAGATGACCTCTAGTTAGCAAAAGATCGGCTAGACCAAATATATACTGAATGCATCTTATAACTGTATTAAGTAAAACGAAAGTAATGGTATTTCAAGGTAAATACCTAGTACCGTCGAAAATGGTAATTAACAACGAAATACTCTAAAATGTGTCACTTATTAAATATCTATAAGGGGCAGTCAAATGAAGACGAGGCAGAAGGGAAAAAAAAGTGAGTAACCCGTTTCGTATTTCAAAGGTAATCGTCATAACTGTTAATACATTTAGCGCACTGTGAGACAAGGTGGTCAGTGCCTTCATGGAAATGTGTTTGCGGTTGCCTATGGAACCATGACAGTACCCAGGGGTGCACCTCTTCGTCCGAAGAAAATCGACTGCCATGAAAGTCTTTCTTCAGGACACCAAAAATATGGAAATCGCGTGGGAAGATCTGTATGGCCTTCCCAGCGAAACTTCTGCAGCGTAGGCGCAACAATCTTGGCAACATACTGGTCCACTGCTGAAGTTTCGTTGGGGAGGCCTCACACAACCTTGGGTGCAGTCATAGTTCGGTAGGAAACAGCAAACATTCTTCCATGAAGGCACTGACTGTTTAGTCGCTCAGTGCGGTAAGTGGATTAACAGTTATGGCACTTGCTTTTGATATAGTAAACTGTTTACTTATTTCTATATTTATTTATTTATTTATTTATTGTTCCGTGGGACCACATTTAGGAGAAGTCTCCATGGTCATGGAACGAGTCAATACATGAAATTATAACACGATTGTAGAAACAGATAAAATGAAATATAAGAAACATATTCAGGCGACAAGTCGTTAGTTTAAATAAAGAAAATCAAGAATGTAACACTGGAATTTGCTTAATTTTTTATCTCTTCCAGGAGCTCCTCGACAGAATAGAAGGAGTGAGCCATGAGGAAACCCTTCAGTTTAGACTTAAAAGTGTTTGGGCTACTGCTAAGATTTTTGAGTTCTTGTGGTAGCTTATTGAAAATGGATGCAGCAGAATACTGCACTCCTTTCTGCACAAGAGTCAAGGAAGTGCATTCCACATGCAGATTTGATTTCTGCCTAGTATTAACTGAGTGAAAGCTGCTAACTCTTGGGAATAAGCTAATATTGCTAACAACAAACGACATTAAAGAAAATACATACTGTGAGGGCAATGTCAAAATTCCCAGACTATTGAAAAGGGGTCGACAAGAGGTTTTCGAACTTACACCATACATAGCTCGAACAGACCGTTTTTGAGCCAAAAATACCCTTTTTGAATCAGAAGAATTACCCCAAAAAATAATACCATATGACATAAGTGTATGAAAATTTGCGAAGTAGACTACTTTTCGTGTTGAAGTGTCACTTATTTCAGATACTGTTCTAATGGTAAATAAAGCGGCATTTAGTTTCTGAACAAGATCCTGAACATGGGCTTTCCACAACAGCTTACTATCTATCCGTACGCCTAGGAACTTGAACTGTTCCGTCTCGCTTATAACATGCCCATCCTGTCTGATTAAAATGTCAGTTCTTGTTGAATTGTGCGTTAGAAACTGTAAAAACTGAGTCTTACTGTGATTTAGCATCAAATTATTTTCCAAAAGCCACGAACTTATATCATGAACTACATTATTTGATAATGTTTCCATATTACACACAAGATCCTTCACTACCAAGGTGGTGTCATCAGCAAACAGAAATATTTTTGAATCACCTGTAATACTAGAAGGCATATCATTTACATAAATAAGGAACAGCAGTGGCCCCAGCACCGACCCTTGGGGAACGCCCCATTTAACAGTGCCCCATTGGGACTGAACATCATTACCACTCTCAATATTGCGGAGGATTACCTTCTGCTTTCTGTTCTTAAAGTAGGAGGCGAACCAATTGTAAGCTACTCCCCTTACTCCATAATGTTCCAACTTCTGCAGTAATATTTTGTGGTCAACACAGTCAAAAGCCTTCGTTAAATCAAAGAAAACACCTAACGTTCGCAACCTTTTATTTAATCCGTCCAAAACCTCACAGAGAAAAGAGACTATAGCATTTTCAGTTGTTAAGCCATTTCTAAAACCAAACTGTACATTTGACAGCAAATTATGTGAATTTAAATGCTGCAGTAACCTTGTATATACAACCCTCTCGATAACTTTAGCAAATACCGATGGCATAGAAATAGGTCTATAATTGTCAACATTATCCCTGTCTCCCTTTTTATAAAGTGGCTTCACTACCGAGTACTTTAATCGGTCAGGAAACCGACCACTCCTAAAGGAAAAGTTACAGATATGGCTAAGTACTGAGCTAACATACGTGGAACAATACTTCAGTATTCTGCTAGATACCCCGTCATATCTATGAGAGTTCTTGGTCTTTAGTGATTTAATTATGAACTCAATCTCCCTCTTGTCAGTATCATGGAGGAGCATCTCAGGTAACAGTCTCGGAACACTTTTTTCTAAGAGCGCTATATGATTCCCTGTTGGGACTAGGTTTCTATTTAGTTCACCTGCTATATTCAGAAAGTGATTATTAAGTACTGTACATATATGCGACTTATCAGTAACACGGACATCCCCACTACGCACTGATTCTATATTCTCGACCTGTCTCTGCAGACCAGCCACTTCCTTTACGACTGACCATATGGTTTTAATTTTATCCTGAGACTTAGCTATTCTATCTGCATACCACATACTTTTTGCCTTCCTAATAACTTTTTTAAGCACCTTACAATACTGTTTGTAATGGGCTGCTGCATTTAGATTTTGACTATTTCTAACGTTTTGATATAATTGCCACTTTGTTCTACAAGATATTCTTATCCCTTTAGTCAGCCACCCAGGCTGCCTGTTTGTGCTAGTACCCTGTTTTGAACGTTCTAACGGAAAGCAACTTTCAAAGAGCACGAGAAAAGTCTTGAGGAAAGCATTATATTTATCGTCTACTGTATCAGCACTATAAACATCTTGCCACTCTTGTTCCTTGATAAGGTTTACAAAAGTCTGTAAGGTTTACAAAAGTCTGTACAGCAACTGGATCAGCTTTCCTAAAAAGTTGTAACTATATTTAACATGTGTTGCAGCACAAAAATCTTTTAGAGTTAAAATTTGTGCATCATGATCTGAAAGGCCATTCACCTTTTTGCTAACAGAATGCCCTTCTAATAATGACGAATGAACAAAAATATTGTCTATGGTTGTTCTACTGTTCCCTTGCACTCTCGTTGGAAAGAATACGGTTTGCATAAGATTATATGAATTAAGGAGGTCTACCAGCATCCTTTTCCGTGCACAATCACTTATACAATTAATATTGAAGTCACCACATATAACTAACTTTTTGTATTTCCTATAAAGTGAACCAAGAACCTCCTCTAGCTTTAGCAAAAATGTTGTGAAATCGGAGTCTGGGGATCTATAAATAACAACAGTAAGAAGTTTAGCTCCACTAAATTTAACCACACCTGCACAACACGCTTTCATTTGACTGCCTCTTGTAGGATGACGATAACGATATGGATGTGAAGCTGTACAAATTGAGAACAATAAAACTACAAAAACCGTAAAGGTACAAAAATTTAATTTTATAAAACTATAACTGTACCACTATTATTATGTGTAGAGGAGAGGTATGTAAATAAAAAGTAAGGTGACAGCAAAATAGAAGCAGCGGAGATGAGATTCTCGAGAAGAATAAATAAACGACAACATTCGAAATCAGTTAAATGTGCATACTAATTATGAAGAGACAGGGGGAGACAACATGTGAACAGAATTGGAGATGAAAGAGTATCCAAAAAAATACTAAAGTAAAACGTGAAATAATTCCAGTACCTGGTTCCAAACTGACTAGGTAATAAAAGTGAAGTGTCGGTAGAAGTGCCTCGACGATAAACGCCAATAGCATGTACTTTAGTCTGGACAACTTATTCAAGTAACGATTGATGTCACAAAAGAATACGATCCACCCGTATACGATACTCATACGGCCGGTACTTTTATATGGCTGTGAAACCTGGACGACATCAGCAATAACTGAAGAAGCAATGTGTGCCATCGAGAGGTAGGGACTTCGAAAGATCTATGGACACATCTGCAATATCATGGAAGGTAAATCAGAAGGAAGGAGAGACCTGTACCTGCAATTTGGAAAGCCACGCACAGGCCAAATGTTAGAACACAAGAGGGTACAGTGGCTTGGCCACATTCTTCGAGCTGATAGCTCCCTGCCATACGAGTCCTTCATTCTCGGCCTGCTTGAAAACGCCCAATGCGATGTCCAAGCACGAGATGAAAGTGTAGGGCATTAACAATCCTTAAAGAAGTGCAGTCGACAGTTGCGGAAAGTGAAGCTGAAGACCGGCGATGGACCACCATATGCAGTAGATATCATCTCTGTTGTGACTGACCTACCTCCTTTTTAGGGTTCCGTAGTCAATCAGTAAAAACGGAACCCTTATACGATCACTTTGTCGTCCGTCCGTCTGCCGTCCGTCCGTCTGTCTGTCCGTTCGACTTGTCAACACTGTTTATATCGGGAACAGGTCGACGTATTAAGTTAAAATTTGTGTCACATTTCGAGGTCTACAGTCTCTTGGCGATGTAAGAAAGTGAAGCTTCTAAATCGGTGCAATCAAGAGATACAACTACTTATCTCATAGTTTGACACTCGCAAACTCACTCGTCAGAACTTACAGGGTACTTTCCGTTGGCCTAGAATCATGAAATTTCCCAAGAACCGAAGTTTCACATTACGATTGAAGGCAAAAATCCGATAAGTGTTGATTTATAATTATTCCACGCGGAACAAGTTTTTGCCTTTTGTTATCAGAGAGTCAGTCTGTCTGTCTGTCCGCCTGTTACGACCTCTTCTTCTCACGATCGGGTAGACGAACCAGGATGAAATTTATGTCACATATTAGGATCTATGGTCCCTTGGCGGTATTATAAATGTTAGCTTCTAATCAATCAAAACATACGCTCATTGATGTCATATACAGGTTGTATGGACTAACTGCCGTCCATTGCAGGTGTAATGAAATTCATATTAAGACTAGACGCATTTCGCAGCTGGCCGCTGTGGCCGAGCGGTTCTAGGCGCTTCAGTCCGGAATCACGCGGCTGCTGCGGTCGCAGGTTCGAATCCTGCCTCGGGCATGGATGTGTGTGATGTCCTTAGGTTTAAGTAGTTCTAAGTCTAGGGGACTGATGCCCCCAGATTTTAAGTCCCATAGTGCTTAGAACCATTCCAACGCATCCGCTTTATTCTAAAACATCTTCAGTGAACACTGTAATAATATGGTTCTTTCATTTATAATTTTCTTTGTGATGGTCATGAAAAAACAGGCCGAATCGCCAAGATGGAAACGTGTTTATGTCCCATATTTTGACACCCGCAAACTCCTTATCAAAATCGTGTAGGCTACTTCCCGTTGACGCATAATCACGAAACTTGCGAGAAGAACGGTTTCACTGTACAGATAAAGAAAAAAATTCGAAAAATATGGATCTGTAATTATATCACACGAAAAACATATTTGGATTGATTGATAGTTCCGTCAGTTCTTGGTAGAACACCACATACATTATGAATGAAGGTCATAGTTACAAGGTGAATCGAAGAAGAGCCTATAACATCACATACACAAACGAATGAAAATGAACCATCTTGAAATCTGGAAACACGTGTCCATCACCCCATGATTATTACTGAATCGCCACGCGGTTAGGGGCGACATGTCACGGATTGCGCGTCTCCTCCTGCCTGAGGTGCGAGTCCTAAAAAACAATGGTTCAAATGGCTCTGAGCACTATGGGACTTAACATCTGAGGTCATCAGTTCCCTAGAACTTAGAACTACTTAAACCTAACTAACCTAAGGACATCACACACATCCATGCCCGAGGCAGGATTCGAACCTGTGTCCGTAGCGGTCACGCGGTTCAAGACTGAAGCGCCTAGACCCGCACGGTCACACCGGCCGGCTGCGAGTCTTCCCTCGGGCACGGGTGTATGTGTTGATCTTAGCATGAGTCAGTTTAAGTTGTGTGTAAGTCTAGGTAACGATGACCTCAACAGTTTGATCCCTTCGGAATTCATACACATTTGAACTTTTTAGTACTGAATGACCAGACACAGTTCCCTTACCACTTCTACCTACTGATACTACTCATAATCCCATCCAGGGCATGTTGTACATTACCTCTTTTACTCACATCGCCCATTTCCTTTATTTCAGTTGTTATAATTTCTCTCGTTGTGTTAAAAAAATTTTACTTTGAGTTATCACAGCTACTTCAGTCACGTGCTTAATATCACTGTTGTATCTTATCTACATGTAATATAGGCTCTATTAAAGAGAAGATTATTTTGTCGAGCTACATATTTGGAATATGTCACGAAATTTTACTGTTCCGTTATATTATCCTATGTACAACTGTTGTAATTTGTCTATAGTTCAGCGGGCCGGGGTGGCCGAGCGGTTCTAGGCGCTACAGTCTGGAACCGCGCAATCGCTACGGTCGCGGGTTCGAATCCTGCCTCGGGCATGGATGTGTGTGGTGTCCTTACGTTAGTTAGGTTTAAGTAGTTCTAAGTTCGAGGGGACTGATGATCTCAGATGTTAAGTCCCATAGTGCTCAGAGCCATTTTTTTGTCTATAGTTCATTAGTTAATGTGTCACATATATTATCTCAGTAAAACAATCTTACATCGAATTTACACTATACTAATCCCGCTTGTTTTTTTCCTAACTCTAAAATTAATGTTTCTCATCTCTGTAAATAGATACTCTGTATGTGCACTAGTATAAAATCTTTGATCCAACAAAATTTCACAGCACCACGTACTTATTTTCTACCGGATGATGGAGTAACAGCCGAAAACCACTTGGTGTAACAAGTAATAAATATTGTAGAATAATACACCAGTCAACTTTTGTGGTCCTGTCCTCCTCAGTTGCGCGTAATACTACGGTATGTTGATGATTTTCACTTATGGACCGTCTGACAGCAACTGAATAAAACACAATTTTAGTGCCATATGAGTTTCGCCTTTATTTTCTGCAAGGCATCATCAGTGGCAGGTTGCGTAGACAGTTTCTTACATATTACGCTCCTGTTGCATTTTTGGTGTTGTTCTTCTTCCTATGAGCGCCAATTTGCTGTTTTTTCCACATTCCACAGCACTATGCACTGAACGCTTGTTTTAATGCCAAACATTATGGCATTAAAACAAGTGTTCAGTGCACTATGCAAACATTATGGCATCAAAACAAGCGTTCAGTGCATAGTGCTGTGGAATGTGGAAAAAACAGCAAATTGGCGCTCATAGGAAGAAGAACAACACCAAAAATACAACAGGAGCGTAATATGTAAGAAACTGTCTACGCAACCTGCCACTGATGATGCCTTGCAGAAAATAAAGGCGAAACTCGTATGGCACTAAAATTGTGTTTTATTCAGTTGCTGTCAGACGGTCCATAAGTGAAACTTATCAATATACCGTAGTATTACGCCAGTATTTTGATAGTTTCATTCATAACATTTTTTTTGTCATTTGCTTTCCGACTTCCAAGTTGAAATTAAAATGTTCTAGAAAGTCTTGGAACCCCTCGGACCGATATCTTGCCAATACCAGTGACGATAGCAGGAAAACATCGCAGAGATCCTCGACTTCTAGAATGCATAAACAGTGTGTGTACATAATTATGTTTGTACGGAAAACACAGTGCGCGAGTCCTAGTCGCACCTGGCCAGTTTTTTATTGTGCTTTTTGTAATGTGGTCTTCTATAATTCTTTTGTAGAATGCTATTTTTTCTCCTTTGTAATTTGGTTATTTCTTTTGTTTTCTGCTGCAGACCCTAAAGGCCAACTAATTCAATAAATGATGATGATGAAAACCTGAAAGGAAGGAGATACCTAGGCTGACCAAGGAGATGATGTACATGAACTGTGTGAAGAGCGAGCAAGTAGATCCCCAATCCCCGTACGACAATTTTAAGGCAATCAGTGTTTATTTCTAGTGTCTCACGCAGCATGACTCCGCCGCTTCACCCTATGAATGAGGATGTGGGCGGTGATGGAGAGGTTGCTTACTCCCCGAGCCGGGGCGCCGGTCAGCCAGCGGTAGCGGGCCATTACGGGCGTTGTGTGTTTGTGTGCAGTGGCCTCGCGAAACAGTAAACACGCTGGCTAGGCGGGGGGCGCCTACGCCGGTCTAAACAGCACGCCCGGCCCGGGCAGCCGCGCTAATGTTTTGAGGGCCCTCGGCCGCCGCTGTTGGCTCAGCGCCTCCGGAAGGGTTTGCCTTCCGCAAACACGGCGCCGCCGCGAATACTCGCCTCTTCCTGCTGCTCGCGTTACACGTCAGGCCAGGTAAGGTCGAGAGCGAGGGTGGGCCGTACCCGCCGCTGATCTGATAAACCCATCAGCTACTCCCTTCGTCGACATTGCCCTCAACGTAATCAAACCATAACGTTTTTTCACATATTATAATCATATAGCACAATTCATGGTCAGCCCGTAATGTCGCGTGCGGTAGCGTTCTCGCTTCCCACGCCCGGGTTCCCGGGTTCGATTCCCGGCGGGGTCAGGGATTTTCTCTGCCTCGTGATGGCTGGGTGTTGTGTGCTGTCCTTAGGTTAGTTAGGTTTAAGTAGTTCTAAGTTCTAGGGGACTGATGACCATAGATGTTAAGTCCCATAGTGCTCAGAGCCATTTGAACCATTTTTGAACCGTAATGTCGTGTACTTCTGTCTTTCTGCGAGTCCAGTAGTAAGCATACTCTGTAATACCGCTGCCTATCCCTCAGTGGCATCGAAAAATACAACAGAGTAATTGTTGGAGGGGGGAGAGAGGGAGAGGGGGGGGGGGAGAGAGAGAGAGAGAGAGAGAGAGAGAGAGAGAGAGAGAGAGAGAGAGGGGGGGGGGAGTCGTGCCTGCATAGTTTCGAATAGCTATATTTAATGAAAATGTTTAAAATTTTCACCACGAAAATTATGTTCAAATGGTTCAAATGGCTCTGAGCACTATGCGACTTAACTTCTGAGGTCATTAGTCGCCTAGAACTTAGAACTAATTAAACCTAACTAACCTAAGGACATCACACACATCCATGCCCGAGGCAGGATTCGAACCTGCGACCGCAGCGGTCACGCGATTCCAGACTGAAGCGCCTTTAACCGCACGGCCACACCGGCCGGCGAAAATCATGTCTCTTGCGTCAGTTCCAATTAGATTTGCACTCTAGCAAAACTATTCTTCGGTAGTTTTCGTACACTACACAAATGATGATGTAAATTGTAGTGTTACCGGTAGTACTCACAGAACTGGTAGGGACATCTACATCTACATCTGCATCCATACTCCGCAAGCCACCTGACGGTGTGTGGCGGAGGGTACTTTGAGTACCTTTATCGGTTTTCCCTTCTATTCCAGTCTCGTATTGTTCGTGGAAAGAAGGATTGTCGGTATGCTTCTGTGTGGGCTCTAATCTCTCTGGTTTTATCCTCATGGTCTCTTCGTGAGATATACGTAGGAGGGAGCAATATACTGCTTGACTCTTTGGTGAAGGTATGTTCTCGAAACTTTGACAAAAGCCTGTACCGAGCTACTGAGCGTCTCTCCTGCAGAGTTTTCCACTGCAGTTTATCTATCATCTCCGTAACGCTCTCGCGATTACTAAATGATCCTGTAACGAAGCGCGCTGCTCTCGGTTGGATCTTCTCTATCTCTTCTATCAACCCTATCTGGTACGGATCCCACACTGCTGAGCAGTATTCAAGCAGTGGGCGAACAAGCGTACTGTAACCTACTTCCTTCGTTTTCGGATTGCATTTCCTTAGGATTCTTCCAATGAATCTCAGTCTGGCATCTGCTTTACCGACGATCAACTTTATATGATCATTACATTTTAAATCGCTCCTAATGCGTACTCCCAGATAATTTATGGAATTAACTGCTTCCAGTTGCTGACCTGCTATTTTGTAGCTACATAATAAGGGATCTATCTTTCTATGTATTCGCAGCACTTTACACTTGTCTACATTGAGATTCAATTGCCATTCCCTGCACCATGCGTCAATTCGCTGCAGATCCTCCTGCATTTCAGTACAATTTTCCATTGTTACAGCCTCTCGATATACTACAGCATCATCCGCAAAAAGTCTCAGTGAACTTCCGGTGTCATCCACAAGGTCATTTACGTACATTGCAAATAGCAACGGTCCTACGACACTCTCCTGCGGCACACCTGAAATCACTCTTACTTCGGAAGACTTCTCTCCTTTGAGAACGTAACTAACGAAAACATAAATGAATGTGAAAGGGAGAAAATTTAAGCCCACGACTTGTCTCTCTTTTTTCGCTTTAGCACACAACTAGAAACGCACATTTTTCAGTGTTAATCCATCGTGTATTTTCTATCATTGCAGAATACATGGCGTTTCTCGGCGAAAACAAGTTCTCTGCAGGACCTGAGGACTGTATTTCATTTGTGCGTCAAGTAGGAATCTTAATGAAAGAAGTAATAAAGTAAAATCTGACATACAATAACGAATACTTGTTCGTGGTCTATGCGTTTCTATACCACGCATCCTACGACAGTGAAGGCTCATAAGAGTGGGGGTGCAGAGGGAGTGATATAGAAGCTGATTAGAAGCTTAGCTCACGAGCTTCATTATCGTGACCACCACTGCCAAGAATCACGTACAGTGGCTTCTGCATTATTGCAGAAGGAACATCCAGCTTCTCGTAACCCCGCTAAACGACTAGTTCGAATTCAGTGACGTGTTGACAATGACATCTTTGTCGCCTTAAAGGCATTCTTGACTAACATGAACTCACCACGTCCAATCTCAAAGCTAACTAACGCTCACTATCGTTACAGCGTGTATTTGAAACAAACCTCATTTGTATCCTCTTATTGGAGCTATTAACGCCTGTTTTACGCGACTGGCGAGTACTTGAATACACATCATGTTTCAGATGTGGAAACACTCCTAGCAACTTTCGTTTATGTCTAACAACTCCTCTTTGGTGCTGCGATTTTTTCCGTCAGTGCATGATGGCTGTTATAGTGCAAAGGAATTCTGTTATATTCGAGGCGCCGTGAGAAATTCCTTGACTGTCAATATTTAGATTCTGAAGTAACTGATGCTATTCGAAGTAGAGAGGATATGAAATGTAGATTGAAAAGCAAGAAGCGGTTATCTGAAAATGAGGAAATTGTTAGCATTTACTAAAGAAGAGAATCAAAGGGATTGTGTTGTGGTGGTGCAGAAGAATGTTGAGAATTCGGTGAACTTATAAGACAAGAGATGATGAGGTTCTCCGCAGAATCGGCGAAGATACGAACATATGGAATACACTGGCAAGAAGAAGGGACAGGATGGTAAGACATGTGTTAAGTCATCAGGGAATACCTTGCATCAAGTTAGAGGGAGATGTAGAGGCTAAAAACTGCAGGTTAAGACAGAGACTGGAATATATCCAACAAGTAATTGAGGCACAGGATGCTAGTACTACTGTGAGACGAAGAGATTGGCACAGGAGAGGAATCCGTGGGGGACCACATCAAAACAGACAGTAGATAGAGGACTAAAATGTAAACAAATGAAAATAATAATGAAAAAGTGCGGTAGGTAAAAACATCACAGGGAAACCGAGACTCGAATACATTAAGCAGGTTCAAATGGATGGAAGTTGCTGTAGTTATTCGGAGATGAACAGCCTTTCACAGGACAGACAGCATGGGGAACTGCATCAAAATACACTTCGGACGGAAGAGCATGACAACAACTATCTTTACTATCGTGACACAAGCCTTCTGGGAGGAAGTAAGGGCGCGAGCGAGCGGGTAGGACAGCCATTAATCACGTGTCACGAGAGCATTCACACGGTGTTGCGCTATGGGCCCGGCGGACTTTGGACTTGGAAGCGGCCGTGTCCCACGGGTTAACGAACCGCCTGCCGCCCATTCAAGTGGTGGCGAGTAATCCCTTCGTCAGTGCTATCACCGCGGCGCCGGCAAACACCGGCAAGAAGCTGGGCAGGGCCCGATAACCGAGCCACTGTGCGGATAGGCACGGCGCCGTATCGCCGCCTCTAATTGCCCCTGCTACTGCCGCGGCCACGGACCCTGTCAAACCGTGGCGCCCGCTCCCTCGTTAACCGACGTCTTCCTCTTGGCGTGTCTGGCCGTCTAATTAAACCGACGCCCTGACATGGAGACAGCCCCTCGTAACACCTCCGCTAAGAGACTTAGCAGTTCCTAACGAACCAACGGTAGCCGTCCAGGGAAACGGACAGAGCAGTCGGAAAGGTAATCATTAAGTCTAAAGCCTGTTACATACAAACTAGGAGACGCACCAGGCTCGTAGGTAGATTAGTGGATGCGATAGTTGGAGATCCCACTTCATCGCGACAGGAGAGGAAGAAGATGAGGGTTCATCGCCTTTTGGTCTCGATGAGGCACTGGCTGAATCGATGTAGGAACCATATAGAACGAAGGATAGGGTTTAACGACAAGTGGACACAAGATCGGATTTTTGCATAGTCCCAAACCTAGTGGCTTAGACGACAGGGGCACCGAGGGACCTCGTTCGAAGCTTGTGTTTCCTCTATACTAGGTCAGAAAAAAGATAGGTACTGTATGCTGTTTCAAAACATGGAAGGCAAGCTAGCTTGTAGGAGCACTGTTGCTAGCGTAGCATTCGGCTCATTGTCGAGTTCAGGTGGGGGACGAGAGTTAATGTAGCTGGTAGCAAGTGCTGTATACACTATCTGATGAAAAGTATTAGTTGATATTAGTATGGTGTGTGCATCCTCCGCCTATACGACGATTTGAACTGTGCTGGAGACACCTTCAGTGAAGGGTCTGAATGTCTTTGGATGAATGGCAGCTCACTCTTACTCAACAACAAACTGGGGAAGGTACTGACGTCGGATACTGTGGTCTGGAGCGAAATCGTCGATCTAGTTCATCCCGAAGGTGTTCCATTGGGTTCAAATTGGGACTCCGGGCAGGGCAGTCCATTTAAAGAATATGTTGTCTCCGAACCGTTGCCTCACAGACGTTGCTTTACGACAGGGTTCACTGTCATGCTGACACGATCATCCTCTCCCTAATGTTCCTCTACGTAGTACTGTAAAATGTGTTCAGTAATTCCGCATATAGCCTTGTCTTCAACCAATAAGGGCATCACACCCTAACCAATGAGAAAGCCCAGTTACACTAACACCGCCCCTTCCGTACCTCACTGTTGGCAGTTCACATGATGATAGGTAGCGTTCGCCAGGCATTAGCCACACCCAAAGCCTTCCATCTGATTCACGCAGGGTACAGCGTGATTCATCACTCCAAATAACTCGTTTCCAGTCACCCCCATTTAGTGACGTTGCTCTTTATAACACTTTAAGCGCCGCTTACAATTAACTAGAGAAATGTTTAGCTGACGAAGAGCTGCTCGACCACTAACTCGTTACACACAGTCATCTCGTTAGCTGGACTGTTCGTAGCACTTTGGAGCTCACGATTCAGTCCTAATCAGGATTCATGCGATTATTTACAGTCACCTTCCACAATATTCGACGGTCCCTATCCGTCTGTGCTGCGGATAGGGACCATCGAATATTGCGGAGGGTGAAAACAGCACGGTTTTAGTTTAGCTGTGGTTATTTCTTCAAGTTTCCGTTTCACATTCACGTTACCAACAGTCCACTTGGGCACCTTTAGATGGGCTCAAATATCCGTACTGGATTTGTTACTCAGACGACATCCAATGACTTGTCCAAGCTCTCCTGATCAACGAATTCTGTATTTACTGCTTCTCTACTCACCGTGTACTCCCTGCCTCCTTTTTATGCTCGTGAGTCTGCCTCTCCAGGTATTTAGTCGTCAGTTCTGCATCAGAAAGGGGTGTCCACATGTTTTCGATCGCGTATTGTGCTTTTGCAGCGATTCATGTACAAGCTGACATTCTCTTAGTTGTCAGATAACACCACAGCTCCTGTTAAATCTAAACCTTTTTTTAAAAAAAGTTTAGTTTCCCCTGTCACTCATCACCTGAAATGCGTAACACATTAAAATGTCACTTTACTTTTACACTCTGTGGATAATTTTCCGCAACATTGGTGTGCGGTTGATGGATATTAATGAGTATATCGAGCGCGTGATTGTCAATTATCGTCAGAGCAACGCTCTACATGGATATTGCGTGACCGCCATACTCGTCGAACACCTGTCGAATGACGCAAAATCTATTGAAAACGCTAGTAGTTCGTGGCTAGGAAATTGCAACGCACTTCGCTCCATAGGAACTGTTGGTTCGAAGTGATATTGTACAAAGACTACTGAACAAAGATTACAATTTAAGCTTGAAAGTCTCTTTGGGTTTGCTGCCGGATACTAATTTGGAAATTTGTGGTAAGTTCCTATGGGACCAAATTGCCGAGGTCATCGGTCATTAAGTTTACACACTATTTAATCTAAATAAGTAACTTACGCCAATGGCAACACACACACACACACACACACACACACACACACACACACACACACACACATAGCCGAGGGAGGACTTGAGCCTCCGACGCGGAGAGAAGCGCGAACCGTGGCAAAGCACCCTAGAGCGCGTGGCTACCCCGCGCAGTCCGGATCCTAAAATTCGGCAGCAACCCCAAAGAGACTTTAAAGACTTACTACGCCGGGAAAGCCTACGAAGTTACAATGTAAGCTTTCAGTCACATCAGTTACTACGGAATTTACGCAACGAAACTTTCTTAAAACTGTACATTCTTTGGGGTACACTCAACACATTTACACAATCTTGACAACATAACATTTCATTAATAACATGTGATGCCATCAGGTGCTGATTTTGATTTTGGAGACGGAGTGAACTAAAAATACTTGAAACCAAAGTAAACCAAAAGGAATATCTTGGTCTAATTCAAAATGAGAAGACCCAGTTTAGTGTCTCACCACTACAGGATTCCGGTAGAATAGAAGACAGGCTAATTTTTCCATCTCAGAAGCAAAGTGGGCTCTGTTAGTGTATTCGCATTGTCCAGTGCACATCCTGCAGTTGAACATAATCAGTTCCGACTTCTTCTTGTGTGACCTGCGGCTGGAGGAATACAATTAATGACTTTTGCTATGCGGGTGTGATTTGATTTATACTGTAGAGAGACTTCATTCCGTTCCATGTCTACGAGAGGATCGGAGTAAATACAGGGGGTGTTCAATAAGTAATGCAACACTTTTTTCTGGAAACAGGTTGTTTTATGCAGAATTCCAGTGCTCCATTTTATTTCCTACTCTTCTGGCTACAAAATCCTATTTTTCATCATAATCTCTGTTCAATCACTAGGAGGACCCGTATGCCCGCATGGTATCACTGTACTGGTCGACGTCAGAGCCATCGTCTTGCTGCATCAATGACCTCCCCATCATCCACATACTGCTTACTGCTGAGAGCATCCATCATTATGTCAAACACATGGACGTCGGAAGATGCGAGATACGGTCTGTAGGATGGGTGACGGAGAACAGTCCAATGAAGTTTTTTTGTGAGCTCCTCTTGGGTGCACAAACTTGTGTCAAGCCTTGCGTTGTCCTGGAAAAGGAGAAGTTAGTTTGCATTTTAGTGGTGACGAATACGCTGAAATCGTTTCTTAAATTTCCTGAGAGTAGCACAATACGCTTTAGAGTTGACCACTCCACCAGGAGGGAGGACATCAAACAGAATAACCCCTTCAGAGTCCCATCGACTGTCGCCATGACTTTACCGACCGAGCGTGTAGCTTTGAACTTTTTCTTCGCAAGTGATGAACCCATACTTCATCGCCTCTGACGATGTTCGACAAAAAAAATGTGACGATAAATCTCGCAAAGCGCAAGCAGTTCTGCCCAAATGGTCCTTTGTTGCTCTTTACAGTCTTCTACTAGGAGACGGTGAATCGAGCGGGTACACACCTCTGAGCACCCAACCTGCTGGACAAGTATTTCAGCACTACTAACAGACGTACAGTTGTGTAGTGAGGTGTGTATTTGTGATCCATCGGCAACCTCAAATGAGAATGTCCGCACATTTCAGGAGTAACAGCTGTGTACGGCTGGCCGGTACGTGGGAGATCGGACAGGTTTGCGCGATCTCGTTGCAATGCTGATGCCTCTCCCAACGATTCATCATTCACTGTCAGGTCTCCGTAGACCTTCTGCAAGCGCCTATGAATATTTTCGATACTCTAGTTTTTCGCCAAAAGAATCTCAGTAACAGCCCTCTGCTGCAGAACTGAAGAGCCGTAATAACCTTTTTCAGCGTCCAGTTGGTACATCATGGGGAGCTGACGCCAACACATTGACAACATCTGCTCTAGCACTCTTCTATTCCTCAGCAGAGTACTGCTCTGCAGTATGGCTTAATGGCTGCCATACTCACCTTGTGGACATTCAACTTCGTCACACTATGCGTATTATATCTGAAACATTACTTGCTACTCCAGTCCAATGGCTGCAGGTTTTGTGTAACATACCACCCCCTCACATCAGAAGACAGAAACATTTTGGTCATCTGTGGTCAAGAATATTGAATAACTCGTCGTTCCCAATTCAGGAAGATGTGAGACAGCCAGTATCATCCAGGTTGAAGTCCCGTAAAGCGGCATGTAAAACGGCCATGGAATTGTTAAGCAACCATTTCGACCCCAAAGACAGCTGGCGGAAAGAATGAACATTACTCCACAGGGCATCTTGAAAGTTGAAGATCCAACAGTAAGGCTCAATGGTTTCAGCTTGCCAGGATATACTCTGAACAGGCCTAACCGTTTCAGATTTGGTGTGGGAGGAAGTGCTTCGATTCTTCATAAATGGCGTTGGGTGGACACCCCATACTGTGACTGTGCTGACGTTCCACAAACAATGAAGCATATAGCAGTGGACTGTCCCCTCCGTGCCTTCCCTGGAAATCTAGTGGATTCCAACCTGGTTACTTCCGAAGTGGTGGATTGGACCAATGGCTTAGATATAAAGATCTAAACGTTATTTTAATGTGTTTGTGGTACTGTATTTTATGTGTTATTGTGATTGTTATGTATCATACGCTTAAAAAAAGAAGCCCTCTGCTTGGAACCCACATCCGTTACTGGCGCCATTTTGAAGGCTACGTATAGCGCCGCCACTTGGAACTTCATGAAACTATAGGGACTGAAGCGGAAGTACTCCATAACGTCTCACAGCAAATTCCGAATTTTTTCAACCGAAGCTGGCAGAAAGAAAAATGTATTGCATTACTTATAGAACGCCCTTCGTTTCTAACTAGCCGTCTCAGAATAATCAGTCATCAGTCAACAAACATTTGGCGCACATGCTCCCCAGTTTTTAAATTTCACTAATTCTTCTCACAATTTTCAGCGATCGTCAATCACACCTACGACATGCTAAATCTGTCGGTAGGTTCCACTAGGCTGATTTTGGAGCAGTTGCCTGTTTCTCTGTTTAATGACGTGGCATACCACCAGCGAGAGTCCTCTGCAGTTTTTGGAGCCGACAACGTTACCAGCTTGAGTAGGGTTCGTTCCTTCTTTGGGCAGTTTCCATTAAACGCCCTTGTTTTTAGTTTCTTCGCCAGTGACGGAGAGAGTGAAATTCACTGAATCACTGAGCTTTTCTGCGGCTGGAAACCGGAAAAAAATGATATTTATCCTTCACATTGCACCCAGGTGTTTTGTACTTATTGTGGTGCGTACTGATCTTCAGCAGCAGTGGCAGGGCAGCAGCTGGTCGCTGCAATTACGCTGCGGCGACCTGCATTCGGTGAGCGAAGCGTGTCTCGTTCTATATATAGTCTCTGATGACAGGCAGTGCCTGGACGCCTGAGGAATTTTCATGGCCGTAATTAATAGGTATCAAGGGCGTGCTGTCTACCAGTACCGCCCCTCCGACGTCTCCCCCCCCCCCCCCTCTCTCTCTCTCTCTCTCTCTCTCTCTCTCTCTCTCTCTCTCTCTCCCCCCCTCTCTCTCTCCCACACGCACACATTCTTCCCTAATGCTGCACATGGAGCTTCGAGTACAACAATGTGGGCAAAATGACACTGGCTATCAAAGTGGTTTTGGCAAACATATCATCAGAAATCGGGAAAACATCTGCGCATCGACGTCAACGGTGGCCATTTCCAACATCATCATCATCATCATCATCATCATCATCATCATCATCATCAAAAAGACCGTTTTTTCTGTTCCTTAAATCGAGCAACTATATTATTGTCAGATTTGGTCTTCCATTAAAAGTCAACGCATAAAATTTAAAGGCAGAATAAATGAAGTGAAAAAGTGCCAAAGCAACCAAATTCAATAGAAGTGCTAAAAGAGGAACTGAAAACGCATATTCGTATCTTTCTGTTTCGTACAGTACTGTAGTAGAGTTCACATAGATAAATTAAGAAAAGTAGGATAGGAGATAATGTGAGGTCCCATCCACGGATCACGAACTTGGCAAAGATGGTGAGAGCGCGGCGGGCCAACAGCATACCATCGCTGCTTTCTGACGGCATATTCCAGGCGGCTTTAACGCTAATAAAGAGACATACGCCTTAGCCTTATTCACTTCGAAATATTCATCCTCTCTGGCATTCTGAATATTGTAATACATTTGGTAGGCTTCTCATTGCTCCTCAATCTAAAGGAATGCTTCATCCGCAATAATAAGTTTTAAAAATGAAAAAGAAACACGAAAAGCTGTTAAATGACTATTAGTTTCGATTTAGGAAACATAAAGGTATGAGCGAGGAAGTTATGACGTTGCGCTTGACAATTGAAACAAGACTTTAGAAAAATCAGACTATCACCCGATTTTCAAACTTAAGAGAAAAGCTATAGGGAAAAATGGGTAATACACAGTATGTACAGATTAAAGAGGGAACAATAAGAATGGAAAACCAAGAACGAAGTGCTCACATTAATAAGGGTGTAAGACAGGGATGCAGTCTTTCTTCCCTACTGTTCAATCTGTACATCGAAGAGACAATGACGGAATTAAAGATGTGTTTAAGAGTGACATTAAAATTCATGATGAAAGGATATTAATGATAAAGTTCGCTAGTGACGTTGCTATTCACAGAGAATGTGAAGAAGAATGACAGGATCTATTTCATGGAATGTAATGAGTATATAGTATAGTTCGAGGGTAAACCGAAGAAAGATGAAAGTACTTAGGGTAAGCAGAAATGAAATCACCGATCAAATAATCAAACTTTGCGAACACGAAGCAAAATAATACGTTATGAACGAAGCAAAGGTGACATAAAAATTAGTGTCACTGGCAAAGATGGCCTTCCTGGCCAAAGAAGTCCTTACTTTGAGGAAGAAATTTCTAAGTAGGTTTGTGGCACAGCATCGTATAATAGTGAATCATAAAATGTGGGAAAACCAGGAATGAAGAGAATCGAGGCATCTGAGATGTAAGAATTATATGGAAAATACTCACAAGAATCGGTGGTTCACATGTCGCAACGCGTTGAGTAAGTCCGATGGGCTTCATTCTGCTGTTCACAATCGGAAATGCCTAGCAACTGCCCATTATGATGTCATAAAAATTGTCATGGTCTACGTTCATGTTCATATTCATCTTGTGTGTAATTACAACTTTATCAGTGATTTCTCTTCCCGAGTTTCTTCAAAAAATTCATGTTGTCTAATCCTACTGTCTGTCGCAGCACACAATTTCGTATTATCAGTGGTCTTATCGCTGATGGGTAATCAAAGCAAATGCAGTGTCTACAACGAACCGTCCTATGTTCAAACACATGCAAGTTCTCACTTGCCGTCTGAGTGGAATGAGTATTCTTGCTGTCTGATGCTCTGCCTCATCGTAAGGCGACCGCAAAACCGAGTCATGCGTAAATTTCTGCGCTGTGAACGTAATTTGTGTTCACTTCTTAAAACGCCACATTGCATCTGACGTCAGGTCGAGGTGAAAGCGAAAGCGTCGATGATACACATACATATTTATAGACACTCTTCTCTGTTCCATTAAACCTGTCCTTGAGGAAATGCAAATGTCGGCTGTAGTGGGGCGGTAAGGTGAGGTAACAAACCGAAGAATGAAGGTAAGACGGCCGAATATTATACATAAAAAGGAATGCAAGTATAGCGTAGTGTAACGAAGCGTAACCACGTGCCTCTTTATAACGTGATTGCACTGCCATGCAGCAGAATGTGGCTAGAAGAAATAATTTCCGCTATGTTTTACATGAAATTTGTACCTCGTAACTGCGCTTTACGCCTCTGTTGATAGGAGCCGTAATGAAGCTACTGCCAAAATTTAGCAATTTCACGCAAGTTTACCGCGCAGATTAGTCACTGGGCAATACAAAGAAAATAGGGGGCATAAAAGGTACACAGCGTGGTGCTATCTTTACGTATACAGCAAATACATGCAAACGATTTATTTTTGTGGTATCTGTAAAACAAAATATGACGGCGAAGTTGAGCATTTTGACGTAAAACAGTGAGTTTTTTTTAACGTCAGAATCCCTGTGCTGTTGCCTTTAAAGCAAGGTCCTAATATCTACACTGTATTTAAATACCATGTTACAGGTATCAGTGATAATAATATGGCGTTATTGCACTTCTAAAATAATAAAACCAATAATTATTCCAACTTCCAAGTCTTATTGATTGTAGAATGCCAGCTTCATCACATAAACTTTGTGTTCAGATTTGTTTACTTACTTTTCACGAGTGCTGTCGATGGTTTCACCTTGAATGCAACAATGTCTTTTTCCAGTTTTTTATTAAACTGCGTACTGATTGCATAATGACACAGAGGGATTAAAAACTCGCTGTCCATGACCAGCAAACAATAGTATCAAATTCTCGAGAAGAGAGGCTATATGAAGAATTTAACACTTTCTGTACCGTTGGCGTCAAAATCTTAAAAAAGACTTAAAACAATCGAAAACCTGAAAAGTCGAGTTTCAGCGGCTCTGGCGTAAACCAATAAAAGTGATCCTTGGAGTTCTTCGCACATGGGATGCAGTACCTACTAAAATATCTCAGTGGGCACTTGAAAATCATTGGTAGCCCACAAAAATACATCTACGAATTACAAATAGCCAGTTTTTGCGGTCTGCGCTCATGATTCGCCCATATATAACACAACCCTTCGCTCTTGTGAAGTGGTCGACATGCATAAAATCCAGCAGAATAGTCACGTTTGTTGTATTCACTATTGTCTTTTATAAAAAAATGGTTCAAATGGCTCTGAGCACTATGGGACTCAACTGCTGTGGTCATCAGTCCCCTAGAACTTACAACTAATTAAACCTGCCCGAGGCAGGATTCGAACCTGCGACCGTAGCAGCAGCAGCGCGGCTCCGGACTGGAGCGCCTAGAACCGCACGACCACCGCGGCCGGCCTTGTCTTTTATATTAATAAATAATAATAATGGTAATAATAACCATAAGACCTTTAGGAGTAGCACACCTCTCCAGTGAATGACACAGGCTCACTTCTAAAGTAGTAATGATAGGTGGATGCAACACTATATTGTGCGATCAATAAATACATACCGACCAAAGAAGAGACGCTAACAGCGCCACAGATAAAAGATCATCTCTCTTAATAGACCTGTCAGTCCCATGTGAAGAGAACAGTCATAAATCGTATGGCACTATTACAATGCCGAGACCAAATATTACACAGTACTACGTGCACTGCAGTCACTGGAACCGCAACGTCATGAAGACCTTATGCAACAAATGTCAGACTGGCAATTGCAAATGATAACATTTTCAGCGCCACCGTTGATAACAATAGGGCCACCTACGCCCTGTGTTTAAGTAAAGATTGCACAGTGGATCTCTCATTAAGAAATTGCATTTGAATGTTGGTTGTCTGCGAGAAGTTCGTGTTATGACTCATGTAAGGAGGAGTCACGTCTACCAACACGTGTCTGAATCCAACAGCGGGAGGACCGTCGCCTAGCGGGGCTACAGTATCGTTTCGCGATGTTGCTGCTCGCGTTGGTGGGTATCCGATGTCTGTCATGTGAATGTGGAATCGATACCTTCAAGAGACCATACTCGGCGCTGGATGTACTCTCAGCAGCCTCACGCGACTAGCGCCCGAAAGAACAGACATATTGGTGGTTCGGCCATGCTAGATCGCACAGGAGCATCATTTATCTTAAATCAGGAAATGGGCTTGTTTGCAGCGAGACATGTATTTACATAGATAATGTGATGACATGTGGAGCACCACGGACTGCAACCATGACGACCACTGTTGCAATTCCCTTGAGGAGACAACAGAGGAAGGCGCGCGGACAGTGGTGAGTGCAATGACGACACTCGACGCAGGAGTGGCACCACATCGTCTTTCCAGGAGAGTCCCAATTACACATACAGCATCTTGAAAAGCGTATCCGTCCCCGGGCGCTCTGAGAAGAACTAACGCTGCTACCACGCATTCTTCGTCGTCATACATGTTCAGCACATGGCCTGACAATGTTTAGGGGAGGGGGGGTCATCGATTACACAACATGTTTATTACAGGTCTCATACCGGTAATTACATTTCGTGGGCATTAATACCGGTGGATATTGCCCATATTCGAGGTCTTTATAATTGTAACTTTTAACAAGTTTAGTAACGCACTACTCTGCTGTGGTAGTGAGTGCCACGAAACGGTTTCTAAGGAAAGGCCCGAGTGGACGACGGCAAAAGGTACACAAAGGCAAAACGTACGAAAGGCAAAACGAGAGGAATCCAAAAACTGAAAGCCAAGAATTCTCAACATCGTAAGGAGAAAGTCACAATATCAAACCGAGAGAGATAACAAAGAGTAAGTGATAGTGTCCAAACAATAACGTTGGCGACTGGAAAGCTTCGGATAGATCTACACGAGTGGACAAGGAAAGGGCGCGCTCTTTCCCCCTAGCGTACGCCGCCAGAGCGACTTGCCAGTGGACGCGAAGTCCATGCAGCTCGCGTTCGATGGTGAACAACAAACAGCTGGACGGCCATCGCCGGTACGTTTATCTCGATTTCTATGTTAGAGCCTGACGATACTAAAACAAGATACACTGAAGCGACAAAACTCGTGGGATAAAGATGTGCAAATATACAGGTGGGGGTGGTATCGCGTACACAAGGTGCAAGAGGGCACTGAACTGACGAAGCTGTCATCTGTAATCAGGTGATTCATGTGAAAATTTCCCGATATGATTATGGTCGCTCGAAGAGAATCAGCAGACATTGAACGCGAAATGGTAGTTGGAACTAGACCCAGCGACATTCCATTTCGGAAATCGTTAGCGTATTCAGTATTCCGAGATCCGCAGTATCAAGACTGTGCATTACCTCTCACCACAGACAACCAGCGGTTGACGGCGATCACTTAACGACCGAGAGCAGCGGCATTTCCATAGAGCTGTCAGTGCTATCAGACAAGCAACATTTCAGAAAATAACCGCAGAAATCAATGTGGGACATACGGGAAATGTAATTGTTAGGACACTGGGGCGAAACTTGGCGTTAATGGGCTATATCAGCAGACCACTGCCTTGAATGTCTTTGCTAACAGCACAGCATCGCCTGCAGTACCTCTTCTGGGCTCGTGACCACATCGGTTGGACCCTATACGAGTGGAAAACCGTGGCCTTGTCAGATGAGTCTCGATTTCAGTTGGTAGGAGCTGATGGTAGAGTTCAAGTGTGTCACAGATCCCATGAAGCCATGGACCCAAATTGCCAACTGTGCAAGTTGGTGGTGGCTCCATAATGGTATGGGCTGTGTGTACATGGAATGGGCTGGGTCCTCTGGCCTAAATGAACCGATAGTTGCCTCGAAGTTGTTATGTTCGGCTACTTGGAGAGCATTTGCAGCCATTCATTGCCTTCATATTCCTAGACAAAGATGCGCCATGTCACAGCGCCACAATTGTTTGCGACTTGTTTGAAGAACATTCTGCACGATTCGAGCGAATGATTTGGCTACCCAGGTCCCCCGAAATGATTCCCATCGAAAATTTAAGGGACATAATCGAAGGGTTAGTTCGTGTACAAAATCCTGCACTGGCAATACTTTCACAATTATGGACGCTATAGAGACAGAATGGCTCAATATTTCTGCGGAGAACGACTAGTTGAGCCCATGCCAAGTCGAGTTGCTGCATTTCTCCGGGCAAAGGGGAGGGGAACACTATAGTAGATGGTATCCCATGAGTTTTGTCCCCTCAGTGTGTAATCTTTAACAACACATTCCTGTCCGGAGAACTATGAACGAAGAAGGCCTGGTCACACTGCAATCCAAGTAAACTACTGGCCATTAAAATTGCTACACCAAGAAGAAATGCGGATGATAAACGGGTATTCATTGGACGAATGTATTATACTAGAACTGACATGTGATTACATTTTCATGTCATTTGAGTGCATAGATCCTGAGAAATCAGTACCCAGAACAACCACCTCTGGCCGTAATAACGGCCTTGATACGCGTGGGCATTGAGTCAAACAGAGCTTGGATGGCGTGTACAGGTACAGCTGCCCATGCAGCTTCAACACGATACCACAGTTTATCAAGAGTAGTGACTGGCGTATTGTGACGAGCCAATTGCTCGGCCACCATTGACCAGACGTTTTCAATTGGTGAGAGATCTCGAGAATGTGCTGACCAGGGCAGCAGTCGAACATTTTCTGTATCCAGAAAGGCCCGTAAAGGACCTGCAACATGCGGTCGTGCATTATCCTGCTGAAATGTAGGGTTTCGCAGGGATCGAATGAAGGGTAGATCCACGGGTCGTAACACATCTGAAATGTAACGTCCACTGTTCAAAGTGACGTCAATGCGAACAAGAGGTGACCGAGACGTGTAACCAGTGGCACCCCATACCATCACGCCGGGTGGTACGCCACTATGGCGATGACGAATACACGCTTCCAATGTCCGTTCACCGCGATGTCGCCAAACACGGATGCGACCATCATGATGTTGTAAACAGAACCTGAATTCATCGGAAAAATGACGTTTTGCCATTCGTGCACCAAGGTTCGTCGTTGAGTACACCATCGCAGGCTCTCCTGTCTGTGATGCAGCGTCAAGGGTAACCGCAGCCATGGTCTCCGAGCTGATAGTCCAAGCTGCTGCAAACGCCGTCGAAGTGTTCGTGCAGATGGTTGTTGTCTTGCAAACGTCCCCATCTGTTGACTCAGGGATCGAGATGTGGCTGCACGATCCGTTACAGCCATGCAGATAAGATGCCTGTCATCTCGATTGCTAGTGATGCGAGGCCGTTGGGATCCATCACGGCGTTCCGTATTCCCCTCCTGAACCCACCGATTCCATATTCTGCTAACAGTCATTGGATCTCGACCAACGCGAACAGCAATGTCGCGATACGATAAACCGCAATCGCGATAGGCTACAATGCGACCTTTATTAAAGTCTGAAACGTCATGGTACGCATTTGTCCTCCTTACACGAAGCATCACGTTTCACCAGGCAACGGCTGTTTATGTATGAGAAATCGGTTGTAAAGTTTCTCATGTCAGCAAGTTGAAGGTTCAAATGGCTCTAGGCACTATGGGACTTAACTTCTTAGGTCATCAGTCTCCTAGAACGTAGAACTACTTAAACCTAACTAACCTAAGGACATCACACACATCCATGCCCGAGGCAGGATTCGAACCTGCGGCCGTAGCGGTCGCACGGTTAAGGTGTCGCCACCGGCGCCAACCTAGTGTGAATGCTCTGAAAAGCTAAACATTTGCACATCACAGCATCGTCTCCCTGTCGGTTAAATTTCGCGTCTGTAGCACGTCATCTTCGTGGTGTAGCAATTTTAATGGCCAGTAGTGTATTTCCGCACTGCCCCGTTGTTCTCCCATGCGAGTGGTTCTAACAAGGAATATGCACAGTTTTCTTCTTTAGGGCGTAGACCGCCCCTGTGTCCTGAATAGCTGACTCGCTTCTAGCAAAGAGGCCACTGTTGCTGACACGACAGCCTCCATCACACTCTGAGGCAGGGATCCGTGAAGCGAGCATGCGGACGCGGCGGCACACCAGTGCTGGACTTAATGGCCACTCGGGTCCTCTCGGCAGCCGGTCATAAAGCCGCCGTGACTGACAGTTCCGACAGATACGCCAGCCCGCCCACTGGCGGACAATTACCGGCTCGCCGGGCCACTTCTCAATCACGCCGTCGCAGGGGAGTCGAGGCGCCCACCGCCGCCTATAAATAGGCGCGAGCTATGCGCCGCGTAATGGCAGTGCAGTACATCAAGCGGCCGCCAGTGGGTTACTTAACCGAAACGACCCGCCCGCCATCCGGTCCGGTCCGTCCGCTACCAAATCGGACGAGCCAGCCGCCAGCCGCCTGCGGCCGCTTTTCCGGAGGGCGAGGACAACCACGAATTCTTCCGCTGCCAGTCTGCCGACGCCGCACGTCGTCCGCGCCTTATGTGGAGACAGCCCAGACTCCCTACGCCTGTTCCTTTTTCTCCGCCCATGAGTTACGACCACTGCGGTTCGCCAAACCCGGTTCGTCGCGTCGGTTCTACACGCACGAAGTCGAAAAGTGCATACGTTCGGACGCGGTACTACATCAACGTCGGTTGTCCGTCGTTTCACGACGACAGCTCCGAACACACTCAAATCTTGTGGAAAGCCATTGACAGTCAATTGATGCACTGACTGAGAAAAACCAAATCGGTACGAGAGATTCTAATCTCGGTCACGTTCTGCCTTAAGTCATTCCTTCAACGTGTATTCAAACTCTCTAACAACTCCACTAACAAATGACGGCTATCTTCATCGTAGCCGTTCGCCCTAGTGCGCGAGATAAATATCTGTTCCGAAGCTGTTTCGCCGTCGATGTCAGCCTGCGATAGTCTGCGACGACAAGTACAGTGCACATGTCGAGCAAGTCACCGATTTTATTACGAACACTCATAAACAAATACACACTGATATACATTATAGCCCGATTTAATACACTTCCCAATTGACTGCTCCCGTCACCAATACACCTACTGGACCTCGACAATGCCGACTCCCACTGAGTTGCCACTTCCGCTGCTCAACACGCTTTCCCTGCCGGTTCTCTGCAATAGGATTTCGCTGTAGCATTTAATTTCGCATGCCTTATGGTGTGCCGTCGAAGTAGTCGCAAGGGAGACGTTTGAGAGACATTATAGAGATGTACACCAGAAGTAAATTTCTGATTTTTGTAGGAGACAAAGGTTAAAGCGATTTTCTACCATTGTGGAAAGGGGAGCGCAGTGGTGGCTGCATACAGACACTATCGCTCATGACGTCGTCTCAGCTTCCGTCCTTAAAATTCAGGCGCCAACTGATTTAAATTATAGGCTCTGCTGATTTCTGAGTGCGATATACCGTCCCAGATTTGTAGTGCCTGATAAAAGTGATGCATACGGAAGAGAACTAGGGAACGAAATGAAACTTCGCGGTTTGAGATAATATGTGATGTTACTTCATTGATTACAAAATTGGATCATATTTGCAAAGAACTTGGTAGTATGAGCCCACTCATCTGTATGAGGTTGCATCCCCTCTGGTCTGGATGCATGCACCGATCAAGTTCAAAAGGATACCATAAAGCCGTTGTATTCTCTCCGGAGCTAATGTGGCCTACAATTATTGTCACTGGCCCTTTTATATCCTGGATATTGACACTGAGATGGCGTTTACGTCCGAGCTAGTCCCGCACAAGTTCTATCCCCATAGAGGTCTCAGGATTTTGCTGGTCACGAGAGTACTTCAACACGGCGCCTAGACACTTGCCATGTGTACGCGAGCATTATCCCGTTGGGAAAACTGCTCCACGATACTGTCGCATGAGAGGTAACATATGAAGAAGCAGGAAGTCCGTGACGTACCGTTGTGGCGACAGAATCCCTTTCATCACTACTCGCCGTGACCTGAAATCATCGGCCACGGCTGCCCACACCCATGAAGCCAGAACGTGGTAAGAACGAGACCTTTCCCCAGGTCACCGCAATACACGCCGGTGATTGTCACCCGGGGTGGTGTATATAAAAAGGGTAAAAGAACGGAACCGCAAAATTACAGACCGATATCCTTAATATCGGTTTGCTGCAGAATTCTAGAGCATGTTCTGAGTTCGAACATAGTAAGTTTCCTGGAGGCTGAAAGGCTCAAGTCCACGAATCAGCACGGCTTTGTCCGCCCTGGTAGCTGAATGGTCAGCGTGACGGTTTGTCAATCGTCTGGGCCCGGGTTCGATTCCCGGCTGGGTCGGGGAATTTTCTCCGTCCAGGGACTGGGTGTTGTGCTGTCATCATCATCCTCATCGACTGCAGGTCGCCAAATTGGCGGCAGATTGAAAGACCAGCACCCGGTGAACGGACTGCCCGACGGGGGCCCTAGCCATACGATTTAATTAAAAAAGCACGGCTTTAGAAAGCATCGCTCGTGCGAATCGCAGCTTGCTCTTTTCCCACGCGATATACTGCGAACTATGGATGAAGGGCAACAGGTAGATTACATGTTTCTAGATTTCCGGAAAGTATTCGACGTGGTACCCCACTGCGGAGTGATAACGAAGGTACGTGCATGCGGAACAGGCTCCCAGATATGTGACTGGCTCGAAGACTTCTTAAACAATAGAACGCAGTATGTTGTCCTCGACGGCGAGTGTTCATCGCAGACAGTGGCAACATGAAGAGTGCTCTAGGGAAGGGTGATAGGACCGTTGCTGTTTTGTACGTACATGAATGATGTGACGTACAGGGTGAGCAGCAGTCTGCGGTTGTTCGCTGATGATGCTGCGGTGTACAGGAAGGTGTCGAACATAAGTGACTGTAGGTTAATACAAGATGACGTAGCCAAAATTTCTAGTTGGCGTGATGAATGGCAGCTGGCTCCTAACGTAGCAAAATCTAAGTTAATGCGGATGAGTAGGAAAAAGGAACCCTTAATGTTCGTATACAGCATTAGTGTCCTGCTTGACACAGTCACGCCGTTTAAATATATGGGGGTGACGTTGCAAAGCGATATGAAATGGAACGAACGTGTGAGGATTGCGGTAGGAAAAGCGAATGGTCGATTTCGGTGTATTGGGAGAATCTGAGGAAAGTGTGGTTCATCTGTAAACGAAACGGGTATACGACGATACTGTGACCTGTTCTTGAGTACTGTTCGAGTATTTGGATTCCGCGCCAGGACGGATTGAAAGAAGACGTCGAAGGAGTTCAGAGGCGAGCTGCTAGATTTGTTAGCGGTAGGTTGGATCAGCATGCAAGTGTTACAGATGTGTTTCGGGAGCTCAAGTGGGAATCTCTGGAGGGAAGAAGACATTTATTTTGAAGAACACTGCTGAGAAAGTTTACAGAACCGGCATTTGAAGGTGACTGCAGAACGATCCTGCTGCCGCCAACATCCACTTCGCGCAGGGACTCGAAGATAAAAGTTCACTATCTGCGAGTGGAACAGAAAAGGAAACGACTAGTTGTGGTAAAGGGTACCCTCCGCCAAGCACCGTACGATGGCTTGAGGAGTATGTATGTGGATGAAGATATTGTGCAAAACGGCAATTCACTGCTGAACACAATGCGACGCCATTCATCAGCAGTCCATGCTTTCCAGACACGGCACCGCTCCGAACGCAGCTGTTTGTGTTTTGCCGTTAATGGCGGCCTACGCATGGGTAAGTAATTCCTCATTGCGGCTGCTGATAGTCTCCGACCAATGGTGCGGAATGACACAGAATGTTGCAAAAACTATATTACTTGTTCAAAAATGGTTCAAATGGCTCTGAGCACTATGGGACTTAACATCTGAGGTTATCAGTCCCCTAGAACTTATAACTACTTAAACCTAACTAACCTAAGGACATCACACACATCGATGCCTGAGGCAGGATTCGAAACTGCGGCCGTAGTGGTCGCGCGGTTCCAGACTGAAGCGCCTAGAATCGCCCGGCCACAACGGCTGGCTATATATTACTTGTTCTCAGATCGCACGCACTTACGTGAAGGGTGACTGTGTGCTTGGTGCACAATACAGCAATCCTCTCTCTTGTCAGGCGTGGTCCACAAGAACCTGGATAATGGGCATGCGTGTCACTACATTTCCATGCAGTTTCGCATCGGGCGACAAATGTGCATTCCCCTAACCCCTAAAAGGGGACCTGTTTAATAGAGAAAGGCTGGTGCTCACTCTGGATCCGTGGCTACATGGATTGTCCCTGGTAACCACAAGTCACATCTGGGACAGGACTTCAGGTATATTCTTGCCCCACATTGTATTTTATTACCAGAATAGATTTTTCTTATTTTATGTCGCTAAAAAGAAAGTGCAAATCAATATACATTTGAACAATAGTCTGAAGTATACGAATACATAGGAGCAGCGCCACATTTTCCGACACTGAACTTTAACTCATTATCTGCTGCTCTGGAACAAGTTGTGTTAGAGCATCAACAAACAAAGAAGGACGCTGACTATGTATAATTCAATTCTCATCTACGCTTACGATGCGTGACATAATAAAAAAAAGAAACCAGCATAATCACAGCTAGTTAAACCCAGTCTTGAAACTATCATTCTTATCGTCCAGCCATCTGACTACATATATATAATAACTGTGTACGTAAGTAAGTAGTAAGTCCACCTCCTTAGCTGAGAGGTCAGCATACATGGCTGCCATTTGGAAGAGCCGGGTTCCATTCCCGGTACTGTAAAGGATTATTCCTTGGTGGAAGGAGTGACAGCCTGGCGGGAAGCTCGTGAAGTAGGTACTAAATCTTATTTCTGCAGTAAGACGAAACGTATTGTTGCTATTCACTTTCCTTGACCATTTAGAAAAAATTGTTCAAATGTGTGTGAAATCTTATGGGACTTAATGCTAAGGTCATCAGTCCCTAAGCTTACACACTACTTAACCTAAATTATCCTAAGGACAAAAACACACACACACACACACACACACACACACACACACACACACACACACCCGCGCGCGCGCACGCCCGAGGGAGGACTCGAACCTCCGCCGGGACCAGCCGCACAGTCCATGACTGCAGCGCCTGAGACCGCTCGGCTAATCCCGCCCGGCGACCATTTAGATATAAGAACCTCCTCCTTTTCGGTGATCACAGGTCCTGTAGACCACGCGCTGCATCAACGATCTGCTTCCTTCTTCTATCCCTCGCTGCCTCTCTTGTTCAAATGGCTCTGAGCACTATGCGACTTAACAGCTGAGATCATCAGTCCCCTAAAACTTAGAACTACTTGAATCTAACTAACCTAAGGACATCACACACATCCACGCCCGAGGCAGGATTCAAACCTGCGACCATAGCAGTCGCACGGTTCCGGACTGAAGCGCCTAGAACCGCTCGGCCACCACGGCCGGTATAAAAGTTGTTAAAAAAATTGAATGTTCAAATGTTGTTCTAATCAAAAGCTCCCATTTTATTACTATATGCAATACGGATTTTCTCCAATTCGCCCTGGTCTTCAAATATCTTCTTGTTAGCTTTATCATCAAGAGTTAGACGTTCTATCCTAACATTAACCCTATACACATACGTTACAATCTCTCAAGCGAAATTGAAACAAAAGTTGTTAAAAAAATGAATGTTCTCCGGAGATTGTTCTTTTTATACAAAGATAATTTTAAAAGCCTACCTTTGCTGTGTTCTGCGGCAATTCACAAATTTCTTATTACTAATGAGGAAAAGAAAACATTCATAGAATTTATAAGAGAAAAAAATTAAAAAGGTATGATATTGCGACAAAAAATAAACAAGGTATTACACACTCTCCACCCTGCTGGGATTCCTAGTGCTGTGGGGTCCTTCTTTGTGTCGTCTTCCTACAGTGTGCGAGGTCGGTCCAATGGTAGTGTTGCTTGGATACTACCGTCAAATGCCTCCTTAGGAATTCTGTTAGTTTCCATTCTAGGCACATGCCCAGCCCATTGCAGTCTTCTAATTTTTAATGTCTGGAATAGTAGGATGCTTCATTAACTGATGAATATCAGTGTTTTTTCGAACTCTCGATATGTCACTCTCCAACAGAGGTCCCCAAACTTTTATCATCGCTTTTCTTTGGAAAACATTCGGTTTTTCTCTTTCTTTCTTGGTAAGCGTCCAGCTTTCCGAACCATACACTACTACTGGGCAGACGATGGTGTTATGTATCTTCATCTTAGTGGTGATTGACAAAGCTTTACTTTTGAGTGGGTTGTTTAGAGCATACATACATCTTGATCCTGATGCTGTTCTCTCATTTATAACAAGTGTTGTTTTTTACTGCTTGAGCGCGATCCAAGGTATTTAAGCTGATGAACTTCTCTAAAACTAAAATGGTGGTCAATTTCAAAGTGTGGATTTGGGTTTATGACTCGACCTATTTCCATATATTATGTCTTTCCTTGATTTATCAAAAGTCCCATTTTTCTGGCACTGTGCCTGAGGGATTTGTACATGTCTTCCAGCTCTTCTTCTGTTTTGCTGAGTATGAATATATCATCTGCGTATGCCAGGAGTTTTACTTCACAGTGTTCGAATCCGAGACTATTGTATAGCTGTAAATTAATCTCTCGAACCACTTCCTTCAGTGCAAGGTTGAAGAGAACACATGAAAGAGCATTCCTTGTCGGAAGCCTATTTGACTGGGAATTTGGGTAGATTTCAGTGGTAACACGTACAATGTACAAGTATTGCGACTTTTATTTTGCTGTTTCACGTTTATTGACTTTTTTGCGCAAACTATCAGTTTAACAGGTAGCGATGAGTGAGAGCAACTGTGTCTTACGGTGTTTAAAACCCAATTGAATTGCACATACTCGTTTTTACAAACGGACCCAATGTGTGGATACAGATAAATGTGACGTTAAGTAGTGATATAGATATCAAATTTATTCTGCACTGAATGTACGCTATAGCTCTGAACATATCTTGAAAACAACAGCTGATACAGAGAAGGCAAAAAATTATGTAGAGATTTCAGCTCCTTCTTACCCAACTTTCATAACCGTGGCCACGTCAGCATCATACTCACCTGAAACAAAGAGAAAAAAAATTAATTCTGCAAACAATGCTAAAGTTACTCGTTTCGAATACTTCTGTTTCCCGGCCATAATGCCAAACTGTTAAGCTGGACGGCGAGGTCATTAAAGCAAGAAAATTGTAACAGTCTTCATATCAGTACCCGACACAAAGCTCGTTAACCGTTGATCTGATCTGATCAAGCACAAATCCAGTTTCAGAAAAATCATGTAAGAAAGCCATTAACGGTGGCGCAACTGTGGAGTAACCTGCTACGGTGTGTGTGTGTGTGTGTGTGTGTGAGAGAGAGAGAGAGAGAGAGACACAATTAAAAATCTATTGAAAATAAATACAAAAGAACAGGATGACTTCTTAGAACTAGTGCCTTAGAAGGCAATCAAAACATAACAGTTCCTCCAAGCGTAAAATATCAAATTACGTTAGAAACGTCTCGATGAAGTGTGTTTTCAACTGCAAAGAGAAGACAGAATTATTAGACAACAATGATATATGCAAAATTCCACTTTTGACATTGATACTTTTTATATTGGTCAGTCAGCCGGCCGGAGTGTCCGTGCGGTTCTAGGCGCTACAGTCTGGAACCGAGCGACCGCTACGGTCGCAGGTTAGAACCCTGCCTCGGGCATGGATGTGTGTGATGTCCATAGGTTAGTTAGGTTTAATTAGTTCTAGGCGACTGATGACCTCAGAAGTTAAGTCACATAGTGCTCAGAGCCATTTTTTATTGGTCAGTCATGTTGGTTGTCTGGTTGACTGCTTGGTTGAACATGACGTAGCTGGCGGTTGCAAACGTCTGATCCTGAATTTGCTGACTGACTGTTGAAGGTGCTAGACATTACACCATGTCGATCACTTCACAACCAATGGCCGAAAATTGACTCTGATGGGAAACCTTAAAATCAACATTATTTGGCGCTCAGCCTGAAAAATTTTAAATAACTGAGTTCAGTATATCTTTTCTGTCTAACGATGATGGGCTGTATTTTAGGGTAGCCACTTGAGGCGTCAATAGTTTGCTAGTATCCGTTATACCTTTGAGGCCACGATATAACCCGTATGCAGACTACACGGCGTTTACCCACACTTTCGCAAGAGGGTAAGAGGCGTACACTAGCAACATGAATGTGTTTTAGAGGCAATTCCTAAGCGTCCTGGCTGAAATTCGTCATCGTGCTGATGAAAATTTCCACAACACGGATGCTCTACAGCATGTACTATAGGGTCGACGTAAAATCAGAACCTAGGTTCGACAGTAGGCCGATCCTGAGTTCAGGATACCTGCGCGCATGTTAACGGCGTCACCGCCTCCGCGTGGTTGCCTGTGGGCACTGGTTGGCGGCTGTCTCTAATGGCTAAGGCTCAGCTGCACCTCTCTGTGGGGTGAGACCCTCCATCATGGTGACTTTTCTTGTCTAGTCTCCGGCGTAGTCTGGGGAGTTCGCATTAGGTAGCCCACATTACACTACCGACACATTGACCGACAGCTGGTTTGGAAGGATTTACTACGGTCGTTTAGCTTCTATGCACAGACGGGAAGACCCACTACCCTCTGTAAACGAAAAAACGTACTGTCACTGTATGGTATACGATGGAATTCCGTTGCGTGCGCTGACACGGCTTGGCCAAAATAAAAGTGGCCCAAAAAATAATTAAGAGCAGCTGAAGGTATCGCTAATTTCAAGACGCCGGCCGGGGTGGCCGAGCGGTTCTAGGCGCTTCAGTCTGGAACCGCGCGACCGCTACGATCGCAGGTTCGAATCCTGCCTCGGGCATGGATGTGTGTGATGTCCTTAAGTTAGTTAGGTTTAGGTAGTTCTAAGCTCTAGGGGACTGATGACCTTAGAAGCTAAGTCCCATAGTGCTCAGAGCCATTTGAACCATTTGAACCAATTTCAAGACGAATTAAAGTTTGCTGCATTATGGAATGTAAATCCATAGCGTATCGGGATGTGAATTTATTTTATAAAACAAATATTTTGACACCAGACCTTGCAATTAAAAAAATATATTTATCAGTGAGAATGTGTGATGCTGAGCATTTTTGTTTTTGAATTCTCTGTTCGGAGTAGCAGAACAGGCTGTTTGTGATCCGGTTCTTTCTAGCAAACTAACAGGGAAGCTGGAATAAGTGCAGAGGAGTTGTGAATTGTAAATAAAGAAATAAACAGCGACGGAAGGGGTTACCAGTTCTGGTATTTTCTTTACAATCAATAGAAACCATCCGATGTTTGGAGTCAAATCGCACGGTAAATACGGGCTGCTTAAAAACAGTCACACATTCCTGCAAGAGGTAGTATTGGTCAACACTAGAAGTTCCTCAACGCCTGTTGAGACATGAGCCGTTCTGTTTGTGACGAGTAATGTGTAATATTCGGTTGTATGAGAAGGATTTACAAGAAATGGCATAGTGCATTTATCGCAATACGCAAGTGTGGACAGATGCAAATAATCTAACCGTCATGATGATGAATTAGGATCGCTTCGAAGTATGATCACGAATTGTCTAGAGGCATATTCATAGGGTCACATACTTTACTAAACAGATTAACAGGTGCTCTGTATCGCCGATTTCCGCGCGTTGAATTACCAGCGCTGTTGGTGGACGTTGTCCTAGAAGAGAGACAAAAACAGTCGTTTATGCAACACTTCGTGGGTGACAGATTGGTACAAGTGGTTCGGTAGCATGGCCTCCCCTTTCACCGGATCTGAACCCGTCGGATTTCTGGCTATGGCCACATTTACAGACTGTGGTGTACGCTCAGCCCATCGGTAATTCGCAGACGTTATACGAGAGTGTGACCAGTGCATGTGAGGCAATCCTAATGGTGGCAGGTATATTCGCAAGAGTGTGAGATTCACTGCGAAGGAGAACTGAAGGTTGTGTCAGTATGTGCGGCAACCAAGTATTCCACTATATATAGTGTCTACTTCTACGTAAAAGACACAAGGGAATGGGAGGACACATTGCCCCATATAGCAACAACTTTTGGCTTCCGGAGATATAGGAACTTTTCTTCTTGTTTTGTCCGATACTACCACCTGTAGGAATATCTGACACTCTTTTTAAACAGCTTGTACTACAAGAGAAGCTTTTTGTGAATATGGGTAGGCAGGATCGTTTGATGCACACAACCTGGGTGAGAAATGACATCTACATCTACATGACTACTCTGTAATCCCCAATTACGTTACCGTTCCACGCTTGACCAGAGCGCGGAAAAACGAACATACAAATCTTTTGTGCGAGTCCTGCTCTTCTTTTATTAATTATTATAATGATCGTTTCTCCCTTTATATGTGGGCGACAACAAACCTGCGACCGTAGCGGTCACGCAGTTCCAGACTGAAGCGCCTAGAACCGCTCGGCCACAGCGACCGGCAATAAAGCGTTTTATTTGAGGTTATTCAGAATGTTCGAGCACAGTACATGTTCGAAAATCCTAATACAAGTCGACGTTAGTGATTTGGGTCAGCAACTCAATGGATTACTCCTATCTCCTTAGTTGACTGTTGGTGTAAACTGTGCAGCTTTCTAGAGGGGCACTGGAAGACGTGAGGAACTTACTGGTGAGGAACCGGACTGGATTCAATTGCGTACTGAGGAAGTTATAACGACATCTAACAACGAGTGCTAAGAGCAAAACGTTATTTAACGTTGTGTTTTAAGTGTACGAGAACAATGCAGTGAACCAAAGAAATTACGATGTAATCTTGCAGTGGATCGTTCGAAGAGCAGCTCTACCTGTACTGTCCGATGGAACCGCGCATTGTTATCCACGAAAATGAACCTAGGGCCGAAGACAACCCTGAAAAGAGGCGCATACGAAAGGAGAACATTGTCATAACATTTACAGGTGGGTGTACAGTGTTTCAAAGATTTGGAGATTCGTTCGCCCATGCAACATTATACCTCTCCACACGACATCTGGAGCACGAAAACGATCACGTTCGACACTCAATATCTACGTCTACTTATATATTCTGCGGATGACTGTAAAGTGCGTGGGAGAAGGTACGTCCCACTGTACCAATTATTAGGGCTTTTTGCAGCTCAATTCATGAATGGGACGCAGGAACAATGATTGTTTAAATGTCTCTGAGTGTGCTATAATTAATCTAGTCGTATCTCCATGATCTCTATGGAAGCAATATGTAGGACGTTGTAGTATATTCGTAGATTCATAATTCACAGTCGGTTCTTGAAACTTCATTAGTAGACCTTCTCGGGATAGTTTCCGTCTATCTTCAAGAGTCTGCCACAGCACTTCTTTCAACATCTCAGTGACACAAACATGTGACCATTCGTTCAGTATCCCCTACCAGTCAGTCCTCTTTGGGATGGGTCCTTTACACTTTAATAGTATTCTAGGATGGGTCGCACATGTCATTTGTAAGCGATCTCCTTTGTAGACTGACTGCATTTTTCTTCTTATTCTACATATAAACCGAAGTTAGGAGACTTGGTTTTTTAAGTTGAATACTAGAGACTCCAATCAGTCTGCTTTACCCACTGCTAAGCCTATTTGATGGATCCACTTTAAGTCGCTACTAAGTGTTACACCCAAGTATTTGTATGAGTTTACAGATTCCAAGCTGTCAATCACCGCCCCACTCTGAGATCTTAGCAATGTCTGCTCGAATACTTGTGCAGCTTCGTTGAGACTGGTTGCATTAAATACAGGATATGGCGAGAGGTAGGAATCGTGACGCACCCAGGAACATTATCGGACATGAATGGAACGCTCTATTACAAGAAATCATTACCAAGCTTGTGACCAACATGAGAGCACCTTGCAGAGCATGCATTTCCGTCCACGGTGATCACACATCCTATTAAGAACCATGTTCCACCTTCTGTAACGTGGACCTGCGTACTTCTTTCAGTAGTTCTTTCTATGTATGGACCAAGTTCCATCAATCTATGTTACTTGGCAGTGACACATCTTGCGAAAGTTACTTTCGTCCTTAAATTGTGCACACCAGTGCATAATTCTATCCTTGGGCAATTCTATAGAGTATAAATATCTAACGAGTGAGCATTCGGATGTACGAAACGAGAATTCTGTCCACAGCATCTGCTGCAGCTCAGATCACGTTATTTTGGGATAGCGCATTTTAGCCCATATAGCGCTTAGCGTATTTTGAGTGTTATTACTTCGCTGTTACAGATAAATCACCTTCAGAAGTACAGTGAAACTTTATGTACGCCTTTCACAGACATCTTAACAATTTGATACCAGGAACTGAAGTTGGCTTCAAGATCTGAAGGGTTACGGTATTGCGCTTTTCCGCCACAGTATCACAGCTCCGGTTCCACTTTATTTACTTTTTTCCGGTAACGGCATAAGAAGTGACAGCCAATAATTTTTTTAACGTTTTCTGTTGCAATGATTGATATTGTCGAATCTGCCCTAATTTATTACGTTACAATGGCACTGTATAGGAAACAGTCTCATGCAGGAATACTTGCAAGTGTTTGTGAACCTGCACAAACTGGAGGAAATTGATCAGTCACGTATAAATTTTATCTGCATATGAACATACCACCGAATCTGTACCCTGACTGGCAGTATAGTCACACTTGAAAATTTATGTAGCGCTTGTCTCGGAAGGACGTAGCCATGAAACAGCAGAAATTATCTCTGCAATGCAAGACTTTACAAAACCGTGTCTCGATATTTTGCAACATAGAAAGTGCCTCTCATCAATCCCACATTTCCAGTTATACATTTGTTGTACACATCTATGAGAAGTAACTGTTTCTCCTTTCAAATACTTCTGTTTACATCCGTAGTAACGACAGCATGTGCAGCGGCTGTTACTAAACTCAGATGTGCAGGAACGTATGTAAAACAAAGCGAATACGTGTAAAATGCAAGCTCCGCTATTACCGCAAATTATAGAAAAAGCAGCGTCATCCCAGAATCGCGTGACTAACCCGGTTTGATGTTAAGAACATGCTCACTACTTATATATATATAGTCCATGGGCAATTCCAGGGACTACAGCGCAGCACAACACTGATAACGACATTGTTGTGGAAAAAGTGACTCAACAATTGACTTTGCCATAATTGTTCTTTCTTCAGTGTTTGTGTGGAGACGACTACCGCGAACCGACGGGAGAAGGAAGGCACTCTCTACTTAGCGGGCTGGCAACAGCCGCGCTGCAGGCAGTGTTTGGTAAATCTGGCTGGCCGCTGCCTTTTTTCCCTCCCAGCCGGTCGGGCAGCGCCAGGAACAACAGTAGCGGTGCTGCTCTAGTGTGCTCGCTCGCGGGGTGAGAAAAAGCCGAGAGGCCCTCCGTATGACGTCATAGGCGCGCACATGTGAGGGCGGCGCGACAGCGCGTGAGAACAATGCGCTCCTGCGGGCAACAGCGTTCCGGGTCCTCCCGCCGCTCCTCGCGCCGGCACGGTCTGCCGGCACCCTGGTCATGACGTAACGCTGCGCTGGGCTGGGCTGGAGGCGCCGCTGCGGCACGAGTCTCGAGTAGCAGAACCTGCTAACACGCTGCAGGGGAGGGACAGTAATGTCTAAACACGGATTTTCGTGTGCGACAACACTGACGCCACCCGAGTGACGTCACTTTTTAGTCATGCCACAAAAGTTAAAGGCCGCTGTAACCTTCTGATGCCATTTTCCTTCCCTCACAACCGATTAACGTCAGAAGTGAAACAAACAGCTACCATGTTGATGCCATTGCTTGTGGAGCTAACTTGCATATTTGCTGGTTTTGCTCTTCATGTGTATTACGAAAACACGCAGATTCAAGGATACATCGCATTTAAGATCTCTCGACAATGCGTCGTTTTTATTACGGTCTGTTTTACGGTGGTAAGAAGTTCAACTTCGGATATAAAACCTTAATGAGTACATAATGCTTAATTTACGTGGTGAAAGTATGTGATCTTTCTATTATATAATGCATGGATAAGGTTTATGTACGAGTGAGCAAGTATTATTGAGTAACTAATGAATAATAAATAGTTTAGACAAAAAGAGAATACAAGCTTTCGAAATGTGGTGCTACAGAAGAATGCTGAAGATTAGATGGGATCGGTTGGTAGGACATATTCTGAGGCATCAAGGGATCACCAATTTAGTATTGGAGGGCAGAGCGGAGGGTAAAAATCGAAGAGGAAGACCAAGAGATGAATACACTAAACAGATTCAGAAGGATGTAGGCTGCAGTGGGTACTGGGAGATGAAGCAGCTTGCACAGGATAGAGTAGCACGGAGGGCTGCATCAAACCAGTCTCTGGACTGAAGACAACAACAACAATGAAAAGTCCTACATAGTTTCACAGCAGCTCACTTTATTCTATAAATGGTTAAAATTAATGCAATACTAGCAGTATACTCAGACTCTATAACACGCAATTTCAATGCTCTTAAACACTTGCTCGGTGGATTTGAGAAAGGAAGTGATGTCTATGGTGTCAGTTTAATTTAAGAGTGAGCGTAGCTTTTAGTAAAGGAAATCAACTATATTAAAGTGTTTTTAGTGCACATGCACAAAGTATAAATCCAAAATGCGGTATAGAATAATTTCAATATTTCGTCATTATTAACTAATGGGAGCTGGAAGAGTGAATATATTAGCTTTCAAATGAGTGTCCAGGGAATTGTAAATAGGATCCATGATATCACAATATTGAAATTGTATTTTTTTAATGATTTCATGATACCTTCAGCTGCCAGTTTCTTTATTTAATGTAAAATTTCGGTCTTCGGTCATTCCAAGTATCTAAATCGGAAGTATTATGTATTCCACACGTTAGTGACACTTGCGATTTTGAGAAAGGAACAAGTCATATCTGTAGACATACTACAAATAGACCCATTTTAACTTACTTTATGGATGATTCTTTAGTAGTATATTATTTCATGTACATGATTGCTCCTATTACTGCATGTAATATTCACAAAATAAATTAGAGAGATTTCTTGCTATTTTAGGAGCATGTTACTTTCGAGAAGTTGTTACAAAGCTTTGCAACACCTTCTCTAAAGTAATGTGCTACTAAAATACCGAAAAACCTCTAATTTATTTTATGAGCATTACACGCAATCACAGGGGCAAGGACGTACATGGCATAATATACTAGGTGCATATATAACTTAATTTATCAATGATACTTTAGTAGTATATCTACAAATATGACTTGCTCCTATATTAAAATCGCAATTGGTACTAATGTACCCAATGGATGACGCTTCCATTTTAGATACTTGAAAACGGCCTATGACTGAAATTGTACAATCGTACATGAAGTAAAGAGAATGGCATCATGAAATCATTCAAAAAATTCATCGCGAACCCTATCGCATTGAAAATTACTGAAGTTGTAACTTTGAGAACGCGGAATAAATATTGGAGCGAGGATGGGTAATACCAGATATCAAATATGGAAATGTCACTTCTAGTTACCCACGAGTACGTACTGCATCTCCAAGGTGAGTCTGAATATTTTAATAGTACTCGATATGCCACTTAATAAGTACTCGAAATTTACTTTTGTTATCCGAAAGTGGCTGAAGTATGGATTTTCGTTTGTGTGTGTTGCTTCGTTTATAATTGTTTTTGATATCCTTGTGTAATTTCTGCACAACAGACATTTCCAAACCTAATATTTATGCTTTCTCTTCTTACTGGATTATCGTCTCTATTTTCATTCCGTAACAACAACAACAACAGCAGTAACTGTCCGAATAAGCTTAATTGATGAAGTATTAAAAAGCGTGCAACGAAAATTTTGACAGCAGCATGTGGAAGCAGTAGCAGACAGCACTTATGCCGTATCAGCCGTCACATCAGTTCCCGTGACGTCGTTTTAGTTGCATATGGAAATCTGGCTTAACTCTCTGTCTGTTATATGAGTGTATACTGACGGAAATGAGAGGTGTTACCCCACAAGGCTGTGTACAAAGTACTGAGCGACCTAGTTTGTTTGATGACAACGTTGTAGAACTCGTTCCAAACGGTCTACATGACCCGAGGTAGTGTCGCTGCCTCTTGAAGTGAATTGGAGGTAGCGGGTTCGCCTCTGCCTCAAGTATGTGTGTCGCAATCGGTTATGTTACTGTGTACGTCTCGTGTATAAGATGGTTACTCGTGAACCGTGCCGGCATCGTACGGGCAGCACACAGCAGGTACAATCGGACGAAGTGTTTGGGGTAGCGATAGTAGACTACACCAATAAATCCCCAGTGCTGTGAAGAATCCAACTCCCATGTATGAAAGAGATTAATAGCTTTGATTAGTTTAAAAATGAGTTAATGTGTTAAATATTTTACGTTAGGGATGTAATCGATAAAAAAATTCGTACGGTTTTGGAATGATGTGTAATATTTGTTGGAAGTCGCAAAGTGCTCTCATTCTCCAATAATAGAGCATATACTCTGAGTAATCTGCGCGCTCTGAGTTACGCTGCCACGAAATATATAGACAGTTTCTAACTTTAATACCCGAATTATTGTGTTAAACATGTAACATCAGATTATAGGTACTAATGAGAAGATTGTAACCATATTTTAAATGTTTAAATTCCGTCAGTCATTGTATGAAATATTGAACATGAAATTTTTGATGCTCCTGGAATCCGTCAGTGAGGCAATCTGTAGTTCACCAACCAAGTTGATTGTTAAGTAGTATTAAATACGCAAACCTTCCTTCTGAATCCGTCCATCTACTAGTGAAAATCTAATCCAAATCTCTACAGTAGTTCTGAGGTTAGCCTTCACATATAGACAGAAAAAAAACCACGCCGAGGGACTTTCATATAGTAATATGGACAGATTCACATTTTTTGTGGAGATATTCATCACATTAACGGCTATTAAAAAATAGAACTTTCATTGCATTGTTAACATTGGTAGCTGCCGCCGTTGCCGTATTGTTACTGTATTGAAGTTTTCTTTCATTTTCCTGTTACTTCTTTGAACCTACGAGTCAAACAAAAATGGCGAAATTATTATCTAACGATCTGATTCTCGATTAATACGCCTCTGTTTCTCCTATGTACCCCGATCCCTGTCACCAACGTAAACCTTGAAACAAAGCCGAAACAGTCGTCTGCAATGTGGTCGTTACATTGGAGTTCTTTACAGATTCTACTCATGTTAGTATGACTTGCAGCAACTGTTCCCCGATGAAGGTCGTCACGAACTTTTACTTTAGCCCAGATACCACTGTAATGAACGCTCAAACGGTCGCACAAGAGGGCAAACGATGCGCTCCTCGAATTCAAGTTCCTGACGTGTCAGGAGGTGTACTTATTTCCCCAGCAACTGCCATTGTTCACAGTTTGCAGTAATTCGCGGAGTTCTCCGAAATGGCTGCATGAATGCTAGTTACGAAGATCGTAAAGGCGAAAGAGTCCATAAACGGTGACCTCAGACCACCTTATACCGTCGAGAAGCAATGCACGAGTCTCGTAGATCCAGTGGAGTCCAGAACAATTACCTACCAAGTGTTGCTTCCCGCTACCGGACTACGACTTCCGTATGTTGTTTTTCTGAGCTAACAGTTCTCTGAAATTACGACGGGCGCCTCTATGGGTGACTTTCCAGTCAAGGAAAGAAAAATATCGAACACATGCCAACGACATAACCATTTCGCCAAAGTGTTCCAAGGAAATATTCAGATTAAGAGTATTCATTAGGCAGATTTGTTCCTTTTTCTTCTTTTCCCTGGCCTCATACTGAGTCTACGCTTCACGGGCTCTGGATGTTATTGCAGATATCGCAGTGTTGGTGGTAGAGGGTGGATGGATGGCTTGCTTCCCGTCACTCTTGTCCTACAGAACGGAATTTATGTCTCCCGTCTGTGTGTGTCTAGTGTTATACCATGTGAAAGTGAGAGAATGTTTTCGAAATATTTGCGAATCGTGTAACTGAGACAGGACGTGTGTATCTGCCCGTTATTCACACAATCTGTTCATCTACATCTACATGGATACTTTGTAAATCACACTTAGGTGCCTGGCAGAAGGTACATCGGACCACGTTCACAGTAATTCTCGATTACTCCACTGTCGAGCGGCGCACGCAAAAAAGAACACCTATGTCTTCCGTGCGAGCTCTGATTTCCCTCATTATATTATTATGATCGTTTCTCCCTATGTAGATCGGCGTCAGCAAAATATTTCCGCATTCGGAGGAGAAAGTTGAATATTGAAACTTCGTGAGAAGATTCTGCCGCAACGAAAAACCCATTTGTTTTCTGTTAATCCTATCTGGCAAGTATCCTAGACCGCGCAACAATATTCCAAAAGATGAAGGACAAGTGTCGTGTAGCAGTCACTTTAGTACATCTGTTACAGTTTATAAGCATCTGACGATGGTGAAATGTCTGATCGCCGAAATATTGTGCCCGTTGGACACTATGGACCGGCAGTACACCCGTGGACTGTTCGACCAAGAAATACGACGGGAGAAACTGAAGAATCACATTATAAGTCTTCTGTCTATAAAACGCCGTCTTTGGTTTGCCTTCCCCACAACATTTCTGTATGTTATTTCCAATTTAAGTTGTTCGTAATTGTAATTCCTAGGTATTTAGCTGAATTTACAGCCTTTACATTGGCAGATTCATCGTGTAACCGAAGTTTAACCGATTCCTTTTAACACTCATGTGGATGATCTCACAATCATCATTTAGGGTCAATTGCCAATTTTTCCATCATACTGATTATCTTTCCTAATCGTTTTGCAATTTGTTTTGATATTCTGATGACTTTACTAAACGATAAACGACAGCATCAGCTGCAAGTAATTTAAGACGATTGCTCAGATTGTCTTGTAAGTCGACTGTATAGATAAGGAACAGCAGAGGGCCTATAACACCACCTTGGGGAAAGCCAGAAGTCACTTCTGTATTACTCGATGACTTTCCGTCAGTTACTACGAACTGTGACTTCTGTGAATCCAATCATATAACTGAGACGATATTCCATAAGCACGCAATTTCATTACAAGGTGCTTGTGTGGTACAGTGTCAAAAGTCTTCTGAAAATTCAGAAATAGGTAATGAATTTGAAATCCCTTGTCAGTAGCACTCAAAACTTCGTGTGTCTAAAGAGCTAGTTGTGTTCCCCAAAAACGCTGTTTTCTCAGTCCGTGTTTAGTGTGTGTCAATAAAGCGTTGTCTTCGACGTAATTCAAAATGTTCGAACACAATATATGTTCCAAAATCCTGTTGCATCTCGAAGTTAATGATACGTAAGTGTAATTTAGTGGATTACTCCCACTACATTTCTTGAATATTGGTGTGATTTGTGCAGCTTTCCAGCCTTTGGATACGGATGTTACGTGGAGCGAGCTGTTGTATACGATTGTTAAGTATGGAGCTATTGCACCAGCATACTCTGTAAGGAACCTGATTGTTATACAGCCTGGACCAGAAGAATTGCTTTTATTAACCGATTTAAGTAGCTTCGCTGCCTAAAAACCATATCCTGGTTGGCCAGCAACTCGGCCCTCATCGTTAATCCTCCAGGCGGCTTCGATTCTGTGCCCTATTGTCATTTACATTATAACAAAAATACAGAGCACGAATACAATGTCAGGGTGTTTTTTGAGGAAGGGCTTGTAGCTGGAAACCCTATGCTAACAGGTCGTCAGATTCTAAACTTTCATTTTCCGTTCCAAACAAGGATACTAATGAAACTGGCCCAGTATCTACTGTTTTATGTGTGTCAGCGATACTGCAGTGTGGCACAAGGAAACTGGAAGTTTTGAAAGCAGTAGTGGCAGCCATGAGCAGTTGGTAGTAAAAGTGGGAGTGGCGGCTCTCTGTGTGCAACTTAAAAAAATGGTCCAAATGGCTCTGAGCACTATGGTACTTAACATCTGAGGTCATCAGTCCCCTATAACGTAGAACTACTTAAACCTAACTAACCTAAGGACATCACACACATCCATGCCCGAGGCAGGATTCGAAACTGCCACCGTAGCGGTCGCGCGGTTCCAGACTGAAGCGCCTAGAACCGCTCGGCCGCGCCGGCCAGCTCTGTATGCAACTCTTTGACGTCTAGTAATCACGAAGCAGTGGGTCGGTTCACAGAGTGCAATTGCCATGAAGGCAGTTTACAACAATGGTATCAGTCTGACCGCTGCTCGATGGGAATTCCGACATCAGTGCAAGTTTGAATATCATGGTCTCGTTCCATCTTGCCACGCCACAAAGACGTGCGTTGACAATTGGGAGGAGAAGGGTTTAGCTCTAAAAAAGAACCTAGCAGGAGGTCAACGCACTCATTGGATCTCTGAAAACATTATAGGACATCGGACGTCAGGCGGAAGGAGCGAACGGTAGGGAAACACGCGGCAACATTAAACCTAAACCCGAGAAACCGATCGTCAATATTTAACGACTTGAAGTTCCACCCTCACAAAACTGAAGTTGTACGGGAACTTAAACCGTCAGACCACATGGTATGGCAATTCAGTGGGAAAAAGAATGGAGGAGATTAACGACGACGACAAATTTTGTTGGCAGTTCTTTCATATCCTATGAAATTCGTGTCCGTATCAGTGGACAAGTAACCAAACAAAATTTCAGAAATTTGGCGCATAACACCCTTGTAATTTGTACAAACGACCATTACACAGCATAAAGATTACAGTTTGGAGCGTCGCATTAACGCGAGATGTGACGGGATTGTACTTCTTTGAAGATTAGAGGGGGAATGCAACGACTGTAATACGTGGGAAATATGTGGATATGCTCGTGAATTTTTAGTCAGAAGGGATTCATATCTTTCACGACCTTCTCTGTGTGACTACAGCAAGATGGAGTAGCTGCCCGTCTGTCGCAACATCAGTGATAGCCGTTCGCCAGCTCTTCGGTATCTACGTTAATTTCACAGCATGGCGACCCCCAAGTACCACCAGATTTGTCGATGTGAGATTTTTTTTCTTGTGGGACTACCTCAAAATCAAGTTGTACACCACTTGCCCAACTCGCTGGGTTGAAAATGAAAATCCGGGAAGATATCCCTCCAATTGTCATGAAAATGTTTCGAAGTGCCATGCAAAATCCCAGCATTCGCTTCCAGGAAACCATTCATTCGAGCGGCCATCGCCTTGTGAACCTTAGTTTTAGAAATCAACTTTTTTGTTGTTGAAAGTCTTAACAGAATGTAATTTATTCTTGCTGATGTAGCCCTTCGGTGGTTGTTAAACGTGCAGTTTGCGGTTCAGATTCTGCGAACGGCGAGAAATTTCCTAATTTTATAACGTATGGAATATGCGATCTCTATTGTAGGAGGCTTAGCAGAATACTCATTCCCATGGACACACTATCCACGGTTAAATAACGTGTGTAAGTATGGTAGTGACAAAATGCAGTTCATAACAGGTGTAAGAGAAGTAGGGTCGTAAGGGGCCGAAAACGCAGCGCATCTGCTATGGCGCTTCCGGCAGCTTCTTACTCCTCGCATACAAAAAGCGCTGAGACGACCGCTTGTCTTACTGTCTGTTTACAGCGCCAGCTTAACAGCCGCAAGTAACTTCTGTTCGTCACTATAGATATGGTTGTAAAAATTGTTTATCTGCTGGCGTCACACTGCAAACTTTACGCATGCTTTTAATTCTCTCCCTTAGTAGGTAGATACACTAAAGTCACGCAGACCATTACTATCAAGTCCCCTGTCCACAGTTGTGTACTTAAGAGAGAGTCATTTTAATGATTATCGTAGTTGAGTTGTATGTATTTATTTTATCTTTTGTTTCTTCCACAGGTGACCCAATTTGCTTAATTCTATTCCAAAACACCAAGAAATACAGTTTATTCCTTTGGATGTTCTCGCATCATCAATGTAATTAGAAAAATTAACGTCGTGGCACAATGCAATAATTAAATGATTCAAATTTTCCTTTTCGGTTCTTACGTCTACTTTATTTTTGGACAGAGTGAGTCAGTAAGGGACAAATCTTTGGATTTAGAATAAAAGGGCAAGATGAATGACACTGACCAGATTACTGAGATACTTGTCGCAAGATTATCTCCATAATCAAAGCTTTAGCACTGACGTCTTCCTTTAGAAAATGCACGACCAACTCCAGCGGGGGTGGGGAGGAGGGGAGGAGAACTTAAGTTGCAGCTACAATAACAGTAACAAAGATTCACAACAGCCATTGCGTCATGTCGACAGAACACCAGTTTTACGTGTTCCATCACTTTCATGAGCCGATTTATTTTTGTACGTTGGCGGGATGAATTTACAATAGCTCGGTGACTAGAAGGAACCATTAGCAGTCTGCATGCTGTAACTGCACTGCTGTTGGCTTCTAACGAAAATTAAGTAGTTACATAAGTCACAAGGAACGTGTCTGTTAAAATGTGAAGTATCTACCATGAATAACTAAGCTTTCTATCTTCTGGTCATTCTGCAGGATTTATTATACATTTTTGTCGATCACTTCCCTAGAGTTTCATCTCCAGAACAGACGCCACGTTAATAATTCAGTCATCAAGCAAGTGGAGCAATATTTATAATATTAGGACGGTAGCTGAGAAATGAATTTAAAATCCCCGTCCGACAGTGCTAATTTAGGTTTACCGTCGTTTGCCTGGTTTAGTACAGGTGAGCTACGGGGTGATCTCATCAATAAAGCCATGGTCTTTTCCGTCATCAGTGATTACCTCGATTTTAAAACGTTAAATCGTAGCAGTCCACCCTTCCGCTGGTCTTGCATCACATGCTGTCTTCATTTGTCACCAAATGGTGCATGCAGTATATAAAATTGACTTAATCAGTGTATATTAATTAACAGTTAAGGAAACAACATCCAATATGAACAGAACTAGTTGCTCTTCTCAAGTAGTTCAGGAAATTTTCTACAGACGAAAGTTTGGAATCTCTGGTGTGTACAAACATAGAAAACTAATTCGTGTAGAGGATGTAATCAGTGTCTAGCTTGATAGTTCAGCATTTCGAATTGCAATATGTTAAGTAATATTTTAGGATGTTACAGTTTTTAACAATCGACAGTGGTGAAAGAGTTTTCAAGTATCTGATGCACTGGTCGATTGTTTTATTGGTCAGTTCAATCAAATGCACCTACCGACATCGCCCCATTTAGCAATTCACACCACAGTAGCGAAATACACCTTACAACGCGCAACATGAAGGGTAGTGTTGGTGGTAGTAGGAAAAAAGAAGGAAGGAAACAATTGAAGATAGAAACTACGTCTCTGATTAATATGAAAGAAGTCAACAAACGGTGAGTCCCCTTGGTCAATATACATAGCAGAAAGGTGTGAACTTCAAATCCACGGCATTACGGCGCAGTATAAGGTGACTCTGGTCACCGTGGTGTCATGTTTTCACATCGTTGCAATTTATGGATCTCGTCTACTGAGGCGAGTTACCCTTGTGATCAAACCAGCTGGTCCGGTTCACCTCCGTGATTTGTACATTATTATGATCTCGTTTCCAAAATACGCAATAAATCAGTGGGCGTCGTGAAGGACTACGACTTTCAACGTCATTCTTGGCCTCCACTCGTACAGCGGTTTGTTTGATACGCAGGGCGTGGCGGCTTTAGATCAGCAATTATAATTATCATGAATTCTAGGAAGCTGTGGAGGGATGTGACACAATAAAATGACAGATCAGAGGAGCGACGACACATGATTATACTGTTTCCGTTTGTAACCTCCCCCTCACTTATCGACCTTAATGACAGTGAAAAATTAAACCGCGTGTACCTAATGGAAATTTGGGAAAAGCAATCGTCACCGAAGTTAATCTGTCGGTAAAGAGGGAGGAAAGGGTTACATCTAAATGAAAGGAAAAATGCCAATGAGACTGGTGGAAATTAATTTTGAAAAGGGGTAAAGTTAATAAAGAAAGTAAATGTGCGGCCGTTACGTTAACAATTAACTAGCGGTAATTAGATATTTGAGATTTGGGGGAAATTACGGTCGCCAGTCCTATGGACAATTACTATAGTAACTGAAAAAGAAAGGTTATTACACATATAATTAGCACTAGAAGCGTGGCAACTGAAGGTTGACACGTGTAGTGTGAAAACTGAAAGTTTGTCAGAAGTAATAAATTTCGCTACACTCTGACTTAATTCAGCAAAAGAATTAACAAAACCGGAAAATTGAAAGTTAATTTAGTGACTGAAGTTAATAGTGAGCTTTCTTTCTGAAGCACATCGAAATTCAGTAAAATACTGTTAGTCTTGGACTACCTCAACAATCATTTCAAAAGCAACTTGAATCTACGCAATTTAGAAATAAGAGATTTAACTTTGAACTTGAATTAAATGATTCTGAACAACTAACAATAGTAAAATTTAGTATGTACCAAGCTGAGCTGCAGTCACAGGTAAGCTAAAATACGGTAACAAAACTCGCACTCTTAATTTGTGCTTGTGTAATCTAACTATTGTAGCCAGCTATGAATACTTAAATTGAACTTTGAGATTAAAGCAGTGAAATGGAATTATGCTGGCGTTTGAATTTCAACGACACTCGGGTTCATTTCGGAAAAGGAAGGGACCCTGCTTGGCAATGCAATTGGGACAATGAGCAACAAAGGTTCATGCTAAGTTGCTGTAATTTTGCGAGGCAAATGGAACAATTTGAAAAGCTGAGGTCTGCCATACAGTTCTGAAACTTTACGTGCTTTTAGTCTTCCTTGTCGGTTGATTGAAGGTTTGAAGCCGTCGATGGAGGAGGTGGCGACAGTCACTCATTGTCGGCCGTCGCTGTTGCAGAAGCTGGATGTTGGCGCGCCTTCTCGACACGGTCACCAGGCGAAACGGGCTCTTGATGTGCGCCAGCTAATGCTTCCCGTCCGCGACACCGTGTCAGAAACTACCATAGCAAGTCGAGCGCAATTACATGCTGCCCAACCCCGAAAGCGCGGCAACTCGCGGGAGCGTCACACATCACACCTGCTCCACTGCCCCACCCCAGCCAGACTCCTTCTGCCCGCGCTCCACGCGGCAGAGTTAACACTACCAAAGATCCTAAACACTTTGGTTCTCCACACGACCTATCGATGTATTCGTTCGATAGCATAGTTTTCCCTAGGCCAGACCCAGCGTGTAAATACAAATAATATTCACAAAACAAACCAACATAAATGCATATATATATATATATATATATATATATATATAAACAGTAAAACAATTACAATATATAAAGAGACAGAAATGTTATATCTTCAGGTGACAAAATAAGGAAAAATCTATAGTACAATAGATGGAAATAGAGGGATATGCATTTCTGGCGTTACACGTTTACATTGCACTTTCTCAAAACCTGTCTAATAACTGAAGTTAGTAGTTTAATTTTATCTTGCCATCATACCTGGATGTTAAATTTTTCTCGTCAACTTGACTTGCAGCTTCTATATTGTGAAGTGTGTGAAGTTTAACTATCATGTATGTCGTTAGAGGTTACATGCCGACGCCTACAGCAAGAGTTGACAAACGGTTATGTGAATACATCAGACTGCTGAGTTCTGTTCGAAACACCTATAAACGAAGTTTAAAATAACTGTTGCGGTGGGCAATTACTAATGGCTTTAAAGGAGAGAAAATTAATAGTAAGGGATCTCTAAGTCAGACTAAAGAAATTGAAATGGATGACGTTATGGTCTCTATAGCAAAAATGATCTGCTTATCTGCAGCAAACTCATTCTCCTCGTAGCACTCAGTTCTTTTTCAAACACACAAAAGTAAGTATGGGCGTAGTCATAAAGTTCTTCGAATAGTTCGCGGTGTGACCATGGAACTTGTTGTTAGCCCTTACGCACACATTCACACTTCAACAAGATACATTTTTCCAGACTTGGCGCAGATTTTAATTGCAGAAGAATTCGGCTGTTAAGAAAACGCTGAAAGGTCTCTGTTGGATTCCTTTCATGTTTAATTTCTTAAATCTGTTGCCATTTATGGAATAAATTCCTCTTCTAAATGTACTGTGGCGTTTCTGACTATCTGGGAGGAGACTGAGCAGTGGAACGTGTTACTTTTACACATAAACAAGAACGATCTGTCACACTACTACACTTTAAAGCACAGTTTATATGTAATTCTTATATGTAATTCATGTCACACAGTTTCATACGGAACCTACATCCGCTTTCTTTTATATACTGTATATGATAAGATACTGTCATCCCCCTTCCCTTTTGTGTGAGAGGATGAATGAGCATATGTATTTCTAGTTACATGCTTGAGGGTAGCAGACAAGGCTGTCTGCTAGAGAACAGTAGGACCAACGTCGGAACAGGTAGCTACGCTTCCTAAAAGCAAAGACGTTTCTATCCTTAGTATGGTCCTGTCCGTCCGTTGTCATGTTGGTATAGGAAGCTGCCCCTCTGGCCACTTCCGTTGGTCTTTGTGAGCCACCCTGCAGGAAGCACGCTGGGCGGTAGGACAGTGGCAGTCTGGCGGTGGCGAGCGTCTGAAGTAGTAAGATCTCCGGCTAAGCGCGTGTCTGCTAAGACCATAGGACAATGGATTTGTTAAGTTCAGCCTAACTGAAAATTTAATCATCTTTATCTCGGGTTTAGCTCTAAAATATCTAAGGTTATCTTAAATTGCAGCGTAGTGTAATTCTCGTGTGAAGTTCAGATTATTTTGGGGTAGTTGGTTTGTCATTACTTTGCGAGTAAAGTGGAACCACGTGTTGATCAGTAACTCTAACTAAGTTCATCAATCTTAAATGTGAATGCTTGTGTGATTATAACGTCTCGTCTGGACAATATTTTACAATATAGCAACTTTTCTTTATGCTTTTCTTTATGTTCAACCCACGTGGAGTGTACTTTGCAAGACCAGTACCACGTGCTTATATAACTGTTTGACCCATCAGGTTAATAGTAAGACGTTAGTAACCAGTTCAAGGTTTTGCTTTTGTCAATTGCTTTTCGATCTAATGTATTTTAATTATCAAAATTATTGTGGAGTTGTACGCTTGGTGTAAACCAAATTGACCACGTGGAGCATGTGGTGTAATCATCAAAGTAGCCCTCAGCTATTCTTTTTGCGAAGACTTCACAAAGAGTTAATATGAATTTAGTATACCAGTGTGTGGTAATTACATGACGGACAGGATTGTGGTATGAACGTAACTTCTTTGGGTATAAAAACTGAATCTGTTGGTTGTGGTTAATTTCTTCTTGCTTATGTTTCAATGTTCTTCGTGAGTTATTTTATGAATGCAGTGTCGTATGCAGTCTCCCAATCTTGGCTCCATATTTTATGTGTTCCGTAAGATTACAATCTCACATTTTTCAATCGTAAATAAGGCACCAGCTCAGTTATAACTCACGTATAATATGCTGAAATTTCAATGAACAATCTTAAAATAAATTTCCAAATATAAACTGATTTCTTTCTTTTTATTTAAATTCTCTTTATATATATATATATATACATATATATATATATATTACCGGTTTTGTATGACTATTAAAAGATTATCATTAATGTTAGTCTGCTTGGTAAACCTAGACTAAATATCTGATGAAACAGTTGCCCAGTAATCCACGGTTAACGTCCCCAGACAGATCACGGCTTTTAACCCACTTTCATTGTCAATTAGCACCGATCTCAGCATAGCAAAATTCGTGTAACAACATTACAACGCTCCACCTCGAAAGTCATCCCATTGTCGTCACGGAAATACGGAAATGCGTGTGATGCAATGGTCTCTTCGTCTGAGGAAAAAGGAAGAAGTCGCGGCTACCATGTCGGAAGAAGGTGGTGGGGGCAAGGAAAATTTAATAGCTCAAAGCAGCAGCATGTGTGGCAGTGCTCTCCTTAGAATGGATTGTGGTGCTGTTGTGGACCAAAAGCACCCACCTGGACAGCTTCCCGCACGCTTCGTCTTGACAGCCCCCCCCCCCCCTAACCTCATCAGGAGCTATCGATAGTATTCTACTGTGATGGACTCACTCTCAGAAGTCTAATTTATTAGCACCACACCATGGAACTTCCCAAAACACACAGCTTGACCTTCCGAGGACGATTGGACATCGACTAGCATTCGGGAGGATGACGGTTCAATCCCGCCTCCGGCTATCCTGGTGTAGGTTTTCCGTGAGTTCCCTTAATCACGCCAAGCAAATGCCGGGATGGTTCCTTCGAAGGGGCACGGCCGATTTCCTTCTGCTTCCTTCCCTAATCCGATGAGACCGATGACCTCGCTGTCTGGTCTCCTCCGTCCAAACAACCCCAACCCAACGGTTGGACATAGGAGTTATTCAACCATGGAAACCATGGACGGTAGGTGGCTAAAGATGTTATCTGGACTGGCATGACACAACTGCAACATTTCCCCTGCTGCCTTGGTTTGCCGAGCCTTTTGATTGGGCATGAGCAGTCACAGAACATTGGTGAGCTGCGACCTCTGTCATGTTCAAAACGTCGTGCAAGATGTTGATAACTGATCCACTGATCCATGACTTTCTCACTCTTTCCGCTACTTCGGCCTTCCAGCACCAAGACCTAGACTGCTTTTGCAATTCTCGGCTATTCTCACGGAGGCGGAATGCCACTTTGACCTCCATAATTCAGACTTGTTCGACGACACTGAAACTGTCTGCACCACCCGACCACTGAGTCATGGGATGGTGAATTGTTGTAGCACACTTCCACCAACTCAGCATGAATTGCTCTAATGTTGTTCCCCGTCAAATATAGGAATCGAATTACAGCACATTTTGTTTTAATCCTAATCACAATAAGTGTGTAATAATGCAGCTGAAGTGGCTTTGACTAATCATTAGCATATTTTTTTTTTGGCTCCGTTAGCTGGCCGGCCTCTGTGGCCGAGAGGTTCTAGGCGCTTCAGTCTCGAACCGCGCGACCGCTACGGTCGCAGCTCCGAATCCTGCCTCGGGCATGGATGTGTGTGATGTCCTTAGGTTAGTTAGGTTGAAGTAGTTCTAAGTTCTAGGGGACTGATGACCTCAGATGTTAAGTCCCACAGTGCTCAGAGCCATTTGAACCAGCCAAATGTACAGTAGCATGTAGTAAACATAGCATCACATTAACACTGCATCAGCCTGAGCGTTTCTCAGGGTTCCGACATGAATCTTGGATACGAAATACATTTTTTAAACTTCACTTCTATTTCATGTGCAACTTGCATCCTAGCCGGTATAAAACTATTGCGAGCTATAATGAGATAGCGCCGAGCGTCTCTAAGAGCTCTCTAAATGCCTCGCCACACCTCATCTGGCAACTGGCTCGCAGCTACAGTGGCAGCAGCTTTCCTGGCCGAATGCAGATCAACGAAATTGTTGCATGCGAGCCAGCAGAGCAGACAGGCGTTAAAATTATGCAGAAAGTTCCCGCTGTCCAGCGGTTTCTGGAAACGAGCTCGCCGAGTTGTGAAACCCACTTCACGACTTTTCTGTGCCGTTCTCCTGCGTTTACGGACGAGGTGCAGAAAATACGAAGTCGATGTTATCGCGAACCCGCGCAGCGTGCTGACCCGTTTCACATACCTGTCAAAACAGTCAGGGTATGCGCCACGACATCTCGCGGTGAAAGTATTGTGCTTCGGACGGCTTGTTGGAGGACAACTGATTAGTACCACTATAGAGAGTTGACTGGAAACTTATCAGAGAATGTGAATCTCTAACAAGGGCACCCTCCATACTGTAAATCATGGATTTTGATGGGGTTCAAATATGTTGAAGAAGCACTTACCCTGAGTATCTGGCTATCCGGGTTTTTAGCGATGGGCCTTGGTTTTCGAGAAAATCGGTTTTGAAGTTCATTGCGCACTTTATATACCCGTAACATTACATATATTCCGAGCAAGTCAGCGTAGCGCTCCGGTAAAGGTCCACGGCTACCGCGCTGGAGGTACCGTGTTCGAATCCTGTTTGCGGAGTAGATTTTCGGCGTATTTAATGAGTTTTGTGATTTCGCCTTTTGATTCTTCGTTCAACCTCTCTACTTGTGGATCTTCTTCTGGCTGCACTACTACAGAAACACTTGGTTCTTCCATTTCACAGAATTTTTCTAACACACGGCACTAGAGAAGCTTTGCGAGCAACTGACGCTGTAGTTTGATGCCAACGTAAAGGAATGCAACTCGCATCCTCATTGGCCGCAACTAGGAACTGGGGTTCCCGTTACAGCTAACGGTACTCGTGGAAGAGGGGGACGATATGAGCGGAGATCGATTTCAGGAAATATAAGAAGCGACCGTTGTACGTACATTTCGAACTCCAACTGCGCACCACAAACAGAATGAATATTTGAAAAAAAAATTAATAACTGAATATATCTTTATAATTTCGCACACCTTACACTGTTTGTTGATATTCTTTGAAATAAAATTGAAAGATTTGGTAGATTTTGAAGAAAAAAAGTACATGAGAAGGATTCGAAAACGGCACCTCCAGCGCGGGAGCCGTGAAACTTTACCGCTGCGCTACGCTGACTTGCTCGTAATATATGTACTGTTACGGATATACAACGTACGCAATGAACTTCAGAGTCGATTTTCTCAAAAAGCAAGGCCCGTCGCCAGAAACTCGGATAGTCAGGTACTCGGGGTAAGTGCCTCTACAACATTGAAGCGCATAAAAATCCGTGATTGACGGTATGGAGGGTCTTCTTGTAAGTGTTTGCACAGTAGGTAACGTGCGCGTATGAAGTACAGGAGAAACATAAAAGTTGGTGCTAAAGTACACTCTAGAATTTGCAAATAATGTAAATATTTACGTAACCTAAAACAAAAGTATCTCAAAACAAAATATATTTTACTAAACGGTTAACCGGGGCACGTCACCCGAACGCAGTTACGGGTTGCCTCTCTAATGTGTTCCAGGAGCAACAACAGTTTGTTTTCCAGTATTTCATACAATTCTTAACCGAATTTTAAAAAAATAAAATGCTGTCCTAATCTGGTCAGTAAAAGATATAGTATTATGCTAAAGGTTTAACACAGCAAGACAGAAACAGTGTATATGTCATGACACGCAAATTACCCAGACTTCAGTCATCAATTATTCGACAGTGAGCGACTTCCAATAAACTTTACACATAATTTCAAAGCTTTACAAAACTAACTCGCAAGGACCTCCAAACGATGAAAGGAAAAAAGAAGTTTATCGCATACTGTATTTTCGGAGTTCATGCAGTAAAATTTCAGTATCAGGTATTATGTATTACTTTATTATTTCTTTACTACTAATTATTTGCAACGTACCGGGTGTCTGGGAAGTCTTTCCCTGATTATATTCGTAAGGCATAAAATATGACATAGACAAACACTTTTTATCTTGAATTGCATGTGGCATATTGAACTCTTTGTGTAACAATATACTTACTGTTAATTTTTGTTTGTTACAGGACCCAGTGACAGGGAATTGGACACAATTGCAAGCAACACGTACTCAAACCGAGAGAAAGTCCAATATGTCTCCTGACATCGCGAGACACAGTCACCGAAAACAGTTGAGAGGAAATTCCAGACGGCATTCCAATGACAGCCACCAGACGGTAAAAGCATCAATATGTGGTATGCAAAGTCTAAGGAAACAGGCAGTGTCCGTGTTCTCCTTACAAAATCCATGCCTCATCCAAGAGCGCAGACAATTCAGGCAGTGAGAGATGCCTTCGTGAAAAGTCCTTAGAAGTCCTAAGAAGCCCCCAGAGCCTCACGTGCGTTGCATATTCCAAAGACATCAGTGCACCGCATCCTAGAACAACGACTTCTTTTCCGTGCGTACGAAGTCCAGCCAACGGATTACGGTGATGGTTATGACTTTGCTGTTGCCAAGTAGGATGAGACTGAGGAAGATTATGATGGTCTGAAACTTGTCCTTTTCTCAGATGAGGCCACGTTTCATTTTAACGGTGCTGTCTACAGGCACAGTGCTATAACCTGGGGGTCTAGCAATCCCTATGCTGTTTGAGGCCGTTAGAGACAGCCCTTACTTAGCTGAACGTGTGGTGCGGGCTTATGCACAATAAAATCATAGGACCTTTCCTCTTCACTCAACGAACAATCACAGTTAATACCTGTCTGGATGCATAACAGTCAGCCGCGCGGAGTGGCCGCACGGTTTGAGGCGTCATGCCACGGATTGCGCGGCATCTCCCGCCGCAGGTTCGAGTACCTCCCTCGGGCATGGGTTGTGTGTTGTTCTTAGCGTAAGTTAGTTTAAGTAGGGTGTAAGTCTAGATACCGATGACCTCAGCAGTTTGGTCCCTTAGGAATTCACACACATTTGAACATATTTGTTGTGCCACTGATTCTGGATATTTCGGACTTAACTTTCCAGCAAGCGTGCCCCACCTAGTTGGGGGTTACATGTTCGTGCCTATTTGGATACATTCCCGGGAAGATGCATAAGGTGTCGTAGTCCCACCAAACGGCCGCTGGGTTCACGAGACATAACACCACTGGATTTCTGCCTTTGGGGTATTGTCAGGAACTAGTTTTACCTGACACCAGTGAATGACACAGCAGCGCTACGCCACAGAATTACTGACGTCGTAACATCCATCCCTAACGAAATATTGACCAGACATCAACTGGAATATCGCATTGATTCCTTAGGGCAACGAAAGGAGCCACATCGAAACTTATTAAACGTATGTGTATATGCAAAAACTTGAATATGTTACCTGCACTTCAAGATAAAAGATGTGTGCCAATGTGTGATATTTTGTGCCTGATGCATGTTTGTAATCAGGGTAAGACTTATGGGACTTCCTATCTTTTGCAGACAGTATTCTTATATACACTATGTGATCAAAAGTATCCGGACACCCGCAAAAAATACGTTTTTCATGTTAGGTACTTTTTGCTGCGACATACTGCCAGGTACTCCTTATCAGCGACCTCAATAGTCATCAGACGTCGTGAGAGAGCAGACTGGGGCACTCCGCGGAACTCACGGCCTTCGAACGTGGTCAGGTGATTGGGCGTCACTTGCGTCATACGTCTCTACGCGAGATTTTCACACTCCGAAACATCTCTATGTCCACTGTTTCCGATGTGACAGTGAAGTGGAAAAGTGAAGGGACACGTACATCACAAAAGCGTACGGGCCGACCTCGTCTATTGACTGACAGAGACCGCTGAAAGTTGAAGGTCGTAATGTGTAATAGGCACACATCTATCCAGACCATCATACAGGAATTCCAAAATGCATCAGGATCCACTGCAAGTACTATGACAGTTAGGCGGGAGGTGAGAAAACTCTGATTTCATGCTTGAGCGGCTGCTCATAAGCCACACACGACACCGGTGAATGCCAATCGACGCCTCGCTCTGTAGATTGAATGGATAGTTCAACAGTAGGATTATCACGATTTCCCACCTTATGGTTCTATGTTAGCGCATTTAAAGACAGCGATTCCGTTGCGTAATTTACAATCAACGCGGAGTCTTGGTGGAGTGTAAACATCACTACACTCATTTAGACGAGTGGTGGATAATGGGAGTATTGTTACGGCATTAGGGCTTTGGAGGTTATTGATACTCAGTCCTACACGTAAGATCAACTACAAGGCTCTCCCTCGCTAACGAGAGTAATCGACCCAGGATAATTAATCCGACGAGGGGAACAGATGCGGCTCTGGTTCTCCCTATCTCACTGTCTAATGAAGGACGGAATGGAGATTTGGGTTTAATGTCCATTCGACAAGGTCATTAGTGATGGAGCACAAGCTTGGGTAAGGGGAAAAGTAACGAAGGAATTCGCTATGTCCTTTCTAACGGAACAATCCTGGGATTTATGTTAACCAGTTCAGGGGAGCCATCGGAAAACTAAGTCGATGATCTGAGATGGACCTGAACCTCCGTCCTCTCGAGCGAAAGTACATCTGCAGAGCCAATGCGTAGTTCAAGGCCTCATTTCACATGTCAAATAAACCAAACTCTGACACGACAGTTGTGAAGATGAAAAAAGCCATTGGGAAAGGGCAGTATTAATAGAGTGAAGACGAGTCTTTCAGAGCTAAACAGATAATCGGAGCGACGCTAGCGACGGCAATGAAACGAGTGATTACGAGTAACGCTTGTTCTTCGTAGAAACTAGGTACCGGGGCTGGAGCAATAAAACTACGTTAGTATCCAGCACTCGCACTTTCTCTTGGGGGTGGAAGAAGTAAATTCCGCCTCGCAGACAGAATGTGACGACATTAGGCTCAGTGAAACTGGGAGACAGTTCCGACTCCAACATGGAGCGAAAAAATTCGTACAGAGAGTCTATGAAGGAGGAAGTGACACTCGCGACCTAACGAATGCATAGGTACGGCGTTATTCAGAAGGCTGCACACAAATTTAAGGACCTGACTAACTTAAACATGAACTCCGTCCACAGGCCCTGGAAAGGCCCATCGGTAACGACCCACCGCCGTGCCACCCTCTGACAATAGCGCCATTAGACGCGGTATGGAGGAGCGTGGGGTCAGAACTTCGCTATATCTGCCGTTGTCAGTTTTCGTTACCTGTAACCGCTACTACTCGCTCACGTAGCTTCTCATTTGGCATCACGAGGCTGAGTGTACTCCTTTCCAATATTCCCAACAAGGAAAAATTCCTGCCAGTACTGGGAATCGAACCCGGGTCCTGTGCATGGCAGACAGCCGCGCTAACTTCTCAGTTACGGAGGCGGAGGGAGGAGCTGAGAGAAGAGTCGAAATATGACTATGGAACATAGTCTTATCTAGACGTATCAGAGTTCCCGATGTCACTCCAAATGCACACGCACCACACCATTACAGAGCCTCCACCAGCTTCAACAGTCCCCTGCTGACTTGGAAGTTTGTGGTAAGGTCTTATGGGACCAGACTGCTGAGGTCATCGGTCCCTAAGCTTACACACTACTTAATGTAACAAACTGATTTACGCTAAGGACAGCACACACACCCATGCCCGAGGGAGGACTCAAACCTCCGACAGGGGGAGCCGCGAGGACCGTGTCATGGCGCCTGAGACCGCTCAGCTACACAGCGCGGCCTGCTGACATGCAGGGTCCATGGATTCGTGAGGTTGTCTCGATACCCATAAAAGTCCATCCGCTCGATTCAATTCGAAACGAGACTAGTCCGACCAGGCAACATGTTTCCGGTCATCAACAGTCCAATGTCGGTGTTGACGGGCCCAGGCGAGGGGTAGAGGTTTGTGTCGTGCAGTCATCAAGGGTTCACTAGTGGGTCTTCGGCTCCGAAAGCCCACATCGATGATGTTTCGTTGAACGGTTCAGACGCTGACACTCATTGACGGCCCAGCATTGAAAAGCAGTTTGCGGACGGGTTGCACTTCTGTCACGCTGAACGATCCTCTTCAGTTGTCGGTGGTCCCGTTCTCGCAGGATCTTTTTCCGGCCACAGCGATGTTGATTTGATGTTTTACCGGATTCCTGCTATTCACGGTACTCTCGTAAAATGGTCGTACGGGAAAATCTCCACAACATCGCTACCTCGGAGATTCTGTCCCCCATCGGTCGTCCGCCGACTGTTTCACCACGTAAAAACGCACTTGAATCTTGATAACCTGCCATTGTAGCAGAAGTAACCGATCTAACAATTGCGCTAGTCACTTCTTGTGTTATATAGGCGATGCCGACAGCATCGCTGTATTCTGCCTGTGTACATATCTCCGTATTTCAATACGCCTGTCTAGTCTATACCAGATTTTTCTTTTTTTGGCATTTCAGTGTATATCGATACAAAATTAGTTTTAGTTCTCGAAAACAATATAGCTACTGGTGCACTACAGTACTGTTTAATCGTAACGTTGGCTGCGACCATAGAATAAACACCACCGGCTGGCATTGTTCTAACTTCTGTCGCCTGAAGACTAGGGGGTCAAGTGGCCAAGGAGGGAGCACATACTCTGCTCCTTCGCCAGTGAGTTGCTTGGATGACGTCACGTGGTGCACAGACAGCCAGGGGGGAAGGCCCAGCCCTGCCAGCGTCAGCAGCGGCACTCCGGCCAACCAGGATGCGATTCTACAGTCGCTCCAGCGAGACTTTCGCATGCGACGCTGCGCGTGTACCTGTAGACAGGGCCCCACACTCCGTTCCATGTATCTTCTCTGCGAGCAGAGTGGAACACGCCGTCGTCTGCGAGGCGAGTCTCGCACAAGATGCAAACAACACTCACCCGTACGTGCAGTGCACGAGCTCTAAGGTCGTGGGAAAGAACACTGACTCCCCGCACAATCGAACAAACAAATCTGCCAGTGCATTTACACACTGAAGTGTATGTAGTCACGGCGAATAACGTAATCTGAAGACCTCGCCCAGCTGGCAACAGTATAAAATTTCGTAACCACTATCAAAATACAAACTACGTGGTTGTCGCTAAATTTGTGACTGTTTTGACGAACGTTGTGTATTTTTTCTGTACTTTCGTTGTATCAGGTCACGTACAACCAGGTACAGTTCTTCCCACTCGTTACTATCGGAAAGCAACTACTATACCCCCCTCTCTTTATCTCTTCCCCCCCTCCCCGCACCCCCCCCCCCTCCTCTTTCCAATAAGAAGTTAGTGCTCCAACTCGAGATGCGTCAATCTCAACGCAACTTTACATGCAGACGTGCCTCATTAAATGATTGTCACGCATTACTGAAACGTATTGCGAGCTTGTACAAGGATAAAGGAAAAAAACTTGTCACTATTATTTGATTATTGTGTAGCAGATACGAGATATTTGATGAATGAGTTAAATCGAATAGTAACGTTGCATTCCGAATACTTTCTTTTTTATTGACCAGATATTGCTTAATTCACACTTCAGGAGAGTTACCTACATACAAGTGAATCAATGACATCATTAGAAAAACTGTAGGAGAAATATTCCTGTTATTACAGTACATGACCATTTGTAACTACAAGCAACATATTCAACTCATTCCCACCTCATACATGCTTACAGTGTCACAACGAGAGAAAAAGAGAGGAGAGGGAGGGAGAGAGGGAGACTAAAAAATAAAAACCAATAAAATTTAGGCCTCAAAGGTACGTATTAGACATCACTGTAATCGCTACAACTGTGGTTACAGCAACTTTTTTGTTTCAGTTTAATTATGATTAATTTTACGAAGTCCAGTGTTCGATGCAGCAGAGATTTCTATATTTCTTGGAGGAAACTTGCTATTAGGTAATTCCTAATGATAGTGCTCTGATCTATTAAGAATTTGTATTCGCGCGCAAGTTAACAGTGGGAAAATGTAGTGAAAATAAGGATTCCTCTGCCAACAGGACACTTTTAGCGCGTAACATACAGAGGGGTCCAAAAAATGTATCCACTGTTTAAAAGTCCATAACTGGCAAAGCAATTAACGGAGTGGTCTCATCTTTGGTAGTGCAATAGTTTGTAGTTCCAGCAATCGCCACACAAGCTTTGTTTTGTGTTGTTTTGTTTTGTCAGATGACAGTCGTCAGATAGTCCGTGTTTTGTTCTTAGTTGCACCTAGTTACTCGAGTAAACATGGCTGGCGCAAGGCTTACTTTCGATGAAAGGAAGTCAGTTTTGAAGTGGTATTTTAAGTACTAAAACATTAATGAGGTTCAACGGCAATGGCGAAATGAGTATCAAACAGAGTCACCGACACGTTTAACGATTCGTCGCATTCGAGACAAATTTGAAGCCGAAGACTGTGTTAAAGATGTAGACAAACAACGATCTGGACGACCTGTAACAGTAAAAAGTCCAGCTAACTCCCGTCGTGTGTTACAACAATTCACTCGCTCACCACAGAAGTCTGTGAGACAGTGTGCCCGTGAAACTGGAGTGAGTTGATCAAGTGTTCGGCGAATTTTGAAGACAACAAAGTGGAAGTGCTACATCACACGACTGCTACACGCAATGAACGAGGACGACCCAGATCGTTGAATGGAGTACTGCGAGTGGTTTACTAACATGGTGCGCAACGATGAAGAGTTTGCAGAGATGACTGTGTGGTCGGATGTGGCACAGTACAAACCCGATGGTACAGTAAATCGCCACAATTGCATCTACTGGGTCGCCGAAAATCCGAACGTCGATGTAGACAAAGCCGTGAATTTGCCAGGAGTAAATGTGTGGTGTGGGGTGTCTTACCGGGGCTTGATTGGGCCATTCTTCTTTGACGGCACAGTTACCGGTGAGGTGTACCTTCAGAAGCTTCAGACGTCCATTTTACCTGCCGTCCGAGACTTTTATGGAGATGGAAGAGTTTACTTTCAACAAGATGGTGCCCCTGCCCACTACTAAAATCGTGTTAGGGCGTATCTCGACGAAAATCTACCAGGAAGATGGATAGGCCGTAGAGGTGCTCTGGAGTATCCTCCCCGTTCCCCAGACCCAACTCCTCTCGACTTTTACCTGTGGGGAACACTAAAGGACGTCGTTTATCGACAAAAGCCACACACACTGGATGAACTTCGAGAATCCATCGTACATTCATGTGCAAATATCCAACTGAACACGTTGCAGTCAGTAGTTCGTGCTGCAGTTCGGCGGCATCGTTTGTGTGTGGACGTTAATGGTGACCATTTCGAACACCTATAGTGATATCTTTAAGTTGGACTTTAAGCTACACTTTCATAAAAAATAAGACAACTCTTACAATTAGTTTGCAAGTTATGGACTTCTAAACAGTGGATACATTTTTTTTGGACCCCTCTATAGTAGAGATCTCCACCATCTACAGGATTCTCACTACATCAGAGAGAGAGTCCAACACTCCGATCCTAACGGATGTACAGTGTGTTAAGTGCGCTCCAACCTCATTCGTATAATTGCCGTCACGTATTCCATCGAAAATTTTTTTTCATGCTGCGACATCGTTTATCTATTTCCTGGTGTGTTTTGTTCCTTGGAATGTGGAGAAAGTCGGAAGGAAGCTAAGTAGCGGTTTCCCTTCTTTAATACCAATACTATTTCTTGATACGCTATCTTCCAATTCGTTGTGTCAAATAGATGAACATTACCTTCACCACATTAAATGAACATTGTCACATTCGTATTCGGCTTTCATGTTTAACTGCACCACTGCTTCGCGTGTTGTAACTGCTCCAAAGCACGTCTAGCGACAATACGAATTAGTGTTTTGAATTCCCATGGGATGCTAAACGTAATTACATGTTTCTTTCTCGACAATTAAGTCTGCAATATAAACACCAACAACTTGAGGGATATGCCGCGGAGATTGAGCCAGGTTTATGAGGACAACATCTTACGCTGAAAACCCAAATGACGTTGTCAACCGTAACGTGAACCAGTCTTCGCCAGTACGAATCCAGTTTTACAGCACTCTAACCGTAGGTACGAGTTGGACGAAACATACAGCTTTCGAATGCGACTCACGGCTCAGCGTCGGCGTCACCTGTTACGTCACGCCTCTTGGAAGACTGCACAAGTCCAGCACTCACTACCGTGGGACCTAGTTTAAACAGCAAGTGTTTCCACAGAAAGTCTGTGGCGACGTGCCCAGTATTCTGCACCGAGGAGCGGCGCGACGGCCTGTTAGCTCGCGGAGGATTTACGTGAGCCCGCCTGCACACGCGCATGCGCGCTGCACTCGCTGGACACAGGCCCGGCTGCGGCTGTCAGAATGATTGGTGGCCGGCGCCGGCAACACGCCCACACCTGTCAGCTAGCCCGCGACCGCGCCGCTTTACTGCGTCGAGGTGTCTGCGAGCGGCAGCGGGCTCCTCCGCTGACAGTGAGCGTCCGAGTCCGCTCGCCGCAGAAGTAACTACGCCAGAAATTCTTCCAAGGACAGTCACAGCACATTACGGACGTACTACCAAGGGTATTTGTTTTTCAACCTTCTCTCGGTCGCGAAATTAAAGCCCCAGTGAAATTCCGACGTAGCTCAACGCAGACGTGTTGCGCAGTGTTTCTCGTGGGGCTGCTGATAAGACATCAATTTATCGATTTTTTTTTCCAAATGATATCGTATACATGTGCAGTACTTCTCCCGATATATCGATATAAATATAGCATATCGAGTGCTAATATTTCTATTTTATATTATATTTTTTCACAGTTTTCGGTAAGTACTTAGAGCTGTTCTTTTGAAATTCTTGTAGAACATAATTTACTTTCACTGCGTGAAGGTGTCTTACTAATTTTTGACCTCTTATGAAGTCCAATCTTTGTCTTTGACTGTGTGAAGCAAGTATATGTGGCACAGAAGAAGTAGTCCAATTCCACTGGGGAGGTGGCGGTGTGAATGGAATAATAGCAAGATATTCGATATGAAGAAATACCATACCAGTTGCGTAAAAAAACAATTTTTAACGCGACTAATGTTGCTGGAAATGATAAACTGCAACATTTAGCTTCACCTCGAAATTCTGAGACTACAACTGCTAGGTCGCTGGCGTTGGCAGAAATGAAGAAAAAAATAGGGAAGTGTTCAGACAAATCCGATATGTGACGAAACCGAACGACAGACCCATCGGACATCTTTCACTGAGCCACTTACTTGCAGCTACCATTGTTAGCAAAGTGGTTATCGCCAAGCGTGAATGTTCATCTTTTGCTTTAAATTCTTGCTCTAAGTGGGGTAGGCAGGCTGCTAGTTTGTTGATGCACAGAAAACCTAATTATCAATCAATACTTAAATATACAGCTCTAAAACGGGCAGTATATTTATAATGGGTAGCCGATATTTTTAGACACATTTCCTTCGATATAATGATACATCGGTATTTTTCTCGATATATCGACATGTGATTAGATATCTTTTTAAATATCGATACTTAAGATCCACTATGTGTTTAAGAATATCAGCAGTCCTCGTTTCTAGTATGCCCTTCGACCGACTTAGTTTACAGCAGCGTTTCAGCGTAGACTAAGGTAGATTTCCTGGTAGCTTCCGTCAGTTAACGTCGTAATTCCGTTACCTGCACGTTAGGTGTGTTGTATACCTATCTGGCATTACCAGATTTCGATCGCTTTTTTTTTGCGTATGCGATTTGTCTCGTACTAAGGCCCCCTATAAAACTTAAGTTGTGAACAGTTTAGTAGCTGAGTGAGGATGTATAAGGAGCCGCGTAAGGTACGGACCATTTTTGTTCTGTATAGTTACCCTCCAGTCTGTTACTGTATTTATACCAAAACTGAAATCGTGAAAGTTTAATTCTGATTTTATTCGAAAATTGTTTATCTGTAACGTGAAACGGACGAATGTTGTAGTAAAAATGGAATGAATACATATTAGAAAAGGCTATTTTCTAAAAAAAAAAGGGGGGGTTGGGGGAAGTAAGGCGAAGAAAAAAAAACAACGCAGAACAGAAACACAGCAAACATTGCTTCAGTACTTTCACAACCTCATATAAAAGATGTTTCTGTTATTCATAAACACCTTTCACACTTATCAATAACAACAGGAAACTCATCTACATTCAACTACATTTATACTCCGCACGCTACCCAACGGTGTGTGGCGGAGGGCACTTTACGTGCTACTGTCATTAGCCCCCTTTCCTGTTCCAGTCGCGTATGGTTCGCGGGAAGAACAACTGCCGGAAAGCCTTCGTGCGCGCTCGAATCTCTCTAATTTTACATTCGTGATCTCCTCGGGAGGTGTAAGAAGGGGGAAGCAATATATTCGATACCTCATCCAGAAACGCACCCTCTCGAAACCTGGACAGCAAGCTACACCGCGATGCAGAGCGCCTCTCTTGCAGAGTCTGCCACTTGAGTTTGTTAAACATCTCCGTAACACTATCACGCTTACCAAATAACCCTGTGACGAAACGCGCCGCTCTTCTTTGGATCTTCTCTATCTTCTCTGTCGACCCGACCTGGTACGGATCCCACACTGATGAGCACTAAGTATAGGTCGAACGAGTGTTTTGTGAACCACCTCCTTTGTTGATGGACTAAAAAAAAAAAATGGTTCAAATGGATCTGAGCACTATGGGACTTAACTTCTGAGGTCGTGAGTCCCCTAGAACTTAGAACTACGTAAACCTAACTAACCTAAGGACATCACACACATACATGCCCGAGGCAGGATTTGAACCTGCGACCGTAGCGGTCGCGCTGTTCCAGACTGTAGTGTCTAGAACCGCTCGGCCACTCTGGCCGGCCGATGGACTACATTTTCTAAGGACTCTCCCAATGAATCTCAATCTGGCACCCGCCTTACCAACAATTAATTTTATATGATCATTCCACTTCAAATCGTTCCGTACGCATATTCCCAGATATTTTACAGAAGTAACTGCTACCATTGTTTGTTCCGCTATCATATAATCATACAATAAAGGAACCTTCTTTCTATGCATTCGCAATACATTACATTTGTCTATGTTAAGGGTCAGTTGCCACTCGCTGCACCAAGTGCCTATCCGCTGCACATCTTCCTGCAATTCGCTACAATTTTCTAATGCTGCAACTTCTCTGTATACTACAGCATCATCCGCGAAAAGCCGCATGGAACTTCCGACACTATCTACTAGGTCATTTATATATATTGTGAAAATGAATGGTCCCATAACACTCCCCTGTGGCACGCCAGAGGTTACTTTAACGTCTGTAGACGTCTCTCCATTGAGAAGAACATGCTGTTTTCTGTTTGCTAAAAACTCTTCAATCCAGCCATACAGCTGGTCTGATATTCCGTAGGCTCTTACTTTGTTTATCATGCGACAGTGCGGAACTGTATCGAACGCCTTCCGGAAGTCAAGGAAAATGGCATCTACGTGGGAGCCTGTATCTAATATTTTCTGGGTCTCATGAACAAATAAAGCGCGTTGGGTCTCACGTGATCGCTGTTTTCGGAATCCATATTGATTCCTACAGAGTAGATTCTGGGTTTCTAGAAATGGCATTGATCACGACGAAGAACAACGTTCTATTTAGTACATAATAATAATAATAATAATAATAATAATAATAATAATGATAATAATAATTATTATTATTATCATTATTATTATTATTTAGATATATTTACGTTTGTAACAGCCACGGTTAAGCCTAACCTAAAACGTTCGCATAAAAAAAGCGCACGTTCTGTTAATCAGTTTTCAGTATGTTAGTTCCTAACTTATTCCCAAATGGACTCGAATATTGACATTACATCGGTAGAAAAAAAACCTGTGCGATGTCAGAGCAGAGTGTTCCCTGACAGAGCTTCCGCACACTCGGACGGCACCCAGTAAATTACGCAGGCCAGCCGGGAAGCGGTTTTCCCAGACCCTGCAGCGAGCGACAGCTGAATACAGGCCGATGCGCCGGCAGCTCATGTCCCGGACGCAGTGCGTCACCTGGGCCAAATATATCACTTGGTAGGATGCGCGCCCAGGAGAGGGTCGCGTATTTCACTGTCGTCGAGGCAGTCCATCTCTTCAGCAGGTGATATAGTGTTCCGCCACTAACGCGGCTCCTTCTTTCCTGCAACTATATCTATTTAATGTGCTATTCACGTATAGTACCGGTTTTCGATATTCATGTTTCCCCCCTTACTTGTGAAACCATCATAACTAGGGTGATATTTACCTTTTAGCAAATATTAAGCAAGCGAATATAAAGAGGACATTGTTGTAACCATTTCACAAATTCAAGTCGTGCCGAGTCTGCCGATAGCATTCTTATTCTCGTGGTACAATACAAACATTACCGACTCGGTTGAAGGGAATTATTTCACATTATGGGAGGAAGTGTGAACAATACCGAGGACACCATATTCAGAATCGATACAAGAGTTGGTCTACTGCCATGCTGATCATTCCAGTGTCTCGTAAGAGCGCCCCTGAAATCAGGACAACGATGTCTTCCTCTTTCGGGAAATGGATCTGTGGTAAGTTACCAGTTTTTCTGGCATATACACCCTACGTCTCACTATCCGAACCCCCTTACGTAATGAGGAACTGACCGCTAAGGCGTCACGAGAGGCGGACCCGCCAGTATAAAATGAGGCGGGGAGTGTTTTGTTGTCAGTAGAGAAGCAGAAACAGCAGAATGGGTCGGGCAGACGATCTGTAAGGTTGCCCAAGTCGGCTCTTGGTGAGGTAACTGGAAGTGCTAAGGAACAGCTGCAGATAATCCGTGACCAGGCACAAATGGCTTCAAATGGCTCTGAGAATTATGGGACTCAACATCTGAGGTCATCAGTCCCCTAGAACTTAGAACTACTTAAACCTAACTAACCTAAGGACATCACACACATCCATGCACGAGGCAGGATTCGAACCTGCGACCGTAGCAGTACTGACAGACAAGGACCGTCGAGTACTTCAGAGGAAGGCTGTAAAAAATGGCATGAAATCAGTGGAAGGAATCACTTGTGAGTTCCAAATTCCCACCAGCAGTTCAGCTAGCGTAGGGAGTTAGGAGAACTGGTCGAGCAGCTCCTCCTAAGTCACGCGTTTCTGTAGCCAGTGCTAAGCGACGCTTGATGTGATGTAATGAGTGGTGTACTGGACAATGGATGACTGGAAACGAGTGAATTTGGGTGATCAATCACACTATACTCTGTGGCAATCCCATGGAAGGTTTTGGGTTTGCCATATGCTTGGAGAACGTTACCTGCCATCATATGTAGTGCCTGTAGTGAAAACGGAGGAGGTGGTGCGACGATATGAGGGTGGTTTTCGTGGTTAGCGCGTGGTCTCACCTACTGCGTTTAAGAAAATGCTAAACGCGGTACGGTATGAACACATGTAACAGTACTCTGTGCTGCGTGCAGCACAGGAACAGTTCAAGGACGACGATAGTACAAGCATCATAACGCACCCTGATGTAAAACAGTATCTTTGAGGGAGTGGTTTGTGGTCAGTAATATTCCTGAAACGAAATTCCTCGTCTAGAGCCCCGATCTGAACCAATACAACTGCTTTATAATGATCATACAATGTAGGCTTTCACGGCCGGTTTTGTCTACATTTAAATTTTCCGGGCTGATGGGCAGTGGTCGATGTACGAAACTCTCCCCTGACGTTTCGTCTCCTACTGCGGGAGACATTCTCCGAGGTAAAGCCGCGATCTGCAAGGAGAACTCGAGAAAGCGCTGATTATATAGGCAGTGCGGAGGGCGCCACTGTCCATCACGTGGCGTCGGCTATGAGACAGTCTCTGGTAATGCCAACATTCTCTACTGAAAGTAATCTATCGTCACGCTTCCAATGCAACGCTGACATCCAAATTTTATCCCGTTTAGCACCTTCCTTTCTCCTGTTAAAATTATTACGGTGTTAATCTCGATAGCCTCTCTATACATGGGCGCATAATAATGCAAAGTTTTAGATATAACACTGGTCTCGCTGAATTTTATTTCACGGTTATCTTCCAGGTAAACGTGTTCTACGGTCGATTTATCCACGTGACCGAGATGCAACTCCTCTTACGCTCAACAAGCCGTGTGTTAACACTTCTCTTTGTCGTATCGATATTAACTTTTTCACAACTACGAGCAATTTCATATACCCCCTGTGTAGCCAAAGGATGTCGTGCATCTCTTGAAGATCTTAAATATTCTTTTATTTTCCTGGTCGGTCTGAAAATAGTTTCTACACCATATTTGCTTAACACTTTCCCAATGCAATCTGTGACCTCACTAATGAACGGAAGAAAAACCTTGCTCCTGATTCTCGACCTAGAGCGAAGTGCTCCATCTATCTCCTTGCCTGAACAGCCATTCTTCGCGAAAGTCGACCGTAGATGTTCAATCTCATCTTTTAAATAAACGGGTTCACAAATTTTATACGCCCTGTCTACCAAGGTGTTTATTACACCTCTTTTTTGTCTAGGGTGGTGGTTTTAATTTTTGTGCAGCTACACCGAGGGTATATATAATTCCTTGTAGTTGTGGACAGGTTTATATCGGTACGACAAAGAGAAGTGTTAACACCCGGCTTGTTGAACATAAGAGGAGTTGCCGCCTCGGTCACACGGATAAATCGGCCGTAGTTGAACATGTTTACCAGGAAGGTAATCATAAAATAAAATTCAGCGAGACGAGCGTTATATCTAAAACCTCGCATTATTATGCGCACATGTACACAGAGGCTATCAAGACTGCTAAACACCGCAATAGTTTTAACAGGAAAGATGTCAGCGTTGCATCGGAAGCATGACGATCGATTACTTTCAGTAGAGAATGTTGGTATTACCAGAGACACTCTCATAGCCGACGCCACGTGATTAGCAGTGGCGCCCTCTTTTTTTTTTTTTTTTTTGTGGTTTTCCGGGCGCACAACGTCAATGGTCATTAGCGCCCTGACTACTCTAAGAATGCACCGCGAGGCACAAGTTGACAACAACAACTAAAAGGGAAAACACAATAAAAGACAGACTGACAGGCGTAAGATTAAAACAACATCATCAAATGTCCTTAGCGAGGTTCGTCAAATTGATAAAACAAAGAACACGAGCAGCTGCTCGTGGGTCATCCGCTAAAATGGCATCTAAACTATTAGGCAGGTTAAGATCGAGGCGCAGTGTGGTAAGATCTGGACAGGACATTAAAATATGTCTAACCGTCAGCAAGTGCCCACATGGGCAGAACGGCGCCGGCGCAGCCGTCAGCAGATGGCGATGGCTGAACCGGCAGTGTCCAATTCTTAACCTTGCTAAAACGACCTCCTCCCGCCGAGAAGGGCGTGAGGAGGACGTCCAAGCCACGGGAAGAGGTTTTAAGGCCCGAAGCTTGTTGTCGGTAAGTGCAGCCCAGTCGGCATGCCACAACGACACAACGCGCCGACAAATGACCCTGCTAAAATCGGACGAAGGGACACAACAAGAAGCTGTCCGAGGCTGGAGGACCGCAGCCTTGGCCGCGGCATCTGCAGCTTCGTTCCCAGGGATACCGACATGGCCAGGAACCCACATAAAGCTAACCGGCGTACCGACGTCCACCAGCTGCTGAAGAGAGCGTTGGATCCGGTGTACGAAAGGGTGAACCGGGTACGGATCACTGAGGCTCTGGATGGCGCTCAGGGAATCTGAGCAGATGACATAAGCAGAATGTCGGTGGCGGCAAATGTAAAGAACAGCCTGGTAGAGGGCAAAGAGCTCAGCTGTGAAGACCGAACAATGGCCATGGAGCCGGTATTGGAAACTTTGTGCCCCGACAATAAAGGAACACCCGACCCCGTCATTGGTCTTAGAGCCATCTGTATAATTGAAAGTCATGTTGTTGAACTTCGAACGAAGTTCCAAAAAACGGGAGTGGTAGACCGAACCGGGGGTGACCTCTTTTGGGAGCGAGCTGAGGTCGAGGTGAACGCGGACCTGAGCCTGGAGCCAAGGAGGCGTGCGGCTTTCGCCCACTCGAAAGGATGCAGGGAGTGAAATATTAAGGTGTTGAAGGAGGCGACGAAAGCGAACTCCAGGGGGCAGCAAGGCAGAGACATACAACCCGTATTGAAGGTCAAGAGAGTCGTCAAAAAAGGAACGATAAGATGGATGGTCGGGCATTGACAGTAGCCGACAGGCATACCGGCAAAGCAGTATATCGCGCCGGTAGGTGAGTGGCAATTCGCCAGCGTCAGCATGAAGGCTCTCTACGGGACTGGTATAAAATGCTCCGATCGCTAGTCGTAAACCCCGATGTTGTATGGAGTTGAGGCGGCGTAAGATGGATGGCCGTGCAGAGGAGTATACGAAGCTCCCATAATCCAGCTTGGAGCGGACGATCGACCGATATAGACGAAGTAGGACGGTTCGATCCGCTCCCCACGACAGACCACTGAGAACACGGAGGACATTTAAAGAACGGGTACAACGGGCGGCCAAATATGACACATGTGGAGACCAGCGAAGTTTCCTGTCAAATGTAAGGCCTAAAAATTTGGTTGTCTCCACGATTGGGAGAGCAACGGGACCGAGTCTTAAGGACGGTGGGAGAAACTCCTTGTATCGCCAGAAGTTAATACAGACCGTCTTCTCGGCAGAAAAACGGAAGCCATTGGCGACACTCCAGGAGTAAAGACGGTCAAGAGAACGCTGAAGACAGCGCTCCAGGACACGTGTACTCTGCGCGCTGCAATAGATGGTAAAATCGTCCACGAAAAGGGAGCCTGATACATCAGCTGGGAGGCAATCCATTATTGGATTGATCGCGATGGCGAAGAGAGCGACGCTCAAAACTGAGCCCTGTGGCACCCCATTCTCCTGGCGAAAGGTGTCGGACAGGACAGAACCCACACGTACCCTGAACTGTCGATCCATTAAAAAGGAACGAATAAAAAGAGGGAGGCGACCGCGAAGGCCCCATGTATGCATGGTGCGGAGGATGCCCGCCTTCCAACAGGTGTCGTAAGCCTTCTCCAAATCAAAGAACACAGCCGCGGTCGGGCGCTTCCGCAAGAAGTTATTCATAATGAAGGTCGACAAGGTAACCAAATGGTCAACAGCAGAGCGGCGCCTACGAAATCCACATTGTACATTGGTAAGTAGGCGTCGAGACTCGAGCAGCCAAACCAATCGAGAGTTAACCATTCGCTCCATCACTTTACAGACACAGCTGGTAAGCGAGATAGGTCGATAACTGGAAGGCAAGTGCTTGTCCTTCCCCGGCTTAGGAATCGGGACAACAATAGACTCGCGCCAGCATGCGGGAACATGTCCCTCAATCCAGATGCGATTGTATGTACGAAGAAGAAAACCTTTACCCGCAGGAGAAAGGTTCTTCAGCATCTGAATATGAATAGAATCTGGCCCTGGAGCAGAGGACCGTGATCGCCCAAGTGCGTTTTCGAGTTCCCGCATGGTGAATGGGGCATTATAACTTTCACAATTCGAGGAGCGGAAGGTAAGTGGCCTAGCCTCCTCTGCCTGTTTGCGGGGGAGGAAGGCAGGGTGGTAATGAGCGGAGCTCGAAACCTCTGCGAAAAAGCGGCCGAAGGCATTGGAGACAGCCTCAGGGGCCACAAGGACGTCATTCGCGACCTTCAAGCCAGAAACTGGTGAGTGGACCTTAGTGCCAGATAGCCGGCGCAGGCTACCCCAGACAACAGAAGAAGGAGTAAAACTGTTGAAGGTGCTTGTGAAAGCAGCCCAGCTGGCTTTCTTGCTTTCTTTGATAATACGACGACACTGAGCACGTAATCGTTTATAATTGATACAATTCGCCACTGTAGGGTGGCGTTTAAAAGTGCGTAAAGCACGTCGACGAGCACGTAAAGCGTCTCTACATGCTGCGGTCCACCAGGGGACCGGTACGCGACGTGGAGAAGAAGGAGGGTGAGGGATGGAATATTCAGCAGCAGCGAGAATGACTTCCGTGAGGTGTGCGACCTGACGATCGCAGCTTGTAAAGGTTTGATCCTGAAAGGTCGCCCTGGAAGAGAAGAGCCCCCAGTCTGCCTTGGAGATGGTCCAGTTAGAGAAGCACGGAGAGGGGGTATGCTGCAGGAGATGGATAACACACGGGAAGTGGTCGCTCGAATATGTATCAGAAAGTGCATACCACTCAAACCGGCGTGCAAGTTGGGGAGTACATATAGAGAGGTCTAAATGGGAATAGGTGTGAGATGTGTCCGAAAGAAAAGTAGGGGCGCCAGTATTGAGGCAGACAAGATCGAGCTGGTTGAAGAGGTCTGCTAACAAGGAGCCCCTCGGGCAGGATGCTGGAGAGCCCCAAAGGGGATGGTGGGCATTGAAGTCTCCAGTTAACAAAAATGGTGCAGGTAGCTGAGCAATAAGTTGCATCACGTCTGCCCTGGTAACGGCAGATGACGATGGAGTGTAAACGGTACAAAAGGAAAACGTAAAAGTGGGGAGAGTAATGCGGATGGCAACTGCCTGCAGGCCGGTGTGCAACGTGATGGGATCGTAGTAAATATCATCCCGGACCAGCAACATAACCCCTCCATGAGCTGGGATACCTACCACAGGGGGTAGGTCAAAACGCACAGAGGTGTAGTGTGCCAAGGCAATTTGATCGCATGGGCGTAGCTTCGTTTCCTGGAGGGCTACGACAAGCGGACGGTGCAAGCGGAGCAGCAACTTCAAGTTCTCTCGGTTGGAGCGAATGCTGCGAATATTCCAGTGAATAAGTGCCATCGTAAGAAAAGAAAGATGAGAGAAGTGGTCACCTCGAAGGCCGCTTAGGGCCTGGCTTCGAGCGAGCACTGCCGCCGCTATCAGTAGGCGGACAGTCATCGTCCATTGGGTCTATAGGGTCATCGGCCATCTCGGGAGGATGGCCGGGAGGGGGAGCTTCCTCCGCCAGTGAACGGCCAGATGTACGGCGACCAGCGGTGCGGCCAGGCGAAACGGATGACGGCCTGGGGCGGCAGCCGCTGGGTGGCGCAAGAGAAGAAATGCGCCGTGGCGGGGAAGGAGAACTGTGCTTCCTATGCGCCTTTTTGGAAGGACGTGTAGTGGAAGTACCGGTCGAAGGCTGTGAGGTCGAGGTACGGAGGAAGTCTGCACGGGATGGTTCCTTCTTGAAGGCCCGTGCATCTGACTTCGGTGTCTTCGTCTTAGCAGAAGCTGAAGAAGGTGCTCGTGTCTGCGGGGCGATAGGAGGAAGAGGAGACGTCGACCGCGCGATCTTAGCACTGGCCGAACGGACGACCGTGGTGCTGAAGGTCAGATCGCATGTCTGGGTTGCTACCTCCCGGGTAGTCCGAGGAGAGGCGAGGACAGTACTGTATTTCCCCGCTGGGAGCAGCGTGGGCTTCCTACTAGCCAATAGCTTGCGAGCAGCCGAGGTGGACATTTTCTCTTTGACCCGAATTTCCTGGATACAGCGTTCTTCCTTATAGACAGGACAGTCGCGGGAGGATGCTGCATGGTCACCCTGACAGTTCACACAACGAGGAGACGGAGGTGGACAGTCACCCTCATGGGCATCCCTGCCACAGGTGACACATTTAGCCGCATTGGAACAAGACTGTCGAGTGTGATTGAAACGCTGACACTGGTAGCAGCTCGTAGGTGTCGGGATATAGGGGCGAACAGAAATAACCTCGTAGCCCGCCTTGATGCGCGATGGCAGCTTAACACTATCGAAGGTCAAGAAAATTGTCCGGGTCGGTATTAGGTCATTGTTGACCTTTTTCATGACCCTATGGACAGCCGTCACGCCCTGCTCAGCGAGGAATGATTGAAGCTCCTCGTCAGTCAATCCGTCGAGGGAGCCAGTATAGACCACACCACGAGACGAATTCAAAGTTCGGTGGGCCTCCACCCGGACAGGGAACGTGTACAGGAGGGTGGCCCGAAGCAGTTTTTGTGCCTGAAAGGCATTCTCAGTTTCTAGTAATAAGGTGCCGTTACGCAACCTGGTACAGGATTTGACAGATCCGGCTATGGCATCTACACCCTTCTGAATAACGAAAGGGTTGACAGAGGAAAAATCCTTTCCGTCCTCAGTTCGAGAAACTACGAGGAACTGTGGGGCAGGCGGTAGTACTTTTGTCACTGTTGGCTGGTCACGTTTCCGTTTTTGGGTCGAAGTCGAAAGAGATGGAGTAGAATCCATTGCGGAGGAATCCCCCATGATTGCCAGCGTCTCCGATGGCGCGCTCCTTCCTTGTGGGGACCCTCTCAGAGGGCACTCCCGCCTTAGGTGAATGTTTACACCTCAGGTCACACCTCCCGAGAAACAGACGGAGGGACCAATCGGCATGGTCAGAAGGTATCAGCTCAGGCAATCACCCCTCCCCGGGCCTGGCCTTTACCAGGGGGTACGCGCGTGCCTTACATGTCTACCCAGGGCGGGGACTTACGCGTTACCCCGTCACCGGCTACGCGTGCGAACGCGTGGGTCGGCCTTCAGGCACGCACAGGGAGGAAGGAAGAAGAGGAAAAAGAAGAGAGAGAGGGAGAAAGAGGACAGACTGTCTCAAACGCCGAGGCGGAGACCAGAGAAGGCAAGGAGAAGAAGGCAATGAGAAAGCAAGGGGAAGAAGGCAATAAGAAGGCAAGGAGAAGAAGGCAATGAGAAGGCAAGGAGAAAAAGGCAATGAGAAGGCAAGGAGAAAAAGGCAATGAGAAGGCAAGGAGAAAAAGGCAATGAGAAGGCAAGGAGAAAAAGGCAAGGAGAAAAAGGCAATGAGAAGGCAAGGAGAAAAAGGCAATGAGAAGGCAAGGAGAAAAAGGTAATGAGAAGGCAAGGAGAAAAAGGCAATGAGAAGGCAAGGAGAAAAAGGCAATGAGAAGGCAAGGAGAAGGCAAGGGAAAGAGTAAGGAAGACAGTGAGGTGGAGAAGAGCAAAGAAAGGAACCAACAAAAGGAAGGAAGAAATGAGAAGTGAAAAAACCAAAAGGACCACGATGATAGGTCGTGGAACCGTCCGTCTCCGGACGCAGGCGCGAACTACCCCCGTGAGGGGGATGGACTCCTTTTAGTCGCCTCTTACGACAGGCAGGAATACCGCGGGCCTATTCTAATCCCCGGACCCGCAGGGGGGAGTGGCGCCCTCTGCACTGCCTATATAATCAGCACTTCCTCGAATTCTCCTTGCATTTCGCCGCTTTACCTCGCAAGATGTCATCCGCAATCGGAGACGAATCGTCAGGGGAAGGTTTTATACATCGACCACGGCGTATCAGCCCGTAAGTTTTAAGTGAAGGTCCGTTTGTAACGCCGGAAATGCATATCCTCCTATTTTCATCTATTGTAATATTATTTTTTTTCCGTGTTTTGTTACCTCAAGATATGACATTTCTGTCTCTTTATATATTGTAATTGTTTTACTGTTTGTATATATATATATTTATGCACTTATGTCGATGTATAATTGGTTTGTTTCGTAAATATTATTTGTATTTTTACGCTGGGTCTTGCCTAGGGAAAACTGCTATCGAACGATTACGTCGATAGGTCGTGTGAAGAATCAAAGTGTGTAGGATCTTTGGTAGTGTTAACTCTGCCGCGTGGAGCGCGGGCAGAACAGAAGGAGTCTGGCGGGAGTAGCGAGTGGAGCAGGTGTTGTGTGACGCTCCCGCGAGTTGCCGCGCTTTCGGGGTTTGGCAGCATGTAATTGCGCTCGACTCGCGATGATAGTTTCTGACATGGTGTCGCGGACGGGAAGCATTAGCTGGCGCACATCAAGAGCCCGTTTCGCGTGGTGACCGTGTCGAGAAGAAGGCGCGCCAACATCCAGCTTCTGCAACAGCGACGGCCGACAATGAGTGACTGTCGCCACCTCCTCGATCGACGGCTTCAAACCTTCAATCAACCAACAAGGAAGACTAAAAGCACGTAAAGTTTCAGAACTGTATGGCAGACCTCAGCTTTTCAAATTGTTCCATTTGCCTCGCAAAATTACAGCAACTTAGCATGAACCTTTGTTGCTCATTGTTCCAATTTCATTGCCAAGCAGGGTCCCTTCCTTTTCCGAAATGAACCCGAGTGTCGTTGAAATTCAAACGCCAGCATTAAAATAATATAATTAGAGTTCACTGCTTTAATTTCAAAGTTCAATTCAAGCATTAGCTGGCTACAATAGTTAGATTACACAAGCACAAATTAAGAGTGCGAGTTTTGTTACCGTATTTTAGCTTACCTGTGACTGCAGCTCAGCTTGGTACGTACTAAATTTTACTATTGTTAATTGTTCAGAATCATTTAATTCAAGTTCAAAGTTAAATCTCTTATTTCTAAATTGCGTAGATTCAAGTAGCTTTTGAAACGATTGTTGAGGTAGTCCAAGACTAACTGTATTTTACTGAATTTCGATGTGCTTCAGAAAGAAAGCTCACTATTCACTTCAGTCACTAAATTAACTTTCGATTTTCCGGTTATTAATTCTTTTGCTAAATTAAGTCAGGGTGTAGCGAAATTTATTACTTCTGACAAACTTTCAGTTTTCACACTACACGTGTCAACCTTCAGTTGCCACGCTTCTAGTGCTAATTATATGTGTAATAACCTTTCTCTTTCAGTTACTATAGTAATTGTCCTTAGGACTGGCGACCGTGATTTCCCCCAAATCTCAAATACCTAATTACCGCTAGTTAATTGTTAACGTAACGGCTGCACATTTTACCTTCTTTATTAACTTTACCCCTTTTCAAAATTAATTTCCACCAGTTTCATTAGCACTTTTCCTTTCATTTAGATGTAACCCTTTCCTCCCTCTTTACCGTCAGGTTAACTTCGGTGACGATTGTTTTTCCAAAACTCCCATTAGGTACACGCGGTTTCATTTTTCACTGTCATTAAGGTCGGTAAGTGAGGGGGAGGTTACACGTTGTGAAGAGTTAAAACATCTGCTTCGCTCCAAACCCCACGGTCTAATATCACTTTTTTCTGTGGTTTCGACTGTTGTGGAAGAAGGGGCTGCCATTCCCCAAAGACATTCAGACACCTCACTGAAAGGGTCCCCAGCTGAGGTGAAGTCGTCATAAAGGCGAAGGGTGGACACATCCCATATTATTGTCCACGACTAGGTGCCCGCATACGTTTAAATGGATAGTGTACATAAGATCGAGAAGACAGTGGAAAAACAACGAGCTACATTCAGATACATAAACATTGGATTGGCGGCATCGCTAAGAGACTGGGAAAGATATTACTTTCTCTCAATGCTTTTGCAGTTAGTTCGCGTTAGCGTTTCATTCGCAAGGTTGATACATTCACAGCAGAGGTAGAGGTGCACGAATAAAACGAAGGAAAATTTTTATGTCACGGGTATCCGCACGAGACGAACGGTATGAAGGGAATTGGGTTACGTGACATACAGCCGCCTCACTCTCAGCTTATACCGCGACTGCATTGCAGGAGAAAATGAATATGAAATATAAGAGCTAGAACTTCGAGGTCGGATGATACTAACCACTTTGCATTTAGGGAAGAGTTAGATATAATATTTGCCAAAAATACAGCACCCTTGTGCTCATACGTGCCGCCTACGAACCGCCGTTCTTATGAATAATTTATGAGGTTCTGCAGATACGCACTTCTACGTCTCCTGATATGGCAAAGGCGATATTTCGTATCTTTATGACGAAACCCAGGCTCGTAAAGATTGCACGGATCTACCGCGGAAGGAACAGCATTCTGCCACGCTAGCGGTGATAAATAATGCCCTAGTGGCTACCACTCCAAACGAATTATTGCAATCGGCAGTGTGCGTAAACACTAGGAGACTAGATTGCGGCAGTGAGCTGATAACCCATCTGCACTCATCTGATACAACTATCTTTACTGACTCATCATAGGTAGTTTGACGTCCGCGGATGTTTCATCAACGCACCTCTCATTAGGTTACATTCTCTGTATTTTCGTATGACTTGAAACGCAACAAAGAACTTCCTTAGTGCATTCGAATGGCTTATTGTACCAGTACCTCCAGTTCATTTTCATTGCAGCTGTAATATGCATGACCCCACTTCTCGCTGATAAGCTTTCATTTTTTGAATAATTTCCGTAGTAGAAGTTCATATCTCATTGTCATAAATAAGAACTGCTAATAAATATTGATTGTAAACTTATATTTCTAGGTATCTGGGAGAGAAGGTAATCCTTCCTCTTATATTTATGTCGCACATGGTTCTATGATATCATTTCCAGATGGTATGATCAACGGCAGGTAGCCCTAAATGTGGAAAAATGTAAGTTAATGTGGATGAGTAGGAAGATCAAACCTGTACTGATCGCATACAGTATTATTAGTGTCCTGCTTCACACATTCAAGTTGTTTAAATATCTAGACATAACGCTGCAAAGCGATATGACGTGGACGAGCATGTGAGAATTGTGGTAGGGAAGGAGGGAAGGCGAATCGTCGACTTTGGTTTATTGGTAGAAATTTAGGGAAGAGTGGTTCAACCGTGAAGGAGATCACATATAGGACGCTGGTGCGACCTAATGTTGAGTACTGCTCGAGTGTTTGGGATCCGTACCAGATTGGATTGAAGGAAGACTTCGAAGCAATTCAGAGTCGGGCAGCTAGGTTAGTTACCTGTAAGTTCGAACAACACGTAAGTGTTACGGAAATGCTTCGGGAATTCAGATGGGGAATCCCTGGACGGAAGGCGACGTTCTTTTTTCGAGAAACACTATTGAGAAAATTTAGAGGGTCGAACGATTCCACTACCAAGAACATACATAGCGCTTGAGGATCACGAAGGTAAAATGCGAGACATTAGGGCTGATACGGACGCGTATAAACAGTCGTTTTTCCCGCGCTCTATTTGCGAGTGGAACAGGAAAGGAAATTACAAGTAGTGGTGCGGGGTATCCTCTGCTACGCTCCGTACGGTGGCTTGCGGAGTATCTAGTAGACGTAGATCATGGTTAATTTGCTCTACTTACTATTAGTTATGTTTATTATACATTACTTTACTCTCGTTGCGACTGGTTTTCCGGCCCACGTTCAAATTTGCGCTATGGTCTCTCTTTCCCGACTATTGTACTGTAATTAGTTGAATCGTCATGGACGAAAGCAGGACCAGTAGCCAGGCGAATGAACGGCAGATGGAGCAAGGAAGTTCTTTTTTTGGTTCCAAGCGGTATTAAAAGTCGGGGAAGACTCTCTAATGGAATGCGCTTTGAGGACAGCAGGAAACTTGCAGTAACAGGATGGAAGCGTAAAGGTCAAGACTGTGATGTATACAAAAGTGTTCGACCAGCAGAGGATATTAAACGGCTGATATCAACGATAAAAATTCAGCAGTAAAATCATGCATAGCTGGCAGATCATGGAGATATCACAACCATAACAATGCCAAAGAATTCCCCCTCTCAGAGATATTTCGATGTATTCATACATATGAAAGTAGGAATTTACAAACTGCTGATGTTCCATTACGTACTAATTATATTAAAAGAGAAGTGATTAAAATTAAGGTAAACAAATACAGTTTGCCTATCTTAATTTTAATCAGTTCTCTGTTAATAGAAATAGTAAGTAATATTGGCTATTTGTAAATTACTACTGTCACATCTATGTATATATTGAAATATCTGTGACAGTGTAAGTCTTTGGCATTGTTATGGTTGTGATATCGCGATCTTTGTATATATACTTCCATGTGGTGAAACTTCTTGGTGTGTGAGTGCTGCTTTAGATTATGTGTATAAATATACATAAAGAAAGTACTTCATACAATCTTCACCGCTGCATAATTACAAGCAGTCAGCACAGGAACGAAATAGTGCGAATATTTGAACGTAAGTGACCAAAACATCTTCACTTTAATAATTTGTTTATATCATTTAAAATCGTTGTGAGGCATAATTAAAAGTTAAAAAAGCAGTCTCACATCTTGTTTTGGCTGTAGGGCACCACCATTCCAAGTAAATTTCATAATTTGTGGGAAAAAAAGCTGTGAAATCTAATATAAAACTATGTTAACGTGAACTAGCCATCTGAATATGAACCTGTCGGTTGGAAACCGGTAACGGCGCTATTTAAGTAAATAAACAGCATTGTATAAAGGGACTGGTTGCTGTTACCTTCTCTGTAAGAGTCAACCTATATTTCGTACACAACCACGGGCTCAGAGTGTCTGTTTTCGACAAAATAGCATGGGCCAAGTTATTTTGAGGGAGCCGTACCTGTGTACTTGCTCCGGAAACTTGGGTTCGGAGACGGTCACACGAGTCAGTCGCCTACTATACGTGGCACGTGCCCTCCATCTTCCCTCTTCCCTCAGTGACTCGAGTGTTCCCGTCTTTTACCCTTACTCATTTTCGTTGTTTGTTATGCGTGCCAAAAGAGGGATGTCGTGAAAATGGGGTTTCGTCTCAATAGAGCAGCACGATATGAAAAAAAAAGATGGAGCAGGAAATGAGAAAAGCAACTTGTGCTATCCGCACAGAGCAAGGAATGAGAAATTTTGCGGCCAGGGGCCCCCGACATGTCTAACACCTGGACATCTCTGCGTCATCCACTATCTGAAGACAGTGTTTCTAGAATGTTGTAGATTTAATTATCCGTAGGGCGTAGCCTCTTATGAGCGACAGGTGTCTACGGATTATGTTGCCCTGCTATCGGCAGAGAGTGTTGGCCAGATGAGCGACACGAGCAGTTTATCTGGCAACCGACTCGAAAAGCAAGCGACGGTCGCTTCCGTCTGCAGGAAGCCAGCGCCTAGCGAACCCACCTCCGCCCCCCCCCCCCCCCCCCCACACCCTCGGCACGCCCACGGACGCTTTTGTCTCGCGTTCCCTGAAGGCTCTCCCAGCAGCAGCGCCTTATCTCGGCGACAAACTTGTAGCCTGACAACCAGTGACGAGGCTTTTTGCGTCGTTCCGGAAATTGATGCGCTGCACTCCTGCTTACAGAATCTTCTCTGTCCCTCTCCTCCCTCCCTCCCTCTCTCATCTCTCTCTCTCTGTCCTTCACAGTGTTCTCCTTTTTCTTTCCTTCGTGAAATGAGACACACTACCTGTTTCGGTACGGACGTGAGATAATGTCACAAATACAGCAAGTACCCTCTTATCAGTGTAAATGACGACGTAGGACTGAACGGATAACCTGAAATCGAGGACAATCCAAATTTCACGTACTTGATGGGGTTGCATGTACAACAGCTTACGTACTTACCATCACCCGTCACTACCAAACTACTGCAAGCGAAGCTGCGAGTAACAGCTTATATTATAACAAGAGGTCAAAGCATTTCAGCGCCTCGCAATGCTTGATAAAATGTGAGTACCATGCATAATGAGGTACTCTAAACTAAAATATTCGTTCTAATGACAGAAGAGTTCAGGTATGTTTTTCTATTTTTTCAAATCTCACCAAACTATGCACGGATAATAATCCAAAACCCAGATTACTGGGACCTTACTGTATTTCACATTTTACCACTGTATTTACGAACGTACATGCTGTGAAGTAAAAAAAAATTAAATTTGATATAACGTATATCAATGTCATCCTGTATCACTACTAGACTTTTAACTGACATCGCTAGGGACGATTCCTTTTCTTATTTTTGAAGTTCTGATAAACAGTCTGATAATTCAAGCATTGTCTCACCCACCTAAATTCATTAGTACCCACGTTGATCAATATCAATAACGACCACCCTAAAAAGCCACAGAAAACAAAATAGGCACTCCTCCTTCCTCTGGGCCCTTTGCGCACCTACGGCGTCACGTCATACTCTCCTACCGCAGAGGGTACATTTACTAGCCTTCTACATATACAAGAATAGCTATGACTAACTCGGTGAAAATCAACTACTGACTAGACTTATGTGAAGGCTGTGTCCTGTGATGAACTTTGTATGGTCAGATAATGAATATGATGTTCTTTGCTAGTACTACGATATGGATTGTAAGTAATTTCGAATGGTATGTTAACTATTAACGGTAAACTCTGTGGCGCTTTTCATATTGTAAACTTTATTTCTCTTGTAATGTACCAATGCTGAAATCTGTGAGTTAACTGTGTAACGATGTAAAAATGGTTGTGTGAGACAGAAACTGCAATACTATACCCAGAAAGAAAAAGAATAACAGTCAGACGAGGAAAGCATTATCATACAGGCAATGCTACGTGACTGACTCTTAACAGTAATAAAACGACGAGGACACAATTACAGCTCCATCTTTACCTGTACTGTGCCAGCCACCTAACTAACGGTGTGTGGTGGATGTTACTTCTGCTACCAGTAACTAATCCACCTTCTCCCCGTTTCGTTCGCGAATGACGAATGGCGGTAACTTTATTAACCCTAATTTCTCTGATTTTTTCATCGTGGTCATTTCGCGAGATGTCTGTGGGAGACTGTGGGAGAAAGTAATGTGTTATCGGACTATTCCCGGAAAGTGATCATCCGAAATTTCAATAGTAAACCTTCCCGTTATGCACAACAAAACGTGCCACTCTTTGTTCTATAGTCTGTCCCTCCCTTCCTCCCCGCCTCTCCCTCCCTCTCGTATTAGTACAACCTGGTAAGGGTTCCAGATTGATGAGAAACACTCAAGAATTTGCCCATCAAATATTTTGTGAACGACTTCTTTTGTGGATGAACTACATTTCCGTAACAGTCTCTCAATGAATCTCAGGGATGGTTATTGTTAGGATTTTTCATTAGTTATTTCTCCCAGCGATTTGTCACCATTAGTGATATCGACAGTAGTGGATTTCTTCCCCTATTTGTACGTAATGCATTACATTTATTTGTGTTCAGGATCAATTGTCATCCCCTGCCCCAACCATCCATTCTGCGCACGTCTTCATTCAATTTGCTACAGCCTCTTGGAGTTGAAAAACTTAGAAGCTCCTCGTCTGCGAGCTGTTTAATGGAGACTCCAACGTTACCCAATGAAGATTGGACAACGTCAGTAGCCAGTAAAAAAACAGTTTTTAAGTAAAGCTGCATAAGTACGAATAAAATGACATGTTTATTATGTTAAAGGTAATCATGCATCTATACACATCCTGTAAACTGATTAGTTCCACATCATTTCGATAAGAGAATCGTTCAAATGATCCATCGAACATGTAACTAACTAAGACTCCATGAGGCTGTTCGCAAACGATGATCTTGGCCGTCACTGTTTATTAATAGTGACGGCCCTACTACACGTCACTGGCGTACTTCTGAAAGTTGATTTATATCTGCCGATTTATTTTCGTAAAGAGCGACGTATTGTGTTCAATCCACAAGGAACGCTACCTAATCACAAATCGGGCCCGACATTCGGTAGCTTGTATTTCGTTTTCTAATCTATTTTCCTACACTATGTGATCAAAAGTATTCGGATACGCCAAAAACATACGTTTTTCATATTAGGTACATTGTGCTGCCACCTATTGCCAGTTTCTTCATATCAGCGACCTCAGTAATCGTTAGACATGGTGAGAGGGCAGAATGGGGCGCTCCGCGGAACTCACGGACTTCGAACGTGGTCAGCTGATTTGGCATCACTTGTGATGTATATCTGTAAGCGAAATTTCCACACTGCTAAACATTCCTAGGCCCACTGTTTCCGATGTGATAGAGAAGTGGAAACGTGAAGGCACGCGTACAGCACAAAGCGTTGAGGCCAATCTCGTCTGTTGACTGACAGAGACCGCCGACAGTTGAAGAGGGTCATAACGTGTAATAGGTAGACATCTATCCAGACCATCACACAGGAATTCCAAACTGCATCAGGATCCACTGCAAGTACTATGACAGTTAGGCGGGAAGTGATAAAACATGGATTTCATGGTCGAGCGGCTGCTCATAAGCCACAACATTGGACGATTGAACAGTGGAAAAACGTTGTGTGGAGTGACGAATCACGGTACAAAATGTGGCGATCCGATGGCAGGGTGTGGGTATGGCGAATGTCTGGTGAACGTGATCGGCCAGCGTATGTATTGCCAACAGTAGAATTCGGAGGCGGCGGTGTTATGATGTGGTCGTATTTTTCGTGGCGGGGACTTGCACCCCTTGTTGTTTTGCGTGGCAGTATCACAGCACAGGCCTACATTGATGCTTTAAGTACCTTCTTCCTTCTCACTGTTGAAGAGAATTCGGGGATGTCGACTGCATCTTTCAACACGATCGAGCACTTGTTCCTAATGCACGGCCCGTGACAGAGTGGTTACACGACAATAACATGCTTATAATGGACTGGCATGCACAGAGTTCTCACCTAAATCCAACAGAACACCTTTGGGTTGTTATGGAACGCCGACTTCGTGCCAGGCCTTACCGACCGACATCGATACCTCTCCTCAGTGCAGCACTCCGTGAAGAATGGGCTGCCATTCCCCAAGAAACCTTCCAGCACCTGATTGAACATATGCCTGCGAGAGTGGAAGCTGTCATCAAAGCTAAGGGTGGGCCAACACGATACTGAATTCCAGTATTACCGACGGAGGGCACCACGAATTTGTAAGCCATTTTCAGCCAGGTGTCCGGATATTTTTGATCACGTAGTGTGTGTAAATACAAGACGTTGATTAACGCTGTTACCAAAAATTTTGGGAAGTTCTTGTGAAAGGGTACAGTACCGCCCGACATTGAAAATAGGTACAACATACTTCATTATTTTTGGCAGAACAACACATTTTTTTGTAAAAGAACTCAATTTCAATTAATACAGCAAATCCGGATACCAGTGTGACAAAGAATGACTATTTATTTAATTGATCCATGTGCACTCCCTCAAAACAAATCCCTACATCCAGTTTGGTGAGATCTGTGAAATGAATGAATGTATGGTCGTCTGCTAACCGCAGATAGTGAATGTGAATATATGATCATCTTTGAGACGATCCTTTGGCCACCTTTGGTGGAACCAAAGAGATGAAACTTACCGGAGCTTTGAGCGCCTGAAATGTGGCTGAACAATACGGTAGCAAGGTGCTCCCCCACTTCAGCAGAGGTGCGAGAGGACCTGAACAACGGCCATGTATCAGCACTCTGCCGCTGGATCTTGTGCTGTTAAGACCTGTTTTAGTTGTGCTCTGTAATGACGAAAGAGTGGAGACATGGTATGCATGTGGAATATTTAAGAGTAGTTTGAAAAAATAATTTCTCTATTTCAGGAACTTTTGTGGGGAGAATTAAATGCAGGCAGGTAATATTAATGGGATTGTAGTAATCTTCGGAAGTGACCAACGGTCACAATGAAACCACGTGTAGCAATAAGTTGAAATACTTCGGTGTGCTTAAGTTAAGCTGAATTACTAGCGTGTGTACAATAAGTTGAAATATTTAAGAAATAGCGTGTGTACCATAAGTTGAAATATTTAAGAAATGGCGTGTGCAGGACTTGAAATTAGAGACGAGTACTTCCACGTGGTGAGTACTGTGTGAGTCTCAATCTGTGTATGAGAGAAAGGATAAAGAGAAGTACTCGTCCATGGTATCAGTTGAGGACTCGCGTGTGTGATGAATATGTTCTTAATATTACTTTGCGTGATATGATTCCGTGTGACGCTAGATTCAAACTCTGTGAGAGAAGCAAGGTGAGTCAGCCGTCTATCCAGCAACACCACTTGGCTTGCATTGCACAGGAAGACGTGCAAATATCTCCAGAGTTCATAGTAGGAAAGTAGAATTACAAAGTGGGGCAGTGTCGTGTGAAACTGGGATAAATACTAATTGAAGTGGGAAAACTGAAAGTGATAATGTTGTGACTATTTAGTGTTTTGTATTCCATGTCGTAGTGTGGTGTATGTCATGTAATTTGGGTATGTGTGGTTTGCATGGGAGAGTAGCAAGGTAGTTTCAAAAGAGTAGTGGGTTATGCTTGTTCCTTCTGTACTGCCCGGTCTGGAGGATAGTTTCGTGATGATGATTGTGAGAGTCGAAGTGTGAGAAATAATAAAAGATCCACCATCCTATCCAGAAAGTGCACTGTAGCGTTAAATAATTACGAGACCATAATATAGAGATTCACCAATGTAAAGCCATGCCCACTGGGCGGAATTTCTCATGTGTTATTGTTGTAGATTATAGAATGTGTGTGTTTAGGTTAGAGAATTTATCGGAATAAATAAGATAGTGAAAAGAAAAAGATTGGTGGACTTTTCCTTGGAATTGTATGTTGTCATAATGTCCCGAATTTATAATGCGTGCGCCATTCATATTCAGTGCGGTGGCCACGTGTTGACGAAAGCCGTTAAATAAAAAAGAAAGAAAATGTGGTATTGCCAGTGCGTAGTGTACAGTCAGAGTTCTGTAAATTACTGATAGTCAGATGCGTGTTTCCGTTGCGTATTAATCATATAGGAGGATAACTTGTAACTTAAGTGTGAGTACTAGAGTTCATGTTACTCGATAAATAAGAATGAATCCACTCGCTTGGCAGACCACTCATCTTGCAGGCCTGACTGCTTGATGCCACAGTATGAGCAAGGCATGTGGGTGCCTCTCACTTGAACTATTTACTTCAAATTTTTACACGCTATTTTAATAAACATTCAGAAGAACGTCCACTATATGTATTTTTAAATAACAATGTGCAGGTTTTCCGTTATAACCGCCTGCAAAAAAGAAAATGCTGTGCTGTTTTGTCAAAATGTTTAGTCCAGTTTTCTTTCCGACAGGCAGTTTTAACTACAATAGCGGGGCAGTTGAACCATTAGACCAATTACTTCTCATACATAGATGAACAGACGGGAGGGGGGAGCAGGAAGAGGAGACTGAAAAAGGCAAGTAGGAGTAGGAAGAGATGGCCAAAGACAGGGAGAAGGAGGAGATGGACAAAGACAGGTGGGAAGAGGAAGAGATGAATCAAGAGAGGGGGCAGGAGCGGATGGACATAGAGAGGCGGAGAAGCAGATAAGGACGTAAAACCAATTCCAATAGATACCTTGAAACTGTGAAGCATTGGCGTGTTCGCTAGTTATTGTACATAGCAGACAGTATAAACCATGTCGCAGAGAAACCTCCGAAGATAGGAAATATAGACAGCGATGGCTTTTTGATAGACGAGAGACCGATTTGCGGGTATGTAGTGAGGACCACTCTCAGCTTAAGTTAATAGGAATTGATGAAGTCGGCGAAATTGCAGAGTGCCCTCATAAGCCGCAGTGCGTATACTGCGGTATTGGCTTTCAGAGGCGGCGCCATCCGGCAGAGCGGCCGGGCTGCGGCTGCGTTTGATCCGGAGCCGAGGGCGGCCATGCTCTCTGAGAGCTGCCAAAGCAAACACGAGGACCGCCCGCCGGAAACAAAGGAGCAGCGCTTTGTTCCGCCCCGCCCGGGAACGGCGCCCCCTGCAGACTTTGGGTCAAGCACTCGCGAGGCGGATCCACCTGCAGATACTCCACATAAGCTACTCGCAGCGCCCCTCTCCGGCAGACATCGTGAGTGGTCATGCTGTGCATAGAATGTTTTAAGTAGTACAGCAAACGTGGAGATGGGACCACTCGCAAGCTACAAGTCTAATTAAAATTCTTAACATGGCATGTGCTGACAGGTGGGAATACCACCGAACCATCAGTTTAGTAAGTCATGATTGCAATATACTGATATACTGACACGGAGTATACACAGAAGAAGGGAAAGACTGATACAATCCGACTCTGAGAAAGACCAGTTTGGCTCCGAAGAAATATAGGAACACAAGAGACGATACTGAACCTTCGACTTATCTCTGAACTACGTAGAAGAAAACTGAGAGCTATGTTTAAACCGTTTGTAGATTTGGAGAGCGCTTTTGAAAATGTTGATTGGACTATAGTCTTTAATACAGGGTGTATCAAAAATAATCACACGATGTAAAGAGATCATAACTATTATGTCCCAGAGTGCCTGGCACAAACGTCGAACGCGTCTGCCATAGTTCCACAAGGAGTCCCCAGAAATCCGTTCGCCATGCAGCTCGACAGCTCAACATGTTCCCGATGTCCGCCTGGCGTGTGTTGCGTCGACGTTTATACATGAAGCTATACCAAATTTAGCTACTACAAGCTCTTCATGAAGATAACAAACATCAATGGGTTGAATTCTGTAATTTCGTTCTTGGCAAGATGGAGGATGACAGTTTTCTTCTACGCTTAGTGTTTAGTGACGAGGTAACATCCATTTAAATGGAAAAGGAAACCGTCATAATGTGAGAATATGAGGTACGGAACAACCACATGAGGTTGTACTCAATGAAGGAGACTCTCCAAACTTTAATGTGTTTTGCGCAGTTTCATGGAAAAATGTGAATGGTTCATTTTTCTTTACCGAGAACGCTGTTACAAGAAGCACATATTTCGATACGCTTGAGAAGTTCCTTTTCCCTCTGTTGGAGGGTGATTCGAACGACTTCATTTACCAAGAGGACGGGGAACTGCTACACTGGCATCTGGAAGTGAGGGAATTTTTAGATCGAAGGATTACTGAATGATGAATCCGTCGCACTGGACCAAATGATTCGTTCTTACAACACTGGTCTCCAAGGTCAGAAATGCAAAATATAACCAGCTTAATTAATTAATTAATCTCCCCTCTCTCTCTCTCTCTCTCTCTCTCTCTCTCTCTCTCTCTCTCTCTCTCTCTCTCTCTCTCTCTCTCTGTGTGTGTGTGTGTGTGTGTGTGTGTGTGTGTGTGTGTGTGTGTGTGTGTGTGTGTGTGTGTCCTTCCCTCTCCGTGTCAGACACACACACGGAGAGGGAAGGAGACAGACAGACAGACAGACAGACAGACAGACACACACACACACACACACACACACACACACACACACACACACACAGACACACACATGTTCAACACACAGCGAAAAGTCAAAGTGTTGTAATAAATGTGGACGCGAAAACTGTTCATGTGGATTATGGACACCGAGTAAACTCATCTCCAGGATGAAACACATGAGGTAACAGCAATGGAAATCGTACATAATGCATTTAAAAGCATGTATTACAGGTCACTGAAAATAGTTCATAAATAAAAGAAGCAAAGCCCCTATGGCAATCACCAAACTGCAAAGACGGAACGAATCTCCACGAAGTGGTCAGTTGACAGGACACATCCGGAAGCATAAAAGAATCGTCAGCTTGGTAATGGAGTAAAGTATGGTGGGTAATAAATGTAGAGGGAGAACAAAATACAAATACAGTAAGCGGGATCTAATGGATGTAAGATGCAGTAGTTGTTCAGAGAAAAAAAGGCGAGCATAGAATAGACGCATGGAGAGCACATCAAACCAGTCTTCGGACGGATGACCACAACAAAAGAATAACAAAGCCTAAAGACTTAGAAACGTTATCTGGTTTTAGATGTCCCAAGTGGAGAGTATTGGAACGGGTCCGCGTCGTTTACCTATCTCCGCCGCAAACTGAACAACCAAACAGGTTTGGTGGAAGCGGGCGGGGCGCCTGATTTTGGCACGGCGGCAACCCGCGCAGCACGCATTCCTGTCGCGGTCGCCATCCTCGTCTCGTCCCGATGCGCCGCGGGCCACGTGACTCACCGCAGCCCGGCCAGCCCACACCCGGCAGACGGCGTCCTCCGCTGCGATTGCGAGACCTGCCAGCTTGGTTACGGAAGCTCCTCCCTGCAGGCGGCGCCCTCTGACACCTCTCTGCTTTTGGGTCGCTGATGCTGGTTTACTGTCTGACGCCCATATGGTAGAAAACAACTCTCACCTGGCACGCAGAACCAGCTGCTCTTAATGTATGATCACAAAACGGCCTTGTGACATACTACACGGCCCGACAAAAAAGTGAAGTACCAAGAAGACATGGTCGGATGTTTACATAACTTAGAATACGCAAACACCGTCGAAGGGAGTGTAAGCGATGAGCGTTCCAGTTCTCTGCGGCGGGAACAAAGACCGCCAGATTGTCGTGTGTAGTGTTTAAGGTTCAAAAAATTGGCTCTGCGCACTGTGGGACTTAACTTCTGAGGTCATCAGTCCCCTATACTTAGAACTACTTAAACCTTCCTAACCTAAGGACATCACACACAGCCATGCCCTAGGCAGGATTCGAAGCTGCGACCTTAGTAGCAGCGTGGTTCCGGACTGAAGCGCGTAAAACCACTCGTCCACAGCGGCCCCTGCGCCTTCCATCCGAGAAGAAGACGTAAAGGACTCCCTGCAACATTCTGTATCATCCCGGACCACTGATGTGGACTAGCTGCAGTCGTATTAGAGAATTACCATCCCATGCATAGGCTGCCGTTAGCAACACAAAAGTAACTTCTGCATTCGGAATAGTGCAGTGACCAGGAGGCATGGACTGCTCATGAATGGCGTCGGATTGTGCTTGGATCACAGTTCTCCACTATCCTAGATGAAAATTGCCGGTGAATATGGCGGTGACATGGGAAGAGGCCCCATTCTTCCAGTGTTGTGGAGGGGCACGGCGGTTTTACTCGTAATGTCATGGTGTGGGAGCCACAGAGTATGACTTCAGGTCACAGCTGATACTGATGCAGATAACTCTGGCGGCACAACGGAATGTCGCGGGCATTCTGCATCCTTCTGGGTAACCACATGCGACAGTGTCGTGGTGCCATTTTTCAACAGGACAATGTTCGAAATTGTGCACTGCATGCAAAAAAAAAGCCTCCAGAAAACATGATCGAACGTCAATATAACTCCATACACATACATACAATAGGCGGGTATGATAAAGAGATGTAAAACTCTGATGGGTAGAACGGCCAGCAGAATGCGTTAGTGTTGTTACCAGGCTTAATATGATAGAACGGGCGTGAACAGCATCGGATGCTGAGTGGTCACTATGAAGGACACTGAGATGCCGCGTATTCGTGTGGGACAGCGCTATTATCAGCTGACAGAGTCTGGAAGAGGATTCATTATTGGTATCCATTTGTGCGACTGGTCGAATCCTGCAATATCCAGGTTTGTGTGGCATTTGGATGTGACAGTGACCCTATGCTGGACTGGATGGGAACGTTAGGCCGGACATACTCGTCGAGAAGACTCCGGTCGACCACGTCTGACAACCACCAGGGAGGACCGCCCTACATAGCAGCAAGCACGCCGTAAGCCCTTGAAGTCTCCGCCTGCAATTTGAGAACAAGTAATCAACTTCCTGCAAGATTCTCTCTGTCATCTCACACCAATGGTCGGAGACTCACAACAGCTGGACTAGGGAATTACCGTCGCATGGGTAGGCTGCCGTTAAGGCTACAACACAGACGGTTGCTTTTGGAGTGGTGCGTTGACAGGGAAGCATGGATGCTGGACGTACCTTCGTAGGGTGAGATTTGGGAACATGCAGCGCGCCAAGGAACCGCTAAGGAACACTATCATTTCTGTGATCCAGGTGTTATGGTGCGGGGAGACATAATACTGCATAGGGTTACTGACCTACAAATCTTTGAACACGGTACACTTGCTGGTCAACGTCACATTCACTCTGTAGTCCTTTCACATATGCGTCGTTCCAGGGGTACAGACGGCCCTGACATCATTTTTGTGGATAACAACGCGCGATCAGCGCAGATGGAGAAGCTCTTGGAATGAGAGCATATTCGGTGAATGGACTCGTCTGCTCTTTCCTCTGACTATATTCCCACGAAGCACATAGCGGATAAGCTGAGGAGACGCGTTGCAGCACCTCCACATGCCCCAACGAGAATCCAGCAGTGATCAACCGCGCTGGTGAATGAATGGAACGCCCTACCCTACCACACGAACTCCTTACCAACTTTGAGGCCAATATGGGACTGCGTTGCAGAGCACGAATTTCTGTCTGTAGTATTCGAGGTTCCATGCCCTCTTTTGCATGTCTCCTCTCATTTTCATCAATTTTATTAATGTTATATGACATTGTACGGTAGTAACAGACCGAATAAGGTTATTGTAATGAGAGTATTTGTACTGAGAGCTCAAAAAAATACTTTTCACTTGATTCCTCTACATGTTGTGTTACTTCCCTGGGTGGCTTGTGCGAGGCAAGCATCGGAGGACGCGGCACACAGCATTTCCGATTGGGGCCTGCACTTCCCTGAATTCCCAGGGGTTCCTACAATAGGCTTAAGCGCCTGGCGGAACGACTGACGTCGGTCGAGTTTCGCCTATTGTATGCAGGGCGAAACGACCTGCGAGACGTCTGAGCGTCATCGCTGTTTGTGTGTTTACCGTTCCGGCGCGTCCGGAACGAAGATTCCTGGCACTGACTGACTACATTGTCCTCTTGATTCTGAGAATACTTGTGGACCGTACCCTGCTGGGTGCGACTGTCTAGCGGCGGATGGCTGGTGATCTAGGCAGGTTGTTTTCGTAGCCAGTCAAACGGCAAGTTCAGTGCTTAGCCAGTCAAACGGCAAGTTCAGTGCTCTCAGCTGAATAGCAGAGGCATGATTGGTCAACTTAAACTGAGGCTAGTTGACGTCATAAAGCCCTGCTCGAAATTGGAGGGAACGGTAGCTATTGGCGCAAATGATGTTCTGAGACAGTGTGGGGAAATTTTGGAATCAGAACTGAACGCTGATTCGCGGTGTTCGAGGAGAGTAGGGAGTAGAGCAATGTTGGCTTCGCTCTTGCGTTGCGCGGGCAGGGAATTCGGGATCTGATCTTCGTCGTAGTCGGACGGTCTTGCGACTTGGTTGCTCTTTTTCGAAAGAACTCAGAATTCTTCGGACAGCCTTCGAGGCCAGGGGTTGACACAGAGTTGCTGCACGGCAGAAGTCGGCTTCTACATCATCAGGACGCTGCCTGCCGACGACGTGCTGCAGATTTCAGTACTGGTACAGTATTTTGCGGCTGCGGCATTGTAGGACCTTATCAATTTTATACTGAACCCCTCAGCAGCACGCGCGCTCGCTTTGCTAAAAGTTTACCTTGCTTGTTTCTCCATGTGCTCCAACTTGACCTCTCACTACTAATTGCGATACTGCCATATAGTCGGGATATTAATATTTGATTCATTAGAACCTCCAGTCATTATCGTCAATCTATTGTATCACAAAGGGTAGGAGCCCCTTGTTCTCGTGCCAGTTCTTATTCTCATAATATTTCAGTATACCCTATCCTTTAACGTACTGTTGGTGTCGATAACCATGTGCATTTATGTTCTGATGTATAATACATCTCATTGTAATATTTGATCCCCATATCATTACGTCGGTATGTGCAGAATCACATTTCCTGTTGTTTATTATGATAAAGTTCTCTTTTTCTCTGAGTAGATTACGATTTTTATTAAAGTATTATGAGTGCGCACTCCTTATTTTACCAACTAGCAGGGTCCACCATCATTTTCTTCCGTTACCGTTGTGCACATAATTAATTAGGTGGTAAATAAGGAGGGTGTCGAGTGGATGTCTCGTTCTCATGCAAAATTCCTCTGAATTAAAGAGGTACAAACTCTTCTCCACCCCGGCACCTCGCAGTATCACACACCATATTAAGACAATGTCCCACCTTTTGTAATGTTTAGGTGACCATCATGAAACGCTGTGACTTCACTGTAATTATTGTTTTTGAATAGAAGTGTCATTGCTGTTCGTCTCATCATGTATTTCAGTTACTTTCTGCACTATAGTGTAGCAGTTCTTGCCACGTATGTTCCAAGTTTCATAGAGCTACATTACTTGTCACCGACACGTCATTCGAAAGTCACTTTCCTCCTTAAGTTTCGCACAATTGTGTATTTGAGTGCCTAAACTATGTGCAGACTGGACTAGTCACTGCGCTCTTGCAAAATGTGAGGCTTTTGGTGAGGCCCGACGGTTACGATTTTTGAAACACTTTTACATGCGCTTGTAGCGTTTTAATTTAGGTAGGTACCACATTGGTTCAGAACTTGGTCTCGTATTCAGAGTCGGCCGCTGTACCCGAGCGGTTCTAGGCGCTTCAGTCTGGAACCGCCTGACCGCTATGGTCGCAGGTTCGAATCCTGCCTCGGGCATGGATGTGTGTGATGTCCTTAGGTTAGTTAGGTTTAAGTAGTTCTAAGTTCTAGGGGACTGATGACCACAGATGTTAAGTTCCATAGTGCGCAGAGCCATTTGAACGATTTTTTCGTATTCAGAACGAGTCAACGACGAATTAGCGTGGGTGATCTTGATATAGGTTTGAATTTGTTTCCATAAATTGCTGACCCATTCAAGAGACCCAGCTGTTTCTTGTATGTAGGTATTGATCCATCTCTACAACCTCTATGTGGTTGTTGCAGGCCGGTTGTGCTCTGCAGTCTGCTGTTCCTCGACTGTTGGCAGTTGTACTGCTGGCGGCCACTCTGGTTGCAACACGGCGGGAACCGTGTTCAGACAGGGTGTGCCCTGTTCTGCGCAGACAGCCTGGAAACAGCTGGACGGTGCGTGGGCTCGAGTGGGCGCGTCTGGAGCATAACGGGCCCAAGGAGGGCCGCAACAGAGCGGCGTAGCAACACGAAATGCTTGGCATGCAACAGGTCTGTGTGCACCCCATTGTGCGCCTCAGCTCAGAGAGACCCAGTGGCTAGCAAACGGTCTTGCCCAGCTGAATAGACCGGCTCTCGTCAGATCACCGAAGTAACGTCGGGTAGGGCCATGACTCGGATGGGTACGCCACGTCCTGTTGGCTGATTTCGTTTGCGTTTCCGGCAAAGGGGAGGAGGCGTGGTGGTGTAAAGTTCTTGATCACCAGACTTTGCGCCAGTGCCCTGGAATAAACCACCCGTTAGTGGGATGGGGACGTTAAGATAGGCGGCCTCCTTGATGCTGTTCGAGAGGAGCAGTCTATGTGCCAACGCAAGATTTCACGCTCTCCTTTCCCTCATCATTCAACCTAAACATGGCACCACACTACGCACACACATCCAATATAGTCACCAAAACTTACCGGATACACTTAAAGACGCAACTAACATACTTCATGAAGGGAAGATGCCATTAGTGGGCGAAGCATGCAGTGTGATTTAGCTGCCCCTACAGCTGGGTTTTATGCAGCCTGCAAGGCCTTCGGATACCACACGCACGATTTTCATATTCCATCGCTCGCTACGTGCAAACTGGTAGTCCTGCATAAAAAATGAAAGGGACCTTTTTGTAGCAAATTTTGTGTTCTTAAATTTTGTATTGGGATACTTTTTCGCCGAGAGACGTAGTTTTTCGAGTTGTTGAAAAAAAAAAAAAAACGCATTGAAAGGTCACTTCTGTACAATTTTCTTGAATAATTCGAAAACTACGGCCCCTGGCGATAACGCATCCCTGTACAAAATTTAACTGCATTAAATTTACTACAAAAGAGTCGTGTTCATTTCTCCTATAGATCTAATAGTTTGCGCCTAGCGAGCTAGATAAGATGAGAATCTTGCACGTGGTCTCTGAAGGCATTGCGGGTTGCATAAAACCCAGTGGTAGGAGCAGCTGAGCACCCCGTATAAAAACATTTCCAAACCTGCACTTCAAGGTCTCCCAGCCAACAACGCCATACAATATCACTTCCAGCCGATCTCTTGGCTCCGGAGGGATCCAAATAGTTGGCGTCCCAGAGTTCACCCGTATATAGGTTGATGTTTTGTAAGGACAGCATAGAAAATCCGTAACTGTAAATTTTTGCGTCTTTAATTTTTTGAAATGGTTACGTTGAAGGTTTTTTAGTGTGGGAGGGGAAGAAGGGAAATACTTGCAATGATATATTAACTCATAGATGCATTATGACGCGGTGCAGACATTTGGTGACGTTCGTCTTTCCAGATTTCACAGTAAAGAAATGATATCGTGAATTGGTATGTATGAAACTGAAGATGTAGATATCGCTTGACGGCACTCAATAAACTAGATTCCTAGTCTATAGATTACCAATGTCATGGGTGAAGTACTAAATCCGTGCGCAACGTTTTCCACGCAATGAAGTCACGTGACACTATGGATGACGTTCCGTCCGTCAGGTGGGGACATCTCAAAGATGATTCAAATGGCTCTGAGCACTATGGGACTTAACATCTGAGGTCATCAGTTTCCTAGACTTAGAACTACTTAAACCCAACCTACGGACATCACTCACATCCATGCTCGAGGCAGGATTCAAACCTGCGACCGTAGCAGCAGCGGAGTTCCGGACTGAAGTGCCTAGAACCTCTCGGCGACAGAGGCCGGTGGCTCTTAAATCATAAATTAAATCGCAATGTTTTATCAAGTTGTAGGTTTGAGTAGGACATGTGGACTATATCTACGACCGATTTTACGACGTAACTTCCATCATGCCTCCCCCCCCCCCTCTCTCTATTATATATATATATATATATATATATATATATATATATATATATCGCTCACTATGTTTGTTTCTCTCTCTCTCGTCGTCACTCACACCCCACTGCCCCCGCAACACCCACCGTTACTTTTCCTCGTTTCCCAGCGAAATCCTTATTAGACGAATTATATCATTATCTATCGCATTAGACGCTAACACAACGCAGGATATATGTGGAAATGGGGGAGACTGTAAGGAAGTTTATGATTTAACGTCCTTCCGACGACGAAATTACTGGGCCGCACATTCCTCTGTAAATGAAACTTCCCAACATTCGCCTTAATCGATTTAGAGGAACCACGCGGAGCTTACACGGAAAGTTAGGTCTGATCGATCGCGAAATGGGAACGACTGTGAAAATCAAAAATGTTTTACTGGCAACAATTATCTACACCTTCCAGCTACTTCTCTACATAGTCGCCGTTCGAACTTTCTAACCCCTCGTCATGTACGACAGCCACCTGAACCTTCCCCAATTCTCTAGCTGGTGTACAGTTCGTTGCCTGTGTCAAAATGTTGTCTTCATAGTCAGCGGTTCATGTGCACGGAAATGAAACTCAGGGGAAGGCAGCACGGGCTGTATTGGGGAGCATCTTCATTACTCCTGCAGAGTGCGGCTGAATTGTCATGACGAGGTGTTCTGTTACGTGAGCTGCATGACATCAGGGAAAACTCTCACCAGGCCCTCATACTTGGCGGGAGTCACCATTTTCTAGGTATCTTTACGCGCTCATTGTGCAATCAGAACTGAAAAGAAAGACGTGACGCGATCTACGGGAATACTGGAGAGACTGCCCAACACATTTGTGCAAAGCTGCAGCGGATTTTCACTGTGGCTTCCATTTCGTGCCCGATCGCACGATACTTTTCCGAATAGCCCTCACATATCGAAGGCCAATGGAGGCTCGAACTCTGCCTCTCCGAAACCGAACCGAGCGACGTAACCTGTTTCCCACGTCACTAGGTGCGAGGTTCCCTTTTAATAGTAGGCAACCCACCGTGAGGGCACGGTTAACAGAGCTGGCAAAGGAACAATCACAAACAAGTGTCGGGAGTGATTGGTTTTACTACTAATTGAAGAAGATTCTGCAGACCGTTGCGTCGGCTCTAACGGTTGTCATATAATTTGCCGCTTTAGTGTACAACAGTATCGGTTTTGCATCATACGGCCATAATTTTTCAAAATAAGTACGCTGCATTACCGTTGCGCAGGATGAGGAGAAAGGTAGGAGCTGTTGAGCATTCTCGCGGCTCGCTTCCGTCCTTCCCATTACCGCAGGGAATATGTGAACAATGGCCCGTGTGTCGGGTGCCGCTCGCTTCCGAAAAGCGGAGACAAAGGCCGGCCTTCCGAACATGCTAATGCACGCCGACGGGACGCTCTGGCGTACGGCGGAGTCTGCAGCGGCAGCAACCGAGTACCTACTCGCAGTGCCCGCTGCTGCCAGCTCGTTCTTCTGCCACCCCCCAAATAGTCAATATTTGTTTAGACCACTTACCCCGCCAGCCACATGTCGTTTCTTAAAGGCTACCCGCTGAAACGTTTGAGGACCTACTGTTGATAGGTGGCAGACATCCTTTATTACTTGTACTATAACGAATTAAATTCATCCGAAACTTCTAACTTTTCTTATTAACCGAAACTCACTAGGTAAATACCGTGGCTTCTATCCATCTTGCGTCGAGCCAGGAAATTCATTTCCGTGCGACAAAACTGCATTTTTTAGTGAGAACGAATGTGTCACACGAAGTGCTTGTAAATAGTAACGCACTGCTTGTAAAATTGCTATACTACGGAAATACAAACCAAAAGATATCCCACTCAGAAGTCAAGGACGCGGAGACATTTCAACAACTACGGCAAAAAAAAAAACGGGATTGCATGAGTTAGTTATACGCTTCTCTCTCTACAGAGTCTACCACTTGCTTTATCTACCACTGAGCCTATGGGAAGATCATTGCTTTTCATATCCCTACAGTGTGTTACATTCAGGTATTTGTACAAGTTGAATAACTGCAACTGTGACTCTTTCTTGCCATACCAGACTACGGTTTTTCGTTTTGTGACGTGCACAATTTTACATTTCTGAACACTTAAGACAAGCTGCCAATCTTTGCATTACTGTGTTTTGAAATCTTAAATATTTGCGCAGTTTCTTTCAGACAGTATCTCATGATAGATAACTGCATCATTTCCGAAAAGTCTAACGTTACTGTTAATGTTGTTTGAAAGGCCATTAATATACAACATGGAGAGCAAGGGTCCAAACACACCCCCTGGAACATATTCGAAAGTTGAGTTCTACCAATTTGTCGGCGACGGTCCATCCAGGATAACTTGCTGCCTCATCCCCACCAAAATAAAAAAAAAATATCTTGAATCCAGCTACAAATTTCGCTTACCCTCATACGATAATAATGTTGACTGCAAGCGGAAATGTAATACTGACGCAATGATTTTTGGAAAGCGAGAAACACTGCATCTACTTGTCAGCCTTGATCCATGGTTTTCATTATTTCTAGTGAGAAAAGTGCGAGGTGGATTTCACAAGATCGACGTTCCCAATCCATATTGGTTAACATGGAGGTCACCTCATTATGTCTGAGTTCACAATCCTTTCTAAGATTCTACAAAAAATCCATGTCAAGGATACTGGACGTTAGTTTTGTCGATCGCTTCAACTGCCATTCTTCGAACTACGGAACTTTTTTTTCGTAGAGAGGTCAACGGTAGATTACAGTTACAAGAGGGGATAATTCAGCCGCAAATTCAGCATAGAATCTCGTAGGGATTCTCTAGGGACCCTGGAACTCCGTTCAGTTTTAAGGACGTCAGCTGCTTCGCAATACTCATTTCATTCATCTTTCAGTGATACAAGGATTAAACTGGGTCAAATAAGCTGTATTTTCCATAATTAAGAAACATTTCACACCGGAGGCATGACTTAAAAAAACTGTAGGTGGCTGTTTTAGTAGTTTAATGATGTATTTATTGCGAAGCATCCATTTCGGCTGGATTGCCATCTTCAGAGGATCTGCGAAAGTTGCATAACATTGTTTGTCTTCTATAATATTGATTAATCGTATTTTCGGATATTCTGATTTGATATTTACGTTTATATATCAGTAGTCGCTGTCACTCTCTAATGTAATCATCCTATTATGTAGTTTTTGTACTTTGACGTTTGATTGTCAGATTAGACAGACTGACTGTTTTAACAACTGGACGAAGAATTGAGTTTCCAACCAAAAGTAACAGACAGACACAAAGGACAACACACAGACACATCGATTACAAAGAAATTACATACAGACCAAAATATTATCAACACACCATAGGAGCTGTAGCCATACAGCATCTATGGCCGACTGCCACAACTATCAATATGTCAAATATGACGATAAAACATCAAATTTTAAAAATGACAAAAACAGGACGATTAAAAACAGGAGAAAACCACAAAACAGTTTATAGCATAAGAGTCCTAAATCTACATCACGTTGTACTACAAGAACAGTGACTGCGATTACTGGTGGTAAGTGGACTAACAAGGGAACCTCCCCATCGCACCCCCCTCAGATTTAGTTATAAATTGACACCGTGGATAGGCCTTGAAAAACTGAAAACAGATCAATCGCGAAAACAGGAAGAAGTTGTGTGGAACCATGAAAAAATAAGCAAAATTTACAAACTGAGTAGTCCATGTGGAAGATATGCAACATAAAGGACAACATTAGCTGATGAGTGCCGTGGTCTCGTGGTTAGTGAGCAACTGCCGAGCGAAAGGTTCTTGGTTCGAGTCCACCCTCAAGTGAAAATTTTACTTTCTTTATTTTCGCAAAGTTACGATCTGTCGGTTCATTCATTGACGTCTCTGTTCACTGTAATAAGTGTAGTGTCTGTGTTTTGCGACCGCACTGCAAAACCATGCGATTAGTAGACGAAAAGACGTGCCTCTCCAATAGGAACCGAAAACATTTGATCGCAAGGTCATAGGTCAACCGATTCCTCCACAGGAAAACACGTCTGATATATTCTTTACGACACTGGTGACGGCATGTGCGTCACATGACATGAATATGTAGTCGACCTACCTAACTTGCACACTTGGCGAATGGGTAAAAAGATTATTCTACCTTGCCCGATTTAGGTTTTTTTGTGGATGTGATAAGCACTCCAAAAAAAGTGATGAAAACATAAGAGTTTGTCACACAAACTGCATCAAGTGAATGCAATAGTTTCAGAGTCGCACAGTTTTCCCTGTGCTCTATCAAAACATATGTTTTTCACGTTTTCAAATGTTTCCGTGCGTAGATCGCCAAATTCTGTATATGTCCAATCAAATCTGAACATGTCCTGGAATTTTGGAAAGCGAAGTTTATTATGTGTGAGTGCCTGAACTTTGATAATTATCTGAAAATAAAAAATTAAAATTTTCATCCCAGAGAAGATTTGAACCAAGGAACTATCGTTTCACAGCCGCTCACGCTAACCACGGGACCACGGCGCTCGTAAGCACACTCCTTGTTGTTGCCTACCTTTCGCATGGACTACTGTTTGTATATTTTGCTTATTTTTTTCATAGTTCCACACAACTTCTTCCTGTTTTCTCGATTGATCTGTGTTCAGTTTTTCAAGGCCTATCCCTGTGCCAACTTATAACTAAATCTGAGGGGGGTGCGATGGGGAGGTTCCCTTGTAAGTACCAAATCGTAATATCCTAAAATACGATGAAACAATATTATAATAAACATAACCAACATTATAATAAATATAATAAAACATAACTTTCACAGATGGTCTGAAGATGGCACCCTGGCCGAAAAGGATCCAACACAATAAATAAATTATTGGACTACTATAACAGCGCTCTGAATTTGATCACATAATGTCCCTAAAAGGTATCTTCAACGCTGCAGGCCCACTGGATCGTAAATTTGAGAACTGAGTTTTGCATTTCTCCTTTTGCTTTGCTAACCGAAATTTCTAATGACAATGATTGATGAAGCAATTCCCAGGGCTACTTACAAGTCAGTCGCGAGAGCTAACTATACACAGTGAGGGTAGACACTTGTTAAAAAATGTGCTTTCTCTGCACTACTCACATCCCTAGACGCATTTGCTTCACCAACGCCATGTGTCCCCGTTTAAAATCCATCTAGTTAAAGCGCGTGCACAGTAGCTACTCTTTGTAAATCACTTGACTGCTGGACTCTACTTCTGAAGTGACAGACACTGCAAGACTTCAGGCTGCTAACACTGTTTCTGCCCACTGTAATAACAATACTATGATAATTCTGTGTACAGCAACACAGCAAAGTGTTGTGCTGCCAATTACTTCATACATCTGTTTCAAAAGTAAGTAATGAAGAACTTTGTGGTCTATTGCAGGAACTATCAACTTGCCGGCCGCGGTGGCCGTGCGATTCTAGGCGCTGCAGTCCGGACCGAGGGACTGCTACGGTCGCAGGTTCGAATCCTGCCTCGGGCATGGATGTGTACGATATCCTTAGGTTAGTTAGGTTTAAGTAGTTCTAAGTTCTAGGGGACTGATGACCTAAGATGTTAAGTCCCATAGTGCTCAGAGCCATTTGAACCATTTGAACCATCAACAACTTGCAGAATAAAAAATGGTTCAAATGACTGATCACTATGGGACTTAACAGCTGAGGACATCTGTCCCCTACACTTAAACTACTTAAACCTAACAACATCACACACATCCATGACAGGGGCAATATTCGAACCTGCGATCGTAGCAGAAGCGCGGATACGGACTGATGCGCCTAGAACCGCTCGGCCACATCGGCCGGCTACAGAATACATTTTCATGAGATATTTGGCGTTTGTTACGAATATCTTACTATTACTTTCATAGATGTATTCGTCATCGCCATACTGGCGTATCACCCGGCGTGATGGTATGGGGTGCCATTGGTTTCATGCCTCGGTCACCCGTTGTTCGCATTGACGGCACTTTGACTGTGGACGTTACATTTCAGATGTGCTACGACCCGTGGCTCTACGCTTCATTCGATCCCTGCGAAACCCTACATTTCAGCAGGATAATGCACGACCGCATGTTGCAGGTCCTGTACGGGCCTTTCTGGAGACAGAAAATGTTCGACTGCTGCCATGGCCAGCACCTTCTCCAGATCTCTCACCAACTGAAAACGTCTGGTCAATGGTGGCCGAGCAACTGGCTCGTCACAGTACGCCAGTCACTACTCTTGATGAACTGTGGTATCGTGTTGAAGCTGCATGGGCAGCTGTACCTGTACACCCCATCCAAGCTCTGTTTGGCTAAATGCCTAGGCGTATCAAGGCTGTTATTACGGCCAGAGGTGGTTGTTCTGGGTACTGATTTCTCAGGATCTATGCACCCAAATTGCGTGAAAATGTAGTCACATGTCAGTTCTAGTATAATATATTTGTCCAATGAATACCCGTTTATCATCCGCATTTCTTCTTGGTGTAGCAATTTTAATGGCCAGTAGTGTACGTGTCTAATCGTTGGTCTATGCGTATCAAGGCTGTTATTACGGCCAGAGGTGGTTGTTCTGGGTACTGATTTCTCAGGATCTATGCACCCAAATTGCGTGAAAATGTAGTCACATGTCAGTTCTAGTATAATATATTTGTCCAATGAATACCCGTTTATCATCCGCATTTCTTCTTGGTGTAGCAATTTTAATGGCCAGTAGTGTACGTGTCTAATCGTTGGTCTATGTGATGTGTCTACGACCAACACATAGTATCATGCGTTAATGGTAGTAATTGAGGAAAAAGTAATTATTGATAACTTATATAATCAGTATTGAAGTATTACAACATTGTGATAATATTAATGATGTTTTAGAAGTATTTTAGTTTAGTGACAAACACGATCCCACCGTTTTGGTTTTTTTCCCCCTAGAAAATCTCATTTTACCCTTCAGGGGGTAATTACCTCCAGAATGGGAATCACTGGAGTGGACGCTGGACGTCAAAGAAACAGGTTAGAAATGTAATTCCATTCAGCTAGTAAGCCCCGCTGCACCAGCCAGAATGTAACAACGCGATAAACAGTGTAATTAACATCTTGACTGACCGGTAAAAAACAATGAGAAGTAGCGGCAGTGGAAGGTATACGGGATCACCATTACCTGCCTCGGACAGCCACGACCCTGTGTAAAGCTGTAAATGCCGGCGAGCGGCTGAGCACGCACGTGATCACAGCGTCACGTGAAGTGCTGCGGTCCCACGATGTGGCAGTGCCGGCAACGGTTAGCAGCCACGACGAGCTGGAACGATGGCGTGACGTGGCTGGCCTTTTCTCAGGGCAGAGCTGGGCTAGGTACTGCCTCGGGAGGATTGTGGGGCAGAAAGAGAGAGAGAGAGAGAGAGAGAGAGAGAGAGAGAGAGAGAGCCGTCGGGGCCGACTCCACGGTTCCCTGGAGGGCGCGTCTCTCACCGGCTGAGAGCTTACCGCTGTTATAAGGTGACTGCCTCAGTTTCATCACTGCCGTCCCTCAGGGGAAAACAACGAAACCAGCTCCCGGAGAATCTGCGTCTGCAAGCTGGAGCTGACTGTCCTATTGAGGTACTGATTTACTGTCACGAAGGTTACAAAAGTATTGGCGACCTGACACAACGAAACTTCGAAAGGCGTTTGATGGAGGTTATACTGCATAAAGTTATCAAATGTTAAAACGAATGCAGCAGAAAAGGACAAACCACAATTACATCCGAAAGAAGGCGGCAGTAAACACATACAGATGTTACGAACGAAGTGTGTTTATGGGTTTGTAACTTCCCCCTCACTTATCGACCTTAATGACAGTGAAAAATTAAACCGCGTGCACCTAATGGAAATTTCGGAAAAGCAATCGTCACCGAAGTTAATTTGTCGGTAAAGAGGGAGGAAAGGGTTACATCTTACTGCAAGGAAAAATGCAAATGAAATTGATGGAAATTAATTTTGAGAAGAGGGTAAAATTAATAAAGAAAGAAAATGTGCGGTCGTTACGTTAACAATTAATTGGCGTTAATTAGATATTTGAGATTTGGGGAAAATCACGGTCGCCAGTCCTATGGACAACTACTATAACAACTGAAAATGAAAGATTAATGCACATATAATTAGCACTAAAAGCGTGGCAACTGAAGGTTGACACGTGTTGTGTGAAAACTGAATGTTTGTCAGTAGTAATAAATTTCGCTACACCCTGACTTAATTTAGCAAAAGAAATAATAAAACCGGAAAATTAAAAGTTAATTTAGTGAATGAAATTAATACTGAACTTTGTTTCTGAAGCACTACGAAATTCAATAAAATAAGGTTAGTCTTGGGCTACCTCAACAATCATTTCAAAAGCTACTTGAATCTACGCAATTTAGAAATAAGGGATTTAACTTTGAACTTGAATTAAATGATTCTGAACAATTAACAATAGTAAAATTTAGTACGTACCAAGCTGAACTGCAGTCACAGGTAAGCTAAAATATGGTAACAAAACTCGCACTCTTAATTTCTGCTTGTGTAATCTAAATATTGTAGCCAGCTATGAATACTTCAACTGATCTTTGAAATTAAAGCAGTGAAATGGAATTATATTATTTTAATGCTGGCATATGAATTTCAACGACACTCGGGTTCACTCCAGTAAAGGAAGGAACCCTGGTGGGTAATGCAATTGCGACAATGAGCAACACAGGTACGTGCTAAGTTGCTGTATTTTTGTGATGCGACAGTCTGAAAAGCTGGGGTCTGCCATACAGTTCTAAGACTTTACGTGCTTTTAGTCTTCGTTGTTGGTTGATTGAAGGTTTGCAGTCGTCGATCGGGCAGGTGGCGATAGTCACTCACTGTCGGCCGTCGCTGTCGCTGAAGCTGGATGTTGGCGTGCCTTCTTCTCGACATGGTCACCAGGCGAAACGGACACTTCATGTGCACCAGCTAATGCTTCCCGTCCGCGACACCGTGTCAGAAACTACCATAGCAAGTCGAGCGCAATCACATGCTGCCAAACCCCGAAAGCGTGGCAACTCACGGGAGCGTCACACGACACACCTGCTCCACTGCCCTACTCCAGCCAGACTCCCTCTGCCCGCGCCCCATGCGGCAGAGTTAACACTACCAAAGATCCTAAACCCTTTGGTTCTCAACACGACCTATCGATGTAATCGTTCGATAGCAAAGTTTCCCTAGGTCAGACTCAGTGTAAAAATACAGATAAGATTTACAAAACAACCCAATTATACATCGACATAAATGCATAGTAAAACAATTACAATATATAAAGACACAGAAATGTCAGATCTTCAGGTAACAAAATAAGGAAAAAAATTTATAGTATAATAGATGGAATTAGGAACGTATGCATTTCCGGCGTTACAGGTTCCCTTTCCGAAAAAAGTGAAACAAAATGAGTAACAGAAGACGTACGCTAACAATTTCAGTACTGAAAAGTGATGTGTGAATGTGTTTACGGTGTACATAATCTATACCAGTATATAAAGACAAGTCGTCGTTATAACATTGTTACCAAAAATTTAGAAAAGTTCATGGCCAATTTACTTCAAATTTATACACGAACCTTCCAATAAACATTGAGACGTATATTTTTTAAATAACAATATGCAGGTTTTCTGTTCAAACGGACAGCGAGAAAGAAAATTCTGTGCTGTGCTGTGAAAATGTGCGGTTTCGTTTTCATCCTCTCAGTCAGTTTTAACTACGACAGCAAGGAATTTAAATCATTAAACTACTTCTTTCTCCCATATATATTTCTTCCTCCTTCTATGTGATTTTAAATAAAACTTGAATACACAACTATGTGCTGTTTAGTTTTTTTCACGCTGTCGATTTTAACATAAAACGAAAAGGTTGCATTTATGGCTTATCTGCTTATGATTTGATTAGAACACAACTAAGGCATCTGAATCGTCCGAAACGTAGCAAACCTATCCGTTTGCTGATGAAAACTATGAAATTTTGTCACTGAAGCTACTATCCTGACAGATAAAGTAGCAGAGAAGGTCTCTCATATTCCGTACACAAATGATTCCAACAGGTTTTATCCATTTATTTTAAGCGATTTCAATTCGCAGTCAAGGTTTAGTTGGAATAACAGTAACAAGGATCAAGGTAAGTGACTGGTGCGAAGAGAAAGAAGTCTCAGAGTGTAAAGGAGGAGGAAATGGACACAGAGACTGAGAAGGAGATGGACAGAGAGAGGGTGGAGGAGGAGGAGGAGGAGGAGGAGGAGGAGGTGGTGGTGGTGGAGCGAGAGAAGGGGGAGGAGATGGACAGAGAGAAGGGCAGGAGGAAGAACCAGGCAAAGCGAGGGGAGAGAAGTAAGTGGATAGAAAGAGGAGGGAGAAGGAGATTAACGTGTGTGTCCAATTCCCATACATATTTAGCAATTGCGAAGCTTTGGTTCAAATGGTTCAAATGGCCCTGAGCACTATGGGACTCAACTGCTGAGGTCATTAGTTCCCTAGAACTTAGAACTAGTTAAACCTAACTAACCTAAGGACATCACAAACATCCATGCCCGAGGCAGGATTCGAACCTGCGACCGTAGCGGTCTTGCGGTTCCAGATGCAGCGCCCTTAACCGCACGGCCACTTCGGCCGGCTGCGAAGCTTTGCCGGGTTCACTAGTTACTTATAAAACGAGTTGTTTTCGGTTTTTTCGTAACATGTGACCTTTTTATTTGTGAACCAAAATTTCGTAGAAAGAAACTAGGTGTTTCGGTGACTTTCCACGATTGTTTGGGCAAATGCTGGACTGGCACCAGTCTCCGCCTCAGAAAATACGAAGCACAAACAGTCAAAATACGACGACATACGGAACTAAGTCCACACAATTCACAGAAGACTGAGCATACGATTTCTATCCCTACTATCAGCTGAGAGCTGTAGCGACATGGAGGACATCAGGCCACACGGTTAAAACGAAAACCACTTTGCAAAATCTTGAAAGCAATGGACCCCATGAGACGGGATATATACTAGAAAAGGTTATAAAAGTGTTTAATAGCTGTTAAAGACACCTGCACCAGTAAATTAAATTTTAAAATAATAATGTTTAATACATAATTACAAAGCCTTCGGAACAGAGACAATATTCTGTACAGATACGCTTCTGCGAAACTGAGAAATTCTCAGGGCTGTTTGGGACACTTTACAGAAATTTGTGTCAGTATAATACTCGTATGGGGTACACACGACTGATAGAGACCAACCAACTCATCGAGCGACGGCTGACGAATGGAGGTGAAACAATTCCTGGTATAACATCCTTAGAGCGTATATTTTCGCAGTGAACTACGTCACTGGACAACTGTGGCTGTGCTGCTGCTGTTGCTGGATTAATTGCTCTCCGTGTGAAGAGGGAAGTCATTTTGTACCCACAAGCACCAGCTTCTTTCTCAAAGAAAAAAAATGTTTGCAGCTGATATCTGTTAGTAAAACAGATTTCCGTCCTTGGTTAAACACTTTTTCAGGTAGGCCTAACAAATAACAAAAACCTTTAGTTTGTAAGTTTCCTGTAAGTATTGCTTCTGCAGTAAACACCACAGCAGGTTTTAACGCACTGCAGATAGCAAATATTTTTCCTTTTAATTGTCATTTCCCCGCAACCTGCAAGTTTTTCCGATCTTTGTTTCCTGTACAATACTGCGTGTTAAGCTGAAATAATAATAATAATAATACCACTCTTATTAACTTTGCCCATCATAATTATTCCGATCTATTTATTATATTATTATTATTATTGTTATTATTATTATTGTAATTATTATTGCTAATATACTATCAAAGCGGAACACGCCAAAAGTAACCAAGGGTATTGTCGAAATTCTGAAGAGGAGATGAAGTTTTATTAATTAAAGACTCTTGAGTAGTAAAATTTAGGCTAAATGAAATGTACTCTGCAAAGAAAAGGAACTTGCTTAACTCTATAGTTATTTTGTCATTGCTTCTTATTAAGGAAATATTACACAGTGTAAAACATAAAAAAATGTGATTGGGTGGCTTAGTGGTTAAGTGTCACACTACAGAACCAAAGTTCAAGGGCCCGGTGCCAAGTCAGTCCCAGGATTTTTATCTGTCACTCGTCACTTCTTTCACCTCTGTCAAAGTCTGTTAGTATGAAAAGAAAATATATCTCTGCACCGTGGTTCGAAATCAGGGTTATAACTACAGCCGCCCGTCGCTCCTTTATAATTGGCTAACTAAATTGGAGAAAGACATAGGCCCACCACCTTCAATATGACCACGCCTGATGACGCACTGCGGTGTTCAAACGAACCTATGACTTTACGACAGCTTCACCTTGTAACATAGAAACCTCGACCAGGGAGATGACGCAATGGTTAGAACAATACACTTGCGTACGTTAAGCACTATCTCCAAATACCCGTGTTGTGAACTATGGCTGTCCTCTGCGAGCTTCCAAAATCATCTCAGGCAAATACCATGACACGTACTACGAAGAGGCCTCGACCGATTCCCCTCCCCTCGCCCTTGTCCAATCTCACTGAGTACTCGGTGGCCAATGACGTTGACAGGACGTTAAACCCCAACCTTGATCAGTAACACCACACCTCGCAGCAGCTAAATGTGTGACAGTCCATCGCTACGATGTCATTCACTTCGCGTCAGACGTCTAATACACGATGGAAATGCGAAATGAAAGGGTCGGCCGGAGCCAGTCGATTGCGTTCTGTATAGTCGGCTCCCCTCCGGGGCACACAAAAAAGAAGTTAGGCGCCGTCGGAATTGGGCGCCAGCCCGCGAAGGCAATTTGTTATTTTGTCTGGAGAAACAGTCTGCGACTTTTTGCCATTCGGAAGATGGAATGGTTCCCGATTGAAAGGCCGTGGTCCGAATTGAAGGCCGAATCAATAATGCGCAGCTGTGCTCTCGGCAGACTTCGGCCTTAGCGGCACACAGTAGTCGCGAGTTCTTCCACGTCATCAGCCACCTTGCTGGGATCGTCCGAGAACGACAATAACCGTCTGGCGGGTGTCTGTGTTCACACTCAGTGCAAATGGTAAACTGGAGTTTAATATGCTTCACACAACGACTCAAGAATCGTTTTTAGTCTACGATGGAGAATGTAGCGACCACAGGAACATGGAAATGCGGAAATGCGCACTGTTATATACACGGTGTTATAGGTGCAAGTGCAGATATTTTTTATGGTGACTGAGGATGGTGTACTGAACAGCGTTACATCAGTATTTTCTTCATTTGTAGAACAATAATTATAGCTATAAGAAATAGTAAGTCTTTAGATTCGTTAGTACCTCCAAGAACATGTGGCAGAAACAATCCAGCAATGCTCATTTTCCCCTGTGCAGCAAGTCAGCTCTTGAGGTGTGGACGGAAAATGGTTAGTCTACATTGAGAGGTGTAGTTCACTTATTGGTGCACTTTCGACCGTGCTGAAAACAGAAGGTAGTAACTTAGGTGTAAGTTACAACTTGTTGTTTTCAGCACGCTCGAAAGTGCACCAATAAGTGAACTACGTCGCTCAGTAGAGACTAACCTTTTCACATCCACGTGTTTACAACTCATCATCTGACCTTCTACACAGGGGAAAATGAGCTGGCTAATTTTTGCCAGGGAAAATTGTTAGACACAGAGAAAAACAAGAAACACAAAATTGGTTCAAATGGCTCTGAGCACTATGGGACTTAACATCTGAGGTAATCAGTCCCCTAGAACTTAGAACTACTTAAACCTAACTAACCTAAGGACATCACACACAACCATGCCCGAGGCAGGATTCGATCCTGCGACCGTAGTGGTCGTGCGGTTCCAGACTGAAGCGCCTAGAACCGCTCGGCCACAGCAGCCGGCCAATCAACACAATTAAGTGGGTACTATTAAGGTCTACTAAAGTATACCCCCCCCCCTCCCCCCAGAAAGGAAGAAAGCACCACACCCACCCGACTTGCATAGCTCTACTCCCAGCCTTTATTTGAAGGAACAGAATACTACAAAAGCCCGTCAATCTCCATGGGAATCAGAAGATGCTGAAAATAACAAATCCACCAGCGACATACAAATTGACTGAACATTATGTTACCACTCAAACGGCGTATCTATTAACCACGCATCTAAGATGTATGTCATTCAACAAAAGTAACTGCAGCTCATACACTAGTCAACTATAAGCGCTACGAGATTTACTGTTTTACTTTTTTATAGGTGAGGCTCTATGATGGCTGACTAGATACCTTTAGATCACCTAGTAGGAAAACTGCATTTGTCGAGCAAGACAGACTTTATTCCGTATATTCGTAAATATATACACTAAAACACACACTAGGCATACATACCACTGTCTGCACCGCATTTACCCAAGATTAAACTGAACACACTCCCATCCCCCAATTCTGACCAACGTTTTGTTTAGTTGCGACACGAATTCTGGAGCTGTAAATTTTCTCCCACATATATTTTCGACTAGATTAACCTATGGCCGATTACCTGTTCACCTTATATTCAGCAGGGAAGTCCCTCGCTGTACAGTACGTCAAAACTCGAACAGCCCGTAGTAGTCAAGCAATATAATAGTAACAGGCAAAAACTTTTTCCGAAGTTCATCCGTGGATGATCAAGTTTACGCAGTGGGTAAAACGGTTTTTTGCGTAGGACAGTCTTCACGGTTGTAGAAAGCCATAGTTCGACGCCGCATACCTTCACGCGTATGCGGCGTCCTTGGTGATTCCATCTGGCTGCGACGTCATATCCTTTGAAATGCGGCCTTCTTCCTGCGCTGAAAAATCAGTCTAATTCCCCACAGTTTTTCAAAACACTATTCGGGAATATTATGAACATACTCGTACGTGAATAAGTAAATACAGATGTTATGATAGGGATAATAGTTACTCTAGCAAAAACCTCTGAAATAAACTTTTATATTTAAATTCTTCTGGAGTGTTCAGTCAGATATAATCGTTTGTACTGTACAATTTTCGTCGACGAGACTGGCTGCTTTCTTCAGGTGGCTGCTCAGGGAATCCCGTTGCCAAACATTTCTGGAGTATCAACGACTATACCCGGCAGAACACACGAGAACAGTTTAAATTACATATGCACCGGGAAATATCCGCGATCGCCTAACTATAAAATTAACATAAAAAGTTTCGGTCTTTCGTACTGCTTGCAGTTAAATTTTTTCTCTTCAGTATGATGTTATTTGGTCATTAGAGGCAGTATTAAAGACAGTGGCTCAATACTAAAAAAGGGGAGGACGACGGTTCAAACCAACGTCCGACCATACTGATGTAGATTTTCCGTGATTTCCCTAAATCGCTTCAGGCAAACGCAATGGTTTCTATGAAAGAGCTCTGCCGATTTCTTTCTCCGACCTTCCTTAATCCGATGGGACCGATGACCTCGCTGTATGGTTCAAAAATGTGTGTGAAATCCTATGGGGCTTAACTGTTAAAGTCATCAGTCCCTAAGCTTACACACAACTTAACCTAAATTATCCTGAGGAGAAACACACACACCCATGCCCGAGGGAGGACTCGAACCTCCGCCGGGACCAGCCGCGCTGTATGGTCCTCACCCCCAAATCAAATAACCAACTAAAAAGGGCAGGAAGGATTTTGCAAGACGAAGAAGAAAATCAGTGAGCAAGGCCAACTCGAAGCGGTCTCATTCAGTCTATTCGCACTTCACGGCTGTCCGGTTCGAAAATTACATTAGCAGATCTGGGAGTAGGGGGGCGGGGGGAGGCTTTGTTGCTACACTGTCCAACATTAACGTGACATTCTTGTTTCTAAGTAGCATAGAGAACACTGTTTCTTGCTGCTTTTAACTGTGGGCCTCCCTTGATGGTTTCTTCTGCCATTTATCTTCATTGTAAGACACTCCTCCCCTGTTATTCTTGACGTTTCAAAGCTCATTTCTGTCTGACCTGACTGGTAACGTAATAGGTGCTGGACGGGTTTGGGCATCCAGGAAGCTAACGGTTTCATTAATGACAGGCAGCGTTTTGATTACCCTATTTGCCTTTCTCGCGCTATATGTGCGTTTTGATATTGGCTATGCTCACAGCTAGTCGAAATACTCCCTAGCAATAATAAACCTCTCATATGGCTGAATATTCTGGTATTTGTCGTATCTATTACACCGCTGAAGTCTTAAGAGATGACTGTTAGTTTACAATCATTAATTAAAGATAATTTATTCTACATGCGTAAGTCTTGCCGTGGCCGCGGGTGTGTGCATTTAGGTGTCTTTCTGGTTGTGTGTGTGTAAATGTCAGTACTATTTCCAGAAAAAAGCTAGTACTGGAAAGCTAATGTGAATGCTAGTTTCGGTTGTGTGTCACTGTGCTCCACGCTTCGATCCGCTGTACACGAGTGGCTGCCTTTCCTTTATTTGAGGAATAATTCACAAAGTCTGATTAAATCCAAGAAACCAAATACATTCTTCCGACAAGAATACTTCGGACGTGTAAAAAAGAAGCTTCGTCTGCTAATTTTCTTCATTGCTTCCTTTTGAAGAGGGCAAGCAGAATTACCACTTGCCTCTCTGCGGAAAATTTGCAACTGCAGCGCTGGGTAGAAGGCCGCTGCCTCCACTTGACTTCGCTGTAGGTTTAATGAGTGACTCAGTCCACAAGAGGCGCTTCAGTCGTTAAAATAGAATCCAGGAGGCATGACAGGCGTTGAGTTTTCGGGTGCTAAAAGCACGGCGTGGATTTGGTGGTCTAACGGGTACAGCTCTACACTCATGCCTTTGAGCTTCGAGGTTCAATTCCGGAAAGGGGCAGGGAGTTTTCCTCGTCGTAAATCATCCTGAAAGGTCCCAGCTCCATTCGGCCATCTATCAAATGAGTACCAGGGAGACTTCCTTGAGTAAAAAGCGGCCGGGCCGATCGGCCAGTCAGACTCCCCCTCCTACCACCGCGGCGAAGGAAGACTGTACTCTTAACTACAGACAGGCCAATAGCGCGGTCACAGGCTTGTGTCACTGACTTCACCTCTACTATTTACCTAAAATATACGGCAGAAACACGCAAACGAAAGAACTGCTCGCGGCCTTAAATACCGGTTGGTTACAATTAAGGTCCAGTGTGGGCTGTAATTATCGTATGACAGGGAACTGATTTACGATGAAAAAAAAACTTCCAGTTTTGGCCAACAGGTGCAAATCTGGTGCTGTGTATGCAAGACAGACGTATAGAAAGATTTACAATACATAATTGTCAAATACTGGGAATTCAACAAAAACATCCACTGTTTCTTCATTGACTTCCATCGAGCCTGTGACAGCATCCACAGAAGTAGTCTCTACAACACGTTACGAGAATGTAGTATACGCAATAAAATCATTAGGATGATACAACTGTGCATGGATGGCTCCCAGGCAGCAGTGAAGTTCAGAGGATCCATATCCCCCGCCTTTCCAATTAAAACAGGCTTACGACAAGGAGACGCTCTTTCATGTGCCCTCTTCAACCCTGCATTAGAGAAAGTGGTTCGGGAGAGTAATTTACATCTACACAATGGTCTCCGATTCGAACACAGCGAAGTAAGATTCCTGGCTTATGCAGATGATATAGTGTTGCTGAGTGAAACTGAAGAAGAACTGAAAGACATGTACAGATATCTCAGGCACAGTGCCAGCGAAATGGAGCTTTTGATTAAGCAAGAGAAAACAGAATATATGGAAATAGTATGAATGGTTCAAATGGCTCTTAGCACTATGGGACTTAGCATCTGAGGTCATCAGTCCCCTTGAGCTTGGAACTACTTAAACCTAACTAATCTAAGGACATCACACACATCCATGCCCGAGGCAGGATTCGAACCTGCGATCGTAGCGGTCGCGCGGTTCCAGACTGAAGCGCCTGGAACCGCTCGACCACAGGGGCCAGCGAAATAGGGCGAGTCATAAACCCAAATCCTTACTTTGAAATTAATCAACGTTCTAAATTCAGAAAACTTCTTCAGTTTAAATACCTTGAATCACGTTTCAACAGTAAAAATATCACAAAAATTGATATAAACGAAAGAATAGCCTCAGGGTCAAGATGTCTGTACTCACTAAGCATCCCACTCAAAAATAAAGCTTTGTCAATCACCACAAAGATGAAGATATACAACACTATCTTCTGCTCCATAGCACTGTACGGGTCAGAAAGCTGGACGCTTAAAAAGAATGAACGAGAAAAACTGAATGTTTTCCAAAGAAAAGTAATGAGAAAAATCTGGGGACCTGTGTTGGAGAATGGCGTATGGAGAATTCGAAAGAACAATGAAACTCATCAGTTAATGAAGCAACCCACTATCATCCACTAATTAAAAAGTAGGAGACTGCAATGGGCTGGACATGTGGCTAGAATTGAAATCAGCAGAATCACCAAAAAAGCATTTGAATGAACTCTCCAGGCAACACGACTATTGCGCCGACCTCGTACAAGGTGGAAAGATAACATAGCGAAGGACATCACAGCATTAAGAATTTCGGCAGGGTGGGGAGAGACTGCGAGAGAGAGAAGGCGGTGGAAGCAGATAATTGATGCAGCGTGTGGTCTACAGAGCCTGTGATAGCTGAGAAGAGGGACTCTGACAGAGAAAGTCAAACAAGTGGGATTTTATTATTTTTTGATTTTGTTATTAACCGCCGCTTGCATAGTTTGTTCATTGGCTCTGAGCGCTATGGGACTTAACATCTATGGTCATCAGTCCCCTAGAACTTAGAACTACTTAAACCTAACTAACCTAAGGACGTCACACAACACCCAGTCATCACGAGGCAGAGAAAGTTTGTTCATTATGAGCAGCAGAGACGTCGACGAGATGCTGCATCCGTAAAACGACATGACCAAAACAGTTGCTCGTAGCAGTTCCGGTGGAATCTGTGCAACGTGTACCTGCATACTGCCTTTCATATCAGGTAGATATCGAACGTGCCCCTGGTAAACGCGTTGTTCTAGATATTCCCAGAGCCAACATTCACATGGATTCAGATCAGGTAATCTTGCGCGGCACGCATCTGCAAAATCTGTGGAGATAACACGTTTGTAGAAGCAGGTCTTTCACTGGGCGAGCGACATAAGGTGTTGCCCCACCTTGCATGAAGAAGTGGTTTCCACATAATTGCGCTCTTCCAAAGTAGGAATCACGTGCTGTACAAGGAGATCTCCATAACATGTAGACACCAAGGTACATCTGACAGGTCCTCTGGGTGTATTGTCCTCCAGGGTGAACGGAAACAGATTAAAGGTTCTTGTGAACCACGCCACACATTCACGTATGGCGATAGCGATGACGTTTTCATAGTACCTCAAATTTGGCAGTTCTCTGTATTCACTGCACCTGTAGCGTAAACAGTGCCTCTTCACTTCACAGAATATTGCCCAGCCAAATGTCATCACCTTCTATCTGTGCCGGAAGCCGAAGAGAAAATTCAGAACGTTGTTGCGGGTCATGAGGTTTCAGTTGCTGCACAGCCTGGATCTTTACGGATACCAGTGAAATAGACCGCAAAACTTTCCGTGTTGTTGACCTCGGGATGGACAATCCTCGTGACAATGCACGAACACTAGCACTACCTGGGGCACGTGCTGCATGGTCAGTTACAGCAACATCAACCTCGCCAATAACTTCCACGGTACAAGACCCGATCCCGTTCCAGGTGCCACACCAACTCACCCGTGTTTTCTACTTTCATTATGATCTTGTTTAAGCCATTTAATGACATATGGTATCTCCTTGAGCCTTCCAGTCGGCGATACTCTCACAATGCAGCACTGTAAACGCTGCCATTCACATAAAACAGTTCCACTAATTGCGCACGTCCTGTTTCCTCGACAACCATACTGTTCGTTTAAGTTACGGCTCGTCAAATGACAGCGTGGATGTCTTACCGTCATACAAACCAATTACAGCGCCATAGCCGGCCGGAGTGGCCGAGCGGTTCTAGGCGCTACAGTCTGGAACCGCGCGACCGCTACGGTCGCAGGTTCGAATCCTGCCTGGGGCATGGATGTGTGTGATGTCCTTGGGTTAGTTAGGTTTAAGTAGTTCTAAGTTCTAGGGGACTGATGACCAAATAAGTTAAGTCCCATAGTGCTCAGAGCCATTTGAAACATTTTTACAGCGCCATATTTACAGCTGAACGCCAAGACTGGAACTAATCTTTTTATCAGCGTAAATCGGTTCCGAATTAATGCGTTAGAATATCTACCAATTTTCGCTGCCACACGATAATTATAGCCCAGATTGGTCCTCCGTGAGTAGCTGCACTTTAATTATAATCATACGGTACCGGACGAAATGACAAAAATGCAGATATTCGGTTCAAAAGTTTCCTAGGAGAATGGCACACCAAATACGAATACTGCGATGCCAGAGACAGCCTGCATGTCTGACAATCTTTGTAGTGTCCAGCGAACATCACCGTCGGAAGCTTACCGAGCGAGGTGGCGCAGTGGTTAGCACACTGGACTCGCATTCGGGAGGACGACGGTTCAATCTCGCGTCCGGCCATCCTGATTTAGGTTTTCCGTGATTTCCCTAAATCGCTTCAGGCAAATGCCGGGATGGTTCCTTAGAAAGGGCACGGCCGATTTCCTTGCCCATCCTTCCCTAATCCGAGCTTGTGCTCCGTCTCTAACGACCTCGTTGTCGACGGGACGTTAAACAGTAATATCCTCCTCCTCCGGAAGCTTCTTTGATAAGAAGTCGTAACTGACTAAACAGCCTAATACGTGAAGGAAGTAGGGGAAGAACTGTGACAGTAGATGACGGCACGGCTCCAGACTATAATAGTTTAAAGACGTGTCGCACTGTTAACGTTAGGCTATAGTACTAGCGATACCTTCCACTCAGTTCCTACCGAGATGGCTGCGATAAGGAACTTACGCAATGCTCTAGCGAAAAGAACAGTCGAAATCTCTGGAACGTAACATTTCTACAATCAAAGACAGACAGATCTGATAAGGTTCCTGACAGATTGAAACAGCATAACGGACCGGTAATGGTACGCGGGCACCTGCAACAAGCGAAAGAGAATTACGAGATGAGCCATCGGGCCACGGCAGCTCGCAACTTCTGCCCGCTGCTAGCCGTCTTCTTCCATACCAGACTGCGCAGAGCCTCTGGTGTCAACCCTGGGGCGCACCTCCAGCTGTGAGATCTATCTCACTGTGATGCGCCCTCGAGGTGTAGGACAGTAATTTACAGGCTGTTCCTGGGCGCGACTTCTGCCACCTGAAGATGGTCGGTGGCGAGCAGGATTACCGGTTTGTGAAAATGTACCACTCAGATCGATGTGGACGTCCATGCCTGAAAGCGACATGGACAGCACGTTAACATCATAGCAGGAGCGACAGAGGGCTGCATACTCAAGATCCGCATTTGCACCTGTCCTCAGTGAATTCCCACAGGGCTTTGTTGAGCATCCCAATGGCGCTCTCGCGCTCACTAAAGGAAAATAATCAAGTGGCACCCTTCGTTGGTAATTACACTCCCTTATGCTTCTTTCTATTATCTAAGTGTGGTATATGGTTATCCTTTGGCAGGTGACCGAGCAACGAGACACAGTGGTTAAGACACTGGTTTCGCACCCAGAAGGACCATAGTTGAATCCCCACAGGTACATTCACATTTAGGTTTCCTGTGATTTCGTGAAGTCCCCTAAGGTATTGCCGCGATGGTTCTATACGAAAATAACATGGCCGTATCCTTCCTCCTCCTTTCCCAATCTGAGTTTGCTTTCAGTCTCTAATGACCTCATTGTCGACGGCTCTGGACTCTTAATTTTCCTATTCACAGCTAGATTTATGTGGTCCCTCCATCGTAAATAGTACCGGACATATACTCTATGATATTCGACCGGAGTTACTGTCCCTGATCGTGGACTCAGTCCATATCGAATTTATTGTTTCGTCTAATTACACTCATATATATTTATGGCTCTTTTCATCAAGCTCTCATTATAATGCTTAAAGTCTTGCTGCAGTTCGTGGCCATTTTTAAACTGTAATCTAAGTGCTTACAAGTGCTTCGTTTGGTAAGAAGTCTATAATCGCATGCCTGTTTGGATGTTCCTTAAAGATGTTCTCAACTGCTGTAGTACTGGTCGCAAGTATCCGGGTTCCAGTCCCAAACTGGCAAACAGTCTTATCAATGCAGCGTGTACTTTGCAACAGAGTAGAAAGACAATGGCGGAAAAAATTCCCAGCACCAAGAAACAATTAATGTAGAGTGATTCAATCTCAGGAATACATTTTGTCTGGGTAACACATTTACGTTATTAACGTTGCAAGATCAAAGGTTAATGTAAGCGAGAGATAAGCCATTACAAATGTGAAATTCTGGTACCATAATAACTAGCGTAACCAACGGAATGCTGAATCCAAGCATGCAAATGTACATATATTGTGTCGTACAGATGCCGGATACCAGTTTGTGGGTTGAAGTTCCATACCTGTTGCACTTAATCGGTCAATACAGGTACGGTTAATGCTGGCTGCGGATGACGCCCCGAGTTTTTCCAACATGTGCTAGATTGAAGACAGATGTGGTGATCGAGCAAGCCGAAGCAAGATATGGACACACTATAAAGCATGTTGGGTTACAACAGAGGTATGTGGGCGAGTGATATCCTGTTGGAAAACATGTTCATGAATGCAGCAGAACAGGTCGAATCAACAGATTGCCGTACAGATTTGCTGTTAGGGTGCGCGGGATAGCCACGAGAGTAATCCTGCTGTCGTATGACATCCCACCCCAGACCATAACCCCAGGTGCAGGTCCAGTGTGTCTAGCGCGCAGACAGGTTGGTTGCGGGCCCGCATCTGGCCTCCTCCTAACCAAAACATGGCCATGACTGCACGAAGGCAGAACCGGCTATCATCAGGAAAAACAACAGACCTCCACTTCAGCCTCCACAGGGTTCTGTTCTCGCTCGACACCATGAAACTCGCAAATGGCGGCGATTTCGGGTCAGTGGAATGCGCGCTACAGGCTGTCTGGCTCGGGGCTGTTCTTGAAGTAACCGGTCTGTAACAGTTCGTTGTGTCACTGTAGTGCCATCTGACGCTCGAATCACTGCTGCAAATGCAGGACGACGAGCCACAGCCGTACGCCGAACAAGAAGATCTTCCCTCTCTGTAGTGCCACGTGACAGTCACGATCCGGTTTTCTTGTGACCGTATCTTCCCTTGACCGCCGCTGCCAGCAATAATGTACAGTAGGTACATTCCTGACAAGTCTTTCTGCAATGCCACGGAAGGAATGTCTAGCTTCTTGTAGCCCTATTACATGACTTCCTTCAAACTCTGTAAGCTGTCGGTAATAGCGCCTTCGTCATCTTAAAGGCATTCTTGACTAACGTCAGCTCACTACGTGGTATCCCCATAGCGGCGCTACTAGTGCCACTCTTCTGCGACTGGCGAGAAACTGAACAGAAATCAGTTTTCAATTGCAAAACCAAACCTACCAACTTTCGTTCATCTCGCACAACTCCTCCTTGATGATGGAATTTTTTCCCGTCATTGTGCGCTCCTCCTCTAGTTCAGTGTCTTGACGGGTGTATTACTTAGCTCGGAATGGAGATGCAACCTTGTGATAGCACACAGGCTAATCCTACGGAACTGTAGGACGACAGCCGCCAATTTTCGCGTTTACATACGACGAATGGACCACCACCCGACGTCTTCACTTCGCAGTGGACTTACAAAGAAAAGGAGTATAATTTAACGCCTCCTCAACGTTGACGTCAAAAGTCAAGAACTCAACTGAGGAAGAATTGGGGAAGCAAACCTGCCCTTATCAGAGTATCCTTCTCACGAATTTACCTCAAGCGATTTTCGGAAGACAAGGGAAGTGTAAATCTTGATGACGGCATAAAAATTTTAAAACGGCTCTGAGCTAATTCTGCGTCTGTGCTGTAACCAATGTAACATAACCCTCGATACTAGTGAGAGATTTGGCATTTAAGTCGAAGCGGAGAAACACCCTTTCGTTCAGGAACTGTGCACCACCACTTCTCGTTCCGTTGCCAGCCTGTCTCACGAGAAGAAACTTTCTTATAGCCCAAGCGTTAAAAACGGCTACGCATGCCATGCATCAGCGAACTTTTTATGGAATTGAATATTTAAGCTAATTTATTTATCGGGGAAAGAGAAAATCACTCTGCATAGTGTCCTAAGTGAAGCAGGCAGTGTTTTGTAAGCAGCTGTTTGCCTTAAGGGTTTGAAAGAAAATATCAGCAGCAAGTAAATACTTGTTGAAAATGTCTCTCCAAAAACCGGTAAAAGAACAATTAAAAACAATATTTAGAGACGAAACAAAACCTCTCTCTCTCTCTCTCTTACAAACATGCAGTTCGAGATAAAAACTTACTGAGAAAATGCTGCATGTGCTATGTTAGACAAAATCTATATCATTATTGCAGAACTCGAAATATAAGATTTTTTGATGTTTGGAGAAACAGTGCCTGCAGGTAGTACAGAGAATTTGAAGATGAAAGTTCCTCTTTAACTTTCTCTGTTTGGGCAATAAATAATGACGACGATAAATATTTATAGGAGCGACCTTTGGAAATCGCTTGTGTCCGCAAACACGAGGCAACGGGCGGATATCTGAATTGACGTGCGAGTCAGTTGCCTTCAAAGAAATTTATGATGCTGCCGTCCACACCCGTAGGAAGTATGATGTTTTGGAGAGGTACTGCTCTCTTCCGCTTCGTACATGACTAAAATATCTTGTGCATTTTGCACCCAGTGTGCTTTCTTGAGGCAAAGTCGCTTTATGAAATCTGTACAACCATTTTAAGAACAGGGTGGTTATAATTAAACCTTCGCTACTGGAGCCAGTGTAAACGGCAAACTGTTTACTGTGTGGGTTCAAATGTGTGTGAATTCCTAAGGGACCAAACTGTTGAGGTCATCGGTCCCTAGACTTAGACGCTACATAAACTAACTTATACTAAGGACAACACACACACCCATGCCAGGGGGAGGACTCGAACCTCCGGCGGGAGGGGCCGCACAATCCGTGACATGGCGCCTCAAACCACGAGGCCACTCCATGCGGCTACCGTTTGGGTACCCAAGTTCAGATTGTGTTATTTAGTTAATTTCATTTCTGTCCAGTTTGTCGTTATTAGGGAATAGAAAATTACTGATAGCATCGTAAGTACCGTCTTACGTGATGAATGACAGATACACTATCTGATCAAAAATATGTGGACACCTGTTAGTGAATATTAATATGGGTGTGTCCACACAAATGAGGATTTTAACTCTGCTGGGGAAATTCAGTAAGGCGTCTGAATTCCTGTAGAAGAAAGACATTCTATTCTTCCTCAAGAGACGAAACCAGAGAAGGTAATGTTGCATGTTGAGGTCAGGAGTGGAGTCCACATTCTAACTCATCCCAAAGGTAATCCATTGGTTCAAGTCGGACTCTGGGCAGCTCCGCCCACTTCAAGAATATTTTTGTCCACAAACCATTGCTCACAGATGCTACTTATGACAAACAATAATCGACTTCGAACTTTTCCTGTACTGTACACGGTGCGCAACGCTGTAAAATGTGCCCACACTGGTCCTCATTTAGCGGTTTCTTAGGCACAATACGGGTTCAACACACTGTCCACGAAAGCAACACCAAACCTAACACGACCTCGTTGGCACTGCACTTTATGACTGTTAATGGATTCCAGGCATTCTCCAAAACCAAACCCTTCCATCGGATTCCCACAGGGCGCAGCGTGATTCGTGACTCATTCCTAGTCATTCACTGTCCAGCGGCTTCGGTTTTACAGCATCTCGACCACCGAGCAAAGAAATGTGTGGCTTATGAGGAACTGCTCGACCGTCTACCCCATTCCTTTTAACTTTCTGTGCACAGTAACTGTGCTAGATGGACTTCTGGTAGCACTCTGGAATTCACGTGTGATTCCTTCCTCTGATCTCGCATGATTTGACCGTGTGAGGTGGCGCAGTAGCATTCTGGACTCGCATTCGGGAGGACTACAGCCATCTAGATTTAGGTTATCCGTCACTTACCTAAATCGCTTAAGGCAAATGCCGGAATGGTTCCTTTGAAAAGCATATGGTCAATATCATCCTCCATCCTTCCCAAATTCGAGTTTCTGCGCCGTCTCCATTAACCTTGTTGTCGACAGCAACAAATAGGAAAAATGACTTACTGGCAAACTAGGCGTAACCTGGGAGTATTGAAATAACCCTCACTGCGTATAGGGTTGTCGTACCTTTCAGAAAAATTCAGCATATAAAATTTAAAAGTATGGAGGTGCGCCGGCCGGGGTGGCCAAGCGGTTCTAGGCGCTACAGTCTGGGACAGCGCGACCGCTACGGTCGCAGGTTCGAATCCTGCCTAGGGCAAGGATGTGTGTGATGTTAGTTAGGTTTAAGTAGTTCTAAGTTCCAGGGGACTGATGACCTCAGCAGTTAAGTCCCATAGTGCTCAGAGCCATTTGAACCATATGACACGACGACAGAATGAAACACTACGTGACAGGACTCAGGTCATAAAAGACCCTAGAAGTAGGCACAGTGTCTAACGTTTCAATGGAACGGTGTATCCCTTTCTTTGTGCTTTCCCGTGATGGAAATGTGGCGAGTTGATGGACACTGCGATAAGATTCTGGTTTCGTATGCAAGTCATACCAAATTCAGCGGTCGTATTTCAAAGGTCGCTTTTTTTAAATTTTATTTGAATAGGGTTATTCAGTGGTCTTTAAGAATGTTGAGGGCTAAGCGGAAGTGATTTACTTCGTAGAAGCCAACCGGATTCTCGGGACACATTTGCAACATTTCCGCTACTGTGGAAAACCAATCACCACACGATAGTCCACCTTACCAATAGACGGCAGCCTCTTTCTTTGGCTCCGCCAACGGCCTGCTACAGTACCGTGGGATGGAAATCTCGGTGTGACCAGGACGGTAACACTAAATTAATTACCATTCGTACCTTTATTATTTAGAGGTGATAATTCAGTATCCAGAATGAGATTTCGACTCTGCACCGTTGAGTGTGCGCCGATATGAAACTTCCTGGTAGATTAAAACGGTGTACCGGACCGAGACTCGAACTAGGGACCTTTGCCTTTCGCAGGCAAGTATTCCGCCAACTGAGCTACCCAAGCAGGACTCACGACCCGTCCTCACAGCCGTACTGTGGGTAGCTCAGTTGGTAGAGCACTTGCCCGCGAAAGGCAAAGGTCCCGAGTTAGAGTTTCGGTCCAGCAACAAATTTTAACCTGGCAGGAAATTTCGATAATTCAGTCTTTATCCCTCGTATACTCGACTTTGAGAATCACCACTGTCGGCCAGAGAAGAAAAAGGTGACTACAAAACATCACTAGTGTTTGCCTAAAATTACAAAGTTCGCATATGTAATTCCGAACTGTGGGTAACACTTCTACGTCTACATCTACATCGATACTTTTCAGATCACACCCAAGTGCCTGGCAGATAGTTCATCGAACAATTCTCCATTATTCCAATCTCGTATAGACCTCGGAAAGAATGAACACCTATATCTTTCCGTGCGAGCCCTGATTTCCATTATTTTATCGTGGTGATCGTTCCTCCCTATGTAGGTCGGTGTCAACAAAATATTTTCGCATCCGAGGAGAAAGTTGGTGATTGGAATTTCATGAGAAGATTCCGTTGCAACGAAAAACGCCTCTCTTTTAACGATTTCCAGCCCAAATCCCGTATCATTTCTGTGACACTCTCTCCCATATTACATATAATACAAAACGTGCTGCCTTTCTTTGAACTTTTTCGATATACTCCGTCAGTCCTATCTGGTAAGGATCCCGCAACGCGCAGCAGTATTCTAAAATAGGACAGACACGTGTAGTGTAGGCAGTCTCCTTAGTAGGTCTGTTACATTTTCTGAGTGTCCTGCCAATAAAACGCAGTCTTTGGTTAGCCTTCCCCACAACATTTTCTGTGTGTTCCGTCCGATTTAAGTTCTTCGTATCTGTAATACCTAGGTATTTAGTTGAATTTACGGCTTTTGGATTAGACTGATTTATCTTGTAACCGAAGTTTAACGGGTTCCTTTTAGCACTCATGTGGATGACCTCACACTTTACGTTATTTATTGTCAACTGCCACTTTTCGCACCATCCACCTCATAGCCGTTGTAATGATCTTCGTTGACTCTTGATCCACGACAGTATACTGCGTTCTATTTCAGTCGATGTGGAACTTTAGTTGCGTCTTTCGTACGAACACTCTCTTTCAGTAGGTGACGCTGTTAATACTGTATCAACAGCATTCCGAACGTCTAGAAATATCGAATTCTTCTACTTATTGTTAGTCCCTTATCCGTGGCCCTTAGATCATCGAGTGCGAGTTTCCGATGATTAACGCTTTCGAAATCCATACTGCAATACTGTTGAGAAAAAGTTATTAATTTGACGATAAGATTTACATGCAAACCATCGACACTTCCCACTACCCCACCATTAGCGTTTCGGCGCTCTGGCCCATCTTCAGTGCCATTCGGCAGCTGCTACCGGAAGACGAGGCGAAGTAGAGGCGAGACGTGGTGTGGTGTCCGTGTGGAGGGCGTGTCGCTCGCATTAGCATTTATATCATGGTCACCGGCGCCGCCGCAGCCTGCTAGGCCGCTCGCGGGAGGGATGAATAAAAGATGCGCGACAGCCAAGGGACAGCGAGGGCTGGACTCTTACACTACCGCATCAGGGCTGCCTCTGGTAGCACTTCGCATCACCTGCGCAGGTCCGGCTACTAATTGAATAACTATAAAGTTATGTCTTAACTTTGACGGTACGTTTTTCAAAACCACTGGCGTCCGCTCAGTATCTCCGCACATAAGCATATACGAGGGGCGTTCACTAATAGCAATGCAATACCTTTTCCTCGGCTAGTTTCAGCTAAAAATGCAGCATTTGTTCTGGAATATTATGGAATATCCCCGCTTCAGCCCCTATAGTTTCATGAAGTTCACATGTGTAGCGGCGCTATACGTGGTCTTCAAAATGACGTGTGTCGCGGAGATGCGTTCCAAGCAGAGACCTGTCACAGTTTCTTTTGGCGGAAAACCAGAGCATCGTAGATATTCATAGGCGCTTGTAAAATGTTTACGGAGACCTGACAGTGAACAAAATCACAGTGAATCGTTGGGAGAGGCGTCTTTCATCACTGCAACAAGGTTGTCAAAAACCTGTCCAATTTCCCAAGTGCCGGCCGGCCGCACGCAACTGTGTCTTCTGCAATGTTGGGACGTTCGGACACACTCATTCAGCGTGTGCGTTGCCACAAAAATGCAAACGAACTTCTCCTCCATAACAACGTAAGGCCTCACCCAAGTCTGCGCGCCAGAGAGGAGCTCGCGAAACTTCCTCATCCACCCTGCAGCCTAGATCTCGCACCTTCCGACTTCCATCTGTTTGGTCCAATGGAGGACGCACTCCGCGGGAAGCAGTACGTGGATGACAGGGAAGTTATTGATGCAGCAAGACGTTGGTTGCAACGTCGACCAGTTGAATAATGCCATACGGGCATACAGGTCGTCCCAATAATGTGGCCTAAGGCCATCGATCTTAACGGAGATTATGTCCAAAAACAGAGTTTTGTAGCCAAAAGAGTGGGGAATAATATTGTGTACTGGTATCCTGAATAAAACCAACCTGCTTTGAAAACAGAAACGGCTTGCGTTACTTATTGAACGCCCTTCGTAATTTGTAGTAGCCCTGTACCGACGGAATTCAAACAGAAAGACGAATAGTTAATTTCATTGACTCTTCGTTTTAATGATGTACATCGTTAAGACGAATAACATGAAACGACGCTCTAGCTTAACTGTCTTACAGAAGTGTGGGAATTGGGTACAAGCAGGTAGAAGAAAGACTGTATTGGCACCGCGAAGCCTGAAACAATGATCTTAGGGGCCAAAGGTTCCTCTACAACAGTAGCAGTAAGAAGCAAGAAAGCTCCGATCCCAGAAAGAACAGGACACACCATTGCGAGGAATATAACGAAAAAGGCACGTGCGAAAGGTCTCACTTCGCCTCCCGGCGGGGGTACAGTGAACGCTGTTTTCCATCAACTGTTGTTTTTCCGCACATCCGTGATGTCTGCTCTTGGCCGGTACAAATATGGACGCCGCCCCGAGAACATCATTAGTCGATTCTTGCAGGAGGAACTACCGAAACCATCTGAAGATGTGTAACACTTGTTTCGCAGAAATATTGTAGGAATTGTACAATGTTATCTGGTGGAAAACTACAGAAGTGTATCTGCGACACATCCGCCAGAAAAGACTGAAAAGAGATGTACTATTACTTATTATGTAACTTATGCTGCACCTTTGTACCAGTAGGTTGAACTTAATCTCGTCCACAGGCAACGAAGATATAGTTGATCTGGTCATTCTGATTAAAATTTTCCGTTCCTATTAATCGAGCCAAGAAGCGTCCTTACGACCACACTGCACTTGAAGTTTTCCTTCTTTGTCCAACCAGTCATGGTATCGCTCACAACTAAGGGACTATTCCATAGGACACTGACGAAACCCAACAACTCATACACATTATCGATATACTGGACAGGGTTAAATCATCGTCATAAATTTAAACGATTTCTAAGGCGCGCTCGCTCCCACCACCCCTGCCCCCCCCCCCCCCCCCCAACGTCTCCAAATTCCTAATTATCCTGCTAATAGTTTGTGGAGATATATTTTCAAAGAATATGTGTTTGATGGTGAAATTCTGGCACAGATAAGAGTTACGAACACATTACCAATTACATTGTTCACAGACATTTTCTCGTAGGCCATTACGCAGAACTAGTTTCTGTTTCTTTTAATTATTTAACCCCATTCCAGAGGTTGTTGATGCATAACACTGAATTTCACTAACATGATTAGGCTTAAAAACATGTAAAAAAAATCAGGCTCAAGGTCGCTTTCCTTTATTTCAATATGACCAGTTTCGGACCAGCTGCCCATCATCAAATCTATTAAAAAATTATTCTATAATTACGATTGGTTCAAGTTACAACTGGTTAATAATTTAAGTTTGTAAAGCTTCAGTATTCTTAAGAAATCAGTTATAACACAAATTTGTGCAACATACGATTTGTTACAGTTACAGCGTAACCTGTCCAATGAGGGAATTGAAAGTGCACTGTAATAACTAGCCGTACACCAGTCTGCTGCGGCTTTATTTACAAATTTTTAAGAAACATTATGTGTACAACACGCACAGCGCTGAAAAGCGGCCTCTATTTGTAGATAGTGGACTTGCGCAATTCACGAGAAATGTTCCTAAGCATAGCGTGAAACACTGGTTTAAAATTTAATAAGATTAAAAACTTTTAAAAGAACTTTGTAAAACAATGCTCCAAAAATTTTAAAAATATTTTTTGTAAGCTTGTAGGACTCAAAAATGCTCTCTGCGGACTGATGTAATACATTAAAAATATTCATAAACGTAACAAACGATACATTAATGATGACATTATTATTATTATTATTTCTTTCTTGTCTCAGACATTATTATTATTATTATTTTCTTCTCTCAGACGTTATGTCTTGTCAAAAATGGAAAGTGACACGGACCTTGATCAAGCGTGACTTCCTTTTAACTGTACGGTATACGTCATATTGCATTTAGGAACTTTCAGGTAATTGAACATGTATCAATAATTACGGATTTGTGTAGTTGTATATATAACTTTGGATGTAGCTGTATTGCATTGATGTACTGGTGGATATTGTGTGGTATGACTCCTGTAGTTGATAGTATAATTGGTATAATGTCAACTTTATCCTGATCCCACATGTCCTTGACTTCCTCAGCCAGTTGGACGTATTTTTCAATTTTTTCTCCTGTTTTTTTTGTATATTTGTTGTATTGGGTATGGATATTTCGATTAGTTGTGTTAATTTCCTCTTTTTATTGGTGAGTATGATGTCAGGTTTGTTATGTGGTATTGTTTTATCTGTTGTAATGGTTCTGTTCCAGTATAATTTGTATTCATCGTTCTCCAGTACATTTTGTGGTGCATACTTGTATGTGGGAACATGTTTTATAAGTTTATGTTGTAAGGCAAGCTGTTGATGTATTGTTTTTGCTACATTGTCATGTCTTCTGGGGTATTCTGTATTTGCTAGTATTGTACATCCACTTGTGATGTGATCTACTGTTTCTATTTGTTGTTTGCAAAGTCTGCATTTATCTGTTGTGGTATTGGGATCTTTAATAATATGTTTGCTGTAATATCTGGTGTTTATTGTTTGATCCTGTATTGCAATCATGAATCCTTCCGTCTCACTGTATATATTGCCTTTTCTTAGCCATGTGTTGGATGCGTCTTGATCGATGTGTGGCTGTGTTAGATGATACGGGTGCTTCCATGTAGTGTTTTCTTTTTCAAATTTACTTTCTTCGTATCTGTTGACGTTCTGTGATCTAAAGGGTTGTAGAAGTGGTTATGAAATTGCAGTGGTGTAGCCGATGTATTTATATGAGTGATTGCTTTGTGTATTTTGCTAGTTTCTGTTCGTTCTATAAAGAATTTTCTTAAATTGTTTACCTGTCCATAATGTAGGTTTTTTTATGTCGATAAATCCCCTTCCTCCTTCCTTTCTGCTTAATGTGAATCTTTCAGTTGCTGAATGTATGTGATGTATTCTATATTTCTGGCATTGTGATCGTGTAAGTGTATTGAGTGCTTCTAGGTCTGATTTACTCCATTTCACTACTCCAAATGAGTAGGTCAATATTGGTATAGCATATTTATAGCTTTTGTCTTGTTTCTTGCTGTCAATTCTGTTTTCAGCATTTTTGTTAGTCTTTGTCTATATTTTTCTTTTAGTTCTTCTTTAATATTTGTATTATTTATTCCTATTTTTTGTCTGTATCCTAGATATTTATAGGCATCTGTTTTTTCCATCGCTTCTATGCAGTCGCTGTGGTTCTCCAATATGTAATCTTCTTGTTTAGTGTGTTTTCCCTTGACTATGCTATTTTTCTTACATTTGTCTGTTCCAAAAGCCATAGTTATATCATTGCTGAATACTTCTGTTATCTTTAGTAGTGGGTTGAGTTGTTGATTTGTTGCTGCCAGTAGTTTTAGATCATCCATATATAGCAGATGTGTCATTTTGTGTGGGTATGTTCCAGTAATATTGTATCCATAATTTGTATTATTTAGCATGTTGGATAGTGGGTTCAGAGTAAGGCAGAACTAGAAAAGACTTAATGAGTCTCCTTGGTATATTCCACACTTAATCTGTATTGGCTGTGATGTGATATTATTTGAATTTGTTTGGATATTAAGTGTGGTTTTCCAATTTTTCATTACTATGTTTAGGAACTGTATCAATTTAGGATCTACTTTGTATATTTCCAATATTTGTAGTAACCATGAGTGGGGTACACTATCAAAAGCTTTTTGGTAATCAATGTATGCGTAGTGTAGCGACCTTTGTTTAGTTTTAGCTTGATATGTCACCTCTGCATCTATTATCAATTGCTCTTTACATCCTCGTGCTCCTTTGAAACAGCCTTTTTGTTCTTCATTTATAATTTTGTTCTGTGTTGTATGTGTCATTAATTTCTGTGTAATGACTGAAGTTAATATTTTGTATATTGTTGGTAGGCATGTTATAGGGCGATATTTAGCTGGGTTTGCTGTGTCTGCTAGATCTTTAGGTTTCAGATAAGTTATTCCATGTGTAAGTGTATCAGGGAATGTGTATGAGTCTGCAATGTAACTGTTAAATAATTTAGTTAGATGTGAATGTGTTGAGGTGAATTTCTTTATCCAGAAATTTGCTATTTTATCTTTTCCAGGGGCTTTCCAATTGTGAGTAGAATTAATTGCTTGGGCGACTTCATGTTGCAAAATTATTACTTCAGGCATTTGTGGTATCATCTTGTATGTGTCTGTTTCTGCTTGTATCCACCGTGCATGCCTGTAATGTTGTACCGGGTTGGACCATATGTTGCTCCAGAAGTGTTCCATGTCTGTTATGTTTGGTGGATTGTCTATTTTAATGTGTGTGTTATCTATTGTCTGGTAAAATTTCTTTTGGTTTGTGTTGAATGTTTGGTTTTGTTTCCTTCTATTTTCACTTTTTTTGTATCTTCTCAGTCGTTTGGCCAATGCTTATTATTATTATTATTATTATTATTATTATTATTATTAAAAACATTAAAAGAGCCTTAAAAGATTTCAAAAATGTGTCGTCCTGCCTTCATTTAGCGATCGTAGAGCGAGCAACGGTCGAGAGTGCCCTCTGTGGACTGATTTAACTCATTCGCAAAAATGTTCGTAAGCATAACATAAAAAAAAAAATCATGGCTTTAATATAATTAACAACATCAAATAAAACATAGAAATTAACAAAGTTGTCTTCTCTTCCTCTTATTTTGCGATGGTATAGTTACTACTGCTCCAGGTATAACACCGCGCCACGCTCTTGAGCAGTAGTCGTTCTGCGATCGTCAAATGAATGGAGGAGCAGACATTTTTGGAATGTTTTGAAGCTATTTTAAAGTTTTTAATAATAACGTCATCAGCGATGTTTCATCTGATACATTTAGAAACACCTTTTATGTATTACATCAGTCCACAGAGGGCACATTCGAGTCCTACGAACTTATAAAAATGTTTTAAAATTCGTTGGATAATTGTTCTATAAGAGTTTGTTAAAACATTTTAACGCTATTAAATTTCCCATTACTGTTTTACGCTATAGTTAAGAGCATTTCTTATGAATTACAAGAGCCCACTCTCTTTTCAGCGCTGTAGAGGTTGCACAAACTTATTTCTTAAAAACTTATTCATAGAGCTGCAGCAGGCTGGTGTATGGCTACTTATAATAGTGCATTTTCAGTTCCAAATTCGACACGTTACTAGGTAACTGTAAAAAAAACGGTATGTTGCACAGATATGTATTGTAACTAATTTCTTCAGAACTTGAAGCTCTATAAACTTAAATTATAAACCAGTTGCAACTTAAACCAACTATAATTATAATATTTTTTTTAAATAGATCTTAAGATCGGCAGCTGGCCCGAAACCTGTCATACTGAAATGAAGGAAAGCAATTTGGAGACTGATTTTGGACACCTTTATTTTATAAATAACGATCGCGGTAACTCCATGAAGACGAATGGGTCTAGCTTGGAGAGCTACATAATCCAAGTGTCGACCACAAAAAGTTTTATAGTACTTTTGTATGCTGAGCCAGGAATCTGAGCAATAGAACGCCAGTTGCCTACAATTAATTTGTGTGTCCAGAGAGAACTGTTTTTGTATTTAACTAAGATTCAGAGTTCTTTCAGGTAATACAAACTGCATACACAGATGCACTGCGTCCGCAGCTCGTGGTCGTGCGGTAGCGTTCTCGCTTCCCACGCCCGGGCTCCCGGGTTCGATTCCTGGCGGGGTCAGGGGTTTTCTCTGCCTCGTGATGACTGGGTGTTGTGTGCTGTCCTTAGGTTAGTTAGGTTTAAGTAGTTCTAAGTTCTAGGGGACTGATGACCATAGCTGTTAAGTCCCATAGCGCTCAGAGCCATTTGAACCATTTTGAGATGAACTGCACGGACGATCCTGTATGAGAAGATCTCCATTACACTAATAATCTGTGCAACCTCGCCGAGCGGGATTAGCCGAGCGGTTTAAGGCGCTGCAGTCATTGACTGTGCGGCTGATCCCGGCGGAGGTTCGAGTCCTCCCTCAGGCATGGGTGTGCGTGTTTGTCCTTAGGATAATTTAGGTTACGTAGTGTGTAAACTTAGGGACTGATGACCTTAGGAGTTAAGTCCCATAAGATTTCACAAACATGTGAACATTTGTGCAACCTCTTAGTTTCACCTATCCCTTTTGTAGCGCTAACTAATCGTTTCCTTGTGAGACTATTGAGTCTGATTTCCGTTGCGCTTGTGATGGTTAACTGTTGTCACCACGTAAAATAGGGTCAGACACATTTTCAATAGGGATTGCCAAGTAACTGTTGTGTCAGGGTTTAAGAGGAATGGAAACAGCACTCAAACTACGAATTCTCGGAGCCCGATACGTAGGCGGTACGTTCCGCGTTAGTTCTTCTGACAAGAGCCCAGAGTACTCTTGAGGGTGGCTGACTATGCTTATGCTGGAAAATCTCCGGCAAACTCTGCGCACCCATTCAACAACAGAGGCAGAGAGAGAGAGAGAGAGAGAGAGAGAGAGAGAGAGAGAGAGGGAGAGAGAGAGAATGAATTTCAGAATCAGACGTAAAATGGAAGAGGACCTTCAAGAAAGAGAAGGAAAGATGGAAAGACGAGACGGGCTACTAGAGCTCGCGCGATAGCGCACAGTGGACCGTTGGCGCAGTGACATTATGAAGAGGAGGTGCTGTAGGCCGAGCTGGGGGAAGTGGAGACGCGCCGATGCTATCAGTCTCGCGGCCGTGAACCGGCAGCCGCAGCCGCTCCAATTACCGCGGCCATACAAGGCGAGGGTTGGCTGCAGCGGCCTTGCTCGGGGCACGCTACATTACGCTACACTACAGTAGCGCATACATACAGTGCACTTCATGCGGTACCGCCGGACGAACTGCTCCCCTCAGCTATATCCACACATTGGGCAACTGAAACGCTTGTTGGCGGTTACTAAACAAATAATTCTGAGAGGTTAACCGTTATTATTGAAGACTAACAAACCTGAGAGAAGGAATTTGGAGTAAGAACTAAAATCCAGGGAGAAGAAATAAAATTTTTGAGGTTTTCCGACAGCATTGTAATTCTGTCAGAGACAGCAAAGGACCTGGAAGAGCAGCTGAACGGAATTGACAGTGTCTTGCAAGGAGAACATAAGATGAACATCAACAAAAGCATAACTTCGATAATGGAATGTAGTCGAGTTAAATCAGGTGATACTGAGGGAATTGTATTAGGAAATGAGACACTTAGAGTAGTAAATGAGTTTTGCTGTTTGAGAAGCAAAATAACTGATGATGGTCACAGTAGACAGGATATAAAATGTGGACTGGCAATGAAAAGGGAAGGGTTTCTGAAGGAGATAGATTTGTTAACGTCGAGTGTGGATTTAAGTGTCAGGAAGTCGTTTCTGAAAGTATTTGTATGGAAGTGGAACATGGACGATAAATAGTTTGGACAAGAAGAGAACAGAAGCTTTCGAAATGTGGTGCTATGGAAGAATGCTGAAGATTACATGGGTAGATCACGTAACTTTTGAGGAGGAACTGAATACAGGGCTATTACAAATGATTGAAGCGATTTCATAAATTCGCTGTAGCTCCATTCATTGACATATGGTCACGACACACTACAGATACGTAGGAAACTCAAAGTTTTGTTCGGCTGAAGCCGCACTTCAGGTTTCTGCCGCCACAGCGCTCGAGAGCGCAGTGAGACAAAATGGCGACAGGAGCCGAGAAAGCGTATGTCGTGCTTGAAATACACTCACATCAGTCAGTCATAACAGTGCAGCGACACTTCAGGATGAAGTTCAGCAAAGATCCACCAACTGCTAACTCCATTCGGCGATGGTACGCGCAGTTTAAAGCTTCTGGATGCCTCTGTATGAGGAAATCAACGGGTCGGCCTGCAGTGAGCGAAGAAACGGTTGAAGCGTGCGGGCAAGTTTCACGCGTAGCCCGCGGAAGTCGACGAATGAAGCAAGCAGAGAGCTAAACGTACCACAGCCGACGGTTTGGAAAATCTTACGGAAAAGGCTAAAGCAGAAGCCTTACCGTTTACAATTGCTACAAGCCCTGACACCCGATGACAAAGTCAAACGCTTTGAATTGTCGTCGCGGTTGTAACAGCTCATGGAAGAGGATGCGTTCAGTGCGAAACTTGTTTTCAGTGATGAAGCAACAATTTTTCTTAATGGTGAAGTGAACAGACACAATGTGCGAATCTGGACGGTAGAAAATCCTCACGCATTCGTGCAGCAAATTCGCAATTCATCAGAAGTTAACGTGTTTTGCGCAATTTCACGGTTTAAAGTTTACGGCCTCTTTTTCTTCTGCGAAAAAAACGTTACAGGATACGTGTATCTGGACATGCTGGAAAATTGGCTCATGCCACAACTGGAGACCGACAGCGCCGACTTCATCTTTCAACAGGATGGTGCTCCACCGCATCTCCATCATGATGTTCGGCATTTCTTAAACAGGAGATTGGAAAACCGATGGATCGGTCGTGGTGGAGATCATGATCAGCAATTCATGTCATGGCTTCCACGCTCTACCGACTTAACCCCATGCAATTTTTTTCTGTGGGGTTATGTGAAAGATTCAGTGTTTAAACCTCCTCTGCCAAGAAACGTGCCAGAACTGCGAGCTCGCATCAACGATGCTTTCGAACTGATTGATGGGGACATGCTGCGCCGAGTGTGGGAGGAACTTCATTATCGGCTTGATGTCTGCAGAATCACTAAAGGGGCACATATCGAACATTTGTGAATGCCTAAAAAAAACTTTTTGAGTTCTTGTATGTGTGTGCAAAACATTGTGAAAATATCTCAAATAATAAAGTTATTGTAGAGCTGTGAAATCGCTTCAATCATTTGTAATAACCCTGTATAATGGAGTAGAAGAGAAAGTTGTGCCACAAGTTGACTAGAAGAGGGGATCGGTTGATAGGACATGTTCTGAGGCATCAAGGGATCACCAATTTTGTATTGGAGGGCGGCGTGGAGGGTAAAAATCGTAGAGGGAGACCAAGAGATGAATACACAAAGCAGATTCAGAAGGATGTAGGTTGCAGTAGGTACTGGGAGATGAAGAAGCTTGCACAGGATAGAGTAGCATGGAGAGCTGCATCAAACCAATCTCTGGATTGAAGACAACAACTGCAAATCCGACAACGCCCTCACAATTGCAAAATATGTGTGGGAATTAGAATTACATTCTAACTTCCGTCTTCCTCCTCCCTCTGTTCATCTCCTCTTTCTCCCCTATCTTTCTCCATATCCTCCGCCTCCTCCTCCTCCTCCTCCTCCTCCTCCCCTTTTTCTGTCCATTACCTCCTACCCCGCTCTCTCTGTTCATCACCTACTTCCCCTACCTATATACATTTACTACTCACTCTCTGTCCACCTCCTCTTTCGCCCTGTCTCTTTGACCCTTATTTATTGGTGGTGCAAAGGAAAGCCGCGATAGGAAATTGAACTGGTTGGGATCATTGATATAAGTGTAACGCAGACCTCTCCAACTGCTGGAGCTGCGATGACTAACTTCAGTGACAGTATTTCATTGTTTTAATCTGCGAACGAGTACGATTACAAAGTTTCAGACGATTCAGATTCCGTAGTAATATTATAATCGTAAGGCGATAAGACAAACACAACTTTCCTGTTTCCTGTTAAATCGAAAGAGCACATTGTTGTATGTGCAAATTTTGTTTACAAATATATGCAACGAGAAAGAATATATAGGAAAACAACTTGTCTTGTGATTTAAATTCTCTGATATAGTGGTTAAAACTGACTGCTAAATGAAAGCTGAGACACATATTTTTAGAGCCCTGCATTCTCTTTCTCACAGTCCGATTTAACGGAAAACAGTTTTGTTTAAAAAATATATAGCATATGTTCGTTTGAATGTTTATTAGAGTATTGTGCAAAAATCTGAAGTAAATCAATCAAGAACTTTGCGAAATTTTTGACAACATTGTATCATATATTTATAGGCCTATACTACATATATCAAAAAAGTATATAGTCCATGGCCCTCCAAATTTTATTAGAATTTCGTGTGAAAATTGCAAGTAAATAGGTAAAGGGCTTTCCGATATATTTGATAACAACGTTTCCTCCTTATATGTTACACCTATATATATAAACAATGTGTACTTCAAAATATGTAGCCTCTATGCGTCTGAGCGTTTAGTAAATTGTCGTGTAAAAATGTGAAGGAAATCTGCCAGAAACGTATCGATATTTCTTGGTAATAACGCTAAACGACGACTTGTCTTCATATAGTAGTATAGATAAAATTTTGTGGGTGATCGGACCTCGTAAATTGCCCTACTTCAACAAACAATACATTTCGACTCCTCTGCTACTACCTACTTCAGTAATCTTTTGCCGACCACAGGTGTCTTTCGACATTGTTCATCTCCACCTGTGCACCTCAGAAGACTCTTGCACAAGGCGGCAGCAAAGAGGTCTAAATATGTAGTTTGTTGATGATGAAGAGGGAGAGGACGTGAAGTAATCGCCAAGCGTATTTTACGCCTTTAGAAATTACACCACGTGAAACCGTAAGGTGCTGTTACATGTTTTCTTTAATAAGCCAGCGGTTTATGGCACAGACCATTTGCCGGCACGGCTTTGGTTAACAGCAACAGTTACGCTGAGCTACAGTGACGTCAGAAACTGTACACGACGTCTAAAAGTCGACGTCTAAAAGTCGACTATGTGGGGGTTAAGGCCGGCCACAGTGTCGGGCGGTTCTAGGCGCTTCAGTCCGGAACCGCGCGACTTCCACGGTCACAGGATCGAATCCTGCCTCGCGCATGGGTGTGTGTGATGTCCTTAGGCTGGTTAGGTTTAAGTAGTTCTAAGTTCTAGGGAACTGATGACCTCAAATGTCAAGTCCCATAGTGCTCAAGCCATTTGTGGGGTGTTAAGCATGCTTATATGGTACAGAATATGTAAATGATTACGTAATCACATCTACAACTTTTGTAGTCCTTCGTCCTCAGTTGCGTATAATATTACTGTATGCTGATAATTTTTGTTTTGAGACCGTTTAATTACAACCGAATGAACTATATATGCAAAATCCTAAATGTAAACTACACAATATGAATAAAAATATGTACATATTACAGACCACTGAAGATTGCATGTCAAGAATTAAGGTGAAACGCTTATGTCGCAAAAATTGTGTTCATTCACTTAATTAGGTGGTGCTAAAACAAAAATTACCCAAATCGTAAGATTGCGTAATCATTTACGTGCTCTACATTGAGGTGGCAAATGTTATGGGATAACCCTAATATCGTGTTGGACCTCCTTTTGCCCGGAGAATGCAGCAACTCAGCGTGGCATGAACTCAACTAGTTGTTGGAAGTCCCCTTCAGAAATATTGAGCCGTGATGCGTCTACAACCACCCATAGCTGCGAAAGTGTTGCCATTGCAGGGTTTTGTGCACGAACGGACCTCTCGATTATGTACCACAAGTGTTCAACAGGATTCATGTTGGGCGATGTGGGTGGCCAAATCTTTCGGTCGAATTGTGCAGAATATTCTTTAAACCAACTGCGAACAATTGTGGCACGGTGAGATGGCACATTGTCATCCATAAAAATTCTACCGATGTTTGGTAACATGAACTCGTGGATGAGTGCAAATGGTCTCAGTTGGTTCAGTTGCACGAGAGGACCCAGTCCATTTCATATAACCACAGCTCAGACCAGTATGGGGCCACCACAAGACAGCACAGTGGCTTGTTGACAACTTGGGTCCATGGCTACATGGCGCCTGCACCACCCTCGAACCTTATCATCAGCTCTTACCAACTAAAATCGGAGCTCATCTGACCAGGCCACTGTGTTCCATTGGTCTAGTGTCCAACCGATATGGCCACGAGCGTAGGAGAGGCGCTGCAGGTGGTGATGCGCTGTTAGCAAAAGTACTCGGGTCGGTGGTCTGCTGCCATAGCCCATTAACGCCACAATTCGCAGCAGTGTCCTAACGGATACGTTCATCGTAAGTCCCACATTGATTTTTGCTACTATTTCACGCAATGTTTCTTGCCTATCAGCACTGTCAGCTCTACACAAACGTCACGGCTCTCGGACGCTAAATGAAGGCCGTCGGCCACTGCGTTGTGTGGTGAGAGGTAATGCCTGAAATTAGATATTCTCAGCACACTCTGGACACTGTGGATCCTCGAATATTGAATTACGTAACGATTTACGAAATGGAATAGCCCACGCGTCTAGTTCCAACAACCGTTCCGCGTTTAAAGCCTGTTAATTGCCATCGTGCGGCAGTGATCATGCAGGAAACTTTTTCACATAAATCACCTGGGTACAAATGACAGCCCCGCCAATGCACTGCCGTTTTATACGTTGTATACGATATTTTACCGCTATCTGTGTATGCGCATACCGCTGCCCCCATGAGTTTTCTTACATCAGTGTATATCTTTCAAGTAAACTTACTGCCTACACAGCTTTCAGTAGACTTTTTCACATTGTGCTACTTTTTTAACATCATTGACTTGTAATGTAACTCTTGCCGTTAACCAAGCTGCCGGGAAAATGATCTTTGATCGAAATCGGTTGCTTATTGAAGTCTGGTCTTACGTTTTAACATAGGGTGATTTCTGAAGCCGTAAAATCTACATGGCGACTACAAATGTACGCTAGATACCGTCTCTTAAGTCATTTGTGTTTCTAAGCGTATTTAATTTTGCTACTAATACGGTACATTCCACAGGAAATAAGCAAAGAATTATGTGACTTATGATATAGATTAACAATATTGCTCAGAATTTCAGAATAAGTCCTGTCACTCATCCGCAATTCTAACATATTCTTGCCCTGTACACTGGACACTGAAACTAGTCAGACAGATACCGCAGATTTCAGAGTCTACTCGTGTAGCTATCTTCTGAACAAAGCTGATAAGAGACGTTCTTTGAGGCCATGTTTATTATACATAATTTTATTGTAATTAAAACTATAAAACGCTTTCACAAAGGCAAGTACGCAACATTTTCGATAAAGCTGAAGACGATGATTAACGAAACATTGCTAGCTTCGAAAGTAAGAGTATGCCGCACAAGAAAATGCCTGATATACGAACCGATCTGAGCCTGCAATAGCTGGGTACACTCCGTAGTGTTATCTGTAAACATTTTTAAATTAAGTCATATATTGCTGTTCTGAGCAGCGGCAGATTAATTGAACGTGTGTGTAATATTCAACTCCCTTCTTTTCCGAAGTAAACAGCGTATTACAACAAGAAACATTATCAGCGTGTAAAGATGTCAGAGCGCTTACAAACAGAGGTGAACAAGCAAGAAAAGTGACAGATTATGTAAGATTTTGTACTTATCTCTCACGTGGTGTCCACACAATTTACTCATGGAAGAACTTAAGAAATAACTAGGAGACTACACTACTGAATGACTAATCGCCATTTTTGGATGTACTGAATACTGAAAGTTTCCTGCTTTTCGTCCAGTGTCCTTTGGAATTCGGCATGGGTTCTGCGTCCACCTCTCACGGAGTGATATCGATTGCCTAAGCGATGGAAACCGCTTCTACGGGACCATTATGTTCTCGGGCGACAGACGCATGCTCCTGCATAATGGCATCCATCGTCACCGAAAATTGCTATCTATTATTCCACGTCACGAACTTGCGAAAGCAGTCAGCCCCTTGCACTTACCACCGCGTTTTGTACAACGTCAGCCAAGCGAAGTTAGAGCAGTTTCGACATCGATTTTCCTCTTTCTCCCCTGTCTGTCTATTGTATGTTCTCTCTCTCTCTCTCTCTCTCTCTCTCTCTCTCTCTCTCTCTCTGTGTGTGTGTGTGTGTGTGTGTGTGTGTGTGTGTGTGTGTGTGTGTGTGTGTGTACCCGCGCGATTCCGTCATCTATGTTTTGAAAGCGCGAAGCGTTCATGTTATGTTGGAACATGGCAGTAGGTGAATAGGATTACTTAAGGCGAGCGTGGAAAATTTCTTAACATTTTGCTTACGCGCTTGTTATGTGTTATTCATATCGCACGCCATGTACCTGATGTTTCTGGACATTTGTATGTCGGTCAGCATTTTACTTTGTAGGCGTCAAGAACGGCGTGTTTCTTTTATGACGCACGTATCTCTGACGAGTCGGGAGTTCACTGCAAAACTTACCGCGTCTTGGGTTTGTTTACTTGCTTACTACAGGGAGCCTACAATAAAATTAGCTTGCGGAGTGTTTGGCTTTACGTGTCTACGTAATCTAACAGCAAAGAGATCATTAGAAAACTACCCGAAATGAGTCTGATCATTAAAAAAAAAATTGCTCAGGTGAAAGATAGCCTGCAGAAAATTTCGATAAAGTCGCAACGATAGCTGTGAAAGTGGAAATTAAAAAATGGTTCAAATGGCTCTGAGCACTATTGGGCTTAACATCTATGGTCGTCAGCCCCCTACTTAAACCCAAGTAACCTAAGGACATCACACACATCCACGCCCGAGGCAGGATTCGAACCTGCGACCGTAGCGGTCACGCGGTTCCAGAATGAAGCGCCTAGAACCACTAGGCCACATCGGCCGGCTGGAAATTAAAGGATTGTCGTATCAGAATATTACCTAACAGGAGCCACACATTTGTCCTTACCAATTTCCTGTTGTGCATCACGTAATGCTCTCCCGGCAATCAGAGTGCAGAGAGTGTGTGTGTGTGTGTGTGTGTGTGTGTGTGTGTGTGTGTGTGTGTGTGTGTGTGTGTGTGAGTGTTTTGGGAAACGGGGGGGGGGGGGGGGGCGCACGTGGTTTGCGAATGAGTATGTATCGGGACATTTGCAACCTCAGTCTCATTTCTTGAGATGGAGTCTGCTTCAGCCCTTTCTGGTTTGTGAACTTAAGGAACAAGTGAAGTGTCATTATTCATTAGAAAAACCTCACGAAAAAACGTTAAGATCTTTGCAGAATTTCGAATCAGTTTGATTTATTCGAACTTATATTATTCAGTCTGTAACTTGGTACAATGGGTTCCGAAGAGCGTTTTAGTGTTTTTCATGCGATGTTCTTACATACTTACTAGCCGGATATTAAATTAGCTGCCACTGTCGGTATGAGACTACAGTTATTCAGAAACACTCCACGTTGAGTTTAACCGGTTGTGTGTCCTTCACTGCTGTAACTGAGAGAGCTGTAACATACTCGCACACGTTATCAATGGAAAAAAACTGCAGAAATCAATAGATGATTAATTCTACTGAGTGAACTCTGTCACACTCATAACAGCACAAACCAAGTATTACATTGTATTATCCCTCATTTCAGTCATCGAAAGCCACCCTTCTATATCTATCTTGTAGATAAGTATCAAGAAAACAATGCATCGATCTGCACATGCATCAAAACACACTAAGAAAGGTAGTCACACAATCGGTAGCTTGTTGTACTGTTCGGGTCGCCCAGCAACCACCGCCGATGTTTTATGGGACTGAATACTAATTGGGTGTGTGCAGATTCCCTAAGGCGTTCAGATGCGCTGATTGCAAAACATGGGGACATCACGCACTGCTGAATTCTCAAAATCAGGAGAATCCGATCCTGCACAGTTTTGCGTATCTAATCATTTGTTTATTCTCATTTGGGAAATCTGTGGCATAAAATTCATTTCACCCACACCCGCCGTGGTTTTCTATGGGTAGTCGTGGTATGTATGGCCAGGCGACTTGTTTAGCGAGCGGTAATGTTTAATTTTGGTTCTCACCATCTTTGGTCTTGCTCCCCATTTTTTGTTAGCCAATTTACTCAGTATTTTATTTCTTGTTGTGACTTTGTGTATGTAAGATTAATTTCATCCATGATGGAAGTGTGTGACTGTTTGAAACTTCCTGGCAGATTAAAACTGTGTGCCGGACCGAGTCTCGAACTCGGGACCTTTGCCTTTCGCGGGCAACTGCTCTACCATGGTAGACGTATAGGCGTGTCTTTCCGCCTTGCGTCTGATAAATGCAGAAAAGTGTACTATGGTGACGTTATTAATAAATACGTCGAAACTGGACAAGCGAGCGGTTATTCTTTTCTTTGCTGCCGAAGGACAAACACCGGTAGACATCCATCGGAGTTTCAAGAATGTATATGGATCATGATGTCCGCCGGAAACCACCGTGGTGGAATGGTCCGCCGATTTCCGTGCTGGTCGCGCGACGACACAAGACGCCGGAATATCTGAGAGAAGTTACGTAAACTCAAGTGGGAGGCACTGGAGCACCCGCCCTACAGTCCTGATCTCTCCACAAGCGATTATCATGGCTTTGCTCCCTTAAAAAAAGGCCTAGAAGGGTCGACGATTCCTGTCGAACGAGGATGTGCGCAGTTACGGACTTCTTCACACAGCAGGACACAGCGTTTTACCAAACTGTATATTCAACCTGGGGCGTCGGCTGGATGATTGACTCATTGTTCACCGGGATTTTGTCTGATTGGCGTACCGATTTTTGACTATACAGTCTTCGAACGGAGCCTTTTTTATCATCCTTTATACAGGGTGTTCCCCTTAAAAACTTCTAGGACTTGTAGACAGTGGTAAGTATATAATACACTCCTGGAAATTGAAATAAGAACACCGTGAATTCATTGTCCCAGGAAGGGGAAACTTTATTGACACATTCCTGGGGTCAGATACATCACATGATCACACTGACAGAACCACAGGCACATAGACACAGGCAACAGAGCATGCACAATGTCGGCACTAGTACAGTGTATATCCACCTTTCGCAGCAATGCAGGATGCTATTCTCCCATGGAGACGATCGTAGAGATGCTGGATGTAGTCCTGTGGAACGGCTTGCCATGCCATTTCCACCTGGCGCCTCAGTTGGACCAGCGTTCGTGCTGGACGTGCAGACCGCGTGAGACGACGCTTCATCCAGTCCCAAACATGCTCAATGGGGGACAGATCCGGAGATCTTGCTGGCCAGGGTAGTTGACTTACACCTTCTAGAGCACGTTGGGTGGCACGGGATACATGCGGACGTGCATTGTCCTGTTGGAACAGCAAGTTCCCTTGCCGGTCTAGGAATGGTAGAACGATGGGTTCGATGACGGTATGGATGTACCGTGCACTATTCAGTGTCCCCTCGACGATCACCAGTGGTGTACGGCCAGTGTAGGAGATCGCTCCCCACACCATGATGCCGGGTGTTGGCCCTGTGTGCCTCGGTCGTATGCAGTCCTGATTGTGGCGCTCACCTGCACAGCGCCAAACACGCATACGACCATCATTGGCACCAAGGCAGAAGCGACTCTCATCGCTGAAGACGACACGTCTCCATTCGTCCCTCCATTCACGCCTGTCGCGACACCACTGGAGGCGGGCTGCACGATGTTGGGGCGTGAGCGGAAGACGGCCTAACGGTGTGCGGGACCGTAGCCCAGCTTCATAGAGACGGTTGCGAATGGTCCTCTCCGATACCCCAGGAGCAACAGTGTCCCTAATTTGCTGGGAAGTGGCGGTGCGGTCCCCTACGGCACTGCGTAGGATCCTACGGTCTTGGCGTGCATCCGTGCGTCGCTGCGGTCCGGTCCCAGGTCGACGGGCACGTGCACCTTCCGCCGACCACTGGCGACAACATCGATGTACTGTGGAGACCTCACGCCCCACGTGTTGAGCAATTCGGCGGTACGTCCACCCGGCCTCCCGCATGCCCACTATACGCCCTCGCTCAAAGTCCGTCAACTGCACATACGGTTCACGTCCACGCTGTCGCGGCATGCTACCAGTGTTAAAGACTGCGATGGAGCTCCGTATGCCACGGCAAACTGGCTGACACTGACGGCGGCGGTGCACAAATGCTGCGCAGCTAGCGCCATTCGACGGCCAACACCGCGGTTCCTGGTGTGTCCGCTGTGCCGTGCGTGTGATCATTGCTTGTACAGCCCTCTCGCAGTGTCCGGAGCAAGTATGGTGGGTCTGACATACCGGTGTCAATGTGTTCTTTTTTCCATTTCCAGGAGTGTATTTTGATCATGAATCCATGTCCAGGAACGTCATCCAACGACGCTACAGAAAGTCAAAGTTACAGGCCCCCACCGGAGAATATATATATATATATATATATATATATATATATATATATATATATATATATATAATTACAGGGTGGTTCCGTGATGGTTACAAATTTTTAAGGATGGTTTACGCTCATAATTGTATCAATTTGAGGTAATGGTCCCGGTACGGGGAACGATCGGGTCGAAAGTTACAAGAGAAAATCAGTGTGATACATCTCTAAAGTGAAATATGTGGACGGGTACTGTTGTTACTGCGAATGTAGGGAATGTAACTTTCAGAAGTGGTAGTATGGACCAAAATAAGAAAAAATGTCCAGAAAACACGGACTCTAAAATCCGTACGCGAGGAGCTATGAGCACTTGTTCATCTTCGTTAAAGTGAAATATGTCCCGTCTGTTGAACAAGTACTCATATCTCTTAAGGCATACATGTTAGAGCCCATTTCACTAGACATTTCTTACAACCACCTCTGAAAGTTGCTTACTCTACAATCTTAACAACAACAGTACCGGTACACGTATTCCACTAACACAGGTATCTGAAGGGTTTTCGCTTATAACTTTCGACACTGTGGTTTCTGGAGCAGTGTCCCGTACATTAAGTTGAAATATTAATCCTTCATCATCCTAGAAAGTTTTAAATATCATCACGGAATTAACTTGTATCATACATATATTTACAGGCGCCGGCGCCTATAACGGTGACACTCTGTAGCATCGCTGGATGTCGTTTCTGGACATAGGTTCCTATTCAAAATATTAGGTACTCACTCCCCTCTACAAGTCATAGAAGTCTGTAACAGGAATTTTCGTACACTCTGTATGTATAGATATACAGGATGTTTCCGTAAGAGCGTGCAAAAATGTAACAGGAAATATAGAATGCTCCACTGAATAATTAGAGGTAGGGAACCTTGCGTCAGAGAACCAGCGTAAATGAGTAACAGGAATAAAACCTCATTACTGTGCACGTTTTTGTTTACATTAGTTACAGTTAACTGCAGATACCATCACTGACATAATGGACGGAGCATTTGTACTGTATTTTACAAAATGTGTTGAAACTGACGGTCATCAACCTCAATGCAAGCGCAAGCATAACATCGCCGAACAAGATTCCGACGCACCCTGACATATCTCAGGAGGCACCTACAATTCTGGCAACTAATTCCATAGCCGGCCGGAGTGGCCGAGCGGTTCTAGGCGCTACAGTCTGGAACCGCGCGACCGCTACGGTCGCAGGTTCGAATCCTGCCTCGGGCATGGATGTGTGTGATGTCCTTAGGTTAGTTAGGTTTAAGTAGTTCTAAGTTCTAGGGGACTTATGACCTCAGAAGTTAAGTCCCATAGTGCTCAGAGCCATTTGAACCATTTTTGAATTAGGCCTCCCCTTCCAATCCAGTGATCGAAACTGCAGCATTGAGATGGTTGCAGACATCCACTCTGAAGTGAGGCTGTGAAGCGACATGTATCCACATCCTCTCACGATCAGCCATGGGTACGTTGTCCAACAACTCAGGCAGAACCCTTGCACGATCCTCAAGTAAGGACGGCCATTCACATGGCTGCACAGTAATGGGGCTCGTCCTCCTTGCTTCCTTGCAGTAAATAAAAAATGTGGATGTAAATAAGCAGCACAGTTCGTGTAAACGTGTATACATGTTAGTTGTAAATAAGCTGGAAAACAGCGACGCTAGCCAAATCGGTAGAGAAGTTTACTTCAACCTCTCTTTAAGCTGGCTTCTCCGACCCCAGATTCCCTATCTCAAATAGTTCAGTGGGGCACTCTCTACGTCCTGTTTCTTTTTTGCATGCTCATACGGAAACACCCTGTAGATAGGAGATACAGATACAATATAAACCAATAGAAGATATAGATAGAATATACAACGTAGCGCCAAAGAAACTAGGATAGGTAAGCGTATACAAATACAGAGATATGTAAACAGGCAGAATACACTGCTTCGGTTGGCAACGCCTATATAAGACAGCAAGTGTCTGGTGCAGATGTTAGATAGGTTACTGCTGCTACAAAGGGAGGTTATCAAGATTTAAGTGCGTTTTTACGTTGTGTTAGTGTCTGCGCACGAGCGATGGGACACAGCATTTTCGAGGTAGCGAAGATGTGGAGATTTTTCCCATACGACCATTTAACGTGTGTTTTGTGAATATCAGGAAACCGGTAAAACATCGAATCTCCGACATCGTCGCGACCGGAAAAAGTTCCTGCAAGAACGGGACCAACTACCTCTGAAGAAAATCGTTCAACGTGACAGAAGTGCAACTCTTCCGCAAGGTGCTACTGATTTCAGTGCTGGGCCATCAACAAGTGTCAGCGTGCGAACCATTCAGCGAAACATCATCGATATAGGGTTTCGGAACCGAAGGCCCATTCGTGTACCCTTGATGACTGTACGACACTAAGCTCTACGTCTTGCCTGGGGCCGTCAAGCCCGACATCGGACTGTTGATGACTGGAGACATGATGCCTGGTCGGGCAAGTCCCGTTTCACATTCTATCGAGTGGATGGACGCGTACGGGTATGGAGACAACTGCATGAATCCATGGAACCTGCATATCAGCAGGGGACTGTTCAAGCTGACGTTTGGGGCGTGTGCAGTTGGAGTGACATGGGACCTGTGATACGTCCAGATACGACTCAGAGGTGACACGTACGTAAGCATCCTGTCTGATCACCTGCATCCATTCATGTCCATTGTTCATTCCGACGGACTTGGGAAATTTCAGCAGGACAATGCGACACCCCACACACCCATAATTGCTACAGAGTGGCTCCAGAAACACACTTCTGAGTTTAAACACAGCCGCTGGTCACAAAACTCCCCAGACATAAATATTATTGAGCATATTTGAGATGCCTTGCAACGTTCTGTTCAAAAGAGATTTCCACCCCTTTCGGATTTATGGTCAGCCCCGCACGATTGATGGTGTCAATTGCCTGCAGCACTACTTCAGACGTTAGTCGAGCCCATTCCATGTTGTGTTGCGGCACTTCTCCGTGCTGCCGATATTACGCAAGTGTACCAGTTTCTTTGGCTCTTCAGTGTAGATTCATTGGTTTGCCTAAACAAAATACGATATTTTTTCGGTGGAGCGTGGGTCCACCCAGTGCAGAGTTTTACTGCAATTGAAAGCTAGCATATTAATCTCTGAATGACAAGCTGATTCCTTTCAGTACACCATTTGTTTTATTAATCACTGCTGATCCCACTTTGGCCGCGGACATTGTTCTCGTTAATCCCTTTATGTTCAGTGAGAGCTCCCGCTGACCATCTGGGTGGGACGACGTGAAGCCTACAGAAGTGAGTGCAGTACGAACAGAACAGAACGCAGCGGCAGCATATCGCAGCGCGCCACGCCACGCCCTGGGCGGCCAGCTGCAATGCGGCGCTTATCAAAGCCGCCCTGTGCGCTGCAGGCCCGTCCACATCGAAAACAGCGGGCCCCCTGTTGCAGTCATCCGCGCGCCGTGTGTATCCCGCACGCTCGTAACCGACCGCCGCCGCTTGTTTTGCTACCGCAGCCGCAGTAAAACTCGCGTCAGGGAAACGCTGCCGCTACTAATTCGCACCGAATCTATCTCTCTCTCTCTCTCTCTCTCTCTCTCTCTCCCTCCCTCCCTCTCTCCGCGAAACCCATTTTTTGCGCTGAATCCGCCCTTACACAGGGGTTGGACGAAGTAATGTAAATGCGCCGGAAAATTAAATTCCTGTGCTTCCCTTCCGTATTCTGCAGGCCACTTTGCGGTGTGTCACAGGGGCTACTCAATGTACTACTAACAGTTCCTCCTTTACCTGTTACATTTTAGAATGATGTCGCGTGGGAAGTGTTGGCGAGCCCCGTTGTTGCTGCTTCTGCTGCTGCTGTGGATGATGTTACTATCTTCAGCCCAAAGACTGGTTCGGTTTAGCACTTCACGCCACTCTTATCGTGTGCAGATCTCTTCATCTCTGAATAACTACTGCAACCTACATTCATTTGAAGCAGCTTCCTGAAGTCTAAATATGATTTCCCTGTATAACTTCTACTCACCCCCCCCCCCCCTCCCCTCACTACTGACTGTTTCTTCATGTGGAAGCATGTGCCGCATCAACAGATCCCGTCTTTCAGTCAGGCTATGCCATAAATTTCATTTTCTCCCGGATGGGTTCAGTATCTCCTCACTACTTATTACATCTAGTATCAGTCTGATTTTCGTGTCTTTTGTAGTACCACAGTGCAAAGAGTTCTATTTTCTTGCCTGAACGGTCTATTCTGCACATTTATCTTCCAGACAAATACCTTCAGAAAAGTTTTCCTAATACTTACATTAAAACAAAAAAACTGAACTCCGCACTCCAATTAGAATATGCTCTACCCCCCATTTTTAACGTGTCACAGAAGCTTTAAACGATACGTCAGTCGCTACAGTCCACAAAGCCTTCACATCTGACTGCCAGCTGGGAAGATAGCTTACCATTAACTAGACAACTGCCAGTTTCCGGCGAAAACCTTAAGTTTACTTATCAAGCAACCAAACTCTCAACCACGGACCAAAGAAGAAGTGATATAAATAATCCAGTACTTGAAAAACAGTAAAGCATTTGTAACAGATCTGAAGATGGCAATGACCGAAGCCGGTATTTGTGGATTGTACAATTTATCTTATCAAGACGGACATCCAAAAATGAAACGCAAATATGCTTCTTTCAAGATATTAGTTAGTCTGAATAGGGACTCATTGAAAGGATGAGCCGCGCGGGATTAGCCGAGCGGTCTCAGGCGCTGCAGTTATGGACTATGCGGCTGGTCCCGGCGGAGGTTCGAGTCCTCCCTCGGGCATGGGTGTGTGTGTGTGTGTTTGTCCTTAGGATGATTTAGGTTAAGTAGTGTGTAAGCTTAGGGACTGATGACCTTAGCAGTTAAGTCCCATAAGACCCATAAGATTTGACACACAGTTGAACAGTTGTCAAAGGATGGCGCAGTGAAGGTCATGGAATCCCTGATAGACTCCCGCACACCTCTCTCCCCCCACGCCTGTCGCTATGAGATCCTCTTCATATATGGCCAGTCTCTCTACAATCTATCATCTATCTGTTCTATGCAGGAGCTTAAGTGTAAAATTTAGAAAAAAGAATTCAAATGTGTGTGAGATCTTATCGGACTTACCTGCTGCGCTCATCAGTCCCTAAGCTTACACACTACTTAACCTAAATTATCCTAAGGGCAAACACACACACCTATGCCCGAAGGAGGACTCGAACGTCCGCCGGGACTAGCCTCACAGTCCATGACTGCAGCGCCTTAGACCGCTCGGATTTAGAAATACTTAACATCTTAAAAGGTCAAATTCAGTTATTATAATAACAGATGTTGCGGATGACTCACGGCAAAACATCAAATGAATTTTGCAGTGAACCTATACCAGCAACAAATTACAGAGTTGAGATAAACGAGACGAGGGCGAAAGGCGTTCTCGAGTCAGGGGCTGTACGGAGTAATATAGCGTTCCGTTGAACCGTGCGCGTGACTAATAAGGAACTATTTATCTTCATTAAGTCACGCCGGAAATCGTCTAACCAGGCCTCACCCAAGCATACATCACTAGAGCAGGCAGGACCTGGAGGACGAAAAAAAAAAAGTAATCATCATTCAGTCATCACCACGGGCAAGGAGACCGGACGTACTACAGGCGGCCGCGGTGACAGACCGAAGTGAGGATGGGGCGAAATTTTGGCACCACGTGGATGGCGATCCTGGCGAGACTGTCGTGTAGAGAGGCTGCCGACGTGACGGGGTTACACCCAGAGTTGTGTTGCCGGAGCGGGCAAGCGGGCAAGGTGAAACGGCGCGGTCGGAGGCGGCGGCGGCGGCGGCGGCGGCGGCGCCCACTTTATGGCCGCGACATTGAGTGAGGCGCTGCGATCGCTCTTCATTAGGGGGCGCGCTGGGAAGCCTCCACCCCGTAACACGGCCACCCCGGCAGATGTGCCGGGTGTATAATTACCGCAGCCAACTTCCCTCCACGGAAAGCCGCAGCACTGTACTCCGGGGGCCGGGCCGGAGTTCACATTAACAACGGCTGCAGATGAAGCTGCGGTACCAGGGCTAGTCGCCGAGAAGTTTGGTGTTGTGTTTACTTATCTGTTTGTGCAGCCGGCGGAACGTACAGTAAACTGAGCCGCAGCAGGAGATTAATTTTCTTTTTCGAGGGTCTCCACTACTCAGAATTCTCTGCGATTGTACTAGTTTGCAACGTCTCTTCTCCTTCCACGTACTATTGTAACATTCACTGTTGTCACCTAAGCACAAAAGATGTACGACGCTATTATTACTTGATAGCGAAAAAGAATATCGGAGGATACCAGAAGAAAGATGGTTATTAAATATATTTACTTATTTCCAGGATTCTGGAATGCGTGGCGTCACCAACTGTAAGGGGTGAGAGTCAAATTCAGCCCTGCACTAATTCACAAGATGTGTTCAGCTGGAATGTATAGCTATGTGACTGTTATAATTGGTGTCACTGTGTACCTTAGTACGTGATTTGATAATAAGCTTAGGTTCGAAACCAGTCATCATGTAATAAAGAGAAGTGATATCGCAACATTCATTCCTGTTAAACATTTCGTGTCGTATGCATAATAAAATAAGACTTCTCATCTATACAGAATGTTAAAAAAAGTCCATATTTTGAGGGCTGGTAATATGGACCAAACAAGAAAAAATGTCCAGGAAACATGGACTAAGATGCAAACCTTAACAGCTAGGAGCTCTTGTCCATCTTCATTACTCTGAGGCAAATCTCTTCTCCCAAGCAAGTTCTCATTGCTCTATTGCTCTTAAGATACGCATTTTAGATCCCATGTTTGCCAGAGATTATTTTTATTTTGCTCCATGCTACCACATCTAAAACTATAGAATAACGTCTTTCACATCCCGTATAATATTAAAAGGCAACCTCTATAGACCAATACCTGTACTAGAAACGTTTTATTTGACACAACCAGTTTTCGGGTTCCTCTGTATCAGTGAGGTCTGATACACAGGAAGGAACAACTGTATGTAAATCGATTTCTACAAAATAACTATACATAATAGCAGGAGTAATATACATCTACACACATTACATACTTCTATAGCAGTGAAAGACAAATCAGTTGATACGATAGGATCTCAAATCTGTTCTACACACATTAAAAAAAGTTTTGCATCACCTCAGTTCCGAGAGTTCCGGAACCTGCACAGAAAATTGGAACAGAGATCAACATAAACACAATTTCTGCCATTTTTATTGCTCACGAAAACCACACATTGTATGTTGTACCACCATACAGCGAGATCTTCAGAGGTGGTGGTCCAGATTGCTCTACACATCGGTACCTCTAATACCAATACCCAGTAGCACGTCCTCTTGCATTGATGCATGCCTGTATTCTTCGTCGCTTACTATCCACAAGTTCATCAAGGCACTGTTGGTCCATATTGTCCCATATCTCAATGGCGATTCGGCGTAGATAATTCAGAGCGGTTGGTGGGTCACGTGGTCCATAAACAGCCCTTTTCAATCTATCCCAGGCATGTTCGAGGGGGTTCATGCCTGGAGAACATGCTGGCCACTCTAGTAGAGCGATGTCGTCATCCTGAAGGAAGTTATTCACAAGATGTACACGATGGGGGCGTGAATTGTCGTCCATGAAGACGAATGCCTCGTCAATATGCTCCGATATGGTTGCACTATCGGTCGGAGGATGGCATTCACGTATCGTACGGCCATCACGGCACCTTCCATGACCACCAGCGGCGTACGTCAGCCCCTCAGAATGCCACCCCAAAACAGCAGGGAACCTCCACCTTGCTGCGTTCACAGGACAGCGTGTCTAAGGCATTCAGCCTGACCGGGTTGCCTCCGAACAGGTCTCCGACGTTAGTCTGGTTGAAGGAATGTGTGACACTCATCGGTGAAGAGAACGTGATGCCAGTCCTGAGCCGTCTATTCGGTTTGCTGTTGGGCCTATCTGTAACGCGTAACATGGTGTCGTGGTTGCAAAGATGGACCTCGCCATGGACGTCGGGAGTGAAGTTACGCATCATGCAGCCTATTGCGCACAGTTTGAATCTTAACACGACGTCCTGTGGCTGCACGAAAAGCATCATGCAACATGGTGGCGTTGTTGTCGGGGTTCCTTCGAGCCATAATCCGTAGGCATTTGTCATCCACTGCAGTAGTATCCCTTGGGTGGCCTGAGCAAGGCATGTCGTTGACAGTTCCTGCCTCGCTGTATCTCCTCCATGCCCGAACAACATCGCTTTGGTTCACTCCGAGACGCGTGGGCACTTCCCTAGTTGAGAGCCCTTCCTGGCACAAAGTAAAAATGCGGACGCGATCGAACCGCGATATTGACCATCTAGGCAAGGTTGAGCTACAGACAACACGAGCAGTGTACCTCCTTCTTGGTGGAATCACTGGAACTGATCGGCTGTCGGACCCCGTCCGTCTAATAGGCGCTGCTTCTGCATGCTTGTTTACAACTTTGGGTGGGTTTAGTGACATCTGTGAACAGTCAAAGGTACTGTGTCTGTCATACAATATCCACAGTCAACGTTTATGTTCAGGAGTTCTGAAAACCGGGGTGATGCAAAACTTTTTTTTGATGTGCGTATAACATCGTACACAGTTTGCCATATTACCTGTCATGTAGAATAAACATGGAAACGACAGTTAACGTAGACTCCCTGAACTGTCAATTCCATGTTTACTCAATAAGACAGTTGTGTCCAACGTTATCGAAAATTGTCACTGCCTAAGACATTAGTGCACTAATATGCATGAAAAACTGTGTAATATGTTACAGAACAGATTTCAGATCCTATCTTATCAAATGACATGCGTGTCATTGCTGTAGGAGGACATAACGTAAGCGGACTTATAATACTGCTACTAAATGTACGGTTACCATTTTGTAGTGATCCATGTACATACAATTGTTTATTCATTTGTATGAGATGTCACTGATTATGGGTTATAAACCCGTAAACCGGTTTTGGCAAGTAAGACATTTCAAGTACAGTCATGGCGTACAAAGGATGTCCTTTAATAAATATCTGAAAGCTGCGGAACCTCAAGATTTTTATGTCATTTATTCATGTCATACTCTGTTCTTATTTACCACTTGATAAATTAGTATCAAAAAGATCGTACACGGCAGTGACCGGGCACGAATGTCACGCTTTGTCAATGGCAATCGGTTTCAAATCCACGAGACATCGTTGCTGTCAGTGAATACGATCCGTGTCAACCAACTTACAAACGAATACTGCGAAGAGAACAGCATGCAATGAACATTTGAACTCGGGTACCTCGCGAAAGGTCACTGCTGATAACGACATAAAGCTGAATGTCGTCGATTGGTCAAACAAACTCAACAATAGCTGACTGCACACCTACACTGCTATCCAGTGACTCGCGATTTTGCTTCTTTTCGATATGAAGCAAAGCATCGAAGCGTTTTAACTCCAGCGACTGTAGTTCAGCGCGGAGGCGATTCTGCGATGTTTTGCCTGTGTTTCCCGTACCATGTCTTGGGTCCACCCATTTAAGTAACAGTGACCATGAACCAGGATGTTCACTGTTGAACTATTCTGTCCATCTTTACGAAGGGTATACTGTGGGCTCTCACGATTTCCAGTTTGACAACAGCCCTGTTCTCAGGGATGCACGTATACGTTCCCGGTTTGACGAACACTTACACACACTATCGCACCCAGACTGCCCCGCTAAATCGCCTGATCTTAATCACGTAGAAAATGCCTGGGACTGTTTGGAACGGCTGTTAAAATGTAGCACTGAACATCCTCAGTATTTGATAGGTATACGGGACACAGTCGTTGAATGGCATCTGCGGGATATGGCATACAAGGAGAAACTTGACTTTCTTCCTCCCCCGGAATGATACCTTTATCAAGGTGTTAGCGTGATGTCTCCCGGTGGTGGTGGTGGTGGTGGTGTGTTGGGGCTTATGGGCGCTCAACATCGAGGTCATCAGCGCCCTGACACAGATTAAAAGCAACGAATGTGGACAGACCTAAGAAAACTAAAGCACACACTCAAACAAAGCAGGAAAAGAAGGAAAATACTACCTAAGAAAGTAAAACCTAAGGAAAGGGGAAACATAGCAACAAGAATGTCACAGGAAATTGTTATTGGCTGGCCACTTACATAAAATATGGGCGAGCTTGTCACACAGTGAGCAAATTAAAATCCTCTCCCTAAAATCTTTGTAAAAACATTTGACAGGGCACAGAACTTTAAAACTTTAGCCACATTCGTCCGAGTGTTGCCTAAAAGAGATGGCAGGTCCGCTGGCAAGTCAGCCGCGACCCGCTGGTCAGAAAATAAAACGCAATCCAATAAAACGTGGCGCACAGTGACCTGGACGCCGCAAGCACCACACATTGGAGGGTCCTCTCGCCGGAGAAGGAAGCCATCCGTCATAGGGCTGTGGCCTATTCGAAGCCGAGTGAGGAGAACCTCGTCCCGTCGATGGGGCTGAAAGGAAGTACACCACACACGCGTTGTGGGCTTGACTATACGGAGCTTATTGTCAGTCACTTCCAGCCACTCATCCTCCCACCGACGCATGACCCGTGAGCTCAACAGCGAGGTGAATGCGTGCAAGGGGATAGCACACTGAGATACCTGTGGGGCGAGACATGCCTCCTTGGCTGCGAGATCTGCCCTTTCATTCCCAGCAATGCCAACATGCCCCGGAACCCAGCAGAAAGCTACAACTTTCCCCAATCGCTGTAGTCGGAGGAGGGCATCCTGGATGGTCTGGACAATTTTGTCTGCCGCATACAAACGTTGCGGGCACAAGAAATTTAGGAGAGGAAGAATGTCTCATGTGCTCCAGTGCCCGCAAGATCGCAAACAATTCTGCATCAAAGACAGTAAAAGTCTGAGGCAGTCGGACCTTGAGGACACGATATGGAAAAACAACTGAGCAACCAACAGAATCCCCTTGTTTCGACCCATCCGTAAAAACAGCTACATAGTCGTGGTGCTTAGATGAAATGGCAGAAAATGCTGCATTAAAACCGGTGGCAGGAGTGCAATCTCTCTTGTACTGCAATAAATCTAAAATCACTCCGGGCTTCTTCAGTAACCAGGGTGGCAGGCGGTTAAAACCTTGGATTTGGGGTTGTACAGACTCCACACCGAGCGAGTCTAGTACACGTTGCACACGGATCCCAAACGGCAACGTAGCCCGGGGACGGCGGGAAAAAAGGCGGTCCAGAGGTGGATGGGCAACATGATGGTGAGCAGGCGATCTGGGAGCTGCAAGAAATTTACAAGCCTGGCGCACCAGCAGGAGCTGCCGCCGGATGGTAAGTGGCGGTTCGCGAGACTCAGCACAGAGGCTGGGTACGGGACTGGTCCGATAAGCAGCCGTGGCCAGTCGGATCCCAGCACGGTGAACAGCGTCAAGGATCCGCAAATAAGATGGCCTCGCTGACCCATATACTGTGCACCCATAGTCCAGCCGTGAACGCACAAAAGCTCCATAAAACTGTAGGAGACGCGCCCTGTCCACGCCCCAAGACCTGTGGCTGAGGCACTTGAGGATGTTCAGTGCCTGGTTTCGACTGATGTGTCGTCCAGTGCGCTTAAGTGGATGACGATGGTACTGGTAGTGGACTATAAAACGTCAGCGATGAATACGTGATGAGTGTGTGCAGTGCAGAAGACAGTGGGATATAATACCCGAGAGACGCCCTTGACAGGCGCCAGCCAGCTCGCCCGACTTGGCGCGCGTAATCGGAGTGCCGCCCCGGCGGGTGACGCATGTGGGACAGTGGGGCGCTCTGATTCTAGGAGACTAACGGGGAACGGGCCGTGCAGGATCTGCGCTGGCCACAGAGAAATAGTGCAAAGAAACACGTGGAACTTTCAGTGTATCGATTATAGATGACGAACTGCAACTGTGGTTTAAATTAGCGATTTATCTGGGTATAAAAATGCAAGCAGTTGCTTTTTTGGATTCTATATACGTTTTATTGTACCGTTAACTAGCTTTCGAGCCACTGCAGGCTCATCATCCTATGGATTTGTTACAGGAACATTACATCGTAGACCAAGAGTATCCAGACACTGTGGTGATGGGGGGTATACGGCATCGCGGTATCCATAGCAAACGTTTTTCCATAATGAACGTTATGAAGTGTACAGAGAGATATACACAGTATTTAGCTGCATTTGGTTTCACATTTATTCACATCCATAGCAAATTCTTTCCCATAAGGTAATTCAGATTGTGAAGGGAGACGAAAATTTAATAGTCATGGGTGACTGGAATTCGAGTGTAGGAAAAGGGAGAGAAGGAAACATAGTAGGTGAATATGGATTGGGGGACAGAAATGAAAGAGGAAGCCGCCTGGTAGAATTTTGCACAGAGCACAACATAATCATAACTAACACTTGGTTTAAGAATCATGAAAGAAGGTTGTATACATGGAAGAACCCTGGAGATACTAAAAGGTATCAGTATCGTATCTCCCATTTCATCTTCATCTACATCCTCTTCCATTTCCATAATATTGTCCTCAAGTACATCGCCCTTGTATAGACCCTCTATATACTCCTTCCACCTTTCTGCTTTCCCTTCTTTGCTTAGAACTGGGTTTCCATCTGAGCTCTTGATATTCAGATTGTGAAGGGAGACGAAAATTTACATCTTGTGAACAAGATGTATGAAACAGGCGAAATACCCTCAGACTTCAAGAAGAATATAATAATTCCAATCCCAAAGAAAGCAGGTGTTGACAGATGTGAAAATTACCGAACTATCAGCTTAATAAGTCACAGCTGCAAAATACTAACACGAATTCTTTACAGACGAATGGAAAAACTAGTAGAAGCCAACCTCGGGGAAGATCAGTTTGGATTCCGTAGAAACACTGGAACACGTGAGGCAATACTGACCTTACGACTTATCTTAGAAGAAAGATTAAGGAAAGGCAAACCTACGTTTCTAGCATTTGTAGACTTAGAGAAAGCTTTTGACAATGTTGACTGGAATACTCTCTTTCAAATTCTAAAGGTGGCAGGGGTAAAATACAGGGAGTAAAAGGCTATTTACAATTTGTACAGAAACCAGATGGCAGTTATAAGAGTCGAGGGACATGAAAGGGAAGCAGTGGTTGGGAAGGGAGTAAGACAGGGTTGTAGCCTGTCCCCGATGTTGTTCAATCTGTATATTGAGCAAGCAGTAAAGGAAACAAAAGAAAAATTCGGAGTAGGTATTAAAATTCATGGAGAAGAAATAAAAACTTTGAGGTTCGCCGATGACATTGTAATTCTGTCAGAGACAGCAAAGGACTTGGAAGAACAGTTGAACGGAATGGACATGGTCTTGAAAGGAGGATATAAGATGAACATCAACAAAAGCAAAACGAGGATAATGGAGTGTAGTCTAATTAAGTCGGGTGATGCTGAGGGAATTAGATTAGGAAATGAGGCACTTAAAGTAGTAAAGGAGTTTTGCTATTTGGGGAGCAAAATAACTGATGATGGTCGAAGTAGAGAGGATATAAAATGTAGGCTGGCAATGGCAAGGAAAGCGTTTCTGAAGAAGAGAAATTTGTTAACATCCAGTATTGATTTAAGTGTCAGGAAGTCGTTTCTGAAAGTGTTTGTATGGAGTGTAGCCATGTATGGAAGTGAAACATGGACAATAAATAGTTTTGACAAGAAGAGAATAGAAGCTTTCGAAATGTGGTGCTACAGAAGAATGCTGAAGATTAGATGGGTAGATCACATAACTAATGAGGAAGTATTGAATAGGATTGGGGAGAAGAGAAGTTTGTGGCACAACTTGACCAGAAGAAGGGATCGGTTGGTAGGACATGTTCTGAGGCATTAAGGGATCACCAATTTAGTATTGGAGGGCAGCGTGGAGGGTAAAAATCGTAGGGGGAGACCAAGAGATGAATACACTAAGCAGATTCAGAAGGATGTAGGTTGCAGTAGGTACTGGGAGATGAAAAAGCTTGCACAGGATAGAGTAGCATGGAGAGCTGCATCAAACCAGTCTCAGGACTGAAGACCACAACAACAACAACAACAACAAGGTACGCTATCAGCTGTACACACAAATACACTGAGGTCAAAAAAGTAATGTGATACCTACGTGCACGTATACATATGGCGATAGTATCGCGTACACAAGGCATAAAAAGCAGCGCCGCATTGGCGAAGCTGTCATTTTTACTCAGTTGATTCAAGTTCAGAGGTTTCCGACGTGATTATAGCCGCACGAAAGAGTTGGTCAGACTTTGAACGAGGAATGGTAGTTGGAGTTAGACGCATGGAATATTTCATTCTGGAAATCGTTAGGGAATTCAATACTCCGAGATACACGGTGTCAAGAGTGTGCCGAGAATACCAAATGTCAGGCTTTACTTCTCACCGCGGACAACGCAGTGGTCGACGGCCTTCATTTAACGACCGAGAGCAGCGGCGTTAGAGTACGATTATCAGTCCTAGCAGACACGCAACACTGCGTGAAATAACCATAGAAGTCAATATGGGACGTTCGACGAACGTATCTCTCAGGACAGTCCCGCGAAAAGGGGCGTTAATGGGCTATGGCAGCAGACGACCGACGTGAGTGTCTTTGCTGACTGCACGACATCGTCTGCAGCGCCTTTCCTGGGCTCATGACCATATCGGTTGGAACATAGACTACAGGAAAACCGTGGCCTCGTCAGATGAGTCCCTATTTGAGTTAATAAGAGCCGATGGTAGCGTCTGAGTGTGGCGCAGATCCCACGAAACCACCGACCGAAGCTGTCAACAAGACACTCTGCAAGCTAGTGGTGGCTACATAATGGTGTGGACTGTGTTTACGTGCAACTGAATGAATTCTCTGGTTCAACTGGATCGATCACTGACTGGAAATGGTTCTGTTCGGCTACTTAGAAACCATTTGACCCGTACCACGATGCAGTGCACTTCGCATAACCAGTGTCTAGCTACACTTAGTCCACAATATAATGTTCCCGTATCACCTCCATCTGATGATTAACCTACAGCGGCTCTAAAACTAGTTGATGGTCCAATAGATCGTATCTAAAACCCAAAAAAGTGACTGGTTGCATATTTACACGCAGATAACTCGCCAAAAGCGTAAAACGACACATTGAAGGGAAATTCTTACCTAGCCGTTACCGGGCCTAAAAAAAGAAACGAAATCTTTGGAAGGAAACACGTATACGCAGCGTGACAATTTCCCTAGCTAAGCGTACTGACGAAAACGATCGTAAGACTATTCAGTGGCCTAACTTTCTTTTATAAGACTAATAACTAAAATAGTTTTCCAAAGATTGCTTTTGCAGAGGCTTCTGCGGTAATAGAGCCTGTGAAACGTAGGATAATCAAAGCTAGCTAAATGAACACGTAGGGTTAAGGCACGTTTGGTCGGGTTAATTGACTGTCTTGCTCTTAGTTTTAGCCTGATTTCCCCGTCTTGCATTAATTTTCACCGCCACTATTCGGTCGACAAGGGGAGGAGAAGTCGTGGCGCGGAGTTGATTGCCACCAGAATTTCCGTCAATGTCCCAGATAAATTCCGAACTTCTTTGCAGTGGCACAGGAGGTGAGGGAGTGTGGCACTGTTGACAGTGATCCTCCGTCGGATGTGGCTATGAGCCAGGTTTCACTCACGCCCTTCTCTCATCGACGTTAAGTCCCATTGTGCTTAGAGCCATTTGAACCTTCTCTCATGATTATACAACACAAACATGACACCACATTATATGAACACCCATTACATCAGCTGTAATAAACATTTACACTTAAGTCAGAGTTCTCATACATCACGTGGGAAGAGGCTACTTTGTGCGAAGGAATACAACCCTTTCCAATTGGGCGGATGCACAATGGATTTAATTCACATCTCCATCTCCGTTATCATCAATTTTACCTGATTTGCTCAGGAAGACAAAACGCAGTGGTTTCATCCTGAAAATGAGTTAATTTAGGGTTGCTCTCCCCGCCATGCTAGTAAACCCAACCAGTACCCTTAAACAGTAACTGGAGACCCTTTATTAGTTCTTTATTAGATATAGGAATTAGTAATCCGAATGTTCTGTGTCTTTTGGCCTCTAGTGATTCGCGGTGTGGTTTCATCCCCCACACAAAACACTGTGCACTTACTGGCTTCTTTCTGTGTACCAATCGTGAGCAGGCTTTTTGTGAAGTCCCTATGGCCAGTCATTAGTTCTACCGTGAGTATCATCTTTTTTTTGTTCGAGATCAGGACTGCAGAACTTTTCTTAAAACGTGGTTTCGACTTCATTAGCTTGCCATGTTTTTTGGATTTGAGTCCAATAGCCTGCGTGCTGTCTCCTGGTTCAGCTACGTAGATTTTATTTTACCATCGCCATAGTGGTGATTAAAAAAGGATCTGGTGCAACAAATGGCGTTATCGTTCCCGTCCTGGCCATCATATCAGCTTCTTCATTACCACTAATTCCTGAGTAACCAGGAACCCTCAGCAGGTTTACCACGCTACTTTGTCTTAGCCTCACAAGGAATTCATGGCTTTCGGTAACTATCTTCAGGGGCTGATGGAGATTTCAGAGCTGCTTGACTGTCTGAACGGATATAGATGCCATGACCTTTGGATTACGTACGTACATTGTCTCTGCGCACATTCTGACTGGAAATATCAACGCCTGGAATACCGTGGCCAGCTTCCGTTGAGAGACTGCTCTCTCTCTTGTCTGCGCTGTACCTCAGTCCCAGTAACGTCGTCTGTTTTCGACCCGTCAGTAGATCAGACTAGACCTCCTGAACGGTGTCAAGGTTCGTTCTTCCACTGCTGCTTACTTCAAATTGCTACGGTGAAAGGTTTCTTGAGCCATCTGGAAATTACTGTACAGTCAGCTGGCATTTCACCGGCTACTCCTACGTTCACCACATTCATTGTATTAGTGTGGGAATCTGGATATCTTAGAAGTTTCCAGTTTGAAATGGTAGTCTCCTGCCGATGCCTCCATTGTAACCCAAAGCCGTACTAGCGGCATGTCCAGCTTGGCCTCCATCCAAACAGTGAGTATGCTGCTACTGATTTTGCCCGTTTGACTACACATTCCACTCTGTGCACCTTCCCAGGGTCCTCAGCAGGCATCTTCTGTTCTACTTTATCCCACCATAATGAAGCAACATCAATTCTCATGGTCTTATTAAAGAAGTTTACTTCCAGTACATGTTCCTGGAACTTAGATCCCGGCTTTTATCACAAACGTTACTAGTGCACATGAGAGCCTCTTTTTTACCTTTGAGCTTAGAAGCAGTTGACGAGACAGTCTTTACAGGACACTACAGAACTGTATAATGGTAACGGTTTATTATAAAATGCTGTCGGATCCTGTAACAGACGGGCGTCAGCGATATCTGTCTCCAATTTTGTGCTTTGGATCTTTTTCTTTTTTGTAACCTGGGGTGAACAGTTCACTTTTCCTCTGAGATCATTTGCAGCCCAAGAGATTCTCGGTAAATATGCGGTACAAAGGGAGCTAATTCCCCGGCATATTCAATATAAAAAGTAACTGGGATTCTATCAAGGACTGTTGTGTTGTTCGCCCTTTGAGTACTTTACGTATGAGAAGGAGTTTTTAAGATTTTCTGATAGTAAACTGCCCGATAAAAAAAACGAAGTACATAGAAGGCGCAGGGGGAACGAAATGAAACTACATGGGTTGCGAGAGTATGTGATGTTATTGCAGCAGTTACAATACATCATCACATTTACAAAGAACGTGACAGTACGAGTCCACTTATCAGTATGACTTTGCACTCTTTCCGGCAGTGATGCATCTTCTGATACGGTTAGGAAGGGCGTCATAAAGCCGTTGTATCCTCTCCCGAGGAAAGCTAACACGCAAGTGTAACTGGTCCTTGACGCTCTCGATACTGGCACTGCGACAAAGGCGCCATCCGAGATGGTCCCAAACGTGTTCTATTTAGGACTGATCAGGGGATCTTCTTTGCCACAGGAGCACCTCAATGCCACACACTGTTCATTGAGAGCATTTTCCAGCTGAAACCGTTTTAACTTCCTTTGCACGCTTTGTGGTTCTTCAGTAGTTGCACGAGAGAGGAACACATGCGATTCGTGGACAGAGAATTTAGGTATTAATTTATTCTACATTGTAATGTTACTTTAATTACGTAACCATTACGGCAGCTCACCTGAACCTCTCGATACCAGTAATATTCTACTGTGTTTCTGTAAAGTAGTTAACATATTTCTGAGACAACATCCAGATTTGATTTCATTAATGTAGAGGTACTTTGATACATCGATATGTTTATGTTGCAATGATATTATTCTTATGTGTATTCTTTCTTTTGTCACAATGATCTTTGACGTACTTATAACACTCTGATTTTTGGGCGCGTAAGCGATTGTTAGTTTGTTAGAGACGGACCTTTAAAAAAGTCAAGTCTTGGACGTCATGTTGAAAATATGCATATTTTAGTCAGCTTATAAAATGTGAACTGTAACAGTGAGGAAGATGTTTTCAATTATGTTTTGTATTGTGAAGTGATGTTTTGTGTGTTACGTGACACTGCAACAAAATAAAAAAGAAGTGTAACTTAAGTTCGGAGTGCTGATTACTTTTTTACATCACAATTGTGCTAACTTTCAAAGGTTTAATCTTCAAGAATGGTTTGTGAAATACATCTATAAAACTTTTGAATATCGCAGAATGAAAACCTAGGCCTCTTTGCATCCGAGCTTGGAATCATCACCACCTAGATTTTCGATAATTGAGCCATGATTTTACGAGACCAGCGTGGGAAACACGAAAAGGTGAGTGCCTAGTTTATTCGTTATTACATGAAATGACTTTATTAACTGTGCTCTAATGACACCTGCCACATAATAACTTTGTAGTTGCCCGAAATGCAGTATTTAGCAGCGTGAGCAACACCATAATCATTATTAAATTTTGACCAGTGTTGTGGTAGGGTTGTTAGAATATCTACCATCAAATAGTAAAACTAATACATAATTTCGTCTGCTGTAGTTGAAGCTTCAGTTGGTGAAGCAGATTTGAATGCTGAAATACAATGAAACGCCAAATTAACTGGTATAGACACGCGTATACAAATACAGATATATGGAAACAGGCAGAATACAGTGCTTCGGTTGGCAACGCCTACATAAGATAACAAGTGTCTGGCGCAGTTGTTAGATCGGTTACTGCTGCTACAATGGCAGGTTATCAAGATTTAAGTGAGTTTTAATGGGGTGTTACAGTCAAAGCACGAGCGATGGGACGCAGCATCTTCGAGGTGGCGAAGAAGTGGAGATTTTACCGTACGACCATTTCACGAGTGTACCGTGAATATCAGGAATCCGGTAAAACATCGAATCTCCGACATCGCCAGGGCCGGAAAAAGACCTGTAAGAAAGGGACCAATCACTTCTGAAGAGAATCGTTCAATGTGACAGAAGTGCAAACCTTCCGCAAACAGTTGCAGATTTCAGTGCTGGGCCATTAACAAGTGTCAGCGCGCAAACCATTGAACGAAACACCATCGATATGGGCTTTCGAAGCCGAAGGCCCACTTTTGTACCCTTGAAGACTGCACGACACAAAGCTGTACGCCGTGCCTGGGCCCATCAGCGCCGACATTGGACTGTTGACGACTGGAAACATGTTGCCTGGTCGGAAGAGTCTCTTTTCAAATTCTATCGAACGGATGGACGTGTACGGGTATGGAGACAACCTCATGAATCCATGGACCCTGCATGTCAGCAGTGGGCTGTTCAAGCTGGTGGAGGCTCTGTCATGGTGTGGGGAGTGTGCAGTTGGAATGACATGGGACCCCTGATACGCCTAGATACGAATCTGACAGGCGAAACGTACGCAAGCATCCTGTCTGATCACATGCATTCTTTCATGTCCATTGTGTATTCTGACGGACTTGGGTAATTCCAACAGGACAATGCGATAAGCCACACGTACAGAATTGCTACAGAGAGGCTCCAGGAACACTCTTCTTATTTAAACACTTTCGCTGGCCACCAAACTTCCAAGACACTAACATTATTGAGCATTTCTAGAATGGCTTGTAAATTGCTGTTCAGAGGAGACCTCCACCCCCTCGTACTCTTACGGATTTATGAAAAGCCCCGCAGGATTCTTGGTTTCAGTTCCCTACAGCATTACTTCAGACATTAGTCGAGTCCATGCCACGTCGTGCTGCGACACTTCTGCGTGCTCGCCAGGGCCCTACAAGACATTAGGCAGGTGTACCAACTTCTTTGGCTCTTCAGCGTATATAAAAATACGAAGATTTACAATTTATTCGGTCTTCAATACAATGAATAGTCAGTAGATGACGAGCCCTGACAGCTAAAAGGTCTGTAAATGTTATGAAATGACAAACACACAAAATGGGCTATGTGCATCGATGTTTGAACTTCAGTAAACCCGCCGCTGGAGCTCCTGAGAGGGAATGGCAACGGCATAAGCGTTCGTGGCAGCTACCTCTTGCGACGGTGGCGACTGTAGGAAATGCGGCGGTGTGACTGGCGGCAAACGTATTTCAAAGTGCGGAGGACTGGATATCGGCCGATACCGCGGAAACATGGCAGCACGGTACTGTCACATGAAGTGTAGCCCATGAAGACGAAAACATCCGTAACGTACTGCTGTGCATATCAGTTAGCACAAATTATACCGGTAGCTCCCCATACAGTGACTTCAGAAATATCGAAGCTCTGCCTCTCCAAAATAATCGAAGGTCACCGCCATACATGCCGACGATGGTCATACAGGGTAGTGCAGGAGCGCGTATCAGCGCTGAGCACAACACGACGCCATTCACCAATAATCCACGCTTCCCACTCGTGACACCACTCAAAACACAGTCGGTTTTGTTGTGGTCCGTCGGTAATTCCCTAGACTGGCTGCTAATAGGGTCCGACCAGTGGTGCAGGATGTCATAAATGCTGTCGAAATAATTCATGGGTGAACTGCCGAACGTCGGTGTCCAACGGGCCCGTTGCACACCGACATACAGCAGTTCACCCGTGAGCTGTTTCGACACGAAGTACGGCAGGAGAAGCTGAAGAATCACGTCATAAATGTTGCAGGGAATCCACTACTTGTTCACGAGTATCAGGTAAGAGACGTGAAACTGTTAACTTGTGCTTATTGCACGATACGGCGATTCCCCCCCCCCCCCCCTCACCCCATGCCCCCACCCCCCGTGTGGCAGTCTGTCGTGGCCGACCGGAACTTTGACAACGCATGTGCCTGGCCCAGCGTTCCCGTACAGTCCAACTTCGAGCCACTGTCACACTTCCATGCTCCAAAAATCTAGATTTGCGAGATTAGACTATTCGGCCAAATGTTCTTCAAACAAATCGCGAACAGCAGTGGTCCATGACGTGGCGCATTCACCTCCATAAAAATTTGATCCCTCTTTGGGAACACCACGTCAATGAAAGGCTAAAAATGATATCCAAGTAGCCGAACATTCCACGTAAATACAGCCCACACCATTACGGAGCCACCAGTAGCTTGCACAGTGCCTTGTTGACAACTTGGGTGTATGGCTACTTAGGGACTGCGCCACACAGAAACCCTACCATCAGCTCCTACCAACTGAAATTGGGACTCATCTGACCAGGCCACGGTTTTCGAGTCGTCTAGAGTCCAACCGATATGTTCACGAGCCCAGGAGAGGCGCTGCAGGCGATGTCGTCCTGTTAGCCAAGGCACTCGTGTCAGTGGTCTGCTGCCATTGACCTTTAACGCCAAATTTCGCCGCAGTCTCCTAACGGATATTCTAGTCGTACGTTCCACCCTGATTTCTACGGATAATTCACGCAGTTTTATTTGTCTGTTAGCAACTGACAGCTGTTCTCGGTCGTTAAGCGAACGGCGCGGCCACTGCGTTGTCCGTGCGAGAGGCATGCCTGAAATTTCTACATCTACATACATACTTCGCAATCCACCATACGGTGCGTGGCGGAGGGTACCTCGTACCACAACTAGCATCTTCTCTCCCTGCTCCACTTCCAAACATAACGAGGGAAAAATGACTGCCTATATGCCTCTGTACGAGCCCTAATCTCTCTTATCTTATCTTTGTGGCCCTTCCGCGAAATATAAGTTGGCGATAGTAAAATTGTACTGCAGTCAGCCTCAAATGCAGGTTCGCTAAATTTCCCCAGTAGCCATTCACGAAAAGAACGCCTCCTTTCCTCCAGAGACTCCCACCCGAGTTCCTGAAGCATTTCGGTAACACTCGCGTGATGATCAAACCTACCAGTAACAAATCTAGCAGCCCGCCTCTATATTGATTCTGTGTCCTCCCTCAATCCGACCTGATAGGGATCCCAAACGCTCGAGCAGTACTATCGGCACTCTCTTGACACTGTGGACTTCCGAATATTGAATTCCCAAACGATTTCCGAAACTGAATGCCCCATGCTTCTAGCTCGAATTACCGTTCCTGTTCGAAGTCTGTCAATTCCCGTCGTGTGGCCATAATCACGTCGGAAACCTTTCCACTTGAATCATTTGAGAACAATTGATAGCCTCTCCAGTGCACTGTCCTTTTATACGTAGTGCACGGGATACTACACCATCTCTATATGTGCATAGAGGTATCGCACGACTTTTGTCACCCGAATGTGTACCCTGCCTGACCTGGTAACTGCAATAAATACAAACGACACTGATGCACTCTAGTGGACGTTCTACGCGTCACAGAGAACTGCTACTCTAATTGTTTACATAGTGTAACACCCTAATGAACCCCAAAACCCATTTAGGAACGACCATCATGATGTAAAGTAGGGGAAAGTTATGCTGACAGGTACGACAACTTTGCCGATGATATAACATCAGGCAGTCTTGATAAACACCAACATTAAACATTACAGAGTGTGTTTTGGTAGAAAGGAAGAAGAAAGAAAGGTCATCTTTAGTTATTTGCCAAAAATCTAAGTAATAATTGCAAATTAATACCGTGAAAGTTAAGTCCAAAGAAATGTCTGTCAGAGATAACTTTTATGTGGAAGAGATTTGTAAACGCAACGAAGAAATTCAATGCGTCTACAATACCCATTCACGGAAAAAGTAAGTCGCTTGCTAGTATCGTGCTATCAAGTCATACGAGAGCAGCTCTTGCCATAGCTGAGCGAACGGAGCGCGACGAGATTGTTTTACTTTCAAGAGTCATTGTTGCGTGACGTAGACGCACGGATTTTGTGAACTAATATTCAGACTAGAGACTTGAACCGAGATAGTATGCTGACTGTGTATACCGAGTTGTTGGACTTTATTAACGGAAGTAGGCAATATTGAACGGAACATTCATATAAGAGAACTTATAGAAAGGAATGGACAAAGTTTCAAAAGACTATAATACACGTTTAGTCTCGAGTAGGAGACATTGACACGAATACATGAAGAAGATACAATTACGGTGAGGGTTAAAGCTGTTGCAATTGTCACGATACTTGAAACTAACAGAACTGCCAGTGCTAATTAACCGTGTGTGCGTGTGGCGTGATGTTTATAAAGTATTTAGCGAAAAGGAACAATAAAATTGTTCATCAAAAGTGGAAATTCACCGTGTTGCCTCCATCATTCAATGAATATTTGGTAATTGCTCATGAAAAGTTAATGAACAGTGACCATTTAACTTGGAAGTAGCCGGCCGAAGTGGCCGTGCGGTTAAAGGCGCTGCAGTCTGGAACCGCAAGACCGCTACGGTCGTAGGTTCGAATCCTGCCTCGGGCATGGATGTTTGTGATGTCCTTAGGTTAGTTAGGTTTAAGTAGTTCTAAGTTCTAGGGGACTAATGACCTCAGCAGTTGAGTCCCATAGTGCTCAGAGCCATTTGAACCATTTGAACTTGGAAGTAAATTCGTGGACTGTTAGTTGTGACAAGGAAGGTTTGGACATACATAATATTACGATGCAAGATAATTAAGACAGTGTTAAAGAGTATCTGTGGATCTCGAGTGATATAGAGCGAACAATTTTACTTAGCAACGAACAAACAACGACCAATAGGATCTGCAATTTAACTTTTTCCTCGCTTTTGGTGATGTGGACGATGTGCATGAGGGAAGATTCATCAATTACTGCACTAAAGTGTTAATAATTCAAATTCAAACCGTAAGAGACAGAGTGCGCAGTTCGCATTAATAAGGAAACTGTGCGGACTCGCAATCAAACTTTAGTCATTACGCGAGGAACGATTTCTTAAGAGCTTTTTCTGCTCTTGTCTCTCGTTAACCGACGGAGACATCCATCATCGCGCATCGCATCTCGACTCCACCGACCGAGCTGTAGCAGTAACAGCCCCACGGAGTCGACAACACCAGCACGCGGCGGAGAGGGCACGTCACAATAGCACCGAATGTGTGTACGTGTACGGAGTTACACTGACGCCCCAACATGTCTTCTGGGTGCTCTACTTTTTTGTCAGACGGTGTATATGAGTGAACATTATCGCAGACTTCACGCACGGGCCCTTCTTATGGGTGGTCGAGGGCCAGTCGCGCACTTCGGAGAAGTGGTGTGGGCGAGCAGCAGGTTGTGCGAGCCACGTTGGGGCAGGTGTCCCAGCGTGGCTGTGGGTCTCGGGTTTACAGCGGCCGGGACGTGCCGGCGGGGCCCTGCCGGTCACGCGCCGCCCAAGACCGGCGGCTCCCCGTGGCACGCACGAGGAGAGACACAGAGGCACTAGAGTCACTGCCGCAGCCGCCACAGCTGCCGCCGCCGCCAGGCCGCGGTGTCGGGTGTCCGCCGGCTGCGGAGCCGCCGTCTGCCGCCAAGTCCTGTCTCGCCTGCCGCCTTAGCTGCGGGCTTTCATGTTGCGCCTTCCAGCTCTGACCAGTCCTCTTACAGCGACATTGGCAACCGACAGCAGCCAGACCCGATTACACGTCGTCAATCCGTAACGTATGTTGGACGACGCCTTTCTGCTCGTCACAATGGCTACTACACTACTGGCCATTAAAAATTGCTACACCACGAAGATGACGTGCTACAGACGCGCAATTTAAGCGACAGGAAGAAGCTGCTGTGTTATGCAAATGATTAGCTTTTCAGAGCATTCACACAAGGTTGACGCCGGTGGCGACACCTACAACGTGCTGACACGAGGAAAGTTTCCAACCGGTTTGTCATACACAAACAGCAGTTGACCGGCGTTGCCTGGTGAAACGTTGTTGTGATGCCTCGTGTAGGAAGGAGAAACACGTACTATCACGTTTCCGACTTTGATAAACGTCGGATTGTAGCCTATCGCGATTGCGGTTTATCGTATCGCGACATTGCTGCTCGCGTTGGCCGAGATCCAATGACTGTCAGCAGAATATGGAATCGGTGGGTTCAGGAGGGTAATACGGAACGCCGTGCTGGATCCCAACGGCCTCGTATCACTAGCAGTCCAGATGACAGGCATGTTATCCGCATGGCTGTAACGGATCGTGCAGCAACGTCTCGATTCCTGAGTCAACAGGTGGGGATGTTTGCAGCAGCATGGACTATCAGCTTGGAAACCATGGCTGCGGCAACCCTTGACGCTGCATCACAGACAGGAGCGCCTGCGATGGTGTACTCAACAACGAACCCGGGTGCACGAATGGCAAAACGTCATTTTTTCCGATGAATCCAGGTTCTGTTTACAGCATCATGGTGGTCGCATACGTGTTTGGTGACATCGCAGTGAACGCTCATTGGAAGCGTGTATTCGTCATCGCCATACTGGCGTATCGCCCGGCGTGATGGTATGGGGTGCCATTGGTTACACGTCTCGGTCACCTCTTGTTCGCACTGACGGCACTTTGAACAGTGGACGTTACATTTCAGATGTGTTACGACCCGTGGCTCCACCCTTCATTCGATCCCTGCGAAAGCCTACATTTCAGGAGGATAATGCACGACCGCATGTTGCAGGTCCGATACGGGCCTTTCTGGATACAGAAAATGTTCGACTGCTGCCCTGGCCAGCACATTCTCCAGATCTCTCACCAATTGAAAACGTCTGTTCAATGGTGGCCGAGCAACTGGGTTCATCACAATACGCCACTCACTACTCTTGATGAACTGTGGTATCGTGGCCCGCATCTCGTGGTCTCGCTTCCCACGCCCGGGTTCCGGGTTCGATTCCCGGCGGGGTCAGGGATTTTCTCTGCCTCGTGATGGCTGGGTGTTGTGTGCTGTCCTTAGGTTAGTTAGGTTTAAGTAGTCCTAAGTTCTAGGGGACTGATGACCATAGATGTTAAGTCCCATAGTGCTCAGAGCCATTTTGTGTTATCGTGTTGAAGCTAAATGGGCAGCTGTACCTGTACATGCCATTCAAGCTCTGTTTGACTCAATGCCCAGGCGTATCAAGGCCGTTATTACAGCCAGAGGTGATTGTTCTGGGTACTGATGTCTCAGGATCTATGCACCCAAATTGCGTGAAAATGTAATCATATGTCAGTTCTAGTATAATATATTTGTCCAATGAATACCCGTTTATCATCTGCATTTCTTCTTGGTGTAGCAATTGTAATGGCCAGTACTGTATGTACGCCAGGGAAAGAGGTTTTTCTCCAGCCTAGCAGCCTAGAGGTAATGAACTGGGTCTTTCTCTAATCTCCGTAAATGGGTAGCATATGAGGCCAGCCCCAGGTGGACCGGGACGGCCACTACTTTCCAACTATATAGGGAAACTACAGTTTGGGTCCTTAGAATCGTAGGAACACTCGAGGGAATAAATGGTTGGTTGGTTGGTTGGTTGTTTGAGGTTAAAGGGACCAAACAGCAAGGTCATCAGTCCCTTGTTTCAAATAGACTCCATTCTGCTAACGGGACATCTCAGAAAAGTCAGAACAATAAAACGGAAAAAGGGGAAACGTAAAAGGGCAGTCACGTTGTCAATAGTAAAAACAAATGAGGGAAGTTGGCAAGAGAACGAACCCAACACTATGCTGAAGCAGCATAGCCAAGACCACCTGTGACTTAAAAGGTACAACTGCTATAATGCAGAAGTACGTATGGGAATAGAAAAACTAACCAAGCCTTAAAACGAAGGGGTAAAAACAGAGTAAAAGGGAAAGAAAAGAGGATTCCGGTCAGGGAGGTGAATCGGGAATCTCTGAACACTGCCTACAGTGGGAGACACCCAAACACTCACCGCCCTGCCCCAACACCAGAGGGAGATTAAAAACTTTAAAACTGAGAATAAAAACCACTCTCCCGGTGGAAACCTAGAACCAGAGAGACCATCCGGAAATCGTCAGCCAACATCAAAGGTAAAGTGTGGGGGAGTCTGTACTTAGCACGCAGAGCCAAAAGAAGGGGGCATTCAACCAAAATGTGGGCCACTGACTGGAAGGCTCCACAACCACATAGCGGGGGTGGCTCATCACGCAAAAGGAAACCATGGGTCAGCCTGGTATGGCCAATGCGGAGACGACACAGTGTGGTCGAGTCCTTGCGGGAGATGCGAAAGGAAGAACGCCATGGGCCTGGATTCACCTTAATGGCACGAAGTTTATTAGACAGTGGAGTAGCCTCCCAAGAATTGGCCCATGACTGTGCAAAGTGGGATTTGATGTGAAGCCGTAAATCCGCTGCAGGAGGGGTGACAGAAAACGGGGGGTAAGTAACTGCTCCCCCAGCCAAACATTCAGCGAGCTCATTACCCGGGATACCCACATGGCCCGGGACCCATAGGAAGTCAATGGAACAAGCAGCACGGTGAAGATCAGCGAGATGGTCATGGATGGCAGAGACCAAGGGATGGCGCGAAAAACACCGGTCAATAGCAAGAAGGCCACTCATCGAGTCCGTACATAACAAAACGCGGTTGTGTTGGGATTGTTTAATAAAGGTAAGGGCCCGGGAAATTGCCATCAATTCCGCAGTAAACACCCCACATGAGGGTGGCAGTAGATGATTTTCCGTTCCAACAAAGGACGTGAAGGCATACCCAACATGATCAGCAGATTTAGAGCCATCAGTGTAAAAAACAACAGCATCCCGAAACTCCCATAAAATTTGGCGGAAAAAGGAACGGAACACCACCGGGGGGATGGAATCTTTCGGACCGCGGCGGAGATCCATCCGAATTCGAGGCCGAGGAACTAACCAAGGAGGGGTGGAGGGGAGGGAGCGAGGAAGACAGGACAAAGAAGGAAGCCGAAAATCACGGTTAAGAGACGCAAGGCGCAGTCCAACCGGTAAACCCGCCCGAGGGCGGGAGTCAGGCGGGCGACGTCCATGGTCTGGGAACAGGATAGAATAGGAAGGATGAGCGGGAGAAGAACGGATAGTAAGGGCATAAGACACCAGAAGCTGGGACCGCCGAACAGAAAGGGGGGGGGGGATCCCAGCTTCAACCAGGAGACTATCAACAGGGCTAGTAGGGAAGGCACCGGTGGCCAAACGGATACCACGATGGTGGACCGGATCCAGCACGTGCAGCGTGGAAGGAGCAGCTGATCCATAAACTTGACAACCATAGTCCAAACGTGACAGAACTAAAGTACGATAAAGACGGAGGAGGAGGGAACGGTCCGCACCCCAAGAGGAGTGGGCAAGGAAGCGAAGGACATTGAGTTTACGGAAACATCCTACCTTCAGGAGTCTGATATGGGGCAGCCAAGTGAGCTTGTTGTCGAAAAGAAGACCTAGGAAACGAAACTGTGGAACCACAGGCAATCTTTGTGCAGCGAGATACAGCTCTGGATCAGGGTGGACCGTAGTACGGCGACAGAAGTGGACCACCCGCGATTTTAAAGGAGAGAATTGAAACCCGTGTGAGAGGGGCCATGCAGAGGCACGCCGTATAGCCACCTGGAGCTGCCGTTCTGCAGATGGCATCGAGGAGGAACTAACCCAAATGCAGAAATCATCCACATACAGGGCAGGGGCGACCAAGGGACCGACAGAGGCCACAAGTCCATCGATAGCAATGAGGAAAAGAAGGACACTCAAGACAGAACCCTGTGGGATGCCCGTCTCCTGGGTCCGTGGAGAACTAAAAGCAGTACCAACTCGAACTCTGAATGACCGATGGATCAGGAACTGGCGGATAAAAATCGGGAGTGGGCCCCGAAGACCCCACTGATGACGGGTTAGTAAGATGTGATGGCGCCAGGCCGTGTCATAGGCCTTGCGAAGGTCAAAAAACACTGCAACCAAATGGCGGCGCTGGGAAAAAGCCTGCCGAACTGCGGATTCCAAGCGAAGTAAATGATCGATTGGAGATCGTCCCTCTCGAAAGCCACACTGGTAAGGGGACAATAGATCCCGAGATTCGAGGACCCAAGTGAGCCGACGGGCTACCAGCCGTTCAAGTAACTTACAACCAACATTGTTCAAACTAATTGGCCGATAGCTGTCAACAGATAGGGGGTTCTGACCAGGCTTAAGGACAGGAACCACAATGCTATCCCTCCACTGAGAAGGGAAGTCACCCTGGAGCCAGATACGGTTAAACACCCGAAGAAGATGGTGCCGTTGTGGAGCACTGAGATGTTGAAGCAGCTGGTTATGAATGGAATCTGGGCCAGGGGCCGTATCGTGAGAAGAAGATAGAGCAGAAAGAAATTCCCATTCAGTGAAAGGTTCGTTGTAAGATTCTGACTCACAAGTGGTGAAACATAAGGTGACAGCTTCAGCCTGCTGTTTTTGATGAAGGAAAGCAGCTGGATAGGAGGCCGACGCTGATGCCACTGCAAAATGGGTCGCAAGATGTTCTGCGAGAACTAATGGGTCCGTACAAATGCCATCTGGGAGGTGAAGGCCTGGGAGGGTGGACTGCCGATGGCAACCTTGGAGAGAGCGAAGTGTAGCCCATACCCGTGACAGAGGGACAGTGGAACCAAGGGAAGAAACGAATCGTTCCCAACATATCCGCTTGCTCTGTTTGATTAAATAACGGGCTTAAGCGCGAAGGCGCTTAAAGGTAGAAAGGCTGACTACAGATGGGTGCCTCTTAAAGTGTTGCAAAGCTCGACGGCGATCACGGATGGCAATGGCAATGGCCGTACTCCACCACGGGACTTGCCGACGACGAAATTGTCCAGATGAGCGCGGGACAGCAAGGTTAGCAGCGCGAACAATCGCGTCAGACACGTCACGTAGGACGTCATCAATACAACCCGACAAAGAGGGAGAAAACTCGACCTGTGCAGTATATAGAGGCTAATCGGCGCGGTGGAAAGACCAACGAGGTAACCTCTCCATCGGGGAGCGGGAAGGGAGCGTGATAATCAACGGGAAATGGTCACTATCACAAAGGTCGTCGTGTGGCGACCAGTGTAATGAAGGGAGGAGAGAGGGAGAAGAAAGAGAAAGATCAATGGCAGAAAAGGTACCATGACCAGCACTGAAATGAGTAGGGGAGCCATCATTAAGAAGGCACAGGTCGTGGTCTGCAATAAATTGGTCTATAAGAAGACCTCGTCTAGATGGAAAGGCACTGCCCCACAAAGGATGATGAGCATTAAAATCCCCAAGGAGGAGGAAGGGAGGAGGAAGTTGCTGAAGAAGGGTGGTTAAGGCAGCAGGTGTAAGAGTCCTGTCAGGAGGGAGATAAAGATTGCAAACTGTGACCTCAGAGTCTAAGTGGACCCTAACAGCAACCGCTTCCAATGTAGTTTGGAGAGGAATCCACGTGCTAGCAATGTCTGTACGGACCAACGTACAAACGCCACCAGAAGCCCGCAAGGGTCCGACCCGATTTCGACAGAAAACACGGAACCCACGGAGGGTCGGTGAGTGAGCATCAGTAAAATGAAATTCCTGGAGAACCACACAAGCTGCAGAGTAGGACGAAAGAAGGGATTTTAATTCTGGAAGGTGACGATAGTATCCATTACAGTTCCATTGGAGAACCACAGAACGATGGTTTAAAGGAGGGCTAAACATGCTAAATCCAGTCATACCGCCGGGTCCCCACCCGCCACCGACAAGGAGGGGGCGACATCCATAAACGACAGGTCATAATCCGGTTGTGAAGTCGGGGAAGGGACCTCCGGTGACACCAGAGGCTCTTTGTCCCGGGACTTATGTTTCTTCTTCTTTTCAGGCTGAGATCGAGGAGGGCTGTGTGGCATAATGGAGCCAGCTGCAGCAAGATCAGGAACAGAAAGTGACCGGGCGACCTGGGGGCCGATAGACCGCGGCTCTCGCGGTCGCCGCGCTGCAGCAGACCTTTGACCTGGAAGGTGCCGGGAAGGGGCATCCCGGGAGAGGCGCCCTTGACCGGCAGACGCCGAAGGAGTGGGACACTTCTCCGGCTGGGGAGGGGGAGCAGCGCCCAGAGGAGAAGGTGTGGGAGTCGCAGGGGAGGGGGGAAGGAGAGGGGTCCGGGATGGGGGTAAGGAAGGGGGAGGAAGGGATGAAGATGTAACCAAAGCGTAACTAGATGTCATGGACACAGGGTGCAATCGTGCATATTTCTTACGGGCATCTGTGTAGCTTAAACGATCAAGGGACTTATACTCCTGTATCTTTTTTTCTTTCTTATAGACTGGGCAACCTGCTGAACGTGGAGAATGACTACCATGACAATTTACACATACAGGAGGGGGAACACAGGGACTCCCCTCATGGAGTGGACGTCCACAGTCACCACAGAGAGGGTCCTGAGAACAGCGAGAAGACATGTGGCCAAAACGCAAGCACTTAAAACACCGCATAGGAGGTGGGATGTACGGCTTCACATCACAGCGATAGACCATAATCTTAACTTTCTCAGGAAGGGTATCCCCTTCAAAGGCCAGGATAAAGGCACCAGTATCAATACGATTATCTTTAGGACCCTTCTGAACACGCCGAACAAAATGAACACCCCGCCGTCCGAGATTGTCCCGAAGTTCCTCATCAGTTTGAAGGATGAGGTCTCTGTGAAAAATCACACCTTGTACCATATTTAGAGACTGGTGAGGGGTAATGGACATGGGAATTGTGCCAAGATGGGTACAGGCACGAAGGGCCGCAGATTGGGCAGCCGAAGCAGTTTTTATCAGCAACGAACCCGACCGCATCTTGCTCAGGGAGTCCACTTCGCCGAACTTGTCTTCAATGTGTTCCACAAAGAATAAAGGTTTGACACTGGTGAAAGTATCTCCATCAGTCCTGGTGCAAACTAGATAACGGGGGAAAGGTTTTGCCCCTAGACGACGGGCCTGACCCTCCTCCCAGGGGGTAGCCACGGAAGGGAAGGCCGAAGGGGCAAGAGAAGAAGCACTTGAGGAATCAGTACCACGCAGAGAGACGGCCGCAGAAGAGCGGCCAGAGTTTTGGACCCGTATGCGTTTCATCTGCATAGCGTCCGCCCTGATACCACCCACTCCGATCAGGGGCTCTCCTCACGGGCGCCACCCAGCCACAGCAAGGGCCGTCTGGCACGGTGGCCATTGCCGGGAGTTCCGATGCTCCAGGATGACGAGCAACCACTCCAAGGCATGCATGAGGAGGTCACAGCTCAGGTATCAGAAGTGTGATCCCTGTGTGTTCAGGGGGCTCAACCAAAAGGGTACATAGCGACCCCACCACACGGGCTGGCTACCGTGCTGGCTATGCACCCTAGCATCAGACAACGACGTAAAAGAAAAGGTGGAATGTACTAGGAGGGCACACGTCGGAGACACTAGGTAAGGTGCTCTTCCCCAAATGGCTCACACTACGGAAGAGAAATTTTGGAATGGAGGTCAAACCCCAGAGGGGGACCAAGGAATGCCAAAAGGAGGAGATGATTACGCAACAAAGCCGGAGTGTAAAACCAACAGAACCAGGAGGATAGCGGGGGCCAACATAAGCAAGGACACCAATAGAGGGAGAGGAGAGGGCGAGGGGAAAGGGGTATGGAGGGGAAAGGAGGGGAAGGGAAAGGAAATGCAGCCCGGGAGAGAAAGAAGGCTGCAATGGCTCGGGGCCCCGTGCTCGCCACGCACGTATCCACAAAAGAGTTGTGGACCCCCTGGGGGGTCGAGGGAATAAAGGCCCTGACACTTATCTTAGAAGATAGGTTAAGGAAAGGCAAGCCTACTTTCCTATCATCTGTAGACTTAGAACAAGCTTTAGACTATGCTGACTGAAATACTCTCTTTGACATTTTGAAAGTAGCCAGGGTAAAACGCAGAAAGTGAAAGGCTATTTAAAACTTTTACAGTAACCAGACAACAGCTATAGTAGTCGGGGCATGAAAGGGAAACAATGATTGAGAAGGGAGTGAGACATGGCTGTAGCCTACCGCTAATGTTATTCAATCTGTACATTGGGTAAGCAGTAAAGGCATCAAAAGAAAAATTTGAAATAAAAGTTTAAGTTCAGGCAGAAGAAATACAAATATCGAGGTTTGCCGATGACACAGTTATTCTGTCAGAGACAGCGTAGGACATGGAAGGGCAGTTGAATGGAATTGATAGTGTCTTGAACGGAGGATATATGATGAATGACAACAAAAGCAAAACAAGGATAATGGAACGTAGTCTAATTGAATCATGTCATGCTACAGGAATCAAATAAACAAACGAAACACTTAAACAGGTAGAACAGCTGCGTTATTTGGGCAGCAGAATAAATGATAATGGCCGGAGTAGAGAGGACATAAAATGTAGACAGATAATGGCAAGAGAAGCGTTTCTGAAGAAAAGAGCAATGTTAACTTCGAATACAGTTTTAAATGTCTGGGAGTATCTTCTGAAGTATCTGTGTGGAGTGCAGCCATGTACGGCAGTAAAACGTGGATGATAAACAGTTTACACAAGAATGGAATCGATGCTTTTGAAACGTGGTGCTACATAAGAATGAAGAAAATTAGGTGGATAGTCGAATTAAATCAGGTGATGCTTAACTAATGAGGAGGTACCAACAGAGTTGGGGAGAAAAAAATTGAGACACTACATGATTAAAGATGGGATCGGTTGATAGCACACATTCTGAGACACCAAGGCATCACCAAGTTAGTACTTTAAGCAGATTCAGAAGAATGTGAGTTGCAGTAGTTTTTCGTAGATGAAGAGAGGCTTGTCCAGGAAAGAGTAGCACGGAGAGTTGCATCAAATCAGTCTTCGGACTGAAGACCACAACAACAACAACAACAACAACAACATCAGCGGAGAAACTACTGCGAGTCCCGGCAGGAGGCAGCACCTTACAAATTGGTTCAAATGCTTCTGAGTACTATGGGACTTAACATTTGAGGTCATCAGCCCTCTAGAACTTAGAACTACTTAAACCTAACTAGCCTAAGGACATCACACATATCCATGCCCGAGGCAGGATTCGAACCTGCGACCGTTGCAGCAGCGCGGTTCCGGATTGAAGCGCCTAGAACCTCTCGGACATACCATCCGGCCAGCACCTAACAGACACGCTGTAAGCAGAAGCCGGAAACAGCTAGTGACTGCCTACATTTTGCTCCTCATTCGGATTGTCTGAGAGGTCTCATGTTCTGTGTCTTTCGTGGAGCGATTTGGAGACAGCAAAATCAAAGAGTCGCCAGGCAGCCCTCGTGAAATGGTGAGGTGGTGTGCCCTCGGGGAGGGAGGGATTAAGGGAGGAGGTGGCGTTTGTTATTGTGTACTAGTGACCCGCTGCAGCCTCGCGCAGACATCACCAAGTATCTAAGCACCTACAGGCAGACGACCCATTTAGCATAGCGATAGTGTTGCTTAGAGCTTATCGCCGCGGAGCTATGATTAAAATTCAGAGAGCAACATTAGGCGGCTGAATGTCATCACTTTTCTTTAACTCAAACAAGTTCAGCAGGGCATGCCAAGAGAGTTCTCAGAAGTCACGAATGTTATCTGTTCCACATGTAGCCGATATCTGGAGTGACATCTCATGGCAATGATAGATGCTGTGAAATGCTGCGCAACCCGGTCTGCAACTGCAGCTCCGTCCACCGTGAGTTACGAGCGCTTGCTGGCCACCAGACTCCATCGTTACTATGGTGCAAGCTACATTTTCTTTGTCGTCTTGTTCCTCATTTCCTCTCACACCCGTTAAATATTAATTCTGTAGGAAAAAGTCAGTTCGTACCCCCTTAACATCTGATATGTCCTCCATTGCAAGTTTTGTAGGAAGATAGTGGCATAATCTCTCAGACTTTCCTGGCGATTCGTTGTCATCTCGTTTTTTACCTATTAGGAAGACGCGGATCAGCTGCAGGAGCCGTCCGCTGTGGCCGAGCGGCTCTAGGCACTTCAGTCTAAAACCGCGCTGCTGCTACGGTCACAGGTTCGAATCCTGCCTCGGGCATGGATGTGTGTGATGTCCTTAGATTAGTTAGATTTAGGTAGTTTTAAGTCTAGGGGACTGATGACCTCAGATGTTAAGTCCCATAGTGCTCAGAGCCATTTGAACCATTTTGAACCTGCAGGAGACCAGATCTGGATGAGACGACAACATGGCGGTCGTTCACGTCGACCTGCCAATAGCAGTATTTGTGGCAGCCTGACACCTATCCACGTGAAACAGTGGATCTATTAGTGAATACCATGGAAAAATTCCTACAGTACTTCCTGAGAACAGTCTTCACATACAGAAAGAAAAACACGGTACGGTACTTTAAATTATATGTATGGATGTTTCCAAGGAATTCTGCCATTCACCTCTAGATGGCAATAGTATCATTTTCACAATGGTAGAGGAATTTAATTCATTACAGCTCAGCCCATTTGCTTGAAATATTTATAAATGATGTACACAAATATTCCACATGAATCAGTAAATCTATGAGTGAAAACCCAATCAAAATCTCGACAGTAGTTCCTGAGATTAACCCGGACATACAAACTGCAGTGAGAGACTTTATATATATGTACAGAAGATATCAGAAGTCGGGAGAAGATGGTCCTTCGGGAGAAGGTGGTACTTGGTGCAGTATGGACGACTGAAAGAACCTGGAGTGCGTTCTGTGCTGTAATCAAGCCTGGGATATATTCAGTGCCCTTCAACACTGTCGAATATCGGTAACTTCCTTTTATAAATTTACATGTTCGTATGAAATTGCAGCCACTAAAGTTAATTATTTCAATAATGCTATTTATTTTTTACATGTTTAAGATAAATCTTTAGATTTAACGTAAATAAATCTGTAAATTTAAATTTACCAAGTTTCCCTAATAGTTATAAGATAAGGTCCTTGATAATCATGTAACCCTCATTTTTTAAAATCTTATCTTCGGAGGCAAGTCGTGTGCATTATGCGACAGAAAGCAGGTATAGTAGTTGGAACTGATAGCTCAGCATTATCATATCTCTATAGGAAGACAAAGTTCCTTTGGGCACGCATGCACTGCGCTGCAATATCATATTTATGCGCCGGCAGTGGGCAAGCGACTTTCAAGTAAAATGTCTCACCTTTACGGGGATATATTGAACAGATATAGGAGTACAGGTTGTAGACATTTGGTTGACGACATACGGAAGTTTAGGCCTGGCTGTGAGTCGCGCACGGATAGGCGAACGATAAGTCGACCGTTCGCGATAAGCGCGAAATCCGAGTTCGAGACCCGGTCTGGCACAAATTTTCAATGTCGTCATCCCATTCTGCAGCTGATAACTGTCCATATTTGCAACTGCGAATACATTGAATGTACAACATCAAGACAACTAGCCAATACAAAACTTTTAAATGAAGTGATTATGTCTTCAATGCAACTTCATCCAGAAGAAAGAGAAACATCCATTCTATGGCCAAGTAATTGTGTAATCGGTACTGAAACGGTATATTACATACAATTCGTGGGTGTCGAATTCTACTTAGCAGATTACCAGGTTTATGTTGGCGAATATTGCAGATTAATGGGCGCGAACCTATTAGGTAAACGGTCTCTAAGCGGAGCGTTGAAACATAAGCCAGCTGGAGGTGTTGCTGGATAAAAGTGTCTGACTTGGCTAGGGTTAACTGACACGAATGAATTTCATTTATTTCTGTGCAAAATTCAGCGTGGTGTTTTGCGTGTTCTTATACCTTACAACTTTGAACTGCGCCAATGTTTCGTTTTTATGTTAATTATCAACGGCAATTGCTAATAGACGGCTGAAGGTGGCGTGTTGACCGTTAGCTGTGAATATATTCCATTCCAGTAGTCGGACCTCGGAATCTTTCCTGAAAGCAGTTAGATAGCTTACATGCGTTTTAAGTACCGACTGTTCAGGCTTAAATTAAGGAAGAAGAGATCGATAACCACAAATTTTCCTCGTTTTAACAATCGAGCACATTTCCCCGCCATAAATTCACTTCTGTTCCAAACATACACTGTCCAGTCACATAAATGTGACCACCTGACAAAAGCCTGAAAAACCACCTTTTGCAGCAAGGATCGCTGCGAGACGTGCAGAGAGATGGTCAGTAAGGTTCTGGAAGGTACCAACAGAGATTTGGAGCCATACCGACTCCAGGGCCGTGGGCAGCTGCGCTACATTTCTCAGTTGAGGATAGTTGAGGATCCATGATAGTCCCGGCGGGCCGCGGTGGCCGAGCGCTTCCAGGCGCTTCAGTCCGGAACCGCGCGACTGCTACGGTCTCAGGCTGGAATCCTGCCTGGGGCATGGATGTGTGTGCTGTCCTTAGGTTAGTTAGGTTTAAGCGTTCTAAGTTCTAGGGGACTGATGACCTCAGATGTTAAGTCCCACAGTGCTCGCAGCCATTTGAACCATTTTTGAGGTGGTCCCCCCGATACTCGACTGGGTTTTAATTTGGGGGGGGGGGGGGTTTGGAGATCAGGGCAGTATTATAAACTCATTATGGCGCTCTTCGAACTACGGCGAGCTATGTGACACATAGCATTGTCTTACTGGTAGGTGCCATCTTGCCGAGGAAAAACAACCTGCCTGTACGCGTGGACATGGTCCCAGAGCATACATGCATATTTGTGTTGATCCATTGTGCCTTCCAGAATGACTAGATCATACACGAAATGCCACGATAACATTCCCCAGACAATAACGCTCTCTTCCGGATTGGACCCCACCGATTGTTGCACGGCCGTACACGACAACGGTCATTTGCCCGATGGGGCACAGAACGAGATTAATCTGAAAAAGCCACCTGTCACCATTCGGTGGAGGCCCGGCTGCGGCACTGACGTGAAAATTCCAGCCTTCGTCGCCGATGTACGGCAGTCAGCGTGGGTACATAAACTAGGCGCCTGCAGCGGAAGTCCAGATGGAGCCACGTTCGCTGAACGGTCGTTGAGTAGTCATTGTTGGTAGTCCCATCTTTCATCTGGGCGGTGAGTTGCTCAACAGTTGGACATTATTCGCCCGTACGCATGTCTGCAGCCGTCGTTCACGCCTGTCACCTACGGGTCGTGGTGCATCACAATTGCCGTGGCGCCGATTTTGGATAGCGCCATTTCGCCTCGCACTGTATAGTATAACCAACGCAGCACGAAAAACGTAACCGTTTCGGAAATGCTTCCATCCTTGATCCGAAAACCAATGCTCACGCCCTTCTGGACGTCAGGTAATCGCTTTGTTTCCGCATTACGGCAACAGCTGCACTGTCCTCCCTCCACGTCCCCGGACACGCTTTATATATCCTTCACTGCTAATGCTGCCACCTGCCGTCCATGAATGGTTATTTTACATTGACGTCGAGTACAGGTATGACTGTAACGTGTGTAACTGCACACTGGTATTTTTATATTCTAGTTAGTTTCGGATAACAGTTTTATGCATTTATGTTAGACATTTCAGACTACATAAGAGGTAAATTTCAGTTAAAATGCTTTCACAAAATGTGGACTTCTTGTCAGTATCTCTCTAAGTAATCAGCCGCCCGGGGTAGCGGTGCGGTTTGAGGCGCCTTGCCACGGTCCGCGGGGCTCCGCCCCTCACCCCCCCCCCCCCTCCCTCCCGACAGAGGTTCGAGTCTTCCCTCGGGTATATATATATATATGTGTGTTGTCCTTAGCGTAAGTTAGTTTAAGATAGATTAAGTAGTGTATAAGCCTAGGGACCGATGACTTCAGCAGTTTGGTCCTCCTATAGGAACTTCCCACAAATTTCCAAAATTTCTATATAATCATCTTTTCCAAGGCGACTCTGCTATTCAAATTATGATACTTATTTCTAGTAATACATATTACAGTGTTTGCCTTATCAAACACAAAGAACGTAAAGTATCAAAAAATGTTAAAATGTGTGTGAAATCTTACGGAACTTAACTGCTAAGGTCATCAGTCCCTAAGCTTACACATTACTTAACCTAAATTATCCTAGTGACACACACACACACACACACACACACACACACACACACACACACACACACACATATACACACACACGCCCGAGGGAGGACTTGAACCTCCGCCGGGACCAACCGCCGTAAAGTATCTTCCATCATGATAACCTAATCACTTTTAAAAATGACATGCTGAAATGATTACAGATTAATGATAATGTTTTGTCATACAAGGTTTAGGGTATATTAACCAGTCTATAAAATCCTAAAAATCTCCACCATTCTATTTTACGGGGGAGTTCTTAGGAACAGATCAAAGTTTAAAATTGTCGTTACACATACACTATTTTTAAAATTATGGGGAGGATCTATTTTAAACTAAGGCTCTCTCTCGTTGGCGTGTATTTCACTAGAAACAGCACGTCACATGTTACCACACACAACGGAGGAACCTGAGGACGAAGTCTTGTGTCAATGAAATAGGTCACCAAAGAAAAGATCGGATGGAAGAACTGTCTCTTCTAGCCAGCTGTTCGGTGGTAGTCCATGATCCTATTGTATGTTTCAAAAACTGAGTTTTATTGTCTTCCCACGTAATTTCATCGGCGCTCGTTCATTACCACGGTTTATTTTTTTGTGCCGGTCTTACAATTTGACGCCACTTCGGCGATCTGCAGTCGATGAGGACGATGAGGACAGCACAACACCCAGTCTCTGGACGGAGAAAATTCCCCGACCCTGCCGGGAATCGAACCCGGGCACAGAGGATTGACAATCCGTCACGCTGATCATTTTTTTTTGCTGTCATTTTGTTCGTTGTATCTGGTCGGGGTGGACGTCGCAAGACATCCGTTTCACTTCGTCGTTGATCCATTAACGCAGTTTTTTTATTACAGAGGGCAACTAACCTTCTGACCGAACACGCTGAGTTACCGCGCCGGCAACCATTCAACTACCGGCGGCGGACATTACCACGGTAAACGCCTGTTACGCACTCTGCTCCCACCTAGTTTCCATTCCGATTTATTAGCTCTCTCTTTCCCCCCCCAACATGTACCAGCAGAAGGCCATTACATACTTTTTCTTCGCTGCTCTACCTACAAATAGGCGAAAATTTTCTTTAGTATACTTATTGTACTGCTATTATCCATCGCGTAATACACCTCCGAAATAACAGTACGCTAAGTAGTTGGACTCTCTCTCTCTCTCTCTCTCTCTCTCTCTCTCTCTCTCTCTCTCTATTGTCGGCATAATATCAATATTAATTATGGACTTAATTTCGATCTCATAATACTGAATAGCGAAGGACAGTTCGGTTAGGTACTCGCTGCCACCATCGACACCGAAAGACGGACTGGAAGAATGAAGCGTTTTTCGATGAGAATTTCTATGACGAAAGCGAAAATAATGCTGCACACAAAGAACCCTTTCCGTCGTCACTTTCAATCAAGGCTGACCTCGTCATCGGAATGAAGTCGATAAATTATCTGATGCTGGCAGAGCCGTTTAACCAGGCCGGTATAATGTTTCCATTACGTGCACACATTGTCGCGGATGCTCCTCCAGTCAACGGCGTGCTGCTCTCTCCGCGTGGCCTCGTACTGCTACGCCTCACTGACTCCTTTGTATTCTTCCAGTGAATGGCCAGCAACAAGATACTTAATAGGGAGTCTTGCTACTGCTTGTTTCATCAACAACTACGTACATAAGTTAGGTAGTAATGCCAATATCCTTTTCAGTTTTAGGCGTACAGGTTTTACATTCGTATGTACTTGTACTTTTCTGCTGCAGAGTTGCTAACACAAAAGACTAATTTCTAAAGTGAGCGAACATATACCGACTAGCTAATAAGAAATATATTTTTATTAATGTTATAGTTAGCCAAGATCCAGACGTGGAAGAAATATTTAAGGTTTTTTAATTGAGGTGAATTAATGTACCGCTTCATCACTTGTTTTCCTCTGTTTTCCCTATACTGAAGACGTCTTACATCCTAAAGAACGTGAAATACCCACTTCGCGAACCATCGCCATGTGTTCTGAATAAAAAAAGAAGATTTGCTTCAGACAACATTAAAGAGCTGATCGATAGTTCATCTATCCCACAAAACATCCTGTAATCATGATTTAGTTTGCATTCATGATGTATCTTCGGAACATCATCGCTTCGAATTAAGGCATTCTGTCTTTGTAGCCAAATGATTTTGTGCGTTAGTTTGCTACTTTTCCATCGACATCATGATATGCCTTCACTCGTTTGCCATAAACTCATGTACTTCACAGAGTTGGCTGTGACCTTTGGCAGCACTGTGCCCAATTACGTTTAGAAATTGATAAGAGATTGATTTTAAGAGTTATTATTACTGCACCATTTTAACACACAGCTCTGCAAAGGCAGACAACAATGAATTGACGGAAAGTCGGAGTTAATATTCCCAGAAGATCAGTTAACACTACTAGGCTTCGATAATACCCTTCGGTTTTTGTAACTGATTGTTCATTAATTTGGAATCACGTCTGGTGTTTTTCTCTTTACCCTTATTGTCCTAATGGTAAATTATTTCTGAATTATTTTTCGAGTTCAGAAGTTCAATCTGCGTTTTGTCTGCGATTATCATATTTAATAATCAATAGTTACCGCCTCGAAAAGTGTCCGTGGCATGATTCTGCATGTGTCCTTGTAATAAAGAGTTGCGGCGTATCGTGATCACAAAGATGTTTCAGAATACAACAGGCAAAGGTCGCTGCAGCAGTTCTATTGCTACGTCTGCTTTTACCACCCCTCCACCCCCACTCACACTGGTCGCATTAACTACCAGATGCAAGAAGAGTTTCATAAAAGAATGTTCAGGAAATTCCACCTTCAGTTAATCATCTCATTTTATCAACTTCACAGGTCGTGGTTGTTTCTTTTAGGGTAGCTAAAGCGGAAAAATTAATGTAAAAACCAGTCATTATAATGGATCTAAGCAAAAATTAATAGTGATGAGTCAAATACTTGACACACATGATTGAAAGAGTTCTGAAAGTAATGCAGCTTCATGAAAAGATAAATCGCGCTCATTTATGTGTCATAATATTCCATACACGTCTTATATGATCCATGGATTTAGACACTACTGTCAAAGGGCAACGATGTTTGTAAAATTAAAAACGATTCTCTTCTTCTTCTTTTGAATTCCATAAATCGCCTTTCCCTTCGGTATTTAACATTTGCTCAATATTTCCACATTCAGAGTTCTTCTCTCAAGTTCTCTACACACATTTTCTGTTCCATCATTCGGTTTTACAAAGACAGCCTCGTGTTCCTTCATAATCTGCCAAAGTTGGAAGCCTTTGTGCGTTGTTATTGATCTCTTGTAGATCTCCTGTCACTTCTCAGTGTGCATATCATGCTAGTATCACTTGATCATGAGCGTTAGCTCGAGATTCTGCAGCCTTATACAGGACCAGCGAGGTGTCGTAGTGGTTAGCACACTGGACTCCCATTCGGGCGAACTACGGTTGAAACCCGCGTCCGACCATCCTGATTTAACTATTCCGCTATTTCCCTAAATCGCTCCAGGCAAATGCCGCGGTGGTTCCTCTGAAAGGGCACACTCGATTTCCTTCCCCTTTCTTATAACAACCTGAGCTTGTGCTCTTTCTCTAATGACTTCGATGTCGACGAGACGTTAAGCCCTAATCTTCTTTCCTTCTTTCCGTCTTATACAAGGCAGTCAGAAAAATTCTGGAAAGCTTGTAAGGCTGTTGCATGGTAGGATGTGCTAAGCAATAATTATTAAGAAAAATGTCGATGCGATGCGTTGTTTCCGAGTTCTTAGCACTGAAGCTTACAAACCAGACCGTTGCTCGTGAAAATTCAAGTGGCCCGCCAAAGACGATATTGCGAAACGAGTACTTTGTTTAATTTCCTTAAACTGAACACGAGAGCAATACAAAAGTTGGACATGGGACGGTGGTAAGGATCGAACCAGAGCCAAAGGCTAAGCAGTCTCGTGCGCTGTCATCTACGGTATGGAAACAACTGACCCTAATTGTATCTGGCGGACGGTTTGAATTCACGCGCGCCAGGACGTCATTGGCTATCTTCAATGCTAAATAACTCGGAAACGGCGGATCGTATGGAATTCTTTTCTTAGCAATTATTTCTCAGCATAACTTACCCTGCTTTTCAGTCTGTTTCTGACCACCTTTATATTTACCACTGTCCTTGGTCAGACTCAGGATTGTCTTAACGTCTCTTTCTTTGGTATTTAGTTTCTTTTGTATCATTTTAAGGCACTGAATAACACAAAGGTTCTATCATTTTATGGTGCTGCAACTGTCTTTCATTGAAATTCGACAAAACCCAGGGTTAAATGAACCACTTTCTTTTTTTATGTGCGAAGCTAACGACTTTCTTCTTCGATACGTTAGGGTGTGTCCAGTAACCTATTTGAATGTTATTGGCCCTCTATTTTGCACTACAAGCTTCAAACGGGTGCCAGGAAAACTATATTCATATAATAGTATAAACAGCATGTGGAAGCTACAGCATTGTGATGTCATATAGTTAAAGAAATCAGCAAAAGTCACAGATACGTGTTTCTGGCATCTTGACATCGCAATGAAGATCCTTAGGTAACAAGCTGAAGTCTTACGACGGAACTGTGCTTCGAAGTATACTATCGTAAAGTGAAACCGCTATGAAAAGACGGTACACTACATGATCAACAGTATCCGCAAACCGCTATATCATGGGAAACTGAACACTAGATTTCACGAGAGGTGGGGAGTGTTGTGTTGTCGGTAGAGAAGCAGTAACGGCAAAATGGGTCGGTCAGGTGAAGTCAGTGGATTCGAAGGTGGACTAGTTATTGCATGTAACCTGAATAGAAAAACCATTAGGGACATTTTAATCATTCTAAAACTGTCGATGTCGACTGTTGACGGTTTGAATGAAGTAAAACGCGAAAGAACGACCACAACTAAGCCAGTATCAAGATGTGTTCATTCTTCCCGCGCTATACGAGACTGCAATAATAGAGAATTGTGAAGGTGGTTCGATGAACCTTCTGCCAGGCACTTAAATGTGATTTGCAGAGTATCCATGTAGATGTAGATGAACTCACGTACTGACGGGTAGGCACCGTCGAGCATTGAGGAGAGTGCTTTTAAAAAATTCACATCATATCAATGGAGGGAATCACTAGTGAGTTCCAAACAACTATTGGCAATCTAACTAGCACAACGACTGCGCGTTGGGAATTAAAAAAAGGAGGGGGGACAACGGCCTGTAAGCTCTTCATGAGCTTATTTTCTGTAATCAGTGCTACGTGGCACCTGAGGTGGTGTAAGGAAGGACACCTCTGGACAGTGAATGATTGGAAACGAGTTATCTGGAGTGATGAATTAGCTCATACTGTGCAGAAATCCGATCGAAGGGTTTAGGGTTATGCGAATGCCTGGAGAACTTTAGCTGCCATCATGTGTAGTGACAACAATAAAGTACGGTAGAGGTGGTGTTACGGTATGGGGGTGTTTTCTGTTGTTAAGGTATGCTATCCTTACGGCGGTTAAAAAACTACTTGGAAGGATATGAACACATATTACAGCGTTGTGTAATGCACACTGTAGAGGCATAGTGGTGACGATGATATTTTTGTTTCAGCATGATAATGCACCCTGCTATATAGCAACATATGCAAGGCAATCGTTTGTGGACTATAACATTTCTGAAATGGACTGGTCTGCCCAGAGTCCCGTCCTTAACCCAATTGAACACCTCTGGGACGAGTCAGAATGTCGATTTCGCTCCAGATCCCAGCGTCCAACATTAATACCTTATTTGATTTCACCTCTTGAGGAAACAGGGACTCTTATTCAGTCAGACAATCGGACATCTTATTGAAGGTGTCCCTAGCAGAGTTCAAGCCATTATTAAAACGAAGGGTGAACACACACCATATTAATGTCCACTAATAGGTGTCCATATAGATGGTACATACATTCGATCAGATCTTACAACTACTGAGGTGACAAAAGTCATGAAGTATCTTCTAATATTGTGTCGGACCTCCAATTGCCCGGCGTAATACAGCACATCGACATGGTACGGATTCAACAAGCTGTTGGAAGTCTCCCGCAGAAATGCTGTGCCATGCTGTCTCTATAGTAGTCCGTAACTACGAAAGTGTTGCCGCAACAGGATTTTGTGCGTAAACTGACCTCTCGATTATGTCTCATACATATTCGATGGGATTCATGTCGCGAGATCTGGGTGGCTAAATCATTCGCTAGAAATGTCCACAAAGTTCTTCAGACCAAGCGCTAACAATTATGGCCCAGTGCAATGGCGCATTGTCATCTATAAACATGTCCGCCCCGATAGCTGAGTGGTCAGCGTGACGGATTGCCGACCTACGGGCCCGGGTTCGACTCCCGGTTCGGTCGGAGATTTTCTCCGCTCAGGGACTGGGCGTTGTGTTGTCTTCATCATTTCATCCCCATCCGGCGCGCAGGCAACCAATGTGGCGTCGCATGTAATAAGACCTGCACCAAGGCTGCCGTACCTGCCCCGCAAGGGGCCTCCTGACCAATGACGCCAAACGCTCATTTCCATCCATAAAAATTCCATTGTTGTTTGGGAACATGGGGTCAATGAACGGCTGCAAATGGTCTCTAAGTAGCCGAACATAAGTATTAGGGAGCCACCACCAGCTTAAAAAGTGCCTTTTTTACAACTTGGGTTCATGGCTTTGTGGAGTTTGCGCGCATCGGCTCTTATCAACCGAAATCGGGACTCATCTGACCAGGCCACGGTTTTCCAGTCGACTAGGGAGCAATCGATACGGTCATGAGTACAGGAGAGGAGCTGCAGCCGATGTGCTGTTGGCAAAGGCAGTCTGCTGCCACAGCCCATTAACGCCAAATTTCACCGCACTATCCTAACGAATACGTTTGTCGTACGTTACACATTGATTTTTGCGGTTGTGTGACGTAGTGTTGCTTGTCAGTTAGCACTGAGAACTCTGTGCAAACGCCGCTGCTCTCGGTCATTAAGTGAAGGCTGTCGGACACTGCGTTGTCTGTAGTGAGAGGCAATGCCTGGAATTTCGTATTCTCAGCACACTCTTGACACTCTTAACTCGTAATATTTAATTTCCTAACGATTCTCGAAATGGAGCGTCCTTTGCCCCTAGCTGCAACTACCTGTTAATTCCCGTCGTGCGGACATAATCACGTCGGCCAGTGTTTCGTTTTGTTGTCTAAACTTCGTTGATTCCGGACTTTAACTAGAGTCGTTCGCTTAAGAAGCCATCTCATTACTTACGTGCTGCCCTGCTGTGGCAGTGTTTGCGCACATGTTTTGTTTACCTGCGGGAAACCCAGCAGCCACGGCTAAGACGTCGGCTGCGGACTGCGCCGCTTCCAATGCGCGGCGCACGCCCGAGATTAAATCTGCTCGGAGCGCTTTCTTATTCGGCCGGCGTTGCCCCGCGGCACGGCCAGTGAATATGTAATACGGCCGAGTTGCATGTTGTGCCGATATCGCTATTGCCCAACGAGCATAAAGGGCTCTTTATGTGCGGTGGCGCCCAGCACGCAGTCCCGACGCAGCGCGTGCCACAGAACACTTTTTGCTGTGTGGGCGGCCCTTGTTAAAACCGTCGTGACTGGAGTCGAGCTATTCACAGCATTGCTCTCGAGACTGGCGCCCAATATAGCCAGCGTACTCGAAAGTGGTCTCTGACTTCCCTCACATTAGCGCTTGGACGTGCCGGCTACCTGCAGTACACTAGGAACCATTTCTTGAAGACACACAATCAGCAAATTTTTATAATAGTTTTATTTTTGCCAAAACGTCCTTTCACTCATCTTCCATGACCACAATGGATTCAGATCTTTATAATATTTGTTTTTCTTTGAAAACAGCCTACGCGGGAAAATAATTCCCTTCACGAAACTAACAGCGGATGTGGATCATTACTTACAAAACAATAACTTTTTATATATAAACAACCGCCCTAATCCCGCCACAAGGCGAATGCAGCGCTTCGTCAGTAACGCTAAGTGTGTGTGCTTGCACATAAATTGAAAAAAAAAAAGAGCCATAAGTTACGAAGCAAAAATAAGTGCACCTAGCTATTAATGAAACGTAAAATAAACGACGCGCGAAGTGTGGAAATTTACGAACTGTTATTTTGCGAAGGTCAACTGCAGCGCCCAAAATGCCGTCGTCAGAAACATTGTATTTGTGAAGACACACCACGTGATCAAAAGTATCCGGACACTTGGCTGAAAAAGACTTACAAGTTCGTGGCTCCCTCTATCTGGCACTTAATATTCTGTTAACCCACCCTTAGCCTGATGACAGCTTCCACTCTTGCAGGCTTACGTTCAATCAGGTGCTGGAAGGTTTCTTGGGGAACGGGAGTCCATTCTTCACGGAGTGCTGCACTGAGAAGAGGTATTGATGTCGGTCGGTGAGACCTGGCACGAAGTCGGCGTTCCAAAACATCCCAAAGGTGTTCTATCGGATGCAGGTCAGGACTCTGTGCAGACCAGTCCATTAGAGGAATGTTATTGTCGTGTAACCACTCCGCCACAGGCTGTGCATTATGAACAGGTGTGCGATCGTGTTGAAAGATGCAATCGGCAGCCCCGAACTGCTGTTCAACAGTGGGAAGCAAGGAGGTGCTTAGAACATAAATGTAGACCTGTGCTGTGATAGTGCCACGCAAAACAACAAGGGGTGCAAGCCCCCTCCATGAAAAACACGACCACACCATAACACCACCGCCTCCGAATTTTACTGTTGGCACCAAATAAGCTGGCAGATGAAGTTCATCGGGCATTCGCCATATCCACACCCTGACATCGGATCGCCACATTTTGTACCGTGATTCGTCACTCCACACAACGTTTTCCCACTGTTCAATCGTCCAATGTTTACGCTGCTTACACCAAGCGAGGCGGCGTTTGGTATTTACCGGCGCGATGTGTGGCTTATGAGCAGCTGCTCGACCATGAAATCCAAGTTTTCTTACCTCCCGCAGAACTGTCATAGTACTTGCAGTGGATCCTGATACAGTCTGGAATTACTGTGTGATGGTCTCGATAGATGTCTGCCTATTACACATTACAACTATCTTCAACTCTCTGCGGTCTCTGTCAGTCAGGAGAAGAGGTCGGCCTTTACGCTTTTGCACTATACGTGTCCCTTCACGTTCTCACTTCACTATTACATCGGAAACAGTGGACCTAGGTATGTTTATGAAATCTAGCGTACAGACGTATAACATAAGTGACACCCAATCACCTGACCATGTTCGAAGTCCGTGAGTTCCGCTGAGTGTCCCATTCTGCTTTCTCACGATGTCTAATGACTACTAAGGTCGCTGATAAGGAGTACCTGGCTGTAGGTGGCAGCACAATGTACCTATTATGAAGAACTTATGTTTTTGGGGGTGTCCCAATACCTTTGATCACATAGTGTATAAATGTATGACGACAACTGAAGATGGGTCAAAGCCCCAAACGCGCCTTGGCATAAGCAAAGCTGTATAAAACCTGCCTGATAGTTGGATTTATGAAAGTAATTTGATTCACAACTGGATAAATTACCTTATGGGAGAAGGCTTTAGCTCTGCCTGTGATAACATGATCTCTCCCAACAGTATTGCACTATCTAAACTCGTAGATAATTGAAACTTCCTGGTAGATTAAAACTGTGTGCCGGACCGAGACTCGAACTCGGGACCTTTGCCTTTCGCGGGCAAGTGCTCTGCCATCTTTTTTTTTCCATTTTGTTCGTTATGGTTCGTTGTACCTCGTCGTATGCGGACGTCACATAACATCCGTTGGAGCTCGTTGTTGATCTTTTCACTCAGTTTTTTTATTACAGAGGCCAGCCAGCTCTCTGACCGAACACGCTGAGCTACTGTGCCGACTTTTAACTGTGTGCCGGACCGTCCCTCTGAGCTATCCAAGCACGATTCACGACCCGTCTTCTCACAGCTTCACTTCTGCCAGTACGTCTCCTACCTCCCAAACTTCGCAGAAGCTCTTCTGCGAGTTTCATATCAGCGCCTACTCCACTGCAGGGTGAAAATCTCATTCTCGTAGAAAATTGTGTCCAAATTGTCGGCTGCTACAAGTCTCTGGTCACCAAATGTAATGTAAATTCTCTGCAAAGTAGCGTAAAAGAAAACAGATAGGGTATGCTGTCGTAAAATGAAGCAGTGAAACCGCAAAAACGGTTTATATAACCTATAATTGCTCTAAGGGTGGGACTTCGTAGCGATACCTACAAATATTAAAAATAATGGTCACTGTGTCTTCTTTCCTCCATTGTCAGTTGCAATCAATAGCCACGGACACAACGTTCATACTACAACATACACTGCGCAAGACAATGTATCACTTTTGGAAACGCCCTTACTAGTTCCCTTTGCGACGTAGAACTTTGAAATTTCGCTCAAAGGTGCCTACAATATTTCTCTTTAATGGTGCAGAAGCATGGCGCTCTTCGACGTCACCCGGCGACGCTTCAGATAGGAAGGTGTCGACAGATGGGGAAAAAAGGAACAGCGTTCAGAAGTTTATGTGAGGTGTAAAATGAGTTAATAATGTCACATTGGCCCCAAATTTCACCACAATTCCGCTCAACACCGCCGTGGATGAGTGAACTGTGGGTAGGTCGTTACACCTCCTCTTACCCGCATTTCCTCCCTTCTTTGACGCATCTGCGATGGAGGTCAGAATCGCGACGCTCAGCGTTGAAGTCACACGGTTGGTGGCTGAGGAAAACATATCAGACACAGCGCCGCTCAGAACAAACATGTAAAAGCCTCAGGGGTTGGCATAGAGAATGCCAGTAAAACCACCCTATTCCCATAAAAGACGTCAGTAAAGCCACCCCTTTCCTTGAGGCCTTAATTCTCGCTCAGTTCGGGGTCGAAAACGACATTTCGCAGTGTGTGAGCAAGAGGACTACGTTCGTGACAACCTATGAGACTGCTGGCACCCCACCCCCAGACGATTCAACCTTTCCTCTTAGAACATCGTGGGCCAGCACCCCCTTTGGAGTGCAGTGCTACCACAGTTTTTACTCCCGTGTATAGTACAGGGTGGGACTATCAGGGACTACTCAAAACCATTCGACGACATTGGAACGCGATCCGAAGCAGCAAACGATGCTTATGCTTTTCAACACTACTGTTTCCCTCCCTGTTGAGGAGTGATTACGAAGGGGTGCAAAGTTTACGCATGCGTGAATAAAACAGAAAAGGGTCCGCTAAGACACCCAGTACAAGTATGTTCCGAGTAAGATCTTAAGGGGTGGGGAAGACCGATCACGGTTTAATAACTGTATTAGAAAACTGCTCCATAAACAAAGAGAAATTCATCTCAGATTCAAGAGAAGTAAAAACCTAGCTGATAAACAAAAACTGAACGGAGTATTCAATTACTTTGAAAGCAAAACTTTTTCAACCGACCTCTAAGATGTTTTGGTCGAGTATAAAATCAGTAAGTGGGTCAAAATCATCTATTCATTCACTCAGTGACCATACTGGTACCAAAACGGAAGGCCGAAATACTGAATTCCGTCTTCCAAAATTGTTTCACAGTGAAAGATCGCAACACGGTCCCTCCTTTCAAAACCGTACAATGGCAGATATTGAGATAATCGACTGAGAAATAGATAACCAACTACAAACGCTTAGTATTGGAAAGGCGTCAGGACCAGAAGAGATGCCTATAAGATTTTACGAAGATTATGCGAAAGAACTTGCTCCGCTTCTAGCAGTAATTTGTGTTATATAGCCTCAGCAACGAATGGTACCTATCGACTAGAAGAAAGCACAGGTCATTCCAGTTTTTAAGAGCCGTAGGACAGATGCACACAATTATAGACCTATTTCATTGACATCAGTCTATTGTAGAATCGAGGAACAGTTTTATGCTCAAGAATTATTACGTTTCTTGCAGAATGAAAATCTCCTCTAGGAAAGTCAACAAGGATTCACATACAGAGATCCTGCGAAACTCAACTAGCTCTGTTCCTCCATGAGATCCACAGCGCCGTACACAATGGTGCTCAGGTTGCTGCCGCGTTCCTTGATTTCAGGAAGGCATTTGACACCGTCCCGCACTGCAGTTTAGTGGAAAAAATACGAGCTTATCGAGTATCCGAGTAGATTTGCGACTGGCTTCAACACTTCCTTGTAGATAGAGCTCAAAAAGTCACTCTTATCGGAAAGAAATCGATAGATGTAAAGGCAATTTCTGGAGTAATCCAAGGAAGTGTGAAAGGACCGTTACTCTTTACAGAATATATAAATGATCTCTTAGAAAGGGTCAGATGCTCTTTAAGGCTGTCCGCAGATGATGCAGTTGTCTATAACAAAGTACAAACGCCAGAAAATAGTAACGATTTGCAGAATAACCTCCGGAGAACTGATGAATGGTGCAGGCTCTGGCAGTTGAACCCGATCCTAAATAAATGTAGCATTGTGCATTCATAGGAAGAGAAATCGACTACTGTACAGCTACAATATTGATGATAAATCGCTGGAAACAATATATATTGTAAAATATCTAGGAGTAAGTATCCACTATATCGACCTTAGGTGTAATGACCGCATAAAACAAACAATGCGAAAAGCAGATGCCAGACTCAGAATTCATAGGAAGAATCTTAAGGAAATGTAACTCACACACGAAGAAAGTGGCGTATAAGGCGCTTGTTCGACCGATTCTTGAGTGTCGTTCATTTATCTGGGATACCTACCAGGTAGGAGTGATAGCAGAGATAGAGTAGATGCAACGAAATGCGGCGCTTTTCGTCATGGGATCGTTTAGCCTGCGCGAGTGTGTTGCGGAAATGCTCAACGAACTCCATTTGGAGACGTTCCAAGACCGGCGTTGTGCACCACAGCGAGATTTATTATCGTAATTACGAGAGAGCATTTTTCTGGAGGAGTCGGACAGCATATTACTCCCCCTCCCCTCCCCTCAATACTTCTCGCGTACTGACCACGAGGAGAAAATCCGAAAAATTAGAGCCAATACAGAGGCTTACCGACAATCATTCTTCCCACGCACTATTCGCGAGTGGAACATGGTTAGAGGGCTCAGTTAGTGGTACAAGAAGTACCTTCCGCCACACACCAATAGATGGCTTGCGGAGTATGATATAGATGTACGGCAACACCCTTGGTGCCACCCACACATCTTTGTTGAGCACTTTAAAAATTTACCTGGACAGATACAAACTGTGATGGAGTCCTGGGTGCTGATAGAGAGGTATCCCCTTAACACCCTTCTGATTCTTTCTGCATGCCCATCGGCAGGTGCAAGAGAAGCCGCGTAGCCTGCGTGCAGGCGCCTAGGACTCTTTCCACACGATGTCTCTGTACAGGTGCATTTCCAAAATGCTCAACAAAGGCGGTAGGGTGGCTCCGAGGGTGTTGCGTTTTAGGGGTCTTAGAGGGACCGTTTTCTGTTCCATTCACACATGCGTAAATTTTGCACCTCTCCGTGCAGGCGCGAAACAGTAAGGCTGAAAAAGCATAAGCATTCTTTGCTGCTTCGGATAGCGCTCAAATTTCGTCAAGTGGTTTGTACCATCCATGTCGATTCCAAATTGTATACCACAGCAAAACCTTTGGTCGCACAGTTCTCCAAGGGGGTGTGATCACTTTCAAAATGGCGTCCCCTAACGTCAATGCAGGTAAGCATCGTTGTACAAAGTTCTGTCGTACCCATTCGAATATCCTTAGAGTCTTCTTAACAGTTGTAACGTATTCGGCCTACTATGTTTACGACGTTTTTCATCGAGCCATATGCGTTATCTCGCTGCTTCTCTCACACAATTAATGATAAAAATTCAGAAATTCAGGGTCGCCACCAGTCCAAGCCCTCCCCAACCATTTAGAAAAAAAAAACGGAGCTGGAAAATTATTAGTTTAATTACTTTAATAATTTAATTACAAGTACGCAAATTTCTTTAAGCAGTCAGATAAATAGCACTCCATGTAGTGTATGAAGCAACTTGATTAATTCAGGATTGGAAATCGGAGTAAGGGGGTAAGATCGACACCAAAGAATTTATCTTTCACGTATATTATTTATTGTAACTAAATATTTGGTTGCAGATCCTACCTACACATAACTGGTGCCTGACTCGAAATATTTAAGTAAGAATTGCGTGAGAATGAAACAGAGCACATTTAACTACAGCAAGAAGAAACACAGAAGACGGGGGTGGGAGATAATTATACTATCATCTATTTTGCATTAACACCATAAAAATATATCAGTGAGAGTTGCATTATGATTCTACGCATGCACTATTCTGGACAGAGGTTTAACCAATACACATGGCTGTGCGATAATTATTTAACATACTAACTTCGTCTGCTGCTTGCTGACGGCCGAACTAGAGCACATGGTGCATTCTGACTCAAACTGTTGTGCTGCTTTGTAGAAAGCGCACGAAAGAACAGATATTCTTGCAGAAATTATAGCTCATTAAACAAGCAAACTGTTAAAATAAAACCTATTGCGGTGCCGTGGTGGACCAGAAAGGTCATTGGTCGCCAAACACGTGGCACAAAATCGACACACAAAGACAAAAGCTGCTTCCACACTTTTAACACAAGCACCCAAAAGTCGCCTATTTAAAGCAATATAATTAATGCACTTTCGGAAAAATTGCTCGCTTCACACGCTTCAGTTAAGTTGAAGTTCTTGAGTATTTCAACAGTTAAACATAATGAAGTCCTAACTCAACCTGCTTCCTATCACCTGAAACCCCCCCTTAAGAGCTACGATCCGCACTCACCAAGCGTTCACGAAAGAGTGCCGCTTTCTCTTTCGAGATTACCTAGCTCCCCGTGCAGCTGAAGCTACCAGAGGGGTAGCCCTCCGTCACCAACCTGACACACAAAAACAGCCTTAGACACAGCCCTCGACTAAGGTGGATAAGCCCCTCTGTTCAGGCATTGGAAACCTAAGTTGGTCATCCTGTGCTCTCCTTCGGACGAGAAGCAACATCGTCTGCTCCCAGCAGACCAGACCAACTCAGCGTTTCCCACAAAACAAAACCGAAACCCCACATTAAAACACACACATAATATTCAGTAGGCCTTATTTGAGTGCTCAGTCTTTCTGGAAGAGTTCATGAACTGAGCTAAAATCAGGTAGTAAAATGAATAAGTTGTACCGAATTCGACAAGAGTCTTATGAAACGACTTCACAGAGACGTTTCACAGTGTAACAGGATGCGAGAATTCTTGACTACTGAGTCTCGACAGCCGTCTCGTACACAAGACTTGGCCCCACAAGAAGAAATAAGGTCAGGTGAGATCAGGTGAACGTGCTGACCACGAAACAGCGCTGCCTATCCACTTTTTTGCGGAATGTCTGATGCACGTGTTCACGAAGCCTCACTCCAAAGTGAGGTGGGTCTCCATCACGTTGGAATGAATAACAAGAGGGATTTGTTCCAGAAACCTCGGTAGTTTATCTCTGATTTAAACGGGAAGGAAGAAGAAACGGCCCTAGTACGTAATCAATGATTATGCATGCCCACACGTTAACTGAATCTGTGTTGATGCCTCTTCACAACTGAAGCATGGGAATTTTCATCAGGCCAAACGTGGTTATTGCAAATATTCTGTTTCTGATGAAACAGGCTTTATCCATGAAAAGTACATACGCAGGAAAGTGAGGCTCGACTGTAAAGCACTACAAGAATACGAGACTGGGCCCTAAGTTGGCAGGAGTCAAAGCATGCACTTTCTGCGGGTGGCAGCGTGTAGCCGTATTTCCCGTAGCACTTAGCCACGCAGTACTCTGCGGAACATTCATTTCCTACGGTCGCAGGTTCGAATCCTGCCTCGGGCACGGATGTGTGTGACGTCCTTAGGTTAGTTAGGTTTAAGTAGTTCTAAGTTCTAGGGGACTGATGACCTCAAATGATAAGTCCCATAGTGCTCAGAGCCATTTGGAACATTCATTTCACGTGCAACTGATCGAGTGCCGACTGCTGGCTCCTCATCTACTCGAGCAAGCACTGCTTATGATAAATCGAAAGTCCATGTAGATCGTCGTCGTCCTCCTCAGCCGTTGTCCTGTGATACGAAGTGCCCTGTGTTTCACTTAATCGTCTGAACTGTCTTGGAAAGATAGTATGAGCCACATCTCTTGTACGCGGCTACTTCGACCTGTAAATCCTTTCCGCTTCTATGCTGCTTCCATTTGCTTGTCGGCACACGAAAATCATATCTGCAAGTTCCGTCACCGGTTACTAAAGCTCGTAAACAGTAATGCATGAAATGCTACTTCAATTTTTAACACAGAATGCAGCCTACTATAGTAAAGGCAAACTGTAACATTTACCGTTCTCTGGCCTACCTGCATCTGTTTGTATGTGTCAGGCAGTAAAGTTTACGACCTGTGTGACACATACTGGATAGACTTCGTGCACTGGACGTCGTAAGTTGGAGGTTTTTATGGTTCTGAGTCTTTCGCTCTTTCTCTCATGTGTAAAGGAGGCCACTGGTCGAAATATTTGCAACAGTTGGTGAAGCTAGGTTCATTTGACATGTCATTCATAATAAGTAGGGCTGACCGTAATTCCTAATTTCTTCCTCTTTCTGATGGCGTTGGAAGACGCATTTCGTTTACCCATTACTATGGGGAAGCACCTCTAACACTTTATTTATGAGCTTTTTTTATCTGTCATTCCCCCTCACAAGAGCTGGGCGGGCTGTTGTAGAACTTTCCATTTCTGAGCCAAATATATCAGCAGGCTGCAAGTGGGACAGAGGGTATTCTAATTGAAATCAGTGTCTCAATCAAAAATTAAAATTTTGTAAAGTATGTATATATGATGAGTGTTTACATCGTTATTTTCATCTACGTGGAATATCTACTTTGTTTCACATGACATTGAGAAGCAAGCATAAAACAAGGTTAAGAGGTTCAACGTGATGCGTGAAGAACTGAAAAGTGAAAGAATGAAAAGACACCGCATTAAAAATTTGGGAACAATGACATTAAAAACTCCCAACTCTCTCTGAACAGGTCTCGCAAGGCTCAACGGGACGGACGGACGGACCGACCGACCGACAGACCGACCGGACCGACCGACGTGTCATCCTCACCCGATAGATGTCGATGGATGCCGATATGGAGGGGCATGTGGTCAGCACAGCCATCACCCGGCCGTTGTCAGCTATCGTGACCGGAGCCGCTAATTATCAGTCAGGTAGCTCCTAAGCTGGCCTCACAAGGGCTGAGGCACCCCACTTGTCAGCAGCACTCGGCAGATCCGAACAGATCCGAAAGGTTACACATCCGTACAAGCCCGGCAGCGCTTCGGTGATCTGACACGAACTGATGACATTTAAGAAGAAAAACCAACAAATTAATGATACTGGGCTATAAAACTCTAAAAAATGACAGATAGAAATAACGGTGTGGCAGGGGACGATTAAAATTAGAAGAAAACGAGGGACAAAAATGCGTACATAGAGGGAATGAATTCTGAAATAATGTGAAGCGAAATATTTCGGTGTGAAAGCACTGAGAGAGCCTATTGGTTCAAAGCAAAGATGTGTCACTATATGCGATAAATCGTCTAGTAAGGTATGTGAGAAAGTTAAATCATTGTATAAAAACAGAAGTTAGAAAAAATCTGTCGAAGGCCGTAGGCAATTCTTCAGCGTCGTTAATGTCTTCATCACTCTTTCTTAAAAGCCACAGAAATTCTTTTTGTGCAGCCTGTCATTAAGTGCCTCCTTTATTGTAAGTAATATGCCTCAGACCATTAATACGACACAGACACGAGATCAGAATTTGCTGCCTTCTTTAATTCCGAGCGCTATAAATTCCTTACAGAGGAGCCCGCTTTTTTTTGTTGACGTGCCCCGACGGAAAGAGCGAGGGGCAAACGAATAAATGGTTTAAGTGAATTATAACGATGTCCAGTCGGGGAAAAAACGACGCGAGAGGCCGAGATGTCGTCGGCTGCAGCTCGAGAGGACAGGGGCTCGATGGCGGTCGCAGCAATTATGGCGCAGGCCCTGCCCGTGATTAGCAGACGAACACAAGTGAGGACTCGCGGCCCGGCGCGACGGTCACGTCGCGCAGCGGGCGTCTGCGCCTTCCGGCGACGCCGACAGCAGCCAAACAGAGGGAGCGGGCCGGCGAATGAATTTGTGAGCCGGGCTGCCCCGGGATCAGGGCAGGGGGCTGCTAATTGGCTCGGGGGCAGAGAGTGACACAGCGCGCGTGACGTGGCTGGCGCCGGCGTGTGCTGCTCCGGCCGGCATAGGGGCAGCCGCACCGAGCCGGGGGCGGAAGATAGGTCAGTGACTGGGCCGAGATGGCGCCTCGACTGCTAGCTGCGTCCGTCTCCGGCGTCGTGTAGCTTTTGCGTACGTACACTGCCTGCCTTTTTAATTGCAACACCAAGAAGAATAGAAAATAACAAAATTTTACTTTTTGTGCTGTAATGTAACATTTGCATTGAAGAGTCTGTAAGTAGGCTGTTTAGGTTTTCATGCTGGTAGCGCCACGTAGCGCTCTATATGAAAATCACTGGCTGTGCTGTGTGCAGTCTGTGGCTGGTTGGCATTGTTGGAACATTCGCTATTGTAGTGTTGGGCAGTTGGCTCTTAACAGCGCGTAGCGTTGCGCAGTTGGAGGTGAGCCGCCAGCAGTGTTGGATGTGGGGAGAGAGATGGCAGAATTCTGAGAGCGGACGATATGGACGTGTGTCCATCAGAAAGAGTAAATCTGTAATATTGGATATCATGTACTGATATATATATATATATATATGATGACTTTTCAATATTAAGGTAAATACATTGTTTGTTCTCTATCAAAATCTTTCATTTGCTAACTACGCCTATCAGTAGTTAGAATCTTTTATTTAGCTGGCAGTATAGGCGCTCGCTGTATTGCAGTAGTTTGAGTAACGAAGATTTTTGTGAGGTAAGTGATTCATGAAAGGTATAGGTTATTGTTAGTCAGGCCCATTCTTTTGTAGGGATTCTTGAAAGTCAGATTGCGTTGCGCTAAAAATATTGTGTATTAGTTTAAGCACAGTCATTTATAATTTTTCTAAGGGGACGTTTCAAGCCAAAGACACTGGTACACCAGCCTAATATCGTGCAGCCCCCCCCCCCCCCCCCCAAGCACGCAGATGTGCCACAACATGACGTGATATGGACTCGACCAATGTCTGAAGTAGTTGGTTGGTTGGTTGTTTGAGGTTTAAGGGACCAAACAGCAAGGTCATCAGTCCCTTGTTTCAAATATGCGCCATTCCGCTAATGGGACAACTCAGGAAAGTCAGAACAATAAAACGGAAAAAGGGAAAAGACGTAAAAAGGCAGTCATGTTGTCATTGGTAAAAAAAATGAGGGAAGTCGGCAAGAGAACGAACCGAACACTATGCGGAAGCAGCATAGGCAAGACCACCTGTGACTTAAAAGGTACAACTGCTAGAATGTAGAAAGTACGCATGGGAATAGAAAGACTAACCAAGCCTTAAAAAAAAGGTAAAAACAGAGTAAAAGGGGAAGAAAAGAGGATTTCGGTCAGAGAGGTGAATCAGGAATCTCCGAACACTGCTTACAGCGGGAGACACCCAAACACTCACCGCCCTGCCCCAACACCAGAGAGAGATTAAAAACCTTAAAACTGAGAATAAAAACCACTTTCCCGGAGGAAACAGAGAAGCAGAGAGACCATCCGGGAATCGTCAGCCAACATCAAAGGTAAAGTGTGGGGGAGTCTGTACTTAGCACGCAGAGCCAAAAGAAGGGGCCTTCAACCAAAATGTGGGCTACTGACTGGAAGGCTCCACAACCACATAGCGGGGGTGGCTCATCACGCAAAAGAAAACCATGGGTCAGCCGAGTATGGCCAACGCGGAGACGACAGTGTGGTCGAGTCCTTTCGGGAGATGCGAAAGGAAAAACGCCACGGGCCTGGTGTCACCTTAATTGCACGAAGTTTATTAGACAGGTGAGTAGCCTCCCAAGAATTGGCCCATGACTGTGCGAAGTGGGATTTGATGTGAAACCGTAAATCCGCTGCAGGAGGGGCTACAGAAAACGGGGGTAAGTAACTGCTCCCCCAGCCAAACGATCAGCGAGCTCATTATCCGGGACACCCACATGGCCAGGGACCCAAAGAAAGTCAATGGAACAAGCAGCGCGGTGAATATCAGCGAGATGGTCATGGATGGCAGAGACCAAGGGATGGCGCGAGAAACACCGGTCAATAGCAAGAAGGCCACTCATCGAGTCCGTGCATAACAAAACGCGATTGTGTTGGGACTGTTTAATAAAGGTAAGGGCCCGGGAAATTGCCATCAATTCCGCAGTAAACACCCCACATGTAGGTGGCAGCAGATGACTTTCCGTTCCAACAGAGGACGTGAAGGCATACCCAACACGATCAGTAGATTTAGAGCCATCAGTGTAAAAACCAACAGCATCCCGAAACTCCCATAAAATTTGGCGGAAAAAGGAACGGAACACCACCGGGGGGATGGAATCTTTCGGACCGCGGCGGAGATCCATCCGAAGTCGAGGCCGAGGAACTAACCAAGGAGGGGTGGAGGGGAGGGAGCGAGGAAGACAGGACAAAGAAAGAAGCTGAAAATCACGGCAAAGAGACGCAAGGCGCAGCCCAACCGGCAAACCCGCCCGAGGGCGGGAGTCGGGTGGGCGACGTCCATGGTCTGGGAACAGGATAGAATAGGAAGGATGAGTGGGAGAGAAATGGATAGTGAGTTCATAGGACACCAGAAGCCAGGACCGCCGAACAGAAAGGGGGGAGGGGGGATCCCAGCTTCAACCAGGAGACTATCAACAGGGCTAGTAGGGAAGGCACCGGTGGCCAAACGGATACCACGATGGTGGACTGGATCCAGCACATGCAGTGTGGAAGGAGTAGCTGAACCATAAACTTGACAACCATAGTCCAAGCGATACAGGACTAGAGCACGATAAAGACGGAGGAGGAGGGAACGGTCCGCACCCCAAGAGGAGTGGGCAAGGAAGCGAAGGACATTGAGTTTACGGAAACATCCTACCTTCAGGAGTCTGATATGGGGCAGCCAAGTGAGCTTGTTGTCGAAAAGAAGACCCAGGAAAGGAAACTGTGGGACCACAGGCAATCGTTGTGCAACGAGATAGAGCTCTGGATCAGGGTGGATCGTAGTACGGCGACAGAAGTGGACCACTCGCGATTTTAAAGGAGAGAACTGAAACTCGTGTGAGAGGGTCCATGCAGAGGCACGTCGTATAGCTACCTGGAGCTGCCGCTCTACAGATGCCATCGAGGAGGAACTAACTCAAATGCAGAAATCATCCACATACAGGGCAGGGGCGACCAAGGAACCGACAGAAGCCACAGGTCCAGCGATAGAAATGAGGAAAAGAAGGACACTCAAGACAGAACCATGTGGGATGCCCGTCTCCTGCGTCCGTGGAGAATTAAAAGCAGTACCAACTCGAACTCTCAATGACCGATGGTTCAGGAACTGGCGGATAAAAATCGGGAGTGGGCCCCGAAGACCCCACTGATGAAGAGTAAGTAAGATGTGATGGCGCCAGGCCGTGTCATAGGCCTTGCTAATGTCAAAAAACACTGCAAATAAATGGCGGCGCTGGGAAAAAGCCTGCCGAACCGCGGATTCCAAGCGAAGTAAATGATCGATTGAAGACCGTCCCTCTCGAAAGCCACACTGGTAAGGGGACAATAGATCCCGAGATTTGAGGACCCAATTGAGCCGATGGGCTACCATCCGTTCAAGTAACTTACAAACAACATTGGTCAAACTAATTGGCCGATAGCTGTCAACAGATGGGGGTTCTTACCAGGCTTAAGGACAGGAACCACAATGCTATCCCTCCACTGAGAAGGGAAGTCACCCTGGAGCCAGATACGGTTAAACACCCGAAGAAGATGGTGCCGTTGTGGAGCACTGAGATGTTGAAGCAGTTGGTTATGAATGGAATCTGGGCCAGGGGCCGTATCATGAGAAGAAGATAGAGCAGAAAGAAATTCCCATTCAGTAAAAGGTTCGTAGTAAGATGCTGACTCACAAGGGGTGAAACATAAGGTGGAAGCTTCAGCCAGCTGTTTTTGATGAAGGAAAGCAGCTGGATAGGAGGCTGACGCTGACGCCACTGCAAAATGAGTCGCAAGATGTTCTGCAAGAACTAATGGGTCCGTACAAATGCCATCTGGGAGGTGAAGGCCTGGGAGGGTGGACTGCCGATGGCAACCTTGGAGAGAGCGAAGTGTAGCCCATACCCGTGACAGAGGGACAGTGGAACCAAGGGAAGAAACGAATCGTTCCCAACATATCCGCTTACTCTGTTTGATTAAATAACGGGCTTTGGCGCGAAGGCGTTTAAAGGTAGTACGGCTGGCTACGGATGGGTGCCTCTTAAAGCGTTGCAAAGCTCGACGGCGATCACGGATGGCAATGGCAATGGCCGTACTCCAACACGGGACTTGCCGGCGACGAAATGGTCCAGATGAGCGCGGGACATCAAGGCTAGCAGCGCGAACAATCGCGTCAGACACGTCACGTAGGACGTCATCTATACAACCCGACAGAGAGGGAGAAAACTCGACCTGTGCAGTGTATAGAGGTCAATCGGCGCGGTGGAAAGACCAACGAGGTAACCTGTACATCGGGGAGCGGGAAGGGAGCGTGATAACCAACGGGAAATGGTCACTATCACAAAGGTCGTCGTGTGGCGACCAGTGTAATGAAGGGAGGAGAGAGGGAGAAGAAAGAGAAAGATCAATGGCAGAAAAGGTACCATGACCGGCACTGAAAAGAGCAGGGGAGCCATCATTAAGAAGGCACAGGCCGTGGTCTGCAATAAATTGGTCTATAAGAAGACCTCGTCTAGATGGAAAGGCACTGCCCCACAAAGGATGATGAGCATTAAAATCCCCAAGGAGGAGGAAGGGAGGAGGAAGTTGCTGAAGAAGGGCGGTTAAGGCAGCAGGTGTAAGAGTCCTGTCAGGAGGGAGAAAAAGATTGCAAACTGTGACTGCAAAGCCTAAGTGGACCCTAACAGCAGCCGCTTCCAATGTAGCTTGGAGAGGAATCCACGTTCTAGCAATGTCTGTACGGATCAACGTACAAACGCCACCAGACGCCCGCAAGGGTCCGACCCGATTTCGACAGAAAACACGGAACCCACGAAGGGTCGGTGAGTGAGCATCAGTAAAATGAGATTCCTGGAGGACCACACAAGCTGCAGAGTAGCACGAAAGAAGGGATTTCAATTCCGGAAGGTGACGATAGTATCCATTACAATTCCATTGGAGAACCACAGAACGATGGTTTAAATGGGGGCTGAACACGCTAAATCCAGTCATACCGCCGGGTCCCCACCCGTCACCGACAAGGAGGGGGTGACATCCATGAACGACAGGTCATAATCCGGTTGGGAAGTTGGGGGAGGGACCTCCGGTGACACCAGAGGCTCTTTGTCCCGGGACTTATGTTTCTTCTTCTTTTCAGGCTGAGATCGAGGAGGGCTGTGTGGCATAAAGGAGCCGGGCGACCTGGGGGCCGACAGACCGCGGCTCTCGCGGCAGCAGCAGACCTTTGGCCTGGAAGGTGCCGGGAAGGGGCATCCCGGGAGAGGCGCCCTTGACCGGCAGACGCCGAAGGAGTGGGACACTTCTCCGGCTGGGGAGGGGGAGCAGCGCCCGTAGGAGAAGATGTGGGAGCCGCAGGGGAGGGGTGGGGGAGGAGAGGGGTCCGGGATGGGGGTAAAGAAGGGGGAGGAAGGGGTGAAGATGTAACCAAGGCGTAACTAGATGTCATGGACACAGGGTCAGTCGTGCATATTTCTTACGGGCCTCTGTGTAGGTTAAACGATCGAGGGACTTATACTCCTGTATTTTTTTTTCTTTCTTATATACTGGGCAATCTGGTGAACGTGGAGAATGACTACCATGACAATTTACACATACAGGAGGAGGGACTCCCCTCATGGAGTGGACGTCCACAGTCACCACAGAGAGGGGCCTGGGAACAGCGAGAAGACATGTGGCCAAAACGCAAGCACTTAAAACACCTCATAGGAGGTGGGATGTACGGCTTCACATCACAGCGATAGACCATAATCTTAACTTTCTCAGGGAGGGTATCCCCTTCAAAGGCCAGGATAAAGGCACCAGTATCAATACGATTGTCTTTAGGACCCTTCTGAACACGCCGAAAAAGTGAACACCCCGCCGTCCGAGATTGTCCCGAAGTTCCTCATCAGTTTGAAGGATGAGGTCCCTGTGAAAAATCACACCTTGTACCATATTTAGAGACTGGTGAGGCGGCCATTGCCGGGAGTTCCGATGCTACAGGATGACGAGCAACCACTCCAAGGCATGCATGAGGAGGTCACAGCTCAGGTATCAGAAGTGTGATCCCTGTGTGTTCAGGGGCTCAACCAAAAGGGTACATAGCGACCCCACCACACTGGCTGGCTACCTAGTATCAGACAACGACGTGAAAGAAAAGGTGGAATGTACTAGGAGGGCGCACGTCGGAGACACTAGGTAAGGTGCTCATCCCCAAATGGCTCGCACTACGGAGGATAAATTTTGGAATGGAGCAAACCCCAGAGGGGGACCAAGGAATGCCAAAAGGAGGAGATGATTATGCAACAAAGCCGAACCAGGAGGATAGCGGGGCCAACATGAGCAAGGACACCAAGAGAGGGAGAGGAGGGGCGAGGGGAAAGGAGCAAGGAGGGGAAAGGAGTGGAAGGGAAAGGAAATGCAGCCCTGGAGAGAAAGAAGGCTGCAAGGGCTCGGGGCCCCGTGCTCGCCACGCACGTATCCACAAAAGAGTTGTGGACCCCCTGGGGGGGTCTGAAGTAGTGCTGGAGGGAATTGACACCATGATCCTGCAGCGCTGACCATAAATCCGAATGAGTAAAAATGGTTCAAATGGCTCTGAGCACTATGGGACTTAACATCTGAGGTCATCAGTCCCCTAGAACTTAGAACTACTTAAACCTAACCAACCTAAGGACATCACACACATCCATGTCCGAGGCAGGATTCGAACCTGCGACCGTAGCAGTCGCGCGGGTCCAGACTGTAGCGCCTAGAACCGCTCGTCCACCGCGGCCGGCTCCGAAAGAGTACGAGGGGGTGGAAATCTCTTCTGAACAGAAAGTTTCAAGGCATCCCAGATATGCTCAGTAATGTTCATGTCTGCGGAGTTTGGTAGCCAGCAAAGTGTTTAAACTCACATGAGTGTTCCTGCAGCCACTCTGTTGCAATTCTGGATGTATGGGGGGTCACATTCTCCTGCTGAAATTGCCAAGTCCGTCGGAATGCACAATGGGAATGAATGGATGCAGGTGATCATACACGATGCTTACGTACGTCTCACCCGTCACAGTCGTATCCAGACGTATCAGGGCTCCCATATCACTCCAACTGCGCACGCACCACACCATTACAAAGCCTCCATCAGCTTCAACAGACACCTGCTGACAAGCAAGGTCGATGGATTCATGAGGTTGTCTTCATACCCGTACACGTCCATCCGCTCAATACAATTTGAAACGAGACTTGTCCGATCACGCAACATGTTTCCAGTCATCAACAGACAATGTAGGTGATGACGGGCCCAGGTGAGGCGTAAAGCTTTGTGTCGTGCAGTCATCAAGGGTACACGAATGGGACTTCGGCTCCGAAAGCCCTTAACGATGATGTTTCGTTGAACGGTTCGCATACTGACACTTGTTGACGGCCCAGCATTGAAATCTGCAGCAATTTGCGGAAGGGTTACACTTCTGTCACGCTGAACGATTCTCTTCAGTCAGTTCTTGCAGCATCTTTTTCCGGCCTCAGCGATGTCGGGAATTTGATGTTTTCCTTATATTCATGGTACACTCGTGAATGGTTGTACAGAAAAACAGGCCAGTGTGGCCGAGCGGTTCTAGACGCTTCAGTCTGGAACCACGCGACCGCTACCGTCGCAGGTTCGAATCCTGCCTCGGGCATGGATGTGTGTGATGTCCTTAGGTTAGTTAGGTTTAAGGAGTTCTAAGTTCTAGGGGACTGATGACCTCAGATGTTAAGTCCCATAGTGCTTAGAGCCATTTGAACCATTTTTTTAAGTTGCACACAGAGAGCCGCCACTCCCACTTTTACTACCAACTGCTCATGGCTGCCACTACTGCTTTCAAAACTTCTAGTTTCCTTGTGCCACACTGCAGTATCGCTGACACACATAAAACAGTAGTACGGAAAATCCCCACTTCATCGCTGCCTCGGAGATGCTGTGTCTCATCCTTCTTGGGCCGACTGTAACACCCCGTTCAAACTCAGTTAAATCTTGATAACCTGCCATTGTAGCAGCAGTAACCGATCTAACAACTGCGCCAGACACTTCTCTTATATAGGTGTTGCCGACCGCAGCGCCGTTTTCTGCCTGTTTATTTATCTCTGTATTTGAATACGCATGCCTATACCAATTTCGTTAGCGCTTCAGTGCAAATATAGAACGCCTACTTTAGGCTGATGTCTAAAATTATGAAATTAATCCTAACAAACGATTAAAAAATCCCAAATGAGAAACTAAAGCAAACTGAAACAACACGCAAATGTTCTAGTACACAAATGTTCCATGTCTAAGAACAGTTGTCGAGAAAATACTTTAGAGCTATTTTCGTGAACATTAGGTAAGTTGCTGCACCAAACGTCGTTTCTGAATGATGAACAAAAGTTGTTGTAGCACGGAAACGATAAACGCGGCTATAACATATCGCATCTGTACTAATAGCAAGAATACAGTTGCAAATGAACGAGAAGTAATTTTGGTCCTTCTCATTGTGCAATGTTGCAGGAAAAATTCATTATTTCAAATGCCAGGCGATACGGTCATGAAAGAAGAGATGCAACATCGTGCTATAACATGACGTCGAAAGAATTTTCCTAATGCGCGAAATTGAGATAACTGCGCAAGAACTTTGTAAAAGAGAACAAGAAACTTTACGGACCTTTAATGAAATACACAAGTTCCAAAACTGACCCGGGAATCAATTTTAACGATTTTTGCACCATTGCCTAACTTTCTGAGGTCAGTCACGCCGTTGTATAATTATCTATACTGAGTAATTACAGTATTGTGCGTATTGAGATGTAGTCAAGCCTAATACATATTATGAACTCTCGGATACCGATGGGTATCGATATTTTTATTTGTGAATGAAAAAGTTCGTAAAACGTACGTTTACTAAGATTCTTATTTCATGGACTTCAATGTTTATATTTTATGTCATTCGTGTAATTTTTAATTTATTTGACACAAAATATACAAATTTATTTTCACTTAATTTTGTTATATACGTAACAATAAATGAAAATGATGTCTCTGACAGCCATGTAAATCATTTAAAATTCTTTGCCGCAGATTTAATGTATGTTCTTGTTAGCTCTTGGCAAGAAGAGTTGTTGCAACAAGTAATTGATTTTTAGCCACTGCAAAGAGCAGACACATTTAGTTGGAATCTGAAATCCAGGAGAGCGAATGGATGTTAAATTTTGTCCTGCAGATACCTGAAGGATTTAAAATGCATGAATGTCTGGAGGACATTGTATAGTGCCATACAGACACTGTAAAACACAGACTCTGCAGACTTTTACTCCGTTCCAAGATCGGCTCGAACGACCATAGCATTGTCTCTCTTCCTGTGCGGGAATCTCAATTTTTACGAGGAGTAAGGGACGTAGACACTGTGACATATGGAGATTTGAATCAGTCTGGGAGGTGCACGGATAGTCGAAGTGGTTGAGGCAACTGTTCGAGTTAAGCACAAATTCTGGTTCGAGTCCCGGTCGGGCACAAATTTTTATGTATCACAAATAAACTGTATAGCAGATGCTATATAGTTTTCTCAATTCTCGAATACATTTCGTCTAGTTATTTTTGTCTTCTTAGTTACTTTTCCTCGCAGTAGGTGGATTGCTGTTGATAACCCCAGTAATATCCATTGCAAATTACTAGCGCTATTTCGTATCTTTAACACTCTCTAACCGTATAACCTACCACCAATTCAGTTTACTACACACAATAAAAACCATAACAAATTACGTATCGTTAATATTTACAGTAGTCATCGGCAGACACTGGCTCATTTGCGGCCTCGACCTACCAGATGTCGGACCTATTCCTTCCCTGATAGATACAAAACGAACAGGAAAAGGTTTAATGTCCTGTCTACGAGGAGATTATTAGAGACGGAGCACGATCTTAGAGTGGAGAATGGTGGGGAAGGAGTTAGGTTTTGTCCTTTTCAAGGCGACCATCAAGGTATTCGCATAACTAGATTCAGCAGAATTGGGAAAACATAAATCTAGATGGCTGGACTGGGATTTGAACCGCACTCCTCCAGAACTCTGATTCAGTGCCTAAATCACTATGCCACCTACCTCGGTTCAAGCTCTCCGGCTACCGATCCACCTTTGTGTCCCTTTGCCGACCCATGTTATGAGCTAGTTAGCGAAATCGTGTGATTTTTCTTTGCTATTAATTCCGATAGACAAATATAGTTCATTTATATTTTCTCTCTGACTATATTCCCATCGAGGTATTACAAGTTTACACGACTTGGCATCATTTCAGGGACTCTACATTCCCGAACTTGTGTGGGCTGCTTCTGTTCTGCGTAGCTATGATAGTTAAAAGCAGAATTCAGTAAGGAAGTACACTATTCCACTTCTAATGGCGGGGAGAGGGAGGGGGAAGAGTAGTTTCAGTCCCAATCCCAAGCATTTTTAGCCTTTCTTGTCCACCAGTAAAAATTCGTAGGAAGTTACAACAGCAGTCTGCTACGTGTCTAATATGGTACTCTTACTTTCCTACTTGTTAAATCCTCTTTCGCTGTTGTGTTATTTATGTTAAGGAATTCCCCCTCTTTAACCTATAACATTCAGTTACTTGACTAATTACTCTGTTGCATGCTGTTCTTCCTGAGAACGTCTGTACGTGCAGAGATGGTGCGATGTTCAAATGGTTCAAATGGCTCTGAGCACTATGGGACTTAACGTCTATGGTCATCAGTCCCCTAGAACTTAGAACTACTTAAACCTAACTAACATAAGGACATCACACAACACCCAGCCATCACGAGGCAGAGAAAATCCCTGACCCCGCCGGGAATCGAACCCGGGAACCCGGGCGTGGGAAGCGAGAACGCTACCGCACGACCACGAGATGCGGGCGATGGTGGGATGTGTTGTATAGTAACATCAGTACTTCTTCCTGCGTGTGTAGAAAATATACTACTGCTGCTCATCGCTGTTGGTTATGTCAACGTAATTCATGAAACGTCTAACTTTATGGTCAATCGTTATTTCGCTGTAATTTGTTAAATTCCCACAACAGCTGCTCTGTAACTTATATCTGATGTGTTGTGTGAAGGTATACAAAATTGAACGACAGCACAAATGGTAGTACAGGCATAAAATCAAAGTGAACTGTCAACGGAACTGGAGCAAACTGACAAGTGGGTCTCGTCCTGTTAAATCATCTATGCTGATTCTGTTGTTTGTCCTACCATGTTATGTGAGCACTCAATTAATAAAATATGCCCTAACGTGACATATGAAGAGGTCATATATTGGACACACAAATAAACCTTTATACGCGATCAATTGAAACCAAATGTAGCCCCGAGGTTAGTATCCAAGCTTAACTGTGTTAAGCATCTCTATCGCGCTGCTTAAATCTTTCCATCCGTTTGTTCTTCATTTCGCAACGATACTAAAGCACTGATCAATAAAAAGTACAGAAACTTAGTGTGTAAAACATTTTCATTTAGTAATGATTTCGTTACAACATTTAAAAATCAAATCTTTTGTCTTTCATGTAGATTAGATTCGAAACTCTATTGAGAATTGAGTTTTTTAATCGTGCAGCAACACTTCACCGTATTATTTAATATAGTTGTCAGTCAGCCACAGCAGAATCTAAAAAGTGTTTGAGACATGTGTTAGGAGTCTGAAGGAGATCTAAACGACTGCAATGAAAAGAAAATGATGAGAAACAAAATCAAAATACAAAATAACGCTGGTGACCAATGAAATAATTATTCTATCAAGTGACGCGTTGTAGTGGGATAAACATTAAAATCAGAATCTAACCGACGCTCATTTAAAAAATTTCTTGTATTTGTGTTGTAGGATTGATAATAGTATCAGCAGGATAGCCTACCGAAAAACAGAAAATGTAAGGACCAAACCAGATGTTAGAAGTCCATTATTGAACAACGATCTTAGTAAACTGAACTTCATCAATATGTTTTTTGGAGTGATGTGTAGGTGTATGTCATGGATCATTGGGGAATGAGAAGATTGGGAACAATAGTGCATGGATATGGAGAAATGTGGTGCAGAAACCCAGAACGCAGTCTATGTTAAATGATATACAAAATTACAAGGAAAGAAGCTTACTTAAGCTCATATAAAATTCTGTGCAACAGTGACCTAACAAACATTTCGAAGACAAAAGTCCTCGCAATAAATTATGAGGAAGATGCATACCATCAGATTGGGATAAGTAGAATAAACTGTGTCAACCACAGCTCAACACTAGAAATGTGCTTTACTGGGTAATTCGTCACTGCTGATCTGATATAACAATTAATGGTCTATGTATGTTGTGTCGCTAATCCTCATAGTCAAATGGCACGCTGTAAATTTAAACCTCTCCAGAGCGTTTCATGAAGAGATGGCAAATTACCTATGTTGGTGGTCTTAAACCAGCGGTAGAAGAGAGATACGGCTAACATCTCTCCCTTGTGTCCGACGAATCATTAAGCTGTAAGGAGTCTTTGGTGCTACTCAAGAGGTGCCGGTTATGTGCTGGCCCTAAATTTCACCCTCCTCTCCTCAAATCATTTCCAGACTCTTCCACAGTAGCAAAAAATAACTTAACAGATGCACGCATGACGTTTGTTAATACGATACATCAATTTACGTTTATATTACGTGTCTTTTTCCGCCAAAGTGTAAAGCAGTGATTCAATGCGGGCCTTCTCGCAATCTTACTGTCTCTTACAAGGGTACCTTGCGGTCTGGTCCTATTCGATTTTCCTTATATTTTTAGTTTCTGAAGATCAGTGTCCGAACATCAATTTCCTAACGTAGTATTACGACGCAAATCTAAAAAAGATGGAAAAAAGAAACATCCTTTGAAGATTAGAAGGCTTTTGAGACCTGTTAAGTATGACACATTTCTGGATTGTACTTCATCCGTAGGGTTGTTGTTTCCTATCCTGCACGTAGCGTATATGTTATATAAGGAACATTCTTCTGCTTCCTGCTATTTTAGTCGGACTGGCAACAAAATGAAGGAACAATTTACTAAAGTTAATACATGCAGTCGTATTTCCTCTATTTCTACTTCAGTTTTGTCCATTAGTCAAATAATGTCTGTTTTTCGCAGCTCTATGTCTATTATTCTTTTTAATAAAGGTTTAATTGGGAAGGGGTTAAACAAATAGGTGAATGCGTAAAGTAGTAAGATTGTAATCATACAGCCTCTAGTATGAATCTAAGTAGCTGTATTTACTTTTATTTAAATTCCATATTTATTGACAAATGTGGAATGTCCCTAAAAATATTGAAACGTAATTTCTTCTTTTTTTATTAACATCGTTCCATTTTTAATTACATGAAAATGCGTGTAGTCACAGTAAATTAAAATTTGGTACAACAATCCAAAACATCAAAGAGGAAACGAAATACCTTTTTATTTCTAAAGACAGCGGTGTTATTGGTGTGTGTATATATATGTTTTTCAGTTAAACAAAACGGCTTTCGCGTATCTGTTTCAAATTTTAATTCATTTTTATACGACCAGTAATTAAAAATAAAAAGATGGTATTTTTATTCAGTAAATATGACAGTGTTTATTTAACATTTCAGTTTTTAATAAGCACAGAATTTAAATAAAAATAAAAAAACGGAGCCCCTACCGATATTCGAAGCAGCGATTTCATACCTATTACGCTACGCCCTCACCTACGGACGAATCTATTAATTACCTCGAAATGTTCTGTAGTTAACAGCGCTTCTAATCTTAAAAGAAGATTCTCCAACTTTTTTTTTAGAACTGCGTCGTACTGCTTCAGGAAACTGATCTCCAGGCATTTACCTTCGAACCGTACAGGTACGAAAAAATCGAAAATTGCCATTCCGTAGCTACAGTCTGGAACCGCACGACCGCTACGTCGCAGGTTCGAATCCTGCCTCGGGCATGGATGTGTGTGATGTCCTTAGGTTAGTTAAGTTCAAGTAGTTCTAAGTTCTAGGGGACTTATGACCACAGCAGTTGAGTCCCATAGTGCTCAGAGCCATTTGAACCATTTTTTTTTGCCATTCCGTAAATTCCCTTGTCAATGTACACTACTGGCCATTAAAATTGCTACACCACCAAGATGACATGCTACAGACGCGAAATTTAAACGACAGGAAGCAGATGCTATGATATGCAAATGATTAGCTTTTCAGAGAGTTCGAGTCTCGGTCGGGCACACAGTTTTAATCTGCCAGGAAGTTTCAGCTTTTCAGAGCATTCACACAAGGTTGGCGCCGGTGGCGACACCTACAACGTGCTGACATGAGGAAAGTATCCAACCGATTTCTCATACACAAACAGCAGTTGACCGGCGTTGCCTGGTGGAACGTTGTTGTGATGCCTCGTGTAAGGAGGAGAAATGCGTATCATCACGTTTCCGACTTTGATAAAGGTCGGATTGTAGCCTATCGCAATTGCGGTTTATCGTATTACGACATTGCTGCTCGCGTTGGTCGAGATCCAATGACTGGTAGCAGAATATGGAACCGGTGGGTTCAGGACGGTAATACGGAACGCCGTGCTGCATCCCAACGCCCACGTATCACTAGCAGTCGAGATGACAGGCATCCTATCCGAATGGCTGTAACGGATCGTGCAGTCACGTCTCGATCCCTGAGTCAACAGATGGGGACGTTTGCAAGACAACAATCTGCACGAACAGTTCGACGACGTTTGCAGCAGCATGGACTATCAGCTCTGAGACCATGGCTGCGGTTACCCTTGACGCTGCATCACAGACAGGAGCGCCTGCGATGGTGTACTCAACGACGAACCTGGGTGTACGAATGGCAAAACGTCGGTTTTTCGGATGAATCCAGGTTTTGTTTACAGCATCATGATGGTCGCATCCGTGTTTGGCGACATCGCGGTGAACGCACATTGGAAGCGTGTATTCGTCATCGCCATGCTGACGTATCATCCGGCGTGATGGTATGGGGTGCCATTGGTTACACGTCTCGGTCACCTCTTGTACGCATTGACGGCACTTTTAACAGTGGACGTTACATTTCAAATGTGTTACAACCCGTGGTTCTACCCTTCATTCGATCAGTCACTACTCTTGATGAATTGTGGTATCGTGTTGAAGCTGCATGGGCAGCTGTGTCTGTACAAGCCATCCAGCTCTGTTTGACTCAATGCCCAGGCGTATCAAGGCCGTTATTACGGCCAGAGGTGGTTGTTCTGGGTACTGACTTCTCAGGATCTATGCACCCAAATTGCGTGAAAATGTAATCAGATGTCAGTTCTAGTATAATATATTTGTCCAATGAATACCCTTTTATCATCTGCCTTTCTTCTTGGTGTAGCAATTATAATGGCCAGTAGGGTACATCCCGCGTAACTGCTCATGCAATGAGCACTCGACCGTCATGGATTTGCCTTTTATTTTTGTTGCCTGTTGATCTCATAGTCACTGTTCCCTAATTTCTGAGGATAAAAGAGGAAACTGAAACAAGAACCAGCGTGCTGCCATATAGAACTGCGTGAACTATCGACAGCAAAAACCGTCAAAGAGGTCTTAGATTAGTTAATATCAGTCGTTTCCAGCAGTATTACAGCCACATAATGCAGCTCTAGGTGTCTGCAAGTTCACTGAATTTCGTGGGCAGTGTATAATGGCTCGCCATCGATTGGACCAGTACTGGAGATTCTGCTTGAGGCTCGCACGATGCGCAGCTCCTGCGCTAACCCGCCCCCCCTCCTCGCCCCACCCCCTCCGTCCGGGGCACTGTGCAAGGCCCAGTGACACAGTTGCCGCAGAGTCTGGTTTGGCTCACGCGACGTCGCCAGCCAGCGGCTGGGATGGGAAGGCCCACCAGACCACAACATCACAGCACGCCAGAGCCGACCAGACGTTGGGGTGCACAGAGCCTCCGTGAGTCACCGGCGCCCGGGGGTGGCAACCGAGCGGGGGAGTGCCAGGCACAACGCAAGGGGAGTTCTGTGTGGATATCATTTCCACGCGCCGACGCCGGGTACCGCTGCCAGAGACGGGCGGGAATAATTCATACCAGTGCTTGTCGTGTGCAGCAGAGCAAGTGACGGCCTGAATAAAAAACGAAGCGACCGGTTGTGACACGCCCAGCACTGTCACCCGTTCCCTTCTTCCCCCGCCCGTAAGCAAAGGCTGATTGACAATCAGTACAGTAAAGTCTGAAGCTTTGCACGGTCAATATCAGCCGCAGATAATTACGCTCATCAAGTATTTCTACACTACTGGCCATTAAAATTGCTACACCAAGAAGAAATGCAGATGATAAACGAGTATTCATTGGACAAATATATTATACTAGAACTGACATCTGATCACGCAATTTGGGTGCATAGATCATGAGAAATCAGTACCCAGAACAACCACCTCTGGCAGTAATAACGGCCCCGATACGCCTGGGCATTGAGTTAAACAGAGCTTGGATGGCGTGTACAGGTACAGCTGCCCATGCAGCTTCAACACGATACTACAGTTCATCAAGAGTAGTGCCTGGCTTATTGTGACGAGCCAGTTGCTCGGCCACCATTGACCAGACGTTTTCAATTGGTGAGAGATCTGGAGAATGTGCTGGCCAGGGCAGCAGTCGAACATTTTCTGTATCCAGAAAGGCCCGTATCGGACCTGCAACATGCGGTCGTGCATTATCCTGCTGAAATGTAGGCTTTCGCAGGGATCGAATGAAGGGTGGAGCCACGGGTCGTAACACATTTGAAATGTAACGTCCACTGTTCAAAGTGCCGTCAATGCGAACAAGAGGTGACCGAGACGTGTAACCAATGGCAGCCCATACCACCACGTCGGGTGTCATCTCGACTGCTAGTGATACGAGGCCGTTGGGATCCAGCACGTCGTTCCGTAATACGCTCCTGAACCCACCGATTCTTTATTCTGCTAACAGTCATTGGATCTCGACCAACGCGAGCAGAAATGTCGTGATACGATAAACCTTTATCGAAGTCGGAAACATGGTACGGATTTCTCCTCGTTACACGAGGCATCACAACAACGTTTCACCAGGCAACGCCGGGCAACTGCTGTTTGTGTATCAGAAATCGGTTGAAAACATTCCTCATGTCAGCACGTTGTAGGTGTCGCCACCGGCGCCAACCTTGTGTGAATGCTCTGAAAAGCTAATCATTTGCGTATCACAGAACCTTTTTCCTGTCTGTTAAATTTCGCGTCCGTAGCACGTCATCTTCGTGGTGTAGCAATTTTAATGGCCAGTAGTGTAATACACTGCTGAACATTAAAGCTGCAATACCATGAAGATTGCAATCAACGAACGTTAAACTGGCATAAAGCCTACGACGTACTTCGACAGCCACAATTATGATTTACATTTCAGCGCAACTGCACAGTGTAAGTAGGGAGTGACGTCATCTACATTTTTCGTGGCGAGGTTTCTCATAAGGATATGGCATTTGGATGTTGCTTTGTTGCGAGAAGATCGTGTTATGTGTCATTAAAGAAGGAGAAACATTAAACAGAACCTATCGGAATCCGACGGCGACAGGACAATGGCCTATAATGGTTGCTGTTACTCGTTCTACGATATTGTTGCTGGCGTTAGTCGGTATCCTAAGACCGTCGTGCAAATACAGAATCGAAGGCTGCTGCCTGTGCCCTATCTTCGATGCGTTTTTAACGTTATCTCTCAGCAAGGTAACACAAGACCATACGTTTCCCGAACTGTCTTGACCTGCTTCTGTGCGTAGGGTGTTCGATTGTTACCCTGGATACCATGTTCTCCAGATCTCTCTTTCAATGAAAACGTCTGGCCATGGGTTTCTCAGATTTGCCACCACTTTCCTGTCACTATGATTCATGAGCTCTGCAACAGAATTGAAGCACCATGGAATGACCTACTCGCATCTGTTATTCAAGTTCAGTTTGATTCGGCACTGTGTACTTAATTTTCATCCTGTGTACCCACAGACCACCTCCTAACTTAAGCATGTGTTCCTCCTACATTACTGTATAGGCGCAATGAGTAAAGTTTCATTATTTGCTGTCCTTGTTAGTGTTGTAATTTTAATGACCAGCAGTGCACATTAATGTTTGCAAATTTTGCAGCACTCACAGAGAACAACCTGAATGAATTTGAACTCAGACAATATGTAGATTAGTGCATTAGCAATAAGCAATTGCAATTCCTTACACATAGTGTTCAAGTACACCCAGCGGCACCGTAACTTGTGAGACTGGGATAATTAATGTTACACCAAGCTCAGAATGTGTTAAGCACTGAAACAGTATGATCGTGAAAAGAAGTGTCAGTAAGCTGTGCCAATGTCAAAGCACAAAATATCAGAATGTGAGTATGAACAGAACTGAATAACCAATCTCTGAAAAATGAGCTTGTGATTTCTGGCTATTTTGGTCTATATACACCGTCTGTCTCATAAGTTTTTCTCGGTGTACAAACCATGTTAGCACAGTAACTACAGTGTCAACTTCAACTAACAGTTGTAAACGACGATGTACATTCGATGACGCGGTTGTGGGCAGGCAGTGCTAAGTAGTGGATGTGAAGCCATAGCCCCTCAACGATTTTGGCGTCACAAATCGCAGTGGAGCAACATCTGTAAATCAAGCGTTGAAGCCGTTCATTAGAATATTTTGAAGAAGGCAAAACTGTGTGCCAAGCTTGTCCTGCACACCTTGACTCTCGAACAAAAACAAAGACCTATGGACACCTCTCATGACCAGAGTTATGTAAAAGCAAAACATGGTCAGTTTGTTTCTGGTATAAAATCATCATGCCTGACAAGACTTGTTTTTTCTAATACTAACCTATGACAAAACGCAGAAATTCACACAAATGGTCAACGCTTTGCTGATATAGCCCATATCCAAGCCAATGTATTGCGTGAGTTGAACAGTATCACAAAGAAGAACTTCTCTGACATTTACACCTGGTAGTAAGAACGTTGTGTGTGTGTTGCAATAAAGCCAGGAGAAACTGTGTAGAGCATCTGAAGGATCGAAACTATCACATCAACGTTTCCTCATTTTTATTAATTCAGTCTCGAAACGTTTTAGACTGACGCGGCGTACGCCTTCGTACGAATCCGATACCAGTGCGGATTCAGTGAATAGAAGACGGAAGTAGGCAGTAACAAATGGGTACTGGAAATGTGAACACGGCAGCGACTGTAACGGGCAGTGGCAACCTTGCACTATTGAGTGGCGAATTAAACATTGCATAGTGTGACACTTTGGGGTGTCATTGGATATCGCACACGATTACGAGACCAAACAATTGACTCCAGACTAAGCAGCAACTCCTACAACAGCGAAGTTTAGAACCCAGGGTAATTTTTCCTCTTCAAGCAACTCCATATCCCATATTTCAGTAAGAGAATGCCCAACCACATGTGGTGAGACGTGTAGGCGTCCTTAGAAAGAACGAAGAGATGGATCCTTTCACAGTTCCACGTTTCCTTGATAAGTTACCCATCTAATGTGCCTGATATCTGCTCAGCTGTCGTTAATTGACTGTCACACACACACACACACACACACACACACACACACACACACACAAAATTCTCTTGGACGTGATTCCTCGGGAATTGCTTTCTACAGCACCATACTCCCAATTATTCGTGTTACGTCAAGTGCCAGTACCTAAACCACGATATAAAATATATATCCTTGTCGTTATTACGTGTTTGATCATGTGAGCAGCGAGTCCTGAGTAATTTATTAATCTCAAGCAGAGAAAGAGCGGGGAGTTAGTTACTACCGCTAGCATCTCCTATTCACTTACTACCGCGGAATCACAGAAATATTTAGGGCAACTCAACAATGTCGCGTTTCCAAGCTATCAAACCGAACGACGTTGCTAGCTGACGTAAGTGAATAGATGATCACCAGATTAACGTTAGTCGAAGGTTTCTCCAAAAGGGCAGCCGATCAAATTAATGGAAACAGTATTGACAGCAATGCTCCGGATCAAAGGACATCGATTCGATCCTACTTGCAGGATGAGCAGCAGTCTTACGACTGTGGTTCGATGCTAGAGCTGTAAAATGGATAAGAATAAGAGCACACAATGTATATTAGGGCTGACCATGTAAAAGCATTTATGGACAGATGAGGCCTGGTGAAAAAAAAATGCATTTGTGCTTAATGCACCAAGCTGGGACGATAAAATGCTCAGGATTTCCTTGAGCTTCATAAAAAATCAGAGAAACATTGGCATCAGGATTTGCTACGTGCGGAGAGTGTGCCTGCATACAGCAACGTGGGCTGCTGCAGCGACAGAGGCCTGTGTGTAAGCAAAGCCTCATATTTTGCAGAAATGGTCGTACAACATGTCTCCTCCCTGACACTCCCGTCTACAAGTGGTCTCTTCTTCAACCACGAAAACCGTTGTCTTTCTTCGGCGTTTGGCTTCAGAGGATCTTCCTCAGGAGCGACACAGAAATTTGGCTGTATCACGTTTCTTACCAACGTCGATGTTTCGCGGTGTCTTCGGCTGACATTCTATTTCTCATCTTCACCGAGCTTGAACTCCATGGCCTCACTCCCACTTCTTGTCCCAAGAAGCGGCCATTTTGTAAAATGCCCGTGATACGCAACCAAGGGCCACTTACTACCAACCGTCCGCCATGCTATTTGTCCAGATTTTATCTCCATGAAAGACGACGATACATACGTAACACATTTTATAACTGATGATCCAAGCGCTGGCTGAAAATTTTCTTCTTCTTTTATGAAAACTCCCTTTGATATAGCTGTTATTGTTTTTAATTGTTCGACACGTCTCATGTGACTGCTTACTAAATACATAAAGAAATTTCTATGTTCTCCAGAAAGTGAGATACGTCCTTATAAATGTTAACTAAATAACTCAGTGGTGGAGGTGTCGTGTAGGGCGCTGAATTGGCTATCGAACGCTGCTTCATCCTGCTTCCGAGATTTCACTGGAGTGGCAGGCGATCAAGACACCTGTCTCCGGGGCATTGGTTTTGCAAAACCACGACCTACACTCTTCATATAGCTTGCTATTGTTCTTCACAAGGTTGAATACGTCCTGTCTCAATGCTCCCAGCAAATAAATTTCCTTGGCGACAAGGCAGATAGAACCAAGGCCCTTTGTGTGGCAGTGAGACATGCTGCCCACTCCGTTTCAGCGGTAGACTTCCTTATAGATAGTAGCGGATTGCATCCTACACAGCATTATTAGACGCGCATCTGCTCCAAGTGACGAAGGACTGACATTCTTTGAGTTGAACGGTCTCATCCAGATAGTTGTAGGAGAACCTACTGTTTAACATGAATTCGCACCACGGTACAACTTGTTTTATGTAACATAAACAATGTATTTTCAAATCGGTAACTGACACCACTTTAATATAAATTTTAGGCTCACGGGTGAAAGAATCCTATGGTCTGACACGCACCGTTGCATCTACGAAGTGCCACCCCCGTAATTAGTATACAGTTTGAAAATTCCTCGCAGATGAAAATTGTGTGCTGAATCTATACTCGAACTCGGGACCCTTGCCTTTCGCGGATAAGTGCTCCACAAAGTGATCCACGCAAACACCGTCCTCACAGCTCTACTTCCGCCAGTGCCTCGTCTCCTATCTTCCAAACTTGACAGAAGTTCTCCTGAGAAGCTTCAGAGACTAGCACTCCTGTAGGAAAGGATTTTGCGGAGACATGGTTTTGCCACAGCCTGGGGGACGATTCATTCTGCAAGGTTACAGGCTGTTTAAGAAATTCCATTATTCTCTTCAAGGAATATAATCTACACTGAAAGATGATCATCAACATTTGAAGTTTTTGCGCAGCTACTTCGCGCGTCTATCGCAAGCAACGATGTAACACAATTTTGTTAACGTTTCTATAGCAACGTCTCGTTGTTTTTGCAGTTGTATCAGGCTATTGTTTTCAGACGGCACTGACGGCAGCCTCCTGCTCTTCACTGCTATTAAAGCTGGCAATGGGGCTGCCAGCTGCCAGGGATCCTCTGTCGCCGAATGGGGAAGAGTGGTGGCCGTCATTTTTAATTAGCGTAGCCAGTCCATAAAAATTCCACCTTCCTGCCACAGGGTCAAAGAACGTAAAAATATATTCACTCACCCCTGAATTTTGAGTAAGAGAGCACTGTTAGTCTTAGAGATGTTACATGTATAACCAATTAACTAATATGGAAACAATCTGCTGTTCGAGTATGTAATGTGATACGAGGGATATTACTTTAAGGTCTGACCGGTGACTAAATGGAAACCAAAGTGAAAATGAAAAATGTATCATTTGCAATGGTTAGTTACACTTTACAGCTACTTCTCTACATAATCGCCGCCCCGACTTACGACATTTGTCATGGCTTGGTACCATCTTTCCAATACCCTCATCAAAGAAGGCAGACGCTTGTGATTTCCACCAGTTCCCTACGCTGGTCTCCATCTCTTTGTGTTAAAATGCTGTACTCATCGCCAGTGGTCCATGTGAGCGAAGAGATAAAACTTACAGGGGGCCAAGTCCAGGCTGTGTAGTGGGTGATCGAACACTTCCCATCGAAAACGCTGCAGGAACATCTACAGTGCTGTGCAGTATGTGGAAGAAAATTTTCATGAAGAAGGAAATGCAAGACAGTTACGTTATGCGGGCTGTATGAAATCAGGCGAAATCTCTTAGTAGGCACTCAACCTTGGTGGGAGAGACAATTTTCTAGGCATGTTTACAAGCTCACTGTGGCCTCAGAATTGAAAAGAGGGGCGTGACGCCATCGATAGGCGTACTAGAGACACTACCCAGTGCAGCTGTGTAAAGATACATCGGATTTTCACTAAAGTTTCAATTTCGCGACTTATCGGACCTTAATAAACGAATAGCCCTCGTATTTGACACATCCCATTCGTTTCTTAGCCGTGGTCATTGTTAAGGATCCACACTAAAATAATATTTCCACACTTGAAAAAATCGATTAACATGTATTACAATTTTTAGCTTGGTGACAGCGCATTTCCCGACAAATACTTTTCATTCATGTTTTCACTTACCCGTTGTGCAGTGGTCAAGCGTCTGGACCCGCATTCGAGAGTAGTGGGGTTCAGTTCCTTATGCGACCACCTAGGTTTGTGATCCATTAACCGCTTACGGCTAATGGTGGGATGGTTTCTTTTGAAAAGAAAAATGCCAGTGTTCTTCCTGATCCGCGAAGAATCTGAACTTATGCTTCGTATACAATGACCTTGTCGGCTAGACGTTATACACTAATTCTCCCTTTACTCCAAGTCGTTCTACTTTTTTTTCTCCCCATTAACCCAGTTTGAAAGCGCTTGAGAAAAATCCGATTAAATGTAAATTTCACGCAGCTTTCTGTTGACTGTAATAGAAATGATATCGGTAAAAAAAAAGAAGATATTTCGGAGCGTGTGTTATTGTATCCGGTCTGTCGGTTAAGAGGTCTTCAAAACCGCATTACGTTTTCACCCGAAGAGAATAGATATACGCTTCTCGGTGGTAATCGGCCATGATCGGAACTGATGACAAGGATTCAGAGTAATAAGGACAATGAAAGGAAAAAAAAAGATCGTAATAATGGCCGGAAATAATTGAGACGCTTGGGACGGCGCTACATGCTTCAGAAGCGATTAACACAAATGTCTTAGAAAGCGCCATGATAGGAGCGCAGCGCACGGGCCTCTTGGCGAAAGCTGATTGCGAGCGCGGCGTTTACTTTTTCCCGTGGCTGGCGGGCTAGCTGGCTGGCTGGTGCTCTGGTGGGACGTGGTGCCAGGGAGGGCGCTGCCCCCTGCCCGAGATGTGGTCGCGAACGTGACGACACTGCGGACCCAGCGGCGCCACGCTGCACCCACACACTCGGCGAGCGGTCACGCGCTCGCGCCGTCCCGTGAATTTCATTAATACCTGCCTAATGCGCGCCACCCGCCGGTATTCGGGACTGTCGCTTTCTCGTGCTCCAGCGTGGCTGGAAAGCCCAAAACTTTGAAACCACACGCCTTTCTCTAAACCGTCCATTTATCAAACTGTTATTACAACCGTTTTCTGCAACCTTTTACAAGTTTGGTGAATAAATTCGTAACAGTTTTTTTTGCATTTTGTTATTTAGATTGCTATGGGTTTATTTATCGCTTGTCATTTTTTATTTGTAGCTCACTGTTGCTATTTGAGTTTTGTAATTTGGAGATAATGAGTGGAGCTGTGGACGCTAAAAAATGGAGTGCCAAGTGGAGAAATCGGCACATTTCTGACGTATTCTTCTGTTTAGAGTTGAATTGAGGGATGACCAGCGGAGGCGCCGCTTATGGGGATGATATCGTCGGACAGAGCACGGAAAGAAAATGGTTTTTTCGTGTTTCGTGTTAAGAAGGATTGTTTTGATATTAGAGACGCTTCACGTTTAGGAAGACCTTTGAGGTTTGATGAAGACCATTTACACGCCTTAATCCACAATGATCCACGTTAGTGTACCTTAGAATGGCAAATGTGATGAACTGTGACCATTCCAGCATCGTGTGACATTCGCGTACAATGGGGCAGATTCAGAAATAAGGTGTATGATTAGCGCATGCGCGAAGCCAAAAACCACAAAAATTATTGGGTGGCCTTAAGTGATGATGATGATGATCTTTGGATTGTAGGGCGCTCAACTGCGAGGTTATCAGCGCCCGTACAAATTCCCATCCTTTGCTCAGCCCAATCTAGCCACTTGAATGAATGATGTGAAATGATGAGGACAACACAAACACCCAGTCATCTCGGTGGCCTTAAGTGCGTCTCTGCTTGCTCGTCATAACTGGCTCGTCAACGACACCGGATGTCCATGTCCTGTATTGCTACTGGTGATGGGAAATGGAGTATTTATGCAAACATAAAGAAAAGGAATAATAGTTGAGCCCAAACAAAGCAGCAACTCTCCGTAAAAACGATAATGTTTTGTATCTGGTGCAACAGCGACAGTGTGGGGTACTACGAATTTCTTCGCCGAGATGTAACCATGGTTGTCAACAACTGAGACATTTTGCAGACGCAATCCAGGTACAACAGCCAGGAAGACTGCATGGACTGATGCTACTCCACTCCACTGTAACGCCCCCCCCCCCCCCCCCCCTCCGAATTTTTCTAGACTGACAAAGAGCACTGTTCCGGAGTCTGATTGGGAAGACAATCTGTACCCAGATTAACTCCCGACTCTGTGCCCTCAGATTTTCACCTTTTCCCCTCTCTATGCAACAATCTTCAAGAAACGCGCTCCGAACCTGGTTCGACGAGTTCTTCGCCTCAAAACCACGTGATTTCTCTACCCCAGCGTTGGCAGACGCTGTTACGTGTATCTGTTGTGTTTATTAAACTCAAAGAAACCTGCTACGAACTTATGCACCAACCCAATATATTGTTTTCATATGGTAGCATGTTAAGTGATTTCATAAGCCATAACAGCGACTCCCGCAGATATCGGCATCATCACTTGCTCCGTACTCGTGCCAGCATTTCGTTCATGACGATTGCATAGTGAGGTGCGAGCTCTGAAGTGTCCCCCCCCCCCTCTTACCCCTCCCTCCCAACGCGCCGCTTCAATGAATCAGGCCACACTGTACTCTCCCAGTTCGTAAAATGCAGTTCGCGTTCCATCCACATTACAAGCCCTTCCTTTCCAGGAGAGGGCGAGTAGGCCGATGGATGCACGGAAAAATAGGGTGTGTACACAAATTATCTGATTAAAAGTATCAGGACACCACTAATATGATGCTGAGTTGACCAGCAGATGTCACGAGAAGCGGACCCACCAGTATAAAACAAGTCGGGGGGTGTTGTGTTGTCAGCAGAGAAGCAGCAACAGCAGAACGGGTCGGTCGTAGCTTCCATCGTTGACTCGTCATTGTGTGTCACCAGAGTAATAAATATATAACAGTGTAGAGCCACCATAAGACGCATGTATTTTTTTCTTTATTTTACATGTTTCGCTCGATCAACGCAACCATCTTCAGAAATTACTTAGCCAAGGGCCACACGTTACTGATATCGGGCTGCGTATAGTGCCATTCTCAAGCCGCAAAGCCGAATGTTGGTGATTCAATGGTGAAGTGAAAACGCGAAAGAACAACTACATCAAAATCCAAAACAGGCGAACGTCATGTGCTGTCGGACGGGGGCCGTGGACGATTATGGAGGGTGGTTGTAAGAAGCCGCATGAAACCAGCGGAACAAATCACTGGCTTCCACAGTGACCGCCCGCACCGTTTTAAAAAGCAGCTCATCATAAGCCACATTTCTGTAGTAATTGCTAACCGACGCGTGAGGTTGTGTATACAGCGGCGCCACTGGACAGTTGATCACTGGAAACGAATGGTTTACAGTGATGCATCACGCCGTATCCTGGGGCAATCCGATGAAACTGTTTGAATTTGGTAAATGCCTGAAGAACGTTACCTGCCATGATGTGTAGTGCCAACAGTGAAGTGCAGAGGAAGTGGTATTACGGTATGGGGTGCTTTTAGTGGTTAGTGATCGTCGTTAAATGGGGAACCATATTGTGTACAGTACCGGAACAGTTCGGAGACGATGAGTATCAGCGTGACAAAGCACCCTTTCAAAGCCGTGTCGGTGAGGCAATGGTTTGTGGACAAGAACATTCCTAAAATGGACTGGACTGCTCAGAGTCTCGACCTGAACCCAATGGAACACCTTTGGGATGAGTCAGAATGTCGACTTCGCTCCAGTCTCCAACGTCCAATATAATGTCTTGTCTTGAGGAAGAATGTACTGCCATTCCCCCACACCCCAAACTGGAAATTTGTGGTAAGTCTTATGGGACCAAACTGCTGAGATCATCGGCCCCTAAGCCTACACACTACTTAACCTAACTTAAACTAACTTGCGCTAAGGACAACACAAATACTCACGCCCAAGGGTGGACTCGAACCTCCGATGGGGGGAGCCGCGCAAACCGTAACAAGGCACCCTAGACCGCTCGGCTACCCCGCGCGGCCTCCACAGACATTCAGACACCTCTCTGAAAGGGTCGCCAGCAGAGTTCAAACCGTTATAAAGACGAAGAGTCAGGACGTCGCATAATAATTTTCACTTATATAGGTCCGGATACTTTTGATCAGATAGCATATTCGAAAAAGTGTAGGAGCTCAAAAGGTGACGCGAGGTGTTTTCGGCAGAAGTTGATAACGAACAATTACTCTGCTCTGTTCCAAAGTAAGCCCCTTCACCATCTACATTATATTATTTTCTGTTTTTAATAAATAAATATATTATCAAATTGAACAAAATGGCTGAAGAGTGCCGATATGGCAGCTAAAATACCATCCCTTTGTGGCAGAATGAAATGAACAGTGAAGAGAAACCATACACAACTAAGGCAGTCATCCCAACACTTTTCCGTGCTTCGCCTCTTTCACGGGTAATTTCCCACAAGTGTTGTAAATAACTGTTGTGAGGGGACTGACTATTCATTGCATCGTAAGAACTGTAACAGATATGGTATCGGGAGAAGCAACACAGACCGTTACAACCTTAAAATGCACAAAACAGAGTTACGGAGTTCATTAACTTACATTAAGGTGACGTTGTGGCATCAGAGTGGGAAACTGGGCATAAAACCAACTGCAATATCAACAATTAGAAGAACTTATAGGGTATGACCCGCAGTACACAGTCGAAAAACGCGAATCACAACGACAGGAACAAAAATAGTAACGTAGTTTGTTTGTTATTTGTGCCACAGATCGTTTGAACGATTCTTGTATTTATGTGATGTGGAATGAGTCGGGTTATTGAATACTTATACACGATTCGTGTTAACATTAATGAACACATTTTTTTAGTCCCACTCATGCAACAAGGTGAGTCGGGTATCGATGAATATTATACCAGTTTTGAGTAGTAGATTTTTGTTTTTGTTTAGTTTTGAGTAATAGATTTAATACAAGGGACGACGCTTGTCATTCCACTCTTTGGATATCGCACTCACTGTAATACTGCTCGGCTGATAGTGCTTTCTTGAGCATAGTTGTCGTTTTAGTGAATAACTTTACCTCCGCCTAACTCTCGCGAATTACTCCAAATGTAAGTCCTTTGTTTTTCCGCAGTAACAGTCGCACAGAACTGTATGTACTCGCACGTACATCTATAAGTATAAATACCAAGTGAGTTCCTTTTGTTAGCTACATAGTGCTTCATCCTACATAAATCTTGCGGAGAGATCATGAAAGTAAAACCAGAAAAATTCCAGTTCATAAGCAGGTCTATAAACACCTGTTCTTCCTTCTCACCATGTACAACTGGAACAGAGAAAGTGAAAGTGACAATTGTACACGAGGTATGGTCCACCAAAACCTGAACGTTGGCCCGAGAAATGTGGATGTGTGGAAGTAAACATTGTATGTCATTAGTGATGGTGTCCTAGGTTATGGTAAGGTATGGAACTGGGGACCTAGAAACGACAGAAGGACTTCATCCCCACCATAGCTCTCTGTGGCTCACAACCCCACAACAGGCAACACAACAGCAGTCCACTCACCCTTCCAGTGCCCCAAACCAAACCAAGGGTTATTGTGCAGTTCGGCCAATGGAACACCCCATCCCCCCCCCCCCCCCGCCCAATGTTTGTGCGGATTATGGTGTACGTGGAGAAAGTGTTTGCGCAGCAATCGCCGATGTAATGGAACTGAGGTGGAATAAGGGGAACCAGGCTGCATTCGCTGAAGAAGATGGAAAACCACCTCAAAACCCATCCACCAGACCTCGACACTAATCCACCAGGCGGATTCGTGCTGGGAACTGACATGCCTTCCCTATGGAACTGAGGTGGAATAAGGGGAACCAGGCTGCATTCGCTGAAGAAGATGGAAAACCACCTCAAAACCCATCCACAGACTGGCCAGCACACCAGACCTCGACACTAATCCACCAGGCGGATTCGTGCTGGGAACTGACATGCCTTCCCTCCTGGAAAACAGTGTGTTAGACCACACAGCTAACTGGGCGGGCGTCCTAGGTTAAATCATGTCCCTCATGCTACCACCCATCCTCTTGGTGAATGCACCACTATTACCTTCCCGCATGAAGTCCCCGTCTACCCCACATACAAAAATAGGACTACACAGCACACAAATCATCGGTCACCATGCGCAAAAATAAAGAGTAGATGAAGACTGTCTATCCAGAACAAGTATTGACATCTGCTATGACAACAGATTGCCCATACTCATAAAACATGGTGCTAAATTACATTAATCTCTGCTGGAGTTTACTAGTCCCATCTGACACTTGCACTGAATGTGGCATGTGAAAATGTGGAAAGCTTTTATAAATTATATTCTGTGTCTAATGTAACTTCCACATTCAGACAGATGACAATTAGGCTACATAATTTCCCTGTAAGTCTTACTTGTAAGGAAACAGAGCATTAAATGAAAGTGGAATAAACAAACCTGTTTATTTATGAAGAAGAGTATGTGTTTATGTCCCAAACCCCTAAATGTGGCACAGAAGCAGCAGCCCTCATGAACACCAGTACTGTGGGATTTAAAACATCCTAGCTTCAATAGGAGCGAAGATAAGGGAAAAAATGTGTTTTTTCTTGCCCCTGGCATATAGGCTGCCCTGTATAACAGGGCCTGTTGCATAGAAACTGTGTTGGCCTGCCAAATCAACCTGCTTTACAGGGAAACCTACATATCAGCGGCAAGAAATGACTTTCTAGGCCCCAACAAGTAGGCTTCCCTGTGTGATAGGCCTGCTTTATCGCCCTGTTTGTACCTCAGAGACATGAAATTTCAAGCCCCTGATGTGTATGAGCATGGCAGGGGACAGGTTGTGATAGATAACTGAGGCGAAGGACAGAGCGAGGGGGAGGAGGAAATGGACGGAGAGAGAGGAGGTGGAATTCGTGATGCAGGTAGAAGGTGTGGAGGGATGGTGGGCAGGTGGAAAAGGAAGAGGGGGAGGTGTAGATGGGAAGAGAGATGGGCAGAAGGATATGGTTAGAGGGAGGAGGGAGGAAGATGTGGTCTGAGAAAGAGGATGGAGGAAATGGACAAAGACAGGGGGAAGAGGAGATGGAGAAATGGAGTGGGAAGGAGGAGATAGACTGATTGAAATGGAAGGATGAGGTGAACAGGCAGGGAAGGCAAGAGGGGGACACAGGGGATATGTCAAACGCATACATGGCTGAAGCCAGAGGGAGAGGCTAGTAAGAAATAAAATGAAGTTTAAAAGTACACAAACGATTGCATACAACACACGTTAAATAAGTAAACAAATGCAGTCAACACAATTGGATATAGTACCCAAAATTTCCCAGTGTCCCTTTATCAGTCGATATGTACCCGGGAGAAAACACCTCAGGATCGCAGCCGACGACTCCTCCTGTAGTTGTCAAGTTGTATGCAATCTTCTTGCTAGTACTTGTGAGTTCTTGATAATTTGAATTCACTGCTGAGAAAGTGTCCATGCTTGTCTGTATTGCTACCATAGCAATAATTTTGTCACATCGTAACCACAATCAACTCCAAATCTGAAATCAACGTCTTAACTAAAGTTATAGTATTTAGCACTAAAAGCATGGTTGTTATGAACACCAGCGTACTGCCCCAACAGAGCTGTTTCTTGGAGAGTGCTGCTTTTTACAAAGACATCTGATATTCGAGAATATGCAAACATTATAAAGACAAACAATTTCGGGGAAATCCTAGAAATGCTAAAGATAACGAATCTTGGTCTGTGATAGGATACGAACTGGCGAGCCGAAGCACGCCATCCAACGAAGCTAACTGCTGCCTCACACTGCATGCTGCTCAGCTCGCGGCAATAGTCAGTACAGGTTTTATTCTTCGTTCTTGATCCTTGTTTCCTGGGGCGGTCTTAATCTAAGGCAGATAAAGTAGCTAACAGTGCTGGGGACGTTTGACGGGTAGCCGCAGAGTCATTCCTTTCTTTGTTCAAAGCACTGCACGTAACTTTATGGAGTTCCAAGAAAGGAACTCTTTAATCTCCTGTCTGACTCACTGCGACGTATAGATAACAGGTACTGCACTCTAGGTCTGATACGTGTATAGGCGGCCCACGGCGTGGGAGGTCTGGAAACTTAGGATCAACCTGTGATACTGCAGCAGGTATATCGTGTATCATGACTACGAGCACATCTTCCGCCGCTGCGAAATAGACTGCTGTTGTACCAAAATAAATAGGTTAATTTCTCCTTACATACATCATTAGCTCGTCAAGTAGTGAGACTACTTTGTTCTCCTAGCCATGACGAAAGCATTTCTGAGAGAAATTGTATTAGTTTTTTTATAGTTTGATCAGCGTTTGAACACTCTCTTCTGGTTTACACCTACGTCTTATCTACACTCCACAAGTCATCTTACGGTATATTGCGGAGGAGTTTTTGTGTACCATTGTCACTTGCCTCTCCCCTCCCTCCCCCGCCCCTCTCATGATCAAACGGTTCGCGGTAAGAACGATTGTCAGTAAGCCTCCATGTGACCTCGAATCTCTTAACTCCATGTTCATGACCTTTTTGCGACATATAAGTGACGCAGAACGCCTCTCTTGTAGCGTCTGCCATTGGGGTCAGCTTAAAATGTACGCGACGCTTATGCTCTTATTGAATTAACCTTTAACGAAACGCGCAACTCCTTTGTCTTCTCTGTTTCCTCTATCAATCCTATCTGGTACGCATCCCATACTGAGTAGTATTCACGCCGGCCGTTGTGGCCGTGCGGTTCTAGGCGCTTCAGTCTGGAACCGCGTGACCGCTGCGGTCGCAGGTTCGAATCCTGCCTCGGGCATGGATGTGTGTGATGTCCTTAGGTTAGTTAGGTTTAAGTAGTTCTACGTTCTAGGGGACTGATGACCACAGATGTGAAGTCCCATAGAGCTCAGAGCCATTTGAACCACTTTTTGAATCCAATATTTCTACGACCGGTATCATCCAAGTAAATCACATTTTCTTGAAGATTAAACATATGAAAAAAATATGAGAATTAATATAAGAACTGATATGAGAATAAAATATCAAAATATGTGAAACCGAAAAGACTGTAACCCTTCAACATACCACACACACACACACACACACACACACACACACACACACACACACATATGTTATAGGTTATAGTAAATATGTGACACTTATTGTGAAATCCAGTTGTAATTTTATAGTTAATATAACGCCCTTGTATCCAGTAATTTGATAAGAAACATTAGTGTAGTAATCTCTTACACACATGGGCAGATAAATGAATAAAAAATAAAATAAATGAAAACAATAATCGGTTATCGAATCCGGGGTGCAGAGTTAAGAAGCCGCGACGCTAACCACTGAGCATCATTTCGTCTCGAGATATCGCGCCGTAAAAGGCACATGAAATATCTGGAAATACCTCGAAATCTTTGGCTGTCGTTTCTTCAGAAATGGTCGAGTATCTGCGGATAAGCCGAGACATGTCTTCGCTTATCTTCATTCCTCTATCACTGAACGAAGTTCCTTGGAATTTGCTTTATGGCACTTGTGTTCTCCTCGTAAGCATGAGTGTGGTAAGCCGGAACCGGTAGAAAAAAAAGTAGAAATTAGTTTTTTATTGCCATCGAGACTATTAAAATGTTTAATAAACAATACAGATAGATGTATCTCCTTCACCCGACCATGTCAGGTCTTACGAGTAATCACGTCTCCCATTACGGACATTAATATCGGTCGGGTCGTCACCGACGAACCATGTTTTCTGTCGTATGGGTGTGGTTAGGCACTGGCGCTTTGCAAACTGCCGCGGGGCTCTGGGCTGCGTGAGCCTACGCTCCCGTATCGGCGAACCAGCCTCTGTCGAGGATAAGGTGGAGGGTTGCTAGGCAACGCGAACGGCAGCGGGCGCGGCGCCGCACTGCGGCTCTCGCCATGCTCTCCTTTCTCCTTACTGCATCTGGAAGGATCCCGCCTCGCTAACATCTCGGCAACAATTCCCAGAGCCAGCCTTCGACGAATGCTACTCAGGTACTGCTTGTTTATTTTTCATCGAAACTGTAAGAGATAGTTTTACGGGTAGACAACATTCCGTAACAAGCGTGTGCAATCGCTGCTGCTATCAATCCACGACGCTATTTTACAAGGACATTTAAACGAGGATTTATGCCAGTTGCACACAATGATGAAAATAAACATAATGCGTTCATAACTTTCGTGTTTTCGACCACATCACTCCATCATAGGTACAATTAATTGCTGTGTGTGGACTACACTACGCCCTTATTACATGCCTGCAACCTTAGTACTTCTCTCTGAACAGCTTAGCAGACATACTCGTTCTCAGCATATCAAAATATTCTCTGTAACTTTCCACAGCACAGGCATTTTTCCTTTCTCACAGATTCTCCTAACGAAACAGCCTGCTTCCTGTATATTAACGGTTACTACTAGGGCTATTTGGAAAGTTAGGTCCGACAGGTCGCGAAATGGAAACGACAGTGAAAATCCTATGAATTTTTGTACAGATGTGTTGGGTAGTGTCTCTAGTATACCTATCGACAGCGTAACGTCGTTCTTATCAGTTTTCAGCGCGTAAAAAATGCCTAGAACAATAATGTGATTCGCCAAGTGTGGGTACCCACTGCGAGGTTTCGCCCGATTTCACGCAACCCCACATGACATACCTGTCACTCATTACCTTCTTTAGGACATTTCTCTACCACACACTGCAGGGGCAATGAGGACTGTCCTTGAGCGCTTTTCGATAGGAAGTGTTTGATCACCAGCCATACAGCCCGGACTTGACTCCCTCTGATGTTCATCTTTGCTCGCATAAACCGCTGGTGCTGAACATAGCATTTTGGCACAGACAACGAACTACGGACCAGAGCAGAGAAGTGGCGGAATGCATAGGCGCCTTCTAATACGAGGGTTTTGGAAAGTTGTCATAATGCTACGACAAATAGCATAAGTCTGTGTAGAGAAGTAGCTGGATGGTGCAGAGAACTGTTGCAAACTAGAATTATTGATTTTCAAGATGGTTTCAATTGCGCAACCGATCGGACCTTACTTTCCGAATAGCCCTCTTATTATTGTCGTGATTCCTCGTGTTTAGGGAGTGTGGACCAACAAATATTATTATGATTCTTATTCTGATTCATGTTTATTACCACTGTTATTGCTCTTGTTATTATTTTTGTCAGTTATTGTTAAAGACATGTTCGCAGAAAGTAATTGAATTACAAGTTAGTACGGAAGCTGTGTAGCTCGAAAATCTGTATGTACTTAGAGTTTGACATGAGTAGCACCGATTCGAAATAATCCAGGACCTGCAAAACCTGATCTGTTCTGATTAAGTGAACTAATGTCTGTTGATAATACAGGGTGGACCTAAAGTCACAAAAGTGTTACAACCGTGAATAACTTTTTTTATTTTCATTGATACTGAATGATTCGGAATTTTTTCATGGTCAATCTCTCGTTCTTCCTCCGTCAGAATCTGAAACTAAAAAGGAAGAAAAGAATAAATAAAAATAGTTATTCACAGGTATAATGCCTTCTTTACTTTTGGCCCACCATGCATAAGCTTTTTTGTGCCCAATCCTTCACATATTCTACCACAGTGGGAAATTCGTTGTGTCCCCTCGGCGTTAATTCTCTAATTCTCTTACGAAATTTCCAGAAGATAGGGGCGCGCTCATCCATCCTCAACACCTCCCTCCTCCCCCCTCCCTGCCTTCTCTCCCTCTCCCTCTCCCTCTCCCTCTCCCTCTCCCTCTCCCTCTCCCTCTCCCTCTCCATATACACTCCTGGAAATGGAAAAAAGAACACATTGACACCGGTGTGTCAGACCCACCATACTTGCTCCGGACACTGCGAGAGGGCTGTACAAGCAATGATCACACGCACGGCACAGCGGACACACCAGGAACCGCGGTGTTGGCCGTCGAATGGCGCTAGCTGCGCAGCATTTGTGCACCGCCGCCGTCAGTGTCAGCCAGTTTGCCGTGGCATACGGAGCTCCATCGCAGTCTTTAACACTGGTAGCATGCCGCGACAGCGTGGACGTGAACCGTATGTGCAGTTGACGGACTTTGAGCGAGGGCGTATAGTGGGCATGCGGGAGGCCGGGTGGACGTACCGCCGAATTGCTCAACACGTGGGGCGTGAGGTCTCCACAGTACATCGATGTTATCGCCAGTGGTCGGTGGAAGGTGCACGTGCCCGTCGACCTGGGACCGGACCGCAGCGACGCACGGATGCACGCCAAGACCGTAGGATCCTACGCAGTGCCGTAGGGGACCGCACCGCCACTTCCCAGCAAATTAGGGACACTGTTGCTCCTGGGGTATCGGCGAGGACCATTCGCAACCGTCTCCATGAAGCTGGGCTACGGTCCCGCACACCGTTAGGCCGTCTTCCGCTCACGCCCCAACATCGTGCAGCCCGCCTCCAGTGGTGTCGCGACAGGCGTGAATGGAGGGACGAATGGAGACGTGTCGTCTTCAGCGATGAGAGTCGCTTCTGCCTTGGTGCCAATGATGGTCGTATGCGTGTTTGGCGCCGTGCAGGTGAGCGCCACAATCAGGACTGCATACGACCGAGGCACACAGGGCCAACACCCGGCATCATGGTGTGGGGAGCGATCTCCTACACTGGCCGTACACCACTGGTGATCGTCGAGGGGACACTGAATAGTGCACGGTACATCCATACCGTCATCGAACCCATCGTTCTACCATTCCTAGACCGGCAAGGGAACTTGCTGTTCCAACAGGACAATGCACGTCCGCATGTATCCCGTGCCACGCAATGTGCTCTAGAAGGTGTAAGTCAACTACCCTTGCCAGCAAGATCTCCGGATCTGTCCCCCATTGAGCATGTTTGGGACTGGATGAAGCGTCGTCTCACGCGGTCTGTACGTCCAGCACGAACGCTGGTCCAACTGAGGCGCCAGGTGGAAATGGCATGGCAAGCCGTTCCACAGGACTACATCCAGCATCTCTACGATCGTCTCCATGGGAGAATAGCAGCCTGCATTGCTGCGAAAGGTGGATATATACTGTACTAGTGCCTACATTGTGCATGCTCTGTTGCCTGTGTCTATGTGCCTGTGGTTCTGTCAGTGTGATCATGTGATGTATCTGACCCCAGGAATGTGTCAATAAAGTTTCCCCTTCCTGGGACAATGAATTCACGGTGTTCTTATTTCAATTTCCAGGAGTGTACATATATAAACTTGGTTTTCCTGTTGCTGTATTATGGTTTTGAAATGCATTTTCACCAACCCGTCGCTTGTCCGAAGGTTGTGAAACAAAGGCTTCAAGTGACAACGTGGCCAGTGGTATACCAGAACAACTGGCAGAGATGCGGAAAGTAGACCTGAATATAGCTCGTTTATTTACGATAAATAAGCAGACCCCACCGCAATATTAGGATGCGGCTCATCCATAGTATGAAATCATCCCAATCACTATAATGAACACTGACAGCCACTCACGTCATTGTTGATCCCAACGAACGTTAGTGCGCCTCCTCCCCAAAGATGGCTGTTCGAAAACTTGAAGTGCGCACAATTTGGCCACAAGGGGGATAAGAGATGGTGACGCACAGTTCCAGACCAGAAGACTCTGCACCAAAGTCCCTAGTCAAATCACAGACCCAATTGCACTTACCCTTGGAGTAAGAGAATGTGGAAGTGTTGACGATGATCTGCCAATTAAATAGCCGAGTTTGTTGGTGGTGTTCTGCCTGTCAGTACCAGGTTTCATCATTTCCCTCCCTTTCGTTCCAACAGTGAACCACAATAACACAAAATTACGCTGCGCAAGTACCCAACGGACTCTGCTATGCGACACAGAAACGCTGGACACACTATGATGAAAACAGCGGTGCCCAGTGTACCTAAAAACGGGTCGTGGCGTTCGGAGTGCGAAGGAAAGACTAGGCAGAGAAATTCCTAGTCATCTCCTCTAAGGTAGACTGCTCTATTCCGATCTATGTGCTGCTCAATGTGTTACAGGCGGCGACCGACTTGTGCAGCGGATATTAATTGAATGATGCGTTGCAAATCGTTAATAATACACTGACCTCAATGACGAAGCAAAGCAGCCGTTTAAAGACATTCGACTAATACAACAGATCTCCCTTCAAGGATACGGAACCGGTTGTTTTACATGGTCGCCTCAAAGTGTGCTGGCCTTTCTTCATTCTCTGTAAAATTTTTGCCCTAGAAAAAAAACGCGCCGTCTGAAAAACAATGTTTTTCCCAGAGTATCAAAAACTCTGTACCACAGCGATGAAGACCAGTAGATTTTTCATGTTGCTCAAACAACGTTGTGGTGAGTGCTCTCCCTTCTTGATTGTTGGCTGTGGACGGGATACTAAACTATAACGGCTAAAAGATGTGGTCCGCTTTTATTTTCATGTCTTAATCGATCCTTCTCAGTAACTGCTTACCGACAATTATTTTCTAATTAGTACATATGCTCACACAACAATGATTAAATACTGTGTACCTTAGTGATGGTCGAAATAAAATAAATGCACAAGAAATGTTTCGTCCGTGGTTTCCAACGAGTCACGAATCGTCCGTACGTTTCGTCGCCAGTCCTCTTCAATTGTGATTCGATGTGTGGTGACGAAGGCACAATCAACGTACAAATTCTCATGCTACAGAATATTCGCATCAGTAATGCTCCAGCATCACTGTTTTGGCGACGATCAACTTCGTTTAACTGTCCTTCCAGTGCGTCGTGGCGTATGTGAATGGAATTTCGCGGAACACGCTGCGTCTCGTGTTTGAGGAGTGCTGTCGGTAATAAAGTTTAATCTGATACATGATGGATTGCCAGCTCGCCTGCGTAGTGACGTTCCTCCGTGGGAAGCAGACAGAACGAGGTCCTCAAGTAATTAGCGTTCTTAAATCTCTGAGTTTTGCTTGGAGTGGAGGAGAAGTGTGTGTATTGAACTGAGCCAGTTCCACATATCCATTAACTTGACAGCGTACTAACGGTAAATACTACCTTAACGCTATTCAAGGATGCACTGAAATATTCTTACGTGTTCGGCAATCCGAGATGCATCGTGTCTCTCCTTGCTGTGTGTCACGTAGAGGCCACTATAAACTTCCGTAATGAAGTAGACAGTACTGGTGCTACAATGGTTGCGAAATAATAATAATCAGGAGAACTTCTACTTTACACTTTCACTAATCAGTTTCGGCTATAAACTGTCATGAACATTGTCACGAAGAACCGCTAGAAATTAACCCTCAGAGTTGGTACCCCTTCTGCATACTTTAAAGTTTGAGACATTGTTTGCATTCGGGAATCTAATAAAATCTTTCAGCCTCCTCCATATTGCCGATAAAACGGACGTGAAACTATGGGCATCTGCAGCATGTAGAGAAGTATACGCAAGTATGGTACGAACCAGAACTACTGTAGCTAAATGTTGTCCTTGTAACATTTGCGTAACACTTTTACACGGGAACAACGCAGAGATGTTTGTCAGTAGTTCCTTAACTGATCGTAGTTGCATGTTTCACAGGAATCGATAACGACTGTAACTGCGGAATGATAAAACATTTTTATCTGAAACGGAAATTGCAGCCCAGATATAAATCGAGACAAGGAAGTTCCGTGTGACTGGACGAGCAATCAAGACCGTCAGATTGATTAGATTTTTTCCAAGGCAAATAATATGAAAGGGCATATAGAATTCCGAATGAATTTTTGTGTATGAAAAAGCCGAAACCGCGGTCGGTCCCATAATTGTTGACTCCAGGCCCATGACGCTTTAACGTAATGGTTAAAGGATAATCTGAATGACTTCTACCGTTGTACGTGAGTAGACGCAGATTTACTGTTACAACCCGGAGATGAAGCGTCTGTCAAAAAAAGGAGGTGAAAGTATATCGTAGATTGCGGAAAGCATATTGCCTCCGGGGAAAGAGATAGTAACTGCTTTATATGGGTTCATGTGGTGTCATCACTACCTAATATTTGGAAGATGGTCCAAGTGTAACTGAATCTTATTATGCAACGTGGTTCGACCTTTTGCACACTGAACTGATATAGCAGTGATCTAGGATAGGGAGTGACGTGTCGCGCTGCTCACAAATCAGCCTTTGCGGTGGCTCTCTATGAAGTTCCTCGTCCGCACGATTTCCGATATGTAGACCTAATGAATTTTTCTTTTTTGTTATCTCGGTTGAAAATGAGTGAAACTCAGAGTTTGAAAGAAATTGCTTTTCTGAGTGAACAAAAAAGGTATAATCTGGCTGGACTAATCTTATTGAGCGCAGTGAAGGTTAGGTTATGTAAGAAATCTGTTTTCTCAAAAAAGTTATTTCCTACTTTTTTGTCCTCTACAAACACAATTGAACTCACGAGGTATGCTAGAGTGATCGATACGACCATAAACCCCCATCCCCTTCGTCCTGCCCATTCACATATAGTGCTTGTGAAGAGATTCAAAATGGCTCCAAGCTCTATGGGGCTAGACTTACAACTACTTAAACCTAAATAACCTAAGGACATCACACACATCCACGCCAGAGGCAGGATTCGAACCTGCGATCGTATCAGCAGCGCGGTTCCAGACTGAAACACCTAGAGCCAATCTGTCACAGAGGCCGGCTTTGTGTAGAGAGATTGCGAGTGAGACACTGTAAGAGAATTTCAACCTTCCCCAATTTCACCGCTATGGTTATTTCGTGGCATGCAATTTGTAACACGCCCACCTAAATAGCAATGCCACAGGAATACTTTTCCTCAATTCCAATACTATCTTATACAGTAATGAAATGTGATTCATAATTCCCTATGTGCTGTGTTCGTATTATCTGACTTTTAAAATTGAAAATTTAGTCAGGATCGGAGTTTGATGCAGTCAATGAAGGCTGTGATCGGTAATTGTTCACTACGGGTAGCGTCTCTTACACTAACACGAATAATAAGAACTATGCAATATCTGGAAAATAGTTTATGCCACGACCTTCACGAAATTATTTCGCACTGAAACTTCAGCTCCAGCAAAAAACCTGGAGCGAATGGTCCACCTCATATGAAGCACCCAATCTAAACGATAATTAACGTGATCATCATGATTGACACAAATTTCGAGGAACCCACATTCAAGAATTCCGCCAACCAGATTTCAATTAAATCCTACGACCAACCACAATTCACGAATCGCTGTTGGAATTCAAAGATTAATCAGCTGTTTTTGCGTGACTATCGATCCTTCTCCCGCTGACATGCACCCAAAGGAAATGATAAATCTAATTAAACTAGTGAAAAACACTACAATTTTCCACAAACCAGTAAGGTACCTAGCTCTTCACTGGACGTGCGCTCTAAGGATGTTAAACTGACGCACTGGGTCGTTCAAGTAGCATCTGCTATGGGTCTTATCTCCTCCGACGCTTTCACGTATCCTTATACAAACGCGGATGTTTTATTTCATCGTTGTCTAATCCTTCGTTTAATGCCACCAGGACCCTCTCATACGAGCAACACTTAAGAAATGCTGAGCGAGGCCTTTGTAAGCAACCCCTTTCATGGTTGACTTCCGTTTCATTAAGGTTATTCGAAGACAATCTGGCATCCCTACAACCACTTTTACGTGGTCGTTCCTTCCTAAATCGTCCCGGTCACATGTCCTACATAAGCTCTGTACGGAATCATCGCAGTAAAATGGGTTGATGTGGCGATAATAGTAGAAAGGTGGAATCGCGTTTAGCTGTGCCCATGCCCATTCCGTGAATGAGGCTGCCCGATTTGTTGGCTTATCAACGCAGACTCACCAATGTTTGTGTAAGAAATAGTATGAAACCGCTGAATAACAATGATCATAAAGAGATACTAATCGACAATGCCCGGAGACGAGCGCCAAATCTTGTCAACGACAACCGGTTTCAAACACGAGAGGAATTGCTGCTCTCTGTCAATGCAGGACATCTCAAACTGCTTCCGAGCGAACGAAGGGAACAGCATGTAATGGATTCGATTGCATTGGTGGTGTTAAAGGGACCAAACTACAGGATCATCAGTCCCTAAAATCTACGTGCGTCAAGCCGGAAAGAGTCCTCAGAGAGGAAGGACACAGAAAACAAATCCTGTTGAACCCGGTTGTAGCCGAGAATCGGCAAAACGGAGAGACAGAAGCAAGCAGAAGTTAGAGAGGGGTAGGGCGGCGAAGGTGGCTATGTTGCTCCGCCCAGAAAGCAGCTGGAGTCCACTGGGACATGTTACGTCATGGTGAACGCACCCCCAGCATCTGATCGGTGTTTCCTCGCCCTCCAATACCACAAGAAAACTAGCAACACAGACAAGTTGATGAAATCTTAGGAAAGAGAACAACGACGACAAGACAGTAAAACACCGACAGATGTAAGAGAACAAGAAGAATTAAAAAGATGGAAAGGGCAGGAGCCAGACCGGACCTCCAAGCAAGGACAGCCATGGGCTCCCTGGGTCAGAGCAGGCGATGGGGCACTCTTCCAGTCCCTCAAGCAACCGACGAGGCTAATGTGCCCTATCTCACAAAGAGGAGTTAAAAACCACTGACAACGTGTGAAACTTCAGCGTCGTCCACTAACACTAGAGACAGCACGTCAGAAAGTTTAAGATTTCGTCGTTAGATAGCTGAATTGGGGCAGTCCAGTACGATGTGGGCCATCATCAGAAAGGCAACACACCAACAGTGGGGTGGGCTCTCGTGTCCGAGGACGTGGCCTTGTGTCAGCCAAATATGGGCATTATGACGCCGTCAGAGAATGCCCTGCGACAAGCACGAAGGGAAGATTGCCACATGGTCGAGGTCGCCTTTATTGCTCGCAGTTTGTCTGGAGAAACCAGGGCACACCAATTGGTGTCCCAAGTCTCCAAGGACTGACAGCTTAGACTGGACCGAAGCTCTGGTTCCGTTACCCCATCCTCAAAGTCGGTATTCTGGTAGTTAACTTGGCCAACCGCGTGTAATGGACATTTGGATCTTGTACTCCCAAAAGGCGATTGCTCACAGCGAAACATAAACCAGCACATATTCAATGGGCCAAGCAACACAGAAAATGACATTGGCGGAGTGGAGGCGTGTGGTGTGGCCCGACTAGTCACGGTTTTACCTCTTTTCAAATGATGCACGACGTCGAGTGCAACGCTAGTCCACTGAGGCGTTTGACCATCAGTCTGTGGAGGGTACAGGTCAGGCTTGAAGTGTTGTGATGTTTCGAGGGTGTTTTCGTACCACAACTTGGGCCCACCCATTCACGTTATAGTGACACGAAGAAGAATGTCTATTTCAACATTCCGGTGACCAAATCTTGCATTTCTTCATACGTACCTGTATTTCAAGCGGATAAAACTGATGTCCACAGGGAAGCCCACATACCTTCCTGGTGTGAAGAATACTCAGGCACCCTCTTGCACCTCAATTTGTCCACTAGACCATTCAATCTTGATGTGTGGGACTATTTCAACAGTGGGTGAAATGTAGCAATGGACTTCTCCGCAGTTTGATAGTAGACCTATAGCATCAAATCAAGGAGCGGCTTCAGTTGGATACGGTATGGGACTAACTGAAGAAACTTCGGACTCTCTTACTAGAGGAATTGAAGCCATTGTTAAGTTATAAGCAATGTTATACCTTGTCAGCTTGATGTTTTTGAGCTCACTAATATTTTGTCCAGATTGCTTCCAGAGATAGGTAGCGTATAGTATAATAAAACAGTAATTAGTCTTGTCCACGATTGCGCAATAAGCAACATTTGTTTGAGTTAAAGTTCGATCAAAATACTGTAGTGAAATGCCACTGTGGGATGTAGCTTTTGCTGTGACAACTATGGAGGGCGTGCGAGCAGTTGTGAGCAGGTAGTAGTACCATCTGGACATTTGGGAAGAGCTGCAGCAGTCGGCTGGCTGGACACTGCAGGGGGGGGGGGGGGCCGGGGGGGGGCGGGGTCCAGAGGTGGGGAGGGAGGGGTTGGCGGCGTCGCTAGGCAACGGGAGGCTGCCGCCTGGGTCCGGCTTTCCGCCCCCGCACCGCCAACGCACAGAGCAGCGTCGCGCCCGCCGCAGCCACAATTCGTCTTAAGCCGCTGCGGGCGGTTAGGTGGCGCAGTCCCATAGTTACGCAACGGTAGCCATCCGCACCTCGTTTCAGGTCCCTTTTCCCATTAATCTGAAGTGAGGAAGGTGATATAAAGCTTCTATCTACCAGCGAGCTCATAAATGTTCCTGCGCTTCGAGAAATTGCAAAGAACGGCTCCTGCCTTAATGCACGTGGTCGATCTAACGTGCGACACATGCAATTAATATTATTACGCAACATCATAAACTCTCGGTCGCAGAAGGGAAATGCGCTGATGAGCTTAATCATTGACCTTCGCCCAAAGCGAGATTGAATGTCGCCTGAAGGCTTTGCGGGCACATGAAACGATAAGGAAAGTGTAAAAGAGGAGGATGCGAATGGGGAATATTGTAGCGACAATACAGACTACAGTAAATGGGGAAATCCACAAATATGAGCGACTTTGACAAGGGAAACATTGTTATGGCCCGGCGAGTGGGATCGAGCATATCGGAAACGACGACACTGGTTAGCAGCTCGCGTGCTGCTGTTGTCATCATCTTTGGAAAGTGGTCAAAGGACGGTGAAACCAGTAGGCGACAAGGTGGTGGACGCCCATGCCTCGTCTCAGAACGTGAAGGTCGGTGCAATACTGATGAAGCGTTTCGGAGAAGGCCGTTCAACGCACTTCATCGAACACAGGGATTAACAGCAGAAGACTCTTACGGGTTCCCATGATGACCCAACGACATCCTGAGTTGCGACTGCAGTGGGCACGGGATCATTGAAATTGGACTGTGGATCAATGGTGTTGTCTGGTCGGATGAGTAACGTTTCTTACTACACAAGGTCAATGGCCGTATCCTGATACGTCATCTAGGCGAACGACTACTTGAAACCTGCACCGCTCCAAGAACGTAGGTCGTGGTTTCGGTATTATTCTCTGGGGGAAATACACTTGGGCTTGAATGGGACTTGTGGTGGTAATCGAAGACACCATGACAGCTGTGGATTTCGTGAAAATTATTTCGGTTCTCCTGCATCACTTCAAGCTCGATGTCTTCACCATGGGAGATGGATCTTCCAACAGGGTAACATTCGTGTCAGAAGCCCGGAATAATGCTACAGCGGTATCAGGAACATTGCAGTGAACTCACGTTGACGTCTTGCGCAAGAAATTCGCTTATCTGAACCCGATAGAACACATCTAGAAAGCTATCGGGCGCCATCTCCGCGTCCTCAATCTCTGGCTCCTAACTTACCCACGCGAAGTGCAAGACCTGTTCGTAGATATCTGGTGCACATAACTCCCTAAACCTATAGAAATGTTGTGGAATTGACGCCGCGCACAGTCGCTTCTGTATTGCATTCCAAAGATGGGCCAACATACTTTCAAACAGGCGGTCGTAATGTTTTGGCTCATCATATGACGCTAACTTCGGTGGCTTGCACGTCGAATGTGCTCACAGAGCAACCCAGTCAGGAGGCAACCCCAAGCAGATAAACGAAGCTAACGGAGGAGTGGCAAAACTTAGAATGCCTGTTAATGAGGCAAAAGAGAATCTATAGCCACACACAATGATGAGTAGCTGGAAATAGATATCAGATCAGCAGCGTCGACTTAAAATCGCCCAAAATATCGTTACAGGTTTTTATTGTGCTTATTTCCAGTAATATCCATAAACATGGAACACATATTGTAGGGCTATTTCCATTTGTCGCCATGTCTATTTTTGTGCTTATTTATTATAACAGATTCTGGTTTAGGCTTATGAAGCTGAGTGAATCTCGTTAGGTATCTTTCCACCACAGAAAAATCTTGGGTGGTAACTGCAAATCTATCCTGGAGTTCTTTTATTATCCAGTGATCTCTTCCACGGTTATATTAGACATAAACGTAATCTCATGCAAACTGAAATGCGACTTGGCACACCTCTAGGGATCACATATCTCGTCTTAGGAATTTGGAAAACTGCCAAAAATTACCACCTTGTGTCCCATAGGACAGCAGAATTTGTCCACTACATTCGACGACGATGCGCAAGAAATCTTTGATCCAGAGCAACTATAAGAAGCTGTTTAGCATTCTGATACCAAAGACATTGCAACGCTAGGTCACAAGTACTGGTGCTTCTGTCGTAATACCAGGTTTAGCATATTTCTTCAGCGTTCCTCCACAGCCATACTATACACATACGTAGAGGGTTGCCGAAAAATTGAATACTGATATGTAGTTCTTAAAACTGACTTTATAGAAACTTCAATTGGGATAGTAGCACCTGGCCAAGATAGTTCAATGGTTTTGTCGTCCTACAACCCCCCCCCTACACCCCCCCCCCACACCCTCCCCCGACTCTTGACTTAAAGCGTTGATAAACGGTAAGTGGAATGTCATGAATTAATTGTAAGCGCACAGGAGAACTACATCTACCGTGAATTATACGGATATCTGTGAAAGGCAACGAGGATCAGTGGTCAATGCGCATACTTCAGCTTTGTGCCTCCTTCAAATTTTTACTTGAAATCTTACATAAAACACGCCTGATGCGATAGCACCACCGCTCGTGTTGTCATTGTTGGCCAAAAAATTAGCTGTAGTTATCCAATTACGTCTTCTGACCATCAAACGTAATCAAAATTAAAAGGCGAGAACCAGTCGTGATATCGAGTTGCGATACTTCATGTAGTTGTGTAGTTCAACGCTACATATATAGTTCAGCATTTTCTGCATTTTAACGTTAGCAATATTGACAGTGGGTTGACGACTCAAGCGCTCCTACTAATACGAAGTGTTCCGAAAATGCCGACACGTTATCCGGAGTGTTACGAGGAAAAAAAAATACAGGCTAACCAGCTCTGCTTCATCAATCCACGTCCGTCGTGATGACTGGCAGTTTCAGCTATCATTCAATACCTCTCTTTTTCTGTCGAGTTGCTGCCTTTACAGCGTTAAAAGGATTAGTTCTTCGCCTTACGGCCGACCTTGCTGTGGTAAACACGCTGCTGCAAGCCGTTTTTAAACGCGATCATTGAGTCGTCACGGTCAATTGGCTCGAGAAATGGAGGAACGCTATTTTCTGCGATTCCACGAGTGCAATGAACGATGAATGTGAGCACTGCTGAAAATTCAGGTAGGAACGAAAACTACGGAAGTTTAAACGGAAAATACTTACGGGCTATTCACAAAACCTTTCTAATGTAACACTTATCTCCATCTTAGAGGCAAATACGAGCTGTTTTATACCTTTGTTTTAAAGCTCAATGTGTGTTATCTTTTGCACGATTCATAGTGGTGTACCAGCCAATAACACCAATAACACAAGCGGTAACGCCGAATAAAATGTATAGTTGTGCAGTTATCTAAGCAAAAATGTAAACTACTTGATAACAATTCAGAATCTGAGACAGTTGCTAGATACAAAAACCTTAGAGTAAGTTTGGATTTTTTAGGTTGTATATAAAATAAAAGCCAGGTTTTAGTTAGTTTGAACCATCATGGGATAATATATTCTTGTCTATGAAAGGGATTCCTCACAAAGGACTTGTGCGGCCTATACTGGAACATTCATATGCAAGGGTCTAATACGAGTTAGGAGCAATGAGAGGAATCGTGAGTATGGAAAGAAAAATTCAGATTATTACAATCCGTTCGTTTGTATTGATTTTAAGAGTATAGTGGCTGATGAAGAAAAGCACAGAGTGAGCTAAATGAAGTTAACAGGTGTAGATGATGTTAAAACTTTTCCATCGGTTGTTATTTTAGGTACCCAGGGAAATATCAAGTGCGTTTTAATTGCTGCGTTCGGTTAAGCATCAAAGAGCAAAGGCAGTGGGTGAGGCTTCAGTCATGTTTGTTCCATCTGCTAACTAATATGAATTTTATACAAGGCCTTTTTTTTGTACGAGAGATGTACACTGGTAAGTCAGAACATTATGACCACGCACCTAGTATCGATATAAACCCGTCCAGGCGATAGGAGCGTCACCTGGCGATGAATGATTGCTAGTTAGATACACGCACGGTACGTGCAGTATCAGTGAGCTTGCTGTCCGCGTATAGAATGGAGAAGGCGCGCGACCTTTCTGAATTTGACCTAGGGCAGATTGGGATGTCCCGGAGGCTCGACACGAGCATTTCGGAAACTGCACTACTTGTCGGGTGTTCGAGGACTGCTGTGGCGAGTGTCTTCAACTCGTAGCGAGGCCAAGGTGAAACCACTTCCAGACGTCATGGGGTTAGCAGCCACCTCTCGTTACTCACGTCGGACAGCTGGGCAGACTGGTGAAACAGGACAGGCGGCGAACTGTGGCGGAACTAACATCAGACTTTAATGCTGGGCAGAGTACAAGTGTGTCTGAACACACACTGCACTGAACACTCCTAACGGAGGGGCCTCCTCCCATGCATGTTCCAATGCTAACACCGTGACGTCGGCAGCTACGACTGAAATGGGCACGAAACCATTGGCATTGGACGTTGGTGCAGGGGCAGAGCGTTGCATTGTCTGATGAATCCCGATACCTTCTTCATCATGCCGATGGGACGGCGCGAATCCGTCGTTTTCCAGCGGAACAGCTCCTTAGCACCTGTACTGCGAGACGGAGAGAAGCTGGCTGCGTCTCCATTATGTTCTGGCGAACATTCACTTGGGCATCCATGGGTCCAGTGCAGCTCGTGGAAGGCACCATGGCGGACAATATGTATCTTACACTTGTTGCAGGCTATGTACACCCCTTCATGTCGAAAATGTTTCCTGACAGCAGTGGCATTTTTCAACAGGATAATATGCCATATTACAAGGCCAGGAGTGTGATCTGGTGGTTCGAGGAACACATTGCCGAGTTACAATTGATGTGCTGTTCCCCCGAACTCGCCAGATCTGAACCCTATCGAACACATCTGGAATGAGATTGAACGTGGCGTCAGAGTTCATCGCCTCCCCGCCCCCCCCCCCCTCCCCCTCCCCGGAACTTATGGGAATTAGGTGACACGTGTTTTGAGATACGGTGCCAGATACCTCCAGCGCTCTACCAAGACCTCATTGCTTCCATGCCACGACGCGTCGCGGCTTTTACCCGTGCCAAAGATGGACATACCGGCTATTAGGTAGGTGGTCGTAATGTTCTGGCTCGTCATGCGCAACTGCATCGTAATTTGTCTGTAAGGTAAGCTACAGCTTCCTCTACACCTAGGGTTAACAATACTAAAACCCCAAAATAAGGACACACTCAATGGGACTGATCAACAAGCTCTTAAGAAGGATCTCGATAATAGAGTAGAATAATGTAAATATTGACGCCACGTATGTATATCGGTGCTGGAATGGTTTATTTTTGCTTTTTTTGTTTTAAATACCAAAGGTATGATTGCCGTGCCTCTTATTTGTAGCGGAGCTCAGGTAATCGATGCTAGGTTCGCATGTTTTGTGGTTTTAAACAAAAAAGTATGATAGCCGTAAAACAGTGATTGTCACGTTCTTAACGAAGTCCGGACTAATCCCTATAGGACTGGAAAACGAAATTTGAAACTTTATGTCGTCCAACGCTTATTAATACATTATGAAACAAACGAAATAAAAAATGATCAAAACTCATCGCTCAGATAAAAAATATCTGCACGTATAAAATAAAGTTATGTTTCTGTGCTGCAGGCTATATTTTGAAAATCATGGGACTCTTGTTTCAACTTGCCTCATTAGATGATTTATTGTGTCTGGAATATGTGATATAAAGAAGACGCAACTGGATGAATATAGTATTTCGTTAAAAAATTCGTGTATCATACAAAAATTTAACTGTTAAGAGAAAAGCGGAAGGAAGGCCAAAGAATGTATATATCACAGATATCTCTAAGTTAAAAACATCGAAACATCGATTGTAAGCAGTGTGAACAGTTATCTTCGGTTTTCTTGACTAGCATAACAGATTCATTGTAAGAAAACAACAGTTGATGAGATTCAATAACCAAAGTAAATTGTTGACGATACGAGTTGAAAACAAAAATCAAATGATCTTGATTCTCAAAGCAAAAGAATGTTCACACAACAAAAATCATAAAAATGTATGCGGACACTACATTAAAGGCGAAAAGTTGGAGGTGTCCACATCTTCATCGTAACTGACGGTAGAGAGACCAGGGAATACTAAAATGTAGACTTTCACGGCCGGAAATGTCATGTCCATTATAATTATCCGGGCTGTTATGCCGTGGTCGGTTGATGAATTCCGTGTCAATTCCCAACGTTTCGTCCCCGTCTGCGAAGGATATCTTCAAGGGGTACAGGAATACCTTAAGCCTGCCAAGGACCCTCGCAAACCATTCGAAAAAGCTGGAGTGTATAGGATCTCATGCAGCTGTGGAGATGTTTATGTGGGTACCACTAAAAGAACTGTTACAAAACGTTTGAAAGAGCACAAGGGCAACTGTAGAAGAGGAGAAACGAAAGATCAACTGTTGCGGAACATGCTTTCGAGCCAGGTAACCACCATATTCGTTTCGAGGAGACGCAAGTACTAGCGGCCACAAGCGGATATTACGAAAGGCTCTACAGGGAGGCAATCAAAATCGCCAAACACCCTAATAATTTCAATCGAAAGGAGGAGGGCGAGAAATTAAACGGTATATGGATGCCGGTGCTGAAGAAGATGTGTACCACCCGTCACCCGTCCACTACTGGGTGATGGCAACGGCAATCGACGGCAGCGGACAGCGGCCAATTGCACCGACGTTTTCAAAACACGTGACGTCACGCCTCGGCGCGGGAGCGCGCGGACACGGAATTTAGCGGCAGTCAGTAGCGAGCCAGTGGGTGTGTTGGACCTTCCATCGAGCTACAGACTCCCTTGAAGATATCCTCCGCAGACGGGGACGAAACATTGTGAATTTAAACAGAATTCATCAACTGACCACGGCATAACAGTCCAGATAATTATAATAGACAGACCAGGGGATACCATCAGCTATATAGCCATGTCTAGTGAAAAGATTGTCGTTTTCAAAGAAACCTTGAGTGTGATTACTTTACGTTAGTTACAAAAACGCCGGTAATCTGAAGATCAGTTTTGCAATATTTGTATTAGAATTAAATCAATAAGTATGAATTTGTGTATTACAAACGTAGGAGCTGTCCGCAGCTGTGGGCGTCTGAAAAATCTACAATTACAATAATTTAACTGCTAACACCTAAGGTCTGAGAAGATCGTGGTCAAAAAAAGTATACTACTGCAATTGGGGCAAATGCTCTTGAATAATGTCAGAACTCCCAAAAATTAATAATCTGTAGGTAGTGAAACCTAGTATACGCGGCCCTCTTTTGCCTCAGTGATTACACCCACCTGGAACCCCTTTTGGTGTCGTGGGCTAAGAGAAACGGTCTTCCGTCAGCGGAACACGTCCGAGACATTCTCAGTACAAGCGGCCCCAGCCACGCGCGCCTGCTGCGCCACGAATCTTCCATGCAAATTGCAGCCGCCAATCTGCACGAAAGTTGTCGCCCTGCCTCATTATTTATACCGTTAAACGCGATCTCCTTCTCCCCAAGCGCCGCGAAATATTCCCGTCGCCCCCATCTGACACGCTTCAGGAAAACTGGCAGCAGGACGCACTCAGCTGCGTGTTTGACGGTGGCTCGGGAGAATTGTTTGTGCAGACTTAGCGTTCATTAATATTTCAGTAATGACTCGTAGAACTTGTAACCGTTAAATGCTAACAGTGTGCAGTGCTCATGCTCGGATTACGAGCGGCTAACAATTTTCTCACTTATCGAGTGAGGTAGCGCAGTAGTTAGCAAACTGAACTCTAATTCGAGAGGACGACGATGGAACCCACCTCCGGACATCCAGAGTTAGGTTTTCCACGGTTTCTCTAAATCGCTCCAGGCAACTGCCAGAATTATTACTTTGAAAGGGCACGGCCGATTTCATTCCCCACCCTTGAGCCAATCCGACCTTTTGCTCCGCCTGAATGATCTCCACGTAGACGGGGCGTTAAACCCAATCTTCCTGTATCTCTTTTTTTTTTCATTTCCTTTATTAGTAACAAGATCCGACACCTCCTTTCGTACCAAAACTAACAAACGCCAGGAGGAATTATCCAGATGTCGAGCGTGCTGCTGTAGTTATTAAAAGGCAAAGTCATGCTCCCGATTTGGTCCCGAATAGAGAGACTGAACCTGCATTTATTTGTCTTTCAGTATGGCAACAGAACGTCATCCATCCAGATTTCAGGAAGTTCAAAAATGTTCAAATGTGTGTGAAATCTTATGGCACTTAACTGCTAAGGTCGTCAGTCCCTAAGCTTACAGACTACTTAACCTAAATTATCCTAAGGACAAACACACACACCCATGCCCGAGAGAGGACTCGAACCGCCGCTGGGACCAGCCGCTCAGTCAACGACTGCAGCGCCTGAGACCGCTCGGCTAATCCCGCGTGGCATTTCAAGAAGTGTAGTTACTTAAACCCTATGTGTCCTACGAAGTGCATTCAACTGTGTTTAGAAGACACACAAAGTAACGGCATATTTAAAATTTATGCTCGAGGCGGGGCTTGAAACAGCATTAAAGAGGTTGCGACGCTACCCTAAGCCAAAGAAAAACTGCTACGGGAATGCGGTTTTGAAACAGAAAGAGGTGGCTCAATAGTTAACACACTGGGGTTTCATTCGGGAGGACCGGCGTCATTAGGTTTTCCTAATTTGGAGATAATCTCGTTCAGTATGCAGAATCAAAGCCGCCGTTACTGGCTTGGAGAGTAAAGCTTAACTTTTTAACATTCGGGGTGGATGAGGGAAGTACGCGAAATCGATACGTTACTGGATGTACAAGTTAGTCAAAATGAAACTGCCTCGGAAATTACGTACCAGTTACCAATCTTAGCGCTATTCAACGACTGTTCATCGTATTGACAAGGATTTTATGATGGATAATGACGCATGTTCAGTGAGTTCACATTTCCATAGAGGATGAACCACACGTAATTAGAAAAAAATGAAAAACTGAGAATCCTATTCTCGAGGTGCCATTACGTCTGAAACCACCACAGTATGTGCAGGTTGATTTCGAAATTCGTACTCGCGCACAACAGAAGATTTCTGTGGATAAAGATGAAGATCCTTCTTTTTGTTGACCTAACACGACGATGAGTTAATTCTCACTAGCACAGCTAACCGGTGCTGCGATTCATCTGCAGACTATTTTGTGCTTGAATCATGTTTTCTAGTGCTCCAATTCATTTCAGACAGATTTTTTTTCAATGATATCTTCGCTGTTAAGTTACCGTCGACACGAAATGCCAAAACACTTTTCGGGCGGTAGTAGTAAGCTACTGTAGTGAGCTTTCGAGAAAATTTTACAAGATTCAGTCCCTGCATGTAATGTAAGAATGGTGTGTAATAAGATACGATCCATAAGTAAATGAGAAATGTCCGAAAACGTAACACTACAGTGTTCCGACTTCTACATTCAACACTTATTGGCTTCTCCATGCCCAGAGAACAAATTTACGTTAGATACATGTGTTCCTTTTACCAATTAGACTAAATCAAAATAAGAAAAAGAAAAAAAAATGTACCTCTGAATCTCATAAGCAGTAACACTAAGGTCCGAATATTCTACAGACAACTTCAGGACGAACGGAGAACTAGCTCAGTCGGAGTGTGGTCGAAGCAATCGGTTGCGGCATTTTTGATGGAAACATCACGGAATGACTTTGGGGAAGTCAGATCCCCTGTCAGTCAGAGCAAAATTTGAATTCATCTTCTCTACAGGCGATCTTCTTGTATCCATTTTACTGATGGTTAGTAATTACGCCATTACGATGCGTGTTTCTTTGCGGTGCGAACGTTTCAACTTGCGCTGTGCAGACAAGCAAGACTAATACGTTAAACTGGAAAGAGCTGTAATGTCCTTTGGAACTTATGGTAGACATTATTTGATTTCAGCTCGATTTGAGTTTATTATGTAATAGCATTTCAGTGAGGAGCGATACTGCAATAAAGGATACAACCGAGTCGCTGCAAGGGCTTTGTCCTGTGAGAGCACACATGCTCCACACATCTGCAAGCAATAACGTCGCTGCCGGAGCGACAACAGGCGGTACATCATAACGAAGCGGTACAGAATATGCGGCATTCTGGACAGTTTGCTTATTTGTATGTCTCCTTACGGAATTTAAAATGCGCTCTAATGCTAACTGTAAACTTTCGTGAAGGCTGTTTCTAAAACTTGCTTTCCCCTCGTTCATGAGATTAATACACTGTTCTATCCTATTCAACGGTCTTTTGCTACGTTTATTTACTGCACATGCATACGTTTGATGTTGCCGTAAACATCAGTAGCGATTTCCTGAAAATGCATACATTTGCATTATCCACAAGTGATCTACTCTTCTGTTTTTGGAGCGGTAACAGTATGCAGCAAGAGCATGATAACATTACACTCATGCTCAATGAACTTTCTACACGCTAATGAAATGAAAGAAGGAAGATTTATAGTTTGATGTCCCGCCGCCTACGATTTCGATAGAGAGAGAGTACAGGAATGATTGAACAAGGATGAGGAAGGAAATTACTTTCAAAGGAGTCACACTGCATTCATCTTAGTGTACGTAGGTGAAGCCACGAAACAAGTAATAGCTGTATGGTCCTATGGGTACATGAACTCCAACCTTCCGGAATGCGATTCTAGTGCCTCAACTACGGTGTCACCAAGCTCGGTCAATAAACAAAGGGTCCACATCATATTTTTAAGAATATTGCCACACACGCGAATGTGGAGCAATCATCTATTACACTTTATTAGAGGTAGGTCTGCACCTGAGGTGGAAACAACGCTGCTGTGATGTGCAAACAAACAGAGTCGCTAACGGAATCAAAGAGCAGATGCCGTTAGTGCAAATGCAGTACGTTTTAAGTTTTCGTCTCCTGACGAGTTGTTGCCTTCGGTAGTTTTCGAAATAAATCCGTACCATTTACTTGGTGTCTTGTACAATGCATTCTGACAAGGAGCAGATAGATTTGATGGCTCATTACTGGGCAATTTTTAAGGCTTAATGTTAGAACGTAATGTCAGATAGGCAGCACATTCTCAAGTAATCTCACCGGGTAAATCAAGTTCGGGTCAAAGACCTGCAGCCACATAATAACTGCATTGAAGCATTAACTCCGGGGGATCCCGTTTGAGAATTGTATCAGCACGAGCTGAGGCACTTCAAAAACTCCGTCAGCTGTCGTGCTAGCGGGGAGCGCATATCAAATTAGGCGACTATTGTGCGTCAATTCGAGGGTGTGAGCGAGGAGAAAGGAACCGTATTAACAAAAGGCTACAACATCCTCGGGACGTGCTGGAGTGAGATAAGTGCTGCCGGCAGCGGGCGTATGGTAGCAGGGCATTCAGCTCAGATAATCTCGGCGATAAAAGCATGGTACACAGTCAAGTCACTGCATCGACAATCTTGTTAGCACTAAACTGAATTTTCTCAAAGAATGGGAGAGATAAGGGGTAGCCATGTAATTATTTGATGTCGGAGGTATGTTGTTTTGGTTGTTACTAGACGAGTCTACCTTAGCGAGCGTTTCCGATCAGCTGATCACAGACAACAGCGTGACTCACTCGCCAGTTATTTATAGATGTTTCACGTTCTTCAGTGTTTCCGGGATTAGCCTGCAGTTCTTAGAACAGGTATTTGTAACAAGCACATTCTTCCTCTGCACACAACGAAAGTATCCTATATCGAGCAGAAATGAAACAAAAACATCGATTGTGCAGGAATGTTGTGATGCTGCGTTGGAATAACTGCATTTCACCCAAATGATAACAAAATAGTTGCTGTGTAATTAATTTCACCGGCTTGCAACGTCCTTCCGCCGCAAACGTCAGTGTCAGGCAGGAATAAACAAAGGCTCTTACCGAAAAAGTCCTCCCAGCTGAGAGATCCATCCGAATCCCATTCGTCACTTGTTGCCATGGTTCCCGGAAAATGCACTGATGTCATAGTTCACAACTGTCAGTAAGGAAGGCTCGCGTCGCTACGCGAGCATTGTTGACAGAGTGCCCGCACTTCCGGAAAAATAAAACGCCGGTGCAGACAGGGTCCAGCGCGGTGGCCCATACAGAATGAACTTGAACCCTGCGTCCACGCCGGCCGCCGCAGCGGGCGCCCGCGAGCCGGTCCGCGCCCACGCAACGCTGCCTCGCACGCACTCACGCTGCTGGGCGTCCACCGCCCGACCGCACGCACCTTTCATTCATGGGGCACTGACAGCCTGCGCTCGCCGTCGCCGGCAGCGCGCGCACTCGTGCTGCCACCCGGCGGCAGTAGGCTGCACTGCGTGAGCGCGGCACTGCTGCCAACTTCATTGTAAGCAGCAATCTCAAAAACGGTTCAAGTTCTACATTACTTAGCTCGATGCTTCCACTTCACAGTTGACTCTCGAAGGTTGTCTAAATTGTCGCTGTTTTCTGTTACGAAATCGCTTTGCACTTGCGGTTTCGTGGTACCCCCAAGTTTTTAAAACGGGTAACCTGGCTCCTATTGTTGAAAGACAACATGACTGCATCCTAATTTTGTATTCGATTGCATTTAACTATAGCAAGCTGGGGATAGGAATAACAGACCGGCTAAAACCGACAGCCGTATTTTAGGGTCTTTTACTAATAACCAGGTAAAATATCGGTATATTAATTTGTTATAGTAGTGATGCTACGATTTCTTGTATTTACATAAAACTTTTTTAAAAAATTAGTAATTCGTAAAATTTCCAATGCCTTAAAATATTGGGTTATTATAGCAAATAGAAAAAACCATCAGTACTATTTTAATAATGACACTGACAGTTAGAAACAAGCAAAAAACAACTGCAATAAGAATCGGTACGGCATTGGTGAGACAATAATGTATCCGTTATCCTTTACTACCCAGAAGCAGTGATCCTTTCGTTTTTTTTTTTTTTTTTTTTTTTTTTTTTTTTTTTTTTTTTTTTTTTTTAGCAGAGTAAAAGGTATGCGCTGTGCCTGTCGTTTGTTGCCCAAAGATATTTACTGGTATCTTAGGCTGTAAGACACGTTGCTCACGAAAGATTGGCATCGTCTTTGAATGATATTGTTTTTGACGAAGGGAACCGACTAACAGATTAGCACATTATAGAATGAGTACTTATGATCGTGCGAGGTGCCGGGGCTAGCAGTGTATTTAAAACTAAATTCTTCTAGAATTTTCTTATGTAAATGATGCTCTAAGCCCCCCCCCCCCCCCCCCCCTTATTCTAACTCCGACTTATGCTGTTGCACATGGATTAAGAAGAAACGCGAACTGACTGTAATCGAACCTGCAAGTGGAGTTTGGCACCTGCAATAATGTAATTTGATAGAAATTAATTAAATAAAGGAAAGTTTCACTAACATAGTGAGAAATGAAAGGTTTGCTCTACCGATTAACAGAATGAAAGTTCTGTCCAAAATTACAATTTCATTTATTATGACTAAACTCAAAATAATAAACAAAATACATGAAACATTTACAGTACATCAAATTGGATACTCAAATAAATGCTGTGAAGGTGAAGTTGTCCCTAAACTAGATTGTGACATTTATGACGAAGTGGTATGTGGAGCCAATTCCTTGCAACTCAAATCTTAAGAGAAACACACAGCCAACCCAACATTAATTGCTGCTACAGTAGTGAGAACTCAGACAATGAACACCCAAGACAGAACAAAGTTAGAAAAGACGAACAGGCGCGCTCTGCTGAGCTCTGATTATCACCTAGCAAAATTCCCTAAGCTGCCGGTGCTGCGGACATACATTACCAAGCTGTCTTCTTAACTGCAAGAACACGATCTGGCGTACCGGAAGCGATGGCTGGTTGCTTCGACGTCTCGTGGTGGTGATGATAATGTCGCGAGTATAGCCCGAAACAAATTATCCTGATCTGGTTGTTCCAGACTAATGACTTCCTATCAATACAAGTGCGCCTCTGAGGGAGACGAAAAGGGTCGCCACACAATCACTGACGGTACAGTGATTGATTTTACAAGCGAAGTCACACAGTAGCTCTGACACAGTCAACTTTAGCCAAAACTGCTCAAGACAAACAACATAGGCCACTTGTACGCAGAACGCTCAATTGCCAACTGTACTCGGAAAGTTACGTTGAAGTCGAAACTTCAGCAACTTTGTCAAACAGTTACAATGAAATAAAAATATATTAGACAGCCAACGGAAGGCAGGCTGTCCAGAGCAGCGAGAGCTCAGTCTTGTAACCTACTCTGACCTAAAGGCGAGAGCCGACCCCCACAAGAGCACCTGTACCAACCGAACACAGAACATTCCCGCCCCCATGACAGTGGCTGTGGTTAAACGTTCCAATCAGCAACTCGAAAACCGGCGGAAAATTCCACTCTATTGCCAAAGCACTACCATTCCACCAATGGAGATTCTTGGCGCCAATTTCTGCGCCGATTTTGCTACGTCACGGAGCTATGCCCTGAGCCAGCCAATCACAGTTACGATTTTGCAGAAAACGTGGGAATTTTCCCGCCAATGCTGCCTGGCAACACAGGTCATTCCCACGCCTCGAGCCGGCCGGAGTGGCCGAGCGGTTCTAGGCGCTACAGTCTGGAACCGCGCTACCGCTATGGTCGCAGGTTCGAATCCTGCCTCGGGCATGGATGTGTGTGATGTCCTTAGGTTAGTTAGGTTTAAGTAGTTCTAAGTTCTACGGGACTGATGACCTCAGATGTTAAGTACCTTAGTGCTCAGAGCCATTTGAACCATTTTTGAACCCACGCCACGCTGGTAGCCCGCCAGAAAGTGTTTTCGCTAAGTTTCTGCGAAGTAACGGAATCTCTAGCCCAGCCGCTCCTTCAGGCCCCTGCGGGCGTGTCTCCACCACTTCAAGATCAGCAGAGCCCGCCTGTCACCGGACCACCCGGGTGACGAGAGACGCTGCGTGGGAAGTCTGCGTGTGAAGGAATAGCAACTAGTCACCGCACGCAATTAGAGAGGAAAATCGAATTTCTCAGAGTAAGATAGAAATATGAGAGGGGGCTTCTGCCACCTCTCAAATGGATTGAATAAAAATATTGCCTATCAGGTTAATTCATAACTGAAATTTCAAATACTGTCAAGTAATTGCTTCTGGTAAATATTCAATTTCAGCTACTATCTAAATTGTTCAGTTGAATTTTTTGTCATTAAAAAAACAGTTGTATTATAATTCCTCTTAAAAAGTAAATAATTATAGTTGACTAAAAACGGGTTTTTCATTTGAAGTGATAAAACAAAAAGAACACTACAAATTTTACACAAAAATATATTATTTGTCTACCATTTTTATGAAATAACAAAACAGAAATGTGCTTAAGGCAACAGCAACAAATAAAAATTTTAGCAATTCTTTCATTTTTTGTACCTGATCCGCTGTCGCCTTTATCTGTTTTTAGCCATGGAAACAGACAACATAACATGAAGAATAGTGCTCTCCAACCTTTGTTATCACTCCCTAGCACCCACTATTTCTAATGGCCAAATAATTGTATGACCCTCGATAATAGCATGATTTTTGAAAAATTAAAAGACAGAATTGGAATCAGTACTAGTTATTTTTCTTGTATTATTCAACCCATCATTACTTTTCGAGAAAAGAAGCTGACAGTATACAAACGATCTTTAATTTATCTACTTTATTTCATATTTTGATTCTAGGTACCTTGAAAAGTATAATGCAAAACTCTGACGGAGTCTTAGAATTTTTCAATCATTGTTCCATGTTTATCTGTAGTACTACAAATAATCGCATAAAAATCTGAAAATCGGTAATTTCAGAAATTGTACCTTTTGAGTGGTTTTAACTGCCAGGTTAAGCTGACGATGAAAAAAAAAATAAAATACGATATAACCGAAAAACAGTTCTTTCAGGGATAACTGTCACCCCTACAGCAATCTCCCGATTATCAGAGACCTCATTATCCGGTCTGCGGATTGTCCGTGCGATTTTTAACTGATTAAAACACACAGCTTGAAGTATTATGTGGTAGGACTCAATTTTCGGTTAGAATACATTACAGTACATGTGATATTTATGATACTAATACTCATCTGCGCGACGTATTTGAACGAAGTTCTGGTTTTAAAACAGAGGTCGAAAAGATCTGTGAGTGGTTAAATAGTGATGCGTACGAACTGGGTTCGGAGCAGCTAAGAGACACGGATTTAGTGAACAAACTGTGTTTGCTAAACGAAGAGAGTGAAGACGAGGCGATCGAGAAATCCCTTATCGCTCCCTTATCGCACACAGTGAGGCCCTGAAAGACATTGGTCCTTTATTATAGTAAGCAGGATATAACTCTTTCGATTATATCGATGTTTTACTCTCTGTAAAATGAGAGCCGTCGTCAGGAAAGAAGTAGATGAAAGACAGAAATAGAAAAAAAAGACGATTATTTCCTGAAATTACACTGAAAGCAAGTGGTGCGAAATATAGAGTCTTTTAAACGCATTTTTGTAAAGAAGTTGACAGTTCCGAGGGCTTTCAAGCACAACATGACTAGATTTTGCTATCCGTCTCGGTATATCGGGACCGTCACCGTTATGGACTTCTTGTCCCAAAATCCCGACAAGACCCGATTTTGCAAGTACAGTTACGGCTTGGCTCAAGTACTGAAGTAACGCCATCCGTTAGCACAACATGTAAAGGCAGTATCAGTTTTATTTATGTCAACAAGCTTATGTAGCCAACATTGTCTCACCGAAGGCGTTGCAAGTCACGTATGCTTTATCGAGGACGCAAGCATCTTCTAGATCTAGCGCCAACAGTCGCGGAAACACCAGACTTCTACTACGCTTCTAGTACGCTGCTGGAACTATCTAAGCAGCGCCACGCGGTAAAATCGGGCAGTTCCCATTTGAGCAGCGATGTGATAAGACGATTCTTTCTAAACGTAATACAAACAACGAGTGCTAGTTAGCAATGTTTGAAGTGTTTACTGCGGGTATATAGGGCGTGAAGTGTACAGTGACATATACTTCAATGACTAACGTGTTATTGTCGACTGTTTACAGTCTAATAAGCTTGTTATAGCTTAGAAAAATGCTCAAGACGGAAAGAGAAAATGTCATTTTTGGATGATTATTCAGAAGAGTGGTCTTTTGTCGAGGAATGACTTATGGATCAGGAAGCATTGAGTGGGATTTGTAGCTGTTTCATCTCAGTAACTCACGGAGGTAAGGCAGATGTGAGGCGTAACATTTCTACGAAGGATCATACAAACAGATTTGCGGCAGCATCGACATCAATGATTAAAGAAGATACCCTGGAAGAACTGTTCGTTGCTGCTGCAGACTAACAACAGCTTTTAGAGTTGTCAAGCATCATCAGTCCTTCAGTTCTCTTGAGCGTACTGTAAAACTGTTGTCACAATGTATCCTGACTCCAAAGCCGCCGCAAAGCAGTTTACAGCCAGGACCAAAGCTACAGAGATGTCAAAAGTATTCTTCCACCACACTCCCAGTCCGAATGCGTAAAACAATTGCAAGAAGTTTCATTTTACGGCCTAGTCACCGACGCATCAAACCACAAGGCTGAAAAGATGTTTCCTTTAGTTGTTCAATACTTTGCTGAAATTGACAGGAGTTGTTAAGGTTTGATTCGCTGAATAACGAAACGTCGGAGAAATTGGAAAATTTTGTCTAGACACTTTAAGACAACTGCAAATTCCATTAGATAAATTAATTGCTTTTTGTGGAGACGATACCAATGCCAACTTCGGAGGGCTTCACCGACGCAGCGAGCGGAATGCGTTTCACCAAATTAGAGAAGAACTAGGAAAAGATGTAGAAGGTATCGGATGCGCTGCTCACATTCTCCACAATACTATATCAAGCGCTGCTGGAATCTTAACTGTCGACATCGTAATAATCGTAATGAAAATATTTAATTATTTTTCAATATACACGGGAACGACAGAGAAGCTGAAAGGGTTCTGCTAATATGTTGACGTAAATCATAAGATTCTTCTGTCTCATTTAAAAACAAGATGGCTATTGTTGATGCCGCAGTTGTGAGAATTCTTAAGCTTTGGATTCCATTAAAATAATTTTTTTTTGACGCCGAAGACAGACCATCTAAGACTATCTGAATAACTTCATATTTTTTCCATAAATCGATTAGTGAAATTTACTTCATGTTTCTGCAGTTAAATTTAATATATACAGGGTGGTCCATTGATCGTGACCGGGCCAAATATCTCACGAAATAAGCATCAAACGAAACTCGTCTAGCTTGAAGGGGGAAACCAGATGGCGCTATGGTTGGCCCGCTAGATGGCGCTGCTATAGGTCAAACGGATATCAACTGCGTTTTTTAAAGTAGGAACCCTCATTTTTATTACATATTCGTGTAGTACGTAAAGAAATATGAATGTTTTAGTAGGACCACTTTTTCGCTTTGTGATAGATGGCACTGTAATAGTCACAAACGCCAGTGCGGATGGTATTTGCTTCGTGATGCATTACCCGTGTTAAAATGGACCGTCTGGAATCCATCCTTACCCGACGCATCCACCAGCATCTCCGCCAGCATCGCCTCCTTCCCGTTACCCAGTGTGGCTTTCGGCCGTCCTTCTGTACCGATGACCTTTTCCTTCACCTCACTCATTTCCTCTCCAAACAGCTTCCTCTCCCTCGACCTCGAACGCGCCTATGACCGTGTGTGGCATTCCGGTCTCCTCTTCAAGCTCCAAACCTTCGCCCTTCCTATTAACTACGTCCATCTGATCGGGTCCTTTCTTTTCCAACGTCCTTCCTATATCACCATCCATAACACGGATTCCTACACCTTTTTCCCCTCCGATGGTGTGCCCCAAGGTTCCGTCCTCTCCCGTCTTCTGTACCTTTTGTATACGGTGGACATGCCGCCGCCATCACCCCCCATCCACTTTCTCCAGTACGCCGATGACACCACCTTCCTTGCCCTCGCCCCCACCCTGCAGCGCTCCCAACACCTTCTCCAATCCCATCTTTACCGGTTCACCACATGGTGCAACCAGTGGTTGCTCAGGGTCAATCCTTCCAAAACCCAGGTGATCATTGTAGGCAAACGCACCCCTTTCTTCCGCCTCCACGACTTCTATGTCACCATCTACGGCCGTCCTATCGCCCTCACCCCCACCCTTACCTTGGCGTCACCCTTGACCGTTACCCCTCCTGGACCCCCCCATCTCCGGACAATCCAAGCCAAGGCATGCTCCTGACTCCGTCTCCTCAAGCTCCTTTCTGGCCGTACATGGGGTCTGGACCCCTCCACCAGCCTCCACACCCATAAATCCCACATCCACCCTATCCTCTGCTATGCCCACCCTGCCTGGATCTCTGCCCCTCCTAACTTTTACAAATCCCTTCCAAACCTCGAATGCCATGCTCTTCGCCTCGCCTATCGCATCTGTCTCCCCTCCCCATGCAAGTCCTGTACGACCTTATTCCATTCCCCCACCTCCTCCTTTTCCTCAAACGGATTCGGATCCTCTACACCTCCCGTAAACTAGATCCTCCTCACCCGCTTGCCTCTCACATCCTCTCCCACCCCCGTCCACTGCCGCACCTGTATTTCCACGTCCCACCCGCTCTCCATCTCTCCACTCTCCATACCCTCTCCCAAGGTGGCTTCCACCAGCTCCCCCTCCCTGATGATGCCCTCCTCCCCTCCATCTACCCCTCCTATCAACTTTGATCCTCGCCTCCCACTTCCTGTGTTTTTTCCTCAGGGCACCCTCTCTCCCTTCTCTCCCCCCTCCCTCCCTCCTCCCTCCATCCTCCCTTCCTACCCCTCCACCCCGGGCTCCCTACCCCCCATACCTTCATTCCTCCCCCCATCTCCCCTCCCATTGGCATCTCTGCTCTCCCGTCTCCCTCCCCCACCACCTTCTCCCCCTCTTGGCAGGCCCCTGGACTTGCACACGTTAAGTGGACATTCGCGCGCCAGAGACCATCGCCATCAGTTTAGTGTATGTGCCGTGGTGTTTGTGATTCAGTGTTTTTCGCCCCCACGCTTCTTCGTTCGCATGTGTCGTCTAAATCATCAGTGTTTGTGCACAGTGCCGACAGTTTTCTTGTTTTTCGTCGAGTGTGAACGGCTTCATGTTTTTTAATTATTGTGTTATTGTATCTACTGTTTTTAACCACCATTTTGGTACTTTTCTGTCTTCATTTGTTTTCTCTTTTTTTTCTGCTTGTGGCTGAAGAGCAGAGAAAAATGTTTCCAGTGCCATCCCACCTTGTATGTAGTGCAAAATGACAATAAAGGAAAAAAAAATGGACCGTTTACCAATTGCGGAAAAGGACGATATCGTGTTGATGTATGGCTATTTGTGCAGACAAATTGTGCAAGAATGTGGAATCTCAAAAACGTCGGTGTTGAGAATGCTACATCAACATCGATTGCACCCGTACCATATTTATATGCACCAGGAATTGCATGGCGACGACTTTAAACGTCGTGTACAGTTCTGCTACTGGTCACAAGAGAAATTACGGGACGATGACAGATTTTCTGCACACGTTCTATTTAGCGACGAACCGTCATTCACCAACAGCGGTAACCTAGACCGGCATAATATGCACTACTGGGCAACAGAAAATCCACGGTGGCTGCGACAAGTGGAACATCAGCGACCTTAGCGGATTAATGTACGGTACGGCATTATGGAAGGATGGATAATTGGCCCCCATTTTATCGACGGCAATCTGAATGGTGCAATGTATGCTGATTTCCCCCGTAATGTTCTACCGATGTTACTACAAGATGTTACGCTGCATGACAGAATGGCGATGTACTTCCAACATGATGGATGTCCAGCACGTAGCTCGCGTGCGGTTGTAGCGGTATTGAATAGCATATTTCATGACAGGTGGATTGGTCGTCGAAGCACCATACCATGGCCCGCACGTTCACCGGATTTGACGTCCCCGGATTTCCTTCTGTGGGGAAAGTTGAAGGATATTTGGTATCGAGATGCACCGACAACGCCTGTCAATATGCGTCAGCGCATTGTCAATGCATGTACGAACGTTACGGAAGGCGAACTACTCGCTGTTGAGAGGAATGTCGTTACACGTATTGCCAAATGCATTGAGGTTGACGGACATCTTTTTGAGCATTTATTGCATTAATGTGGTATTTACAGGTAATCACCCTGTAATGGCATGCGTTCTCAGAAATGATAAGTTCGCAAAGGTACACGTATCACATTAGAACAACCGAAATAAAATGTTCAAACGTACCAACGTTCTGTATTTTAATTTAAAAAACCTATCTGTTACCAACTGTTCGTCTAAAATTGTGAGCCATTTGTTTGTGACTATTACAGCACCATCTATCACAAAGCGAAAAAAGTGGTCCAACTAAAACATTCATATTTCTTTACGTACTACCCGAATATGTAATAAAAATGGGGGTTCCTATTTAAAAAAAAAACCGCAGTTGATATCCGTTTGACCTATGGCAGCGCCATCTAGAGGGCAACCATAGCGTCATCTAATTTCCACCTTCAAGCTAGACGAGTTTCGTTTGATGTTTATTTCGTGAGATATTTGGCCCGGTCACGATCAACGGACCACCTGTATATGAAGAATAAAGTCTCGATGACTGTTATAAGAAATATATTAATCGATACTCAAAGATGTCTGAATGAAAGGAAGACTGCCAATTTTATTGGCCTGCAAACGAAGATGAGAATTTGAACAAATTAAAGAAAGAGAACCCCAACCAAGAAATAATTAATTTGATTGCCAAGTATGAGGAATAGACAATGGCTCTCTGCGCTATAGCATTTGATTACTTAGAGCAATGGGTTATTTCTCCTAATAAATGTCAAGTATTTGATTGGATGACGCTACCTGAAACCCCAGATTGAGTGATGATTAAAAACACTATTATATATCTGACTAAAAATGAAATATATGTATCTGAAGAGCTTTTTAGAAACTAAGAGTGACTCGGAAGAATGGAAGTCTAAACACTCCGTGGAAGAAATGCTGAATGCAAAAGCCAACTGTTAAAATTATGCGAGTATTTGTTTTCTATCCCCGCACACAACGCTACTGTGGAAAGACTATTTTCGCTGATACGATATTGCAGTTCCTGTGTTATTGTGATCATGGTGCAAAGTTCCTTTCGTTATGCGTGCATGTCCAAAGGAACATACACCGCGGTGACCACAGCCGTTACGAAACACATCAAATGAATTGGCCATTGCGAATAAGGGTTACCTTCAGCTGTAGGATGGAATGACGACAATGTAAATTTGTGCCCGACCAGGACTCGAATCCGGATTCCCCGCTTATAGCGAGCGGTTGCCTTACCATTTGGCTATCCGTACACGACTCACGGGCACACCCAAAGTTCCATAACTCGTTAACCACGTGTCTGCGACCTGTACTCGTACATCCATTATGTATGCTCCCGTACAGGTCAGAGTTGTACTTGAAAGTCGCTTGCCCGGTATCGGCAGATAAATACTATATTGAAGTTTCTGTGTTATTCTGATTACGATGCAAAGCACTGTGGCGACCACAGCCGATACGAAACACAATTTTTGTTGTTGTCGTCATTCCATTCTACAGCTGAAGGTAGTCCTTATTTGGAACTGCGAATTCATTTGATGTGATTTTCGCTGATGTCCGCCTAGTGGACTGATGAAAGAAATCGACTGCTGCCAGGAACTGTGGAATCAATCTCGCGGTGCCAGTTTAACTACAAGCTGACTTGCATGGAGTTTTATAAACACGTAAAAAGAAAAAAAAGACCCGCTGAAAAAGATGATGTCTATTTGGTGTACCAGCTACTTCTGCTGCAAGAAGTTTCATGTATCTGCGTTATAAATAATTATTAATTATATTAAATAAATTTTTTGCTTCATTTCTACACCACCATCTCAGAGTGCCCCAACGAAGTTCAAGCTAGATATGGCAACCCTAAATGTGAAGCATTTGTTTTAAATACAGTAAACAGTATTTCCCGTTAAGAACATCTGTATTTTGGGTTATTTCTAGTTTTCGATTATCCGCGCAGTCTCGGATCCGCATTAACCTTGGTAATCGGGAGCTGTTTCCCGTTCAGCAGTGTGTCAATCCCCTTGTCCACGACAAGAATTTTCGCCGGACCGGAGTTTCTACCGTCCGGTAGAAAACGGGCGGCCTTGTCCACGGAGATGGTAGGCGCGCCGGAACTAGTGCAGTCCAGCTGTGTGCAAGGGAGTGGCAGGGTGAACAATATGGATGTTGGCACCCTCATTGCACTCTACTGCTTTTCTGTAAAGGAGCAGCATCGACATAGGAAGTATTGGGTGCATCCTGTGTTGCAAAACCGATTTAACTTTGGTGCCTTCGGTACGCTATACGAAAACCTACAACAGGACGTCACAAACCATGTAAACTTTTTCAGGACGTTTAAAACAATGTCTTATTAGTAACATGAAGACACCAGTATGCGGAACTGCATTTCTCCTTCTGAATTGCTTGCAGTGACGCTGAGGTGAGTGTGCAATTGAAATTTACTTGTTAGGAAATGTTTATTTTCTGTAGAGAAATTAACACCAAATTTAAAAAACGTTCTTTTTAGGCCAACTGGAAAATCAAAGAATAAAGTTGTATTAAGATCTTAATACGAAAAATCACTGTTCATTTTACAATTCCCTCCATAAATAGAAAGTTTCAGAAGTATGAGACAATGTGGAAGCAGAACTTGTATACAGTTCCAAACACGTGTCTTCATTAGGTGGAGCAGTTGTACCAGTTGGGACTTGAGAGTGTTCTGCAGGGGTGTACAGTGAATAGTTATAATATTGATTAGGCTGTGACGTATGGTACGATGATGAACCACTGAAAGTTCGGTATTCATGTGACGCATGACCCGAGGAAACGTGAGGAGAAAACTGGTGCACACTTCTGTTTTCTTGTTTTGACGAAATTCTTTTGATGAGTTTCATGGCTTCATATTGGAAATCTACGATATTTTCACTGTTAAATTTATCTACAGTTGGTGCAGTCCCCTTAGAAAAAAGACATACTTCTACTCTGACCCTCCTCAGTAGATGCATCAGTGATGGTCATCAATTTCCTGTACGGTTCATTTGTTCCTCTCTTGTGTTTCTGTGCGTTTTATTTACGTTATGAGAATGTTTTTCGTCTGCTTGTCGTCAGGGTTTTCGTTGTCACTATTATCAGGCATATTTCAAGAACTTGGTCTATCTGATATTTTTAACAGAAATTGTAGTTGCACGTAAAACATGTACTATATTTCGGCTTCTTGTTTGTTCAAGAACGGCTTTTATTCTCTTCCTTCAATTTTAGGTTACATTTCATCCAGTTATCTCTGATGTTGTCACATTTTTTCATTAAAATCTTTCCTAGATACTCAAAGGGAACTGCCTTATATGTTCGTAGGCGACGAAACATTTACGTTGAATAATAGTTTACTTCTTCCCCACGGTGGCCGAAAACCTGACCTCAATAAGAATATTTTTAACTATCGCTTAAGTAAAGCAAGATGATTTATAGTGTGTGCATTAGACACAGTGGATTTTTCGCCGATGTTTAAATGTCTCCACTGGTTTTTCGACTGCTATAGTGAAGCCTTGTGCTATTCTAAAACATTTCATTCATAAAGAAGAGGAACTTGTTACTACGTGTGCTGATATGACTATAGCTGTGCACTGTGAACTACTCGAACTGTTGCATTCACAAGCAGCACGTGGTGATGTATCAGCTATCAGTTTGAGAAACCAATCTGCTGATTACTTTGTTTCGAAAACTGGGAAAATTCCATGGCAGAATAAGTTCGCCTAATGCATTCATACGTTGTGTGAAACTGGCAATAATTATTGAAAGAATAAATGTATTGTGTATTAATAAAAATTAAACAAAATAAATCTGAGGTGACATTAAACTACAGACTTCTATAATTTATTTTCTTATCTCCGGGCGTTTGGAAATCCCCTTTAAGGTGTACACATACATCCTTCCACGCTTCCCAAGTCAGTCTCCTATCCTTATATTTTTCATTTGTCTTATCCATCAGGACTGGTTGTTCCTCCACCAGCGTAATCAAAATTTCTCAGTCAGTACTGAATTCAGCACTCGTCGTGAAAGAAAACCAACAGCTAGCACGTACAACGGCTCAGACGCGACTGGCGGCCGGCGAGTTGCGGGATCGTGGACACTGAAACATGTTATGCGGACCTTTAGGTGAAAACATAACGTTTCCTGAGATCGTAGTTGGAAATAAACTTGTTCTTATGCATTTCATGACTAATTTCACTCGAAACCATTAATTTTATAGCGCCTAAAACAGGCTATTTAGACGTTAACTTATTTTTTTTTGCCTATTTTAGTTCTGAAATTCTAAAATATACCTATTTCTTTAAAGTAACATAAAATTTTCGTATTTTCAAAGATTAGAATTGCTTACGAGAATCGGAGGAGGGAGGACTGAAGGCGATATTTGAAAAAAAAAGAAAAAAAATCGGTGACCCATAGAATCATGACCGGCTGCCTGTTCCCACAAAGAAAAATATTTGTAGGCCTTGAACTGACCTCAGACGAGAAAAAAAGACACACATACACAATGGTAGAGTTGAAACTGCCCAGCCATTGTATTAAAAACACCTCACCCCTCTCCTTCGTTAAAAACGGACTTCTGCTGTACGAATGCGAGGGCATTGTCGAATATTTGTTATCCACCCGCCAAACTAAACTAGTACTAGTCTACCAACGGACGCATAAAGTGTAACATGTTCATTGTTCAAAATCTATCCTGGTTTCAGTGCGCGACTACTTCAACAAAAGATAATCACGAAAATAGCTAGCGGTAGTTCAGAGATAGTCGTATAAGACTGTGGCTGCCAGTATTACCGCACTATACGACAGATAGAAAAATTAAATTCTGCGAAACACGCAACAAAGAGGTTGGTTGTTATGTTTTTATGCTTCTTAGTTTTTCCTGCTGTTTCTGAATTGTGAATTTATTCTCACATCTTTCGACACCAAAACATTTGTGAAGCAGATTATTTTGTAAATTTTTTTGAAATTGTACTAAGAGACACTGGGATTCAGTTGTTCACTTATATAGGACATAGTATAAACGTGTTTAAAATGACGCACCATGTTTTCTTTTTAAGTTTTGAGTTGTAACAAAAAACTATTCAAGGACAGGACAGCTGAAAACTAAAATTGCTAAACTATATTGTATACTCTTTTATTTTATTTTCCTAAAAATTAAGCATTGGTGTCCCTTAACAAAGCCAAAAACTTTTTATACGCACTGCCATATAGCATCTTATTTTTTTCTTGTAGTAGGTTCCGTGTGATAAAAGGTCCCAAATAACTCGCATGCAGATGAAACGTTACACGAGGCAAAATTGAAGCAAACGCTTTTGACAAAGACGTCTAATGAATCCACCAAAAAGAACCAATTCTGCAGTGGTCTGTGTAACGCTTTTGTGAGAGTAGAGGGAGTAAACATTTCTTTTAAAAAAACTAAAAAAATCCTATTTTCAAAGGTTTTCTTGAGAAGTACTGCTATCAGTCTGTTCCTGCAGAGTCAACGTTGCGTAGAAATTATGTAGATTCATCTTAGATTGACGCACAGCACAGAATACGAGAAGAATTGGAGAACTATGCATATGGATTTCTGTTGATGAAGCTACTAACAGTCTCGACCGGTACGTTATAAACATGATTGTTGCCAAGTTGGTTCCAGATGCGCCGTCCACGGCTTATTTGATTTGTTCAAAACAATTCCGGAAAGTTAACCAGCAAACAATTGCACACTTTGGCAACAATGGGCGGCTGAAGGTTCTACATTCAACTAGCGTGGATGAAAACAAGATGCTTCTGACCCTCACACACGTTCCTGCATATATAGTTGCAGCGTTTGAATTACTTCAAGTGCGCTACCCTTTGATTCAGCATGTACCTTGTGTAGCACATGGTATCAGTGGTATAGCAGAGCAAGTAACTAAATTAATCTGCATGGCAAAGAACATTTTTATTAAAACACCATTAAGGGTACAGGCATTCAGAGAATAACTTTCAGATATCCCCTAGCCACTTGAATCCATTGTTACTCTCTGAGGCACGTGGTTATTAGCAGTGGAACACTACAGTAAACATCTCCCAGCAGCCCAGAAGATAAGCAAAAATCTACCGGAGAATGCCACCTCTGCAACTTCAGAGAAACAACTACTCAAAGATCCACCAGTCCAACGGGACTTCGGATATATTAGAGCCAACTACACATTATTTCCGACTTGAGAGACTCAGGCAGCATTTATTTACTGTAGGAAGCTAAAAAGTTAATAAAGCGCCAGTTGAAGTGGGAGAAAAAGTACGGGCAAAATTGCAAAAGGCTTTGCAGAACACCTGCCTGAAGGACTTGTGCATAGCAGCATATGTGCCTAGCGAAAAATCCAACTCTCCTGTTTGCAGCACTTCTGTCCAACGCGTGTCGAAAGTGAAGTACACCGCTGTCATATGCGTTGACGCAGAACGATCTTTTTCAGCATATGAACTAATGCTGACAAGTGTTATTGTTTTTCTCTCGAAAACCTAGGAAAGCGTGTACTGTGAAACGAACTATGGGCTGAATGTTTGAAACCACTGGTTTATCCGGCGTTTAAGAAATTACATATTACACGTGTTTCATCTTACGGCTGTAAGAAATTTATCCTGTATTTTTATCTTGGAAAAACTAAACAATTTTGGATGAGTTTGAACATTAAAGTAATATAACGTTTGCTGTGTTGTGCAACTGTACATATTTTCATTTGCCTTGTTTTTAATAAATAATAATATGCTCATACGTCGATCAGCGTGCATTTTATATTATCTTTAGTTTTTCTGCTTAATACTTTTTAGGGTCTGTTTCAAGTTTCATGTATCCTAAGTAGGGTAGTGAAAATACCTATTTTAGGCGCCTAAAATGGACTTTTTACGACCTAATAATTGGCAGTGTAGTTAAAACGTGTACAACTGAGATCCCAGCACACCGCCCGACTGCCGGCTCAGCAGAGGGAAGGCAGAGTTGCGTCCGACAGCCCGGCCGGTCGTTTTGCAGGGACGTCCCGTGGACAAACTCTCGTAAGACACAGCGTGTCACTACAACCCCGGCGTCTCTGCCGGATCGGCAGGCGACGAAAATTCTTGTGGACAAGGAACCTAAAGCCTGGTACGCACCGAAGCGAATACGAGTGAACGAGCAATCTCTCTAGTAGGTTAGCGTGAGCAAACAGCATTCGGTTGTGCAGCTGCTCGCTCGTTGTCTGCTGGTTGTCGGTCTCCAGTATACCATCAAAGAAAGTTCGCGTACTCTCCGCTTTGGCGCTAGCGTCACGCAGACCGTTCTTCAGTGTTTTGCGACCCATCTAGAGGGTGCTTCCGTAGAAGCGTGCAAAAATGAAGCAGGACAAAGAGAATGCTCCACTGAAATGGTTGAGGTAGGGGACTTGGGGACGGAGAAGCCAGCTCAAGAAAATATAAAAGTAAACTTGACTATCGCTTTGTCGAGCATTAGTTTTCCAGCTTATTTGCAACTAACACGCGTACAAGTTTACATGTGCTATGCTCTTTATTTACATGTACATTCATCATTTCCTGCAAGGAAACGAGGACGACGAGCCTTATAACTAATAATTCATGATGCACATTTTGTTTACTTTTATTGTCCATCAGGTGGCTCTGTTGTATCGTATTTACATTGGCCCATGACAGAATGCTCTATGAATCAAAGACAAACCGATTCATTCCTCAGTGCTATTCAGAGACGTACAGTATAAAACGATGGAGCACTACTGGTACAGTTTTGCAGAACTCACTGACATTCACCTTGTGTGTGGGGGAGCACGTTGCAATGTCCTCGCTGCTGAAAGGCTGTACAGAGAAAGATTTCGTTTCTACATGATGGTGCACTGCCTCACTTCAGTGTGGATGTCCGCAACCATCTTAATGCTGCCGGCCGGAGTGGCCGTGCGGTTCTAGGCGCTACAGTCTGGAGCCGAGCGACCGCTACGGTCGCAGGTTCGAATCCTGCCTCGGGCATGGATGTGTGTGATGTCCTTAGGTTCGTTAGGTTTAATTAGTTCTAAGTTCTAGGTGACTGATGACCTCAGAAGTTAAGTCGCATAGTGCTCAGAGCCATTTGAACCATCTTAATGCTGTATTTCTTGGTCAGTGGATAGGAAGGGCAGGCCGCGGTGGCCGAGCGGTTGTAGCCGAGCGGTTCTAGGCCCTTCAGTCCGGAACCGCGCGACTGCTACGGTCGCAGGTTCGAATCCTGCGTAGGGCACGGATGTTTGTGATGTCCTTAGGTTAGTTAGGTTTAAGTGGTTCTAAGTTCTACGGGACTGATGACCTCAGAAGTTAAGTCCCATAGTGCTCAGAGCCATTTGAACCATTTTTGATAGGATGGGGGGTCCTGCTCAATGGCTTGAGAGGTCACCTGACCTGAATCCCCTTGATTATTTTCTTTGGGGATATATAAAGTCACTTGTGTATGAGACCCCAGTAGATACGGAGATGAAATTAGTTGCCAAAATTGTAGCTGCCTGTGATGTGGTTCGAAACCAACCAAGGATATTTCTCAGGTTACATCAGAATCTTATTCGCCGGTGTCATGCTGGCATTGTGGTTGATGGCCATCAGTTTCAGCGCATTGTGTAAGATACAGTACAATTGGTGCGATTGTTGTGTCAATAATGGTATTTGCAGTTAACTGTAACTACTGTAAATAAAAAAATACACAGCAATGTGATTTTATGCCTGTTATCTTCTTAAGATGGCTTCACCGACCCCTGGTTCGCTACCTCAAATTGTTCAGTGGAGCATCCTCTATGTCCTGTTAAATTTTTGCACGCACTTACGGAAACACTCTATATTTTTGGTTTTCAAGGTTGGATTTTTCAGAATGTATTGTTGCAAACAGAAGACTAAACGTAATATGCGTAGTTATAGAGGCCAAGAGATTCACAACATAAAATACAGAAAAAAGAAGTATGGTTGCCGGAAGCACTCAAAGAGTCCAAGTGTGTATGTGAGAAAGTCGATAAGTGCATTACATTCTTCCATTAGGCGCAAACAGAGATGCATAGGCATTTGTATTTAATTTTATTAAAAACGAACAGCACAATAAATTTCCTTGAAAGTAAGCAAATACGAATATGTATTTATTACACAAAACTTGCGTTCTACGGATGAGTGCGTGGAATGTCATATCCCTTAATCGGGAAGGTGGGTTAGAAAATTTAAAAAGGGAAATGATTAGGTTACTGTTAGATATAGTGGGAATTAGTCAAGTTCTGTGGCAGGAGGGAGAGGATTTCTAGTCAGGTGAATAATGGGTTAACAATACAAAATTAAATCAGGGTAATGCAGGAGTAGGTTTAATAATGAGTAAAAAAATAGGAATGCGGGTACGATACTATGAACATCATAGTGAACGCATTATTGTAGCCAAGACAGAGACGAAGCTCACACCCACACCACAGTAGAACAAGTTTACATGTCAGCAACCTCCGCAGATCAGAAAAAGATTGAGGAAATGTGTGATGAGATAAAAGAAATTATTCAGATAGTTAAGGTAGCCGAAAATTTCATAGTCATGGGGGCATGAAATTCGATAGTAGGAAAAGAAAGCGAAGGAAACATAGTAGATTAACGTGGAGTGAGGGACAGGAATGAAAGAGCAAGCCACCCGGTAGAATTTTGCACCGAGCATAGCTTAATCATAGTTAACACTTTGTTTAAGAATCATGAAAGAAGGTTGTATATGTAGAAGAAACCTGGAGACACCGGAAGGTTTCAGATTGATTATATAATGGTTATACAGAGATTTAAAACTAGATTTTAAATTGTAAGACATTTCCAGGGGCAGATGTGGACGCTGACAAAATTTATCGGTTATGAACTATAGATTAAAACTGAAGAAAGTGCAAGAACGCAGGACTTTAAGGAGATAGGATCTGGATAAAATGAAAGAATCAGAGGTTGTAGAGGGTTTCAGAGGGAGCATTAGGGAACGATTGACAAGAACAGAGGAATGGAATACAGTAGAAAAAGAATGGGTAGCTGTGAGAGATGAAATAGTGAAGGCAACAGAGGATCAAGTAGGTAAAAAGACGAGGGCGAGTAGAAATCCTTGGGTAACACAAGAGATATTGAATTTACTTAATGAAAGTGGAAACTTATACAAATGTAACTAAGCGAAGCAGGTGAAAGGGAATACAAACGTCTAAAATATGAGATCGGGAGAAAGTGTAAAATGGCTAAGCAGGAAGGGCTAGAGGACAAATGTAAGAATGCAGAAGCGTATATCGCTAGGGGTAAGATAGATACAACGTACAGGAGAATTAAAAAGACCTTTGGAGAAAAGAGAACCACCTGTGTTAATATCAAGATCTCGGTTGGAAAACCAGTCTTAAGCAAATAAGGGAAAGCAGAAATGTGGAAGGAGTATATAGAGGGTCTATGCAAGGGAGATGTATTTGAAGGCAATATTATGGAAATGGAAGAGGATATAGAAGAAGATGAGAAGGGGATGTGATACTGTGTGAAGAATTTGGCAAAGCACTGAGAGACTTAAGTGGAAACAAGGCGTCGGAAGTAGACAGCATTCCGTTAGAGCTACTGATAGCCTAGGGGGAGACAGCCATGACAAAACTCTTCCATCTGGTGAGGAAGATGTATGAGACAGGCGAATTACCCTCAGACTTCAAGAAATTTATATAATGATCCCAATTTCAAAGAAAACAGGTGCTGACAGATGTGAAAATTACGTAACTATCAATTTAATAAGTCAAGGCTCCAAAATACTAACACGAATTTTGTTCGGAAGAATGGAAATACTGGCAGAAGCCGACCTCAAGGAAGATCAATCTGGATTTCGGAGAAATGTAGGAACGCAGTTGAACGGAATGGACAGTATCTTGAAAGGGGGATATAAGATGAACATCAACAAAAGCAAAACGAGGATAATGGAATGTTGCCGAATTAAGTCAAATGATGCTGAGGGAACTACATTACGAAATGAGACCCTTAAAGCAGTAAATGAGTTTTACTGTCTTGGAAGCAAAGTAACTGACGATGATCGAAGTAGGGAGGACATAAAATGTAGACTGGCAATGGAAAGAAAAGCATTTCTGAAGAAGAGAACTTTGTTAACATCGAGCATAGATTTAAGTGTCACGAAGTCCTTCCTGAAAGTATTTTTGTGGAGTGTAGCCGTATATGAAAATGAAACATGGATGATAAACAGTATAGACAAGAAGAGAATAGAAGTTTTTGAAATGAGATACTACAGAAAAATGCTGAAGATTAGATGGGTAGATCATGCAACTAATGAAGAGGTACTGAATAGAGTTGGGAGAAGAGAAATTTGTGGTTCAACCTGACTAAAAGAAGGGACACTTTCTGAGGCATTAAGGGATCACCAATTTAGTACTGGAGGGAAGCGTAGGGAGGTAAAAATCGTAGATGGAGACCAAGAGGCGAATACAGTAAGCAGATTCAGAGGGATGTAGGTTGCAGTAGTTACTCGGAGATGAAGAAGCTTGCACAGGATAGAGCAGCATGGAGAGCTGCACAAAAGCAGTCTTCGGACTGAAGACCAGAACAACGACACTGTACTAACTGTATCTGTATCATTAATATTTTTGTAAGTCGCACTTGATCTCTGGTTACTTTATTCAGTTGTCACCTGATCGCGGTCTTAAGGATCTAAAGTCGGTATGTGATCAAATAAATAATATTTTGCAGAATATCTGAAAGGTGTTGATTAAAAATAAAAATATTTGAAATACTTATTGTTATCGTGGTTACGCTCAAGGTAGTTGTAATTACATAGTAGACTTCATTATCTTTTCAGGTAATATCGAATAAATAACAAACGTGAGCCGAAGATACCGAGACAAAAGCCGACAGGCAACACATGAATAAATGCCCACGAAAGCCTATTCAGTTTTGTCCGAATAATAATTATGAATCCTTTTTCCCTCGAATACGCACGCTGTCTCCCCTACAACTAACCATATAGGAGAATTTATTATATAGCCATAGTGACAAGTCGTATGTATATTTAACATTACGTTAATAGTACTCTTTTTCCAGTATCTTAATTACAAGTAAATTAATAACATCTTTGAGTGCTTTGCATGTGTTACTACAGACATCACATGCGGTATTGCATTCTGGAATGCGATTCAACTGCTAACGTAACTGTCTTCAATTGCTAAGAACGGGAGTGTAAATGTTAACATTTTGTCATGTTATGTTGCTCGTCGGTAATTACTGGTGTTATTTTAAATGTACCCTCAGTTGCAATGAGAATCAGCAAAAGGAGTCAGCTGACATACGCGCAACGGTTTAGAATAACACTGAGGAAGGCTGGAGCTGCAGTTCAGTGGTAAGTGCACTCACTGCCTTCGTGCGTTTCGAGTTCTTGTAGAAACGTGCCGATTAGTGGCGTGAAAAAGCAATAAAGCAGCTTTCACAGGTTACATTCTCTTCGGTTCCCTTCGGTGTAAACGCTTGTTACCCTACGTGAGCTGCAGGCAGAAGTTAATTTCTGAGTAGCTCATCTGCCATTGTATTTATGTATTTACGTCAAGGACGGAATAAAAGGAAAAGAGCGAGCGACTAACATCGCATGACGTAGAAAAAAGGAACGGACTATTTTTCGATCACCGTATTTAAAAGCAATTACTAAGCCATTACAGAGAGATTCTCATGGAGTTAAAGAACAGATAGCGCTTTTGGCTTGCATCAAATACAACACACACAAATCCACACACAATTACTTAGTGTATTTTTAGGAGGAAAGTGTTGAGTGCTGTCGACAAGGAATTTCAGATTGATTCTGATTTCTAGATTTTCCGAAGATTTTTGACGTCATACCTAACAAGCAGCTTCTAAAACTACGTGCTTATGGAATATCGTCTCAATTATGCAACTGGATTCGTTATTTCCTGACAGAAAGGTCACAGTTCGTAGTAACTGACAGAAAGTCATCGAGTAAATCTGGCAGTCCCCAAGGTAGTGGTATAGGACCTCAGTTGTTCCTTATCTATATGAACGATTTAGGAGTCAATCTGACCAGCCCCTTAGATTGTTTGCAGATGATGCTGTCGTTTATCGTCTAGTAAAATTAGCAGAAAACCAAAACCAATTGCAAAACGAATTACAATCTGTACGGTGCAAAAATTGGCGATTGACCCTGAATAATAAGACGTCATACACATCAGCGCTAAAAGGAACCCGTTAAACTTCGGCTACACGGTAAATCAACTACATTACATTATTAGTTGTTCCATAGTTCACCATACATTATGAATACGACATTTCGTAATTATGCGGAACATATCAGTTCAACATAAATTTTCATTCTACATTTTTTTACAGTTCCAACTTCATATGCGATGTTGTCATTCAGAAATTCTTTTAATTTGTTTTTAAATGCCGTAAATTCAACTAAATACCTGGGAACTACAATTATAAACAACTTTGATTGGAGATAACACATCGAAAACGTTGTGACGAGAACGAACCAAAAACTACGTTTCACTAGCAAACATCTGGAAGATGCAACAGATCTACTAAAGTGGCTGCCTACTCTACGCTTGTCCTCCGTGTTTTGGAGTACTGCTGCACGCTGTGATGTCCTTACCAGAGAGGATTAACAGAGTAGATCGAGAAGATTCAAAGAAAGGCAGCACGTTTTGTATTATAGAGAAATAGGGGAGAGAGTGTTGCAAGACGTCGCTTGCTTTATCATGTCCTAGTAATGCTAAATGTTATTATCTTTACATACAGAAAAGTATTATTTTCTTAACAATCTTCAAATAGTGAGCTACACCCTTAATTTTTATATATGAAATTAGTGAATTTGGTCACAGCACTTTTGTTACCTTAATCTGCGGTCGCTTTCAGAATTCAAATTAATCATCAAATTAATTAGTTTAGTACTATTGCATTCTGAATTGCTGGTGTATCAATGTATCACCACAATAAAATAAAAACAGTGAATGGCTTGGGGAGTACGAGTGAGAGCAGTGGCGTACTTAAGTTTGCAAAAATAACGACAAGTTTGTATTTATCCTTTTATAACTACAATCGAGCTGATAAATCTTACAAAAAAAAAATGACGAACATAAATGAGGAAAGGAATGGTGCTTGATTGGCAGAGCATTCATTGGGTGGAAACTAGACAGTTCTCCCCTGAATTAATCCCATTTAGCTACAATGCAATGAGACTTTATTTACATGAATCCATTGTGAGGCCAAATTTAGCTCAAATGGGGTCAACTACGACCAGACACACCGCAAACTATTGTTCACGGAGAACAGAGAGCTGCGAATATCATTTAACAACACTAAACCGGTGCAGGAATACTTTACCTTTTCTCCTTGATTCAGGCGGCAGCAGAAGACAGTATATTGTCGGCGGGCGGCGTGCGGCGGCAGCTGTAATGCTTTGATGCGTCCATGAAAACTTTCAAACTACGCGGACTCGCATTGTGATTATTAGAACGCAGGAAACTTCCCTATCAGAGAGCTGAAATCCCGGCAAATTTCAGTGTGAGGTGCACGCGTTCGCTGGTCTGGCCACTCAATTTGACTTACTGGAACAGCGGCTCGAGCTGAAATTGTCAAACGTCAGATGGCCGACTCAGGACGAATAAGTTCAACCTTGTGACACACGATATGTCCGAGATGATATTCAGTTACGGTACAGTCTGAAACTGCCACTGGCTCTTTGTCCACCACAAGTTGCATACCACAAGCTTCACCTACTAGGGAAAGACCTGAAGTTCTCCACCACAGGGGGACCAGAAGACGTAGAAAGCAAAGAATAACAATCAGTTTCCACTACGCCTCACATAGGATCCGAATTAGCACAAAAAACGCCTCCACATCGTTCAAATCAATCAAACTATCATCCACTCGTTGAATCTCCCCTTTTGACTGTTCTGCTCTCCTGGTAGCCAATCCAGACACAACACCGGGGTTCTCACGCTGGAGGAGCAAACCTCTGCTTTGCATATCCTGAGGGGAGCCAATCAGCGACTCAGAGTCCCTCTTGGCTGGAAAAAGAAGATTTTTGACTAAGGAGGCGTCGTTCTAACGCTAAGTATGGCCATGTTTGCGAAGAAAACGTCTATCTAAACAGGACCACAGCCCCTCATTTACGAACAGATGTAATCTTTCCAGGCTGACCATTTGCGATTTCTGAAAGAAGTTGTTAAGTTTCCCAGACAGTCGTGCCTGTGAAATATATGTTACTTGCACGTGCACCAGCCACTCTGATTGCATCGTCCCATCTTCTATTATAAGAATGCTTAAAGTTTTATGATCGTCCTGCCGGTTGCACAAATGCTCAGATTACAGCAGTCTCTCTAAAATGGATTCCTCCACCCACTTTCCACCAACTGGCTGTCTTGGCGACAGACTGTCGCCTGGTCCAGGTGAAATGTTTTGTGAGCTGGTGCATTCCTGATTTGACCCTAAGTGGGAAGAGTTGGTGCTAAGAAAAGGGTTATCCCTTTATTTAATATCATCAAAGGGGACCTATGACCTCAGCACTTTGCTCCCTTAGGAATTCATACATTTTGGAAGAGTGGAGTGCCATGTACTGAGGTCCCTATGCAAGTACAATTCACAGAGCGCTACTTCCCTGAATCATTTGCACGGCCACGTCACTGGACACAGCATTTATGGCCCAAAAACCATTTTTCTCCCTGTTCACCATTGCCTCCACTACAGCCCCTCGGGTACAAGTTTTCTACAGGTTACACATACACTTATAAGAACATTCTGCTCACAATATCCTCGTGTAAGAACGTCCTAACAAATGTAGTAGTCGGGAACATGGAGACCATGACCTAAAGTATGAATGCTTATCTGACTGCCAGAGTAGTTAATGTGAGAGACTGGCTTGCCACTTTTCACTACCTCCCCATTATCGAATAATTTCTGCATGGGTAGTATCACAGTTCAATAAAGAGGCTAGTATGACATGGAGCAGAGGACATAATGACACTTTAATTCGTTTTTGAGATTGACGGGAAGGACCATGACAGCTTTCCCCACCAAAAACAAGAAGAAAAAAAAAGAAAACCATATTCTGTCGTTTCTTCATTGAACAACGGGTCGTACACTCACTCACTGCTGTATGTCTGCAAAAGTCATGTGACTTGCTAGGTGTCGGAATTGTTCCTGTGGACTCTCAGGTCTTTGACATATGTCTCTGAACATAAATACAACGAAGAGTCAAACGGTCATGCAGATATTTAATTAACTCATTCACACCAAAGCTAAGGTCAGAGATGACTGGTTTCCCTAACCACAGTACAATATCGTCGAGCATTTAGCATTCTCTGCCTCAGAGATTTTGCTATCCCTGCCCAAGCGTTCCTGATGACTTAGTCTTCCATAGAAACAGTAACATGACAAATAATATCCAAGCATTCAGCAAAACTAGTTCTTTTAGTACAACACACGAAATGGTGTTAACACAAAACAAACAAAATGTAAATTACATGTTTAATATAAAGACAAAATAAATACATGAATCAATTTCAAAGGTGGTTTGAATGTTACTGTATTTGTTGTGTGTGATCTTTTGTCAATCTTACATTTTAAATGAGAGTGACCTTGTACCCATCACACATCTAAAATAGTGTTGTCCTTTAAAATATTATATTTGATCTAATACAATAAATACTGCAAGGTACACAAAAATAAGAAAAAAACACAGACATTTTTAAATCTCCTACTGCTCCCTTCTCAATGGTCTTTAGGGAGTCCAAAATTAACTTTAACATTAGGCAGACATGTAAACACAGCAACTGTTTGGATGTGGAAGGTGTATCGGGCGAGTTGATGCTAAGAAAAGGGTTACCCCTTTATTTAATATCATCAAAGGTGGCAGCGGTGTCAGACAGGACCTACAATAGGCAGGTATCTGAACTATTGACAGACCAGAGATGGGGCAGTAGACGACAAACAATTGCTCTTGTTGGAGACGGTCCTCCAACAGCAGTTGTCAGGGTCGTGACAAATGCCCAGAGACGTCAGTTCCTTGGTCTGGCACTCACCAGTCTCTCCTTTTTGGTCGGCAGTGGCGCTAATTAAGGTTGGGTCCCTCCACACTCTTGCTTCAGACTGTGGTGGTCCTAGGTGGTTGTGTGACGTCAGGGGCGAGCCTCCGTTATCTGCTGACTGCAGGCAAGGCACCCCTGTAGTTGCTTTCACTCTCTATTGGCACGAGTGAAAGGGACAGACAGGACTGCGTCCGCACCTCCGTCGCCCTTGAGATGCCCCAATGTGATCACGTCCACCAGCTGCCTATGCTGTCGCCATAGGGTGGGGGTACGGGTCGCCTGTAGGCAAGCAGTCGCCTGATATCAGAGGCGAGCCTCCATTACCTGCTGGCTGCAGGCAATAGACCCCTGTGGTGACGTCATGTCAGCTGGTCTTTCGCCCTGGGATGTCGCCCCTGCTGTGGCATCATTCTGGCAGCACCTAGGATCTCACTGCGACACCCGAGCCCTGCCTGCCGCAGTGTGATATGAGTACCTGTGCTGCACTGGGCCCTGTCGAGCGAAGATATTCTACTCTGTCGCCATCTGGAATGCCTTAGTCCTCTGCACAATCCTTAGCACATGTTTTAGAGCTGTGTTTTGACAATAAATGTTTACAAAAACTCATACATTAAACTTTTCAATATTATTAATGGAGAATAAAAGTGCCATCGCAACTCCATCTGTCTGCTCGTAATACTGGTCATTAAATAAAAAGTAAGTGGATGTCAACGCATGCCTAAAGAGAATTGGTTAAATCAGCACCAAACCTGGCTTCAATTAAGCATCTTGCTTCTCTGTTGAGTCCACAAGTAGGACGGTGTGAACATCATATCAGGAACTCAGCTGATTTTTTACGTCGTTTGGAGGGACTGAGGCTGAATGACTCTGATATTTTAGTGAGTTTCGATGTGGTCTCTCTCTTCACTCGTGTTCCTCTGTCTGATTCGTTGCGGTTAATTGAAGCCAGGTTTGGTGCTGATTTAACTAATCTCTTTAGGCATGTGTTGACATCCACTTACTTTTTATTTAATGACCAGTATTACGAGCAGACAGATGGAGTTGCGATGGGTAGTCCGTTGTCTCCTGTGATCGCAAATTTGTTTATGGAAGACTTCGAGGAACGTGCATTGGAGTTGGCGCCTTTAAAACCCGCCTGTTTCTTTAGATACGTTGACGATACCTTCGTTGTTTGGCCTGACGGTAGGGAGAATTTGAATGTCTTTCTAGAACATCTGAACTCGATGCACCCGAACATTCGTTTTACGATGGAGGTGGAAGAGGATGGTTGCCTTCCCTTTCTCGACATGTTGGTTAGGAGGAAGGATGATGGATCATTGGGACATGCAGTCTACAGGAAACGTACTCACACCGACTTGTACTTACAAGCTAATAGTTGTCACCATTCGGCTCAGCGTGAAGGGGTACTTCGTACCTTGGTACACAGGGCACATGTCGTTTCTGACGCTGAGACTTTGCCAGCTGAGCTGTCCCTTCTTGAAGTTACATTTCGTCAAAATGGTTATAGTAATAGACAGATTGAACGTGCGTTGCGCTATCGACCAACTGTACATCGGGTGATTGATGATAATTCTGAGTCAACACCTAAGTCTACTGCCTTTTTGCCTTACGTAGGAAACACGTCCAATAAGATCGGTCGTATTTTACGGAAATACGATGTGAAATGTGTTTTCCGACCTCCATCTAAAATTAGAGCACTTTTGAGTTCCGTTAAGGATGATCTTGGACTGCGTAAGGCGGGTGTATATTGTATTCCTTGTAGCTGCGGCATGGCATATATTGGTCAAACTATCAGGACCGTGGAGGACAGATGTACTGAGCATAAACGGCACACACGATTACAGCAGCCAAATAGATCTGCTATTGCCGAACATTGCTTGGATACTGGTCACCCCATGTTATATAATGTTATATAATAACACCGAGATATTGGCATGCACGTCCAGCTATTGGGACAGTGTCATTAGGGAGGCAGTTGAGATTAAATTAGCGAGCAACCTCGTTAACAGGGATGGAGGTTTCTGTTTAAAATCTGTCTGGAATCCGGCTCTCTCCCTTGTCAAAAAACAGAGGAACAGAGGCAATGCTGCCTCACCTGCGAATTCATAGTCTCACTATCGATAGCTCTGACTTTGGTCATCTTTGGTGGCACTAGTGTTCAGTGTGTGTGTGTGTGTGTGTGTGTGTGTGTTATCTTTCCTGCTTCTGTCCGAGAACCGAGGTATTAAATTTGCATGTACGCCGCCTGTCCGTTGCAGTTTGCCTTGAAAATGGCGGGGTGTTCTCCCGCCGAAATATCGGCGGTCGCTGAAAGTGTTACCTGGCTGAATTCCCGGAAGTTATTTGAAATCTGACTCAGAGTCTGGGTCCAAAACTGCTCACCGCCATCTGTACACTCCTCTCTGTGCTGTCAGCATAGATCATACTTTGACACGGATTTGCCTTCCTCTCTTAAACTGGCGATAACCCTAATCGAACCATAGCGAGAAAGATAACCATACTCGAACGTCAATACGCCTCTGGTATGGACAACCCATGTCCATCTCGCAAGATACCTCCACCAGTATCGGTGGCATGATTCAAATCACGCCAAGATTCACTATCGGATCACAGATCAGCTTATGTGGCACCTCTATCGCCTCCTCGCTCCGAATGGGGGAACAGACCGTGCAAATGCCCCACCGGCAATGCACACAATATAAACAGAAGAAAACGAACCATTACTACATTCCAGGATTAATTCTGAGAAGAATTTTGTCTCTAAGACTTGTGCAATTATCTCTGAACCAAAAACCGCTAATTTCACGTTGTCCCTACACTGCCTTTGCTGTGGCGTGACAAGCAGCAATGTTCAAGTGTTGAACATACCAGTTTTGTCATAAACCCAAGATGTTTCTCCCGAGACATCGGAACATTCCTATCCATGAAATAAGTTTCTATCTGAGAAACACGAGAGGATACCAGTACGTCACAGATTTGCGGTAAATCATCAAAGCGAAAATGCTGGACAGAAAACTACGAACGCCACACTCATTGATCAGATGTCACAGGAGAAGATCCTATCCTCTAATTATAACAGTAAATCACCCAAAAAGTGCAAGTGCTACATAAATGAATTGTAAACAAATGATTCTTGGCACTAACTTAACGACGTATTGAGGCTGCAGCTGCCGACTGTCAATTCCTACGCGGACTTCTGCTATGATTTCTGTTTGAGGGGTTAGGTGGTGTCATTTCCACTACGTCATTCTGGTGATCACGTTGCGGACTTCGGCTATCTTTCCCTCCATTGTTCCTTGTTTGTCCTGAGTTCCAGACCTGCTGCAAGAAACGGTTAGAATGTTACATTTCCCTCCGGTTGTTATTTCCGTTGCCGTGAATGTTACCACCGTACGTCTCCCGTCTGCTTCTATCATTCCACTGAGGATCATTATTAAATCTTTGCTCGTAATTACTGCCTCCAGATGCAGATTGTGAGTTTCGTCTATTATGTCTCCTTCGGTCCCTCGCGTTTTGTGCTTCATTGACGAAATCTAATTCTCGTAGAGCGCTCTTGAATGTCTCTACTGTTTCGTTACATTTGGCAGTGAGCTGTTTCTGGTACTTCAGTGGCAGTTTCATGTAGCAGTGTCGCATTATCTCCTAATCACCATATGGTTGGTCCAGGTAACGGTTTTTGTTGACAAGCGTCTCGGAAAACTTTATCGGACTGAGGCATCCCGATGCTCGTAATCCTTTCCTAACATAATCTCCTGTTTAATCATTTATTGGGTGTCCTGTGACCAATAGGTATTCAGGAAAGCCTCTATGAATCCGCCGTAACTGAAGCAGTTTGCTGCAACGCTACGCATGTGCTCTGCTATTGAACCTTCCAGGTTCCCAGAGACAAATTACAATTTGTATACTAGTGGCCATGACTCGAGTGGTACCCTATCGTACTGGGCAATCCATGAGTTGGGGTGTAATGAATTGTGATTCTCTATGTAAACCTGAAAATTTTGAATTGAGAGAAAATGTTTTAAGTCAAAATATTCGTAATTTTTGCGTCCATGGACTTTTTCTAACTTTTGGCGCGCGTGCGGTACGGTGTTGTAGTCTCGTCTCGTGTCATCAGAGTCATGTAGCAATGTTTCCGTACGTTTGAGTCGCGCGTAATTGTGGTTCGGCTCAGTACTTTGTGTACTACGCGCCATGACTGCGCGCTGGGCCTATCGTCGTACCCCATCAAGCGAGCGTTTGTGCCAAATATCAACCTGAGCCGTGGATGCGGACCAGGTTTCTTCAAATAGTTCAAATGGCTCTGAGCACTATGGGACTTAACTTCCGAGGTCATCAGTCCCCTTGAACTTAGAACTACTTAAACCTAACTAACCTAAAGACATCACACACACCCACGCCCGAGGCAGGATTCGAACCTGCGACCGCAGCGGTCACGCGGTTCCAGACTGCAGCGCCTAGAACCGCTCGGCCACCCCGGCTGGCGGACCAGGTTTGTCTTTGACATTCCTGGTGACCAACGAGCTCACGGTGACGAGTTGTTCCTTCTGGCTGAATTTCTACACGAATTACTGGACGTCCACTACTGTTCACGAAACGTGGGATGCGGAGGCTTATCTGCTCTATAAAGTAGGGTAGATGGTGATCTATGGCATCTCTGCCGAAAGAGCACATGGTGATCTGTGACATCTCTTCTGAAAGGGCACAATCCTGGAGCACGCACAAGTGCTTTGGAGCACACCGTTCTTCGTAAACTGTTGAACATAGAGCTCTGCAGCAGACCACCACTACGTGTTCACATGATGACCCAACGACATCGTCAGTTACGATTACAGTGCACAAAGTACCGTCGGGATTCGGTCGTCGATCAATGGAAACGCAGCGGATCTTCGGGTGAATCACAATTTTGGTACACTAGGTCAATGGTCGTCTCCACAAACGCTGTCATCGAGTGAAGGGCGCTCGAAACGCCCAGCGCGCCACTGACGCAGGCTGGTTGAAGCAGTATAATGCTATGGGAGACATCCTCCCGCGCTTGCATGGAATCTGTAGTAATAATCGAAGACACTCTGACAGCTGCGAACCACCTGCATCCCTTCAAGCTTGATGCCTTCCCCGACGACGATGTCATCTTTCAGCCGTGTAATCGTCCGTTTCTCGGAGCCATAACAGTGCGGCAGAGGTTGGAAGAGCATTATAGTGAACTCACGTTAATGTCTCGGCGACCAAATTCGCCTGATGTAAATCCTGTGCAACCAATCTGGGTCGGTATCAGGCGCCATCACTGCATACACAGTTCAGAGGCCCGCTGTTTATGCGTATTACATGGCCTGTGCGCAGATATCTAATGCCACATGCCTCCACAAACCTACCAACAAACTGTCGGATACTCGATACGCAGAATGAGTGACGTAGTTCGTTCCAAAGACGGACTAACAAACTATTAAACAGGTGGTCATAATGTTTTGGCTCCTCAGCGTAATATTGTGCATCATGTTTGTTACTTACCTGCCTGTCTCGTCTATATGGCGGGCCGAATTGCGAAGATAGAGTAAATTTATTTATTTCACGTCTACGATCACATTTAGTGGTAAGTCCTCAAACTACTGCTTTCAGTCAGTAATGATCATCTTCAGATCTGATTTATAAAAATACGTCTTAATATACTGGAGCCATGTTTTATAAAACGGATCTGAAGATCTACATTGCTCACCGAAACCGATAGTCTGAGGACCTACAGTATTTGTGATCATACACGTAAAATAAAGAAATTTATTCTACATTTTCGGACCACTGTTCCGTTCGCGACTATGTCGCAGCTTGTGATTACTAAGATAATCCAGGGATATCCATGGATATATTGTTACTACGCTTCTTCCTACCGTTACATTGTCTAATTTTACTTTAGAATTTCTTGCTAGGTGCCCTTTCAGAATTTAGATGCGTAGTTTTGTGAGGTGCTAGTGACAACCTGGCACTTACGCGGCATCCTTCAGGCGCGTGGAGCTTTGCATTACGTTTATATTCTATAATTCCTCTGGAGTCGCCGCTTACAATCAAACAACACATCTACAAAAACGCTACCAGTCCACATCAGATGGGTGATATCCATAAAGTTCAGGATTCGTCCTGATCAGGAAAAAGACTCTCTTTAAGGTCTGCACATTCCGGTGGGAATTTCATGGCCACACAATTCGAGCCTAACCTTTAGTTTTACATCTACTTGAAGTAGTGCAGAAAAGATTCGACACTTTAATTCTATGTTTGTTCAGCGTAATGTGTGGTTCAATACGCTTCAGTATCACAGAGAAGAGTCAAAAATAACCCACGAAGAGAGAACGAAACTGTGGTAAACGTCCAGGAAGAATTACCATGAGCGTGTACATCATGCGGAATGTATACACAATGCAGTTTTCTTTCAGACGGAAATACTCTCCTGCAAGTATATCAACTAGATCTACTTCGACACCGAAAGATAAGGCTTTAGTGTTTTGAATCCACTTTTAACACGAGCTTTCATGACAAATTATAGCTTCGTGCCGCGCAGAAACTCCAACGATTCTTTCTCTGTTCGGGACGAACTTTTAATCTCATACTAACTTTCATTACAGCCTATGGGATGTTTGAGGATCCCGCAGTAATTGACGTTATGATATTAAGGGTTATCCCTTTACATCTATCTTTAAGATAAATTTAACTGATAGCGTCGTTAAAATTTTGCGGATTTTTAATGTAAGCTACAAGAGTATTTATTCTATCAAAATGTTGCAACGACTCAATCGACATCGAAATTTGTGCAGAGTCATACGTCAAAGCGAACTTCATCCGATACAGTATGAGAGTTACAAAACTATGGAATTGTTCATTTGTATTTATACTGATATAAAAGTGTCTGTACTAGTATAAATTTTGATTAAAGAAATTTGAAGCCTCTTAATTTTCAGTAATTTTAAACTGTCTTTAAGCAGCGAGTCGTGGCTGGCTATAACGAAGCAGAGTTTAATTATGTATTATTAGCTGCTCACTTATCGATTGATCGCCGAAGTGACGGACCAGCGAGGGTCAGCCACTTTCCCTGCCGCTCACGTCAGCACATTTGCATCCCGAGAGATGGAATATCGTCTGTAATCGCTTCACGACAAAGATTGCGCTATTAAGGCAAGAGGCCTGCCCGAGGTAAGTGTAATTCAATTTTGTTTTTTAATCAAGAGAATCCATACAAATCCGACGCAATTACGAAACAGGTTTTCAGTAGTCCATGCTTTGCGACGTGGAGTCAAACATGCTACTTGAGGATACGAAGACTCAGAAAAATCATCATAAATGAATTTTAACAAGACTGATTAACGCATCGTGTGGCGTAAGCGAATGGAACAGCATGTATGCAGGAAACAAAAATATGGAGTAAGTGGGTGAAGAGCCATTAACAGAAGGAACAGACGAAATCTATCTAAACTACGGTCTACAACATTTCCACACGTATACTGGTATTGTAAGGTAACTTTTTTTGCGTATATACTTTCAAGCGAAGTTTTTTCACAACCAGAGTGCTTTTCGTACCCCTTGAACTGCAGATAATTTCTCGAAGCACACAAAAGGAATATAATTTACGTAAGACATTTTAAATTAGGTAGGTAAGAAGGAAGTAGTAGCTAAGATAGGTTTCATTTCGTTTTTCATGCCGCAACCAATGGAGAGAGCGAGAGAGACGATCTGGGATAGACGAGAGCATTTCCTTTCGTTGGGATTAATAAGGACTGGATAGGTAGGATATGAGTTGTCGACAAGAGTGACGTCTGTGAGCGGGTGAGAGAAGTTAAGCAACACCAGCGAGTTTCTTAAAATCGGCGGCTTGGATGTGATATAAAAAACAACAATTACGCGCTGTTATGGCGATGTATTAATTTCTTATTCTTAAGAATGATCTGATGTTTTGGTTGGAGAATTGAAATGTGTGATTATGGATATGAAAAAAGTTTTTGTTGTAAAGTTGTAAGAAGGAAAGGGTATTGAGCATTGAAGAACTTACGAGAAAATGTAAATAACAAACATATGCTAATTAATTGGCGTGATGAAATAGAATGTAATCAAACTTTATTTTTATTTCATTAATCAGATTGCAGACGGTTTGTTTTCCTGTAAAACTTGAATTTCAGTCTTTTAGTTTTAAACAGCACAAGAGAGTCTTGTTGGTGACGTAAGTAAGCAATAATGTTTCGAAACCTCTTTGCACTAACATGGGACAGAATATAACTTTATTTTCAGCACGACACCTATTCACCTACTAGGTGAGCTGAAAAGCCATTACACAGGAGTAGGTCACACTGTAGCAGTTGGCTTAATGTTTTCCTTTATGTTTACAACAGCGAGAGAGTACATTAGGTGGTTAATTTTAATCACTCTTTCGTATACAGGAAGTAACTCTAGCCTCCTCACGGATAAGACAGGAAATGCCAGAACTGTTTTCAAATAATTCGGAAACATATATTTATCTACAACCTACGTATTGTAGTTTGCACACTACAAATGTGCCACTACAATTGTGAAAACGAAATACCGTATGTCCAGAGAAATCCAAGTATTAACTTTCTCTTACATTTCGTTACAACAGCAAGCCCTCTTTATTTACTTTGGATACATGTCTTGGATCAGTATCCTGACGATGGAATTTAAATATACAATACTCAAAATACTTCGTTCGCCTCAAGGACGAAGTCCGATACGCGCGGTCGTCCTGTGCACTAGTAGTATTGCACTGTATAAAAGTTACTCCAATCTTGCCAAGTTCAGTTAATGTAAACTGTCTCCTGTATCACAAAATACATTTACGGAAATGGAAAATGTTAGCTGTGAACACCCTGAACTGATACTCAAATATTTCGGTGCTTGTGCGACACTTTGATTAAAGCTTAATCCTTCTGCGAGTTTATTTGCAACACTTTCACTACAGAAAAGGGTCATTCCTACGGATGAAGAATTGAACGACATGTTCGGCGTGCCTGACGTCACTGGAACTTATCAGGAGGAGATCGCAACACAGCGTACCCAAAATACGTGAACTTGAAACTGCAGACGGTTGTGTGTGGTGCATTGACTGCAGAAAGAGGGGTGGCGAGACGGAGTCAGGACAACAGTGTGGGATGAGGAGTAGACGCGGGTCCTTCCAGAAGAATTACACCACAGGAAGATCGCAAGATTGTTGGAATGGCTCTGGCGAGCAGACGAATGACAACAGCAGAAATCTGGGCACAGATTACAGGCAGAGAGTCACTACGACACAGGAACATTAGAAAAGCAACTGGGCTGTCAACAAGATCATCCTTGCTCAAAACAATACTTGAAAATAAAATAAAAACTGTTACATATTTTGCGAAAAGATTTGTCTAAAAGCAAGAATTAATTAGATTAGAGAAAGATCTGAAGCGCCTTTGAATGATGGCTGAGATCATGTGCAGGAAATGCAGTGTGTAAAATGTTTTTCTAACCTGTGTCACATCTTACTTTTAGACAAATCATTTCACAAAACTTTTGATCGGGTTTTTCCAATTTGTTTATCTTTATTTTTAATTTTTAGTCTTCTGTGCTTCACCCCCAGCAACAGACGTGAGATATAGAACATGAACTTTTTTCTCTTTTCCTCTTACAACTGAAGCTGAGAAGATAAATAAAATAACTATTTATAGTTCAGCAAATGAGAACCAACAGAAATTTTTTCCAAAAATATTCTTTTCGAAGAGAATGTCCTCAGACTTCCACTGACTGACGTATCCAGAACTTTCGCTTTTTGCTTTCAGAAATACCCACGCCGAGTATTCCGTACCAGATTTCACCAGGATGCATACATTACACGAAACCAGTTCCTCTCCCAGTACGTCTTATGTATCTGGTTACAGAACGCCAGGGGCAATTGAGAGAGTACTGCATTTGGCCGAGTAACACTTCATAACTCAACTTTACATTTCAGTTTTTCTTTACGCGTTTCGTAGTACACAATACTTCAGCTTTTTCAACACATTTACCTGGATCGTCCTTGAAGCTCAGTTTTTACCAGCTAGATTATTCTACATGACACCTGCTGTGACAACTCCCTGTAGTTACTTTACATATTTCTGGAAGGGGCAGTGACGCATAATTTACAATTTTTTATGAATAAAGTATTCAGATAATTTTTTTTACCTGCTTGACCCATAATAAAATAAGAATAGAAATTCGAGGCTTTGATAAGGATTGACAAATTATATAACATAATATCAGCTGAAAAATGCTCATGTTGGAGCACAAAAAAGGCGAATATGCTCCTCTTTCAGAGAGTGACAGAAAAGTGCGGAATCAGCTCCCTCAATCCACATTCTGCCTTCCCCACCAAAAATTTTGGTATGGGAACGCATTCTCGTTCTTTTAACACAGAACATTCAAACCATTTTACCCAGTCTCGCGTTGTAAGTAAGCCTTCATACCCAGCATCTCTCTCTTATTGCCATTGTCTACATGTGTCTCTCTCCTCCTGTCTCCTCTTTCTCCCACTGGCACTTTCTCCTGTCTGCTTCTCCCGCTGTCACTGTCTTCATACCCTTTTTTTTTTTTTTTTTTTTTTTTTTTTTTTTTTTTTTTTTTTTTTTTTGCTGTTCCTTACCACTGTCTCCTTCTCCGACACTTTCACTGCCTCTCTGTCCCACTGTCATTGTCTTTGCTCAGCGTGCTGTTTTTCCCTTCAACAATGACTCTCTCCTCTCCACACATGTCCATGGGGATAGTTTGCTCCGAGACTGGGAAACTTTAACAAGTAGGCATAGCGAATGGGGGAAAGTGGGCTAAATTTTTCGTGTTAAAGCGTGAATATGTTTGCATGCCAAAGTTTTGGCGAGGAAGGTGGAAAGAGGACTGAGGCGTCTGATGCCCCAATTTTTGTCAGAATCTTTTAAAGACGAACATGTTCGCCTTTTTTGTGCTCCGATGGCAGCATTTTTCAGCTGGTTCCCTTCTTTTCCCTGTTTCAGCAGTTTATGTTGCTTATACGAAACGAATTATACAGATCAAATTTATTTATATATTTCAACACATTTACATACTTCGGCACATATTACCAACAAATAACTAACCATAATATAAGGTTAAAGCAAAATCGTCTCCCATCCAATGCAAGCTTTCTTCACATACTCGTAAACATGCACAACATTTTGGGCTACTGCTACAGTATACCAAAAAATTTGGTGTATGATTTTCAAGTACAAATAATTTCGTATGACAAAAATTTTTTTTGCAGAGTACTTACGCCGCCAGGTGTCACTATCGAATAATGTCCAGGTCAAGACAACCTGTATAGGCGTGAAGTGCCAATTATACAGAGACAGCACATCATAAAGTTTTATTAGTGAAAAAAATGGCGGCTAAAACATCGTATTATGACCTTAAAACACTTATGATGCCTCCAGAGTTCTTGTTATTTGTTCACTACGTAGTTAAAACTACACTGACGTCTCAGACCGTTATTGCGAACATATTGTACGTGCTTAAGTACGGCAACTTTGAACCTAAGGATCTCGGTAACGGATGATGATATCGAAAAAAGTTTCAAGTTTCCCCCAGAAACATATCGTGACAATTCTTTTACGTTTTGTCATGCAAATAAATTATAGAAGTGGCCATATTCACTGCTGGTACTTCATGGTTTTTCGGGATTTTCTCGGGAACCGCCTACGAACACATGGTGCTTTTATAAGCTGCCTAAGGTTCACCAGACGTAATGCAAAAGAACCAACCGATTTGCACAATTTGTTGCGCTGGAAGAAGTGTGCCATGTTTAAATTTTAATCCTGAACTGTAGGAGAGCTACAGTCTTCCGTTCTTCCGATAAGTATACAAATGATCGCTAGGCGAAGCGCTGTCCATAACACTTGACCCTTACGTCTGTGATCAATAGAACTCGAAATATGACCCCCTAAAATCGTATTTTCGTGAGCGACGTTTTGGAACATTTTGATACCGTGCACTGTCATGCACGGACGGATAAAACGACCAATGGTGAATGCTTTAGGAGTCACTGTTCGGTCTTATGGAGCGTCCAAACTGAATAGCGGTGTTGGAGTCCCCCTGTAATATTTTGGTAAGTATAACAATCGAAATGATTACATGTGTTCATTTCAAGGCAGGTTGCGACAGTGAGCAGTTGGAAGATTGTAACTAGGCCAAAGACAAGCCGACGTTACAGGACTGCTCAGTATTCGTCTTTCGTCACAATGAGTATTAGTTGCCTCTCGGAGTGAATACCTGCCGCATAATATTATCTCTACTAATTATCGGTATACAGGTATGTTCTGATGAAAAAGATTTGCTATACACCAAGCTTTCTGCTTGCTGACGACATGAGTGTCTTTGCCGATCGGTATTCGCAAGTATCATTCGCGAAAGCTGGAATGAAGATGGCCTTCATGCACTCAGACAATGGAAATGTGTGCCACTTTCCCACTGCCGAGGAACAGAACTTAAGTATAACGAAATGAGAAGCAACTAACCATCTTGTCTGATTTCAGTTATTTGCATGCAGTATGTTCGAAATGCGTCGATTTTGAGAGACTGGAGAATGGACAATCACGTGTGCGTTATTAGCCGGAGGGAACCTGCCAGTGTATTTGATTGCATTGATCTGTAACGATATTGAGCTAGGTGGTGTAATGGTTAGGACGTTGCACACTGGGGAGCCGTGTTCGGATTCCATTCAGATGCAGGTTTTTTGTGGTTCACAGCTCCGCGAAAGCTTCTTTTCTAAGATCACCACCGATTCCGTCGACCAAGCCTCTCCGACTGACCTGGTACCAATCTCTAATAACAATCCTGGTGATGGGACATTAGCTTATAAGCTACATTTTTGGGAAGGAATGTTCCGAATAGAAAAGATGTTGGACAATATACAGTGTGATTCAAAAAGAATACCACAACTTTAAAAATGTGTATTTAATGAAAGAAACATAATATAACCTTCTGTTATACATCATTACAAAGAGTATTTAAAAAGGTTTTTTTTCACTCAAAAACAAGTTCAGAGATGTTCAATATGGCCCCCTCCAGACACTCGAGCAATATCAACCTGGTACTCCAACTCGTTCCACACTCTCTGTAGCATATCAGGAGTAACAGTTTGGATAGCTGCTGTTATTTCTCGTTTCAAATCATCAATGGTGGCTGGGAGAGGTGGCCGAAACACCATATCCTTAACATACCCCCACAAGAAAAAATCGCAGGGGGTAAGATCAGGGCTTCTTGGAGGCCAGTGATGAAGTGCTCTGTCACGGGCTGCCTGGTGGGCGATCCATCGCCTCGGGTAGTTGACGTTCAGGTAGTTACGGATAAGGTTTCATAACTAACCTTTCTCGTAGGACTCTCCATACAGTTGATTGTGGAATTTGCAGCTCTCTGCTAGCTCTGCGAGTCGATTTTCCTGGGCTGCGAACAAATGCTTGCTGGATGCGTGCTACATTTTCATCACTCGTTCTCGGCCGTCCAGAACTTTTCCCTTTGCACAAACACCCATTCTCTGTAAACTGTTTATACCAACGTTTAATACATCACCTATCAGGAGGTTTAACACCATGCTTCGTTCGAAATGCACGCTGAACAACTGTCGTCGATTCACTTCTGCCGTACTCTATAACACAAAAAGCTTTTTGTTGAGCGGTCGCCATCTTAGCATCAACTGACGCTGACGCCTAGTCAACAGCGCCTCAAGCGAACAAATGTACAACTAAATGAAACTTTATAGCTCCCTTAATTCGCCGACAGATAGTGCTTAGCTCTGCCTTTTGTCGTTGCAGAGTTTTAAATTCCTAAAGTTGTGGTATTCTTTTTGAATCACCCGTATAAAAATCTGAAAGAGATTCACGTTGACAAATGAGTGCATTTTCACTCAAAGGACTAAGTTCCAGGTCTGGCAGGTCGTGAAACTCATGTTGAAGAATAAAATATGTTTAAACAACAGCTTTTTGATGGCGAAAGAATGTCTTTAATACAATTCCTCGAAGGTGTGGTGCATAATTTTTGAAGAAGATTTTACAGGACAAAACTTCTCACTGCCAGCAAAATTTTACAGGACAAAACTTCTCACTGCCAGCGCGGGAACCTATCTCCTACCATCGTAATGTCTTCCCATTTTTGTCACTTTTCCAGTGTCACATAGGGGAACGTGTCGTCTCGCATGACTGGTAAATATACTCGAAATTATAGAAAATGCTAGTCAGACAAAAACTCGTGTCGAATCGAGTCCAAAAAGCCTAAAATGTCCAGCGTCGAGGGAATGCGAGTGCTACGGCAGCGTCGAAAAGGAAAAAAACAGCACATAGTGATTAGACCCTTGCTACATGCAATGAACTTCTGATTTACCTATTCTGTAAGCATTATACTACTCCGTCTAACCATTACATTAAACAGATTCATAATCAAATTACATGTTAATAAAAATACTTGTTGTTGTTGTGGTCTTCAGTCCTGAGACTGGTTTGATGCAGCTCTCCGTGCTACTCTATCCTGTGCAAGCTTCTTCGTCTCCCAGTACTTACTGCAACCTGCATCCTTCTGAATTGCTTAGTGTATTCATCTCTTGGTCTCCCTCTACAATTTTTAACTTCCACGCTGCCCTCCAATATGATCCCTTGATGCCTCAGAACATGTCCTACCAACCAGTCCCTTCTTCTTGTCAAGTTGTGCCACAAACTCCTCTTCTCCCCAATTCTATTCAATACTTCCTCATTAGTTATGTGATCTACCCATCTAATCTTCAGCATTCTTCTGTAGCACCACATTTCGAAAGCTTCTACTCTCTTCTTGTCCAAACTATTTATCGTCCATGTTTCACTCCATACAAATACTTTCAGAAACGACTTCCTGACAGTTAAATCTATACTCGATGTTAACTAATTTCTCTTCTTCAGAAACGCTTTCCTTGCCATTGCCAGTCTACATTTTATATCCTCTCTACTTCGACCATCATCAGTTATTTTGCTCCCCAAATAGCAAAACTCCTATACTAGTTTAAGTATCTCATTTCCTTATCCAATTCCCTCAGCATAAACCGAATTAATTCGACTAGATTCCATTATCCTTGTTTTGTTGTTGATGTTCATCTTATATTCTCCTTTCAAGACACTGTCCATTCCGTTCAACTGCTCTTACAAGTCCTTTGCTGTCTCTGACAGAATTACAATGTCATCGGTGAACCTCGAAGTTTTTATTTCTTCTCCATGGATTTTAATACCTAATCCGAATTTTTCTTTGTTTCCTTTACTTCTTCCTCAATATACAGACTAAATAACATCGGGGAGAGGCTACAACCCTGTCTCACTCCCTTCCCAATCACTGCTTCCCTTTCATGCCTCTCGACTGCCATCTGGTTTCTGTACAAATTGTAAATAGCCTTTCGCTCCCTGTATTTTACCCCTGCCACCTTTAGAATTTGAAAGAGAATATTCCAGTCAACATTTTCAAAAGCTTTCTCTAAGTCTACAAATGCTAGAACCGTATGTTTCCCTTTCCTTAATCTTTCTTTTAAGATAAGTCGTAGGGTCAGTATTGCCTCACGTGCTCCAATATTTCTACGGAATCCATACTGATCTTCCCCGAGGTCGGCTTCTACCTGTTTTTTCATTCGTCTGTAAAGGATTCGCGTTAGCATTTTGCAGCTGTGACTTATTAAACTGATAGTTCGGTAATTTTCACATCTGTCAACCCTTGCTTTCTTTGGGATTGGAATTATTATATTCTTCTTGAAGTCTGAGGGTATTTCGCCTGTCTCATACATCTTGCTCAGCAGATGGTAGAGATTTGTTAGGACTGGCTCTCCCAAGGCCGTCAGTAGTTCTAATGGAATGTTGACTACTCCCGGGGCCTTGTTTCGACTCAGGTCTTACAGTGCTCTGTCAAAGTCTTCACGCAGTATCCTATCTCCCATCTCATCTTCATCTACATCCTGTTGCATTTTCATAATATTGTCCTCAAGTACATCGCCCTTGTATAGACGCTCTATATACTTCTTCCACCTTTCTGCTTTCCCTTCTTTGCTTAGAACTGGGTTTCCATCTGAGCTCTTGATATTCATACAAGTGGTTCTCTTTTCTCCAAAGGTCTCTTTAATTTTCCTGTAGGCAGTATCTATCTTACCCCTAGTGAGATAAGCCTCTACATCCTTACATTTGTCCTCTAGCCATCCCTGCTTATCCATTTTGCACTTCCTGTCAATCTCATTTTTGAGACGTTTGTATTCCTTTTTGCCTGGTTCATTTACTGCGTTTTTATACTTTCTCCTTTCATCAATTAAATTTAATATTTCTTCTGTTACCCAAGGATTTCTACTAGCCCTTGTCTTTTTACCTACTTGATCCTCTGCCGCCTTCACTACTTCATCCCTCAGAGCTACCCATTCTTCTTCTACTGGATTTCTTTCCCCCATTCGTGTTAGTTGTTCCCTTATGCTCTCCCTGAAACTCTGTACAACCTCTGGTTTAGTCAGTTTATCCAGGTCCCATCTCCTTAAATTGCCACCTTTTTGCAGTTTCGTCAGTTTTAATCTACAGTTCATAACCAATAAATTGTGGTCAGAGTCCACATCTGCCCCTGGAAATGCCTCAGAATTTAAAACCTGGTTCCTAAATCTCTGTCTTACCATTATGTAATCTGTCTGATACCTTCTAGTATCTCCAGGATTCTTCCATGTGTACAACCTTCTTTTATGATTCTTGAGCCAAGTGTTAGCTATGATTAAGTTATGCTCTGTGCAAAATTCTACCAGACGGCTTCCTCTTTCATTTCTTCCCCCCAATCCATATTCAACTACTATGTTTCCTTCTCTCCCTTTTCCTACTCTCGAATTCCAGTCACCCATGACTATTGAAGTTTCGTCTCCCTTCACTACCTGAATAATTTCTTTTATCTCATCATACATTTCATCAATTTCTTCATCATCTGCAGAGCTTGTTGGGCTATAAACTTGTACTACTGTATTAGGCGTGGGCTTCGCGTCTGTCTTGGCCACAACAATGCGGTCACTTGTAATGAAAAAAAAGTCGTGTCACATTGATGCCTTGCCGATACTATGTCTTCAGATAACGACTGTCCAGAATATCTTACAACGTATGATCATGATTGACTGACGTAGCACGCTGTCACTACATTCAGACTCTTCTTTATGTGTAATGATCTGACAATGCATTTTGTACATGACAATTTTGGAATGTAGCTTGAACGTTGAGTACGCCGGTGATAAAACCCTGTAGACAGAAAAAGGGAAAAAGAACTGGAGGGAAGCAGAGAAAGAGAGAGGGAGAGAGAGAGAGAGAGAGAGAGGTAGTTGCTCAGTGGTGCCGGCTACCAGCACGTCCTTTTACGGAGCGAGCTGTGAACGCCGTCCGATTGTTTCAATTAGCGGTAATGAGCCTCCCTTCACACGAAGCAATTCAATTACTCGCCGACACAGAGACTGACGCGCCAGCAATCTGTCTACTGGACAGGAATTCCACTGTCGACAACTCCGCTCGCCAGCAGCTTAATTTGGTTGTCATTCGTAGGGACCGGGGTCAAAAGCGTTAGAGATACTCGTTCTGACTACTGAGATTGGATCTACGTAACAGTCAACAACTCTTTGACTATTTTGGGACATTCAGGGTCGTGATTTCCGATGAGACTGTGGCCCAGTTGTTATATTCAGATCCAAATACACTGGTAACAAAATTTTCTTTGTAGAATTGTGATGTTGATATATTATTTTCCATAGGACTTTTACTATGACAAAAACGAAGTCCGACTAAGAATATTGTGAATGTTTAATGAACTGCATGTTTATTGTATACCAGCAGCGTCTGTTGTTATCTTCGATATCGACACAATTGCAGATGAAACAATAATTCTATTGAACATGGGGAAGAATAAAAGCATAGTTGAGTCCATGCTACGTCGAGTTACTGCATTAGGCCGGGCAAAGATGGTCCAACTCGATATTAGGAGGTATCCCATGAATTTTGTCACGTCATCGTATAACAGAAATATCAAAACATGTCAATAAGTCATTTTTAACAATTTGTGGGTTAGCCGTCTCTTGCGTTCTAGGACACATTTTGTATTTCCAATGATAACCGGGTTCGTTTATATTCTGAACGTCTTCAGATCCGTTAAAAAAAATAAAAGAAATGCTAAGTATGAAAGTACATAACCAACTTGAAACACATGATACTTATAATAGTGTATACGATACCCACTGATAGTGAATCAAATTTGGGAGAAAAGGAATTTATTGAACAACTTGACCAAAGGAAACGATCGGTCATTTGGACACATCATTATGCATCAAGGAACTGCCAGTTTGGTAAGGGAGGGAAGTGAGTGACTGAGTGAGCGTGTGTGTGTGTGTGTGTGTGTGTGTGTGTGTGTGTGTGTGTATGTTTGTGTGTTTTTGTGTGCGTGCATGTGAGTGGTGAGGAATAAATAATATAGAGGAAGATCAAGGGATGATTACAGTACGCAGGTTCAAACGGATGCAGACTGCACTCGTTATGCAGATCAAGAATCTTGCTCAAAATAGACTGCGTGGAGAGCTGCATCAAACCAGTCTTCGGACTGAAGACCACAACAACAACAACGACGACGACGACGACGACGACAGACATTGCACCCGTCTGTTCGCAGCCTTCATGAAGTCACTGTGTGCGTGAATTATGTCACGGTTTATAAGAGTGTGTGGGCAAGCATATTAGGACATCGAAAATCTATATACCACCATAACGATTAAAGAAACGCAGGTTATTATGAAGCAAAATCTGACAACTAACAAAAAACTAACTATCTGGGGAAAAAATGAAATGGGGCGTTCAGACCACGAGGTACTCAAGTCCCTTTTTGGTCATTTTGTACTGTTTACGAAGTTGCTTTCAGAGCATAAAAGATTTATGTCCAGAAATTGTAAATAGTTGCTGTAGGAGTGGCAAAACTGTTGAGCACGTAGGGAAGCAGCCTTCGTTCAGGGCACAAAGGGAACATCACCATTGTCACAGTTTGCATGGTTAATTTTGTCGATGTGTGACGTCTAATTGAAGCAGACTGGTGATAACGAATGATTCGTCTGAAGATGTGGAAGATAACGCACTGGAGCATCAGCGTTCTAGTTCCGGTAAACTAATAATTACTTTGTAAGTTTGGTAACTGAGATTTAACTAACGAGTTAACAGTCAGTCTGGGCTGTTGAACTTAAATGCATGATAACATTATTTTATTGAACTTCCACGGTCACTGCATGTTATATTAGCACATTTTTCTTTTAATGCAGGAGATGACACAGCGGCTGAAGAAGGTGGTGCTTCTGTAGCAGCTGACAGTAATGTCTGCAATTACGATGGAGCAGAGACTGCCAGAAAAAGACGTTCTCGACATACCGAGACGTGGAAGAAGAACGTTAGGCAACGACAGTGGAGCTGTGGAGAGAAAGATACTACAAGGGAGGGGGTAAGAGTTCCAGCTAAACGCCTTCCTGTTAACGACCCTCGCTGCATGCTGCAATGGCACAATAACCCCTACGAAGAAGAGGGAGAAAGAATATTTCATTCCTTCTGGAAACTTCGTGATTACAGTCGGCAAAATATGTACGTTTGGAGACTTGTTCAGTCAGGTACGCTTATGAATTCTCGGAAAAGAGTTTATTCCGGAAATCTCAAAGGCGTTAGCTTCAAACATTTTTCATGGATTGGAGTGAGATCTGTAAGAGTTTGTAACCTATACACATAATAAAATAATTTTATATCCAGACTGCTGTACCTAACAGAAGAGGAACATTAAAATGTCATTGACTCTCAGAAGTTAGGTCAAGATCATAGCATATAATCTCAGCCATTGAGCACAAACTCTTGGTATGAGGACATTCTTGCTCACCTAATATTAGTGACTTTCGTTTAGTGGAGAAAGCCAGTAGGAAAATTTCGCAAATTTACACCCAAATGATTGGATGGATATCGTTAGACAAGCAAAGAAAATGTCTCCCAAGTTTTGGGTCATTGACATGAAATTTTCAGACTTCTTATCCTACAGAAACTTGGAGAATTCAGTAACGGACAAGGAAAAAATGGCTGATGGTTATGGCATCAGCTTCCTGGCTATGAGATAATTGTAGTGTACAATAGGATCTCCTTTTACCCTGGTACTGTGGTCTAGCGATGGGAAAATGTCTTTCAGATTTGTTAGCTCAATTTCGTTTTCAGACATCTCGAAAAAATTACCCTCACATCGCAGGCAAAATCAGGTATTACAAAATAGATATCGATGACCCGATCATGCTGTTTAAAGTAGGGGGGGGGGGTAAGATATCGAATACTTGCCAAATAAATTTAACGAACAACATCCAAGAACAAGTTTCACAATATAACATAACAAAATGAAGCAACAAACTTTTTAGACCGAACCATGTCTAAAAATAATCAAGGGCACATGTTCCATACATACAGAAAAACGACTTTTTCGGATAACACAATAAGCGGCAATTCCTGCAACCTCGTACTGTATACAGGAGGGTACTTTGTTACCACGATTAACAAGCTTTTAAAACTGCTATTGATCGAACTCGAAAAGCAGCGTGAATTCGTCAAGCAAGTAGCAGAAGCAAATAGCTTCAAAAGAAGTGATGTAACCAAAATTCACTAAGATATTAAAAGTAACAATACCATACGCAACAAGAATACGTAATATAAAATGCTTAAAGAGAATCTATACGACCCGCCAGGATAGCCGAGAGCGCTAATGTGCTGCTTGCTGGACTCGGGTAGCCGCGCCGGCCCCGAATCGCATTCGCCCGGTGGATTAACGCCGAGGGCCGGTATACTGGCCAGCCTGGATGTGATTTTTAGGCGGTTTTCCACATACCGCTAGGTGAATATGGGGCTGGTCCCCAAGTTCCGCCTCAGTTACACGACTCACAGACATTTGGAAACGTTCGCACTATTTCTTGACTTACACTAGACGCAGACAGCGGGGGTTCACTACTTCCGTCCTGGAGTCTTCGGGGTGGCGGCAGGAAGGGCATCCGGCCTCCCTCTGCAATTAACACTGCCAAATCCGTCTTAACAAAGCCAACCCCGCGTTGGAGCTGGACAAAGGCTCAAGAAAGAAAGAAATAGAGGATCCATACCCAAAGAATAGCAAGATTTTTTTTATAACAGTCAGCATACCAGGTTCCATGAAAAAGAGACTACGACATAATATCGACAACAGTGCGGAAAAAATCGGTAGGTCAGGATTATTTAAAATAAAATGAGCAAAGTGTGATGAGTTATATATAGGACAGACAGGGCGTAAATAAAACACACACACAAACTTCGCGAAGCATACAGTACAAAGTACAGAACAGCATGCGCAAATATTGGATACAGTCCCAAAGAGTAGTTTCCTTGATACAAAGGAGCAACTCGAAATTTTGGCGCATCACTTGCAGGATCCAGACAAAATGCTCAATTAACAACACGTTTTTGTGATGCATAGCTGTTGTGAGCTTTATGGGAACATTTTACAGACACATTACACTATGAAACAGTTTGGCTACTACGTTGTTTACACCGTCCGACGGGACCAGAACTGCGACGAGGCCAGTTCAGCAGCAGACTGCACGACGTACATAGCGTCCCCGAGAAATGCGAACGGCGGGATTCTCTTGCACTTTTTTTAGCTTTATATACTGAGTGTAATCTTATCTTTGTAACTGTTCTGTTTCGAGACAATAGCGTTATCATCTTGATGTATCACAGACAGATGGTAACCCTCTTAATACGCTCGCTCACACTCCTTTGTAAGCAGTGATACTGTCAATTATGTACCTTAGCTTCTGAAGGCTACGCATAAGCACATAAAATTTACCGGTTGCTCTGCAGCTACAACGTGTCTCTTGTACGCTATAATACGGGGGTGTACTGAAAAGTAATCCCTCCAAATTTTTTATGGAAGCTTCTTAAATAAAACAAACTTTATTAACAGTCTACATCTTCATTTTTCATTTCTGCACATTATTTCTCGACTAGTCACCCTAGTGAGGAACACATTTCTCCCAATGATACGCCAGTTCGATTTGACTGTTACTGTAGGATGTTTGACTTTGTTGATGGATCTACGATCTCACTTCTGCCTGCACCGCTTCATCACTATCAGAGTGAAGTCCTCGAAGGTGTTCTTTAAGTTTTGGAAACAGATGAAAATCGGATGGGACCAACCAAGTCGGGACTGTATGGAGGATGATCGATCACAGTGAACCCAAGGCGTCGGATTGTTGCAGATGTCACAGCGCATTGTCATGAAGAAGGAGAGAGTGTTCCACGTGCTGACGAACTCTTCGAATTCGGAACTCGGTAGCACGCTGTTACTCACGCACCGACATAGCTACGGTGTACACTGCCATGTTACACGCTACAATTCGGAGACCTCCAGCGGCAGAGCGCAGCAAATATGTAGACATGAAGAATAAATACCTATAATAGTAATAAACCCTTGTTTTATTTATTCTCAGTACAAAATTCGGAGGCATTACTTTTCAGCACGCTCTAGTACTTATGTGTGTTTCATATTAGTTACGTAGGATCAAATTTGGCACGCCTGAAAATTTCATAATATGAACGAAAACAGTTATCACTGTAAAGAAAAATATGATAGACAATTGTATTAGGATAATGATCCAGTTCTCTCGGCTTTATCTCCGCATTACATCACGCCAGGCTTTCATGAAGATACAGTAATGTCCTACTGTTGTCCAAAAAACAAAAACGTTGCAAAATGTGATCTGTTGTGACAAGTTGGTTTGCAGTTGTTTACTGTAATCACACATTTGTGCAATACGGCGGAAATTTGTTGACTAATTGTGTCAAAATCATTTCTTACAGGTTGTAATTTCCTTAGCAACTTGCCTACAGCAGTGATTCTTTGAATATTGTACATTGACTATGGGAATTTAATAAACTAGCAATTATTAGCGAGCGTCCTGCAATGTTTGTGATTCACTCTCATAATGCGTGACGCGCAGTAAGTGTAAGTTCACGTCAAAACACACACACACACACACACACACACACACACACACACACACACACACACACATACATACATACATACACATACTGGCAGATTCAAACTGTGTATTGTACAGTAATTCAATACTCTCTGCTCTTGGCGACTGTATCGCTTAATAGCAAAAATGACTTTTACCTTTCCTCACAGCTTCTGTAGTGTCATTAAACACACGTAGTAAGCCTGTGTTACTGTTCTGCGAATATGGATCTAGTGCAACCGGATTAAAATGTTGCCATTAAATAACTTACGTGAGTCGTAAAAGACTTGTTAACTCATGTTTTTACTTTCCTTCTTCGCAGAAGTCATATGTATTATACAGAATCTCGTAACTCCTTCCAACGGCGTCGCTCATTTTTACAATAGACCACTCCATAGTACAGAGTGACTGGGGAGCGGAGACATTAATTTATTTTTCTAATGTCGCCTTCATATGTCTTCCTTCCTCCAAAAGCGTCATCTCGCGATTAAAAACGGTCCCTGAAGGTGGAAACGTTATAACAAAGCCTGCCGGTGTCTCTAAATGGATCACCACACCACAAGAGTGTACGCAGCCCTAGTAGCGAAAAGGAGCACACATCATACTCCTAAGCAGATCGATGCAAGCCTTGGAACAAGTGTCTCTGCCAGAACAATTTTGCGGTTGTTAGATCAGGCTGGTTTGTGTGATCGGAAGCCTGTTAAATCCATCCCACTTCAACCACGGCATCATCGAGAAAGGGCTCGTTGGTGTAGGGAGTATTGGTTGGGGACAGTGGTACTGGACTAGAGTTCTACTCTCTGACGAATCCCGCTTCACTGTGCCAAGTGAAGCTGGTCACCAGTCAGTGTGGAGAGAGAGAGGGGAACACGTGACACACTACAGAATGTTCATGAACGTCATCGGTATGGCCTCGGCGATATGGTTGTAGGCAGGCGTTAAGCACAATGGCCGAACACCGCTCCATATCTTTACGTGATGTACCGTTACAGCATAGCGGTATTGCGATGAGATTGTTTTGGATCTTATCCGTCTGTTTAGGGGTGCGGTAGGTCCCCACTTGCTGTTTATGGACGACAATGCTTACCCACAGAGGACCAGTGTGGTGTCGGACACACTGGCAAGTGAGGATGTTGAATGTATGGAATGGCCTGCGTACTGCCCAGACATAAAACACATTCTGTAGAACATGCCTGGGATACTCCTGGTAGACGTGATTCACAACGAAAAACCCTTCCCGAATCGTTCAAAAATTGAAAACCACTTTGAGAGAGGATTGGGACAATAGCTCCCAAGGGCTCCACAACAGTTCAGTAGCCAGCATGAATAACAGGTGCCAATTGTGCCTTAGGGCACTCCTTATGAGAGTCCGATATCGACCTTTAGATTGGCAGTATGAACGATATTTATTTATGCCTGTTATCTTGCTTCCCCATGTGGTAAAACCTGATCACTTTTACGTTGTGAACATATCACTCCATCTCTGTTACTTATGTACTGTGTTTCATGTCATCATCATTGCCTGTGATTATTCTTGTCCAACGATGGATCTTGTCAAGTAGTGCAATACACTACTGGCCATTAAAATTGCTACACCACGAATATGACGTGCTACAGACGTGAAATTTAATCGACAGGAATAAGATGCTGTGATATGCAAATGATTAGCTTTTCAGAGCATTAATACAAGGTTGACGCCGGTGGCGACACCTACAACGTGCTGACATGAGGAAAGTTTCCAACCGATTTCTCATACACAAACAACAGTTGACCGGCGTTGCCTGGTGAAACGTTGTTGTGATGCCTCGTGTAAGGAGGAGAAATGCGTACCAACACGTTTCCGACTTTGATAAAGGTCGGATTGTAGCCTATCGCGATTGTGGTTTAACGTATCGCGACATTGCTGCTCGCGTTGGTCGAGATCCAATGACTGTTAGCAGAATATGGAATCAGTGGGTTCAGGAGGTTAATACGGAACGCCGTGCTGGATCCCAACGGCCTCGTATCACTAGAAGCGGAGATGACAGGCATCTTACCCGCATGGCTGTAACGGATCGTGCAGCCACGTCTCGACCCCTGAGTCAACAGATGGGGACGTTTGCAAGACAACAACCGTCTGCACGAACAGTTCGACGAAGTTTGCAGCAGCATGGACTATCAGCTCGGAGACCATGGCTGCGGTTACCCTTGACGCTGCATCACAGACAGGAGCGCCTGCGATGGTGTACTCAACGACGAACCTGGGTGCACGAATGGAAAAACGTCATTTTTTCGGATGAAACCAGGTTCTGTTTACAGCATCATAATGGTCGCATCCGTGTTTGGCGACATCGAGGTGAACGCACATTGGAAGCGTGTATTCGTCATCGCCATACTGGCGGGTCACCCGGCGTGATGGTATGGGGTGCCATTGGTTACACGTCTCGGTCACCTCTTATTCGCATTGACGGCACTTTGAACAGTGGACGTTACATTTCAGATGTGTTACGTCCCGTGGCTCTACCCTTCATTCGATCCCTGCGAAACCCTACATTTCAGCAGGATAATGCACGACCGCAAGATGCAGATCCTATACGGGCCTTTCTGGATACAGAAAATGCTGTCCTGGCCAGCACGTTCTCCAGATCTCTCACCAATTAAAAAAGTCTGGTCAATGATGGCCGAGCAATTGTGGTATCGTGTTGAAGCTGCATGGGCAGCTGTACCTGTACACGCCATCCAGGCTCTGTTTAATGCCTAGGCGTATCAAGGCCGTTATTATGACCAGAGGTGGTTGTTCTGGGTACTGATTTCTCAGTATCTATGCACCCAGATTGCTTGAAAATGTAACCACATGTCAGTTCTAGTATGATATATTTGTCCAATGAATACTTGTTTATCATCTGCATTTCTTCTTGGTGTAGCAATTTTAATGGCCAGTAGTGTATTATTCAGCTGATTTTAAATTCCATTTTTGCATTACGATAGGCAAAAATATCTCGAGTAAATATTCGAAATCTGTGCATAAATCCCCTAATACTGGTACAGCGTCAAGCGCGTCGCCGAATTATCATTCTCAACAGCGAAGGGAGAGCAGTTCCACAGACGAGGCGGGACGGTGAAGTCTTTGTATGCTTGTCACTCCGACGCTGCTGCGTCACGCTCCACTTTTTTGTTCAGTTTGGAGCGCCGCGTGCACCTGTATACATTCATACGAGGCTGGCAGTGGCATGCGAGGGGCTCGGAATGTTTATCCTTCTTAAATTATGTGACTGCTTTTATCGTTCAGTCAAACAACGTGACGTGTCTACAATCGTCCAGGTTCAACAGTCTGCATACCTTCAGCGTACGTTCAGCGAAAGGATATCCGTGAAATTTATGTCACATTATTGTGCAAAACCAGTAATAGACAGTTATAGATTTAAAAGAGTACTTATGAATGCTTAGAAAGGGTAAAAGCACGGCTTTGAAGGAGATACGTTTAATTTTTGAGCGCTTATTGTAATATTTTTATTTCACTAAGCTCCTTTCAAAATTATTTTGGCCAGAAAATTTCACATATTACCAGTCGATGACTTAACACTGTAAATATTCTAAGGACTAAACGTAATCTTTATAGATATAACACAAAAATAATATTTTAATAAGTTTGTTTGTGTGGCCATCCTCAGCAGCAAGCATATAAATACTTGTTTTGCAAATCAAACTGCCTTTTCCTGCTGCTAGTTACTTTATTTATCCCCATACGCGTTTCGCCTTCTCCTGCTCTAAGGCATCATCAGTGGGATCTATAACGATACAGTTCTGTTACTTACAGATTATCAAACAGTTCACTTCGCGATTTTTTGTAAAAAAGTAGTTACTTACGATTTACGGATCTGCGTTTCCTCACATCTGGTCTGGAGGTCGCATTACCACTATTATCACTGCCATATATTCACATCTTTGTGTTCTCGCGATCCACACTTTTCACTATGTTTCTCACTCTTTTTGGTGGTGGACTATCGTTCTTTTGTCACTCGATAGAACAATTTCGGCGTACACTTCTTTTCACAGTGTAAATATTGCGACTCCTTACGTGCTTCATCTTCTTCGGTGTGTTTACCTATTTGTTACCAACCTAACGAAGTATATGTTCGTTACTAACTTCTATTTATGATGTTTATATCGTGTGTGTGTGTGAGTGAGAGAGAGTGGGGGATAGAGCCGAATTTAATGCAATTTGTGTGTGTGTGTGGGGGGGGGGGGGGGGGAGGTAGCGGTTGTGGTAGCTGTTAGCGAGTGGCTGAAAACTTTGGTGATAGCTGTTTTGGCTTTTCGTTTCAGTATTCTGGGGAGGGGTCATGGATGAGTGAGTGTAAAGATGTTGGGTTCTAATACTATTACATTGCACAGTATTATTACATTTATCCTTTTTGTGAACATTATTCTATTATTTTATCTATTAGCGTAAATAATAAATAAAACCGAAGCAGAGGGGAAAATCCTGTTGAATGGCCAAGTACACATGCCAAGCAATTCATTATTTACATTAATAGATAAAATAATATATGGCAGTGATAAAAGTGGTAATGCGACCTCCAGACCAGATGTGAGGAAACGCAGGTCAGCAAATCGCAAGTAATTACTTTTTTTACAAAAAATCGCGAAGTGAACTGTTTTATAATCTGTAACTAACAAAACTGTACCGTTATAGATCCCACTGATGATGCCTTAGAACAGGAGAAGGCGAAACGCGTATGGGATAAATAAAGTAACTGGCAGCGGGAAAAGGCAGTTTGATTTCCAGAACAAGTATAATATTTTATGACATATGACTTAGCATACACGTATGTACTACACTGAAGTGCGAAATAAACACGCACACCTGCCTAATATCGTCTAGGTTCGCTATGAGTACGCAGAAGTTCCGCAACACGACGTGGCATAGACTCGATTAATGTCTAAAGTAGTGCTGGAGGAAATTGACGACATCAATCCAGAAGGACTGTCCATAAATCCGTAAGAGTAAGAGCGGGTGGAGATCTCTTCTGAACAGCGCGTTGCAAGAAATCCCAGATATGCTCAATAAAGTTCATGTATGTGGAGTCTGGTGGCCAGCGAAAGTGTTTAAACCCGGAAGAGTGTTCCTGTAGCAATTCTGGACGTGTAGGGTGTCGCGTTGTCCTGCTGGAATTTCCTACGTCCGTCGGAATCCACAATGGACATGAATGGGTGCAGGTGATCAGACAGGATGCTTACGTGCGTGTCACCTGTCAGAATCGAACATAGATGTATCATGAGTCCCATATCACTTCAACTGCACGCTCCCCTCATGAATACAGAGCCTCCTCCAGTTTGAACAGTCCTCTGCTGACATGCAGGATCCATCGATTCATGAGGTTGTCTCCAAACCTGTTCACGTCCATCAGCTCGATACAATTTGAAACGAGACTCGTCCGACCAGGCAACATGTTTCCAGTCCTCAACAGTCCAGTGTCGGTGTTGACGAGCCCAGGCAAGGCGTAAAGCTTTGTGTCGTGCAGTCATTAAGGGTACACGAGTGGGCCTTCGGCTACGGAAGCGCATATCGGTGATGTTTCGTTGAATGATTCGTACGCTGACACTTGTTGATGGCCCAGCACTGAAATGTGCAGCAATGTCAGGAAGGTTTGCACTTCTGCACGTTGAACGAATCTCTTCAGTCGTCGTTGGTCTCATTCTTGCAGAATCTTTTTCTGGCCTCAGCAATGTTGGAGATTTTGTGTTTTACCGGATTCCTGATGTTGATGGTAGACTCGTGAAATGGTCGTACGGAAAAATTCCCAATTCATTGCTACCTCGGAGAGGCTGTTTCCCATCGCTCGTGTATCGACTATAACACTACATTCAAACTCACTGAAATCTTGATAACGTACCGTTGTAGCAGCAGCAACACATCTAACAACTGCGCCAGACACTTGTTTGTCTTATTTAGGCGTTGCCGACCGCAGTGCCGTATTCTGACCGTTTACATATCTCTGTATTTGAATACCCATGCCTATAGCAGGTTCTTTTGCGCTTCAGTGTATTAAATAATTCTTATCATATAGGAAATATAAACCATACTGCAAGGTGAGGGAAAATTGCACTGAATTGACCAGAAAAAGAAAATTAATAACTTGAGAATAGAAAGTGTCTTACACATTACCTTATTCAGACGAAATGGACTAAGTCCAACAGAGAGTATCATGCTATAGTGGTCGACAAAACGTACCTAAGTACAAATATCTTAAAACATGTAAACAATGTGAAACATAAATCATCAGTTTGCAATATCTTTAAACAAATTAGTAAAAAAAATGCCGATGGTGTTTTGGTATAAAGGGTATCATAGCAAGCAACTCCGTTCTTTCAACAGACAATCGCGAAATATTTTGCATACTGGAAGTTGTGTGTTAATGAAATCGCCAATAGTATTGCCTTTCTTTTGGATGTTTACATTTTCCCTACATTCAGTGTCACTGATCCTCCTTTTGATGTGCACTATTCCAGGTGAGATGATTTTCTTTTGTGCAGCAAAACTGATGTGTGGCATTGTTGTGTTCGTGACTTTATCAATAGCAACCTGGAAGTCAATAAAGACCTTTGCCTCCATTATGAGTGTGTTGAATGGTAAACAAAGGCGTGCTGAAAAAAAAAAGGTTCAAATGGCTCTGAGCACTGTGGGCTTAAAATCTGAGGTCATCAGTCCCCTAGAACTTAGAACTACTTAAACCTAACTATCCTAAGGACCTTAGCGGTCGCGCGGTTCCAGACTGAAGCGCCTAGAACCGCTCTGCTGCTGAAAAGTTATTGCTTTTTGTAAATCGTGATGTACATAACACCTAACTACCTTCTCGCACTTTTCTACCAAGGCAAAATTTCTGTCACCAATTAGGACTTTTTTTTTTTTTAACTTTTGGTAAGCGTCTATGTGACGAGACTTCTGAGGTCATCGGTCCCTAGACTTACACTCTACTTAATCTAACTTAAATTAAGGACCCCCCCCCCCCCCACACACACACAGCACACACCCATGCCCGCGGGAGGACTCGAACCTCCGACGGGGGGAGCCGCGACAGCCGTGACAAGACGCCTAAGACCGCGCGGCTACCCCGCGCTGCCATCAGATAGGAAACAGTGTTCTGAAACCAGATAATTATGTTCCATGCAATCAAATAGCTAGAGTACACATATTTTGTTTTGTCTGCAGCAACTGTTACTCCAAATCACTAGTTTCCTTTTGTTACCAGTTACATTGACAGTATTTTCAGTGCAGTTCAGAACATGAAAAAAAAAACACGATGCTACGTTGTCAGCTCTACGAGGCCCTTCACCGTCATACCTCAATCACATTACTGCCCAACTGTTATCATGAGCATGAACACGGAAGTTGTCGTATGGAAGCTGGCGTAAATGGACCATATTCGATCGTGTAAGAGTTGGAACGAACATTCCTTGTTACGGATCGATTGCTAACATATAAGTGTTACTTCCACAACACGACAAACAATATGGCAAACATGTTTCGATGGAGGGAATGTCTTCACTTATTACAATTATATCTTCCAAGTATCCGGCCCCCTATCGATACTCGTAGTTGTGATTTGGTGCAATACCTGACGAGAGAACCGACTGGACGCAGATTGTGACAGCAGACGGATTAGTAGTGTGCGCACTGGCAGGATAAAAGTCAAGGATCTGTTACGATGAAGCGACGCTGACTTCTAAAATAGGTACGTTAATCTAACTCAGACGTTCTAGGCAGGACCACTTGCACCGCCAGGCCGACAGGGGCGCCATAGGCATCGCAACTGTAAGACTTATATCACAGTTAGTAGCGAAAACTGACACGGGTGAACGTGTACGACATAAAAGGGGGAGGGGAGGCGCCATATGATAAGTCGCTTGTATGGAAAAAAATTTCTCGAATCATCCCTGCTGCTACTCTGGTTAGGGAAAGATGGTGACACGTCACGAGAAAATGACTTATATTTAAGCTGAAAGAGTAAATGTAGTGGAATGGGAATCTGAAAACTACTGGGTTCTTTAAGTGGATTTTGCTATCTGTTAGAGTTTTCATATTACACAATACTCTTCCCAACCTAATAATTTTGCAGAATAGTTTATTCGCTCTTTTTTAATTTTCACAAGAGATATTTCATAATACAACAGCTGGAGGAAGAATTCAGAAAATATTTTTGTGTGCAGGTGGAGTGAGAAACCTTATCCAGCCACTGTGATTTAGGTTTTCCGCGTTTTTACTAAGCCACTTCAGGTGACTGTTAAAACGGTTCCTCCAACAAGATGACGTCCGATTTGCTTCGGAATTCTTCCTCATCTGAGCCAACGTTTTGCCCCTAATGACCATTATGCCGACGATACGATAATTCTAAATTTTTGTGACACAACTAAAATTACTTTCAGTAGTAAAGCAGATTGGACTACGTTTTTATTTACCTTATCAATGTTTGTATTCAGTTCTAATGTTTAATCCATCAGGACACCAAGAACATTTACACAAAGAGCTTTAATTAATGTGTGCCTACTAAGGTCTATTTTAGTGGCCTGTAAACTGTTAGTAACCATCGAGAACTGCTACCACGTTTTTTCGCGAGATTGAGAGTTAGTTTACTTTAATTTCAATCATTTTTAGATAGATCGTGTTTTTATCATCGGATGTCATCGAAAATCTGCTCTTGATTAAGCATCAAGAAATGTTGTACATTTCATAAAAACCATTTATTGTTTTCGGTACGTTCATGAAACTTAAGTATATTTAAAACAGATGTCGGTCCAAGAACTGAATTCTGACTGACATAATGGAAATTTGAGATACTTTTGGTTGAAAGAAGTACAAATTCCTTGAAGACTGTGACAGGAAAGTTGAGCAGAAATGGAGCATTAGCTATTAATGCTTGAAATCAAAATTACTTTGTATCGAGGAAGGAAAAGTGTTTAATCCATAGGATTAACCAATGCTGCTCTACAAACAGTAATGTAAAATTTTCTTTTCTGTGATCAAACAACAAAGAAACGAACATACAAAAACTTCAAGAATAAAGTGGAAATGCTCTGGAGCAGTGTAATACGTGAACAGATAAAAGCAGTAAGAATAATGAAATTAAGTTTCCTGGTAGCAGTAATGCGGCAACTGAAAATGATTGAAGACACTGATCATCAACTTTAGTGAATTTTTCTTGACGGAAAACGTTGGGCCAAACATAAGCGATCCAATATACGGGCAACAGTCTTGCTAAGAGAGACATTACATAGTACTGGGACATATGGAGCATTTGGTTGTGCAGACTTAGACCGCCTTCATCTTACTGTGTTAGGTGTCATTGAGAATAGGGCCTAAAGTCCCCAGTTGTCGATCACAGACTCTTCACTACGTGATTAACTACGTCAAGCAAGGGTTGTATTATATAAGCTAAGATGGCACAGGAATTGAATGCAGGAGCCATCAAACGTCAATCCATGAGGACTTTGAGATGCCAAATGACTTCTTCTGGTTACCGTATCAGAAGATACATAAAATTTCTTTGCTAACACTGCATTGGTTAAGACAGCATTTTTGCAATGAGGTTCAGTTGATTGTTGGTGCATAGTAGTCTGGAAACACGTGCGCTTGTCAGATATATAATGATGTCACTGAGGGCATGGACTGCGTATATTCAATGGTCACGTTAATCAACAAAAAAGATACAGTCGTTAATTGTTCTGTAGATGCACGGACATCCTCAAACTTATTTTCTACACAGTTAAATTGACTGTGGCTGCTGGAAAATGATACTTGGAGTCTAGTTCTATGTCATACACATTGAAAAGATGGGATGTTTCAACAGGTTAATGAATTCACCTCCGCCACGTTAATGTCTTGCAGGACACAGACTTCATGATCGACTGCTATTGCATCCTCTGTCTAGTGCATCGATTGAAGCCCAGTTTGAAGGAGCACTTGTACAGCATTCATGATCTATCCTTACAAGACTGAGTGGATCCTGTTGCACTTCTCCACCAATGACACACCGAGGAAAAACTACAACCTGTCCTGGGAATCGAAACTGGGTCCTTGTGAGACAACCGGTAACGCTGATCACTCAGCTAATGAGAGATACAGAGGCGAAGAGCACCTTATCTCAGGCGATGAGGAATGTCTAAACGTAGATCGATGAATATTAAGTGAAATTTCAAAAAATGATCTCGATCCTCTTTGATCCGCTATGAACCATTTTATATGAAACGTTTCGATGAGTTTCGTACCCATCATCTTCGCCAAAAGATGATGGGTACGAAACTCATCGAAACGTTCCAACAAGACGACGCCGCCATTCATCTGATAACCCGAGAAGAATTCATCATGAACCATTTTGTTTGTCATCTTGAGGAGCTACTTTGCTTCAGCAACTCACACGCGAAACAAGTGCGTAGTTTGTCGGGTTAAGGACCGTCGCACAAGACGTCACTTACCCGTCTCACGATTTTCTTCCTCCCAATGCACAATGGGAAGATTCTATGCTGGTCTATTGCCGTGAGCGTGGTGTCTATTCTTCCCAGTTTGGTTAAAATGGAGCATGAAACTTATTACTGGTTAACACAGACTGCGTGAGTTACAGTTAAACACAATAGAATCTTAAGAATATTACTGCCAGAGTAATAGGTACAGAATAACAGTACATACCTCGACAACTGACCGCGTATTTTCTTACTGAGGCAGCTATAGTCGATTCGATGTAGAGAGATACCTGATTATTGCAGTCGGCTGGACGCGGCTGCTTCGCGCGCCTATCTCAACCAGTCACATAACGCGATTATGTGAACGTTTCTATGGAAACGCCTCAGTGTTGCCGGGGCTCTATAGATCTCTATTGTTTTCGCCCTCCATCCGTTTGTGCTTTGCGGTTGAAAGTTGGCAACAGGTGCTACCGTCAGGGATCATTATACACCGACTCTACTATAGATGTAGGCTGAATAAAGCAAGCAGTCTAGGATAGTTTATCTTATGGCATTTTTGGGAAATGGGAATGAAGAAGTGCTAAGAGCAGATACTAAATGGCACAAGAATGCAAGCGATGAAAGAAGAAAGAAACTGTACACTTTTTCGTCTTTCGCCTCTAGCTAGCCCTGTAATAGAAGTTTAATACATTTTCGTATTCTAGTTTTAAATAATGGCTTTCACTTTTTATGTGCTGTGTCTTATTCTGAAATTAAAAAAATTACTCTGGACATCTGAGATTTCAACAACGTAAAAACATGTTCCAAGGTACAAGCAATATGATCATATACCTAGGAGTAAATATTGTATAGAAATTTATCAGCATTACAGTCGAGAAAATGTCATCAGTTCCGTTATTTAGTCATCTATCTGTTACATATTACTCTACTACACACCAATAATCAATAAATGAAATGAAATTAAACTGAAGTTTACCTGAAATACGTTTTGAAATAGAAGCTATTAGAAACATAAACAAATTTCCATTTTCAAAACAGGTAAAATTGTTGAAAACATTGAAGAAGCTCAGTTAATTTGTAAATATCCCATTTCCATGGTAAAGGACTTTCTTCTGTTTGAAGGTACAAGATGATGCACACTGACGAAGTATGGCTTTACCATCCACACGTTATATAACTAGTTTCAAAGTATGTAGAACTTAACTCACCATAAAATTCTGACACTGAAGAATTAACGATATATTCCACATAGATTGAATGTATTATTTAGCACTTAAATGTGCAGAACTCGAAACATTTACAAATACTGTACGGAACATAACCTCACGTATAGCAACAACAAAAACTGTAAAAAATAGCGGGAACTGCTTTCGTGGTCTCTCGTGTGCATTGCTTCACATGATTCTAAAATCAGTCACTAGACTGAATTGCCGACATATATATATATATATATATATATATATATATATATATATATATATATATATATATATATATAAATTGAACAGTAACTGTTCATCTGTTTCTAGCGACATTTAATACTGAACATTGGGCTTCGTTATAGACCTACAAACAAATTTGCCAAGTACCAATACTTAAACCATTATTTAAATATATTAAATTACAGCTTTTCTCAAACTATTCAAAAACTCGATTTTACCCCATGTGGGGTAAAACCAGCTGTACACTGAAATCAATGGAAAAAGGAAAGAATTGAATAAATTTAATTTTAATTTTTAAATTGAGTTATTACATTATGGTATGAAGTTTCGGTGAATACCATAACAAAAATTAGTTATTGTTTTCCTGCTTTACAAAAAAATAATAAAATAATAACATCCAAGTAATGTTTTTTAAGAACTTATTCGAGGACTCATTCCACATGCAGTAGTCACACATAAAACTTCTATCTTCTTCCTCTGCATTCGAACATGCTTCATGGGCCCATCATTTGCACTTGTAACACCGAATCCAGCCTTCCTTTGATGCTGAATGGGCGTAGATCGCATTGCAGAAGATGCAGGCTTCATGAATTCTTCTTTCTTTTGTTTTCTATTGCCCTGTTTTTTTGTTTTCTACTCTTTGTTTCGTTTTTATCCCCATTATCCCATTTTTATTGTTCTTTTCGCTCCTTTCTGTTCTTCTTCTCTCTTTTTATTTTCTTCTTCTTCTAGGGCTAATTTATGTGAAGCCGGGCTAATATCGCAGTTTTTCGTCTTCTATGGTTCGTCTGCTTTTCACCTCGTTCAAATGCGTGTGGGGCAGGCATCAATAAATTTGGAGTAACTGCAAAACAAGATTCTTTGGAAGCTGACATCTGTGGTTGCATAGCTGGTTTATCTAACGACAGCTGTGGATCTTTTTATGTTTTCGTTTCTCACAGATTTTTCCAACATGTCATGTGACCTCTTGGCTCATTATGAGGTGCTTTGTCGATTTCACTCAATGCAACTTCAGGAGATGGCATAAGGCTATCGGTGGCATAAAGCTGATTGGAAAAAATACTCCTGTTGAACGGATAGATTCCATTCTTTTCAAACCCATTAATGGCTGTTTACGTGACAACCGCTCTGGTAAATGCATCTCTGAAGAGTTTTCGGACTTGGTGGAATGAAACACTGCGTGCAGGATGTACTAGTAACCACTGTCTCACCTATTGCTCGTAACGTTTGCTTAAAGGACTCATGAAGGCTACGTGCAACGGCCGAAGGCGGTTGAGTACTGTGAGGAGGCAAGCATAGTAGTATAACATTACTTTCTCGAGCCAAGTTGATAAAGTTTAAACTTTTGGCATGAAGCCTACATCCATCTAAAATCAACAATACTGTCTTAGATTCCGAGGACTAGGAAACTCAATAAACTTCTGGAACCAATAAAAGAAGCTGTCTTTGGTGTTCCACCCGCTTTCATGGTAGTAAGCAAAAGAGCCAGGTATTGATTCATCCATTAACAACTGGGTCTATATTTTCCCTGGGGAAACATATACGGGAGGCATAAATTGACCTGATGCGCTCATGCATATCTCTACAGTTACAGGAACTCCTCGTTCTGCAGACGCTAAGAACCCTACCTGTTTCTTTCCAAGAATAGCCAGGACCTTGGATGCTTTGTTTGGAGCTGTCATAATCCCTGTTTCGTCATCACTGTAAATATTTGTTGGTGAAATGTTATGCTCTTTGCAGACTAACTCCAACAGATCATAAAATTTTCTAACGTATTACGACTGAAGCCATTAGCACGACCCAGTGACTTTTTCTCTGGGTTTCTCAGCGATAGTTGTGGAAGTCTTGCCAGAAATCCATACATCCAGTCCTTTCCTGCAATTGCTCTACCCTTATTAAAATTATGTTTAACGCCATTCTTTTGAGCCAGTTCGTAAGCTAGTCTGCGGTGGTCATACAAGGCTAGGCCAAACAACCTTTGCCCCAAAAATAATATTTGATTCACAGTCTCCAATTCTTGTTCATTAGAGAAAACTGTACAGAACCGACCTAACCGATTTTAAGGTGCTAAAGCAGGCGTCAGTGCTTGCTGACTTGCTTCCTTGGCTCTGTATTCCAAGGTTGATTGATGAACATTAAAGGCTCGAGCAGCTCTCTTTTAATCCATTTTCCGCTCGACAACTTCTTCTATCGCATCTGCCATATGGTTTTGAGACCAGCTCTGTCGCGTCGTTTCCCGCTGGTAGTTCCTCGGCATATCTATCTGAAAAAAATCTATATGCAGAGAGAAAGTATGTATTTACAGCTTCTAAAAGACCTATTTGCGACCAGAAATCACGTGTAGGTAATTTAAATCACAACACAAATGCAGTTTACGCACGTTTTAACTTAACAGGCATAGACGTCTACTGTCCAGAAAGATTTTAAATGATGGAGTAAAACCGGGTATTGTCCGAATTTACCTCCCTTCGCAATGCTCGGTTTTGCCCCTCGCAGCTACAAAAAGGTATTTGTAAATGGTATTTGTAAACCAAACTACTCTCGCGAAAGTCAACTCATACACGATTATACAGCATTCTCTAACAGTTCTGATTTTATTCGCAAGATAGCAACAGTGGTCACAGAAATAAGTGCATAGTCGGTTTGACCCGACTACCTGGATTTGTCAACTCTCTCCTGCCATGGAGGTTATTCCATAATGACTTAACGCTTGTCCTATCGTCTAGTCCTTTCTTTCTATCAGTATTTTTCATGTTCTTTTTTCCGCCTAGTCCCACTACACACTTTTTTTTGCGGTGAGTTTGTAACTTAAACTTTTATCGAGTATTTTTCCACATTGACTTGTTGATTCTTCTCGAATTTTCGCCAACGAGACTTTCCCACAGTATTCTGCTGAACATGGCTAAAGACTTGACTGTGCTTAATTCGTGCGCAGCCAATGAATCTGTAACCTCCCCCTCACTTATCGACCTTAATGACCGTGAAAAATTAAACCGCGTGTACCTAATGGAAATTTGGGACAAGCAATCGTCACCGAAGTTAATCTGTCGGTAAATAGGGAGAAAAGGGTTACATCTTAATGAAAGGAAAAATGCTAATGAAACAGGTGGAAATTAATTTTGAAAAGGGGTAAAGTTAATAAAGAAGGTAAATGTGCGGCCGTTACGTTAACAATTAACTAGCGGTAATTAGATATTTGAGATTTGGGGGAAATTACGGTCGCCAGTCCTAAGGACAATTACTATAGTAACTGAAAAAGAAAGGTTATTACACATATAATGAGCACTAGAAGCGTGGCAACTGAAGGTTGACACGTGCAGTGTGAAAACTAAAAGTTTGTCAGAAGCAATAAATTTCACTACACTCTGACTTAATTTAGCAAAAGAATTAATAAAACAGGAGAATCGAAAGTTAATTTAGTGACTGAAGTTAATAGCGAGCTTTCTTTCTGAAGCACATCGAAATTCAGTAAAATACGGTTAGTCTTGGACTACCTCAACAATCATTTCAAAAGCTTCTTGAATTTACGCAATTTAGAAATAAGAGATTTAACTTTGAACTTGAATTAAATGATTCTGAACAATTAATAATAGTAAAATTTAGTACGTACTCAGCAGAGCTGCAGTCACAGGTAAGCTAAAAAACGGTAACAAAACTCGCACTCTTAATTTGTGCTTGTGTAATCTGAATATTGTAGCCAGCTATGAATACTTTAACTGAACTTTGAAATTAAAGTAGTGAAATGGAATGATTGTACTTTAATGCTGGCGTCTGAATTTGAACGACACTCGCGTTCATTCCGGAAAAGGAAGGGACCCTGCTTGGTAATGCAATTGGGACAATGAGCAACAAAGGTTCATGCTAAGTAGCTGTAATTTTGTGATGCAACAATTTTAAAAGTTTGAAAAGCTGAGGTCTGCCATACAGTTCTAAAACCTTACGTGCTTCCAGTCTTCCTTGTTGGTTGATTGAAGGTTTGAAGCCGAGGAGGTGGCGACAGTCACTCACTGTCGGCGCGCCTTCTTCTCGACACGGTCACCAGACGAAACGGGCTCTTGATGTGCGCCAGCTAATGTTTCCCGTCCGCGACACCATGTCAGAAACTATCATCGCGAGTCGAGCGCAATTACTTGCTGCCAAACCCCGAAAGCGCGGCAACTCGCGGGAGCGTCACACAACACACCTGCTCCACTCGCTACTCCCGCCAGACTCTCTCTGCCCGCGCTCCACGCGGCAGAGTTAACACTACCCAAGATCCTACACACTATCGATGTAATCGTTCGATAGCAGTCTTCCCGCTAGGCAAGACCCAGCGTAAAAATACAAATAATATTTACGAAACAAACCAATTATACATCGACATAAATGCATAAATATATATATACAAATAGTAAAACAATTACAATATGCAAAGACACAGAAATGTCTTATATTCAGGTAACAAAAATAAGGAAAACAAATTTATAGTACAATAGATGGAAATAGGAGGATATGCATATCCGGCGTTACACGTGCCCCACATTGTGTGAGGATGTTCGTGTAACCTATACAGACTCAGAAAATGTCCCAAAAAAGAAACAGCGGAAATGCATATGCTCAAAACATCAACAAAATTTAGCATTCGTCTAATTAACTGTAAACCAATTTTTAGACGATAATAATTGAGTGGAGACATTCCTAATCTTATTCCACTCTGTCATCTTGCACAAAATAAAACAGGTTGACGACATATTAAAATTCATAGAAAACATAGAAAATGGTTTAGGTATTCTAAAAATCAAAATTCCCAGCAGTATCAAGAAATGGAATACTATTTACAAAATTAATCAGAGTACATGGTCATAAAAAACAGGTATATCAAAATACGCAAATTAATAATTAATTACATAGAATACACATTTTATATAACCTTTTCATAATTAATACTCTCGCAATTAGAGTCCAATTAACGCTAAACAAGAATATAATATTCAGCAGATCGAAAAAAAACATAAATATTGACAGCAGAATTCTTTCAGCTGTCCGGGAAGAAAAAGAATACCGCCTCCCGTTCTTGCAAGTGCAAAGAATGCCGACAGCGGCACAAGAGCCGACAGCGGCTCCGCCTCGCCAGTATTGTTGCGCTCGCCTGTGCGGCACGCTTGATCTCTCTCGCCTGTGTAACGCCATTTTCAGAACGTCCGTTTCACTGAATTCTTTCGGAAAAACTCACTCCCGAGTAATCTCAAGGAGTCCCTTAACACTATCACAGTGGATAACTCAACACTGTCCATCATCACACGCATGTACTAGCCTGAAACTTAAAACAGCGTCTAAGTACATCGGCAATGACTAGTAAAACACATATTCATGAAATCTTACAGCTAGTTACAATATCATATTTACATTCCTTAATCTACTGTGACTCAGCTGAAAACTTAAACTAGCAGCTTGGATTTTTCAATTGATTAATCAAGATTAAATTGATTAAAATTAAATTGATTAATCAAAATTAATTACTTAAAATTACAACTTCTTTAATGACCTCTAGGTCAGGCAAAAGCATCGCAACATGGCACATCCTTAAATCTTACACTCTATATTTACATACTGTACAAATTACCCATTGTGTGGTATTAATCGATCCTAGGTTGGTACAATTTCAAGTCTACAATATTCCGTATACCTAATCGTTTTCCAGAGCTTGGATACTCTAAGCAATAAGCATTTGTGTGAGGTACACCAATGACTTTAAATGGTCCATTATAAACAAACTTAAATTTAGAGACTTCATAGTCTATCTCCTTCGATTTCTCATGAGCTTTTACAAGTACTAAGTCTCCGATTGCAAACTTAGCAAAACGCGCTTTAGCGTCATGACGACGTATGCGAGCATCGACTTTTAGCTTCATTACTTCTCGCAAACGATCTTTTTTCACACAAATACTAATGTCAATCCGTGGAGGGAATTTGATTGTCTCTTCCACTAAACTTTTACTTCTGTCATCCAACAGGATTTCCCCTATAGAAAATCCCGTCGATTCATGTCTCAAGGTGTTCATAATTCTCTCAAATACTGCTACATATTTGCCCCATGCCGTATGATTGTGATGGCAATAGGTACAGCAAAGTCGGCCTAGCTCGCGCATATACCTCTCAGCGGGATTCCCAGCCGGACAATAAGCTGAAATATGGATCACCTCGACCCCATTACTTTCCATGCCTTCATTCCACAACTTAGAAGTAAATTGTGCCCCATTGTCTGATAGAATCGCCTTGGGCTTGCCAATATGAACAAAATAATCGTTCACAAGCTTGCTATAGACCGCTTTGGCTGTAGCTTTCCTAATCGGGTATAGTTTGATGAACTTGGAAAAAGCTTCTAGCACTACTAAAATGTGGGCATAGTTTCCTGATGACTTGGGCAAAGGTCCGTACAAGTCCACGCACAGTAATTCAAAGGTGTCATTAAGCCTTATACTTTGCATAGGACCACGACTCGTACAGTTGGTAACCTTCACCTTCTGACATAAATAGCAAGTTTTCACTCTGTCAGTAACGCGTTTTAACATGTTCTTAAAATGCACTACTTCACTCAGCTTTTCCGTACATTTCTTAGGTCCACAGTGACCATACGCCAAATGGTAGTAGTCTATTATTTCCGTGACGTATTTGGTGGGCCAGCATACCCGCCAAATATTACTTTTTTCACCCTTACGTATGTACAAGATATGATCGTGTATCTTGTAATACTTCCTTAATTTCTCTCCTTCTGGACTCCTTTCGTCATATCGGGTTTTCACCATATTTAAACAACCATCCTCGTTCTGATGACGACGTAGATTCTTACAGATGTTCATTATTAATTTACGTCCCTCAGCTTCTTTAAAATAGTATAATTTGACCACTCCGTCTGCCTCAACTTTCAATAGATCTTGATTAGACTCGGGCAACCGCGACAGCGCATCCGCTACGCAATTGTCGGTCCCTCTTACGTAACAGATGTCATAGTTAAATTGCTGTAAATACAGCGACCACCTAGTCAGTCTCTCGTGAAGTAGTTTACAATTCTTCAGATAAGTGAGCGCCTTATGGTCCGTATGAATAATCACCTTACGGTCCCATAGGTAACCCTTGAACTTCTTGAATCCCCACACGATAGCGAGACACTCTTTCTCAGAAATCGTGTAGTTTCGCTCACTTTTTGATAAAGTTCGACTCGCGAACGCTATCGTCCGGTGTTCCTTATCCTCTCCTTTATCAACCTCTTGGAACAGTTCTACCCCCACCCCGTAATTCGACGAATCCGTTCCCAGATGGAAGGGTAGCGATAAATCAGGATGAAATAGTATGTTAGATCTTAACAACTCGTCTTTTAATCTCTCGAAAGCGGCCTGACACCCGTCAGTCCACACAAACGGAACGTTTTTGCGTAAGAGGTTATTCAAATTTTCATCATTAAACACTTGTCCTTTTAAAATCCTGTTAACCCTAGAAAACTTTTTAACTGTTTCCTAGACTTTGGTGGAGGACAATTCCTTATTGCCTCTAGTTTCTCTGGGTCCTTCGTAATACCAGCAGTGGTAATTACATGCCCTAAAAATTTCAGTTCCTGCTTCACAAATTCGCATTTCTTTAGCTTTAGAGTCATTCCGCCACGGCGCAATGCTCTAAAAACTTCATCTAACAGGTCACAATGGTCATGCCAAGTGGCATTGGCCAACAATAGGTCGTCAACATAGACAGTTAATCTTGAACTCAAAGCCGGTCCTAGCACTTTATCTAGGGCCCTGATGAATACGGACACAGATATATTAAGTCCAAACGGCAGTACTCTATACTGATAACACCTGCCCGCAAACAAGAAGGCGGTGTATGGCCTAGATTCTTCTTCGAGTTTTATTTGCCAGTAACTAGCCGTCAGATCGTGGCTAGTCATGAACTTAACGTCATGAAAACGTTGCAAAATCTCCTCCATACTCTCTGGTCTGTCTGTTTCACGTTGAACGACCCTATTCAACGTGCGTGCGTCAATCACAATACGCACACTACCATCCCGTTTTGCTACAATGACCAAACCGTTATTGTATGGACTCGTACTTCTTTCAATCACTCCCCATTCAATCATCTTATCTATCTCCCGTTGCACTGCTTCCTTTTTGGACAGCGGTATAGCATACGGTCTCACGAAGAATGGTTCGTGCGGAATTACATGCAACTTGCATTTATATCCTTCCACAAGTCCCGGTTTGTCTGAAAACACACTCTTATTCCTCATTATTACTTCATACAGGCCTCGTCTTTGTTCGTGTGTTACATTTGACACACCGTCTACAATACTTTCCAATTCACTTTCTACACTATTGTCAATGCCGAGATTTCTCACATTACAGTAGTTCAAATTCATACCTACATCAATACCATCCGGCCAGTTAACAATGTGTATAGGCTGGTATTGCCTATGCACACCGTCTCCTGCCTCGTCAAAACTAACTACTATTGTTTTATCTTGTGACATACATGTCAAAGTTTTGCTTTCGCAATTAATCACTGCACGGTACTTTAACAGCCAATCTAACCCGATAATTACTTCCGTAGTCAAGTCTGGCACGACAAACTCTTGTTCAAATCGTGCCCCACATATCTCAAAGTGGACAAAAATCTGTTTTGTGACCGGTTTACTGGCCTTCCCAGTAGCACCGATAATTTTCACTCCTGTTACTGGCATAACTACGATACCAGGTCTGTCTTTCAGTAACTCAAATATTTTCCCAGATACAGCACTCAATTCTGCGCCGGTGTCAATCAACACGTTTAGTTGTAGGCCGTGCATATTAACAGACACTACTATCTGTCTACACTTGTCCTCGACTGTTTCTTTATTTTCCCACAGTAAATCCTCGTCTATATCCAGGTCATTCCAGAAAAAACCATCCGGCTTTGATCCTAAATCTGGCTTATCTGGCGGCTTTTTCAGCCTCTGTTCACATACAGTTTTAATTTCAACACGTTTGTCCTGAGACTTGGTCTGTAGCTTCGCCTCCAATACCGAAACCTTTTCCTGTAACTCGTCAACTAGTGAGTGTTGCTTTGCTATCAATTCACTAATTGTCACCTTCGTTGATTCCTCTTTGGTCAGATTGATCTCATCTGCCAATCTACCTGGAGAAATGTGCCCAGTAGTATCTGCAATTACTTCCTCTAGATCTGCGCAACCCACACTGCTATTGTCTGACCGTATAATGTCAGCTCTAACCTCATACACGCTGTAATCTATGTGCTTTTCTACCAATCGTGTCCGGCTATGACTAAAATTTTCGTAATCTTTCTCCTTAATACTCTCGCAATGTTTAAACTGGAGGTTTGCGTCGGATGGGTCGGCTACTTCTACCACTACGACTTTCGGTAAGGTCTGCCGGTTAGGGCCAGAACTTTCCGTTACTACTTCAACATCTAACACCTGCGGGACGAAACACGACGAATCTTGCTCGTGCTCCCCATTAACATCAACTGTTTCTGGTAAAGTCTGCCGGTTAGGGCCAGAACTTTCTATCATTTCACAAACACTATCTTCCTGCGGGACGAGATGCGGAAAATCCTGCACGCGCTCCCCATAAACACTTCTCCCATACAGGCCCCTATAGTCTCTTAGTTCGTCGTATAAGCGACCGAACTGCTTTAACCAGACCTCATCCCTCTCTGCATCCCCTCGCTCGATGACGGACGTTTTATCCGACATCTGATCTTCTCTCAACACTTGCGAATCATTCTTAAACTCAATCTCCAGTTCCGCTGTGGGTATTACAGCTGCCACTTTATAATCGATTTCCGGAACACTACTTAAATTGTTCTCACTGACAGTGAATGTACTTCCTACTGCCGTATATACAGCTGATCTACTACTTGTGGGCATACTCCTTTCTCCTAACACTGGCACACTCTCCCGCCGTTGATTATTCCACACGGAATTTTCATAACGATGACACCTGGGTTTTCTCTTGTTATTGGGCCTCCAAAATTTCTCCACGCCCGGTCGGCCCCTCACCGGCGCGGCTAATGGTTTCCCTGTCTCGTCCCCGCAGATACGCTCCCCGGATGCTGCTGAGGCGGCTGATCACACCCTCTGGCGTTATTACTATTCTGCGAAGCCCGTATCACGCTAGTATGATACTGGTTTCCGTCATTCCTGTTATTATTTGCATTGTACCGATTGTCATTACGGCCCGAACCACTATTGTTATTGCTGCCATGGTTGCGGTATGCATTATTCCCAAGGTTATCGTAGTTGTGGTTCCCGTTGTTGTTACCACGGCCTCTACCACTGTCGCGATTATTGCGCCAATTGTCCTCGTCCTCAACTCTTTCCAGGAAATCATTGATTGTCTTGTAATTGCTTCCTACGTAGCGTTTTGTATCATCTGGAAGCTTCTTGTAGAGTTCCCAGACTATTTCGGATTCCGTGCGGCGATCACGCAAATATTCCAACTTGCGGATCCAGCCCTCACAAAACTCTTTCATCGAGCCGCGCGAACTCGCATCGAAAGGCCTCGATACGACAAATTCGCGCTAGATACTTTGCTGTTTTTGCTCTGACCAGTTATCAGCCAGAAACAAATTTTTAAACTCGTCAAAAGTCAGGTTCGTAATGTTGAGGTTTAAGCCCCAACACTTGGCATCACCAGCCAGCACATCAATAACCGCATTAATTTTTCTCTCATTAGTCCATGATCTGGGTAAAACTCTTTCACAATTCTTAATGAAATCCGTCGCGTGTATACCGCCTTTTTTCAAGGGGTCGAACCGCCCCTCTTTCGTCAACAATTCCGAACTATGTGCACAGATTGGCACATAGCTCTATTTTTCGTCAAGTTTCTTCTCTAATTCCGACACTCTCGTAATTACTTGGCAAGTGGTTGTCGCAAGCGTTTCTACTTCCCTTTTTTTCTCCTCGCAGGTATTAGCCTGCTTCGTCACTTTGGTATCTACTTCGGATACTAAAGCCTTTAAAGTTTCCACCTTCTTTAGATCCTCTATTTCACTAATTGAATTTGTTCCGTCACCTTATTCTCAATGATCGGAGCAGCTGCTTCTCCTACACTTTTCTCGATTCTGCTAATTTCGGAATAAAAACGAGTATTTCTGCTCGCAATTTCCGCCTGAACGCCTATCATTTCCTGTTTAAGATTACCGATTTCGGTATTAATTACAACAATATCTTCTTTGATTTTATCAACTTTTGTGTTAACAACTCCAACATCGTTGTTAACAACGTTAATAGCTTTGTTCTGATTGTCTAGCATCCGTTAAATTTTTTCAGACTGAGCTTCTTGCTTGACAGCCTGAGCTTCTTGCTTGGCAGCCTGAGCTTCTTGCTTGGCAGCCTGATCTTCTTGCTTGGCAGACAGAGCATTAATTTCTGCCGATTGACTCTTGATTTCGTTAATTAAAACATTCAATAAATCAGTTAAATTCCCGGAAACTACCGGTTTTACATCCGTAGCGGCTTCCTCTTTCATTGTCCCCCCTTATTCGTCATCAAGGGATTCAGATTTGATTTTCACTTCCGATTCCGAAACATTTTATAAAGTTTGGAATTCCATTTCTGCTCTTTGTTGCGTTTAGGCTGTCGCGTCTTTCATGTTAGCCGCCTGCCCCTGAACAATGGCCGGCCGCTGGTGGCCGAGCGGTTCTGGCGCTACAGTCTGGAACCGCTACGGTCGCAGGTTCGAATCCTGCCTCGGGCATGGCTGTGTGTGTTGTCCTTAGGTTAGTTAGGTTTAAGTAGTTCTAAGTTCTAGGGGGCTTATGACCTCAGCAGTTGAGTCCCATAGTGCTCAGAGCCATTTGAACCATTTTTGAACAATGGGTACCGCGGTGCGCGTTTCCCACTGTTCGACCGATTGTTCCGTATCCAAGTCTACCAAATTTTGGCAATTGTTGCCTTCACTCATTTTAATAATTTTCAATATAAACCCAAATCTCAAATATAATTAGGATTACTCCCACTACTTATTCTCGCTGACGTAACAGCCTGTACGTAACCAGTACTTTGTTACGAGATTTGCACAATGCAAAATTCGTGTCCAGAACAACCTCAAATCCGAAGATTGCCCTGTCACCAGGTCGCCACGTGTAACCTCCCCCTCACTTATCGACCTTAATGACCGTGAAAAATTAAACCGCGTGTACCTAATGGAAATTTGGGAAAAGCAATCGTCACCGAAGTTAATCTGTCGGTAAAGAGGGAGGAAAGGGTTACATCTTAATGAAAGGAAAAATGCTAATGAAACAGGTGGAAATTAATTTTGAAAAGGGGTAAAGTTAATAAAGAAAGTAAATGTGCGGCCGTTACGTTAACAATTAACTAGCGGTAATTAGATATTTGAGATTTGGGGGAAATTACGGTCGCCAGTCCTAAGGACAATTACTATAGTAACTGCAAAAGAATGGTTATTACACATATAATTAGCACTAGAAGCGTGGCAACTGAAGGTTGACACGTGCAGTGTGAAAACTGAAAGTTTGTCAGAAGCAATAAATTTCGCTACACTCTGACTTAATTTAGCAAAAGAATTAATAAAACAGCAGAATCGAAAGTTAATTTAGTGACTGAAGTTAATAGCGAGCTTTCTTTCTGAAGCACATCGAAATTCAGTAAAATACGGTTAGTCTTGGACTACCTCAACAATCATTTCAAAAGCTTCTTGAATTTACGCAATTTAGAAATAAGAGATTTAACTTTGAACTTGAATTAAATGATTCTGAACAATTAACAATAGTAAAATTTAGTACGTACCCAGCTGAGCTGCAGACACAGGTAAGCTAAAATACGGTAACAAAACTCGCACTCTTAATTTGTGCTTGTGTAATCTGAATATTGTAGCCAGCTATGAATACTTTCACTGAACTTTGAAATTAAAGTAGTGAAATGGAATGATTGTACTTTAATGCTGGCGTCTGAATTTGAACGACACTCGCGTTCATTCCGGAAAAAGAAGGGACCCTGCTTGGTAATGCAATTGGGACAATGAGCAACAAAGGTTCATGCTAAGTAGCTGTAATTTTGTGATGCAACAATTTTAAAAGTTTGAAAAGCTGAGGTCTGCCATACAGTTCTAAAACCTTACGTGCTTCCAGTCTTCCTTGTTGGTTGATTGAAGGTTTGAAGCCGAGGCGCACCTTCTTCTCGACACGGTCACCAGACGAAACGGGCTCTTGATGTGCGCCAGCTAATACTTCCCGTCCGCGACACCATGTCGGAAACTATCATCGCAAGTCGAGCGCAATTACATGCTGCCAAACCCCGAAAGCGCGGCAACTCGCGGGAGCTTCACACAACACACCTGCTCCACTCGCTACTCCCGCCAGACTCTCTCTGCCCGCGCTCCACGCGGCAGAGTTAACACTACCCAAGATCCTACACACTTTGATTCTTCACACGACCTATCGATGTAATCGTTCGATAGCAGTCTTCCCTAGGCAAGACCCAGCGTAAAAATACAAATAATATTTACGAAACAAACCAATTATACATCGACATAAATGCATATATATATATATATATATATACAAATAGTAAAACAATTACAATATGCAAAGACACAGAAATGTCATATATTCAGGTAACAAAAATAAGGAAAACAAATTTATAGTACAATAGATGGAAATAGGAGGATATGCATTTCCGGCGTTACAACTCAACCCAGCACAATACCCAAGAACAGTTTAAATTAACGGCAGTGAGGGAATAAATGAGAATTGTTTCACTGCAGAGCTGTGATACTAGTCCTAACTGCCTTTATGGTGATTATTAACATAACAGAAATTGTTCTACTTTTTTCATGAAATTTTTCAGTCCATTGCGTATATGTGATTAAGTGTGAAAGAACTAAACTCTGCGTACTGCTCCGTTTTTAACTCATTACCTCTTAGTGTGCAGGTGCCATACTGCCTCAACGGTGAAAACAATATCAAAAATATGTTCATGCTTCATCTCCCGAGACTTCCTTGCACTGGACATGTGATTTCATTTCTGTACATCCGCTGACAACGAAATTCACCCTCGCTAATCCGAAGCAGTGCATTTAGAATACGGCTGCGGGAAAGCTTTTGTCCCTTACGTTTTAAAAGCATTTTGAAAGTCGACGAGAGTTGGGTCTGTGTTTTGGACGGTAACAGTCCATTGCCGCTGTAGAAAGTATTGTGACTCGGTCTGCTTTACAGTACTCGAATGCCCCTGAATGCCGTATGAGAGCCCTCTCTTGCAAAATACATGAGGCCATTTGCGAACTTCTGGAAGTCGGGCAGGCACATTGCCAAACCCCACAGAAGTCGCCTGTTTCGGGGATTTCTATAAAGAGCAAATTTATCTTCTAATGTAATTCCATAATTCCGATGGTTTCTAATATGTCTATTATTGATAGAGTGTACTAATTATGTATCGCTTACTTTTTTGTCCTCCATGCACAGAAGATGAAAATGTTGTTTATAAAATTTCATAAGCATTCGAAAGATGTCTGGTATGTTATGTGACTGTGTTGTTTTCCGTAGTTTCTAGTATCTGCTGAGAGAACAAAACAAAAGTGATACTTGTAACATCACAGAAGAAATGTGAACTATACACGAGGCCATTAAACTGTATATTCTAACCAACAAACAGAAATATTTTTCTGAATAAGGGCTACTCATAGTTTGCTGGGCAAACGCCAAGGGTCTTATTAACTGACTGCGGTGGTCGAATTACTTAAAACCAATGAAACAAGTATAAAAGGGTTTCGCGTCATCTTCTAAAAAATTAGACACTGTGAAGTTACCGTGCGATAGAACATTGAGCGGCCATCTCACTTTTGAATAATTTACTGACAGAAGCTTTAAGGGTGACGGTGATGGAAGAGCTGCCATTTAGTGTACGTAATCGAAAATGTTATTAGTTTCCACTGGTAAGTATTGCACCCAAAGCTTGAATCTTAGTATGCAACTTGAGTTGTTATGATGACTATGAGAAGAAACTTGGTACAGAGAGCTCAATATTCTTCGAGTTAGTGCAGAACCGAAACTGTGCGAGTTCTCGCCAGAAAATTGCTGATGCCACCATTTTCTGATGTCAGCGTTCCAGGAACTGCACTTGCGATGTCAGATAACAGTCGAGGGAGTTTTTCTTGTTATGTTAAAAGTCACTGACCTTCCTTCCATTTCCTCACTTTGCTCTCGGTCGATGTCGTCATGCTCTCGGCCAGTAACTGCAGGGTTCCACTGCTGTTATGAAATTTGGTCTCCGTTCTAGGTACGTTCTCTGTAGTGAGAGGACCATAGTTAATTTAGAACCAAATTCAGAAATTGGCTGAGTAGGTTGTAAAATTGGTAAACAGGCGGGACAGGGCGTAAAACTTTTTTTACAACAGTAATATTCAAAGATATTTATAATAATTTTTTCTTCTTCAAGGATTATATACACATTTTTAAACTAATAATGTCATATACAGAGCTAAATGTATGCAATTATTTACACTAATACTAATAAGTAATATATATACAATAGATAATAAATCATTGGTTTTTATACAATTCAGGTTCTTCTCCATATATACTGCTTAACTCTTTTATGCAATATTTACAATATGTGGCAAATGGATAATAATATATATATATATATATATATATATATATATATATATATATATACTCCTGGAAATGGAAAAAAGAACACATTGACACCGGTGTGTCAGACCCACCATACTTGCTCCGGACACTGCGAGAGGGCTGTACAAGCAATGATCACACGCACGGCACAGCGGACACACCAGGAACCGCGGTGTTGGCCGTCGAATGGCGCTAGCTGCGCAGCATTTGTGCACCGCCGCCGTCAGTGTCAGCCAGTTTGCCGTGGCATACGGAGCTCCATCGCAGTCTTTAACACTGGTAGCATGCCGCGACAGCGTGGACGTGAACCGTATGTGCAGTTGACGGACTTTGAGCGAGGGCGTATAGTGGGCATGCGGGAGGCCGGGTGGACGTACCCCCGAATTGCTCAACAAGTGGGGCGTGAGGTCTCCACAGTACATCGATGTTGTCGCCAGTGGTCGGCGGAAGGTGCACGTGCCCGTCGACCTGGGACCGGACCGCAGCGACGCACGGATGCACGCCAAGACCGTAGGATCCTACGCAGTGCCGTAGGGGACCGCACCGCCACTTCCCAGCAAATTAGGGACACTGTTGCTCCTGGGGTATCGGCGAGGACCATTCGCAACCGTCTCCATGAAGCTGGGCTACGGTCCTGCACACCGTTAGGCCGTCTTACGCCCCAACATCGTGCAGCCCGCCTCCAGTGGTGTCGCGACAGGCGTGAATGGAGGGACGAATGGAGACGTGTCGTCTTCAGCGATGAGAGTCGCTTCTGCCTTGGTGCCAATGATGGTCGTATGCGTGTTTGGCGCCGTGCAGGTGAGCGCCACAATCAGGACTGCATACGACCGAGGCACACAGGGCCAACACCCGGCATCATGGTGAGGGGAGCGATCTCCTACACTGGCCGTACACCACTGGTGATCGTCGAGGGGACACTGAATAGTGCACGGTACATCCAAACCGTCATCGAACCCATCGTTCTACCATTCCTAGACCGGCAAGGGAACTTGCTGTTCCAACAGGACAATGTACGTCCGCATGTATCCCGTGCCACCCAACGTGCTCTAGAAGGTGTAAGTCAACTACCCTGGCCAGCAAGATCTCCGGATCTGTCCCCCATTGAGCATGTTTGGGACTGGATGAAGCGTCGTCTCACGCGGTCTGCACGTCCAGCACGAACGCTGGTCCAACTGAGGCGCCAGGTGGAAATGGCATGGCAAGCCGTTCCACAGGACTACATCCAGCATCTCTACGATCGTCTCCATGGGAAAATAGCAGCCTGCATTGCTGCAAAAGTTGGATATACACTGCACTAATGCCGACATTGTGCATGCTCTGTTGCCTGTGTCTATGTGCCTGTGGTTCTGTCAGTGTGATCGTGTGATGTATCTGACTCCAGGAATGTGTCAATAAAGTTTCCCCTTCCTGGGACAATGAATTCACGGTGTTCTTATTTCAATTTCCAGGAGTGTATATATATATATATATATATATATATATATATATATATATATATATATGGTGGAAATAGTGCACAGTCAACTTGGATGTGACCATAGTACACATAAGTCTGCATACAATTTATCAACTCAGCCATGCATATGCATATACAACCTATGACACATGGTTCAGTCACCATTCTGCATACACTCATACACACCACTGCTATTTACAAATAAGTAGATACACATCCACACACCCAATGCCTCAAGAGAATAGTGTCAGATGAACTGTTTGTTATTATGACATGACACACTGAGTTTTAGCTGCATTGCAATATGTGTCTCATTACCTTGCAATCGAAAGTCTACTTGACAGATTGTATGTGGAGAAGAATCTACACCACCACCCAGGCACTCCTTGTTATCTTTGATTATAAGAGCCTGTGAGGGCACACAATGCACATTGGTAACGCCACGTAGCGCTCTGTATGAAAATCACTGGCTGTGCTGTGTGCAGTCTGTGGCTGGGTGACATTGTTGGAATTTGCTATTGTAGTGTTGGGCAGTTGGCTATTAACAGCGCGTAGCGTTGCGCAGTTGGAGGTGAGCCGCCAGCAGTGGTGGATTTGGGGAGAGAGATGGCGGAATTTTGAGAGCGGACGATCTGGACGTGTGTCCATCAGAGAGAGTAAATTTGTAATACTGGATATCATGGACTGATATGTATACATATATATATTATGACTTTTGAACACCATTAAGGTAAATACATTGTTTGTTCTCTATCAAAATCTTTCTTTTGCTAACTATGCCTATCAGTAGTTAGTACCTTCAGTAGTTCTAATCTTTTATTTAGCTGGCAGTAGTGGCGCTCGTTGTATTGCAGTAGTTCGAGTAACGAAGATTTTTGTGAGGTAAGTGATTTGTGAAACGTATAGGTTAATTCTCTTGTAGGGATTATTGAAAGTCAGACTGCGTTGTGCTAAAAAATATTGTGTGTCAGTCTAAGCACAATCATGCATAATTTTTCTAAGGAGACGTTTCGATATGAACCACACAAACTTAACAACCTTCGACCCATTCGCTTCATCTTTTATCAGGTGGATAATGTTCTTGTTTTGAGGTGTTATACCATAAGGATCATTGGCTGCATATCCAGATATGTGGAATGTTTGGGGCTGCACATAATTACTTCATATTGATCTCAGCCATTTACCAAATAGATGAAACTTTCTGTGTCCATAAAAAATAATTTGGGATCAGCAGACTCTGGCTTCACAAACACAGTGTGAAATCATTACATGTGGAGTTTGGAGAGCTCCAGAATACACATGCCAATAATAGCCATCTCAGAATCGATTAGTTTTTCATTGATATTGGGGCCCTTTTAAAATTTGGTCTACCGATGTACTCTCTTGCGCCATAACGACCATCCCAAAGATAAAATAAATGAATTTTGCATTGGTTTCTTTTTCCCATGGATTTGCTAAAACCAGAATTATTTATTACCTTGTAAAAATCCTTTTTGAAATCACACTTCACAAGAACACACATTTCGATATTAACGTCAATGTAATGTTTCAACTATGTATGCTGCTTGATGGAGCTGTATTAGATGACTCTAATAGGTTTCATTTCCAAAATGAGACATTACCGGAGGTGGCTGTAGTGCTGAAAGTACCTCTGCTTATCCCGCAGCATTTTCACTGTTGTTGGAACCATTGTGTTGGAGTAGGTGCTTTGGAATCAGCAACAAGTCGTTTTTTCTACAACTAGGCTGTAAGTATGCTGACCGTTGTGGCCGAGCGGTTCTAGGCGCTTCAGTCTGGAACCGCGCGACCACTATGGTCGCAGGTTCGAGTCTTGTCTCAGGCATGGCTGTGTGTGATGTCATTTGGTTATTTGGGTTCTCGGTGGCTGATGACCACAGATGTTAAGTCCCATAATGCTCAGAGCCATTTGAACCATTTTTGAGCTGTAAGTATGTATGTATGTATGTAAGTATTGGATAATGGAATGTAGTCGAATTAAGTCAGGTGATGCTGAGGGAATTAGATTAGGAAATGAGACACTTAAAGTAGTAAAGGAGTTTTGCTATTTGGGGAGCAAAATAACTGATGATGGTCGAAGTAGAGAGGATATAAAATGTATACTGGCAATGGCAAGGAAAGCGTTTCTGAAGAAGAAAAATTTGTTAACATCGAGTATAGATTTAAATGTGAGGAAGTCGTCCCTGAAAGTATTTGTATGGAGTGTAGCCATGTATGGAAGTGAAACATGGACGATAAATAATTTGGACAAGAAGAGAATAGAAGTTTTCGAAATGTGGTGGTACAGAAGAATGCTGAAGATTAGATGGGTAGATCACATAACTAATGAGGAGGTACTGAATAGAATTGGGGAGAAGGGGAGTTTGTGGCACAACTTGACTAGAAGAAGGGATTGGTTGGTAGGACATGTTCTGAGGCATCAAGGGATCACCAATTTAGTATTGGAGGGCAGCGTGGAGGGTAAAAATCGTAGAGGGAGACCAAGAAATGAATACGCTAAGCAGATTCAGAAGGATGTAGGCTGCAGTAGGTACTGGGAAATGAAGAAGCTTGCACAGGACATATGACAAGAACGTGCATCATAGGCATTGCATGCATGTGTAAGTTATCTGTAGAAGAAGAAACAGATGAAGTACTGCTTATGTCTCTGACTCTGCACAATTGGGATAAAATCCCATGGGCTTTGGGTTGAGACTTGTAGAAGTTGGAATGGAATAATTTCATCCTACATGATGTTGTTCCACTCACATATAGAGATGACAGTATTCAGATCACATAAAAAAGAAGAAAGTGTCTTATAAGCATTGTCTGCTAACATAAATAATTACTATTAACACTTACTTAAAAAATGATTATTCATACACACACAAACACACCCACCCACCCACCCACACACACACACACACACACACACACACACACACACACACACACACACACACATACATATAAATAGACAGATACACATAGACAGAAATTCGTGTACATATAGAGATAAAAACGTGTACTTATGTTCAAATTCCTGCCAATAATTCGTTATCAGAGCCACAGTTTAACCATGACAGTATGACTTGAAGACTTGTTGTCGTCACCTGTGAAATGAGAGCACATACTCTATCATCATTAGGACAGTCAGACTGGTGCTTCAGATTGATGCAGTGGCTGTCAATGGCAGTTGGAATGAACTGTTCAGTAGTGGTGGGAGGAGGTAGACAGCATGTTGTCAATATGCAAGTTAAAATATTGCTGATGATTCAGCATGCAGATTGTGCAGATGATGCAGATTGTGCGTACCCCCAATGTATAAGTGTGTATGAAAACCTGTAATATTTCGACACTGCCAGGCAGTTGTGGGTATGGGAGGGAGTTGCCAAGATAGCATTGCATAATAGGCATATAATGTAGCATGCCTGTCCTTGTGTATATCACCAACATGTGTGTGTGTGTGTGTGTGTGTGTGTGTGTGTGTGTATGTGAAAAACACATAATATTTCATCATCACCATTCAGCTGTACATGTGATGTAAGAAGTGTATACAAAATTATGATGACAGACCAGCATTTTTATGTGGGACCAATCATATGCTGGGAGTATCTTGTAAGAAGTTGCTGGCATATGGAACATATGGCCTTATTATTTGATGCAGACTGAAGATGCACATATATTGCAAATGAATCGTTTCTTATAATGGAGTGGTCACTGTGCTACCTGGCAAACATCAACCTCTTTGTGTGGCTCACAGATCATACAGCAAATTGTGATAAGTGCTTATTCTCTAAGAGATATAGGAAGAGCTGATTAAAAATAAATACAGTTTTAAAAGGTAGTATTATTTATTCATAATCCAGCTTCAAAGCATTTATATTTTATCTGATATGCACATATAATCACCACTGCCATCACCAGACCTCTGCTTGTGCCTTAGAACTGAGAGGCAGTTGTACCCTTTGAGATTTCAAATTGATGCAATCTTGAAGATGTCTTGTAGCCACTACACTTTTCCATGCTCTTTGATGTAAACTATACTGTTTATGCGATCCCATACTGGGAGCTACGTTACAATATTTTTGTGCAAAATTTTCTCATAATCCCATCGACTTCCATGATGGTATCACATTAACTGTGCGGTAGTGCTTCAAGTCTTGGCACACTATATTGTACTAAATAGTCTGGATTAAGTGATGATTATACAAAACCTAGTTAATATTCACTCCATGTTGGAGAACACAATGAACAGAACATCCTTAAACACAAATTGTCCACACTCATTGTAAAACCGCCATGTGCCCTCAAAGATGTTTGCGGACTGAGGTGTCGTACTGGAATATCTCACATACAGCCCTGTACCTCTTAATTTATATTACACATCGCAAGATTCCTGTGAGAAATGAATAGTTTATGAGATGGTCATGCTGCAATAATGTTTACTTAGCAGTGCCATTAGTTATGCTATTATTCAAATTCAGGATGTACATCTTCAGTTCCAGTTTTCATGGTCTTGTATTTATTTGAACAATATATTACAATTATGGGTGGTAATTCTGAAACTTCTGTGAACAGAGGATGCATTCAAAACCATCATCAATTTTGTAATAAGAAGGATAAAATCTTTATACATACCATACAATAGGCTACATAAATTTTCATCACAGACAAGCTGTTAGTTATAAGTTCATAGGCTTTCATGGCTGATGTCATTTTGGATAAAATAGTTTTGGGTACTAGACCACATCCTTGCAGACTATTAAAACAACTAAATTTCCGATGCTTCAGTTGACTTGCTGGGGTCCTCTTCAGGTCACTTCAGTGAACTGCCCTGAAGACGATTGCAGCAAGTCGATCGAAGCATCGAAATTTAGTTGTTTTAGTAGTTTACAATGACGTGGCCCAATACCCAAAATCATTTTCCCCAGGCTGTCAGTTATTATACAGAAAAACTTGAAGTTTAGGTAAACTTTAGCGTTGATTAGTTTACAATTGTAAGAGATGCTCGAATCCACTTTCAGACTGCCTTTCCTGTATGTTTGCAGCACCAAGATAACAAATCGAAGTGTTTCTAATTGAAATGATGTCTTAAAAACACATGTTTGTGTGCAAGTCGCTTTAAGGATTGGATCCTCGTAAAATTCTCATGAACGGAAAGTTAATGGCAGATGGCACCTGCATTCAATGAATGGTTCCATATGCTTTTCACCTAATGTAGATATATGAAGCACTTTCCATACCAACTTATCCAGCACAGTTTTATTATTGTCTTCTTGGACTCCTTGAATGTACGAGCTGTTATCCATAGCACTTCAAACCAGGGCGTTCATATTGATGCACGTATTATCCCGAAAGAACCTCATTAACATTTTTAATGTGATACACACGCCAAAGTGGCTATTTATCACTCCATCGATGAACCATTCTGCATTTTACGAAGCATTCAGGTCCTAAATTGATACAGAGATGGGGTTTTTCGAGGGTCAATGTGATTTCGATGTTCCTTGCATGGTAGGCCTCAACGGCATTAAGTTTATATTTTATTTCTTCAAGCAGAAACACAAACACATTATGTGTATGATGTTATGTCACTGCTGGGTATCTTCCATTCCTCTTCTTCTTTACAATCTTCTTTTCAAATACAGGAAACTATTGCCTGGAACTGTTAAATCATCTTGTGTTGAATGAAAATCCTTATCTCAGCGTTATTATTAAACATCACTGCATAAAAAAATTTGACGGAGAAATATTCTTGGCGAAAGACATGATCATCATATTGAACTGTAGTTGTTATATTGAGTGACATCATTACTAGGTTTCAGTCCTATAGGTCCAAAGAAATCCTAATTCTCGTGTGTAATCACGTTCTCCTTCTGTTGTAAAGTGAGGTTGTGGTTGGTGTGTGGGTTGGTTTTTTGCTTTTACTCTTGCTTAACTTTCCTCCTCCTAAAAAATCAGCTAGATGCTTGTCTTGGTTCACAATGTTCAACCCAAGATGGTCCAAAGCCTGAACAGTCACTGGGAGGCACACTATGTGATCAAAAGTATCCGGACACTCTGAAAAACATACGTTTCTCTTATTAGGTGCATGGTGCTGCCACCTACTGCCAGGTACTCCATATCAGCGACCTCAGCAGTCATTAGACATTGTGAGAGAGCAGAATGGGGCGCTCCGCGGAACTCATAGGATTCCAACATGGTCAGGTGATTGGATATCACTTCTGTCATACGTCTCTACGCATGATTTCCACAAGCCTGTACATTCCTAGGTCCACTGTGTCCGATGTGATTGTGGAGTGGAAACGGGAAGGGACACGTACAGCACAAAAGCGTACAGGCTGACCTCGTCTGTTGACTGACAGAGACTGCCAGCAGTTGAAGACGGCCGTAAAGTGTAATAGGCAGCCGTTTTTCCAGACCATCACACAGGAAATCCAAACTACGTCAGGATCCACTGCAAGTACTATGACAGTAAGGTGGGAGGTGAGAAACCTTGGGTTTCATGCTTGAGCGGTTGCTGATAAGCCACACATCACGCCGGTAAATTCCAAACGATGCCTCGCTTAGTGTAAGGAGCGTAATCATTGGATGGTTGAACAGTGGAAAAACGTTGTGTGGAGGGACGAATCACGGTACACAATGTGGCGATCCGATGGCAGGGTGTGGGTATGGCGAATGCCCGGTGCACGTCGTATGCCAGCGGCTGTAGTGCCAACAGTAAAATTCGGTGGCGGTGGTGTTACAGTGTCGTCGTGTTTTTCGTTTTTCATGGAGAGGGCTTGCACCCCTTGTTGTTTTGCGTGGCTCTATCATAACACAGGCCTACATTGATGTTTTAAGCACCATCTTGCTTCCTATTGTTGAAGAGCAATTCGGGGATGGCGATTGCATATTTCAACACGATCGAGCACCTGTCAGAATGCACGGCCTTTGCGGAGTGGTTACTCGACAATAATATCCATGTAATGGACTGTCCTGCACAGAGTCCTGACCTGAATCCTATATAACACCTTTGGGATGTTTTGAAACTCTGACTTCGTGCCGGGTCTCATACCTGTCCTCAGTGCAGCACTCCGTGAAGAATGGGCTGTCATTCCCCAAGAAACCTTCCAGCGCCTGAGTGAACGTATGCCTGCTAGAGTGGAAGCTGTCATCAAGACTAAGGGTGGACCATCACAATACTGAATTCCAGCATTACCGGTGGAGAGTGCCCAGAACAGTCATTTTCAGCCAGGTGTCCAGATACGTTTGATCACATAGTGTGTGTGGGTTTCCTAGGTGCCTCAAGAATTTTATAACATGTGCTCACTGTAGAAAAGAATCTGGTTACTGTATGGATTAATCTATCATTAATGTACGAATCTGTTGTGATATTACACTCAACACAAATCATACGCAATGGTAGTATATCCACTGGTTGATTTATCAGTACTAGTCCCCAAAACTTGGCCCTTAGAGAAATCTGGTAGTAATCATACTGAACTTTTGTGGTTAAAGTCTACTGTCTCCTCCGTTGTTTTTATCTCTGTTTTAGATATATTAACGTTTGCATGTAACTGAAATCGTTTTGCAAATAGTATTATCTACTCATGTAGAACGTCAGTGTTGTATGAGTCAGGGGGTATTTCTGCAGCTTCACCGCTCCATGGACGCCGTTTATTGTGCAGCTCGGTAATATTCGGAATGCTGTTGAATGTTTCCAGACCGATCAATGGAGTAATTTATTCCCCTCGCGTAGATCTATTGGTGGAAAGTACGAGGGTCCTATTGAAAGTAGTGAGTAACAATTTTTAAATCTCTTAATATTTCTTTTTTTGGGAGAAACCAAGTGCATCATCGTAATCTACAGACTTTTCTCTCACTTTTCAATACAGTGCCCTGTTTTTGCACAAATTTTTTCTGTCTTTTGCAAGTTTGGAAATATCTTTTTGACAGAATTCTGTTCCAGCTGCACGAAGACACTGACTCGCTGTTTCTGAATATCCTCCATTGTTTTGTAGTGTTGGCCATGCATCTCTTCCTTTACGAAACCAAAAAGATGATAGTCGGAGGTTGCCATTCGGGACTGCAAGGAGGATGTGGAATTGTTTCCCACCCAGAGTTTATTCCCTAGAGTTTGTAGTCTTTGATCAATAAATGTTGGACCCAGTGGGCACACACTTTTCAATAACCTAACCTTTGAATCATTTGTTGCACTACACTGCGTTCTACAGCAAGCTTAGCAACGATTTCATACACTGTGACATGCCTGTCTCCTCTAACGAGCTCACCAACTATTTACCTGGCGAAGAGTTCTCGGGCTTCCAGCCGTGTGGCGGTGTCTTCAAACTGCGACGTTTCGACGAGTGACATACTCGTCATCTTCGCCAGAAACATCGCAGTTTGAAGACACCGCCACCCGGCTGGAAGCCCGAGAAGGCTTCGCCAGCTGTATACGCCGGGAAAGCATACATTCAAACTATTTACCTGTTGCGTTCTGGGGAGACAGTTCGCGGGTGACCGCTATGAGGCTCATGTTGGACACTTTTTTCTAACCGTTGAAACGCTTCAAACTTCTCCTAACACCCATGTAGATATCTTCGTAGGCATGTCGAAGTCTCAGGTGAATTGACGTAACAGATTTTTCTCTCTTTCACAAGGAATCCTGGGCAGCACACTACTTAAGCGGATCATCAATTTCCACCATTTTGGAAGTAAGGTCTGTGGTCACATGACAGACGTTAATGACGTCAAAATATGGAAACAAATCGTGGAAAATTCTAAACATGTGTGAAAACTGTAAATATGCCCATTGACCATTTTGCAGGTAAAACTTCTCGAGCACTAACTCACCTATAACTTATTTCTGCTTGAGTGAACCCACCATCTTAATTCGACTGTATACTGAATTCGCAAGCTCATTATCATGAACTTCAACCGACCTCATTTTAATAGTATGATGTGTAGTTCAGTTATACTCCCTAATAATGTCCAGCCATTTGTATGATCCTCACCGATTAAATCTCATCCACATACCGTTTTTATCGTCCTCCTCAAACGTTTCACAGTATTCCCCTTCATGTGGAGAATGTAGAGTGATGTTTTATTCCATAACGTTTCGCTCCTGAGTTTAAATACCTGTATTAAGGTTTGCCTCCACGGTCAGTTAAGGTTGTCAGGACACTGATTTGTCCTTATCTGTAGCAATTTCTTTCCCTGTCTTTGCTTTCACAGGCAGGGCCCTGGAAAATTTGGAATACGTATCCATTACCATTAAAATATATTTGAAGCCTTTGTTGGATCGTGAATATTGTTTCATATGTAAGAGATAGGCCTGCCGTAAATAATCCAAACGTCATATTATAACATGCCTCCATGGTAATGTTTTGCACATAGGTTTGTAGAGCTAATAAACAACAGCCTCCATAATTACTCAATGATATGTCTTTCTCGGAGCTCTGAAACGACTGATATGATTTCATTTATCTGACGTGTAGACGTGTATACATTCTGGCGGCTGATGCCATGGACAGTCATAACTGCTCTATTATTTCGTTGGTGCCATTATAGTATATATGCTCCAGAGGTATATTATCGTTTCTTTCATGCTGAATGTCAATACATTTACCTGTCCCATTGTGACTGGCTAGAGCACATCCAGTAATTTTAAACATAGCTGCGCTACAGCAATGGTTCCATGTAAATCAGACTAAGAACAGCCGACCAATTGACAAACCCTGGTGTCAGGGCTATATTTTATATGATTAATGTAACTATGCAGATGTTTGCCTAAACGATAAGGACATATCACTTCATGTTGTTATAATACTGTGTCTTCTGAAGAAGATAGATTTATATCTATTGAAACCTAGGTAAAGATTACTTTATCCTTTGCAATTGGTCGGCTGTTCTTAGTCTGATTTACATCCAGTAATATTCATTTTGGGATTTTTATTCGCTAACTCTCTATCACTGTGATGGGCAATGAAACCGATAATAGCGTATTCATCTCCTCTTTCTGCTCTGTCTCTTCTGCCTCCATACATAGTGCGTGAGAGCCTTTGGGCCTTTCAGTTACTGGTTTAAACCTTGCTGAAAAACTGCTGTAATTTTAGAAATCGTAATTCATGGCAGTACACTTCAGTGCCTCGATGGCTTTACGTTACCTATAACATGCTTTTGTATACTAAACTGGTTTTTTTGGTAGTGTACAGCTTACATAAACTCTGAGATTATTACTGTTGATTATAGACAACTTTATAGATATTGCTTGGATATGCATTAGTCTTGCTTTGACCACTTCAATTTTTCCATAGACATATCGTTCACAATGCCGGATCCCGTCATTCAGTTGCTCCAAAATCTCATCTTTTCTAGCTAGTGCCTTGATAAGACTATTCAATTCTGTTAATATCATGTTCCAATTCTGGTAATATCATGTTAACTACATCAATTTTCGCTTCAATGTGTAAACACATGATTGGTCTGGATATTATCCTTTCGGAATGGATATATGATATACCTGCGAACTTGTCCGTCATACGAAGTATACTTACAGTTACACATTGATACACTACCTTTAGAAAGAAACTCCTGGACGTTTTTGCCAATAACCAGAAACTCATACTGCATGTAGCTACAGTAATTTGGTCATATGGAATAAATTCATTGTATGTCATGTTGGTTCCTACACGCACTTGGTAACTACGTTTTAAATCAATTTGTCCTGTTTGAAAGCGATAATGTTTGCTTTATCACTTACCAACTGCTTTGCAATCCTCGAACAAGTTTGGTTCAAATAAAAGATACAAACCTTCATATGACGGCCTAAACAAAAATATAGGTGTATCTGTTGCCGGTTTTTCGCTGCAGATACGAAAATACTGTTTGGCTTTACTTTTTCACGTACATGATATGTAATCGCAATTGCGAACATGAACCATCTTTGGCTGTGTATTGAATGACGACGATGAAAATTTATGACGGACAGGGATTCGAACCCACATTTCCCGCTCTGTATGAGTGGTCACCTTAACTGCTTCGGTTATCCATGCACGAATTACGGCCAGACCCAAACTTCCATATGTCGTCGTCCTTGTGCAACAATCTGTACTCGTACGTTACGTATACTCCCGTCCCGGAAGGACGTATTTATCGAGAGTCGAAAGTCTGGTATTGCGGAAAAATATGAAATAGCAGTGCCTGAGTTATTAAGAAGTACAATACAATGTTTCTTTCTCTGAAAGTCTGGTAGGTAACTCCATCAACGGCATGCAAAATCTCCTATAATAGCTGGTATTTTGGTGGCGATAGTGTTTTTGAAAATACATATACATGTTCAAAGCTGATCCTCTCAGGATGTGTTAACAGTGATAGAATATTAGTATTCCTCAGTTGGATGGTCTAACAATATATGTGCTATAATTATCCTGACTTCTTTTTCAGTACCACTGCAGGACCGGTCAGTTAGTACAAGGACCTTGTGACGAAGGTCATGGTGACAACCGTGTGTTTATATTAGCATATACGGAATAGGGGGCTCCATAAAGAAATTAAAATCACGTATATGTAGAACGTCTACTTTTTGTTTACTTATAAATTTGTACATATAGCGTTATCAACATACAGAAGATCATAGTTCTGTGCTTCATCTAGCACAGCTATTTCATACATTTCCACTTACTCGGCGTATAACATGAATTGTAAAGCTACGCGATGGTTTCTTCTGGTGCATGAAGAGTTTTGCTCGCTATCTCCAAAAGATTGGTCCACATTCTCTTATACAGGGTGTTACAAAAAGGTACGGCCAAACTTTCAGAAAACATTCCTCACACACAAATAAAGAAAAGATGTCATGTGGACATGTGTCCGGAAACGCTTAATTTCCATGTTAGAGCTCATTTTAGTTTCTTCCACCTACGCTCAATGGAGCACGTTATCATGATTTCATACGGGATACTCTACCTGTGCTGCTAGAACATGTGCCTTTACAAGTACTACACAACATGTGGTTCATGCACGATGGAGCTCCTGCACATTTCAGTCGAAGTGTTCGTACGCATCTCAACAACAGATTCGGTGACCGATGGATTGGTAGAGGCGGACCAGTTCCATGGCCTCCACGCTCTCCTGACCTCAACCCTCTTGACTTTCATTTATGGGGGCATTTGAAAGCTCTTGCCTACGCAACCCCGGTACCAAATGTAGAGACTCTTCGTGCTCGTATTGCGGACGGCTGTGAAACAATACGCCATTCCCCAGGGCTGCATCAGCGCATCAGGAATTCCATGCGACGGAGGATGGATGCATGTATCCTCGCTAACGGAGGACATTTTGAACATTTCCTGTAACAAAGTGTATGAAGTCACGCTGGTACGTTCTGTTGCTGTGTGTTTCCATTCCATGATTAATGTGATTTGAAGAGAAGTAATAAAATGAGCTCTAGCATGGAAAGTAAGCGTTTCCGGACACATGCCCACATAACATATTTTCTTTCTTTGTGAGGAATGTTTCCTGAAAGTTTGGCCGTACCTTTTTTTAATACCCTGTATAATCAATAGACATATGGTTCCCAACTTAGTCTACAATCTAGAGCAAGCTAGATAGCATAACTCGCATCCGTATTATTTTTAAAAGAGTGCTCCTTAGGATAAGTGACCTCTCTGTCTCTCTCGTTATATAGTTTAACTGTCCACAGGAAGCGCCCTGCTGTGATAACAGGAACACAGGATATCACTGAGGGAGAGTGAATGTTTCTCTGTGGAGTAAAGCAGAAGTCTGCACTGAAGCAGCACATAGATGAACCATCTCGTCCGGGGATAATATTACGTTCATGTCACTACATCTACGATTTTCGAATGCCACCACCGGACAGAACTCACTCTCCAGCATCATTCCCACGCTGATACGTTTAGAGCCATTGTTGCTTAAACTGTAATGTTAGACAACATTATTTGCATGTAGGATGGCTGATGCTGCGGTGAGTTGGCCAAATAAAGAAATAATTTTTAGTTAAGTATATGTTTTTTGACTACATTCTTATTCATCAACATCAGCGCTAAATTAGAAGGCAGCTGCCATGCATCTGGGAATGTTGCTGTACGACGAGTTCTCTTTTGGGTGTACTTGAATGACGGGGTGAACGATTTATCGATAGCTGTTAGTATATAATTTTTTTGCGGCAGTATTTGCAACTTTGAAACAAAAAATTAATTTGTAGCATTTTTGATTCTGATAATAAAGAATAAATACTCTGAGCTTTACTGTTTGTTCATCGCCGCCACTCATGCAAAAATGAACAGTGTTGCAATCCTCAAAGCTAAATCCGACAAATTCAGGGCAATAGTTCATGATGTAAGCTCGTGTGAGGGTAGTGAATGTAATTTTCAAGTTATGACGACTAGCACATGCGCTCATGCTCTGAACACATCTGAAAGGAGAATCGTGACTGCACGATATTAGTGTGTTCGAGACTCTTACTTAGCCCGCAACGTCCTATGTATTTTGGAACTAATTATCCCCGAATATGTCACAGCGATTTAGCTGGAGAACCATGGTTTCGATTAGGAAGAAGGAGAGGATTGTGATAGTGTTTATTACATGTCAGAGTGGCTAAAGTATAGAAACGTATGTAAAATGTCTTTAGCCACCACTTACGGAAATACATCGTGGTTTGAAAGCTATTGACTTTTATGTTTCCTACACAACTTATACCTTATTACGTGATATTTCACACAGTTTTAACTGGTTGCCCCAAGTGTCTAAGAGTGATGTACTAAATTTGGGAGCCGGCCGCTGTGGCCGAGCGGTTCTAGGCGCACCAGTCTGGAGCCGCGCTGCTGCTACGGTCGCAGGTTCGAATCCTGCCTCGGGCATGGATGTGTTTGATGTTCTTAGGTTAGTTAGGTTTAAGTAGTTCTAAGTCTGGGGGACTGATGACCTCAGATGTTAAGTCCCATAGTGCTTAGAGCCATTTGAACCATTTGTACTAAATTTGAATCTTACCGTAAACACTATGATATAAATGCATGTCAGGATTGATGCCGCCCTCCCCTTCCTATTAATTTGCTCTGTGAAGATTATAAAAAAGGAAGAAAAAGCAAATAAAAGATTTTTTCTCAGTGTATTACTTTTTTCTTAAACATAGTGATACGGGGAGTCACTGCAGCTTAGCAGTGTGGTTGGGGAAGCTATTTCTCTTTAGGAATCGAATACCATATCCGCTAAGCTATACTGCCTATATCTTTTTCTGTACTCTTTGTTGACACTTGGATACTGAGGAGGGGGATCGAAGAGCAATTTTGTTGGAAATATTTTGTTTTATTCACAAGTATATACTTTATCACAATTTTTTCTTACAGTCTTCGTGTTTTCCATTATTTAGCAAACAAATGTCTTCTAGACACCCTAAATTCAGTCTGTCTAGCATTTAGACATATAGGCACAACAACATATATAGGTACACCGTCCATGAATTCAGCTTCTACAGTCTTTATGCTTATTATATCTACAGTTGTACACTCTGGCACTTCGTGAATACAAGCATTTATACACTGTTCTAAATCACTGATATTTACACAATTCTCGTGAAAATAGTTCACAAAGTCATAGTCAGCACCTCTAACATATGAATGCCGGTGGCTCAGTCTATCTGTCGCGATTACTAATACAAAGTATAAATCGTCAAGATTCACAACACTCCAGTGTTTCATGTGAATGCAGATGTCCCTTGAAGTTAATTCAAGCACTGCTTCTACGTACATATCGGCTAATGAAACTTTCCTCTCAAACGCCGATGTCAACAGGTGTATGGGATGGACCGCACTCTGTCGTCACCTTCTTGTCACTGCGCCTCCTCAAGTTCCACAGATAGTGCAATTCATGCCACGAATATTTCTCTCTGATCCCAACACGTTGAACATTTTCTACTTCAATTACTACTTCAAAGTCACCGTCGGGTGCCAGGTAAACATTCACATGTTCGCGAGTACGTATTGGCGAATAGCTGTAGTCTGTTGGCACTTAATTGTTACTCGACGAGCTGAAAAAAATTCCGGCGGATGCTGTGATGGCAGTACCACGTCAGATAAATCTGGCACATTGGCTGTGGACTTTTGCTGCTGTCGCGGTGACGGCACAGATAAATGTGTGTCGAACATCTGTGTTTCTTATTCCTGCAGTTAGGCCAATAGTGTGCTGCTGAAAAAATAACAAAGCTTAGGTATAAACGAATATATTAACAGATGAATAATAACAATATTATTAGTAGCCGAGGGACAAATACTTACTTTAGAATCTAAGAGTCTTCTTCTGGTTTTCATTCTGGTGGGAGGCAGTGGCTGACAGCGTTTCGTGCTGATACTTCAACTATGACGTACAGACCATGAATGGAAGGCAACTGGATTTTTATAACAAGGGATGGGAAGGCTTGATTCTTATTGACCGAGAGCAAATTGCTGAGAGCGGTGGAGCCCGGGGCTGCTGGCCAAAAACATGACGTCAGAGACAGAAAGCAATGCGAGGGAGGGGAGGCTGAGCTTGAAGATAAAAAGTACAATTGCCTCAACTGTAATCTGACAGCGGAAGTTGAGTTCCTAGAACGCTGACACCGGAAAGTGCGATTTTCTGGTCAGAGCCCTTCTTGCTACCTAACTTGCGCAGTTAAAAATGGTTCAAATGGCTCTGAGCACTATGCGACTTAACTTCTGAGGTCATCAGTCGCCTAGAACTTAGAAGTAATTAAACCTAACTAACCTAAGGACATCACAGACATCCATGCCCGAAGCAGGATTCGAACCTGCGACCGTAGCGGTCGCTTTGTTCCAGAATGTAGCGCCTAGAACCGCACGGCCACTGCGGCCGGCTTTGCACAGTTAACTGAGAGACTTGCATGATCCAAAATACGCACATTTGTTACTGGAAACTGCTATTTACTGTTTCTGTAGAACATGCTACATGTCATAACTGAAAACCCACTTCATTACTTATTTGTTACTTGGCGGAATTTAACAATTTATTTACAAAATTATACTTAAAACCGTATCTTGTATCACTTGCTTTCAGTTCATTTTCTTCAGTTTCTATCTATCATTAACCGTTCTTCCTGAACGGTCGCAATTTTCCGGAGAATCAAAACATCGGTGTCGTGAATCGAAGTTTGTCCTACATACTCTCATAACAAACCAAAGCTTTCCCATTGCCTCATAAAATACGGATTCCTCGACCGCTTCGTCTTTGCTCTCTTCCTCTCTCGAATATACTTTGTTCAATATATCTGCGTCATTCAACTGCTCAGATTGATAGATATTGTTATTTAACAACTCACACGTATAACATAAGAAATCAGGTTTCGTTTTATATTTCTTCAAAACCCGTCAAACTATGCACGGATAATCTACAAACAAAATAATCCATACCTGGATAATCGGGAGCTTGCTATACATTCTAAAACAGTAAAACCAAATGTCATAAGCCGTAAGAAGCTAGATGAATTGCGACGGCTCATTTAGTAAGGCTGTAATCTGAAGATAACAGAAAGCTCTATACCGCTCATTCTTTGGTGAAGGGGAATGTGGGAAACCTACTGCTTTGGCCACAAGGAGAACATCGCCTTGGATCCCTGGGTAACGGCCTCCGGCGAAAGACAGGGAACGTTATATATAGTGCACCATCCCTGGGAAGCGGGAAGGCAGGCTTACCTTTCTTCTTTGGTACACGCACCCGGGGTAACGCCGGACGCAGTGAAGTTAGCCCGTACACAGTAATGTTTGCTATGAAGCCTGTGTGACAGATGGAGATGTAAAGGAACCACAGCCATTCCAGGAACTCCGAGGTTAGTTGCGAACACCGAACGGATGTGGATCTGCAGCTGCAGAGTGTTACTTTCCTCAAAGGTAACATTTGGAGTTTCCAGACGACAGTTCAATCGGGAAATTCACCTCAACGGAACAAGCAAGACGTCGGGGCAGAAGGGAGCTGAGTGATCAATGTGAGTAACATCCCCATAGATGTTTATGGGACAACCAATCAAAAGAGTGAAGAGGCCAAGAATATGTGTCGGAGTCCTGGAATTGGAACAAAGTGGAGTAACTGATTGTTGGATTGGTGTCCACCGTCCAAGGGTGGTTTGGTGAATATGGAGTACGACGAGAGATATGAAAGACTGCAGACGCTGCACGAAGGAAGAGGCTGGAAGTTCCACCTGGAGTAATGGAAAGCCAAGATACGCCATCGACATAGCTCAAGGTACAGTTCTGTTACTGTGACTAGGTTTCTGGACGGCCTATGAATTACTTGCGATGTGCCTGCAAAGACTTAGCAAGTGCTTGAGTTAAGATTCGAAGCCCAGACTTGCTGGGCATTAATCTAACATTGCAACTTCTTTTTAAAGTATTTTCATATACCTTGTGTTGTCGCTGCATTACAGAGTGTTCTGTAATATTTGTATGCGGCAGATGTAAGTGAACGCAGGAGTTGTTCATTTAATTCAATTTATTGTTGTGCATTTTCTAGCGTTGGTACTCCTATAGTTCGCCGATCCCTTGAAGAGGGAAACGAGCAGTCAAAGAAGCCTGGTGAGTCGCAGTTAGTGAATTACGCATGATTCGCGGGCGCAACATTTTGCAGTTTTGTAGTACTGGGAAGGTTGGTATTAAAGGCATCTGAAAGCACTCAACGTAATTTAGGTAGCTAGCTAAGTAAATGGGATAGTGGCTGACTAAACACTCGTTCGACCTATACTTGAGTATTGCTCATGAGTGTGGGATCCGTACCAGGTCGGGTTGACGGAGGAGATAAAGAAGATCCAAAGAAGAGCGGCGCGTTTCGTCACAGGGTTATTTGGTAAGCTTGATAGCGTTACGGAGATGTTTAGCAAACTCTACTGGCAGACTCTGCAAGAGAGGCGCTCTGCATCGCGGTTTCGAGAGCGTGCGTTTCTGGATGAGGTATCGAATATATTGCTTCCCCCTACTTATACCTCCCGAGGAGATCACGAATGTAAAATTAGAGAGATTCGAGCGCGCACGGAGGCTTTCCGGCAGTCGTTCTTCCCGCGAACCATACGCTACTGGAACAGGAAAGGGAGGTAATGACAGTGGCACGTAAAGTGCCCTCCGCCACACACCGTTGGGTGGCTTGCGGAGTATAAATGTAATGTAGATGTAGATGTAGATGTAGATAGTACGTCAAAGGATCATCGGAGACATGGTAAATGCCCATCCGAGTCAGATGTTGCTTATTGACGCCGGACAGAGTGGAGAATGTGACGCAGTCTGGTTAGAAGAACTTCCATTGACTAACGTTAGGGATGGTATTTGACTTGTGGTCCATGTGATCTGAGTTTGTAGCTGAGATACAAATATGAAAGTACAGTGGCTGGAAGTAGAAAGAGACTTAGTTACAAGGCGGATTGTATGAGAATGCATCCGGCTGGTTAGACTTACCTTACTGCTGCTTTATGAGCCCGTAAGACACACGGCTATCAACACTTGAAGAAAAAAATAGAAATAAGATAAATCTCTGTAGGTATCTCTTTCCTGAGTAATTAGAAAATTAGAGTGTCTTATTGTAGTTTCGGAGACTTGGACCTCACCTTACCAGTTCGATTTTACACAGAGTACGCGAAGGAACTTGCCCCCCCCCTCTAGTAGAGTGTAGCGTTCCAAAAGATTGGAAAGGGCACAGGTCATCCCCGTGTTCAAGAAGGGACGTCGAACAGATGTGCAGAATTGTAGACTTACACCTCTAACCTCAATAAGTTGTAGAATTTTGGAACACGTATTATGTTCGAGTATAATGACTTCTCTGGAGACTAGAAATCTACTCTGTAGGAATCAGCATGGGTTTCGAAAAAGACGATCGTGTGAAACCCAGCTCGCTCCACGAGACTCAGAGGGCCATAGACACGGGTTCCCAGGTAGATGCCGTGTTTCTTGACTTCCGCAAGGCGTTTGATACAGTTCCCCACAGTCGTTTAATGAACAAAGTAAGAGCATATGGACTATCAGACCAATTGTGTGATTGGATTGAAGAGTTCCTAGATAACAAAGCAGCATGTCATTCTCAATGGAGAGAAGTCTTCCGAAGTAAGAGTGATTTCAGGTGTGCCACAGGGGAGTGTCGTATGACCGTTACTATTCGCAATATATATAAATGACCTTGTGGGTAACATCGGAAGTTCACTGAGGCTTTTTGCGGATGATGCTGTAGTATATCGAGAGGCTGTAACAATGGAAAACTGTACTGAAATGCAGGAGGATCTGCAGCGAATTGACGCATGGTGCAGGGAATGGCAATTGAATCTCAATGTAGACAATTGTAATGTGCTGCGAATACATAGGAAGAAAGATCCTTTATTATTTAGCTACAATATAGCAGGTCAGCAACTGGAAGCAGTTAATTCCATAAATTATCTGAGAGTAGGCATTAGGAGTGATTTAAAATGGAATGATCATATAAAATTAATCTTCGGTAAAGCAGATGCCAGACTGAGATTCATTGGAAGAATCCTAAGGAAATGCAGTCCGAAAACAAAGGAAGTAGGTTACAGTACACTTGTTCGCCCACTGCTTGAATACTGCTCACCAGTGTGGGATGCGTACCAGTAGGGTTGATAGAGGAGGTAGAGAAGATCCAACGGAGAGCAGCGCGCTTCGTTAGAGGATCATTTAGTAAACGCGAAAGTGTTACGGAGATGATAGATAAACTCCAGTGGAAGACTGCAAGAGAGACGCTCAGTAGCTCGGTACGAGCTTTTGTTGAAGTTTCGAGGAGTCAAGCAGCATATTGCTCCCCCTACGTATATCTCGCGAAGAGACCATGAGGATAAAATCAGAGAAATTAGAGCCCACACAGAGGCAATCTTTCTTTCCACGAACAATACGAGACTAGAATAGAAGGGAGAATCGATAGAGGTACTCAAGGTACCCTCCGCCACACACCGTCAGGTGGCTTGCGGAGTATGGATGTAGATGTAGATGTTTCTTAACACATGACTGGAATAGTGCTAATTTCTGTTTCACAGCCGTTTTCTAAAGGATGGAGACTGTAACCTGGGATGCTTTGCATTTCGCGGGCACGTACTCTACCGGCTGAATACTGGACTATCCAAGCTATCACGATCTCCCCTCGCATATTCACTTCCGCCAGTACCTCTTCTACCTAAGGGAGAGCAGTTTCTTTCAGAAGTGCTAGTCCCTGTAGGTATGCAGGAGAACTGCGAAGTTTGGATGGTAGCAGTTTTCACAACAGAAGTGTCCATGTAAAAAGGCACTGAAATTAAAACTAATTTCAAAATTTTCTCGTTGTCGTATTTAGCCGACAAAGGATTTAGCATGGTTAGCAATTTGCTGACAAAGAACTGAAGCTGAATGTCAATCGTGAAAAACGTCAATTTAAGGTTGGTGATGACAAATATGTCGCAGAATATCATAGTGTTAATCCTTCCATGCTGAGGGGGCCTACACCTATCGCTGGATCCCGCATCTCTTTCGCCAAATGCCCCGATCTCGCCATTCTTCCTCGTCCCCTTCCATTCCTCTTCTCTCCATCGTTTCTTGGACACCACTCAGCCACACTGTCTGTGGTCTTTCTCTTCCTATCCTTCCAGAAGGTTGCCATGAAAGTACTCTCTTAGGCTATCTGTCTTCATCCTTTTTTTTTGACGTGCCCAAACCATCCTAGCTGCCTTTCTTCTATTCTATCCGTACTACTGTAATGAGCCTGGGTCCTTTCTCTTATTTCCTCATTTCTTAAGTGATCAAGTCGGGAAATTTTTCAGACTCTTCTGAAGTGGTCCATTTCAAAAACTCTAAGTCTCTTTTTATTTCTTTACGTGAGATCCAAGCACTAACTGCCATAACTTGTTATTGCTTCAACTATGGATTCGTATAAATGAATTTTAACCGTTAATCTCATTTTTGACGACCAAAGTACAGGGTCTAATTTTTGGATGGTCGTCCTTCCCTGCCTGAACTGTCGTTGGATATTTCTGCACATCTTCCGTCACGTGATAGGGTACAATCCAGCTACCTGAACTCTTTACACATTTTAATAAGCTGTCCGTCAATGTCCAGGTTCCTTTCCTCTTCTCCGCAACACAGATATTCTGTCTTCTCAAAATTAATTTTCAAACTCCTCTTGTAACTTCCTAAGCATGTAACAAACTATATCCTCTTCATCGTTTGCTGCAAAATCGTGATCATTAGCATAGAAAAGTGTGTATATTCACTGGTTTCTTACTACAGTCCCCATGCTCATGCACTTTCTACACGACAGATGCAATGACTTCTGCACATACATCGTGTGGAACACAGACAGCAACATTGCTTCAGTCCTTTAGTTATTCTGAAGACCTCTCTAGAAATTTATTTTCCTATCAGCTGACTTGTAGAGGTTTATGATACTTATTACATAAAGTTTTGGTAGTTCCCCTAGCCGCAGTACCTCGAACAATAACTATAGTGGCACTGTGTCATATGCTTTCTCAAAATCTATGAAAACCAAATTACTACTTAGGATCCTTTCCAGTCTCTTTTCTATGATCTGTCTTAGGGTAAAGATGTTATCTACACATGACCTGCCTCTTTTATGCCACTTAGTTCTTCCACTTTATTTACGAACTTCTTCATTCTTGATTTTAAAATCCTCCCACACAGCCTGCTAATTGTGCTTGTGACACTTATGCCACCTTTTTTATACATGGGGTTTAGATACGCTAAGTTCCACTTTAATGCAATTTTCTCCCCACTCCACATGCATTCATTAAATAACGTGCTTCGATATCCATACAGAATGCATGGTACTTACCTCACTAATTCTACTACTACATTTCCAGGTCCTGGTGATTTTCCAGTGTAACCGCCTTCTGTACGTTTTTCGTAGTAATTTTCTCTACACCTTCATGCTCTTGATTTTCCCGTATCTCCCACTTTACTTCCTAGTATTCTGTCCTTATCTGTCAACAGGCCTTTAAAATGCTTCTCCCCTCTACCAGATCGATAATAGGGAGGTTTGCTCTTTCTTTTACGTCTTTCTTCAGCCATGCTATCATTTTCTTTGCTGCCACCGTTGATCGAGACTCTTTGTCTGAATTTGTACGTACACCATTTACATCTCGATTACTATTTGCGACACTGGGGTTCCACGGGAAATGAATAAGTGCTCCACTAAAAACTATTAATAACATGGCGCTTTTTCGACATTTTGAAAGTATTAATTATTTTTTAAAATTTTTATTATGATTTCTGTTTTATTAATTATAAATTTTTAACTAATTTATCGCTGAATAAAACAAGTTTTTTTCATTTCTTAAAATTTTATTAATCTTCAGAATGTACAAATTGTTCCACCAACGTACCAGGATTCTCAAAGTGTAAGTAAATTTACTGATAATTTGAATTTATTCTCGTCCACCTTAAATAAGACGCTCGATCGCATTGAAGTAGACTTCCCCAAAAGCAAAAAGCTTTAAAAAAATGACGAGAGAAGAAAATGTGGCTTCTGACTGAAACATTAAGGCAACGTTTACAATGTTGTTATGCAAGTGGACATTGTGTTGTCTTCGAAGGAAACAGGTTGGGCCCCAAAACAATAACGTTATAATGGTAACTTTTATTTTATTCTCAGTTAAACCCAACATGTAAAACATCAAAGACTTGCATCAGACTAAAGTTTGTTCTTGGACACAGATCTCCGTTAAACTCACGGTGCAGAAGGTATACGAGAACCGGAACCCGACTTACGTAAAAGACACTAGAGAGACATACAACAATGCAGCTCGATTTTATGTTATCCACACTATTGTTATTGTTAACGGTTATTAACCGTTGACTGCACATTGGAAAAGAAACACATATTTGTTATTAACTGCTCAGTCCATGGTTGGCATGACTTGGTACACCTGTGCGGAGTGACACTTCAGCGGAGAGGTATTTCTGCGGAGCCCGTGGAATACATGGTTTTTCGCAGCTTCGGGACGATTCGAGAACATTTGTCCACAAACGTGAAAAATCATTTGCCTCTCCCTCCCCCAGCCTCTCCATTTTCCACACAATCGCTATACGATTTGTCTTCCCTCCCCTTCCCTCCGTCCCTTATACATAACTTGGCATTCGTTGGACTCTTGGAATGACAATTAAAAGTGAATCTAAATCTGTTCAGCATGGAAATGGGTTTTTTCGCTACTGATACACACTATGTACGAATTCTGTGCTAGAAGCGCCAAAGGCGCTCTTATAGTGGAGTGGAGCCCCAAGTGGTCGCTTGTGTCGCTTGCGACTTAGTCCGGTCCTGCACAGATAGCAAAGGGGGGGGGGGGGGAGGTGGCACACTTATAAAGCGTGGTTGTGATGATCGACTGCTCCGTAGCTTAGCCCAAGGCCTAGATTAGATTGGAATGTGACAGCTTGGTTGTAAGTTGAAGAAGCTAACTACCTGAAGTGTTTTGTGCTTTGCAGAAATGTCAACACATTCTGTCTCCGCAATAGTGTCACATCCGCACATGTGTCACAAGATCGGCTGGAGCACCATCTGGCTTAATTCCACACTTAAAGGGCAATAATAATAATAATAAATTCTGGAGTATTTTTTACAATTGGAGAGCTGTCAAAGCACCATTCCTAAAGGAATCGTTAAACAGTGCCCGGCACTTTGGTAGTCGACGCTCATCGGACCGAGCCTGCTTGTCAGCACTCATTTACAGTATAATGTATGGAAAATCATGTGTCGACTGAATAAACCAATACAGTCTGAATTCTTACGATTTGTTTTCTTTAAACTCTAATGCGTTTTTGTCTTTCCTACTGTATTTTGTGCGACTTTGTAAACACTCTTGAAAGTTATGAACCATAGTTCATATGTGATCAATCATATCATCTTTGCCTTTCACAACTAAACTAATAAACAAAAACAATTTTTCTGAGAGTTTTGAGTATAAGTTTATATGGTACTCCTTTACATTCTTCAGAATGCCACAGAAACTTATATATAACAGCCTATTTACGTATGTATATTACTGGCCATTAAAATTGCTGCACCAAGAAGAAGTGCAGATGATAAATGGGTATTCATTGGACCACTATATTACTCTAGAACTGACATGTGATTACATTTTTACGCCGGCCGGAGTGGCCTGCGGTTCTAGGCGCTACGGTCTGGAGGTTCGAATCCTGCCTCGGGCATGGATATATGTGATGTCCTTACGTTAGTTAGGTTTAATTAGTTCTAAGTTCTAGGCGACTGATGATCTCAGAAGTTAAGTCGCATAGTGCTCAGAGCCATTTGAACCATACATTTTCACGCAATTTGGGTGCATAGGTCGTGAGAACTCAGTACCCAGAACAACCACCTCTGGCCGTAATAACGGCCTCAATACTCCTAGGCATTGAGTCGAACCATGTCACTAGACATGGCCTGCACCTCAACAGGTATGGGAAGGGGAGGTTGGCAAAGCTTATAGGCGACAGCATAGGTGGGGTTGGTGGGATCACTCATGGGAAAATTCATACAGTAGTGGGTGTTAGAGCTGCACCTTTTTTAGATTGAAGTCAGCTGATATGTATTCCTGCTTAAGGGAAGTCTCTCTAACAAAGGAACCACTTTTGACAAAGCTTAGGTATCCGAGTAATGAGGGAATTAGTATATTTCATCAAAATACACAAGGTATTAGAGATAAAGTTAGTGAACTGCTTATAGATGTTGACTCTGAAATTATTGATATATCTGAACACTTCTTAAATAAGGAGATGATTCAGAGGCTTCCTTTACCAGGATACAGGTTGGCTGGCAGCTTTTCGAGGAGCTCTTTGCGGTGTGGGGGAGTAGCCTTGTATGTGAAAAACGGAATCCCATTTGAGTCAATTGATGTTTCAAAGAACTGCACTGAAAAGGTGTTTCAATGTTGTGCAGGTGTTGTTAAATTTAACGGAGCTAAACTTCTAACTGTTGTTATTTATAGATCCCCAGACTCCGATTTCACAACATTTTTGCTAAAGCTAGAGGAGGTTCTTGGTTCACTTTATAGGAAATACAAAAAGTTAGTTATATGTGGTGACTTCAATATTAATTGTATAAGTGATTGTGCAAGGAAGAGGATGCTGGTAGACCTCCTTAATTCATATAATCTTATGCAAACCGTATTCTTTCCAACGAGAGTGCAAGGGAACAGTAGAACAACCATAGACAACATTTTTGTTCATTTCTCATTACTAGAAGGGCATTCTGTTAGCAAAAAGGTGAATGGCCTTTCAGATCATGATGCACAAATTTTAACCCGAAAAGATTTTTGTGCTGCAACACGTGTTAAATATAGTCATCAGCTGTTTAGGAAGCTGATCCAGTTGCTGTAGAGACCTTTGTAAACCTTATCAAGGAACAAGAGTGGCAAGATGTTTATAGCGCTGGTACAGTAGACGATAAATATAATGCTTTTCTCAAGACTTTTCTCGTGCTCTTTGAAAGTTGCCTCCCGTTAGAACGTTCAAAACAGGGTACTAGCACAAACAGGCAGCCTGGGTGGCTGACTAGAGGGATAAGAATATCTTGTAGAACAAAGTGGCAATTATATCAGAACGTTAGAAACAATCCAAATCTAAATGCAGCAGCCCATTACAAACAGTATTGTAAGGTGCTTAAAAATGTTATTAGGAAGGCAAAAAGTATGTGGTATGCAGATAGAATAGCTAAGTCTCAGGATAAAATTAAAACCGTATGGTCAGTCGTAAAGGAAGTGGCTGGTCTGCAGAGACAAGTCGAGGATATAGAATCAGTGCGTAGTGGGAATGTCCGTGTTACTGATAAGTCGCATATATGTACAGTATTTAATAATCACTTTCTGAATATAGCAGGTGAACTAAATAGAAACCTAGTCCCAACAGGGAATCATATAGCGCTCTTAGAAAAAAGTGTTCCGAGACTGTTACCTGAAATGCTCCTCCATGATACTGACAAGAGGAAGATTGAGTTAATAATTAAATCACTAAAGACCAAGAACTCTCATGGATGTGACGGGGTATCTAACAGAATAGTGAAGTATTGTTCTATGTATGTTAGCCCAGTACTTAGCCATATATGTAACTTTTCCCTTAGGAGTGGTCGGTTTCCTGACCGATTAAAGTACTCGGTAGTGAAGCCACTTTATAAAAAGGGAGACAGGGATAATGTTGACAATTATAGACCTATTTCTATGCCATCGGTGTTTGCTAAAGTTATCGGGAAGGTTGTATATGCGAGGTTACTGGAGCATTTAAATTCACATAATTTGCTGTCAAATGTTCAGTTTGGTTTTATAAATGGTTTAACAACTGAAAATGCTATATTCTCTTTTCTCTGTGAGGCTTTGGACGGATTAAATAAAAGGTTGCGAACGCTAGGTGTTTTCTTTGATTTAACGAAGGCTTTTGACTGTGTTGACCACAAAATGTCACTGCAGAAGTTGGACCATTATGGAGTAAGGGGAGTAGCTTACAATTTGTTCGCCTCTTACCTTAAGAACAGAAAGCAGAAGGTAATTCTCCGCAATATTGAGAGTGGTAGTGATGTTCAGTCCCAATGGGGCACTGTTAAGTGGGCGTTCCCCAAGGGTCGGTGCTGGGGCCACTGCTGTTTCTTATTTATATAAATGATATGCCTTCTAGTATTACAGGTGATTCAATAATATTTCTGTTTGCTGATGACACCAGCTTGATAGTGAAGGATCTTGTGTGTAATATTGAAACAGTATCAAATAACGTAGTTCATGAAATAAGTTCGTGGCTTGTGGAAAATAATTTGATGCCAAATCACAGTAAGACTCAGTTTTTACAGTTTCTAACACACAATTCAACAAGAACCGATATTTTGATCAGACAGAGTGGGCATATTATAAGCGAGACGGAACAGTTCAAGTTCCTAGGAGTTCGGATAGATAGTAAGCTGTTGTGGAAAGCCCATGTTCAGGATCTTGTTCAGAAACTAAATGCTGCTTTATTTACCATTAGAACAGTATCTGAAATAAGTGACACTTCAACACGAAAAGTAGTCTACTTCGCATATTTCCGTACGCTTATGTCGTATGGTATTATTTTTTGGGGTAATTCTTCTGATTCAAAAAGGGTATTTTTGGCTCAAAAACGGGCTGTTCGAGCTATATGTGGTGTAAGTTCGAGAACCTCTTGTCGACCCCTATTCAATAGTCTGGGAATTCTGACATTGCCCTCACAGTATATATTTTCTTTAATGTCGTTTGTTGTTAGCAATATTAGCCTATTCCCAAGAGTTAGCAGCTTTCACTCAGTTACTACTAGGCAGAAATCCAATCTGCATGTGGAATACACTTCCTTGACTCTTGTGCAGAAAGGAGTGCAGTATTCTGCTGCATCCATTTCCAATAAGCTACCACAAGAACTCAAAAATCTTAGCAGTACCCCAAACACTTTTAAGTCTAAACTGAAGAGTTTACTCATGGCTCACTCCTTCTATTCTGTCGAGGAGCTCCTGGAAGAGCTAAAAAATTAAGCAAATTCCAGTGTTACATTGTTGATTTTCTTTATTTAAATTTACGACTTGTCACCTGAATATGTTTTTTTATATTTCATTTTATCTGTTTCTAATATCGTGTTACAATTTCATGTATTGACTCGTTCCATGACCATGGAGACTTCTCCTTAATTTAGTCCCACGGAACAATAAATAAATAAATAAAATGAATAAACAGAGGTTGGATGGCGTGTACAGGTACAACTGCCCATGCAGCTTCAACACGATACCACAGTTCATCAAGAGTAGTGACTGGCGTATTGTGACGAACCAGTTCCTCGACCACCATTGACCAGACGTTTTCAGTGGGTGAGAGATCTGGAGAATGTGCTGGCCAGGGCAGCAGTCGAACTTTTTCTGTATCCAGAAAGGCCCGTACAGGACCTGCAATATGCGGTCGTGCATTATCCTGCTGAAATATAGGGTTTCGCAGGGATCGAATCAAGGGTAGAGCCACGGGTCGTAACACATCTGAAATGTAACGTCCACTGTTCAAAGTGCCGTCAATGCGAACAAGAGGTGACCAAGACGTCTATGCCACCCCATACCATCACGTCGGGTGATACGCCAGTATGGCGATGACGAATACACGCTTCCAATGTGAGATCACCGCGATGTCGCCAAACACGGATGCGACCATCATGATGCTGTAAACAGAACCTGGATTCATCCGAAAAAATGACGTTTTGCCATTCGTGCACCCAGGTTCGTCGTTGAGTACACCATCGCAGGCGCTCCTGTCTGTGATGCAGCGTCAAGGGTAACCGCAGCCATGGTCTCCGAGCTGACAGTCCATGCTGCTGCAAACGTCGTCGAACTTTTCGTGCAGATGGTTGTTGTCTTGCAAACGTCCCCATCTGTTGACTCAGGGATCGAGACGTGGCTGCTGCACGATCCGTTACAGCTATGCGGATAAGCTGCTTGTCATCTCGATTGCTAGTGATACGAGGCCATTGGGATGCAGCACGGCGTTCCGTATTACCCTTCTGAACCCACTGATTCCACATTCTGCTAACAGTGATTGGGTCTCGACCAACGCGAGCAGCAATGTCGCGATACGATAAACCGCAATCGCGATAGGCTACAATCCGATCTTTATCAAAGTCGGAAACGTGATGGTACGCATTTCTCCTCCTTACACGAGGCATCACAGCAACGTTTCATCAGGCAACGACGGTCAACTGCTGTTTGTGTATGAGAAATCAGTTAGAAACTTTCCTCATGTCAGCACGTTGTAGGTTTCGCCACCGGCGCCGACCTTGTGTGAATGCTCTGACAAGCCAATCATTTGCATATCACTGCGTCTTCTTCCTGTCGGCTAAATTTCGCGTCTGTAGCACGTCATCTTCGTGGTGTAGCAATTTTAATGGCCAGTAGTGTAATAATTAATTATAATAGTACTTCTATATGTCCTTCATTTCACAGGAATTTATTCATATCAGCCTATTTATGCATGTATAATCAATTGTTCATGCATTGTGAGGTTGTTTCCTTATGTTTAGGGTAGTCACTCTGATCCATAGATTCCCAAACGTTTCTGGCCAACCACCAGCACTATTCGCTATTCTTTTTCAGAGCACACACACACACACACACACACACACACACACACACACTGAGTTATGAGTTGTTAACAGATAGTGTAATTTATCAAGGAGTTTGAACTGCCATTGGCACAGGATCTGAGGCAAAATAAAAGTGTTTCGTGTATAGTGGGCTGTATGTTTCTTACAGAAAATGGATCCGTCAACCAAAGTTACGTCTGATTTAAATTTGATGAAAATAATAGTTCACAGAACAATAAAACTGACGCCGCACAGTGAGTGGGAACATTGAACAACGTAGCAAGGTTAGAAGAGCGTGCCAGAAGATACATGAGTTGTACAAAGATATGGAAACACCGTGAGAAATACAGCTTTAAGACAAACGCAGATGGTGGTGAAGCCTTCAGGTTGTGGTGTTTTATTTGACCACGAACAGCGCCTGTGCAGGGTCCCCAATGTGTTGCAAGTGTCAATCGCGATCAGAATAGTGTTCTGTGCAATTATGAGTGCATTATGTTGAAGCTTAGTGAATTATAACGTGGGAAAATTGTTGATGCTCGCATGGTGGATGCTGCCATAAACCAGGTAGCAGAAGAGTTCGATGTTTCAAGAGGCACTAAACAAGATTTATACCGCATATACGGAAAGCAGGAAAACATCATCTGCTAATTTTCAGAGCGGACGAAAGTGTGTGTCGAGTGATCGTGAAGGGCGCTCATTGAAGAGGACTGTGACGATAAATTAGAAGACGACACTGCAGAAGACCCTGCAAAACTGACTTCGCGAATCCTGTCAGCGTCAAAACAACACAAAGGGAGCTGCAGAAGCAGGGAACTGCAAGGCGAGCTGGAATTACAAAGCCGTACATCAGTGATGCAAATGTCCGTAAAAGGAAAACATGGTTTGAAGCCATAAAACCTGCACTATGAAGCAGGGGATGAATGTCAAATGGTCGGATGTCTATTAATGCACGATGTTTCCAACTTCTGGTCGAGTGTAAGTCCAAAGAAAGAAACATGGCGGCGGTTCGGTGATGATTTGCGCAGCCATATCGTAGTATTCCAAGGGCCTCTTGATTACCCTGCGAGGTCACATTACTGTGAAGATGACAGGACACCTGTTCACTCAGCTCACATTGTCCAGGACTGGTTTTGTAAGCAGGAGGGTGAAATGTTGACTCTCCCCTGGCCACCACAGTCATTATACCTCAGTGTTATTCATCCCTGGTGGGCTACTTTGGAGATAAGGGTGCATGATCGCTACCCGCCTCCATCATCGTTATCTAATGTTGCCACAATTTTGCAAGAAGAATGGTTTAAGATTCCCTTTAAAACCGTACAGGACCTGTATTTATCCATTCAGAAACGACTAGAAACAGTTTTGAATGAAAACGGTTTTACTGCACCGTACTGGGTACGGTAATGTGTTGTGTTTGTGGTGTTTCCGAATGTTTGTCCGCCTTCAGTACGTTTCTTGCATAAGAAAATAAACTGTCCTGCGGTTACATCCATCATATAGCGCCGGTCAATCCGAAACCTCTCATTAATCGACACTAAATTCAGTAATGGTGGAGGCAGATTTTACTTTCTGCTAGGTAGCTTCAATCCAGCTGTGATTTAAGTCGCTAGCCAAAACTGTCTCACAATTAGGTCCCTAGCGACAGGTTGGCGCAGATTTGCACTCGGAGATCAGTGGCAGTATTTTTAAGCCCCTAGTTGACGGTTAGCATCTACACTGCATATGGGAATATACAGCAGTTACTGGAACGTGCCTGGCGCTTCTAAACACGTGAAAACGGCAAATATCCAGTATAGCAATCCTGTACCTGGTTGAAAAATTTCGGCATTACTACTTTGTTGTTTTTTCAAACAGCCAGGTAATGTTTACAGCGACCGCCGATATTCCAGCGGGAGAACACGCCGCCATTTTCAAGGCACAGACCGCAACGGACAAGTGATGTACAGGCAAATTTAAAACCTCGGTTCTTGGAGTAATTCAGGAAAGATACACACACACACTGAACACTAGTGCGACCAAAGATGACCAAAATCAGAGGTATCGATAGTGAAAGACTACGAAATAGCATGTGAGATGTAGTGATTCTCCAGCAGAAAGAGGTTCATTTTCAATGGCCTGAAAATGACCTTGGTAGTGGTCGAAACCGGTCACCTTAATAAATAAATCGTGATCAAGACTCTTTTTAATAGTAAAAATTAACTGTGTCCCTCTGTTTTTAGACAAGGGAAAGAGCAGGATTCCAAGCAAAGTTTAAGCAGAAACCCCCTTTCCTGTTTGCAAGGTTGCTCGCTAATTTAATCTCAACAGCCTCCTTAATAACATTGTCCCAATAGTTGGATGTGCATGCCAATATCTCGGTATTGTTATGTAACATAGGGTGACCAGTATCCAAACAATGTTCGGAAATAGCAGATCTACTTGGCTGCTGTAATCGTGTGTGCTGTTTATGCTCACTACATTGGTCCACCACGATCCTGATAGTCTGACCAATATATGCCATGCCGCAGCTACAAGGAACGCGATATACACCCGCGTTAGGCAGACTAAGATCATCCTTAACAGAACCCAAAAGCACTCTAAATTGAGATGGATGTCGGGAAACACATATAACATCATATTTCCGTAAAATACGACCGATCTTGTTGGAAGTGCTTCCTACGTAAGGCAAAAAGGCAGGTGTCAACCCAGTATTGTCATCAACCACCCTTTGTACAATTGGTCGATAGCGCAACGCACGTTCAATTTGTCTTTTACTATGATAGGTGGCACGAGCCCCCTCTCAGATTTCTATCTTACTCTGAGTAATTCGATTTTCCTCTCTAATTGCATGCGGTGAAAAGTCGCTATTCCTTCACACGCGGACTTCTCACGCAGCGTCTCTCGTCAACCGGGTGGTCCGGTGACAGGCGGGTTCTGCTGAACTTGAAGGGGTTAAGCCGATGGGTCTGAGGGAGTCGAATGGATGCTTTCCAGACGCCGACATTGTCATAAGAGCGGGAGCGACACGCCCAGAGGGGCCAGAAGGAGCGGCTGGGCTAGAGATTCCATTACTTCGCAGAAACTTAGTGAAAACACTTTCTGGCGGGCTACCAGCGAGGCGTGGGAATGACTTGTGTTCCCAGGCAGTCTTGGCGGGCAAATTCCCGCGTTTTCTGAAAAATCATAACTGTGATTCGCTTACTCAGGAAATAGCTCCGTGACGTAGCAAAATCGGCGCAGAAATTGGCGCCAAGTATCTCCATTGGTGGAATAGTACTGCGTCGGCAATAGAGGGGAATTTTCCGCCGGTTTTCGAGTAGCTGGTTGGAACGTTTAACCACGACCACTGTTGTGGGGGTGGCAGTGTTCTGTGTTCGGCTTGTACGGGTGCTCTTGAGAGTGTCGGCTCTCGCCTTTCGTTCGGAGTAGGTTACAAGACTGAGCTCTCGCTGCTCTGGACAGCCTGCCTGCCTTCCATTGGCTGTTTAATATACTTTTATTTAATTGTAACTGCTTGACGAAGTAACTTTCCGAGTATTGAGCGTTCTGCATACAAGCGGCCTATGTTGTCTGTCTTGAGCAGTTTTGGCTAAAGTTGACTGTATCGGAGTTACTGTGTGGCTTCGCTTGTTAAAATCAATCACTGTACCGTCAGAGATTGTGTGGCGAGCCTTCTTCGTCTCCCTCAGAGGCGCATTTGTATTCCTAGGAAGTCTTTAGTCTGGAACAACCAGTCCAGCATAATTTGTTTCGGACTATACTTGCGACATTATCATCAGCACGACGGGACGTCGAAGCAATCAGCCATCGCCTCAAGTACGCCAGATCATGTTCCTGCAGTTAAGAAGACAGCTTGGTAATGTATGTACGCAGCACCGGCAGGTTAGGGATTTTGCTAGGTGATAATCAGAGCTCAGCAGAGCGTGCCTGTTCGTCTTTTCTAACTTTGTTCTGTCTTGGGTGTTCATTGTCTGAGTTCTCACTACTGTAGCAGCAATTAATGTTGGTTTGGCTATGTGTTTCTCTTAAGATTTGAGTTGAAAGGAATTGGCTCCACATACCACTTCGTCATAAATGTCACAATCTAGTTTAGAGACAACTTCACCTTCACAGCATTTATTTGAGGCGCTTCAGTTTGGAACCGCGCGACCGCTACGGTCGCAAGTTGGAATCCTGCCTCGGGCATGAACGTGTGTGATGTCCTTAGGTTAGTTCGGTTTAAGTAGTTCTAAGTTCTAGGGGACTGATGACCTCAGATGTTAAGTCCCGTAGTGCTCAGAGCCATTTGAACGTTTTACGATGGAGGTGGAAGAAGATGGTTGCCTTCCCTTTATTGATGTTTTGGTTAGGAGGAAGGTTAATGGATCATTGGTACATGCAGTTTACCGGAAACGCATACACACTGACTTCTTTTTACAGGCTGATAGTTGTCACCATCCGACTCAGCGTGAAGGGGTACTTCGTACCTTGGTACACAGGGCACATGTCGTTTCTGACGCAGAGGTACATTTCGTCAAAATGGGTATAGTGAAAGACAGTTTGAACGTGCGTTGCGCTGTCGACCAACTGTGGAAAGGGGTGGTTGATAATAGTGAGTCGACACCTAAGTCAACTGCCTTTTTGCCTTACGTAGGAAACACTTCCAGCAAGATCGACCGTATTTTACGGAAATACGACGTGAAATGTGTTTTCCGACCTCCATTTTAAAACAGAATGCTTTTGGGTTCTGTTAAGGATGAAGGATGATCTTGGTTTACGCAAGGCGGTTGTATATCGTGTTCCTTGTAGCTGTGGCGTGGCATATGTTGGTCAGACTATCAGAACCGTGGTGGGCCGATGTAGTGAGCATAAACGGCACACACGATTACAGCAGCAAAGCAGATCTGCTATTACCGAACATTGTTTGGATACTGGTCACCCTATGTTATATAACAATACCGAGATATTGGCATGCATATCCAACTATTGTGACAGTGTTAGGAAGGAGGCTGTTGAGATTAAATTAGATAGCAACCTCGTAAACAGGGATGGAGGTTTTTGCTTAAACTCTGTTTGGAATTCTGCTCTCCCCTTGTCAAAAACAGAGGGACAGAATCAATGTTATCTCACATGCTACGTCGTAGTCTTTCACTACCGATATCTCTGACTTCGGTTATCTTTGGTAGCGCTAATGTTCAGTGTGTGTGTATCTTTCCTGAATTACTCCAAGAACCGAGGTTTTAAATTTGCCTGTACATCACCTGGCCGTTGCAGTTTGTGCCTCGAAAATGGCGGGGTGTACTCCCACCGAAATATCGGCGGTCGCTGTAAACATTACCTGGATGAGTCCCTGTTAGTTGTTTGAAAATTGTATACGCCAGGAGAAACTCAGGTCTTACTTTTTTCTAAAGATGCAGTTGCTGAGAGCTAGTTAAGCTACGTACAGATAATGTCATTTGAGCGAAAGGTGAGTAAAAAGAACAGAGGAATCATAAGACAGAACAATTACTGACAGGCAGGAAATGCAGTTAGGTCTAGAGATTGCTGCACCCAGTGGAAGGGCGATATTCTGTGCTTTTGGCTTCCTACGGATAGTGTGCACACAAGGGCGGCAAGGGACAAGTATCGCAGTGCCATTCCAAATAGAGTCTGCTCTTGATGCAGGTGATATTACTCGCTCATATTTTCCTGAAAATGGCGTGCGCTCATGGTGATTAGCCTACTGTGTACACTCACTGCTCGCCGAAGTGTGGAGTCTTTGTGGGCTTATCATCGACGTAAACACTGGACTGCAAATGGCTCTGAGCACTATGGAATTTTACGTGTGAGGTCATCAGTCCCCTAGAACTTAGAACTACTTAAACCTAACTAACCTAAGGACATCACACACACCGATGCCCGAAGCAGGATTCGAACCTGCGACCGTAGCGGTCGCGCGGTTCCAGACTGTAGCGCCTAGAACCGCTCGTCCACCTCGGCCGGCCACTGGACTGCAGATAATGGATTATTCATCGTAGATGCACCCCAGTTTACCTTAGTTTTTATAGGTTAGTATTACATTATACAGACTCACAGACCTCTCTGTCTTTCAAATGCACCTGTAACTGTAGGTGAACACAGTGATGAGATTCTTTGTGTTTATGTGTTACTATACCGTTGTTCTAATAAGACAACTATCGGTCACACAGGGCTCGATGTGTGCATGGGTATCTTCAGCAGAAAAAAATTCATCGAATGTTTTAGTCGGCTTGATTTCTCCCATAGGGAACACTGGGGATATTTTCGGTAGGTCATTACTCCTCAAATTTCTTCAAGACTATCGGCGGAGTGAGATTGTTCTAGCGCTCTTAAATACCACCCTTAACTTCATAATATGTCACTGTCTTTGTGCTAGGGGTATCACACTTCACGCTGATGTTAACAACACTATGTCTACACAAAAAATCAATTTAAACATTGAGTATGTGATTACAAGAATGAGTCAGCATTCCTAGATGGGTTTCCAGAAGTATGTGGCCCCCAATTCCCATAAATTACGGGGATGCTGTTTGTGAGTACCTAACCTGAAGCCTTCATTCACATTTTGTGTAAATATTAAGTGGGGGCTGTAATCTTACTCTCCCACACATCACTATTAAAATTCTCTGTCTCTGCACAAGCTTTGAAAGCTTCGTGAGGCGTAAGATATGCAAAAGTAAAACTTTTTACTTATTTTTCTTGTTGCCTCCAGTTCTTGTGTCTAGGGGCACATTCTTGAGGCTGTAATTTTTTTGTAACGTTGTGGGTTCCAGAAGACTAAATACCTGATGAAATATTATCTTTTGCTATGATTCTCTTTTACTTTGTCCCATCCTTCTAAATCACACCGACTTTACTGATACATGTAGCAAAACACTCTCCCCTTTGCATGCTATAAATTTTTCAAAATCTCATTTCGCTATCTCAAACTGTTTATGAAATATGAGGAACGTTGCGGATATTTCACTCTGGCCGTAACGCTGGCTCGGCGCGATCGCAAGTGAGTGTGCTACGTCAGATCAATATTCCTCGAGATTGGTGACAAAATAGAGACCTCCACCCAAGGCTAAAGAAAAATTCAATATGTTAGCTAAACTTCATGTTCACCGCCATATTATGTAATATGCACCAAACGCAAAATCATAGTAAACTCTATTTTTCATTAGATACTTTTTCGAATGTCGCGCAGCGTCTTACTTCCACGTAAATATCGCAATAATTATAACCTTAACGAAATGATGGACACCTCAAAATGAACCTGACATATAAAGCTACAAGTAATGCAAAGATATTTTTTTTTACCTATTAGTTTCTGTAAATGAATCAGGCAAAAAGGAATACAAACGTCTCAAAAATGAGATGGACAGGTAGTGCAAAATGGCTAAGCAAGGATGGGTAGAGGACAAATGTGAGGATGTAGAGGCGTATATCTCTAGGGGTAAGATAGATATTGCCTACAGGAAAATTGAAGAGACCTTTGGAGAAAAGAGAGCCACTTGTATCAATATCAAGAGCTCAGATGGAAATCCAGTTCTAAGCAAAGAAGGGAAAGCAGGAAGGTGGAAGGAGTATATAGAGAGTCTACACAAGGGCGATGTACTTGAGGACAATATTATGGAAATGGAAGAGGATGTAGATGAAGATGAAATGGGAGATATGATACTGCGTGAAAAGTTTGATAGAGCACTGAAACACCTGCGTCGAAACAAGGCCCCGGGAGTAGACAAGATTCCATTAGAACTACTGACAGCCTTAGGAGTGCCAGTTCTGACAAACTCTACCATCTGGTGAGCGAGATGTATGAGACAGCCGAAATAGCCTCAGACTTCAAGAAGAATATAATAATTCCAATCCCAAAGAAGGCGGGTGTTGACAGATGTCAATTTACCGAACTATCAGTTTAATAAGTCACCGCTGCAAAATACTAACACGAAGTCTTTACAGACGAATGGAAAACCTGGTCGAAGCCGACCTCGGGGAAGATCAGTTTGGATTCCGTAGAAATATTGGAACACGTAAGGCAATACTGATCCTACGACTTATCTTAGAAGAAAGATTAAGGAAAGGCAAACCTACGTTTCTAGCATTTGTGGATTTAGAGAAAGGTCTTCACAATGTTGACTGGAATACTCTCTTTCAAACTCTGGAGGTGGCAGGGGTAAAATACAGGGAGCGAAAGGCTATTTAATATTTGTACAGAAACCAGATGGCAGTTATAAGAGTCGAGATACATGAAAGAGAAGCAGTGGTTGGGAAGGGAGCGAGACAGGGCTGTAGACTCTCCCCGATGTTATTCAATCTGTATATTGAGCAAGCAGTAAAGGAAACAAAAGGAAAATTCGGTGTAGGTATTAACATCCATGGAGAGGAAATAAAAACTTTGAGGTTCGCCGATGACATTGTAATTCTGTCAGAGACAGCAAAGGACCTGGAAGAGCAGCTGAACGGAATGGTCAGTGTCTTGAAAGGAGGATATAAGACGAGCATCAACAAAAGCAAAACGAGGATAATGGAATGTAGTCGAATTAATTCGGGTGATGCTGAGGGAATTAGATTAGGAAATGAGACACATAAAGTAGTAAAGGAGTTTTGCAATTTGGGGAGCAAAATAACTGATGATGGTCGAAGTACAGAGGATATAAAATGTAGACTGTCAATGACAAGGAAAGCGTTTCTGAAGAAGAGAAATTTGTTAACATCGAGTATAGATTTCGAAATGTGGTGCTACAGAAGAATGCTGAAGACTAGATGGGTAGATCACATTACTAATGAGGAGGTATTGAATGGAATTGGGAGAAGAGTAGTTTGTGGCACAACTTGACTAGAGGAAAGGATCGGTTGGTAGGACATGTTCTGAGTCATCAAGGGATCACCAATTTAGTATTGGAGGGCAGCGTGGAGGGCAAAAATTGTAGAGGGAGACCAAGAGATGAATACACTAAGCAGATTCAGAAGGATATAGGTTGCAGTAGGCTTTGGATGTGAAGAAGCTTGCACAGGATAGAGTAGCATGGAGAGCTGCATGAAACCAGTCTCAGAACTAAAGACCACAACAACAATATTAGCTTCTGTAAAATCGTTTGAGTGAGATTGCAGGACGTGCGCCTCGATTCTGACATCGCTGATCAGCCGAAACGTGGCAGACGGTGTCGGCCTCCCCTTCCGAACAAACGAATGAAATCGTCCAGCGCTTTGGACTAAAACTGGTCAGTGCGCAGCGGCTACGTATCCTGCGCGAACTATACTGTGTCGTCAGACATGCGACAGTTCGTCGCCTACCCTGCTTTACAGAGCGCGCCACCCTCCCACCTCCGCGTTCGGTGATGGAAGTCTGATACACTGTCGCTCAATTGTGGTTCCACCGTCATTGTACCACTTTCCAAAGATGGTCGTTACAGTAGCATGGAAACAGCTGAACAGTTTCACCATTTCTGAGATGCTCCTTCCCAGACGCAGGGCCATAAATCTCTGCCCATTGTCGAAGTCCCTCCTGTCAGTGGATTTCCACCCACATTTGTGATCCGATTGTCGATAGAAGGATATACGCCACTTTACTAGCAGGGCATTTATGCCCGCTTGGTACCAGTCTACTCATCTACGTCAGAGCCAAAGTCTTGGTACATCAATAACCTCCAAACTATCCACGTACTGTTTATCGCCCAGTGCATCCTTCATCGGGCGAAACAGATGGAAGTCGGAAGCTGGCACATCCGGCCGGTAGGGTGAAAGAGGTAGAACCATCCGATGAAGTTTTGTGAACTCATACTGGTAGTCAGATAATCTGAGGATCTCCGGACTATAAGACACTTTCAGTAAGAGTTATGTCACCAGACAGACCAAACGGCCCTTCTCAGGTCCCTCTGACCAGGAAACTCGGACCCGTGGGTCGAATTTATCACATAAACATAGAAGGCATAAGCTATGCTAAGTGCCAGTTTCTATCAAAACTATTAAAAATGACAACATTGACTTGGTTGCTATACAGGAAACCCATAGTGATACAGTGCAACAACTAAATAAAAGGGGCAAAATTCCAGGCTATGAGCTGTTGGGAGCGACCTGTCATAGGTCTTATGGAGTAGCCACATATGTCAAACAAGATATTGAAAACGCTTTCCTGATTTCTTCATACACCAACGAAGACATTCATAACGTTGTCACAAAAATCGGAAGCATTACCGTCTCCAATATTTATAAGCCACCTGCTACTCCTTGGCCAGTCCACGTTCTTCAAACTCAGCCACATCCTGCTGCATACGTTGGGGATTTCAATAGTCATCATGAACAGTGGAAGTATAAAGACAGTGATGCAAATGGAGAAGCACTTGCAAAATGGGCAGAAGACGAATACTTATACCATGTATTCGATGCTAAGGATCGATTTACGTTTAGATCAGCTGCCTGGAGACGGGAATACAACCATGACCTGTGTTTCGTCTCGTCCAACAACAGAGACCAACCTCTCATGGCCTCGTGTAGAGTTCTGCCCGACTTTCCGCACAGTCAACACCATCCAATCATAATAGAGGTAGGACCTCAAATTACCCTATTTACCTCTATTACTCGCCCACGATGGAATTTTAAAAAAGCCAATTGGACTGGGTTCTCCACAGACTTGGACAAATGTTTGGGATGGATATCACCTACTAGCAAAAATTACCAATGATTTGTTGGTGCCATGATAAGCACAGCCAAGAAGCACATACCAAGAGATTACTGCAAGGAATACATCCCTGGGTGGTCCCAAACCAGCGAAGAACTATACCAGAGCTTCCTTGAATCCGGAGATCAGGAAATAGCGGATGAACCGCATCACAGCTTGGATGCTGCCAAAAGACAAAAGTTGACGTAAACAGTAAAAAGCCTCAATTTCCAAACCTCTAGCAGGCAAGCATGGTCACTGCTGAGAAAACTAGGTAGCAGCCCACCAGACAACGACAAAAAGCAGCTGTAAGACCAAATGCCATACCTGCACATCTAGTTAACACTTCTAGGACACCGAAGGATAAAACACATATAATCCAAGTGAGGCGAGAACTCAAAATCTTAAAAAATGAAGCCACAGAAACTGAACACTCTCGCCCTTTCTCTAGCGAAGACATAGAAAAACCTCTGAAAGATGTCAAACCAACAAAGGCACCAGGTTTCGACAACGTTCACCCTGAATTCATAATAAACTGTGGCAAGTATACAAAAGTACGGCTGGCTCAATTTTTCACAAACATCATGCAAACTGCCAATATCCCACAAGAACTCAAACGATCTAAGGTAATAGCTATTCTAAAGCCTGGGAAGCCAGCTGACAATCCAAAAAGCTACAGATCAATTGCCCTGCTGTCTGTAATTTACAAATTACTAGAGAGGTTTATATATAACAGAATTAGCCCAGAATTGTTCAGGGTGATCCCAGTTAAACAGGCAGGCTTTCGGCCAGGAAGAAGTTGTACTGACCAGGTGTTGTCACCCACTACTTAAATTGAGGCGGGATTCCACAGAAAATTGAAAACATCAGTCGCCTTTACTGACCTCTCAGCAGCTTACAACACTGTGTTTAGAGAAGGCATCATGTACAAAATTCTTCGAGTAATTCCTTACAAATCTATAGCGCGCTTAATAGACAGCATGCTCAGTGATAGGGTGTTCCAAATAAGTATGGACACTGACTACAGCTCCATCAAAAAACTAAAGAATGGCTTACCACAAGGATCAGTGCTCGCACCACTGCTGTTTAGACTCTATATTGCAGACCTGCCGGAAACACAATCAAGAAAGTTCGGGTATGCTGACGATTGGGCCCTCGCTACAAGATGTAGCACAATTGAAGCATCTGATGATATGCTAACGAAAGACCTGAAGAGAATGGGTGAATATTTCCGTAAGTGGACACTTCAACCAAATGCTTCCAAAACAGAGGTTAGTTGCTTCCATCTCAACAACAAACTCGCAGGAAAGGAACTCAACATTCGATTTGAAAACAGCGTTCTCAGGCATAATAAAACTCCGAAGTACTTGGACATGACACTGAACAGAACACTATCGTTTAAAGAGCACCTAACAAAGACTGCCGAAAAATGAAAGACAAGACTGCCGAATACTGTGCTCCGATTTGGCTAATCAGCCCACATGTAAAAAAGGTGGATGTCCAGCTGCATAACACTCTAAGGATGATTTCTGGAGTAATTAAACCCACTCCAACGCAATGGCTCCCAATATTAAGCCACATCCCTCCGCCACACCTGCGACGTACTGACGCCCTTGTACGTGAATACAAAAACATCATGGGAAATCGAAGCCTGCCAATCCACCAAGACACTGAGGCTGCAAACACTAATAGGCTTCGATCTAGGAACCCGCCAACAAGACCAGCAAGAAACTGTGTACAAGAAGGTTTCAGTATCACAAGCGCGTGGTCTGAAAAATGGAACGCATGGCAAAATCATAACATGCCTTGCATCACACGAAAACCACCTGGTTTTGACCTACCACGCAAAACATGGTCCACTCTAAATGGGATTAGAACTCGTCATGGCAGATGTGCTTACTCCCTGTATAAATGGGGTAAAATACTATCCCCTCAGTGTGACTGCGGAGAAAGTCAGACCATCAGCCACATTGTTGAAGAGTGTTCCAGAAGAGCCTATAATGGGAGCCCCGACGGCTTCCTGTGCGCAACTCCAGAGTCGATAGATTATATTAATAGACTTGATGTTTGTTTGCAATCCTTAAACTTTGTTATATTAGTAATGCTTGTTTGCAATTATTAACGTTTGTTATATTAGTGATTTGTCTGTTTCTTTCTTATGTGTCTGTATTGCCATACGATAAATAAACAAATTGTGAACTCTTGTCGGTTGCGCACGCTTGGGTAAGACTTTGCGTTGTATGGAGAAAGAGAAGTTCGTTCGCATATCTGTGGCGACGAACATGGTGAAGTTGTTTCTTCAGTTTCCTGGGGGACGCACTCACATTAGTGTGCGGTCGGCCAGACGTAGAACATTGGAGAAGTTTACGCAACGACTCACTTTTCTTTCGATCACTGTCAGGTCTCCGGAGACATTCTGCAAGCGCCTATGAACATCTACGATGGGCTGGTTTTCCCAAAAGAAATTCAGCGACAGCTCTCTGGTTGGAACGCACCTCCGTTACAGACACCATTTTGAGGACTACGTTTAGCACCGCCTACTCCCAGAACTTCATGAAATTACAGGGGCTGAAGCGGGAATATTCCACAATATCCAACAACAACTTCCACCTTTTTCCAACCGAAACTGGCCGAAAAACAATGTGATGCGTTGTTTATTGAGCGCCCCTCACGTTATTTCACAAAAATTGGAAGTAACGGATTATAGGTGTTCGTGCAAACGTTTCTCACCAAGCGAGGTACGCAGTGGCATGACACTGGATTCATATTGCGGAGGACAGCGTTTCAAATCTCTGTTCGGTCACTTAGATATAAGTTTTCCACGATTTCCCTAAATCACTTCAACTGACCACTGCGATGGTTCCTTTTAAAAGATATGGCCAGTTCCATTTTCGAAACCGACCTTCTTCGCCGTTTGGAACAACCTCGTTACCGCTGGTACATTAAATTCGCATCTTGATTCTACTCTTTTTTTTTTTTTAATATGGAACGATAAATGAAGCATCAGAGTGCGATAAAGGATTTCTAATACGTCCTGTGAAGGGTAACGATAGGACTTGACATAACCTCTGGAGAGCACTGTGACAGGCCTTCGGTACAACCTTTTGTTGCTGCTTATGACACACTGAAGCGACAAAGAAACTGGTATAGGCATGCGTATTCAAATACGGAGATACGTTAACAGGCACAATACGGCGCTGCGGTCGGCAACGCCTATATAAGACAATAAGTGCCTGGCGCAGTTGCTAGGTCGGTTACTGTTGCTACAATTGTAGGTTATTAAGATTTAAGTGAGTTTGAACGTGGTGTTATAGTCGGTGCACGAGCTATGGGACACAGCATTGCGAGACAGCGATGATGTGGGGATTTTCCCGTACAACCAATTCACGAGTGTACCGTGAATATCAGGAATTCGGAAAAACATCAAATCTCCCATATAGCTGCAGCCGGAGAAAGGTCCTGCAAGAACGGGACTAACGACGAACGAAGAAAATTGTTCAGTGTGACAGAAGAGCAACCCTTCCGCAAATTGTTGCAGATTTCAATGATGGGGCATCAACAAGTGTCAGCGTGCAAATCATTCAACGAAACATCATCGATATGGGCTCTTAGATCCGAAGGTCCACTCGTGTATCCTTGACAACTGCACAAAACAAAGCTTTACGCCTCATCTGTGCCCGCAATACCTACATTGGAGCCGGCCGAAGTGGCCGTGCGGTTAAAGGCGCTGCAGTCTGGAACCGCAAGACTGCTACGGTCGCAGGTTCGAATCCTGAATCGGGCATGGATGTTTGTGATGTCCTTGGGTTTAACTAGTTCTAAGTTCTAGGGGACTAATGACCTCAGCAGTTGAGTCCCATAGTGCTCAGAGCCATTTGAACCATTTGAACCTACATTGGACTATTGATGACTGGAAACATGGGGTGGCCGAGCGGTTCTAGGAGCTACAGTCTGGAACCACCCGACCGCTACGGTCGCAGGTTCGAATCCTGCCTCGGGCATGGATGTGTGTGATGTCCTTAGGTTAGTTAGGTTTAAGTAGTTGTAAGTTCTAGGGGACTGATGACCTCAGATGTTAAGTCCCATAGTGCTCAGAGGGGTTTGAACCATTTGAACTGGAAACATGCTGCCTGGTCGGACGACTCTCGTTTCAGATTGTATCGAGCAAATGGACGTTTACGGGTATGGAGACAACTTCATGAATCCATGGACCCTGCATGTCAGCAGAGGACTGTTCAAACTGCTGGAGGCTCTGTAATGGTATGGGGCATATGCAATTGGAGTGATATGGAATCCCTCGACCCGTGATACGTCTAGATACGACTGTGACAGGTGACACGTACATAAGGATTCTTCATGATCACCCGCATCCATTCGTGTCCATTGTGCATTCCGACGGACTTAGGCAATTCCAGCAGGAGAATGCGACACCCCACACGACCAGAATTCCTACAGAGTGGCTCTAGGAACATTCTTCTGAGTTGGATCACTTCCGCTGACCACCAAACTCCCCAGATATGAACATTATTGAACTTATCGGGGATGCCTTGCAAAGTGCTGTTCAGAAGAGATCTCCATCCCCTCGTATTCTTGCGGATTTGTATGATTCATGGTGTGAATTTCCTCCAGTAATACTTCAGACATTAGCCGAGTCCATGGCACGTCGTGTTGCGGAATCACCGGGTGCCCGCTGGGGCCCTACGCGATATTAGGCAGATGTACCAGTTTCTTTGGCTCTTCAGTGTTTAACATTCGACGCAAAATGAATGGCACCATGCTAGGGGCAGAGTTTTCTCCACGAAACTAGAACTTTCCAGCAGCAAGTTCTCAGCTGGCGCAGCCGCGGGCGGCTGGCACTTTGCACGTGGCTCACGGAGCCGCAGTAACCGTTAGGCCGGCGCAGACGTATGGGAGGCTGCGTGAGGGCGACGAGCGAGGGCGGCGGTGAAAGCACGCGGCCAGAGTTACTGCGAGGCCGCGGAGTATCACTTTCGTTGAGCGCGATGTGTGTGGGGTCACCCGCCGGGACGCCCACACGCTCCGCTGCTTCCAAGGCCTCTCGCCGAGCTGCTCATTTGCTTAACGAGACGGAACGAGACGCGAATGGAATACGCAGATTCTGTCTTTGTCATAGGCGTTGAAGCAACACAACCACTCTGTTTCCCAGCTATTATAGATCCCACTACTGTGAAATAGATGTATTTTCGGCAGCTGCAACTTGAAACAAGTCTGTACCTGCGAAGGTCCAACACGACGGACAGACAGCTGACCCCCCTCGACACAGGCATGCAGAGATCGTATAAAGGATCTCACATTTTATGTGGACTTCAGTACGAGAGAGTACAGGAAATGAAGTACGAGTTTCTTGTGATGAACTGGGAGCCCAATCTCCCAGCAGAAGAAAATTTTTTTTGAAGGCTGAAAAATCTGAATGTGAGCTGTTACATTGGCCGTATTGAGCTACCTTCAGCCTTTCTATACTTACTTGTACCTCTACTGGTCGTAACATCAGTACTTTCCGTTTTGGGGAGAAGAATGAGCAGCAAAATGTTTCGTTAGACAGCCACAATGGCAGTTTTACAGACAAAGAATGTCATTTACCAATTTATGCTTTATATTTCATACCTCTATAGGTACACTTCATGTATGAGTAGTCCTGTGTCTCCTTTTCCCATTTGTCTATGATGTTTCCGTGTTATATCCTGTGTTTCCATTTCCTGTCCCTTGCCTCGTCTGCTGGATAGAGTGTGTGAACGTCCATGTATGTTGCTTCCATGTTCTTTGGTTTTTGGGCAAGAATTCTTTGACTGGTGTTGGCAGTTTAGTCAACTGTGTAGAGACAAAGTAGCTTTTAGTGCAGGGGTCTCCAAACTACGGCCCCCGGGCCGAAACCGGCCCGCGAGAGCCGGCAAACCGGCCCGCTGGCTGGACATCCCCGGTATCCGGTCCGCCAAATATTTGAGGTGGTACCTATACTGCCAACAATTGAGTTTCGAGGCCTATCGCGACCAATACACCGCGACATTGGCTCTGCTACTCGCTACAAGACTACATAACTAAACTTATTGTTGCGCCACTTGAAACAACAATGCGTTGCCATACTCTACCTCTGTTACGTCTTGCGGTAATAGTGTTGCTAATAATGATTTTGAGATTTAATTAACTTTGCAGGACGCTTTCGTGAAGATTGTGCAGTGACATACTTTTTTGTCGGTGAAATTCGCCAGAATAAAATACGCCAGAATTTCGGTCAGGTACGTCCACCAATGAAAATTATGTAACTAAATAAAAATCGTAGTTTGTTTCAGTGCTAGCTATTCCCACAACCTTAGATTTTTGCGATTTCATCTTTCCTTTAGCCTTACATTACGGTGATCGTGGAGTGTTACGGTGCTTTAATCCCACTAGGTAGATCTTGGCCCTTATGACTTCGTGGAGGAGTCAATGTGGCCCGCGGACTAAAAAGTTTGGAGACCCCTGCCGGCCGGGGTGGTCGAGTGGTTCTAGGCGCTACAGTTCTAGCGTTAAAAGGTTTTTGCTTTTCGTATTTAACCAAATATAACACTGATGATGTTAATTTATGGCAATGTTTGCCGACAAGATAAAGAATGCAACCTTTTAACACTAGATTGCGTACTCACGGCAGTTCTCCTTGGCCGTTTTTTTTTTTTGGTACTACTTGGAAAGAGAGAAAAATTAATGAATGATCGACGATGCGTCGGTTCTCGATTGTATTCAGGAGACGTACAGATTGATTGCGTGAAAATAGTTTCTCAAATGACCTCTTAAGCCGGATTGCTTTCACGCAATCAGACTCTTCAATGAAATTACCTAAGGGACCTATTTGAATAATAAAAAAATTGCAAAACAGTGAAATTTTGTAAAAAAAAGTTGTCAGATCGAAAACTGAACACATTAATGGTCTCCCAAATACAATCGAGACACCGCGATAAAGAACGAACCTGTAACAAAGTTCATTTAAACATAAACATTATTTGTGGTTAATTTAAAGAAAAGAATAAGCATAGATTTTCTGTACAGTGAAGCATCAATATATTCTCAAAGAACAAAGGCGTTAAGCTATAAACATTAACAAATTTACAATGAATACAAAACTTACATTTTTTATGTTTTTCTCATACATGGAGCGGTCCAACAATCGCTGCTTTTGTATGTGTGATATTTTGTAAAAATTAAATGTCCTGGCGTGCGCGTAAGTATTTTTTATCGTCACAAGGTTTACAAAAGCGTTTCTGTTTTCTTGGAGATAACGTGGTTTTTCACACTAAATGAAATATAACTTGTAGCGGTGCTACACAACACGTCTTAACAAGTCGGCGACCAAACATCAAAGGTAATGAAGTACATGTTAACATATCGGCGACCAGAAGTACAACTAACTATAAAGACTCTAGAATTTTCCTAACAAATGATAAATTGTTCTTTCTTCTGTTTCGCAGCTTCTTGCTATCAAGCGCTGCGACAATAATTTTAAATATCTGCGCCCAGCGAGTCATGGTGTTTAAAAGTACCTTTTAAACGCTGGCCGCGCGTCTTGGTATAGGCGCGTTGTCATGCTTAGTATCATTACAAACTAGAGCTCGAAGGCTGTCCTTTTCTCATATGCAAAATGTCTGAAATCCAATAATATCACATTGCTTCCCGCGTGAGGAGCGATGACTCCGTCAGGATCATCGCGACTCACGCGTAGTCGTGATATTATTGCTTTCGTGAAACAAGTTAGTATTACTTGCAAAAATTCTTTACAATAGATTTTACACACTACATCAGGCAAAGTGGTTAACATACAGAGTAACAGGTAAGTATATTCGTACGACTGAAATTGATAGTAATTTGTCCATAGGGTAACTACATGACAATTGAACTGTGATCTTTCTAATGTATTGTACAAGGATAACAAATGTTCATTACTCGGTAAAAGTTAATGAAATTAAGATAAAGATACACATACATAGATACATTATACATGGCATAATAAATATTAAAAAATGACAAAGAGATAAATTACTTGACTTCACAGGAAGTCTGGGTGCTGTGTGCACTCGTGGAAAAAATATGTTACAAAAAATTGACATTCTTGTTTTACAATGACATATTACAGGAATATTTTTGTCGTTGTTTCGTCGAAGATTTCTTGCAGTAAATACGTAGCACTTTACTTATTTGTGGCTTTCATGGCCTGCAAAAAAAAATGTTTCACTACACTTGGGTAGGTATGAGTTGCACTGGGAGTGGTAGAACTTCGGGTATAAATGATAGCACTGCACTTGAGTGGGGAAATTGATTATACTTTCACAGTGGAGGAAAAGTAGGGCATCACTTTCACTGCGGAAGTTGGAGTAGTTGTCGGGGTGTGATGTTGCGTTGGAAATACGTCGTGGGTCAGGAACTGGAAGATTGTTTCTGCAACATGTTGAGCCGTATGGTGGCGATCTCTATTTCACTTGACACATGTCCGTGCTTCCATTTATGTTTTCGTGCATGAAAAATACAGAAAAAAATCTGTATTAGAATGTGCTTTCTTACTAAAAACTTAGTCTATAAGAAAATTGGATTAGGTAAGGATAACAATTGTTTATGTACATAAGGTCTCATTCTCTTAGGAATGCCTAATTCTCACATTTATCTATTTTTCTGGTTTTATTTGGTTCGACACGTTTTCGTCATTACTCGGCCTGGTCAGTAAATTCGGTAGCAATTGTCAAATATCCGATTAGTGTCTTTATAATTTCACAAGGTACATGAGTGCTTAATTCATTGCTATATCATATTTTATTTTGAATGCATTTCAATCACATTTGGCATCCGCGCTCGTTGTGCAAAGAAAAATTGATTGTTGAGCGCTCAGCGTACACAGTGTTACGTCCGTTGGTCACAATCACGTGATAATAACTTGACAGTTCCACAACGCTAGCAGCAGTACTCTGCGAGAAGCAGAGCGTTTGGTGTCTACTAGCCGTGGTGTGAGTTTTTACACAGTTTTTCATCAACTTTGATTTACGGAAGCAGCCAGATGCGGCGACTCCCGCAGCTGTTTCGAAGAATGTGTCTGTGAAAAGGCGTACAGTACCGTTTGTGGTAAGTACAACACTTATTCACTTTCACTCTTCGGCTTTCTACATCGTGGTTTCGTGGTACAAGTACTTATAACATTACTTCACACGCGGTATTTCACACGTGTCCTTGGAGTTATCATCTTTTCAGTTCACACGTTATTGTTAATTCGTGTTCATATTTATTTGGTCGTCATGTTAAGGTTCACACGCACCACTTTTATACGTGTCCATTAATTACTTGTCTATAGTCGGTTCACACGCAGCAGCATATACTTGTCCATTTATTACTGACGGCATATTATTACAAAGTACAGTTAACATTTAGTATATATGTCATGTCCAAAAATTATTTACAAAGAAATATTTAGTCTCTGTGACTACAAGGCCGGACGAAAAGCGTGTCTCTTGTTCGTAGTTTGTGCTTCCTAGGCACTTTAGGTTTACACTTTGTTCGAAATCTTGTTATTCTTTTCTTTTTAGAATAGTTACTCATTTCTCAAGTTCAGCTCTTTTATTTTCTCTCTATTACGTCGTTAGTTTGAAGACATAGTCAATGTGGCTTCGTTTACGTGATGAACAGTTCGTGTTCAAACTACCATTGGGAAATTGGGAAGCTTGGTGTTCCCTGTCGTGCAATTGCACATAACAAATCTTAACTGAACTCGCAATTTGCGGAGAATAAGCATAGCCCGTCGACAACCAATGTGTCACGACTATCCATTCGTATAGCCTGTATGTATCAATCATGCAACCAGCCCGTAAAATTCACTTCTCTACTGGATAAGGTAGGATGGTAAGGATACTGGTTAGAGGAAAACACAAAAGACTTTTATGGAGTGTAGAGATTTGAAGACACAGTGTTAATGACGTATGATATGATGAGCTTAACATAAATTATTATCACCTTAGTTTTTCATGACAAATAGTATAATTAAATCGATACAGTAGTTTCAGTGTCGTCTGATCCAGCTCTCTAAACAATTTTCTATGCATGTCTAAAATTACTTAAACCATGCATTAGCAGTGAACTGTGTCTGTTAACTACCTTCTGTTCCATGTATCGTAAAATTGGTTTCCTAAAAAAAAAAAAAAAAAAAAATCGTATCTCGAGGACCTGGAAATTGAAATAAGAACACCGTGAATTCATTGTCCCAGGAAGGGGAAACTTTATTGACACATTCCTGGGGTCAGATACATCACATGATCACACTGACAGAACCACAGGCACATAGACACAGGCAACAGAGCATGCACAATGTCGGCACTAGTACAGTGTATATCCACCTTTCGCAGCAATGCAGGCTGCTATTCTCCCATGGAGACGATCGTAGAGATGCTGGATGTAGTCCTATGGAACGGCTTGCCATGCCATTTCCACCTGGCGCCTCAGTTGGACCAGCGTTCGTGCTGGACGTGCAGACCGCGTGAGACGACGCTTCATCCAGTCCCAAACATGCTCAATGGGGGACAGATCCGGAGATCTTGCTGGCCAGGGTAGTTGACTTACACCTTCTAGAGCACGTTGGGTGGCACAGGATACATGCGAGCGTGCATTGTCCTGTTGGAACAGCAAGTTCCCTTGCCGGTCTAGGAATGGTAGAACGATAGGTTCGATGACGGTTTGGATGTACCGTGCACTATTCAGTGTCCCCTCGACGATCACCAGTGGTGTACGGCCAGTGTAGGAGATCGCTCCCCACACCATGATGCCGGGTGTTGGCCCTGTGTGCCTCGGTCGTATGCAGTCCTGATTGTGGCACTCACCTGCACGGCGCCAAACACGCATACGACCATCATTGGCACCAAGGCAGAAGCGACTCTCATCGCTGAAGACGACACGTCTCCATTCGTCCCTCCATTCACGCCTGTCGCGACACCACTGGAGGCGGGCTGCACGATGTTGGGGCGTGAGCGGAAGACGGCCTAACGGTGTGCGGGACCGTAGCCCAGCTTCATGGAGACGGTTGCGAATGGTCCTCGCCGATACCCCAGGAGCAACAGTGTCCCTAATTTGCTGGGAAGTGGCGGTGCGGTCCCCTACGGCACTGCGTAGGATCCTACGGTCTTGGCGTGCATCCGTGCGTCGCTGCGATCCGGTCCCAGGTCGACGGGCACGTGCACCTTCCGCCGACCACTGGCGACAACATCGATGTACTGTGGAGACCTCACGCCCCACGTGTAGAGCAATTCGGCGGTACGTCCACCCGGCCTCCCGCATGCCCACTATACGCCCTCGCTCAAAGTCCGTCAACTGCACATACGGTTCACGTCCACGCTGTCGCGGCATGCTACCAGTTTTAAAGACTGCGATGGAGCTCCGTATGCCACGGCAAACTGGCTGACACTGACGGCGGCGGTGCACAAATGCTGCGCAGCTAGCGCCATTCGACGGCCAACACCGCGGTTCCTGGTGTGTCCGCTGTGCCGTGCGTGTGATCATTGCTTGTACAGCCCTCTCGCAGTGTCCGGAGCAAGTATGGTGGGTCTGACACACCGGTGTCAATGTGTTCTTTTTTCCATTTCCAGGAGTGTAGATATTTCTAGTACTAAATTAGTTTATTTATAAATGATCTTTGTAGGTATTTCAGCTGCACTGTGCCGTAAAATTGTTATGAGCGTATACGGTTTTCTCCGTATTATAATAAAACAATTGAGTTGCGCACTTCCTTCCTGCTACCTGGATGGTTATTGACTTACTTGATTCTTATATGCTAAGCTGCTGCATTTTGCCTGCTGCTTTTCATAGGTGGTCTCATAAAATTTGTTGTCACACTCCTTGTGCATAACATAACACATACCTCATTAGAGTAAGCGACCTTAATCAAAATTGTTTTTTCTTCCTACGAGCAATCATTCTGGTCTGAATGATCATTTCAATTTATTTCATTCAAGAGGAGAGAGCTTTGCTATACTTAAAACTAGTGATAGCAGGTGGCACTTAGCACGTCCCTACTATAATATTTGTCAGTTCTTTCGGCTGTGGCCGTTCATGGCTCAATTAACTTAAAACTAACTTACATCTAAGGCAAATCTTGCTCTCCTACAATAAATGTGTTTTACTTAAGGTGCTCATATAAATTACTTATCTTGCTGTGGCAGATCGACAGGGTGTTAGTCCTGTGCATTACTCTTACATACGTTGGTACTTCACACATAGTATGACAACTTATAGTGTGTGTGTATATTTTATTTTAGCGGCTCAACTTAACATATATTTTCAATGGTTGACTCAGTATTTCTTCAAGTCTGCGTGATGAAACAATCCTTTTATTCGTCCAGATACAGGGTCAGCTAATAGATAGCAACCAATGTGCGGCTTTCTTAATATAATATATGGTCCTTCATACAAGTGCTGCCACTTGCGATTCTTATGATGAATCAAAGATGGTTTGAAGTGGGTCATTAATAGCACTCGTTCATTTATACGATACGATAAGACTTTGCTAATGTGTTTGTCATGCGCCTTTTTTTTAGGTTGGCATGAGTGGTTAAAGATTTGAGTTGTCTTAACTTGTCGTCTAAGGTTACTTCAGGCTGTTGTAATTTCGGTCCGCAGCTTCTCCGTGGAGGCATAAAGAAGCTACTAATGGTTTTCCGACTGGGGTGGAGCTGAAATGTCAGTTATTTTTACTTGACTAGTATTTTGCGACCTACCAGGTCGAAAATTTGCGTTCGTATCCCATACGACTTGTGCATCTCTTGATTGCGTGTTATTTGACATCGCGTTTGGTGCTTGGTTCGCTTGTGTGTAGAAAATGGTCGGATTTCCTTGGCTATTATGACCGGCGATGTCAGGGAAAGCTTGCGACGAATTGTCCTGACTATTGTTCCTGAACTGTTGGTTAGGTTGGTGAGAAAATTTCGCATTTTTCGGCTGTGCAAAATTCATTTGGTGAGAGGGAGTGAAGTGACTCGGCTGACTGTACTGTTGTGGTCTGTTATAATTGTTCCATTTCTTTCCCTTGTGACGATTTCCATTATTCGTCTTGTTGTTCTGGTACTGGTAATTACCGTTGTGATTTATCGGTGAATTACCGTATTGTTGCTGTATGTTTTGATAAATCGGATTGTATCTATTCTGGTGTGGATATTTGTTATATTGTTTTCCATTACGGCGGTTGAAACTGTTATGATTGCCGTAAGGCTGAGCGTTTGGTTGTCCCGTGTTATGTTGGTACGACATTCCATTGACGCAATTTGTTATGTGCTGCTGTGGAGCGGGCGGTCCATTATTATAATTATTCCGCGCGCTCGCACGCACGTCCTCATAGATCATATCCAAATTGTCAAGAACAGAAAGAAAGGCTTCTAGGTCTTCTTCACTCACATTAACTAGTTTTTCTCTTATTGACACAGGAAGTTTTGACTTTAAGATCATGATTACATCTTTGGTTGAAATGGGCGTGTCCCAATACTGAATTTTACGTAGATATTTTTCAAAATAACGTCTCAAACCTCCTCCTTTGGTGTTGAAAGGTTCGGCGTTGTAAACCTCCTTTCGGAGTCTTCGTTGTATACCTGAACTCCAGAATTTATTCAAAAAATGCTTTTCAAAATCTGCGTAGGTGTGACATTTGTCTATTATATCTATACCCCAAATTGATCCTTCACCGTGTACATAGCCTAAGATGAACTGTATCCGCTGCCTGTCATTCCATGATTCTGGAAAAGCACCTGTGAATGATTTTAGAAATACCATGGGATGTATATTTCAATTTTCAGGTATAAAAGGCTGAAAAACTCTGTGTTTTAGCACACTCTCGTCTCGCATAAGTTCAACGAGTGTTAGTTGATCGGCATGACTACGTGACGTGGAAGTTTCGTCACGCGTGTTATTTACTGTTGGTGAGAATTGTACCTGACACTCGGGATATTGACGATTATCGTGTTCTGGCGGTAGCGAATACTCACTTTGATTGTCACCTTGCAATTCCGTAACTTGTCGTTTCAGTTGATCTATATCATTGCTTAGCTGACGTTTCCATTCCTAATTCACTGGTTAAAGTGTCACCAGAAGTACCGGGAGCGGTTAAGATTTCTGCTGTAGCAGATTTAACCGTACCCTTTAGTTCAGCGTGTACCTTGCTGACAATGTACTGTTCTTTGGATTGCATCCACTCTTCAAATTCCCTATTAAGTGTATTGCTTATATCGGTGTTGACATCTGCGATCTTTTTGTCAATATTGACATCGGATATTTGCTGAGCAAGGTCTTCGACTCACTCGCCAACGTGGTTGACACTTTGTGTCAATTGGCTTACTCTCTTTGAAACATCACTGTAATGTTTCAAAGAGTCACTCGCAGTTGATTTACACACATCTATTTGGGCCTGCATATCTATGAACTTGCTACCAATATTGGTCTCGGCGGATTCCACCATCGAAAGAACACTATCAATTTTTGCGTGTACGCTTGCATTTAGCTCGCTTGCGTAAGCAGTGGTAATGGCTTTAATTTTTTCCTCCATGGTGTCATTCGAATTTTTGATTTGTGCTTGGATGTCCTCTATCCTTGATTCTAAACTGTTGAACCTGCTGTCACTTTGATTTGCTAACTGACTGATTTGCGTTCCAAGATTGTCACTTTGGTTTGTAAGCTGTGCCATGTTTGCTTCAAAGCTGGTTTTCATATCAGCAAACAATTTTAGTATGTCTGACAGCGAGCATTCACGTGACTGCGACGCGGTCTGTGGCGTCGACAGCTCACGTGTCGCTTCGTCGTCTGTTGTTCCCTCACTACGAGATTCAGGTTTGCTTGCTTGCTCATCAGCCATCGTAAATTTAAAGTAGTTACACTGCACGAGCTAGAAAAGATATTTTTTTTTAATTATGATTTTCACTTGTCAGGTGCGCCAAGGATTTCGCGTCCTGATTTCTCAGATATTGCTTGCGCGTTATAAACAGTTGAAACTCTGAAGCACGAAAAAGCCAATATGGCAACGGGAGTGATAAAATAAATGAAAAACGCTTATAGAGCACTGAAACTGGCACAGATAGCGGCCATTGTGATTTACTAAAATGCACAACAATGGAAATTCTTGCTAACTATTTCTAACTATTGTAAGCGAAATGATGTGATAGAGGCGGATCTAATAGCAAAAGGAAACAGAAATTTGGAAATTAAATTGCTTGAGGAAAAGGAAAAAAGCGTAGAGAGTGAATGTCACGAGCCGACTGAATGCTCGGTACGCAAAGCTTCAAACGTAATGAAAAATCGTACTCACATTAGTTGTCTTGCGCGCTGCTATTTATTGCTGTTGTGGATTCTTACTGCGATTTTCTGCATATGCGTCCTTTTTTTTTTAATCACTGGTTTTGGCTCCCAATTTTCTCCAGATGGTAGCATGCAAAAAAAGGAACAAATTAGTTTTTTTAGTTAGGTCCCTGTTCGGGCGCCACATCTAGCGTTAAAAGGTTTTTGCTTTTCGTATTTAACCAAATATAACATTGATGATGATAATTTATGGCAATGTTTGCCGACAAGATAAAGAATGCAACCTTTTAACACTAGATTGCGTACTCACGGCAGTTCTTTTTGCCGTTTTTTTTTTGGTACTACTTGGAAAGAGAGAAAAATTAATGAATGATCGACGATGCGTCGGTTCTCGATTGTGTTCAGGAGACGTACAGATTGATTGCGTGAAAATAGTTTCTCAAATGACCTCTTAAGCCGGATTGCTTTCACGCAATCAGACTCTTCAATGAAATTACCTAAGGGACCTATTTGAATAATAAAAAAAAATGTAAAACAGTGAAATTTTGTAAAAAAAAGTTGTCAGATCGGAAACTGAACACATTAATAGTCTCCCAAAAACATTCGAGACACCGCGATAAAGAGCGAATCTGTAACAAAGTTCATTTAAACATAAACATTATTTGTGGTTAATTTAAAGAAAAGAATAAGCATAGATTTTCTGTACAGTGAAGCATCAATATATTCTCAAAGAACAAAGGCGTTAAGCTATAAACAACAAATTTACAATGAATACAAAACTTACATTTTTTATGTTTTTCTCATACATGGAGCGGTCTAACAATCGCTGCTTTTGTATGTGTGATATTTTGTAAAAATTAAATGTCCTGGCGTGCGCGTAAGTATTTTTTATCGTCACAAGGTTTACAAAAGCGTTTCTGTTTTCTTGGTGATAACGTGGTTTTTCACACTAAATGAAATATAACTTGTAGCGGTGCTACACAACACGTCTTAACAAGTCGGCGACCAAACATCAAAGGTAATGAAGTACATGTTAACATATCGGCGACCAGAAGTACAACTAACTATAAAGACTCTAGAATTTTCCTAACAAATGATAAATTGTTCTTTCTTCTGTTTCGCAGCTTCTTGCTATCAAGCGCTGCGACAATGATTTTAAATATCTGCGCCCAGCGAGTCATGGTGTTTAAAAGTACCTTTTAAACGCTGGCCGCGCGTCTTGGTATAGGCGCACGTTATAAAGAGATTTCGTTTCTTTACTCTCGCGTTGTCATGCTTAGTATCATTACAAACTAGAGCTCGAAGGCTGTCCTTTTCTCATATGCAAAATGTCTGAAATCCAACAATATCACACAGTCTGGAACCGCGCGACCGCTTCGGTCGCAGGTTCGAATCCTGCCTCGGGCATGGATGTGTGTGATGTCCTTAGGTTAGTTAGGTTTAAGTAGTTATAAGTTCTAGGGGACTGATGGCCATAGATGTTAAGTCCCATTGTGCTCAGAGCCATTTGAACCATTTGAACTGGGCCGAAGAAGCGTTAGGGGAGAGTGGTCGGCAGCTATTGGACCGTTGATGAGGGTAGCGTTAATACGTTGTTCGTGTGTGTTATCCGTTTGTAGTATTAGGACACCTTTTCCGTGTTTTTAATTTCAAATTCAGTTCTTGAGTTCGGCGTTTTTTCGTGGTGGTTAGAGAATTCAAAGATCATGCAACCTCCCGCCATGCGGAGGGCCTTCGGCTAAACGTTACTTTTCAGTGAAGCGGGCTGTTTCAGTTGAATTCCAATCGAATGAGAATTTGACTTCATTCTATAGATTTATATATATTCTGTGCCTCCGTGATGGAGACTTTCTATGCAGACTACCGATCACGTACTTGATCAGCAGAACTAACGTTTCTCTGGGTCAGCGTGTTTCAGCCTGGTACACGAATTGATATTTATGTTCTTTTCTTTTTGCGTGTATTATAAGATGAATGTGCGGGCGCATCCAGATGAGACGAATTCTTCCTTGTATCAATCTGAGGCCTTTTCCACGTGTTCACAAATAGCCAGTCAGTAGTTAATGTGTCATGCATACGGTATCAAACAATCCCCTAGTGACATTTACTGTTTGCAATTTGATTTTCTTGCAATCCGATTCGTCAAATAAATGTTAACTCTGTACTAAATTGTGCTTGTAACGTTACTTGAGCAAGCCGTCCAACTTTTAGTCTGGCTCCCTCAGAGTCGTCTGATTTCATTAATAGTTTTATCATATGTTTTTTTATGTGCGTACGAGAGTAATTCATTATAAACGTAGTTCACTTGACTATTAGTCAGTTCTTAAATTAGTTGATTGAGACTTACTTCATTCAAATGAGCATCAGGCTCACTTTCAATCTAACCTGCAATAGATGTGAGAAGGCTCCGTCCGACTCTAAGGCGTATAGCCCATTCCAAGCTCGTCCGGTAGCCGCTTTAACGGCTCCGAATCACATGCTACTGCAGCAGTTTCATATTTTTATCCTGTTGTGCTCGCAAAGCACGGCAGTTCCCTTCATTTTATTTTATCTTGAGCGAATACTAGCATAAGTTTTAGTTTATCGTCGTTTAAAAAGAAGGAGAACGAAAATACATCTAGTTAATTTGAAAGGGAACGGATGCGGGACATTTCATTTCCTATTTCGATAGCTTCGTAGCGATCCTGAGAAATTCTTCAAGTACTTTCAAACGAGTCTATCAACAATTTCAGTAAATAATGTGAAGAAATTAATGATGGATTACTTTTTGACATCATCTGGATCTATAAACTGGGAATTTTTTAAGATATGATTTTTGGAAAGGGTGTTATAATTCCATTCAGTTTAAACACATTTTTGAAACTTGTACAATAAACACGTTTAAGTGGTTCAACAACTTGCTTGCCATACTCATATTTTATCTTTTCGTTTATGTTTTCCTTTGATCGACACAGTTCCTTGAATACCTTGACCCACGCACATCTTTTGTATGAATCCTGTCCTCATAATTTTCTGGAGCTTTGTCTTATACAGCTGGTCGTCCTGCCACTAAAGAAATCGTTCGCTCAGTGCCTGTTTGCCAGGTCATGTGTAGACCTACGAGAAAGAGCTACGAAAACGAGAAGGAAGACAACCAACAGTAGAAGGAATTTACTGATGTACACGTTGCTGTTACTCGAAGACTGCGGTACCGTGCCTAGAAGATGTGAAGGCGCCGATGTTTACTAAGCCCCCGTTACGTTATACACCACTGCGCTAACGGCATCGCAGCCGTCCACTACTGTGGAAGTGCCCGGCGGGGTCACGGCTGCCGTGCGCCATTTGCACGGCAACGGCATGTATCGCGTGCAAGCCACCGTATTCAGGGTGGGGCCCGGAGAACGGCGTTCCAGTGTACAAAGAAATACAGCGGAGGAGAGGAAATACAGTACTAACCTGACTACAGCAGATGTTGAAAATGACCACCATTCATCTCGTGGCACTTTTGGGCCCTGTTCAGCAAGTTTCTGAAGGCGAGTCGAAGCTGGATGAGGGTTGTTGCGATACACCTTAGACTTGAGGACTCCCCACACAAAGTAATTGCACACTGACGATCGGCTGATTTGCGTGGCAGCTAGAGCCGCGATGAGACAGACTTCTGCTAACAAATCTGCTAGGCGTGAAGATCTTGTAAATGTGCTCCAAGGTTTGGCCGGCTGTATGGGCAGTTGTTCCATCCTACTGGGGTGTGGTTGTAGTATACTTTCACCTCCAGTCGTGCCCAGTTATCCGGGCCGCTTTTAGTTGCGCCACCCTGTTATTTCCCATACCACTGCCGCGTACACGGTGCCGTATAGCCGGCTGTCGGGTAAGTGTGAAATGGGCATTAGGCTTATGTACTCAAATGTAGTGTCACTGAGGTAAATTTTTAGCAAAACGTTACAAACGCATTTTTGCGAATTGTATTGGAAGTTGTGAGGGGAATAAAGTGCAATATCTCCTCGCGTTGTCCATGTGAGCTTTATGCATCACCATCATTTCAGTTTTCTGTGTGGTGACTAATTAATGATTAATAGTACTCGATAGAGGATATTTTAGTTGTAAAAAACCCAGAGAGTTACAATTTTTTGTTTGTTTTTGACTGTGACTAATAGTTAATAATATTTTTCAAGACGCTACAAGCAGCTGCTCGAAAGAAGATTTTTTTACCAAATATCTTTTTATAAAGCACCCAACCTAAACACTATTTTTCAGTATATTAAACATTTTCGAATATATTCGTTTTTCTTCTGCCTTTTCACTTTTCCGGCCAAATCTTAGTACATTAAGAACGAAATGTATTTCTTTATACATTCACAGAGCTGATCACTTACTAAGGCCACATAACATTGGAGTCTTATAAAGTAAAAATTCAAGGCGCAATGGTTTAAATGATTTTACCGAGCCATCTTGCACTTGAAAATGACACGCCCTCAAAAATATTTCGGGTTTTAAAATTAGGTAATAATGATAAGATCATCTTGACCGTAACTGTTCAGTTATACCCGTGTCTTCTATTCCCCTTAAATAATTAATTTAAAAGGACAGAGGATATACAAAAATGAATCCGTTGCTGAATGATAGGCGAAGGAGGACAAACGGGGAAATTTCTTTCATGAACCTGTGCATTAAAATATGTTTGACATTACTGAACCATACCAGAAGCTGAGTACCCACAAAGCTGATGAGGATATGGTGGACGCTGTGAGGAATGGGCTCAGAATACGATGAGACAACCTTCACACCCAGCAGTTGTTTCCAAATAAAGGAAATTAAAGTTGTATTGTTAGAAAGTCAGTCGCTGCTTTGTATTCGAACTGAACTGACGACTTTTGGCTGCGCCAGACTAGGACTGTATTGACTTACAGCTTTATTTTCAGAGCAGAGATTTGGTAAGGGAATCAACAAGTACCAGTGTTTATACTTTTACTGAAGAATGTACTAATTGTCCATTTTCATTGAGTAACAGTATCGTAAGGAATGTGAGTGAACGGAAGAGGAGCCGGCCGCTGTGGCCGAGCGGTTCTAGGCGCTTCAGTCCGGAGCCGCGCTGCTGCTACGGTCGCAGGTTCGAATCCTGCCTCGGGCATGGATGTGTGTGATGTCCTTAGGTTAGTTAGGTTTAAGTAGTTGTAAGTCTAGGGGACTGATGACCTCACATGTTAAGTCCCATAGTTCTTAGAGGCATTTGAACCATTTGAACAGATGAGCAAAGTATACTTTCAGTCTCTAGATTTACTTTTGAGGGACATAAAGTTTTAAAACGAAAAATCTCGAGCGTTGCTTACTGGCTAGTACGGTTATTTATTCTTCGGGAAAAAAGAGCTTTTCCATGGAATTTTTAGCTGGGCTCCTTAAAAGTGGGTTTCATCAGTACAGCATTACATTGACAGACTTACTTTTTATTCCTGTGGTATCATGTATAGATAACACCCCAAGGGCACCAAATTTGGCAACGAAATTGTAGGTTTCCGCCGGCGGCTCCGACTACATCGTTCGTGCTTAGTTCAGAGCGCCTCTTTCTTGTTGACATTGTGAGTTGGACTCTTATTTCTTGCTGCATTATTTGCAACGTGCCTTCGTATGATTGGAGAAATACAAGTTAAGTAAACATAGCCCGCCTGGTTAGCCGTGCGGTCTAACGCACTGCTGTCCGGGCCGGAAGGCGTGCCGGTCCCCGGCACGAACCCGCCCAGCGGATTAGTGTCGAGGTCCGGTGTGCCGGTCAGTCTGTGGATGGTTTTTAAGGCCGTTTTCCATCTGCCTCGGCGAATGCGGGCTGGTTCCCCTTATTCTGCTTCCGTTACACTACGTCGGCTATTGCTGCCCAAACACTTTCTCCATGTAAGCGTACACCATAAGTACTCTACCACGCGAGCATTCGGGTTACACACGTCTGGTGTGAGAGGTTCCCGGGGGAGTCCACTGGGGCCGAACCGCACAATAATCCTGGGTTTGGTTTGGGGCGGCGATGGGCTGCGTGGACTGCTGTAGCCTGTTGTGGGGTTGTGTACCACTGCGGGCTACAGCGGGGACGAAACCTCTCCGTCGTTTCTAGGTCCCCAGTTCCATCAATACAATACAATAAGTAAACATTCTGTTTATTGTGTTAACTTCTCCGCTAATCAATTCTGCTCTTGCCCAGCTTTCCCATGACGACAGTCGTCGCACCACTCTGTAGCTCACCTCTCCTTACCGTTGTGTGCGCGGCTGTACACACTATTCTGGCATTAGCGCATGAGACTATGTCATCTATTTCACTGAGATAGGGAACAGCCCCACTGGCGACATGACTGCCAGAACTGGATTTGTACTAACGTGAAATATTTTGATACAGTTGTATCGAAAAGTTCAGGAATTGCGACTGGCGCTCCGAGTATGCGCAGCACGAGAGGCTCTTGGGGTCTGTAGAGAACTGCGCGACCTCACCAATACCGGCGGAGGTCCGGTGATCCACCATAGTACTTCGAGAAGGACGCGGGTGCCTTACACTTTACGCGTTCGGAGCTGGCTATGATCTTAAAGGCTGCTCACATGAACATGGCAACACAGCTGTTTCGGTGTTGTGAACAGGGCTTACCGCAATCTGACGGGCCTCTAACCAGCGACGAAGGGATGCAACATTGCCTCTCCCAGTCACTGGGGCGCGTCGCCGTCAACTCGTCTCAGACGGTGGCGCTGCGACCAGAAGTCTGTGCCGCCCATCGCAGTCGAGATCATCCGCAACCAAGGGGGCGCAGCTTTCTTGATTTGACAACCAATGTCTAAACTGGATACTGTTGGCATCACGAAGAAAGAAGATTTAGTTAAGAATGTTTCAGATTATTCAATTGCATTACAATAATAGATGGAAAGTGGCAGCGTTGAATCTGAAGCTGACAAAATTTCAGCAGGGAATAAGAAGGACGAGACCAGCAGAAGCGGCAGTAATGATTCGTCAGGTGAAATACATACTCGATGGTTGCTGGATATGTTCAGTGAAATGAAGTCTAGTAATTGCAGATTAGAAAACATTTTAAAGAACTGGACGTCAAAGATTTTATAAAATGTCTTCTATAAAAGAAATTTCACGAGGAACTCTTTGAGTGTAATATGGGGGTTATGAATAATCTTGAAAAAGATGGGCAAGAGATAACACCAACTTCTCGCGAAAATGTCATTAAATTTAAAGAGGAAGTATCTGCAGATTTTAACAAGCGTTTTCAATAACTTCTGTACAATGACCTGTCCTCTGAACTTACTTTTGTCATTATCTTGAGGAAAATGTCACTGAAAGGCGTGTTCCCTTTACTAAAACATAACTTTGTAAATAGCTGATTGTGGTGTTTTTGGTCCCGTTGTCTTCTTATCAGGAGTATGACTATGCCCACAGGTTTTGTTTGTGCGAAGAACATGTAATGATTCCAGAGTGCTGAATGGGCTCAAAAGTTCAAATGGCTCTGAGCACTATGGGACTTAACATCTGAGGTCATCAGTCCCCTAGAACTTAGAACTACTTAAACCTAAGGACATCACACACATCCATGTCCGAGGCAGGATTCGAACCTGCGACCGTAGCAGTCGCGCGGTTCCGGACTGAAGCGCCTAGAACCGCTCGGCCACAACGACCGGCAGTGCTGAATGTTCGAATGATTCACTAACTACGAAATGAAATGTCTACACTTTTAAGTTTTGTATTTCGAACTCATCAGGTATCAGATTGACAACATTTAACAGTCATTCGCTTCTATGAGAAGTTCATTACAACTAAGAATGTCTCCTTTCTGAAGCATCATAAAACGTGAGTTGACTCCATATCAAAGCAACTTTCCGCCTGGTGTCAACAAGAACTTCAAAGATTACATTTGAGACAAAGGGGTTTAAGTGAATTACACCGTTTTCAAAGATATTGTTTCTATTAATTGATACATAATTTAGGAAAAACTTAGTAAAAATTAAATTTACAGATTTTCATGTTAAAGCTTCAAAATTATCACAATTATCTGAAATACAGATAATTACTCATGGAATAATGAGTTTTGGTTAATGTAATTTTATGCGAATTTCTATACATATTAATGAAACTGCAGATACCCATGGATATCTAAGGTTTCAGAAGGTGTATCGGGCTTTATTACATCACAGATTTCAGCATCAGTATGTAAACAAATGAATGATTTAAATAATGCGAGAAACGAAGCTATAAGGGTTGTACCAAAAATGAAGTTCCCAATGAAGGTGCTCGAGGGGAGGTGCTGGGCTAAATCCGACAACAGTACCGTGCGCAGTGGTTCCCCCACTCTTGAGCCCGACCGTCCGCGATTCGCTACGTCGTTCAGTGTTGGCTTGGCAGCCGTCAGAGATGGAGGAGTTGGTCGTCGCTCCCGCCAAGTGCGAAGTTCGAGCAGCAATCCGGTTTCTCCACGCAAGGCAGTTACCACCCGTGGAGATTACTGGGCAATTGACTGAGGTTTATGGTAAAAAGTAGATGTCTGTTCAGCACGTCTGCAAATGGTGCAGCGCTTTTGCTGAAGGTCGTACGGAAGTTCACGATGAAGAACAGAGTGGAAGACCGCCGGTTTCGGATGCGACTGTCCAGAAGATCAACAGTGAGCTGCTCAAAGATCGGAGGATCACTGTCTGTGAACTTGTTGAACGCATTTCTGAAGCTTCTCACGTCAAAATTGAAAGAACTTTAACAGAAACGTTGAGTTATCGCAAAGTGTGTGCTCACCGGGTACCCCAGATGCTGACTGCAAGGAGCAACGCCTTGACTGCGCTCGCAAGTTTCTTCAACAATGTGAGGGGGGAAGCAACAAGGAGAAGTTGTTGGACTCTATCATCACGGGAGATGAAACGTGGGTATATAATTACACCCCAAAAACAAAAGATCAATCTCGTCAGCAGCGTCACTCCAGCTCACCGCTACCAAAGGAATTCAAACAAATGCAGTCGGCAGGAAAGGTTATGGCGACTGTGTTTTGGGATCGGAAGGGAGTACTACTCATCGCTTTCATGCAATCTGGGGCGACAATAAACTCAGACAGATATTGTGAAACATTAACCAAACTCCTGCAAGCAATCAAAAATTGCTGGAGAAGGTGACTGACGGAGGGAGTAGTGTTTCTTCACGACAATGCTCGACCCCATGTCGCTCGTCAAACATAGGAGCTTTTGAAGAAATTTGGGTGGAGTGTTATGCTCCATCCCCCGTACAGCCCAGACTTAGCCCCCAGCGATTATCACCTCTTCCCCAAGCTAAAGGAACACTTAGGTGGCAAACGCTTCAAGAGCGACGATGAAGTCCGAGCAGAGATCACACGCTTCCTCATCGGGTTGGCGGGAGACTTATTTGGCTTAGGAATACAAAAGCTGGAGCACTGTCTTCAAAAGTTTATAGAAAAAAATGGAGGCCATGTTGAAAAATAGAAGTGTAGGCTTTTCAACGATGTATAAATTAATAACAATAAACAATGTTTTCCATTTGTAAAAAATATGGGAACCTTTCTTTTGATACAACTCTCGTATTTGTTCATTTAGGAAAGAGATCTCAGAGTAATAAGTATCTTGTGAGACTGCGCACAGAAATAATCGTAATACAGTAGAGAATATATCTAGTAGTCTTGTTTAAATTGGCTAAAATCAGAGGTCTTGAACAAGTTAATGTACAGAAAAAAATTATGAGGCACTATTTAAAGTAGTGGATGTACTGAGGTGCTATAAGCTTCACTGGAAGAAGACATCTTACATAGAAAAAATTATCACGGAACAGTTAAATTCCTAATTAAATAGCTACATATTATGTTATTAGGATTCATAGAGACGATCTGCTCACATTAGATGGGGCTAAAGAGAAAGACAATGAGGTAATTAGAGACGCAGCGCAAACGCGGCTTGGGGAAAGAAGAGAAGGAAAACTGGCCTTGTCTGCTTCAAACCAACCACTCCTGCACTTACCTTACTCGATTTAAGGAAAATCGCGTAATATTCAAGTCTTGATGACTCCCTTTACGAGTTCACTGCGCCACAACAATCCTGGTCAGATTGCAGATCTGACTCGGGCAAAGTACTGTGCGGAACAAAAATACTTTTGCTAGGATGAGAAAAAAATTCGCTATGAATTCATTTTGTCGGTTGGTATAGTTTCGGACGTCGACTGGTTTTTATTTAACGTTGCATATCTAGCTTTGAGTGTGTGTCATTGTTTTGTGTGCGCACTTGTACATCAGACTAGACTGTGGAACTGTTAAAGTCTGCCGGCCGCGGTGGTCTCGCGGTTCTAGGCGCTCAGTCCGGAGCCGCGCGACTGCTACGGTCGCAGGTTCGAATCCTGCCTCGGACATGGATGTGTGTGACGTTCTTAGGTTAGTTAGGTTTAAGTAGTTCTAAGTTCTAGGGGACTGATGACCACAGATGTTAAGTCCCATAGTGCCCAGAGCCATTTGAACCATTTGTTAAGGTCTGACTTAAATGAAAACTTTCATCTCATTTCCAGTTAGGAGAGCAACTACGGATTTTTCTGATGACATTTAACTATCTGCTCGAGTATTAACTTGATTTAAATTGTGACACTGCTTTGATATAAATTTTGGCATTAAACGTTTTGCTATAATTAGTCATACACTAAGAATTGAGTATGAAGGGTTTATTTTCCAAGGTTATGCGAGGGGCGTTCAATAACTAATGCAACATATTTGTTTCTGAAAGGAGATTTATTTTATTCAGAATTCCAGTGGACAATGTAATTCCCCAATCTTTTAGCTACAAAATTCCGATTTTCAACATAATCTCCTTTCAATGCGACGACATTACGCCACCTTACTGGGAGGGCCTGTATGCCCCCATGGTATCACTCTGCTGGTCGACGTCGGAGCCAACGTCTTGCTGCATCAATAACCTCCCCATCAACATAGTACTGCTTCGCACAGAGTGCATCTTTCATTGGGCCAAACAGCTGGAAGGTGCGAGACCTAGGTTTCAGGGTGGATGAGGAAGAAGAGTCCAATGAAGTTTTGTGAGTTCAACGAGGGAGATCGGAAAGATTTGCGTGACCTTTTTGTGATGATGACAGACGCCTCGTCAAACGTCACCATGCTTTTGTTCACTGCCAGGTCTCCGTGGACATCCTGCAAGGCCTGCGAATATCTGCGATGCTCTGGTTTTCTACCAAAAGAAACTCAGTGACAGCTCTCTGATTGGAACGTACCAACCTTACAGGCACCGTTTTGAAGGCTATGCAGAGCGCCGCCAATATCGGAACTTAATGAAGCTATAGGGGCTGAAGAGGGAATATTGCACAATGTCCCACATAAAAACTTCATATTTTTTCAGTAGAAACTGGCCGAGAAAGAGGCGTTGCATTACTTACTGAACGCCCCTATGCCAGCTAAACTTCTTTGAAGTGACGCTCTTCATTTACTTAGTTGTCACGACACAAAACATATTTGTTTCTTCCAAACAACAATACAGGAAGGATTTTTGCACGTAATCAATAGATTTTTCGTGGGCAGATACAGCATGTCGTGAAGCTACTAAGACAACCCTTTTTAGTGACAGAAACAAAGAGAGAAAGAGAGAGTGATATAAAAATAAATCAGGAAATCCAATTACAGATTCACTTTGCGGGCGAAGTAAGGAGTCGATTGATACTGAGCAAGGAACTATTAACTGAGTAGTCAGAAAGTTGCTTAATTAAATCAATCAATTTGAGTATCAAAAGTAATTTTCTCCAATTAAAAAACCACACCTACAAGGTGGAATATCGGGTGGTGAGGGTTAAACATTTTTCCCGTTTACCGTGTAATTAATATTAAAATTCTTAAGATAGCGGTTTGGCTTAAAATTTGGAGCCGTCACTTGTCAGCACGATCAGAGGACATGTGGTCCGTAGGGATACCAATTCGTCGCGCACTTCCGAGAGTTGGTGTCCAAACAGGCCCAGTGATCTAACCTTCAAACGACCGAACCACGCTTCCATTCTAAGACACAGGAATCTTTAGCGGCCTCTCCCCCCTCCGCTCTAGTTACCATGGAAGTGCGCTTTGGAGACAGGCCGAGGTAACAAAAGTCCTGGGAGACCGTCTCCCAGCCCCATTCGTACGCAGTTTCTTGGAGATGTAAGACGTGTCGCTACGTGAGTAGCTGTAAAGCGTAAGACGCGGACATTTTGTTTCAGTGTTGACTTTTAGTCACTTTGTAAGCAGTCTTGTGTAACATTACTGCTATTTAGTATCATGATTACCAATCGGCAGCTTGCAGCAACCTACGTGGTTGTTCAGGCGCGTCTGATACAGTGAGGTCGTCAGCAGTACATCTACATCTACATCTACGTGATTACTCTGCTATTCGCAATAATGTCCCTGGCAGAGGTTTCAATGAACCACCTTCAAGCTGTCTCTCTACTGTTCCTCTCTCGAGCGGCGCGCGGGAAAAACGAGCACCTAAATATTTCTGTGCGAGCCCTGATTTCTCTTATTTTATCGTGATGATCATTTCTCCCTATGTAGGTGGGTGCCATCAGAATGTTTTTGCAGTCGAAGGAGAAACCTGGTAATTGAAATTTCATGAGAAGATCCCGTCGCAATGAAAAACGTCTTTGTTTTAATGATTGCCACTCCAATCCACGTATCATGTCTGTGACACTATCTCCCCTACTTCGCGATAATACAAAACGAGATGCCCTTCTTTGTACTTTTTCGATGTCATCCGTCAGTCCCATCTGATGCGGAACCCACACCGCACAGCAATACTTCAGAAGAGGGCGGACAAGCGTAGTGTAAGCAGTCTCTTTAGTACAGGGCTATTACAAATGATTGAAGCGATTTCATAAATTCACTGTAGCTCCATTCATTGACATATGGTCACGACATACTACAGATACGTAGAAAAACTCATAAAGTTTTGTTCGGCTGAAGCCGCACTTCTGGTTTCTGCCACCAGAGCGCTCGAGAGCGTAGTGAGACAAAATGGCGACAGGAGCCGAGGAAGCGTATGTCGTGCTTGAAATGCACTCACATCAGTCAGTCATAACAGTGCAACGACACTTCAGGACGAAGTTCAACAAAGATCCACCAACTGCTAACTCCATTCGGCGATGCCATGCGCAGTTTAAAGCTTCTGGATGCCTCTGTAAGGGGAAATCAACGGGTCGGCCTGCAGTGAGCGAAGAAACGGTTGAACGCGTGCGGGCAAGTTTCACGCGTAGCCCACGGAAGTCGACGAATAAAGCAAGCAGGGAGCTAAACGTACCACAGCCGACGGCTTGGAAAATCTTACCGAAAAGGCTAAAGCAGAAACCTTACCGTTTACAATTGCTACAAGCCCTGACACCCGGTGACAAAGTCAAACGCTTTGAATTTTCGGCGCGGTTGCAACAGCTCATGAAAGAGGATGCGTTCAGTGCGAAACTTGTTTTCAGTGATGAAGCAACATTTTTTCTAAATGGTGAAGTGAACAGACACAATGTGCGAATCTGGGCGGTAGAGAATCCTCACGCATTCGTGCAGTAAATTCGCAATTCACCAAAAGTTAACGTGTTTTGTGCAATCTCACGGTTGAAAGTTTACAGCCCCTTTTTCTTCTGCGAAAAAAACGTTACAGGACACGTGTATCTGGACATGCTGGAAAATTGGCTCATGCCACAACTGGAGACCGACAGCGCCGACTTCATCTTTCAACAGGACGGTGCTCCACCGCACTTCCATCATGATGTTCGGCATTTCTTAAACGGGAGATTGGAAACCGATGGATCGGTCGTGGTGGAGATCATGATCAGCAATTCATGTCATGGCCTCCACGCTCTCCCGACTTAACACCATGCGATTTCTTTCTGTGGAGTTATGTGAAAGATTCAGTGTTTAAACCTCCTCTACCAAGAAACGTGCCAGAACTGCGAGCTTGCATCAACGATGCTTTCGAACTCATTGATGGGGACATGCTGCGCCGAGTGTGGGAGGAACTTGATTATCGGGTTGATGTCTGCCGAATCACTAAAGGGGCATTTATCGAACATTTGTGAATGCCTAAAAAAACTTTTCGAGTTTTTGTATGTGTGTGCAAAGCATTGTGAAAATACCTGGAATAGTAAAGTTATTAATAGAGCTGTGAAAACGCTTCAATCATTTGTAATAACCCTGTAGATCTGTTGCACCTTCTAAGTGTTCTGCCAATGAATCGCAGTCTTTGGTTTGCTCTACCCACAACATTATCTATGTGATCGTTCCAATTTAGGGTATTTGTAATTGTAATCCCTAAGTATTTAGTTGACTCTTCAGATTTGTGTGACTTATCGAGTAATCGAAATTTAGCGGACTCCTTTTAGTACTCATGTGAATAATTTCACAATTTCTTTATTCAGGGTCAGTTGCCACTTGTCGTACAATACAGATGTCTAAATAATTTTGCAATTCGTTTTGGTCATCTGATGACTTTACAAGGCGGTAAATGACAGCATCATCTGAAAACAATCTAAGACGGCTACTCAGATTGTCTCCTATGTCGTTAATGTAGATCAGGAACAATGGAGGGCCTATAAAACTTCCTTGGGGAACGCCGGATATTAATTCTGTTTTACTCGATGACTTCCCGTCTGTTACTACTAACTGTGACCTTTCTGACAGGAAATCACGAATCCAGTCGCACAACTGAGGTGATATTCCGTAGGCACGCACAACTTTTTCGATGTCATCCGTCAGTACCATTGAAAGGTCTCTGTTGGATTCCTTTCATGTTAATTTCTTAAAACTGTTGTCATTTACGGCATACATTCCACTTCTAAATTTATTGTGGTGTTTCTGATTATCTGGGAGGAGACTGAGTAGTGGAAAGTGTTACTTTTACACATAATTAAGAACGATCTGTCACACTATTACACTTTAAAACACAGTTTATATGTAATTCATGTCACACAGTCTCATACGGAACCTACATCCGCTCTCTTTTATATACTGTATATGATAAGATACTGTCATCCCTCTTCCCTTCTGTGTGAAAGGATTAATGAGCAAATGTATTTCTAGTTGCATGCTTGATGGTAGCAGACAAGCCTGTATGCTAGAGAACAGTAGGACCAACGTCGGAACAGGCAGCTACGCTTTATAAAAGCAAAGAGGTTTCTATCCTTAGTATGGTCCTGTCCGTCCCTTGTCATGTTGTTATAGGAAGCTGCCTCTCTGGTCACTTCCGTTTTGTATCTGGAAGCACCCTCGGTAGGGGCCCACAGGCAGTCTGTCTGTGGCGAGCGTCTGAAGTGGTAAGATCTCCAGCTAAGCGCGTGTCTGCTAAGTCCGTAGGACAATGGATTTCTTAAGTTCAGCCTAACTGAAAATTTAATCACCTTTATTTCAGGTTTAGATCTAAAATAATGTTATCTTAAATTGCAACGCAGTGTAATTTGAGTGTGAAGTTCAGAATATCTTCCATTAGTTGCTTTGTCACTACTTTGTGAGTAAAGTGGAACCACGTGTGGATGATCCGTAACTCTAACTAAGATCATCAATCTTAAATGCGAATGTGCGTGAGATTATAACGTCTCGTCTTGACAATATTTTTCAATATAGCAACTTTTCTTTATGTTCAACCCACATGGGGTGTACTTTGTGAGACCAGTACCACGTGCTTATACAATTGTTTGACGCATCACGTTGATAGTAAGACGATAGTAACCAGTTCGAGGTTTTTCTTTTGTAATTTGTGTTTTGATGTAATTTATTTCAATTATCAAAATTATTGTCGAGTTACACTCCTTGTGTAAACCAAGCTGACCACGTGAAGTACAGGGTTATTACAAATGATTGAAGCGATTTCACAGCTCTACAATAACTTTATTATTTGAGATATTTTCACAATGCTTTGCACACACATACAAAAACTCAAAAAGTTTTTTTAGGCATTCACAAATGTTCGATACGTGCCCCTTTAGTCATTCGGCAGACATCAAGCCGATAATTAAGTTCCTCCCACACTCAGCGCAGCATGTCCCCATCAATGAGTTCGGAAGCATCGTTGATGCGAGCTCGCAGTTCTGGCACGTTTCTTGGTAGAGGAGGTTTAAACACTGAATCTTTCACATAACCCCACAGAAAGAAATCGCATGGGGTTAAGTCGGGAGAGCGTGGAGGCCATGACATGAATTGTTGATCATGATTTCCACCACTACCGATCCATCGGTTTTCCAATCTCCTGTTTAAGAAATGCTTCTGCTTTAGCCTTTTCCGTAAGATTTTCCAAACCGTCGGCTGTGGTACGTTTAGCTCCCTGCTTGCTTTATTCGTCGACTTCCGCGGCTACGCGTGAAACTTGCCCGCACGCGTTCAACCGTTTCTTCGCTCACTGCAGGCCGACCCGTTGATTTCCCCTTACAGAGGCTTCCAGAAGCTTTAAACTGCGCATACCATCGCCGAATGGAGTTAGCAGTTGGTGGATATTTGTTGAACTTGGGCCTGAAGTGTCGTTGCGCTGTTATGACTGACTGATGTGAGTGCATTTCAAGCACGACGTACGCTTTCTCGGCTCCTGTCGCCATTTTGCCTCACTGCGCTCTCGAGCGCTCTGGCGGCAGAAACCTGAAGTGCGGCTTCAGTCGAACAAAACTTTATGAGTTTTTCTACGTATCTGTAGTGTGTCGTGACGATATGTCAATGAATGGAGCTACAGTGAATTTATGAAATCGCTTCAATCATTTGTAATAGCCCTGTATGTAGTGTAATCATCAAAGTAGCCCTCAGCTATTCTTTTCGGGAAGATTTCACAGAGAGTTAGTACGAATTTGGTATACCAGTGTGTGGTAATTTCATGACGGACAGGATTGTGCTACGAACGTAACTTTTTTGGGTGAAAACTGAATCGGTTGGTTGTGGTTAATTTCCTCTTGCATATGTTTCAATGTTCTTCGTGTGTTATTTTATGAATGCAGTGTTGTATGCAGTCTCCCAATCTTGGCTCCATATATGATGTTTTCCTTAAGATTAAAAACTCACATTTTCACAATCCTAAATAAGGTACCAGTTTAGTTATGAATCAAGTTTAATATGCTGAAATTTTAACGGAAAAATGATCAATGTTAAAATAAATGTCCAAATATAAACTGATTTATTTCTTTTTATTTACATTGTATATATATATATATATATATATATATATATATATAATCACCGGTTATAGTAAGATGACTACTAAAAGGTTATAATTAATGTTAGTCTGGTTGGGAATTTGGTAAGCTAGACTGGATACCTGGTGAAACAGTTGCTCAGTAATGCAAGGTTAACTTCCCCAGATAGCTCACAGATTTTAACCCGCTTTTATTGTCTTGAATATCAGCACCGCTTTCAGAACAGATAATTGCATCAACATTACACCATCTGATGCGGAAACCACACCGCACAGCAATACTTCAGAATAGGGCGGACAAGCGTAGTGTAAGCAGTCTCTTTAGTAGATCTGTTGCACCTTCTAAGTGTTCTGCCAATGAATCGCAGTCTTTGGTTTGCTCTACCTACAACATTATATATGTGATCGTTCCAATTTAGGGTATTTGTAATCGTAATCCCTAAGTATTTAGTTGAATCTTCAGATTTGTGTGACTTATCGAGAAATCGAAATTTAGCGGACTTCTTTTAGTACTCATGTGAATAACTTCACACTTTTCTTTGTTCAGGGTCAGTTGCCAATTGTCGCACAATACAGATATCTAAATAATTTTGCAATTCGTTTTGGTCATCTGGTGACTTTACAAGGCGGTAAATGACAGCATCATCTGCAAACAATCTAAGACAGCTACTCAGATTGTCTCCTATGTCGTTAATGTAGATCAGGAACAATAGAAGGCCTATAAAACTTCCTTGGGGAACACCGGATGTTACTTCTGTTTTACTCTGACTTCCCCTCTATTACTACTAACTGTCACCTTTCTGACAGGATATCACGAATCCAGTCGCACAACTGAGGCGATATTCCATAGGCACCCAGTTTGGTTAGAAGACGGTTGTCAGGAATGGTGTCGAATGCCTTCTGGAAATCTAAAACTATGGAATCAATTTGACATCCACTGTCGATAGCACACATTACTTCAAGAGTATAAAGAGCTAGTTGTGTTTCGCAAGAACGAAATTTTCTGAATCCGTGCTGACTATGTGCCAATAAATCGTTTTCTTCGAGGTACCTCATAATGTTCGAATACAGTATATGTTCCAAACCCTACTGCAAATCGACGTTAGTGATATGGGCCTGTAATTCAACGGATTACTCCTACTTCTCTTTTTGGGTATTGGTGTGACTTGAGCAATTTTCCAGTCTTTAGGTACGGATCTGTCGGTGAGCGAGCAGTTGTATATAATTGCTAAATATCGAGCTATTGTATCAGCGTACTCTGAGAGGAACCTGACTGGTATGCTGTAATGTAGTAAGTTACATTGCGCCACCCCTGTTTCATCTTTCGCACCTCAACTCCCGTGGTTTGCTTTTAGTATTTTCGAGATAAAATTTTCGTAACCACTTTCACTCTCTCTCTAGGGATTAGTTCTCAATTTCGTCATACCACTACCATACGCGCATCCGCCTGGGTCACAGCTGTCACGCATCACATCTTTGTTGGTGAAAGTTCAGCCACCTCCATACTGCGAAGACCACCCAATTGAAATTACAAACCTCAACCACGTGATACCAGGATGTTCACGCTATGACAGTCAACGCTGCAAGTTACTTAAGGCCTTGATCAGAGCAAGAATTCCTCAACCTTCATCTGTGACGGACCTGTTCCTGCACCTGACCGTAACGGACTATGTCATTGTTGCTGTGTCTGCAATATGCAAATATCCAGTTATAAGTCAGTATCGAAGGTTCGAGCATAAGAAGTTGTGATATATGAACTGCGTTGAGTGCGTGGATGTACGTACTGTACCATGAAGTTAGCCTATAATTATTGTAATTTCTAATGTGTTGTTGTTGTGGTCTTCAGTCCTGAGACTGGTTTGATCCAGCTCTCCATGCTACACTATCCTGTGCAAGCTTCTTCATCTCCCAATATCTATTGCAACCTAGATCCTTCTGAATATGCTTAGTGTACTCATCTCTTAGTCTCCCTCTACGATTTTTACCCTCCACGTTGCCCTACAATACAAAATTGGTGATCCCTTGATGCCTCAGAGCATGTCCTACCAACCGATCCCTTCTACAAGTCAAGTTGTGCCACAAACTCCTCTTCTCCCCAATTCTATTCAATACCTCCTCATTAATTATGTGATCTACCCATCTAATCTTCAGCATTCTTCTGTAGCACCACATTTCGAAAGCTTCTATTCTCTTCTCGTCCAAACTATTTATCGTCCACGTTTCACTTCCATACATGGCTACACTCCATACAAATACTTTCAGAAACGACTTCCTGACACTTAAATCTCTACTCGATGTTAACAAATTTTTCTTCTTCAGAAATGCTTTCTTTGCCATTGCCAGTCTACATTTTATATCCTCTCTACTTCGACCATCATCAGTTATTTTGCTCCCCAAGTAGCAAAACTCCTTTACTACTTTAAGTGTCTCATTTCCAAAATTCCCTCAGCATCACCCGACTTAATTCTACTACATTCCATTATCCTCGTTTTGCTTTTGTTGATGTTCATCTTATACACTCCTTTCAAGACACTCTCCATTCCGTTCAGCTGCTCTTCCAAGTTTTTTGCTGTCTCTGACAGAATTACAATGTCATCGGCGAACCTCAAAGTTTTTATTCCTTCTCCATGGATTTTAATTCCCAATCCGAATTTTTCTTTTGTTTCCTATACTGCTTGCTCAATATACAGATTGAATAACATCGAGGAGAGGCTACAACCCTGTCTCACTCCCATCCCAACCACTGCTTCCCTTTTATGTCTCTCGACTCTTATAACTGCCATCTGGTTTCTGTACAAATTGTAAATAGCCTTTCGCTCCCTGTATTTTACCCCTGCTACCTTCAGAATTTGAAAGAGAGTATTCCAGTCAACACTGTCAAAAGCTTTCTCTAAGTCTACAAATGCTAGAAGCGTATGTTTCCCTTTCCTTAATAATTCTAAGATAAGTCGTCGGTCAGTATTGCCTCACGTGTTCCAACATTTCTACGGAATCCAAACTGATCTTCCCCGAGGTCGGCTTCTACCAGTTTTTCCATTCCTCTGTAAAGAATTCGCGTTAGTATTTTGCAGCTGTGACTTATTAAACTGGTAATTCGGTAATTTTCACATCTGTCAACACCTGCTTTCTTTGGGATTGGAAATATTGTATTCTTCTTGAAGTCTGAGGGTATTTCGCCTGTCTCATACATCTTGCTCACCGGATGGTAGAGTTCGTCAGGACTGGCACTTCCAAGGCTGTAAGTAATTCTAATGGAATCTTGTCTACTCCCGGGGCCTTGTTTCGACTCAGGTCTTTCAGTGCTCTGTCAAACTCTTCACGCAGTATCACATCTCCCATTTCATCTTCAACCACATCCTCTTCCGTTTCCATAATATTGTCCTCAAGTACATCGCCCTTGTATAGACCCTCTATGTACTCCTTCCACCTTTCTGCTTTCCCTTCTTTGCTTAGAACTGGGTTTCCATCCGAGCTCTTGATATTCATACAAGTGGTTCTCTTTTCACGAAAGGTCTCTTTAATTTTCCTGTATGCAGTATTTATCTTACCTCTAGTGAGATAAGCCTGTGCATCCTTATATTTGTCCTCTAGCCATCCCTGCTTAGCCATTTTGCACTTCCTGTCGATCTCATTTTTGAGACGTTTGTATTCCTTTTTGCCTGCTTCATTTACTGCATTTTTATATTTTCACCTTTCATCAATTAAATTCAATATTTCTTCTGTTACCCAAGGATATCTACTAGCCCTCGTCTTTTCACCTACTTGATCCTCTGCTGCCTTCACTACTTTATCCCTCAAAGCTACCCATTCTTCTTCTACTGTATTTCTTTCTCCCATTCCTGTCAATTGTTCCCTTATGCTCTCCCTGAAACTCTGTACTACCTCTGGTTTAGTCAGTTTATCCAGGTCCCATCTCCTTAAATTCCCACCTTTTTGCAGTTTCTTCAGTTTAATCTACAGTTCATAACCAATAGATTGTGGTCAGAGTCCACATCTGCCCCTGGAAATGTCTTACAAATTAGAACCTGGTTCCTAAATCTCTGTCTTACCATTATATAATCTATCTGAAATCTGTCAGTATCTCCAGGCTTCTTCCATGTATATAACCTTCTTTTATGATTCTTGAACCAAGTGTTAGCTATGATTAATTTATGCTCTGTGCAAAATTCTACCATGCGGCTTCCTCTTTCATTTCTTAGCACCAATCCATATTCACCTACTACGTTTCCTTCTCTTCCTGTTCCTACTACCGAATTCCAGTCACCCATGACTATTAAATTTTCGTCTCCCTTCACAATCTGAATAATTTCTTTTATTTCATCATACATTTCTTCAATTTCTTCGTCATCTGCAGAGCTAGTTGGCATATAAACTTGTACTACTGTAGTAGGCGTCGGCTTTGTGTTTATCTTGGCCACAATAATGAAATCACTATGCTGTTTGCAGTAGCTTACACGTATTACTATTTTTTTATTCATTATTAAACCGACTCCTGCATTACCCCTATTTGATTTTGTATTTGTAACCCCGTATTCACCTGACCAGCAGTCTTGTTCCTCCTGCCACCGAAATTCACTAATTACCACTATATCTAACTTTAACCTATCCATTTCCCTTTTTAAATTTTCTAACCTATCTGCCCGATTAAGGGATCTGACATTCCACGCTCCGATCCGTAGAACGCCAGTTTTCTTTCTACTGATAACGACGTCCTTCTGAGTAGTCCCTTCCCGGAGATGCAAATGGGGGACTATTTTACCCCCGGAATATTTTACCCAAGAGGACGCCATCATCATTTAATCATACAGTAAAGCTGCACGCCATCTGGAGATATTACGGCTGTAGTTTCCCTTGCTTTCAGCCGTTTGCAGTTTCAGCACAGCAAGGCCGTTTTGGTTAGTGTTACAAGGCCAGATCAGTCAATCATCCAGACTATTGCCCCTGCAACTACTGAAAAGGCTGCTGCCCCTCTTCAGGAACCACACGTTTGTCTGGCCTCTCAACAGATACCCCTCCGTTGTGGTTGCACCTACGGTACGGCCATCTGTATCGCTGAGGCACGCAGGCCTCCCCACCAACGGCAAGGTCCATGGTTCATGGGGGGTTCTAATGTGTATGAGGTATATTTGACGTGGTATTCCTAGTATGTAGCTGACTCAATTCCCTGTCTAAATGGTTAATGCCAAACGCCAGTAAATTATATTAAAAAAAGTTCTCGATTTCATTATTTCATTGAACTTTTTGTGTACTTGCCTCGTATACTGCCTGACCTACAACGAAAAGCATGCTCGCCATTTATGCCAATATTTGCGACTGGATCATAGTAACTTTTGTAACAGGCCTACCTCAATTTGTATCTTCTCTTGGTTACAATATGTTTCCAAACTAACGTCACAAAAGACCTTTCACTGATTGTAGCTATCCAGTGTCCTCTTTTTATTAATTCTATCGACGTTCAGACAACCAAATCCCGTGCCAATAGGAGAAGACTCCAAATGCCTACGTAGTCTCTCTCTCAACAGCCAAAGGTGTGAGGTCATTTATCAATCTTTTATCTCAGTGGCCACAGACGCGTCGATTGCCTGCATCACCCTGACATTCAGTTACGTTCAAGTGATTAAACAGTTCTCCAGTCTCAACATGCACACTTTACCAGAGTTGTCAGTGAAGGGAGAGAAAGGAAAAGTTATCATATTTTGCAGCTGTTTTCAGATTACCGTGGACATTAATTGAATTACCTTCGTTACATAAGAAGCATACCGACCTAATTACAACACGTAAATATTATTTCTGCAGCCCCGTAGTTCCCCGACGCAAGATATCTTATAACAAATGTTCAGGCACAATATGGTCACTGAGAATGAGATAGACACCGGTGTCAATATTTAAATCTTCGGTTTCTCTTCTGTGTGGTTCTAGTGTAACCACTTATAGATATATGTTCTGTGAAAAGTGGAACTGTTGAAGTTATGTTGCATCAAACAACTGCCATTCAGCTCTACACATTCTATAATGATTGGATTCCAGGTTGATTCTTGCAGAGAAGAAAACAGTAACCAGGCACTTTTAATAACGTTATTTATTCATGTAAATAGCGCTATTACCGGTTCCCAACCGACAGGTTCGTCATCGGACCGCCGTTCACATCAAGATACACATTTCGTGTTATTTACATTAGTTTTCACCTTTTATTCTCTTTTGTGACGAATGTTCGTTGGGGTGGTGGTGCTCTAGAACCAAAACATGATGTGAGACACGACTGTACCTAATCGTGACTGGAAACAATGTAAACAAATCATTAAAGAGAAACTGTTTTAGTTTTAGGATACTTATGTCGAAAATCGCGCATCATTACGTCGCAGTGCTGGGTGCTTGTGTTTATGCAGTAGTGAACATTACATGAAGCACTTTTTTCATATACACAAACGCACATGGTGCAAAACACTCCCTCACATACAAAAAAAAATGGTTCAAATGGCTCTGAGCACTATGGGACTTAACTGCTGAGGTCATCAGTCCCCTAGAACTTAGAACTACTTAAACCTAACTAAGCTAAGGGCATCACATACATCCATGCCCGAGGCAGGATTCGAACCTGCGACCGTAGCGGTCGCGCGGTTCCACACTGTAGCGCCTAGAACCGCTCGGCCACGCCGGCCGGCCCCCCACATACACACACATACCAAAATGTTTTGTCACATGAAAGGATGTGTAAAAAGATTGTGATATCACAGCTATAGCAGTATCTCTTTCAGAGATATATGTGAATTGGTGTGACAGCAGAAAATGTGCAAAGTAAAAATGTTTCATTACTCGCACTTTATTTTCAATGAGAACTGATTACAATTAAGATAAACAAATCAAGAAGCCAGATTGTTAGAAAATGTTACTGAAATTACTGGAAGTAATAACTGACTGACAACCACAGATTTCCATCATAAGCATGTATGCAGAAGCCCTTTACGATGGGATCTGAGTGTTAAAGATTCTCAGTTCGCAGCATCCTGTATTGAAATTCTAGTGATTCGTTACTTGAGCGTTTGAAGGTTAATTTTGACAAGAATAGTGTCAATCCAGGTGACAGGGGCCGTTCATTCAGTGGCTTTCGAAGTGAAAGTGATTGAAGATTTGTGTCAGACTTCGTGCGAGTTAGCGGAGGATTTGGATTCAATTGACACGACGCCCGACTCGTTTAGAATTTACGTAACTCAAATCGATTCAAACTCACACCAGGACGTGCCTACACGCAGAGTGTTGACAGAAGATCCTTTATCGGGCCTGCAAACTTGAATACAAAAAGGTCGCCTCCGTTGGCTTAACACAATGATAAGCACATACTGCGTGATACTCTGGCAATCTGAAACTGTTTGACGAAAACATGTTTGTAGATTCTGAGGCGAATAAAGATGGCTGGGATAATGTTTTGTTTCGAAAAGTTTGTCACTTCTAGCCTTTATGGAAACTCTAATTGAAGGCGTCACCTCCTCATCTTCTAAGTCAGCTACATTGTATGGAGTTCGGAGGTAATAGAATCTTTTCAAAAAGGTTATATATCTGATTTCTCGAAGATAAGAAGCATAAAGCAAATGGACGCCAAGATCTGTGGGAACTTTCTCTACTTGCCACTATTCCACGCTCTTATGGTCCACAACGACGCTGAGCCTAGATTAACAGTAGATCATTTTAATCTTCCTTACATCTACATCTACATCTACGTAAAATTTGAGTGCTCGCTTCCGTGTTTATAGCGGGCAGTACTCCGTGCGTTTACTGCTGCTACTTCTTTTGCTACTTTCTCTTCTCTTCTTGGGCGCAGGAAAACCAAAAGAAAATAAGCAACGCCGCAAGGTAAAGCTTTTTACGCATTATATCCCGCTGAAGCGTAAACCGCGAACGAGGCAAACAAAACCTTATACATGACTGATAGGAAAAAGGAAAGCAAAAGCACTCTGCATGAATTGTGGGAACGTGTATCTTATTGTCTAAAATGCATACTTACGAAGTCACTGTAAGACATATGATGTGGGTTTGGATATGCAGTATTTTTACAGATCGGGATAACAAACACTGGTGAAAATTAAGCGAATCTCTATCTTGAGTAGCATGCGGATCCGTTAAAATACTGCAGAAAGTGTACAACGATGTTTGGTGACAGAATTCTGTTGATATGTTAGGAATAGATGGTGAATACAGAAGAATTAAAAAGTGACAAACGATACTCATTTAGTAACAGCAGAGCGCTGTATTCCTTTTCTCTTCGCATATTATACGTCAAAACAGCGACGATAATACAAGGGAGACTGATGTGTTGGGAAGGAATTCAATCTATGTTTTCTTCCAGGGAAGACTTTTTACCAGTAAATTGCATGCTGAACGCATAAGGACTGTTTAGCAGATTTAATTGTGAAACAACTACCAATAACTAAACTGATAAGTTATTTAAATCATCTTACCGTTTCTTGCCTTTACTAGTAGACCCACCAAAGAAAACGCTTATCGTCTGATGGGTGCAGTAAATAGAACATTTATCTTGAAGCCAAACAGCCAGAATGGAGCCACAGCACAGTTCTCCAGGTATCTGGAACTGAACAAGAAATATTCAATTACATTTTAATAGCAAAATTATTCAAGAAGGTAGGGAGGAAAAAGTCATTAATGTTCGATTTAGGGGAAACAAACGGTATCTCTAAGTGACCAATGCAAACAATAATAGATCCCTGGAGAACGTTCCAGTGTCTCGAAATAGCCAAGTAACTGGGAGGATCAATAGGAAAGTGACACAGAAGGCACGTCTTAGCGGAGTGTGTGTCGCGAGTGCAAGAGGTTTGGAGTCAGCGAGGGAAAGAGAGTGACCGACGGGATGTTCTTTTTTTTGTACAATTTATTTTGCAGTGTCAAACGTATCAGCTTACTAAGTGCTGCATGGATTCATAGACCAGACTGCGCCAAACAGATCGAAAGCGTGGTTTATTTTCCACGATGTATCACGCTGATTTAAGGGAGACCGAATTCAGTTTGAAGTAGGGGAATTTGTTGTTTGGGAGAGGAAGAGTGTAGTCACGTCGGCGGCACCGAGGAGTGTGCAACTCCCCAAGGGTACCTCGCTTGTGACGCTGCTTTCCTGCTAGATTTAACTTTCAGGTAAGACTGAATGAGTCAATGTTTACACAGTACATGAGCTGCTACTACATTTCGGCCGTGTCTGCACAACCTACTTCGGCTAGTTTTCTGTTTTAGAATGCGCGACTCCCACTAAGGTGTTCCACCAGTCCGAGTTACTTCAAAAGAGTAAGCTGGGAGCAGCGTCCATATGTAGTCAGTAAATATTACGTGTCTGCCAGCAATTTACGGACGCTGCACCAGTCTTACAGGTACGAAAGGCTTTCCAGAAGTCGGTAAGCAGGCAACGACGTTGCAAAGGGAACACGGAAAACAACCTAACGTCGTCCTCACACGTGAAGAGAAAAAGAGCGCGTAACTGGAGTTGGTCGAGTTTTGTGACGTCAAAAGGTGAAATTCCGGATCATTCTCAAGCGTGAAAGGTAGAATCAGACACGTAAAGCGGGCCATGAAACTCAAGATCGCTTTCCACGTCACAAGTAGAACGTAGAAGACTTCATTTGCAGTTGAATCCCTCAATTCGTGGTTTCTATATTGTAACTTATTTGTTATGAACGTATGCTGTTTCTGAGTACTAGCACAGCGCGGATCTCTTTCAAATCCATAAAATGCGTTATGTTAAAGTATAGGGAAACGACGCTTTGGTGTTCAAAGGCTTTACGTATATGGAGTATTTCCTATTGTAACATGCGTGTTACGAAAAGACGCTCTTTCAAAGCATTGGCGCATTAAAGATTTATCGACAACACATCGTCTTTTGGTATAATTTGTTGTAATTATAATTTAACGATATATCGGTGGTTGATGTGGTGTCACCGCCAGACACCACACTTGCTAGGTGGTAGCCTTTAAATCGGCCGCGGTCCGTTAGTATACGTCGGACTCGCGTGTCGCCACTATCAGTGATTGCAGACCGAGCGCCGCCACACGGCATGTCTAGACACACTTCCTAGCACTCGCCCCAGTTGTACAGCCGACTTTGCTAGCGATGGTTCACTGACAAGATACGCTCTCATTTGCCGAGACGATAGTTAGCATAGCCTTCAGCTACGTCATTTGCTACGACCTAGCAAGGCGCCATTATCAGTTGCTATTGATCTTGTGATTGATGTACCGTAAGACCGACGTTCACCATTAATGGATTAAATTTAATTATTCCACCAGCTACGTCCGTTTTTCTAAATTCTAATTTCCTTGTCCTGTTCCAGACCTCACGCCAGCCTGCGTGAGCTAAAACGCGTGCCTTTCGGCTTCCTCTATTATTAAGGTGTTGGCTCTCCTGCCAACCCACAAAAGTTGAAGCATTCAAGACAGAGTAACAGAAAAATGCACGTCTTCTAGTTTCTAATTACACTATGTGATCAAAAGTATCCGGACACTTGGCTGAAAATTACTTAAAAGTTCGTGCCGTCCTCCATCGGTAATGCTGGAATTCGGTATGGTGTTGGCCCACCCTTAGCCTAGACGACAGCTCCCACTCTCGCAGCCATACGTTCAGTCAGGTGCTGGAAGGTTTCTTGGGGAATGGCAGCCCATTCTTCACGGAGCGCTGCACTGAGGAGATGTATCGATGTCGGTCGGTAAGGCCTGGTACGAAGTCGGCGTTCCAAAACATCCAAAAATGTTCTATAGGATTCAGGTCAGGACTCTGTGAAGGCCAGTCCATTACAGGGATGTTATTGTCGTGTAACCACTCCGCCACGGGCCATACGTTATGAACAGGTGCTCGATCGTGTTGAAAGATACAATCGCCATCCCTGAATTGCTCTTCAACAATGGGAAGCAAGAATGTGCCTAAAAGATCAATGTAGGCCTGTGCTGTGATAGTGCCACAAGGAGGGGTGTAAGTCCCATACATGAAAAACAGACAACACCATAACACAGCCGCCTCCGAATTTTACTGTTGGCACTACACCCGCTGGCTTCACAGGGCATTCGCCATACCCATACCGTGCCGTCGGATCGCCACATTGTGTACCGTGATTCGTCACTCCACGCAACGTTTTTCCACTGTTCTATCGTCCAATGTTTACGCTCCTTACACCAAGCGAGGCGTCGTTTGGCATTTACCGGCGTGATGTGTGACTTATGAGCAGCCGCTCGACCATGAAATCCAAGTTTTCTCACCTCCTGCCTATCTGTCATAGTACTAGCAGTGCATCCTGATGCAGTTTGGAATTCCTGTGTGATGGTCTGGAAAGACGTCTGCCTATTACACGTTACAACTCTCTTCAACAGTCGGCGGTCTCTGTCAGTCCACAGACGAGGTCGGCCTGTACGCTTTTGTATTATACGTGTCCCTTCACGTTTCCGCTTCACTATCACATCGGAAACAGGGGACCCTGGGATGTTTAGTAGTGTGGAAATCTCGCGTACAGACACATGACACAAGTGACATCCAATTACTTGACCACATTCGATGTCCGTGAGTTCCACGAAGCGCCTCATTCTGCTTTCTCATGATGTCTAATGACTACTGAGCTCGCTGATATGGAGTACCTGGCAGTAGGTGGCAGCACAATGCATCTAATATGAAAAACGTATGTTTTTGTGGGTGTCCGGATACTTTTGATCACATAGTGTACATATCGCATATAAAATTCTGGTTTTCATTGCAAGTACACACTCTTAATTATCGATATTTTATAAAACATTGTTGAAGATTGTTGATGTTAAGAAAATATTATACAATTAAACTTTTTGGAGAAAAATGGAGGATCAAATACACATTGTTTGACTATGCCCATTGTTTTGTTGGACAGATGTGATCTCACATGAGCCAGAGTGATAAGCGTCGTAGAAAAATGGGAAACAATAATTTTCACGGCATCTAGCACAGTACAAATGCTGCACTTTGTCAGTTTTCAATTTAACACTGCAATCTGAACCCAATAGAATTGATCTGGAGTCAAGTTAAGGGATCTATCACGAGAAACGTACTGGAACTAATGCAGGAAGCTTTGTGATACGTCACTGCAGAAAGGTGGTGAAATGCGGAACAGGACGTCATAAAAGAGGAGGAGGAAATGCGGACTTGTTGGTGGATTGCGATCCTGTTGCTGATCGCATCGTTATCAACGTAGCAATACTGGAATGTATTCCTCTGAGTCCGATATGGAGGGAGTTGAGAGATTACCAGACGACTGACTGTAATACCGTCAATAGTTTCAATATTTAACTGTATTGTGAAATACGAGCAGTGTGGACGCCACACATAGCCCATGCAGAAAAATTATCCTTGTTAAAGTCAGGAATTTTCATCGGTCTTGATTTCAATTACAATACTTCGTTAGCTAATATCGAGAGCATGTTATGTTTTCCGTTCAGTTACCTAAGAAGCATATCGTTTTGTGTTTTACAATATTTTATTTCCTTCTATAAATGCGCCGGTAAAACTGTTGTCCCGTATTATATCGCTGAGTCGAGGTACGCGTAAGGCACATCATAAAATGTATCCTCATTATCGTATTTGACTGTACTCGGGACAGCTTGGCTTTCGCTCCACGTGAAACGAAATCCAATGAGATTCCAGCAAACGCAGAGGAATACATAGTGTAATGTTAACAAGCGGTTTATTCTTATGATGAGCAGAGAAAAATAAGAAAGCGTTTGGGATTTTACTAAAAACTGAGAATGAAGGAATAATCGTTGTCTCATTTCGAAGACAGCTGTAAATTTGTAGCTTTCGATTTCTAATGGAAGTTTTGAAATTTGATGTTCTTACTGACTGGATATGTCACTTTTCTTTCTGCTTTGTATCACGTTCATAGACATTTAAGTTTTTTATGTATATCACTGTGGTAGAAAGGCAACTGACACTTTCAAATATTTATTGCACAAGGTAATCACAGATTATTAGATTATTAAGAATTAATATTAGGTACATTTTTCTGAGTTTTATATCCCAGTGGACGAATTGAGGTAATATGAATCTAAGTTCACAAAGATCTTGAACTGAAAACTATATCTGATTCCTTTAAGTTTTCATATTTCTTAAAATTACTTGGTAAGGAGAAGTTAAGAACAGCACAGTCATTTAAACAAACTCAGTCAGTATAACAGACATCAAGTTCTGTAAGCAATGAGATACTAATTAAAATCAAGAAATTAATAACACTATTTACACAGCTTGCTCATAAGAGAAGCAAGTATTTTATGTTTTTCTACTGTCAAGTAACAATCAGTATTGTCGTTTCTTATCACTGAAGTGCGGCCAACACAGTCGACACGAATAACATATGCTACTAATATAGTCAATTCAGTGACTACCATAACTGTTCGAAGACAAGGATCTTAAAAGTGAAATAATTCGTCCACTACTAGAATACACAGTAATTTGAGCAACCGGAAATGCAAACCGTCATTGAACACAACAGAATTATAGGGCGTAGGGACACACAAGTTGACCTTCTGGATCAATTATTTGTTTGATGCAGGTCTGTCACCATATAATTCTTGTAAGACAGTCCAATATTTTCCGCCTCAAGTCACGGTTATATATGTCCACATGCAAATTAGGCCATCAAATCTGGGTAAGTATGACGTATCTCAAAACCAGCTCAGTGCCGTTTGACAGACAAGAAACTTGGAAACCGCCAGCGCTGAAGCGATGTCGCCACCGCCGAGTGTCAAAGAGGGACTGAAGTTGCAGATGTGCTACTAATTGGCACGTCATAAACAGAACAACATGGCTAGAACATGGACAAGGGAACAAAGTGCGTTTTAATAGAGCTGATGTAGGAATTTTACTTGTGTTCTTTTTCGTAAACAAACTGTGTGATCTGCACTCCTGATACAGGCGATAACTGCAGCTGGAGAGAGCTACGGTCGCAAATTACCATGAGCACCACATTCTGTGTGATGTTCCACGTTTGACGTAGTTCACGATGAGAAACACGTCTCGTGTGAGGATGGCTTAAGCTGTCCTTTCACAGGACGTGGCGTCACAGCGTGGAATTCAACCTTCCACGACACTGCGGAGCACGAAATGAAGTATCCGGCATGTCGGGTTTTTGTCTCGTGAAAAAGAATGTGGCCAGTGAGACGCACATCTCCTTTACGTCACAAGCAGAACAGAGGCGCCATAATGCATTGAGTACACACGTACGTATGTATTGGGTTTTCTTCTCCATAGAATACACATAGTATGAATATAATTTGTTTCAAAGTACCTGTAAGTTGAGGATCTCTCGAAAATAGATCATTTTCTAGTTATGATTTTTTTTTCATAATAAAATGACAGGAAACCACATATCTGTGGGTAAAGGCTTTCTGTAGTTGTGTTATAACTTGTGTGCAACGAAAGTATACCATTTCAATGATATAGCACAATGATGACGTACCAAAGCGCGCCTTTCTTGTAAAATTTTCGTATCAAATATCAAAAATGACAGTTGTAGATACACCTTTAAAGAGTGTATGCCATATGAGGATACACAAATGCTATATAGAAATTGTAGAGCTGTTGATAACGTCTGGAAATGTGAGGGGAAAAGCAGCGAGTTGTCGTCCACTTTCATTCAAATATATTTTTTTCATCTATTATTTTCTAAGAGATTCTGGTTTTTTCTTATTCATTTAAAGGTAGCATTATCTCAAAATTTATGATATTTACAATAAATAGCGTATTTGCTGCAATTCTTGTTGCAAAGGCCAACGACTGGAATGTTTCGTCAGTGGACACGTATCTTAATGTTAATGCCAGCCTATGTCAGAAGGGAAACAAAAGATAACCACTGGAAGTTTTTGCAATTATGAAACTTTCTGTAAAGTATATATACTTATCTCTGGGTTTATAGACTGGCTAATGTTTGTATCATGCCGGTATATATCTTTTTAATGATGGTGAGCAGCTTCAGAAAACTTTCTCTTCCATTCGACTGAGATCACGAAACTAATCCCGATCTTGAAATCTAATGTGACGAAGTACATTATTTCAGAGTGTTGGTAGTCAATGCAACATCATGAGTAATGATATTATGCATGCGGAAACTCACATTAGACACTGTACCTTAACTAAATTCAATTTAAAGCCGAAAACTGGATGAAAATTCTGTTGAGCTAACGATCAATTTCTACGAGTGTCTACCTCAGGTCGTTGTACAATGTTTTGTAGTATTGCTCTACCAGCAGTTTGCTTTTCAAAGCCATCGACGAATCCAAAATCTTCTTCGCTTAATTCTCCGCTCGGCTTCGACAGTCGCTAACAAAATTAACGAAGCTACACTGATTAATTGTTTAATACAGTGACGGAAGAAAGTCGCAACACCACGAAGGAGCTGTGCCACATAAACGAAACTTGATAGGTGTGTTCCTATATCTGAAAGATGATGTCTGTTCAGATTACGCGCCATTCACATGAAAGTGGTGCTAGTAGCGCCACCCTGAGGGTACAAATCAGGTTTGCTTTAAATCCACGTTGTAACGGTCGTCAGTGTTCCATAGTTTGAGATTGGTCGTGGTGGTTCAAATGACTCTGAGCACTATGAGACTCCCTTGAATGCGATGCTCTATTTCCTCGGTGAATGAAGGTTTGTTTTTGTCCTGAACTCCCAGCAACGTCCAGTGCCACGCGGGGTAGCCGTGTGGTCCCAGATGCCTTGTCACAGTAGGCGCGGCGCGGCTCCACCCCTCGGAGGTTCGAGTTTAAATAAAAAAAATAAAATAAAAAAATAAAAACAAATTTTTTTTTAAAAAAAAGATGGTAGAGCACTTGCCCGCGAAAGGCAAAGGTCGCGAGTTCGAATCTCGGTCCGGCATACAGTTTTAATCTGCCAGGAAGTTTCATATCAGCGCACACTCCGCTGCAGAATGGAAATCTCATTCTGTAATGACATACGTTGCCCAAACAAATGTTTTCCCGATAGTTCATTATTTTGCATTAAGTGTTTTTCGGTGATGCGACTTTCTTTCGTGAGTGCAATAGCGCCGTCTTGTAACAGTAGCGCACATTACACTAGAGAAATGTCCGAGTCGGAGCATACCTGGCGGTAGCTGAGATGTTAATCTCATGCATCCTGCAATGTACTCCTTCTCCCGTCTCGCAAGCGAACAGAGGCGTTGGCATGTGCGGCCACGCGCTCGAGCACGTTTTCCGCGTTGGCCGTGGCGCAGCCCCTCTGAATTTGAGATACGGCGGCGGCGCCGTGCGGCGACGCCTGAGTGGTGCCCGTACACATGTGGACAGCGAGCCAGCCGGCTGCAGAGGCCGCTCACGTCGCGACGTCGCGCCGCTGACCGGCGCCTGCGCCTGCGACAACGCGGCCGCCGAGGCGCTAGGCGCGCAGATAGCTCATCTCCCCCCCACGCACCTGCCCACGCAACCGTGTCACGTACGCAGCCGGCGGGTGACCCGCGCTCCGACCGTGCGGAAGGCCAACGCGACGCCCTACCAGCTACACGCGTCGGACAAGATACTACGGACAAATACCATTACCAATTTGTCTCAGACACTTGTTTTCCACCATATCTCACCTTAAAGTCATCCTCACTGGCGACGAGACAGCTAACGTAGACGTGGACGCACACGGACATCCAACCTCTGGACACACAGCGCCTTTAGCGCAGGGTGTACCGATTCAAAAATAGTTCAAATGGCTCTGAGCACTATGGGACTTAACATCTGAGGTCATCAGTCCCCTAAACTTAGAACTACTTAAACCTAACTAACCTAAGGACATCACACACATACATGCCCGAGGCAGACTTCGAACCTGCGACCGTAGCAGCTGTGCTCTTCCGGACTGACGCGCCTAGAACCGCTCGGCTACCGCTGCCGGAATGTACCGATTCATGTTGAATGTTACTTAAGTTTCTTCTAGCTGATCCACTGAAGAATGACTGCGAAATTTTCGTGCTTAACAAGATTTATTCACATTAATTGCCAGCCGCGGTGGCCGAGCGGTTCTAGGCCCTTCAGTCCTGAACCGCGTGACTGCTACGGTCACGGGTTCGAATCCTGCCTCGGATGTGCGTCATGTCCTTAGGTTAGTTAGGTTTAAGTACACTACTGGCCATTAAAATTGCTACACCAAGAAGAAATGCAGATGATAAACGGGTATTCATTGGACAAATATATTATACTAGAACTGGCATGTGATTACATTTTCACGCAATTTGGGTGCATAGATCCTCAGAAAACAGTACCCAGAACAACCACCTCTGCCCGTAACAACGGCCTCGATACGCTTGGGCATTGAGTCAAACAGAGCTTGGATGGCGTGTACAGGTACAGCTGCCCATGTAGCTTCAACACGATACCACAGTTCATCAAGAGTAGTCACTGGCGTATTGTGACGAGCCAGTTACTCAGCCACCATTGACCAGACGTTTCCAATTGGTGAGAGATCCGGAGAATGTGCTGGCCGGGGCAGCAGTCGAACATTTTCTGTATCCAGAAAGGCCCTTACAGGACCTGCAACATGCGGTCGTGCATTATCCTGCTGAAATGTAGGGTTTAGCAGGGATCGAATGAAGAGTAGAGTCACGGGTCGTAACACATCTGAAATGTAACGTCCACTGTTCAAAGTGCCGTCAATGCGAACAAGAGGTGGGCGAGACGTGTAACCAATGACACCCCATACCATTACGTCGGGTGATACGCCAGTATGGCGATGACGCGATACACGCTTCCAATGTGCGTTCACCGCGATGTCGCCAAACACGGATGCGACCATCATGATGCTGTAAACTGAACCTGGATTCATCCGAAAAAATGACGTTTTTCCATTCGTGCACCCAGGTTCGTCGTTGAGTACACCATCGCAGGCGCTCCTGTCTGTGATGCACCGTCAAGGTTAACCGCAGCCACGGTCTCCGAGCTGATAGTCCATGCTGCTGCAAACGTCGTCGAACTGTTCGTGCAGATGGTTGTTGTCTTGCAAACGTCCCCATCTGTTAACTCAGGGATCGAGACGTGGCTGCACGATCCGTTACAGCCATGCGGATAAGATGTCTGTCATCTCGACTGCTAGTGATACGAGGCCGTTGGGATCCAGCACGGCGTTCCGTATTACCCTCCTGAACCCACAGATTCCATATTCTGCTAACAGTCATTGGATCTCGACCAATGCGAGCAGCAATGTCGCGATACGATAAACCGGAATCGCGATAGGCTACAACCCGACCTTTATCAAAGTCGGAAACGTGATGGTACGCATTTATCCTCCTTACACGAGGCATCACAACAACGTTTCACCAGGCAACGCCGGTCAACTGCTGTTTGTGTATGAGAAATCGGTTGGAAACTTTCCTCATGTGAGCACGTTGTAAGTGTCGCCACCGGTGCCAACCTTGTGTGAATGCTCTGAAAAGCTAATCATTTGCATATCACAGCATCTTCTTCCTGTCGGTTAAATTTCGCGTCTGTAGCACGTCATCTTTGTGGTGTAGCAATTTTAATGGCCAGTAGTGTAGTTCTAAGTTCTAGGGGACTGATGACCTCAGATGTTAAGTCCCATAGTGCTCACAGCCATTTGAACCATTTTGAACCATTAATTGACATCGGAACTGCACACTCGTCATGTAAACAACACATCGACAGACTTCACTGACTTCACAGGTTCGCTTTCAAACAGACTCTCTAGCAGACTGACTCACAGCCTCGCTGCTTTCCCTTGTATAGAATTTTAACAATTGCCCACTAAATATTCCATTATTAATTTTGTATAATTTCAATTTTACAACTAGAATTCACAAAACGTAAAGAAACTGATGTTAAAGCCGAATAAGGTATAAAATACAATGTTTGAATAACAATCGTTTCTAGTAATATCTTTAGTGGCCGGCCGCGGTGGCCAAGCGGTTCTAGGCGCTTCAGTCTGGAACCGCGGGACTGCTACGATCGCAGGTTCGAATCCTGCCTCGGGCATGGATGTGTGTGATGTCCTTAGGTTAGTTAGGTTTAAGTAGTTCTAAGTTCTAGGGGATTGATGACCTCAGACGTTAAGTCTCATAGTGCTCAGAGCCATTTGAACCATTTTGAATATCTTTAGTTTTCCATAAGAAAATCATTCTGTACTTTAATTACAATAACGTGTCTCGTATTATTTTAGTTACTTAATTAATTACAGTATGGATTTGGTTACTAACATGTAATGGTAGTACAAAGTTCGTGCTTTATCCGATTAAATACATAGATCGTACAAATAAGGCCTCAGTTTCTGCAGTTGTAAAACTAAACAATGGTGAGTTAATTAGGAATGTAATTACAAAGAATATCGATTACAGAACAGGACATAAGGATAGATAACAAATGAAAGTACATCGCTTGCTAATAACTCTCGAGCCGTTCCTCAAGATAATGAGGTTCTTTGTGTTAACTCGTTACTCGATTGTAATTATGGTAATTAGAGGCGCCGGCCAACTATGCTAAGACTTCAACAGTATTTTAATATCTTCCGCCAAATATTTATCTCTCCAATTTCTTTACTATACATTCAATCCAGCATTTTTACTGAATTTTGTTAATGACCACAATCTCTTGATAATGATGACAATATACGTTCCTCTAGAACATTCCATACGCCTTCGCAATGAATATCAAGTTTTTTTTTATTAAATAGGACAGAATTATATGTATAAAGACACACATACGAGGTCTTAGGAAGCACTGAATTGTCAGATAACTATCCGGATGCATATAAAAGAAGGTGGTATCAGACATTTCAGATGAATTTTGGGGAAGGCTGTATCGTTATAAGGGGACGAGGTGGTTAGCAAGATTTGCGCTCTCAGCGCTCTCCAGTGGCAGTTTTCGGCTTTATTTGGTTCGCAAGCCACACAGATTCTTTACGAGAGTGGACGCGCGTAAAATATACCCACAGAAGAAAATCGCAACAACAAAAAATAATTAATGTAGAGTAATGAAATTTCGGGAATTTGCTGGATAACTTATTTAAGTGACATATTGCAAGATCACAGGTTAATGTAAGTGCGAGATAAACTATTGCAAACCTCGGGTATGGATGTGTGTGATGTCCTTAGGTTAGTTAGGTTTAAGTAGTTCTAAGTTCTAGGGGACTGATGACCACAGATGTTAAGTCCCATAGTGCTCAGAGCCATTTTGAACTATTGCAAATGTGTAATGCTGGTACATTAATAACTGGTGATACTGCCAGAGTGTTGAATGCAGGCGTACAAACATTAAAACATTGTATTATATAGGTGCCGGATGTCAGTCTGTGGGATGGAGTTCCATGCCTACTGCACTTGGTCGGTCAATACATGGACAGATAATACTTTTTCTGAATGATGCTGGAGTTGTCGTCCAATGATGTCCCATGGGTGCTCGATTGGAGACAAATTTGGTCATCGAGCAGACCGAGGCAATATGTCGACACTTCATAGAGGATGGTGGGTTATAACAGCGGTATGCGGGTGACGTTATCCTGTTGGAAAACACCTCCTGTAAGGCTAGTCATGAATTGCAGCACAACAGATCGGATTATGGCATAGCGACGAGAGTGCTCATGATGCCACACGAAATCACAGCCCAGAGCACAACTCCAATGTAGCTCTAGTGTATGCAGCATCCAGACAGGTTGGCTGCAGGCCCTCAACTGGCCTCCTTCCAACCAACAGACACTGAAAGCAGCTTTCATCAGAAAACACAACAGACCTCCACCGTGCTCTCCAATGAGCTCTCGCTTAACACCACTGAAGTCACAAGTGGTGTTGGTTTGTAGTCGGTGGAACGCACGCTATAGGCGTGTGGCTCGGAACTGTCCTTAAACTAACAGATTTGTAACTGTTCGTTGTGTCACTGTGATGCCAACTTCTGCTCAAATTGCTGCTGCAGAAGTAGTTACGATGCGCCAGAGCCATATGCCGAACACTACAGTCTTCCTCCGTGGTAGTGCCATACGGCCGTCCGGAGGTCGGCGTTCTTGCGACTGTACATTCTCTTGACCACCACTTGTAGCAGTCATGCACTGTGGCTAAATTCCTGCCAAGTCTTTCTGCAGCATCTCAGAAGGAACATCCAGCTCCTCGTAACCCTATTACACAACTTCTTTCAAACTTAGTGAGATGTTGATAATGGCGTCGTTGTCGTCTTAAGGGCATTCTTCACTACCATCAACTCACCGCGTCCAGTCTCAAAGGTAACGCTCACGTACGTTACAGCGTGAATTTAGAGCAAACCTGATTTGCATACTCTTATTCGATTGGTGCGGAAACTGAACAGATACTATCTTTCAGAGATAGAGCGACGTCTACTAACTTTTGTTTATGTTGCACAACGTTTTTTGGTGTTGCGGTTTCCGAGCAGTATAGTTTACTCAGTTGAGTTTCACCCCGAATGCGCTCTTTCGTTTTGACTTCCATACCTTGTAGCATGTTTGGCATGGTGCAAACAGTCTAAACCACTATACACGAAGAGTATGTTTTAAAACAAACATGTTCCACAGTCTTACAGGAGACTGTATTAATCTCAACTCGAAAAGATTCATTCGATTTCTCAAGACAACACCATCTACACGAAATCAGAGAGGAACTTAGGGTAAATCTTAACTTACGCATAGAAGTACAAAGTAATTTTTCTCAAAAGGAGCATCTAAATTTAAACTGTCTGACAAAATAGTGTAGTACCTACAAGCTGAGCAGGAAATGAAGTAGACCTTCGTTGATTGAGATGGTATGTGATCCCAAAAGCGAGTCAAATTTAAAAAGAACTTGACAGTGTGAGCCCACCAATCAGTGAGACGTTGCAGCCTCTCCCCCATCGATACGTTCGCTGTTCCGGTTGGGAAAAATATCATGAAGCCATTGTATCATTTCATGAGGTAACCTGGCCCACAACTTTGTAAAAAAAAATGGTTCAAATGGCTCTGAGTACTATGAGACTGAACATCTGTGGTCATCAGTCCCCTAGAACTTAGAACTACTTAAACCTAACTAACCTAAGGACATCACACACATCCATGCCCGAGGCAGGATTCGAACCTGCGACCGTAGCGGTCACGCGGTTCCAGACTGAAGCGCCTAGAACCGCACGGCCACGCCGGCCGCCCCACAACTTTGTAAACGGTCCTTAACCGCCCGTTAGAAAGGTGGGGTGCAATACACCCCTCTGCCTTTACTTTCTTTTACAGCAACTAGATGCAGCCACTGGTTTTGCTGAGGTTTTGAATAGCTGTCAGTGGCAGTTACCCGGGTGCGCTCAATGCGGTTTCCTCATTCACGCGCTAGAGATTGATGAGTGAACATCTCCGTTATCTCCGATGGAGTGTACTGCACCCCACTTTTCGGTGCTTGCTACTGGGGAGGGTTTAATTACATTCTACCTTTCTCAGCTTGTTTTCTTGTTTCTGCTGTGGCAGTCGTAAGTGGTGGTTAGTGTTTAACGTCCCGTCGACAACGAGGTTATTAGAGACGGAGCGCAAGCTCGGGTTAGGGAAGGATTGGGAAGGAAATCGGCCGTGCCCTTTCAAAGGCACCATCCCGGCATTTGCCTGAAATCACGGAAAACCTAAATCAGGATTGCTGGAGACGGGATTGAACCGTCGTCCTCCCGAATGCGAGTCCAGTGTGCTAACCACTGCGCCACCTCGCTCGGTGCAGTCGTAAGTCACAGATAGTTTTACACCTGTACTATTATATTATAATATATTATTACAATCTTATTGCAATTTCAGATGTAAATAACAGTTATTAGATCACATCTGGGCTACTGTTAGTTGTGTATTATATTATAATTACTGTGTTATAGTAAATTATAATTATTATATTATGTAACAGATTTGGACCTACGAATAGGAACCCGCTAGGCTGATGGAGCTTCTGCAAAGAGTGGAGGAAGACGAGGAGGCTGCCGAGAATTCTCAGGAGAGCCAACAGAAAGAAAAGCTACGTGACGATGATGGGGGCGTCGATTCCGCTAGTCAAATTTCAGAGAGCGAACACGACACTGGCTCAAGTGAGGTTGCCAGCGACGGTGGCATAGACGGACAAGTCAGACGTGGAGCCTTGTACCTTGGAAGCGATGGGCTCACCAGGTGTAGGAAGAAATATCCAAAAGGTCCAGACCAGATCGTGGAACATCATCAAAGAGGCTCCTGGACCGACCAGAAACACAAAGAATGCGAAGACTCCCGAAGAAACCCTCTGGACTGTCCAAATCACCGTAAATTCTACCTCCAACAAGATCGAAAACTGTACTGAAATCTACAAGACCAAGACGGAAAGAACTTACGGAAAAGCGGACAAACCTGAAATCAAGTCGCCGCCGACTGAATACAAGGGCTTTGTGATGGATGAACTAGGGCACGAAAAAGAACTTGCAATTTTTACTGTAAGTTGGGTTTATTGTGTAAGCAATAATTTATTTCTTGGGAAATGTGGTAAAGGTAGAATGTAGTGTAAAATGGCATTACAGAAATGAAAAACACATAGTGATAGAAATCTTATAGTAAGAAATAAATGAAGCAAGATAACTGTAGGTATCTGGGTGCACTGCACCCGGCCTTTATATTGTCGGTACAGGATTCACCTTTCTAACACAGCGTCTACATCCGGGATACTGGCGCTGGGACGGAATTGACATTCGAACTGATCCCACATGTATCCTATTCGGGATAGATGTGGGGATCTTGCTGGCTACGGGAGTACCTCGAAATCACGCAGACAGTTCATAGAGACACGTGATATGTATAGACGAGTATTGTCTTGTTGGAAAATGGCACCACGATACTGTCGTTTAAGAGGTTACACATGAGGATGTAGGATGCCCGTAATATACCGTTGTGCTGGCAGACTTCTCTCAGTCACTGCCAGCTCTGACCTGAACTCGGACCCGACGGCTCTCTCCACCATGACGCCACGTGTAACACAACTGTGCCTCTCCAAAACGTAGGAACAATGGAACCCCTCCCCAGGTCGCCACCACACTTGCAAACTATGGTCATCCGAGCTACTGTCGAAGAGCTATTCATCGCTCAACATAATGCGACGCCATTCATCAGTTGTCCATGTTTCCCGGTCACGGCACCACATCAAACGCAACCGTTTGTGTTGTGGTATTAACGACGGTCTTCGTGTTGGTCGGTGATTCCCTGGTCCGGTTGCTATTAAGTCTCCGGCCAGAGGGGCCAGAACGTTACCTTTGTTGCAGAGAGTTCATTACCTACTCTCGTACAGCAGGAGCAATTATGAATGTGTTGCTATATCCTTGGCACACAGTTTGCCTATCTTCCCTTTGTAGTGATCAGACGTGCTCGAGAGGAACCTTGATAACGAGTATGCCTCCTCTTTCGTGCAGTTCAACATTGCACCACTGCCATATCCGAATACCCCTCAGGACCGCACGACTGGATCAGCCGGCCAACTGGAGACCCAAAATGAGGGTCCTTTCTGCTTCACATGCTAAAAACGCTGTCTTATACGAGTAGGTGGCATCTCCGTGTCCTTTCATAGTGGTCACTCAACATCTGACTAAACACGAACGATACTCTGGTGGACGTTCTACCAATCTTAGAGAATTCTTAATCATTTACATGCCCGCCAGCGATCTGTACATGTACGAAGTTACATTGGCATTCCACCATGTCCTCTGGGTATTTCAATCTTTTTTTGTCAGACAGTGTACAAGGATGTATATTTTACATACAGGCACATACAGCTTCGTGGTAGATTTGATAATTATTTTTATGATCAAGGTTTGTATCAAGTACCCTCCCCCGGACACAAGCATCCCGTACGGTTTGGAACACTAACGGTGCCGCGAAACACACTAGACAAACACACGACGAATGACCATTTCTGATCAGGCACAACGAGCGGACATCTCTGGACTACGTACAAAACTCCAGTGAAATACGCTATACATCTAGAACGAGCGGACGGCGGCAATCTGTGGAGTTCTCTTTACACGAACAAACGATGTTTTGAAGCTACTGCTGCCATCATCAAATGCTTTTTAGTTCGATGCCGAGACCCACGAGAAGACAGGCCACGGAGCGAACATCAGAGCACGTGACACGACAAGTCTTACTAGTCTCAGAAGCGAGATGGGGCGTGGGAAGCTATTTCAGACGAGTTTGATAATTCTTAACTGCGCCCTTAAATGCATGCTAGCTCTCGACAGAACAGGATAAAGTTAAGGTGTTTCGTTTGTATCTTTTCATTCACATATTGATTTCCTGTGGCCATAAAAGGAGCGCAGCGTTCGCGAAGTACCGGGTGGTTGTAATTAAACTTTACCTATTTAACACGTTGTAAATCGTAAATCAATTACCGTAAAAGTACCAAACTTGGTAGCATTAATGTCCAGAGTATGGAGTGCATCATTTCCACGCGTCACAGCGCTACCGTCCAGTTCCAACTATGGCCCCCAGGTGCCGTGATCAATCACCGTGATTCATAGCGTCACACACCTCTCCAGTCGCAGTGCACCTATTGATGTGTCAACATGAACTTGGACAAAAGGAGCAGGGCATTATCGGTCAAGCTCTTTTATCAAAACAACAGTAGTGCTGACGCTGCACTTCGAGAATACCGACGGCAGAAAGAATTACGACAGGGTTCTCTTTCTCCATCTCCTATGTGGAGCCTGATGAAGAAGTTCGAATCAACTGGAGAAGTGGGCGTCGTTCTGGGAAGAGGCCGACGACCGATTGCACTACGGGTAGCTAATGAAATCGCTGTTGCTATGGCAGACAACGCTGCGCGCAATTTCCTGTCGTCAGGCAGTGCGACTGTTGTGTCACGACAATTGAACATCGTGTGGTCCACTGTACAGAAGCTGCTTCGAATCGTTCTCAAATGGTATTCGTACAAGATCTCTATCGTACAGCAGCTTGCACCACCGGACGGACGACATGTTGACGTCGCTCACATTCTTGCAAGGATTGAAATTGACGAGGGATGGTCCTGGACTATGCTATTGATAGACGAAGCTCATTTTTCTCTGACAGATGAGGTGAACACACAGAATTACCGAGTGTGGAGATCTTCTCCTTCAGTTACAGTGCATGAAGTTCCTCTGTATGGTGAACGTGTCACTGTACGGTGTGGCTTTACGACTACCTTCACCATTGGCCTTTTTTTTTTCTTTTTTTTGAACAGGTTGGCGCTCAAGGACCAAAGACGTGCAGTGTGACTGGCCAGCGCTACTGCGATATGCTTTGCCAGCATGTCATACCCATCCTACAGGAGAGAGATGCACTGAACTGAGCAGTTTTCATGCAAGATGGCGTCCAACCGAAATGTGAAGTTCAACTGCTTTTCCGCAAGAAATGTGGAAAACATCGAATTATCAGCCGATCGTTTCCAAATGCATGGGCGGCACGATCACCTGATCTCGCTCTCTGTGATTTCTGGTCGTGCGGCTGTCTGAAGGACAGGGTTTACCAGAGGAACATTCACACATGTGCTGATCTGAAGCGCAGCATATCAAGTGAGGTGGCCAGCATACCTACAGTCATGCTTTGTTCTGTTGTGCAAAATGCAATCCTGCGCTATGAGACTCTCCTGGACACTGATGGGCGCCTTATTAAGCCCCTTTTGTAGCAGTAATGGTATCGGTATGTAATGGTATGATGTACCGTAGCAGCATATTAAAAGTGTTTCAGTTGATTTGATTCTACATTATTTGTCTTCCACATGTCCTTGACATTAATGCTACCAAGTCTTGTCCTTGTACAATAATTTAGTTACCGTGTTATAACGTGTTAAATAGGGAAAGTTTAATTATAACCACCCGGTATTGTGGACAAGGCGACTAGCGTGACGTCACAAGTTCGTTACAGGGCCTGTATTTCTCGTGGGCCCTGTGCGGTCCCATACTCTCGACGAACATCACGTCTTACAGTCGTAAGTAGACGGAGAACACAAAACGCCATTTCTTGCAATACTGTCGCCATGTCTAGTCGCCACGCTTTGTGTAACGAACCAGCGAGTTAACAGCATCAGGGAGGCCTCAAGGCCCTGCCACGCCGTAGCGGAGAAGCTTGGGAACTATTCCCGAACTGAAACTGCCAGCTGCAGGGATGAATATGAATACAGGCCTAGTGATCTGAAGGGTAATTGAGGAAGCAAAAGGAAACTGAAGAACAAAATAAAACGATGTTTATTCCACAACTTCTACCAAGTAATCGAGTCTCCCTTAAATGAATATAGTTTCGTAGTTTCTCTTATTACATATACATTAAAAGATAGAAGTTTACAGATACTGTTTTAGTAATCAAGAATATACGGTTCGTTTCCAATAGGTAGGAGCGAGAATCCTGTATGTTATTGATTCAAGATGGTTGCATGAAACTTATGAAGTGTCAGATGGTGAGATTATTTTATCACTAATTCACTCTCAGTCCTTATTTAATACACCGAGGTGACAAAAGTCATGGGATACCTCCTAATATCTTGTTGGGCTTTGTTTCGACCGGCGTACTGCAGCAACTCGATGTGGCATGGACGCAAGTCCCCTGCCGAAATATTGAGCCATGTTGCTCCTGTAGCCATCAGTAATTGCAAAAGTCTTGCTGCTGCAGGATTTTCGCAAGAACTGACCTCTTGATAATGTCCCGTAAATGTTCGATGCGATAGACGGCGGGCGCTAGAAATGTCCAGAATGTTCTTGTCACCAGTCGTGAAAACTGTGTTCCAGTGAAATGGCGCATTGTGAACCATAATAATTCCACCGTTGTTTGCGAAAATGGAGTCCATGAATGGCTGCAAATGGACCCAGCCCATTCCATGCAAACAGAGTCCACACCATTACTGAGCCACCACCAACTTGCACAGTGCCAGCCGTCCGAAGTGGCCGTGCGGTTCTAGGCGCTGCAGTCTGGAACCGCGAGACCGCTACGGTCGCAGGTTCGAATCCTGCCTCGTGCATGGATGTGTGTGATGTCCTTAGGTTAGTTAGGTTTAACTAGTTCTAAGTTCTAGGGGACTGATGACCTCAGAAGTTGAGTCCTATAGTGCTCAGAGCCTTTTTTTTTTTTTTTTTTTTTTTCCCGCAGTGCCTCGTTGACAACATGTGTCCACGGCTTCGTGCGATCTGCGCTATAGTCGAACCCTACTATGTGTACTTCCCAACTGAAATCTGACCAGTCTGACCAGGCCACGGTTTTCCAGTCGTCTAGGGTCCAAGTGAAATTGTCACGAGCCCAGGAGAGGCGCTGCAGGTGACACCGTACTGCTAACAAGGGCACTCGCGGTGGTCGTCTGCTGCGTAGCCCTTTAACGCCAAATGTTGCACCACTTTCCTAATTGATAGCACTTTCGTCGTACGTCCTACACTGATTTCTGCGGCTATTTCACGCAGTGTTTCTTGTCTGTTAGTACTGACAACCGTTCGCAAACGCCGCTGTTCTCCGTCGTTAACTGAAGGCCGTCGGCCACTGCGTTGTGTCTGCTGAGAGGTAGCGCCTGGAATTTTATATTATCAGCACAATATTTACACTGTGAGCAAGGACTATTGAATTCCCTAACGATTTCCGAAATGGGAGTGTCCCACGCATGTTGCTCCAACTACCGCACCGTGTTCAAAGTGTGTTAATCCAAGTTACGCGTACATAAACACGTGGGAAACCTTTTCACATGAAATCACTTGAGTACAAATGAGAGCTCCTCCAATGCGCTACCATTCTATACCTTGTGTACGTGGTACTACCGCCATCTGTATACAGGGTGTTACAAAAAGGTACGGCCAAACTTTCAGGAAACATTCCTCACACACAAATAAAGGAAAGATGTTAAGTGGACATGTGTCTGGAAACTCTTAATTTCCATGATAGAACTCGTTTTAGTTTCGTCAGTATGTACTGTACTTCCTCGATTCACCGCCAGTTGGCCCAATTGAAGGAAGGTTGTGTTGACTTCGGTGCTTGTGTTGACATGCGACTCATGCTCAGTACGTAGCATCAACAGGTTAGTGTTCATCACGAACGTGGTTTTTTTTACATATGCGGAGTTGGCAGATGCCCTTCTGATGGTTGGATTAGCTCGGGGCAATAGCCGTGGCGCCGTACGTTAGTATCGAGACAGATTTCCAGAACGAAGGTGTCCCGACAGGAAGACGTTCGAAGCAATTGATCGGCGTCTTAGGGAGCACGGAACATTCCAGCCTATGACTCGCGACTGGGGAAGACCTAGAACGACGAGGACACCTGCAATGAACGAGGCAATTCTTCGTGCAGTTGACGATAACCCTAATGTCAGCGTCAGAGAAGTTGCTGCTGTACAAGGTAACGTTGACCACGCCACTGTATGGAGAGTGCTACGGGAGAACCAGTTGTTTCCGTACCATGTACAGCATGTGCAGGCGCTATCAGAAGCTGATTGGCCTCCACGGGTACACTTCTGCGAATGGTTCATCCAATAATGTGTCAATCCTCATTTCAGTGCAAATGTTCTCTTTACGGATGAGGCTTCATTCCAACGTGATCAAATTTAAAATTTTCACAATCAACATGTGTGGGCTGACGAGAATCCGCACGCAATTGTGCAATCACGCCATCAACACAGATTTTCTGTGAACGTTTGGGCAGGCATTGTTGGTGATGCCTTGATTGGGCCCCATGTTCTTCCACCTACGCTCAATAGAGCACGTTATCATGATTTCATACGGGATACTCTACCTGTGCTGCTAGAACATGTGCCTTTTCAAGTACGACACAACATCTGGTTCAAGCACGATGGAGCTCCTGCACATTTCAGTCGAAGTGTTCGTACGCTTCTCAACAACAGATTCGGTGACCGATGGATTGGTAGAGGCGGACCAATTCCATGGCCTCCACGCTCTCCTGACCTCAACCCTCTTGACTTTCATTTATGGGGGCATTTGAAAGCTCTTGTCTACGGAACCCCGGTACCAAATGTACACTCTTCGTGCTCGTATTGTGGACGGCTGTGATACAATACGCCATTCTCCAGGGCTGCATCAGCGCATCAGGGTTTCCATGTGACGGAGGGTGGATGCATGTATCCTCGCTAACGGAGGACATTTTGAACATTTCCTGTAACAAAGTGTTAGAAGTCACGCTGGTACGTTCTGTTGCTGTGTGTTTCCATTCCATGATTAATGTGATTTGAAGAGAAGTAATAAAATGAGCTCTAACATGGAGCTTTGTGTGTGAGGAATGTTTCCTGAAAGTTTGGCCGTACCTTTTTGTAACACCCAGTATGTGTATGTCGCTATCCCATTACTTTTGTCACCTCAGTATATTTCCAGACACATTCACTGCGTCTGTCTTTTGCGCGTATTTTTCAGTCATTAACTTGTTTTTGTATGGTACAATTTTATCCCACTTTCACCTTTTTATCGTATTTTTTTCTGCTATAGGGGGCGATCATAATTTTTCCGTTCGAGGGCATTGCTGCAGCATGTATGCAATGTAGCGCGACTCCTTCCAGGTATAGAACCACCGACATGTAGGCACGATATCAGTGTGGCAATCTTGTCTTTCCTATGTGCGTGTGGTAAATGCGGAAACGTTAACTATGACGACGTTATGACTAAACGAGACCAATCAGGAACAACGAGCTCTGATTCATTTCTTGGCCTCCGAAGGACAAACATCGGTAGACTTGCTTCAGAGAATGACGAAAGTGTTTGGGGCAGCATATCTGCTGAAAACCACCGTTGTGGAACGGAGCATTAAGTTGATGATAACGCACGTCCCCGTGTGGCAAATGTCGTAACGCAGAAGTTACGCCAACTTAAGAAGAGACACTCGAACACCCGCTCTATTGTCCTAATCTCTCCCCACGCGATCATCACACGTTTGCTCCCTTGAAAAATGTCCTTGAAGTGCCGAGGACTCTTCTCGGACGAGGAATCTCCAATATAACATGTAGTAGCCGTTTTCGTGTTTGTTTCTAAAAGGCATACAGAGTGCTCAAATGTGTTATTTGCATCTGATAAATCATTTTGTACGCTACGTGTGTCAGATATTTGACATAATTTAATAAGTGAAAACACAGTGCTGCGCTGCAAATGACGTCTTCAATATGGAACGCTGCACTAGTGCTAGTGAACGTCTAGTTATTTTTAGTAAGTCCATGGGAGACCCTTGTCAGCAACCGACAATCGACAACTTACTGCTGGTTCTAAGGTAAACTGCGACGGTTAACTTAAATTTAACTGCAGTTTCTGTCGTCATTCATGTAATATATAGTTATGTGAAATGTTTCAAACATTTGTATGTTCGGTTGCTAACACCTGGTGAAATATGAGTCTTTGTGTACAAATACACCGCCCACTGATTCTGTTTGGGTCAACCAGAAGGCTACGTTTGATATCCCCTTTCCCACGGATGTGCTGTCGTCTGAACTGATAATTTAATTCGTTTAATGGTTTTCTCCAATAAGCGGAGACACAGAAAGCATGGGGGTGTCCCCATGTCATCAGCATCGAAATGACGTTGGGTACCCTACAGATATTACACTGCCGGTAATTCTAATACACGGACTGGATCGCAAACGTCTTGCTGTCGTAACTTTTGCTTAAGTAAACACATTGCTCAACGGATTCTGATGGCAAAAATTTACCATTTGGACCTATAAAACCACCCCCCCCCAGTTTTTTATTTTTACAGGCTAAAATGAGGGGAACTGCAGGTCAGTGGGTTGTACTTTTCTGAGCTAGGCAAGCCTTGCAACACGAGATGTCTGGGTCACCTTCGAACGTCTTCCCAAAAGTCACACCGAGAGAGCAGATAGCAGGCTCCGCGAATGACCAGTACGGACCAAGGCCACACAGCGGTGCCTCAGGAAGTGGCTGAGAGAGAGAGTTCACGTCACACACTTCCCAGCAAATAAGAATGAAGAGACGATCAGGGTTACGTACAAATAATTAGAACTGGTGTTCAGAAAAAATTGACCATGTGTGATTACCACTCGCGCTGTGAGGTTTCCGTATAAAAGATGTTGTGCAAGCCTATACACAGGGTGTATCATAATTAATGGCGTAAACGCACACAGTTGAAAGTACACGATACTAGAAGCCAAAAAGTCTCAGTAAACATAGGCTCGAAAATGCATACCGTAAGAGCTACGAGCAATTTTTCATCTTCGATACTGTGAAACAAATCTCTTCTATTGAAAGTTCTTTCCTTTTCATATTTTGGGAACAGGTGGTATGGACCAAAACAAGAAAAAAATGTCCAGCAAACTTGTGCTCTAAAGCACATAGCTTAAAAGTTACGAGCAGATAAACGGACAACGAAGTGATCCTATAACGTTTCCGTTTTTACCGAGTGAGGTACGGAACCCTAAATGGAATTTGATGTAAGTACAGCAGAGTCAAAAGCAAGTAGCGTGAGGGGCCTGTAGCCCTATTTACCTAGCAGGACGTCTCTTCTGTCCATGAACACCGTTCACTCCTCGTGGACGCTAAGCAGCTGTCACTTTTCTAACACCCAAATCTCCAGATATCAGACAGTCAGATCAGAACGGAGCGTTGTGTACAGGAAAAGTATCAGACCAAAACTCCGACACAATTTCCGCAATGTGCTGTCGTCCAGGAGAGGGACCGAGCGAGGTAACGCAGAGATTAGCGCAATGGACTCGCATTCGGGAGGACGACGGTTCAAACCTGCGTTCGGCTATCCTGATTTTGATTTTCCTTGATTTCCCTAAATCGCTACAGATAAATGCTTTGATGGTTCCTGCGAAAGGGCACGGCCGACTTCCTTCCCTATTCTTCTCTAATCCGTGATGACTGGGTGTTGTGTGCTGTCCTTAGGTTAGTTAGGTTTAAGTAGTTCTAAGTTCTAGGGGACTGATGACCATAGATGTTAAGCCCCATAGTGCTCAGAGCCATTTGAACCGTTTTTTCTTCTCTAATCCGATGGGACCGATGATCCCGCTGTTTGATCCTCTCCCCCGAATCAACCAACCAACCAAGAAGGAGAGCGCGCGCAAACGGTAATACCTGACCAGCGGAGCACTGGAAAACAGTAACTATGAACGTCTGTCGTGTAGATCTCTCATGGGGAGCACGGAAGAGTGTTGGTTTGTCGAACCAAGGTTCCTGGGTTCTAGCCGTGGTCATGTCAGTTTGGATTCGAGCTGTGGTCATGCCACTTTATGTTCTGCAGTACGTCTCAAAATTTTACATGAAAAAGAAATGAAGTGAAAGCGGACTACCAATAGAACATTGATACTAACCCCGAACAGTCCTTTTACATGCCGGGATCTCGTTGTCCCATGCAACTGTCAACCCAGGACACACTAAAACTCTTCCGACTTCCCCACGCGATCTCTACACAACAGACGTTCACAGTTGTGGTTTCCCCGTGCTCTGTTCATCAGGTGTTACTGCCTGCATGCGCTTTCTTGGATGACAGCACATAGTACAAAGTATGTGAAGCTTTGGTTGATACTTCGTCTATAAACAACGTTTCGAACCGGTATGAATGTCTCACATACGGAGGTTTCGGTGTAAGAGGTAGGCAGGCGTTGTGGTAACCTTCTTGATAACTGGAAATTGTGTTGGAAGTCGATTCTGCCTATTTTTATTTCCGCTCCACTTTTAAGATGTTTGTGTATAGGCTCATGAAGACAGCAGCATATAAATGCGCTTAAGTTAGCTCTACTGCTCTAGTTCTATGTTAGGTTAAAATCTGTTGATGTTTAGAAGAAACAAGAAATCTTGCCAATTTCATTAACTTCCTTTTTATTATTGAAGTACTCATATTTACAATTTATATGACTATTGCTGTTTGAGACTTTCCCGGAGTAATAACTACTTCATTGGTTCACCGGCGTCGCTTCTGGTAATCTGACAGCCGCACAATATTTCAACAAGACAGCTGCTCGTCATCTTCAGGTGTTTACTGACGTGTCACTACAATGGCTCGCCAATATATGCGCTGGCTCGCTAGAAAAGCGCAGGCGCCCGGGGGTGGGGCTATAACGCCATAGTAGACAAATCTTAGAACACGTCGACATTCATTATATGATGTTGCCACCAAGAATAGCCCCGAAAGTATGATAGGAGCTTAAAAGATGCCTTACAGAATATACAGTCGCCGTCGCCGTGCAAGACAGACTATATATAAAACAATTGAAGACGTGGAAATGACCACATCTGCCGCCGACAAAAAAAAGAATACCATCAAATCTGTCGCTGCACACTCTCTTCTGGACGGACCTGCAGTGTTTTGTGGTTGCAGACTGAACTTCAGCATCGACATCAATGATTCGTTTACCCACGGTAACGGATGGTTAACAGTCGCTGTTGTACGTGGTGGTACAGGCGTACCCAATGTATCCGGACTGGAAAGCTTCGTTGATCGTGACATCATAGCCTATCGAACATATCATGTCACCGAAAATGCAAATAAAGACTTTGGCAAATCAACATATATGTCACCCTCACCCTTTTCCTTGTATACACGTAGTAGACGTAAGATATCAGTTAACGAAACTGTTTTTATATGGATTAAAGGTAAAGGTACCTGTGAATGGGACAACGGGGGCCACAATATGACGTTGGTTTTTTGCTGCTAGGTGAGGTCGCGTCAGAGATATGAAGGTCAACTTTGTTTTTTAAAATGGGATGCTATAGTTTGGTGCTTATTTTCTGATAGCAGCTATCGAGACGAATCCATTGATGTGTAACAGTAAGGTCTTTGAAGGTCAACGAAGGTCAAAAAGGTGGCATGAAGGTCCATTGCCATCGATGCAGAGCTGCAAATTTCTTATCATGGATTGAGTGGTATTCCTTATCACTTCGGTACTTATCGAAGCATATGCTCTGACAATTCTCTCTCGCATATCATCAGATGTAGTTGGAACGTCATTATAGACAATGTCTTTTACGAAGCCCCACAATAAAAAATCCAGAGTCGTTAAGTCAAGCGAACGAGCCGGCCACGACACATTTCCTCCGCGTCCAATCCAACGATCTGGGAATTGTCTCTTGCAGGAATATGGTGTACTTCCTACCATTAAGTTTTCCTTCGATGAAATAGAGGCCTATAATTCCGTCCTCCAGAATCCCACACCATACATTCACCGATCACAGTTTTTGGCGTGTAACATGCCACAGTTAACCCAATTTTCAGCTGTATGACTAATCACCTTTCCATTTGGGCGGAATGCAGATACCACTACCTCTGAAGGCACCTTGAAAGGGAGTTCAAACACACGGATCGTCCGCAGTCCAAGTCCCGCATGTTCCGCAGTTACGTCACCGATGTGTCCATCAGAGTGACAGAACTTAAGGCCACTTCGAGTTGCACTTAGAATTTTGTCACATATGTCTTCGTTAACCAATTTCACGTATACCACACTGCTCACTATAGACAGGTGGATGCCAACAAGATCGTTACAATCAGTCCTGACTTCATCTCTGATAAACTGTTCGATTTAAAGTGATTTTGGTCGGACATATTCACGTGAAAAGCTAAGCTTCAGCGTCCATTTTCTGTGGGCATAAGCCATTCGCTTTCGAAGGAAACAGAGGGCGCTAAGACGGCGGAGTCACATAAACAATTCCGCGAGAGAGCTGCGCGGCGAGGACGTAATCAAGACTTCCGTGCCGCTAGCGTGCCGAAAGGCGACTTACCGCTCTGGCGCAACGACGTTATTTCAAGTCCTCCCGAAAAATGCCTCATGCTCTATGCTTCCACAATTCTTTACACGCACTTTCAAATAAAAATACTAGCCTGATGAACAACATAGCAGTCAAAGTGCTGGAAGGGATGACGTTACATCAGATGATGTGCAGTGCTTAGCACTCTGGAGGACAGTTCAAACCCACGTCCGGCCATCCTGATTTAGGTTTTCTGTCATCTTCCTAAATTGCTACAGGCAAATGCCGGGACGGTTCCTTTGAAAGGGCGCGGCCGACTTCCTTCCCTGACCTTCCCTAAACCAGTGATACCGATGACGTCACTATTTGGTCCCCTCCCCTAAATCAACCAACACACCAGACAGCTGCATCCATTCTCTTAGTTGAACGTAGCGTAGATGGCAGTCATTTCAGCACTAGATGCTGGTTTGTAATTATCGTGGAGAGGGCGCTACGAAACAAATTTTCGTCCATTTTATTTGCCTACCAGCATGCATTCGAAGGGAAATAGCGTAATTTTAGTGAAATTTCCGGTTCGAGCTAGAAGAGAAATGGTGTAATTTTAGAGCGGTTTTTGGTTCTCATTCGAAGAGAAATGGCATAAGTTTAGTACATTATTTACAAAGTGCTGTAGCACATTAGCACATGATAACCGGTCAACAAAGCGATCATCTTCGACAGTGGCCGTTATATTTAGGCCCATCATCGTATGTTTTGTATTCTGCGAGATACAATCACTGCCAGTTACACGAGACGGACGAGCGCTGCCCGGTTCCAAGTCATCTAGCCACTGAACACCGATGGATTGGCTGGAGAATGCAAAGGTTACGTTCTGAGGTCGTACCAGTCCGCATATGGAGGCGAGCGACTTGATAGCAGAAGTTGTGAGACAACCGTTCCCTCAACACGATGAAGGTCGTCAGCAGCAGAGTGCGAGCCATCCAAAGAGAAATTCAATACAGAATCCAAATATGCACCGAGGTCGGTAAATGATGGACTAGTATGGCGAGTTCCGAACAGTTTAATATACGTGGAGTAATATGCTCTGGCGTACACTGCCGTGGAACTTACAGGCAGTTTCACACCACACCGTTCTCAAATTGGATTAAGAATTTTCATGTTTCCACTTGTGTTCTAAATAAGCTCCTTTGCGTTCAAGGTAAGTTTAAAAGGAAGTAACCGATCAATAGAGTCTGTGTGGATACTTTTGTTCTGATATTGCTGTAGTATCGATACTATTTGAAATATTGTTATCGATACCAAATGTCCTATCGCAATTGATACTGGTATGTCCGAACTTGTCAGTATAAAGGATGAAAACTTAACGGTAAAATGTCGATGTTTTTTTGATGGAGTAGGTAGTTTTGATTTGCTGTTTATAGTTATTTCAGTACCTCGGCAACAAATACAATGTTAGGGTTGCTGCATAATCTTTCTTCGATAAGGAATAGAGGCATCAAATGTCGTGTTCAGCATCACCATTCGTAGCTGCGGCACACCCTCGGAACGAAGTGTGACAGTTGAAAATCAGTGTCGCGTGTGTACACTCCTATGCGTTGGTGTTTACAAGCGCCATTTGTAGGCGCCGCTGAGACGATTTACCTGGCAGCGGGTAAGATAAACGGCTGACGGGTGCAATCGGTTGGGCAACCGACCGGCGCTATCTCTATAAAGTCTCCATGGGAGCAGATGTAGCAGTCCTGCACGTAGGACCTTGTGGGGGAGAGCATTGTGCGGTCGGAACAATACGTGCTTCACAGGGAACACCTCTCGGAAAACAGAACTATTACAGCAACTGCACGTGAATGTGATTCTCGCACGAATAAAAAAAACTGGCATTTGCTTTTTATCACGTTAGACAAAAAGTCCATAAGGAGATCTACGACCACATTGACACGAAATTGTAAAACGCTTGGTTGATAGCCAAAATAATTTTATTTGTCACCACACGACACATTTCAGGAGAATTCCGTCATCATATCTATGGCATGAAATACAGACTATTTCGTTTTAAATGGTGTTACAGTAGCTAGTTCATGTTTTACAATGTAATTGCCGTGACTGATGATCTCGATGTTTGTTGTGTAATCGGAATGACTGGCGATCTCTATTTTGTAAGAGTAACCTGCCACGAGACCATTAATGTTGGTGGTTCCTCTTAATCGTAAAAACTGTCCCTGCTTCTCTTTTGCTTCTGTATGTTTAACTTTTGTATTTATGAAAGTTCTGTAACTGATTTTGCTACGTAGTGTTCGTTTATAAATATTTTAGTTGAAACTTATATACTCACTCATATCCATATGCTCCGGTTTCCTATGTTTGAATACCAGCAAATTGCAGCGCTGCAATTACAACTTTCTCGGCACAGATTTTATCCTTTTTGTTAACAATTATTATTTTTCTTTTATGTAGACTCTAAATTACATACGCATTTCTGATGCGTATTCGTCATTTAACTATTAAACCCGTCAGAGGCATTACTTGCAGTAGCGCCACCTACTGATGAAATCGTTTTCCTTTTACAGTGACAAACTGCCGGAGACTCGGCACAAGTGTTTCGAAAAAGGCAGACAAGTCGAGTTTTCGAGGAGTGCTGTAGTGAGTGATTCAAAACCTGTCGAAACCAAGGTGAAACCTCGGTCAGACATCGTGGGGTTGGACGGCCACCCTCATTACAGAGGTCGGACATCGTAGCCTGGGCAGACTGGTAAAACAGGACAGGAGGTGAACTTTGGCGGAACTAACACCAGAATTTAATGCTGAGCAGAGTACAAGTGTGTCTGAACACACAATGCACCGAAAATCCTAACAATGGGCCTGCACAGCCGACGACCCATGCACGTGCCACTGTTAATACCACGACATCGGCAAATACGGCTTAAATGGACACATGACCATCGGCACTGGACGTTGGCGCGGTGGCAGAACATTGCATAGTCTGATGAATCCCGATACCTTCTTCATCATGCTGATGGCAGGACACGGATCCGTCGTCTTCCAGGGGAACACCTCCTTGACGCCTGTACTGCGGCACGGAGAGAAGCTGGCGGCGGCTCCTTTATGCTCTGGGGAACATTCACGTTGGCATCCATGGTTCCAGTGGCTCTCGTGTAAGGCACCATAAAGCCAAACAGTATGGAACACTGATTGCAGGTTACGTACACCCCTTCATGGCATTTTACAATAAGATAATACGCCATGTCACAAGGCCACGAATGTGATGGAGTGGTTCGAGGACACAGTGGCGAGTTGTAATTGATGTTGGTCTCCAACTCGCCAGGTCTGAACCCTGTCGAACACATCTGGGATGTTTTTTTTTTTTTTTTTTTTTTGTGGGGTTTAAGGGCGCTCAACTACTGAGGTCATTAGCGCCCAGTCACTGTTGTTAGAGCACATGGAATCTAGTAAAACTCAAGGGGATGGGGGGGACACCAGAAGGACCTGACAAAGATGCAGATAAAATAAGTAAATAGGTTAGATGTCTTTGGACAAGCCAGTCAAAGTTATAAAACGCAGAATACGAGCAGCTGCTCGAGCGTCATCAGCTAAAACATCTGGTAAAGTAGATGGCAGGGACAGGACAACACGAAATTGACTAAAACGGGGACACGACAATAAAACATGGCGCACTGTTAATGCCTGACCACAAGGGCACTGCGGTGCTGGGTCACCGGAGAGCAGGTAGCGGTGGCTAAACCGGCAATGCCCAATCCGCAACCTGGTCAGAAGGACCTCCTCTCGCCGAGATGGTCGGGAGGAGGTTGTCCAAGCAGTTGGGAGCGGTTTTACTGCCCGGAGCTTGTTTCCTTGGAGGGATGACCAAGCATCCCACCACAACGACACAAGCCTCTTACATACATCCCCACGAACGTCAGATGACGGGACACAATGGGAGGCTGGCCGAGGCAGGAGGACTGCAGCCTTGGCTGCAGCATCCGCAGCCTCATTCCCAGGCACTCCTACATGTCCGGGAACCCACAGAAAGCTGACAGGAGAACCATTATCAGCGAAAGAATGGAGGGACTGCTGTATCCGTTGAATCAAGGGATGGACCGGATAGGGAGCTCCAAGGCTCTGAAGAGCACTGAGTGAGTCAGAGCAGAGTGCATACGATGAATGGCGGTGGCGGCGGGCATACTGAACGGCCTGATGGAGAGCAAAAAGCTCGGCCGTAAAGCTCGAACATTGGTCGAGGAGCCGGTATTTAAAGGTGGCGGCCCCGACGACAAAGGCACAGCCGACACCATCGTCAGATTTTGAGCCATCGGCGTAAATAAAGGTGTGACCGGCAAGTCGAGCACGAAGTTCGACAAACCGTGAGCAATACACTGAAGCCGGAACACCCTCCTTCGGGAGTGAGCTGAGGTCGAGATAAATATGAACTGGAGCTCGGAGCCAAGGTGGTGTCGGGCTCTCACCGTCTCGGAAGGTGGTAGGGAGGGCAAAATCCAATTGTCGAAGCAGGCGACGGAAGCGGACTCCGGGGGGCAGCAGGGCAGACACATACAACCTGTACTGACGGTCGAGAGAATCGGCGAAGAAGGACTGGTAAGAGGGGTGGTCGGGCATAGACAACAGCCGGCAGGCATACCGACACAGCAGTACGTCGCGCCGGTAGGTCAATGGTAATTCGGCAGCTTCAGCATAAAGACTCTCGACAGGACTAGTGTAGGAGGCTCCGGTCGCAAGACGTATCCCCCGAATGGTGGATGGAGTTGAGCTGGCGTAAGAGGGATGGCCGAGCGGACGAGTAGACGAAGCTCCCATAATCCAGCTTGGATCGGACAATGGACCGATACAAGGGAAGCAGGACAGTGCGATCCGCTCCCCAAGATGAACCGCTAAGAACTCTGAGGACATTAAGGGAACGTGTACAACGGGCCGCCAAATAAGAGACATGTGGAGACCAACACAGTTTCCTGTCCAACGTGAGCCCTAGAAACTTAGTTGTTTCCACGAATGGGAGAACAACGGGACCGAGATGTAAGGATGGCGGAAGGAACGCTTTATATCGCCAAAAGTTGATCCAAACCGTCTTCTCTTCAGAGAACGGAAGCCATTTGCCACGCTCCATAAATAGAGGCTGTCTAGACAACGCTGAAGGCAGTGCTCCAGGAGGCATGTTCTCTGGGCACTGCAGTAGATCGCGAAGTCATCGACAAAGAGAGAGCCTGAGACATTAGGTGGAATACAATCCATAATTGGATTGATCACGATGGCAAAAAGGGCTACGCTCAAGACGGAGCCCTGAGGCACTCCGTTCTCCTGGAGGAAGACGTCGGACAATACGGAACCCACACGTACCCTAAACTTTCGATCCGTTAAAAAGAAATCAATAAAAAGGGGCAGGCGACCACGTAGGCCCCATCTGTGCATAGTGCGGAGGATACCTCCTCTCCAACAGGTATCATAAGCCTTCTCCAAGTCGAAGAACACGGCTACCGTTTGGCGCCTTCGCAAAAAGTTGTTCATGATGAATGTCGACAAGGTCACAAGGTGGTCAACAGCGGAGCGACGGCGACGAAAGCCGCATTGGACATTAGTAAGTAGCCATCGAGATTCAAGAATCCAGACTAACCGAGCATTAACCATGCGCTCCATCACCTTACAGACACAACTTGTAAGAGAAATGGGGCGGTAACTGGAAGGAAGGTGTCTATCCTTCACGGGTTTGGGTATAGGAACAACGACGGCGTCACGCCAACGCATGGGGACCTGACCTTCGGTCCAGACGCGATTGTAGGTACGAAGAAGGAAGCTTTTGCCCGCCAGAGAAAGGTGTGCCAGCATCTGAACGTGAATGGCATCTGGCCCCGGAGCAGAGGACCAGGACAGTGCAAGCGCACGTTCGAGTTCCCGCATAGTAAAGGGGGCATTATAAGTTTCCAGATTCAGCGAGTGGAAGGAAGGTCGCCGAGCCTCTTCTGCCTCTTTCCTGGGAAGGAAGGCAGGGTGGTAATGGGTGGAGCTTGAAACCTCCGCCAAAAAGCGGCCAAAGGTGTTGGAGACAGCCACAGGATCAACAAGGACCTCATTACCTGAGGTCAGGCCAGGTACCGAGGAGTGGGCCTTAATGCCCGACAGCCGGCGCAGGCCACCCCAAACGACGGAAGAGGGAGTAAAACTGTTAAAGGAGCTGGTGAAAGAGGCCCAACAAGCTTTTTTGCTGTCTTTGATGACTCTACGGCATTGCGCTCGGAGTCGTTTGTATTCAATACAATTCGCGAACGTAGGATGGCGGCGAAAGGTGCGTAAAGCACGTCGTCGAGCACGGATAGCGTCCCTACAAGCCTCGTTCCACCAGGGGACGGAAACGCGACGTGAAGAAGAAGTAGTACGAGGAATGGAACGTTCGGCAGCATTGATGATAACAGCCGTGAGGTATTCGACCTGACTGTCACAACTGAGAAAATCGTGGTCCGGAAAGGTCGCCAGGTAGGAGTAAAGTCGCCAGTCAGCTTTCGGTATGTTCTAGCGCGAAGGACGTGGGGATGGGGTGTGGTGCAGGAGATGAACGACACAGGGGAAGTGGTCGCTCGAATAGGTGTCAGAAAGGACATACCACTAGAACCGACGGGCAAGTTTTCGTAGAACAGATCGAGAGGTCCAAGTGGGAGTAGGTATGAGTAGAGTCCGAGAGGAAAGTCGGGGCGCCGGTATTGAGGCAGACAAGATTGAGATGGTTGAAGACATCCACCAAGAGTGAGCCTCTTTGACAGGATGGAGGAGAGCCTCAAAGGGGATGATGGGCATTGAAGTCGCCAAACAATAAAAACGGCGGGGGAAGCTGAACGATCAGGTACATCATGTCAGCCCGACTAACAGCAGATGACGGTGGAGTGTAGATGGTACAAACTGAAAAAGTAAAAGCAGAAAGAGTAATACGGACATCTATTGCTTGGAGTGGGGTGGTCAATGGGATGGGATGGTAATAGACATCGTCCCGAACGAGCAACATGACCCCACCATGAGCTGGGATACCGTCCACAGGGGTGAGGTCATACTGCTCCGAGGTATAGTGGGTAAAGGCAATACGGTCAGTCGGGCGCAACTTGGTTTCCTGGAGACCAAGGACGAGCGGGCAGTGCAGGCGGAGGAGCAGTTGTAATTCCTCCCGATTAGATCGAATACCTCTTATGTTCCAATGTAACAAGGCCATCGCTAGTCAAAAAGTTGGGGGAACGAGACGGGGGAAGAGCTGGTCACCTCGACGGCTGCGGAGAGCCGGGTTGTGAGGGAACAACGCTACAACCGGCGGGAGGCGGATCCGGTTCCATCGAGTCGTCGCCAGCGGCGGCCGTTGTCCCTGGTTGTGTAGGAGGGGCAGCATAATTTGCCGATGAGAGACCAGCTGAGCGCCTGGCAGCAGAGCGCCCAGGCGAAACTGAGGACGGCCGGGAGCAGCGACTCACGGATGGAGCGTCAGACGAAACACGCCGGGGTGGAGAGGGGGAGAGACTTCTTCTTGGAGGCCTTCTTGGAAGGCTGAGGAGGCACAGGGATGGTGGGCTGGACCCGAAGAAGGTCCTCATGCGCGGGGTCCATTTTGGAACGCCGGACCTCGGAAGCTGGGGTCCGGAACGTTTCCCCGATGGACGCCTGAGAAGAGGATCGCTTCTCAGGTGGCGGGGGAGAGGAGGAGGAGGAAGGGTGGCCCCTGGGGCAGAGGGGGTGGGGGCCATGGGGGAGGAGGATTTGGAAGGGAGGGATTTGCGAGGCGGAGGCAGAGCCCCCTGATGGGCGGAGGAGGCGGAGGGGGGACAGGATAGGGGTTGAGGATACCATGGAAGGAGTGGACACAACTGAGGCAAATGAAGTGGTCAACGGCACGGGATGGAGGCGGTCATACTTCTTCCTGGCCTGAGAATAAGAGAGCCGATCCAAAGTTTTGAGTTCTTGTATCTTCTTCTCCTTCTGATATGCGGGGCAGTCTGAGGATCTAGGCGAGTGGATGCCAGGACAATTAATGCCCCGAGGTGGTGGGGTGCATGTATGTTCCTCACGAAGAGGACGTCCACAATCGCCACAAAGGGGCTCAGCCTCACACCGTGACGACATGTGCCCAAAGTGCAAACACCGAAAACAGCGCATAGGAGGCGGGACGTAAGGTCGCACGTCGCACCGGTAGCACACCACCTTTACCTTCTCTGGGAGAATGTCCCCCTCGAAGGCGAGGATAAAGGCCCCAGTGTCAATGCGACGGTCTTTGGGGCCGCGCTGGACTCGCCGGACGAAATGCACGCCTCGGCGCTCCAGGTTGGCCCTGAGCTCCTCATCAGATTGTAGCAGGAGGTCACGATGAAAAATAACCCCCTGCGTCCTATTTAGTGCCAGATGCGGGACAATGGACACTGGGATGTCCCCTAGGCGGTCGCACGCCTGGAGCGCCGCCGACTGTGTGGCGGAGGTGGTCTTGATAAGAACGGACCCTGAACGCATCTTGCTGAGAGCCTCGATTTCCCCGAAGATGTCCTCAATGTGCTGAACAAAGAACATGGGCTTGGAGGTGCTGAACGTCCCCTCATCGGTTCGAGAACAGACCAAATAGCGGGGGAAGTACTTCGCCCCAAGCCGGCGGGCCTGTCCCTCCTCCCAGGGAGTGGCCAAGTGGGAAAGGGCAGGAGAACCAGAACTAGAAACGGTACCTTTTCTTTTGAAAGACTCGGCTGCAGAGCCACCTGATACGTGTTGACGTTTCATCTGCGAAACGTCCGCCCCGATACCACCCACTCCGACCAGGGGCTCTCCCCACGGGCGCCACCCAGCCTCAGCAAGGGCCACCTGGCAGGATGACCATTGCCGGGAGTCCCGATGCCCCAAGGAGACGGGCATCTACTCCTTGGCCGACGTGGGGAGGGTGCAGCTCAGGTATCGGCAGTACGATCCCTGTGTTGTCAGGGGGCTACAACCTAGAGGGTACATGACGACCCCACCACAACGGGCTGGCTACTGTGCTGGATTTCTGGTGCCATGGAAAGTCCATCATGATCGCTGGTGCAGATGGGGACGCACTATGGGCGTAACTTGTACAACCCATCAGGCGTTTAGGCCCAATTTGAGGAATAGTGGGTATGGTTACAACGCCGGTACAATGCTGAGTGCCAAGGTCTTAGTGCACTTAGGACCAGTGGTACACCACGTAAGGTGTCCTTCCCCAAAAGGCTCGTACTTCTGTAGAATTTTGAAAAATGGAGGTCAAACCCCAAGGGGGACCATCACATGGAAGGCCGAAATAGTTGAAACTCCTTTTAGTCGCCTCTTACGACAGGCAGGAATACCTCGGGCCTATTCTTACCCCAGACCCACAGGGGGACATCTGGGATGTGATTGAACGTGGCGTCCCCCTTTCCGAAATTTATGGGAATTAGGTGACTTATCTGTGCAGATGTGGCGCCAACTGCCTCCAGTGAGCAACCAAGGCCTCATTGCTTTCATACCACAACGCTGTTATCCGCTCCAAAGATAGACATACCGTCTATAAGACAGGTGATCACAATGTTCTGGCTGATCATACCACACATGCCCAAAATGTGTAATGTGATGACAAATAAAATTATTTTTTATTTGAATCACACGTCGGGGATAATCCTGCGACAAGATTGTTCTCTGAGCTAGAAAAAAGTTGCACTGGATGTTGACGTTCTTTGCACCAAAATCATTCCAATGGCCAAATGTAGGGAGAACGATGCCTTATACAAGCGGGCAGTTAAATGTCGCATTTGTGGGATGACTTTTGGTAGAAATGCGGAAACTCTACATTCGTGGCGCAGCTCACAATGCATTCTGTTTGAACAACAAACTGCCACGACACATACCCGTCTTCTTCAATAATTTGAGCGATTATGGTGCTCACTTGATTGTTGAGATCTTGATGGGTTTCGATTTGGGACATGACAAGGTCAGGATCATACTTGACAGTGTAGAAAATTACAGTTAGTTCTCCAACCGAGTCAGGTTAAGAGTAGTGCTCCAATTCCTGGATTCGTTAAGATTCATGTATATACCTCTTCACAAATTTGCTGAGACAATGTGTCAGGTGGGTATGAGAATTATCAGAGCTGAATATCCTGATAATGCGAAGTTTCAGCTTGTAACGAAGGAGGGAGTCTTGTCGTACGAATACCTAGATTCGATGTAGAGACTCCGCGAAACCATGTTGACCGATATAACCGCATTCGCTACAAAACTCACAGGCGCTGCCATAACGAATATACAGTCTAGGCACACAACGAATATTTGGCACGAGTTAAACATCTCTAATTTAGGGGGATATACCAAACTATAGATATGCCAAACTGTACATCGAGACACATGTGCGCTTGTTCGCAGATGCTTTTTTTTTTTTTTTTTTTTTTTTTTTTTTTTTTTTTTTTTTTTTTTTTTTTTTTTTTTTTTAGAAGTTCATGTCGATGTAAATTTGACAATTGTAAGCAAGTTTTCAATTCAATAAACTTTACCTGCAGCCATCCACTTCAAGATATTTTATTTCATTTCGAAAGCAACCAGTTTCACCAATTCATTTTGCCATCTTCAGGAGCCATAAACTTTTTTCGAATTAACGATCTTATCGTATAGCGCCCTAAAAGTGGATATCGTGAATCCCAATCGTTGTGCAGCTGATTCATATGAAAACGTGAACAGTTGCTGTCAGGACAGGACTATCCTCCCATAGTGTACTTTATTTGGAAACTAAACTAAATTTAGTAAGAGGGTTATACGTTGCAACGTAGAGAAAGGGTTTTCTGTTGTTTAGGTAAAAGCATACTAAATTACAGTAGTAGTGATAGGGTTATAAGCTGCGTGATTTCATGGGTTGGGGTTGGGTTGTTTGAGGGAGGAGACCAGACAGCGAGGTCATCGGTTTCATCGGATTAGGAAAGGACGGAGAAGGAAGTCGGCCGTGCCCTTTCGAAGGAACCATCCAGGCATTTGCCTGGAGCGATTTAGGGAAATCACGGAACACCTAAATCAGGATGGCCGGACACGGGATTGAACCGTCGTCCTCCCGAAAGCGAGTCTAGTGTGCGTGATTTAATGTCAGCTACTGCATAGTGTACATGCTTCACTATACAGAACTCATTCCAGCTCATAATCCACCTGCTGACATATTAATGAAAAGTTCTTTTTTCTTTAACTTCAGGTTTGTTTATCTGTACAAAAGATTATTGCCAAGAGACAAAAATGGTCTGTCTTATTACGTATTTGTCGTTACAAATCCTTGGCGCATGCCCCACAGGTCACAATAAATTGCACGGTGGAAAGTACATAATGCACCAGTAAAATTCCGCATCCATGAAGATTAAGCGTGCTTTACGTGAGAGGTAGTACTATTATGTTTCTTGACTCACCGAAGATAGCGAATTTACATATTTTTAAAGCTGAGTCTTTTAAGGATTTACAACGACTGTTTTGTAGCATCACACATTAGAGCTACCTCAGCATTTATGAGAGGCTCTCTAGTAGTAAACATATTAAATATCTACTGATGTCATTAAAAAAGTCGGAAGGGGGAATAGAATTTACCCAGATCTGTGAGAATAATTGAGCTTCTCCAGAATGATTCTTTCACTCCTCACAGAAGTGTTCGATGCTTTGAAACTCCTTGGTATATTAAAACTATGTACCTAACTGGGACTCGAACCCAGGTCATGGGTCGTGAGTGAGTGGCTCAGTCGGTAGGAGTATTAACCACTCCCGGTGTGCGAATCGCGATCCAATCACACAGTTTCATTCAACCAGGAAGTTTCAGTTGAGCGTCTAGTTGAATATGAAGACAGATCCGATAACTGGGGCAGCGATATGATAATTGCACCTCCCTTCAATACGGCCGTCTAATGACGACTGCAGAAGAATGGTAAATTAAATTGTGGATCTATGGGACGACGATCAGTTTGGCTTTAGGAAAGATAAAGGAACAATAGATGTAGTTCTGAGATTGCATTTGATAATGGAAGCTAGACTTTAAAAAATCAAGACTAGTTCAGAGGATATTTCCATCTAAGAAAAGCGTCTGACAGTGTAAATGTGTTCGAAATTCTGAGGAAAAGAGAAGTAAGCTGTAGCGGAAGATGGGCAATATACAATATGTACAGAACCGGTAAGAATAAAAGACCGAGAACGAAGTGTTCACCGACCGAGGTGGCGCAGATTCATTCCATTTCCCCAAAATCAAACCCGAGCGAAGGGGCGCAGTGGTTAGCATACTGGACTCTCATTCTGGAGAACGACTGTTCAAACCTGCATCCGACCATCTAGATTTAGGTTTTCCGTCATTTCCTTAAAGAAAAGGCCAATTTCCTTCTCCCTCCATTCCCAATCCGATGGGACCTATGACTTCACCCTGTTTGGTTACCTCCCCCAAACCAATCAACCAACGAAGTGTTCCGGATTAAAAAGGACGTAAGTAAGAGATGAAGTCTTTCGCGCCTACTGTTCAACCTACAGGTTTGTTAGTAAAAGTCTGTTACTTGTCAAGCTGTTGTAGGGTAGATTGGGCTGAGAAATAACTGTTAATAAAATAATTTGATACGTTGTTGAGTTTTCGAGTTTATTAGCATTGAAATTATCCAATCAGCCCCTTGCGTGCGCAAATTCAAGCGGTAGCAGCCATGTCGTGAAGTCAAGTAAGAGACATGCGCCCATTTTTACTTAATTTGAAGGTTGTATCAATACTATAACGTACGCTATAGAAAATACATGAAGGCACATGCTGCATGGTGACTAATTTCTTTAATTACGGGTTTCGATTTATACATCATCATCAGATTATCGAGGTTTGGGTGAACACGTCATTCATATGTGTGGAGTCATCTGTCTTATACGGGAGACAATTCGAAGTACGTGTTTTGTATTTACTTATGCTTAAGATACGTCACTCCACAAATAAGAATGACGTGTTTGCCCAATCGCTGATAATCTGATGGGGATGCATAAATGGAAACGCGTAATTAAAGAAATTAGTCACCACGCAACCTGTGACTTCTATTTTTTTATAGCATCCATTACAGCACTGATAAAACCTTCAAATTCAAGCGGCCCCACAGATACAATTGGTGTCATTTGTTCTCATAGTGTAGATGATAGGACACGAGAGAGCTCCGCCTTTAGCTCAGTTTCGATCCTTACTAACGTCCCATGTCCAATTTTTGTATCCTTCTCTTGTCCGGTTTTAGGAAACCAAACGAAGAACACGTTTAGGGTCACCACCTCTGATGGACCGCTTAAATTTGTGCGCGCAACGGCCTGATTCGCTAACTTCAGTGATCATTAACAAGGAAAAGGCGCAACGTATCGAATTTTTTCTTAACGATTATTTCACAGCAGAATCTACCTGGCAACATCATTACGAGGTTTTATGTCGTTTCTGACCGCCCTGTATATATCCAACAAGCAAGTACTGAAATAAAAGAAGTCGCGCTGTCTGGGGCTCCTTGCCACGGTTCCCGCGGCTCCCCCAGCCGCTGGTTGGAGTTGTCCCTCGGGCATGGGTGTGTGTGTGTGTGTGTGTGTGTGTGTTGTCCTTAGCGTAATTTAGTTTAAGTTAGATTAAGTTGTGTGTAACCCTAGAGTCCGATGACCTCAGCAGTTTGCTCCCATAGGAACTTACCACCACCACCACGGAAATAAAAGAAAATGTCAGGAGTGGATTAAAATTCAGGATGAAAGGATATCAGTGAAGGATTTACTGATGAAAGTGCTAACCTGAGTGAGAGTGAGGAATAATTGCAGGATGTGTTGAACGGAACGCAAAGTCTATTAACTACACACCTTGCATTGAGAGAAACTGAGTTGATTTGGAAATCAGCCTTATCCAAACACAATTAGTTTATTTTTATATTTACCCAGACCTGTTTCGACACCAATATGTCATCTTCTGTGGGTCAAATTTCTATTTCTGTAAAGTACAATATCACATTTGTAATAACTTAACTGCTGTAGGCGTAAGAAATACAATATTTGCTATTTGCTTCACCTTAAAATTACACCGCAAACTGAACTGTGTTATTATACATCGATTTTAGTGCTCGTTTTCGCCGTTTTTTTAACAGCATGCCATCTGAAAACTAGCCATGAACAAAGTTATTGTGTATTTGTGGAGAGCTGTTTCGGCGGTAGAGGTTATGTACGTTCTGTACTTACATTTTCCGTCCTGCTTCGTGTCCCTGGTTGGTGTCTCAATCAGCTGCTATTCAGTGCATTATTTTCACTCAGTTTCTCACAAATTTCCGCTCGCGACTTCACCTAACATGCACTTACACGCAATGTGGTGAACTGTGATCTGAGCAAACACTTCTGGCAACACAATCAGTGAGAGGTGTCATGTTATTGTCGTTGCTCACTTGTTCATCGTTGGTCTTGTGTTTGTTATGGCGCTGATTTTGAATATATGTGTGGTGTGTGTGTGTGTGTGTGTGTGTGTATGTGTGTGTGTGTGTGTGTGTGTGTGTGTGTGTGTGTGTGAGAGAGAGAGAGAGAGAGAGAGGGAGAGAGAGGGAGGGAGGGAGGGAGAGAGAGAGAGAGAGAGAGAGAGAGAGAGAGAGAGAGAGTTGGAAAGAGATATTGAGAGAAAACCCTAAGGAAGACGAAAATTTTGAGGAGTAGCAAAAACTGTGATTAGCAACAAACATGCCATAAAACTGGGGGACGGAGTGAGCGAAGTGGAAGAATTCTCCTACTTTGGAACAAAATTACGCACGATGGGCGAAGCAAAGAAGATTTAAGAACGAAACTACCACAGACAACGCGGGCATTCCTCGCAAAAAGAAAGGTGTATACCAGCGTCAAAGGTAGAACTTGATTTGTAAAGAAATTTCTGAGAATTTGAAAGATATCTGTTTTAATTTATTTGAGTGAAAGTGGATATATAATGTTGATTGTGTTTTTAATGTTAAATTGTTTCTTAGTTGCTAAACTTTGGGCTTCCTGCTTTGAATGGTGCACATACCAATTCTCAATGTTGCAACTTGCGTCGCCCTTAACTGCTGGTGACAAAATTCAACTGCAAGAGAGCATAGAGAAATCTTGCTACGAGAATCCTAAGAAAATCATGACCTGTCTGAAACTTACTGCTAGCACAAAATCTGACATCTGAACTTTGATTAATTTGGAACTAAAGTTTGTCCCTTTGAAATTTAATTAAAGAGGGCCTCTGTTTTCTACACTATTTGGGTTACCTGAGCCTCACTGTATAATGCCGTTCAAACTCCTGTAGTACCTAAGCGCGTCTCGGTAACCGAAGAGCAAAATCTGTCTCCCGAGATATGCAAAGGCGCAATACGTTCTCTAAAAATATTAATATCATTCTTGGTTCATAATTTTTGATAATGGTTTTAAATAAATTGAAAATTAATTGGCTCTTGGGATTTGGACAATGACTCTGAGTTAAATGAATTCAATAGCAGTCTCATATCATTTGAGTTAATAACATTTAATGAAAATTTTATAATAATCAAACTTTCTCTGAAATCACATAACTATAATTCAAGAGTTACAAAAAAACTTCAAATGTATAATCTTTACTTAAAGAAAATTCCAAAATCTAATTCCTGAATCCATCTCTCTCATAATGACAGACAAATCCTAACAAAAAAATGAAAATCAAAAAGTTTCCTGATGTAGATGTCTGATGTAAATCTGGCGCGCGTCTTCGCAGAGCAAAGATCACCTCTAACACATCTCTGTAGGGCGCAGCTTCTCTGCCGAGGCTGCGCGCGCATGTCTAAGCAATTCAAACCTTACGAGCGCGATTCCAGACATCCAAAACAACAAAAATTCCTACGAAAATTTACACACACACCTTCGGATGTACGTTTGGAGCGCAGAATTCTATGGAATAATCATGGACAGTTGGAAAATGGGTAGAGAAGAAAAACGAAGCGTTTGATGTGATCTTGTTGAAGGATGTTGAGAATTATGTGAACAGATAAAGTGAGGAAGTTCTCCGCAGAATCGGTGAAGTGAAGAACACGAGGAAAACATTGACAGGATGAAGCACAAGATGACAGGACTTTTATTAAAGCATGAATCGGTAGCTTCCACGGAACTTGAGGGAATTGTAGAGGTTACAAATTGTGGAGGGAGTCAGATATTGGAATACATCCAACAAATAACTGAGGTTGTTGGATGCAGGAGCTGCTCTGAAATTTGATTTGATTTACTGCTCATTTAAAGACCTGTTGCCTTAAATTTTATAGCTGGTCCTTTATTTTACAGCTTTTCGTGTAGATTACAAAACATATTCCATATTACAAACAGCAATTATTGTTTTGATAAATTTCAATGGAAGTAACAATAAATTTAAAAAATTAGAAATTGACAGAAAAAAATAAATATTCAGATTTTAAGAAGAGTTGATGATAGACGATTGGAAATACATGGATAGAAAGAGAGAAATGTTACCCTATCTGAGCTAGCCTGGTCTGGAAGCCCCGGAACTACTTTGAGCCTTGCAATCCCGGTTCGCTACAGTTTAATTTACCGACTAATACACTGTGTGATCAAAAGTATCCGGACACCTTGCTGAAAATGATTTACAAGTTCGTGGAACCCTCCATTGGTAATGCTGGAATTGAATATGGTGTTGGCCCACCCTTAACCTTGATGACAGCTTCCACTCTCGCAGGCATACGTTCAGTCACGTGCTGGAAAGTTTCTGGGGGAATGGCAGCCCATTCTTCACTGCGTGCTGCACTGAGGAGAGGTATCGATGTCGGTCGCTAAGGTCTAGCACGAAGTCGGCGTTCCAAAACATCCTGAAGGTGTTCTATAGGTCAGGACTGTGTGGAGGTCACTCCATTACAGGGATGCTATTGTCGTGTAACCACAGGCCGTGCATTATGAACAGGTGCTCGATCGTGTTGAAGGATACAATCGCTATCCCCGAATTTTTCTTCAACAGTGGGAAGCAAGAAGGTGCTTCAAATATCAGTGTAGGCCTGAGCTGTGATAGTGCCGCGCAAAACAACGAGGTGTGCAAGCCCCCTCCTTGAAAAACAGACCACACCATAACACCACCGCCCCCGAATTTTACTGTTGGCACTACACACGCTTTCAGATCACGTTCACCGGGCATTCGCCATATCCACATCCTGCCATCAGATCGCCGCATTGTGTACCGTGATTCGTCACTCCACACAACGTTTTTCTGCTGTTCAGTAGTCCAATGGTTAGGCTCCTTACATCAAGCGAGTCGTCGTTTGGTATTTAGTGGCGCGATGTGTGGCTTATGAGCAGCCGCTCGACCATGAAATCCAAGTTTTCTCACCTCCCGCCTAACTGTCTTAGTACTTGCAGTGGATCCTGATGCAGTTTGGAATTCCTGTGTGATGGTGTGGATAGACGTCTGCCTATTACACATTACGCCCCTCTTCAACTGTCGACGGTTTCTGTCCATCCACAGACGAGGTCGGCCTGTATGCTTTTGTGTTGTATGTATCCCTTCACATTTTCACTTCATTATCACATCCTAAGCAATGGACCTATGTTGGTTTAGGAGTGTGAAAATCTCGCGTACAGACGTATGACACAAGTGACACCCAATTACCTAACGATGTTCGAAGTCCGTGAGTTCTGCAGAACGCCCCATTCTGCTCTCTCATTATGTCTAATGACTACTCAGATCGCTGATGTGGAGTACCTGGCAATATGGTGGCAGCACAACGCACCTAATAAAAAAAACCTATGTTTTTGGGGGTGTCCGTATACGTGTATATCTAAACATTAGTTAGAAAAACGTTATAACTATTATGTACATTGTGGAAAACACAGTGCTGTGCGAGTGTAAAGTGTGTTACTTCTTGAAGTTATTAATTAAGCTTCAGTTCCCGTATTATGTGTCTTGAACTCTATCTGTTGTGTTGCTTATACAATAGGTGTTCCGTTACAAGTGTTACATTCCAATAGCGGTATAATTACCTCGGGATGGATTGTCTGCTGTTTACACTTAAGTTAGAACAGGTTTACAGGGTTGGTTGCATCACATAGTTTATTATAATACAGTTTAAATATTCTAGATGTTGTGTAAGGTTGTCTGCGGTACGTGTTGATGAAAGTGTTCGCAGAGTGAGTGAGTGTGTGTTTCGGTACTCCTCTCTGTGTTGGTGTAAGATTTGGAACTGGTGTCTTACGTATTGCAGTGTTCTGTTATACGACAGTGTCTGTGACATCATCAGCAATTTTATTCATTATCTTCCACTCGTCTTTCTCTCTCATTGTCCGGTTAATGTCACTGTCGTACTGCGTTGGTGTCTGGTGTACTGCTCTGTATTGGTGACAGTGAAAAACTATGTGTACTGGGGATCCACGTTTCCCACACGCACAAATAGCACTCTGGCTGCGGTGCCCAGGATAAGGGATGTGACCTGTCTGAAAGTGAACCATACTCCGGCTGGGATTGATATGGATGACTCTCAGACGTTCCCTAATGCCCGGCAAATGATATACCCTATGACCCTTATCACTTAACTCCCATTCCCTGGCGGTCCTGATAAAACGAGTCATAAGAATGGTGACTGCTACCTCTCCACCCGACACCTCCCCAGAAAATAGAGAGGTCGAGGATAAAGTAATTGTTTTTTCCCACCTTTGTATCTGATCATCAGCGCGGCTGAGTGTTAAGTGGAGGATCTGGGTTCGATTTCTGGTACTGAGAGAGATTTTTCCTTAGTGGGAGGACTGGAACAGGGTGCACTCAGCCTCGTGATGACAGCTGAGGAGCTACTTAAATGAGAAGTAGAGGCTCCATGGTTTGAAACTCGACAACGGCCGCGGAGCGGTGTGCAGACTCTACCCTCCTCAATATTGCATCCAGTGACACTATTGGCGGAGGATAACACGTTAGGTACCGTTGGGCTAGCCAAGGCCTCGGAAGAGAGTTAACGAGCTACCTGCTTACCTGTATGCCATGGTCTGTTGTACCATATTGCGGAAATTGCATTTTTCTAGTAAGTACGTAGTCCTGCTAGTAGTTCCGCTTCCGTTGATGTCACCTAATTGCGATCTACGTGCTGAGTTTTGCTCGCTAAGAAATCTTAAATGAGATGTTCACCCAGTACGACAGCGACCAAAAGCGAAAGTCGGCAGGTGGTCAGTGGGCGACGTTTGCACAACGCCGTAGCCACACGCTGTGGAGAAATCGGTTTAAATCCTCGGGCGACAACGCGGTCGTCAGGAATTCGGGCCCGGCGGCCAGCAGACGGCGTATGCAGAGCGGCCCGCAGGTTTCCCTGGCCCCGGCCTGCTGGGGCGCGGGCATTCCTGCCAGCGAGAGCGTGGGCGGCCGGCGGCTTCCCACGGCTCACGGCCCGCCACTGGACGCGCGCCAGCCGCCCGCCGCCCGCTGCCGCGCCACTGGCGCCAGTACCACCACCTGTCCGCTGCCCTCGCGCAGCCTGACCCGCGACGCGCTGCAGCTGCACCGCCGCCGTCGCCGCAGCTCACTGCCACTGGCAGCTTCCCTCGTCTGTTCCATTAACAGGTACCGGGTGGTTGTAATTAAAGTACAGCTGTTCACAGAGGTCCATTGTGGGTGGTAATTATCACATGGCAGCGAAACTTGGTAGATATTCCAATGCGTTAACGCGGAACTGATTTATGCCAGGAAAAATTAGTTCCAATTTTGGCCACCAGGCGCAAATGTGGCGCTGTGAATGCAAGAAAGACGTACTGAAATGTTTAGATATGTAAAGTGTTAGGAACGGGACGTAGGCACAAAAGATTAAAAAAGTGAGAAAGGCATAATATTTATTTTATTACTAATCATCATTACACGATTTGTTCAGTGTGAGCTCCGAAGACTCGACGAGATGCTGCATCTTTATAACGACGCGATCAACAGTTGCTGACAGCAGGTCAGGTGGAATCTGAGCAATGTGTTCCTGTATAATGGCCTTCAGATCAGGTAGAGACCGAATGTGTGACTGGTAAATGCGTTCTTCTAGATATCCCCCAGAGCCGAAAGCCACAAGGATTCAGATCAGCTGATCTTGCAGTCCATGCATCTGGAAAACCTCTAGTGATAGCACGTTCGTGGAAGGTTGCATTAAGCAGATCTTTCACTGGGCGAGCGACATGAGGAGTTGCCCCATCTTGCATGAAAACAGTGGTTTCCACGCACTCGCGCTCTTCCAAAGCAGGAATTACGTGCTGTACATGGAGTGGTGGACACTTACCTGAAGATGGCTGGACGATTGCCAGCTAAAATATTGTGGCAACAAGTAAACATGATCCGGCTGCTATCTCGAAACTTCCAGACAATAAAGGTGCTTGTGAATCCACTCAACACAGTCATATACCGCGAGTGCACAACACTTGGTATAACTGTACCACAAATTCGGCAGGTCTTTGTATTCACTGCACCCTGTAGTGTAAAATGTACCACATCACTCCATACAATATTGCGCGGCCACATAACATCAATTTCTGTCCCTCCCAGAAACCAAAGAGCAAGTTCAGAACGTCGTTGCGGATCATGAGGTTTCAATTGCTGCACCGCCTGGATCTCGTGCGGGTACCAGTGTAAAATAGACGCAAAACTTTCCGTACTGTTGACCAAGCGACAATTCTTTTAATGCAATGCTGTAATTGCTGCCATTCACATAAAACAGTTACACTAACAGCGCACGCTCTCTCTTCTCTATAGCCATACTGTTCATTCACATGATCGCTTCTCAAGCGACGGTGTGAATGTCATAGCGTGATACAAACACTGTACAGCGCCAGATTTACGCCTGATGAGCAAAAGTGGAACTAATTTGTTTTTCAGCGTAAGCCAGAATGGTTCAAATGGCTCTGAGCACTATGGGACTTGCATCTGAGGTCATCAGTCCCCTACAACTTAGCACTACTTAAACCTAACTAGCCTAAGGTCATCACACACATCCATGCCCGAAGCAGGATTCGAACCTGCGATCGTAGCGGTCGCACGGTTCCAGACAGCGTAAGCCAGTTCTACATTAACCCATTAATATATCTTTCAAGTTTTGCTGCCATACGATAATTGCAGCTCCCACTGGATCTCGGTGAACAGCGGCACTTTAGTTACAATAATCCGATATTAGATCCCTCTTCATGGAAACTCTCCGTCGCTCTCATTTCGTCCACGGTAATGATCCCACGCTACTCTATCCTCTGGAAGCCTCTTCACTGCTGCCTGACTTCCGTAACCAGCATCCATTAGAACGTGACAGCTGTATTCAAGCCTTGGTCTCCCTCTGCAATCCCCCCCCCCCCCCCCCCCCCACACACACACACACAATTCCTTAACATACCATACTGAAAATTCCGACGGGCTTCAGGATGCGTCATATCAACTAACTCCTTGTAGTCAAATTGTGCCATAAACTTTTTTCCACAATTTTGATTCAGTACCTCCTCATTAGCTAGTCGGTCTTCCTCACCTGATGTTCAGTATTCATCTGTAGCACCACATTTCAATTCAGAAGCTTCTACCCTTCTCTTCTCTGAGCTGCAGATTGTTCGCATTTCACTCTTGTACGACGCTACACTCAAGACAAATACATTCAAAGAGACTTGCTAACTTTTAAATATGTATAGATGTCAAAAACAGTCTGAAAAGCTTGTAAGAGAGTTGCAGGAGAGATTGGGTTGAGAAGTAATTTTTAAGAAAAGAATTCGATCCGTCGCGCAGTATCCTGGTTATTCAGCACTGAAGTTAGCCAGTGAGGTTGTCGTGCGCGAGAATTCAAGCAGCCTGTCAGAGACAGTGTCCTTCGTTTGGTTTCCTCAAGCCGAACGTAGCTTTTGCTCACTTAGGTTAAAATTATCATTTCCGAAAAAGCCACAGTTTAACTGGCAATGAACTTTTGAACAAGTGGTAGCTCCCGGATGCACAGACGTCTGTACATTATTTCATTTTAGCGCATGCTGAATTTGTATGCGCGAGGAACTGATAGTTTAACTACAATGCTAAACAACTCTGCGCGAAGTGCAGAATTTCTTTCGTAACAATTATTTCTCAGCGCAACAACCCCTGCGACACCCTTAAAAGCTTTCCAGACTGTTTGTGACCACCCTGTATACTCGATGTTTCCAAATTTCGTTTTTTCAGAAACGCTTCTTTTGCTATTGCCAGGCTGCCTTTTATATCTTCTCTACTTTGACCCTCGTCCGTTATTTTACTGCCCGAATAACAAAATTCGTTGTCTGCTTTTAGTGTCCCATTTCCTAATCTAATTCTGTCAGCATCACCATATTAAATTCTGCATTGCATTAGCCTTCTTTCACTTTTCTGATATTCATCTGATAACCTCTTTTCGAGTTACTATCCATTCTGTCCAAATGCTCATCCCCCTTTGCCGTGAGAGTTGGCAATATTCTCTTAGGATTTAAAGGTTGGCTACAGCGCACATACACAAGCTCTGGAAACTAAGATATTGTTGTCGCGCTTCGCAGTGCACGGATTAACTAGTGGCAGTTTTCGAGGCCAGTGTAGGGGTGCGCACGTGTGTTGGGCGAGGGCTCGTCGCCGAGCTGCTGTACTGCCGTGTCCGCCAGCACCGACACAGGATTTGGTATTGATATTTTTATAATTTGCAGCGTGCTTATTAATTTAAAGAAAATGCTTTGTGTATGTGCGTAGCAGCAGACGGTAATTTTGATACTGATAGGAGTTGAATTCTTAAGGGAAACCATTGTTAGGCGAATAGATTAAGTATTGATTTTTGTCATTGATTTCTTTTGTAATTGTCAGGGAATTGTTTCACTTTGTATTTAATTGAGAAGTATTTCAGTCTGTCTCAAGAGTTTGATTAATTTGTAATGCCACTGGAGGCAGATTTACATACGAAGCGATTGTTCAAAGAACTTCTAGCGTTTTATTAAATGAATGAGAAAGAAGCGCTTTCAGAATATAGTTTTTTAAAAAAGGAATTACTTGTTTGGGTTATCATTTATCGAGTTTAGATTTGACCAAGCCCTTTCTCTTGAATTATATGCAGTTGTAGTAAGCAGCAGCAGCAGCAGCAACAGCAGGAGCCGCCATACAGAACATGCATTGCACTCAGCATGAATAATAGGTTTTTTTATGTTTTTGTTAAATAATGGAATGCAGCAGATCAAGCAGTGGCACCAGAAAGACCAAGTAAGTTATTTGTTGCGCACAGGACCAATTAAAAAACAAGTTTAGTCGATCTTTGTAATAGTAAAGTTAACAGGAGTACAAGCACGAGATTTTCAGTAGAAAACACGAGATAAGAAGATAGAGCTCGCGAGTTTCAGCCGTATCTGACAGAACTGTGAATTCATCGGCAAACCACAAGGCTTTTATTTCTTCTTCCCAAATTGGAATTCCCTTTCAGAATTTCTCTTTGGATTCCCTTTACTGAGTGATCCATATACAGATGGAATAACCTTGGAGAGAACATATAACCCTGTCTCGCTCTATTGTCAACTGCTGCTGCTCATGTCCTAGACATCAAACTCCGTTCCGGTAACACCGTTTCTCCCTAGTGTCCAAGCCTACTGAAGTCGCTTGTGTATACATCTTCCCGACTCTGCAGTAGAATGATTGGAAAAGAGCACAGGTAGTCCCAGTTTTCAAGAAGGGTCGTTGAGCAGATGCGCAAAACTATATGCCTATATCTCTGACATCGATCTGTTGTAGAATTTTAGAACATGTTTTTTTGCTCGCGTATCATGTCATTTCTGGAAACCCAGAATCTACTCTGTAGGAATCAACATGGAAACAGCGATCGTGTGAGACCCAACTCGCTTTATTTGTTCATGAGACCCAGAAAATATTAGATACAGGCTCCCAGGTAGATGCCGTTTTCCTTGACTTCCGGAAGGCGTTCGATACAGTTCCGCACTGTCGCCTGATAAACAAAGTAAGAGCCTACGGAATATCAAACCAGCTGCGTGGCTGGATTGAAGAGTTTTTAGCAAACAGAACACAGCATGTTGTTCTCAATGGAGAGACGTTAAAGTAACCTCTGGCGTGCCACAGGGGAGTGTTATGGGACCATTGCTTTCCACAATAAATATAAATGACCTAGAAGATAGTGTCGGAAGTTCCCTGCGGCTTTTCGCGGATGATGCTGTAGTATACAGAAAAGTTGCAGGATTAGAAAGTTGCAGCGAAATGCAGGAAGATCTGCAGCGGATAGGCAGTTGGCGCAGGGAGTGGCAACTGACCCTTAACATAGACAAATGTAATGTATTGCGAATACACAGAAAGAAGGATCCTTTATTGTGTGATTATATGATAACGGAACAAACACTGGTAGCAGTTACTTCTGTAAAATATCTGGGAGTATGCCTACGGAACGATTTGAAGTGGAATGATCATATAAAATTAATTGTTGGTAAGGCGGGTGCCAGGTTAAGATTCATTGGGAGAGTCCTTAGAAAATGTAGTCCATCAACAAAGGAGGTGGCTTACAAAACACTTGTTCGACCTATACTTGAGTATTGCTCATCAGTGTGGGATCCGTACCAGGTCGGGTTGACGAGATAGAGAAGATCCAAAGAAGAGTGGCGAGTTTCGTCACAGGGTTATTTGGTAAGCGTGATAGCGTTACAGAGATGTTCAGCAAACTCAAGTGGCAGACTCTACAAGAGAGGCGCTCTGCATCGCGGTGCAGCTTGCTGTCCAGGTTTCGAGAGGGTGCGTTTCTGGATGAGGTATCGAATATATTGCTTCCCCGTACTTATACCTCCCGAGGAGATCACGAAAGTAAAATTAGAGAGATTCCGGCAGTCGTTCTTTTCGCGAACTATACGCGACTGGAACAGGAAAGGGAGGCAATGACAGTGGCACGTAAAGTGCCCTCCGCCACACACCGTTGGGTGGCTTGCGGAGTATAAATGTAGATGTAGATGTAGATGTAGGATGTACACGGTAAAGTGACATTAACGTGACTGCCACCTACGTTCGACGTCAAGGAGCAATAATCATTCACAGACGGTAGATGGCACCACTAGCAGTGCAGGGTATATAAAGTGTGTCACGGGGACGCGCAAAACGATGCAGTAGCTGTCGTGATGCGCAAACGGAGTAATTCATCTGACGTCCAAAAGAGCATGATCGTCAGCTCTCGGAAAAAGAGTGGAAGCATTTCTGAAACGGCTAAATCTGTAAACTGTTCACGTGCTGCCGTGGTTAAAGTGTAACATGCATGGCAAAAGAGCGGCATCCAAAACCGGCGCCGCGGCAGCTGTGGTGTACCACAGACTATAGATGGCAGGGTTAAACGCCGGCTCCGGAGATGTGGACGTGTAACTTCTGAGCACCAGACTGCCCAGATGAAGCAAGGGGCTACAAACAGTGTCTCCTCAACGACCGTTCAGCGAACGTTGCTGTATACGGGCCTCCGCAGCAGCCGTCTGGTTCGTGCACCCAAGCTGACTGCTGTTCATCGGCGACGAAGGATGGAATTTGAGCGCCAATGCGGCAACTGGATGTCCAATGTGTGGGGACAGGTGGTCTTTTCTAATGAATCACGTGAAACGTCTGAAAGTAACTGGACCAAGCCGGAGAACCGAGCGTTATGGCCTGGGTAATGTTTTAGTGGCATTCCTGGGAGAACTCGTCATACTGGAAAGCACAAATGATCGTCACAATTATGCTTCTATCCTTGGGGACCATGTCCACCCCTACATGCAGTATGTTTTTCCTCGGCACGATGGCATCTACCGGGAGGGCAATGCGGAACAAACACACAGTGTACGTCTGTCGTTCGAAGAGCACCAGGATGACTTTACCGTACTCCCCCGGCCACCAGGCTCCCTGAATTTAAATCCAATCATGAATCTGTGGAACTGCCTCTCCCGGACTGTTCACGCCATGGATCCTCAGGCAAGAAGCCTTGTGCAGCTGGCCACTGCACGGCTCCGCATCCCCGTCAGTACCACCAGAACCTCACTGACTCTTTTCTTTTACGTCTCGTAGCTGTCCGCACTGCAGAAGTGGTCATTTAGGCTTCTGGCAGATTGCCACATTAATTTGACTGGGCAGTATACAGTAAATAATACAAGATACAAATGGAAAAGACTCATTGGTTTTCGTTTTTATTATTTTAAGCTGAAACGCCCTGCTAAACCCGCAGGACAGTACAGGTAGTTGGAATTGTGGAAATGGGCCAAAATGAGCGGCTGTCAGCTACACTCGAAAACATATAACTTTATTTATTTGACCAAACATTACAGTACAAATTCTTGAACTTAGTTATCGGATGAATACGCCACACTATCCTATGCCTTAAGGGCACAACCACATTAATTTAAAAAAGACGGCTAAAAGCCATTAACTCAAAATTCAGACGCCAAAAGTAATATTTAGAAGGCAGAAGGCCTCATGTTAAGTAAGTTCTATAATTTGGCTGAAGGCCCAAAATTTAACACTTGAAAAGCAACAACCTTAATTTAAAGACGGCTGAAGGCCGATGATTTAAGACTAAAGGTAAAATTAAATAAAAAAAACACAAGGCAGAAGGCCTTATCTTCAAGTAGGCTGAAGGCCCCAAACAGTCTGATTCTTGAAAGACAAAGATCCTTAATTTAAAAACGGTTGAAAGCCCCATGACTTAAAACTGAAGGTAAAATAAATTTAAACAACAAAGTCTTATCTTAAATTAGGGTGAAGGCCCCAAACAGTCTAACACTTGCCAAGCAAGGAATTTTAATTTTAAAGTGGTTGAAGGCCCATGACTTAAAACACCACTAAAAACAATTCAACTTTAATTCAAAACCATCTGCTATGTGCCATACAAACACACACAACAGAAAATAAGAAAAGGCAGTGCAGCTAACGGCGCTCATAAGTTTCGGGGGTCGGCCAGAACTTTAAGTACTAACGATCACTTAGGTTAGACAGGCAGTCGGCCCAACCATTCTCGATCCGGCTACAATCCAACCAACAGATAGTCAATGGACCCACCGACAAGGTAACTTGCGCAAATGTAAAAGGTATGGACGCCCACAACCAAGCATACATTAAGCTGTCGAACTACACACTGTGCTGGACAGCGACAACATGGTGGGGAAAGGACACTGCCTAAATTCACATCTACGGCCATGGCCAGTATCCGGAACGTTAACGGCCACAAGGCAGAAAATTCCGCTGGTGCACTTCGATTGCAAATAACCAGATGGTGGCTAAACATTAGCCAACTCGAATACACACGTTGTTGCTCGCGGAATGTCCCAACAGCCAAGAATGACAACCAAATGGCACAATGTGAACAGTCTTGACTTGCTGGCAAATTAAATTCAAACTCAACTTTCGTGTCCAGGGTCGGTGAGCCACAGACCTCGTAGCAATGGGAACATCCCCACACGCTCCGACACAACTAAAGACTTAGGGATTACAATTACAAACAACCTAAATTGGAACGATGTAGATAATATTGTGGGTAGAGCAAACCAAAGACTGAGATTCATTGGCGGAACACTTAGAAGGTGCAACAGGTCTACCAAAGAGACTGCTTACACTACGCTTGTCCACCCTATTCTGGAGTACTGCTGTGCGGTGTGGGATCCGCATCAGGTGGGACTGACGGATGACATCGAAAAAGTACAAAGAATGGCAGTTCGTTTTGTATTATCACGAAATAGGGGAGATAGTGTCACAGACATGATACGTGAATTGGAGTGGCAATCATTAAAACAAAGGCGTTTTTCGTTGCGACGGGATCTTCTCATGAAATTTCAATCACCAGTTTTCTCCTTCGATTGCGAAAACATTCTGTTGGCACCCACCTACATGAGGAGAATAGATCATCACGATAAAATAAGAGAAATCAGGGCTCGCACGGAAATTTTAAGTGCTCGTTTTTCCCGCGTGCCGTTCGAGAGTGGAACGGTAGAGAGACAGCATGAAGGTGTTTCATTGAACCCTCTGCCAGGCACTTTATTGTGAATAGCAGAGTAATCACGTTGATGTAGACACTGCATAGAGACCGCCAGCGGGCCTGGCCAAACTACGCCTCGCGGAGATTTTCTCGCTGCTCCACACCAACCGACCAACCTCCTCGCACACAGCACAGCCAGAAACTATAAGCACCAGACCAAGGATAGTACAAGGTGCGAATATACATACACACCGCTGCTGCCTCTCACGGAGAGAGCGAACAACAGCATAATCCCAATAACCGCAGGAAATCAAACACAGAATAGGAACCAAGGTTTACACCAACGCATACATGAGCCCAACACGGCTCGTAAGCTTTTTTTAATTTTTTGTAACAGTACACATACAAAACTTCAGAATCTAAGACATCCTTTGTTTTCTGGGTGCCGTGTGGTAAGAGAACGAACAATCTAAGGACTCCCAGTTTGTGAAAGGACAACATACAGTGGACCATGGGTAAAATTTGTCTAATTGTTTAAATGCCCTAGTTTTATAGTAAAAATGACAGCGAGAAAGAAAACGAATCCGCACATTTTCACAGCATAAAACAGCAGTTTCTTTCTCGCAATCGAATTTAACGGAAAACCTGCACATTGTTGCTATATATTAGTATCGATTACGTTGAGTGTAGTATATCGTGTTACTAGCCCACGTTCGAACTTGTCCCCGTAAGCTCTTGCTTTCGTTGCCGAAATTTATTCGCATTGGGGGCAAACAATCTACTGTCACCAGCAGAACGATCGTGATCCAGCATATGCGTCCGCAAGGAGGGCAAGAGGGAAACTTGCAGCCGCCTCCCGTCCCCCTTCCCATGTCCATGAACCCTGATCTGGAATACAAAGTGTTAATTCATGTACTGATTGGATAACCACTTACTCTCTGGCATATGATAAGGCTTTTATGTCACGTGCGAAAAAATGTGCAGTGTAAAACATTAAATGCATAGTGCTGCAGAAAAACTAAAAATTAGACGACAACCATCAGTCTCTTTAGAAGAAAAACATAAATGATGTGCTAGCAGACGGAATTTCCTCATGTAGGCAACAAATTAATCGAAAGTACCACCACTGACGATGTTTTATCTCAGTGAAGCGAAACGCATGTGGTGAAAAAAGCACGCATCTTTTGTAGTTGCAACGACAGAACGAAAATACCTTCAAGAATTTTTTTGTGTTGCCTAAAAACTTAATTTTTATGACATGTGAGGTCTCGAGTCTGACAAACGGATTTATATAAAAAATGACAATTTTAGAGTGTTGTCCCACTCTCTCACCCTGGAAAAATTCCGACGGAGGCCCATGTGATTCAGTAATGTCACATGACAACTTACACCCTCTTCGTTTTCCCAGTTTAGTGATCTAAAAATTTCCTCTGAAACTGCCAATGAAACGTTTGATGATACAGAACACCTTGCCTGTCTCCTCTTTGTTCTGAATTTTGTACTACCTGTCGTAAGGTCTAATGGACCTCTTACATTGATGAATGTAGTCTTCATTATACTAATATCAGTGAATCAGTGCCTTGTTTTTCAAGTCAGATTTCTTAATTTATCAATGCTAGGCAAAGTGGTAATTGGTGCTCAGTGCCCTGCTCTGTAACTTAGTTTGCGGCTTGCAATTGACACGATGTGCTACATCTGAACCTGAAGCAAGCTTCCCCCTCTTCTTGGTTAAAACACACGTATTGCTTCCGGAATGTAATTGGTGTCTTTACTAGCAACCCGCACCTCTGATTCATACCTTCAACGAACCAAACTTTAAAAGAAAATTTAAAATTATTCTAGAAATATTATTCGGTTACAGACTGTGGCAAAGCTCATATTAACAAATGGAATGTTTTTTCATTTTCTTCGTACTCTTATTGTTCTCAAACGTTTCTCTCAGCAGATTTTCAATGCATCTCTTCAAACAGTCTAAAAGATATTTGGAAATAGTTTTATTAATCGAACACATTCTATCACTTTCGGTATATGATCACACAAAAAGCTGTGATAGAATGTAAGATCAGTCGCTTATAATTTGTTCTGGAGTGTTCGCCTACAACGAACAGCTGCCAGTAACCTATGTGCCAATTTACAAATGACGACAGTCCTTGAGCCGTTGACGGTGCAAACTTTTGTCTTTGTATCTCGAGCAGTGATTATGACATGAGACTTATTCTGCATGAACAGCGTTCATATTCTTAACAAGCCAAACAGATTCATATCTTCCCAGGGTTTCTTTTGTTCACTTCAGGCGAATGCCAGTTTCGCCTATAGAAATACGGGGTGATTATAATTAAAGTTATACTTTCAAAACAATGTAGAAATAATTCTGTGTATTGACATATCCTGTCAGATGGAAGTGGGCTTCGCCTGTCCACAAAATCTTCCACAGTCAATCATTGTCCACTTCCATGCGAGCAAGAAATTCTAAAACAGGTCAACAGGAAGCAATTCGTGCACATGGTTAATTTTGAATGGATAGCAAAGAAGGATGTTTCAAAGGATTTTACGCACCGTGCTCACGGGTATATCGAGTGTTCGGGCAATTCTCCGTGCACTACACGTTTGCACACCACCACTCGCCTCCTCCTACACTGCTGTGGCCACTGCTTCCACTGACGTCGAATCAATTCTTTTCCTCCCTCCACCAGGCTGCTCGCCAAAAGAATCCGTCTTTTCGAATTTCCGAATCATTTTCCCCGAACCCACGGCAGTCATCGGACCAACGCCTTTTTCCAAACCCTTCAGTGTCCGGAACTTCCGAAGAGCGACGTGTGCACAGTCATCATTCTTGTAATACAGCTTTACAAGCAGAGCTCGATCTTGCATTGAGACAGTCATGGCGAACGTCGCAGACGCGAAAGGAGGAAAGCTGTGTACCAGGCGTGTTTATACTAACTTCAATGAGTCGTGCGCATGACAGGTGTTTTCATTTACGTATTCCGACACACACACAGCGCCATCTATTGATCAATTTTCACACTACTTTTGTTTCTACTGCCATACGTTTTCCCCTTTCTCCGATACTATTCCGTTACAATTTGACGTCTTTCTGACTAGTGGTGTTATTTCTACAGCGATTTGAAAGTTTATCTTTAATTATAATCACCCTGTACATCGCAACCGATTTGGTTCCCCATCCTTCCCAAATAATGACTAAACTATGCGCGAGAGGTTCTTCCTTTATTTTGGTTCACATCATATTCCTCCTTCACTGTTTACAACAGTCTGCCAACACTGGTTTTCGATTCCGTGACTGTAGAAATCATGTGATTTTGAGGTGAAGAACTCGTCGAGCCATGTTTGGAGCTCATTTTCATCCGGAAAGAAAGTTCCTTGAAGGTTGTTCAATAGACAGCGGAAGAAATGAAAATCTGAGGGCTTAAGATAAGGTGAATAAGGAGTGACTTCCAACCCACGTGCTGTATAGTGTTCTTTGCCAGCCTAGCAGTATGCCAGCGGGCTTTATCGTGAAGTAGCATCACTTCAAGCAGTCTCCCTGGTCGTTATTCTTGGACTGCGTCTGCAAACCGTCTCAGTTGTTGACAGTAAATGTCAGCGGTGATGGTTGCATCTCTGGGAAGCAATTCGTAGTACAACACACCGTCGGATTCTACCAGATGCAAAACATTCTCTTTTGTGGAATCGTGCAGGTTTTTGTGCAGGGAGTTGCAGCTTTGTTTGGGTCCAACCATTTCTTTGTTTCCATTATATGAGCATAAGACACCATTTCACATCACCAGTAACGATACAGGATAGGAATGCTCTGTGCTGTACATGAGCCAACTGATGACGAGCAAGCAGAGATGCGCATTTGGCTACTCGCTAATTTTTTTAAGTTTGACCTGAGAACTTGCAGTACCCATATATCCTATTTTTGAACCTTCTCCATTGCATATACATTGAAGAGCCAAAGAAACTGGTACATCTGCCTAATATCGTTTAGGGTCACCGCGAGCACGCAGAAGTAATGCAGCACGACATGGCATGGACTCGACTTATGTCTGAAGTAGTGCTGGAGGGAGCTGACACCAAAAATCCTTCAGTGCTTGATACGCCCGCTAAACCCGCTGGGCAGAACAGGTAATAGGATTGTGGAAATGGCCAAATAGGCTTAGGTCTGTTTCGCCTTCTAATTGTAATTTAATGTAATTTAATAACTTGTACAACCAAAGCGGCACATAGCCGGACCTTTTCCGAATGCAACTCTTTCACGGCTGAAGCCCTCCAAACAAAAAATCTTAACAAATCGACAAGACAAAAAAATCCAATTAAGATAGCAATAAAATAATTACAAAAACATCACAGCAAAGTAGATAAAAAAACATATGCAAGGTGCAATACCAAAGGCTGAAGGCCACCAATAAGTTTCAAAATTTTAGAATATATTACAATAGACTTTTAAAGGCAGAAGGCCACAATGTTTAAAAACAAGAAATCTTAGAAATCAACAAGATAGAAATGCAATTAAAAGGCAAATAAGATAAAAAAACATATCACGGCTAAGTGGAAAGCCTCAAGGCAAGGCAGATAGAACAAAAATACACTAGGTGCAATACCAGTGGCTGAAGGCCACCATTAAGTTTCAAAATTTTAAAATATATTACCATACTCTTTTAAAGGCAGAAGGTCGCAATGTTTAAGCTTTAAAGATAATTTAAAGAGTTAATTTTGCAAAATTTTTAAGAAAAAGGAAAAAAAAAGCCATAAGTCTTAAATTTTAAGCAGCTGAAAACAGATAATTAAACACCGGTGGCACTCAGAAGCCTCCAGGGAGATCGGTCTGCCCTCGTTCACTTAGGCGAGACAGGTGGTGAGCCCAACTACACTTGATCCGTCGGAACCCAACCAGAGGACAGCCACGGACCGACCGACACAACGACTTGCTTTCCCCCAATCAGCACATGAGAACTCAGAAAAGGTTACAAACGTGATAATCCACAATGGAGTATGTATTAGCTGTCAAAATTACACACCATGTTGGACAGCGACAACAGGCGAGGAAAGGACGCTGCGTGAAATTACGTTATGGCCAGGGCAGGTAACCGGAACACTAACGGCCACTAGGCAGAAAATTCCGCTGGTACACTTGAATTTGAAACACGATAATATAGTTAACTTCACCCAAAAGAACACTGCCTGAATTTACGTCAGTGCCCAGGGCAGGTAACCAGAACACCAACGGCCACAAGGCAGAAAATTTCACTGGTGCACTCGTATTGTAGTCAGCCAAAGTAGTTAATTGCACCGCATGGCGACTAAATTTCAGCAGTAGATACAATTACTTACAGGAAAACCTCCCCAACAGCAAACCACCGAAACGAACCACCACAACATGAATGGACGTGGCTTGAGTAGTTGAAACCACTACTCAACTTTGACGTCCTGGGTCGGTGAACCACGAAGCCCGTAGCGATCGGACAGCTCCACACATGCTCCGACACTCCGCAGGGACTGCTAGCGGACCCAGCCGACTGCACCGCGAGGAGATAACTTCCCTCGTCCGCAACAACAGACCGACTCCGTCAGTGGAAACAACGGGTGCTATACACACAACCTGACAAACACTTGCGCGAAGAACTAAACGACACCCAACAGTAACTAAGCACACACGAAGACAACCGGGAGTCGATGCACACACACAGCCGATTCATGAACGATCGGAGAGCTAAAACGCGTCGTCCGGTAGGACGACCGACCGACGATCCACCAAGACCATGGCCCGGCTCAAGTGATGCGTGGTGGCAATGGTCGGGCGAGCCATGTCGACGCAGACCTCACTGCTGCTCCACTCGACTGCACTAATGCCGCATTGCAACTCCCCTACTGGCAGGTCCGGACTTCACTCCAGACGCGTTCCAATTGACTGGCAGCCCGTACTCGCGACGCGAACTCCTGACTGGGACTCCCTTCCGACAGACAACGACCGGCAAGTAATAGCAGCCGAGCAAAGATACTACGAGAGGGAATATAACGATACGCGCTGCTAGCGCTAGCTACGGTCAGGCAAAGCAGCAACTCAGTGACAGTAATAATTTAAATTAACGTAGTGAGGTGGAAGTACGTTAAAAACAGGGTGTAAATAATGATGGCGGGAACACTAGCCACGCACGGCTCAGGACTGTCCATAAATTCGTAAGAGTACGAGGGGGTGGAGATCCCTTCTGAACAGCACGTTGCAAGGCATCCCAGATATGCTCAATAATGTTCATCTCTGGGGAGTTTGATGGTCAGCGGAAGTGTTTAAATTCAGAAGAGTGTTCCTGGAAACACTCTGTAGCAATTTTGGAATTTCACAAGTCCGTCGGAATGCACAGTGGACGTGAATGGATGCAGGTGATCAGATAGGATGCTCATGTACGTGTCACTTGTCAGAGCCGTATCTAGACGTATCAGGGGTCCCATATCACTCCAACTGTACACGCCCCACACCATTACAGAGCCTCCACCAGCTTGAACAGTCTCCTGCTGACGTGCAGCGTCCATGGATTCATGAGGTTGTCTCCATACCCGTACACGTCCATCCGCTCGATACAATTTGAAACTAGATTCGTCCGAGCAGGTAACATGTTTACAGTCATCAACAGCCCAATGTCGGTGGTGGCGGACCCAGTCGAGGCGTAAAACTTTGTGTCCTGCTATCATCAAGGGTACACGAGTGGTCCTTCGGCCCCAAAAGCCCATATCGCTGATGTTTCGTTGAATGGTTCGCACGCTGACACTTGTTGATGGCCCAGCATTGAAATCTGCAGCAATTTGCGGAAGGGTTGCACTTCTGTCACGTTGAGTCATCGTTGGTCCCGTTCTCGCAGAATCTTTTTCCAGCCGCAGTGATGTCGAAGATTTCATGTTTTACCGGATTCCTGATATTCATGAAATGGTTGTACGGGAAAATCCCCGCTTCATCGCTGCCTCGGAGATGCTGTGTCGCATCGCATCTTGATAACCTGCCATTGTAGCAGCATTAACAAATCTAACAACTGCGCCAGACATTTGTTGCCTTATATAGGCGTTGCCGACCGCAGCGCGGTATTCTGCATGTTTACATATTTCTGTATTTCAATACGCATGCCTATACCAGTTTCTTAGGCGCTTCAGTGTAAATGACGCACGATGGTGGAGTGATCACAGTTCATCGCATTTTCTAGTTCTCGAGTACACTGACGTGAATTATTGTGGATTAATGCGTTTAAATGATCCTCATCAAACCCCTAAGGTCTTCCTGAACGTGGAGAGTCGTTAATGTCAAAACGAATCTCCTTGAAATGAGAAAACCATTTTACTGTCGGGCACTGTCCAATGTCATTATCCCCATTCATGGTACAAATGTTTCTTGTTGCCTCCGCTGCCGTCGCTCCTCTATCGAACTTAATCAGAAGAGTGCATCGGAAATGTTCCGGTTTCTCCCCGTGGCACTCCATTTTTTAGCGTCCACAGCTCCACGCACAATCTCCAAATGACAAAATGGCAATATGTAAACTCAGGTATCAACAGTGAGCTACAAATAAAAACTGCCAATCGATAAATTAGTCCATAGCAACCGGAATACCAACATGCAAAGTCCATAGCAACCGGAATACCAACATGCAAAACAGAAACGCTACGACGTTACGCACCAACCTAATATAATTGGTTATAAGTTTGAGAGACATCTGTATTGAAATTGGATCCGTTTAATTCTCACTGAATTGCTCTTTATTTATTTTTCATTTTCCGTTCTTCACCATCTCAAAAACATTTCTATTCTTAATTTGTTAGCCTGAAAATGGAGACGATAGGATCCGCAAAGTGCACAGTCAGGGTGCGTGATAGGAGCATTTCAGAGAGAGTGCTCACATTTCTTGGTGGTTCAAATTATTTTATTTGTTTCAGACTAACTGCTAGTACTTTGTTATTGAGTCCAGCATTTCCATTTCATAAGATTCCTTTACTCGTCCATTGTAACCCCGAGTGGTACACTCACCGAACGTGTTCGAAATGGCGCTGTGAAGTAATGAGGCGACAAGATTTCGTTGCCGCTCCGTCAGGCTGTCGACTGCAAGGAATGCGAGAGGGGAATAACGTGCAGCGGAGGGTAGGATAAATGGACGACGGTGCAGGGGAAACGACTCGAGGCGGCCGACCGGAGCGAAATCAGCGATCGAGCGAGGGGCGTGCCTCGACTTCAAAGGCAGTCCCTAGTCTTTGGCCTGCTCCCCCGTCCTTGTGCTGCCCCCACCATCCATCGATTTCTGGCGCCCCAACATCTACGCAAAAATATCTCACCATCAAATCAGGTCCTAAATGAAAATTAAAAATCAACACCTTTAAGAAATTTTTATATTTAAAAAGAACTACGCCGAAGGTAATTCTCACATTTTACGGATGCCACACTTTCTCCTGTTTCTTCTCATATTAATCGAAAACCATTTATCCTCCGTCTCTCACTTGTTAAAAACCTTATTTCCTTTGTTCTTTTTTTTACAATACGCATAATTAATCACATTTACAGAAAAACTGAATATAATCATGCAGCATACTATCGACACACCTGTAATTGGTACCAATCCGTACGCATGCGAGAGCATACGCTACCTATGTTCCAAAACGTCTCGCATAAAAACGGGATTCTTCCGGGGCTCACACCTTGAGCTCTATCGGATAGCTATGTACCGTCTGTATACCCATCCAGCCAGTCAGGCTGCAGCAGCCGGCCGAGGGACAAGCAAAAACTGGGAAGAAACAGATTTTGTTACATTTCACGAGTTCCCAACCAGGGGCATATTGTGTAGTTTCATATGTGTGTGCTTTGGTAGTTTAGTTTCTTGAATTTCTGCGTGTCAATTTAATATTTAATAAACACAGTTCACGCGTTTTCGTGTCGGAAAGTAAACCGATTTTGCGACATACTACAAGTTCCTAGTCAGAAACGAATTATTTAGTCTCACCTGAGTGCTGTGGTAGTTCAGTTTTTGAATCTCTGTATGTTAATCTAATTTCTTAGACACAGTTCTTATGTTTTCGTCAGTGTGTACTCTAGGGTTCCGTAGAGCATGTCGATAATTCTTTGTTTGTCTGTATAGTGTAATTTTCCAAGGTCTTTAGTATGGACGGGGACTTTGACTGCTGCATATGGATGCGAGCCGAGCTGGTGACACTTCGCTCTCAGCTCCAGACTGTGATGGCTTCGGTTACACAGCTCGAAACTGGGTATCATTGTTGTGGGCCGACCGTGGGGATCCAACGGACGACCAGCACGTCAGTGTCCACCGATCGGTCCGCACCGATGGCCAGCCCAGTTATTGCTCGCACTGAAGTCGACCCCTCACCTGTGGTCGAATGGGAAGTCGCCTCAGAGCGTAGCAGGCGGCGAAAGACGTCCCAGGGGGGTCGAAAGAAGGACCTCTCCGATTAATCTGACAGACAGGTTCCAGGTGCTGTCTGTGGCTAACGCTGTCCCTCAGCCAGATGCAGTATGTTGTCCTGTTTCAGAGAAGACCCCTCAGCCTGCAGAGGAACCTAACAGTGTTCAGGAAGAAGTAGTTCAACTTGTAGCGAAACTGAGGTGGATAGTTCCTGTGTACGGGTAGAGGACATTCTTGGTAACCGGAATAAAATAGTCATTGGATCCTTTCACCGACCTTCCAACTCAGATCATAGCGCTCTATATGAAAATCACTGACTCTGCTGTCTGCAGTCTGAGGCTGGTCGGCATTGTTGCAATAGTCACTATTGTAGTGTTGGGCAGTTGGCTGTCAACAGCGCGTAGCGTTGCGCAGTTGGAGGTGAGCCGCCAGCAGTGGTGGATGTGGGGAGAGAGATGGTGGAATTTTGAGAGCGGACGATCTGCACGTGTGTCCATCAGAAAGAGTAAATTTATAATATTGGATATCATGGACTGATATATATATTATGACTTTTGAACACTGTTAAAGTAAATACATTGTTTGTTCTCTATCAAAATCTTTCATTTGCTAACTATGCCTATCAGTAGTTAATGCCTTCAGTAGTTTGAAGCTTTTATTTAGCTGGCAGTATTGGCGCTCGCTGTATTGCAGTAGTTCGAGTAACGAAGATTTTTGTGAGGTAGGTGATTTGTGAAACGTATAGGTTGATTTAGTAAGGGCCATTCTCTTGTAGGGATTATTGAAAGTCAGATTGCGTTGCGCTAAAAAATATTGTGTGTCAGTTTAAGAACAGTCATGTATAATTTTTCTAAGGGGACGTTTCAACAGTTGTAGTTGGTGGTAAATTCAATTTACCCTCGATATCTTGGCGAAAATGCATGTTAAAACCCGGAGTTACGCGTAAAATATCATCCAAAATTATGTTAAACGCATTCTCTGAAAATTATTTCGAGTAGTTAGTTTATGAACACACACGAATAGCAAAAGGCCGTGAAAACACACTTCGCCTCTTAGCAAGAAAGAATCATGAGCTAACAGCGAACATCAAAACGGATACAGGGATTAGTGAACACAGAGTTGTCGAAGCGGGACTGAATATTGTAACTCCCAAATCTTCCAGAAATAAACGAAGAATGTACCTATTGAAAAGAGTAAACAGATATTCACTTGATGCCTTCCTGGGAGACAATATCCACTCTTCCAAATTAACAATGTACTGGTAGATGTAGACCACATGTGACATGAATTCAAAGAAATAGTATCGATAGCAACTGCAATATTTATACCAAATAAATTAACATATGATGTGGCTGACTCTCCATGGTACACACACGACGTCTGACCACTGTTGCAGAAACAACGAAAAAAGCATGCCCAATTTAAGCGAACTCAAAATCTCTAAGACTGCTGATCTTTTACAGAAGCTGGAAATACAACGCGGACTTCAATGAGAGATGCTTATAATAGTTTCCACAACGACCCTTTTTCTCGAAGGCTGGAAGAATATCTAGAGAGATATTGATTATATGTAAGGTATGCTAGCAGCAAGACAGAATCAATGCTTTTTCTGCGCGATAGCAATGGAAACACTATCGATGACAGTGCTGATGGAGCAGAGTTACTAAAGTCAGCCTTCCAAAAGTCCTTCACCAAAGAAGATGGAGTAAATATTCCAGAATTATAATCAAGAACAGCTGGTAACATGATTAACATAGATCTAGGTATCCTCAGAATACTTTGGCAGCTTAAATCACTTAATAAAAGCAAGTCTTCCGGTCCAGACTGCATTCTAGTTAGGTTCCTTTCAGAGTATGCTGATGCAATAGTTCCATTCTTGTCATATATAACCGCTCGCTCGACGAAAGATCCACGCAGATCCTTATCATTAACGTCGATATGCAGCAGGATATTTTAGCATGTGCTGTGTTCTGACATTATAAATTACCTCGAAGACAACGGTCTGTTGGCACACAGTCAACATGCATCTAGAAAACATCGTTCTCGTGTAACACAACTTGCTCTTACCCACACGAAGTGCTGAATGCTATTGAGAAACGATGTGGAATTGATGCCGTACTCCCACATTTCCAGAGCGCTTTTGACACTGTGCCTTACTAGCGGCTTGTAATGAAATTGCGTGCTTATAGAATATCGTCTCAGTTATGTGACTGGATTCGTGATTTCCTGTCAGAGAGATCGCGTTTCGTAGTAACTGACGGAAAGTCATCCAGTAAATCAGAAGTGATTTCTGGCGTTCCGCAAGATAGTATTGTAGGCACTCTGCTGTTCCTTATCCATACAAACGATTTAGGAGACAATCAGAGCAGTCGTCTTAGGTTTTTTTCAGATGATGCTGTGGTTTATCGTCGACTAAACTCATCAGAGTATAAAAAAAATTCAAAACGATTGAGAAAAGATATCTGCATGGTGCGATAATTGCAATTGACCCTTAATAATGAAAAATGTGAGATCATCTACATGAATGCTAAACGGAATCCGTTAAACTTAGGTTACACAATAAATCAGTCTAATTTAATGGGCCTAAATTAAACTAAATGCCTAGGATTACAATTACGGACAACTTACATTGGAAAGGACACATAGAAATTGTTGTGGGGAAGGCAAACCATGGACTACGTTTTAATGACAGAACACTTAGAAGATCTACTGTGGAGACTGCCTACAGTACGATTGTCCGTCCTCTTTTGGAGTACTGCTGCGCCTTGTAGGTTCGTTACCGGACAGGATTAGCTGAGTACATCGAGAAATTACAGAGAAGAGCAGCACGTTTTGTGTTATCGCGAAATAAAGGAGAGAGTGTCACGGACATGATACAGGATTTGGGATGGACATCATTAAAAAGGAAGGCGTTTTACGGTTCGACGGAATCTTTTCAAGAAATTTCAATCGCCATCGTTATCCCCGAATGCGAAAATACTTTGTTGTTGTAATTCTTCATGCTTTCCCGACGACCTGTTGACATCTTGGATATTCGGGAATCCAGCCGGATGTTCGCGTCGTTCTCGCACGATATTTCAACAGGGTGCCTCGCTTTCTTCTTCAGGTGCTACCTGAGACTGGTCCTTGGGTCGATCGAGTCCAGTATTTATGCCTGGGAGGAGCTGGGCGTTCCTTAATCAGTCCACGCCGGGTCGAGTGTTCCATCTGTGGTCCGCGTCCCCCAGACTCGGCTTCAATGGACCCCTCCAGTCGCGGATGTTCTGACTGCCGTCGGCGCCCGTTCTGGCCGTCCTCAACGGATGTGGTTGTCATCTGAGATGTGTCAGACCCGATCTGAGATGTTGGATACTCTATCTCCTGACTGTTACTATGATTTCCACTTCTGTTTCGTGCTGGGCGCTCCCTAATCGGTCCGCACCGCGTCGTGTGTTCCGTCTGAGGTCCGCGCCCTCCTCCAGCCCACATTCTGCTGGCTTCTCCTGGCAGCTATGAAACGAAGGGTTTACTATGTAGCATTTCCTTCATCATGGGGTCATCAATGACGGTAGGTACTGTTCTTCTTTATTTTGATGTGTATCAGAGGTGTGTGTGGGACAGTAGGTGGGAACTTCTAATTTCCAGAGATGAACGGAGGGGGGCGTTGCCCCGGCAACCTAAAGGTCGAGCAGTGCGAGGGGACGCCTATGCGGCCCGCGCTGTGGGTTTGGTACCCCCAGTCGCCTGATGAGGGGGTTAACCAGAGAGGGACAATGTAGCCGCGTCTGGCGGGCGCGGACCTCAGATGGAACACACGACGCGGCGCGGACCGATTAGGGAGCGCCCAGCACGAAGCAGAAGTGGAAATCATAGTAACAGTCAGGAGATAGAGTACCCAACATCTCAGATCGGGTCTGACACATCTCAGATGACATCCACATCCGTTGAGGACGGCCAGAACGGGCGCCGACGGCAGTCAGAACATCCGCGACTGGAGGGGTCCATTGAAGCCGAGTCTGGCGGGCGCGGACCACAGATGGAACACTCGACCCGGCGCGGACCGATTAGGGAACGCCCAGCTCCTCCCAGGCATAAATACTGGACTCGATCGACCCAAGGACCAGTCTCAGGTAGCACCTGAAGAAGACAGCGAGGCACGCTGTTGAAATATCGTGCGAGAACGACGCGAACATCCGGCTGGATTCCCGAATATCCAAGATGTCTACTTTGTTGTTGTCGACCGACATAGGGAGAACTGATCATCATAATAAACTAAAGGAAATCAGAGCTCCTATGGAAAGATATAGGTGTTCCTTTTTTTTCCGCGGGCTGTTCGAGACTGGAATAACAGAGAATTATTGTGAAGGTGGTTCGATGAACCCTCTGCCAGGCACTTAAGTGTTATTTGCAAAGTATCCATGTAGATGTAGTATGAGCGACTCTCTTTCATTATACGCTATGCGAAATACAGAGAACAATTAGTTCACTTATAACTAAAATCAAGCATTGATTCTAACAACTGAGCGATCTACAGTATTAGTATCAACATCGTATACTTAGCATTACATCCAACATAATGCATGCGAAACTCACAATATACATAGCATTAGAATCAAAATAACGTATGCGAAACTCAAAATATTAATGCGACGGTTATCTTTTTAACATCCGGTCGTGCAAAGGCGTAACAAACTTTCAGACACTGTATGTAAGATCAGAACTGTATATACTTTTCTCAAGGATCAGAATTATTTTGTCTTTAGTGAGTTTTCCTTCTTGATGCCCTGTGCATTATCTGATTCGCTCGTAAATATTTGACAACGATTTAGTTTGGTAAGCAAGCATTTAGTTTTCAGACGATTTCTCAAAAATATGTTCGAAATGTTTTTATGCTGTTGTTGGAAATGACGTCTGTTTTTATCCATCACTTCCGGTTGCTGTACAAAACAAGTTTTTACCTTGTACAATATTCTTTAACTCCCATACAGATACGTATATTCTCAGAAATGTCTTCCCCAAATTAAGGCATATGTTTGATATTTGTAGACTTCTCTTGGCCAGGAATGCCTTTTTTGCCAATGCTAGTCTGCTTTTGATGTCCTCCCTGCTCCGTTCGTCATTGGTTATTTTGCTGCCAATGTAGTAGAATTCGTTAACTTTATGTACTTCGTGGCCATCAACCCTGATGTTAAGTTTCTCGCTGTCCTCTTTTCTGCTACTTGTCATTACTTTCGTCTTTCTTTGATTCACTCTCAATCCATATTCTGTACTCGTTAGACTGTACATTCCATTCAGCAGATTATGTTATTCTTCTTCACTTTCACTCAGGACAGCAATGTCATCAGCGAATCGTATCATTGATATTCTTTCAGCTTGAATTTTAGTTCCGCTCCTGAAATTTTCTTTTATTTCCATCATTGCTTCTTCGATGTACAGACTGAACAGTAGCGGCAAAGGACTACATCCCTGTCCTACACCCTTTTTCATCGGAGTATTTCGTTCTTGGTCGTCCACTCTTATTATTCTCTTTTTACTCTTGTACATATTGTAGACTACCCGTCTATCCCTATAGCTTACCCCTACTTTTCTCACAATTCCGAATATCTTGCACCATTTTACACTGTCGAATGCTCTTTCCAGGTCGACAAACCCTATGACCTTCTCTTAATTTTTCTTTAGTCTTGCTTCGATTATCAACCGCAACGCCAGAATTGCCTCTCTGGCGCCTTTACCTTTCCTAAACCCAAACTGATAGTCATCTAATACATTCTCGACATTCTTTTTCATTCTTCTGTATATTATTCTTGGCAGCAACTTGGATGCATGAGCTATTAAGCTGATTGTGGGATAATTCTCGCATTTGCCCGCTCTTGCAGTCTTCGAAATTGTGTGGATAATATTTTTCCGAAAGTCAGATGGTACGTCGCCAGACTCATACATTCTACACACCAACGTAATTAGTCGTTTTGTTGCCACTTCCCCCAATGCTTTTAGAAATTCTGATGGAATGTTGTCTATCACTTCTGTCCTATTTGACCTTAAGTCTTCCAAAGCTCTCTTAAATTCTGATTCTTATACTGCATCCCCTATTTCTCCTAAATCGATTTCTATTTCTTCTTCTATCACGTCGATCATATCAACAAAATTACAGATAAAATGCATCTTTCGTTTCACTGTCAGACGTGGATGGCACTTTTTTATTTGAACAAGTGGTACAGCATCTGGATTTAGAGTTTCCTAACAGCAAAGATATGACTGTCAACACATTCAGACGAAAAACATATTATCTTCGAGCGGTATCCAGCCTCCAGTCACGAAGTTCGTGCGATGGACAGAAAAAGAAAGACACAATATTTCATACATTTATATACCTACCTTAATAAGACAAATGTATTGTATTTCTACGTCTACATCAAACTCTGCAAGCCACCTAACGGTGTGTGACGGAGGGTTCTTTTTGTACCACTAACTGAACTCTCCAACCCTGTTACACTCGCCAATAGCGCGTAGGAAGAATGATTGTCGGTATGCCTCTGTATTGGCTCTAATTTCTCGAATTCGTTCCTTATTGTAATTACTCGAGATGCATGTAGGGGGAGGTGATGTGTTGTCCAACTCTCCCCGGACGATTAGTCACGAAGTTCGTGCTATGGACAGAAAAACACAATATTTCATACATTTATATACCTATACATCCATCTCTCGAAATTTCAATAGTAAGTGTCTCCGTGCTGCACAACGCCTCTCTCGTAACGTGTGACAGTGGAGTTTGTTGAGCATCTCCGTAACGTTCTCGTGCCGAGTAAACGATCCCGTGACGAAACGTACCGCTTTTCGTTGAACCTTCGCTATCTCTTCTATCAGTGTTGTGTGTGAGGGATCCCAAGTAGATGAATAGTACTCAAGAATGGGTCGAACATGCTCCTTGTGAGCCACTTCCTTCATGGATGAGTTACATTTCCATAAGATTCTTCCTATGAATCTGTGTCTGGCACCTGTTTTTCCCACTGTTTATTTTATGTGGCCATTTCGTTTAAGGTCGCTCCGGATAGTTACTCCTAGATATTTTACGGCGGATATTGTTTCCAGCAGTTCGTCATCAATAGCAGTAGTTATACAGTAGTGGATGTCTTTTTTGTTACGTTTATTTACGTTCAGGGTCAACTACCAGAGCCTGCGCCTTTCATCAGTTCTCTGGAGGTTTTCTGCAAATCTTTAGTATCTTCTGGAGTTGTTACTTTGCTATACAGACAACCTCATCATCCGCGAACTAACAGTCTTAAAGAGCAACCCACGCTTTCTACTAGATAATCTTCGTTGAATCTTATAGATATCTGCCGGCCGCGGTGGTCTAGTGGTTCTAGGCGCGCAGTCGGGAACCGCGGGACTACTACGGTCGCAGGTTCGAGTCCTGCCTCGGGCATGGATGTGTGTGATGTCCTTAGGTTAGTTAGGTTTAAGTAGTTCTAAGTTCTAGGGGACTGATGACCACAGAAGTTAAGTCCCATAGTCCTCAGAGCCATTTGAACCATTTTTTTTATAGATATCTCATCTGCTCCTAACGCCTTTCCATTCCTAAGCGATTGTAGTTGTTTTTCTATTCTGTGATCGATTATCTCAATATCGCCTCTTTGACGTTCATATGACGACTGAAAGGAGGGATCGTGTTACGATCTTCCCTGTGAAACAATTACGGAAGACCGAATTCAGTATTTCGGTATTCGCTATCATCCTCCGTTTCGGTGACAGTATAGTCAATGAGTGACTAAATAGATGATTTCGACTCATTTACTGGTTTTACATATGATCAAAACCTCTTAGGATTTTTATTCAGATCGACTGACAAAGATTTACAAGGGTAATCCCAAAAGTAAGGTCTCCTATTTTTTATAAGTACATAGACCTGTTTATTTCTACAACGGTTTACATCAGTTTACTGTTTCAACATTTAGCTATTTTTCGACATAGTCATCATTTCTGTCCATGCATTTTTGTAGACGCTGTGGCAGTTATTGTATGCCGAAGTCATACCAGCTGGTCGCCATGCTGTTCAGAAAGTTATGAACCTCTTCCGTCACCTCGTCGTCGGAGCTGAATCGCTGGGAACACAATTAACGTTGACAGGCACTGTGGGACTCTGAAAAAACTCAAATGCGCAATTCAGAACCGGAGAAGAGGAATGTTGAGCAAGGGCGTACACATTCTCCGTGACAACGCTCGCCCACACATCACTCGGCAAACTGTTGCTCTCCTGCAACAGTTTCAGTGGAACATAATCACCCACCAACCCTATAGTCCCGACTTGGCGCCCAATGATTATCACCTGTTCCCTAGGTTAAAAGAACATTTGGCAGGAAAGCGATTCAGCTCCGACGACGAGGTGAAAGAAGAGGTTCATAACTTTCTGAACAGCATAGCGGTGAGCTGGTATGACATGGAAATACAAAAATCCATCGACAGAAATGGTGATTATGTCGAAAAATAACTAAATGTTCAAGCTATAAACTGATGTAAACCATTACAAATAAACAGGTCTATGTACTTATAAAAAATAGGAGACCTTACTTTTGGGATTACTCTCGTACTTTCAAAGTCATTGAGTGCTTCTGTCATTGCTCTCCTTACGTTCATTTTCGCTTCGTTCACCTTTCGTTTGTCAGCTAGCTTCTTACTTCTCTTGAACGTGAGATGAAGTTCCCTTTGTTTACGTAGCAGTTTTCTAACACGGCTATTAAATCATGGTGGGTCTTTCCCATGCCTTAAGTCTGTAACGGAACTGAAGTGATGATGGGCTGACAGTAATTTGGAGCCCGCGCGTCGGAAACGGGCGCGCTGGTGTGAGACTGCCAGGGAGTGCACCCTGATGCCATCTATTGGCGAAACTGGGAATTAGCGCTACCTATCAGACAATGCACTAAGCTCTCGGAGTCAAATGTATTCTTTTTCTTGGTAATTATAAGTTATTACTGTATGATTTAATGTTATAAAGCGCTAGTAGTAAATTATTATGACTGGTATGAACTCCAGGGTAATAAATATAAATATTCTTAAATACTAAATGATTTCGGTGAAAAGGTGGTAGGGGAACGCCCCCACTCTTGGTGATACGAGCGTAGCTAGAGGTAGCTGGAGACACAGAGACTGAACAATGAAATGGCCTGGGGAGTGTTGACGTGATCGGACGTGCGTAGCTGTGCTCACGCAAAAGTGATTGTGCAACAGCGAAGAGGCGAATATCGTCGCCGTTTGTGGAGTAGAACGCGACGAATGGTTGTCGAAGCCGTCTCTATGCCACAGGGTCTGATTGTAAGAGCTCCTGCGCCCAGATTTTATGGCGGACGTGCTGTAGCTTATACGAGTGCTACAGCTCGTAGTTCCAGCCGCCATTAAGGGCATGAGGCGTGAAGAGCTGCGTTAGCCACATGCATCTCACCACCAGCACCGACACGTCTACCCAAGGCAAGACTGCTTGCAATTGTTAAGTCGAACTTTGTATACATGTAAAAGGAGAATACCAGTTTTCTTTTATGCAAGTGCAGAGGACAGAATATAGTAATGAGTAAAATTACGACGCATGTTGTTCATTGTAAAGTGTAGTAACCTCAAATATAGTGTAGTGAAATCAGACTGAGGCCCCCATCGTCTCTTTCATTTACAATTCTTTTGGTTGTAGAATACTTTAGCGTATAAGAATGTTGAAAAGAGCAATGGTCACACCAGAATGAGTCGCCTATTTATAGTTACTTAAATTTTTCTGAGTAACCTTTCAAGTAAAGTCACTTAACTAATTCTATATCAATTGTCCAATGAGTAATATCCAAAATCATTAAATAAGTTGAAGGGTAGAAGTTTGTTAACCTAAGTTGCTTAAATTGTCTTGGTGGTAATTACCAAGCCAACTCACAGAAATTGAGAGAGTATTTGCTTTGTAGAATCACCTAGAATGATCAGAAATAGTAATATTCAGAATTAAGTTTAAATTCAACTCAAGCCTTTTCACTTTGAAACGAGCCAAAAAATTGATTTATTCTTTTGCTCCTTCAGAGCTGGCGACCGTACTTATAAGTATTTCAGGAGGATTCGACGGTAAGTCTGCTGCTCTCGTCGTGCTGATAGGATTATCCACTGCTGCTAGCAGTGGTGATTGGATACATAACTCACTACCAAGTTAAGTGGGTCAGGTAGGCAGTGTTACCGTGTGAACTGTAGGGCACTGTAGGCCGTGGATCGAACCCGTTCAATCATCACAGCTCTTTCGGAAATAGTCCGGTTAGGAGTGTACTAATCATTAGGTAAATACTGGCGAGTAACGGTCAAAAATGTATACGCAAGTGAATTTAGCAAGGTCCATGTAGCACCTACTTAATGTGGTGCAATGGCGAGGGTAGGAGTGGAGTAAAAGTGAGCTGAGCTTGTGGCAGCTGCGCTGTATTCGAAGATTAATAACGTGAATTCACTACCACCTCTTACCATTAGGACTGAGCTATTTACGGTTAAATACGTAGCAGTAAGCGCAAAAGCGTGACAGCTACAAGTCCGTATTGGCTTTATACATACGGAAGTAGGAAGCGGGTCATTCCGTCAGTGGAGGGGGTTAAAACAACCGAGTCAGTTGAGAACATACCCCATTTACTGATGGAAAGATTCGGCGGTTCGGTTGCAAGTCCTTACTCGGAGCATACTCGTGTAGAAAAGCGGCCCTACTGCACGAATTCAGAAAGATTGAGACAAAACCAGAACTACCAATTAAAGAAGAATTCTCACAATTGCGACACACTCGATTGAAATCAAGAAAGCCACCCATACGCACAGCTGAGCAGCTTCAAAATAATAACTATGACCACATGAAACAATGGAGACTAGATTGGAACCAAAAGACAAATGACCAACTACAGACCTGGTTTGAGAGCTATAACTGCAACATCTCTGGAATGGAACTAACACGGAAAACATGGTCCGCATTAAATCGAATACGTACTGGACATGGCAGGTGTGCGGATTCACTACACAAATGGGGAAGAGCGATGTCACCAGAATGCGACTGCGGTGCCCCTAGACATCCATGGTGAATGCTCCTTGCGAGCATATGCAGGAAACTGGTCCGACTTCCTGGAGGCATCCCCATCGGCGCTAGAATGGATCTCAAACCTTGATATAACCTTTTAACTGACCAATATAAACATAAATTATATTTATGATTGTTATAAGATTTTAATGTCTAACACTTGATGTATTAATGTTGCATGTATAGCCATACGCTAAATAAATAATCCACGATGCCTTTCAATTTCCATTTGTTCTCCGCATCTTCGTCCTCATCACCGAATGGTTGATGCTGACTGCTCAGATACTCTCAAATTTGTATCCTGTCACTCTTGCTAAGCAAAAATATCTTCCTACGTTTCTTAACATTCTTTGTACAACGGTTGTCGTAGATGCACCCAGAGTCTTATGATTTCTGATAAATTTCTCTACGTTAACTGATTCGATAATTTGAGGTCTGGTTGTTGCCAGGAGGTCTAAGATGTTACCCTCACGCGTTGGTTCTCTAACTACCACCTCAAACTAATTTTCGGACATCCGGAAAAATGACCTACGAGTCGCTGTCTCTGGCACCAGTTTTGATAGCATGGCACTCCCAGTCTAAATCTGGCAAGTCACCATATATTATAACGGCATGATTAGTAAAGTTACTAACGATAGTCTGCCAGTTCTGTCTGAAGCACTCTACCACTCTACCACTACAGCTCCTGACTGAGATGATCTACAAAAGCATCCGATTACCACTGTTGACCGATCTTTGATACTTAACTTCATCCACATTAATTCACAATCGAAATCCAGGATAATCTCGCTATATTTTATCGAATTCCTTACTGTAATAAATATGCCGCCACCATTGGCGAGTAACGTATCCTTAACGATAAATATTCCAGTCTGAACTTACGATTTCTTTGGCTTTAACGTCCGGTTTCAACCAACTTTTTGTTCCTAATACTGTCTGTGCATTATAATCTTCAATAAGCGATATTAATTCTGGAACCTTTCCTTGTATGCTCCTGCAGTTTACTAAAACCGTATTAACCTTTCCTATGTCTAATTTGCAACGACGTACGTTCTCTGAGGAGATTGTGACTAATTTATCAGGCAAATGGTCTTTGATCCCAAGGGAGGGATTTTCAGACCTAGAAAAGCCCCATGTACACACCACACGTACTCCACTACCCTAATAGTTGCTTCTGCGTGTAGTGCACGGGTACCTATTAAGGGGAACCATACAATTCGGCACCCGGTAGCGGAGGTCGAGAAATTCGCATCCGATAAAATAGTAGAATCGTCTGTGCCTCTGGTTTAGACCTTCACTCTGCTACAAACCAGAGGACCGCAATCAGCCCTGGGTACGATGCTACTAATAGACAGCTTAGCCTTGCTCTTAGGACCGAAGCGGCAGGCGTCATTCTTGCCGACTTGGGCCACTCTACGACATGCAGCCTGTTGCACTCAGCGCGCTCCATAGCACGGACGAGACCCCCCAGCAAACATACCGAGTGCGCACTGGCATTCTTTTCTGCCTTGCCTGCTGTTTCCCAACACCGGAGCTCCCAATGACAAGCATAGCCACTCTCTGCAGGAAAATCGGTAGCTGGCTCAACAGGAGAGGCATCCCGTGCCGGATCAAAGTTATCATCAACACTGGGTAGCACCTCGTACCTGTTGCTAAGGTGTTGAGAGTCCGGTGCTGTTGCTCCCTGTTTCACCCCCGCCCAGTGACTCGGGATCCCACCAGTATCTGCCACCCAATCCCGAGTGAGGACGGACCGGTCAGATGTTGCGAATCAGAAGTTACAGCGATATCCGGGTCGCCAGGGGATTCCAAAGGCACCAAGGGTGTCGCAAGTCACCAGCACTGCGATGCCGCAGCAACTTTGAACTTTATCCAGAAGCATGTCGACGGCAGTCAACGCTGCTTCCAGATGTTTACGGACAGTAGCCAGTTCTCCTTGTGTCCGCTCACAACAAGCGTAGTTCCTAGCCATGTCGTAGTGTGTAAAAATAGGTGTAAGATCTGAAATGGCGCTACTGAGATTGGAATGTACGCAGAATATAACGAGGAGAATAAAGGAACGCTAAAAACTGCTTCGCAGATTTCTCGCTATGCCCTGAGAAGGCTAATTCTTAAACAGAAATAATTTTTTTTACTGAAGTGGATGCATCTACAGTTACCTGTTACTAGAAACTCTTCTTACCCGACTGTTACTGCACGTAATAAGCGCGGAAACTAGAATGCACAGATCTAAGCTATGTGCTGTGTAACAGCACGAGATTTGAACTTAGGGTGTGACATGCCGGTCTGACGGCGGAAAAATAGCATTAGGAAGCCACCTTACGCTACAACATGCACCCGAAAATCTGCTAACCACTATTCTACGCAGTAAAATACACAGGTACACTTCACTCCCTTGCAGAAGTACGTGAAAAAATCAGAAACGTAACTAAATTACTGCTTATCAGGCAAATGCTGCTGCTGCTGCTGGCGCGTCCACTCGGCTCGGCGTCTGCCAGTACACTGGATTTATCGAAAAATATGTAACATGTATACAATAAAAAATGCTCTTAAATACTTCGTATCTCCTCTGTAACGATATCAATTCTTCATATTTGCTTACAACTCACTGAATTGAACTGTAAAAATGTAATAGCAAAACTTCAGAATTTTTAAAACATGCTGTGGAGCCAAATATTACTTTCTCACACAGAAAAAAAAATAATTGAAAGAACATCAATAAAGACATATCAACGTTTACTTTATGAGCCGACTGCAGCCGGCATGCAACCTTCACTTTATTGAGGAATTGATTTCCACATTAATGACGACATTCGATGTCTATCTTATCCATGGTCTAAGTTTACAATAAAAGATAAAAAGGAAGGAGCTAGTAAGTAGGAGCACTAACTATCGCCTCATAGTTAACTACAGAAAGGCAATAAGATTAATAAGAGTTCAGTTAGCTGTGTTATCTTGATAATGATGGAATGTGGGAAAGATGTCAGAACATCATTTTAATGACCTTGTGCGATGAGACGGTGCGGATCCTGCATTGGCCACAGCTGTAGTTTGGCTGCCAGACAATAATGATTAGAATTTTTTGCAGTATAAAGCATAATTAATGGTATAGCTATTTTTTTGATCTGATAGTCTGTCGATCAGATTTTACTTTTGGGGACCGAAGGTCCTGAAGAACTAGACAAGGTCGTAAATTTGACGTTCAAGTCACAAGTTATGTTCTGCCGTACATCATTGCAGTTAAAGTTGGATCTGTTTATTTTCCCCTCCATTTGTTATAGTTTCTAGGGTATGTCAGTTCTGTACACTCCTTGCAGCTGTAAAGTCTAGATACCTGTCTTATATTGTGGCATTTATACCACCATTGCTTTACACTGAATCCTCACTGAAACGTGGTGAAATGGGTATCACTGGCAGTCATTGAGTAGGTGTTGGTCAGATTGTTCTTTACGTTTTTGAAACGTTCAGGTACATTAGAAATTTGTTGTGGGCAGTGACCAGCCAAAATACGACACTCGCTGGCACCTAGCGTGCATGACAACGCAACGATTACACCAGGCACTGTCCAAAGGACTTAAGGGCAACTAGCCCACCTCTCTTTCGAACTTTCTACAATTTTTTGGCTAGTTTTTTCTTCGTAGTGAGTGAAGGAACACCGCGAGTGAGTCGTTCAAAATGGTTCAAATGGCTCTGAGCTCTATGGGACTTAACTTCTGAGGTCATCAGTCCCCTAGAACTTAGAACTACTTAAACCTAACTAACCTAAGGACATCACACACATCCATGGCCGAGGCAGGATTCGAACCTGCGGCGACCGTAGCGGTCGTGCGGTTCCAGACTGTAGCGCCTAGAACCGCTCGGCCACGCCAGGCCGGCCGGAGTGAGTCGTATATTGCAATGAAAACGATAGCAGTGACCAGTCACCATTATTTCACATTAAGAAAATTTATAAGTTCGATAACGTAAATAGTTACTCATTGCTACAAACTCTTCCAGAGTTTCTCTTGTCAGCTACACTCTGAAAATCATTATGAAGTTCGTAAAAGAGGGCACGTTTCATTGCACCCTATTTTGTAGGTCTCCTCTCGTTCCATTCGCCGATAGAGCATGGGAAGAATGACCACACTCCCCTCCGTGTGAGTTGTTACTTACCCAGTTTAAAATTAAATGTCGTGCGATCGAATACCGTCGGAACATGGATTTTTCAGTCAGCATTTTAACGTAGCATTCACCTCTCAATGACGTGGAGATTCACCAGAAACGACACATAATTCATATTGCCCGTTAAACCTTAGGCCCCCTTTCCCCAAATGGATAACTGGGGTAGTTTAGGGAACGCAAGTCACTGAAGTGATGAATATGATGTTTGGTTTGTGATACGCTCTACTGCACAGTCATCTGCACCCGTACAAAGTCCCAATTTTTTTCCACTCCAATTTTTTATGTAGTCCAATTGAGCCACTATCACGAATGATGATGACGATTAAATGATGAGAACAACGCAAACACTCATTTCCCGGTAAGAGAAAATCCCCAACCCGGCCGGGAACCGAACCCGGGACACCGTGATCCAGAGGCAGCAACGCTAGCCACTAGACCACGAGCTGCGGACAGTCGCTGAAGGGGAATCCAATTGGAAGACTTGCTCCAGGTCAATGAGTCACAGGAAATTATTATCTGCACTGATTTCTCAATGATGTACGAATGGGGAGCTAAAGACTATTCGTAGTTTCTATCCTGAGAAATGGTTCTTTATGTATTCTGAGCCTGTTTGTGCGAAATATATAACGTCTGACTTTGAGTATCTGCCACTTAAGATTTCTCAAACATTATGTTACACTTTCTGGTCAAGCAAAGAAGTCTTTCCTTTTAGATAAATTCATCATCTGTGAGAAGTCTGAGATTGCAAAAGATTATATTCACTAATTCATTAATGTGTAATATGAATATCACAACGAAAATAAACATTAAAGTTCCATTGTACGATTGAGATGCACGACTAAAAACGTTGGATATTGAAATTTTTACGAGATGACATTCACATCAGCTACCATTAGCTAGAAGGGTTTCACCTCTCTATCGTCAGTAGCGTGGCTGCGTGAAAAGGTGGACGGCTCGTTATTGAAAGGCTCCTCATCAAGAAGAGTGACCTTCAATCCAGACGTTTCGATAGACACATTGATCCTGTAAAAGTGGAACATACAGCTCTCTGCAAGCGGATGGTCCATGTGCTCGAGGTGTCGACTGAAGTGCGAGGAGAGGTGGTGATCACAGCGTTTAGACCATAAGGCAATGTTGTTAGCTATACAGAGGGAAAATGGGCACATTCTACCTCGTACCCAGTTCTGAACAGGGTGAACAGATCTTATGAAACATGTCCCATCCAGTTTGAACAGAGGCAGATACCATCCGATAGTATTTTGTGATGGTAAGCCGAAAAAGCGTTCTGGTTGTGGGCAAGAGGGACATCTCAGCTCAAGCTGCATGCAGGGTCACATGACGCAACTGCCGACAGGGCAGGAGATGTTGCCCGATCCGACGGTGCTCCCCTTGATGTACATGAGGGCCCTTTAGGCAGCACCATCTGATCGACTGTCGACAGAAGCATCTTCTCAATAGACCCTGAGCAGCCTCTGATCCGGTGGGAGGGCAACACTGACAGACAGTCTCCACTGCCCGAGCATCCACCGGTTTTGCAACGTGAAGGAATGGCCCCCTAGGGGTGGTTGGCACCTGCAAACTTGGTAGTGAGGACTGAACATTTTGTCCTCAATGCTAATGACCCCAAGTCACTGTCAGATACCAGTTCCCGCGTCCAGAAAGAGCAGCCTCCGACAGTAACAGGAGAAATGCTGATCGGCCCCATCCCATACCCATCAGAAGTTGTCTGGAGAGGACAAAGATCCCCACGGTGGCGACTACCTCCAGCAGGAAGATGAGATTATTGTTTTCCCTGATACGATTTAGTCAGCAGTGGATTCACTAGAAAGATCACACAGCAATATGTTTCTGTGTGATGAACAGCAGACGGATTAGATCTCTGCCTCAGTCATAGATATGCTGCAACCTTCAGTCGCCCCATTAATTCCGTGAGTTGATCACTACACAAGCTCAACTGCATGAGCCTACTATGTCGAGTATGTAATGTTTGCTGCTATAGCTAAGACAGTCGCAGTTGCATCATACCACGACTGTTAAATGTTGATGGAGAGCAGATGATAGTGGGGCCTTATTCAGGTCTCCCACCTCCTTCAGTCCCAAAGGATACAACGACCTGCCTCCCTGTGCCATGCCCATTGCATTGTCTCCGTAAACCTCAGTACCATGAGTTCAAAGGTAAAGCTGCAGATGTTTTTTGACAATTTGCAGGTGGTGGATCCCGACGTCCTACTCGTATAGGCAGTGCACCTCAACCCATTCTCATCTATTTATGGGTGTAATGTTTAAAAGCCACCATATCATGGACAAAGGCACCAGTATGGCCATACTCATGACGGAAGGCGTCATGATCGACGGTATGGCCTACTTCCTGTCAGCAAGAGGGCTTCCTACCATACATTGGGGCATCAGGACCAGAATGTGAACACATCCTTCGGTGTGGACGAGAGACCGTTAAAGGCTTTATGTGGAAGAGGTCGATACAAAACATTCACCTCGTCGATTCGTGGCGGAGTATTAATGGCGCAAGACTGTGGTGCACATATGCTACTAGACGTCTGACATGCTGCCTTGAACAGGTCTACATCGCCCAGAGACTTATGGCAGAGACAATTTAAACAAAGATATGGCCGAAGGCTTCATCGATCATGATGCCAAACTCTTCCAAGAGAGAGGGTGTCGTGGAGCAGGAGATAAATGTCTTGCCTCCGACGTTCTGGAGTGTTGGCAGAAGATAGTGGAGACGTGGAGGAACTGTGAGAGTCGGTTTCCAATGTTTCCTTTCACGATCCCTTTGTGCCATGATTGTGGAAAACCTGCTTTGTGCATTGCTGTCGAGGGGCAATGTGTTTTCCACTGCACACCATAGAAAATCGTTTCATGCTGTGGTGGGAGATATTCACCCAACCACAGTCGACAGGACGTCAGGCTGATGTTTGCCGATACCAAATGAAGATCACTACACTTATATGATGTCGTCTCGAGTGCACGATTGTGCATGAGCATAGCCAGGATAGGACTGCTGGTGAATTGTCAGCTATGCATCACATTATCCATGAACGTGGGAGTGCCTTGATCCCTATGCTGGATATACCAGATGGCCAGTGCCTGACAACCCAAAAGGATATCACCAAAGCCTACTTGGAACATTACTTGTGGTTCTGTGTCACAGAAAACCACGATGCTCTAGAGGTGGATGACATCCTCCACTTGTTGCCCCAGACCTCAATCGAGATGCAAACCACATAATGGCGGAAGATATCAGCGACGCCCTCTGAAAAGGGCAACCAATAAATCATTTGGCCGTAATGGTATCCCAATAGAGCTTCACTGTGAATTCCAAGATGTTATGATGCCTTGATGGGTTGTGATGTACCAACAACTGATGAACCCTGCAGTGCAGATGCCACATGCATTTGTGAACAGTATCTTTATATTGGTCCCCAAGCCATCTGTTGAGAGCTAACAAATACTGGCCTCTTACACTGCTCAATAGCGATTTCTTAACTTTACATTTTAGTTTCCCCCATTCAGAGTGGCCTATCCCAAGTCATCTCTATCGACGTGTCTCAGTGTTAAAACCGCAACATCCAGACAGCACTCCGTGATACCGCGATGTCATGGCAATGGTGTAGATGTGCTGTGTGCGTGGGGCCTTGTTATTGGTGGACTTTGACCACACTTTCGATAGGGTACGCTGGGAATATCGTGAGAATGTTCTGTGGCGCTGGCCTTTCCCAAGTCCTTCATAAACACCATCATGGGCCTTCTGCATGATGTGACTTCACACGTTATGAGCAATGGAGATACAGTGCACATGATGACCGTTGTCCACTTAATGAGACACGGTTGCCCCCTTTCATTGGTTACGCATACCATTACTTGGACTTCAGTGCCAGCTGCAGGGACATAGAATGCCGTGCATATGCACACAATCTGTTGTTTTTAGTGCATAAACCAAATGAAATCCAAAGATCAATGGACTGGACTACCCAGTATGGCGCCACAGGTAGAAGCCATGTGAACTTGGGCAAGTTTCGGATGATGGGCAACAGCATTGGCCTCACAGAAGGGAGCTTGGCCCCATACCTACTCCAAGATATGGTCAAATTTTTGTGGGTCTTCTTTACATTTGACAATCAACAGACAGTACACCTTACCTGTGCTCGTCTCCTACAGATCATATGTATGGATGAAGACAGCAACTTGCTGTGGTCCTCGACCATGGTTCAGCGGGTGGCTTACGTCAACATCTATCTGGCATCCAGGGTACCCCATATGACTACAGTCCTCCCGAGGCTGAAGACAATAGCAGGCAGCCTACAGCCGGTCTTTGGTTAGCACTCCAGTGAAGGAATGATCATCGAAGTGTGGTCTGATACACACCCAGCCTCCCTTTCACAGAGGGCGGTCTCAGAATGGTCATTGTGGTGGTTAGAGAAGCTGTTTTACACGCTGGCGGAAAAAATCGCAGCATCAGTCAGGAATTAACCGACATAAACGAAATTTGGTTAGCATTGTAGACGTCTGTAGGATGATGTCTATTGAGATTTGGCGCTAGTAGTGCATAAGGGTGGCGCAAGTAGTGCCACTATCAGCATGCAAATCAGGTTTGCTTTAAATACACGCTATAACGGTCGTGAGCGTTAGTTACTTTTGAGATTGGACGTGGCGAGTTGATGTTAGTCAAGAATGCCTTAAATGTGGCAAAGACGCCGTTATCAAAGGCGTTTGAACGAGGTCGTGTGATAGGGCTACAAGAACTTAGTGTTCTTTCTGCAATATTGCAGAAAGACTTGGGAGAAATGTAACCACTGTACATGGTTGCTGGTAGCAGTGGTCGTGAGAGAGTACGCTCACAAGAACACCCAGCTCCTGATGGCCACGTGGCCCTATCGAGAGGGACGACCATCGTGTTTGGCTTACGGTTGTGATGCATCGTACTGCGTCTACAGCAGCAATTTTAGTAGCTGTTTGAGCAGCAGTTTGCACCACAGTGACACAGAGAACTGTTACAAATCGGTTAGTTCAAGAGCAGCTCTGACAAGGGAACATCCCCATCGCATCCCCCTCAGATTTAGTTATAAGTTGGCACAGTGGATAGGCCATGAAAAACTGAACACAGATCAATCGAGAAAACAGGAAGAAGTTGTGTGGAACTATGAAAAAATAAGCAAAATATACAAACTGGGTTGTTAATGCGTAAGATATGCAATATTAACTGCAATGTAAGACTAGGAGCGCCGTGGTCCCGTGGTTAGCGTGAACAGTTGCGGCACGAGAGGTCCTTGGTTCAAATCTGCCCTCGACTGAAAATTTTAACTTTTTATTTTCAGTTTATGTGAAAAACTCTTATGTTTTCATCACTTTTTTTCGAGTGATTATTACATCCACAAGAAAACCTAAATCGGGCAAGGTAGAAGAATCTTTTCACCCATTCGCCAAGTGTACTAGTTAGGTGGGTCGACAACATATTTCTGTCATGTGACGCACATGCTTTCACCAGTGTCGTATACAAAATATCAGACGTGTTTTGCTGTGGAGGAATCGGTTGACCTATGACCTTGCGATCAAATGTTTTCGGTTCCCATTGGAGAGGCACGTCATTTCGTCAACTAATCACACGGTTTTGCGGTGCGGTCGCAAAACACAGACACTAAACTTATTACAGTGAACAGAGACGTCAATGAACGAACGGACAGATCATAACTTTGCGAAAATAAAGAAAGCAAAATTTTCAGTCGAGGGCAGATTTGAACCAAGGACTTCTGGCGCCGCAGCTGTTCACGCTAACCACGGGACCACGGCACTCCTCGCCTCACATTGCCCTTAATGTTGCCTATCTTACGCATGGACGACCCAGTTTGTATATTTTGCTTATTTTTTCATAGTTCCACACAACTTCTTCCTGTTTTCTCGATTGATCTGCGTTCAGTTTTTCAAGGCCTATCCACTGTGCCAACTTATAACTAAATCTGAGGGGGTGCGATGGGGATGTTCCCTTGTGAGTCACACGCCCTGTAACAGGCATTTCTCTGATCTCAAACCACCTCCATTTGCGACTTCAGTGGTGTCAGACTTGATTGGAGGGCAATTTGGAAGTCTGTTGTGTTCTCTGATAAATGTTGGCTCTGCCTCGGTGCCAGTGATGGCCGTTGGTTAGGAGGAGATCAGTTGAGGGGCTGCAACCAACCTGTCTGAATGGTAGACACACTGGAGCTGCACCTGGGGTGCGATTTCGTATGACAGCAGGAGCACTTTCGTCGTTATCCTACACACGCTGACTGCCAATTTATACGTCAGTCTGGTGATTCAATGTGTTGTGCTGCCATATGCATTCCAAGGCGTGTTTTCCAACAGGATAACGTTCGCACAATACCGGTGTTGTAACCCAGTGTCGAAATGTTGCCTTGTCCTTCTAGATCATCAGACGTGTCTCCAATGGAGCACATATGGAACGTCATCGAAAGACTGCTCCAGCGTCATGCACAACCAGCATTAACCGTCGCTGTACTGACCGAGCAAGTGCAACAGTCACGGAACTCCATCCCACAAACTGACATCCGGCACCTCTACAACACGATGCATGCACGTTCGCATACTTTTTAAGTGTCACATATCTTTTCTTTCACGTCTGGCCCTGTTTGTCGAAGTGAAAAATGTTGATCTGCACTGTAGCTCAGAATCAATGTTACACTCATTGTAGGTCCCCTTGTAACTCGTTGTGTAAATACTTCAAAGGTCATAGAGAGGCTACAGTATACAACCTCCAACAGGATCATGTCTAATAAAGCACTATGGTGTTCAAAACAGTCTTCGGATTGATGACTGCTTTACTTTACTTAGATGACTTTCCATGCAGGACAATATGCCACATCCTACTCGTTAGGAAACATTCGATCACGGCGCACACCTGGCTAGGTATCCCATAGGAATGTTCTTTCTTTGGAAAGAACCGATGTGGTATGAAGTCAAAAGCCTTACAGAAGTGTAGAAAGACCGTATCATCCTGGTTCAGTCTACCCAGGTCTGAGGAGCGTCAGTTGAGTTACCTTTGATAGATGTTTTCGAAACCACGCAGGTTTCCAAAGAGAAGGCTTTGTGTAGGTGTACGTGACCTTCGCTCTTTTCCAAATATGTAAAACTTTTGTCTGCCCAAGAAACTTATTATAAACTGTTATCAAGAGCAAAGCTAATTCACTCAGAAACCTGGTATAGAACTTGACAGTGCCTTCCACTGACCCTGGTGCCTCGTCAGGCTTCTTTTGTCCAACCAGAAAAAAGTAGCAGCGGTACGGCTGGCGATTGTGGACACATTCCTTGATTTTCCTTTGAGAAAACAGAGCTCAGTATTTAGGCTTTTGTTTTGCCATTTTCTATTTCTGTTACTGTTTCGTCCCCCACTATCTTTAGACTCCTTTTTGTGCCACTGAGAGCCTCAACGCACGACCCAAGAGGTGGTGCTTTGGAGCAAGTCTGGTGATAACATTTTACTTGGCTCTGAGCACTATTGGACTGAACATCTGAGGTAATCAGTCTCCTAGAACTTAGAACTACTTAAACCGAACTAACCTAAGGACATCACACACATCCATGCCCGAGGCAGGATTCGAACCTGCGACCGTAGCGGTCGCGCGGTTCCAGACTGAAGCGCCTAGAACCGCTCGGCCACCGAGGACGGCAACATTTTACTTCTGTAGAGTTTGAAACCTTCATGCGCTGCTCTTATGATAGCCGAGCGAGTTCCAGTTGACATCAGTCTATCTCTAGATTTATGCTCTTGTTTGAACCTGGTCTGGAATAAGCGCGGTGTCTGTATGCTATGCGGGACCTCTGCTATCGGTAACTATTTTTCAAGGTACATGTGTTTCTACAGCTTGGTTTACTATTCGTTTGAAGTTCACCTCCATGTTCACTGGCCTGAATCAGATGTTTCTAGCTCCTTGGTGAGGAATGGTATAACCTCCTTCATATTAATTTTGCTGTAAGGTACATGTACCAAATAAGGCCCGATTCCTAATAAGGCTCATTCTTATTTTCTAGCACAGAGAATTTGAAAACAGTGCTAAATGTCTTCGGTAGGGATAGCTGTGGCATCTAGTGGCCAAGGCTACAACTATTTCCGCACCCGTTCTCGTGCTACGGAGGAGGGCTGCTTCACGGTACGTTTCACCTAATGCAATCGTTTCGGTTATGAAGCATTTTTAGTAGTATGTATTGCGCTGTATTAAGACAGTGGCATTATCTTCCTAATAATACGTTCCTTTTTAAACAATAAACACAGACGCGTTTTAAACTGGTTGTTTCCAATAAGGCCCATCCGTGGCGCTCCAAACAAGACCAGACCAGGCCTTATTAGGCACCGTATTGGGTAGAGCTGTGCATAACGACAATGCATATTTAATTTTAGCATATCCTTTGAAACCTCATCTAACACGTATTTACTACCTCTAAATTAAATATAAGTTGTGATTCTTGAGTTTCTCCCGGCGTATTTGATAATCAAAATATCCACGGGTGTACTGCCGATCTACAGTGTCCAACGGGCACAATATTTCGGCGATCATACATGTCGCCATCATCAGGTGAACTGACGGACTGAGCTCCTGTGAACGTGCCGGTACGGAGATCCGTACGCTATGGCTGCTCAGGCGGAAGTGGGTTCGGTCGCGGCGGCGGCCGATTTAAATACCCTCCGCCCGCGGCGCACTCCCTCCGCCGTCCGCGCCCCGCGCCACGGTCACGCGGTGGAACAGATTGCGACGGTGTCTGAGATGACGTCGGTGTGACGGCTCTGTCCGCCGTGGTCGTCACAACTATACGTTTGCTCGATTTACTCTTGATTAACCCAAACGCTGGTTCCGAAGCCCTGCTAAGATTATAGCCAGAGTGACTGTGGCTATAAAAAATATCATACGCATATCTAGTGGAGCAAAAGAAGACATATAGGTAAATACGTCAGAGAAATTTATAATAAATTGGTAAATGGCTCGGTGGGAGTTAAAATAGGATACAGGGTGCCAATTACTGAACTATATGAAAAAATGTGAACTATCTACAAACTACGGCGTGACACAGTTTATTCAACCTGTAAATGTCACTACAGAGTTTCGGATTTAGGTTATGACATGTTCGATATGCCTTGCATCATTGGCGATGATGTGGTGCAGTTGAACAGTGAAATTCTGCTTGACCCGTTGAAGTGTCGGAACATCGATGCTGTCGATGACCTCGTGAATAGCTGTTTTCAGATCAGCAATGGTTTTGGCTACACACCTTGTCTTTAATATAGCCCCACAAAAAGGAGTCGTATGTGTTCAGACCCGGAGAACGTGGCGGCCACTCGAGGCCCATGCCAGTGGCCTCTGGGCACCCCAGAGCCAGAATGCGGTCCTCAAAGTTCTCCAGGACATCACTCTCCTGCTTCGATGGCGTCGAGCTCCGTTTTGCGTAAACCATATCTTGTGGAAATCAGGGTCACTTTGGATAATGGGAGCCGGCCGGAGTGGACGAGCGGTTCTAGGCGCTACTGTGTGGAACCGCGCTACCGCTGCGGTCGCAGGTTCGAATCCTGCCTCGTTCACGGATGTGTGTGATGTCCTTAGGTTAGTTAGGTTTAAGTAGTTCTAAGATCTAGGGGACTGATGACCACAGCAGTTAAGTCCCATAGTGCTCAGAGCCATTTGAACCATTTGGATAATGGGTATGAAATCATCTTCCAAAACCTTAACTTACCTTTCGCTAGTCATCGTGCCATCAAGGAATATCGCACCGATTATTTCGTGACTCGACATTGCACATCACACAGTCATCCATTGAGGGTGAAGTGATTTCTCGATCGTGAAATGTGGATTCTCAGCCCCCCAAATGCACCAATTTTGCTTATTGACGAACCGATACAAATGAAAGTGGGCTTCGTCGCTAAACCAAAGTCCTGTTCGTCACTTCTGTGGACAATAGTGTTGGCGAAATACAACCGCTGTTCCATGGCCCTTAATGGCTGATGGGTTTGAATTTTGTGTGGGAAGAGACGCAGGTCTTCAAAAACTATTTGTCGCATTGTCTCCCGGTTAATTTTCACTGCTTGTGCAGTGTCTGTTCGATTTCCTGGGGCTGGTTTGAAACACAGCGTGTGTGATCTCGATGTTTTCAGGTATTTCCACCCTTTTGGAGGACCGACATTGCCAACGCTGTCATCATGAACACTACCCGTACCAAACTTGCTAATCAACTTCTTGATTGTCAGCACACTTGGATTGGTTGTCGAACTCGGTCGCAAACTTCCTTTGAGCAGCAATTCGGCTATTATTGCTCGCATAGAAGGCCTTCACAAGCGCTATACATTCACGCACACTGTACCGTGACGTTTTCACGTGCAAATGTCAGACAACAACGCGTGCGCATGCACATACTAATTCTCATCAAGCCCCGCAGTCAAACGTCCATAATGAAAACCGTTCAGAATCTATTAGGAATTTATTTGATAGAGTTTTCTAATTGTCACCCTGTATGTACGAAAGACTGAAGATGGTTATGACATGCAGCGTAAGGTGTTACAGGTCACAGCACGACGGTTGATGACTTCGAACACTCAAGGGTAAGGGAAGAGGTGACGAACTGCAGAAATACGCTGGGGATGACTGGTCGCACGACGTGACTACTAACAACATGCTAGCGTGTGCGTTTATGCTCTTTTGATAAGGAGGCTGTGCCAGTCCCGTGGAGCACGCGATACTGTCGATCCTCTGCTGAAGTCGATGCCTAGCATTCTGTTGTAGGTATGGATAGCATAAACTTCAACATTTACTTTCTTAACGTAATGCGGTTCATAATAATCTCGGAAGTAGTTCATCACATAGATCACAAGGATTCGAGACAAGACGAGGAGATGAATCAGAGCTCCATCGCATCAGTTTCGGCGCATACCTGTTTACGTGGGTTCTAGAAATATAATACAGTTCGTGCCACTTCCTGACTGATCATCTTAAGCCCAGGGTTTATTTCAGGTTACTTCGGCTGCAAACATGTAAGAGACGATGCGATCTAGGATATTTAGTCGATTTACAATACTGTTGACAAAATAATTATGTTTTGTGGTTTATATTTTTGCATTTCTCTGTACCGCAATCTTTGGAGTACACTCGAATCCAGAAGGAAGATTTATTTATGATTATTCATGTGCTGTAAAATTTCACGTTTATTGATTTTCCTTCTACTCAGAGAAAACGTGAAGACAATAAACAGTAAATCTGTATTTTAGCTAATGCGTAAGAGATAAGTAAACAACAACAATTACTACTGTACTATAGTATGTATATAGCGCAGCTGACCACAGTTCCTCTCTGTTAATCAAGCCGGCCGGAGTGGCCGTGCGGTTCTAGGCGCTGCAGTCTGGAACCGAGCGACCGCTACGGTCGCAGGTTCGAATCCTGCCTCGGGCATAGATGTGTGTGGTGTCCTTAGGTTAGTTAGGTTTAATTAGTTCTGAGTTCTAGGCGACTGATGACCTCAGAAGTTAAGTCGCATAGTGCTCAGAGCCATTTGAACCAATTTTTGTTAATCAAGATGACTGGTGTCTTGAAAATGCAAGTCATAATATTAGTTTTGTATCCATGTACATCTTCATGCATAAAATAGTATAAGAAGAACAAATATCCACAGTCAGAGAATGTTCGACGGTCATTTAGGAATTACGACAAAACTACTTTCTGTAAATCACTAGAGACTGAAAGTAGAATGCCTATTTCGTAATCCACACCACAGATTGCTTCAGCGAATGATCAGTATTTTATAGTTGAGTTAAACACATTTCAGTTTCTTTGTATGTGGCTTTCTCATCGAGACATGCAGCTGTGCTTATTATCCTTGTATTTCTGCATATACGTCCGCAGATGTAGACGGGAATGGGGTGGTTCAAATTCCCGTTGACCATTCAGACCTAGTTTTCTAAATAGATTAAGACAAATGCCAGAAAGGTCCCTTCGAAAAGAGCACGGTCGACCTTGTTCCCCATCCTACGCCAATCCGAGCTTCTGCTCGTCTACGAATGACCTCGACGTCGACTGGACTTTAAGGCATAGCTTTCAGAAAAATGTTGTCGTAACCGACCAGCTTTAAGGCTGGACCCTGATCCCTAGGCCCTGACGTACATTTGCCCCATGACACAGCTCGTTCAGACAGTTAACCTGTGACACCCTCCGGCACAGATTTACAGCGAGATTTCTCTGTCAAAACTACATATATCACTATGGTATTCAGAGCGATACGACACTGGGACTGTCAGTGTTACTTTGCTTTCCTAAAGAGTATTAGAATTGTGAATAGAATCACTGCAAAGGCTATGGCGGACGAGTCAGTCAGTTGGGAACAACCCATTACGACACTATCCCGCTTGCTTCTTGTGTCCGTTACTCACATCAGAACTGGTATTTCCCCCAGAGAGGAGAAGAGCAAATATATTGTCCAAGTGAGAAGGTAAACTTGAAGATTTCGTTAGTGGGAAATATGTGGTGAAACAGCTGCAGTACCAGACGTGCATACTGTGCCTCCATCACTGATGTGAACCCATAGACACTAGTTACCCTAAAAAATTTAATCACGTCACCATATAGACTACGTGATCAAAAGTATCCGAACAACCCCCAAAACATACGTTTTTCATATTAGATGCATTGTGCTGCCACCTACTGCCAGGTACTCCATATCAGCGACCTCAGTAGTCGTTAGACATCGTGGGGCGCTCCGTGGAACTCACGGACTTCGAACGTGGTCAGGCGATTGAGGGTCACTTGTGTCATACGTCTGTACGCGAGATTTCCACACTCCTAAACATCCCTAGGTTCAGTGTTTCCGATGTGATAGTGAAGTGAAACGTGAAGGGAAACGTACAACACAAAAGCGTACAGGCCGACCTCGTCTGTTGACTGACAGAGACTGCCGACAATTGAAGAGGATTGTAATGTGTAACAGGCAGACATCTATCCAGACCATCACACAGGAATTCCAAACTGCATCAGGATCCGCTGCAAGTACTATGAAAGCTAGGAAGGAGGTGAGAAAACCTGGATTTTATTTTCTAACGGCTGCTCATAAGCCACACATCAGGTCAGTAAATACCAAACGACACTTCGCTTAGTGTAAGCAGCGTAAACATTGGACGACTGAACAGTGGAAAAACGTTGTGCGGAGTGACGATTCACGGTACACAATGTGGCTATCTGATGGCAGGGTGTGTGTGTGGTGAATGCCTGGTGAACGTCATCTGCCAGCATGTGTAGTGCCAATTCGGAGGCGGTGGTGTTATGGTACGATCGTGTTTTTCAGGGGGGGGGCGGGGGTGCTTGCATCCCTTGTTGTTTTGCGTGGCACTATCACAGCATAGACCTACACTTATGTTTTAAGCACGTTCTTGCTTCCAACCGTTGAATAGCAATTCGGTGATGGTGATTGCATCTTTCAACAAGATCGAGCACCTGTTCATAACGCACGGCCTGTGGCGGAATGCTAATACGACCATAACATCCCTGTAATGGACTGGCCTCCACAGAGTCCTGACCTGAATCCTATAGAACAGCTTTTGGATGTTTTGGAACACCAACTTCGTGCCAGGCGTCACCGACTGACATCGATACCTCTCCTCAGTGCAGCACTCCGTGAAGAATGGTCTGTTATTCACCAAGAAACCTTCCAGCACCTGATTGAATGTATGCCTACGAGAGTGGATGCTTTCATCAAGGCTATGGGTAGGCCAACATTATATTGACTTCCAGCATTACCCATGGAGGGCGCCTTGTAAGTCATTTTCAGCTAGGTGTCCGGATACTTTTGATCACATAGTGTATCAGTAAAATGTATCACCTCAAAATAATTTTATAATCACTGACTGAAAAATATCGCAACGCCAAGGAAGACTGTGCGACCTAAACGAAAATTGGTAGTCGTGTTTCTACATCTGAAATATGTCTATTCAAATTTCGCGCCAGTCACATAAGAGAGGCGCTAGTAGCGGCTGTATGAGTTTGCAAATCAGTTTTGCTTTAAATACTCTCTGTAACGGTCGTCAGATATAGTTATCTTTGTGATTGAACGCGGTGAGTTGATGGTAGTCAAGAATGCGTTTGAGGCAAGAAAGATGCCATTATCTGTACGTCACTGAATTTGAAGAGGTCGTGTTATAGGGTTAGGAGAAGCTGAATGCTCTTTCTGCGATATTGTGGTGATCACGACAATGTACGATCGCAAGAAGACCGGGTTCCGTACGCCCACGTGGTACTGCCGAGAGGGAAGACCATCGTGTTCGACGTATGGCTCTGGCGCATAGTATTGCATCTCCATTAGCAATTTTAACAGCAGTTGGCACCACATTGACACAACGAACTGTTACAAATCGACTACAAGGACAGGGGTAAAATACGGGGAGCGAAAGGCTATTTACAATTTGTACAGAAACCAGATGGCAGTTATAAGAGTCGAGGGGCATGAAAGGGAGGCAGTGATTGCGAAGGGAGTGAGACAGGGTTGTAGCCTCTCCCCGATGTTATTCAATCTGTGTACTGAGCAAGCAGTAAAGGAAACAAAAGAAAAATACAGGTAGCGAAAGGCTATTCACAATTTGTACAGAAACCGGATGGCAGTTATAAGAGTCGAGGTGCATGAAAGGGAGGCAGTGGTTGGGAAGGGAGTGAGACAGGGTTGTAACCTCTCCCCAATGTTATTCAATCTGCTGTATATTGAGCAATCAGTAAAGGAAACAAAAGAAAAATACAGGGAGAGAAAGGCTATTTACAATTTGTACAGAAACCAGATGGCAGTTATAAGAGTTGAGGGGCATGAAAGGGACGCAGTGGTTGGGAAGGGAGTGTGACAGGGTTATAGCCTCTCCCCGATGTTATTTAATCTGTATATTGAGCGAGCAGTAAAGGAAACAAAAGAAAAATTCAGAGTCGGTATTAAAATTCATGGAGAAGAAATAAAAACTTTGAGGTTCGCTGATGACATTATAATTCTATCAGAGACAGCAAAAGGCTTGGTAAAGCAGTTGAGCGGAATGGACAGTGTCTTGAAAGGAGGATATAAGGTGAACATCAACAAAAGCAAAACGAGGATAATGGAATGTGGTCGAATTAAGTCGGGTGATGCTGAGGGAATTAGATTAGGAAATTAGAAACTTAAAGTAGTAAAGGAGTTTTGCTATTTGGGGAGCAAAATAACTGATGATGGTCGAAGTAGAGAAGATATAAAATGTAGACTGGCAATGGCAAGGAAAGCGTTTCTGAAGAAGAGAAATTTGTTAACATCGAGTATAGATTTAAGTGTAAGGAAGTCGTTTCTGAAAGTATTTGTATTGAGTGTAGCCATGTATGGAAGTGAAACATGGACGATAAATAGTTTGGACAAGAAGAGAATAGAAGCTTTCGAAATGTGGTGCTACAGAAGAATGCTGAAGATTAGATGGGTAGATCACATAACTAAATATGAAGTATTGAATAGAATTGGGGAGAAGAGGAGTATGTGGCACAACTTGACAAAAAGAAGGGACCGGTTAGTAGGACGTGTTCTGAGGCATCAAGGGATCACAAATTTAGCATTGGAGGGCAGCGTTGAGGGTAAAAATCGTAGAGGGAGACCAAGAGATGAATACACTAAACAGATTCAGAAGCATGTGTGTTGCGGTAAGTACTGGGAGATGAAGAAGCTTGCACAGGATAGGGTAGCATGGAGAGCTGCATCAAACCAGTCTCAGGACTGAAGACCACAACAACAACAATACAAGTACAGCTCTGAGCCAGACACCCTGAAGCTTGAATTCCACAGACCCCCAACCACCACTATTTGCGACTGCAGTTGTGTCAAGTGAGAGCTCATTAGAGGGCAGGGAGGAGGTCTCTTGTGTATTCTGATGGGAGCTGGTTCTGCATCTGTGCCAGTGATGGCCGTTGTTGCTTAGAAGGAGACCAGTTGTAGGCCTGCAACCACCCTGCCTACGTGCTAGGCACACTGGATCTACGCCTGGAGCTGTGGTCTGAGGTACGTTTTCGTATGACAGCAGAAGCGCACTCGTCGTTATCCAATGCACCCGACTGCAAATTTTTACATCAGTCTCGTAAATCGACCTGATGTGCTGCCATTTGTGAACACCATTCTAGTGCGTGTTTTAAAATAGGATAACTCTAGCCCACATACCGCTGTCGTAGCCCCACATGCTCTATATAGTATCGACATGTTGCCCTGGTCTTCTGGAACTTCAGATTTGTCTCTATTCGAGCATATATGGGACATAGATTTGTCTCTATTCGAGCACATCTAAGACATAATCGGACGACAATTGCAGCGTTCTCCACAAACAGCATTAACCGTCCCTGTATTGACCGAGCAAATGCAACAGACATGGCACTCCATCCCACAAACTGACATCCGGCACCTGTACAACACAATGGATTCACGTCTGCACGCTAGCTGTCAACATTCTGGGGGTTACACTGATTATAGATGTACCAGCACTTCGATTTGCAATCGCTTATTTTGCGCTTTCATTAACCGGTGGTGTTGCAATGTTACTCACTTAAATATTTTAGCTAGACGTATTCCCGAAGTTTCATTACTCTACATTAATTATTCTATGGTGCTGCAATTTTTTTCCTGTCAGTGTAGATGTGTGATCAGACAGAATGCAGAGGAAACGAAAGTAGAAGCTCACAGTTCCGTGAAAACCTTCTATAATCACGATGTACAAACCTAGAGGGCATGCAATAATTTGCATGTGATTAGCTATAGTGAATATCTATATTCGCCGCTATGATTTAAATTTTGTCTCAGTCTCTACAGAGTGTTTCAGCGAATTTGCAGTTGCTGTTTAAGGTGCATGACCACCTGGCTTTTGACTTGAGAGGACCTATTCCGAGGTGTCTCGCCATGGGAAAGTGTCAAAGTCCCGGATATTCCTGCCTGAGCAGGCATTGTGCGCTCTGGATGTCGGCCAGACACGTCGCCCCAGTGGTTCAAGCTTGTCGGACGTCTCGGCTGTCAGAATACTGATCGCCTCGCGTTGCCAAAAATTCTGGATGACGTAATCCCGTGCAGAACGTGCAGAACGCTACTACCCGCATAAATCCATAACTTTGTTAGAGATCTACGCACAACCATGGCCGTTTTACACCCGAGCTAGAACGTCATATTATGTATTAAAATGAAATTAAGGTAAGGCATTCATAAAATGTTACTGTACGTACCTGATATGGATTAACATTATTTGAAAGTCGATCTGGTTTGCGAGTTTGCAGAAAATTAAAGAAAATCTTCTTTGGCACTATATGACATTGTGTACATTTGTACAGTTAAAAAATTCATGAACTGAATGTAATTCGCGTTTTTTCCAATTCCCGTTGACAGTCTGTCTTATACTTTGCTTTCTAATGAGTCTTTAGTTTTTCGCTCTCGCTATGCAACGAGTTATCATAAACGACTATCATGTGGACATTATTTCCCTTACCTTACATGTCCTGCGGTGAATAATTGTCCCTTTCAGCTTAAAAAGATATTTTAGATGGCTGAGGAGGAATTTCTGCCGTCTTTACGGTTATTTTCTCAAAATACGCTTTCATGTGAATTTTTTGTTGTAAGAAATATAGACTCAGAGCATTTTTTTCCGCTAGTCTAGGTATCCATTATTTGGTGTAATCAATATGGGCTGATTCAGACATATCACAAAAGCCTATAGTGTCTCCGATACTTGGGCTTCCATTTCTACTTAACACCTCACAAATTTTATTGTCCTCTTTGTTCCGACAAAAAAAGCTAACTACGGATATGCCACAGAATAAACGGTTCGGTTAGACAGTCCTTCGAGAAGAAGTTCAAGGAGATCCACGAGGGTGTTCGCTAATGATCTATGTGAAGTCGTCAGTGTTTACATTTAACAATACACAAAACTAATTTCTCCAAAATATTGTATAATAATATTTCAGGCATGCACAAAGATGACATAGAGTACTACTAGAGTACTGTGCCGATACTTCATACTTATTGCCCCAGAGGGTTCAGTCGTTATAGATAGTCCCAATTCAAAGTATCAGAGTTTTATTCCCCCTTCAGTCCTAGATTTTCTTGGTAATTTTATGCGATTTACGTCTACTTCTTTCTATGTGCCAAAAATGCTAATTGACATCGATAAAGTTCTTGGAGATTTTTAGTCCTTTTCTTTTGTATGTTCTGAACTTACGGTATCTGAAGACCGCTGTGTATAATAGTTTTTCGACAGGTCTGCTTCATTCATAACTACACAACTGTGGGCTTCCTACTCAAACAAAAAAGAAATGTATTGGGGCAGAAAGAAGATAATTTATTAGCCATTAGATGGAACAGCTTCTCACTCTTATTATCAAGTAACTCAACTCCAATTTACTATATGGGAAAGTATCATGAAAGTAATTCTAGTCGATGTAATTTCTAGTGTAATCTGTCCTAGGTCAAAATATTTACTTTTACAAAAGTACAAATTATGTGATGACTACTGCAATAGATAATTATAGTTTTTGACGAGGTCTGCAGCCTGGAGTCCATAGATTTAATCGCGCTTACCACTCTATAAGTACTTTGCAGTTTCATCCTTACATTTTCTTCGATAAAGTTCAACGAATGCTGTCAAATGGCCTTCACATTATTATGTAAAGCTAAATGTTTACTTCTCTGGCTTATCGCCTGGAGTCGCAGTTAAAATTAGAAATATGTTTGTTATGACGAAATTTAGAAGCACTAATTTTATGCGATCAGACTGGTTTTTTATGGTCAGTTGTAAATTTAACAAATGTATTTTACCGTGTTGCGTTACTGAGTTTTGTATCTCTCATTTAGCTCAGAACTGTCTTACCAGACACAGGTGTCACTTTTTCGTCACACGTGCCACAACAATGGACAGTGTTTTAGGACATGATTACGTTACTTTGCTGTACATTGATCCTAATTACTCCAAATTATAGAGAATCATTGCTTTTATACTCTTGCTCATTTACAACAATTTGTCAATGATTATGTACGCCGGAGTACAAAACGTAAGCACGGAAGTAACTTTCGTATGTTGTTCCGAGAGCCTTCGTTACTGGAAGAGTCAACCAACATACTGCTTCCTCCTACGTACATCTCAGAAAAAGATCGTAAGATAAAATTAGAGAGATTCGAGCCCACGCGGAGGTTTACCTGCAGTAGTTCTTCCGGCGAACCAAATGCGACTGCAAAGAGATAAGTGAACAGGAAGTGATACAGGTACACAAAGTACTCTCCACCACACACGGTAAGGTGGCCTGGAGAATACAGGATATGTCCTGCAAAGTAACATAGCTCGATGAAACTTGGACCGTACATAGAAACAAATGTTGTGGTACAGTACAGTACAATAAAGTAAAGTAGAGAAGGTAATTGAAAGAAATATGTAACGAGACGAACAGGAATAACACTTTTATTCAAAGACAATAATTACACTGAAGTCACTGCGATACATGATGGACCCTTGGACATTACAAAAGGCGGGAAATGCTTCTTAACTGGGTGTGTGGTCACCACGGACGAGCCGGCCGGAGTGGCCGAGCGGTTCCAGGCGCTACAGTCTGGAATCACGTGACCGCTACGGTCGCAGGTTCGAATCCTGCCTCGGGCATGGATGTGTGTGATGTCCTTGGGTTAGTTAGGTTTAAGTAGTTCTAAGTTCTAGGGGACTGACGACCTCAGCAGTTAAGTCCCATAGTGCTCAGAGCCATTTGAACCACGGACGATAATGTATGCTCCGCGTGCACTCCCATGATATGGCCACAAAGCTGGTGAAAAGTTCTTGTGGTAGAGCGTTTGCTCCTCCACCAGCGCGGTTGACAATAGCTGGGCTGTCGTTGGTGCATGTCGACGTGCGGCAATACGATTCTCCAGTGCATCCCACACGTGCTCGATGGGAACTGAGTCGGGGGAAAGGGAAGGCCAGTCCATTCGCCGAATATCCTCTCGTTCCAAGAGCTCCCCCAGCTGCGCAATTCGATTCGGTCGAACTTCGTCGTTCACAAACAGGAAGTCAGGGCCAAACGCACTTCGGAAAAGATGCACTTGCGGAAGGGGTAGTGTGTCTGAATATTGTTTACCGGTGAGCGCACCATGTTCGAAGATTTAGAGGCCAATGCAAAATTATGCTCTCCACACCACAATATCTGGGTCACAAAAAAGATAATGGTCGACTATGGTCTTGGTGTTATTAGGTGGTCTCACCTCTGACCACATGAGTGTGAGTCTAGTATTGTCAAAAACCATCGTTTTGGTAGTCGAACTGTTAACGTGTGGAGAGACATAATGTTGCATGGTCATATTGACCGAAGTTTGGATACGTTACACTCAACGGACTTCGTTATTTTGACACTGTACTCCTTCCCCGTCATTGGACCCAGACTTCATTTTTATGGATGACGGTGTGCGACGGCATTGAACAGCGCAGGTGGGTGGGAGAGACCTTGTAACTAGAGAATATGCGGCGATTGGATTGGTTTGCCGCCGGCCCGGGTGGCCGAGCGGTTCTAGGCGCTACAGTCTGGAACCGCGCGACCTCTATGGAAGCAGGTTCGAATCCTACCTTGGGCATGGATGTGTGTGATGTTCTTAGGTTAGTTAGGTTTAAGTAGTTCTAAGTTCTAGGGGACTGATGACCTCAGAAGTTAAGTCCCATAATGCTCAGTGCCATTTGAACCATTTTTGATTGGCCTGCCCGTTCCGAACCACCAACAATAATCCAACAGCTGTCAGCAGCGGCCGGCCGAAGTGGCCGTGCGGTTAAAGGCGCTGCAGTCTGGAACCGCAAGACCGCTACGGTCGCAGGTTCGAATCCTGCCTCGGGCATGGATGTTTGTGATGTCCTTAGGTTAGTTAGGTTTAACTAGTTCTAAGTTCTAGGGGACTAATGACCTCAGCAGTTGAGTCCCATAGTGCTCAGAGCCATTTGAACCATTTGTCAGCAGCGCTGGTGGTGGAATGGAAATCGCTACAACAAGAACTACTTACTTACCTTGCGGTCAGCATAGGGACACGTTCAAGAGCAAGCATTGACGTCTGTGTTGATCACACACCCTATTGAGGACTGTGATTCCCTTTTTACAATTTCCTGGGGACCGTCATAAGTTGCAGTGATTTCAGTGCAATTATTATCTTGAATCAAAGTTTCATTTCTGTTCGTCTCATTGCGTATTTCTTTCAGTTGTCATCCGCACTATAATGTAGCAGATTTTCCTATGTATGGTCTAGGATTCATCGAGCTATGTTACACATCACGTGAAAGTTACATTCCCTCTTAAGCTTTGCGCACCCTTGTATGATTCAACACTCTTTTAAACTAATTACTAACGTGCGTGAAGTACTCTGAACTGACAATTATTAATATCTTACGTGCCATTATACTTTTTCCGAATGTAGTTCTTGGAAAAACCTAATGTTTCGTCCCATCTGCGGTGGACATCTTCAAAGGAGGTTTTAGTATCCATGAATGTCCAATTTACACCCCGACTCACTACTTATGAGCAGAACAAAAGTTCGCATGCACCCGCGCAGAAAATGGTTCAAATGGCTCTGAGCACTGTGGGACTTAACATCTTAGGCCATCAGTCCCCTAGAACTTAGAACTACTTAAACCTAACTAGCCTGAGGACATTACACACATCCAAGCCCGAGGCAGGATTCGAACCTGCGACCGTAGCAGTCCCGCGGTTCCAGACACCCGCGCAGAGGTGTGGCGTCACGTGTTTCCAAAACTCGGGTACAAGTGGCCTTTGTCGGTTGCTGTTGTCCGCTACCGCTATCACTCCACGGTGGCAAATGTACACATCTTCTTCAGCACGGGATTCCAGATACTATTCAGTTTCATACCGTTCACTTTCCGATTAAAATTACTGACGTGTTTAATAACCCCTGTCGCCTCGTCACATCCAGGGCTGGAGTCTTGTCATAAAGGCTCTGATAGTCTTCTAGCTGTAAAAGCTGTAAAGCATGTTCCACAACATCTATATATTTCTCCTCTTCTTAAATCCCTGTTATGTTCTTCGGATCGTTTTCCTACTGCGCTTTTTGTAATACTTTCGTACACGACTACACAAACACATTAGAACATGTAACTTACTGCTTTTTCCAGCGAATTTCAAGAACCCTTCGCCGACGTAAGGTGTTGCTGTAGCTTTCGGGGTGCGTATGTAGACTACAGAGATATTCCACTTCTTCAAGATATTTCGTATGCGGTCAATGAATTTTTTAAAGAACGGCTGGAAAGCTCTTTTAATTTCAACGGGCGAATAACCGTTATTCAGCAACGCACTGGAGAGATATTCGAATTCTTCGTTGAGCAAATCTGGTTCACAGATGTTCCTCGCTCTATCCGCTATCGTTTTTATAACACCGCGCTTTTGCCACTGATGGTGATTTGAATCCCGGTGTAGATAAAGGATAGTTTGTGTGAGTTTTCGATATACTACGTAGTCCAAGCTACCACTTTGTTTCTTGAATGCTAAGACACTCTCAATAAATGCAATCCTTCATTACTCTCCCTCTCATGGTGAACTAAAACTTTGAATTAATCTTACTAAGGTCTTCATGAAAACGACTTGCTCCTCCTTGCCATATCTCCACAACACAAAAATATCGTCCACGTGTCGGAACCAGATGTTTGGTTTTTGGTGGCAGCTCCTAGCGCCTGTCCTCCAAATTTTTCCATAAAGAAATTTTCTACAATCGTGCTTAAGCGGCTCCCCATCGACACGCCATACAACAGTTCGCATAACTATTCGAACTGTATGGAGCACATGATCATGAGACACTATTTAAATAACTGTTCAATATCCAATAGCGGCAGAAAAAAAAAGATCGTAATTGTTCCAACGCCTCATTTGAGCGGAACAGCAGTAAAAAGCGATACCAAGTCGTAGATACTATGTCTGGCCTTCCAAGCCATTTAGTTTACTGATAAAGTGTGCCGAATTCTATATGGAAAAGTTTGATCACCTCACATGCGGTTGTTGTAGTGTAGTCAATAACTGATGGGTGAACCAACGGCACTTACTGTAAGTCTTGGTGGAACAATGTTCTTATGAAGTTTTGGCAACCCACAGAGTTTCAGCGGTAGCGCCAGTTTTTTTAATAGGGAGGGGAGAGTTTATCTGATTGGCATTGGGATTCCGTTGCTAAACAACCTTTTTACCGTAGGGCGGTAGCAACAGCAGATGACAGCAACCACGGCTACTTGTTTTGAAAACATGTGACGTCACGCCTCTGTAAGAAAGCACTTAGAAACGAAGTGTTTCTGCAGCAGTTAGCGACATTCGTAAAAGCTACAACGTCTGTTGAAGAGATCCTCCGCAGATGGGTACAAAACGGTAGTTTTCTCCAAGAAATTCATTCAACAACGCTGTAATAGATCAGATTATTTAAATGACATTTCCAGCCGCAAAACTCTACATTTTACCCTTACTTGAATAGGTATGTTATTTTTCTCCAGCGCATGAAATACTGATTGCAGCGTCGAAATAAGACGTAACCAAGGTATCATTAGTCCAAAAACTATTCCAGCTTTGCTACGGTCGCAGGTTCGAATCCTGCCTCGGGTATGGATGTGTGTGATGTCCTTAGGTTTAAGTAGTTCTATGTCTAGGGGACTGATGACCTCAGATATTAAGTCACATAGTGCTTGGAACCATTTGAACTAGCTTTGCTCTACGTATCGTGTTCGTTGTAAGAAGCAACAGAACACTTTCGGGGAACAGCCCTCGAAACATAAGTAATCTTCGTGCTTACATGTGTTCAAATATTTTCACAGGTGTACTGTTAAGACGGATGCAACTCTGTTCCCGCTACCTGCATACTAAGATACCAATTTAATGTCCCCAAGAACGACTTTGAGAGGCAGAGACGAAATGTGGTATTAAATGATGTTCGTGTTCACTGTCGACCGCAGTCGTTACGGCAAGTGCAATCACCTGAGTTCGCCATTGTCTCTTTGCTTCGTTGAGTGGACCGCTAGCTGCCCGCGGCGGTCACGCCCGAGATGACCAGATGTAGCACGGCCTACCTGCTAGCTGTTACTCGTGCTTTGCCAACATCTCACCTTCCTTTTACGAGTTCCTCATGACAGCGTTATCGCACTTTACTGGAGGGTCACTGTACTCTCTGCACAATTATATTTCACACAGTATGGTACACCAGCATAGTCCGGCCGGCCGAGCTGTTACTACTGTAATATGCTGGTTTGTTGAACAGAAGGAGTAAGTTTGAATACTCATATGGACGATCGTCCTGGAATTATTTCTTATGATTAAGTAGAATTACAGAAGTAAGAAGTCAAAATAATTTTTTCGGTACATTCTGCAGTCGTTTCTTTGTGGACTCTTAGGTGGAACTTGTCTCTGATAACTACACTCTCGACATAAAATCTAACAGCAGTACATTTCACTACTAGTTTTGGTGTCGATAACCCAGTAAGAAGATTGACATCGTAAGTGGTGTATGTTACATTATAGTTGTACTTATTTAAGGACCTTGTTGGCCTAGCTCTCTCTGTGATATGGGAGGTGCTGACCTTCTTTCAAGGGCTTGCTTACATTGAGTGTGAACAGAGTTCTCCACGTCCTTTTGTATTATTTGTATATTTTGCAACGTTATGATGAATAGTACTGGAAATACAGTTGTAAAAAGTGCTGTAGATGAAACGTTCATGGGCATTCTTAAGTGATATCGAGCCACTTCATTAAAACTTTGAAAATGCTCACTAGATTATGTTCAGAATCTACATGAGAATATTCACCCAGCATATGCATAAAACGCGAAGGCATGCAGGTAAGAGAAGTCGACAATGTTAAACTGTGGGGATTACGGCATGGCAATAAATTCGAGAGCAAAGAGCAGACTGCAGAACTCTTGAAACGAATAAATAAACCTATGTTTGTTTGCCATGCAAATGTATACAGACGTAGGTGTCATACAAAATGAGGAACTTATAAATACCTGAGGTTGTCGGCTGGAGAGCAATCAGTGAATTCAATATAAAGAAAACTTCAGCAATCATATTGCCTTGATTACTTGTAGGTACACTGGATAACTAGTAAGCTGACATCTTCAGACCCTCAGCATAATTTCATATCTTGTACACTGTGAATCGGAAGACGGCACCTTATTTCTGTCGAAACTAGTAATCCAGTGTACCTACACGCAACCAAGGCAATAGAAACTTCATATCTGCAGATTTCTGTGCAAAAAAGTGACGTGGTGTGCTTATTTTTATTCCAAAGTATCATACACATAATATTTTAGGGTAACTGATCAAGCCAAGCCAAAGTTTTCCGAACCAAAAAGCTTGTAATAAGAGTTACTTGTGTTACGAATTTAAAAAATTCCAGCAGAAGTCTGTTCAAAGAACAGAGAATATTAACTTTCAAAAACTCTTAATGCGCCGTATGCTAAATCTGTCTCTTAAACTAACAGCACCTTTCGTTAAACCAATAGTATAAATAAGAACAGCTTACAAAAGTCTTAAATTACAACCTTTGGCCCAGAATAGTGCCCATTTTTCAGGAACAGATATCTTCAGTAACAAAAAAGTGAAAGGGGAGGCTATAGGCTTCATTACTATCCAACTCCTACACCATTGAAGAATCGCATTTGGGAGGACCACAGCTCAGATCCACGTTCGGCCATCCTGGTTTAGCTTTTTCCCTAAATCGTTTAAGGCAAGTGCCGGGATGGTCCCTTTGAAAGGACACGGCCGATTTCCTTCCCTGTCCTTCCTCAATCCGAGCTTGTGGTCCATATCTATTGACGTTAAACCCTAATATTTCTCCCTTTCTTCCCTAACGAATGTTACAGCAGAATCAATTGACAAATACTTGATAGCAATATTTCGTAACTTGAGTTCTCTATAATGCCTGACTTAAGCGTTTCTTCAGTGCAGTAATGTGATCCGAGTAAGTAAGCACTGTAACTGTTCTCTTTAGCAGAGGAAAAAGTTATGCAATTTACTATGAAAATATTTACGTGCCAGTAATAAATTTTGTATTACATTCTGAAGGATATTAATAGCTACTAGCCATGACAATTACAAAACCATTAAGATGGCATGCAACAGACGTAAAGTTGGTATCAAGTGTACTAAACGCTTAACTGTGAAAATGACTAGCACTTCCGGCAACTGTAGGTAGAAGCAACGCCATCTATATTCTGTATATAATGAAAGTCTGTGCAGCGGATTTCTCTTTGAGAAACCGTATCTGAGTGTTGTGTGTTTGTTATGTCTTATGTAAGAAGGTAAAACGCCACCAGAACGGGTTGGAATTCAACAGCTGCGGGATCAAGTCATATTGGCACTGCTGTTTATGGTTCCGTTACTGCTGCTTGCGTTGGTCGTTATCCCACGACTGCAACGTGGATGTTGGATGATGAGTTCAGAAGGGCGATACGAAACTCCATGCAGGATCTCAACAGCCCCAGATGAACCCTAGAGGACGGTCATATTGTTCACTCGGCTGTGCGTGGTTGTACAGCTGTTACGTGCTTTAAGTCAAAAAATTAGTTTGTTTGAAGCAAGATAAGTGTCCACTGTACAGAACGATGACATCAGGAGCTCCATTTATTATTTGTTAATAACTGTAACGGCCCGTGGTGAATGACCTCTACAATAGTAGGGTTGAGTTGAGGCTGTGAGTTGTTGTCTGGACAACGACCAAAGATCGCTCAAGGCTGCCTAGAGCTGAAATTTGCCTGGAGATGGCCCGCCGACTGGAAGGCACTAAGTTCAGAGTGGTGGACTTCGTGCCAGCAGTAGGCTTGAACCTCGTAGATGCCAAGTCTCGTGATGGCATTTGCTGGACCGCATTGTCCTGTTGAGTGGTTTAGGCATTGGTTCGTAGATGATGCTGAAAGCTTGTGGAACCTTTGCTAAAAATGATGGGTACTTATAATGTTTAGGTGCCTAATTGTTTTACCAAAGCACCGCTTCCAATCACATACGCCAAAACAATCCTGTAGGTTGGAGGTTTAGTAACCGGTCTGCTGGTACGTTGCTAGTACCTGGCTCGGCCCGGCATGTGGAATTCAACTGGTGGCATTGCTGTGTCTGACGTTTCACTGTTTTGGTCCAACTCAAGCTCGCCTCCTTTCACGGCCTTTTGCAACGGTCATTGACAGCGTCGCTATTTTACTCAGTATTGCTGAAAAATAGTGGCGGAGCTACTTTACTATTACGTGATGATCGGCTGGTTGAAGTTAAGCGCAATTCAGTGGAATGTCACTATTGCTTTGTTGTATCCTTTTTGGGAACAGGTAACTGAATTATAGTAACGAAATTCATGAAACGTTCCAATCTTAGACGACATTTCCTAATTGCGAATTACTGTTCCGTACCATTATTACCCTCCGTCCGACACAAATTAAGTAAAACTTCGTTACTTACTTTTAGAAACAGCCCTCATCCTTCAACCCCACTTCAACGACTCCCGTGATGGCGCGCGCTCAAAGCAAACAACTCCGCAAGTCACTGTTGAGCTCGGATATGCGTAACCACACGTTGACACACCTCACAGTGATAGCATCTATTGTATCGATCGAGATACAGTAACGGTGACATCAGAAGACATGACTTCCCTTGACGCGGTGACAGAGAGAGGTGCGCGGATTCTGGAGTGCCTTCTGTCCACATTGGACACAGGAGGACATCACGTCGTCTTCTCAGACTTGTCTCAGTTCGCGTTGGAGACATCCGTGTGTTGGCTCTGAGGAGGACGTATCTTACCAGACTGCAGTCGAAATTCTGATACTCGCCCGGTAACTAGCATGATGGTATGGGGTGCAATTGGGTATACAACGCGACCACAAATGATCTGCATAACCAGTAATTTGGACAGGAGGTGTGTTAAGGATAGAGGCTGTGCCCTGTCTTCGAGGTCTATATGACATTTTTTCTAAGAAGATAAAGCAAGACCACATATTACCTGTGCTGTCCTGACCTAACCTAATACAGAGGATGTTTGACCGCTACCCTGATCAGCACGTTTTCCTGATCCCTACCTCGTATAAAACACGTCCTCTTGGGTTGCTAAGAGACCACTTGCCAGCCGCTGTGATCGATGAGCTCTTACATAGAGCTGAAGCGGCATCGATTTGTGTACCTGTATCAGTCAACCAAGCTCAATTCGTCTCGATGCCTACCTGTATTAGAGCCTTAAGTAGCCGCCACAGGCGATCTAATAGTGAAGTCCCAGGCATCCAATGAACACCAAGTTAATCTGAATTAAAACAACACAATATTTCTTCTTGGAAATAAGTCGTAAAGCAGTCAGGAACATAATAAACTCTTCTAATATGAACACAAAGAGTACTTGATGCAGAGTGTCCATTAATGGCAAATTAACTAAGAGTTCCAAACTGAAGTTAACCGTAAACAATTACGGTGGCAGAAGGCCGGGGACAGGAAATAACTGACATAAATATAATTCGAAGGCAGAGGGCCTCCAGAACGAAAGAAAACACTGTTGGAAAAAGTTACTAACTAGTAATTCCACAAAGCATTACGTTGGAAAAAAATTTACTTCCCGAAAGGACAGTCCCAATTTAAATTGTTGAGAACTCAGTCTAAAAAAAAAAAATGGTTCAAATGGCTCTGAGCACTATGGGATTTAACCTCTAAGGTCATCAGTCCCCCAGGAACTTAGAACTTCTTAAACCTAACTAACCTAAGGACATCACACACATCCATGCCCGAGGCAGGATTCGAACCTGCGGCTGTAGCGGTCGTGCGGTTCCAGACTGTAGCGCCTAGAACCGCTCGGCCACCCAGGCCGGCGAACTCAGTCTCAATTCAAGTTATTAAAAGTTCCCAAAGGACAGTCCAATATAGCAGAATGATGAACACACAGTCAAGTCCACTGTATCGCAGATGAAAACGAAGTCCGGAATTTATACAAATCCACTAACAAAAAGACTAACAAGAAGCTTTCGATGGTTGTTCCAGCGACTTCAAAGTGAGTTCCTGATTGAAGAAATTTATAAGTATTCGGCAGTGGCCCAGGTAGCTCACTCGGAGTGGAATGGCTCTTCAGGTCATGTGCTCAGGCTCAAATACAGCACTTGGTGGCAGGATACAGTCGGTCTGTCACGTGTCCGAGGTAGGAGAAATGTCTGTGATGCCAGCGACCTCTGCTGGCGCTTCGGTCGCCATCTGGTGACCGTGTGTAGCGTGGCAGTCCTCCGAAAGGCAGCATGCTACCCGCGTAACTTGCGTGTGATGTGGATTGCTGGCACAGTCGCTGTAAGCTCACGGTATTGCAGTCTTTGTCGCTGGCAGAGAAGGCAGCTCTGTGCATTAAATTTCACGCAGTGTAGAACCTCAGATCATCTACAGATTTAGGTACGTATTCTTGCTACTACAATGCACACAAAGTAAGAATAACTTCATTTTTTACTGCTTTTCCTGGTGTAGCAATTTTAATGTTCAGATGTATAATTCAACTTTTTTTACTTATTACACATGCTTCAACAACTTTTCACTTGTATTCTCTGGAAAGAACTTTATTAGCGTATTAACTATTTTGTAAATCGGTATTACATGTTTTTTTGTGACACATTCCATATGCTCGAGGATCTCGGCCCTTGAATGTGATCTGTGTGAAGAACGTACCAAAAACTGGAAAAAAGAAAATGACACAGCCATTTAGATAGCTTCTAAGCCAGCTGTGCTACGGTAAAGACGTATTTATTTCTTCCAGTCACAGTTCAGTATTTTACTGCCACAGCAGCTCAACCAATCACGCTTCTCAACAGAGCCCTAAGATAAGGTCCTTCCCCTCTCCTCAGACTTTTTCCATTTAATGTCCTGGAAACTAGCCGATCAGAGAGCTTTCTGTGGCAGAGATAAGCGGGCATGACACTACTATCGTGTAGTAGTGATTACAATTGCGAAATGTCAACGGCATTTGACATATTCGCTCCAGCGTCATCGGTAATTCGTTTCATGTACTCTGTGAGTCTAAAAAGGTGTAACATCACACTATGAGCAGTTTGAGATGGTATTATTGGTATATTTTACTAGGTTTTATTATTTCCATATAGCTATTATGAGCAGTATGTACCTACACATATCTGTGTTGACCTTGCGGGAAATGCAAATAGGTGGTAGCTTTATTTGCAGTTTTGACGTTTTTCGAGATAAAAAAGTTTGAGCTAATAGTTATTTCCACAGCCAAAGTTTGTTGAGAGTGATGCTATGTTTGGAAATGAGTCTTAGTTATTTGTAAGCACGATGTAGAAGGTTTTGTTTACTTACGAGTATTACGTACTTTGTTTTGCGCTGTTACGCTGCTATATTCCATGTAAACCGCTCTGAATTATGACGATTGTATTGTTTGTTCTGTAGACAGCATCTGTTATTGCAAATAATACTCCAGGAACAGTGGATACAGAAGTGGAACTCTCGTTGCCTGACGTCTTGAGAAATTTTCCTGGAATGGTCCACTCCATCCACCAGGGAAGAGATGACAAAGTATAATGTTCTACACCAGAAAAATATGACTGCCGTAGTTGACTGGCTAATATAGCGTTTTATTAGTTCCGATTTTAGACCTAGTTTAAGTTACATTACACAGAGACGGCTAACATTTGTTCTTATCTGCGTGATGAAATAATTGAATTAGCAACTGAGAAACAGAGGAAGAATGGCTTCAGATGTTAACAGGAACATTACCGCCGCCAACGGCCTTTCCACGTTGGATACATTGCTTCTCGCCAGATCTCCGAAGTAAAACAATGTCAGACCCGTTTGGTACTTGGCTGGATGACTATCTGGAAACGAAGGGTGTCATGGCTCAACTGCCAAACTGGCGTCCAATCTAAAGACCTATACCAGGTCGCTGAGCCATGCGAACGTTCGTGTTATTACTGCCTGTCTAGCTTTTCCATCACAGCCCTACAACACGGACAAGAACGCCCTCATCAAACACCACAGCACAAGAAACAATTTGAAATTCAACTAAAACTGTGATCAATATCATTTGATTGTAAACTACATTTATATAAAAATAAGTAATGGCGTTCCCCAAGGAAGGAAGGTCCTCTATTGTTCCCGAGCTATATTAACGACATAGGAAACAATCTCAGTAGCCGTCTTAGATTGTTTGCAGATGATGCTGTCATTTACCATCTTGTAAAGTCATCAGATGACCAAAACGAATTATAAAATGATTTAGATAAGATATCTATACGGTGCGAAAAGTGGCAGTTGACCCTGAATAAAGAAAAGTGTGAAGTTATTCACATAAGTACTAAAAGAAATCCGCTTAATTTCGATTACGCGATAAGTCACAGAAGTCTGGAGGCTGTAAATTCAACTAGATACTTAGGGATTACAATTACAAATACCCTAAATTGGAACGATCACTTAGGTAATGTTGTGGGTAGAGCCAACCAAAGACTGCGATTCACTGGCAGAACACTTAGAAGGTGCAACAGGTCTACTAAAGAGACTGCTTACACCACGCTTGTCCGCCCTATTCTGGAGTATTGCTGCGCGGTGTGGGAACCGCATCGGATGAGACTGACGGATGTCATCGAAAAAGTACAAAGAAGGGCAGTTCGTTTTGTATTATCGCGAAGTAGAGGAGATAGTGTCACAGACATGATACGTGAATTTGAGTGGCAATCATTAAAACAAAGGCGTTTTCGTTGCGACGGGATCTTCCCATGAAATTTTAATCACCAGTTTTTTCTTCCGATTGCGAAAACATTCTGTTGGCACCCACCTATATAGGGAGAAATGATCATCACGATAAAATAAGAGAAATCAGGGCACGCACAGAAAAATTTAAGTGCTCGTTTTTCCCGCGCGCCGTTCGAGAGTGGAACGGTAGAGTGACAGCTTGAAGGTGGTTCATTGAACCCTCTTCCAGGCAATTTATTGTGAATAGCAGAGTAATCACATAGATGTAGACGAATGGTATATAAAGCATACAAAGCTAAGTCTGGAGCAGAGAGAACTTGGTTAAATGATGAAATGAGGCATCAGTATGTTAAACAATTTAGACACAACCAGAAATCTGAACCATTTGCATCTGCAGATAGCATCTTACCTGAACAAAACTCCAATCCAGGTAAAACAGAAACGATAATGGAGGACATGTCAACAGAACAGAAGAAAGCCCAAAAAAGAAATTAAATATGTTCATGAGAAAACAATTACAGAAGAAGTCACAAGGTCATCCACAGAGGCAAGACTTCCGACACATATGTTTTACCCAAACTTAATGAATCGCACTAAAAGACAATGTGTGAAGCTGAAACAAAATTGATAAAGAAAAAGTATAATGTAACTTAAACAACATCAAGTACATAAAAGCAGACAGTAAAAATAGAAGCAGAACATACTGTAGTAAAAGAAGGGAAAAAATACCAAAACGATGACATGAACGCAGGATTAGGCAGGAAATTGATAATAAAGCTTGTAAATGACTTTATCAGAAGCAATAAACACACAGGAAGATAACCAAGAAACACTAAGTACACGTGGTAAAGTCATGTATGCTGCTCTTTCTTGCCAGTATATAGATATTCTCTGCTAGCGAAGAGGGTGTCTTTATTATGTTAACAAAATGACACTTTCGGTTTCATGGACACCTTTATATTTGTAGCCTGGTCGCTTTTATGCGATCAATGAAATATCTCGTTGATGAAACTTTCTGGCAGATTAAAACTGTGTGCCGCACCGAGACTCGAACTCGGGACCTTTGCTTTTCGCGGGCAAGTGCTCTACCACTTTTTTTTCCATAACTTTGCGAAAATGAAGAAAGTAAAATTTTCAGTCAAGGGAAGACCTGAACCAAGGACGCCTCGTTCCTTTTTTTTTTTTTTTTTAAATCGGAAATTATTTTCGCTGCCAACCTTATATATATATATATATATATATATATACATGGACAAAAGGCGTCTTTCAGTTACGACAAACAAAATTAGAAAATTACAGCCGTAGCAACAACAGAATAAAAGTTCCTTCTAAACTATGAAAAAGAATTTGAAACTAATAGTGTGATGATAGATAATAAAGAAAGAAAAATGTAACCAAATCCCGCACGCCATTCCATGTGCATGGCCCCTCTGCGTACAGATTCCATGTTCCAAATTGGTACAACATTTCGCGGCGTGTGGAGCCCCATGTCGGCGGTCATCCTCTGCCCGGTACTCCCCAACTGTGAGGGGGGTTGTCGAAGACACTGCGCAAATAGTTGTCGGTATCGGGGTGTACACTCAAGTGTGCTATGACTGTCCTGGAGAAATTGCCAGTAATCAAGCACCATCTTCTCATTATCTCGAAAGAGGTAGTATATGGACATGCCTTTAAACCATGTGAGAGCGTGAGTCTTCGCAGGTGGGAAATAAGTATCCTCTGGACTAAGGAGGAGCCGTGGCTCAATTGTGCGAGGCGCGATACGTAGGTAGCAGGCGAGAATCTTCTGCACCAGCAGCCATACATCTAACGCCGATCCACATGTTAAGCGGTGTTCGTCAGTATCCACGAGGTGGCAACGTGGGCAAAGGGGGGAATCCGTCATCCCAATAGCGTGCAGCCTTTGTCGTGTTACAACCTTCCCGTTCACCACTTGGTACCACGCGGCTCGTACCCGCATGGGGAGGAACGGCATCTGGACCGCTCTCCACACTGCCGGCCATAGGGTCGTAGGGCTCTTCCTCTCAATCACATTCCGAGGTATGGACCTTAGCAGCAGTCTTTAAACGTCTCTCGCCTTGGGAGTGCGAGTGTTGGGAAGGTATGGGTGCACGTAACTATACTCAAGAATAAATGCCGAGAGGTGCGAGAGTGAAGGTGTAATGTGCGCAACCGTGACAGGTGGCAGAAGAGACGCCGGCAGCAATTCCTCTAACAGACGTCCCGTAAGGGAAGCATCTTTGTGGGTCCACAATTTCATCATTGTGCACAAGTATAACGCTGTAGCTCTTGCTCGTACATTTATAAGTCCCACTCCGCCATCACGCGGAGGGAGGGTGAGTGTTTCGTAGCGGACTTTGAATAGGTGTCCGGCGGTAAGGTAATATCCAAACGCTGCTTGCAATCTGTGTGCCATCGCTGTCGATATCGGTAGGACCTGGGCCATGTGGATCATCTTAGTCGCCACGTGAAGGTTGAGGTATTCCACACGCTGTAGGAGGTCCATCGGTCGAAGTAAGTTCCGGTGAACTTCTGTGCGTATGGCCTGTAGTAATCGTGCATAGTTCATGGCAGCCGTGCGGCGCACATCCTATGTAAATTTTATGCCCAATAACCGGATCTTGTTAACTAGTGGGAGTGGGGCTAAAGCGTCCTCCTGTAGACCTCTCCCAATCGGCATCGCTGCCGACTTGGCCACATTCATGAGGCTGCCCGCTGCCAATCCATAGCGATTGACCCATTGTATAACCGATCGTACCTCGTCACCAGATCGGACAAGTAATAGAAGGTAATCAGCATATATCCTGCAGTGAAAGGTGTGATCCCTCAATGACATTCCCGAGAGCCTGTTTTTCAACCCTCCGACAAGTGGTTCGAGTGCGATCGTGTAAATGATCATGGAGAGTGGGCATCCTTGGCGAACTGACCGTCGGATCGGAAAGGGACCCGCAATCCGTCCATTCACCAGTACACGGGATGCAGCTCCACGGAAAAGGCGCTGAAAGATGTCGAGAAAGTCAGGCGGGAAGCCCATGCGGGCCATAACGGACAGAAGGAACTTGTGGTGAACTCTGTCAAAGGCGTGGTCGAAATCAATGGAGATCAGAGCAGCTCGAAGGCGACAGCATGTGGCGATGGCTATTAAATCCCTGCATTCGCTGGTTGCCGTTTGCATGTTGGTCACTCCACCCTGTGTCGTTTGCTCCATTGAGAGGAGTAGGGGCAGAACTTTCTTTATGCGGCTGGCGAGTAGTCGGGCGTTGAGCATTGTAATGGGCCTGTAGTCCTCGACCGTCCGACCTCTGGAAGGCTTGTGTATCGGTATAAGGAGACCTTCCACGAATGCAGGTGGCACGTGGGAACCGCGGGTCATCAGTTCTTGGTACATGCTGATCCATCGGGGCATCATTAGATCGCGGAAAGTCCGATAAAACTCGAGCGGCAGTCCGTCTGGCCCGGGAGATTTGTTGAGTGCTCCCTTGTTAAGCGCGTCCTCGATGTCGTCTCGTGTAATCCCACCTAACAGCGTCGCCGCTGCTGCATTGTCGAGGGTGTGCGACACGTGCTGCAGTATGTCGTGATCGTCCGCTTCCTCTTCCTCTGTATTCACCTCGTCGTAAAACCGGCGATAGTGATCTGCAAAGGTTTCTGTAACCGCAGCCTGAGTCAGTACGACCCTACCACCGGGCAATACGAGGTCCGTGATCAGCTGCTGTCGGCGTCGGCGGCTGTCGAGCACGATGTGACGCATAGACGGGTTTTCTCCTTCCGCTCGGTCTTGACGTCGCGATCGCACGACGACCCCCTCCAAACGTTTCCTCGTAAGAGACAATATTTAACCTTTAATTCGGCGGCTTTCCATTTGTCGGTTTGGAGATGGTGGTTGGCAGTCGAGTTCGCGAAGCATCGTGTAATAAAAGTCCAATGTGTGACGATGCCAAGCTGCGATATCTTTACCGAATTGAGTTAGCACACGCCGAAACGCTGGTTTTGCACAGTCCACCCACCACACTAGAGTCGAAGGATATCGGGGAAGACGACGTTCGCAATCCAGCCATGTGTTGGCGATAATCCGACGGCATTCCAGGTCTTAAAGATGTGCCACATTCAGCTTCCAGGGTCCTCGGCTGCGCCATATCCGCTGCTGTTGTAGAGTGAGTGTGCATATGAAAGCGCTATGATCGGAGAAGGCAAGCGGCCAACGTTCGGCGTCCAATACTCCCGGCGCTAGAGCTCGTGAGACATAAATGCGGTCTAGGCGGCTGGCTGAGTGACTAGTAAGGTATGTCGGCCCGGGACGGTCACCGTGCACTGTCTCCCACGTGTCGGTGAGAAGCAGATCACGAACCAGGAGCCGAAGTTCTTGACAAGTCGAGAAGTGTGGGACTTGGTCTTTGGGGTGGAGCACACTGTTAAAGTCGCCGCCGAAGATATATTGATCGTAGCGGCTGATAAAGAGGGGGGCGATATCCTCCGAGTAGAACAGCGATCGTTCGCGGCGTTGGTCAGTTCCTGATGGAGCGTAAATGTTAATGATGCGTGTGCCCAGTGCTGTGATCGCCAGCCCCCTTCCTGACGGAAGGTAAGTCACTTCTTCGATGGCAATTCCGTCGCGCACTAGTATTGCCGTACCGCTGCCATTCCGGTCCGCCGGTGACATATGTGTCACATAACCGTAGAAAACGGGGAGGGCCGCTATATACACTTCTTGCAACAGGGCAATGTCAATATCCGAAGAACGAAGCATCTCACGCAGCAACTGGATCTTCACTGCCGTTCGTATCGTGTTGAGGTTAAGCGTGGCGATACGATAAGCTAGTTGCCGAACCGCAGGTGTTAAGTTATCCATTAAGACTGGAATTGCCTATGGCGCTTCTGACTCTATTGACACCTCTGCATTCCCACAAACCTCACCTGCCGTCCTTTCTAGAGAGCCGGCGCCAATGGCGTGGGCCCCGTTGGCGTAACTTGCATGGTTCCGTCGTCGTCGTGGTCATCCGCCCACGTCGGGGAACTCAAAGCAAGATCGGCTTCCCTAGCATCCTCAGGACTCGGCATGGGTGCTTGCACTCCAGAAGGTGGTGGGCAGCATCTGTCCTGCATATCGGCATCCGATGTTTCCACTGTAGGTATATGTGGTTTGTCCTCAGTTCCGTTCGGTGGTGCCACACTGCAGCAAATGGCGGCTGCCTCTGTGGTAGCGTCGTCATTGAAGGTGGAGTCTTCGTCCTCTGGAGGCTGCGTCGCATCCCGTTCGGAAGTTGCTCTACGCCTCCGCTTCCGTCGCTTCGGGGAGCGTTGCTTCCTGGTGTGTCCTTCTGTGTCAGACGACGGCAAAGATTCCCGACGTTCCGGCACAAAGGCAGCTGTAGGCACAATAAGCGAGTCTACGGCCATGCTATCGTCATGTATGTTGTTATGCGTCGACGGGGGCGGCGGCATCGGAATTGAATCCGTAGCTTGTGGAACGGGTGTGTCGTCATCGCCCTGTATTGGAGGATCCAGCCGCGACCCAACAGTGAATGTCGGCTGTCATGGTGAAGTGGTAGCTGTCGTGAGGGCTGCTGCATAAGTCACGAGAAGCAGCGTCGGCTGCGATGGCGGGTCTGCGTCAGCCGGCGGCAGTTGCGTGATTCGACGTTGGAGACATTCTGATCTAAGGTGTCCCTCCTTCCCACAACCAGAGCAGGTCTTTGGTTGCCCATCGTAGATGACGATGGCACGGCAGCCACCGATAGTCAGATATGAAGGTACATGTCTTTTAAGTTCTATTTGGACCTGGCGGACTCCATTCAGCACAGGATATCTCTGGAATTGCGTCCATTTTTCCGCAATATGATCATGGACCGTGCCGTAGGGGCGCAGCGCTGTCACGACGTCCTCTGCCGGTAATTCGAAAATTCTGATCGTGCGAAGTCCCATGCCAGAATAATCGACGTGTACAGTCCCCACATTGACATCAGCATGGCAGAAACGGAGGCCCTGTTTCGTGTCCCGAAGGATCCGTTCATATGTTGCGTCGTTGATGATCTTGACATATACGATACTACTCACAATGGACAAGTGAATGCCGAGAATGTCGGTCGCCGGGATTTTAACTTCTTCTCGTAGAAATCGTTGGACTTCGAGTGCTTTGGGCCGTGCAAATTCGTTGCGGAACGTAAATTTGAGCGTCGATTTTCTGTATTGGTGCGCCATGGTGATCTATATGCTGAGTACGGCACGCGCGAAACGGCCGAGTACGATGTAAACAACATAAGCGCTCGCTCCGCGGCAGGAACACAAACAGCGCGTCCTCACCGCAGCACAGCCAAAGCTTCACGCGCATCCACTGAGCTACCCAAGCACGACTCCCGTCCCGTCCCCACAGCTTTACTTCTGCCAGTACCTCGTCTCCTGCCTTCCAAACTTTACCGAAGCTCTCCTGCGAACCTTGCAGAACTAGCACTCCTGAAAGAAAGGATATTGCGGAGACATGGCTTAGCCACAGCCTGGGGGATGTTTCTAGAATGAAATTTTCACTCTACAGAAGAGTGTGCGCTGATATGAAACTTCCTGGCAGATTAAAACTGTGTGCCAGACCGAGACTCGAACTCGGTACCTTTGCCTTTCGCGGGCAAGTGCTCGCACACTCCGCTGTAGAGTGAAAATTTCATTCTAGAAATATCTCGTTGATCTTTCTCGTTGGTAGGGCTGTGATTTATGGTTTACCATTCACTACGTTGGCAAGACTACGTCTGGTTAGGTCTCAGCGTTTTTCAGCCAGATTCCAGTGAGATCGACGTGGGACAAAGGGATTGCCGAATGGAAAAACTTGGAACAGAATGCCCTTCCGACATTAAGCTGATAACCAAAGATAAGCTCCCGAAAACTTTTCTCGGAACCGGGGACTGAGGCTATTCGTTTTGTATCCCAGACAATAGTGTGGAGACCTAACATGTGTAACAGTTGAACTGGGTGACATGATAAAATGTGTGGCAGTGTGCAAACGTATATTATGAACTGCATTTCTTTAATAAGTGAAAATGACACTAAAGAGACTGAGAGAGTACATTGAAATTACTTTTGAACGTTCCGGTTATAGTTGTGAACGAATGCCATTTTCTTTGGCCCGTTAACGTTCCGTATGTTTTACTAGACATAGTTCCTAGAACGGTTTATCCATTCTCAGTTTTTCATTTTACGCATTTCGTTCATTATCCGTCACGAACTAGTTAGAGCTTATCTGGAAGGGCAACTGCCGCGATCCAAGCCTTAGAGAATTACTGTCTGTGTAACGAGCAAAGATACGGCTCTAATTTTCTGCCGTTACTGAGAAAATTTTTTGCGTTGAAGATACACATAATATTTCTGCGCTTGTTGCTGGACGGCGTTATGTCTCAGAGAAGAAGGGCAGACTGAGGTTGTGAGACTTACGTATTAGGATACATCAGGTAGAGGCTGTGGACAAAATATCTCCTTGCATATCCATTCGCCTAGTGATGTTCTATCAAATCTAGTGTGAAACTCTACAGAGTTGGAAGAATTTGAGATTAATTTGTTGTAATTTGTGGTTGTGAGTTGGTACTTGAGAAGTGTTCCGATAGTGCATCTTGAACATTTCAGACAAGACAAGTGTGCATGTTCGTGTCCAGGTCCGACTCGCAGTTTTAGCTTATAATAAATAATCACCCCCGCATCATATTGCAAAAGAGAAGAAGATACCCATCTCATCATTTCACTAGGCTTTAGGGATAAACAGAAAATAGAAAAATGTAATATGTCAGAACCAAATTATGCTTGTTAGTTAGTTAGTAACATGTTCCATGGATCATTTTGCACGATACATCGTAATGATGTGGGACAATTCATCATACATTCACATCGAAAATTAATTTGTACATAACGTTACATTCTGAACATTTCTTTTCTGCATTCTTTTGCTTAGAAATGACATTAGCCATTGGTTGGCTACACCGTCAAGCCGATAAAATGTTAATTTATCTAGGACAATACTGTGATTCATACAGTCAAATGCCTTAGAGAGGTCGCAGAAAATACCAGCCGGTGCTATTTTATTATTTTATCCTTGTAAAATCTGATCAGTATGCATGTAAATGACATTCTCTGTAGAGCAACCCTTCTGAAACTCAAACTGTGATTTACTAAGAATACTGTTATTGCTAAGGCGAGATACTATTCTAGAATACATCACCTTCTCAAAAATTTTGGAGGATATTGTCAGCAGTGAAACAGGTAGGTAATTACTGACATCTCTCTTTGGAGAAATGCATTCCATAGTTCAGATATGTTTGGGCCCGTTGCATGGGAACAAATTTTTAGCACTCTATTGGAAATACCATCTAAATCAGATGAGCTTTTATTTTTTGGAGAATGTATAATTTTCTTAATTTCAGAAGGAGAAGTTGGTAATACATTCATATGATTGAATTTTATGAAAGTTAACATTTCCAACATACTGCTGTGACTTAGCTCTTGACTGCTTGTTTCCGTGCTTTCTACTATTTTAAGAAATGATTAGCAAATGCCTTTGCCACCTTGACTCATCATTTATAGCCCTTCCATGCAGTTCAATAGTGGTGTTGCTCTTTGGCTGATTTTCCCGTTTCTCGCTTCACTACATCCCATACTGCCTGAAGCCTGTCGTCGGAAATACTGATTTCTGACATGATGTGCTTGTTCTTTGATTTTTTAAATATTCTTTCTTAGTAATTCTGAGTATTTTTTGTAGTGGGCAACTACTGCAGGATCCCTACTTGTTCTTGCCAAAAGATACATTTCCTTTTTCCTTTCACAAGATACTTTAACCCGTCTAATGGTCTATGGTTTTTTACCTGGCAGTTTAGTGTCCTTTCTGACTAGCTTATGCGAAAAGCTATTTTAAAATAAGGCTATTTGCCGATTTAAGCAGGACACGAATGTAGGGCTAGCATGTACTGCCCATGTACAACCTATTTATTTACAACAGAACACATGTGCTACAAAAACGTAATTTGTGCTAATTACACAAAATTAGAGTACGACGCTCTTACATTGATAAGTGTTGTGACTGACAATTCGCAATTTTTCACAAAGACAACTTTTATTTATGTTAGTTTACACGGTTGATGACTGAACCACAAAAGAAAGGTAACAATAACGATGCCAGTAAAAGTCTCCTAATTGAGGCAAACAAAAGTTCACTTCTAATTTTCCACAAAGGTTCGTGGTAAAACAACACACACACACACACACACACACACACACACACACACACACACACACACACACACACACACACTAGTAAAAGTCAAATTGAGGGACAAAGACATAATCTTCAGCGGTCGAAGTCCTTGGGGTCGGCATCCAAAGTGAACTGAACTTTGGGGCTGGTTCTAGCCCCTAAATAGCTGTCTCCAGCCAATCAGGTTTTGCCGTAGTGATACTTCCTGCAGGCCGTGGCTCGAGCTCCCCCTGCAGTAAGTAGTGCTCGGAATGTCTGTTTCTATTACCTTGTCTGTAAATAGTCGGTGTTTGCCATGGTGCTGTTGGTACGCCTTGGACATAGACAACCCCTTCGTCTATGGTGTAATATGGGTTGCCGGCCCTCAGGGGCTACCTTGGCTCCGGCATAACAATAGGCAGTCACTTTTCTAATGAGCCAGCACCAAAAGCTTAGAGTGTTCTCCAGATGATATTACAAATAGCCTGGTAAGTTAAGAACTGTGTTATAGTCTGTCCCCGCGCGGGATTAGCCGAGCGGTCTAGGGTGCTGCAGTCATGAACTGTGCAGCTGGTCCCGGCGGAGGTTTGAGTCCTCCCTCGGGCATGGGTGTGTGTGTTTGTCCTTAGGCTAATTTAGGTTAAGTAGTGTGTAAGCTTAGGGACTGATGACCTTAGCAGTTAAGTCCCATAAGATTTCACACACATTTGAACATCCAGTCAAAGCCACCTTTTCCAGTGCAGAGAGCAGCGAGAAGTGCAGGAGGGACTTAGTGATGTTCTGGAAGGTACCGACTGCGTTGTGAAGCCATGCCGAATCCAGTGCCGTGGCCAGCTGCGCCAGGATTTTCTGTTAAGGATCTAAGGATGTACAGCCCGACTGAAGTGGTCCCACAGGTTCTCAGTAGAGTTTAAATCCGAGTAGTTTGGTGGCAAGGGGAGTACGGTAAACTCATGTTGGTGCTCTTCTAATCACGCACGACCTCAGGTAGATGCCATCGTGCAGATAAAATAAACCTCGATGAAGTAGTCGATTTGATCCCCAATGATAGATGCATACTTGTGTGGATCCATTGTGCTTCTAGAACGACGATATCAACCAGGGAATGCCTTATGGCCCGGGTCTTTTCGACGATTGTTGCAGGGTGTTTGCTTTCAGACTTTTCATGACTTCCACACCAGCGGCTATCTGTCCAATGGAGCATAAAACGTGATTCATCTGAAAATCCCACTGGACGTCAGTGGACGTCCAGTTGCAGCATTGGTGTGCAAACTCCAACCTTCGAAGCCGATGAACAGCAGTCAGCATGGGAGTATGAACCCGGCGCCTGCTGCAGAGGCCCACACGCAGAAACGTTCACTGGACGATCGTTGAGGAGACACCGTTGAGCGTCTATTCCCCCCCCCCCCCCTAACCCCTCCCCCTCCTACCCGTCTCCGCAGCCGTCATTCAACCCTGTCGTCTATGACCCGGTGTGCACCACAGCTGCCTCGTCGCGGTTTTAGATGTCGCCACTTCGCCAGTCACGGTATACTTCAACCATTATGGCACGTAAACTATTTACAGACATCGTTATTTCGTAAACGCTTTCACCCCTGGCCCGAAAGCTAACGATCATGTCCTTTTGAACGTCAGACAAATCGCTCCATTTCCGCATTACAACAACGACTCCACTGTTCCGCGCTTCTCCCCTACGCGCTTTATACAGGATGAAAAGTATTTAAACCGACAAACTCGGGGAAGTTGTAGGGGACATCAAAACAAATATTTTTCCCTAATGTCATTTTTTCCTATGAGGAGTATTTAAACCAGCAGAGGAAGATTTCTCTGGCGGCAAATTAATTAGACCAAGAAACACTGTTCCATTTTTTTATGACCAAGAGACAACACATTAACACAACCCAACTTCAATTACAGTAGATTTTCAAAAATGTCTCCATTGACACGTAAACAAAGGTTACACTGTCGGATCATGTTCTGTCTGACACGGGCAAAAACCCCAGGAGTATCCTGAATTGCTCCCCCTGCTGCTACTATCCGGGCAACCAGATCCTCTTCTGATGCAACAGGGCCGTCCGGAGTGGCCGAGCGGTTCTAGGCGCTACAGTCTGGAACCGCGTGACCGCTACGGTCGCAGGTTCGAATCCTGCTTCGGGCATGGATGTGTGTGATGTCCTTAGGTTAGTTAGGTTTAAGTAGTTCTAAGTTCTAGGGGACTGATGACCACAGTAGTTAAGTTCCATAGTGGTCAGAGCCATTCGAACCATTTTGATGCAACAGCAGATGCGTAAACAAGGATGTGCATCTCTCCCCACACAAAAAAGTCCAGAGGGGACATATCTGGGGATCGAGCAGGCCATGGTACAGGACCATCTCTGCCAATCCACGTTTCTGGGAACCGTCGCTCCAGGAATCGGCGCGCACGACGACTGAAATTTCCCGGCACCCCGTCATGTTGGAACCACATGCGTTGTCTTGTAGGGAGTGGGACGTCTTCCAGCAATTATGGCAATGCTCTGGCGAGAAAATTGTAATAGTACCTGCCATTTAATGGCCTACGTAGCAGATACGGCTCAATTAAACAGCCCCCAACAACACCGACCCACACATTAACGAAGAACCGCACTTGATGAGCGCTAGTAACTGTGGCATGTGGTTATCCTCACTCCAAACATGCGAATTCATCACACCCGAACGTTGCTTCAAATGGCTTTGAGCACTATGGGACTTAACTACTGAGGTCATCAGTCCCTTAGAACTTAGAACTACTTAAACCTAACTAACCTAAGGACATCACACACATCCATGCCCGAGGCAGGATTCGAACCTGTGGCCGTAGCGGTCACGCGGTTCCAAACTGACGCGCCTAGAACCGCACGGCCACACCGGCCGGCGAACGTTGCTTCATCGGTAAACAACACAGAGAATGGAAATGTAGGATGCATTTCACACTGTTCCAGGTGCCACTGCGAAAACTGTGCTGTGGGTGGATAATCAACTGGTTCCAGGTTGTGGATACGCTGTAAGTGAAATGGACGTAACAATTACTCTCGAAGGACTGTTCCTACATTCGTCTGGTTCGTCACCATGTTACGTGCAATTGCACGAGTGCTGATTGAAGGTTCCTGCTCCACATGCTGCAAGACAACTTCCTCAAATTTCAGCGTTGCCTGCAACTGAAGCGCGTAATATGCCCTCTAACAACTGAAGAGCGTAATACGACCTCCACCGGTTTAAATAATCCTCATAGGAAAAAATGACATTAGGGAAAAATGTTTGTTTTGATGTCCCCTACAACCTCCCAGAGTTTGACGGTTTAAATACTTTTCACCCTGTATACCCTCCACTGCTAGTGCTGCCACCTGCCGTCTGTGGATGGTCGTTGCACGTTGATGCCTAACATAGGCGGTGGCCACATTAATGTAACTGGACCGTGTGTAAATTGCAGAATGGTGGCGACAGGTAATTCTGCAAAGATCGACATTAATTGTGCCGCATCTGTGTTACTTGCGCTTCCCTGTGTGCACGCACCGATACGCAACCAAATCATAGAATTATCTTTGTGTAACAATTACTGCGTGCCTCAAGTGTGAATGTGCTGTACGTATTTACCAGCAAATTTTTCCCGTAAATCGTACAAAAGGCCACATTTCATTTAACACCTTTAAGTTCTAAGTCCGACATCGACGGAAGGTGGTTTGTAAAGTATGTCGTATGTTGAAAACTGGTATTCTTTGCACTGTCATATGTAAAACAGTAATTTATCGGAGCTGCTATAGACGATAGTACAGCTTCAGCTCCAAATATTTCAAGCATGTATGGAGAAGTGAAAGGTTTCGAAAAAAATGTAAAAAGTCATCTAACAAGGTGCAAGTGTCATATTTGGCATTGAAAACACGTCGAATACACCTGCAGATCGATGAAGATAAATCACGATGATATTTTTTGCTATTACTTACATAGAGAGGATTCCAAATTCCTGGAAGAGGGTGTGGATTTTGAACATATGACGATGTGGCGTTGTGGTAAGGGGAAACAGTGCTGATACTTGTTGAATAAGTCCAGCAGATGCCTTCTATCGTCTAGAACGGATGAGGGTTCAAAGAACAGCCGCATTTTACCGATAAAGAATGGCGAAAAACAGCGTTTTTTCTTGCCTAACTTGAGTGCACGGCATCTGGGTTATCTGAAGTGTAAAGAAAAGTTGTGTAACTTTCAGATGAGTACGGAATAGCCAGATCGCATCTGAGACGAATCAGATGAAATTTTTGTTTGGTAATAATAATGTGTTGATTTCGAATTTTTTTACTAATTCATTGCAAAGAATCGTCGAGGCAAACACTACAGATAAAGTGATCGGCAATTTTATTTCAACTGAGAAACTCGGAACGGTATTCCATAGGTGTGATTGACTGGAAATAAATTCCACATTTCGTTTGAAAGAAAATCTAGTGTTACCATTGTAGGTAATGCTCTCAAAAATACATAAAAGTTTGTGGGCAATAACTTGAGCTTGAATATACGAAAAGTGCCTTTGTTTCTAAATAGGGGCATTTAATTCTTTTTTAAAAAGTTCTCACATAGCCTGACAGCAAAAAATGGTTCAAATGGCTCTGAGCACTATGGGACTTAACATCTATGGTCATCAGTCCCCTAGAACTTAGAACTACTTAAACCTAACTAACCTAAGGACATCACACAACTCCCAGCCATCACGAGGCAGAGAAAATCCCTGACCCCGCCGGGATTCGAACCCGGGAACCCGGGCATGGGAAGCGAGAGCGCTACCGCACGACCGCCTGACAGCAAAAGCTGTGTCAAAAGTTAAAACATTCTAACAGTCTAATGAACTGAATTATGGATAATATAAATTTTCCGCGTTTACATTCAAAATTTTCGGATGCGTAATTTTCGTACTCTGGAGTGTTTATGAAATCGCTTTGCACAGTAATGAAAATGAAGTTTAGGATCGCTATTTTACAATCTGAAAGAAAATAGTAGCGATTCGAGTCGGTATTCCTATTGCATGCACGCCAGTATACTGTATATCTAATTTGTAATCAGTTTGATCTATACTACCCACGACGACTACCAAAAGAACCAAAAGGTGAAAAATTCCTTGAGATTTTCCCCGTTAACTTAGAAAGGAATAATGATGCTGTAACGGAGTTTTGTTATGATTTTGCATCCGTTTATCGTAAAAAAAAAACCACAGAAGCTAGCCGTCAAGGCGCATTGGATTATGGCTCACAAAATGAAGGATCAGACTACATTCCAATACAGACCCTTGTTGTTCGTAACTTTTCGGCGAGTTTCATTTCCAGGGAGTATATGTTACTTTACCGTCACACCATTAAAACCAGTCTTGGACATTTCAACCAATGTGAGATGGTGTATTGGCGGCGTGACAGATGCCTTTCTCTTCTGGACCAATCCCTGACCCACTGAATGAACGATATAACCTAAAATAGTTTAACGGTTGTTACCAGTTACTAGTTTTTTCTAATATAATCCATCTTAAGGACTGGAGAAGCGGTTGTGAAGATAATCGTTATCATTATCAAGCATACAACACATAATCCAAAGTTAGACGTATCGGGAACCAAACTCCCATCATCTGGTTGTCTGAGTTCAGTCCTACACAATCATGCAGTTAAAAAGCACGTACTAGTCATAAAATAAAACATCCGGACATAAAGTCCACGGGTTACTTTAACATTGACAACACCAGGCTCTGTGTTTCGCTTCTTTGTATACTGCATGCTAAATAACGATACAGCTCGGTCCTTTTGTCGTGACCGAAGACACCATTAAAAACATTGACGTGAGCGCTAGACTGTTGCAGAACTTCCATGATACTTTACATTTTGAAGATGACAGTCTAGACTGAAACTTTTCCCTTGAGTTCTGTATATGTAGACAGATGCTGCGATAGAGAGTGTTCAAGAGTGGACACGTTTCCAGTGATCGGTAGTTCATGTTATATGCTCTTTGCATTATTTAAGGTCCTTATTTACATTAACTTCATTTGCTGCACCATGATATAACAGCTCTGCGATTCTTCTATCATTTATGCAGTTTCTGTTGCACTCTTCTTTCTTTAAACTGTTTTCCCCAGACACGAATGAAACTCGACATCTACTTTCGTACCAGTAGTCTTTTTATAGGAAGTAACAATCCTCTTTAATACCCTCCTTTCTGTATACGTTTTCAGCCTTTGTTCTCATTATTGTACTTGCGGGCAAACTTTTCTCTTGAAGTCTGCTCCTGATCTTGTTACTAAACAGAGTGTTGGGAGTCAAAACTATTTGCTTTTTCTGCAAGCGAACGAACCCGTAGACGCGTGGAGCAGTGGCAGTAAATACAGACCACAAGCGAACATAAGCCACACACGACGACACGACCTTTAGCTCCCCGGCAGTGACTTCGGATCTTTACGGGACAAGCCACGTACATACAGGTTCCAGGAAATCGGAACTCGCCCTAGTGTGTTCGCCTTGAACGTATCCGTAATGGGTTCGACCTTCCAGAACTCGTCCATGTTCCGCGCCTTTCCAAGGCAGTCGTTGTAATGCCAAGAACGTGCAAGATGTCGTCGTTTTTCCCCTTTCTGCAGCATGCTCTGTTCGATAGGCGAAAGGAAAGCAGTTAGACTTGTATTATGTCAGGGTCTGAGAGCATTCCTCTCTCATACGTACGCTGCTGGACCTTAAAATTGCAACAGCGGTGAAGGCTGGATTTAAAAACGTAAGATTGGCGTGACGTGTATTATGTGCTTAAATATCCATACGTAAATGATTGTCATTTCACTGAAATCACACAGTCCTAACAATAACGCCATCCACATTTCTGTAGAAAGGGAACGATTATGCAGCGGGTTTCTCATTCAGAAATCACATTACAATGTCGGCTGTTTCTTGTGTAAGAAGTGTGCCAGAAAGTGTCAAAACTCGACAGCGGCAGAGACGTGACCTCAGCAAACTGTGATTTATCGTTCCGGGATATTGCTCATCGCGTTGGTCGGGATCTCATTACTGTCATGCCAATATGGACTCGATGGATTTAAGAGGGGCCCTCTATGCTCGCACGGCGAGATATTCGGTGTCAGAGGGCAAAGGGCACGATAAGGACAAAGTGTCCTTTGTGCGTGCGTAACACGAATAACGAAGTCCTAGCGTCAGACTTCAGCCGTCTCATTGTTAGAATGTTAAAGGGTGCAATTTTGGTAGTGCAAGCTGTAGCTTCGGCGGCAGCTGATATGCTTACAAGCTGCTGCGACTTCTCCTGGCTCGTGGATAGTACTCAGTGCCCTACAGGCTCTCAGTCGTCCCACGCGACTAGCGCCAGAGGAGTCCGACGTGTTGTTCTCTTTACCATGCAGGATCGTACAAGCAACTCAAGCACCAAGTATCCAGAGAGAGAGACAGACAGACAGAGAGAGAGAGAGAGCAACGGCGTCTGGAGCACCACAGGTTTTCACTTGTTGCGCAATGTCTTGACGTGGCAGCAGAGAGAGCCATGTCAACAGTGGTGAGCCCATAAGAAACACTGGGCCTAGAAGTGGCTCCACATCGTCTTTTCAGGCCATTAACGGTTCTGCGTGTGGTGACTTCGATTAACACAAAACTGGCAGACTGCATTTGCAACCATCACAAGGGTCGAGCATCTGGTGTGATGGTTCGAGGTTTAGATTAGATGAGAAGTACTTTTACATCAATGGCTCACAGCTATGAGACCCTCAAGTTCGTAGAACATGTCGGAAAACTAGAGTACACAATAAATGCTTAAAAGGAAAAATGCCAATGTACCCTCCACAGAAAGAAACTGAAATGGTCCTCATTGATGTGGAATACGTCAAAAAATCTCAGACATATTTTCATTTAAAAGGTAATAACAAACATGTCACAAAATTATTATTATCATGGCTTACCAAGCAGGTAACGAATAAATTGACTGAAACATCCAAAAATTTTAGCGTTTTAGTTGTTTTCCAAGTACATTTTACAACATCCACAAGTCATAAATTAAAAACGAACGTTCAAAACGTACCACATAGTATTCCTAACAGATATGCCGTAGTCGGGTCAAGAATTTTCGCGCCAATAACTCAAACACGGCCGGCCGGTGTCGAAAGGTTTCGCTTGCTTCCATGTAACGTTGATGAATCATCTCTACATTAGGAACTCCTGAAGCATAACTCGATTGCTTTAGGCCGACCCATAAATAATAACAAAAATAATTCAGGTTGAGTTATTCAGGTTATAACTGTATCATCTAGTGCACCTCGAAAGTCGTGACAATACATTTCGGCTTCGTCATGCTTCTTGTTATTTCCAGCGACACGTCCCCTAGCAAGTCTAGAAGAATGTTTAGAATAAAGTCTTTATAGGTAGCGTTTATTAGGCGCCCTGGAAGAAAACACAGACTGACCAGACTATCACCTACAGTTCCAGCACAGACCTTACGAAAACTGAGATAGAACTGACGCCAACAATTAATGTAGCATATCTGTCACACACAAAGTACTCTTCAAAGAACTGTATGTTAGACTGGCCGAGGAAATAGATCGTCAGCCGGCCGCTGTGGAAGAGCGGTTCTAGGCGTTCCAGTCCGGAACCACGCTGCTGCTACGGTCACAGGTTCGAATCCTGCCTCGGGCATGGATGTGTGTGATCTCCTTAGGTTAGTTAGGTTTAAGTAGTTTCAAGTCTAGGGAACCGATGACCTCAGATGTTAAGCCCCATATTGCTTAGAGCCATTTGATTTGAAATAGATCGTCAAACTGGTGGATATCAGGATGGTTTCACGAATGAGAGATCCTCCGCCGAGCAGATTTGGTGTCTGTAAAGAGAATTGTAAAAGTACATCTTTGAGCATCTGGTTGCGTGCTTCGCCTTCTACGAGAAAGCGTATGATTCGGTTGAGTGGGAAGTACTGTTTTACATCTTTAGAATGGACGGAAAAACAGTCGAAATTATTGACCAAACTTTAAGATAGAAATTTTAAAAAGAAAAATTCATGGGAGAAATCTTTAAAGAGTTCTTAATTGGAGAAATGGGTTCCGACAGATTGCTTGACTGTCCTCAGTTCCTTTCAGTCGCGTGTTAGATAACGTCACACGAGAATGGGAAAAGGAATTAGCTAGGAGCGGAGTCGTAAAACTACCGTGGGCTGCCGTAGACTATCGTAAGTAAAAGTAGACTACGGCAGTTTTCCTGGTAGCTTTGGTCAGTTAAGATCTCAACCACGGTACATTATTTTCAGGCGTGTTTCGTGTCTATGAGTCGTTACCTTATTTCGATCGCTTTGTATGCGTATGCGATCAATATCGTACTAGATTCCCCTAGAAACCAAAAGTGGTGAACCACCTATAAACTATTTGTGGATATATAAAGTTCTGAGTAACCTACGGAAAAATTTATGTTCTTCGTAGGTATCCTCCTATCTGTTACTTAAAAATAAACAGTCATTATAGAAAAATTGAAACTAACAATATTTAATTCAGGTTTTATTCGAAAATTGTTGATATGTAATGTGAAACACAAGGATGTCGCAAAAATTAAAAAAAAAAACAGTTTTATGATACAGCGGTAGAAAACGCAGTTTCCTAAAAAAAGGGTAAAAATGAGAAAGATCACAAAACAAAACTTATGAAACATCACTGCAATACTCCATCAAGCTTATTATAAAACATATTTCTGTTATTGCTACACAACTTTTGCAGTAATTAATAATAACAGAAAACTTTTGTCTTTGATCATGGTGAAGAACGACCTATTGGGTACAAAATAATAATAATTATATAGATTTTTTTGTGTCTGTGCATGTAAACTGTATTTGCAACAAAAGTAATTGCTTTGATTACATAAAAGCGCGGAAGTTAAGTGGTCAAATAAATTTTATTACTTTAGAAATGCAGTTTATGTTTTGAATGGATGTAATATACATAATGGACTAACGCCGAACGATGTGCGGTTCTGAATACGTGAAAAACAAAAAACAAACAGAAAAAACAAAGACAAGTCTTCGGCTTCCTGTTTCTCTCTCACTCATTCATTTATCTTTCTTTCCCTACCAATGCTGCCAGTACTACCGGTAATCCTACCATTTACTACGTTATATACATAATGTACCAAAACTACCTAACAGTAGTTTTGATAGAGCGCAACTGTAGCTGGGAAAGAATTAATGAACAAAGACGCATTAGAGGTTAAAAGAAGGGTGTTAAATTAGCTTGCTTTCACCGATGACCTGCCGATTCTGTCAAGAAATACAAAAGAGCCACGAAAGAGATAAACAAGCTGTTCGAGAAAACAAAGCACATAACCAACATCCAAAAGGGGCCTCGAAACCTTACAACAGGATATGATAACACATAAAATAATGACTGTTTCAGATGACTCGGTGAAAGAGTACAGACTAGAAATAGCAAAAAAGAAGCCAACGACAGTAGGAGACAGAAGATCGCTGTTACTTTTCGTAGGATACATGTGCTATAGAGGCATTATAACACAGTGATCAAAACTGAATGTCTGCAGAATGACAAAAAGCCAGACTAAGGGAAGATTGAAAGACTGAGCGCAAAATCCTTTGAAAAAGAATTTCTATCGTAAGAGAAGGGCAGCATAGACTGCCAGGAAAAAAAAGGACAATAAAAAAGAAAAAAAGGATAATAAAAGGTTCTGGGGGTCTATAAGCAAACGACGACTGAAATTTTGCCGACACCTGCTGAAGATGGATGCAACCTGAGTAACGAAGCAGATTTTTTATGTACTGTAAAACAGAGCTAAAGTCTCGACGATTGGTTGAAGGAAGTAAGGGAGAACCTCAGGAGCATTGTACTGAATCAGGACGACATCTCTAATTGATCATAATACCGATTACTGATCAAGAGCTTTAAGGGCTTCCGCGATGAACAAGCAGAATAGCATCTGGTGGGAAGGCAGACGTCACAGAAAGCATGCAGTGCACTTGGACTGCAAAAACAGCTTCGAGAAATGCATAATTGTTACTTAGCGTGGTCTCTTATGGCTCTAAACAAGGGGAAAAATAATTGTTGGCGTAACGTTATGTGGATTTTCTTTCTTCTTTGGTGCGAGGGATCAGCTTCCAAAGTTTTTGTAAGGTATTTACGGTACAATACGTATACGGTAATTACGCTCTCAGCTCCTTTAGCAAGTCAGCACTCCATCTTTTATCGAGTCTGAAAAAAACGTTGCCGTTATATATCTTCTTCGTAGTGATACAACCGCCATGAATGTATTAAATGAAGATGGCATTTTTCCACTATGTTGTATCTACTTAGATTTTGTCTTCGATCCAGAACCTTTTTAGTCTCTTTAAGCCATTTGTGGAACGAAGAAGAGGTGTACATAAATACAGGCTTCATTTGCTGAACGTTCGTCTAATCTCACAAAGTCTCGTTGACGGGAGTGACTTACAGGTGTCGTCTCCCTTTCGCTATCAGTGTTTCATACACTGAATATTCCAGTAAGATGTAATCTAGTGGCACCTGTCACACCATAGTCGTGGGTGGTTTGGAACTTGCTTGCTTTCCAGACCGACTGAGGTGGCGAAACGGTTAGCATCCTGGACTTGCATTCGGGAGAATAACGATTCAAATCCCCGTCAGGCCCACCAGATTTAAGTTTTTCGTTATTTTCCCGCATTTATTAAGGCAAGCGCCAGGATGGTTCCATTGAAAAGGGCACGGCTAATTTCATTGCCCATCTTTTCATAATCCTTGCTAGGGATGGCGGACACGGCTGAAACAACCGCTTTCCGGTCCTATTAGTTTTTCCACACCAATTTAACCTGGCTGATGAAACCGCTAAAAATAACCGGTTCCTGAAATAACCGATTTTCTGTTTTTTATACGAATAAATGAAAACTTACTCAGTCCACCTTCCGCTGCGTTTCTAGAAAAATGATAAGCGGCTGAATACTAAAAAACGATCAGTATTCTGCTACTGATTCTAAGTTTTTGAAACTCAGCTCAAAAATTGTTTTGGAATAGGGGTTCATACTTCTATTTGGACATTACGAATAGTCAGCGCTATAAGGATGAAAACTCAGATCGAAAAAAATCTATTTTTCGTGTTAATTTGTCCGTTTTCGAGGGCTACAAGGAGATAAAGGCATATTATGTATACACACGCAGCAGATCAACTACTTTCTATTTTTATTGTATACTATGAATAAAATGTTGTTAATTTTTTAATTTATTACTGTTACCATAATTTTCTTGCTCGTGTATGATTTTATAAAAATAGGGGACAAATCATTAATCTTTTAAAGTAAATGAAGCGTTGTACTTCATTGCTACATTACTTAGTAAAAGCATTTCCGGAGCAGAGCTAGTGCTGTTCGGCAATGAAACGGATGTCCGACGACGACGACAGCGAGAAACTACCGTATAGACCAAGTGGATAAGGAGCAGGGAAAGGGACAGGGTGATAGGACAAAATGGTTCAAATGGCTCGGAGCACTATGGGACTCAACTGCTGTGGTCATCAGTCCCCTAGAACTTAGAACTACTTAAACCTAACTAACCTAAGGACATCACACACATCCATGCCCGAGGCAGGATCGAACCTGCGACCGCAGCAGCAGTGCGGCTCCGGACTGGAGCGCCTAGAACCGCACGGCCACCGCGGCCGGCTGTGATAGGACATCTGTAAAGACATCAGGGTATGACTTCCATGGTATTAGAGGGAGCTGTGGAGGGCAAAAACAGTAGAGGAAGACAGAGATTGGAAAACATCCAGCAAATAACTCTGAGACGAAGAGGTTGGCACAGGAGAAGAATTCGTGGTGGGTCGCATCAAACCGGTCAGAAGAGTAAGTCTTGCACACTGCAAGTACACGTGCACTTAAAGTGACGATACACGGCAACAGGACATTATTGTCTCAGCGGTGCTGTACTATTACACTGTAGGAGACACTGCAACCAGTCACAAAATTTTTTGATTTTTATTATATCGTTAGTAGTTTCGGACCTGAGCCAATCGTCAAATGCTACCATTGATTTCTTTGTAAGTTTTACACTTGTATCTTAAAATATACCAAAGTTATTGTGGTTTATATGTCTATAAAAGATTTTACTATGCAATCACAAAAGCTTTCTTATATTTTAGGATACAAGTATAAAACTCGAAAAAAAAAACCAGCGACACCGTCTGACGATGAGCTCAGTCCTGAAACTAGTAACGATACAATAAAATCATTTCAAAAGGACTTCTGGCTGGTTTCATAACTTCCTACAGTGTAATTTATGAAAACAGTTGTAGTGTACTCTAACCAAAGTGGATAAAATAATGTAATACATAAGAAACAATCAGCCTCGATTGCGATAATGAAACTAAACTTTACCTAGGTTTCAGCCCAAGTAATTGAACCTTCTTCGGAAGATATACCTGATTCTATAATATGTCTACGAGGGCATGGTCTAGAAATAAATCTAAAACAGCCTGAATAGTCACATGTTAAAAATGCGGTACATACGTACTAAGTCACCACCAAGACTTAACCTGCGGCGAGCGCCTCGTCTCCATGGGTACCGTGTGGTGGGCCTCGGGAGCTGCAATATTGAAAGTACTCAGATAAAATAATGCCATAATGCCTTACTAGTTCTTGTGCCATGTGTTTCTTGTTCATTCCTGTCAGCGTTTTTATTAAAACAGCACCCATCGCTTTTCCCCTTTTCTATAAAAATGCAATACTTTAAAGGAATGCAGATTTTACGAATAAAGATAACTCCATTTTTAAGAAAGGTGTATTTAAAAGTGAAAATATTTAGTAATGCTGCTATTTCTAATTGATATTTCGGTTTTTTTAGTCGGTTGCTAGTAAAAAAAAATAGAAAACACCTGTTAGGGCCGAGACCAAACAAATACCGGAAAGTATCGGTTATTCAGAACTAAGATACTAGTGTTTAATCGGACAGTTTTTCCCGTCTCTAATTCCGTGCGTGTAAATATAAATGTGTGACTAGGGTCTCCAGTCCGGGAGACAGTTCGCCGGGTCCGGCCACTTGCGCGTCTGATGGGGATGAAATGATGATGATTAGGATAACACAACACCCAGTCCCTGAGCAGAGAAAATCTCCGACCCAGCCGGGAATCGAACGGGGCCCCTTAGATTGACGTTCTGTCCCGCTGACCACTCAGCTACCGGGGGCGGACTCCGTGCGTGTTTTCCGTCTTCTAATGACCTCGTTGTCGACCGGCCGTTGAACTTTAAACTTGCTCCCTTTGTTTGCTTTCCAGTGGCAGTTTATTCACGCCACTCTCGCCTCAAGCGCCTGACACACTCTCCGATGGAGACAGAGTTGTCTAGCCGAGTCCTAAATATTTAATTTTTTGCGCCATGGCTGCTTGTCTTGCGGGCAGTGGACCGCCCGGCGGTAGGAGCGGTTTGCATAATCCCTTCGGCGTCGCGTCGGCTGACCGCGCTAAGCGGAGCAGTTAATCTGGCGGCCGCGGGGCGGCTGCGAGGCTCGCGCGGCGCGGCGGCCACATCAAAGGCGCCGAGCGCTGGACGCAGAACGGCCGCTCTTATCTCCGCGGCCGCCGCCGCCTGCGCGTGACTCACGACCTCTGCGAAGCTCGGCCGCGGCTGCGATCCGCCGCTTATGAAGATCTCGTCTGCTCTAACGCCGCCGCGGCCGGCCGCCTCTGACGCCGCACGTACTCGGCTATTGACACTGGCCGTCCGATTTGGCAGTGTGTGTTAAGTGTTTCGACCTCGCACAATTGAGAATGATACGGATAACTCTGTTCTGACATGCACATCGATCACAAACGTCCACATATTATCATGCCACTGGACATCATTCTCATTTCTTCTTTTCCTTTTCAGTATTACAGCTCCGAAAAATGCTATAATATCACTTCTGTTGCCGCTATCTACAATCCATACGTATTATAAACACGTATATCTGTATGTATGTGTTTGTGCATATGTATTTACACTGCAGAGTCAAAGAAACTGCTACACCTGTCTAACATCGTATACGTCCCCGCGAGCACGCAGAAGCGCCGCAACACGACGTGGCATGGACTCGAATAACTTCTGAAGTACTGCTGGCTGGAGAGAATTGACATCATCAATGCTGCAGGGCTGTCCATCAATCCGTAAGAGTAGGAGATGGTAGAGATGTGCTCAATAATTTTCATATCTGGTGAGTTTGGTGGCCAGCGGAAGTTTTTAAAATCAGAAGAGTGTTCCTGGAGACACTCTCTAGCAATAATGGACGTGTGGAGTGTCGCTTTGTCCTGCTGGAATTGCCCAAGTCCGTCGGAATGCACAATGGACATTAATGGATGCAAGTGATCAGACAGGATGCTTACCCACGTGTCACCAGTCAGAGTGGTATCTAGATGTATCAAGGGTCCCATATCACTTCAACTAAACACACGCTCCCCACCATTACTGAGCCTCCACAAGCTTGAACAGTCCCCTGCTGACATGCAGGGTCCATGGATTAATGAGGTTGTCTCTACACCCGTACACGTCCATCCGCTCGATACAATTTGAAACGAAACTCGTCCGACAAGGCAACATGCTCCCAGTCATCAACACTCCAATGTCAGTGCTGAAGCGCCCAGCAAGGCGTAAAGCTCCGTGGTGTGCTGTTATCAAGGGTACATGAGTGGGCCTTCGGCTCCAAAAGCCTGTATCGATGATGTTTCGTTGAATGGTTCGCACACTGACACTTGTTGATGGCCAACACTGAAATCTGTAGCAGTTTGCGGAGCGGTCACACTTCTGTCACGTTGAACGATTTTCTTCAGTCGTCGTTGGTCCCGTTTTTGCAGGATCTTTTTTCGGCCGCAGCGATACCGGAGTTTTGATGTTTTACTCGATTCCTGATATTCACGGTACACTCGTGTAATGCTCGTATGGAAAAACACCTACTTCATCGCTACCTCGGAGATGCTGTGCTCCATCATTCGTGCGCCGACTTTAACAGAACTTTCAAACTCCTTAAATCTTGATAACCTGCCATTGTAGCATCAATAACCGATTTAACAACTGCGCCAGACACTTGTTGCCGTACATAGGCGTTGCCGACCGCCGCGCCGTTTTCTGCCTGTTTACATACCTCTGTATTTCCATACGCATGCGTATACTAGTTTGAACAGTTCTCGGGTATCCAACCGGGTAGCGTCGTAATTTTTCCACAATATTTCGTCAGACGTACACGCTGCCATCTTCAGGTGGTTCCTGACGAATGCTGTGTTGTTCCTCTCGGTGTCCTATTTAGGCACAGAGAGGAACAACACAGCATTCGTCAGGAACCACCTGATGATGGCAGCGTGTACGTCTGACGAAATATTGTGGAGAAATTACGACGCTACCCGGCCGGAGACCCGAGAACTGTTCAGATTGGAAATACGCCGGGAAAACTTCAGATCGCATACCCATAACAGTTTCTTTGGCGCTTCAGTGTACGTACACTCCACATCCCCTCCCGAATTGCTGTAACGATTTCAATCAAACTTGGAACACATTTTCGTTACTGTCAGATAACCATCACTGTGGGGCAAGAACTACCTCCATATCATAGTTCAGGAGATATGACGTCATAAACAATGTGACCCGTGGAAATCTGCCGCGTCATTCATCACGTTTAAATTTGTTACTTCTGCGCTACTGACCTTATTCGCAATAAATTTTGCAGCCAGTATCCACATATCTAGCTGAATGTACTTACGCAAAGACATCATTGCCGACACATGGTTCAAGAGGATCATGTCATAAACATCAACAAGCGTGAAAAAATGCCGCTCAGCTACACTGATAAGCCAAAACAGTATGACAACTGCCCACAGCGACGTTTGATGCCGCCTGGTGGCGTTGCAGGCACGTGACGCAGTAACAAAAGTATGTAAGCAGAGCATATAGGGATTGGTGGGGGGAGGGGGTCACCCTAGCGAAGAAATGGGCTACAAATGGGGAAATCCATTGAGATAAGCTACTTTGACAAAAAACAGATTATTATTACGCTGGGCCTGTGAACGAGTATCTCGAAACTGGCAAAGCTGGGCGAATTTTCACGTGCTACTGTCTTGAGCATCTACGGAAAGAGTTAGAAGGATGCTAGATGACTGGAAGTCCTCGACTCTTCACATAACGTGGAAAAAAATATGTGTGTCAAATCTTATGGGACTTAACTGCTAAGGTCATCAGTCCCTAAGCTTACACACCACTTCCTACGGACAAACACACACACACACCCATACCCGAGGGAGGACTCGAACCTCCGCCGGGACCAGCCGCACAGTCCATGACTGCAGCGCCTAAGACCGCTCGGCTAATCACGCGAGGCACATAAGGTGGAATTCGGAGGCTAGATAGATTGCGATCCGTGGCATTTCTGCCGAAAGAGCACAATATTGGTACATGCACAAGTGCTTCGGAGCATGGGACTCCGAGCAGACCACCCGACGACATCTTCAGTCACGATTGAAATGGGCACGGGACAATTGCGGTTCAATCGTCCATCAATGGAAAAGTGCCGGCTGTTCGGGTGAATTACATTTTTGGTACTTTAGGTCGATGGTCCTCTCCACAAACGCCGTCACCGAGGTGAACGGCGGCTCGAAACATGCACCGCGCCACGGTCGCAGGCTGGTTCAAAAATGGTCCAAATGGCTCTGAGCACTATGGGACTTAACATCTGAGGTCATCAGTCCCCTAGAACTTAGAACTACTTAAACCTAACTAACCTAAGGACGTGACACACATCCATGTCCGAGGCAGGATTCGAACCTGCGACCGTAGAGGTCGAGCGGTTCCAGACTGAAGCGCCTAGAACCCGCTCGGTCACAACAGCCGGCCGCAGGCTGGTTGGAGCAGTATTATGTTATGGGAGACAGTCTCTCGCGCTTGCATGTGACCTATGGTAGTAATGAAAGACACAATGACAGCTGCGAACCACCTGCATGCCTTCATGTCGTATGTCTTCACCGACGGCGACGTCATCTTTCAAAAGTGTAATTGTCCGTGTCTCGGAGCCAGAACCGTGTTAGTGGTTTGAGGAGTATTACAGTGAAGTCACGTTGATGTCTCGGTGACCAAATTCGCCTTATGTAAATCCATGGTCGCTATCGGGCGCCATCACCACGTACGAAAATCAGCGATCCGTTATTTACGCGTTTTACATGAGCTGTGCATAGACGTCTAATGCCACATAACTACACAAACCTACCAATAAACTGTCGGATAGCTGATACGCGGAATCAGTGATGTATTTCATTCCAAAGACGAACAAAGAAGCTATTGAGCAGGTGGTCATAAAGTTTTGGCTCATCAGTGTATCCTTTACTACTAAGACACAACTACAGTCGAATCAGCTTAAGGAAATCCTTCAGACCTGGCAGCGCTTTGGCAGCTTTCAACTTCGAAGCACAAACAGCTGTAGGCGAAAACAAAAGCCATCTACAGACCCATGAAGAGGCGTTGCCGTAGAGACGTTTACAAAATCGCGTTGTAGACACGCGAAGCAGCTGCACCCGGCATCTAGAAACTGTCCAGGGTCGCCGGCCGGTGTGGCCGTGCGGTTCTAAGCGCTTCAGTTTGGAACCGCGTGACCGCTACGGTCGCAGGTTCGAATCCTGCCTCGGGCATGGATGTGTGTGATATCCTTAGGTTTAGGTTGTTCTAAGTTCTAGGGGACTGATGGCCTCAGAAGTTAAGTCCCATAGTGCTCAGAGCCATTTGAACCATTTGTCCAGGGTCATCTCACACCGTGTCTACTGCAGGAGTACATTCGGTATAAGATTTCGTTTCTACTAGAAAATTGGCAAAATGAATACCTGTGCAATGCCGGGTTTGTCAACCAGTAATCTTATAAAGTATCCTAAGTACGGGATAACTACACTTCGTTTGACAGTATCATAGTGCTGTAATGTCTCTCACGGGTAATATGTATATTAATCGCTGATTTATTACGTGAGTCGTTGAACTCTGTGACTGTAGCTACGGTTATAAGGTTTTTGTTATCATTATACGAAAAACGGCCTTGCCGCAGTGTTAGCATCGGTTCACGTCAGATCACCGACGTTTAGTGCTGTCGGGCTTGTTTAGCACTGAGATGGGCGAATGTCCAAGTCTGCCGGGTGCTGTTGACAAACGGGGTGCATTCAAACCCATGTGAGGTCAGTTCAGGAGCTACTCGAGTCAAAAGTGGCGACTCCGATCATGAAAACTGACAACGGCGTGGAGAGCGTGTGCTGACCAAATGCCCTTTCGTATCCGCATCCTGTGACGCCTATCGGCTGAGGATAATAACACGGCGGTCGATCGGTACCGTTGGATCGTCCGAGGCCTGTTCCGATGGAGAGTTGTTATCAACATACTCGTACGCACATTTCTTGAGGTTACTGTAAATAACTTTTTTATGGTGAGTTTTCCATTTCGCTGAAGTACGGTCTACATTTCGGAGTGAAGGGTTATGATTAGTACTTTGACATGCCTTCACTTTTATTGCCAAATCCTTTCCATTGATATCCCATAGTTAAGAAATTTCTTCTTCTTCACCCCAAAGTTTTCCATTTCAGCAAGATTGACTATTGCGGATCTTCCAGTGCAAGACATCTCCATATCTTGCGTCTTTCGAGCGGAGCAACGAACCTCGTACCTTTCTCATTCACATTCCCCAACCTCTTCATAGGTCGTTCCCGTCATCTCTTGCCACTCCTCACTATGAAAGAGTGGTTGAGCTGCAGCAGAATGCACAGAAAGATATATTCATTCTAGAAGCAACTAATAGGCTACGGAAGTGTTCGCCCAGTAGCCGTGCTTCTGTGTATTTGGGTATATACCATAGCGTAGAGGTTCTGGCACATGCTGATGACGTTCTGCGTTTTCATGCGGTCCTATTTTCGGTGAGTTGTTTTAACAGTAACGCGCATGTTGATTTCGCAAACTTTCGACTGGCGCCCGTCGCTTCTATATTCCACCTCCGCGCAGACTCGTTAGTCAGGCTTGTGAGTAGTCACTGCATTGTGTGTGAACAGTGGAAGTTGATACAATCATAAGTGAAAAGTGCAAGAAATGTTAGAGATATACGGTTAAAAATTTTGTTTCCATAAGCGCCTCGTTGATGGCGTTGGTAGATGCAGGTGTGCGAGGAGAGCATGTAAGTGCTTTGAGAAATTAAATTGTTTAAATTGTATTGTCGGTTCGCAATTTGACTATAATCATGAAAGGGATGATTCCGGTATATTAAACCACGAGAGAGTCAATAATAGTGTGAAGTGAAAGGCTAAAGAAAATTTATGTTAACGCCGCTCCAAACTTCTACGCCTCGGGTTAGCCAATGGTGATATCGACCCTCTCACATCTCAGATCTGGTTCGAATAAGGAAAAAATATCAATGACTCCCGATTACGTAAACCTTCGAAGTTGCCCAATAACTTACCAGTGGTAGATGAAACACTGGCGAGACAGGTTTTCCACAGAAACAGGGAGGAAATTTCTTATTTGTGAGCGACTCTGAAAAGAACATAATGGGTTTCTCACACCAAAGCAATTTCAATTTTCTGAGAGAGTAAGGAATTGTGTTTATAGATGGAAGTTCCAAGAGTTCCCCTACCTAAGCTGTTCCAGCAAACATTTATAAATCATGAGGTAAATGGAAAAAAAAACTATTTCTAATTTTCTTTCTCCCATACAAAGAAAAATGAAACGTATAAGGAAACTTTGTCGTTAATTCCATATAACACCAATCCAGACGTTATAACCCTTGACTTTAAGACAGCAGTCCACCAGGCAATTCCTTACATTTGATCGTAAACAAATCCTAAGGGTTTCATCTCGGGCAGACATGGCGGAGAAAGATTCAAACATTGGGATTATCAAATAATTTATATCGAAGGAATCTGAAATCGGAAAACTTCTGAAAACTTTGGACTGCCTCTTCCAGTCACTGTATAAATTAAACATTGCTTCGTTTAAGACCTGATGTCCCGCAAGACTAACGATAGACATCTCGATGACTTTTTTGATTGTTTACTTCATATCTATATTCTCGCAGACAGCGACTGGAAACCGTTATGTGAGCCGACTTTAGTAGTAGTTCTGAACGGACTACTGACTACGCCGAGGCATTCCACTCTACTGAACACTCAATTTTAGTTTTAACATCACAACATATTCCATCTGTTAGAGACAAAGGGAGTCCAAACTGAAACTTAAGTTAAAATGAGGAGCGAGAAGATAACTTCTCCCAAAAAAATGCGAGACAGACAAAACTACATGAAAGAACAAATGCAAAAGCTGTCTTATTCAACCAATACCCGTTATAAATATCTTCAAACCATCTGCTGTAGATTTCTCCCGCCTATATAATTTTATTACTTATCCTTGACAATAGCAGCTTTGCTTGTACTCTACTTACATTATGAGAATATCAGAAAGCCAAACATTTCAAGTGTACCTACCGCATGTAGACAGTCCTAAGTGTGTGTAAAAGGGGAAGGGAAATGTTATGACACTGTTTACTGCTTATTGGAATCCACACGTCCGCCATGGAGAAATAAGGAAGCAAGTACTGGGAATCAGTACATCCGCTGTCGGATAAATGCAGTGGCAGCGAAGGAGAATGAAGAAGTCCGTTTCGTAATGAGTTCGAAATCAGCTTTAGCACAACTAGGGCTGACCTATGTCCGGGTTTTTCCGGATTTGTCCAAATTTTTAGGGAGTCCGGGGGCGTCCAGGAATGAATTTCTGTAGGGCTGTCCTGGACAAAGCCGGACATTTTTTTCTGCCTGCATAAACTCGACTGATTAGAAATAAATAGATTTTAATAAATGAGGTCTGGCGCGTAACAAGTTTCGTTCATTTTATACACAGTCATCATATCTATTAAATGGGAACAATGAGCAACAGTCGACAATCGACGATCGCATACACCGCGCCGCCTCCCGCCCACCGGACAATTGTGCGCAGATATTGCGCAAGTGTACCTTTCACTCTACACTTCCGTGCCGCAAACATAATATCGATATTACAGTACACTATAAATTTATGACATTTATATTTCTTGATTTATTAACTCTTCATGGTTTTATTTGTATCTGCCAACTTATCGTCGACAGATTGTGTCTGTCCAGGAAAATAATCCTATTTGACGGAAATGTCCAGGGTCGGCTATTTAAGTGAAGTCGGGCCTAGGCACAAGTGAAGCTGTGTGAGTGGATTTTGAGCCGTGCCCCGTAAGATTACTGCCACTGAAAGACAAGTTTTCGGGTTTGAGAGCCAGTCCGATACATACTTTTAATTTGCCAAGAAGACTTTTCTCAGGGATATACAGTGAATAGTTTAGAAAGAATCGTATGGATGCCATTGTTTCGTGTACGATTTACTTGATATGCTAAACAAGTACTGTTAATGTATTTTTTAAACTCATTCCACCACTCATTGTGTTCTAATGTCATATATACAGAAACGAGTAAAGAAAAGAAAATTATATGAGTAATGCAGTTAGGTTCAGGCACAACACGGAATGCTTTTGCTATGGTACTTTACAGTACCTGTTCTGTCAGTTGAGAGGTTTCTTCAAATGAGTTGTTGCTACGACCTGACAAACAGTACAGTGATGCACCATGGACTAAAAAAGAATGATTAGAGGGTAACATTCTGTCAACAACGAGGTCGTCGCAGACGAAACAGAAGATAGGATAAAGGAAGAATGGAGCAGGAAATCAGCTGTGTTGTTTTCACAAGAACCGTTCCAATGCTGTAAAGCGACTGTGGTAAAGCAAGGAAAACTTAAATCTATATCAGTGGAGTCGTACCCGACCCTCCCGAAGCCCATATTACATTATATTACATTAGGTACACTGTTCGTTACGTACAGCCATAGCGAGGAGATACTCGAGGATGTGAACATACCACAAAAACGAAAATTCGTAATACGTGCTTACAGTAGAACTAGCCACGTTTGTGGCTATTATCTACGCCATAGTCCGTACCTGGGGGAAGACAGTTTCTCCACCCTGAAGGTGATGGGCTGATTTTTCCCTAATCATCCTAAATAGGTTGTGGCGGGAGACCTAAGAGGCTGGGGCGGGAGTCGACTGACTGGGAAGCAAACGTTCCAAAATCCCTGGCACGACGCAGTACTTTTAAGTTTGTTAGTTACATGTTCCATAGATCATTTGAATGATTCTCTCATCGAAATGATGTGGAACGAGTCAGTTTACGAGACATGTATACATGATTAGTGTTAACATAAACGGACACATTATTATTTTTAGTCCTGCTCATGCAACTACACTATATTTTTTTAAAGGTTTTAAGTAGAAATTCGTGAATGTAATAGAAGGAACTGTCGAGGAGAAACGATTTTAAATTAGATTTAAAACTTGCTTCGTTACCTCTCAGTTTTATGTTATTGGACGAATGATCAAAAATTTTTGTTGTTGCATATTGAGGTCCTTTCTAAGCCACTGACAGGTTTGACAATGGGAAATTAAGGTCATTTTTTCCTCTAGTGTTGTAGGTATGGACATCACTGATCTTCTCAAATTTTTATAGATTATTTATGACGAATTTCATTAGTGAATATATGTTTTGTGACAGCACGTTTTAAATGCTTAGCTCCTTAAAAAGGAACTTACCTGACGCCCTTGGATAAACACCATATATTATTCTTACTGTTCGCTACTGTGCAATCAATTCTTTCTTTCTCACTAATGAACTACTGCCGAAAATTAATCCATAAGAAACTAGTGAATGGAAATATGCAAAATTGATACGTTTGTTTCCAAGATTTGCAATTACACGAAGAGCAAAGTAGTAGAACAGAACTGTTTGTGAATTTCAGTAATATTCTTCTTCCAGTTCAAGTTTTCATCAGTGCCCTGGGAACTTGGAAATTTGGAGCATTCTGCCCTATTTTCTGGCTCCATCTCATGTGAGTTTGCCTTCAACGATAATCGAGAATTGAAAACTTATATACGATTTTTATTTATCCAATAATTAAAACTTACTAACAATTTTTGCATGTATAGATACTAAAGTGTGTAAGATAATTTAGAGGGAACTGTAGCAAAGTATGAAGTATCATCTAAGCATAAACAGTTTACAACCCTTACTTACACCGTTGCATTACTTCTCTCAAGCTTTGCCACAGTTACGTATTACATAAAAATTACGTTATCTGGTATATGTAACAGTATTTACATCATTTAGTCCTAGTAATTTAACCACTCATCAGTGGTGTAGGAGGGGATGGTTATCTATTAATCCTTTGGGTTTCACTTAAACTGTAATTTATTAGCAGCTATATACTTTTTTTTTCTTTTTTGTTCCATGGAAGTTGAAAATCTTTGTTGTCGTCTCTCTATCTTTATGTCGGTTTGTTCAAATGGTTCAGATGGCTCTGAGCACTATGAGACTTAACTGGTGTGGTCATCAGTCTCCTAGAACTTAGAACTACTTAAACCTAACTAACCTAAGGACATCACACACAACTATGCCCGAGGCAGGATTCGAACCTGCGACCGTAGCCGTCGCGCAGTTCCAGACTGTAGCGCCTAGAACTGCTCGGCCACCCAGGCCGGCTATGTCGGTTTGTTCCCGGAAGTGATTCTGTGAAATGAGCTCCTGATACGAAAGATAGATATATTACTTGTGACAAATTTCATTAAAGAGTAAATATACTTTGAAGTAGTAGTTAGTGTAGCTAGTTCAATAATCAGGTTTGTGCAAGACATTGAATTCGCATTACAAATTATTCGTTTTACATGCTTCCGCACTTTAAAACTATGTCTTGGCTTCTTGAACTACAGCATAACATTGTACCGTAAACGTTAAGGAATGAAAGCAAGCATAGTATGTTAGCTTTTAACTTTCTACGTACGCCTGACAAGATTCACACTACAAACGAAAATTTGTTTGGGCGTTTCAGCAGTTCTGTTGTATGCTCCTCAGAACAGAATTCATTATCAACAATTTCCCCCTGTCGGCCTAATCCGTCCTCATGTCGACATGCTTATCGTTTAGGTTCGATGGAAACCTCTCACAAGTTCTGAACTGCATATAATGAGTTTCCTCTAGATTTAATGCTGCTGAATTAAGTAGAAGGAATTTATTAATGTCCATGTAAATTTCGTTAACAGTACTTTACAGGATTTAAGTACCGAATGAAGTTCTCTAAAATAGGACTATAAATGGCTTGACAAAAAATCAGTTTCTAGAAGCAGCTATATGGTTATTGAAGTGTATCCGAACGGGAGTGAACGTGTTATGTTATGTATTGGTGCATTAATATTTTTTTCTTTAAATTTTGGTTAGATATTCCTCTAGTTTCTCACTATCCCACTGAAATAACATTTTAAGCGTCTCATCATGAAATCAGTAGGTAATTACTCACTGGAAGATGTCGGTTTCCTATATCAAACATTTAAACAGACATCTCCGAGGAACCTGTCAAAGATTATCCAATATTTCGCATCTTTCTTACATGTCAAACTTCCGTCTTGGTTCTGAGAGATGTTTTTATCCATATCTCCCATTAACTTTTCTCTGTCCACATACATAAATTCGTTTGTTGCAAACGACATTTCTTTCTGCTTCTCGTCGTAATTTGTTGCCCTCTCCTGTCTTTTGCTGGAGATAACGACGAGTAAATAGAGGCATTAACTATATTAAATGTAATTTTTGCTAACGAATACCTCGTTGCAACATCGCCACAAAAAGAAAAATAAGTGAAAGAAATCCTTTATGTAAAACCTGCATTTTAGATAATCAGGAAGTAACTATGTGGGAAAGGTTGAAGAGTTTAATATCCTACAGATAAACAGCAGCAGGCTGTTTTACGTTAAGCACAGAGGGACAAATCATACCACGATTACTGCACAGGTGCTCAAGAGGTGACAGCCCCAACATGGCAATCGGCTATTGTAGGCTAATAATCCGCAACTGCTTAAAACCAATATATTAAAGAAACTAATAGTAGCAGCCGAACGGACTTTACAGCGACAACAGTTGGCATGAAGGTCGACACGATTATCGGATTCTGGAATGTTCAAACCTTACACTAAGCTGGGAATCTGCCACAATCCAGAGCTGTAGCAGACAGATACAGACTCGCAATCCTAGGAATAGCGAAGTGAGATGGAATGAATTTGGAGAAAAGAAGACCTTGAGTGGGCATACATCTCTATATTCTGGAAAGCTACATAGTGATGATCCAAACGTCGAGGAAGTGGGATTGATACTAATTGCAAGAACTCAGATCTGCCAGAGGCAGTGAGGAAACGGCTATATCCCAGAGCGCCAACGACACCACACCTATACGGACTGCCCAAGATACACAGAGAAGGGGTGGCCCTACAGCCAATACTCTACACCATCAATAAGCAAAACTATGGACTGGCTAAATATCTGGTGGCACTCCTATAACCCTTTGTAGGATACTGCTGTCATCACGTGAAGATCTCGGCAGATATCGTGAGAATACTTCAGGACATACGATTCCAAAGAGATGACTTTCTAGTGGGCTTCATCGCTACTTCGCTCTTCACGGAAGTAGCTTTGCAAGATTCCTTGGCTCTGCTGAATCAACATTTCGAGCCTTAAGTAGTGGAACTCTATGAATATGCATAACGACAACCTACTTTAAATGCATTGGGGTGTTTTGTGAACAGACAGATGGAGTGTCCATGGGATCCTCTCTTGCTCCAGGTATCGCAAATCTATATTTGTAACAGTTTGTGGTGGTGGCCCTCCAAACTACTTGCCAAAAACCCAAGCACTTCTACCGGTATGTTGACGATACTTCTGTGTTTTGAGAGCATGGCAGGCAGGCACTGGATGAGTTTCTGGACCACCTAAACAGTATCCACGAAAATATTGCCTTCACTATAGAAACCGAGGAGAATGTCGGTCTCCCCTTTCTGGATATACTAATGAGGAAGATGGCAGATAGCACACTAGGCCATTTAGTATATGGTAAGAGGACTTACACAAACCTGTACCTGCACGTGGCAAGCCGCCACCATCCAGCGCAACGGCAGACTGTACTGTCCACTTCGGTTCACAGCACCTGAAGGAGGGATTTCGCAAAAATTGGTACAGAGAAGTGCAGCTTAGGAGGGCGTTCAAGACGAGACAGACTGCGGAAAATTGGGAATGGGGAGTCGACAAGAAACCGTATTAGGAATCGCTGTCAGACAAAATTGGGAGGCTTCTAGAAAAATCGAACATGAAAACCATCTTCCGACCACTGCCGAAGACGAAAGAGTGGCTTGGCTCTGCGAAAGACCGCTTAAACTCAACGCACCAGGAATTTTCAGCATCGCTTGCGAATGCGGTCTACAGTATATTGAACAAACGCAGTGGTATATCTCTAAACGCTGAGAGGAATATACCAGGCATATATGGCTGGGACAATTGGAGAAATCGGCGGTAGCAGAACACAGCTATTGGGATACCAATATGAAAGAGTCCGTCGAAATTCGGATTCACGAAAATCATGTAAGCAGGGACGAAGGATACCAATCGAGTGCTGCAAGGAATTCAGCGATAGCGGCAATTCGCAGACAGCGCGCCCACCACCGTCGTCCTCGCGAGACAGGGCCGGAATGCTGTGACAGAGATGCGAAAGCGCGCCCGCTACCCACACCACCGCGACCACCACCGCTACCCCAGCACCCCCACGCCATCCGCCTGTCTCACTTTAGCCAGCCTCATAGAGCCAAGGGAAGTGGGACACACAGCAGATATAAATAAGACAGCATCCACAAAATCTCGACACTTCGCCAGAAGATGATGTGTATGTCATTCGTCGAAATGTCGCGATTTTATAATACTGCCACCCGGCTGGAAACCCAAGAGCTTTTCATCAGCTTGATTAACTGGAAGCTCGTCTCTTCGAGAATTCACTTGCGGGAGAAACATCTCTATAGAGCAACTTTATACACCAACCGAGGAAGCTAGTGAGGAGATTCTATACGCAACTCCAGAAAACAGTCCAGAACACCAGTGGGAAAGCTATTTTAATTACAGTGGTTGGCTTTAATGCAAGGATGGGTGCTGACAATGTTGGATTGGACACAAGTGATGGAACGACGTGGAGTGCGCAACATGAGTAATAATGAAAAGCTTTCTGTGGATTTCTGTGCGAATAATGATCTACTTATTGGTCTTTCTCATAAAGAATGTAATAAAATATCATGTCTCCAAATCTCCACACTCAGAATCAAACTGACCATCTAGCTTGAAAGTATCCAACCAAAATTGTATTCTTTTTTTTGTGTGAAAGTATCAGTGATAAGATTGTTCTAAATGAATTATTCAGCAAACCTGCATCTAACTGCGTCTGTGAACTTGTTTCTTGCACTCCTCCATTTTGCCAGAAGTACAACATGTATTTGACTCAGCAATCAAGTCTAAAAGAATAATGCCGTTTGTCCACTGGCATTAAGATGGTACTGGAAAATTAACTTTTGGCCCTGATGATTACTTGGTTCTTTCATTGGTGGATAACTTTAGTTTACTACTCATTTTCATATTCAACACAAGCAAAGGATGTGGTTATGATTCAGGCTATTATATTCAAACACAATGTTGATCTCAATATGTATAAATATATATATTGTTAAATTTTTAAGTCATACACAAAACCTACTATTTCAAACATTTTTGTAGCACGAATCACTCTTACAAAAAATTTTACAAAACGCTTACTTCGTCAAACCTTGGACATACAAATCCTAGCTCTGAACATTAACTAAAAAAATCCAATTTGAAATGATTATATATCTTCTCTCATTTACGTGCTGAAGTTTGGTCAGGGGCAGCGACCTACCTTAACGCTGTCTGCTTCCTCCGGGCACCTACCTGCGACTCCTCCCTTTAAGCTGTCTGCACACGTCTACTTCCTCCGGGCACCTGCCTGCGACCCTCCGATTTTTTACTACGCGCGTCCGGCACTCTTAACCATCAAAGATCCTCCTACTCAAAGATATTATACTCGTTCCAATTTGCGGTAGTTACCGACTATTTTCTGGAGCTACCCTGATCAGGCCTTAGCACATACCTTTCAAGATTTTAGCAGAAGGTGAAGAAAATCCGTCATAGACCCGAGTAATCGAAGGGGAGCAGACATAGGCAGTGACCACCATATTACGACTGCACATGTCCGCATGAAGGTAGCCGCTACGAGAAAATGTTTCCACACTCAAATGAGGAGATTTGATGGAATGTTGAAAAATGAAAGGAGCGCTAAGAGTTCAAACTAGGTATGAGAAATTGGTTTTGAGGGTCTTTTCACGGATGAAGAAGAGCGCATCACTGAACACTCGGAGAAGATGAAACTAGCCTCTACATGCACAGCGGAAAAAATTGATGGCTTCATGAACCAAAGACGAAAGGAATGGATCTCAGAAACAACCTGGAATTGTATCGAACAACTGGAAGAAATAAAACTAAAACTGAACAGTAGCAAGACATGGCTCTAGAAGATTGAACTGCGTGAGGAATGCAGAGCTGAAGACAAGAGGGTCAAAAAGACTGCTAAGACTGATGCCAGGGACTGGCTGAGAAAGCAGAGGTGGCAGCAGGTACTGGCAGCATGAAGGACCTTTACGATGTCATAAGGATTCTCGCCAAAAAGAAAGACGCCCGCATTCGACCTGTAAGGAACAAACAAGGACATCTTCTGGACAATGGTGATGCAAAACGTTCAAGAAGACATGATCATTTTATGGAGGTTCTGAATAGAAGTGATAAGGAAAGGTCTGAACGAGAAAGAGAACGTGAAGATGAGGATGATCCTGAAATGGTAGAAAATAGTATAAGTTCGGAGCCACTTTCAAAAGAAGAGGTTAAGACAGCAATCAAGCAGCTAAAGAATGGAAAGACCCCAGGACTTCTGACCATTGATCCAGACACAGCCACTTATCTTTTCCGCCCTCTTTAATGAAGATCTGGAACTTGGAGAACATGCCACAGGAGTGAAGAGGACTCCTTCTCAAATTTGTCAAAAAAGGAGCCACCGCCAACTGCCATAACTGGAGGAGAATCACCTTGCTTACAATTCCAAACAAAGTATTGATACTGACAAACCTTAATAGAGTCAAGGTGCAAGTTGAACTGCAGATAAGAAAGGAGCAAGTCGGTTTTAGAAGTAACCATCTTGTACAGATAAAATAAACACGCTTAGAGTTATTATCATGCAATCAAATAAATTCATCACTAGTTTTCATATTCCTCTTATTGACTTGGGAAAGCAAACGTCTCCCATGAAAAGAAGTCGTACGTGGAAATCTAAAAAAATACGCGAGATCAGTGAAGACAGTAGAGATTATCAGGGAGACTTACTGTAACTACACATGCCAAGTCATCCACAACGGTAAAATTACGGAGCCCTTCCCATTTAAGTTTAGAGTTCACCAAGACTGTGTTTTATCTCCAGTTATCTTTTTATTGATGCTGGGTGCAGTAATGAAGAAAGTTGTGAAGAAGAAGAAGAGAGGGATACAATGGGGACTGACTGAGCGACTGGAAGATCTTGAGTTTGTCAACGATATTTGCCTCCTCTCGCAGAACTACGTTGACAAGAATGGAAGGATACAGGATCTTGGACATAAAGTCAGGATTGTTGGACCGAAAGTGAATTCCTCCAAGACGAAGGTTATAAAAATCGGTATGAGAAACCTGAGAGTGAAAAATGAGGATGTTTACAGGTAGATGAGTTTCCATAGCTTGGGAGTGTAATTACTGAAGATGGTGGAGCAGCTGCCGATATTAGTCCAAGGATCCGAAAGGTGATGGGGCCTTCATCCAGCTATATTCATCTTGGAGGGCAAGAGAGATTTCCATAACAAATAAAGTGCAGATATGTAGACCAAAACTGAAAGCAGTGGTGCTGTACGGAAGTGAAACTTAGAAGGTTACCTCTACAATTACTAAGTGTTTGCGTCTTCCTCTGTTGATGTCTTAGGAAATAACTTAAAACCTTTTGGTCAGATGTGGTATCCGACGAAGATCTTTGAACCAGAAGAATCTATAGCTGTCCAAATCAAGAAAAGGAGATGTGTCGCACACACCCTCAGAGAAAGTCAGGATGCTATAGAGAAAGAACCTCTGTGCTGAAACTCACAGGTTAAGAGAAAACGAGGAAGACAAGATACATCATGGAGGAGGACAGTGCAGGAAGAAGCCAAGCAAGACGGGAAGACATTTGCAGAGTTGAAGATCCTCACACGAAATCGAGTGCTCTGGCAAAGCTTCGTCGAAGCCCCACGTTCTGCAAAAGAGCAACAGGTAATAATTCGTGTGTCCGCAGCTCGTGGTCGTGCGGTAGCGTTCTCGCTTCCCACGCCCGGGTTCCCGGGTTCGATTCCCGGCGGGGTCAGGGATTTTCTCTGCCTCGTGATGACTGGGTGTTGTGTGATGTCCTTAGGTTAGTTAGGTTTAAGTAGTTCTAAGTTCTAGGGGACTGATGACCATAGATGTTAAGTCCCATAGTGCTCAGAGCCATTTGAACCATTTTTTTTAAAAATTCGTGTAAGTCAAGCTGCTGCTTCAGCACTGACTGTGACGTCTCAGTTATAAATACTTATTTCTGTGCCGGCCGGTTCGAGGCATTTCAGTCTGGAACCGCGCAACCGCTACGGTCGCAGGTTCGAATCCTGCCTCGGGCATGGATGTGTGTGATGTCCTTAGGTTAGTTAGGTTTAAGTAGTTCTAAGTTCTAGGGGACTGATGACCTGAGATGTTAAGTCCCATAGTGCTCAGAGCCATTTGAACTTATTTCTGTGTCAGCATTCTACTATTAGAGTCAAAGGTAAAAATTCGTTTCGTATTATTGATTGCAGTGACAGATGAATTCAGGATTGCGTCTTTTATCTACACTGCTAGACGGACTTCATGACCCATCGCTACCGAAGATCTTGTTCTTGCCACTGTATATGAAGTCAGTACGGCTAATAGTGCATAGGGATCTAACGTGCAGCTGCCTACATTGTTTTGCAGTTTTCCCGACAACACTACACTGCAGAGCAGAGTTTATTCTCGAAAGACAATTATAATAGACTGCTTTCCTACATCTAGCTATTGTGACATTTATCCAGCTATCCCAAGAAAATTCGGTTTACTGATGAAGCTACATTGTGGAAAAGTACAGCGCTCGGCAGTGTATATCAGAAAACCTTTGTTTAGCACTGGAGCGGAGTTTAAATACAGTGGTCTGTTAATGTTTGAGCTAGACTTTTGAACGGCTCACTAACAGTCTCACATTTGTTTTCTGGGCGACCGACTTCCACTCCGCTCCATTATTTCTTCAGAGATATCTTTCCTCTTCGGAAAGAAGTTGTGTCTCTGCAAGGGTGTCAGTGTATATGGATACAAACTGATGGTGCATCCTCACACCGTGTGTTTTCTGTGAGGCGTTATTTAAATGAGATAGGTGGACTGGGTGAATACTCCAATTCGTTGTTCAGAGAAGTCACCTGACTTGAATCACAAGGATTCTTTTATGTAGAGTCACCTGAAATCTTTGGTGTGCGACAGACACCGCGTTAGATTTGGTAACACTCTTCCATGCAATCGTGAGTGACATTGGTACTAACATTTCGCATGCACACGATTTAGTTTTGTGAAGCACGTGCTGTTGCCAGCGGAGATATTTTGACATCAATTTTAAATTAATGCACCGCTGCTAATTATATGTAAATTGGTAATTAATGTAGATATTTTCAGGGATTTTCATGGTAATGAACTGTGTTTATGCTGTGATTATTATTCACAACTAATACGTAGTACCAAAAGAAGTTAAAATGGAAAAATATTAAAAAAGACTCCAGTTGGAAATGTCGGAATTACATTGGTACCTTTCAGCTACTACAGCGAGCTACGCAGTCTGTGAGATCTACCTACGTATGTGTACGTTTTGGCATACAAATCGAGTCTCCATATGCAGTTTCTGAAATCCACAACTCCAGCTGATATAGCTGATGTGCCAAAATATTATGACCAACTGCTGAACAGCATGTAGGTCCACTTTTGGAACGCGATACAGCAGCGATTCTGCACGGCGTGGACCCGACAAGTCCAAGTCAGTGCATGGGAAGGGTTTAAATTTTGCACCAACACCGAAGAGTTTGCCAGTATTTTATTTTATTAGCTCATTTGAACAGGCAGTTTGCAAACTACCTCCTGACGCTGCAGAGGAGGTTAGGAGGGAGGCATGCCGTGCTTTGACCAGGGCTCGTCCACCCAAGAGTAATGTAACAGCAGCAGAGAGGGCTCCTTTACTCTCTCTCAAAGTTGATCCTGATATTGTTATTTTACTTGCAGACAAGGGCAATGCCACCGTTGTTTTACACTAACAGGATTATGTACAAAAGATGCAACGTTTATTATCTGACTCAGCGAATAGCAGAATCGATGCTGACGCCACAAAAAGATTTGAGAGAAAGACCAACAGCGTCTTGAAGAAAGGTGGTTTGTGGCAGGACACTAACAAGAGTCTTAACACCTATAGTACTGTTCCCCATAGGTTATATGGCCTTCCGCAGGTACACAAGGAAGGCGTTCCTTTCCGTCCTAACATTGGTTCGCCGACATATCGTGTAGCCAAGCATCTTGCTTCTCTGTTGAGTCCACAAGTTGGTCGGTGTGAACATCATATTAGGAACTCAGTTGATTTCTTACGTCGTTTGGAGCGACTACGGTTGAATTACTCTGATACTTAAGTAAGTTTTGGTCTCTCTTCTCACTCGTGTCCCTCTGTCTCATTTCTTGCGGTTAATTGGGGTTAGGTTTGGTGCTGAAAAATTAATCTCTTTCGACATGTGTTGACATCCACCAACTTTTTATTCAATGACCAGTATTACGAACAGAAAGGTGGAATTGCGATGGGTAGTCAGTTGTCCCCTGTATCGCAAATTTGTTTATGGAAGACTTGGAGGAACGTGCATTGGAATCGGCCCCTTTGAAACCCACCTATTTCTTCAGATATGTTGATGATACCTTTGTTCTTTTGGCCTCATGGTAGGGAGAATTTGAATGCCTTTCTAGAACATCTGAACTCGATCCACCCGAACATTCGTTTTACGATGGAGGTGGAAGAGGTTGGTTCCCGTCTCTTTCTTGACGTTTTGGTTAGAAGGAAGGATGATGGATCATTGGGACATGCAGTTTACAGAAAACGTACTCACACCGACTTGTATTCACAGACGAATAGCTGTCACCATCGGGCTCAGCGTGAAGGGGTACTTCATACCATGGTACGCAGGGCACATGTCATTTCTGACACTGAGAGTTTGCCAGCTGATCTGTTCCATCTTCAAGCTACGTTTCGTCAAAATAGTTATAGTGGAAGACAGATTGAACGTGCATTGCGCTGTCGACCAACTGTGCATCGGGTGACTGATGATAATACCTAGTCGATGCCAAAGTCTACTGCCTTTTTGCCTTACGTAGGAAGCACTTCCAACAAGATCGGTCGTATTTTCAGAAATACGATGTGAAATGTGTTTTCCGACCTCCATCTAAAATTAGAGTGCTTTTGGGTTCAGTTAAGAATGATCTTGGTTTGCGTAAGGCGGGTGTATATCGCATTCCATGTAGCTGTGGCATGGCATTATTGGTGAAACTATCAGGACCGTGGAGGACCGATGTACTGAGCATAAACGGCACACACGATTACAGCAGCCAAGTAGATCTGCTATTGCCGAACATTGCTTGGAGACTGGTCACCCTATGTTATACGAGGGTAGTCCAAGAAGTAAGTTCCGATCGGTCGCGAAATGGAAACCACTATGAAAATCGGGTAAGCTTTGCACAGATGTGTTGGGCAGTGTCTCTAGTATGCCCGTCGGTCGTGTCGCGTCGCTCTTTTCAGTTTTGAGTGAACAGTGAGCACGTAAAGATGCGTATGGAATAGCGTCTCCCACCAAGTATGAGGGCCTGGTTAGAGATTTCGCCTGTGTCATGCAGCCCACATAGCACAACTGTCGAGCAGTTCCTTCTTCATGCCAATTCTCTGCCACACACTGCAGGGGCAATGAAGACGCTCCTGCAGCGTTTCCGATGGGTAGTGTTTGATCACCCACAATACAGTCCATAATTGGCTCCCCCCGAGTCTCATCTCTGCTCACAAGAACCGCTGGCTACGAAGACAAAATGTTTCCACAGACAACGAGCTGCAGACCAGTGCACATAACTGGCCGAAAGCACAGGTGGCTGCTTTCTGTGGGCAGGCCGGGGTGGCCGAGCGGTTCTAGGCGCTACAGTCTGGAACCGCACGACCGCTACGGTCGCAGGTTCGAATCCTGCCTCGGGCATGGATGTGTGTGATGTCCTTAGGTTAGGTAGGTTTAATTAGTTCTAAGTTCTAGGCGACTGATGACCTGTGAAGTTGAGTCGCATAGTGCTCAGGGCCATTTGAACCATTTGAACCAATAAATCTGATGTAAACAAACACAAGTGCGACGATTGGTCAGAAGCTGTAGCACATGTACGCTGGTGTTACTGCACTCTTACTTATGTAACAGTTATCTTATTACTAAGGTACGTTAAATGAAACTTTAAGATATTCTAATGTATTAAAAGCCATTAGCGTTCTTCTTAACTACGCTTTAGCTATGTAGTTTTCATTTAAAAGTCACGTACCGTCTCTGTACTGTTGTGCTCTGATTGTCTCGCTGTTAATACAGGGTGCATTCTGCTGCAAGTGAAAGACGCCTGTGGAATATGGTTAAAAAGCGCTGAGAAATGTTTCTAATGTTTTTCATAAATTTATGGAAAAAATCGGCTTTGAAGTTTTCCGCGAGACTGTATTTGATACAAAAGAGAGAGTATAACATATGTATAGCGGAATCGGTAGCTTAGTATATTAATAACCTAGTGCAATTAATGGATCGCTGGTTGTAGTCTCATATCACTCATATCAGTGATGTTTTTCCTACTCTTTTAAATACCTACGTGAGGTAATTGTAAAATTCACCATCATTTTTTATGAATAATGCACGTCTCCTTGTTTCAGATTACATATTGCACACAAAATTTTTGTTTTAATTTCAAATATAATTTGTTAATTATCGGTATTTTATGAAAGATTGGTAATAAAAGTTTACTTAAATTAAGAAAACACAACAATTTAATTTTTTAGGGCAAAACTGAAAAATGAAATACTCTTTATTTGGATTATGTCCATTATTTTATACTGCAGATGTTATCTCACACGAATGAGATTAACTAATGTCGTAGAAACATTAAAAACAATAATTTTCACAGCACCGAGCACACCATACAAATGCTGAATTTTTACATTTGCCACTGTATCATTACAACATGAACCCAACAGAACTGATCTGGAGCCCAGTTGAAGGATTTGGCTCGAGAAATAACAAGATTGTTAAGCTCCAGACGTACTGGAACTAATTCACGCTGCTTTTTCACACGTCACTGCCGAACGCTGGCCAAATATAGAACGGCACGTCATAAAAGAAGATGATTCTGTTGTTGATCGACTCGTTATGAACGTAGAGGTTCACAGTTCAAGAACGGAAATGTATTTCTTGTATTCGGAAAAGGAAAGAACTAAGAGAATACCAGACGACTGAAGTAATTAATACCTTCAGTGGCTTCAGTGTTCAACAGAACGGTGAAATCCCTGCAGTATGCTTTTGCGTCATTCACAGGTCGCTCAGAAAAATTGGCCTGTATTTAAGTTAGGAATATTCACCACTCTTGTTTGTATGTAGAACACTATGTTTGGTGAGAACGAGAGCATTTTATGCTTTCCGTCTGGTCACCTAAGAAGCGTGCGACAGTAGTGGAATTTTGCCGAATATTATTTCATTCTCTTTAAAAATTAAATGACATTCGAAGCTGCATTGTTTCTTTGCTCGTCTCTTTTTACGTCTGAAATGCAACTGCTCACATCATTATAGGTTACTTAGACCACCTGGCGGGCCAATGCTGTCCAAGTTTAATGCGCCGGTAAAACTATTGTCCTGCATTATCGCTCACTCTACGTGCGTGTAACACAGCATAAAACGTATCCTTGTGATCGTACTTGACTGTACTGGACACAGCTTGGCTTCCGGTCCACGTGAAATGGAATCCAATGACATTGAAGCGAAAACGGAAGAATACACGGCCTAATGTTTACGTCAGGTTTATTCTTAAGATGAACAGAGTATAGATGTCTATGGTCACGTAATTCCTATAAAGTACGAGTCGGTCGTTTGTGGTTGCGAAGCTGACTGGCACCTGGTAGCGTCCCAGATATGTTCATCGGGTTCACATCAGGCGAGTATGATGGCCAAGACATCAACGTGAGTTCACTGACAATCTCTCCAAAGCACTGTGGTTAATTTTGGCCTTGTGACACGAACAGTTTGTAAGGTGGTCATTTCAATTTGATTTTTGTATGTCGTCGATGTGCACGTCAGAGAAAGAGCAAGTTACGTTACTGTTAAACAACCTTTGGTCTTCTTGCGGCACAGTCTTCGCCTCTTTGCAGTCTCCTACATTCTTCGTTGAAGTGTGGTAGGTGATGGGCTTATTCTATAGTGGTGTGTTGACTTGTGATTGGGTCTGTTAGATGAAAAAAGATTTATTGTAAAGAAGAGCAAAGATGAGTATGATGTATATATTGGAAGGCGAAAGAAATATAAATTTTGAATAATGATATTATTTGAAATAAGCTTTACGTATGTTTGAAACGATGTCATAACAGTCTAGTTGTATGGTAAATTTTTAATTCTTGGGAAACGAAGAAGAACTTCATCACTTGCAAGGTGTGACATGGCAGACAACATGTAGGAAGTATAAGGAACATTAATTATGATTTTTTTTTTTTTTTTTTACTTTTCCGCTTTACTCTTTTTGCCATGGCGTAGGATAAGATTCTTTTACATACATATTTTTCTACTAACATGTGTGACATTGTGGACAGTCTCCTCGTATTTACATATGATGTAACATAATAACATGCATTGCTTTAGCTTGATGAATTTTCAGGTTATATCTGCCTTTTACACTTATGCAATTTATCGAGTTTCTTCGTAATACATATTACTATAAGCGGTGCCATTTGTATAATAATTATGTGAAGTATAGTATTACAAAGAGCTCTCATAAGTCACTTCAGATGTGTAAGAAATCATGAACGATGTGTAAGGAGGCAACAAAGAGAAAGGTAAGAAAGAGCAAAGAAATGGTTACAAAGATGAATGTGAAAGAGCAAAGATTAGGTAGGGCAAATATGAGAAATGATTAGATAGGGCAAATACGAGGAATGATTAGGTAGGGCTATAATGAGAAATGGCAAGATGGGGCAAAATAGCAAATGCTTAGGTACAGCAATGGAGCTATGAGAATGTATGAAACATATGACAGAAAGAACTAAAGAGTTCAGTAAACAATGGTGTGATGAAATTATAAGCAAAAAGATTAAAAGAGCACGAGCTAAAGGATTAAATATAACTAGATAGCATGCTAATTACTGACCACGTTAGGTATAATCATAGACTGATGTCTGACTGACTGCAGAAGTATTCTTTGTTGTGAACCTTGATTACTCCCTAGTACATGTTATTCCTAATTACATATTTCTGTTCTCCTTACCTTTATGTGTGTGTGACCACTATCCTTACGTGTTTATTTCTTGTGTGTGATCACTTCCCTGCATGTGGCCTCCCGGCCAACAACGCCATACGATCATTTATTTTACTATCCTCATGTGTATCTTTCTACCTTACTCTCTATGCTTTCGTGTATTTCACTGGTGTCCACTTGTACATATTTATTTCAAGAGATTTAGAATTTTCTGTAGGTCATTCTGTACACGTAATAAGTGTTTCTTATACATCCTACTACTATATACTGTTTTCATGATTTCCGTGTCACATGTTTCTGTACTTCATTTTTGTAAAATCATGATGTCATTTTTTCTTACATTTTTATAGACATAGAAATAAGATCTTATTACTACTGTCTGACTATTATTGTTATTATTTCACGTATGGGGCGAATAGGACCACGGGAGGTGCAATCGGGCAGTGTCGCTTTTGACGGTTGGCCTTCCTTTGTGTCCAAATTAGTTTCATCCTTTCAGAATGAAGTCTCTTTCTTTTATCAGACCACGGTGTTCCATTCCGTTTTTTGATTTCCCTCTGACCAACTTCCCAATCAAATATCTTTTGTTTGAATGTTTTTCTCTCTGTAACTTCATCTTGAGTTATGCCAGTTACTTTAAGATCCTCCTTAATGGCAGCGATCCATGTAATTGGCTCATTTTTGGCCTTACTCCTGTTTTAGTAGAATTCTACTATTTGTTTTGTCAACCTAGTGGGTTCCATTCATTTAATGTACCCATATAATTCGGGTCTTCGTTTTCTCATGTCATGCCTGTGTATCATGCCTGTGTATTCGTCTATTTCCTTATTGCTTCTCAGACTATAACTGTGTGTATGTGTGGGGCTGTCAGATGAGAACTGTGCTTAGTCCAACAGAGTCTGTTTCCGCATAACTTATTATTACGACGAGCTAAAGAAAATTTGGTCGTTTGTGACAAGGACATTCATCTACCAACTTTCATCGTGCAAATTACTACTGCCGTATGTGACTGTGCTTCAGAAATGCTGGCCTTGTGTGATACAGACACTCTAACCTGTTTGCTGTGTGATACAAAAACAGTATAGATCGCCAATACTACTTCAGTATAAAATGTGACATGTAAACTTTCAAAATAGCCCTGTGCAGAACGTTCTATAGACATCATAAAAATATTGCTAACCTACCAGTGGTAAATTCTATTGATTAATCATTCAAATGTTCTTGAATTTTGTAAGTATTTTTTACTTGTAGTTCCTTAACTCATATTCTTGTAAAGGTATTTTGCTCTTTGTATTTGTAACGTGTTTTGTATTTTCTTATCCTTAATGTTTACAATTTTGTCTTTGTCCCACACCTATCTGAAATGGCCCTCGTACAAAAACAGCCGACCGTCTTCGAAGTTCCCGTTCCCAGGCGCCAAGCTATACAACCTGCCCTTTGTCAAAGTCGCTTACGTCATTGGATTTCCTCATTTTCTGCCGTATCGTCGCTAGAGTGATCCCCTATTCGTCTCTGCGGAGTCACGTACCCACAACGCCACCAGGCGGCATTCAAGCTCGCGTTGGGCAGTGGTCATAATGTTTTTGCCCATCAGTGTACGACACTCAGTCTTATTTTTCTTGTTTCGTCTACTATTTCAGGTCCACGGTTTAGTGTGATATCTGAAGTGATCTTAATAGTTTAACTAATAAACAAAAACGTGACCTTATATATGTTTGTTGCAACCAGCAGTACAGAATGAAAACATGCATCAGTTCCACTTCAATACGGCCACCAGACCTGATGTCAGCATATTTACTCAAAAACGACTACATACAGTGTTATCTGGAGCTGTCAGACCTGTAGTTTCCAGTAACTGTCAAAGCGAAGTGAAAAACAGTTCACCTTCATCTGGGGCAGCTTATTTTGTTATGGTCGTTCTGAAGTCGCTCTTACGGATTCAGCCAAGCAATACGTCTGAATTACAGAGTATCTTGATCAAAATATCAGTTACACGGTTACAAATGATACCGAAGACCAATTTTAATCAGGTTTCAGAGGCTTAAAATACAATTCAGGAGCCTCACTGATTGGCAGTTGTGTTCAGATGCGAATCATGTTTACGGTGTATTGACTGATCGGGTTTGACTTGGGGGAAGAAGGGCTACAACATACACGAAAATCAATACAAATACCAAAGTGAAATTTGAACAGAACATGGATGATACATGTATGAAATGATTGCATTTGATCAGTACATTACAACGCTGGATTTTGTCAAGCCAAATTATCTTCAAAGTTACTGATACATTTTTGCCGATGTTTTTTACTTAATACTAATGAAAACAATGTGTTCTAGGTAAAATAACTTACCTGTAAGCAGGTATTTCGACCTCGTACTTGGATCGTGACACCTCAGTTGTTTCAAAATTCTTTTTAAAGTAAGAGTCAAAAATTAATATGTGGTTCTGACTTTCAATAAATAAAGGTGTGTAATATTTGAGACAAGTTGTAGGAAAGGAAACGAAATGTGAGAATCTGAATCTCAAATGAGAGTTGACAGTGTGATTAGTAGTGAATCTATGTAGTTAGTTTCATGTTCCATGAATTATTTGTACGATTAATAGTAATGATATGGAACCGATAATTTTAGATTCACATTTCACAATTCAAGTGTAAATATAGCTACATGCTAGCAGTTTGAGATTTTAAATACATGGGCCCATGTGACATATGTGAGTTAGTAATTCCTACCAATCACGTTTTACATGTCGCAAAAATAATTCTTCTGTGGAGTAGAAGGTGTACTCAAGAAGAAATTTTTTCTGTTTTTTTCAAATTTAACTTCACTTTCTGCCAGACATTTTATTTCAGTTTGTTAGTGGGAGCATTGGTACAAAAGACAACCTTAATGTGGAGTAACGAATGTCGTTTTTGCTTCTGGTATTGCAAGTATGCATGTTATTATTCCTTTTGAGCTGCAGGGGATTATTTCGAACAAATTTCATGAGGCAATAGGTATACTGCGAATCAGTAGTCAAAACACCAAGTTCCTTAAAAAGATGTCAACAAGATGATAGTGGGTGAACGTCACGTCTTATTCTTACAGCACGTTTTGAGCAACGAAGATTTTCTTTCTTTAAGGTGAGTAGCTTCAGAACATTACTCCACATGATATTATGGAATGAAAATACGCCAAATATGTCAACTTTCTGATTTGTTTAATCATAAGATTTCCGTTGATTCGAAGTGCAAATGTGGGTATGCTAAGTTGTTTTAAGAGTTCCAAATGTGATTTTTCAGTTTAAATTCTCATGAACATTGACTCCTAGAAATTAACAAGTTTGCGTTCTAATTGTTACTCACTAATCATGCGTTACACTGATCATTGGTGTAGTACCTCTAGCTGTGTGGAACTGAGTATGTTGTCTTTTTGAAATTGAAAATAAAACCATTTGCAAAAGATCACTCAGTAACACTTTTAAGAACATTATTTACCATTTCTTCCATTACAGCATGTGTGTTTAATTTAATTACAATATCAGTGTCATCCGCAAAATGAAGTAATTCTGCTTATTGTATAGTAGACAAAAAGTAGTTTACACACATGAGAAGCAACATTGGACATAAGACAGCATTGTGGAACCCCTTAAGTAACTGCTCACCAGGATATCACCTCCTTACATTAGCTGAATAGTTACGTACTACTTTCTGTATTCTTTTGGTTACATATGACATAATCGACTGCTTGGCTGTTCTATCAGTTCATTGGAACCTCAATTTATCTAATGGAATATTGTGATTCACACACTCAAAGGCCTCGATAAGTCACAGAAAATACCAATAGGAATTCTTATGAAATTCAAACTATGATTTCTGGAGAATATTATTTTTGCACAGTTGGCATACTGTCCTGGATTACATCACCTTTTCCACGATTTTGGAAATCGATTTCAGTAATGAAATAAGTCGGTAGTTTCTTATAGTGTGGTTTAACAATGGTATATTTTAATCTCTCTAGAAAAATACTCTGAACTGGTGATGCTTTATCTACTTCAGGAAAAACAGCGCTTATTATATGGGAACAAGTCTTTAGTACTCTGCTGAAACACCATCAAATTCATATGAGCTTTTATATTGGATAAAATGTATATTTCTCTTAATGTCATAAGGAGAAGTTGGTGAGACTCCATATGACTGAGTTTTGTGTGAGTTGTTTTTTCAACTTCTTTGATTTTTCCTTCAACTGTTTGTCCCTATATTTTCTGCTATATTTAAGAATGATTATTAAACATACCTGCTACCTATGATTGATCATTTGCAGCCTTCCATTTAAATCGACAATGGTGTTACTCTGTTCGGTGGCCCGTTGTCCTGTCTCTCTTTGTACTACATTTCATACACGCCTAAGTTTCTTGCTGGAACCGCTGATTTCTGATATAATGTGCATGTTCCTTGTGTAGGGAAGCAGCCTACTCACGCTGTAGTAAATTCACATCAGTTTCCATTGTGTGCCAGCCAGTCTGCTGTAACTAGCCCTGACGTCATAAATGTTGCGCAATACCTTAAAAATCAAGCAAATGACCTAAAACTTTTCTAGCATGTCAGGAATAATACTAAATTAATGTGTGTTAAATATCATTTCGATAACTTCATCCATTTTCGAAATTTGGGCGTTTTTCTAAAAAAATCATTGGCGCAACAGAAAAGAGCTAGAAACTTCAAAATTTATATTTAGATTCATCTTTCATAATGATTTAATAAAAATAGTACTTTGGATTTCACAAATTAAGATTTTAGGGGAAATTCATGATTTTCTGGTTTTCATCTCAAAACTGAAGGAAGCAAGATAGATTAAGTAGGCTAGTAAATAAGGCTAGGATGTTTAGATTTAAATAGGTTGGAGGTCCGCTATGACTATGAAGATGTGTAAAGTTTCTTTTGAATACCTATAAAATTATAGCGATAGCGGATCTCAAAAGGGCCAGTTCAGAGCTCATCTACTGCGTGCAGTGTAATTTAATTAATTCTCTCGCCCAGAATATTTAACTTAGCCACGTTAAAAAGTTATTATCAATACTTACCTGCGTGCTGAATGCACGTTTAAATTAAGAGCTTCATCGGCCATCAGCAAAAGAAGCTATAAATTATTATGTAACTTGAAGTGGTGCGTTACTAGCCCAGCGGCTAGTCGAGAGAGCCGAAAAGATCAGGCGTTCCCTTCACCGTCCGCACCGCGGCTTTATATATAAGGACGCTACGCGAGGAAGCAAGGCCCCAGTTCTCTCCAGACGCTGAATGACACGCCATCTGTGTCGGTAGTCGCGTCGCGTCAGTGTATCTGCTACAAACAGCCTCGGGTGCCGTATTAAGTTGCTGGAGATACGCGGAACCATGAAAACATTTCATGTGAAGTGTTAATTCTGGAATGATTTTCATTATCTAGCTTCAGTTTGCGTATTGTCATATTTTCACGCGCCGTCGCGGGACAGACATTCTACCAAATATTTAGCGTGGCGTTTGATGAAATATTTTCATTAAATTATGGCGAGCATTCTTTTTAACATTTAATTCGGACATTTATAGTTGCATCAGCGCATTAGACTCTGAACTGCTCTGTTAGTTAGGTTGTAGGGATACTTGTGGTTTTTTTTATCAGTGAATTTCAGAATATACTCAACTATTTTGGAAAACCGTTTTTGATTAGAAATCCCGGACAATCTCCTAATTCCTCAGAGCTATAAGCTGCAGCTATAATGGTATCTCAATTGAAGTGGGCACTAGGATCTCTAATTACTGGCTCCATGTTTTATTAAATCACTTTCTGGGTGCCAAGAAGTAAATAGAGAGCCAGTGTTGAGAACGGCGAAAGACAGCATTAACAACATTCTAAAAGCCAGAAACTGATTCTACACGCAAGCATTGTTACAGCAAATTTATTTTTACAAACTTACACTCGCCGCCCCACACCTGATTTTGTAATTACGTTTCTTAGTAGTTCTGAGTAGTTTTTGTAGTGTGCAATTACTGCAGGATCATAACTTGTTCTTGACAGCACATAAATTTCCCTTTTCTTCCAGAAGATACTTCAATCCCTCTAGTGACCTACTGTCTTGTAAATCGCTATTTAATGTCATTTCTGATTATGTTTTGTGGAAGGCAGTTTCAAATGATGGAATAGATTAAATTTTTTGGTCAGCATTTGATTTGTAATAAAATTCATCCCACATCATCTCCTGTGAACTATTCGTTAATTATTCTACACTCCTGGAAATGGAAAAAAGAACACATTGACACCGGTGTGTCAGACCCACCATACTTGCTCCGGACACTGCGAGAGGGCTGTACAAGCAATGATCACACGCACGGCACAGCGGACGCACCAGGAACCGCGGTGTTGGCCGTCGAATGGCGCTAGCTGCGCAGCATTTGTGCACCGCCGCCGTCAGTGTCAGCCAGTTTGCCGTGGCATACGGAGCTCCATCGCAGTCTTTAAAACTGGTAGCATGCCGCGACAGCGTGGACGTGAACCGTATGTGCAGTTGACGGACTTTGAGCGAGGGCGTATAGTGGGCATGCGGGAGGCCGGGTGGACGTACCGCCGAATTGCTCTACACGTGGGGCGTGAGGTCTCCACAGTACATCGATGTTGTCGCCAGTGGTCGGCGGAAGGTGCACGTGCCCGTCGACCTGGGACCGGATCGCAGCGACGCACGGATGCACGCCAAGACCGTAGGATCCTACACAGTGCCGTAGGGGACCGCACCGCCACTTCCCAGCAAATTAGGGACACTGTTGCTCCTGGGGTATCGGCGAGGACCATTCGCAACCGTCTCCATGAAGCTGGGCTACGGTCCCGCACACCGTTAGGCCGTCTTCCGCTCACGCCCCAACATCGTGCAGCCCGCCTCCAGTGGTGTCGCGACAGACGTGAATGGAGGGACGAATGGAGACGTGTCGTCTTCAGCGATGAGAGTCGCTTCTGCCTTGGTGCCAATGATGGTCATATGCGTGTTTGGCGCCGTGCAGGTGAGTGCCACAATCAGGACTGCATACGACCGAGGCACACAGGGCAAACACCCGGCATCATGGTGTGGGGAGCGATCTCCTACACTGGCCGTACACCACTGGTGATCGTCGAGGGGACACTGAATAGTGCACGGTACATCCAAACCGTCATCGAACCCATCGTTCTACCATTCCTAGACCGGCAAGGAAACTTGCTGTTCCAACAGGACAATGCACGTCCGCATGTATCCCGTGCCACCCAACGTGCTCTAAAAGGTGTAAGTCAACTACCCTGGCCAGCAAGATCTCCGGATCTGTCCCCCATTGAGCATGTTTGGGACTGGATGAAACGTCGTCTCACGCGGTCTGCACGTCCAGCACGAACGCTGGTCCAACTGAGGCGCCAGGTGGAAATGGCATGGCAAGCCGTTCCACAGGACTACATCCAGCATCTCTACGATCGTCTCCATGGGAGAATAGCAGCCTGCATTGCTGCGAAAGGTGGATATACACTGTACTAGTGCCGACATTGTGCATGCTCTGTTGCCTGTGTCTATGTGCCTGTGGTTCTGTCAGTGTGATCATGTGATGTATCTGACCCCAGGAATGTGTCAATAAAGTTTCCCCTTCCTGGGACAATGAATTCACGGTGTTCTTATTTCAATTTCCAGGAGTGTAATTTCCACAGAGGAATATGTATTCTGTAAGATACTATCTTATTCATCCTAACTAACTGCGCATCATGATCAGAAAGACCATTTATTAGTGGGCATACAGTTATATTATTGCTTTGAGCATCATCAAAGAAAACATCAATTAGAGTACTACTGTCTTTGTTTATCAATGCTGGAAATTTAATTTGTGAGATAAAATTGTAGCATACAAAGAAGGTGTCCAAACCACTTTTCCTATCTATTCCAACTAGCTGTTTACTTGAGAATGGCGCTGTAGCCGAAACAAGTTTGAACTAAAGAAGAAACATTACTGATTAAACTAATGCAGCTTACTTGATTTATTCATTACAAAATGTTATAATACGATGTATTCTATGCTGCATGGTGGGTCGAAAAGAAAACAAAAAGTTTTTCGTTCATAACCACTTTTCCCTATGAAAATTGTCTATTTTTCAGTAGCAACACATACGCGAGTAGACGGGCAACAGTGTTCGGTTGATATGAAAAGAGACGTATAATTTCATGTTTATATTGTTTCAGCTTTATACCGGGTGTCTCAAACGTTTTGGGTCAAATTGAAACAGGTGATAGTGGGTCCACATCCGATTATATTGAGACAGGGAACCAATGGTCGAAAATACATATTTACTGCGTTATGGACACACACATCATAAACCATATAAAAACAACGTAGCTCGCAGTAACTATTCAGAGTGACGATCGCCAGTCTCAGCACACTCATGGGAACGGCGCATGCAGTTATGTCTCACTCTCTCAATGATCCTTGCTATCTGTTGTACTAGAAGACCCTACAAGCATATCTTTGTGCATTTCTTAGGGGGTTTCATACACCAACATCTTGACGTAACTGCAGAGGAAAAAGTCCAGAGATGTGAGATATGGCGATCGTGCTCACCGAGGCACAGGATCTCCATTTCCAATACAACAACGAGTGTACACGTTGTTCAGATGCTCACGGACATTTACACTGAAGTGGGCTGGTGTAGTGTCCTGTTGAAACCACATCCTTTAGCGCACAACAAGGGATGATCTTGGACAATGCCTGCCCATATGCTGACAGAGAATAGTTGCTGGGTTGCTGCTGGCCACCGATTTGTGTGGCGTAGATATTGTTCTCACTCCAGACATGGCTGCTTCTGAAATCACTGTCACTGGAGAACGGGCCCTCATCCGTGAACAACACAAACTGTACCGAGGTCGGCTCTGCAGCATTGTTGTGAATAATCCATTGACAGAAGTGAATGTAGGACTCATAATCCTTTGGTTCCAGTTCTTGCACACGTTATTAGGGGCCTAATACCTGTCCCAACAGTGCTCTCCACACTGTATCCTTCGATCTGTGTGTTTCACGAGCCGTTTTACGGCTGCTTATTGCTGGGCGATCTACCACACGATCCAAGTCTCATGTTCGGACATGTCTTTGGCGGGAACCTTGGCCAGCTCTCTGTGGCGTGAAGGACCCCGTCCCTCGTAAGTTATTATGCACGGAGATGAACTTCTTCTAATTAGGATGACGCCTGTTGGGAATGCGGTCTCTGTAGATTCGTGCTGCTTCAAGGGCACTACATCCACCTGCATCGTACATTGATGTCTGCCAACTTTCGTGTCGAGTAGCGTTTCATCTTCGACTAGGCGTCGTGAACTGTACACAGTTACACAGCTCACAATGGACACATATTAAGATGTCTGATGCAATGGATAACTGATACCAGGGGTAGTGGTATGCGTGTGGCACACGCTAATGCGCCGGTGCGATGCATGCGTTCATCACATGACACACTTGTTATGAGCTAAATCGTGTACAGTACGTCCATATGGTGGTCAGAGACGTACACTGTTTATCATCCGCTGCCTGTTCCAGTGTACTACAGACATCCGGGGTCTTTGCGAGACTGTAGCATAACTGCATGCACCGTTACAATACATGCATTAAGGCTGGCGATCGTCACTTTGAACAATTTCTATGAGCTTCGTTGTTGTTATGCGATGTACGCTGTGTACTTCCGTGACATAATAAATATGCATTTCCGAGCAATGGATCCTTATCTCAATATACGAGGCCTATCCAGAAAGTAGCAGACGTTTTGTATTTCTGCTGTGGTAGTGACTACAGCAGCCGTCTCATTGCCTTAAGAGTTCCTACAATCAGTGCGCATCCAGCGGTGGTAGCATGTGGTCTCTATCGCTTCTACTTGGCTTTCTGTAAAGTGTTAAAATGTGCGTACAATGGAAAATCCTGCAATTTGTGAGGTGCTTTCTGTAATCAGGTTTTTGTTGGAAAAAACTACAACAAGTCGAAATTTATGACGACCTTTGTGATGTGTGCGGAAGTACTAATGAGTGAAAGCAGAGTGAGGCAATGGCGCAATGATTTTAAAGATGGCTGTGCCAGTGTTTATGGTGAGAACAGCAATGACACGCCTAGCCTTGTGATGAAAATCAACGACAAAATTTGTGATATCGTCGGCTCATGGTTACGGAACTTCCGCAACATTTTCCCCAAATTTTACGGAGTTTGGTACATGAAATTGTGGCAGTGAAGCTTGATTACCACAAATTTTATGATGGTAGGTTTCCCAAAATCCTAACGGAAGACCACAAGAAAAAGAGATTGGCTGCAGGACTGACCTTCCTCGAAGGCTATAAGAAAAATGGTGTCCTAACTGGGGCGAGACTTAGGTGAAACATGCCAATTGTGGAACAGAAGGCAGTCGACGGAAGGATGGCATACAAATTCTCCCAAGAAACGATGGAAGTATTTGCAATCGCTGTCACCACGAAAGATCATGGTTACTGTGTTTGGAGAGTCTAAGGGCGTGATTCCATTGATGTATTATGCAACACTGAAAAAGTTGAGACTGGCGAGTCAAAACAAGTGTCAGGGAAAACTTAGTGCAAAAGTTTTCTTTTTTCATGACAAGACATGTTCACACTGAGGCAGTCGTACACGAGAACTCCTACGGGCTTTTGGAAGGGAGGCATTTGATCATCCACCTTCCAGGCCCGATTTGGCGCCGAGCGATTACGACCTCTTCCCAGCAATGAAGAAGTGGCTAGCTACACAACGCTTTGTTATTGAAGCCGAACTGCATGCCCGTATAAACCAGTGGTTGCAATCGGAGGTTGCAGATTTTTACTTAGACGGTAATGAAAAACTTGTACCACAGTATGACGACTGCTTTATTTGAACGGCGACTGTATGGAAAAATAGCTTAACAGTGTACCTTTAAAATGTTTATAATAAAATTTGTTTTTCAATATTGTAATTTTTTTCAAAACGGCTGTTCCTAGTTGGGTAGTCCTCATAATCGGTTGTGGACCCGCTACCACCTGTTTCAGTTTGACCCAAACGGCCTGAGTACCGTGTATTATAGTGAAAAGTTTCTGTTATGTTACATCATAACCAAATTTTATTACATAAAAATTTATGGTATGTCGAGTAAAGAGCGTAGCGTCCCACGAAATCCATAAGCTATAGATCGATTGGTTGCTTTTATTTCCCCAGTGCTGGCTTTATTATGGTTCTTTCAGCAAACAGTGGATTGTAAACATTTTGAGAACGTGTGTATTATACAGGGTGGGGCAAATAAAAGTGGCCCGGACGAGTGGATACAAGTAAACGTGAATGTATGCGTATACCCACATTCCGTGACGCGCACACCACGTGAACGCCCGCCACGTGATCCACAGCGCTCCAGAGCGTAGTGCGGGCTACGTCAGTGTGAGTGGAGCGGTGGAAAGGGCACGATGCTACTCACAGTGGAGCAGCGGGTGTTCGTTCTGGAAAGTTACGTGGAAAAAAAAAATCATGGAAACTGTGTATTCAGTTGTTTGCTGAGAAGTTTTGTGTCAAAGTGCCAGCAAAGAGTGCCATACAACGCTTGTTCCGAAATGGTGTCAGATAGGATTTGTTTTGAACAAGCCGAAAACATTCGGAAACGTCTGTCTTGGACATGGATCTGTTCTTTATGTCTGACGAAGTCTGGTGTCACCTGGGTGGTTATGTCAACTCACAGAATCACAGGTTCTGTGCAGTGGAGAATCCGCATAACTTCCACGAAACGTCATTGCACGATCAGAAGGTTGGGGTTTCGTGTGCAGTGTCTGCATGCTGCATTATTGTTCCTATTTTCTTTCATCAGAAGTTGACTTCGGTGCGGTACGAAGCCAATATTTTGAAACCATTTGTGGCAGCATCAACAGAGGAAGAAAGGACCTACAGTACTTCCGACAGGATGAAGCAACTGTCCATACAGTTGGCCGAACCTAGGAACACTTTTGCATAATGTTCAAGCCCGACAGCTGTAGCTGGCCACTTAGGTCGCCTGATCTGTGTGCAATTACTCTGTGCGGGGAAACCTCAAGTGTAAGGGGTGTCGCAACAACCCTTGAGCCGTGGCAGGACTGGTGCCAGGGCTATCTTTGGCTTAGGCACTATCGATTCCCTCTGGCTGAAGTTTGTCTTTGGAGCCTGGGCTGGCTCAGGATATAGCGGGCAGTACCGAAGGGAAAAGGGGAGAACAACGTTGGGCACGGCACGAGGAAGTGCGCGTATTAGCGAGACAGTGGGTAGACGACAGCGAGCACGGTGTGCCTGAGTACGGGCGGCAGTTAGCGCTTGATCGTGCTGGGGTCAGTAACAGCGGGCCGGCGCTGTGGCTTCTTGGCAACCTCGTGAAGCTGTGCACGTGCTCGCTTCCGTGAAGGAACACGCAATTACTATCGGAGTAAGCAACGTCTGGCGTCTTCGCCACATCGATCCAGCAGCTGGCATCAAGTTAAGTCGTTCAAGTCCTACCAACGACGAGTGAAATATAATCATGATTGCTCTTGAGGCAACAAAGTGTTGCAAGGACTGTGATGTGATATTTCATGCCTCTTATTAACTGTGTGCTTCGCTCCGTAATAATATTGTTCTTACTTCAGCTGGCAAGTGTAAACAATAAAAAAAAATAAAAAAAATGATGCGTGTACGCAGCCTTACCGAGCGATCTATATTCTGCGTCTAAAGATTGTCGTGTGGTACCTTGCAGGCCCACATAAGGTGCTCCATGTGATGCTTGGGTTTTAATGAGCCGGTTTCGTTTGCATCATTAGTGTACGTGGTTTTGCTTAAAGGAATGAAATTAGTTTTATTAATGTCAATTTTATCGAAGTAGTTTTCTGTATAAGTTTGAGTATTAAGGTTTGTTTGGTTCCCTGTTGTCGCTTCTGATTTATGTTTCAGGGATCAGAAGCAGTGGGCAACGGAAGTGCAGAGCCTGCCCTTTTAAATTACTAGCGAGCGTGCGGGCGGTGGACTTCGCCTGAGCTTGCGTGTGCTGTTTGGTTCTGATTTCAGCGTTCTGAACGGGGTGGAAGTACAAACGGAGTCCACATCTTAATTCGAAGATAAGTACTCAGTCGCCTCCACCGTTCGTGGACAACCGCGGCCTCATAATCTCGGGCCTCAATTATTCTACATGCTGCAGTTTTTTAAAACTTGTGGTGGCTCTGCAAGGTTGTCCGGGTTAAATGTTTTAAATATTTGTCTTAAGAATTTTGAGGGATTTCTGTAGGAAATTAATTGAAACGATTTTTTTTAATTCAACCGTAGTGGCGTATGTCTGTTTTGATGGGGAAATAATTGGGTTTAAATGTTTGCAAAGAGATTAATTCGCATGTGGTTTCATATAACAAGCAGTTTGTAAAATTTGCCTGGGTGGCGGGTTTTAAAATGTTTTCAAAGAGATTAATTCATTCGTGATTTTATAACAAGCAGTTTGTAAAGTTTGCCTGAGTGGCGATTCTTAAACAAATTTTTATCTGACTTATGATTGTAATTCTCTTAATGATTTATCTATGACGCAAATAAGTATGTTGAAATGAAATGGTCACTTTATGGGTCAAGTCCTTCCACTCCCTTTATATTAAACGTTAAGGAATTTGCAGTTCAAAAAAGAATTAACGTACAAACCCTCATATTCTTGAAGAACTGCAACAGAACATTTCGGATGAGATTGTAGCAATTCCAGCAGTCCAGCTTCCATTTGCCTTCAGCAACTTGCTGAAATGAGCCCAAAAGTGTCAAGAGATGTGTGGTGGTCAGTTTCAACGTCTGCTATAGTCAGGTTAGTACTGTGTTTCCTTTCCTCCGTTGTGTTTCTTTGTACCCTGGAACTCTGTTTTCCGAGCCACTTTTATTTTCCCCACCCCTACAATGCACGGACAGTGCAAAAAAAAATTTTAATCTACCCACGTACGCGTTGTTGTACGTGAGATGTGGTGCAATTTTAACGACGTCCGTCGGACAGCTGTCTCGCCTTGGCCGCTCTGGACGGCCAAGTTCTGGAGTGGCCGGCAGCGTGGCTGCGCGCGGCGAGGGCAGACCAGCGGCGCTCGGCGACCAGCAGCGCGCCGGCGGCCAGCAGCAGCGCGGCCAGGCCGCAGAGCAGCGGCAGCGCGTTGGCGGCGCCCACGCTCTCGTAGGCCGGCCGCTCCGACCAGCCGGGCTGCGGCACGGAGCGCGCGCGAGCCACGCGCGTCACCAGGCCGCGCTCGCGCAGCCAGTTGATGCTGCGCAGCCCGCAGAAAAACACCACTCAGCGCGTGTCACAACTCATACAGGGTAACAACTATCCGACTACACTACTGGCCATCAAAATTGCTACACCAAGAAGAAATGCAGATGATAAGTGGGTATTCATTGGGCAAATATATTATACTAGAATTGACATGTCATTACATTTTCACGCAATTTGGGTGCATAGATCCTGCGAAATCAGTACCCAGAACAACCACCACTGGCCTTAATAACGGCCTTGGTACACCTGGGCATTGAGTCAAACAGAGCTTGGATGGCCTGTACAGGTACAGCTGCCCATGCAGCATCAACACGATACCACAGTTCATCAAGACTAGTGACTGCCGTATTGTGTCGAGCCAGTTGCTCGGCCACCACTGACCAGACGTTTTCAGTTGGTGAGAGATCTGGAGAATGTGCTGGCCAGGGCAGCAGTCGAACATTTTCTGTATCCAGAAAGGCCCGTACAGGAACTGGAACATGCGGTGGTGAATTATCCTGCTGAAATGTAGGGTTTCGCAGGGATCGAATGAAGGGTAGAGCCACGGGTCGTAACACATCTGAAATGTAACGTCCACTGTTCAAAGTGCCGTCAGTGCGATAAAGAGGTGACCGAGACGTGTAACCAGTGGCACCCCATACCATCACGCCGCGTGATACGCCAGTATGGCGATGACGAATACACGCTTCCAATGTGCGTTCACCGCGATGTCGCTAAACACGGGTGCGACATCATGATGTTGTAAACAGAACCTAAATTTATCCGAAAAAATGAACGTTTTGCCATTCGTGCACCCAGGTTCGTCGTTGAGTACACCATCGCAGGCGCTCCTGTCTGTGATGCAGCGTCAAGGGTAACCGCAGCCATGGTCTCCGAGCTGATAGCCCATGCTGCTGCAAACGTCGTCGAACTGTTCGTGCAGATGGTTGTTGTCTTGCAAACGTCCCCATCTGTTGACTCAGAGATCGAGACGTGGCTGCACGATCCGTTACAGCCATGCGGATAAGATGCCTGTCATCTCGACTGCTAGTGATACGAGGCCGTTGGGATCCAGCACGGCGTTCCTTATTACCCTCCTGAACCCACCGACTCCATATTCTGCTAACACTCATTGGTTCTCGACCAACGCGAGCAGCAATGTCGCGATAAGATAAACCGTGATCGCGATAGGCTACAATCCGACCTTTACCAAAGTAGGAAACGTGATGGTACACATTTCGCCCCCTTACACGAGGCATCACAACAACGTTTCACCAGGCAACGCCGGTCAACTGCTGTTTGTGTATGAGAAATCGGTTGGAAACTTTCCTCGTGTCAGCACGTTGTAGGTGTCGCCACCGCCGACAGCCTTGGGTGAATGCTCTGAAAAGCTAATCATTTGCATATCACAGCATCTTCTTCCTGTCGGTTAAATTTCGCGTTTGTAGCACGTTATCTTCGTGGTTTAGTAATTTTAATGGCCAGTAGTGTATATCACACAAAACGCAAATTAGTCACATACTACGACGTGCACACACTTTTTTCGACATTTCACCGTCACTGCAGATATTCAGATTTAGGTTATCACTTGTTCGATATGCCTGCCATCATAGGCGATGATGGGGTGCAGACGAATAGCGAAATTCTGCATGACCCACTGAAGTGTCGGAACAACGACGATGTCCATTATCTCCTGAACGGCTGTTTTCACCTCAGCAGTGGTTCTGGGGTTATTGCTGTACACCTTGTCTTAAATATAGCCCCACAAAAAAGGGTCGCATGTGTTCAGATCCGGAGAATATGGCGGCCAATCGAGACCTACGCCAGTGGCCAGTGGCCACAGCCAGAATGCGGTCTCCAAAGTGCCCCCCCCAGGATATCAACACCCCCTGCTCGGATGGGTTCGAGCTCCGTCTTCCATGAACCACATACTGTCGAAATCAGCGTCACTTTGGATAAAGGGGATGAAATCATCTTCCAAAACCTTCACGTACCGTTCGGTAGTCACCGTGCCATCAATGAATATCGCACCGATTTTTCCGCGACTGGACGCTGCACACCACACAGTCACCCGCTGGTGGTCAAGAGACTTCTCGATGGCGAAATGGAGATTCTCAGTTCCCCGAATACGCAATTTTGTTTATTGACGAACCCATCCAAATGAAAGTGGGCTTCGTCTCTAAACCAAACCATACCGCGCATACTAATTCTCATCATGCCCTCGGCCAACCGTGCAGTTTGAATGTCCTAACACAAACATTTGAGAAGTTATGACGATTTTATTTGATGTAGTTCAGTAACAGTCACCCTGTAAACACACCAACAGAAAAAAATTGAGAAGACATTTGTCTAGGTAACGTATGTAAGAGATTAATATTGCAGTATCACAGGTTAATGCAAGCGCGAGATAAGCCATTGCAGATGACAAATACTGGTACATTAACAGCCGGTGTAACCGCCAGAATTCTGAATATAAGCATGCAAACGTGCATGCGTTGAGTTGTACAGAAGCCGGAATCAGTTTGTGGGACAGAGTTCCATGCCTGCTGCACTTGGTCGGTCAATACACGTTTGTAGATGAGGCTGGACTTGTCATCCGATGATATCCTATAGATGCTCGACTGGAGACAGGTCTAGTGATCGAGCAGGCCGAGGCAACTTGTTGACACTCCGTAGAGCACGTCTGGTTACAACAGCGATATGTGGGCGAGCGTTATCCTGTTGAAAAACACAACCTGCAATGCTGTTCATGAATGACAGCACAAAAGATCGTCTCACCAGAGTGACGTACAAATCTGCAGTCAGGATGTGTGCAATAACCACAAGAGCGCTCCTGCTGTCATACGAAAACGGACTCTAGATGATAACTCTCGGTGTATGTGTAGTGTGTCTAGCACATAGACAGGTTGGTTGCAGGCCCTCAACTGGCCTCATAGTAACCAACACACGGCCATCACTGGTACCGAGGCAGGGCCATCTTTCATCAGAAAACACAACAGACCTCCACCCTCCCCTCCAACGCACTCTCGCTTGATACCACTGAAGTCGCAAATGGCGATGTTTTCGGGTCAGTGGAATGCAAGCTATAGGCGTGTGACTCGGAGCTGTCCTTAAACTAAGCGATTTGTAACTGTTCGTTGTCACTGTGATGCCAACTGCTGCTCAAATTGCTGCTGCAGAAGCAGTTACGATGCGCCAGAGCCACACTCCGAACACTACGGTCTTCCTCCGTGGTAGTGCCATACGGCCATCCGCAGGCCACTCTTCTTGCGATTGTACATTCTCCTGACAATCACTAGTAGCATTTAGTACTGTGGCTATATTCCTGCCAAGTCTTTCCGCAGTATCGCAGAAGTAACATCCAGCTTCTCGTAGCCCTCTTACACAACCTCTTTCAAACTCAGTGAGATGTTGATAATGGCGTCGTTGTCGTCTTAAGGGCATTCTTCACTACCATCAACTCACCACGTCCAGTCTCAAAGGTAACTAACGATCACGACCGTTACAATGAATATTTAGAACAAACCTGATTTGCATCCTCATAGTGGCGCTAATAGAGCCACTCTTATGCGATTGGCGCGGAAACTGAATAGATACCATCTTTCGGAGACAGAACCATGTCTACTAACTTTCGCTATGTTGCACAACTCTTCTTTTGTGTGCGTTGCTGGACGCTATACTAGAAGGTATCGATTTCTAACTGTTCGTTGTGTCGTTGCGGTGCCAACTGCTGCTCAGATTGCTTAAAGGTATACAGTACGACGTGCCAGAGTCATACGCTGGACACGATGGTCTTCTCTTTCGGTACTGGTGCTTGACGGTCTGGAGCCTGGTCTTCTTGCAACCATACATTCCTGTGATCACAGCTGCCAGCAGCCATGCACAATGTCTACATTCCTGCCAAGTCTTTCTGCAGTATCGCAGAAGGAACATCCAGCTTCTCATAGCCCTATTACACGACCTCGCTGAAACTGAATGAGCTTTTGATAATGGCGTCTTTGCCGCCTTAAATCATTCTTGACTACCATCAACTCAGCACATCCAATCTCAAAGATAACTTACGCTCAAGAACGTTACAGCGTCCTCATACGGACTCTACCAGCGGCACTCTTACGTGACGGGCGCTAAATTTGAATAGACATAATCTTTCACTCGTAGAAACACGCCCACCAACATTCATTTATGTCTGTACAATTCCTTGTTCGTCTTGCGATTTTTTTTCCGTCACTGTAGTCTGTTGTGAAACTCCCATCCTCTCTAATCGGTGTGTCTGAACTCACTGGCATGGAAACTGGAGACAGTTTTGTGTGAGAATCCAAAGTATTAACGGTCGTTGCCAGAAGTCCGAGAGGAGCAATATGCCGACTACTTGTAGCCTACACACTCTTAATGTGGAACATGCCACGCAAACGTGCAATTCAGATGTGAAGCCTCGCATGTGTCTGAGTCAACAGTATGAAAATTAGCCGTGATGCAGACACATCCTTAAGACTCAAAGCAGGAATAGATGTACCCAACGGAATCATTTAAGACCATGAAATATCACGGTCCTAGCAGTGAATATTAAAGCGAGAATTACAAAATTTATTACCGTAAAATATGGAATATGGTCATGGAGGGTCTGTTAACTCAGATAAAATACTAGGTTTAAACGAGCTCAGTGCTTTATTACACCTAGGTATGAGAATGAAGAAGCATCTAAATAAGTAATTAAATCACAAGAATTACAAACATAGAATATTAACAATGAAAAGTAGATAACTGAACCATCACTTGGCAAAGTTGATTGACAGGTTTCAGAATTGTCCCAGCATTATGTCCCTGAGTCTGTGAAATTTAACTCGACCTGCCTACACATCGGTTGTTTGTCTGATCAGAGAAACCAAGTAGACCATGTAAGTGAGAATGTCAGCACACCTGTGGGAGCAGCGTGCGAAGATTAGCACCAGTGGAAGGCGCGTCTCACTCTCTTATCTAGGGGAGACTTCATGAAGAATTGCTGTACCCATATCACCTACAGTCCCTTTAAGTCCTAAGGTCCCAGGATCATCATGGCAGGCAGCAGTACTGTTAAAGGCTCTTGCAGAAATGTGCCACAGGTCCATTGCTCATATCCAAGATTTTATTTACTGATGAGGCACTGTTCACAAGAGACGACGTGAATTTCCATAAGTAGCATGTATGGGCAGATGTAAATCCCCAAGCAATTCATGAAAGAGGGCACTAACACCGATTCCCTATCAACATATAGGCAGGTGTACTTGGCAATAGGCCATATGTGCTACCACATAGATGCACTGGAACACATTATTTGGACTTTCTTTTTAATGTACTGCTTACCTTGCTGGAGACTGTGCCATTGCAGCAACAAATGCAAAGGTGATTCATGCACGCATCAGCACGCTTTCATCACAACTGGATGGGGGGGGGGGGGGGACATCTTGGTCTGCTCGTTCTCCAGACCTCAACCCCCTAACCTTTTAGACAGTAGAAGGAACTGGACTACATCATGCCAATCATCAATGTGTGGACACTACAAGGTCATGTCTTCAGTGCAAGCCAGCAGTTACAACAATGACTGAGTACGTTTCAAAGGATGCATCAATTCCTTACGACAGAGGGTGGAGGGGTGGATTGCCATGAATGAATGCCACATTGAACACCTTCTGTGAACACTTGTTTATTGCAGAAAGTATGCATTTCTGGACCTATGTCAGCTGGACTTATCTCAGAAAGTATGCACTTACAGACCGAAGTTTATTAGACTTATTTTTCTTGTTTCGATGAATACTACCACCTCTCAAAGTATGTGTCACCTTTTTTGAACACCCTGTATAAATGGAAACTGTAAAAATCCAGTTATTTCTAGAGGACAAAATTGCTATAAAAATTTGCAGAATATATCAAGAAAGAAGCTGAATAAATTGAAACTGAAATGAATATGGTAGCTTCTGAAGTACACCCAGTACATAATAAATCTAAAATTTGATCTTTATGCATTATCCATTGTGCAAAAAATTATAAAAAAGATCGCCATCACAATCATTAAACAGTAAAATATATAACATCATTATCTAATAATTCTAATTTACAATTAAAATATCCTAATCATGCACCAATTTTTTACATAATCTATCAGCATATGATTTTCATTTATTTACAACAGGACTTAATTACGATGAAAAAGAAATTCATTTAATACCAAATAATGAGAAAAATATATTTGTTTTGGTGAAAGAAACAGATAATTAGGAAATGAGATTTTTTATACATTTAGATTTATGGCCCCAAGACTTCATAAACGTTCTTAAAATTTAAGAAAGTAACAAATGAAAATTATTAGAATTTTTTCCAGAAGAAATAATAAATTTAGTAACTAAAATGAGAATTTATCCTTATGGTTATATGGACAATTGGAAGAAATTTGAAGAAATACAACTTCCAGCAAAAAAGGGATTTTACAATAAACTGAGTGATTGAAATAAGTGATGAAGATTATAAACATTAATAATTAGTATGGGAAAAATAATGGTGATTATCAAGAATTATGTCTCAAAGTTGTTTTATTATTAGTTGATGTTACTGAATATATATATATATATATATATATATATATATATATATATATATATATATATAAAGCATATGATTTAGATCCATATTGGTGCTATACAGCACCTATTTTATCTTTTGATCTGTTGTTAAAAATGACTGATCAACCAAGGGAATTATTATACAATTATGATATAATATTAATGATTGAAAAGGTATAAGAAGTGGTATATTTCAATGCTGTAAAAGATATGTTAAGGCAAGTAATAAATATATGAAACATTTTGACAGAAGTATTACACCAAAGTTTTTCTAAATTTAGATGCAAATAATTTATGTGCTTATGCTGTGACCCAATATTTAGCATATAGTGGATTTGAGTGGAATGAACTGAACACTTTCGATTCTGAAAAAATAAGTGAAATATCAGGCACTTCTAGAATTGGTTATATTTTTGAGCTAGATTTAGAATACCCTAAAAATTTAAATGATTTACATTAAGATTTACCATTAGTTCCTGAAAATAAAAGTGTTCTGGGAACTAAAGAAAGATATTATTAACTGCTTTAAATAATAAATATAAATATCTAGTTGATGACACATCTTAAATTTTGTTTATTTTTAGGAAGGAATACAAAATAAACACATAAAGTTTTAAAAGTTATAGTCTGGTTAAAAAATTTATAGAATTAAATACAGAAATGAGGACTGAAGGAAAATGATTGAAAGAATTAATCAATGATTTTCACTATAATGTTATGAAACCAAATTATGGGAAAATATCGAATATTGTTATCAAGGTATATTGATAATTTTTCCTTTTTGGACTGCCTGAGTACAACTGAATGAAACACAATTTTTGTACCATATGCATTTCGCCTTTATTCTCGGCAAGGCATCTTCAGTGACCTGGAATATGTACATATTTTTGCTATTTAGTTTACATTTTGGGGCAATGTACTGTACCTATAGGTTATAACCAGTTCTGGTGACTGAATTTTGCTATGATGTAATAATATTTTAAATTCTACTTACAGGTTGTGTGGACGATTTTCTACATATCATTTTTGTGTTCCATTTTTGGTGCCATTCCTCTTCTTATAATTGCCACTTGGGGTTTTTCCACATTTCACAGCACTAGGAACTGAACATTTGTTTTGATGCAGTGTTTTGATCTGTGTTGCCGACTGTCAGATGTTCTTGCCAAAGATCGAATGTTACTGCCAACTTTCGGGAGTAATTTTGGAAGTAACTGTGATCTGTGTGTGTGTGTGTGTGTGTGTGTGTGTGTGTGTGTGTGTGTGTGTGTGTGTTGTGTTTTGATGTGAAATAATATTTATTTTGGTGAGCTTTTTTTTGGTTGCTTGTGTGAGAGGGACGATTTTTTATCTTATCATTTCTTTTATTAAGTTTAGTAGGGAGCCTGTACTGATGTGTGTTTGCTCATTCATCACATGTTTGTTTTCAGCTATGGCTTTCTCAATGTGAAAGTTTTCTTCCATTTGTATAAGGTATTTGCCATGATTGTTTATTTTCATTATTTTCATTTCTTGTTCCATGTTAGTAGTTTGGTGGTTATGGTGTTGTAAATGTTCTGCAAATGTGAAATGGTTTGTTTCATGCATCCAACACCTGATATGTCCTTTGCACCATGTTTTCAAATTCTTGCATGTCGTGCCTCTGTATATTGCATCAGAACTTTGACATTCAAGTTTGTATATCCTTGATCCCTGAAATTTATCCATCTTGGTAGTTGGTTGGCTTAGGTGTGATTGGATAGTTTGCCAAGTCTTACACTATGTGGAAGCCCTGTCTCTTTAGTATGTTGGCAACTCTGTGTGTTAATTTATACGTGTAAGTCACAGTGTACCATCTGGTTCTTTCCTGTGTGATGTTTTCGTTGTGTGTGTTGGTTGAGTGTGTTTGTAAGTTTGTGAGTTACCTTGTATTCTGGAAGTGTTGTGTTTTTTATATTTGTGTTTTTATTTTTGATTGAGCCTATGTAACATATGTCTTAGTTAAAACTTTATATTTGGTGGCGGACTTGGATGTTTGGGCAGGCAAGAACCGCAAAATTTTGTACATGGCTGCACGTTCAGAGACCGTGAATAGTTACAATTGAAAGAAAATAGCCCTTGATCACTATTTTTAATGAATTAACCGGTTTTCAACATTGCTAGGAGTGTCTTCCTCAGAATTTAAATCAAAGAATGGTCTATAATTTGGTTACAGAATTATGACAAAGAACGTATGATACAGAGTATAACTACACAATCATCGTGAAAGACTGGCAGTATTTGTATGTCATTTATTAAATAATAAATATGCCAAAAGGGCATTAGTCACAAAGATATTAAAGATAAAAAAACCTGTGATGGCGAGCCACTAAGAGCTGCTCGTTACTTGTGTGGTTAGAGGTTGCAAACGGACTGAGGTGAGCCCTTAGTGGCTCGCTTAGAACCGCTCGGTCACCCCGGCCGGCGCTCCACAGCAGACACCCTTAATATTCACATATTGATCCAATGCTTCGTGAATTACGTGCCACCTGTTCGGATGAACTACGTTTCTTATTACACCGAGTCGATGGTCATTTCGGAGATGCCGTCATCTAGTTGAAAGGCTGCTCAACGCACCACGCCACTGACATAGACCGATGGGGGCAGTATTATGCTACAGCGGACATTCATACGGGCATCAGTGAGACCTGTGATCGTAATCAAAGTCATCTAGACAGCTTTTGACTATGTGAACATTCTTGTGTACCACCTGATTGCTGAATGTTTGATGTGTTCCCTGACAGTGATGGCATCTTTCAGTAGGATAATTGCTCATGTCACAAGGCAGTATTCGTACTACAGTGATTTGAAAAGTGTGATAGTGAACTGACTCTGGTGGCCTGGTCACCACATTCGCCTGAAGTCAACTCGATAGATCACATCTGGGATGCTTTTGGGTGCCAGATCCGTGCCCGTAAACCATTTGCCCACAATTTAGGGAATTTCGTGATCTTTGTGTAGATATATTCTGCAGTATACATCAGCAATACCTCCCAAGGACTCGGCGAATTCATACTACGAAGAATCGCTGCTATATTGCATCAAACGTGGACCAGTCCGTTATGAAGTAAGTGTTCATGTCATACTACCTAGAGTATTTAACAATTTAAATGTATATATTCACTTATACCAGTCTCTTACTAGGTGCCGCGCGGGGCAGCCGCGCGGTCTAGGGCGTCTCGTCACAATCCCAGTGGCTCATCCCGTAAGAGGTTCGGGTCCTCCCTCGGGCATTGGTGTTAGATTAAGTATTGTGTAAGCTTAGTGACCGATGACCTCAGAACGAGGGGCGTTTGAAAAGTCAGTGCAAAGTCCAAGAGATGGCACCACCGGCGCGTATCGAGGTCATGTTTAGTTAGTAGCATCTTTGGAAAGAACGCACACCAAGTTTCAGCCATATTGGTCTATTTCTTTGTGTTTGGCATTCGTGTGTATCAAGGAAGTCGAGAGATGGTCAAAAAATGGACGAAGAAGAATTTCGTGTGGTGATTAAACATTACTTTATGAAAGGCAAAACACCTCAGGAGACTAAAGAGAAGCTTGATAAACATTACGCTGACTCTGCACCTCCGATTACAACAGTTTATAAGTGGTTTCAAAATTTTTGGCGTGGCCATATGGGCACAAGTGATGCTGAACGTTCTGTACGCCCCGTGTAGGTTACGACTTCTGAAATCATTGATAAAATGCATGATATGGTGATGGATGACAGAAGAGTTAAGGTGCGTGAGATTGCTAATCTGTGGGCATGACGAATGAACGGGTACATAATATTTTGCATAGACATTTGTACATGAGAAAGCTATATGCAAGATGGGTTCCGCAATTGCTCACGCTTGACCAAAAACGGAATCGTGTGAAGTGTTGCAAGGATGGTTTGCACCTGTTCAGGAAGAATCCGCAGCACTTGAAGCGTCGTTTCGTCACTGTGGATGAAACATGGATGCGTTACTATACTCCTGAGACCAAACAATAATCTAAACAATGGTCTACCAAGGGAGAATCTGCACCAAAAGAGGCGAAGACCATTCCTTCGGCCGGAAAGGTTATGGCGACTGTCGTTTGAGATTGGCAAGGGATAAGTCTCATCGACTATCTGGAAAAGGGTAAAACCATTAGAGCTGTATATTATTCATCGTTATTGGACCGTTTGAAAACCGAGCTGCAAGATAAATGCCGGCGATTAGACAGCAAAAAAAAGTCCTTTTCCACCACGACAATCCACCAGCACACACCCCAGCAGTTGTGGTAACAAAATTATTGGGAATAGGATTCCAACTCGTTTCACATCCCCACTATTCTCCAGATTTGGCTCCCCAATATGAAGAAATGGCTGGCGGGACAAAGATTTTGTTCAACCGAGGAGGTGATTGCAGCAACTAATACCTATTTTGCAGACTTGGACAATTTCTATTATTCGGAAGGGATCAACAAATTAGAACAGCCTTGGACGAAGTGTATGAGTCCAAAAGGGGACTATATCGCCGGCCGCGGTGGTCTCGCGGTTCTAGGCACGCAGTCCGGAACCGCGCGACTGCTACGGTCGCAGGTTCGAATCCTGCCTCGGGCATGGATGTGTGTGATGTCCTTAGGTTAGTTAGGTTTAAGTAGTTCTAAGTTCTAGGGGACTGATGACCACAGCTGTTAAGTCCCATAGTGCTCAGAGCCATTTGAACCATTTGACTATATCGAAAAATAAACAAGGTTTACCCCAAATATGTAAGTAGTTTTTATTTTTGCACGAACCTTTGAAACGCCCCTCGTAGTTTGGTCTCGTAAAACCTTACCACAAATTTCCAATTTTTCTTACTAGGTTCGTGTTAACTAATTAACACCTCGCTGAAAAGGCCAATTAAAATGATAAACGTAAAGGAAATAAATATCTTATGGATAAATATAAAGAGTATGCATCTGAGACAGAGGAGACATCGAGGTTTTCAGAGAGATGAATGAGTGAGACATTTGTACTCACTTGAAGTTGAGCAGCTGCAGGTAGGGGAAGTTCTTGCGCAAAGGGAGGACGAGGCCCACTCGCAGGCTGAAGCCGGGCAGGACGGAGAGCTGACAGGAGAGGCTGGGAGCGTGCAGTTGCACCTGATCAGTCTGCATGAGCGCGATGTGGCCGGCGCCCAGCTTGCAGAGGTGTTCCAGCGTGGCGCGGTAGGAGTGGTGGATCGTCTGCGGACACGCATTCAGCAGCCGCAGCAGCGGCGTGCGGGACTCCTGGCGCGTAGCGAAGGCGGCTTTCAGATCCGGCAGTACACGGCTAGCACAGGCGCTGCAGCATGCCGCGGTACAGGCGGAAAGAGTTTACTTCCTTAATTATGCTCTTTCTCTGCACACGCCACGACGAATACCCTTGAAGAAAATTTGTTCTGGTGTCGTCAAAGATCATTCGATGTCCGAATACGACTGTCCATTCATCGTAGAGAGGATTTGAACGTTTAATCTTACCTGTGACAACAGCTTGAACACGTTATTATTCAGCATCTAGCTACGTCGTATCCACAGCAAAGTGGTTAGGCGACTCGTATGCAGGACAAAGTTAATAAAAAGCTTTCCTCCAGTATTGGGTCCCTAATATCGAAGCTCCTGAAGCATAAACAGTTCTAAGGACGACCCCGTCTGCACCTGTCAGAAATTGTTGTAAGGGTGCGTGATGCAACTGATGACATGACTTTCAAGAGACTAGACCGCGCGTCAGGTGGAGTTGAATAGCAGACGTCAACATTTCGTTAGTTGAAACTTCCTGGCAGATTAAAATTGTGTGCCGGACCGAGACTCGAACTCGGGACCTTTGCCTTTCGCGGGCAAGTGCTCTATCAACTGAGTTACCCAAACACGACTCACACCCCGTCCTCACAGCTCTAAATCGTCCAGTACCTCGTCTCCTACCTTCCAATCTTCACAGATCCTCTCCTGCGAACCTCGCAGAACTAGCACTCCTGGAACAAAGGATATTGCGGAGACATGGCTTAGACACAGCCTAGGGGATGTTTCCAGAATGAAATTTTCACTCTACAGCGGATTGTCGGGTGTGACTAAGCCATATCGCCGCAATATCCTTTCTTCCAGGAGTGCTAGTTCTGCAAGGTTCGCAGGAGAGCATCTATCGAGTTTGGAAGGTAGAAATGGTTCAAATGGCTCTGAGCACTATGAGACTTAACATCTGTGGTCATCAGTCCCCTAGAACTTAGAACTAATTAAACCTAACTAACTTAAGGACATCACACACATCCATGCCCGAGGCAGGATTCGAACCTGCGTCTGTAGTGTTCACGCGCTTCCAGACTGAAGCGCCTAGAACCGCACGGCCACACCGGTCGGCGGAGACGAGGTACTGATGGAATTAGAGCTGTGAGGACGGGGCATGAGTCGTGCTTGGGTAGCTTAGTTGGTAGACCACTTGTCCGCGAAAAGCAAAGGTCACGAGTTCGAGTGTCGGTCCGGCACACAGTTTTAATCTGCCAGGAAGTTTCATATCAGCGCGCACTCCGCTGTAGAGTGAAAGTTTCATTCAAGATTTCGTTAGTTGTTTCGGAAGTGGTCTTCGAAATTTTGCCTGATCTCTGTAAACGTTTCTGAACCACACGTGCGGTATGATTGATTGTGGGCAGAGTATACACTTATGGAAATTATCTCATCGACGATTAGACATTGCATTATAATATGCGTATGATTCCACAGTACACATGTGGCTTCTGTCTTGTTTTCGATGGTCCTTATAGTGTACAATTCTCCACACTTCCAAACAATGTAGCATGCTAAAGAAGTTGGGTGCTTAATAATGTTCTCTAGGTTACAAGGTCCTTTACAGATCCTCCACACTTTCTAGCTGGTTCAACGCTTACGATTTCGAGGGAAATGTACGACACTGATCGCATACGTAAACAAAGCGACTGAAATGAGGTGACGCCAGGTAGGTATGCACAGTTAATGCGGGTAGCATCTTAAGCGAGAAAGTCCACTTGAAAAATATTGTAGGCTACGCTTACTTATGATAGTCTGTGGTAGTTTTACAACTGTACTCCAGGCACGTATCACACAAAACATCAAACCCTTGCCATACTTATTGAGTGGATGTGCTGTATCGTGGCGAGGTCCAGGTGGTCGATTGTATGCAAAGCACATGTTCAGCAGCGTAAGCGACACCAGTGATAACTCCAAACATTTAGCCGAGTCAGCTGTTAATTTATTCAGGAAAGGACACGCACTACGTAATAACAAGAAATCTGATGTTAATGAGTTAAGTGTAGGATTTTGTATTAACCTTCCGATAGTTCTAAATAAACACAAGATCACAGCACACATTTAGCAAGTGAATTAGGTATTATTTCAAATAGCTCTGAGCACTATGGGACTTAACATCTATGGTCATCAGTCCCCTAGAACTTAGAACTACTTAAACCTAACTAACCTAAGGACAGCACACAACACACAGTCATAGGTATTATTTCTCCGAGGTTAATCACATTTATATTAGGTACAAGTGATGTCGAGTGTCGACTGTTGGTGATGGAGATCAGCTGTCTATTACTGATCGGAAACGACCTCTGCGCACTCTCTTTAAACAAGCCGGCGTGTCCAATGACGTCATCTTTGAACTCGCTGTTTCCGCACGCTCGGAAACTCGAGTCACCAGTCTCCTCTGCTGCCCACTAAATTGAAAACTCGTCCGAGTCTGTTGTTGGGCACAAGTGAAGTCGACCCGGGTAGATAGTGCTCGCGGCATTGCCACTACAATCGCAGCCGTTGGGCATGATGATAATATACGAATGAAATGCAGTGTCTGATATATATATACAGGGTGTTTCACTAAATGTGTTTGCCTCTGTAAGTTACGAAGTAATAGGCGACGCTAATATTTATTGCGGTAGGTCACCATAAGAAACGTTACACTGTCTGCGGAGCTATGAACATAGTTTATTGTGTCATTATCCAAGGAGTTACTGCAAGAATATACAATATTTTAAATGGAACAGTAGTTGTTTCTTTCATGCACTGGAATCAGTAACACCAGCTATGTGTACATCAATTTAAATTACATTCCTATCACTTTTAGTTTGGGAGCTACAACCCTTCAAAGATTCAGTGGCAGATATCACACGCGCTGCGCATAACGCAATGCGCCTTCTAAATGTGGTGCGGCCTAGTTGTAACGTCGTCGGTGTCACGGAGCAAGAAGCTTCCTCGATGCGGTAGACTGCCGACTGTCGCCGCACACGGCCGTATACCCGACAGTTCGAACCACACAAACAAACGGGGCTCAATATACCACTGTTACTGACATCGGATGAAGATGGCATGCTCGAGCAATGAGTACATTGACATGTTGCTGATGGTCGGCGAGTGCCGACACGATGCCACTGAAGCAGCCATGGCGTGCGCCGTGAGATATCCTAGGCGAAGAGCTCCGGCAGCCATTACGTTCTTATGTGCCGAACAACGACTTCGGGTAACAGGCAGATTGGTAATGCGCCGCAGTAACAGACGAAGAACTGCAAGAAGTGAGGAGATGGAGGTGTTTGTTTTAGCTGCAGTACACCACGATCCTCATGTCCGCTTACGAGCCGTTGCTGCAGTCGCTGGTGTCAGTCTCACATCTGTATGGCGTATAGTACACGGCCACTGTCTTCACCCGTATCTCCTGTCACTGACCCAGGAGCTGCATGGGAACGATTTCCGTGCGAGAGTTACATTCTGTCAATGGGCCACGCGTAATTTCACGCAGGAGTCTTTACAAGTTGTCATGTTCACTGATGAGTCCACGTTCACAAGTTATGGTGCAGTGAATCGCCATAACGTGCACTACTGGGCTGTAGACAATTCTTGGTGGGTACGACCTGTCGACCGTCAACGTAGATGGTCTATTAGTGTATGGTGTGGAATCCTTGGGGATGAAACCATCGGTCCACACAACTTCCCAGGTACACTGACAGGTGAGATATATCGCGCGTTTGCAGTCGACAGTTTGGGTGGTCTCCCTGAACATGTGTTTCTACACACGAGAGTAAATAGGTGGATGCAGCACGATGGTCACCCAGCCCATTCTGCGCGTCCTGTTGTGGAAGAACTAAACAACAGGTTTGCAGGAAGTTGGTTGGGGCGCCATGGTCCTCATTCATGGCCCGCAAGGTCGCCCGATTTAACACCATTAGATTTCTTTTTGTGGGGATATCTAAAGGACCGTGTTTATGTCACTGAGTCCACATCCCCAGATGATCTAAAACGGCGCATCGAGTACGCATGTTACTCCGTGACACCGGCGATGTTACATCTCGTCCGCAGATCCTTTAGAAGGCGCATTGAACATTTGAACATCTCATTTAAATCAACTTCCCACCGCCAGAACATCCATCACCCACCACACAGCCATGTGTTGTGTACAGCGTGTGGTATCCGCCCCTGAAACTTTGAAGGGTTTTAGCTCCCAAACTAAAAGGAATATAATTTAAATTGATGATGTATACACAACTGGTGTTACTGATTCCAGTGCATGATAGAAACAACTATTGTTCCATTTAAAAACTGTATCTTTTTGCTGTAAGTCTTTCGACAGTAACTATGTTAGTAGTACCGCAGACAGTGTAACATTTCTTATGGTAACCGACCGCAATAAATATTTCCGTCGCCTATTACTTCGTAACTTACAGAGGCAAACACATTTAGTGAAATACCCTGTATGTGTATGTAGGTATATTTGGAAGGCCTTTTTGAATACTGCTGCAAATTTATTTTAAAATTTAATCTCTGTTCCGAGATTGTCTAACAATTACTTTGATGTATAAGCACTTTCGACACGTTACGGAGCCTGAGACAACAGTACAAGAAAACAGGACATGAGGATGAAGTGTAGCCTCTAAATGGTGATTAACATTATTAAAATAAATTTACAGTCTTCTTCGAAAAAGTTACAGAAATGAATAATGAGCTACACAACTCGTTGTTACTGCATAAGTGCAAGTTACCGTGGCCAAAAATTACACAAACAGGATGCTTTTTGGATGCAGGAATATAGCAGTAAAGTTGCTCTGCACACTGCGTAATAAACGAGAATGCTGTCATTTTCTTTCAGTTTCACGAACTTCGATTATTTTTTATCTAAAGCGTGGACTACTGAAACGGAATTTTTCCATACATTCCTCTTCCTCTTATGGAGCACATTTGCTGTTGTTTACATTGCCTCACTAAATTTACTTCTTACACCCTCCAGAGTCTGACAAAACAGAGCTTCGTTAGATGCAATCTGCGCTACTTTACAGCAGCAAGACCATGCACTCAACTTCCGTGGAAGATCATGATTAGCCTTACATCCCTTTATGGTAGGTAAAAGGGAACAAGTCTACCGAGTATGAAGCGACCACACCGTCACGGTTCTCAGACTCGTCATACTCATGGAGCTGTAGCGGGGAGGAAGGGTGCCAGAATTGCACTGACGCAAAGGTGACGCTTTGATTTATAATGTTTGCTACCCCTGTCATTAGTCTTATACTCGCCCAGTTTCTCATCTCTGTTGTCTACGCGTATTTGCCGTTGTTTCAGATGTGCAGTTAGTATTTGCCCATTTAAATAAAATATCGTCCATTGTTGTCACAATTTCAATGTATTCCTTAGTAAGTTACTTTGACACTGATGTAGGCTACAGATTCAATAAGGCACATCCAAACTTAAATACCGAGCGAGCTTAACACACTGGACTCGCATTCGAGAGGTCGACGGTTCAAACCCTAGTCCGGCCATCCTGATTTAGGTTTTCTGTGATACGTGTTATAAAGACATTCATGCTTTAATATACTGATCAGCCACATATGGGCCTAACATTGAAGAGATATTGACAAACGATTTTTCCAAGTAAGATAAATTATCGGTAAAGTTTTGAATACAGGCCCACTCAATGTACATGTAGGAAACATTTTCAGTCCTCAGATACAGGAATCCCTTACAACAAGGATGGTTGGCAACGATGCTACCGGCACGCATTTACCCGCAGCCCCAGCAGTGTGTTCGACACTTGGCGCATGGTACACAAAACGTCCAACTTTTTCTACACTCAGCTTGCGGAGATGCTGCAGCACAGACAGGAGTGAGTGACGGATCGTCTGTGGACATACGTCCAGCAGCTGCAGCAGATGTGTAGACGGCTAATGGTGCATAACACAAGAGGACATCCAGTGTGTGCTACCTTCAGAGTCTGGGCTCTTTCTGTTCTACATTTTATTGCCCTAATCCTCCAGCAACTCGAAAATTAAGAATCGGGCATACAGGTATGCAGAATTATGATAGCTCCATGGGCTATGATGTGTGACGAGAACACGAGATGGTGTCTGGACAACTGGTTTTAATGGTCGGTCAGATGATAACGCAACTACGTGTTTTTTTTTTGTTTTTTTTTTTTTTTAAAGCGAATTTCATCCAACTTCTCAAGTTACGAATTAACCACACGGTTGAGTTACATATACAGAGTAAAGCGAAATTCACGCACTCGGGCTTCGCAGCACGACTCCTTACATGCCACCGATAAAAACATGTCTGTCACAAAATTTCGTCCGGCGAGTACATCCGCAGAAAACGGACGTTAAAGAGTGGCAGTGTGGCAACACTGTAACTACAAGTGGAGTAAAGACGTCTGTCAGCACATCTGAACCGTCCTGTACAGTTGGTGCAGTAGATTGTGTTTTGGGTTAGTGTCCAGGATGTCCAGGGTTCGACCCTGCGTTGGGGCGCATTTTTTTTAATTTGCTGATTTCATTCCGACATTTCATACTGTAACTGTACTGTACTGTAACTGTATCGTTTCTTAGGCCACATGTATTCTAAATTTACAGCATTTTGTAATGCTGAACATAACAAATACGTGGTTAGACAAATAATAAATAGACAGTTGAAACAAATGACCTGTCATAGGACAGAATGACTAAAAAAAATATTCAATTTCGAGATGCTGAAGACGATAGCACAGTACAATAATACAACATCTACTTGTCATTTATACTAAATGTAATATGAGCGCTCAGATGTCACACATTAGCAACCAGTGCGGTACTGGATGTGAATTTCTCGACCTCCGCAACCGAGCGAAGAATCGCAGGGTCCCCCTTAATAGGTCATGCATCCACTACACGTGGGAAGCGTCTCCCAGGGCAGCGGAAAACAGATTGCGTGCGCATCGGTGTTTTAGGTTAGAGAAACCCCCTCTTGGGAACAGAGATGAATTGCCTTGCTAAAATCGAAATGTTCTCAGAGAATGCTCCTCCTTGCGTATCCTCTACAGAAATGGTTGATACGTTGTTACGTAGACTGCAGAAGCATCCAAGGAAAGATCCCAGAAACCCTCAGAGAGTATTAGAAACAGAAAATTTGTTGGAACCGGTAGTGACTAACAACGACAACTTAAGTTCAACTTGGAATATTTATCGAAAGGGAAGGTTAGTCGCCTATTTTGTGTTTTCAAAGTGCTACCTTCCTTGAGGCTGGATTTCTGGGGTTAACAGTTTGAGTGGGTTTAGGTAAAATTCATTTGAGCGTAACTGGGGACTTGAGCTCGAGGTGTTCGAGCATTCTGAGACGATGGTTACAACAATTTGGTAGTTACCGGGGTACCTCTAAAATGGCACGAAGCGCCTTTCTACGATGCCATCGTGCAGGAGCTACCGAGCTGGTGTAGCCGAGGTGACGAGTTGTAGGTTGTAGTGCATCGATTTTTGCCAATAATTTCCGAATCGACTCCACGATTTGTTCTCTGATCATCGGCAGTTGAAGTTCAATATTTAAGTCGTGGATCCCGGCCCATCGTGGAGCTCCCAAGACAAGTCGCAAACACCGATTCTGAATTATCTGCAAGGGCCTCAGATTTGAGGGGCTGGCAATATCCCACTTTGAGCAGCCGAATAACAGGACAGCCAGGATCGTTGTTTTGTAAAGTTTAAGTTTTGTCCACACATTCATTTGCCCACTGGCCACAATATGATACAGTTGGTGCAATAGATGAAGAAATTGAACTCTCTTAGCTTGGATGTATGGTTTAAAGAGTAACTTATGATCAAGGATAACACCTAAGTACTTTATTGTGTTGGACCATGGGAGTTCGTGGTTCTTGAGTACTATCACACAGGCTGAGCCTTCGGCGAGTGAAAGGATTGCCGTGGTCTTGTCAGCACTGAGATGAATGTGCTTGGTTGCGGTCCATTGTTCCGTTAGCACTAGTTGTCCTGCAGTCGACCGATTGCCGCAGCGATCCTTCTGCTGCTAGTTAACAGAGCGGTGTCATATGCAAATTGAGCCAGAATGAGGTTAGTCGCCAATGGTGGCAACGTACTTATTGCAGTAAGGAATTCGATAATATCTAGCGAGCTTATCACGGATTCCGTGCGTGAATTATTCTGAGTAGAGCTAAGCGTAAAATGGTTGGCCAAAAATAGTGATCAGATGCTTTTACAGACCGCGTTGATCAGGTGCTAAAGTGGTGAAGCGCCTTAGAATATCCTTAATAATTAAGGTTGTCCATAACAGACGTATAAGAACCCTTGGATGTTTATTTAATTTAAATGAGGAAAACTACAACCAGTCACTTTTTTGAAGTAGAGATTTATTCATTCCATGAACCATTATCGAACTTTTCAGGCTCATCTTCAGCAGCCCATACTGTCGCAAGCCGGCACCCAGAATTATGCTTGAAACAGTGTGTAACTTACTCTTCACCAACCGAAGATGTGCCTGAAAATATTTGAAAACCGGTTTTTGGAATGAATATATCCTTAATGATCATGCCGTTGTAATAGAGTGTGACTTAACTTTCCAGGTGTAGATTGGGAGAGTCATGCAGTCATGCAGAGACATAATTCTTCTCCGAAAATTCTTCTCGAAAAATTACTTCGAGCAGGTAATTAGAGAACCAGTTCGTGAAGGGAACATATTACACCTCCTAGAAACAAACAGATCTGAAATTATCTAACAAACTGACGTAGGGGAAGATATCAGTGATCATAAGCTGCGACAGCAACTGTTAAATGGTTCAAATGGCTCTGAGCACTATGGGACTGAACATCTGAGGTCATCAGTCCCCTAGAACTTAGAACTACTTAAACCTAACTAACCTAAGGACATCACACACAGCCATGCCCGAGGCAGGATTCGAACCTGCGACCGCAGCAGCAGCGCGGTTCCGGACTGAAGCGACTAGAACCGCTCTGTCACAACGGCCGGCACAGCAACTGTGACTAGGGGTTTTGCTAGGAATGTGAAGAAAAGTAGGAAAATATTTTTGCTTAGCAAGAATGAGAGGGTACAAATGGCAGAGTATGTGAGTGGTCAGCGTCAAATATTCAGCGCCGAGAAACAATGTGTAGAGCACAAAGGGGAAAAATCAAACGCGTTGTTCAACATGACTTAGACGAGTATGTTTTGAGCGAGGTTTTAAGGGGTGCAAATCACACCGTCATTTAATAGGCGTGTTAGAAAACAGCTCTGTAGATAAAGAGAGTTTCATCACAATTTCAAGAGAAGTCAAAACACAGCTAACAAACAACAGCTGAAGAAAGCGAAAATGAGCGTCAGGAGAGCAATGAGAGAAGCGTTCAATAACTCTGAAAGTAAAACTTTAATTTTGACAGCCGATCCGAGTAAAAACTGCAAGAGGTTCTCGTCTCATATAAAATCAATAGGCGCTTCGAAATCCACTATTCATTTACTCAGTAACCCTAATGGAACCGAAACGGAAGATAACTGAGAAAGGCCGAAACACTGAACACAGTCTTCCAAAATTGTTTCACCGCGGATGATCCGTATACAGACCCTCCTTTGAATCATTGTATGAACTTCGAAATGACAGATATTGAGACGACAGATTCCGGTGTAGAGAAAAAACTGCAATCGCTTAGTAGTGTAAAGACATCAGGAGCAAATGAGATACCTATAAGATTCTAAAAGGATCATATGAAAGAACTTGCTCCCCTCCTACCAGGAGTTTATCGTAGATCGCTGGCGGAATGAAGGGTACCATATTTCTATATCGTTGACGTCAAGCTGTTGTACAATCATGGAACATGTTTTATGCAAAAAATTTGACAGTTTTGGAGAACAAAAAAGTCTAAAAAATCGATATGGACTCTGCAAACAGAGATCTTGAGAAATTCAGCTCGCTCTGTTCCTCCACGAGATCCATAAGCGCCGTAGAAAGCAGCTCTCGGACTGAATACGAGCTTAGCGAATATCGGAGTAAATTTTCGAACGGATTCAAGACGTTCAAGACGTTATTCCTGATAGCACTCAACACGTGTTTTCTAACGGAACAAAATCAGCAGATATAAAGATAGTTTCTGGGGTACCCTAGGGAAGTGTGATAGGACCGTTACTGCTTATAGTGTATATAAAAGACACAGTAGAATCCGTCGAAAGCTCTGTAAGACTGCTCGTAGATGATGCGGTTATCTATAAAAAAGTAGTAAAGCCAGAAGACAGAATCGATTTGCGGAGTGAATAACAGAGAATTGATGAATAGTGCGAGCTCTGACAGTTGACCACGAATGTAAAGAAATCCACTACTGTTCAACTGCACAACTGATGACAAATTGCTGATCTACCGTAAAACGTGTATGTCATGACCCGAAATTCGCCTAAAGGGATCGACAACCCCTCACATATTGAAGCATCACGGGTCTGCATATATACAAGGCGTTGCCGCCCTGGACTGCGTCGACCACAACGACGCCGCCTGACGCCAGGACAAGCGCCACAAGGGGTCATCCGTCCTCTGTCGTGTCACCTGTGTGGAACTGGATCGGCACAAATTCCTCTGCCCCGCTGCTATGTATGTTGGTGCAAGCCAGCACATCGGCAGTTCGCTCCACCGGAGCTCTGGACGACATGCTCCGGTTCTTAGCAGCCCATCAGTCAGAGCCCTGTCGGAAGCCAGTATAGCGGGACCACGACTTTCTAGCGATAACCGAGACGCCTCTGTCGGCGGACTACACTTAATCGTACTAAAATTAGAACTTGTGGACCCTGTACGTAATTTCAAGCCAATGTTTGTTAATAGCTCTCGATTGACAATCCATACTTTACTTTTCCACTAAACCTATATTTTCTTGTAAGTAATTTTGTTACAAAATAGATAAATTTGGTATATTTTAGGATGCATTACAGGTCTGTCATTTCCTCCAGTAAAATTTCCTTTGGAATGCCTACGACTGATTTCCTGCAACGTTGAAGATATGTTAACTCTTAACCTTCCTCCTTTCTAGACATGCCTCTTTCCTCAAGTACGCTCTGTAGTCACTTCTTTATCTATTGTTTCATTCAGTAATATCAGTTCAGTCCGAGTTACATGGTTCAAACGTTATTTGTATCCCGAGTATGAAAATCTGTCATCACTAGTTGAGGTTATCATACGGAAATACCCTCTTTTATTAATAAGCTCTCGCAGAACGATCAAGTTTGTATTTATTGGGAGCATGTAAGAAACTTTCCTGATATTCATAAGAAAGTTACCACCCGAAATATTTTCATCAATTATTTGTTAGTTGAAACCATTAATTTAAGTATGTGCTTATAAGAGTTTATAGAATCTCGAGAACCAGATTATGCTGGCAGTGAGGAAGTTACGTGGTTATGACGTACACATTTACCTGTAGGGTGAGCATTTCCTTGGAGCCGTCCACCATGTGAAGCTGGTATCTGCCGTTGCTGACCATCGTTTCAGCGTCCAGCAGGCGATCCTTGCCAGAGGTCAGTGAGGATATGAGGGAGGCGGAATAGCCGGCCACCACCACCGTCGCCGTCAGGTGAACCGTCACCAGCAGCACGCGGAACCAGAACTGGCTTGGGGGCCTGTCGTAACCTGAAGATGACGTGAACCTTTGTGCAGTGTGCTTTTGTTAAGCAAACTTCAGCAAAACTATATATGTGGGCATGGGATCTGTTATCCAGTCCAATTTTGGGAACCTCCTTATGTTAATTGTATCTATTATTTATAAATAGTTCATTTAGATATATGAAAATGGAATGAAACAATGAAAAATACAGAGTGCAGTAATGAAAATATAATGAAAAGGATAGATTTCTTCTCACCATATAGAGGGGAAGTTGAGTCGCAGACAGGTGCAACAAAGACCATGTTATACATGTGAGCTTTCAGCTCAAAGGCCTTCTTCCAACCAGAAAATACGCCCTCATTCATGCAAGCACAACTCGTACAGACATGATCACTGTGTCTGGAAATTGAGGCCAGAGTTCGCGCCTGATGGGGAAAGCGATCTGGGTGGTGGGGGTAATGAGGACGCTGCGGTGGTGAGAGGGAGGTATAGGACGGTGGGGAATGAAAAGGGTGTACTGCTGCTTGCTGGGGAAGCCAGGGACGTGGTAGGGATGGGGTAGGGCTACTAGTGCAGTGACGAGGTTTGAGGAAAGGAGGGAAAGAGATTTGGAAAAGAAGTAGAGGAGGCCTCTACATAGCCTTCTATTCCACCAGTGCACCCACAAGTTCCTCTCTTTGTTTCTTCTCCTCTACTTATCTTCTTTTCACTCCTCCCCACCCCTCCCCCCACTCAAACCTCCCGACTGCAACTTGCAGCTCTACCCTGTGCCCACCACATCCCTGCATGCTGTCATAAGCAGCACTGCACCCTTCTATTTCTCCCCATCTCCACCCCATGCTGCTCCTTGTCCCCCACCACCCAGATTGCTTTCCCCACTGGCACAGATGCTCACAGTCCAGTTTCAGTGGCCAGAGACAGTGGACGCATGTGTTTGTGAGTTGTGCTTGTGTAAATGAGTGTGTGTTTTCGACATTAGAAGAAAGCCTTTTGGCGAAAAGCACACATTTATAGCAGTCTTGTTGCTGTGCCTGTCTGCCACTCAATATCTCCCATGTATAGTGAGTGACAATTTATCCATAATATTAAAATTAGAGTCAAGTAGATTAAATTACAGAATTAAATCAATATACTTAAAGGTGGCATTTTCCATCAATAATTATTCAGAGGTTCAGCTGTAGAAATGTAATAAGGGCACATTGTAATTGCTTTTATAACAACAATAATGAGGTATATGGATTATGCCTACGTTGATGGTAGTTATCTTTCAAAAGCTAAAATAATAAATGTTTTCGACATAGGACTATACAGACAACCGGTTGCAAATAACTGTTAGGTACAATCATACTCAAAAGTATCCGAACGACCTGAATTGCATTTCGACTGATTAGCATGCAAACGGCATAACGGAGCTGTCTAGCAGGTCCTCTAATCGCTCCTTGGTACAGTCGTTTGACTACTGAAAATGGTTCCAACATGTCACCACTAGAAAACACTGTTCTGTCTTGCAATAACTCATGATGTAAAGTAATACCAAGATACTTCAAATATCATGGAACACGTTATCACAGATAAGAATGTCGTTAAGGAATGTAAGATCACATTTATTACAATAAATGACATACCTGAAATGTTACCGCTCTCATTATTACGTCAGATAGGTAATGCACGCGATAGGTTCCTCGTATTCATGATTTCCTCTGCAAAGTAACATACCGTACATATTATTTAACACAAAATGACATTAAAAATTTAAGTTATTCACGAGCTGCTAGCTGAGAATATGTATGAACTTCAAATGACACGACGAACCGTCTCGTTCTGCTTATGGATTCAAACATAGGTCATGCAAGCTAAGCAAAGACAGTATCAGTTAGGAAATATCAACTTTAAATTACATAACACAAACATTTTAAACGGACGCGAATTCCTCCCCAGCATCTCTTGTGCCTATTAACGAACTACGAGAGATGTTAAATATTGCTTTTTCACAAGTAACTTACTTGAAATGCCGTGAGGTAAAGATTTGTGTTGGATAGGGATTCGAACCCAGAACCAAATCGGATTGATATCGAAGCACAACCAACTGTGACCTATCGGATTTTCTCGGCAGTAGCTAGATGTTTTAACTGAAATGACGAGATGAAACATTAATTTTTTCCTTCCCAGGACTCCAACCCAGCACTTATCGCTGTTATATTCTAGAGAAAACGAACGTTAAATATGGGTTTGTTGCACCAGCAGCGACATGTGAGCGTGTTTGAACTAGAAATAATATGACCAAGAGTTCAGTGCTCACTGGGAATAGAGCCCCACACATATCGTTGTTGACTACACACAAAGAGACGTCAGCTACCGAATTTTTCTCCACCAGCAGCTCGGAATAACATCTTGAACTTACAATGATCTCGCAAATAGTTCTGTGTCAGATATCGTTAGTGTTGACAACGAATGAAAAAACATTAAAAATCAAAATTATTATCCACCAGCAGATAGGTGTTCTCATGCTAGAGCTTGATAATACATAAGGAAATCTTTAGTGCCGGGCCTGGATTGGAACCCATTCACACGTAATGTGTGGAGATGTTGAGGAATCTGCAGTTTTGAACAAACAACAAATTGTAGCCGAGGTGTATTGCCACGAAGGGCGTTAAGGGCGATCTGAGTTGCATTCTCAGCTCAGAACCAATTTTATCGACATACAGAAGTTCAGATAAAAGATGGAATAAGTGTCCTGTGACCTTACATAGCGTTTGTTTCGTCACTGGAAATAAATAATTAGTATGAGAAAGGTTACTGGTGATAGAGATTCTACATGTCGCCACTCCAGACTTTATTGTGGTTCAACCTAACGTCTACTTGGCAGAGAAAGAATATCATCTTTAATGTGAATTTTAGACCACACTGCCATAATATCTTCTTCACTTGCTGTAGTCAGAAGAAAATGGAATCTTTCTCTCCCTATCTAAAATCATTGACAGAAGAGAGAATCGAACCCAGACCATAGGCATAAGAACCTACGACCAGTCCAACAGACCACCAAACCCTCTTTCCTGTGACTCATTTTTCTATCGTAACGCCGTTGCCGCCACACTGGATGAGAATTCTGACACACACGCTCCCTGTAGTAAATTGCAGCATTTTCAGTAAATTCATTTACTTGGTTGACCGAATCACCATGAACTAGCTGCCTCGGCTACCCAGTGCATACATTCGACTCTATTTTGTAATCACCGAAATAAAATCCCGTAACTGCCACCTACACAGAACTACCAACAGTGTAGGACGCAGAAATTTAAATATGAAGTGTTTCCTTCCACTTGAGCTATTCTATTTCGCTATCTGTTTGTAAAAAAACGTCGTGCAGCGCAAAAGAAAAGCTGTAACTGTTTCTCTCAGTAGTCTAGACCCGGCCATTTGTATTATCTCGCAGCGCTGTGGTATGCAGAAGTTCTGGAGGACTTGTTGTTCAGCTCTGGAACTGTTGTAGCTATGTGTCAGCTAGTAGCGTAATGGTAAGTGTCGTGCACCATAGATAAGATGTCGCGAGTTCGAATAAATTTACTACTAAATTTTTTTAAAACGCAAAGCTAGAACTTATGGTCAGCGACTGAGTGTAAGGTCAATGAGTCGGATACGAGTTTTGCAAATGTGAAATACTTTCCTACATTATAGAAGCATATATTAAATTTGAACTAATATTCCGAAAATTTTGTGCTTGGATAGCTTAGAATGAAAATCTTTCTGTTTATTTCAAAGGAAAACAATTGATTTTCTAAAACTTTTTCTGTCATACTCAACTAGAAACGGGTCATGTCGATCAAATCGTATGGAAGAACTGATAGCGACGTATATCGGAAGGCAGTAAGATCTATTGCCTTTTGGTTTGGCAGTACTCGACAGCCATTTCTAGGCTCAAGTAAGTGAAGAAAGGCAGCGCGTTTTTGTTATCAAGTAACGTCTTCGTCAGTTACTTTAGTTTTAATGTAATCTAGGAGTAATTGCTGATGTTTGATATTAACATGGAAAGCATTCCGTAGACAGGGAAAGAGTCTGTTCTTGGGAAACTACTTCTATTGTGACAAAAGGCATTAAATGATCTTCAAGCACGTGTGTTCCAGGAGCGGTATGAATAAAATGATAGTAATAATGACGGTAATAATCGAATTATCCGGTAACTTCACACTTCACAGTGGATTTTCTCGAACTAAGAAATTTGCTCAATTTGTGAAAATTCAAAATGGCTTTACTTCGAGCCTATGATGCCTAGAAGAGTCTTTACATCCTGCTGACAAGAGAATAGCATAATCTCCACGTCAGAAGCTTACTTATACTTATTTAATAGACTCGCATTTTTTCCACCGTGACTAATTTTGTAAGCTAAGCACATCATCCGTTTCAGCACACTCTTGAGGCTAGGAAATGTGGCCACAATGGTCTGGTGGAACGAATTATCACAGGTGCACTGCGTGGGTTCAGGAATTTACTTTTAAGAGGCAGAAACAGATTTATTGCCAACAATCGCAATAGGTGTCGTTATTTCTGGTCAAACACACACACATCTTACTGTTGGTGAGCAAGCAACTGATACTTAAGCTATGTTCGTGGATACACGGTAGGTGTGCAGTTCGATTGTCGCTTAGGCACAAAACTTTGTACCCTTATTTTAGATTCAAACACCTAGCAGCTCGTAAGAAAAACCAATACGCAACATTTGATTTTTCTTAGTTAACAAGCCGATTACGTGTTATGTTCGTATCTCCGTCACAGAACTTCACATCTTGCATTTCATCTTTAAATGTATGCACACTTTGTTACTTCAGAATGGAGGTATATCAGACATCTTTCGTGGTTAGCTAACAGGGACGAAAGGGTCTTGATAGGGGTCCCGGTTTATTACAAAAACTGTCGTCTTTTATTTTCAAGTTTAGATTTGGTTACTGGTATTGGAAAAAATTTCGGTAATTCATGACTCTTCATGGCTAGTCATCAATATGATGTGATTAGATTAGATTAATTCTTGTTCCATAGATCATGAATACGACATTTCGTAATGATGTGGAACGTGTCATTTTAAATGAAAGATTTCTTTACGTACCATGATTCAATTTCTTTACAACAATTTTTTACGCACACACACACTCTCTCTCTCATTCTCTTTTATTTCTCTCTCTCTCCCTCTCTCCCTCTCCCTCTCTCTCCCTTTCTCTCTCTCTCTCTCTCTCTCTCTGTCACACACACACACACACACTTTTTTTTTTTGTTTGTTGTGCTCGACTATCGGCGAGGCACGAAAACGCCTGTGAATGAGTTTCTTAGTTTTGAGTACACTTGCGAAAGAAATATAAAAACAACTATGAGAGTTACTGATTTGTGATGCTTAGTTTGCGGTCAATTCTGAGTATTTTTAGTAACTACGCTCCAGCCCCTAAACCTAGTTACAGAAATGCGGATCAGTCGCATTACGTATTCCAGGCCGTAGCAGCTGCGACTTGGAGACACCAGCTATGGTCACTTCCCAGCCCGCTGTACGATCACATCGGTTCGTTTTCTTCCTGCTGGTACTGTAACTGAGATTTGGCAACAAGGCAACGTATGTTTGGCAACTCTGTGATCGACGAGTTACTTCCTTGTGTGCACGGAATTAAGCCTCAAAGTTCGCTTGATTTTACCTGTTATTTCCATTGAATAATTTCAGTTATTATCGCTTGAGGTGTAACAAAAGATTGTTAACTTACGGTTTTCAGCCCAGGAAAGTCGTTGCACCTAGAAATGGCAACTAATCTCGTCCTTTAAATAGCGGTTTATGAGTTCTAGGCACTACTGGCCTTGTAAGAGGAAGCTCTGTGGTAACGTGCTGACCTGTGAAAAAGCGTCTGTTATGGTTCGCAGTTCCAGTCTCACTGACTACAGCGTTTTTACCCCTTCTGTGAAAGAGCCACAAGCAGTAAGATCAAACATCAATAAGGAAATCGCAAGAAAATACTTTCGGCTCATAGTGAAATGGTGAAAAACTTACAATGCTGCACAACAGGTAACGCCTCTTTCCGCTGCTGACAAGCAAATTTTGGGTTTCTAGAAATACATAACTATATTTATGAAATGCCACATTTGCATACCTCTTGAGTATGACACAGCATAACAATTAAACACAGACCCAATCAAAATCTAAGTGAGTAGTATTTTACTAATTCGTGTCGATAGAGGTGTGCTTGTGTACAGATCCTCAATTTTATTAAAACAGACTTCCGTCGTAAGGTTATCGTGGGCAGTTTTATTTCATTTCTTACAACACAGTGCACAGTTTTGTAAGATTTCCTTTAGTGTCGTTGAAACAATAGTAAACGTGAGAGCGAAATTAATCATCAACGATATATGCGAATTCTCTGATGTTGTCTATAACAGTCTGACGATGCACATGCAGTTTATTGATTACATGCATGTAGAAAACTTGTTCTGAGTTAAAGCTGTCAAACAATGTTTGAAGAATAATATGCCACTACCACACGACAGCTAATGTAGAAAATACTTTTCTGACGTATTTAGGCACGATGCGCTCTCCCCATACATAATACAAAAGCTTCGAGATGCATCTGCTGCCTGGCTGTCTATTAAACCTGAAAAGAACCAAATGTCACAGAAGTTTGGCCTTTTTCCACATGCGACTATTTTGGATTGAGAAGTGAAGGGAATTATGTTCAGAGCTCCATTAGATTGGTAACTTCAGCAGACAGCAGAATTGCGTTTTAAAAAAATTTAGTAGTAAATTTATTCGAACTCGCGACATCTTATCTATGGTGCACGACACTTACCATTACGCTACTAGCTGACACATAGCTACAACAGTTCCAGAGCTGAACAAGTCCTCCAGAACTTCTGCATACCACAGCGCTGCGAGATAATGCAAATGGCCGGGTCTAGACTACTGAGAGAAACAGTTACAGCTTTTCTTTTGCGCTGCACGACGTTTTTTACAAACAGATAGCGAAATAGAATAGCTCAAGTGGAAGGGAACACTTCATATTTAAATTTCCGCATCCTACACTGTTGGTAGTTCTGTGTAGGTGGCGGTTACGGGATTTTATTTCGGTGATTACAAAATAGAGTCGAATATATGCACTGGGTAGCCGAGGCAGCTAGTTCATGGTGATTCGTTCAACCAAGTAAATGAATTTACTGAACATGCTGCAAATAGATACAGGGAGCGTGTGTGTCAGAATTCTCATCCAGTGTGGCGGCAACGGCGTTACGATAGAAAAATGAGTCATACGAATGACGGTTTGGTGGTCTGTTGGACTGGTCGTAGGTTCTTATACCTATTGTCTGGGTTCGATTCCCCCTTCTGTCAATGATTTTAGATAGGGAGAGGAAGATTCCATTTTCTTCTGACTACAGCAAGTGAAGAAGATATTATGGCAGTGTGGTCTGAAATTCACATTAAAGATGATATTCCTTCTCTGCCAAGTAGACGTTAGGTTGAACCACAATAAAGTCTGGAGCGACGTGTAGAATTTCTATCACCAGTAACCTTTCTTATACTAGTTATTTATTTCTAGCGACGAAACAAACGCTGTGTAAGGTCACAGGACAATTATTCCATTTTTTATCTGAGCTTCTGTATGTCGATAAAATTGGTTCTGAGCTGAGAATGCAACTCAGATCGCCCTTAACGCGGAATTTGATCCCTTCGTGGCAATACACCTCGGCTACAATTTGTTGTTTGTTCAAAACTGCAGATTCCTCAACATCTCCACACATTACGTGTGAATGGGTTCCAATCCAGGCCCGGCACTAAAGATTTCATTATGTATTATCAAGCTCTAGCATGAGAACACCTATTTGCTGGTGGATAATAATTTTGATTTTTAATGTTTTTTCATTCGTTGTCAACACTAACGATATCTGACGTTTTTGACTCCCAGTGGGACACAGAACTATTTGCGAGATCATTGTAAGTTCAAGATGTTATTCCGAGCTGCTGGTGGAGAAAAATTCGGTAGCTGACGTCTCTTTGTGTGTAGTCAACAACGATATGTGTGGGGCTCTATTCCCAGTGAGCACTGAACTCTTGGTCATATTATTTCTAGTTCAAACACGCTCACATGTCGCTGCTGGTGCAACAAACCCATATTTAACGTTCGTTTTCTCTAGAATATAACAGCGATAAGTGCCGGGTTGGAGTCCTGGGAAGGAAAAAATTAATGTTTCGTCTCGTCATTTCAGTTAAAACATCTAGCTATTGCCGAGAAAATCCGATATGTCACAGTTGGTTGTGCTTCGATATCAATCCGATTTGGTTCTGGGTTCGAATCCCTATCCAACACAAATCTTTACCTCACGGCATTTCAAGTAAGTTACTTGTGAAAAAGCAATATTTAACATCTCTCGTAGTTCGTTAACAGGCACAAGAGATGCTGGGGAGGAATTCGCGACCGTTAAAAATGTTTGCGTTATGTAATTTAAAGTTAATATTTCCTAACTTATACTGTCTAAAATCGAGGTATATCACTCTCTGTATGCCTAATCAGGAATGACTGTTAGTTTTCGTCAGTCACGAAATCTTTGCTTAGCTTGCATGTCCTATGTTTGAATCCATATGCAGAACGAGACGGTTCGTCGTGTCATTTGAAGTTCATACATATTCTCAGCTAGCAGCTCGTGAATAACTTAAATTTTTAATGTGATTTTGTGTTAAATAATATGTACGGTATGTTACTTTGCAGAGGAAATCATGAATACGACGAACTTATCACGCGTATTACCTTTGTGACCTAATAATGAGAGCGGTAACATTTCAGGTATGTCATTTATTGTAATAAATGTGAGCTTACAAGCCTTAACGACATTCTTATCTGTAATAACGTGTTCCCTGATATTTGAAGTATCTTGGTATTACTTTACATCATGAGTTATTGGGAGACAGAGCAGTGTTTTCTAGTGGTGACATGTTGGAACCATTTTCAATAGTCAAACGACTGTACCAAGGAGCGATTAGAGGACCTGCTAGACAGCCGCGTTATGCCGTTTGCATGCGAATCAGGCGAAATGCAGTTCAGGTCGTTCAGATACTTTTGAGCATGACTGTACATTGATCTAGATTTCGACACCTACTAAAGGTATCTTCATCAGTGTTGAAGCTAGAGTACGGCTGCCGAGTAAGTGCTATGTGTAAAAGAATAAAATAATACCTTTCTACGAAGTTTTAAAAGGAAAAGAAGTATCTTATCATAACAAACCAAGATGCACAAGCAATTATACACCCATGCTGTTTACTCTGTCACTTCTCTTGATGCTACTTATCAATGACTTTCAGGTCAACCAAAGATTCTAAGTAGACTTTTACTGGGGAACTTTAATGCATATCATTAGCAGCTATCGACTGGTGCACTGATGGTATATGGCGACACTAGGCATTGACGCTGTATCTGCATCTGGAGGCTACAGTTGGATCAGAATGGACATATTATCTAAAGGCAATGTCTCTGATTGATCATCACATGCGTTCCTGACCAGTATCTCAGATCATATGTGGAAGCAAAGTGTCCCACAGGAGTAATGCTTGGAAGACTCTCATGTGCCACAGAGGTTTCCAAAAATACGATCTTCACATGTTCTTTCATGTGATTGGACATCTCATATTTGAGTCTCATTATTCGACTTATTTGTTAGCAACTTTCGTTGATATCATCTTGTTTCACACCAAAGACACGTGCTTGCCAAAACGTGTCTCCTGTAAAAGCATCCCAGACAAGTTCAGAGTTCAGCGATGTCTCTCATCATGGGGTTGCAAATCTTGTGACCTGCAGGTCAATCAAGATGTGTAGTCACTGGTTTGAGGTCTGGCTCGTCCACTGTGCACTGAAATCTGCAGCATACAATACATTTGTAGTTTATCTCGTGACTGCAACATGGTTCATAGGCGCACTCGAGTATGACTGACTGCCAAGATATGTCATTTTCCTCTCTTTGGAGGCTTCATTTAATGCAGACACATTACGATACGCTATCACTGACATCCAGGAGTGTAGTGCAAAGGTTGTTGTTTCCAAGTGTAGAGTAGCAGTGAACATATATTGTAATCTATATGGCCGTTAGCAGAAGTAAAAGGCTGCAACAATCTGAGCAGCTAATTGCACTGCTGTGCGTGGTTCATGTTTCAACAAGATATTTATATACTTCTCCAGACTGACGTGAATCGTGAAAGGAAATTTTTAAGGCTCCTGAAAATTGCCACTCTTTTATTAAAGGAAATATAGGAAAAGGTTCACTACAAGGATTATTAGTCCGATAATAGAAACATAAAGCCATAGTAAATGGTACATGGAAGAAAACCGGCATTACAAAAATCTAAGTGAACAAGATGTGTACATCATTGTTAAAGGATGTATTTACGAAGAAAAGAGGAGCGGTAATATGGAACCCGAGTAAGGTGGCATGGTAAGTAAGACTGTTTGAGCGATCCGCTTGTGTTCTCTTACCCCCGAACGACGATCGATTTGCGACCTTCAAACAGTTAATAAAGTTAACCCACATTTCTTAAAGGAGGGGATTGTTTTTTGTCTTTGTAAAGCACGTATTTCCTTATTTAAGTATCTATTCTGAAATCATCTATCGACGAGATGCGTGTCCCACGTCCAGCAGACGTCGCGTCTACCAGGAGAGCCCGAACTGGAATACCAGTTCTGGCACTGTGGTAGAGACCCTGCCGATAGCGGCGTACAATTGAAAGACCCATCAACAATGATAACGTTACACACTGACAAAGGAAGTGACGTATCTAGAGGGGGCGGAGGAAAGGAAGTGAAACTTAACGGGTTGAGGAGATGTGTGATGTTACTTCGTTGATTACAGTATCGAGCCCAATGTATGTGTAACTAAGTAGAATGAGCCCACTTGTCGGTATGACATTACACCTTTCTGCCCTAGATGCACGCGCTGATTTCGTTGGGAAGAGTGCAATCAAACCGTTCTATCCTCTCCTTAGGCAGTGTGATCCACAACTGCTGTAATCGATCCTTGAATTCTGGGACGGAGTTGAAGTCCGAGTTGTTAACACACATGCCTATCGGGGCACTACCAGCCCTAACCTAAAATTATACTCGACAGCTCACCTCATTATGCAGCGGGAGTAACACAGCTGTGACTCTCGAAAAATTGAAAGAATCGTACCACTCCTTAGGCCGCCGCGATACTTAGCGACGATAGTCATTCAGGATAGTGGTAATCGCGAATCTTAGGACAGTAAGTATGACGCCATTCATCAGCTATCCGTGCTTCCCTGTCACGGCACCACTCCAAACGTAGCGGTAATTCTCTCGTCCTGCTACTGCTAGTCTCCAGTCAACGGCGAGGGATGATACAAAAGGTTCTACGTAGCCAGTTACTTGTTCTCGGATCGTAGGCATAGAAATGAAGAGGTTAAGAGGTGCTTTGAGATGAACAGTACGGTAGTCGACCCTTGTAGTGGTCAGTATACTTGTCCTCACGTTCCCCTGCAGTCTAACACAGGCGTCTGCATACCCCACAGATCTGTATATTCCACGATTAGGCCAGCCGGCCAAATCGAGACCGACAAAGAGGCCCCTTTCACTCTGTAAGAGGTGCTGATAACGCTGTCTTACACGAGTACGCGGTATCTCCGTGTCCTTCACGGCGATCACTCAATATCTGACGCTGTTCATGCCGCTTATATACCCTCCTAGGCTTGGTAACAACACTAACAACACTAAACACGAACAACATTAATACACTCTCGTGGCCGCTCCAGCTGTCACACGGAATTGCAGCTAATCATTTACATACCCACCTGTGGGTGATTAACTTCTTTTGTCACGCAGTGTAGCCACAAAGTATATTGAATTATTAATCTTTGGTAGTTATATCGAAATGTACGGTGTATGAAAAATATAGTTCCAATTGTTAACTGATTTGAAGAAATTTTACTTTAAATCAAGACCTGATTTTTGTGTTATGCGTCTAAGAATTGCAGGAAACAAAGTTCGAATTCCCGGTCGTAAATAATCCATACGAGATCACGCTTATCATAACAAAAGCAGTGCCGCACACTGAAAACACATTTTGGAGGAAAGGTGCTCAATTCATCAAAGGTCATCTGTATTTTGGTTGTCTGTGGTTCTAGAAAAATCATTAAGCCCGAAATATTTTTCACTGTTATATTCAGCAGCTGTCACTTTACAAAACACTGCAGCTCTGGATGTCCACCGAGCGAATTTAATTGAGATACTAGGTTTGCAGTCGGGAGGACAAGGCTTGAAATTCCAGTCCGCCCGTCGAGATTTATGTTTTCCGTGGTTTCCCTATATCGTTTAAGGCAAATGATGGGATGGTTCCCTTAACGAGGGCACGGAAAATATTCTTCACCACCGTTTCCCAGATCAGTGATTTGTTCCATCTATGAGGACTCTACCGTAGATGGTATGCTGGATCCAAATACTCCTTCATGAAGGGTCTATAATTTGTCACATGTATAGGTTAAACATTAATAAAGACGACAAACTGCAGGGGTAGATTGCTGATTGGAAATGGGGGAAGAGAGGTTCTACGAAAATGTGTTCGGGAATGGATGGTGTGCGTGTTACAATAACAATCGTCCTGGAACACAGAACACAGCTGAATCGTATCCATGTCGCGACAGATGTTCAGAGTGACCTCCATAGGATTGCACGTGACGGTTGTCATGCAGTATACACATAGTCGTACTTTGGTTTACAATACATTGGAGGGCCACTTGCTTGGAGCTTGTACTAGGGTTCGTCCTGTACACACAGACCGCAGCCTTCCTCCACGTTCGTCTGTCTGAAAGAGCTCACGATCAGACAAACGCCAAAAAAGGGCTTGAGAGAAATGCTTTGTGGTGTGCTTGATGTCTGTGAGGGTGCTCGTTTTGGTACAGCCGCGCTGCCTCTCGACCGTTTCCATCTGCTTGGCCCTACACAATCACCATCGCGATATAAATACCAGATCACACTGCTGCTTACAGCACGCTGCGTCAATCACACAGCCTGTAACACGCAAGGAACACACGGTACGTGGTCAGGGGAAATTTCATTCCTCAGCGCCATCTACCGTGGCAACGACGCATTTCCGGACAAATGTTCGTTCATAGGACCTTTTCTTCCACCGTTTCCTGTCAGGAATATGTCCTTGCAATTTGTTGGTTTTACTAATGTTCACCATGTATACCACTGCGCGCTGGTTATTTTGTGTGTAATATTTCTGTGTGGTTACTGTAGAAGTATTTCGCACAAGGGTTATGTTAAAAAAATTGATAGCAGTGCGATTGTAAAGTTGAAAGTTACCTGTTGAATAGCTACTTTTAGTTTTCAGTCATATTATTACTTTATTTCGTGATACAGTTATTGTTGAAGCAATACAACGATGGTATTCTGAATCAGATTCAGACAATTTAGTTGCCTTCGGTAGTCTTTGAAGCTTATGGCAAGCCGTGTGCTTGCTTCTAGTTCTGCGAGCCAATCGTACTGGCACCCACCGCGCGACAAACTCTGGGCTGAATTTTGAGTAAGTACTGTCGTATAGTGGTTGGCGTGAAGGTGAGACCCGCTGAGCTAAATGCAGCAGGTTTCTGGGTTTTCTGTTTGGTGAGGAAGCTTATGTTATTGGTATTATCCGTAGACATTACTTATTCGTTAAATTTATTGTGATAAACGTTCGTGAAGTACTAGCGTTTCACGGGTAAATTTTCACTGATTTACATAGCAAAGTTGCTACGAAAGCCGCCAGTGGAACTACGCTCCGATTGCCATTACTACGAGGGTGAGTCAAATGAAAACCTCAAATATTTTATTAAATATTATTTATTGGGCAGAAGTGGTACAAAGCTGTATCACTTTTCAACATAATCTCCCCCACGCTCAATGCAAGTCCTCCAGCGCTTACAAAGTGCACAAATTCCTTTAGACAAAAATTCTTTTGGTAGTCCGAGCAACCACTCATGTACCACGTGGCGTACCTCTCTTCATCAGAAGCGAACTTCTTTCCTCCCATTGCGTCTTTGAGTGGTCCAAACATACGGAAATCACCTGCGGCAAGGTCTGGGTTGCTCGCTCTCTTCGTTTCTGGTTGGTGGAAGTGAACCCAGGTTTCGTTACCAGTAACGATTCTTGCAAGGAAGCCATCACCTTCTCGTTCAAAGCGCCGAAGAAGTTCTTCACTGGAGCACAGCATGCAGAATGTGTTGTGCTGACCCATGATTAATCTGTAAACATGCTGCAATGTCATTCAGTGTCACTCGGCGGTTTTCCTTCACTATGGCTTCAACTGCCGCAATGTTCTGTGGAGTCACAACTCGTTGTGCCTGATCTGGACGAGGAGCATCTTCCACTGAAGTCACACCATTTGCGAACTTCCTACTCCATTTGTAGACTTGCTGCTGTGACAAACATGTATCACCGTACTGAACCTTCATTCGTCGATGGATTTCAATAGCTTTCATACCTTCACTACGCAAAAACCGAATAACAGAACGCTGTTCTTCCCCGGTGCAAGTCGCAAGTGGGGCGACCATCCTTATACTAATACTGCGACGGTATGTGTGAATCTGCACTATGCTGCCACCTAAAGGCCATTATGCACGCTGTTTGTAACACACTTACCAACTAATAGGATAACGGTGCGAAATTTCGATTTGTTATTACAAATTTAAGGTTTTCATTTGACTCACCCTCGTAATTCTGCGTCTTATGTGGTCAACGAGGCTTGGTATAGAATCCGAGTTTAGTGATTCAATTCGAAGAGTAATACAGAAATTTAGGTCACTCTGCACTCAATTTAGCTTAGTAAATATTTTTGTGTAGTGTATAGAATGTAGTTCGTATAAACTTTGCGAATCTGACTTATCTGTCACGTATCGTTATGCTGTTATGGTATGACGTGTTAGTCTGTTCTCTCAAAGTTTGAATTAATAATGTGACGTGTGTTGCTCAAGTAATTATCATTTTGTACTGTAGTCAGTTCCAGTTCATTACTTAATCATGTGGGTTATAATTTAACTACAAAAGGGCATGGTTTGTTCAAATGAGGTCATGGTAGGATTCACTTGCAATAGTGAATGCAACGACAACAAATCGTCCCAGAACACGGTACAGGGCTGCATCGCATCCACGTCACAACAGATGTTAAAACACAGCAGATACCTCCTACACATCGTGTTGTTGGAACTGACAAGGGAAGCTCCCCATCGCACCCCCCTCAGATTTAGTAATAAGTTGGGACAGTGGATAGGCCTTGAAAAACTGAACGCAGATCAATCGAGAAAACAGGAAGAAGTTGTGTGGAAGTATGAAAAAATAAGCAAAATATACAAACTGAGTAGTCCATGTGCAAGATAGGCAACATCTAGGATATTAAGAGCGCAGGAGCGCCGTGGTTCCGTCGTTAGCGTGAGCAGCTGCGGGATGGGATGTCCTTGGTTCAAGTCTTCCCTCGAGTGAAAAGTTTACTTTTGTTATTTTCGCAAAGTTATGATCTCTCCATTCGTTCATAGACGTCTCTGTTCACTGTAATAAGTTTAGTGTCTGTGTTTTGCGACCGCACCGCAAAACCGTGCGAGTAGTAGACGAAAGGACGTGCCTCTCCAACGGGAACCGAAAACATTTGATCGCAAGGTCATAGGCCAACCGATTCCTCCTCAGGTGAACACGTCTTATACACTCTATATGACACTGGTGGCGGCATGTGCGTCACATGACAAGAATATGTTGTTTACCCACCTAACTTGTACACTTGGCGAATGGATGAAAAGATTCTTCTACCTTGCCCGATTTAGGTTTTCTTGTGGATGTGATAATCACTCCCAAAAAAGTGATGAAAACATAAGAGTTTGTCAGATAATAACTGTCTGAAAATAAAAATTAAAATTTTCATTCGAGGGAAGACTTGATCCAATGACCTCTCGTTCCACAGCTGCTCACGCTAACCACGGGACCACGGTGCTCCTGAGCTCACACTCTCCTTGATGTTGCATATCTTGCCATGGACTACTCAGTTTGTATATTTTGCTTATTTTTTTCATAGTTCTACACAACTTCTTCCTATTTTCTCGATTGATCCGTGTTCAGTTTTTCAAGGCCTATCCACTGTGCCAACTTGTAACTAAATCTGAGGGGGTTGCGATGGGGAAGTTCCCTTGTGAGAACTGCCATTAATGCAAACGCTGTCCACGGAGAGCACTGGCCACCTTACTTTCTGAATTAGTCTGGTACATTCTGTGACTACCTTGTTGCAGGAGAGCGGCTACCAGGACGAAGCCGCCGTCACGGACAGGGTCGAAGAGGCTGCAGCAGCTGACGGCCAGGAAGAGGACGGCGAGCGTGCAGATGAGGGCCGCCCACAGCCGCCGGCAGAAGGGCTGCAGGAAGCCGTACCAGTGCAGCGGCTGCGCGCTCGGCTTCCGCGTCAGCAGCACGATCCTGCGTGCAACAGACGCTCACTGTACCAACACCTGCTCACAAGTAGTGCTATCCACGTAGGGAGGCAGACCACTGTTGCACTGTTCTGCGATCCATCCTTCGCTAACTCCTGGCGACCAAATAGATTTAGATATCCTGGACTTGGATAAATAATGTCTCCACCACCCTGCGACGAGACCATACTGCAGTGGCATCGCAGTTATGTTCACTATTCTATGTGTACTTTTGAATCTCCACACATACTTTGCGATCCACCAGTTTCCTTGTACTACAGATGCACACCCTGCTTCACTCACAAATGGAAACAGGGACAAACGGCTACCCATATGCTTCCGTACGAGCCCTGGATTCTCTTACTTTCTCTTCGTTGTACTTACGCGAGATGTACGTTGGTGGCAGCGGGACTTTCCTGCAGTGTGTTGCAAATGCCGCTTTTATAAACTTTCTCCAGTCATTAATTAAAACTTCAGGGCTGAATTGCCATGGTCCATATATAAAACTTCTTCTCCTTCCTGACGTTTCGTTGCCTACTGCGGGCAACATCTTCTGAGGTGAGTCGGCGATTGGCTGCTAGGCGCTGGTGGTCCCGCTTATATAGAGCGCTTAGATGGCGCCACCACTCGTCACGTACTTTCGACTTTAAAACTAACTCTGGCTAGTGCCATCTCTCTCGATTACAGGTAATCGATTGTCACTTCGTTGGTACAAAGTCGACCGCCATATCTTGTCTAGTTTTAGTCCTTCTTCTTTTCTATTAAAATTATTTCCGTGCTTGTAGATCTCTATAGCTTCTCTATACATGCGAGTATAATAATGTGAGATCCTAGCTATCACGTTTGTCTCACTAAATTTTATTTCGTGATCACCGTCTTTGAAAACGTGTTCGGCTACAGCTGATTTGTCAGTCTGTCCCAATCTACAGTTCCTTTTGTGTTCCGTTAGGCGGGTATTAACACTCCTTTTAGTTGTTCCGATATAAACCATGCCACAGCTACATGGAATTTTATACACACTTGAGGTAGCTAAGCGGTGCCGTGCGTCCTTCACCGATCTTAAACTTTCACTAATTTTCTTGGTAGGTCGAAAGAGGAAGGAAGGAGAAGAAGTTTTATATATGGACCACGGCAATTCAGCCCGGAAGTTTTAATTAATGAAGACGCCGGCCGTGAAAGCTTACATGTTATGATTTCTCCACAGTGTTGATTTCTCCACGCTGAAGGGCCAAAGAAACTGGTACACCTACCTAATCTCGTGTAGGGCACCCGCGAGCACGCAGTAGTGCGGCGCAACGACGTGGCATGGACTCGAATAATGTGTGAAGTAGTGCTGGAGCGAACTGGCACCATGAATCCTGCAGGGATGCCCACAAATCTCTTCTGAACAGTACGTTGCAAGGCATCACGGGTATGCTCAATAATGTTCATGTCTGGGGAGTTTTGTGGCCAGCGGAAGTGTTTAAACACAGAAGAGTGTTCCTGGAACTACACTGTAGTAATTCCGGACGTGTGGGGTGTAGCATTGTCCTGCTATAATTGCCCAAGTCCGTCGGAATGCACAATGGACACGAATGGATGCAGGTGATATGGCATTATGCTTACGTACGTGTCACTTGTCACAGTTGTATCTAGACTATAAAGGCTCCCCTACACTCCAACTGCACACTCCCCACACCATTACAGGCCCTCCACCAGCTTGAACAGACCTCCGCTGACATGCAGGGTCCAAGGGTTCGTGAGGTTGTCTCCATACCCTACACTTCCATCCGATCGATAGGATTTGAAACGAGCCTCGCCCGACCAGGCAACATGTTTCCGGTCATCATCAGTCCGATGCCTGTGTTGACGGGCCCAGGCGAGGCGTAAAGCTTTGTATCGTGCAGCCATCAAGGGTACACGAGTGGGCCCTCGGTTCCAAAAGCGCATATCGTTGATGTTTCGGTGAATGGTTCACACACTGACTCTTGTTGATGGCCCAGCACTGAGAATGATTCTCTTCAGTCATCGTTGGTTCCGTTCTTGCTGGATATTTTCCCGGCCGCAGCGATGTCGGAGATTTGATGTTTTTCCGGATTCCTGATATTCACGGTACATTCGTAAATTAGTCGTACTGGAAAATCCCCACTTCATCGCTGCGTCAGAGATGCTGTGCCCCATCGCTCGTGCGCCGACTAGAAGACTACGTTCAGTCTCACTTAAATCTTGATAACCTGCCATTTTGGCGACAGTAACCGATCTAAAACTGTGCCAGACACTTGTTGTCTTATACAGGCGTTGCCGACTACAGCGCCTGTTTACATATCTCTGTATTTTAATACGCATGCCTATACCAGTTACTTTGGCGCTTCAGTGAATAGAAGAATGTTTCTGCTCCCGAGGAATTCCCATTTGGACTCACGAAGCATCTCCGTAACGCTCGCGTGTTGATCGAATCTACGCGTAACAAAAATCAAAAATAGTAGCTCACCTCCCAATTGCTTCGACGTCTTCCTTTAAACCGACCGGGTGAGAATCCCGAACACTCTATCGGTGCTCATTTATGCGTCGCACTGTTCTTCTGTGTGCTATCTCCCTTACAGGCGAGCTATACTTACGTAGAATCCCCCATATATACCGAAATCGACAATTCCCCTTCCCTACAACCGGCCTTATTTGTTCGTTCCATTTCATATCCCTTCGCAAAGTTAAGTCTAGGTATTTAATAGACTTGACTGTGTTACTAAGCAGACCACTAATGCTATATTAGAACGTTACAGGGTTCTTTCTCCTAATTATCTGCATTACCTTACGGTTTTTTTGCATTTAAAACAAGCTGCCATTCATCACACTAAATAGAAATTCTTTCGAAGAGAGTCTGTATTCACTTGCATTCACTTTACTTCGACAGTTTTCCGAACACAACAGCGTCATCAGCAAACAACTGCAGATTGCTGCTCATACTAATCGTCAGATCAGTTAAGAATATAAAGGACGAAAGCGGTCCTGTGATATTTCCCTCTGGCACACCTGATGTTTACTAGTCGATCATGACAACATACTGAGTTCTATTACTTGAGAAGCCTTCGAGCCATGCTCGTCTTTGGGAACATACTCCGTACGCTCGGACCTTCTTCAACAGTCTGCAGTGCCCCTCATCCATGACTCGCAAGATATCGTGCAAGAAAAGGACAAGCTGAGTTTGCCACGATCGATGCTTTCGACATACTTGTTAATTTGTGGATGGAAGCTTTTCTGTCTGAAAGATTATATTCCAACTTTAAACATGCTCAAGAATACTTCGCCAGCCGAAGTTGAAGATACTAGTTTGCCAATTTTGAGGGTCTGTTCTTTTACCCTCTTACAGACTTTCCGAAATTCGAGAGATTCGCGACAGGTGCAAGCTACATAGGGGATCAATACCGAAGAGGATTCTCTTTTAAAGTGAGCTGGGATTGCATCTTGACCTGGCGACTTATTTGTTTTCAGTTGTTTTAACCATAGATGCCTGTTTATATGTGATCCACACGGGTGTTCGTACGACGGTCGAACGATGGCATGAATGTACGACTCTTCTGCGTAAATGTTTTTAAACTGCAAATTTAATGTGTCAAGTTTCCTATTTTAGTGTTCTGTTGCCATAGCAGACTGTTGTTTCCCTCTACGTCGCCGCACCTAAAGAAACCTAATCCCCTCCACGCTTCCCTATTACTGTCTCTTCCTGCACAGAGGTGCCTTCCGACGTGATGACCACAGCAACTACACTTGCTGACAGATACACAGAGCGTATCGTAGCAAATATGTTGTAGTAATATATATATGTCTCCCTATCTCTTTTGTTTTTCTTTCAGATGTATTTTTAATAATTTTGATTCAGCTAAACTTACATTAAAATAAGTAAAGGCTTCGCCTAAATTTAATGCTCTAGAATCACGTCACCTGTAAAGTGATATGATGAAACTATTTGTTTGTAAACACATCTCGTTACTCAATTTCAATACTAGTAAAGACAAAGAGCTTAGGAACTCACTCACGTTCGTGGTCGGAAATGGTTGGAATATTCACTTCGCGGGAAAGTAGCTTCAGTCTCGCAAGTTGCAGAATGTTTTTTCGCTTTCAGTAGCGTGGTAGACACTCGGAGCGACACTGTCTTAGGGGAATTACCGGAAGAGATCTGAACAACACATCGAAATATCGCTGTCGTCATAAAGTGCTTCTATCAGCTTACTAGCTGTACTGGTTACATGAAACTGTGTAAATCATAAACTAAAGCATAACGTACAGAATGAGACCTATTTAGGTATATTCCACTTTAACAACAAACATCACTTCCATAACTCATTAATCTGAGTTTTGGTGCTAACGAAGTACTGGTACAAGTGCTAACCCATCTCTGAGACATCGACATGTTTCGAAAAATGTTCTGTCGTAATAGGTTTTGGTTTGTCGATGATGGAGTGACTTTTTTTAGTTAAATAGTGTAATTTTTGCGTGTGAAGTTATTTAGAACGACGGTAGGTCTGCGTTCCCAAGAGGTGCTGCTACATCATTATGGGTAAATTGTTTCTGGTGGCGCTTGGCTTCGCATTGGTGTGATATTCGATGTTTGGTAGCCTACTGGTCAATTTTAAGCTTAGAATATGCAGTTGATCAAGTCTTTCGTTTTGAAACTTAGTTTCACGTTTTGTTTTGCAAGGGCAATTTAAAGAAACTTGTAGCAATGAACTTTCAGTTCATATCGTTTATCAGTTTTATAGCTCTAAATACATTTTAATTTCAGAGTCCTGTTGAAATTTACTTTTATTCACATTCCCGATAACGTATTAATAGCTATTATCTAGTGAGTACTTTTCTCACGATATTTCAACTATAAGGACGATTTACAGACACCTCGTAAAGCCGCATATGGGAAGACGTACGCGAGGGTTAAACGTTTTTCGTGTTCTCTTGAAGATTTCAAGGCGCAAAACACGGCTGTAATTTCCAGTCCCTTGTATACATCCAAACTGGTAATTACTGCTTGTAACGGTGAGACAGAGCAGAGGGACTACCCTTGAGTGTAAAAAAAAGTGTAAGTACTGCACTGTAGTTTTTTAAGGCGCTCGCAGATGCTACAGTCTGTTGTAATTCTGTTGGCACGCTGGCTACTAGGGAAAGTGAGTAGCGAGGCATCTAAAGCTCAAGTTACTAGACACTGACACAGTACAGATACCAAATCTAGATCCTTCAGGTTTACTCTTGCTTATAACGTGCATTCATCTCGTCATAGTGGTAATTAGACGGAATTTTTTATTTAACACTCACCACGCCTGATAAGTTGCAAGAGTGTTTAAAAAAGTTTCCCATATTCTGAAAGGAGATAGTATTGATAAAAACTAGCAAAAAGTCTTACAAAAAGCGTACGCGCGGAAACAAATACTTGTTGAGATATTGGTCATTTTATTCGTTGATAGTCATTTGTCTACTGACACCGAAGGAAGTGTTCACAGTGGTTACCACTCATAAAGACAACCTCCGGCCCTCCATGTTACAGATCCTTGAACTCAGATTTCGTTCCTTAGACGGACGTACGCTCTTGTAATACAAGCACACTGTAGATGGGCACTGAATGAACGAATGCCTTTTAATGTTCCCGTAGCAAGTAATGCAAGGGATTAAAGTGAGTTGAAATGGAAGTCCTTGTTACGGGACCTCTTCGACTAACCCACAACTTATTCAGTGCTTGTGTTAGGAACTGAGACGGCGCCCCGTCATGCGTAAATCACATCCACTGGTTTTCTGTAAGGGTAAAGGTTTTCAGTAACGCAGATGATTGGTCGCGCAGAAGTTAGTGATTAGCAGCACCTGTTAATTTCTTTGGTAACGTGTATTGACCTATGAGTCTGTCTACCACTTTTCCTTCGACATATCTACAGCGATTCAACAAAAATATGGACGCAACAAGAACGTAATACACTGCTGACCATTAAAATTGCTACACCAAGAAGAAATTCAGATGATAAACGGGTATTCATTGGACAAATATATTATACTAGAACTGATATGTGATTACATTTTCACGCAATTTGTGTGCATAGATCCTGAGAAATCAGTACCCAGAACAACCACCTCTGGCCGTAATAACGACCTTGATACGCCTGGGCATTGAGTCAAACAGAGCTTGGATGGCGTGTACAGGTACAACTGCCCATGCAGCTTCAATACAATACCACAGTTCATCAAGAGTAGTGACTGGCGTATTGTGACGAGCCAGTTGCTCGGCCACCATTGACCAGAAGTTTTCAATTGGTGAGAGATCTAAAATGTGCTCGACAGGGCAGCAGTCGAACATTTTCTGTATCCAGAAAGGCCCGTACAGTACCTACAACATGCGGTCGTGAATTATCCTGCTGAGAGGTAGGGCTTCGCAGGGATCGAATGAACGGTAGAGTCACGGGTCGGTAAAAATATGAAATGTAACGTCCACTGTTCAAAGTGCCGTCAATGCGAACAAGAGGTGACCGAGACGTGTTACCAATGGCACCCCATACCATCACGCCGTGTGATACGCCAGTATGGCGATGACGAATACACGCTTACAATGTGCGTTCACCGCGATGTCGCCAAACACGGATGAGACCATCATGATGCTGTAAACAGAACTCAGGTTCGTCGTTGAGTACACCATCGCAGGCGCTCCTGTCTGTGATGCAGCGTCAAGGGTAACCGCAGCCATGGTCTCCGAGCTGATAGTCCATGCTGCTGCGAACGTCATCGAACTGTTCGTGCAGATGGTTGTTGTCTTACAAACGGCCCCATCTGTTGACTCAGGGCTCGAGATGTGGCTGCACGATCCGTTACAGCCATGCGGATAAGATGCCTGTCATCTCGATTGCTAGTGACACGGGGCCGTTGGGATCCATCACGGCGTTCCGTATTACCCTCCTGAACCCACCGATTCCATATTCTGCTAACAGTCATTGGATCTCGACCAACGCGAGCAGCAATGTCGCGATACGATAAACCGCAATCGCGATAGGCTACAATCCGACATTTATCAAAGTCGGATACGTGATTGTACTCGTTTCTCCTCCTTACACGAGGCATCACAACAACGTTTTACCAGGCAACGCCGGTCAACTGCTGTTTGTGTATGAGAAATCGGTTGGAAACTTTCCTCATGTCAGCACACTGGTTGTGTGAATGCTCTGGAAAGCTAATCATTTGCATATCACAGCATCTTCTTCCTGTCGGTTAAATTTCGCGTCTGTAGCACGTCATCTTCGTGGTGTAGCAATTTTAATGGCCAGTAGTGTATATTACGATGCCTAATACGGTGTAGGAAACCCGCTGCCACTCAAAACAGCTTCCAGTCATTCCGGAATGAATAAGCACACTTCTTGTATCGTTTACGAGGGAATCTTATATCATTCTTGCTGCTAAGCAGTGGCAAGATCAGGTAACAATGATGGATATGCGTAGCGGCCACGCACCCTTGTCTCCAAAGCAGATCACAAAGTGTCAATAATACTGAGATCTGGTGATTGTGGTGGCCAGGCCCAAAATGGCTCTAAGCACTATGGGACTCAACATCTGAGGTCATGAGTCCCCTAGAACTTAGAACGACTTAAACCTAACTAACCTAAGGACATCACACACATCCATGCCCGAGGCAGGATTCGAACCTGCGATCGTAGCGGTCACGTGGTTCCAAACTGAAGCGCCTAGAACTGCTCGGCCACACCGGTCGGCGTGGTGGCCAGGAGAGATGCGAAAATTCATCCAAGTTCGCAGAAAACCAGTTCTGGATGACGCGAGCTTTGTGAACTGGGGACCTGTCGTCACTGGAAAACAGACATTGTTTCACGGGACGGACGTGATCAGCCAAAATAGTCACATAATCCTTGGCAGTAATGCGACCCGGCACGGTAATAGTGGTACCCACGTAACATCATGATATTGGTGCCCAAATAATCACCGAACCCCCTGCCATGTTTCACTCTTGCGACGTAACATCAGACAGAAGTTGGAAACAGAGAGAAACAAGACTCATTCGACCAAATGACTTTCCTCCAGTGCTCCATGGATCAAGTTTTATGACCTCGGTTCCGCAGTTCCGCGTTACGGGCATTTGCTTCACTGGTGAGCGGTTTTTGAAGAGCAGCTCTCCCAGCTATTCCCTCCTTATGGAGCTCCCTTCGTGTTGTTTCGGTGGTGACAGAGTTTGCGAGTGCGGCGTTCGGTTCTGCAAAGACTTTTGCAGCTGTCGTCATAACCCTCTTCGATGCCCTTCTCACCACAACTCAACACACGTTTCCGTCTGCATTGTGACTTAAAGAATGATGCTTTTCCACTTTCCTTGTGGGCGGTATAAACCTTCGATACGATACCTCTTGAAACCTCAATCACTTCGTCTCCCTGGGTTACGGAACCACCTAACAAACGAGCGTAAGCAATTTTCCCACTTTCGATTTCACTTCGCTCCGACACAGCGCACTCACAACTATACAGAGCACTTTTCTGACCATGACTGAAGCTTGCAACGTATTAAGGACACCGCACAGGTGCCGTTCGTGATCAAGTCCAACAGCACTCGTGCAGGTTTGGCTAGCATCTGCATTTACGTTCATGTATGCATTTTTACAACTACATCTACATTTATACTCCGCAAGCCACTCAACGGTGTGTGGCGGAGGGCACTCTACGTACCACTGTCATTACCTCACTTTCCTGTTCCAGTCGCGTATGGTTCGCGGGAAGAACGACTGCCGGAAAGCCTCCGTGGGCGCTCGAATCTCTCTAATTTTACATTCGTGATCTCCTCGGGAGGCATAAGTAGGGGGAAGCAATATATTCGATACCTCATCCAGAAACACGCCCTCTCGAAACCTGGACAGCAAGCTACACCGCGATGCAGAGCGCCTTGCAGAGTCTGCCACGTGAGTTTGCTAAACATCTCCTTAACTCTATCTCGCTTACCAAATAACCCTGTGACGAAACGCGCCGCTCTTCTTTGGATCTTCTCTATGTCCTCTGTCAACCCGACCTGGTATGGATCGCACACTGATGAGCAATACTCAAGTATAGGTCGAACGAGTGTTTTGTAAGCCACCTCCTTTGTTGATGGACTACATTTTCTAAGGACTCTCCCAATAAATCTCAACCTGGTACCCGCCTTACCAACAATTAATTTTATATGATCATTCCACTTCAAATCGTTCCGTACGCATACTCCCAGATATTTTACAGAAGTAACTGCTACCAGTGTTTGTTCCGCTATCATATAATCATATAATAAAGGATCCTTCTTTCTATGTATTCGCAATACATTACATTTGTCTTTGTTAAGGGTCAGTTGCCACTCCCTGCACCAAGTGCCTATCCCCTGCAGATCTTCCTGCATTTCGCTGGGATTTTCTAATGCTGCAACTTCTCTGTATACTACAGCATCGTCCGCGAAAAGCGGCATGGAACTTCCGACACTATCTACTATGTCATTTATATATATATATATATATATATATATATATATATATTTAGTGAAAAGCAGTGGTCCCATAACACCCCCCTGTGGCACGCCAGAGGTTACTTTAACGTCCGTAGACGTCTTTCCATTGAGAACAATATCCTGTGTTCTGTTTGCTAAAAGCTCTTCCATCCAGCCACACAGCTGGTCTGATATTCCGTAGGCTCTTAATTTGTTTATCAGGTGACAGTGCGGAACTGTATAGAACGCCTTCCGGAAGTCAAGGAAAATGGCATCTACCTGGGAGCCTGTATCTAATATTTTCTAGGTCTCATGAACATATAAAGCGAGTTGGGTCACATACGATTGCCGTTTCCGGAATCCATGTTTATTCCTACAGAGTAGATTCTGGGTTTCCAGAAATGACATAATACGCGAGCAAAAAACATGTTCTAAAATTCTACAACAGATCGATGTCAAAGATATAGGCCTATAGTTTTGCTCATCTGCTCGACGACCCTTCTTGAAAAGTGGAACTACCTGTGCTCTTTTCCAATCATTCTCGCGGTGTTCCCATATTGTGTCAACTCTTGTGTGTTACTGAACGGCTAACCCATTCGAGGTTCATGGTGCACCATCTCAATTGCGGGTTGTCTGTCTAACGGCATCCGGAGGCAAGACAATTTGATTTTCAATATTTCATAAAATTATTGCCCTAATTTAATAATTTTAATAGCTACAACATTATGTAGAAGGTTCAACGCAGTAATAGAAATATTACAGTAAGAAAATGTGTAATTGTCACGAGACGGCGTAATCTACGGCGTGCAAGTTACTCAGTCTATATTCATCTAATATTTGACTGTGAGAGCATTTAGCGATTTCCAGTAGACTTTACAGATAATTTTAAGCCTTTACGTAACTTTTGCTCGTTGTCACTCACTGTAATATGATGAAAGACAAAAAAGGTTATCGCTCACTACAATTTCGCTGCTGATGCAGTAGAACTTCAACATCATCCACGACGTTTTAAGTTATTTTTTCTTTACTGCTAACTCAATTAGCAACACGTACACCATTGAATGTACCTGCAAAATTATGCAGTCGTATGCCACTAGTTACAGGCATTAAGCTGTCTGAACAACAAGCTTTTGATTAAAACGGTGCACATGTTATCTAGCCTGTACTCATTCATTGTTTGGTAAGTAGATCGTTTAGCGACTTCCAACAAATTATAAACATAATTTCAAACCTTTCCTAAATTTTTTCTCGATTACATTCTTAACGTCACATATGGCACATTAACTCATTTCTGAAGTAAACGGACCTTTGAAACTGTTTTATACATGAGAGTTCAACTCTTTAGAAAATTGGGAGTTGGATGTTTAGCGGTGGACACTAAAGCGAGTCTGATGCCTAGCTACCATGATCGGTCTGAGGTTTGCTCTGTCTATATGTGGTAATGTATAATCTCATTCTGTGTAAAACCCACGTCGCCGGCCGCGGTGGTCTCGCGGTTCTAGGCGCGCAGTCCGGAACCGTGCGACTGCTACGGTCGCAGGTTCGAATCCTGCCTCGGGCATGGATTTGTGTGATGTCCTTAGGTTAGTTAGGTTTAAGTAGTTCTAAGTTCTAGGGGACTGATGACCACAGCAGTTGAGTCCCACAGTGCTCAGAACCATTTTAACCATTTTTGAAAACCCACGTCATTCATAAATAAAATGCGAGCTACGAACCTCGGATCTTCAGTGTTCCACCCCGTAGACTTCATTAGAACGTTATCGACCAAGATGTTACATTTACTGTGAGTGATGTGGACAAAACAACTGCTGGGCCCGAAATGACTACGCAGAAGCATGGTTTATACCTTTAGCATCTCCAGCTATTTGCAAACCTATTTCAGTATGATCATGTACTCGTCACAACATATTGTTCTTCATAGCCTACGTTCGAAAGGTGCGCTGTCTACCGTAATCCGTTGCACTTTTTACGAATTATCCTGCGTCTGAAAGTCACTGGAGAACCTGCTGAACTTTTTTTACGGAGTTGGCGCTAACAATGTAGTTCTGTGTGCCTAGCATAATAACATGCCTGCCATTTCCATCGTGGAATAATTGCACTTTATTTTACAGTTTCCCTTGTTCGATTCCATGGATTCGCTAATCTTGTTTGATGTCTGCTCAACCTTTGGACGAGGGGTGTCCAGTCTTTAAGATTAGCTCGGACACATTGGAAGAAGACATGTATTTTTGGGCCACACATGATATACTTAGCATCAACACTAAACACTGTGAAAAAAATAGGAATCGTCGGAGCTATGTACTTGAAACATTTAAGTAATTATAATCCGTTATTCTAAAACGGAAAGATGGAATTAACTTGACATTTTATACATATGAGGTTTCATTAACCTATCACAGGATTAATGTGACATTTGAATTTGGGGGAACTAATGTATATGTATATCAGGTTCGATCAAAGTGGTCTCAAGGTGTTCGTCTGAAATTTAGGGTATATTTTTACTTTTTATGTGCTTTATTCTTGAAAGTAAATGTTCACAAACGTGCGTACTTCCAGATAAAGATGACATATATAACGCATGACTCTGCAGCAAGCGATATTTGTCTCTGAGAAGGTGTGATTTGTATAAGTCCGACAATGGTACACGATCAAATTTTTCTTTTAGTTGGATGTCACACTCCGACTCTGTGAGCCCATCTGAAAAGTTGTTGCTCCCAGACAGTACAGTACAACCACGTAACAAAGAACTTTCTCTACTGTGGGTAACGTGTGAGTGGAATAAGGATTACGGCCGCTGTGGGGCGACGAAGGGCAAAGGAAAAAGCCTCCGCCACCACGGCAGTACTAACACTTTTTGATTTATACCGACCATCTGCTATGGTATAAATTCCACACCAAAGTAAAAACATTTAGTGAAAGCCCATTATAGAGAAGTTCGTGTTTAAATGTGGTTCTTATTTGTCAATGGATACGATGTCAAATCAAAACTGTTTGAACAGAATTACGGTAATGTTATCAAACATCGGCAATAATTGCAGCCCCCATGAAGATTTCTAAATTCTGCCGACTTATAGTGATCAGAACTACGGTGGAAAAAGGTTCTTTGATGGATTCTGCAGAAGTAATGTGGAATTTTCATTTATTTTCATAAGGTTTCATTATAAGTCTCTAAATATTTAGTTCTGCAGTTGCAAATAAAGCAACCGTACGATAACAGATCAGTAGTTCTGACGGAACGACTGGTTGTGGGAATGATAGTCTGGGGTTCAAGTAGGGTATGTGGGCCAGTGTTAAGAACGAGACGAACCAATGAGAGAATAGATTCGCGTGGCGGAAGTTTCAAATTGAAAATATTCATTTTATCACAGCTTTACATAAACGGAATTAGATGCTAACTTCCTGGACCACAGTGACGCTTACTTTGGGTCGCATGCAGCCCGCGAGCTGCGGGCTGGACACCCCTGCTCTAGGCGATACGTACGGAATCTTTCACTTACAAGACAGCTGCAAGTACTATGGCTGTCAACGGCCTCACAGAGGACCAAGAAAAGACACAAAGACAGTGAATTGTAAGTGAGCAATGAATATGAACAGGAAGATAGCCCACACCACTGAGTACTTCGCAAGTAAAATGGCCTTATTTCAACACGTATTGGCTCCGGAATATGCTACTTAACAATTTTTTCCTAACTTTGACCAGTACCATCTCTTGTAAGAATATGGGAGACTTTTTTTTCAAACACCCAGCATGTTGCTAGATACAGAGCCTAGGCGGCATACTGGATCGGTGTCAGGCTCCAAAATGAATCTTGCTCTCTGTGAAATCTGTGAGCAGAAATGGCTTTTGCCTTTTGCGGACTGTAGTCTTGTCAATTTTTTAAACCGAGCTCACCTCTGGAGTGTTTGGATGGCCGTGAGAGAAGTATTGACAGCGTAGGTTGAGATAAGTCACCAGAGTGTATCACTAACTGAATCCATTACTAAAGCCCACTAGAAGCGCCGGCCGAAGTGGCCGTGCGGTTAAAGGCGCTGCAGTCTGGAACCGCAAGACCGCTACGGTCGCAGGTTCGAATCCTGCCTCGGGCATGGATGTTTATGATGTCCTTAGGTTAGTTAGGTTTAACTAGTTCTAAGTTCTAAGGGACTAATGACCTCAGCAGTTGAGTCCCATAGTGCTCAGAGCCAACCCACTAGAAGCATGCAGCTCTCCAAGAAATTCTGCTGTGTATCGATAATGGTATGTAAGGCTTTGAAACTTGTCGCATAATAAATACTGCAACTGTTGACAGCCGGCCGAAGTGGCCGTGCGGTTAAAGGCGCTGCAGTCTGGAACCGCAAGACCGCTACGGTCGCAGGTTCGAATCCTGCCTCGGGCATGGATGTTTGTGATGTCCTTAGGTTAGTTAGGTTTAACTAGTTCTAAGTTCTAGGGGACTAATGACCTCAGCAGTTGAGTCCCATAGTGCTCAGAGCCATTTTTGAACTGTTGACAGAACGCTTTAAGGAATGTAAATAAAGTTGCTGTTCCCTGTCAACGAAATGTTGAAACTCAAGGAAAGAAAGGTCAGCGTTTAACGTAGCGTCGACATCGAGGTCATTAGAGACGGAGCACAAACTAGGACTGTGTCAATAATTGGGAAGGAAATCGGCCCTACCGTTTCAATGGAAACATACCGGCAATTGCCTGGAGCGATTCATCGGTATCACGGAAAACATAAATCTGGATGGCGGGGTGCGGATTTGAAACGTCTTTGTCGGAAAGCGTGCTCAGTGTGCTAACCACTGCGCCACCAAGCTCATTGAGGGGGTGGTGCAAGTGACTGCACATTCGGTACTGAGTGTGGTGTGAGCGGCAGTCGGAGGAAGATTTGTGTGTTCTGAACGAACAGCGGATTGGCCGCAAAGATTCCGGAGACTAAAAACGTTTTCAGTATCAGCGAAAGATTCGCTTCCCTGTTATACATGGGCCTGCGCAGTGACATCGTATAATGAAGGCACGAATTTGGCACTTTGACCAGTCCAACAGCTTAGAACAGATTTACTAAACTCCGGCCGAACAGGCCTTGGAAGGCCCAACCGTACCGACCGGCTGCCGTGTCATCCTCAGAACACATGCGTTACTGGATGCGGATATGGAGGAACAGCACACCGCTCTCCCGGCCATATGTCAGTTTACGATACCGGAGCCGCTACTTCTCAATCAAGTAGCTCCTGAAAAAAATGGTTCAAATGGCTCTGAGCACTATGGGGCTTAACTTCGGAGGTCATCAGTGCCCTAGAACTTAGAACTACTTCAACCTAACTAACCTAAGGAAATCACACACATCAATGCCCGAGGCAGGATTCGAACCTGCGACCGTTGCGGTCGCGCGGTTCCAGACTGTAGCGCCTAGAGCCGCTCGGCGAACACGGCCGGCAAGTAGCTTCTCAGTTTGCCTCACAAGGTGGGAGTGCACCCCGCTTGCCAGCAGCGCTAGGCAGACCGGATGGTCACCAATCCAAGTGCTAGCCCAGCCCGAAAGCGCTTAACTTCTGTGGTCTGACGGGAACCAGTGTTACCACTGCCGCAAGGCCGTTGGCTTAGAACATTTTTGTAGGGTGAAATAAATAAAGCTGGTTTCGTCAGCATAATAGTTGATCCAGCCTGTAACTGTTCACGTAATTGTATTAGAGACAGCGTAAGGAAGTCTACGATATTGCTGTACTTCTGGGTGGATTCGTGTAAACCCCTAGGAGACGGGGTATCAACACGTAAAAAGTCAAGTCGCGATGTAGTTTATTTTACATACGGGTGACGTAAGGTGAAGTGATTATGTCTGTTATGTTAGCAGTTTCACCTGGTCCTTCTTCCGATATTTTAAATAGGTCGTAATAGACCATACTTCTTATCACTTGGTCTATACATTGGCACAAATACGAAGGTAAAAAGCTGCGTCCTCAAAGTATATAGTGATAGAATAGATCATATTTTCGAGCCTTGCTGAAAAGATAAAGTTTTTAATTTGGACTTCTCTTACTATTTGTGTGATAATATTTGTATGTGGTACAAGTTTGTGACTGTAAATAAGATCTATTAGCGCATTTATTTCTCCGATGATTACCTTGTGAGTTTGAGCGGAACCGAGACGGACGTCCCCCAGCCGGTGCCTGTGATGGGCAGCACCGCCAGTCCCACGTCGATGTTCTTCCTGATCACGTGGTAGGCCAGGTCCTCCTCCTCACCCGTCTCTATAAGCGAGCAGTTGGTCCTGGAAAGAAGCGAGTTATAGTGAAAGAAACGACACGAAAAGTTAAGACTACTAACGCAATAAAATGTTTCGCTTCTCACAAACTATTCAATATCTTGAAAGTAATAGCGACTGAACAGAAATACTAACTTCATGCTCGCCAAGTTTGAAATAGAGGGATCTTTGTTCCTTTAGCTACTATTGCGGCGATTAAATTGTAGAGTCACAGTGAGGAGGCTAGTCATTTGGAATTCCGCCAATGAAAACTGTCGTCATTGTTTGGCCATAGCTGAAACACAGAGGTGGATAACAAGGAAAAATCTGTAAACAAGCATTTGCAATGAATCTCAACGTGTCTCAAGGCGAGTAACTTTCGGCTCGTACGTTGGAGGCCGACGTGTTTCCAGGTAACCACCTTCTATGTTTCTGGCAGTGAGAGGCCAAGGCCTATTTTTCGTATTTTAATTCAGAATTCCGTGGCCAAAATTTCTCCTCCGCATTTGAGTGGCCAGCGTGTCTAATTCCCATGCAGTGGACTCGGGTTCTATTACCAGTACTGCAATCTCAGTCATTAAGAGCACTGTACACGAATGGTTACAGTCCTGAGCCAGCAGAGAAGCTTACCAGGACGTTTCGTAACGGCATACAGTCCACTACTGAGTGAAACAACCAACGTGCAACCTTTACATGCGATAAGAAACTTCTATAATGATGGAGATGTAACAGTTACGGTGCACAATTGTTTAACAGACTCTTTCATTACTATTACGACCCAGAAATGTGAATGAATGCGTTCTGTTGCAATGAGAACTACACTAATTTATCGTAGATGCTAGTTAGTGAGAACTGTTGCACTACCGAGATTTGCGCAGTTGTTGAATGTAAGAGTTCATATTTATTATTTTTGTCTCATGTCAAGAACATTATACAGGCAATTTTCGCACATTTTTATACTAGGTAATGATTATAAACTTAGCTTGAGAAGAAACCTTGCGACAAACGGGTTTATGAGCTTTGAGACATGTGCACAAAGTTTAACTAAGTTTGGTCATCATTCAGTGGTTCTTACTCTTTAAACTTCGCAATGAAAATCACCTCTGGCCATTTGTATTCATCTTAAGCTTGTAACGATATAGTACTGGGCAGCATACGTGAATATTTTTTCCTATTTTCATTTTATTTTATGATGTTGTTTTTTAATTAGTACCGTTGTTCTTAATAACTGCAAATATTTCTGCTGGGTCATAGAGTTTCATTGTACAACTGGGTGTTTCATTGTTTAAGAGACCGTATACAAGAATTCAGAACGAACTATCGATAGTGGGAAGCTGGCCCGAGATAGTGACGGAATCGCGTGTCTGCTGGTAGCTTTCTGGTGTCACGACGCTGCTACATTTCTGAAAATGAATTTTGAACTGGGTAATACGGACGGGAGAACGACAACGGTTGATAGTGAAAACTCTGAACTGACGTACTGACTGTTGGTTTTCGTCTCGGAATCTCCGGCCGATGTTTGTTTCATGATTTTTCTGACGTTACATGAACACGAGTGGCAGGCATTGGTCAAACAATCACCCTCCATTGCTGCAGCACACATACTTTTCAGTCAGAGTAAATTACAGAAATTTCGGGTTCAAATTTTGCTTTTAATAAATATTTTCTATACGAGGTGAGTCAGCTTGCTATCCGCGATTATAATGCGTGCGTGGTAGCCTATCATAATATGACTTACTCTGTTTGCCTGGTAGATGCGACAGGCGCTTTTTTCAAATGTCACAGCTGATGGGCATGTGTTTGAATTTTTTTGTTTACGTTTTTATGCGAACTGTCTAGATTCGGGAAGTTTGTGTTTTCTATTAAGATAATCGACTTGAGAGTCCGTAAAACCTTATTACACTCCCGGAAACTGAAATAAGAACACCGTGAATTCATTATCCCAGGAAGGGGAAACTTTATTGACACATTCCTGGGGTCAGATACATCACATGATCACACTGACAGAACCACAGGCACATAGACACAGGCAACAGAGCATGCACAATGTCGGCACTAGTACAGTGTATATCCACCTTTCGCAGCAATGCAGGCTGCTATTCTCCCATGGAGACGATCGTAGAGACGCTGGATGTAGTCCTGTGGAACGGCTTGCCATGCCATTTCCACCTGGCGCCTCAGTTGGACCAGCGTTCGTGCTGGACGTGCAGACCGCGTGAGACGACGCTTCATCCAGTCCCAAACATGCTCAATGGGGGACAGATCCGGAGATCTTGCTGGCCAGGGTAGTTGACTTACACCTTCTAGAGCACGTTGGGTGGCACGGGATACATGCGGACGTGCATTGTCCTGTTGGAACAGCAAGTTCCCTTGCCGGTCTAGGAATGGTAGAACGATGGGTTCGATGACGGTTTGGATGTACCGTGCACTATTCAGTGTCCCCTCGACGATCACCAGTGGTGTACGGCCAGTGTAGGAGATCGCTCCCCACACCATGATGCCGGGTGTTGGCCCTGTGTGCCTCGGTCGTATGCAGTCCTGATTGTGGCGCTCACCTGCACGGCGCCAAACACGCATACGACCATCATTGGCACCAAGGCAGAAGCGACTCTCATCGCTGAAGACGACACGTCTCCATTCGTCCCTCCATTCACGCCTGTCGCGACACCACTGGAGGCGGGCTGCACGATGTTGGGGCGTGAGCGGAAGACGGCCTAACGGTGTGCGGGAACGTAGCCCAGCTTCATGGAGACGGTTGCGAATGGTCCTCGCCGATACCCCAGGAGCAACAGTGTCCCTAATTTGCTGGGAAGTGGCGGTGCGGTCCCCTACGGCACTGCGTAGGATCCTACGGTCTTGGCGTGCATCCGTGCGTCGCTGCGGTCCGGTCCCAGGTCGACGGGCACGTGCACCTTCCGCCGACCACTGGCGACAACATCGATGTACTGTGGAGACCTCACGCCCCACGTGTTGAGCAATTCGGCGGTACGTCCACCCGGCCTCCCGCATGCCCACTATACGCCCTCGCTCAAAGTCCGTTAACTGCACATACGGTTCACGTCCACGCTGTCGCGGCATGCTACCAGTGTTAAAGACTGCGATGGAGCTCCGTATGCCACGGCAAACTGGCTGACACTGACGGCGGCGGTGCACAAATGCTGCGCAGCTAGCGCCATTCGACGGCCAACACCGCGGTTCCTGGTGTGTCCGCTGTGCCGTGCGTGTGATCATTGCTTGTACAGCCCTCTCGCAGTGTCCGGAGCAAGTATGGTGGGTCTGACACACCGGTGTCAATGTGTTCTTTTTTCCATTTCCAGGAGTGTATTTATCAGTATTTGAGCTATATATCTGCTGGCAACCAAATTTAATACTGCCCAGTAATACTGATGTACTCTCTTCCTTCAATATTTTATAGGTGATAAATTGCTTTACGTGAGCAAAAGTGTAGGGCATACGTGTGAATCATGGTCTATGGATTTCAAGCGCGGACAAGAGATTGATTTTATTTTAAGGCCCGTACGTCAATTGATAAATCAGAGTCCGTATAGGATCTTTCTGTTGTCCGTCTCTCTGTCTGTCTCCTTTATCTCAGGAACCGTTAGAGGTATCACTTTGAATTTTTTGTCAAATACTAAGGTCTACGGAGTCTCGACGATGTATAAGTTTTAAGCTTATAAGTTAATGCAGTCAAACGATGCAAACAATTTGTGTCACACGTTTCGATACTCGCTAACTCTTTCATCAGAAGCTACAGGATACTTCCCGTTCACCTTGAATTGAGAGTAGGCAAGGTTTCACAGTAAAATTAAAGGAAAAATCCGAAAATTGTTAATATTATAATTAAATCAGGTAAAAAATACTTTTTACCACTAGTTGTCCGTCTACCTGTCTGGCCGCCTGTTAATAGCCCGCTTCCACAGGAACAGGTGTCAATTACTAAGGTCTGCGGTCTGCTGGAAATGGAAAAAATTTAAGTCTCTCAGTCAATCCAGTCAGAAGATATGGCTGTCTGTAAAGATCACTTTTTACAAGAACGGATACACGTATCAGGTTGAAAAGCGTGTCAAATACTAAGCAAGGTCTACGGCCCCTTGGTAATAACTGTAAAATAATTAAGCTTCTAAGTCAATGCAGTTAAAAGATACCGTATATATGTCGCATATTTTGATACTTCCAAACTCACTCATCAAAATCTGTAGACAGATTATTTATAAATATTTTTTCCTTCCGTCTGGGCCCCACAGCCTCAATAAATGTGAAAAACGACATGATTCCACCAAATTGTGTTTTAAATTACTTTATTTGCACCACTAGTTTCAGACACCGTTCATTTTCAAGAGCATCTACAGAAGATACAACAAACCATACTAAAAATAAAAAATAAAAATAGAGGGCAAAAACCTGAAAGTCATATAGCTACATCGGATACAGCATTTGTTCTCTTAATAGTATTTACTTTACCTTCGATCCACAGTTACTATTTTATCTTAATTATTTCCTGTATTGTCATCGCTTATCTACAAGGGCTAACAAGCTTGTTTTCCCTGCACTAGATTTCTGGTGCTATTTTCATATTTTGATGGTCTACAATTGTGAACGTTTGGTTTACAATAAATACATTTGTATAACTTCACATATTCTTCAACCTTTAGCACTAACATATTAAGTTTCAGATTCGACCCTATTTATGTCGCTTACTAATAGTGTAACGAATCCATATGGTATAAATATTCATGTTCTGTCGACGACATATCTCTTGACAACTATACTAAATACCTCTGTACTGGTACTATGTGTGACACCGATTTGTACATATAAATATCCAAGTCTCCCACGGAACTATCAGTACAAGAGAGAGATATATTCTGGAATCGTATCGATAGTACAGTAAGAGGCATGTATTTTTATCTCTGACTAACAGTAAAAATTTTTCCACGCATTCATACACATGTGATAGTCATTTGAACATGCGTACGCAGCGTGATTTGTAATAAATATTACATGGTTCGTTACCATGGTGCTTCTGGCTAGTGTGACATTTTAATATCGCTGTAGTATTATTGTTCTCAAAAGCATATTTTGGAAGTTGACCGTTGAAGACTGTGCTGTGCACAAATATGCATGGGACACGATTTTTTAACGAACTGACAACGATGTAACCACATCTGGCACCATAGGTAATTATTATGATTGTTTGACGCTATATCAAATATAGCCATATGACTTTCATGTTCTTGCTCTCTTTATAATATTTCATTGTGGCGTGTTATATATTTATAAAATGTACTCGAAAATAGACAGTATCTGAAACTAGTAGTTCAAATAATAAGATAATTTAAAACACAGCCTGGTGGAATCACGCTATTTTTCGAATTTATGTATATGTAGGGCTTAGGAGGCTAGGGGTAAAGTGCCTACCTGGAAACCGAGTGGTCGCGAGTTCGAATCTGATTCGAATTAAGGATTTTTGAGCCTACGTTTTAAACTAGGTTTCATCTCCCAACGACGTGAGAAGTCGCAAGAAACAACACGTAGTTCGGATTCCACGTTAAACTGCAGATCCCTTTCCCCAAATGGGTAACTGGAGTAGGTCAGAGACACTTAAGTCGTCGAAGTGTCGTCCAGTAGAAAGATTTGCACCAACTCATTGAGCCACACGAAATTATTATTGTCTATACAGGGTGGTCCATTTATCGTGACCGGGCCAAATATCTCACGAAATAACCGTCAAACGAAAAAACTGCAAAGAACGAGACTCGTCTAGCTTGAAGGGGGAAACCAGATGGCGCTATGGTTGGCCCGCTAGATGACGCTGCCATAGGTCAACCGGTTTTCAACTGCGTTTTTCTAATAGGAATGCCCATTTTTTATTACATAATTGTGTAGTACGTAAAGAAATATGAATGTTTTAGTTGGAGCACTGTTTTCGCTTTGTGATAGATGGCGCTGTAATAGTCACAAACATATGGCTCACAATTTTAGACGAAAAGTTGGTAACAGGTAGGTTTCTAAATTAAAATACAGAACTTAGGTACGTTTGAACATTTTATTTCGGTTGTTCCAATGTGAGACATGTACCTTTGTGAACTTATCATTTCTGAGAATGCATACTGTTACAGAGCTTTTAACTGTAAATACCGCATTAATGCAATAAATGCTCAAAATGATGTTCGTCAACCTCAATGCATTTGGCAATACGTGTAACGACAATCCTAACAGCGAATAGTTCGCCTTCCGTAATGTTCGCACATTCATTGACAATGCGCTAACCCATGTTATCAGGCGTTGTCGGTGGATCACGATGGCAAATATCCTTCAACTTTCCCCACAGAAAGAAATCCGGGGACGTCAGATCCGGTGAACGTACGGGTCATGATATGGTGCTTTGACGACCAATCCACCTGTCATGAAATATGCTATTCAATACCGCTTCAACTGCACGCGAGCTATGTGCCAGACATCCATCATGCTGGAAGTAGATCGCCATTCTGTCATGCAGTGACACATCTTGTAGTACCATCGGTGGGACATTACGTAGGAAATCAGCGTACATTGCACCATTTAGATTGCCATCGATATAATGGGAGCCAATTATCCTTCCTCCCATAATGCCGCACCATACATTAACCAGCCAAGGTCGCTGATGTTCCACTTGTCGCAGCCGTCGTGGATTTTCCGTTGCCCAATAGTGCATATTATTCCGGTTTACGTTACCGATGTTGGTGAATGACGCTTCGTCGCTAAATAGAACGCGTGAAAAAAATCTGTCATCGTTCCGTAATTTTTCTTGTTCCCAGTGGCAGAACTGTACACGGCGTTCAAAGTCGTCGCCATGCAATTCCTGGTGCATAGAAATATGGTACGTGTGTAGTCGATGTTGATGTAGCATTCTCAACACCGACGTTTTTGGGATTCCCGATTCTCGCGCAATTTGTCTGCTACCGATGTGCGGATTAGCTGCGACAGGAGCAAAAACACCTACTTGTGCATCATCATTTGTTGCAGGTCGTGGTTAACGTTTCACATGTGGCTGAACACTTCCTGTTTCCTTAAATAACAGTCCGGACACTTGGATGATGTCGTCCAGGATACCGTGCAGCATACATAGCACACGCCCGTTGGGCATTTTGATCATAATACCCATACATCAACACGATATCGACATTTTCCGCAATGGGTAAACTGTCCATTTCTACACGGGTAATGTATCACGAAGCAAATACCGTCCGCACTCGCGGAATGTTACGTGATACCACGTACTTATACGCTTGTGTCTATTACAGCGCCATCTATCACAAAGCGAAAAAAGTGGTCCGACTAAAACATTCATATTTCTTTACGTACTACACGAATATGTAATAAAAAATGGGGGTTCCTATTTTTAAAAAAGGCAGTTGATATCCGTTTGGCAGCGCCTTCTAGCGGGCCAACCATAGCGCCATCTGGTTTCCGCCTTCAAGCTAGACGAGTTTCGTTCTTTGTAGTTTTTACGTTTGATGCTTATTTCGTGAGATATTTGGCCCGGTCACTATCAATGAACCACCCTGTATGCATAATTAAGTTTGACGAAACATTCGAAGCGCGAGTTCTACTAGCACTTCTCTGTTTTTTTTCCATCCGCTTTGCTCACATATTCAGTTACCTTCGTTTCAAACAAAAGGAGTCTAGGTTACCACTTGCATACACGGTGAATTCTTTTATTAAAATTAAGGTAGCATATCCCCGGTACATCACAAACTGTGTTATGTGTTTGGAAATGCGAGAAAATATCACTTTACGGTTATTGCACCCAGTGTCTTCATCTTAGAGTGTCAATGATAGTGGAGGATTCTGGGAAAGGAAGGACGAGAGTCCCACATAGACTGCAGCGGAGAGATAAGCAGTCCATCTCTCTTCCGCAGGGCGCCCATCAAATTCCTATGTTTTGTGCAACTGCCAAAGAAGAAGTGAAGCACTCAGCAAAGAACACTCAAATGTCTCGTGTAATGAAGATTAAATTTAAATCGCCTTGTATAGGGACGCATTCATTGTCCCTCTGTGTCTGGGGAGCGCAGGGCTTGATCTGACTTTCCTTCATCACGTCGCAGTTTTCGAACTCCACTAGAAAATGGCTTCAACATAAGAGCCGAAACCGGTCGTGGAGTAAAATAACTAACTTTTTACCGACTGCAGCGGTTATTTGGCAGTTCAGCTTTATTAACGACACATTCTGCTACAAATTAAGTACAAAGAAAATGAAACAGAGAATTTCACAAAGGCTGCTATACTGCTGTCACGCGCATTATTATTTCCCAGTTAAGGCTGGCGACGACAAGGTGCAATGTGAGATTATGGCTTAACCTTCGACATACTCCTGTGGCTGTCAGAATGATGCGCATCAGTTCATCTCGCCGATAGTCAGATCGCGACCCACGGACTCATAAGTATTTAATGAAGAAAGTCTCACGCAATGAATTATTAACAGCACAGGGGTCGCCCTAACATACATGAGACCTGGGTGCTGTAACTCACACAAGATAACTAACTGGTTGTTAATCTAACTACGAAATGAAACAGTGAGTATATTTATCCCGGTTTATTACAATATTCACTGTTGAAATACACGAGTGACAAATTACTGTCGGGTCAGTTCGAATTCAAGCAACACAGAGGATGAGGAAACCAACTGTAAAAAATGGTCACTACAAATCTAACACGTGAATTCTTCGGCGAAGGATGTGTAATTCAGATGGATGGGACAAAACTGGGATCTACACATGATTTATCAATAGTTAAATCCACGGTGATCGTACAGTTATTGCCTGTGTCCGCCAAAAGAATGAAAGTATTACATATAAAATGATATTTCAGATTGATTTGTAATGAGCCTACAGACGTTCACGAAAGTATTGGGTTCTGAAATGTGCGTAGCCCTAATTGCGTGTCGATAAACGCACATGCTTTCCGGCAGCCTGCTTGCCAGCGCCGTGATGAAGAGTCGTGTGCTCCCTCCCGAGGACTATGCAGAAGTCTGTTCTCCACTGAGAGTTGATATCAAATGCACTTTCTGTTCTCTATCGATTTCTGAGTTCGCGCTCTGTTCTGTAAGTCCCATCACTTTTAGAGTTCCAACGGCAATGGCACTTCAAAGAACCGGCCAATCATATATTTATTATCAAGTCAACAACCTCCTTTCCACGCTAACGTTTCATAACATTAACCCATTGCAAGGGATAAGTCCCTGCAGGCGCACAATCATCTGTGCCCGCGGTGGCTCAGATGGATAGAGCGTCTGCCATCTAAGCAGGAGATCCCGGGTTTGAGTCCCGGTCAGCGCACACATTTTCATCATGTCCCCAATGAAGTATATCAAAGCCTGTTTGCAGCTAGGGTGTCCATTTAATTATCATTTCATTAACCCATCGTTACTCGCCTGTGCTTGGAGCTCTTAATCATTTCAGAGTTTTTGTTGTTCTAGGCAACTCAATTTTTCTCTGTGTACGCACTTCTCGAAAACTGTCATCTTCGCTTCCTCCACTTTGCAACTTGTTTGGGTTAACCAGTGAGAAGGCCTCTCACAAGATTTTAGGTCAGGTGTCTTCCACTTCATGTAAGGTGGCGACAGAGAAACTGCCACCTGCCACACAAAAGAGAACGTCTATTCACTAAGGAGGCCAGTCGCTTCTCATGGAATGGCAAGCTTTTTGTCTATCTCTGATATAGTGTTCCTGGAAAGTAGGTCCTAGAGGAGAAATAAAAATTCTTTGAAGTCTGTTTAGCCTGAGTGCAGGTATTCGTCTCGCCATGTTAAGTATTTCTATGACTGCAGACTTGGACCCACGTCGTGCAGAGTGCAAATCATTATGCGCAACCGGCAGGAAGGAGTATAGTTGTCGTCAGCCCCTGACAATCTGACAGTATCGAGGCCCGGCGCTGTGGCTTAAGCCACCCATTCACAACCCAACTGGTCAGCAGAGCCCCCGAGTGGGTCGCCAATCCGTCTGAGTGGATGAGTTCTGAGCAAATACTAAACGAGATTCGTCTTTCGATCACCTATAAAAACTCAGATTCCAACTGCTTTCCTAATGAGGGATCTAGAAATACGATGAATTAGCGTGTACATGGCACCTTGCGAGTGTAACTTGACATACATGCAATCGGTTAATGACTTCTGGTTTCAATGACGGAGATGTACAAAAGCAAATTAAGTCCACAGCTGCTGAGCTCTTTATTACTCTTATTATTCACACATAAAATCATTTTACAGATCTCAGGAAGATGATGCACTGACAAAAGTCAAGCGAGTGAAATTCGGTTGTCGCCTGATAACGAGTTCTGTAGTCCTTATTGCGAGAGAAGAACCTGACAGTCAGGTTTTGCGTCGCTGCTTCGCGTGTCTACAACGGCCAGTCACGTAATGTGAATTTGTTTACGTTTCTATGGGAACACTGATTAACTGTTACCGCAATTCTAGGTGACTGCGAATTTGAGGCATTAGCATTGCCAGCGGTCTGGAGTAATTTCGTAGCTTCGCGCCCGCACCTTAGCCAACCTATCGGACAGCACGGCAGATGCTGTTGTGATACGAGAAATTAAGGCGTAAAAGGCAGGAACTATTTGTAATTACGCACGTTTTACTTTAAGCAGTACCTTGATGGACTTGATGATGGCAGAAAAGTTTCATGTGAATTTATGCCGCTTTCATGAACCAGATGTAAATTACAGAAGTCCATGAATATCATACGAAGCGAAAAACTTAACGCACACGAAAGTTACGCATGATAATTTTTAGAAGGTATCTTGTGTGATATGTGATTGCTGGTTTTCTCTAACGATCAGACTTTCTCGGGTTATCAGACAAATAGTGACATCGATGAATAGTGAATTCAGATAAAAACAATGTAAGTATATTTACGTAGTGTGAGCAGAGCGCTGAATGTAGAAACACGTGCCAGCAAAGTTTACTTTACTGCACAGTAATCCACGAAAATAAACAGCAAATACTCAAACGTCCAGTTTTCCGCTATCAGTCACGGTGTAAATAAAGTCCATTATTCTCAATAACCACAGCAAAATACAAGCAACAAGTCCATCTCACACGAATATAAATATTAACTGCATCAACTACTAAAGTTCACAGCAGCAAAAAATCCTGTAAACAAAATAAAAGTTCTTGTAGTCACATAAAATCAGTCACCAAAAACAGAATCAAATAGTCTGAATCCAATGAAAAATTATAGTCCATAACTATTAATCAGGAAGTTGTTCCAGGTTCACTCGAATTGTTGTTGTTGTCGTCTTCAATCCTGAGACTGGTTTGATGCAGCTCTCCATGCCACTCTATCCTGTGCAAACTTCTTCATCTCCCAGTACTTACTGCAACCTACATCCTTCTGAATCTGCTTTGTGTATTCATCTCTTGGTCTCCCTCCACGCTGCCCTCTAATGCTATATTTGTGATCCCTTGATGCCTCAGAACATGTCTTACCAACCGGTCCCTTCTTCTTGTCAAGTTGTGCCGCAAACTCCTCTTCTCCCCAATTCTATTCAATACCCCCCCATTAGTTATGTGATCTACCCATGTAATCTTCAGCATTCGTCTGTAGCACCACATTTCGAAAGCTTCTATTCTCTTCTTGTCCAAACTATTTATCGTCCATGTTTCACTTCCATACATGGCTACACTCCATACAAATACTTTCAGAAATGACTTCCTGACACTTAAATCTATACTCGATGTTAACAAATTTCACTTCTTCAGAAACGCTTTCCTTGCCATTGCCAGTCTACATTTTATATCCTCTCTACATCGACCATCATCAGTTATTTTTCTCCCCAAATAGCAAAACTCCTTTACTACTTTCAGTGTCTCACTTCCTAATCTAATTCCCTCAGCATCACCCGACTTAACTCGACTACATTCCATTACCCTCGTTTTGCTTTTGTTGATGTTCATCTTATATCCTCCTTTCAAGACACTGTCCATTCCGTTCAACTGCTCTTCCAAGTCCTTTGCTGTCTCTGACAGAATTACAATGTCATCGGCAAACCTCAAAGTTTTTATTTCTTGTCCATGGACTTCAATACCTACTCCGAATTTTTCTTTTGTTTCCTTTACTGCTTGCTCAATATACAGCTTGAATAACTTTGGGGACAGGCTACAACCCTGTCTCACTCCCTTCCCAACCGCTGCTTCCCTTTCATGCCCCTCGACTCTTATAACTGCCATCTGGTTTCTGTACAAATTGTAAATAGCCTTAAGCTCCCTGTTTTTTACCCCTGCCACCTTTAGAATTTGAAACAGAGTATTCCAGTCAACATGGTCAAAAGATTTCTCTAAGTCCACAAATGCTAGAAATGTAGGTTTGCCTTTCCTTAATCTATTTTCTAAGATAAGTCGTAGGGTCAGTATTGCCTCACGTGTTCCAACATTTCTGCGGAATCCAAACTGGTCTTCGCCGAGGTCGGCTTCTACCAGCTTTTCCATTCGTCTGTAAATAATTCGTGTTAGTATTTTGCAGCTGTGACTTATTAAACTGATAGTTCGGTAATTTTCACATCTATCAACACCTGCTTTCTTTGGGATTGGAATTATTATATTCTTCTTGAAGTCTGAGGGTATTTCGCCTGTCTTATACATCTTGCTCACCAGATGATAGAGTTTTGTCAAGACTGGCTCTCCCAAGGCCGTCAGTAGTTCCAATGGAATGTTGTCTACTCCCGGGGCCTTGTTTCGACTCAGGTCTTTCAGTGCTCTGTCAAACTCTTCACGCAGTATCGTATCTCCTATGTCATCTTCATCTACATTCTCTTCCATTTCCATAATATTGTCCTCAAGTACATCGCCCTTGTATAGACCCTCTAAATACTCCTTCCACCTTTCTGCTTTCCCCTCTTTGCTTAGAACTGGGTTTCCATCTGAGCTCTTGATATTCATACAAGTGGCTCTCTATTCTCCAAAGGTCAATTCACTCAAATATAAAGGTAATTAAGTTACGGCTGTACAGCCGCAGAGTCACCTCAACAAACTCACCAACAACGACCACTTAAGAAAGACATTTGTCTAAGAATTACCGAGCAACGAAAGATTTTGAGCTATCTACCTTTTGTTCTTAAATTGTTTCCTCGATGTCACACACTACTAAATCCACGTTAGACGCTTAAATCAAATTTAAAGCTAACTATAGACACACTTGATGCACTAGATATCAGAGAACATTATCATGCTCCTTTTGCGAGCTCCCATTAAAACACAAACATAGTAACAAACAAGTTGTTAGTGATGTTCGTATAGAATGGCTACATCTGGTTTTTCAATATTACAAAAATTACTAATACATGTGAACAGTCGACTGTGTTTACTCATTCACCGGGAATGTTAGGTAAGGAGCTGGAAAATTCAGGCTGTCTTCATATTAAATATAATTGTGGAGGATTAATAGTATTCACACATTTTCATATCGACTCGTGACCGCACTGTTACGTCGCTGCCTATCCCGCGAGAGTATCGATAATCGTCTCACTGGAGAGCTATAACGCAGTTGCCGGGCACCGTGGTACGCTTCCGTGGGGCGTTGTGATATTATTGGATTTCAGACATTTTGCATATGAGAAAAGGATAGCCACCAAGCTGTAGTTTGTAATGATACTAAGCATGACAACGCGAGAGTAAAGAAATGAAATCTGTTTATAACGTGTGCCTATACCAAGACGCGCGGCCAGCGTTTAAAAGGTACACTATGACTCGCTGGGCGCAGATATTTAAAATCATTGCCGCAGCGCTAGATAGCAAGAAGCTGCGAAACAGAAGAAAGAACAATTTATCATTTGTTAGGAAAATTCTAGAGTCTTTATAGTTAGTTGTACTTCTGGTCGCCGATATGTTAACATGTACTTCATTACCTTTTTTGTTTGGTCGCCGACTTGTTAAGACGTGTTGTGTAGCACCGCTACAAGTTATATTTCATTTAGTGTGAAAAACCACGTTATCATCAAGAAAGAAAACGCTTTTGTAAACCTTGTGACGATAAAAAAAAATACTTACGCTCACGCCAGGACATTTAATTTTTACAAAATATCACCCATACAAAAGCAGCGATTGTTGGACTGCTCCATGTAGGAGAAAAACATAAAAATGTAAGTTTTGTATTCATTGTAAATTTGTTAATGTTTGTAGTTTAACGCCTTTGTTCTTTGGGAATATATTGATGCTTCACTGTACAGAAAATCTATGCTTATTCTTTTCTTTAAATTAACCACAAATAATGTTTATGTTTAAATGAACTTTGTTACAGGTTCGTTCTTTATCGCGGTGTCTCGATTGTATTTGGGAGACCATTAATGTGTTCAATTTCCGATCTGACAACTTTTTTTACAAAATTTCACTGTTTTGCATTTTTTTTATTATTCAAATAGGTCCCTTAGGTAATTTCATTGAAGAGTCTGATTGCGTGAAAGCAATCCGGGTTAAGAGGTCATTTGAGAAACTATTTTCGCGCAATCAATCTGTACGTCTCCTGAACACAATCGAGAACCGACGCATCAGCGATCATTCATTAATTTTTCTCTCTTTCCAAGTCGTACCAAAAAAAAAAACGGCCAAGGAGAACTGCCGTGAGTACGCAATCTAGTGTTAAAGGGTGCATTCTTTATCTTGTCGGCAAACATTGCCATAAATTATCATCATCAATGTTATATTTGGTTAAATACGAAAAGCAAAAAAAAATCTTTTAACGCTAGATGTGGCGCCCGAACAGGGACTTGACTAAAAAACTAATTTGTTCATTTTATTTTCATGCTACCATCTGGAGAAAATTGGAAGCCAAAACCAGTGATAAAAAAAAGGACGCATATGCAGAAAATCGTAGTAAGAATCCACAACAGCAATAAATAGCAGCGCGCAAGACAACTAATGTGAGTACGATTTTTCATTACGTTTGAAGCTTTGCGTACCGAGCATTCAGTCGGCTCGTGGCATTCACTCTCTACGCTTTTTTCCTTTTCCTCAAGCAATTTAATTTCCAAATTTCTGTTTCCTTTTGCTATTAGATCCGCCTCTATCACATCATTTCGCTTACAATAGTTAGAAATAGTTAGTAAGAATTTCTATTGTTGTGCATTTTAGTGAATCACAATGGCGGCTATCTGTGCCAGTTTCAGTGCTCTGTAAGTGTTTTTCATTTATTTTATCACTCCCGTTGCCATATTGGCATTTTCGTGTGTCAAAGTTTCAATTTTTTTTATAACGCGCAAGCAATATCTGAGAAATCAGGACGCGAAATCCTTGACGCACCTGACAAGTGAAAATCATAATTAAAAAAAAAATTATCTTTTCTAGCTCGTGCAGTGTAACTACTTTAAATTTACGATGGCTGATGAGCAAGCAAGGCAACTTAGACCGCGCGCGGTTGTAAACAAACCTGAATCTCGTAGTGGGGGAACAGCAGAGGACGAAGCGACACGTGAGCTGTCGGCGCCACAGACCGCGTCGCAGTCACGTGAATGCTCGCTCTCAGATATACTAAAATTGTTTGCTGATATGAAAACCAGCTTTGAAGCAAACATGGCACAGCTTACAAACAAGAGTGATAACATTGAAGCTCACATGGGTAATCTTGACACTCGAATGGCACAGTTAACAAACCAAAGTGACACTATTGAAACGCAAATCAGTCAGTTAACAAACCAAAGTGACAATATTGAAACGCAAATCAGTCAGTTAATAAACCAAAGTGACAATATTGAAACGCAAATCAGTCAGTTAGCAAATCAAAGTGACAGCAGGTTCAACAGTTTAGATTCAAGGATAGAGGACACTCAAGTGCGAATGAACAATATAAATTCTGTTATTACCGACATCCAAGCACGAATCAAAAATTCGAATGACACCATGGAGGAAAAAATTAAAGCCATTACCACTGCTTACGCAAGCGAGCTAAATGCAAGCGTACACGCAAAAATTGATTGTGTTCTTTCGATGGTGGAATCCGCCGAGATCAATGTTGGTAGCAAGTTCATAGATATGCAGGCCCAAATAGATGTGTGTAAATCAACTGCGAGTGACTCTTTGAAACATTACAGTGATGTTTCAAAGAGAATAAGCCAATTGACAGAAAGTGTCAACCACGTTGGCGAGCAAGTTGAAGACCTTGCTCAGCAAATATCCGATGTCAATATTGACAAAAAGATCGCAGGTGTCAACACCGGTATAAGCAATATACTTAATAGGGAATTTGAAGAGTGGATGCAATCCAAAGAACAGTACATTGTCAGCAATGTACACGCTGAACTAAAGGGTACGGTTAAATATGGTACAGCAGAAATCTTAACCGCTCCCGGTACTTCTGGTGACACTTTAACCAGTGAATTAGGTGAAATCAGACGAGCATTTAGCCACGATCTTCCGGAATGGAAACGTCAGCTAAGCAATGATATAGATCAACTGAAACGACAATTAACGAAATTGCAAGGTGACAATCAAAGTGAGTATTCGCTACCGCCAGAACACGATAATCGTCAATATCCCGAGTGTCAGGTACAATTCTCACCAACAGTAAACAATACGCGTGACGAAACTTCTACGTCACGTAGTCATGCCGATCAACTAACACTCGTTGAACTTATGCGAGACGAGTGTGTGCTAAAACACAGTTTTTCAGCCTTTTATACCTGAAAAACGAAATATACATCCCATTGTATTTCTAAAATCATTCACAGGTGCTTTTCCAGAATCATGGAACGACAGGCAGCCGATACAGTTCATCTTAGGCTACGTACACGGTGAAGGACCAGTTTGGGGTACAGAAATTATAGACAAATGTCTCACCTATGCAGATTTTGAAAACCATTGTTTGAATAAATTCTGGAGTTCAGGTATACAACAAAGACTCCGAAAGGAGGTTTACAACGCCGAACCTTTCAACACCAAAGGAGGAGGTTTGAGACGTTATTTTGAAAAATATCTACGTAAAATTCAGTATTGGGACACGCCTATTTCAACCAAAGATGTAATCATGATCTTAAAGTCAAAACTCCCTGTGTCAGTAAGAGAAAAACTAGTTGATGTGAGTGAAGAAGACCTAGAAGCCTTTCTTTCTGTTCTTGACAATTTGGATATGATCTATGAGGATGTGCGTGCGAGCGCGCGGAATAATTATAATAATGGACCGCCCGCTCCGCAGCAGCACATAACAAATTGCGTCAATGGAATGTCGTACCAACATAACACGGGACAACCAAACGCTCAGCATTACGGTAATCATAACAGTTTCAACGGCCGTAATGGAAAACAATATAACAAATATCCACACCAGAATAGATACAATCCGATTTATCAAAACACACAGCAACAATACGGTAATTCACCGATAAATCACAACGGTAATTACCAGTACCAGAACAACAAGACGAATAATGGAAATCGTCACAAGGGAAAGAAATGGAACAATTATAACGGACCACAGCAGTACAGTCAGCCGAGTCACTTCACTCCCTCTCACAAAATGAATTTTTCACAGCCGAAAAATGCGACATTTTCTCACCAGCCCAACCAACAGTTCAGGAACAATAGTCAGGACAATTCGTCGCATGCTTTTCCTGACAGCGCCGGTCATAATAGCCGAGGAAATCCGACCATTTTCTACACACAGGCGAACCAAGCACCAAACGCGATGTCAAATAACACGTAATCAAGAGATGCACAAGTCGTATGGGATACGAACGCAAATTTTCGACCTGGTATGTCGCAAAATACTAGTCAAGCAAAAATAACTGACATTTCAGCTCCACCCCAGTCGGAAAACCATTATCAGCTTCTTTAGGCCTCCACGGGGAAGCTGCGGAACCAGTGAGGGGCAACTTCATTAAAAGACATATCAACGTAATTAGATACGAAGACGACAGAGACTTACAGGACGAACTATTAGACGAAAGACGACAAGTTAAGACAAGCTCTCATATCTTTAACCAATCATGACAACATAAGAAAAAAGGCGCATGACAAACACATTAGCAAAGTCTTATCGTATCGTATAAATGAACGAGTGCTATTAAAGACTCACTTCAAACCATCTTTGATTCATCATAAGAATCGCAAGTGGCAGCACTTCTATGGAGGACCATATATTATATTAAGAAAGCCGCACATTGGTTGCTATCTATTAGCTGACCCTGTATCTGGACGAATAAAAGGATTGTTTCATCACGCAGACAGAAATACCGAGTCAACCATTGAAGATATCTGTTAAGCTGCTAAAATAAAATATACACACACAAGAAGTTGTCATACTATGCGTGAAGTACCAACGTATGTAAGAGTAATGCACAGGACTAACACCCTGTTGACCTGCTACAGCAAGATAAGTAATTTATATGAGCACCTTAAGTAAAAGACATTTATTGTAGGAGAGCAAGATTTGCCTTAGATGTGAGTTAGTTTTAAGTTAATTGAGCCATGAACGGCCACAGCCGAAAGAGCTGACAAATAAATATTATAGTAGGGACGTGCTAAGTGCCACCTGCTACTAGTTTTAAGTATAGCAAAGCTCTCTCCTCTTGAATGGAATAAATTAAAATGATCATTCAGACCAGAATGATTGCTCGTAGATTAAAAAAAATATTTATTAAGGTCGCTTACTCTAATGAGGTAAATGTTATGTTATGCATAAGGAGTGTGTGACAACAAATTTTATGAGACCACCTATGAAACGCAGCAGGCAAAAAAAAGCAGCAGCTTAGCATATAAGAATCAAGTAAGTCAATAACGATTCAGGTAGCAGGAAAGAGGTGCGCAGCTCAATTATTTTATTATAATACGGAGAAAACCGTATACGCACATAAGAATCTTACGGCACAGTGCAGCTGAAATACTTACAAAGATCATTTATAAATAAACTAATTTAGTACTAGAAATATCTATTTCAGGTCCTCGAGGTATGACGATTTTTTTTTAGAAAACCAATTTTACGATACATGGAACGGAAGATAGTTAACAGACACAGTTCACTGCTAATGCATGGTTTAAGTAATTTTAGATATGCATAGAAAATTGTTTAGAGAGCTGGATCAGAGGACACTGGAACTACTGTATCGATTTAATTATACTATTTGTCATGAAAAACTAAGGTGATGATAATTTATGTTAAGCTCATCATATCATACGTCATTAACACTGTGTCTTCAAATCTCTTCACTCCATAAAAGTCTTTTGTGTTTTCCTCTAACCAGTATCCTTACCATCCTACCTTATCCAGTAGAGAAGTGAATTTTACGGGCTGGTTGCATGATTGATACATACAGGCTATACGAATGGATAGTCGTGACACATTGGTTGTCGACGGGCTATGCTTATTCTCCGCAAATTGCGAGTTCAGTTAAGATTTGTTATGTGCAATTGCACGCCAGGGAACACCAAGCTTCCTAATTTCCCTATTGGTAGTTTGAACACGAACTGTTCATCACGTAAACGAAGCCACATTGACTATGTCTTCAAACTAACGACGTAATAGAGAGAAAATAAAAGGGCTGAACTTGAGAAAAGAATAACTATTCTAAAAAGAAAAGAATAACAAGATTTCGAACAAAGTGTAAACCTAAAGTGCCTAGGAAGCACAAACTACGAACAAGAGACACGCTTTTCGTCAGTCCTTGTAGTCACAGAGACTAAATATTTCTTTGTAAATAATTGTTAGACATGATATATATACTAAATGTTAACTGTACTTTGTAGTAATACTGCAGTCAGTAATAAATGGACACGTATATGCTGCTGCGTGTGAACCGACTATAGACAAGTAATTAATGGACACGTATAAAAGTGGTGCGTGTGAACCTTAACATGACGACCAAATAAATGTGAACACGAATTAATAATAACGTGTGAACTGAAGAGGTGATAACTCCAACGACACGTGTGAAATACCGCGTGTGAAGTAATATTATAAGTACTTGTACCACGAAGCCACGATGTAGAAAGCCGAAGAGTGAAAGTGAATGTGTTGTACGTACCACAAACGGTACTGTACTCCTTTCCACGGACACATTCTTCGAAACAGCTGCGGGAGTCGCCGCATCTGGCTGATTCCGTAATCCAGAGTCGATGAAAAACTGTGTAAAAACTCACACCACTACCAGTAGACACCAAACGCTCTGCTTCTTGCAGAATACTGCTGCTAGCGTTGTGGAACTGTCAAGATATTATCACGTGATTGTGACCAACGGACGTAACGCTGTGTACCCTGAGCGCTCAACAATCAATTTTTCTTTGCACAACGAGCGCGGATGCCAAATGTGTTTGAAATGCATTCAAAATAAAATATGATAAAGCAATGAATCAAGCACTCATGTACCTTGTGAAATTATAAAGACACTAATCGGAAGAGTCTTAAGCCCGATTTTGACAATTGCTACCGAATTTACTGACCAGGCCGAGTAATGACGAAAACGTGTCGAACCAAATAAAACCAGAAAAATAGATAAATATGAGAACTAAGCATTCCTAAGAGAATGAGACCTTATGCATATAAACAATTGTTATCCTTACCTAATCCAATTTTCTTTAAGACTAAGTTATTAGTAAGTAAGCACATTCTAATACAGATTTTTTTCTGTATTTTTCATGTATGAAAACATAAATGGAAGCACGGACATGTGTCAAGTGAAATAGAGACCGCCATCATACGGCTCAGCATGTTGCAGAACCAATCTTTCAGTTCCTGACCCACGACGTATTTCCAACGCAACATCACACCCCGACAACTACTCCAACTTCCACAGTGAAAGTGATGCCCTACTTTTCTTCCACTGTGAAAGTGTAATCAATTTCCCCACTCAAGTGCAGTGCTACATTTATACCCGAAGTTCTACCACTCCCAGTGCAACTCATACCTACCCAAGTGTAATGAAACATTTTTTTTTTCAGGTCATGAAAGCCACAAATAAGTAAAGCGCTACGTATTTACTGCAAGAAATCTTCGACGAAACAACGACAAAGATATTTCTGCACTATATCATTGTAAAACAAGAATGTCAATTTTTTATAACACATTTTTTTCCGCAAGTGCACACAGCATCCAGACTTCCTGCGAAGTCAAGTAATTTATTTCTTTGTTATTTTTTAATATTTATTATGCCATGTGTAATGTATGTATGTATGTGTATCTTTATCTTAATTTGATTATATTTTACCGAGAAATGAACATTTGTTATCCTTGTACAATACATTAGAAAGAGCACAGTTCAATTGTCATGTAGTTACCCTATGAACAAATTACTATCAATTTCAGTCGTACGAATATACTTACCAGATGCTCTGTATGTTAACCACTTTGCCTGATGTAGTGTGTAAAATCTATTGTAAAGAATTTTTGCAAGTAATACTAACTTGTTTCACGAAAGCAATAATATCACGACTACGCGTGAGTCGCGATGATCCTGACGGAGTCATCGCTCCTCACGCGGGAAGCAATGTGATATTATTGGATTTCAGACATTTTGCATATGAGAAAAGGATAGCCACCGAGCTGTAGTTTGTAATGACACTAAGCATGACAACGCGAGAGTAAAGAAATGAAATCTGTTTATAACGTGTGCCTATACCAAGACGCGCGGCCAGCGTTTAAAAGGTACACTATGACTCGCTGGGCGCAGATATTTAAAATCATTGCCGCAGCGCTAGATAGCAAGAAGCTGCGAAACAGAAGAAAGAACAATTTATCATTTGTTAGGAAAATTCTAGAGTCTTTATAGTTAGTTGTACTTCTGGTCGCCGATATGTTAACATGTACTTCATTACCTTTGATGTTTGGTCGCCGACTTGTTAAGACGTGTTGTGTAGCACCGCTACAAGTTATATTTCATTTAGTGTGAAAAACCACGTTATCATCAAGAAAGAAAACGCTTTCGTAAACCTTGTGACGATAAAAAAAATACTTACGCGCACGCCAGGACATTTAATTTTTACAAAATATCACACATACAAAAGCAGCGATTGTTGGACTGCTCCATGTAGGAGAAAAACATAAAAATGTAAGTTTTGTATTCATTGTAAATTTGTTAATGTTTGTAGTTTAACGCCTTTGTTCTTTGAGAATATATTGATGCTTCACTGTACAGAAAATCTATGCTTATTCTTTTCTTTAAATAAACCACAAATAATGTTTATGTTTATCGCGGTGTCTCGATTGTATTTGGGAGACCATTAATGTGTTCAGTTTCCGATCTGACAACTTTTTTTACAAAATTTCACTGTTTTGCATTTTTTTTTATTATTCAAATAGGTCCCTTAGGTAATTTCATTGAAGAGTCTGATTGCGTGAAAGCAATCCGGGTTAAGAGGTCATTTGAGAAACTATTTTCGCGCAATCAATCTGTACGTCTCCTGAACACAATCGAGAACCGACGCATCAGCGATCATTCATTAATTTTTCTCTCTTTCCAAGTCGTACCAAAAAAAAAACGGCCAAGGAGAACTGCCGTGAGTACGCAATCTAGTGTTAAAGGGTGCATTCTTTATCTTGTCGGCAAACATTGCCATAAATTATCATCATCAATGTTATATTTGGTTAAATACGAAAAGAAAAAAAAACCTTTTAACGCTAGAGCGTGTAACGTGCAGTGTCAACGTCACAACTGCAAAGTGAAAATTGCAGTATTTTAACGAAATAGTTGAAGTATTTACCATGGAAGCTATGTATTTTACATCAGTGTTTACGGTTCGATATTACTGAGGTATTTGGGATGTGAAAATTCCAAATTCGTTTGTCATGTCGGAGTCAGCTATCAACTGCGTTCTAATGGTTGCAGGACGTACAGCGTGGACATGATAAAATTTGAGTGGATACTCTAATTGAAAGTGAAACATATAATCAGTAGACTTCATTTCACGAATGGAGGAACTTTTTGTTCGTATCTGGTGTAGCGAAATCGTGTCAGCCGTGTCACGAATGATACGAGGTGTGGCTAGAAAAAAACCGGACTAGTACTGGTGAAACATTAAAACGAATGCAATAAGGCTGAAAGTCGCGTGGCCTGTCACGTGACTCTCGCTCCGCCTGCTGCTCGAGTTTCATCTGCCTCCTGCACTCAGTCTGCCCGTGGCGTCTGTTTTAAGTAGTTGACGTTTTGTCTGTGCGTCGGAAAATGTTGAGTGTACAGAAAGAACAGCGTGTTAACATCAAATTTTGTTTCAAACTAGGAAAATCTGCAAGTGAAACGTTTGTAATGTTACAACAAGTGTACGGCGATGATTGTTTATCGCGAACACAAGTGTTTGAGTGGTTTAAACGATTTAAAGATGGCCGCGAAGACACCAGTGATGACACTCGCACTGGCAGACCATTGTCAGCAAAAACTGATGCAAACATTGAAAAAATCGGTAAACTTGTTCGACAAGATCGCCGTTTAACAATCAGAGCAGTGTCTGAGTTAACAGGAGTTGACAAGGAAAGTGTTAGGCAGATTCTTCATGAAAGTTTCAACATGAACAAAGTGTGTTCAAAAATGGTTCCAAAGTGTCTCACAATTGAACAGAAGGAACGCTGAAGAATGATTTGTTCTGACATCCTGGAAAACATTGAAAGTGATCCCACCTTCTTAAAAAATGTTATTACTTGCGATGAATCGTGGTTTTTTACTTCTCCACGACAAAAAAAAGCACGAATGTCAAAATCGAAATTCAAGGCAATGATGATTGTTTTTTTTGACATCAAAGGGATTGTGCACATTGATTGGGTACCAGAGGGACAAACAGTGAATCAGCATTACTACATTAGCGTCCTGGCTACCCTACGTGAGCGAGTACGGAGAAAACGGAACGATTTGTGGAGAAAAAAGTCATGGATCCTTCACCAAGACAATGCCCCAGCTCACAGTGCGTTGTCAGTGAAGACGTTTTTGGCAAAACACAACATTCCCATCTTAGATCATCCACCCTACTCACCTGATTTGGCCCCCTGTGACTTTTTTCTTTTCCCTAAAGTCAAGTCAGCTTTGAAAGGAACTAGATTTGAGACTGTTGAAGCAGTAAAAGAAAAAGCGACGGAAGTAATGTATGGACTTACCGAAAATGATCTGCAGCATTGCTATGAACAGTGGAAAATTCGTATGGAGCGGTGTAGAGACCGAGGAGAAGAGTACATTGAAGGAGATAACATGAAATTGTAAATAATTGTAAATAAATGTTTTTTCCAGCATCAGTCCGGTTTTTTTCTAGCCGCACCTCGTATGTATACGATCGTGAAGAAATTGTTAACATCGCTACGACAGATTGATGTTAATTTCAAGAATTGTGGCACATTTCAAGCATATAACAACCAATCTGAACAGTTAATCTTAAGTTATTGGGCTCGAAGTAATTAAACTTCGACGGTAGACTTCAGTGTACTGCAGCAGACTATGTGGTTGAGTACCAATAAATGTTTATGTCGATTATATGATAAATTAATTGTGAAAAGTGCAGGCTTGCTATCAGAATTTGGGAGTACAATACACTGCAGTATCTGCCACTTGATTGTGACTATCATAGACCTGGTGCCAGTTTATGACCTTTCCAGGATTAGCTCCAGCTGGCGTTGGCAGCATGTAGAGAATAACCCCTGTGGGGAAGCAGATCCATGTGATTCAGGAGTTTAATAGTAATATATTTCATTTTTTAAAATCTTTCCATTCTCCACTCCAAGGAGTTGAGCGGGCTATGTGACTTCCGGCACATTAAAAAGTCCCAGTTCTATTCAGGCAGTTATCAGACAAACAGAGGAGCAGATGGGCGATCCCAGCTGGGATTAAAGGAGGGGCTTGCTAGTTCCAGTATTCGCTTTACAATCAAGGGAACCCTCGCGGAAATCTTGGTCAAAATTGGGCGATTGTGACCATATTAATTTCCGGTACATCGTTCTTCCTTTGGGACGTTCATCCAACCAAAGTGAAGGCTTTGTATGCAACATTGTATAGCATTCGATTAAGAGAGAATTTATGTTAAACCCCGGGTGTGTTACAGACTTTTAATGCTCTAGTCAGTGATTCTTCATATACATGCCTGACTACAAAAGTGGTGAATTCTGGAGTTGTATTTGTTATTAACTTTATAATCAATTGTAATTAAAAATAATAGCAACCTTCATAATAACAATAATAATCCTAGAGTCATGTTTGAAATTACAATGAGCCCATCTCATTGCCTCGATTTATCTAGTGTACTTGGTTTTTCTCAGTCTGCGTATTGGGTCCGTAATTTAATTTCCTTTCAAATGTATGACATACATGTTTTATTTCGTCCATCCTAGCTACCACTGTGTCGTCTCTGTCCTTCTCAGCCCGCCTGTACGCTGCAGTACTGGTTAAACCGGCACCTGACCCGTCAACCACTTGCTCTACCTGAATTCCTTCCATGCCTCACCCAACCCACCGGTTGGCTACTGAGAGTCGTCAAATAGCCGCTCGTCCCACGAGGCGGCTTCTCATAACGTCACAGTAACGTGGCGTGTAGAGTACAGATGGGTATGTAGGTTCCGATTTAGCAGTCAGTAACAGCGTAAGAGAATGATTCTTCGATAGAGCATAGAAAAATGACTTATTTTTAATTTTGTTTGGTTTTAGTACGGACCGAAAATCGCTGATAGTAAGATCGAATGAGCAACATTACTTAGAGTGACCCGGTTATTACTGATATATTGAGTAGAAAAAGCAGGTTTTGAAAGAGGAAGGGCGACTAATGTCCAATACACCGTCAACGAATACATTTCATAAATCATACTGCTGACATTTTTTCCTTGCCTTGCGTTCTTCCACCAGTGGTCCCACTGTCTTAAAGACATGCAGACGGCAATTCGTTATACGAAGCAGATAACGTCCGGCTTTAGACGTAGCCATCTTACAGGATCTGTGACCGTCCATTTTTAATAAGTCTGAGGAAAGTGAAATCTATGCGCACTACATAGTTAACATGAGTTCAATTACATTCGTCCTTAACGGAACAACATTCGTAACTGGTTTTGCTGAATTATAGTACAGAAGTCTGGCTGTGTGCTGGTTTATCTGTACTGTAAAATATCGCAATCGTGGCTGACATTTACCACCAACTGCAATAGCTTGTGAAGCTAAACAGTTTGTACAAAAGTTATTCACGGTGGAGTTATTAGTGCAGCGATGACATAATATCCCAACAGCGGTCCGAGATTTGTCTTTTTCAGAAATACTGCTCAATTGGGCCGCGATAAATCGCTGCCTTTACCAATAAATACAGTACATGCATATAAAATACTTGTTGTAAATACATCTAGAGGTGTTCATGATCATGTGGATCGATAGCGTGTGTGTGTGTGTGTGTGTGTGTGTTTGAGGTTTACGGGCGCTAAACAGCGTGGTCATCAGCGCCCAAACGCATAAAAACAGGAACACATGCAGTGAAGGGACTAAGACGGACAGCGAACAAGGAGAACGGCTAAAACACACAGACCTGAAGCAGTTCCAAATCCTCACATACAGAGGCAAAACAAGAGGAGAAGGAGTGCACTAAAAAAGGAAAGGAAACACAAGGAAGGGAGGACAGAAACCGAAGGGAAACAAGGAGGTATTCGTGACTGGCGGACCTCTTACCTAAAATCTGGGTGAGCCAGTCATCCAGCAGCACATTAAAACCCTCTCCCTAAAATCCGGGGCAACAAATTGGACAGGACACAAAACCGTAAAACCTTAACCACAGACGTTGCGTCGTCTTTCAAAATAGAGGGCAAATCCGGTGGCAAAGAAACCACCGCCCTCTGGTCAGAGAATAAAAGACAGTCAAGTAAAATGTGGCGGACAGTAATCTGGACGCCACAAGCACTGCAGATTGGGGGATACTCCCGCCGGAGTAAAAAACCATGTGTGAAGGGACTGTGCCCGATGCCGAGGCGAGTGAGGAGAACCTCATCCCGCCTGCATGACTGGTAGGACGTACGCCATGGCCGCGTGGTGGCCTTGACCAGACGCAGCTTATTTTCACCGACTGCCAGCCACTCCTCTTCCCACTGACGCATAACGCGAAAACGCAGGAGGGAGGTAACAGCATGGAGGGGGACGGCACATTCAACAACGTGAGGGAGGGAACATGCATCTTTGGCAGCCACATCCGCCAGTTTGTTTCCCCTAGGATCGATAGCGTATTTCGGTGCCTAGCGTATTTCGGTGCATGTGACACAGAAACCTTTAAGGGTGACATGTGGGATGGTGACAATAAACTGAACACGTACTCGATGATTTTCACATTTAAGTTGTTTGTAGTAGTGAGGAAGTGAGTCAGACTCATCCTAAACACCGCATTACTGCCTTTTTTTAATTTGGAAAGAATATGATTTCGTTTTGATTGTACCGTTCATGTAATCGTCCAGATAAGTAGTCATTCTATATAAGTCTTTATGGTAGCAAGCCGTTGCTCTTCAGCTGTTCCTACATTCAATGATGTAGGTGCTGGCAGAAATACAAGTTTGCACAATGACTTATATACATTCTATCCTGAAATCACATGAATAATTCCACCTAGTGGTTGTTAGTGTTCGCATTCAACAGTGACTGGATCAGCTGATACCTGCAACAAACTATATCGGCTTAAATAGAGATCTTGCAAATAAAGAACGCAAAGCACATTTTTCGTGATAGTACACCAAGTACAGCACAGCAGATAAGTTGTAATTCTATATTAGTGGGTATGTTGACAACTCGTTGCTTTCCACAAATCTTGGAGTGTTCTGTAATTTGCGCACCAAATTATATTACACTTGCGATTATCACCTTTATGTATATAGCATTACTGTAATTCATGCAACCCAAGAGAGATGTTCATAACATTTAATGTCTAATAACTTCCTTTCAAAATTGTCTATTTATTTTACATTATTTATGTAAGGGAGAATGGGAATACTGCAGTCAGTCACAATCCCATTGGTTTCTACAACTCTTCCATACCTAGACTGCGGTATTCCTATCCTTCCTTATAATAATTTACAGTCGCTGCGCGCAACGGTTCCGCATGGGGTCAAAGTTGACATAATTTACACGTAATACGTACCGGAAATTCATCCGCTGCTCTAGAATTCTCCAGAATTTTGCCAGGTGTCCAAATACCACCAGACTTCCGTTTACCAGTTTTGTTGCTGTTAACGTCTGCGACTGGAACACACCAAATCGTTAGATAATATCACCAAACGCAGGGTTACGTCCCCGAACTGTTCATTTCAGAGGAAACTACCTATCATACACCGTGGAATAATGAAGGGATTTGTATATCATGACTGAAGGAACACTAACTTTACTGGATGAGGACAAAGAAGCAAGTTCACCAGTTCCCTGTTTAATGAGTCAGCCTACTATTGTAAGTAGGCTCTTTAGGTTTTATATTGGTAACGCCACGTAGCGCTCTGTATGAAAATCACTGGATGTGCTGTGTGCAGTCTGTGGCTGATTGGCATTGTTGTAATATTCGCTATTGTAGTGTTGAGCTGTTGGCTGTTAACAGCGCGTAGCGTTGGCAGTTGGAGGTGAGCTGCCAGCAGTGCTGGATGTGGGGAGAGAGATGTCGGAGTTTTGAGAGCGGATGATCTGCACGTGTGTCCATCAGAGACAGTAAATGTGTAAGACTGTATGTCATGAACTGATATATACATATATATATATATATAATGACTTTTGAACACTATTAAGGTAAATACATTGTTTGTTCTCTTATATATATATATATATATATATATATATATATATATATATATATATATATAATGACTTTTGAACACTATTAAGGTAAATACATTGTTTGTTCTCTATCGAAATCTTTCCTTTGCTAACTATGCCTATCAGTAGTTAGTGCCTTCAGTAGTTTGAATCTTTTATTTAGCTGGCATTAGTGGCGCTCGTTGTATTGCAGTAGTTCGAGTAACGAAGATTTTTGTGAGGTAAGTGATCTGTGAAAGGTATAGGCTAATGTTAGTCGAGGCCATTCTTTTGTAGGGATTATTGAAAGTCAGAGTGCGTTGCGCTAAAAATATTGCGTGTCAGTTTAGTGTTGATCAGAATAGGTAAATAGCGAAATGTCTGAGTACGTTCAGTTCTGCTCAGCTGTTTGAAAATCAAGTAATGTATGAGGTTTACCAGCACAGTAATTCATTAATTTTTCTAAGGGGACGTTTCACTATTCTTATGAAGAAAACAACAGAAAACAGGAAAAGAAGAATCACAATCATTATGATGGGTCGGAGATTAGATATCCTTACAAGTGAAGTTATCTGATGGTACAAAATAAGTTTAAGTGAACAAGATAGATATATTTGCGCCATCATTAATTTCTCATATATATATATATGGACAGTACTTTCTCACAATTGATGTTGCTATTATTTCATTTTTAACGTTACAAAATTATATAACATTGCTCTGGTCTTTCAGAAATTAAGTTACATAAATTTATCGAAGTTCATATTCTTACATTGGGTGCAATTTAAGCCATTCATTCATTCATTCACTCACCATGTTTCATGGAACCTACCAAGTAGGAGAACCTTCAGGGATGTGGAACAACTTATGATGTTCATTATCAAAAGATAAGGAAATCATGGGAACCAAATGTGTATGTCAATCACTTAAATTTGAAAGACATTTGTCATTTTGAAAAAGCTGTCTCTTATCTGATACTGGTAGCTTAATAGTTTTTTGCTTAAAATGGCATTTTAGATGAAAATACGTACGAGGGTGAGTCAAATGAAAAACCTTAAATATTTTTTAAAATATTATTTATTGTGAAAAAGTGGTACAAAGCTGTATCACTTTTCAACATAATCTCCCCCACACTCAATGCAAGTCCTCCAGCGCTTACAAAGTGCATAAATTTCTTTCTTTCCTCCCACTGCGTCTTTGAGTGGTCCAAATATATGGAAATTACTTGGGACGAGGTCTAGTAAATATGGTGGATGAGGAAGACACTCAAAATGCAGGTCTGTGATTGTTGCAACTGTTGTACGGGCAGTGTGAGGCCTTGCATTGTCATGTTGCAAAAGGACACCTGCTGACAGTAATCCACGTCGCTTTGATTTTATTGTAGGCCGCAGATGATTCTTTAGGAGATCTGCGTAAGATGCACTGGTGACAGTGGTCCCTCTAGGCATTTAATGCTCCAAAATGCCTTTTTCGTCCCAAAAGAGAGTCAGCATAACCTTCCCTGCTGATCGTTCTGTTCCAAACTTCTTTGATTTTGATGATGAGGAATGGCGCCATTCCTTGCTCGCTCTCTTCGTTTCCGGTTGATGGAAGTGAACCCAGGTTTCGTCCTCAGTAACGATTCTTGCAAGTAAGCCATCGCCTTCTCGTTCAAAGCGCCGAAGAAGTTCTTCACAAGCATCAACACGTCGTTCTCTCATTTCAGGAGTCAGCTGCCGTGGCACCCATTTGCACACACTTTGTCAAACTAGAGCACATCATGCACAATGTGGTGTGCTGACCCATGACTAATCTGTAAACATACTAAAATGTCATTCAGTGTCACTCGGCGGTTTTCCTTCACTATGGCTTCAACTGCTGCAATGTCCTGTGGAGTCGCAACTCGTGCCTGACCTGGACGAGGAGCATCTTCCACTGAAGTCACACCATTTTCGAACTTCCTACTCCATTCGTAGACTTACTGCTGTGACAAACATGCATCACCGTACTGAACCTTCATTCGTAGATGAATTTCAATAGGTTTCACAATTCCACTACGCAAAAACCGAATAATAGAGCGCTTTTCATTCTTCCCTGGTGCAAGTCGCAAGTGGGGCGGCCATCTTTATACTGATACTGCGACGGGAAGTGTGCATCTGCACTATGCTGCCACCTACAGGCCATTTTGCACGCTGTTTGTAGCACGCTTACCAACTAACAGGATAACGGCGCGAAATTCCGATTTGTTATTACAAATTTAAGGTTTTCATTTGTCTCACCCTCGTACCTACATTTATAAATACTGATCCCTATTTGCAGTACATTCTGTTTTACAACGAACACTTCTACTTACCATGCAGCTAACAGAATTTTTCAATCTGTAAACCTGTAAATCTGTAAACATTCAGACGACACCTCGAGATGTAAGCGAAAATCAAACAAAAATGAGTGAAACAGTACTTCAGTACCTCGTGAAAGAAAAAGCAAACCAAATTTTAGATATGATAAATTCCAGATAACAGAGGTTTTACATGAATAAAACGAAACGTTTGTGATTAAACAAAGAGGCAATTTTAATGTCTGCAAAGGGAGTTCAAGAACATAAAATGACCCTTTAAATAACGATGCAGTCGTTGTGTAGGGAAGCAAACGGCTTCTCACGCGCTACTCATAAGTAGACTCATCTTGAGCAGCACTTCCCCCTCCTTCTGCCAGAGACAACACGTGAAATAGCCCAGTATTGGTTGGTAGCCAATGCCCAAAAACATTTCACTAAAATCATTATGATTAACGTATATTACAATGTAGCTTCCATTTCACAAGGAAAGGTAACACATCATGAGTGTGATGCCAATTTACTCAGTAGTCTCCGAGAAAAATGAGTTTCAAAAAGTTTTGAATTCGCTAAAATCGGATATAAATTTTAAATTTTATGACATAATTAGAAAATAGAAAAACTGTATAGATTAATTACAGTATTGTTTAGCTTAGAAAATTCAGCGCTACATTGCGAAAATAAAAACATAATACTGTAGCAACATTCAAGTTTGGAAGTACAATACTTCAAGTTACTACTTATAAAATAGCAGCTTCTGTATTTATTTAAGCTGTTGTTGTTGTTGTTGTGGTCTTCAGTCCTGAGACTGGTTTGATGCAGTTCTCCATGCTACCCTATCCTGTGCAAGCTTCTTCATCTCCCAGTACCTACTGCAGACTACATCCTTCTGAATCTGCTGAGTATATTCATCTCTTGGTCTCCCCCTACGATTTTTACCCTCCACGCTGCCCTCCAATACTAAATTGGTGATCCCTTGATGCCTCAGAACATGTCCTACCAACCGATCCCTTCTTCTGGTCAAGTTGTGTCACAAACTTCTCTTCTCCCCAATCCTATTCAATACTTCCTCATTAGTTATGTGATCTACCCATCTAATCTTCAGCATTCTTCTGTAGCACCACATTTCGAAAGCTTCTATTCTCTTTTTGTCCAAACTATTCACCGTCCATGTTTCACTTCCATACATGGCTACACTCCATACAAATACTTTCAGAAATGACTTCCTGACACTTAAATCTATACTCGATGTTAACAAATTTCTCTTCTTCAAAAACGCTTTCCTTGCCATTGCCAGTCTACATTTTATATCATCTCTACTTCGACCATCATCAGTTATTATGCTCCCCAAATATCAAAACTCCTTTACTACTTTAAGTGTCTCATTTCCTAATCTAATGCCCTCAACATCACCCGACTTCATTCGACTACATTCCATTATGCTCGTTTTGCTTTTGTTGATGTTCATCTTATATCCTCCCTTCAAGACACCATCCATTCCGTTCAACTGCTCTTCCAAGTCTTTTACTGTCTCTGACAGAATTACAATGTCATCGGCGAACCTCAAAGTTTTCATTTCTTCTCCATGGAGTTTAATACCTACTCCGAATTTTTCTTTTGTTTCCTTTACTGCTTGCTCAATATACAGATTGAATAACATCAGGGAGAGGCTACAACCCTGCCCTACTCCCTTCCCAACCACTGCTTCCCTTTCATGTCCCTCGACTCTTATAACTGCCATCTGGTTTCTGTACAAGTTGTAAATAGCCTTAAGCTCCCTGTATTTTACCCCTGCCACCTTCAGAATTTGAAACAGAGTATTCCAGTCAACATTGTCAAAAGCTTTCTCTAAGTCTACAAATGCTAGAAACGTAGGTTTTCCTTTCCTTTATCTTTCTTCTAAGATAAGTCGTAAGGTCAGTACTGCCTCACGTGTTCCAGTATTTCTACGGAATCCAAACTGATCTTCCCCGAGGTCGGCTTCTACCAGTTTTTCCATTCGTCTGTAAATAATTCGTGTTACTATGTTGCAGCTGTGGCTTATTAAACTGATTGTTCAGTAATTTTCACATCTGTCAACACCTGCTTTCTTTGGGATTGGAATTATTATATTCTTCTTGAAGTCTGAGGGTATTTCGCCTGTTTCATACATCTTGCTCACCAGATGGTAGAGTTTTGTCAGGACTGGCTCTCACAAGGCCGTCAGTAGTTCCAATGGAATGTTGTCTACTCCGGGGGCCTTGTTTCGACTCAGGTCTTTCAGTGCTCTGTCAAACTCTTCACGCAGTCTCGTATCTCCCATTTCATCTTCATCTACATCCTCCCCCATTTCCATAATATTGTCGTCAAGTACATCGCCCTTGTATAGACCCGCTATATACTCCTTCCACCTTTCTGCTTTCTCTTCTTTGCTTAGAACTGGGTTTCCATCTGAGCTCTTGATGTCCATACAAGTGGTTCTCTTATCTCCAAAGGTCTCTTTAATTTTCCTGTAGGCAGTATCTATCTTACCCCTCGTGAGATAAGCCTCTACACCCTTACATTTGTCCTCTAGCCATCCCTAGTTAGCCATTTTGCACTTCCTGTCGATCTCATTTTTGAGACGTTTGTATTCCTTTTTGCCTGCTTCATTTACTGCATTTTTTTATTTTCTCCTTTCAACAATTAAATTCAATATTTCTTCTGTTACCCAAGGATTTCTACTTATTTAAGCAGAGGCTTCAAATTAATTCAGCCTCCTGCACAGCAGAGAGAAACTGACTTTGATTTGAAATTCCAACTGAGGAAGTTAGTCAAAAATTTAGTTTGCAGTACGGGAGTCTTCCTAGTCTCTAGTCGGATGCGACCAGCAAGAAAGTCATGCGCTGTCGCCTCGCATCCATATGCGTCGTTCGAGTAGTCCCGGGGAAGTGAATTCAGTTTGTACCACGCATGGTCTTCTGTCTGTGTGAGGCAGCCTCCCTGTAGCTTCTTTGACGGATGCGAGATGGGCATAAAAGCCAGAAAGGGAACTTGCGAGCTTCGGATGGCTATTTTGAGAACTATTGTATCGCGGATGGGACAATGTTAACGTTTAGAGACACTTTCAGAACTGAATGTTAGAGTAACGTTAGGGAGATATTTGCAATGAGCGTTACATTTAAGTATCCCAAATTCCGGTACTTTACGGTAGCTTTCATGTGCTGCAGTAAATATCACGTGGCGAGTAGTGTACTAGAATATTCTCTTTTTGAGTGAGCGAACGTATCACTAAACAATATGGCCAGTAATTAGTGAAGAGCTTCAAATCTTAAGCATGCCATGTGTTACACGTTATTTCGGTGTTATTGCCTTGCTTTCGATGTCTAGTTAAGCTGATATAAAATACTAAAGATTAACAGAAAAGACTTTAAATTATCCAAAGCATACGTAAATATGATTTATCTTACAGTAGGAAGTAATTTTCAGTAGGTGGAGCAGAAAGAGCAACAAACGAACTGAAGATTACAGGTAATGTTCTTAGGCCATTATCTGATTACCCATTCAAGTAATATGCAGGCCCTTTTTTCGTGGGTAGAAGAGTGACTTGACTAGCGAAAACCTTACGGAACGGATAGTGGGCATTGAATTAGAGCTAACTACGTGACGAAGACTGGTCAGGTATCTTTACGTTATTTTCTTTCCATTTCATTTCTTTCCTTATTTCATGACCGACATCGACGCCGAGGCCGCCCCATATTTGCACTATCTCTAACAGGGCAAAGCATTATTTGGAATGGTGCACTAATTTATACGGCAAAGCATTATTTGGAATGGTGCACTAATTTATACAATGTGCTGACGCCTTGCGCTACTGACGTGTATGGTGGAGCAGCTCAATGTGATGCCGGCGAGGTCTGCGCCCCTGACATAGCGGCTGCCCGCACTCCACGCCAGCGCGTCGTTCTGCCACCGGCCCAGCGGCACCTGACTCAGCCGAGCCTCGGGCCACACGCGGTACACCTGCAGCACGGAAACACACACACCACGCAGTGTACAAGTCGTAGGTAGAGACATGTGCAGCTCACATCAAAATTCATAAGGCTACAGCTCATCCAACGCAGGTGTTCATGACAAAAGTAAAAAATGAGTAGAGATACCGTATGTGTTGCTTGATACATTTTACGAAGGCCAGTCGGAAAGTAAGGTTCGATTGGTTGCGCAATGGATACGACAGAGAAAATCCGATGAATCTTTGCACAGATGTGTTGGTCGGTGTCTGTAGTATGCCCGTCGATCACACCACGTCACTCTTTTCAGTTTTGAGCGCACAGTGAGCACGTAAAGATGCGTAGAAAGTAGTATCTCCCGCCAAGTACGAAGATCTGACGAGAAATCTCGTCTGAAGGTATGCAGCCCAAATAACATAACTGTCCTACGTTTCCTTCTTGAAGACAACTGTCAGTCGCATTCTGCAAGGGCAATGAATATACTCCTGCAGCGTTTTTGATGGGAAGGGTTTGATTACCCACAGCACAGCCTGTAATCGGCTCCCACTGAGTTTCGTTTCTGCTCACACGAACCACTGGCTAAAGGACATTTTGGCACGGACAACGAGCTTTAGACCAGAGCAGAGATTTGGTGGAAAGCACAGGCTGCCGCCTTCTATGACGAGGGCATCGGAAAGTGGGTACAACGCTACGACAGATGTTTAAGTGGGAGCGGCGACTCTGTATAGAAGTAGCTGGAAGGTCTAGCTAACTGCTGCAAATAAAACATTTCTGATTTTCACAACGCTACTTGTCTGTCAGTAACATAATAAGTAGAAATAATTTAAACTATACTCTCTTAATTGATAACAGTTCTGACGGTAAAGAATTTCTGCATAGTTAAATTTGGGATTATTCCCTCGAGACTCAGATGTCCGGAATTTCTGCGCCAACGGCGTCTGTATACGAGTAAACGCGTTCTTTATTAACGTTACGTTAATGTTTACGCACTTTAAATGTGAAGTAGCCCATTGAATTTATTTTTGGTACAAATATTTGTTTCTACTGTATTGTTATCTGTTTGAGCCACATCTTGGTCGGCGTTAGAGTACTTCAGCAGAGGTATTTACGTCACAGCATGTACTGAACGGAGATTCCAGCTCTGCACGCACTGCTGTAGGTGTCCCTCTTAAGAAACGATGTTAAGATTCTCCAATGGAGAACATTCAATAGCCATGTATATCTAAAACGTTCTCTAAAATATTTGAAAATCATTTTGGACTGTTATTCTGATAGCCACACTGAAATCACGTTTGTATATCATCATGCAATAAACATAATACATATCCACGGATACATAATCCAGTGGACAATTATTTCCACAATAAGGAAGAAAATAATAAAGAGGAATATACTGAAACTAAATATACATCAACACTATTTTACAATTTTTCTACTTGGGACCCCCTTGTCATACAGGCCGCAGGCACATATTACGAAGTAGTAGAATTAGTATTCTTGGTGATCACGTCTTCTGTAACTTAAAAAAATGGTTCAAACGGCTCTGAGCACTATGGGACTTAACATCTGAGGTCATCAGTCCCCTAGAACTTAGAACTACTTAAACCTAACTAAACTAAGGACATCACACACATCCATGCCCGAGGCAGGATTCGAACCTGCGACCATAGCGGTCTAACTTTAAACTACTTCGTAAAAAATTGTATTTTTTCACAAACTTTCCCACGTCCTCTTCTACAAAATCAATACGAGTTATTTCTCTCCCACCCCTAGGTCAGAGCATGGGAACGATAGTGTAGTTTATATCCACCTCAACCTACAGTCAATATCTGGCCTCCGTATGCAATTTTCATCCGAGACACTAAGCTCCATTGGCAAATTAACTGTTTCTTAAATACTAATTACGAGTGATATAACGTTAACTCTTCTTTACTCGACTCGTATCGTAATTTTATTTTCTTCGCAGTGCGATCCAGTATCTCTTAATTAATTACCAATCTACACACTTCGTACTCAGCATTCTTCTGTAACGCTAGATATAGGAAGAATCTGTTTTCTCCTTGTATCACGGTTCACCTCCGTATCACATTACACTCCAGATAAATACGTTCAGGTAACTTTTCCGATGTTAATAAATTTGGCTATTTTAGAACCTTACGATAAGTTAAACTTAGTTTGAGATTCTAGTCACTGTTTATTATAATTAAATTGAAACGATGTGTTTGGGCAACATATGTCAATTAGTGTCGTATTCTCGGGAACAGAGCCTTAGCACAAACCTTTTAATGGGGTTAGAGGCAAAAAGCAGTAACGATTATTGATGTGTGAAACACATTTTCCTTTCAGTTGTATTCTTTACTTAAAGTCGGAGCCCTATATATTTCCATGTTGTCTCTGAGGGAAGTCACAGATTTACATATAGAAATGTAAGTAAAATAGTCGTAGATGGAGGTAAATAAAATGCACTTAATAGCATAGAAGCCACAGTTTAGACTGTGGCGGTCGGACATGGGTTGAAGGTGGTTAACAGAGCGAACACATTTCACCCCGAAATCTAACCGCGTTGTCTAAAATGGAAACGTGTCTCTTTACTTTACGAATGTTACAGTTCCTCTGATTATGCGAAAAAATAATGCTTTCAGAGGCTAACAGTATATACAATTTTTACTTCGTTTGTTGAATTTGTAATATATTTCCTAACAGTGCTGGACCCAACCATGCTTCTATCAAACAGTTAAATTTAGTTTCATTTTCACGCTTAAATGTGGCATTCTTGTAATGTTCATCCAAATCAGTTTATTATGCTATAACTGCGAACGGATGCCTTTATAACTTTTCAAATAATATGTTCCTCTAACGGATGCCAGTCATGAAGAATGACTATACTGATATGTCCATCGATTTCGTTTATAATTACGTACACCTTTCACGAATAAACCGTTCAGTTACTCAGTGTTGCCCTGCCAGTCGATGGAAATCACCCAGACTCATATTTCCACACATTAGCAAACTTCAAATAATTTTTTTGGTGAGACTCAAATGCACGCAACCTTCCCGCATGAAACACGATCGACGACTCTCAGATCGTTCTCTAGTCGTGACCGTTTGCGCATGGCCACTGTTGAAAGTACCCACAAAACAATGCCCCTGCTGGAAAATGCACGCTCAGCTCAGAAAGTTTCAGAGAAGCAGCATTGCGTAATGGTTACAATTTACTATGTCATACCACTATCGAAAGCAATACCGCTTGTAGACTCCCACAAGAATTTTTTTAAAACTAAATAAATAAAAATAAAAATTTCCACGCACTAACAAATAATCTATCAACGTCTCTTTCCTCATCATGAAATTTATACCATAAAAATATCGAGCATACATTCTCACATCCCTGCACCTGAAGTTACAATCAGTTTACATTTCTGTTGGTACAGGTGCTAAGTAGACCTAGTACACACAAGGAAATAAACCTGGCTATATCTTAGGTTAGACAACAACAAAACGTCAAAAACACCTATCAAGTTTAATTTAATATATTAGAGAAGTTAAGGCGTATGCGATCGCAGCGGATGGAGTGGGGAGGAGGGGGGAGGGTGCAAGAGGGGCTACTTGCTACTTGTCCCCTGGCTGAATCTGCTACAGGGTTTATTCATTACAGGATTTTCACAGATTTCTAGCATGATTGACTGTGATTCTACTGAAGGTTTTAGCATTACTGAATGCAACGAGAAACAATGTGCATTACAAGCGCTACTACATAATTCGGGCTTGCTTGGTTTTCAGGTTGTTAACGGTAACCGACCAAGTGAAAAAAGGAATACCATTTTCTGCGCTATAAGTGAGAAAAAAGTGTCGAAGTTCGTAGTTGAAAAGATGACAACTATAGAAGCTTTACCCTTCCCACACTGTACGGAGTGCAAGAAAGAGCATCATGTCTCATGTAGTTACGAATTCCTCAGTCCATCTGGCATGGATTCACTACAACTTGTCGAACTGGAGAGATGAGTATCATCTTGGTTTACTCAGAGGCTGTTAAAAGTCGGTTCTATCGCCAATTTGAGGGTTGTTTTGGCAAGTTCCCGACATTCATCTCGTCGAATGCTGTCCATAGGTCAAACATCACCAAAACAACTAGAAAGATAAAGCTTTCAAAAGATATTTTGGTCAACTTCTATGAGGCCAGTTAGCATTAAGAAATAAGGACCATAAAAATAATTCATTAATCCATTAACATGATCCAATGTTACGTTTGTAATTAGAAGAAAGTACTACAGATGGCATCAAAGTTTTTCACAGTCACCTGTTTCTACATTCTGAGGAGTATTAATCAGCATCATTAAGTTGTTTTTGTTATATCTTAAGGGAATCCATCAATCAATTACATTCTTTTCTTCTAATTCTGGTGTTTCATTTTCAGTATAAATCCAACATTACTAGTATATTAATAAAAATAGCTTTTGTGAATATTCTCTGTTGCGTAATTCGTTGGATACACTGACTGTATTCACATAAAGATGTGATTTGAGATTGTTAATTCAAAAATGTGGCATTCACATTTACAATTATTAATAACATAAAAACGGCACCCGCCCGAATTGTGTGGTATAAGGAAATTAATGGCAGTGACACCAGGATTCTTACCACCCCGTATGGGCAAGTGAGAAGTTAAGATAATGATACTAACATGCCTCGAGAGGCCCAACGGTACCGACCGAACGCCGTGTCATCCTCAGCCGATAGGCGTCCTCGATGCGGATACGGACGGGTATGTGGTCAGCACGCCGCTCTCCCGGCCGTTGTCAGTTTTCGTGACTTTAGATGCTACTTCTCAATCAAGTAACTTCTCAACTGGCCTCACAAGTAGTGCATCCAGTTTGCGAACAGCGCTCGACAGACCTGGACGGTCAGCAATCCAAGTGCTAGCGAAGCCCGACAGCACTTAACTTCGGTAATCTGACGGGAACCGGTGTTACCATGGCGGTAGCTATTAAGTCACTGAATTCTAAATATGTTTTCTGATTTAAATATGTTGTTCTGATAATTATTGTACATAAATGTTTGTTTCTGTTTGTTTAAAGTCGTGAGGAAGAGAGCCACACTGCGCCGACGGCAGCATCTTGGTCGCCGTCGCCAGAGATAGTAAGCCGATCAACGTGACATACTTACCGACGGCCAGCGCAGAGAAGAAGACTCTGTCGGCGATTGTTGCCAATTTCTGACCTCAATTGAATTGCTTTCTAAAAATATTGTAATTGAAAAGGAAATGAATATCGGTATTTTAATTCACTAGCAGGTAGTTAGATTATATATCGGTATGATCGTTAAAGTCTTGCTGGCAAGAGATATTACGAACTTTTGTGTCATTACTACTTTGTAATGAAGACCACAAGAAGTTAAAAGCATTTGTCCTAGTTCTCATTCGAGAACCATACAGAGATTAATTATTTACAATGTTAAACAGAAAACAATTTTATCAGTTATGAGAGATATTTAGTGTGCATATTTGAAAATAATTAGATACGATTTACGAAAACCTGAAAATTCATCCAACGATAATTCACGGTGTTGTCTATTGCAGAGGTAAGCTTTATCACTGACGATTTTCGGTGAAGTTTATTTAACATTTTTACTCAGACCGTTGAAAGTGCTTTCGCTCGAGCTAGAGTCCTTCGGTGTTCGTACCTGTTAAATATTTATCAGAGAACTTAAAAGAAAACTTGTGCCTTTAACCCCGGGGCAATAAATCCAGAAACGTTCAAGAATGTTTAAATCAAATAATTAGTTTAACACATGGCTGATTAACTGAAAAGTGAACTTCTGCTACACTCATACATCCGAATCAGGGGCTCTAACGAAGCAGTAACCGTGCATTTTAAAGCGCCACTTCCGGAAGGGGAGATGAGCCGACCCCGGATCAAATCCATCCGCCGGATTGACAATGAGGGTCGGTGTGCCGGTCTACCTGTAGGTAATTTTTAGGTGGTTACTCACTCGCTCACTAGCTGAATCGTGTGAATATCGGGCTGGTAACAAAACCCGCGTCAGTTACACGATTCTGAAACACTTAGAAAGCTTTCGCTCACTTTCAGATGAATAACATGACAAACGGACAGTTGTAGTTGTGCTATGCATATTCCATCCTGGTGGTGGCGGGGCCGTGGTATCTTCCAGCAGGATAACTGTCCGTGTTACAAGGCTAGAATCGTGCTGCAGTAGTTTGTGGAGCATGATACTAAAATCAGGTTCACGTCTTAGACACTAATTCGCCTGATGTGGAACTCGATAGAACAAGTATGGGAGACCTCTCCTCGCCCATAAACCACCGGCCCGTAATTTACGGGAACTGAGTGAGGTGACTGTAGACATCCGGTGTGCAACATATTTTCGGAAACCTGCCAAAGCCTTCTCGATAACATGCCAAGCACAATCGCTTCTGTATTGCGTTCCAAAGGTGGGCCAACACGGTATTAAGCAGAAAATGGGAATATTTTTGCTCGTCACTATATATTAACAACATTGGAGATTACTTAATAACAAATTCGACTAACTGTTCAAAATTGATACCTGTAATTGCACGTATTTTCGCTCATTCATTATCAGGATCGTGTATTCACTTGTCATATTAATGAACAGCAGCACTCTTTTCCACATTATTCGGGTTATTTACGGTAAGTCAGCTACACATAACCACCGACGATTGCAAATTTGTCGACGCGTTTGGGAAGGTTACCAGTTATTTTATTAAGTACTCAATTTTTTCTTTGATAATTTTATTTTAGTGCACGAATAGGTCGGTCATCATGAACGAAATAAACATACAAAGTGGAGACGGTTTGCTGCCATTGGCTATAATAAATGAAGTGCTGCATCACTGTGCATAATCACGTCTTCGGTCCAGCCTATCCCACTGTGTTCATTGCTTCTGTAGACAATCAGAAGAACGGTCCACTATGGTAGTGAGTATCTACTCCTGTAGGAGAAACTAGGATACACATGTATGCCACACCAAAACTCACCTCTGTCAGGGTACCGTCTGCTCGGACAATGGTAAGCTTGCAGCTGAAGTACACGTTCAGGCCCTCAAACAGCACCTCGAGGTCTTGGATAATGCTGTCCTCAAGGAACAGAAGCCACGTCTGAACCTTCCAATATGCCATTCCAGCTTTGGTTGGAATGTCACAGCCGTACTGCAAAATGACATTTGAAAAAGGCTATCAATATGTAGGACCTGAGAGTGAAGAAAACCTGTTTACTCAAGTATCACTCATGTAGTTACTACACTCCTGGAAATGGAAAAAAGAACACATTGACACCGGTGTGTCAGACCCACCATACTTGCTCCGGACACTGCGAGAGGGCTGTACAAGCAATGATCACACGCACGGCACAGTGGACACACCAGGAACCGCGGTGTTGGCTGTCGAATGGCGCTAGCTGCGCAGCATTTGTGCACCGCCGCCGTCAGTGTCAGCCAGTTTGCCGTGGCATACGGAGCTCCATCGCAGTCTTTAACACTAGTAGCATGCCGCGACAGCGTGGACGTGAACCGTATGTGCAGTTGACGGACTTTGAGCGAGGGCGTATAGTGGGCATGCGGGAGGCCGGGTGGACGTACCGCCGAATTGCTCAACACGTGGGGCGTGAGGTCTCCACAGTACATCGATGTTGTCGCCAGTGGTCGGCGGAAGGTGCACGTGCCCGTCGACCTGGGACCGGACCGCAGCGACGCACGGATGCACGCCAAGACCGTAGGATCCTACGCGGTGCCGTAGGGGACCGCACCGCCACTTCCCAGCAAATTAGGGACACTGTTGCTCCTGTGGTATCGGCGAGGACCATTCGCAACCGTCTCCATGAAGCTGGGCTACGGTCCCACACACCGTTAGGCCGTCTTCCTCTCACGCCCCAACATCGTGCAGCCCGCCTCCAGTGGTGTCGCGACAGGCGTGAATGGAGGGACGAATGGAGACGTGTCGTCTTCAGCGATGAGAGTCGCTTCTGCCTTGGTGCCAATGATGGTCGTATGCGTGTTTGGCGCCGTGCAGGTGAGCGCCACAATCAGGACTGCATACGACCGAGGCACACAGGGCCAACACCCGGCATCATGGTGTGGGGAGCGATCTCCTACACTGGCCGTACACCACTGGTGATCGTCGAGGGGACACTGAATAGTGCACGGTACATCCAAACCGTCATCGAACCCATCGTTCTACCATTCCTAGACCGGCAAGGGAACTTGCTGTTCCAACAGGACAATGCACGTCCGCATGTATCCCGTGCCACCCAACGTGCTCTAGAAAGTGTAAGTCAACTACCCTGGCCAGCAAGATCTCCGGATCTGTCCCCCATTGAGCATGTTTGGGACTGGATGAAGCGTCGTCTCACGCGGTCTGCACGTCCAGCACGAACGCTCGTCCAACTGCGGCGCCAGGTGGAAATGGCATGGCAAGCCGTTCCACAGGACTACATCCAGCATCTCTACGATCGTCTCCATGGGAGAATAGCAGCCTGCATTGCTGCGAAAGGTGGATATACACTGTACTAGTGCCGACATTGTGCATGCTCTGTTGCCTGTGTCTGTGTGCCTGTGGTTCTGTCAGTGTGATCATGTGATGTATCTGACCCCAGGAATGTGTCAATAAAGTTTCCCCTTCCTGGGACAATGAATTCACGGTGTTCTTATTTCAATTTCCAGGAGTGTATAATGTGTGTTTTGCTTTGCTGAATGATACTATCTTCAATGAAATGTAAGGTTAAATAGTGGTTATATATTATTTATTATGATGATAATTATTAAGTTCGGTCCATTTAATTAAAAAAATTTTCTTGCCATACTCATTTTGCCTTTGTCATTGGCACGGACAGCTGGTCTCAGGAGAGGACAGAAAAGCCTTATAACAGACTTCCCAACCGAATTACTGCATTCATCCTGGCCAGAGGGGGTGCAACGTCCTACTGATAAGTCCTTTGTAAATTTGAGTCGATCTTTTAATCGCGGCAGTAACATCACACACACTCTAGATCCTTGAAGTTTCATTTCGTTTCCTTTGCCCGTTGTAGGTGCTTCACTTACTCTAGAAGGCAGTATGTGTCAGATAAAGAACGTAGCGTAAATAGCATTATCCTGTATCTAACATATTATATTTAAGAAATTTTCTGTTATACAACATACACTACAAGAATACTTTCAATTGGAGTAGTATGGTGGATACATTTCATACTTTTTGTCAAAGGGATTCCAATGCGTTCGTCATTTTTCTTCAGTTAGTTTTTTGGCACTGAAAACATTAAAACAACTTTTTGACCAACTTCTCTTGATACCCAACTCTTATTCTTTGACATGTTGCGAAAAGAGTACCTCTTCTGTAGCGATCATTCCGGGGCGGCCGGAGTGGTCGAGCGGTTCTAGGCGCTACCGTCTGGAACCATGCGACCGCTACGGTCGCAGGTTCTAATCCTACCTCGGGCATAGATGTGTGTGATGACCTTAGGTTAGTTAGGTTTAAGTAGTTCTAAGATCTAGGGGACTGATGACCAAAGAAGTTAAGTCCCATAGTGCTCAGAGCCACTTTTTTTTTATCATTCCGGATCCCATGTCTTTTACAATTTTGTCTGTGTATTAACCGAGGTCTTCCTTTAGGACTCTTCCCATTATTTCTATTATTGTATTCAGCAGCTCTCCATATCTCGTTAGATGGTCAGTAAGTTGCATCCTTCTTTCGACAAGTGACTTTTTCTTCATACCAACTCTTTTAAGACTCCTTCGTTTATAGCCATGTCGGCCTAATTTATTTCGAGCTTGCGCCAAATAACGGTTCACATTTGTCTGATACTGATTTACTGAAGAAGCATTTTCATAGTTGTACACAGAATGACCGTATAGACAATGTGATTTGGTCCTCAGCTCCACGAAGCATTTACATTGGACGTCGGATTTGATGTCCTCTTACATTATCATTCAATACTGTCAGTATCCTGTTAGCTGTGGTACTCAGTGTAGATTTCTTCGTTTTAAAAATAGATTACTGACTCGGGTCATGTTTGCATTGAGGAAAAAATGCAATTCAAGAAGAAACAACAATATTTTTTCGCTATGATTTCGTCTGAAACAGAAACAAATACCTGCAGTAACACGTAGGCCAACTAAGTGATACGTGGGTTGGACAAAAAGATCGAAAAACAGCGAGAAATGCATGCTGGAATATCAATGCAGATGCTAGCCAAATCCGAAGGTTGCACTGTTGTGTTTGACCACGAACAGCACCTGTGCAACGTCCTCAGTACGCTGCATGTGTCAGTCGCAATCAGAACAGTGTTGCATATGCATTATGTCGGAGCTAAGTGAATTCGAACACGGGCAAATTGTTGGTGTTGGTATGGTGGATGCACCCGTAACCAAGGTAGGAAAGGTGATCGGAGTTTCAAGAGACATTCTATCGCAGATGAATACCGCATACCGGAAAGCGGAAAAACATCATCGGCTAAGTCGCAACGCGGATGAAAGTGTCTGTTGAGTGATCGTGACAGACGGTCATTGACGGAAAAAAATCACTGCAGAACTAAATATCGCATTCGTGAACCCGGTAAACTCTAAAACAAGACGAAGCAGGATATTTCAGGGCGAGCAGGAATTTCATACCCACTCACCAGTGCTGTAAATACCCGTAAAAGAGAAACCTGTATCTGATGTCATATACTTGGTATATAGAGAAATGGAAGAAGGGATTCGGTCGGATTAGTCTTGCCTCACATTGTTTCCAACTTCTGACTAAGTTAACGTCCCAAGAGTGAAAAATGGCGGAATATCGGTGATGATATGGATAGTGATACTTTAATATTCCGTGGACTCTGTGAATATTCGCATTACTCCCAAGGATTGTGTGACCATGGTATAACGTTTGTCTTCAACGGTGATGCAGTGTTCCAAGACGATAGCGCCCCTGTTCACACAGCTCGCATCATCCAGGACTGGTTTTGTGAGCACGACGATTAACTGTCGACTCTCCCCTGGCCACCTCAGTCACCAGATATTAATGTTATCGAGCGTTCGTGGATTACTTTGGAGAGAAGGATCCGTGATCGCTGTCCACCTCCGTCATCGTTAGCTGAATTTGACGCTATTTTGCTTGAAGATTGGTACAAGACACGTGTCACGAACGAAACAAAGAAAATACCGAAGGAAAAATCTACATTCTTCCACTATCGATGTTCGAAGCGCTTGTTACGATGTGGACTGACAGAGAAGGTCAGTGCATGGCAGGAGAAACAAGACATCAAGTGCCATAACTGGAAGTTATAGGCGCAAAATAATGCAATTGAACATACCGATCGCTAGTATAACACGTGATTTTTGCTTATACTGAACGAAGGGAAGGATGTTTTATATTACTTTCTCACAAGTTTTTCATTTGTTTTACATTTTAAATTACTAGTCTTTCGGCACCTATGATGCTCATACTCGACACCCCGGAGTGTAGGGATGCTCAGTTTGAAATTCTTTCGTTTAGGGAAACGTTAATCTTTGTTTGTCCTTCCATGACAGCAATGTTGCATCGGGGATAATTTTGTTTCGTGGAGATCGAAGACTGATATACTATCATGTTGTAGAGTTAAATATGTGGTTCATGTTCGGTCTTGATGAACGGGTCTCGGGATACCGAAACTATTAAATACCTTGCACGGACAACAACGTTACTGCAGTGACGTATGCACATGGCAATCGCGTGCTGGAGAGAACCAGGCGTGTTAAAAAAACCCGGTCTTGAGTCATGAAAAGTAGAAAGCTACCATCAGAATGTAACTAGAGACATATCTTCTTCACTCAATGATCTAGGAATAAGGTTGTCTCCCACTGTCGGACTAGATGTCTGTCCACAGAGATTTTCAGTTTCTGCTGTCCTGTGCTGTAATCGGCGTGTATATGTTTCTTGTGCGTATTGAATCTAAAGTAAAGACGTCTTCGAATACTATGTGGTTTGTAATGCAGGCAGAGGGACATACGAGTAGGCTGGCAACAAACTGTCTTGCTGAATATGTGTGTATGGCAGGCTCTGGACTAGAATGTCATCTCCTACAGCCCACCATCTAGCTCTGCTCCAGACGAATGCCTCTTCTATGTCTTTTAATGCCATTTGGTAACAAAGGCTGGTCCGAGAAGGGGCTTCCTCAACGGCAAATGCTTATGTCAGGCAAAGCGTAGAGACTGGCGCGGTGGTCCTCCTTCAAATAATTTCTGCAACTGTATTCCAGGGAGATGACGTCGACTACATGCTACAAGGACTTCTCAAGCCTGAGCTACCTTCTCACCCGGTTGTTATTCAATGAGTATGCTCCTGATCACGTCAGTTGTAGATTCGCTGCTCCTGTCACTCGTGCTGTACTTTATTTAGTTGTTTATGCATTACTCTGAGTTGCAGTTATTTGCTGAGTTGCTTTCTGCTGCGGGTCATTCATTTGCATTTGCTGATTTACGTAACAGTTTCAGATGTTGTTCCGCTTGGAGAACCAGGGCTCCGTTTCCCGTTACTACCTGAAGTTCATCCTCTGTGGGAAGACTGGAAGGAGATGAAGTGAGTCACTTGGGGGTAAAAGATGAGCTATATCAACGACTAGTATCTGTTCCCTTTTGGAAAAGCGAACATAAACGGCAAGAAATGAAATATAGCAACCACGTACTCCATTGTAGTGCCGATCAAATGACGCCATAGAGAGAGGCCCTGACAGAGCTCGGAAGGCCTTCGTTAGTGTCGGGATAGCCCATGTAATTTAATTTTACAGTATGTATAAACAGGGTGTAACAACACGATGCCGACAACGTTTCAGAGACCGTGAACGATGTCCTAAGGAGGAAATTGAGGATAGGAAACACCATCCAACGACGCCACAGAGTGTCGAAGCTTTAGTGGTCAATCCCTTCGGCTACAAACGTGAGTTTGCAGACTGCTGCCACTGCAATTAGCTGTCTCTACGGTATGGTTGTGACAGATGTGGACGCGTTCGATGCCGTCTAACATCCTAAAGTTCTGTCAGGCTCATTGCGGTAAGTTCCGCTTCTGGACTGTCAGCGTACAAACTCGCGTTTGCTGCTAAAAAGCTGGCCTAGAGGCGGATGCTGCACCCTGTATATTCGACGTTCTGTAGTGTCATTGAATGTCGTTTAGAGACGTGAGTTCCTGTCATCAATTCTTTCCTCAAGACGCCCTCTACAGCCACTCGAAGTTATTCGATATTTTTTCTAATACAATATCCAGCCTGTGTTTTTAAAAATTACGAAAATTTTTTGTGGAAACAATGTCCTGTTTTTTCTCTACATCAATTTTTATCCTTCAAAATAGACCCCCATTAGATTTTATAAATAGATGCCAGAGCTTTTTTTAATCCCCCCAAAACCTCTAGGATTTGTAAGATAATTGCCTAGTCTACTATCAAAGCAAAGTCGATCGCGAAACCCTAACAAAAATCTATCTGAACATAACCAAAAATTTTACATCATGTGAATACAATTTTTTAAAATACATAAGACACATTTATGACGATAGCAGAATGTTGTTGACCAGTTGCTGATTCCACTAATACAACACAATCCTTCTGAAACACTATTATAGCTATACTGTAAGAGACGTATTTTGAGTATTGAAATCACCGTAATACGTTACCATACATTTCGCTACCATGAAGGATTTATATTAACACCATGGGTTGTAAGGGGGAACAAGCGATTTGGCTAATTCCAAAATTCTATAGCATATGAGCAACACAGGAAGTTGTTGAGTGATATTAACATTCAGTTAAATGACTGTTTCGAAAGATAACATTTATTCAACAGATGCTGGAGGACAAAAAGTCATGATTTTCATATACAATTGTAATCCAAACGCGTCAGCTGAATTATATAACTAAAATTTAATTCGCAATGTGAAATTCTCCATAACGTATAAAATGCTACAGACTTCGGAAATTTAAGAGCAGTTTGGATTAAGCACGAAAATTCCTTTCTGATGGGATACTTTGTACATAAATTCTCAGTTCTTTCAAAATTCGAAAAAATTACATGTTTTATTTTGCTGAGGTGACAGAAGTGATTCGGGATGTGATAACAGACTCAACAAGTGTTGCATTGATACACTTTCAAACAAATTTCATACGTATAAGTAAAATTCTTAAGTAGCAAGCAAACAAGCAAGCTGTAGCCTACAAGGAGCATAATTGTGCTATTAAATCCATTTTTATACTTCGTTATGTAACATCAAAAACTTTAAACTAATGGGGAGAGTGCTGACTTTAAATAATTATACGTAGACGTCAAGCGTCACGTGAGAGTGGATTGATGGTGTGGTAAGTAGCGTAGAGATCGATGTTTTTATTTGTGTGAAATACAATAAAATGTACGAGAGGCGTTCAAACAGTAGTGCAACTCTGTTTTTCTCTGCTATTTTTGGTTGAAACAATTCTGAACCTGTCGTGTGACATCGTGGAAAATTCCAGCTTCAGCCCCTAAAGTGAGAAAAAAAGCACGGTGAGTCGATGGACGAGGCGTCCATCATCATCGCAACAAGACCGCGCAAACCTGTCCGATATCCCGCGTGATGGCCGGCCGCGCACAGGTGTGACTCCTAAAATGTTGGAACGTGCGGACACTCTCATTCGAGGTGATCGACGGATTACAATGGAACATCTCACTGCACAGCTGGACGTCTCTGTTGGTAGCTCTGACACTCTTGTGGTGCTCAAAGGCTTAACAGAAGGCCATAAGGAGCAACGAAGGGACATTTGTGGGGTTACGCTTCACGAGGCTGGTCGTGTCAATTTATTGTCGAACATAGTCAAAGGCGATGAAACATTTGTTCATCAGTTCGAACCGAAAAATGGTTCAAATTGCTCTAAGCACTATGGGATTAACATCTGAGGTCATCAGTCCCATAGACTTAGAACTATTTAAACCTAACTAACCTAAGGACATCACACACATCCATGCCCGAGGCAGGATTCGAACCTCCGACCGTAGCAGTAGCGAGGGTCCAGACTGAAGCGCCTAGAACCGCTTGACCAGAGCGGCCGGCTAGTTCAAACCGAAACCAAAACAGCAATCTATTGAGTAGTGCCGCACCACCCCTCCTCCGAAGAAAATGTTTAATGCCACTTCCTCAGCTGGTCAAGTCACGCGATGATCTTTTGAGACTCTGAATGGGTTATCTGTATGATGTCTTCCCTCGTGGTGCAATGGTCAATTCGGAACTGTGTTCTGATACCTTTAGGAAATCGAGGCAAAGACTTCAGCTTGATCATCACCACAGATATGCAATCGAACTTCTTCTTCTCCATGACGACGCAAGACCTCACCAAGTCTGTGCTCCCGCGAGGATCTCACAAAATGTAGTTGGTTAGACTGTTCTTTCTCATGATCTCTCACCTTCCGACTTCCATTTGTTGGGCCAATAAAGGATCCACTCTGCGGGAAGCTATACGTGGATGATAGGGTGGTTATTGATGCAGCACGACGTTGGCTCTGACGTCAATCAGTAGAATGCGGGCGTACAAACGCACCCAGTAAGGTGGTGTAAGGCGCTCGCACTGAATGGAGATTGTGTTGAAAAATAGGTCTTTGTAACAAAAAGAGAAGGGAATAACATGCTTGATTCGAATCCAGAATAAAACCAATCTCCTTTCAGAAAAAAATGTGTTGCATTACATATCGAACGCCCCTCCTAGGTTGGCATGAGCGACTTAGATTACATGTTTACAAAATAAATGCTGTATTATTAAGACAGGTTTCATTTATCAATACTGACAGCGCACGAAAACAAAGATCTGGAATTAATTTCAGCCTTCAAAGTCATCATATTTCGTTGATGAAATCCATAAGGTGGATTCGTAGAATATTGGCGCTGTACTGAAAGGGGGTTCAGACTTATTAATCGCCCCAATCATGGGTAACGCCTCAAACTCGATCTTTATGATAGCTTTTAACTTTCTCAGCGATGTGTTTTTAATCTTATCTATGCTTTTAGAAACTCGGCCCTATAAAACAAGAAAACGTCGCATATTGCCATGTCTGAAGAATCTAGAGGCAGGGGGATATTTACAGAGGGATAGTGAGTCTTACTTTGAACGTCATATCCGTAAATTCATGTTCCATCAATTGTTGTGACATGTTTCAATAGTCCGGCATCGTTGTTGATTACATCTGGTGATCGCTGAGGAACTTGTATTCCCTACTGTCTTTGTCCAAAGCTCAACAGAATTGGAACAAATTTTGCTGTCACACGTTTCATACCCAAACCGAACCAGATGACATACCAACATCAGAAGCAACTTCTCTGATTGTAACCCGGCGATCGCTCATAATCATTTCTTTCACTTTTTTCACCATTCAATGGGCTCTGGATGTGCTGGGGCGTAGTATCCAGGGCGCTCCTCACCTGAAAAGTGTTCACGCCCTTCTTCGAAACGCTTACACTACACGCAATTCCTTGGCTTACTCATAACAGACTGACAGAAAGCAATATATAACAGTTCTAAAATTTTGCTGCGCGTTTATCCATTCTTGTAGTAAAATTTAGTACAAATTCTCTGATATATTTTTAAACAAACTAACTAATCGCCGCCATTACTATAACATGCGCTACCTTTTTGACAGCTGAAAACAGACTAAATATCCGATATGACTGTCGCTGAACAGATACTTTTCAGACATGTTTACCAACGCAATAACGAAAAAATCGCGCAATATGGACAACACATGAAACATTAAAATCCCCATTACTTCTGGAACACACCCCAAATAACTTTTTATCTCGTATGTAAATATCTAAATCCTAATAGAAACTTAATATTAAGCCCAATTTAAAATCATAATTTATATGCTTTTGGGAGTATGTGTGGACTGTTATTTCACTAGTCTCATCCGGATTGTATCCATTGCAGATTCCAGGTTATCTAACTCATCAGCCACCATTTCTTAAGGCCGCCAATACATAACAGCACCAGTGTTATTGCCCATCCCTGGTTGATTGAATATCTGGTCACTATATACTTTCAGTTCCCACTACGATAATTTCTTTGCTAGTTTACTCAAAGCACTATATTTTTATTGATTCTCAGTGGTTTGGTAACAGGGATATTCCGGAGATTTATAGTTCGTTTTTAGTTGATTGCTTCACTATACGTCATACCTATGTATTGAGCAGTTTCCACTTCCTCAATCAGATATCCGTTGTCGCCTCGCCTGTCTATCTCTAACAGGTTATTTAGATAAGTCGTACTTCCAGCAAAAAATTCCTGGTGACTTTTGTTGTTATGAAATGACGTAGAACAATCTTTGTGACTCACCTGACAGCAGTTCACTCGTGAACTGTATGTTCCCAAATATTACCACATTTTCTGCCATTCAGTCAACAACACAATTCACTCCTGGTATTGTCAATATGCTGAGGGTCTCTTTAATTTTATTTTGGTTCCATTCCCTCAAATAGTCTTAAGTTGCTCGCTTCTGTATCTGTGAGAGTATGAGTAAACGGCTCGGAACATACCCCTTGTCTCTCTTGGTTTCGGTGACACGAGTTAGGATTTGTCGCTGCGCCCACTGAAACGGTACTGTTAGAACCACTTCATAAGATTTGTCACTTGACATCATCAAGCGCGTGATTAATATGAGCATCACATTAAATCTCTCTATTTTACTGTGTGGAGAGCCTCTGGAGGAATGATGAGAGGGGGAATGTGGTTATTTAATATTCAATATTCCTTTTTCATACACCTTCCAACCTGTAAATCCTCCTGTCTGACTCTTTGAGCGTACTGGTATCGTCTGAAATTAGGCATTGAGTTGATTGTACTGCATGTAGGGCTTTCGATCAGTTTCTTTTAAGCTAAAATTTAATTTTCAGCTGTATTTATCAGTTTTCACTTTTAGACTGCATTTTGGCTTGGTAACTTTTCTCCGTGAGAAGATGCATGCACATGCGCTTATGTATTTCTTTCTAAATTCGTGTGATTCTAATGTACTCATTCGTGCCTTGGATTCGCTCCTTTGTCAGTAGCCAATCTGCGTGGCATTTCAGTCACTTGAAGCTCAACCTGAGTTGTTTACGTAAATTGTCGCCTTCAGCTTTCGCATTTAGTTGGTTATTCTTTGGGAATATATTATCTGAGTTAGGGAATTTTCACTCAATGGAGAACATGGTTCCGGCAGGCAGAAGCTGCCACATGCCCTTTATCTTGCATCCTATAAGAAATGCTATGTTTCGTACTGTCGTTCGTAAAATTAAATGTAACAGTGCTGACATGTATAGTGAATTCCTTCTCTATCTGTACTTACAGAATTTAAGGATTTTTTTCATCAGTTCGGTGTCTGACCGGCAACATGCACATTCTCATCCTACTTTTACTGCAATGGATTTTATTATAGTAGTTGAACACTCATAGATTCCTAATATATCTACCACTGAATTCTGCCATGTTAATTTTTGAGAGTTTTAGTGAATTGTTTCCGTTGCCTCTGTTACATATCATCTTCCATATCCACCACGTACAAAAGCAAACTTCATCCGTAGTTACATCCCACGATTATTAACTTGTGTTACTAATTATTTAAACCAACCACATAATTAACACTGTGTCATTATTCTTATCATCGGTGTTCCATTCGGTGAAGTCATTCCCACATTGCTTTTTTGTCAAGATTGATAGTAATAGTTTGTCTTAAACAGCGAGTTTAATTTTATTAATATCTCTTATAAATCCAAACGATTCCTTTTCATAATTTAGGATATTCCAGTGATGTAACGAGTATTTAGGAAATGAAATGAAATTAATCACTGTAATGCATGTTAGGTCACTTGTACCATCACATACGTTTGAGCTCCTGTGCTAATGAAAGTTACATTATGTGATCAAAAGTATCCAGACACCCTAAAAAATATACATTTTTCATATTAGGTGCATATTGCTGCCACTTACTGCCAGGTACTCCGTATCAGCGACCTCATTAGTCATTAGACATCGTGAGAGAGCAGAATGGGTCGCTCCGCGGAACTCATGGACTTCGAACGTAGTTAGGTGTTTGGGTGTCACTTATGTCATACGTCTGTACGCGAGATTTCCACACTTCTAAACATCCCTAGGTCCACCGTTTCCGATGTGATAGTGAAGTGGAAACGTAAAGGGACACGTACAGCACAAAAGCGTGTAGGCCGACCTCGTCTGTTGACTGACAGAGACCGCCGACAGGTGAAAAGGTTCAAAAATGGCTCTGAGCACTATGGGACTTAACTGCTAAGGTCATCAGTCACCTAGAACTTAGAACTACTTAAACCTAACCAACCTAAGGATATCACACACATCCATGCCCGAGGAAGGATTCGAACCTGCGACCGTAGTGGTCGCGCGGTTCCAGACTGTAGTGCCTAGAACCGCTCGGCGACCCCGGCCAGCAGGTGAAGAGGGTCGCAGAGTATAATAGACAGACATCTATCCAGACCATCACACAGGAATTCCAAACTGCATCAGAATCCAATGCAAGTACTATGAGAGCTAGGCGAGAGGTAAGAAAACTTGGATTTCATGTTCGAGTGGCTCCTCATGAACCACACATCACGGCAGTAAATACCAAACAACGCCTCGCCTCGACTGATGTAAGGAGCGTAAACATTGGACGATTGAACAGTGGAAAAACGTTGTGTGGCGTGACGAATCACGATACAAAATGTGGCTATCCGATAGCAGGGTGTGGGTATGGCGAATTCCCGGCGAACGTCATCTGCCAGCGTTTGTAGTGCCAACAGTAAAATTCGGAGGCGGTGTTGTTACGGTGTGGCCATGTTTTTCATGGCGAGGCTTGCACCCTTTGTCTTTTTGCGTAGCACTATCGCATCACAGGCCTAAATTGATGTTTTAAGCACCTTCTTGCTTCCCACAGTTGAAGAGCAATTCGGGGATGGCGATTGAATCTTTCAACACGATCGAGCACCTGTTCATAATGTACGGCCTGTGACGGAGTGGGTACACGACAATAACATCTCTGTAATGGACTGGCCTTCACAGAGTCCTGACCTGAATCCTATAGAACACCTTTGGGATGTTTTGGAACGCCGACTTCCTGCCAGGCCTCACCGACCGACATCGATACCTCTTCTTAGTGCAGCACTCAGTGAAGAATGGACTGCCATTCCCCAAGAAACTTTCCAGCACCTGATTGAGCGTATACCTGCGAGAGTGGAAGCTGTCATCAAGGCTAAGGGTGGGCCAACACCATATTGAATTCCGGCATTACCGATCGAGGCGGTTACGAACTTGTAAGTCATTTTCAGCCAGGTACCCGGATACTTTTGATCACATAGTGTATCTATTGTGCATGGAACCGACGTTAATGGCATTAATGGCGTTGTGGCGTAATGGGCCTAATTAACTGAAATAGATTCAGACCTGTTCTAAATCCACATAACTTACAAAAGCTCAGTGGCATGTAGATAATATGTCAGTATATTGTATGTTAATTAAAATAACCCATTTATGTGATATTATATCCTGTATTCCCCTTTATAATCATGAAGCAGAATTCTTTTATTAAAATATGGTGACCCTGCCAGGATGTTTTTTTTTAGTCAACAGTTATGTCTCTTCAGTCAAACGCTAAACTCCCTCAATTACCACCTTCTCCGATATTCTTTTAATCCTTATTTCTTCCGAGTACAGGTTTTATTATTTCACATTTGTTCGAGAGTAAAATTGTTGTTTGAGAGTAAAAATGTTATTGAAGGAAGGACACATCACACACCAACAAGAAAAGGAAATATGTAATCATAAAATCGGCAAGAATTAACTTCAGGCCAAGCAGTCGTTACTGGGAAGCAGCGAACTTAGTGACGTGAAACTATGTTAGTGTTAATCATTAATCAAGAAGTTAATCGGACTTTTTTAAAAGCAAAGGCTGCAAGTTCGACGTACATATATTGAAATAAGAAAACGATAGTACCCTTACGGCGCGTAATCGTCACGTCACTGATCTGACCGCTTCCAATTGATTTACAGGCCGTACATTATACAGAAGCAACTTCATTGGTACGGGAAAGCAAGGTTTCGTACTACGCTACCAAAATACAAAGGATATAATTCAAATAACATTATTTAACATAAAATACAAATTATAGTATAATACAACCTTTTGATGCTCGAAGAAGAAGAAGGAAAGAATACCAGTTGTATTAGTTTAACAAAAAATAAGCGAAAATGTTTTTCACAGATAACTGAGATACAAAGAGAAAGTTGTTTTTCTGAGATGTAATCTTATCTCGAGCATCGAAATAATAAGTTCTGTCAGGGTGGCTGCTTCAAATAAAATGTTTCGCTACATGTGGAACGTAAGTTCCATTAGTTACTGTTTTTAAGCATTTAAGCAATAATAGTTATTTTACTCCTCGGTACGTGGAAGTTTCTTTCAACATAGACGACATATTACAGGTTATACATCATTGGATCATACATAAAGTGAATTAAATTCTTTTCTGCTGACTTTTTCATGTAAAAGTTATTTTAATGAAGTAGAATTTTTTCGTAACCTTCAGTATGGAACACTGAAAAAGGACTGAACTCCAAGATCAGGTCCTCAGGACTGTATAATACCAACCAGCAGCCGTGTCATTCTCTGCCATGCGGTGCTGAGGTACAAGGGGACTAGTACAGCTCTCTCCCAGCCATTATCGGCTTTCCAGACCTTGGAGCCTCTTCTCATTCAAGCAGGTCCCGAAGTGGCCTCACGGGGCTGGGTAGATCCCATACCAGCCCTCCCAGCAAGGAAAAATTCCTAATAGTACTAGGAGCTGTACCAGTGTCTCCGCAAATCAGTCAGACGCACTGACCACTCAGCTACGAAGGTGGACCAGTATGAAGCGTTATAATAACAAATTATTTAAAAAGTCAGATAGTGCAGAAATATAATATACGAGGGAAGTTCAATAAGTAACGCAGTACATTCTTTTTCTTGGCCAATTTAGGTTGAAAAAATACGGTATTTGTTGTGGAACGTGGTCGAATATTCCCGCTTCAGTCCCTATAGTTTCATGATGTTCTGATAGGTGGCGTCGGTAACGGACGTGCGTTCCAAGGAGAGAGCTGTGATTGAGTTTCTTTTGTTGTAAAACTAGAGCAACGCGGATATTCAAAGGCGCCTGCAGAACGTGTACGGAGACCTGGCAGTGAACAAGACCGCCTGTCATCATCACAACAAGATCGCGCAAACCTGTCCGTTCTTCGCTTGTCTGTCGGCCGCAGACACCGGCAGGAAATTGAAGAAACGACTTCAGTGTGTTCTTCGACACAAAAGTGCAAGCGAACTTTTCCTTCTCTATGACAATGCAAGTCCTCACTCGAGAGGAACTCACACAATTTCATTGGACTTTCTTTCTCATCCACCTCCGAACGAGGTGACGCAGTGGTTAGCACACTGGACTCGCATTCGGAAGGACGACAGTTCAAATCTGCGCTCGCCCATCGCCTCAGGTAAATGTTGGGATGGTTCCTTTGAAAGGGCACGGCAGATTTCCTTCCCCATCCTTCCCTAATCTGATGGGACCGATGAACCTCGCCGATTGGTCCCCTTCTGCAAATCGATCAACGAACCTCATCCACCCTGCAGCCCGGATCTCACACCTTCCGACTTTCATCTGTTTGTCCAATGAAGGATGCACTCCGTGGGAAGCAGTAAGGGTATGATGGGGAGTTTATTGACGCAGCGTGGCGTTGGCTTCGGCGTCGACCACTACAATGGCACCAAGCGGACATACAGGCTCTCTCAGTAAGGTGGCGTAAGATCGTTGCATTGAACGGAGGTCATACTAAAAAACATGGTTTTGTAGCCATAAGAGCGGGGAATAATATTCTTCATTGGAATCCTGGAAAAAATCAACCTGCTTTCAGGAAAAAAAGTGTTGCATTACCTACTGAACGACCCTAGTATGTACTTCACCTTTGTAGTGAAATTCACCACTTCTGAATTTACTTGTTAAAAACCATCTTACCTTACGAATGAAATCTCTCAAGGTGTACTGTTTGAGGGATGCTATTCCCAACGCCAGCTGGCCGTAATGTCTGATTGTGTTTGTGTCAGCTTCCAAGCTTCCGTTGGAGCAGACATCCAGCCGCGGTGACGCTGTCGGCAATCCGTGAGACGAAAAATATGCCCGGTAGGCCCGAATAGTACTCACATCATCGTGTCCTGCGAAAAGAACGACATTTCTCAGTAGTCGGACGTGTAACTAGAATAGATTCGGTTGTTCCTATGGTCGACTCTCAGATTTGTTCTCCACTCTGTTCGGGTGAGGGCTTTTATAGCCTCCCTGGCCTGTCGTCGCATTTACATTCCTCTCAGTTTTATATTTCTTAAAATCTAGTACTCTCCATTTACTGTTTGTAACGTGAGTCCTCTGAGGTCTTCAAGATTTTAAAATGTTCCAAAAAACTGCTCCTAATTGAAGAAACAACCCAAGCAATATTCCGTTTACTACGCGGTATCTCTACCTTCAGTTTGTATCTCCCTCCCACTTCCCCCCCCCACACACCTTCAATTTCGGAGCTTCAGGAAAGAGGAAAGACTCTAGGACGCTAAACATGACATCTTGGTCCTTTGTTACCTTGTCATGCCCTGGCCCTGTCATATTCGACAGTGGTAACAAGTCGATAAATAAAAGCTCGGAAACCTCCACGTTTACTCTTAAAATGGTTCACTTCACGTGTATAGTAAATTAAATTTATAATAGACCTCGTACTTAAGTTGCTCCACTAGGAAACTGCACATACAAAGGGTTTCTTAGTAATGATAGAAATACAGGTAGATTTGTCACAAATCCTTTGTTAGGTCGGATTCTACACGACATCGATGTTGATAGCGTGAAGAAAGGTTGGATTCTACAGACATCGAAGTTGATAGCGTGAAGGGCGTAGCATTAACTGTGTTTGAAAAGTCCGAAGCACAGACAGCTACTTGGTTTTATGGGAGAAAACACCTAGATAAAATTTTAAATGATGTTGAGTGAGTGTGAAGAATCCAAATCTAAAAAGTGCGACAAGGAATTGAAAGTGTGTTTTTCAAAATGTGAATCCATTTACTTAACCTCTGTGCAGTCCGGGTCTATGTGTGAGGACTAATGGCCTACTCGAGATATATCTTGCAGCGTGCTCACCGTGTCTGTTGCCACATACGAAGAGCGGGGCAAGCACTGTGCGGTATGGCATGTAGGAGCGCAAAGCGACGGCCAACGCCAGGCGCCATTCTCCTGAGACGCCTGCATCAGCGGAAGCCCACGTTGGCCACGACGTCATCATGAGCAGCGTAACCAGTGACGCTGCTGTTCCACTCGACATGTTACAGCCAGCGTCTCTGCTGCTCTGGCTTCCTTCTGCGGCCACAGAAGGAGAATGCTTGTGGATAGCTTCCTGGAAAAGCAGAGGTGCTATTTTCAAAGCTCGAAGCGCGTAAATAGATTTCCGTAGGGAAATAATACCTCTCAGCAAGCCATACACTCTTCCGAACAATGAAAAATTTCTGTGTTGCTCTGCATGCGAGTCACAATGTTTTTCAAATCAACAAGCCCCTAATGTGATATAGTTCGAGGTGGTTGTTTCTGCCTTTACTTTCTCAAATGACAGTAAATGAAACATTTTTATTTCCATTACGAAACTGCGACGTCGAAACGGCTGAAAGACAGACCGTCTAGAAATAATACCTCGCACCAGTGGGGCATTATGTTTGCCAAAGTGTGTCGCGTCTAAACGGAAGAGGGAGACGTGTTTTGAAAGCAAACGCGAGAAGCTCTTCCAATCATTTCTTCGCTTTGACCTTTCTAATATGAGGAATAAACCAATTTACCTGTTGCTGCTGGAAGTAAAGTGTCTTTCCTCTCCAGCGAATTTTTCTCATTTACTTCCTGCCATTCCCAGTGTCATGTGTGTTTATTTAAGAACAATATTCAATAGCTTACCAAAATAACGGAATGGACAGTGTCTTGAAAGGAGGATATAAGATGAACACCAACAAAATCAAAACGAGGATAATGGAATGTAGTCGAATGAAATCGGGTGATGCTGCGGGAATTAGATTAGGAAATGAGACACTTAAAGTAGTAAATGAGTTTTGCTATTTGGGGAGCAAAATAACTGATGATGGGTGAAATAGAGAGGATATAAAATGTAGACTGGCAATGGCAAGGAAAGCGTTTCTGAAGAAGAGAAATTTGTTAACATCGAGTATAGATTTAAGTGTCAGTGAGTCATTTCTGAAACTATTTGTATGGAGTGTAGCCATGTATGGAAGTGAAACGTGGACGATAAATGGTTTAGACAAGAAGAGAATAGAAGCTTTCGAAATGTGGTGCTACAGAAGAATGCTGAAGATTAGATGGGTAGATCACGTAACTAATGAGAAGGTATTGACAGAATTGGAGAGAAGAGAAATTTGTGGCACAACTTGACTAGAAGAAGGGATCGGTTGGTAGGGCATATTCTGAGGCATCATGGGATCACCAGTTTAGTATTGGAGGGCAGCGTGGAGGGTAAAAATCGTATATGAATACACTAAACAGATTCAGAAGGATGTAGGTTGCAGTAGGTACTGGGAGATGAAGAACGTTGCGCAGGATAGAGTAGCATGGAGAGCTGCATCAAACCAGTCTCTGGACTGAAGACCACAACAACAACCAAAATAACGATACCAACTTTTTTCATTGTGCTAATGACTCTCATATCTGCGTCGAGAAGCGGAAAATTTTAATCTAATGGTAAATATAACAGGCTGAAACAATAGTTAGGTCCTGCTTCAATCTGCCCAGGCAGATTGCTTCCTACCGCCATGTAACATATACTACAACAATTTTTACATAAATTGTTATGAGAACCAAAACAGAAAAAATACCGTTTGGAGAGGACGTTCTCTACTATTTTATTTTCTGGAACTTTAACGTAAAAGATTGCAACGTAAAGAAACGAGTTTAACTCATTTGCCAAAAGTGTAACCTTAAGAATCTACCGTCTTAAATATTGTAAAAGTGGATGCATGCATACGTGTATGCATGTACTGCAGGTATGTATGTTCCACAGCTGCACCTAAGCCACTGGGCCAATTTCAATCAAACTTGGTACGTATATCACGTGATGTCTGGAAAGAATTTCTGTAGTGGTAAGAACCACCTACTTTCCAAAGGGGTGGGGGTTTGTTTGAAAATCATTCAGTATTTGAGTATGACAGCACTTAAAGACTTGCAACAAACTGTACACATAACTGCAAACTTTTACGAGACTTTTTCTCGCTGACAACCCCCACAAAATGATGAAAGGAAATAAGTTTATATCTAACTACATTTTCGCTTTTCATACAGTAAAACTGCTACATGAAGAATGTCGTTTCAATTTATTACTCTTTAATTTCCACCCTTATCCATGGCATATTTTGCAGACAGTATCACGTATACAACTGAATATACCAGAAAGATTGTATCATTGTACGACACATAGTTCAGGAGATATGACGACAAATACTTGTATCCCAGAAAAAATGTGGCATCATGTATGACATTTTAATTTATTACTTCTTTACTGGTAACTCTATTCACAATATATTTCGCGAAGAGTATCCACACCACTGTGCGACACATGCCTCACGAGATATGACGTCATAAGCACTGGATGTACCTTTAAAACTATACCACTGCACAGCACTTAGTTCAGAATATACGTCTTGATAAACATTAAGTTGCGTGAAAATGAAACTTCAGGGCGAAATTTACTAGACATAATGGTGAAATGTGTGTACAATACGAGTGAAATATATAAAATACGTGTGAAATGTATCTGACATGTGCGTATGCAGGCAAAACTACGAGTAAAAGCTCATCCTAAACCCCTGGAACGATTTCAACCAAATGTGATGCATATACATTAGTTACGATCTGGGACGAAATGCTGTGGAAGTAAAAACCATCAGCTTCCTATTGGAGTCAGCGTGATAATATCGGGAGAGAAGGGGAGGAGAGATAGCAGGCGAGGGGGGAGGGGAAAGAGAAGATGGACACATATAGGAGGAGGAAGGAGAGGATGGACAGGGAAAGGGGGAAGGGGAAATAAACAGAGAAAGGAAAGTGAAAGAGATGGAAAGAGAGGAGGAAAAGAAGGTGATAGGCAGAGAAAGGAGAGAGGAGACAATGAACAGGTAGAGGGGGAGGAGGAGATGGATAGAGAGTGTGTGAGGATGACATGAACAAAGAGAGGGGGAAAGAGTAGATGGAGCTAGGGGAAGGAGGAGCAGATGGACAGAGCTGGGAGGAACAGACGGACAGAGCGATGGGGGAGGAGATGGAGAGAGAGTGGGACAGGCAGGTGGAGGAGGTGGACAGAGAGAGGGTGTGGATGAGAGGAGCAGAGGAGGAAGAATGGAGAGAGAAGGAGGTAAAAGGAGATGGATAGAAGAGGGGGAAGGAGGAGATGGATGGAGAGAGGGGAAAGAGGAGAAGGACGAGACAGGGGGATGAGAAGATGGTGACAGGAAGGAGGGAGAAGGAGATGAAGAGACAGAGGAGTGAGGAGAAAGAGAGGGGGGAGTAAGATCACAGTGCGCAGTGCGGGGGTGGGGGGGGGAGGGAGAAGGACAAAGGCAGAGGAAGCAGGTGATGAACAGGGAGGGAGGGTATGGACAGAGAGAAGGGGGAAATGAGATCGACAGAAAAGGGCAGAGGAGGAGATATGTACAATATATGTGATTTACGCATACGCAGGCGAAGCTGTCGGTAAAAAGCTAGTTTCCAGTAAAACAAATCTTGGTTTAGCAGGAAACGTTTACTAAGGTAATATTTACTAGAAATTCGTTGTTTAGTTCTTAGTCCAAACACTGTTTTGTATATTCAAACCAGTCTAGAAATCTGTCAATAATGAAAAGCATGCCATTCATTTTCACGTTACATTGAGCAGTGCGTATTTCGCCATCTCCAAAAAATGGAACTGATTGTTAAGACTCCCTGAGGAAGACGGTAGAAAAATGTCTCAGTTTTGGAAAAGAAACTGAATAATTTACACTGGACAAGCTGTGGCAGCGTTGCAGCACTAGACTGACATTATGGAGGAGTGTTTTTCTCCTCCACCTTCGGCTATCCAGATTCACTTGAGAAAAACGATGGAAAACGATCCCTTGAACAGGGCACGGCAGATTTCCTCCACTATCTTCATTTAATCCTTACTGTCTGGTGGGTGATGCAAACGTTAAGCGTGATTATTACTCTACCAGACTAAATCAATGAAATTATCGTGAACAGAGTTTCCTAAATCTGCGAGAACTGTAACGATTATTCTATATCCAGGTTTTTTTCTCGACTTTATTCAGTTCCGAATAATGATGCAGTATTATGAGACATGAGCCAAACAACGCTATCGCCTTTGCAATAACTCTATAAAGTGGCCTCCTGATTGACGGGAACACTGCGGAGGATTTTTGAAAGTTTGAAATGTAGCTCCAGGAATACTAAAATATAAGAAGAATTACTGCATAAAAAAGAAAATAATGAAGAGGCAATAACTGTATGTCACAGGTTGTACTGGAAAAAAACATGCTTCCTTAAAACATTACAAACTGATAAGTTATACGGGAGTTAAGCCGTCTTTTGTGACTGTATAAAGTATTATTTGGACCAAAGGGATTTCGCTTTATTTGAAATGTTTATTAGTGATCTGTTTTTTCGCTCCTCCTATACACAGTCCTCTTCCCCCTTTTTGGCACAGTTCTCTACACTAGCCAATATATTTTCTCGACTGCATGTGTTTATAGATCCATGTTCACCTCGTGATTTGTTCCGATCGAATGGTAATTTAAATTTAACTTCTGCTTGGTACTGTTGTCCAGAAAGGCGTTACCTGATCCGTTGGAACATTTTGACCCATCGGCGTAGATTAGTAGTGTAGAGAGAAGAAAGACAAAGATGTAGATATAGAATTTTGAAGTACAGACCTGCTAGAGAAAGAAGGATGCTGAAGCTACAGAATTCAGCAGTGGGGCAATGGTCTGTTAGTTCTTCGATTACTTGATCTTGTCAGGCCTGGAAGATTTTCAGGAGAAATTTAGAGCTGATGTATCTCAGTCCCAGAGACAGAGACATTTCATTTTCTTTGATTTGGGGGATGTTTTATAGGGATGACACAGGGCCTTTTTTAACTGACAGCCTCGAATGTTCGGTTTAGTAATGCTGCACTCACTGCTTTTCGTTGGCTGGTTATTGCGGACGAAGACAGATCTCTATGGGTATTTGTCAAATACGCGTTGAAGTGATATGGTGTCCTCCTCATTCGAATAGACTTAATTTAGTTTCGCAGTATTTTTCGCTACTTATGCAAATATAATTTCAACCGAGTATCTCATTGAATTTCAGTTAAGATATATAATCGATTTCAATACATACTCGACCACTGTCAAGCTTAAATAAAGTTTGATTAGTGCTGGGTAGCCACAAAATGATGTAGGAAGGCCGTAATATGAGCAAGAAATGTGTTATATTACCCGTGCCTACTTCTTATTACCAAATAATCTTTTCTCTGTGTCCCCTGGATATCGTCTATGTCACACCCATCAACCATACAGACTTGTAGCGAAGATTACCCAACGCCTGTTCATTAACGACTCTCTCCTCTGGGGAACGAACACAAGCAACACGCATCATCAGACACACGCCATATTGTTTACAATCGAAACTCCAACAAGCACGACGGTATCCTGCGACGTCAGCGTCGCCGCTAGAGACACAAGTAACACCGCAGTCGGAGTTCTCATTGCCTGCGAAGACGAGGAGTCTCTCACTCCAGGGTCCAAAGTCCGTCACTTGTCAAACACTGGCCACTCACCGCCAACCAAGACCTGGAGCACGCCAACACTCACTACCAACCAAGGCCGCCAACACCGACTGCTAACTGCCGACCAAGGCTTCACGGCCAACATCCACGTCCGAACTTATTACTCCCACCGTCGCCTAGGGCTTCCACGCCCTCATGTCCACGCTCTTCTCACTGCTACTTACGACCTCCACGGATTACGTCCATCATCGAGCACTCAGCGCTCACCGGCAACAAAGTCTTAGCTCAAAGAATGTCAGCCTGAACCAAGTAGTGCAACTCGCATCTTTAAATCGTGTTACGGCATTGTATTCACTGGACCCTTCAATTGTAGAGTGTTGTTCCCCTTCACAAATGTACATCCATTTCCACTTTATCTCCCACTTATTGCAAATGTATAATTAAGCCAACAGTAAAGCAGAAACTAACATGTTAACAACTATGTACAATTTTTTGTCTTTTCTAGTTCACGTCAGAGTATTCACTGCTATTAATCTCGTATAAATTAACCATTACAAGGCTACTTTCCGGTGGAAATGTCGGTATACGAAAGTAAAATGATGAGAGGGACCTAAGTTTCTAGTACTTTTATGCATTTCTTCACATCGTTAATGCTCATTCTTTTTAAGTAAAATATTTCAAAAATTACCTGATCTGATATTTTCTAAAACATGTTCTGTGCTCTTATTTGACTTTTAAGGTATATCTCCACTACACTCAATAATGGGGGATCCATTGTACTATATCCGCATGGATTTCATTTCTTCAAATTATATTTGTTGTTGTAAATCAGCTGTCAGGAAGATAACAGAGAAAAATAGAAATCGTTTCCTAGCACTGTAAAGATCTGTTAGATTGCAGATTTTTAAGTTATTAAGTCTAGTTTTAACAGCACAAAGTAACGATGCCTAAAATAATGATCTATGAAAAAAGTGTTCTGGAAGTTTCCTGTGTATGTGAGAGACTGCTATTACTATGAAGTGAATCAAAAATATAAAACAAACCACCATTGTTAAATTGAACATGAAAATCTTAAGTTCACAAATTCTGTTGTAATGGGATAAACTAAAGTAGTGTTTGGAGGCAAGGATGGAGCACCAGGCGGAGGGTATTCACTGACACTGGTCGTCGCCCTGCCTATTGAGCGCCCTCAGCAGTAGCAAAACGCTTGCATGACGTCAATCTGGATACCAATGCCCGGGAGGGTGAGGGGAATTGGCGGGGGGAGGGGGGGGAGGGGAGGGTCGGAGGGTGCAGCTTTGGGAAGCCACTTTGGTTTGACCAATTTTCATGTGACGACAATCACTTCAGTCATTGCTTCTGTTTCAGAATCTTTCCGTGTAACAAACAAGCTTGGAGACTTCTGGCAAGTTAACTTGGAGCGGCTGCATCTAAACTCTCTCCCGGACCTGCCGTTGTCGTCGACCAGTTGGGCAACATAGCTCCGCCCAGGCTGTGTCAGCTGCAGCCTTGGCGTCTTCTAGTAACTTTGTTGCCATCACCCCTGCCATCCCTCGACCGTAAAACAGTGACCATTTCTCGATTACATGGAGCCCTGGCTGCTAACATTCCATCGCGATCCCAACGAGACTGCTCACCAACATCCCCCTGCTGCCCTGTGGTTGGAGCTTGAATGGACGACCTAACAGTGCCATGATATTTGAGTCTGCCAGCCGGCTGCCACTGCTCTTATAGACATTGGATCAGAGTTGACTCTGCCGCACCTCCTGTTCTTCCTGCCACGGAGAGCCACTTGCGGTGCCCTGACCACCGTAGCCAGTCAGCTCCCAGAGTACCACCTACGCCACCTCAGTGCACTGTTGTCCCGGCAGTATGTGTACACCCTACGCTACGTCTACGACGCGTGCCGCTACCAGCTGTAATATTACAAGCGGACACTAAATTGTGCGAGAGACGAGGAGGCACTTTAATGGCTCTCCAAGTTGAGTGAATTAACAAAGATCTATTTATGTTCGCCGTTTGTTTCTCTACAACTGCTCACGACGTCGCTCCTGTCTCCTCAAGCCACCTAAGAACCCACCATGCCCAAATTACTGCAATTGTCTTTCCTAAACTTACCGTAATTTGAAAGAAGATCATTGGGAAAGTGTGGTAGTATCATGTTGTGCACACAGAAAGATGAGGAAACGCAAACATACGTAATATCATTTTGTAGAGCCTCTCCACTTTTATAAATTTACCACACATTACTACATAACTGTAACTCCAATGTCACTTCTGATGGAACATATTATCTCCCATGCTGTCCTAGCTATCTGAAACAAAAATCATAGATATTCAAAAATTTACTTGTCTGTGACATGTACCATGACCCATGGACATGGACCTTGCCGTTGGTGGGGAGGCTTGCGTGCCTCAGCGATACAGATAGCCGTACCGTAGGTGCAACCACAACGGAGGGGTATCTGTTGAGAGGCCAGACAAACGCGTGGTTCCTGAAGAGGGGCAACAGCCTTTTCAGTAGTTGCAGGAGCAACAGTCTGGATGATTGACTGACTTGGCCTTGTTACACTAACCAAAATGGCCTTGCTGTGCTGGTACTGCGAACGGCTGAAAGCAACGGGAAACTACAGCCGTAATTTTTACTGAGAGCATGCAGCTTTACTGTATGGTTAAATGATGATGGCGTGCACTTGGATAAAATATTTCGGAGGTAAAATAGTCCCCCATTCGGATCTCCGGGCGGGGACTACTCAAGAGGACGTCGTTATCAGGAGAAAGAATACTGGCGTTCTACGGATCGGAGGGTGGAATGTCACATCCCTTAATCGGGCAGGTAGGTTATAAAATTTAAAAAGGGAAATGGATAGGTTGAAGTTAGATATAGTGGGAATTAATGAAGTTCGGTGGCAGGAGGAACAAGACTTCTGGTCGGATCAAAACAGGGTTATAAATACAAAATCAAATAGGGATAATGCAGGAGTAGGTTTAATAATGAATAGAAAAATAGGAATGCGGGTAAGCTACTACAAACAGCATAGTGAACGCATTATTGTGGTCAAGATAGATACGAAGCCCACGCCTACCACAGTAGCACAAGTTTATATGCCAACTAGCTCTGCAGATGACGAAGAAATTGAAGAAATGTATGAAGAGATAAAAAAAATTATTCAGATAGTGAAGGGAGACTAAAATTTAATAGTCATAGGTGACTGGAACCAGACAGTTGGAAAAGGAAGAGAAGGAAACGTAGTAGGTGAATATGGAATGGGAGTAAGGAATGAAAGAGGCAGCCGCCTGGTCGAATTTTGCACAGAGCATAACTTAATTATAGCTAACACTTGGTTCAAGAATCATGAAAGAAGGTTGTATACATGGAAGAAGCCTGGAGATACCAGAAGGTTTCAGATAGATTATATAATGGTAAGACAGAGATTCAATAACCAGGTTTTAAATTGTAAGACATTTCCAGGGGCGGATGGGTACTCTGACCACAATCTATTGGTTATGAACTGTAGATTAAAACTGAAGAAACTGCAAAAAGGTGGGAATTTGAGGAGATGGGACTTGGATAAACTGAAAGAAGCAGAGGTTGTAGAGAGCTTCAGGGAGAGCATTAGGGAACCATTGACGAGAATGGGGAAAGAACTACAGTAGAAGAAGAATAGGTAGCTTTGAGAGATGACATTGTGAAGGCAGCAGAGGATCACGTAGGTAAAAAGACTAGGGCTAATAGAAATCCTTGGGTGACAGAAGAGATACTGCATTTAATTGATGAAACAAGATAATACAAAAATTCAGCAAATGAAGCAGGCAAAAAGGAATGCAAACGTCTCAAAAATTAGATCGATGGGAAGTACAAAATGGCTAAGCAGGAATGGCTGGAGGACAAATGTAATGATGTAGAGGCTTATCTCACTAGGTGTAAGATAGATACTGCCTACAGGAAAATTAAAGAGACCTTTGGAGAAAAGAGAACCACTTGTCTGAATATCAACAGCTCAGATGGAAACCCAGTTCTAAGCAAAGAAGGGAAAGCAGAAAGGTGGAAGGAGTATATAGAGGGTCTATACAAGGGTGATGTACTTGACGACAATATTATGGAAATGGAAGCGGAGGTAGATGAATATGTAATGAGAGCTATGATACTGCGTGAAGAGTTTGACAGAGCACTGAAAGACCTAAGTCGAAACAAGGCCCCCGGAGTAGACAACATTCCATTAGAACTACTGACAGCCTTGGGAGAGCCAGTCCTGACAAAACTCTACCATCTGCTGAGCAAGATGTATGAGACAGGCGAAATACCCTCAGACTTCAAGAAGAATGTAATAATTCCAATGCCGGCCACGGTGGCCGAGCGGTTCTAGGCGTCTCAGTCCGGAACCGCACGACTGTTACGGTCGCAGGTTCGAATCCTGCCTCGGGCATGGATGTGTGTGATGTCCTTAGGTTAGTTAGGTCTAAGTAGTTCAAAGTTCTAGGGGACTGATGACCTCAGATGTTAAGTCCAATCGTGCTCAGAGCCATTTGAGCCAATAATTCCAATCACAAAGAAAGCAGGTGTCGACAGATGTGAAAATTACCGAACTATCAGTTTAATAAGTCACAGCTGCAAAATACTAACGCGAATTCTTTACAGACGTATGGAAAAACTGATAGAAGCCGACCTCGGGGAAGATCAGTTTGGATTCCGTAGACATGTTGGAACACGTGAGGCAATACTGACCCTACGACTTATCTTAGAAGAAAGTTTAACGAAAGGCAAACCTAAGTTTCTAGCATTTGTAGACTTAGAGAAAGCGTTTGACGATGTCGATTGGAATACTCTCTTTCATATTCTGAAGGTGGCAGGATTAAAATACAGGGAGCGAATGGCTATTTACAATTTGTACAGAAACCGGATGGCAGTTATAAGAGTCGAGGGGCATGAAAGGGAAGCAGTGGTTGGGAAGGGAGTAAGACAGGGTTGTAGCCTCTCCCCGATGTTGTTCAATCTGTATATTGAGCAAGCAGTAAAGGAAACAAAAGAAAAATTCGGAGTACGTATTAAAATCTATGGAGAAGAAATAAAAACTTTGAGGTTCGCTGATGATATTGTAATTCTGTCAGAGACAGCAAAGGACCTGGAAGAGCAGTTGAAGGGAATGAACAGTGTCTTGAAAGGAGGATATAAGATGAACATCAACAAAAGCAAAACGAAGATAATGGAATGTAGTCGAATTAAATCGGGTGATGCTGCGGGAATTAGATTAGGAAATGAGACGCTTAATGTAGTAAATGAGTTGTGCTATGTGGGGAGCAAAATAACTGATGATGGTCGAAGTAGAGGGGATATAAAATGTAGACTGGCATTGGCAAGGAAAGCGTTTCTGAAGAAGAGAAATTTGTCAACATCGAGTATAGATTTAAGTGTGAGGAAGTCGTTTCTGAAAGTATTTGTATGGAGTGTAGCCATGTATGGAAGTGAAACGTGGACGATAAATAGTTTAGATAAATGTAGTGTTACAGTAGAATGCTGACGATTAGATAGGTAGATCACATAACTATAGAGGAGGTGCTGAATAGAATTGGAGAGAAGAGAAATTTGTGGCACAACTTGACTAGAAGAAGGGATCGGTTGGTAGGGCATATTCTGAGGCATCAATGGATCACCAGTTTGGTATTGGAGGGCAGCGTGTAGGGTAAAAGTCGTAGAGGGAGACCAAGAGATGAATACACTAAACAGATTCAGAAGGATGTAGGTTGCAGTAGGTACTGGGAGATGAAACTTGCTCAGGACAGAGTAGTATGGAGAGCTGTATCAAACCAGACTCTGGACTAAAGACCACAACAACAACATGAGTGCTCTACATGCCACCATGTCTGGACAACATGGCGTCAAATTTCTTGATACTCAAAATAAGTGCACGCTGAAATTTCCTGGCAGATTAAAACTGTGTGCCGGACCGAGACTCGAACTGCCAGGAAGTTTCATATCACCGCACGCTCCGCTGCAGAGTGAAAAATCTCATTCTGGGAATATCTCGCAGGCTGTGGCTAAGCCATGTCTCCACAATATCCTTTCTTCCAGGAACGCTAGTCTTCCTAGCATCCGTGGAGTTTGCAAGGTAGGAGACGAGGTGCTATCGGAAGTACAGCTGTGAGGAGGTGTTCTTGGTCATGCTTTGGTAGCTCAGATGGTAGAGCACTTGCACGCGAAATGAGAATGTCCTGCGTTCGACTCTCGGTATTGCACACAGTTTAGAGTTGCAATGAAGTTTCATATCAGTGCACACACCGTTGCAGAGTGAAAATCTCACCCTGGAAGGGTGCGCTTTCTTTCTCATTTCGTGTGGCGCCGAACGTAGGGATTTTTCACAGATAAACATTACCAAGGACACCACCTTATATTCTCTGCGGACATACATGAAAATTTTTGTGTTATCAGCGTTGCAGCCCAGTCAACAAACGCGATAATCTAATGTATAAGAAACTATCAGCCTCGATTGCTGTAATGAAACCAACCTTTACCCAGGTTTCAGCCCATATAATTGAGCCTTCTTCAGAAGATATACCTGAATCTATAATTTGTCTAAGAGGGCATGGTCTAGAAATAAAACTAAAACCGCCTGAATAGGCGTAGTCACATTTTAAAATATGACTATGCCTATTCAGGCTGTTTCATATCAGCATGACAATGAATCCTGTCATAAACCAGCGTCAATGAGGCGTTGATTTTTGTACAATAACATTCTGAAATGGACCAGACTACCCAGACTCCCGACATGAGCCGAATGGAATGCCTTTGGGATAGGTTAGAACATCGATTGCGCTTCAGGCCCGAGCGTCCATATTAAGTACCTTCTCTGTTTTCGGTTCTTGAGAGAGAATGGTCTGCCATTCCTCCAAAAACATTCAGACACCTCGATGAAAGTAATCCCATCAGAGACCACGCCGTCGTAAAGGCGAAAGGCGGACACACCACATATTAATGTTTACTAATAGGTGTCTGGATATTTTTGATCAGATAATGTATGTTACTCAGTAATGAAGAGAAGTTGCTAGAGAATGAAGCCGGGATTCTATGGTTTTGGAACTTCGTAGGCAAAAGAGGAATCAACACAATGTAGTAAGCATTGGAGACATCCGTGTATACAGCAAGAACGTATTTATTGTCGCTAGGAGTGAGATCAATGTCGGTTATTATCTGCACCAATGTTGCATTTATGCGCTGACCTCCCTGCCAGCTTACCTGGCCATGTAAGTGGGATGTTATATATTTTCAGCCAAAATTGTAACTTATTTTCCATCATGTGTTCTAATATCTTACGCACGCAGTCTATGACTGTGATAGGTCTGTATGAGGAGGTACCATCTGGAAGCTTTTTGTCTCACTCTTTGGTGCAATACGTGTCGCTTTCATTTCTGGTATATCTACTTCCCTGCAACAGATATTGCTTGGGATAACTTTTAAGTTTTTAAGTGTTGTATCATAGCATACTGAATATTATCTGGAATAGGTGGTGTGATTTTGGCAAGTTGGTTTTCGTGAGACTGCAGTTTTAATTTAAATGATGCTGTGGTTGGTCGTCACTGCTGCCTTTGCTGATTATAGGTATCCACGGCATCAGGAATGAGGCTCTGAAAGATTTCTTCTGGTAGGTTTTGCGGTGGAATACAGACATTGTGTTTATTTTGAGTTAGACGTATTATCTTTATTTCTTCACTGTCATGACTGTCGTCATGAAAGTTTCTGTAAATAGGCTGTTACAGAAGTCTCCCCAGTTGTTTATCTTAGTTTTATCAGGGGGAGTTTAATGTTGATTGGACGTTGAGGAAACTAAGAAGGTTCTCTTAGGTTGATTGTGACATCTACCTCCTCTACGCTTCCTTTCGCTTCTCTCACCGTACTGGAGACGGCTTAGTGAGTGATTGGAACGGTATGTTTGTGGAGTTGTACTTCGTCCGAAGAAATTCTTTAAGTTAGCGTAATCTACCTGAAAACGGAAGCACACAGTATTCATGTCCCATAATAATATTTATTTTATCTCTAGTTGTGATTCGGCTGTATGTTTCTTGGTCATCATCAGACAACTGAAGAGTGAACAGACAATCCACTCTAAAGATATAACTATAAATCCCTCGACCCATTAACTGTCAGGTCTAAACATATTTTGCTACACAGGTTACACAAACATTGGTTGCAGTCACAAACTGTCATAAGCATATGGATAAGCATAACGAGATACACACAAAGAATGTGTGAACAAATAAATCTTACATTACATAGTGTTCAAAGATTAAAAATGTAAGAATATAAAGGCCGAAACAATACACCAAATGGGTAGGGGTACAAACTAACATGTTACACGGACAAAATGATAGCATAATCTATTCATTCGTTTAGACATTTGTTTCAAAGAGCATGTAACATTGCTGACGATAGCAATCTACAATACGAATCTTACACTTAAAAGAGTGTTTGGAGCAAATGGCTAATCTGCACAACAAATACTCAAGGAGCTACAGGTAAAACTTTTGGGAGCTTGAGGAATGAGAGAGATAACATAGAATAATTTAAATCCAGGGAAATCCCGCCAGCCTCTCGTCAAAAGTAAGCCGGGTCCTCACCAAGTAGGAAGTTCATGATCGCTCTCCACCCAAGACAGTTGCACTTTCTGGCTCAGTCAAGGATGACTTGACGCTCCGACAGGCAGAGGTTTACTAGATCTCTTGCGAGTGTGGGCTTTCATACATAAGCAGACAAGATGTACAGTCCATCATAGATGCACGGAATATCGAAGGTATAGACGGCTCTTTCAGCCGAATACGTCTACACTGGACAATCTACAGTGACTGAAAACGTCGAAATTCAAGCGTCTACTTCATTATTATGGAACTCGGTTGCGAAGGAAGCAGTTGAAATTTGTTTGGTAAAGGACTTAATTAAAAGAGATATCGATTTCAGGCTGGACAAAAAAAGAAATTCTACGCTTTCTTTTATCATCTCGGAAAGATCCCGCCACAGGACATCTCCTATTGATGCATCGATGTCCCAGCATGAGTCGTCCTTATAACCACATATTCCATTTAAATTAAGCTCTTTTCCGTCCACAAAATTTCTTTTCCTTGCGTATTCTGTGGCTACAATTGCAGCTACGCATCTTTCGTGTTTAAAATAAAGCATGAGTGTTGTAGGTTCGATCTGTCGGCAGAAACGTATACGAGCGAATTATTTGTTGAAGAAATTGAATACCTGCGACTGCACGCTCAAAGTCTAATGATCAGTCATTAACCGCGCAAATATGAAAATGCACGTTCTGTGACCTGTTTAGGGTATTTAGCCTGCAGTTCTTCGCCGCATAGTGCTCAGTACAAAAGGACTCCACTTAAGCTGTAATAGAGGAAAGATTATACAGAAAGTCACGCAGGTAGAGTTTCACCGATGTGTTTGCTTTGCTCTGTAAGGGTTGCCCTGTTTGAAGACTGACAGCAAAGGGCCACCACCGAGCCCCTAGCACCTGGGGGCACTTGTTCGCTTAAAGGTATTGTCGCTACAAATATGTGGGTGGGGAACCGAAACGCAACCTCAGAGAGAACAGGCTGTCAGAGACAGAAGTGATCAGTCAGTGACTGAGAGACTGAATAGGCGGTGAGTGAAAATAATAATCGATCGATAAGTGAAAGGAGGACTCTGAGATGACTGAGAAGAAGTGCCTTCCGTTGGCATGTCACCATGTTATAGACTCAGTTTTCAAACTTTGATTCGGATCTGCACTTTCATTCCGATGTCTATTCACACTTTGTGATATACTTGCTTTCCGTTCCATGTCAAATGAACTTTCTTACTGGCCGATGCCTCAATATCTAAACGTCCAACTATGTATCCCTCATCTGACATCAGCACTCAAGTACTGCTTTGACACTGTAATCACCGTAGACAACAGATGCTGTGCCCAGGTGCAGCAACACCACGCAGCCAGCCCTACGGACTCTATCTGGAGGGAGCGGGCCAGCTGTCAGCTAGCGGAAGAAAGAAGGAGCTGAACAGATATCGATTGCTGTTTCAGAGCTGAAGGAGATGATGGTTGCCAATTGTCAAGGCCACACGACACAAGACGAGATCGACATGTCACGCCCACAACGCATTATCATGCCCCACTGTCAATAACGCGCGATTTCTTCGATTTGTGGGATGTAGCTGTTTATTCCCCTCCGCCCCACTCGCTCAAATACTGAGTCGTGTTTACACCGAATCAAATAAGCCCTGAGATTATATTTGTATTGTCGAAGTGAGGCCGAGCGGTTCTAGGCGCTACAGTCTGGAACCTTGCGACCGCTACTGTCGCAGGTTCGAATCCTGCCTCGGGCATGGATGAGTGTGATGTACTTAGGTTGGTTAGGTTTAAGTAGTTCTAAGTTCTAGGGGACTGATGACCTCAGAAGTGAAGTCCCATAGTGCTCAGAGCCATTAAAACCATTTTCTCGAAGTGAGAATGCTAACTGTAGTGTCGGTAGCTGGACCGACACCGTGATGTGGATTGCTGAAAAGGAATGCTAGACTAAAGCTGTAGCCGATAGTGCACGCACGGCAATAAGCATACGGGCGTGAAGTCTGGAACATAAAAACTTATGAATGAATAAGAAGAAAAGTATGTAGATGCTTTTTACTTAACTTTTAATAATTCCTTGGAATACATCTCTCTTGAATACTCGTAAGCTATAGGCACTGATACAAATGGCTCCTTGTTAGTTCGTAGCCATTAACTTCTGATGGCTATTCTGTCTCTCGGCTAATGAGAGAGAAAGGCTTCGTACAACTGGGCGATAGCTAGGTTCGCGTACAACTGGGCGGTAGCTTGGTTCTCGTACAACTGGGGTCGAGTCCACTCTCGTATCACGAGACCTGCCTTGGTGGTGGCGCTAGGTCTGCGATCACAGTGGCGACACGCGGGTCCGACAAGTACTACATGGACCGCGGCCGATTTAAACTACCACCTATCAAGTGTGGTGTCTGGCGGTGACACCACATTCCTCCCCCGCAAATCGGCGAACGGTCGTGTAATAAGGCTTCCGCCCGCCGTGGGGAGGACCACATGTTGACGTATGCGATGAGGTGGGGAGCCTAACAACAGGCGAGGCTGTGCCACCCGCACCCGGCCATCCGGTCCGATGGGAGCTAGGAAACGCCTGCAAAACTAGTCCAGGGTGCACGTCAACATGCGGTGTATGCGCCCGTAAAGAGACAGGAGGGACTGAAGGGTCGACCTCCATTGCGTCGGGGTAGCCGACGCGCGATGACGTCATGTGGTCCGGAGCGGGCGGGCGTTCCATGGCGGAGGACAGCTGGTCACGGGAAGCGATCGGCGGCGCGTGACCCTGGGAGGCGCTTGGCGGCTGCAACGAAGCGTCGAATGCGGTCGGCGGCGGCGGCGGCTGCTGCTGCTGCTGCTGCTGCGGCGGCGGCGGCGCGTCGCCATGGGGCAAAATGGAAGGCATCGTCGGTAACACCTGGGGATGAGGCGAGCCAGTAGATGGGTCCCCAGGGCGCTGACCGGACGGCACCGTCGCTGAAAGCAGACGGGGAGCGGCAGAACCCGAGCGACGACAGAGGCGCAGCTGATTGAGATGCCGACGCACCTCACCAGAGGCCCCCAAAACCAAATACATCGCGCGGCCGAGGCAGCGAAGAATGCGCCCTGCGAGCCAACGCCGTGAACCTCGATAGTTGCGATAAAATACAACGTCGCCTGGAGCAAAAGCAGGAGTCTGCCGCTGCACAGGAACCTGATGCGGCGGATGCAGCAAAGACATCAAGGTGCGATGAGGACGACCGTGGAGCAACTCAGCCGGCGAGCGACCATCTCGGGGCTGAGAGCGATACGAAGACAAAAAGAGCAACAATGCGTCCTCCCGAGAATGCGACTCTTTCAATTTCAACATCTGTGACTTGAAAGTCCGGACCAAACGTTCAGCGACACCGTTGGACTGAGGCGAAAACGGCGCGGATGTCAGATGTTGAATTCCATTGGCCTGGCAGAATGACTGAAATTCTGCGGACATGAATTGTGGGCCATTGTCGGAAACAATAGTCTGCGGAAGACCTTCAATGCAAAAGATAGCAGACAACGCTTGGATGGTGGCGGAGGACGTCGTGGAAGACATCCGGACAACAAAAGGAAAATTACTGAAGGCGTCGACCAGAACCAACCATCGAGCATTCCAGAATGGACCAGCAAAATCAATGTGCAAGCGTTGCCAAGGGGAAGTGGCTTTTGGCCACGCAAAGACTTTCCGCGGCGGTGCGGACTGTTGTTCGGCACACGCCGGGCACGAAGAACACATATTCGTAATCGCAGCATCGATTCCGAACCAAGTACAGTGCTGACGAGCAAGTTGTTTCGTTCGCACTATACCCCAATGTCCTTGATGAAGAAGCCGTAAAACAGAGGACTGTAACGAACGTGGGACCACGACTCTGGACTGATCATTATCAGAACGCAACAACAAAACACCACGTCGAACAAAAAGTCTCTCCTTGTGAGCAAAAAATCGGCGAACCAACGGATCCTCGATCCGAGACTTTGACAAAGGCCATTGCGTAGCAACAAAACGTAAAACAGTAGCAAGGACAGGGTCAGCAGCTGTGGCTGTAGCGACACGACGAAAATCAATCGGAAACGATTCGACCACTTCATCGGTTTCCGAATCAATGAACATGCAAGCAAGTTCGGAAGAATCGAATGCTTTATCCTCAGCAACAGGCAAACGGGACAACGCATCGGCGTTTCCGTGCTTAGCAGTGGACCGATACAAGATATCGTAGCGGTACTGCGAGAGGAAAATAGACCAGCGAATGAATTTCTGCGCTGTACGTGGAGGTACAGGCTTGTTCGGATGAAAAAGCGACGTCAAAGGTTTGTGGTCTGTGATGATGGTAAAGTGACGACCATACAAGAAATCATGGAACTTAGTAACACCAAACACGAGAGCCAAAGCTTCTTTCTCTATCTGTGAATAATTTCTTTGCGCAGACGAGAGCAATTTGGACGCAAAGGCAATAGGGCGATCATGGGAGCCAACTTTGTGCGCAAGCACAGCACCGATCCCGAAATCCGATGCATCGACCATCAACAAAAGGGGTTTCTGGGGATCGAATGGCGTAAGGCAAGTATTAGAAAGCAACGCCGATTTCAACTGGCGAAAGGCGCGTTCACATTCCGGCGTCCAGACGAACGGAACACCTTTACGGCGTAAGCGATGAAGCGGAGCTGAAATGGAAGAGGCATTGCGCACATAATTATGGTAATAATTAATTTTACCCAACACACTCTGTAGCTGTTTCAGATTTTGAGGGGAAGGCAAGTCGTGTATGGCACGGAGGTGCTCTGGACTCGGATGTATGCCTTGGGCATTAATGACATGTCCCAGGTATGGTAAGTCACGAGCAAAAAACACACATTTGTCCTTCCTCAAGCGAAGACCATTTTGCCGCAAGACCTGAAATAATGTTCGTAAATTCGCAAGATGATCTTCTTCTGTCTGTCCGGAGATCACTATATCGTCCAGATAGTTTGCTGCAGTAGGGACCGACGCACAAACAGTTTGTAAATATTGCTGAAACAAGGCAGGGGCGGATGCACACCCGAATGGCAGTCTTTTGAAGCGGTACAATCCAAGATGCGTGTTAACCACCAATACTCGCTGGGATTCGTCGTCCACCGGTATTTGCAAGTACGCATCGGCTAGGTCCAACTTTGAAAAATATTTTCCCGGGCACAGTTTAGCAAAAAGATCTTCCGGGCGGGGCAAAGGAAAAGTAGCAGTCACTAGCTGTGGATTCACTGTGGCCTTGAAGTCCACGCAAAGTCTCAATTTTCCGGAAGGTTTTGGCAAAATTACTAAGGGTGAGGCCCAGAGAGAAGCTTGCACACGTTCAATTACACCCTGTGATTCGAGATCGTGTAACGTTCTTGCGACCTCATCACGCAATGCGTGGGGAACATTGCGCGCCCTGAAAAATTTCGGTTGCGCGTTTACCTTCAGTTCTAAATGTGCTTCATAGTTTTTAGCGCAACCTAAACCCGGTGCAAAAATGTCTGCAAATTCGTCACACAGCCGAGAAACACTGTCTGGAGGCACAGTCTGATTCACTGATAGGACCTGATTTACAATAGACATGTGAAACAACTTAAATAAATCTAGACCAAATAAGTTCACTGCAGAAGAAGAACGAAGAACGTAAAATGACACAAGTTTTGTTTGTCCCTTGAATGTTGCAAGAAGGCTGCACTGTCCTAACACAGGAATTTTCTGTCCGGAATATGTAGTTAGCTTAACATTTGCGGCACGCAACGGAGGTGCGCCCAGTTGTTTGTATGTGTCGTGATTGAGCAATGAAACTGCAGCTCCGGTATCGAGCTGGAATGGTATCACTTTGCCTTCAAAGTCTAAGTCCACAAAAAGTTTATTGTCCTGCTGACGACAAGAGCGACTGTTTTGTGCAATTGGAACAGACACTGGTACAGAATCACTTGCTAATGGACGTGATTTCCGGCGACGTCGACGCACAGTTTTTGTGGGACGATCACAGTTACTGTTAGAGAAATTGTCACTGGACGAAGTGGAATTAACGACATGAATGTCCATAGGCGAAGGTCCACGAGCCTGAGTGTCCTTGGTTCGATTCCGGCGCGAAGCAAAGGGCCTGGAATGATTGTGATTGTCTGATCTGAGCTTTTTCTGGCAAACACTTTGAACATGTCCTTTCCTATTGCAGAAAAAGCAAATAGCTTGGCGTGACGGGCAATGTTCACGCGAATGTCTAGTAGCACACCGCGGGCATGATTTCACTGCATTTGTGTGCTGGCGCGGCACACCTGGCTTAGCACGCGGCGGTCGCTGTGTCGACGTGCGCAAGGCCCGGTTACCGGGCCGCGCAGCGCGTCCAGCGGGCCGGTTAATGTTACACACGGCCGGCGAAGTTTCAAAAGATTCCTGAGCACAGTCAAGTGTGTCCTGTCTATCCAATATGTCTATCACTTGTTGAAGGGAGGGATTAACTAGTTTCAAAATTTGCTCCCGTATGCGAACATCAGAAACGTTCTGTGCAATTGCATCACGCACCATTGTATCTGAATAAGAAAGACCACAGTCACATTCAAAGGCACAGTCCCTAGTAAGTCCTTGCAATGTTGCTACCCACTCCCTATTAGTTTGACCGGCCGTACGTTTTGTACGAAAAAACGTATACCGTTTTGCAACCACATTAACTGTTTCTTTGAAATAGGCATCTAATGCAGACAAAATTTCCTCGTATGACAAAGTTGCGACGTCGCGGCGGGGAAACAATTTTACTATCACACGGTATGTGGACACACCGACACAAGAAAGCAAAAACGGCTGCCGCTCATTACCTTGAATTCTGTAGGCAGCGAGGTGGAAGGCAAACTGGCGGGACCACTCTTGCCAGGTCTCTTGGTTCGGGTCGTAGTGCCTAAAAGGCGGTGCAACGGCAGGTTGTGGCTGCGGTAGCGGTGAAGCGGCTGCGGCCGCATCGGTGTGCAGCGCACGTTGACCCTGGACGAGCTGTCCAAGGGCATCCAGTAACGCCTGCGTCTGCTGATTCTGCAAGCGATAAAATTCGGACAGTACATCTGGAGAATGTGGCGAAGCCATGACACAATTAAATGTAAGCAATCAGAACACTTTAAAACGTCGTCAATGTTACAAACGAAGTAATACAAATCCCATCCTCGTCGCCAATAAATGTTGTGTCGGTAGCTGGACCGACACCGTGATGTGGATTGCTGAAAAGGAATGCTAGACTAAAGCTGTAGCCGATAGTGCACGCACGGCAATAAGCATACGGGCGTGAAGTCTGGAACATAAAAACTTATGAATGAATAAGAAGAAAAGTATGTAGATGCTTTTTACTTAACTTTTAATAATTCCTTGGAATACATCTCTCTTGAATACTCGTAAGCTATAGGCACTGATACAAATGGCTCCTTGTTAGTTCGTAGCCATTAACTTCTGATGGCTATTCTGTCTCTCGGCTAATGAGAGAGAAAGGCTTCGTACAACTGGGCGATAGCTAGGTTCGCGTACAACTGGGCGGTAGCTTGGTTCTCGTACAACTGGGGTCGAGTCCACTCTCGTATCACGAGACCTGCCTTGGTGGTGGCGCTAGGTCTGCGATCACAGTGGCGACACGCGGGTCCGACAAGTACTACATGGACCGCGGCCGATTTAAACTACCACCTATCAAGTGTGGTGTCTGGCGGTGACACCACACTAACAATAATAAATGTAAATGTCTCCATGTGCTTATCATTTTTTTAATTTAATGCGTTACATTTATGGTGCCCAACCTGGGCAACCTAATTTGCATGCCAGTCACTCCATTAATTATAATTTATTACAGTTTGGCGTCCAACGTGAGGACACCTAATTGGCAATTTCAATTTCTCAACCAATTCTAATTGACTACAAGCCCAACCAACTTATCTAATATTCAACTTATGTTGAGGGAAGTATGTGTTCCTTAATATGTTAGTGTTTATACCTTATTAAAGTAGGTAAAAGATATGACCCAAGAAGTTCTTGGAACACTTACCAAATGAAGTGACGTGCTATGCCGGCCGGTGTGGCCGAGCGGTTCTAGGCGCTTCAGTCTGGAACATAGCGACCACTACGGTCGCAGGTTCGAATCCTGCCTCGGGCATGGATGTGTGTGATGTCCTTAGGTTAGTTAGGTTTAAGTAGTTCTAAGTTCTAGGGGACTGATGACCTCCGATGTTAAGTCCCATAGTGCTCAGAGCCATTGAACCATTTTTTTGACGTGCGATGCCAGGTGAAGAGAAGCTCACGTCTGTGGCTCACTAATCATGATGTTGTCCCAGGGCTGCACTCTTCCATTGCTTCAGCAATAATACCGCCTAGTCCAGTGGTTCCCAACACCGGCTGAGGGGTAAAATTTAATTTTGCGGGGAATAAAAACAAAGGGGTTCAGTTGTGTTTTTATCACGAGAATAAATTATTTTTCAGAGGTCGTTACTATTATTACTATTTCAGAAGATCTTAATACTATTTAAAAAGTTACCAATTATTATGCTCTTTTTAAATACTAGCATTAACGTGTGACACAATGTAACGCAGATTAAGGCTTGTTCCATTACATGTTCCTGTCTTGATCTACGAGTTTCAATATCCCCGTTGAGCTAAGACACTACTGCTTCTTTGTCTAATTTGACGAACATAAATCTTTCTTCTTCTTTTATTTCCCCTTTGTACTTTGGTATATATTGTTCTGTGAATATCTTATGGTGACTGATACCAGTTTTGATGCGGACATCCTCAAGAAGGTCAGGTCTGTTTATTGCCATCAGATACACTATGTGATCAAAAGTATCCGGACATTCCCAAAAACATAGATTTTTCATATTAGGTGCATTGTGGTGCCACCTACTCCATATCATCGACCTCAGTGGTCATTAGACAGCGTGAGATAGCGGAATGGTACGCTCCGCGGAACTCACGGACTTCGAACGTGGTCGGGTGATTGGGGGTCACTTGTGGCGTCTGTACGCGAGATTTACACACTCCTAAACATCCCTAGGTCCACTGTTCCCGATGTGATAGTGAAGTGGAAACGTGAAGGGACACGTACAGTACAAAAGCGTACAGGCCGACCTCGTCTGTTGGCTGACAGAGACTGCCGACAGTTGAAGAGGATCGCAATGTGTAACAGGCAGACATCTATCCAGACCATCACACAGGAACTCCAAACTACATCAGGATCCACTGCAAGTTCTATGACAGTTAGGCGCGAGATGAGAAAACTTGAATTTCATGGTTGAGGGACGGACTACTCATATGCTACACATCACGCTGGTAATTGCCAAACGACGCCTCGCGATCCGATGGCTGGGTATGGGTATGGCGAATGTGTGTGTAGTGTCAATAGTGAAATCCGGAGGCGGTAGTGTTATGGTGTGGTCGTGTTTTTCATGGAGGAAGCTTGCACCCTTTTCTGTTTTGCGTGTCACTATCACAGCAAAGGCCTACATTGGTGTTTTAAGTATCTTCTTGCTTCCCACTGTTGAAGAGCAATTCGGGGATGGCGACTGCAGCTTTCGACACGATCGAGCACCTGTTCATGACTCACGGCCTGCGGGGGACTGGTTACACGACAATAACATATCTGTAATGGACTGGTCTGCACAGAGTCCTGACCTGAATCCTATACAACACTTTTGGGATGTTTTGGAACGCCAACTTCGTGTCAGGCCTCACCGACCGACATCGACACCTCTCCTCAGGGCAGCACTCCATGAAGAATGGGCTGCCATTCCCCAAGAAACCTTCCAGCACCTAATTGAACGTCTGCCTGCAAGAGTGGAAGCTGTCCTCAAGGCTAAGGGTGGGCAAATTCCATATTGAATTGCAGCATTACCGATGGAGGGCGCCACGAATTTGTAAGTCATGTTCAGCCAGGTGTCCGGATACTTTTGATCCCATTGTGTATCAAGGTTCCATCATGAAGGGGATTCAGAACTATTAGTTCTAGGTTATTTTAAAGACAAGGCATTTATTAACGTGTCACAGGATGTCTTCTCACGCCCACCACTAAGAAAACAGTAATTACCCTATTTGAGTGTTGGATGGTTAAAGGTACTTCCAGTGACGACAGACAGTATGACTGGGGTACTTACGGATAAGCGAAGTGAGGTTTCCTCTAAAGGTTTCAATTACTTCAGGAGGTGAGTCTGATTGTCGATCCAATTATAATTCTATGCCCACTCTTGATACTTGATCTTGTCCAAAAATGTCGCACGTAGCTTCCATTTCTATCTCGGTGAATTTGAGTTTCTTGCCTCCTGAGAAAAATACACCATCTCCCTTTCGCATTAACCTACCCTACATCAGGATATCGCATGATAAGAGTTACTTCATTTGGCCGTTGTACTACCAATGCAGATCCTAAAGTTGATGAAATGGAAAAGAACAATAAAATGTCACATCATGCAAAAAATTATTCCTTCTAAGTAACTGACTAAAGTTTTCTGCTGAAGTTTTCCACCAAAACAGACTTATTGAGCTCACAAATCACTTTTTTTCTGAAATTTTCACATATTGAAATGGAAGTTTCTATACACTGCGATACATAATCAGTCTGATGTTGGCCATATCGCTGAGGTCTGTTTTGAAGGTTGTGCATTAACAAGTCAAATGCTGGTAATGTTTCATGTAAGGCTCAGTATCAGCGATATTAATCATCTGATTCGGATTGGAAGAACATGACGGGTAACAACTGAGGGAGACATTGCCTGTCCCTGTGATTGGAATGCGTTTATGACAGTAATGTGCCCACATATGACTCAAAGTTGGTGCATATCTTTGTAGCATCATTTTTCCATCTGGAATACTTTTTAACACTTGTGTTTCCTTCGTAAGATTGCATTTTTATCAGAAAAAATATCTCTAGTGAGTGAAAGTATTTCTGTCGCGGATCTACAATTAGAATTAAACTCCAAGAACACACATCAAGACAAGAACTTTCGATGAATTTAAGTAAATTGCTTGTCAGGAAGTTACTTAGCTAATTTGTCAGAGTGTACTAGACCATTTGTATTGTGTCACCTGAAGCCTCTGTACGTTACTCTCCTGCTGTCACGAGTGCCGCAACTTGTCAAAGTGTTTGCAGCCGGCCGTCTCTGTCATTTCATTAGTGAGTTGCCAACTGCAGTAGGCATTGTGTGACCCTGAAATGTCACCTAACGTTCTTGTTGTTTTCCATCTTCCGTGTGCGTGTTATAAACTGCTCACCAACTGATTAAATCGAATAACCTATATAAAAAAGCCAAAACAATTTAAGACGCTGAAAAGAGTTAATACTGGAACAGCTCAGTAATGTTTCACTTTAATGGCAGCCTATTCTAAGAAACCTTTCTATTTCACAATTTTCTGTGGCTTTCGAAGTTTTCATTATAGATTCTTCTACTTCGAGGACTTAACAACACATTGTAGTGGCGGAAATTTCCAGTTTTCGTGAACAAATTATATTACTGAAGCGTACTGTTTTTCTCAATCTCGTGGAATGGTGAAAAATTTCCCTGTTATGGAGCACTCTTCGTGTACTATGAAATGTGTAAGACAGAGTGCAGTCCAAGAACTGGTTGGCGGCAGGCTGTTTGGAGGTAGTGTGGTTAGCAGTAGATGTCCATTCATTACGTTTGTCTTTCTTCCTCTTCCCCTTTTGTCGTAACTCGAGTTACGTATCTTAGTCGTGGTCTGTCTCTACTCATTTTGTTCTACGGGCACGCCATAAAGTGTTATACTTACGAGCCCTCGTCTCTGTCTTAATAAAGTTCCACAAACTTCTCTCCCACACTCAGAAGGACGTCGTCGTTCGTGATCTTGTCAGCCCACTTGATTTGTCGGGATAAACCTGTTAACACGCCCTTCAAAAACAATTTAAGCACCATCGACATTCAATCAAATAATCCATTCCTCGGAAACACAGAATGCTACGCTTCGAATACATTGCTTTAGAAAGGTTTTTCTAGTTCCTAAGGATAATGGAATGTAGTCCAAGTACATCACTTGATGCTGAGGGAATTAGATTAGGAAATGAGACACTTAAAGTAGTAGATGAGTTATGCTCTTTGGGCAGCAAAGTAACTGATGATGGTCGAAGTAGAGAGGATATAAAATGTATACTGGCAATGGCAAGAAAGAGAAATTTGTTAACATCGAATATAGATTTAAATGTTAGGAAGTCTTTTCTGAAAGTACTTGTATGACGTGCGGCCAAGAACGGAAATGAAATATGGACGATAAACAGTTTAAACAGGAAGAGAATAGAAGCTTGTGAAAGGTGGTGCTACAGAATGATTCTGAAGATTAGATGGGTAGGTCACGTAACTAATGAGGACGTACTTCATAGGGTTGGGGAGAAATTGGTGGCACAACCTGACTAGAAGAAGGGATTGGTTGGTAGGACGCGTTCTGAGACATCTGAAGGGAAGCAGGAGGGATAAAAATCGTAGAGGGAGACCAAGAGATGAATACAGTAAGCAGATTCAGAAGGATGTAGGTTGCAGTAGTTATTCGGAGATGATGAGGCTTGCACAGGATAGAGTAGCATGGAGAGCTGCATCAAACTGGTCTTCGCACTGAAGGGCACCAACGGACAACAACATAAGCCGTTTTTTCTTGAAGGCATCTTGAGCTCGGACAGTTCTACTTTCTACTTCTTCTTTGCTCCGTTAAGCTACAGAGCTCTTATTTCTTTCAGAAGTAAATGAACCGCTGTTTCACTTAGCTCATCGGATACAAAGGCTGATTCTCATTAACGTCTGAAATCGTCCGAGGCGTTGTAGAACACGCTGAGACAAGTAACTTAATATGAGAAACACGGGGCCACAAATGCAGATAAATACCTCATAAAGTGCATGACAAATGTTGAACATGTGACGTCAGCAGATGAGATACCTCGCCGCATGTACATATCGTTCTGTAGCACCTGATCATCTAAACACAACTGAAATTTTCATGACGGTATGACTGCGGGCCTACGTGCGTGATTTAGATCATGAGGCTCGGGGTTCGAGTCTTGTTTCTGGCAGGAAGTATATATTTTTTGCATTCCGTTACACAGTTACGTGTTTGCATTTGTGCGGGATTTATTATTTTATTTACTGGCCTCGTGGTCTCCGTTGGTTTATTGCGAAGTACGGTGCAGCAGAAACCTACCGAATTAAGTCACATGTAAATGATTATAAGCTTCCGAATATCGTCGCTACCAGTAAATGACCTACGTTTTCTTTACTAAATAACGGCTGTAAAAAAAAGGGAGAAACGGAAAGAAACACGAAATAGGAACAGCTTTTTCTTGGGTACAGCGAGGACCATAACTTTGTAAATTCTCCGTTTAAAACAGATCACATTTACAAAAAGTTTTTGGAATTTGCACCGTTTGCTTCAGTTCAAGCATTGCGTCGCTATCTCTTCATGCACCTGCTCGAAGATACCCTCCATATTTTGGATCTCCGCAGCGGCAACGGTTATGCGAGTTATGAGGTCCGCCTTGGACTCTAATGGGGTGCTGCAAATTAGCTTCTTCGTACGACTCCAAAACATCTAGCGGAGCGATGGGTAGCATTGCCTCCCGCCGGTGAGGTTAGGATTTACAGGCTCGGCAATGCACGTGCCTCAAGACACATCTGGTGACGTCACATGTTCAACAGCTTTCATCCACTTTTGGGGTGCCTCCCGTTATTTTCAGCCCCATATATACTTATTCAGCCAACGGCCTTGCCGCAGTGGATACACCGGTTCCCGTGAGATCACCGAAGTTAAGCGCTGTCGGGCGTGGTCGGCACTTGGATGGGTGACCATCCAGCCGCCATGCGCTGTTGCCATTTTTCGGGGTGCACTCAGCCTTGTGATGCCAATTGAGGAGCTACTCGACCGAACAGTAGCGGCTCCGGTCAAAGAAAACCATCATAACGACCGGGAGAGCAGTGTACTGACCACACGCCCCTCCTATCCGCTTCCTCAACTGAGAATGATACGGTGGTCGGATGGTCCCGATGGGCCACTTGTGGCCTGACGACGGAGTGCATGTATACTTACATTCAATTAGTTGTCTAAGCGTCATCTACGTCGCTTCAGGAGTTTTTAAACGTTAATAAGAATCACCCTTTATGTACGCATACTTCGACTTTTCTACTTCTTCGCACACTCCCTATCTGTACCATCAGTATATCTATTTTTTTGACATGCAGAATTTTGTCTAGTTCTGCATGTTTTATGATTAGCACTATTTATCTGTTTATGTTGAACATTGAACTCACAATGAACAGCACTTAGACATTTAGGAAATATTTAAAAGAAGTGTCTGCAAGAAGCAATAATGTGCTTCATTTGAGGCGACGAGCTCGAACGAGTTACGTTGGCAGCACCGTCGTGCCGGAACGACAACGCGTCACTCTCAATAGATTGGAACACGTATCGAAGATGCGTCTGAAGCATTCTTCATGTTTGTGTTGCACTCATGTTGAACTGACTGCTGTAATTTCTGTGATGCTCTGCACGGCAATGCCTTCCCATTCGAGTGGTGATGTATTCATTTGTCTATTCAGCGCATAAACGTAGCTGACGCAATGAAACAGAAATGCAGAAGGATTCTTGAGGCACCTGCGTGGTGACACACGGTTTACGACACTTTGCACCGTGCTGGAGTGGAAAACAGTCGTGTTACCTGTTTCTTGTCAGTGGTAACGTTGCTTGAAAGAACTGCGTTACCAAGGGAGGTAAAAAGTTATTACTTTTTAATCTCGCATTAATACCGAAGGAAATCGTCATATAAGTTAAGATGAGTGAAATAATATTGTTTTTTCGATTATGGAATGTGCGACGTCCAGATCTACAGCCGTGCCACGGCATCACATATAGCGTTCAAAAATGGTTCAAATGGCTCTGAGCACTATGGGACTCAACTGCTGAGGTCATAATTCCCCTAGAACTTAGAACTACTTAAACCTAACTAACCTAAGGACAACACACACATCCATGCCCGAGGCAGGATTCGAACCTGCGACCGTAGCGGTCGCGCGGTTCCAGACTGAAGCGCCAGAACCGCTCGGCCACCAGCGGCCGGCACACATATAGCGTTGAGAGGATTCATATTCGGTTCGTGTCTTGGAAGTGTAATCTTGAATCGCTCGGAGTTTGCTGCATAACTATGCGCACATTCTAGTTCCTGACACTTTATCTATTCTAGCATCCTCTATGTTCTTCAGGAGACATGAAAACTATAAATTTACTTCTCCTTAAAAAGTTGTTCTTCATATACGATCTGGACAACGATTAGTCAAATGGTTCAAATGGCTCTGACCACTGTGGGACTTAACATCTGAGGTCATCAGTCCCCTAGAACTTAGAACTACTTAAATCTAACTAACCTAAAGACATCACACACATCTATGCCCGAGGCAGGATTCGAACATGCGACGGTAGCGGTCGCACGGTTACAGACTGAAGCGCCTAGAACCGCTGGGTCACAGTGGCCAGTGGTTAGCCAGCCCTTCAAGGAATAAACTGGAGTACCACAACGATACCCGTTTAATACAGCATGACAACACTAATCTCTATTCAAATAATATTATGTGATATCCTTTACAACAACGTGCCGACTTCTACGAGTTAGATCGAGCGTATTTGCGTTAAGAATCAGTTCTGAAAGTCAACTGCCAGTTCCCTAACGGGTGCTTCTATATAAAACGCCAGATTGTGGCAAAGTGAACGCTTTTCTTTGAAAAATATAGGGTGAACCAGAATTCCAGCAACAGACTTCGACGTTATTCAGGGATATCTTCTGAGCATTTTGATATCAGCGGTATCATACATTTTGATATCATATGGTGTCTGGCGAGCCGCCACAGAGTAATAATTTAATTATGACTTTTTCGTTTCGTTGCGGCAATGACATTTGTTTCTAAGTAAATACTGTCACAAACGTGAAGAAGCCTATAATATGCAACAACTAAAACATACAACATACGACACAGGGTAATGCAACAACCAACCCTCTGACGAAACACGTACACATTGTCAGTGTGATCAATCTGTTCTGTCAGTGTAAAGTACAGCATGTAACAAATGCACAACTGTTGCATTGCAGGCTTTGTTCAAAATGTCGAACAACATGATCACGGCAGAGTGTACAGCGAAGCACACTCTTACACGCTTAACAATTCCAGGAGTTTGACGTACTACTTCCGCGGCTGCGATATCCCTGGCAACCACGTCTTTGCGAGTGTCGACAGCAGTTTTGTAAACAAGCTCTTCACATCCCACCAGAAGAAGAAGTCCATTGGTGTCCTGTGTTGTGACAGAGATGGCCATGGAAGAGGACCACCGGGACCAATTCTTTGTTGTCCAAACTATCTTCAGTGTGTTCCTAACAACAAGCGCCGTTAGTGAATGGAACAAGTTTGTTTCGAAATGAGACACACAGCGTCCTAAAATGGGCACTGTTTTGCACTATTAGTGAAGTACAGACAAAAAGCTAATTGGGGCAGGAAATCAAACGAAATACAATAAATCTGCAACAAGCAGCGTAGACCTAGGTTTCCTTTCACCAAAATACTCACAAGGTATCCCTGATCAACCGCTGATAGCGTGAGTTCTGGTTCACCCTGCACAATTTGCTAATACTTATAATTAGTACTGATGGCGTTGGTGTTTCCATTATTTCATTATGGGCCCCAGAGGTGTTCCCCTCTTTGCTGATACGTTTATACTCGTATATTTTTGGGAATGCAAGTCACTATAGTAACTTCCCGTCATATTAAGACTGAGTGCTCGACTAACACAGCACGTACTCCACTGGAGAAACAAAATTCTCGAAACAGTATAGTATCTTCTCAAATTCGTTTCGTGATCCTGATCAGATCTCCATTACTTTATTATTATTTAAAATCAAGTCTTTTTGGGTGAATTTGTTGGAATATCCTTTTATCTAAAAACTATGCGACCTGGGATTAACTGAAAGAAATATTGTAAAGGTAATGTTCTTCAGTAAGAACGCAGAAAATTATTCGACTTTTCAGTGTTACTAAACAGAAAATAGACTAAGAACAGAAAAAAAGGAAAGAGAGAGAGGAAGAGAGAACGACGCATCACGAAGTAATTTCCGAATGGGACGGAAATCGGTAGATGTGATGTACATTTACAGACAAATAAATGATTACAATTACAGAAAAATTGGATGATTTATTCAAGAGAAAGAGCTTCACAAACTGAGCAGGTTAGTAACACGTTGGTGAATCTCTGGCCTTTATACAAGCTGTTACTCGTCTTAGTATTCATTGACACAGTTGTTGGATGCTCTCATGAGGGATATCGCGCCAAATTCTGCCCAATTGGCGCATTCCTAGCTGGTTAGAAGGCTGTGCCCATAATGCTCCAAACGTACTCAGATGGGGAGAGATTCGGCGACCTTGTTGGTCACTTTAGAGTTTGGCAAGCACTAAGACAAGCGGTACAGGCTTTCGCCGTCTGCAAAGTGGCATTGTCTTGCCGAAATGTAAGCCCAGGGTGGCTTGCTGTGAAGGGCAACAAAGCCGGGCGTAGAGTATTGTCGATGTACCGCTGTGCTGTAAGAGTGCTGCATATGACAACAAAAGAGGTAACAGCATGAAAAGAAATGGCATCCGAGACTATCACTCCTGAATGTCGTGCCGTATGGCGAGCAACAGTTAGATTATTTTCCCACCGCTGTCGGGGGTGCCTCCAGACGCGTCTCTGCTGGCTGTTGGGGGTCAGTTTGAAGCTGGACTCATCACTTACTTCTATTCCAGTCAATGAGATTCCAGGCCGAAGAAATGTCTGGGGATGCACTGGGCAGCAGTGCGATACCAACCTGACTGTCGCCCGCCATACAGCCCATTCACCAGGAGTGCTGATCTAGGGCACCATTTCTTTTTATTGCATGGCCCATTTGGTTGTCATCTGCGGCACCCTTACAGCACAGCAGTAAGTCGACGATATTCTACGGCCCTTTTTGTTGCCCTTCATGTTAAGCCATGCTGGGCTGTCAGCAAGTTAATGCTCACTCGGACACGGCGAGAGTTTCTACTGCTTATCTCTGTGCTAGCCAAACCCTACCTTGCCCAACGAGGTCACCTAATCTCGCCCCATTTGAGAATGTTTGGAGCATTATTGGCAAGGCCCTCCAACAGTTCGGGATTTTGACTATCTAACGCGCCAATTGAACCGAACCTTGCACGAGATCCTCGAGGGGGACATCCAACAACTCTACGAACACCAAGCTGCATAACTGCTTAAATGGCGACCAGAGGCCGATCAACACGTTATTGACTTGCTCAGTTTGTGAAGCTCTTTATCTGGAATAAATCATCCAATTTTTGTGAAATTGTAATCATTCGTTTGTCTGTACATGTACATCACATCCACTTATTTCCGTCCCATTTGGTTAATGCCTTCGTGGTGCGTCATTTTTTTTTTTTCATATAGTGCATTTAAGGAAATACGAGGGTCACTCCAAAAGAAATGCACACTATTTTTTTTAAAAAATCCATCTTTTATTCTACATGTTTTTAAGTTTTACAGTGTGTAGATACATCCCTTAGGATCAATATTTTTATTTCTCCACATAATTTCCATCCCTCTCAACTGCCTTACACCATCTTGGAACCAGCGCCTGTATAACCGCACGGTAAAATTCTGGACCAACTTGTTGGAGCCACTGTTTGGCAGTGTGCACAAGGGAGTCATCAACTTCAAACCTTGTTCCACGAAGAGAGTTTTCCAGTTTCCCAAAGAGATGATAGTCACATGGAGCCAAGTCAGGACTGTAAGGCGGGTGTTTCAGTGTTGTCCATCCGAGTTTTGTGATCGCTTCCATGGTTTTTTGACTGACATGTGGCCGTGCATTGTCGTGCAACAGCAAAACATCCTGCTTTTGTCGATGTGGTCGAACACGACTCAGTCGAGCTTGAAGTTTCTTCAGTGTCGTCACATATGCATGAGAATTTATGGTGGTTCCACTTGGCATGATGTCCACAAGCAAGAGTCCTTCGCAATCGAAAAACCCCGTAGCCATAACTTCTTCAGAAGAAGGTGTGGTTTTGAATTTTTTTTTCTTGGGTGAATTTGCATGATGCCACTCCATTGAGTGCCTCTTCATGTCTGGTGACAAATGATGGAGCTATGTTTCATCGCCTGTCACAATTCCTCCAAGAAATTCATCTCTACCATTCTCGTACTGTTCAAAAAGTTTGCTGCATACCGTTTTTCTTGTTTCTTTGTGAGCCACTGTCAACATCCTGGGAAGCCACCTGGCACAAACCTTTTTTAACGCCAACACTTTCAGTATTCTGCGAACACTTCCTTCCCCTATCCCAACGTAGCGTGACAATTCGTTCACTGTGATGCGTCTGTCAGCAGTCACCAATTCGTTAACTCTCTGCACATTGTCTGGAATGTGTGTAGTACGAGGCCTGCCGCTGCGAGGACAATCCCCAATAGTGCCGTGCCCGCTTTCATCACGTAACCTGCTTGCTCACCGACTAACTGTACTGCGATCGACAGCGGTATCTCCATACACCTTTTTCAACCTCTTGTGGATGTTTCCCACTGTCTCGTTTTCACAGCACAGGAATTCTATGACAACACGTTGCTTCTGATGAACGTCAAGTGCAGCAGCCATCTTGAAGACATGCTGTGACGGTGTCACTCACGGGAACAGGTTGAACTACGTTTGAAAACAAGCGGGAAAGATGTATCTACACACTGCAAAACTTTCATATATGCGGAATGAAAACTGTATTTTTGCAAAAATAGTGTGCATTTCTTTTGGAGTGATCCTCGTACTTAAGAAGAGCAAAATTTTACCTTGCTTTCAGTGACAGTTCTCCCAATGGTCTTGTAAGGAAAGTGGAAAATAAAACCGGTTATTGTCGATAATGACGATAAAAGGTGCCAGCTATCGACATTGATTCATTCTCTAAAGAGCAGCACATTACCTTTGTTAAAGAAAATGGCCTTATCTAATACATTCCTTCTCGCATTGTCTGTACTCGGTAGAATACTGACGTTTCCTGTTACACATCACAGCATGACGCATTGTCAGACTTGCTTTAGGTTTTCTGTTACATTTCAGTATTGATGTCATACTTAAAATTTTTGTTTGACTGCACTAATTCATGTGCATGTACTCTAATTTCTCAGACCCTTGTCACTAGCTTTTCTGCCGCATTTGATTTAGTATTTGCGTAAGGATCAGTAGCCGGCCGGTGTGGCCGAACGGTTCTAGGCGCTGCAGTCTGGAACCGTGCTACCGCTACGGTCGCAGGTTCGAATCCCGCTTCGGGTATGGATGTGTGTGATGTCCTTAGGTTAGTTAGGTTTAAGTAGTACTAATTCTAGGGGACTGATGACCTCAGATGTTAAGTCCCATAGTGCTCAGAGCCATTTGAACCATTTGAAGGATCAGTATACAATCATCCGTCAGCTTTAAAAATTTCTCTCGGTCATTAACACGCAATGGCAGGTGAGTTATTCATCTACGCTCACTTAAGTTCTCTGTCTGTATTTACTCAGATACCAAGTGGCACGTCGGTGTGATGAACACAACTGGGAATAGGGACTCAGTGCATCAATTTGACATAGTCCCGTGCAGAATTCTGCTATGGTTTTCAATCCGTTTCAACATTGTATATAGTGTGACTACCTCGTGTTCGGATAAGGCACCAAGTTCAGGCCAGTACTGGCATCGATTCTTCTTCTTCCAACCTTTTACGTTGGCAGTAATTTATAACAGGATTAGCAATATATTACTTTGGTCAAATACTCAACATAACTGTGAACATGACAGATATACATGTCACGTCATCAACAAATTGGACGAGCAAGTAAATATTCTATAGATTCACCGTTCACCAAATGAAGAGTGTGGTACATCCAACGCTCGATAATAAGATCTGTATTAACGAATAGATCTATGATGACCGTGGTGGCAAAGAACTCCAATGTTACAATGTTTGTTGTAACCTACACATCCTATGTACGTCTCTTGAACAATAAATTTTATCTCTATTTCCGTTTGGCACTTAGCTGTACCTATGTTCTCCAGTTTAAAAAAACACATTAACTTCATTAACAGGGAGGAGAATGACGAGCAGGGGCAGAAGCGTGTCAGCGCTCATCGCCGCCTGTGTCCTGTGGGGAGCAACGTGTAGATCAGCTGAGCTCTCACCAGCGGAGAAGGCGGCTTTCGTAGCGGCCTTGAAGCCACACTTGGGCTTCCACAGTGTCCTCATACCAGCTACCGCTTGTCTCATGACAGATGACTGGACGCATTTCGGTAATTCACTTTTAATGATGACACATTTTATACCAAGTTTCAGCACAAATAATCGCATCTTTAATAAATGAAAAGCGCTAGTTTGCTTTTGTTCTACAGCATTACTTTTATTTGGTTAACCGGTTTTCGCCTTACAAGGCCATCTTCAGCCATTTACCGACTATTGTCATCAAAGAAGTTACAATGTTTGTAAACGACATTGGAAAAGATGTTACACATCTAGACTGAAGCAGAAATGTACAGTAAATAACATCTTTGACAGTGTGGTTGTAATACAATGTAAAAAGTAAAAAGTTGACAGTAAATAAATACAAACTGAGTAGACAAGAAAAAACTTTAACACAAAACTGGAACAGCAAGCCTATATAACAGTTCATAATAATAAACAAAACAAATAAAATAAAATGAAATTTTATTTTATTAAAATTTATTGTGTCGTTTATTATTATAACCTGTTACAACGGCTTTATAGTAATAAACAAAACCAATAAAATAATTTTATTGCTTTGTTTATTATTATAAGCTGTTACGTAGGCTTGCTGCTCCAGTTTTGTGTTAAAGTTTTTTCCTGTTTTCTCTGTTTATATTTGTTTACTCTTCAACTTTTACTTTTTACATTGCCTTACCACCACACTGTCAGAGATGTTATTTTCTGTATGTTTCTGCTTCGGTCTAGATGCGACCAGGACAGAAAACGGGCACCACATGCATGCTGCACTATTTCTTCGTCCAACGTGAATCCATGTGTTAATAGAGAAGGGCGTCATATGGCATCTGGAGTGCCGATGATTTGAAGGAGGCCCACCAGCCATAGTAATGACTGTCATTTCTGTTCAAATGGTTCAAATGGCTCCGAGCACTTTGGGACTTAACATCTGAGGTCATCAGTCCCCTAAAACGTAGAAATACTTAAACCTAACTAACCTAAGGACATCACACACATCCATGCCCGAGGCAGGATTCGAACCTGCGACCGTAGCGGTCACGCGGCTCCAAACTGAAGCGCCTACAACCGCACGGCCAATCCGGCCGGGTGTCATTTCTGTATTGTTCCCCCTGTAAACAAAAGACTCTCCATGAGGAAAAAAATCAATATTTGTGTACTCTAATAGAGCCTCTATAATTTTCTCCGTACCTCTTGAAAACGAACTTCCTGTTCCTGAACATCCCCAGAAAACGCTCTGTGAGCTATGATGTAGATAACGGTGATTCCGTAATTGAGTATACAGATAAACTGCCATCAAATACAAGACATTTAGACGTCTTTCAAAGCACATCATCCTCTTACCACGAGATTACACAAGGGGAACTCGATGACCTCATCAGGAATCAGAACTTCCTAAAGCAAGGCAGAACTTTTGGCATCACGGTTGCAACACTGAAATTACAAGACTTTGTGAGAGTAACAAAATTTTGCACTAGAAATAAATAACTTCAAGAGTCTTTTAAAATTGAGGGGGACTTCACATTCTGTAAAGAGGTAATTGGTCTGATGGAGGCACTGAATACGTAACATATTTCTGGTAAATGGTGACTGTTCAGCGATGCTTCCAACACAAGACTTAAAGCGGTACTTTACATATTGGAAACGACATTGCTTCCATTCGTGTGGCGTATGCCACGACTATAAAGTGAATATACAGAAATATGAGAAATATTCTAATAGTAGTAGCCTACATGGAATACCAGCAAGAAGTGTGTGGAGAGTTGAAAGTTATTGTCATTTTTATTAGGTATGCAGTCTAGATGTATCAAGTACTGTTGTTTCCTTTGTGAGAGAAATAGTTGTGCTAAAAACAGTTACTATATTCTTGAAATGTTGGCTCATGAGACCGTCATAAACTCTTCGAATGAGAAACATATTGCGTGAACCGTTGCTAGAACGGAACTACGTGTTGCTCTCAGCATTACGTATAAAACTGAGGCTTATGAAAAATTTTGTAAAATCTTTAGATGCAAATGGCTCTGCATTTACTTACTGACATCAAAGCAATCATTTAAAATGTTTCGAATTGATTTCTGGGAACCTTCAGAGAATCTGTGCTCGTATGAACAGCCACTAAATGCTAAGTGATTATTGGTGTTGGTGAAAAGGGACGCTCCTGCAACACAGTTCCAGAGACGGGCCGAAAAAGATGTTTACTAGATAATTAATTCTTTTTTAACTTTTCATATTTTTTTGGAAAATGCAAGCATTAAATATACTTATTTGAAAAATGTAAGTTAGTAATTAATTAAAAATATTTTTAATGTTCAGTAAGCCTAAAAACAGACATAAAACATATGCAACATACAATATGCAGTTTTTGAAAATTCGTTGAACAGTGTTACACACCACAGCAACCAATAGAAACGATCCCAAACATTATCTCCGTTACTGTTGAAACCCTGAACTAGCTTGCAATGATACCAAATAAAACAAGAAACAGAAAAGACCAAACTTCCTCCTAACTCGAAAACCGGGAACAGAATTTGGCACAGAGTGGCGAAAACTCCTTCAAAACTATCTCTAATCTTGTTTCCAACCCTGCAAATCTCTACTCAAACAGGCCTCCAAAAATACGAACCGCATCAGTAGAGACGAAAAGATACCGCTCAAAGAGCTTGTTTCGATTAATCGAAGCTGATCGCAGTTCAAACATATAACGCACTACATACATTAACTCATAATTTAAGGGAAGTAAAAATACTTTGAAAAAAAAATGAAAGTGCAGATGAACAAGCAAGTTTCCTCATAAAATTCCTAAAAGAAGGAAATAAAATTTCTACAGCTACATGGATACTCTGCAAATCACATTTAAGTGCCTGGAAGAGGGTTCATCGAACCACCTTCACAATTCTCTATTATTCCAATCTCGTACAGCGCGCGGAAAGAACTAACACCTATATCTTTCCGTACGAGCTTTGATTTCCCTTATTTTATCGTGGTGCTCGTTTCTCCCCATGTAGGTCGTAGTCAACAAAATATTTTCGCATTCGGAGGAGAAAGTTGGTGATTGGAATTTCGTGAGAAGATTCTATCGCAACGCAAAACGCCTTTGTTTTAATTATGTCCAGCCCAAATCCTGTATCATTTCAGTGACACTCTCTTCATATTTCGCGATAATACAAAACGTGCTGTCCTTCTGTGAACTTTTTCAATTGACTCGGTCAATTTTATCTGGTAAGGATCCCACGCTGCGCAGTAGTATTCTAAAAGAGGACGCACGAGCGTAGTGTAGGCAGTCTCCTTAGTAGACCATTGAATCTAATTTGAAATAACTTTTTGTTGACAACATCTAGCCCATAAATAATTATGTAAAGTGCAGTGGAGAAGAAAATGTATCTACTTTGTGGTTATGTTTGTGTTTCACCTCAAACACAAGTAATGACTGCGACTAATATGTTCATTTTTATTCAATTAAAGCCACTGTGTTGTTTAGTAACTGACTCTTTTCACATAATTTTGCTCTTACAAATAACGCTGCAAATGATCAGTAGAACATGTGATTAACTAACCAGCCATCGAGATAATGGCAATATTGGGTCCTTCTAGGAAAGCTATAAATCTCTGCTTGGCAGTGCAGCCAGCGAGTCACAAATTATGATAAAAGTCCGAAAATGTGATTTTGTTGTTGCTGCTCGCAAATTAGGAATTTTTGTTCATAGACCGTGCAGTATCTATCGGAGTTCTGTTGGTTCCGAGAGAAGTGGAGCAGCGTCTCAGTGTGCCAGGGTTGTTTGAGCAGTACTGCCGTAAACAGTGACGCGCAGGCTTCTACCAGTTTCCGTGGGTTGTGAGCGACAGTGGGCGTGCTCCCCAGCTATGCCTACGCCACGATGCGTCGCTGTGGTCATCACAACTATACAGGGTGACTCAAAAGGAACTATAGACACTTCATGAGTGTAATGTAGGCATCAAAATAAGCTTAAAATGTTAAATAAATTTTTTCTGAAATTACTGTACTTCCGGGATACGTAGTAGAATGGGTATCACAAGTGCACCTCAAACAACATAAATTAATTCTAAGTGATTGAAAACTAACTGTACACACTTCGTGGGTGTAATGTATGCATCAAGATAAGGGTAAAATGCTAAATTTTCGTCTGTAATTTATTTATATCAGAGTTATGCAGTAGATTAGTTAGCATAATTGGCCCACGAACAACACAAAATTAATTCTTCTCAGAAAGCAAAGAGACGAAAGAGACCCGAAATTCAACAAAACTACATACTGTACATTTGCCTCAGAACATGTTCAAAATTACACTACTGGCCATTAAAATTGCTACACCACGAAGATGACGTGCTACAGATGCGAAATTTAACCGACAGGAAGGAGATGCTGTGATATGCAAATGATTAGCTTTTCAGAGCATTCACACAAGGTTGGCGCCGGTGGCGACACCTACAACGTGCTGACATGAGGGAAGTTTCCAACCGATTTCTCACACACAAACAGCAGTTGACCGGCGTTGCTGGTGAAACTTTGTTGTGATTCCTCGTATAAGGAGGAGAAATGCGTACCATCACGTTTCCCACTTTGATAAAGTTCGGATTGTAGCCTATCGCGATTGCGGTTTATCGTATCGCGCCATTGCTGCTCGCGTTGGTCGAGATCCAATGACTGTTAGCAGATAATGGAATCGGTGGGTTCAGGAGGGCAATACGGAACGCCGTGCTGGATCACAACGGCCTCGTATCACTAGCAGTCGATATGACAGACATCTTACCCGCATGGCTGTAACGAATCGTAAAGCCACGTCTCGATCCCTGAGTCAACAGATGGGGACGTTTGCAAGACAACAAGCATCTGCACGAACAGTTCGACGACGTTTGCAGCAGCATGGACTATCAGCTCGGAGACCATGGCTGCGGTTATCCTTGACGCTGCACTACAGACAGGAACGCCTGCGATGGTGTACTCAACGACGAACCTGGGTGCACGAATGGTAAAACGTCATTTTTTCGGATGAATCCAGGTTCTGTTTACAGCATCATGATGGTCGCATCCGTGTTTGGCGACATCGCGGTGAACGCACATTGGAAGCGTGTATTCGTCATCGCCATACTGGCGTATGACCCGTCGTGATGGTATGGGTTGCCATTGGTTACACGTCTCGTTCACCTGTTTTTCGCATTGACGGCACTTTGAACAGTGGACGTTACATATCAGATGTGTTACGACCCCTGGCTCTACCATTCATTCGATCCCTGCGAAACCCTACATTTCGGCAGGATAATGCACGACCGCATGTTGCAGCTCCTGTACGGGTCTTTCTGGTTACAGAAAATGTTCGACTGCTGCCCTGGCCACCACATTCTCCAGATCTCTCACCAATTGAAAACGTCTGCTCAATGGTGTCCGAGCAACTGGCTCGTCACAATACGCCAGTCACTACTCTTGATGAACTGTGGTATCGTGTTGAAGCTGCATGGGCAGCTGTACCTGTACACGCCATCCAAGCTCTTTTTGACTCAATGCCCAAACGTATCAATGCCGTTATTACGGCCAAAGGTGGTTGTTCTGGGTACTGATTTCTCAGGATATATGCACCCAAATTGCGTGAAAATGTAATCACATGTCAGTTCTAGTATAATATATTTGTCCAATGAATACCCGTTTATCATCTGCATTTCTTCTTGGTGTAGCAATTTTAATGGCCGGTAGTGTATATCCATGTAGCTAGACGAAGACTGTGACGTGCTCAAAGTTTTACCGCTATCGGAATGTTGCAGGCTCCGTTCGTCTCATTTTGATCAGTTTCTGAGCCATTTTTCAGTTCGCTGCTGTAGCTGTACTGCATTCTGCATTGCAACACCATACGCGAGCTCCTTGAGACGGCCCCAAAGGTGGAAGACTAGGGGATTGACAGCCGGTGATCTGGTGGGGCAAGCAATAGTTCCTGCTCGACTTACCGGGATAAGCAACACTGAGACACTCTCTTGCCTCCCGACTGAAATACGCAAGGGAGTCGTCTTACATAAACCATTAGTTGTTCGTGTAGAGAACGGGACATCATGAAGCAGCCCGTCCAACCCATGTTCCAAAAATTCTCCATACACTCTGCCAGTCAGGCGCTGTGGAATAACTGATTGTCTACTAAACCACGCCACACTGTATTGGCACTTATCTGAAAATATTCCCTGTGACATGGAGCCAGTAGTACCGGCAACATGAGGGCTTGCTCGTTATTCGTTACATCGCTGGTGTCTTTGCTACACAGTGAAATGGCTTATCTTTTAGTATATGTTTGTTTCGTTGCTGTCTTGACGTGAACTCTGTAACATTTGGAATTTGGGGAAGCATTGCCTTCGATATACGATCTTTTTTCTAATGTTGACGAGCGAAATGTTCTTTTTTTTTAACAGGTCCTCCCTCTCAGGGTGTCCGAAACTGCTTTGCTGAATCAAAACTGGGCGTCGCCAGATTAGTGAAGAGCTTGCACTCCAGAGATATTCCAACAATGTCGCCAAAAATTACAATGACCCAAGATAATAAAATGATGATACACTCCGCCTTCTGTGAAGTAACAAGGATGTATGACGCAGGAGTGGTGCTGGGGATGATATCGTCTGAAATGGCTCGTTCTCAGGCAATGTCATCAAGAGTAAGTACTTCACAGCGTTCTGAAAATTACTCAGAAGTTCACAAAGTAAAAAGAAGAAAACTTTTAAACACGGGGTTCAGTACTTTTCACATTGGGAATTTTTGTCATTCGCTGCAATGAGCTTGGTAGAGTGACCTATTTAGTTTATGTTCCAGAATAACTTTGGAATATTCGCAGAAATTTCACATAATGCTGGTATACAAATTCCCATCCCTTAGGGGTGAAATTGGGAACTCTGCAACGTCTGAAGAATTTTCAGTCAAAGTTGATGCATATACGACTTACTACCAGAAAAACAATTACGGGGCTTGAGCCACCAAAGGGGGGCAGAGGATGAAAAATTCTGATACGTAAAAACAAGTGTAACTGCGAATCTCCTTGCAACACGCCCGGTGGTGCAACAGGCGGGGGGACCCTAAAACTATTTTCGCTTTGACCTTGCGCCCTGTCCAAGCTTCGTACGTAGTACTCCCGCGGCGTTCGTATTATTTCTGCTCCACGCTGCTGCTGGCTACTCTGAGATTATGTATGTAAATATGCAAGCGGATTTGGGGGAGCTTCAAAATGGTTCAAATGGTTCTAAGCACTATGGGACTTAACACCTGTGGTCATTAGTCCCCTAGACTCAGAAAAACTTATGCCTAACTAACCTAAGAACATCACATACATCCATGCCCGAGGCAGGATTCGAACCTGCGACCGTAGCAATAGCGCGGTTCCGAACTGAAGCGCCTAGACCGAGCGGCCACAGCGGCCGGCTTTAGGGGAGCCACTCAACATTAAACACAGAACTGTTCTACGTCTGGAATGAAGAATTATATTCTGAGACGATAAGAAAATAGCAGGTTGCACTGTTTACACACTAAGTCGTAAGTGTTGATGCCAGTTAACATTATCCCTAATTTAGTGAGAGGTCATAACTATCACTCCCTTATTATTGCACAGTATTCTTGACAATGTTAATGTTTGTCACTACTGTACTCCACGCCATCACGCTTAGTTCACCGTCTTACTCTGGCCGAACCTTTAGCGATAGATACACATTTAGCTAATACATTTATCTACTCCCAAAAGGGTGTGACAATTGGCTTTCAGTACAAAGGAGGAAGCATTCCGGAAATGACTAAGTTTCTAAACTGTTTGCATGTTGCCGTGATTAAAATATACCTTTCTACGATACAGGCGGTGCTGGGACACTTTTGATATCAAATTGATAACAAATTGATAAAAATTAATTAAACTGATCCATTAATTACCCTCCCAACCACGCCCACTCCCACCTACACTCACCCCCTCCAACCCTGAATGACATCATGTGTTTTCCTCAGCCTGCATTTGGGTCTCCGCATCTTCTCCCTACCCACCCCCACCCCTCCCTCTCCCTCCCCACCACCTACTCTACTGGCGGGAATTTCAAATTTTAGAGTGAATTTCGAATTTATGCTAGGATTTCGAATTTTGGACGGAATTTCTTTGTCCCAGCGCTATGCTGACGTCCACCCCACCCCCCATCCAGCAACTGGTGAAAAATTAAAAATGGCGATTCCCTTTCTGGGACCCAAACGCTGGCCCTCCTGGATGGGAAACCCAGTGCACCCCTCTAACACAATTATACCACATACTGCCCTCCTGGTCGTTTGCAGCTGCGTTAGCGATCTCACACTCATTGGGCTGTCCTGCACACCATACCACCACAAGCGATCACAGTTCTGAGGTGTAGAACGATTGTATTTAACGTTAACACATCTCTTACAATGAAGCATTTGTTAAAAAGGAAAACCCAATCGCCACAATAATAAATCTCCTCTTTCCACGAAAATTGGCGCAGTGCATTTTCTTTTAGTTTATGAGCAAAACCGGTATATTTTTACTTCCGACAGCAGTATACAATTCGCTTCTCATTATTGTGCGACGTCCAACGAAGCACACCGTCGCCGATTACATTTTGCCAAAATTCAGAAGCCTGCGTAAAACTGGAAAAATCTTCCACTATTTTGCCGCGGAAACTACCCATCACCATAGAATGTCCTCGTTATTTCTATTTATTTAGTATTGGAGGGCAGCGTGGAGGGTAAAATTCGTAGAGGGAGACCAAGAGATGAATACACTAAGCTGATTCAGAAGGATGTAGGCTGCAGTACGTACTGGGAGATGAAGCAGCTTGCACAGGATGGAGTAGCATGGAGAGCTGCATCAAACCAGTCTCAGGACTGAAGACCCCAACAACAACATTTCTAATCCGTCATTGGAGTAAAGAAAAGGTTATAATTTAAACTCTGAAGAAAAAACATCTATATTAAGCAACTACCTTCAGCTTGAAAGACAAATTGCACGATCTGAGAGCGTATCTCACGTTCAAATCGGTGCCTGTAATAAAACTGTCATGCACATGTGTGTTACAAAGGTTTCAGACATGTGACGTTGCATTAGAGAATACGGTCTTTCACGCCATTGGTTCACATGCCGGAAACAAACACGACCATTTTACATTATACAAGAAGAAACTATAATTCTAGAGAACATTGCTGTTTTGTACACTATGGCAAGTCCTGTTTTACCAATGTGAAGCTGTATCGTGATATCCTGTCTCGTAACAGTACGTCCTATAAGATTTTATTGCCGCTCCCTCTCTCTCTTCCATTACATCGAAACCAGTTACCGTCTGTTTGCACATTTGACACATTTGCTCCATAGCTCTCCTCTACCAACGTGTCCATAAAATTTCTATCATACAGAAGATTCTTGCATTCTAGTTTTGTAAGCAATTTGATCATCACAGCCTGTTTCACGAAATCTACTCACATGTTGGGAAAAATCTCTATGGTTTCTAGGTTCCACAATGAGCTATAATCCAAATGGTGTCTACTTAATAATTAGAGGTTATAAAGCATGAAATAACACAGGACTTGTAGTGATGCCTGCTTTTTAAGCATGCATTCCAGACGATAATAAAAAAAATCATGATTCCATGAGAATAGATAGAGCCGACTTCTATTAGTTTTGTGAGCCATATCGTCATGTTTTCTGCATCCAAACTTTAACCAGTTATACCACCCTTGTAATAGAGTCACCTATAAGATTTTACCGCATCTCTCTCTTCCAATATATCGGAAAAACAAATACTGACTGCATATCAAAGTATCACACGTATCACTGCGATACGCACGAATCACTCCACTGGAGCACATGGTCAGTGCTCAAAGTCGGCTGCACAGATATGCACTAAGTTTTGTCGATTGTGCTGGAGGAAGATCATATCCAACAGACTATCAATCACTAGAGAGGGTTCCTGTATTGGACCTTCATAAACAGTTTAATACATTGTTTTTTTCCAGCTATAACACATCCAAGCAGTATGTGACTACAGCCATGTACACCACCCTACACTTCGTTTTTCTACCATGATTTCGAGGTCTGTGCCAGCTGATAAACCGATATTAACACATTTCTATCATTTGGCTTTCACAGAAAGCTGAACATTGCGTGGTGTAATATATGCATCTCCCTTAACACACGGGTTGGTAGAAATAAAACACAGAGGCGATGTTTCTCATTGACAAAAATGTGGGAAACACTCAACATATGGAAACTGGAAAAGTTTGTGGCATTGTAGAGCGTTTCCAACAGCTATAAGAAGGTAATGAACTATACAGTTAATCTCATCTTCCACAGCGATGGGGTAGTGGATGTCTCGGTGTTCCTTATTGAAGAGCATTGTTTCCTCAATTTCCATTCATATACATGATTACTGTTCTGGTCTTCATCATTGCCAGAAGGTGCCATTCGCAGCATGCACAAGGTAGTGTAAAAACAGAGGTAATGTCATCTCATTGCTGAAAAAAATAAAAAAAATGGGGAGAGCATCGCAGCATATGGAAATAGAATGAGTCTGCAGCATTGAGGAATGCTTCCACACAACTGTCTAAAGGTGATGATAACCCCTACGTTTAATGCCATGCTCCACAGTGACAAGTAGCAGATATCCAGTGCTCCAGCAAGGCACCCTCCATCTCAACCAAGTGGCGTTAGACAGTCGTAGCACGGTAATTAACAGTGTATTAGTGGATGGCTGAACGGGAAAGACACTGTTGATGTGGGACGATGTATTGTAATATGTACCACAGCTGATAGTGTGATCAATTTTAGCAATTTTATCAGTTGTTCTGTAATTTCAACATCAGCCAGTGACATGGCAGAATGCTTCCCAATTTCTGCATCATCACTAAATCACCCCTCCACTACTTTGCAAGTACCCAATTTCTGCATCATCACTAAATCACCCCTCCACTACTTTGCAAGTACCATATACCAGATTACGAATGCAGATAGATGACTGTGCAGTACATCCATTCGATCATATACATCAGAGTATACCAGTTGGTCTATAATTTCAACGCCAGCCAATGACACAGCAGAATGCCTTCCAATCTCTGTATCATCGCTAAATCACGCCTCCACTACTTTTCAGCTACAATGTACTAGATTGCATGCAGCTAGATGACTGTGTAGTACGTCCCTTCGACCATACACACCAAAGTATACCAGAGAGTGTCCTATACTGATGTAATTAGGTTATCTACGTATTTCCAGTGAATCGGCCATAGTGCAGAATCTATGATTACGACTGGCCATCTTCCCCTGTGTGGATGTGTGTCACAGAGTGTTCTCGGTTTCGTAAGATAAAGTCAGAGATTGACAGATCCCTACCACACTGTCCACGACCAATCTTACCTGCAAGACCAATCTTACGAACAGCACCCAGCCAAAAGCACATGATCTTTCCAGATCCGTGTGTGTCGAAGAGAGTAGTGCCTCTTATTATTGTACTGCAGACATGAGAGTGTTGCAGTGATATAACAGACTGTTAAGAAGAAATGTGTGATTTATTTATGATGGAGCTCCACACAGACAGAGTTTGAAACATTTCACGTAAATCAACTGTGCTATCAATTTTAAGCACTATTCCACTGTCTGGAATCAGTACTAGGAGAGAGAGGCTTGAGAGAAATAACCGTAGAGCTTGAACACACACACTGATGATTACACAGTTCAGCACCTGAAGTGCTTTATTGTTAATACCATATGGTTTCCAAGGTATCTGTCGTGCAGAATACAGTGCTCTTAATACCCTAATGCAGGATATATTTGTCCAACATCAGAGATCCAACAATCCCGCAAGTTTCCTACCCCAATCACTACAGTGACAAACTTTAAAAAGATAAAACTGCTTCCTTCTACGCAATTCTAGTGTTCTAGGATGGCATTGTCAGTGTATATCCACCGCTCGAGTTGCTTATAAATCAACTGAAATAAATTCCAGAGGCTGCTGTTGTGTTCTATCTCTTAGGAAATTAACGGATTTTATAAGTCTTTTTAAGTCAGAAACATACACTTCCCGCATCAGCCGTGCATATCATTAGTAGTAATAGTCTCGGTTTTGACAGATGCGGCTATGTCTCACTAGGAAATAGAGCGAAGAACAACCGACATGAATATTTTCGATAGCTGACACATTGAGGTACCACCTACACCTTCTGCACAATAATGCACGCAAAGAAGCAGCACTTCTTACCAAGGAGTAAGCACCATGGCCACTAGCCAAAGGAGATGTAACAGTGTTATTGATGTTTACAGTAGCATCACCACTGCTCTGGTAGCAGCCCTCTTGCACAAATAAGCACCGGTCAGATGTTAGGTAGTTTTTCTCATGTGTAGGATAATATAACAATTTCGTCCCAACACCACATCACTCGAGTACACCCCCCTTTTAAGGTGATACATGTGACAATGGTCCACTCTCCTACACAACACTATAGGGAATGGCTTAAGTCTGATAAACGCATCGATAATTCTCCGTAATACTTAAAGAATAACATTGCTTGTGAGAACCGGCCATAATCTGGTAACATATATATACGACTGCATGTGTGAGAAAACAGTTAAGGATTGGGATACACATGTTTTGCTTTCTTTAATATGACACCTCTGTATAATACTTATGTCGCCTTTGTGAGACCTGAGTTTCTCCTGGCCTATACAACTTTCAAATAACTTCCGGGAATTCCGCCAGGTAACACTTTCAGCGACCGCCGATATTTCGGCGGGAGAACACCCCGCCTTTTTCAAGGCAAACTGCAACGGACAGGCAACGTAAAATCAAATTTAAAACCACGGACTGATGCAGGGAAGATAACACACTGAGCACTAGTGCCACCAAAGATGACCAAAGCCAGAGCTATCGATAGTGAGACTATGAATTAACAGATGAAGTAGCATTGACTCTGTCCCTCTGTTTACAAGGGAGAGAGCCGAATTCCAAACAGAGTTTAAACAAAAACCTCCATCCCTGTTAACGAGGTTGCTCGCTAATTTAATCTTAACTGCCTCCTTAATAACACTGTCCCATTAGCTGGACGTGCATGCCAATATCTCAGTGTTATTATATAACATGGGATGATCAGTATCCAAGCAATGTTCGACAATAGCAGATCTACTTGGCTGCTGTAATCGTGTGTGCTGTTTATGCTCAGTACATCCGTCCTCCACGGTCCTGATGGTTTGACCAATATGTCATGCCGCAGCTACAAGGAATGCGATATACTAAAAGAACTCAAAACAACTGTAATTTTAGATGGAGGTCGGAAAACACATTTCACATCGTATTTCCGTAAAATACGGCCGATCTCGTTGGAAGTGTTTCCTACGTAAGGCAAAAAGGCAATAGACTTAGGTGTCGACTCAGAATTATCATCAATCACCCGGTGTACAGTTGGTCGAAAGCGCAACGCACGTTCAATCTATCACTATAACCATTTTACGCAACGTAACTCCAAGATGGGACGGCTCAGATGACAAAGACTCAGCGTCGCAAACATGTGCCCTGTGTACCAAAGTACGAAGTACCCCTTCAGGCTGAGCCGGATGGTGACAACTATTAGCCTGTAAGTACAAGTCGATGTGAGTACGTTTCCTGTAGACTGCATGTCCCAATGATCCATCATCCTTCCTACTAACCAACTCTCTCTACACTCGTGTTCCTCTGTCTCATTAGTTGCGGTTAGTTGAAGGTAGGTTTGGTGCTGAATTAACTAATCTCTTTCGGAATGTGTTGACGTCCAGTTACTTTTTATTCAATGACAAGTATTACGAGCAGACAGACGGAGTTGCGATGGGTAGTCCGTTGACTCCTGTGATCGCAAATTTGTTCATGTAAGACTTCGAGGAACGTGCATTGGAGTCGGCGCCTTTGAAACCTACCTGTTTCTTTAGAAATGTTGACGATACCTTTGTTGTTTGGCCTCATGGTAAGGAGAATTTGAATGCCTTTCTAGAATATATGAACTCTGTCCACCCAAACATTCGTTTTACAATGGAGGTGGAAGAGGATGGTTGCCTTCCCTTTCTTGACATGTTGGTTAGGAGGAAGGTTAATAGATCTAAGGGACATGCAGTTTGCCGGAAACGCGCACACACTGACTTGTACTTAGAGGCTAATAGTTGTCACCATCCGGCTTAACGAAAAGGGGTACTTCGTACCTTGGTACACAGAGCACATGTCGTTTCCGTCGCTGAGACTTTGCCGGCTGAGCTGTCCCATCTTGAAGTTACGTTTCGTAAAACGGTTATAGCGATAAACAGATTGAACGTGCGTTGCGCTTTCGACCAACTGTACATCGGGTGATTGATGATAATTCTGAGTCGACACCTGAGTCTATTGCCTTTTTGCCTTGCGCAGGAAACACGTCCAGCAAGATCGGCCGTATTTTACGGAAATACGATGTGAAATGTGTTTTGCAACCTCCATCTAAAATTAGAGTGCTCTTGAGTTCTGTTAAGGATCTCGGTCTGCGTAAGGCGGGTGTACATCGCATTCCTTGTAGCAGCGGTATGGCATATATTGGTCAAACTATCAGGACCTTGGAGGACGGATGTACTGAGCATAAACAGCACACACGATTACAGCAACCAAGTAGACCTGATATTCTCGAACATTGCTTGGATACTGGTCACCCCATGTAATGTAATAACACCGAGATATTGGCATGCACGTCCAGCTATTGGGACAGTGTTATTAAGGAGGCAGTTAAGATTAAATTAGCGAGCAAACTCGTGAACAGGGGTGGAGGTTTTTGTTTAAACTCTGTTTGGGATCCGGATCTCTCCCTTGGCAAAAAACAGAGGGACAGAGTCAATGCTACCTCACCTGCGAGTTCGTAGTCTCACTATCGATAACTCTGACTTTAGTCATCTTTGGTGGTACTAGTATTCAGTGTATCTTCCCTGCATCAGTCCGAGAACCGAGGTTTTAAATTTGCATGTACGTCGCCTGTCCGTTGCAGTTTGCCTTGAAAAAGGCGGGGTATTCTCCCGCCGAAATATCGGCGTTCGCTGGCTGAAGCCCCGAAGTTATTTGGGAATTATGTCGCCTTTGTTGGAATATGTGTTACAAAAACCCACGTAGTTTACAGGGCATTAAAAGTGAGTGCAGCAAGAGCATAATTTTCAAGTTTTTCTCGAATTTAAATGTCTGGGTCCCCCAACCCAATTCAATTCCAAGCATTTCGCAATACATATTCTCTAATTTTACGTATTCTCAGTCAATTAAAGTAATTTTGCAAGTTTTTTGCGATTTTACATATTTCGTCGTATTTCCCTCAATGTTAGATTTCTTCCCTCAATTTCTTGTAATTATACCAGGTTTCCTCGTTTTTTACAGATTTTATGTCATTTTTCATGTTGCTTTGATATTTTCCCGTATGTATATGGTCATATTGCCGGCCTACCCAAGCATTGTTTGATTTTATACGAGGATATTTGCGTGCCCTATACTTCAGCCCACTAAAAAATCGTAAAAGTTGCCCTCTTTCCGATGATCTACGTGCATGAATTTTGGATAGGAAGATCATGAAAAGTATAGTAACACTTGTCTCATACCAAGATGAGACTTAACGAGTGGTGCAGATTGGAAGTCTTAGTCTGGAAACTAAGCTGTGTACTGCTATGACACATCAGAGTGCTTGTCAGCAGACGTCTCCCTTTATACTCTTAACAATTCACTATGATGGTACATAATCATCCCAATTCCGCTATTTTGTGTGCTAGATGTCCACTGGAAGGATGGAGACAGTCTTTTGTGCCCACATGTAGGCTGAGGAAAGCACGTAACGTCATCTGGAGAGTGGTGTGGGTGGGGTGGGCGAAGTTGGGGTATTAATTGATAAATTTAAGTAATGTACATATCAATTTGATATCAAAAGTGTCCCAGCATCCCCCAGTACCCTACTACTCTTAGGTATCATTGGATGCAGATATGGGGGCATGTGGTTAGCAGCTGCTACTTCTCAGTGAATTAAACGCAGAACAGGGAATCATTGATCATAAGGCCGTTGCAGCATCTCTGAATATGGAAGTAAATAGGAATATAAAAAAAGGGAGGAAGGTTTATCTGTTTAGCAAGAGTAATAGAAGGCAGATTTCAGACTACCTAACAGATCAAAACGAAAATTTCTGTTCCGACACTGACAATTTGAGTGTTTATGGAAAAAGTTCAAGGCAATCGTAAAATGCGTTTTAGACAGGTACGTGCCGAGTAAAACTGTGAGGGACGGGAAAAACCCACCGTGGTTCAACAAAAAAATTAGGAAACTACCGCAAAAGCAAAGAGAGCTTCACTGCAAATTTAAACGCAGCCAAAACCTCTCAGACAGACAGAAACTAAACGATGTCAAAGTTAGCGTAAGGAGGGCTATGCGTGAAGCGTTCAGTGAATTCGAAAGTCAAATTCTATGTACCGACTTGACAGAAAATCCTAGGAAGTTCTGGTCTTCCGTTAAATCAGTAAGTGGATCGAAACAGCATATCCAGACACTCTGGGATGATAATGGCATTGAAACAGAGGATGACACGAGTAAAGCTGAAATACTAAGCACCTTTTTCCAAAGCTGTTTCACAGAGGAAGACTGCACTGCAGTTCCTTCTCTAAATCCTCGCACGAACGAAAAAATGGCTGACATCGAAATAAGTGTCCAAGGAATAGAAAAGCACCTGAAATCACTCAACAGAGGAAAGTCCACTGGACCTGACGGGATACCAATTCGATTCTACAGAGAGTACGCGAAAGAACTTGCCCCCCTTCTAACAGCCGTGTACCGCAAGTCTCTAGAGGACCGGAAGGTTCCAAATGATCGGAAAGGAGCACAGGTAGTCCCAGTTTTCAAGAAGGGTCGTCGAGCAGATGCACAAAACTATAGACCTATATCTCTGACGTCGATCTGTTGTAGAATTCTAGAACATGTTTTTTGCTCGAGTATGATGTCGTTTCTGGAAACCCAGAATCTACTCTGTAGGAATCTACATGGATTCCGGAAACAGCGATCGTGTGAGACCCAACTCGCATTATATGTTCATGAGACCTAGAAAATATTAGATACAGGCTCCCACGTAGATGCTATTTTCCTTGACTTCCGGAAGACGTTCGATACGGTTCGGCACTGTCGCATGATAAACAAAGTAAGAGCCTAAGGAATATCAGACCAGCTGTGTGGCTGGATTGAAGGTATTATTAGTAAACAGAATACAGCATGTTGTTATCAATGGAGAGACGTCTAAAGACGTTAAAGTAACCTCTGGCGTGCCACAGGGGAGTGTTATGGGACCATTGCTTTTCAAAATATATATAAATGACCTAGTAGATAGTGTCGGAAGTTCCATGCGGCTTTTCGCGGATGATGCTGTTGTATACAGAGAAGTTGCAGCATTAGAAAATTGTAGCGAAATGCAGCGGATAGGCACTTGGTGCAGGGAGTGGCAACTGACCGTTAACATAGACGAATGTAATGTATTGCGAATACATAAAAAGAAGGATCCTTTATTGTACGATTATATGATAGCGGAACAAACACTGGTAGCAGTTACTTCTGTAAAATATCTGAGAGTATGCGTGTGGAATGATTTGAAGTGGAATGATCATATAAAATTAATTCTTGTTAAGGCGGGTTCCACGTTGAGATTCATTGGGAGAGTAGGAGGTGGCTTACAAAACACTCGTTTGGCCTATACTTGAGTATTGCTCATCAGTGTGGGATCAGTACCAGTTCGGGTTGACAGAGGAGATACTGAAGATCCAAAGAAGAGCGGCGCGTTTCGTCACAGGGTTATTTGGTAAGCGTAATGGCGTTACGGACATGTTTAGCAAATTCAAGTGGCAGACTCTGCAAGAGAGGCGCTCTGCATCGCGGTGTAGCTTGCTGTCCAGGTTTCGAGAGGGTGTGTTCTGGATGAGTTATCGAATATATTGCTTCCGCCTACTTATACCTCACGCGGAGATCACGAATGTAAAATGAGAGAGATTCGAGCGCCCACGGAGGCTTTCCGGCAGTCGTTCTTCCCGCGAAGCATACGCGACTGAAACAGGAAAGGGAGGTAATGACAGTGGCACGTAAAGTGTCCTCCGCCACACACCGTTGGGTGGCTTGCGGAGTATAAATGTAGATGTAGATGTAGATGAAGTAGTTTCTCAGCTGGCCTCACAAAGATTGAGTTGCACCCCACTTGCCAGCAGCGCATAGCAGACTGGGACGATCACCCATCCAAGTGACAGACAAGCCCGACAGCATTTAACTTTGCTTTTCCGATGGGAACCAGTGTTACCACTGCGCAAAGGCTGTTAACTATTACAGTATGCCGTGCATGGCAAAATGGCGATACCCAAAACTGGGCTCGAGGCGACTGTCGTAAAACCATGGGCGGGTGAACAACGGCTACGGAGATGTGTACAGAATAACAGTTGTGTAGCCACTGAGCAATTTACCGCCCAGATGAGTCAAGGCGATACTAACAGTGCCTCATCAATGACCACTCAGCACACGTTGCTGCATATGGGCCTCCCCAGCACATGCCTGGTTCGTGCACCCATTCTTACTGCTCATCATCAGCGACGAAGGCTCCAGTTTTTTGGTCAGTACCGCAACTGGAAGTCCACTGAGTGGTGACGTGTGGCCTTTTAGATGAATCACGTTTTATGCTTCATTTGACACATGGGCGTTGGCGTGTATGGTGTAAAACGTCTGACTGTGAAAGATTCAGACTAGAGGAGGGAGCGATGTTGCCGTGGCATTCTGTGCATGACCTTGTCCTTCTGAAAGGCACGACGGATCAACATGAGTATGCTTCTATCCTTGGGGACCGTACCCACCCCTACGTACAGTTTGTATTTCCTCAGCACGACGCCATCCACTAGCAGGACAATGCAACACGTCACGCAGATCGCTGTGTACGTGCCTGGTTCGAAGGGCACTAGATGAATTTTCCGTGCTCCCCTGGCCCCAAACTCCCCGGATTTAAACCCAACCTCTGTCGCGCTGTTCGTGTCATGGGTACTCAACTGAGAAACCTAGCGCAGCTGGAATCGGCATGACTTCACATCCCTGTCGGTACCCTGCAGAACCTCATGGCCTCTCTTCCTGCACGTCTGGCAGTGGTCCGCGCAAAAGGTGGTTGTTCAGGCTTCTGACAGGTGCTCACATTAACGTGACTGCACAGTGCAACTTACGTCGATTGCTCCCTTGTAGACGCTAGCAGAATCATGGCTAACATAATTTCTCAGATCTCGTATTATGAAAATGCAAAAAATTAGCTTGAACTACTTTTCCTCTGTCCTTCTACGCTAACATGGACACTTTCAGCAGGCTGTTCAAATGGCTCTGAGCACTATGGGACTTAACGTCTGAGGTCCTCAGTCCCCTAGAGCGTAGAACTACTTAAACCTAACTAACCTATGGACATCGCACACATCCATGTCCGTGGCAGGATTCGAACCTGCGAGCGTAGCGGTCGCGCGGTTCCAGACTGAAGCGCCTAGAACCTCTCGGCCACACCGGCCGGCTCAGCAGGCTGTAATGGAGGCTGTCCACTTCTGCAAAATACGCAGTATTTTTGCTTAGGATGCAGTTACTAAAGCTGCGGCCAGCATTCGAACCTTCCTGATGACAAGAGCGGAATACGCGTCACCAATGACTTTCGTTTTTGTGGACAACACCGCCGTGCTCTTCTGAATTGTGTGATAAATAGTTTGAATTAAAATTCAAATCTCCTGATACACCACTCGGACCATGGTGCTCTTTTGCGCCAAACTTATCTAAAAAATTAACTGCACATCTCGACATAATGGCACCTAGTTGTTTCTCTCCTTCATTATTTTAATTCATTGAGGAGGAGCGCAATGAGCCTGCACAGTTGACAGACACACGACTGCGACGTCTCATCATCATTTCTAAAATATGAGGCGTATACTGTCTTCACGCAATCTATGTTCTTCTGACGTTCCTTAATTATAAATTCATCACAGATTTAACAAAAACTGTTGGAACAGATTCTATAACCACAACTGGTCTTTGTCCTAAACACAGGCACTAAAGGTAAATCAGTGAGATTACGTTATTACAAATCTAACAGCTGTAAATAAAGAAGAGCCAAAGAGCTTGTAATTTTGCTACGATATGTGTTAATTAGTGCAACCATTTCCATATAAATTTCAACATCGTGTTAATATCGATGTAGTATGTGAAATATACGTCATTAAAACCGCTAAAATATATTTGTTAAACATTGACTGATGATTGAAAAAAAGTTTTTTTAACACTGTTGTATCCAGCGCTCTAAAAATCACAAATTATTCTATTTTTATTGATATAGTTTTTTCGTCGTTCACCTATGGAATAGGAGGTGAGTGCAGTAGATCTCGTACAGCCACAACTACACAGATTATCTTCTAATGATATTGCAAGGAAGTAGGAACTATGTGGGTTTTTTGGCTTCATCTGAATTGTGTGACGGTCTCTACTCTGGAAGAACTAATGAAAAAGAGCGAAAAAGTAAGATTGTTGTTATTTGGAAAGACAATAGGCAGAATTTCCTGAGAAACTACTACGAATAACAGAACGGCGCCATTCAAATTGCAAGTGACAGGCCAAATGGAAATGTTATATTACTCAACTATGTCTCTTTGCCATTTTTCTTAGCCGAGAAATTGCCACAAAGCACTTCTTGATAAAACAGTTCACGTTGGTGGAAGAGAAACACAATATAATTTATGATAATGAATGCAGGTGATCAAACAGGATGCTTACGTACGTGTCTAGACGTATCAGAGGTCCTACATCACTCCAACTGTACACGCTCCACACCATTTCAGAGCCTCCACCAACTTGAACAGTACCCTACTGACACGCTGGTTCCAGGGATTCATGAGGTTATCTCTATACCCATACACCTCTATCCGCTCGATATAATTTGAAACGAGACTCGTCCGACCAGGTAACTAGCTTCCAGTCATCAACAGTGCAATGTCGTTGTTGACGGGCCCAGGCAAGACGTAAAGCTTTGTGTCGTGCAGTCACCAAGGGTACGCGAGAGGCCTTCGGCTCCGAAAGCCCATATCGATGATGTTTCGTTGAATGATTCGCACGCTGACACTTCTTGATCGCCCAGCATTGAAATCTGCAGCAATTTGTGGAAGCGTTGTTACACTTCTGTCACAATGAACGATCCTCTTCAGTCGCCGCTGGTCCCATTCGTTCAGGATCTTTTTCCAGCCGCAGCGATGTCGGAGATTTGATGTTTTACCGGATTCATGATATTAACGGTACACTGGTGAAATGGTTGTACGTAAAATTCCCACTTCATCACTACCTTGGAGATGCTGTGCCCATCGCTCTTGCGCCGTCTATAACACGACGTTCAAACTCACTTAAATCTTGATAACCTGCCATTGTAGCAGCAGAAACTTATCTAACAACTGCGCCAGACTCTTATATAGACGTTCCGACCGGAGCGCCGTATTTGCCTGTTTACGTATCTCTGTACTTGAGTACGCAGTACTACATAGGTCTGCCGCATTCTCAGCACGGTGCTCCTGTGACTGGTACACCAATGGCAGAAGCACTGGAGCGTTGGAACATTCTCAGTTTCGACAACCTTGGTAGGCACTTGAAATACTTCGAGAAAATGAATTAATTTGTCACCTTCCTGTTAAAACCAAGTTGCCAAACAAGTATATTCTTCCGAATTCATGTAAAACTTCATTTGATCATGTGGCAGAAACACTGATTTTTAGCATGGCACGCAAAGTATTCCAGCGATTCTCAACTTGCTGCGTCGCAGTAAACTACAACATGTGAGTCTTTCTTATGGCCACTTCTTTTTAAATAAGTTTCGCCACATTCCGTTAACTCCAATGATGGGTGAACGTTAGGAGAGTATTCCTGCAATCATTTTCCATCGAGGGTATGGCATAGAGGGAGTGGTTGTTGTACGGAAGGCGGCAACATTTGCCCCCTGTTCGGTAACGGATGTAACCTGTAGGAGATGTCTTCTAAATATGCTGTACTTGCTTATGTTAGCTACAGCTTCGTCCCGTACATTTGTAGCACTGATTTCCAACAAACAGGAACGCTGCAACGCCAGAAGGCTGACGCTACTGCTGCTCTCACTATTAGGAGAAGGTTTGCACGTATTCAAGTGTAGTAAAGGGTATTGGTACTGCCATCACGGAAAGCTAATAAATTAAGACAGCCACTACACCCCGTAACACCTTCAGACTTATTTTGAGTATCTACAACCCGTGTAAATTCTTGCCAAACCATGCTATCTTCAGACAAGTGTCGGTCATCTCTTTTAGATATTTTATAATGTTTCGACGTTGGAAGATCCTCTGCTGTTCTACATGTATTTCTGAAATAATAATAATAATAATAATAACAATAATTAAAATTTTTAACAGAACAACGACTAGCTGAACAGATCCGTGTAATAATCAAAAATAACAGGATACCCCAGTCAGAATTAGAAAACATCAAACAACAAGTACAACAAATGCTGGAACAAAATAATGTGCAATCAGAAGAAGAAGAAAATACAGTAATGGACTCAAACATCCCAGAGCAAACAAAGAAAGAACAACACGCATCAATTAAACAATCAGAGCAAAACGAAATCTTAAGACAGCCACCAGAACAAGCACAAATAGAGCTCGAAGTAACACACATGTTAGATATAGAGGAAAAATTTCAGCTGACATATATAGAATACAAAGACACAAATACAGACATTAGACTATTTTTGCATAGACCGCCAAATAACCCACAAGTCGAAACAACAATAAAAACTATCAACACAATCATACACAACAAAATAAATGAAAACACAACTATGGAAGAGTTACAACTACTGGTTTATATAGGAGCACTCACTACACTAAATCTACACACTAGGCAGAGATCAGAACCAACCAACACACAGAAGAAACCCACAAAACCAGCATGGCAACACAGGCTACAGATCAGAATAGAAAAACTGAGAAAAGACATCGGACATCTAATACAATTTATAAGAAATGAAATGCCAGAAAAAAAACGAAAAAGGTTAGGTAAAATCTCACAACAAGAAGCGATAGAGCAATTAGATGAAAAAAAGCAGAAATTACAAGCATTGGCCAAACGACGTAGAAGATACAAAAAAAGTGAAAATAGAAGGAAACAAAACCAAACATTCAACACAAACCAAAAGAAATTTTGCCTGACAATAGATAACACACACATTAAAATAGACAATCCACCAAACATAACAGACATGGAACACTTCTAGCAACATATGGTCAAACCCAGTACAACATAACAGGCATGCACAGTGGATACAAGCGGAAACAGATACATAGAAGATGATACCACAAATGCCTGAAGTGATAATTTTGCAACATGAAGTCACCCAAGTAATTAATTCTACTCACAAATGAAAAGCCCCTGGAAAAGATAAAAAGCAAATTTCTGGCTAAAGAAGTTCACCTCAACACATTCACATCTAACTAAATTATTTAACAGTTACATTGCAGACCCATACACATTCCTGATACACTTACACATGGAATAATTTACCTGAAACCTAAAGATCAAGCAGACACAGCAAACCCAGCTAAATATCGCCCCATAACATGCCTAACAACAATATACAAAATATTAACTTCAGTCATTACACAGAAATTAATGACACATACAACACAGAACAAAATTATAAATGAAGAACAAAAAGGTTGTTGCAAAGGAGCACGAGGATGTAAAGAGCAACTGATAACAGATGCAGAGGTGACATATCAAGCTAAAACTAAACAGAGGTCGCTACACTACACATACATTGATAGTGTACCTCACTCATGGTTACTACAAATATCGGAAATATACAAAGTAGATCCTAAATTGATACAGTTCGTAAACATAGTAATGAAAAATTGGAAAACCACACTTAATATCCAAACAAATTCAAATATCACATCACAGCCAATACAGATTGAGTGTGGAATATACCAAGGAGACTCATTAAGTCCTTTCTGGTTCTGCCTTGCTCTGAACCCACTATCCAACATGCTAAATAATACAAATTATGGACACAATATTACTGGAGCATACCCACACAAAATCACACATTTGCTATACATGGATGATCTAAAACTACTGGCAGCAACAAATTAACAACTCAACCAATTACTAAAGATAACAGAAGTATTCAGCAATGATATAAATACGGCTTTTGGAACAGCCAAATGTAAGAAAAATAGCATAGTCAAGGGAAAACACACAAAACAGGAAGATTACATATTGGATAACCACAGCGACTGCATAGAAGCGATGGAAGAAACAGATGCCTATAAATATCTAGGATACAGACAAAAAATAGGAATAAATCATACAAATATTAAAGAAGAACTTAAAGAAAAATATGTACAAAGACTATCAAAAATACTGAAAACAGAATTGACAGCAAGAAACAAGACAAAAGCTATAAATACTTACGCTATACCAATATTGACCTACTCATTTGGAGTAGTGAAATGGAGTTACACAGACCTAGAAGCACTCAGTACACTTATACGATCACAATGCCACAAATATAGAATACATCACATACATTCAGCAACTGAAAGATTCACATTAAGCAGAAAGGATGGAGGAAGAGGATTTATTGACATAAAAAACCTACATTATGGACAGGTAGACAATTTAAGAAAATTCTTTCTAGAACGAGCAGAAACTAGCAAAATACACAAAGCAATCACTCATATAAATACATCGGCCACACCACTGCAATTTTGTAACCACTTCTACAACCATTTAGATCACATAACATCAGCAGATACGAAGAAAGTAAATTGGAAAAAGAAAACACTACATGGCAAGCACCCATATCATGTAACACAGCCTTACATCGATCAAGACGCATCCAACACATGGCTAAGAAAAGGCAATATATACAGTGAGACGGAAGGATTCATGATTGCAATACAGGATCAAACAATAAACACCAGATATTACAGCAAGCATATTATTAAAGATCCCAATACCACAACAGATAAATGCAGACTTTGCAAACAACAAATAGAAACAGTGGATCACATCACAAGCGGGTGTACAATACTAGCAAATACAGAATACCCCAGAAGACATGACAATGTAGCAAAAATAATACATCAACAGCTTGCCTTAGAACATAAACTTATAAAACAACACGTTCCCACATACAAGTATGCACCACAAAATGTACTGGAGAATGATGAATACAAATTATACTGGAACAGAACGATTATAACAGATAAAACAACACCACATAACAAACCTGACATCATACTCACCAATAAAAAGAAGAAATTAACACAACTAATCGAAATATCCATACCCAATACAACAAATATACAAAAGAAAACAGGAGAAAAAATTGAAAAATACATCCAACTGGCTGAGGAAGTCAAGGACATGTGGCATCAGGATAAAGTCGACATTATACCAATTATACTATCAACTACAAGAGTCATACTACACAATATCCACCAGTACACCAATGCAATACAGCTACATCCAAACTTATATATACAACTACAGAAATCCGTAATTATTGATACATGTTCAACTACCCGAAAGTTCCTAAATGCAATATAACATATACCGTACAGTTAAAAGGAAGTCACGCTTGATCAAGGTCCGCGTCACTTTTCATTTTTGACCAGACATAACGTCTGAGAAAAGAAAGAAATAATAATAGTAATAATATCCCAAAAGGGGTTGGTCACAGTGTACTGCATCGAACTGCCTACATAGGGCTGCATTGGCTGGCCACACACGAGCGGAAGTTAGGGACAGGTGATGAGTATTTCCGACAGATGCCAGAACACCTTCATTCTTCGCCTGTGTGTTAGTGGAGACACGACCCTGATGCAGTCAGCTGTCATTCTCGGAACACCCAATCCCACCTTCTTATCTGGGCGTAAACGTGCGCGTTTCTCTGGTAATGGGCCAGTCCACGTTCAGAAAGTCCACGAGTTTTCCTGCAAGTGACAGCAAATTCTAGTTTTTGCAATATGGTGAAGGAGTGCACCACTGACCATACCGAAAACTTATCAAATTGTATTGCAAAAGACCTTGTTTGTAAATTGTATTGCAAAAGACCTCGTTTGTAGAAAATGACCAAGGAACATTACAAGAAGAAAAATGTAAAAAGCTGGACATACGAAGAGAATGTTGAAACGTTTCTAGACGACATTCCAGTTGTGTACCATAGTGTAATAAAGACTTGACTACAAAATATGAGTACAGTTCAGACAGGTGGGGGCTTTAGAAAGAAGCCGGAAAAGGAAAGGATGAATTGTATAAACTTTGTTCGAAGAGATTTCAGGATTGCAGCCACTCGACGTAAACTTCATTCCACGATATTTCAACTGGGCACCTGCCAGTCAGTTTCAGGTGAGCCATCGAAGACTGAAGAAGACATTTTCTGTTTCGCATTATACAGTGCACTGATAGTATTGCCACGCATACGCCAGAGTCACGGTGATTGAAGGACCACACCGCCCGGCGACAGCGCCCTCGCTGGTGGAACTGCAAGGGTCACCTGTCTTCACCGTTGTCGCTCGTCGCAGTTATCGGAATATTCTGGCGTCTTTGTCTGGAACAAATCTCGGAGTTGACGGAATTCCACGCATTATCCAGCTGGTAGCCACTGTCACGGTTCATTAGATTTTCCACAATGCGTATTTCAACGAACTCTTTTATAACGGAGTCCCAAAAAGATGTTGTTGTAGCCAAAATTAATGTATTGTCATAGTCCATTGAAATTCTGTTGGAGATACAATGTTCTGCAATTGCAGACTTGCTGGGTTGCAGGAGGCAAGTGCAATGTTTATGTTTTGTGCAATGTACTTCCACTGTGCGTGTTGTTTGTCTTGTATGGGCCATACCACACTGACAATGTATTTTGTAAATTCCCACCTTCCGTAATAACAAATTATCCTCCTCTGATCCCAGCATGTCCGAAATTTTAGATGGTATACGGAAAATCGCTTTCACCTTGTAAGGTGTCAATCAAATAACACACCTTACATTGAATTCCTGAAACAATTCCGGCTAGCTCGATATGTCACATGATATATTTACATGAAAATGTGTGAATTATTGATAGGCAAAGCGAACAAACAAGCCAGAATTGGTGAAAAAAAAACATTAACACTCACACTAGTAATTGCTTGCAAACAGTTTCCCAGACCTGAACCGTGAAATGAAGTTCAAAGGGAAGGAGAATTTTTATGACAGCAACGCCTGTCCCAATGTTAGGCCTATACCCACACAGCGGGACATCTAGCAGACGCAATGAGACACTGGAGCCACTGCACAGAACATCAGCAAAAGCCACCCTTGTCCCTGCTTTTAACGATGACCCTTCGGAAAGCCTTTCTGTAGGAACACGGCTGAAGATGACAGACAAATGTCCAGAGAACCCCAACTCGAAACTTCGGTGACTCTCTGTAACGACCTGTGTTAAAATTTGCATGAAAGAAAAAGCTGAAAAGCTGTTTATCTCATTATTATGAAGCAAAAGTTAAACTCTGCCCTGCGAAAGAAACGACGCCTGTGATAGGTAATAAAAACTGTAGTGGGTGAAGTTATAACAAGTATGAATGCTCTAATAGGCCAGAAATAGAGAGACAAATGTAAACAGAGAAATTCATCTAGTGTTCCAACAAGGCGACTCGCGCCGCACTGAGACGACTGCAAGAGTCATTATGTGAAAACTTGTTCACAGGCTCGTCTTACCTCCTAATGAGTTAAACTACAAAGTCTCCTAGTATAGAGAATTGCACTTCGCACTAACAATAAACACTATCGGGTGATTTGAGGGCAATGACGTATGTGCTGTTCCAGCCAAATAACGTGTACTATGCCAATTGGCTTAGCTAGGGAACAACTAGGAGTCTCGGCTTCACCTAAGACGTAAAAAATGTATCAGACTGGGGTTTTACAGCCGAGAGAGATTTAGAATAGAGTCTCAGGTTCACAGCTCGCGCCGACAGCCGCCAGTGCCGCCGCCGACGAAAGGTAAACACAGGCGGCTGCGCTACGCCAGAAAGTGATATTCAATTGACACTCAGAACTGCGGTCGACTGGGTCTCTCCTGTTCTTTTCGTACATTTAACCATGACCTGTACTTAAACATATTCACGATTGTCACGGTTAATTGAGGCATAAGCGCGAGATATCCGATTTAACAAAAAGAATCTATCAGCCACTGTATAGTGCTGTATACTCTGAAGTTACTAAAGTGTTTTCATTGTGTACTTCTTTCTGATTGCTCTTTACCAACCCCATCTATTAATTGCTTATTTTAATTATGCGTTTTTAGCTTAACTGATATCTCCCCAATTGCATTTAATTTATTAGTATTTTATCGACCCCCAGACATGGTCATCCACCATTTTACTGTTAAAGCACCTTAGAATAGGTAGAAATTTCGCTTCACAGTTGGGAACACAAAATATCAACATTTTACCATCTTGTACATATTATAATTATGAGATTACGAAGTCATACTTAAAGAACAAATAAACCTCGATAACGAAAATCTAAGATTTTCATTTTTTGCTAACATATAGTTACTCTACCACCTGGTGAGCAAGATGTATGAGACAGGCGAAATACTCTCAGACTTCAAGAAGAATATAATAATTCCAATCCCAAAGAAAGCAGGTGTTAACAGATATGAAAATTACCGATCTATCAGTTTAATAAGCCACGGCTGCAAAATACTTACACGAATTCTTAACAAACGAATGCAATAACTGGTAGAAGCTGACCTCGGGGAAGATCAGTTTGGATTCCGTACAAATGTTGGAACACGTGAGGCAATACTGACCCTACGACGTATCTTAGAAAATAGATTAAGGAAAGGCAAACCTACGTTTCTAGCATTTGTAGACTTTGAGAAAGCTTTTGACAATGTTGACTGGAATACTCTCTTTCAAATTCTGAAGGTGGCAGGGGACAAATACAGGGAGCAAAAGGCTATTTACAATTAGTACAGAAACCAGATAGTTACAAGAGTCGAGGGGCATGAAAGGGAAGCAATGGTTGGGAAGGGAGCGAGACAGGGTTGTAGCCCATCTCCGATGTTATTCAATCTGTATTTTGAGCAAGCAGTAAAGGAAACAAAAGAAAAATTCGGAGTAGGAATTAAAATCCATGGAGAAGAAATTAAAACTTTGAGGTTCGCCGATGACATTTTAATTCTGTCAGAGACAGCAAAGGACCTGGAAGAGCAGTTGAACGGAATGGACAGTGTCTGGAAAGGAGGATATAAGATGAACATCAACAAAAGCAAAACGAGGATAATGGAATTTAGTCGAGTTAAATCGGTTTGATGCCGAGGGTATTAGATTAGGAAATGAGACGCTTAAAGTAGTAAATGAGTTTCACTATTTGGGGAGTAAAATAACTGATGATGGTCGAAGTAGAGAGGATATAAAATGTAGACTGGCAATGGCAAGGAATGCGTTTCTGAAGAAGAGAAATTTGTTAACATCGAGTATAGATTTAAGTGTCAGGACGCCTTTTGTGAAAGTATTTGTATGGAGTGTAGCCATGTATGGAAGTGAAACGTGGACGATAAATAGTTTAGACAAAAAGAGAATAGAAGCTTTCGAAATGTGGTGCTACAGAAGAATGCTGAAGATTAGATGGGTAGATCACATAACTAATGAGGAGGTATTGAATAGAATTGGGGAGAAGTGAAATTTGTGGCGCAACTTGACTAGAAGAAGGGATTGGTTCGTAGGACATATTCTGCCGCATCAAGGAATCACCAATTTAGTATTGGAGGGCAGCGCGGAGGGTACAAATTGTAGAGGGAGACCAAGAGACGAATACACTAAACAGATTCAGAAGGATGTAGGTTGCAGTAAGTACTGGGAGGTGAAGATGCTTGCACAGGATAGAGTAGCATGGAGAGCTGCATCAAACCAGTCTCAGGACTGAAGACCACAACAACAACAGCATAGTTACACCTGAACCTGTAGACTAACTTCTGTTTGCGATAACGTTTCCTGTACAGGGAGTGTAGTGGAACCGACATTGAGATCATTGTCTGATTACATCACTGTCCGTACTTCTTCGATCCTCTGAACTCTGCAGCATGCGTGAGATGGTATCTTCCTACCTCGCAGGTTGTAGGTTCAACACCAAATTCCTGAAAACTGTCACAGAGCATCCTTGCGAAGCTGTGGTAGGAAGATAGATCAGAAGCAGTCTCACTCATGTTAGAAGCTGAAAATTATTAAGGATTCTTATCATTTTGAAGAAAATATTTCCAACGAAGTGAAGAAAAGCTAGGGACTTTGCTGACGCGTTCTCCTCTTTATCCACTTCCTGGTTCTTGGTTTTAGCTGAGAATGCCCTGTTAATTTGCCGGATCTAGTATCCATTGCCTCTGAACACTGTCCTTATATGTGCAAGGTCTTTAGGCAAACTATCTGCATTCGATACTGTATGGTCCCTGCGTACAAGGTTTTTAAGCCTACTCTCAGTTTGGGATGGGTGATAGCAACTTGAGAAGTGCAAGTACAATCAGTGTGAGTGGTCTTACAGTAAACTTTACTTGTACTGTTTTCATTACTGTATTACATATTACTATGTTACATCCATTATTTTACATTACAATTTATTTTTCTTCACAAAGTATCAAGCCTTCACAGTACTCAGAGGAATGCAGAGAATTCAAGAAGCGGGAAACGGAAAGGATGAATTGTATAAACCATGCCTGTATTATGTTCATTACTGTATTACACATTATTATGTTACATTCATTATTTTATATTACTAGTTACCTTTATTTACGAAGGGTCAAGAACGCCCTGTTCCTAGCGTATTGAGCCTTCACAATACTCAGAGGAGTACAGACAAATCAGAAAGCAAATCCGCTCGCATGTGGCAAGTCAATCCTGCCTTCTCCGTGCTGTCTGTTTCCGAGTTGCACCGAGCCCAAATGTGCCGCGATACACGGCTCCGTCATTTCCAGGGCGGGGCAGCCTTCAGTGCAACTGCCTAGCGAGCAAGGGATATGAGCTCGAATTTTAATTCATCGCTTTGACTGGTATTCATTATCGCAGATAAAGCTGAGACTCAATATGCCTCTGGAAAGTATCATTTCATCTGGTTAATACGAGATGCATTCAAGTTCTAAGGCCTCCGATTTTTTTTCTCCGGACTGGAAAGAAATAGAAACATGCGCATTGTTTTAAAATGAGGCCACGTTCATTGTCAATACGTCCCAGAGATGGCAGCACCGTACGGCAGATGGAATTTTACCGCCAACGGCGAGAATGACAACTGTTTTAAATGCTTGAAATGGCGACGTTTTCCTTACTTGAACACCGTGCAATCATTCGTTTTCTGAATTTGCGTGGTGTGAAACCAATTGAAATTGACGGAGACATGTGGTGATGGAGTTATGGATGTGTCGAAAGTGCGTTCGTGGGTGCGACAGTTTAATGAAGGCAGAACATCGTGTGACAACAAACCGAAACAACCTCGGGCTCGCACAAGCCGGTCTGACGACACGATCGAGAAAGTGGAGATAATTGTTTCGGGGATCGCCGAATGACTGTTGAACAGATCGCCTCCAGAGTTGGCACTTCTGTGGGTTCTGTGCACACAATCCTGCATGACGACCTGAAAATGCGAAAAGTGTCATCCAGGTGGGTGCCACGAATGCTGACGGACGACCACATGGCTGCCCGTGTGGCATGTTGCCAAGCAATATTGACGCGCAACGGCAGCATGAATGGGACTTTCTTTTCGTCGGTTGTGACAATGGATGAGACGTGGATGCCATTTTTCAATCCAGAAACAAAGCGCCAGTCAGCTCAATGGAAGCACACAGATTCACTGCCACCAAAAAAATTTCGGGTAACCGCCAGTCCTGAAAAAATGATGGTGTCCATGTTCTGGGACAGCGAGGGCGTAATCCTTACCCATTGCATTCCAAAGGGCACTACGGTAACAGGTGCATCCTACGAAAATGTTTTGAAGAACAAATTCCTTCCTGCACTGCAACTAAAACGTCCGGGAAGGGCTGCGCGTGTGCTGTTTCACCAAGACAACGCACCCGCACATCGAGCTAACGTTACGCAACAGTTTCTTCGTGATAACAACTTTGAAGTGATTCCTCATGCTCCTTACTCACCTGACCTGGCTCCTAGTGACTTTTGGCTTTTTCCAACAATGAGAGACACTCTCCGTGGCCGCACATTCACCAGCCGTGCTGCTATTGCCTCAGCAATTTTCCAGTGGTCAAAACAGACTCGTGAAGAAGCCTTCGCCGCTGCCATGGAATGATGGCGTCAGCGTTGTGAAAAATGTGTGCGTCTGCAGGGCGATTACGTCGAGAAGTAACGCCAGTTTCATCGATTTCGGCTGAGTAGTTAAATAGAAAAAAAATCGGAGGCCTTAGAACTTGAATGCACCTCGAAGTTCCACTTGTTCATTTCCCGATGAGATGAATATCCATCATCCGGCAATATCTGGACTGATGACTGCCAGCTCGAGGCATTTTCCATTCACTGTCATATTGCCCGCCACATTTCACAGTGTTTGATTTTTTCCCGTAAATTGTCATGGTGGATAAAGTTGACATTCGTTCGCTTGCAGAGCAGTTATCAGAATTGAGAAGGGGCATTACTACAGCCGTTTACAGCACTGGACTTGATCTACTTGGATTTGTGGGAAAGGGACTACCGTTTCGTAAAACTGAGTCACATACGCAGGGAATGGATGCTGGGGAGCGGATCCTGCTTCGCCGTAATAGGCAATATTCTCATGGAGGTGGTTTACTATTGCTTTCCCCCGAAATGTTACAAAATGTCATGTGTGTTTCTACGTGTGGTCAACTGTGATGAGAAGTTGTACAATGTATTGTTGCGGTTGTGTTGTTATGGACGAAGGGAATGTAGAGAGTGTAACGCGATGTCGACTCATGGACTACTCTCGAATAGCACTAACAGGGACCCTGATGTTAACATGTGCATCCGACGGACGAATCATCCTCAACAGTGTCACATGCGTTCGCTTCAAAAGATACTGAGGTCTGGTATTTAATCCAGGACATAGGCGCAAGGGCTGGTGATCAGGAACCTTACGCCACTTCCTCGCCTCCCCATGTCGACCTAATGTTGGCAGTGAAAAATTTCCAACACCAGAATTCGAAACAATTTACCACCGAGTCGAGCTCCACCACGCACTAGTACGTTAGCGACCTTGACTACGCAGGCCGGCCTTTACGAGAATTGCCTAGGAAGACTTATAACACATTGTAGCCGGCCGCGGTGGCCGAGGGGTTCTAGGCGCTTCAGTCTGGAACCGCGCGACTGCAGGTTTGAATCCTGCCTCGGGCATGGATGTGTGTGATTTCCTGGTTAGGTTTAAGTAGTTCTAAGTCCTAGGTGAGTAATGACCTCAGATGTTAAGTCCCATAGTGCTCAGAGCCATTTGAACCATTTTTTGAGCACATTGTTATCACAAGAAGTGCTTCCAAGGCCGGTCGATTCTCTAAAAGATAAGGGCAAACTGACATTGAGTGTCGATATGAAAAATCCAGTAATGTCAAATCACATCTTGGGATAGACGCATAGAATGTAAATAAAGGAAATGGCAAAAACCTCATAGATCCAATCTACCCTAAAACTTGAAAATAATCAGTGTCTACGTTAAAAATGAAATAAACCCTTGAGCTCCTCTCATTCAAAAGAGGACGGCTGTATACTGACTCATTATAAAAGGGTAACTTTGGTAGCAGAATACACGAAAGTCTCGAATTCGCAAAATCTGCCTCTGCTTTCGTCTACAGTACCGCGCGGCCGCGTCTGTCTGCCCTGACTCCGAGGTTGAGATGTGACCGAAACCGACACGTTTCCAAAACTACTTCTGCCTGAAATCTCGGGAAACTCTGCTTGTTCAGTATGCGTACCACATGCATCGTCCAGTGTCAGTGTAAGGTTGCAATGAAGTGCCACGTCTCTGCTATTTTCTAATGTACAACAGCACAGTCATTTAATTTGTCCTCCAACATTGCCGACTGAAAAAGGCAACGGCGCATTCCTTTCTTTACCTTTATTATTACAAAGTAAATGAGTCAGTTAACTAGGTGCAAATGGAAAATTCTATTAAATTCATAATAAAAGGCAGACAATTGTAGGAGTCCGTCGAAGGCCTATGTGATGGGGAGTATACCGAATAGAAGTGTAGTAGAAGAAGAAAAATGTGCTGAAGAAGAAGAAGAAGAAAAAGAGTAACTTAGTGAGTTGGTGAAATATATGGGAGGTGTAGGAATATTATTTGAGTTGGTGTAAAAAGCTACAAAACACGTGAAATACTATCAGGTTTCAGTAACGCATCGTCATCATCATCACGTTAGCAAATAAGGCACGTATGAATAAATGTGAAAACTACCGGGACATTAGTCTGACAAGTCACGCGTATAAAATATTGACAAAAATAATGCAGAAAAGAATGAAAAGAAAAAAACTGGAGACTTCTGGACGAAGAAATATTTGGTTTCGGGGGAAAAGGCATCACAGAAGCAGTTTGACAATCCACATAGTAATGGAAGGCAGATTTTAAAAAATCAGGTTACCTTCCTCATATCTGTGAACGTCGAGAAAGCCTTTGAAAATGAAAGGAGGAATAAGATGACCACAATTCTTTTAAGATTGGGGCTAAAATACTTAGACAGAACAATGATTTGCATCTATAAAATCAAAGTGAATGGTGAAGAAAGACAATTTAGCTTTAAGATGGGTGTAAAGCAGGGTTACAACTAATCACCACTGTTGTTCATCTTATAAGTCATCGGAGAAGAAATGAAAAGAAAGTAAATGTCGGAAGAGGGATAGAAGTGCTCTGGGCACACGTAACAATACTAAGTTGGGCAGACGACACGGCCCTTTTGACCGAACGTAATGAAACTTAGAAGATCTGGGCAGAGAAACGGACAGCGCGCTTAGCAGAAGACAAGACTGAAGAATAAATACAGCAAAGCCTAAGGTGTCGAAAAGAAGTGCAGAGGAGGGAAAGGTCTCCTCGGCAACAAAATTTATAACTACGCAGTAGAGCAAGGACTGCATCAGTCTAGTCAAAATACTGATTACTTACTTATGAGTAAACTCCACTGCCTGGGAAACGAACAGGATCCAATCCACTGTTGAACTTCGTAGCTTGTCCAGTTTGTGTGTGCCATGAAATGCTTTTGTTGACAATCACAGGCCTTTCTGACACCTGAGGTACCCGTTGGCCACTCTGACCGAGATCAACGATTACTGAAATATTTATGCAGCCCACTATGGGCGAAAGCATCATCTATGAAAATACACAAATAATCTAATAATATTCGGTCTGTCTACAGAATACGCGCTACAATTACCGGGTGAACATTAATAAAATCTAAGAACTGCAGGGACGAATTCCTGACTGGAAATAGAGAAAAAATGGTCCTATGAACATGTGTCCGGAAATGCATCGTTGCCAAGGAAGAAGGCGCTGACGAATGACGGTTCCTCTGACCGCGTGCTACGTGTTCGTTGTGTTGTTGCAGGCTGTGTAATTGACGCAGCGTGCTGTAAGTGGCAGAATGGTCAGGTATTCATGTCGGGAACAAGCCGAGATGGTGTTTGTGCACGGCCAAGCAGATGGAAACAGTTGAGAGGTAGCGCGACGATACCAAAACAAATACCTTCAGAGACACCAGCCACATCACACAACGTTTGAAATCCTTTTTGGTCGTTTGTGTAATCATGGGTCCTTTCAGACACAGGAACGTGCAGCGAGGCGGCGGACTGTGCGTACAATAGATCTGGAGCTTGTACTAGGCTTCGTCTTAAAATCCTGTAGAACCCGGTCCTCCAGATCTGGTATACGAACAGTCCGCCGCCTACCTGCAGATTCGTCTGCGTAAGGATCCATGATTACACAAACGTCCAAAAAAGGTTTTAAGATGTTGTGTGATGTATTTGGTGTGTGTTAGGGTACTTCTTTCGATACCGCCGCGCTCTCTCTACCGTTTCCATGTGCTTTGCTGTACATAAACATCATCTCGGCTTGTTCCCGACGTGAATACCTGATCAGTCTGCTGCTTACAGCACGCTGTGTCAATCACACGGCCTGCAAAACACAACGAACACAAGCCACGTGGTCAGAGGAACTTCAATTCGTCAGCATTTCCCACCTATCTTCATAGGACCTTTTCTCCTGCATTTCCAGTCGGGAATCCGTCCCTGTAGTTTGTCGGTTTTATTAATGATCGCTCTGTATAGTTAGTTAGTTGGTTGTGTGTTCCATTGATCAATGGCACGGTATGTTAGCCGTTATGATGTGGAACGTGACAAGTGCACAAGAAATGCACATTTGAAGCAAAATTTTTGTATATTACAACACAGAGATAAAGATTAACATTTCTATTATTTATCCCATTCCCTTAAATGGCACAAAACGCATATACTATATTTATAGATTTATTTATTCCTATTCAAGAATTCATCTATGGTATAGAAGTAGTTGTCAAGGAGATATGATTTCAATTTATTTTTGAAGCTATTACTGCTGTCTGTCGGACATCTTATTGCATCTATTAATTTGTCGAAAATTCTTATAGCAGCATATTTTACCCCTTTCTGCGCCAAATATAGGTTGACCAAAGGATAGTGTAAGTCTTTCTTTTTTCTGGTATTATAATCATGAATATCACTGTTATTTTTAAACTGGTCCATGTTGTTGAGAACAAATTTCATTAGTGAGTAGATGTATTGTGAGGCTGTTGTTAGAATTCCCAATCTTTTAAAAAGATGCCTACAAGATGTGCGACTACGAACCCCACACATTATTCTACCCACTTTCTTTTGGGCAGTGAATACTTTTTGTCTAAATGTTGAGTTACCCCAAAATATTATTCCGTATGACATCAGAGAGTGAAAGTATGCAAAGTATGTTAGCTTACTAATTTCTATATCCTCAAAATTGGCAATTATTCTGATCGCAAAAGTTGCTGAATCTAGTCGCTTTATGAGATCCAAAATATGAATTACCCAGTTAGGATTCTCATCTACATGTACACTCAAAAACTTAGTATGCTGTACCCTGTCTACTGACTTCTGTTGATGTGTTATAGTTATAGAAGGAACTGTACTTTTTGCAGCAGAAAATTGGATGTACTGTGTTTTTTCAAAGTTTAGAGCAAGCCCACTTGCAGAAAACCAATTAATGACTTTTCCAAAGACCTTTTTTGTATCATTTTCAATTGGACTTTCTTTTACTGGATTAATAATGATGCTTGTATCGTCAGCAAACAGTGTCAGTTCAGCTTCCTGTGTAGTGCAAATGTAGATTAGATATGTGCCAAATAAGACTGAAGGAAACAATAGTCATCGGCGAGGACTGGAAGAATCGACAGGATGTTCATATACGTATACTGCAAGGGAAACAATTCTTTTTTTGCATCATCAGTGTTTCGACTGGTTTGATACGGCCCGCCACGAATTCCTCTCTTGTGCCAACCACTTCACTGCGGATTAGCAATTGCACCCAACGTTACCAATCGTTTGTTGGATGTATTCCAGTCTCTGTCTCCATGCTGCAGTTTTTGCCCCCTACATTTCCCTCTAGTGCCACAGAAGTTATTCCCCGATTTCTTAACACATATCCTGTTATCCTGTCACTTCTTCCTATCAGTGTTTCTCCATGTTATGTTCCTTTCTTCGCCAGTTCTGCGAAGAATATCTTCGTTCGACATCTTATCAGTCCACATAATTTTCAACATCCTTCTGTAAAACCGCGTGTCAAACTCTTCGATTCTCTTCTGCTCCGGTTTTCCCACTGTCCATTATTGTTAGAAAATATCTCCTTCAAATTAAGGCCGATGCTTGACGATTCTAGACTTCGGTTGGATAGGAATGACCTATTTGCCTTTGCTACTCCACTTTTAATGTTACCTTGCTCCGTCCGTCATCTGTTATTTTGCTTCCAAGGTAGTAGAATTACTTAACTTCGTCTACTTCGTGGTCCTCATTGTTTATGTTTATCACTAATCTCATTTCTGCTGTTCCTCATTAATTTAGAGTTACCCTCAATCCACATTCCGTACTACTCATACTCTTCATTCTTCTGAACAGGTCCTGTAATTCTACACTTTCACTGAGGCAAGCAATGTCCTCAGCAAATCTTATCGTTGATATCCTCTCACCCTGAATTTTAATCGCACTCTTTACGCTAACTTCTATTTCCGTCATTGCTTCTTCGATGTGTAGATTGAACAGCAGGGGCGAAAGACAGCAGCCCTATCTAATACTCTTTTTCTTGCGATTACTTCGTTCTTTGTCTTTCAGCCTTATTGCTCCCTTTTGATCCTCGTACATATTATCTGTATAGCTTACTCCCATTTTCTTACACTGTCGAAAGCTTTTTCTAGGTCGACAAATCCAATGAACGAGTCTTGACTTTTAATACGTCTTGCTTACATTATAAAGTGCAGTGTCAGAACTGTCTCTCTAGTTCCTTTACATTCCCAAAAGCCACACTGGTCGTTATCTAACAGATCCTCAATTTCCTTTTCCACTGTGTATTATTCTTGTGAGTGGCGTGAACCCACGAGCTATTAAACTGTTTGTGCAATAGTCTAGCATTTATCTGCCCTCTCTGTCTTCGGGACTCTGTGGATTATATTTTTCTGAAAGTCTGATGCTATGTCCTCAGTCTCATAGATTCTACATACCAAAGTGAATACTCGTTTCGTTCCCACGTCCCCTACGTTAAGCTTCCTCAAAGCTCTACTGAACTCTATAATTCTGATACTGGCTCCCATATGTGTACCACATCGACTTCAATTACTTCTTCTATCGCGTTATCAGACAAGTCCTGCCTCTCGCAGAGGCCTGCAGTGTACTCTTTGCGCATGTCAGTTCTCTCCTCTGGTTTGAACAGTGGAATTCCAATTGGATTCTTAATGTTGCAGCCGTTTCTTTTAATTTCACTGAAGGTTGTTCTGACTCTTCCATATTCATAATCAGTCCTCAAAACGACCATTTATTTTTCGATTTCTTCACTTTTTCCTGCAGCCATTTCGTCTTGTTTTCCTGCCACTTCCTCTTTACTTCATTCCTAATTGACTTGTGCTTTTGTATATACGAATTGTCCATAACATGTTTGTACGACTCTCTTTCGTCGATGAGTTGAATTATTTCTTCTGTTATCCAAGGTTTCTTACCTATATTTGTCAGATTTCTATGATGGACTTTTTTTTAGAGATGTCCGTTCCTCTTCAGCTGAACTAACTACGCCGGCCGCAGTGGTCTCGCGGTTATAGGCGCGCAATCCGGAACCGTGCAACTGCTACGGTCGCAGGTTCGAATCCTGCCTCGGGCATGGATGTGTGTGATGTCCTTAGGTTAGTTAGGTTTAAGTAGTTCTAAGTTCTAGGGGACTGATGACCACAGCAGTTGAGTCCCATAGTGCTCAGAGCCATTTGAACCATTTGAACTAACTACCTATAATATTATCCATTATCGCAGCGTTTACAGTCTTAGAGAACTTCGTTCTCCAGTATTTCAGTGTCCCACTTCTTTCCACATTAATCCATCGTGACGATCTGCTGTGTTAAGCTTTAGTCTTCTCTTCATCATTACTAAATTGTGATTAGATTCTATATCTGTTCCTAGACACATCCTTCCAATCCAATCTCTGATTTCGGAATCTCTGTCTAGCTATTGTAGTGTAACGACGTATAGTTTTGTATGAATGGTTTTCTTTTGGTATATGACCATGTGCAGACTTCGTCACCTACGTCAGTTACAACACACTTCAAAATTATTTAAATTCTTTTTAAATTGTCTCAGAATGGTTCTTGTACGAAACTGTAAATCATCATCATTTGAGTCGTATGCGCAGAATTTCGTCACTCAGTCCTATTGGTTTGCGCAAACTTTTTTCAATTTAGATGTCGTTTTGTTTCTTCTCAGAAGTTATATTAATGCAAGTTATCTGATTTAACAAATATTAGAACCACTTTGAATAAACTTTCAAGACTCAAACTCGCGATGAATATTGTCAAAAATTAATTATCATGTCAAATAAATCAGTCATCCTTCTTCCTTAATATAATTCTTCATAAATAAATTCTTGGAACACGTATTTAAACTTTTGTAGTATACTCTACTTTATTATCTTCATACATATAGACGTGAACCTGAGCCGTGACAAGATAGGACTGAACATTAACACATGATTAAACTTTCTATGACGTCATTGTTGTACAAAACATTACGAAATCTCAATTTTTTTAATTTTTAGAAGCACGACGCAACAACTCGGTTTCAGGATCTTCTGTTGCTCTCTGGCTGTCGACCCGCGACGTATAGTGGCCAGCAATTTTCTCTCTGGCTCCGGCAGTGAATATGCTGTCTCCGTTCGTTGCGCCGCCCTCTCCGTACATGAAACATAAAAAATAAATACAAAACTTTAGATAATTCACAACAATTACAAAGATTACAAAAATACATAAACAAAACACTAAATTAAATTTATATTCACCTGCAAACTGGGCTGACACTGGTGGATGGGTGACGCTTCAATTTCGCGTCCCACTACACTATGATGTAATCCAACTGGAATCTCCCTGTGTCCCCGGGCCCTTCCAACAACACCTGTTCCCCTTCTGATTTTTGAACAGTGTGTTCGGTATTAACAACTAAAATTTCTTTCAGCATTCAATCAGTGATTCTCCTCTTTCATTCCTACTACCAAGCCCACGCACACCCGTAATTCTTTCATTCATTTCATTTCCTACTAATGCATTTATATCCCTCATGATTATTAATCAACTGCCTTTACATACTGAATTACCCATTCAGTATTTCATGTACTTTCTCTACTTCTTCATCTTCTGTTTGTGATATCGGCGTGTATACCTGAACTATTCTTATAGACGTTGGTTTGCCACCGATTCTGATGAGAACTACCAGTAGTTAAAATGTCACAGCGAAGCCAAACACAAGACTTTGGGAACATATCCAGTCCTATATCCAGGTGAATTACAAGTTTCCTCAAATTAACCGTTTTTTGTATTCTACCTTATTTATTTTCAATGAGGTAATAGTGGAGGACTTTGGATGAAATCTCAATCGAGTTGCCTCTGTGTCCTACAGAAGTTTCAGAACATATTCCACCAGTGTGTGGAATCACTCGTTTTGCTGAACCTCCACTATTGCAGTGTGCTAAAACATGACACGACTAGTGAAACTCTATATATACGGACGGTAAGAACTAAGCATGAATGCTGCCAGTGCCTTCAGTTTAAATCTACGTGCCTGTAATTTCTCCTTGTTGTTCTACTTCTCATGAGCGAGTATTAACTATGCTTCTTTCTGTTTTCCATACTGATAGTTCCACTTTTTATGGTAATCGCTATTTCTGAGTATTGGATTCTGTATCAGATGTAAGAAATCTCATAATATATTTGTCGTAATGAATGTGATGCAAGTTATGTAGACTGTCTGGCTAGGTATAAAAGAGGGTCTGATAGCCCTAATCTTGCCAGGATAAATAAATCAAATAAATATAGCAGTTGATTTCTTCTCATTAGCTTATATTTTTCTTGCTTATTTCTCTCTCAGCTTTTGCATATCGTTTTGCTTTTAGCTTCAGCTGAAACTTTTATTGCATATCTTTGTATTTTTTATAGATAAGTAACTATTTTGTACGCATAAGTCACCATTTTGTGTGAGTCAGTTCTACTTGTGAACCTATCCCAGATTATACAATTCATTTCTCTTCATTCTGCTTAAGATGCTACTTACATTACCTCAGGCTTTTCTCGGTAAATTTAAATCATATTTTCTAACAATTTTTTAAAATCCTTCTCTTCCTCCTTAAGTTCTTCAGTTTCTAATTAGTTCGCCTTAAGTTTAATTTTCCATTATTCTGCCTAAGACAAGAACGCAACGATGTGAAGATATTCTAGTCTTCGCTGTCAGTTTTTATTTCCTTCATTCTAGTTCTCTGCTTAATACTGTATCGTGCTTCGTAACCAGTCTTATTGTCCCATAGAGGTTTTTAGAGGTTTGATCCTTAGATGTCATAGCTAGTCTGAGCTTCCGATATAACTGAAACTCATCTTCGCGTTGTGTATTTGTGTTGCAGCTTCCATGTGAACTTCTCTGCCAAAGGGTTACTGTTACACCGTCACGAGACCAACAGCGTCCTCCGAAAGAAAACGTACACATTTTGAGATATGAAGTACCAGATTCTTCTGGTGACAGACGGCGTGAACATGACTGGCGTCACAAGAAGCAAGAAGCCGAACCGTGGGATGCACGTCGTGCAACTGCTCATCAGTTTCCCAGTGACCTGGGAGTACATGCGGCAATGTCTTCATTCAGTGTCACGTCCGAAGCAAAGAGTGGTCTGCAATATCTAAAAACAGATGCACCGCCCCAGTTTCCTCAGCCGAATTTCTTGCTCCAGGATCCACCAAAGCCTCTGCTAAGCGTGATATCGTGGCTGGTCTTTTTGGAGTCAGAAGACGACCTGGAAGCTGTGCTGAAGGGCAGAAGCGTGGACTGTAACTGCCGATTGGTGATTCTCTCTGTGGCGGATGGCAAGGTGACTGAGGTGTACCGAGCAGAAGACGGAGTCGTCGCCGGTAGAGTCCAGCTGGGCTGGTGGGACGGCTATCGCGTCCATTGGCAAACCAAAGGCCGCTTCGAGAGGGCCAGGGACCTGGGGGGCTCCAGCCTCAGCTGTATCACTATAAACGTGAGTACTCAGACTGTTTCCTGATGCTGATGTGTGCGCTCCTACAGTAAGCAGGAAACACTTACTTGTAGCGGAATGATCCCATTGAATAATATTTTAAATATAAGGATCAGCTTGAGCAAGTGACATGGGAGGTCACACTATCACCAACTTGTTACAGAAGGCCAAAGATAAAGCTTGTTTGTGAATTTAAAGTGCACAGTCCTTAACGAAATGTAGCGAAGCCACTGACGATCATGCACTCCTAAGTGTTATGGCCATTTTATGTTTACACATTACATAGTATTACATAACAAGTGTCGGTTATATGAAGCATTTAAAAACTGAAATATGTTTATATTTTGTTTCATCCAATCATGTCTTTTTTACGGTATCTACTTGTTATGTGAACATTTTCTTTTAGTTGATTTAAAGATCGGTATTATTAAGCATTGTGATTCTGTCGGGACAGCAAGGGACTTGGAAGAGCAGTTGAACGGAATGGACAGTGTCTTGAAAGGAAGGTATAAGATGAACATCAACAAAAACAAAACGAGGATAATGGAATGTAGTCGAATTTTGTCGGGTGATGCTGAGGGAATTAGATTAGGAAATGAGACACTTAAAGTAGTAAAGGAGTTTTGCTATTTGGGGAGCAAAATAACTGATGATGGTCGAAGTAGAGAGGATATAAAATGGAGATTGGCAATGGCAAGGAAAGCGTTTCTGAAGAAGAGAAGTTTGTTAACATCGAGTATAGATTTAAGTGTCAGGAAGTCGTTTCTGAGAGTATTTGTATGGAGTGTAGCCATGTATGGAAGTGAAACATGGATGATAAATAGTTTGGACAAGAAGAGAATAGAAGCTTTCGAAATGTGGTGCTGCAGAAGAATGCAGAAGATTAGATGGGTAGATCACATAACTAATGAAGAGGTATTGAATAGAATTGGGGAGAAGAGGAGTTTGTGGCACAACTTGACTAGAAGAAGGGACCGGTTGGTAGGATATGTTCTGAGGCATCAAGGGATCACAAATTTAGCGCAACGTGGAGCGCAAAAATCGTAGAGGGAGACCAAGAGATGAATACACTAAGCATATTCAGAAGAATGCAGGTTGCAGTAAGTACTGGGAGATGAAGAAGCTTGCACTGGATAGAGCAGCATGGAGAGCTGCATCAAAGCAGTCTCAGGACTGAAGACCACAACAACAACATTATTAAGCACAATGAAATTATCATTATATTTAGCTTAAGTTTCGCCAGTTTAGCTACAAGGATCTATAAAAAAATTGTCCAGATGCGGACTCGCACGTAAAGGCTCAATACAAACTAAATTATGTATATAGACAGTTCATCCATTCCGGGTATCGGGAATATCGACATTTTTGTTTGTTATCGACGCTGATACTGGCAAGATATCGGTTTCAGGGGTTCGAAGATTTTCGATAATGTCTTAATTTCCAGAATATAAATGTGACATCAAGTCATGCACAAGGGAGGCGACCATTATTATAATAACCGGTAATTGCTACTGTGAACTTTGCAACTAGGGTATGTAAATACTGTGAGACTGCTATTGATAATATATTTGTAGACAGACCTAGGAAAAACAGTTTTATCACAAAGCATATAGTAAATGGGCTATCTGATCATGATATGCAGCATCTTGTGTGAAAAGTTGAAACTAGTCAGGTTAAAACATCTATTAAACCTGAGTACAGGAGGGTAACAAATCAGCAAAAAATTGAGAAGTTTAGGAGACTGCTCAAAGACATGAACTGGATAGATGTTTACAATACTTCTGACTCAAATGGAAAACACAAAGCGTTGATTAATGAGGTTTCTCCCTCCTTTGAAAATTGTTTTCCCCTGAAAGTAACTCAGATCAAATATACATTTAAAAATAAACCATAGATTACACAAGGAATAAAGATATCATGTGAGTACCTAGGAACAGCCCTGATGTTAGCATTGTAATGTATTACAAAGTATACTGAAAAATATTGAAGCAAGTAATCCAGAAAACTAAGCAGCTTTACCATGAGAAAAAGATAATTACGCCAAGCAACAAAATAAAAACTATATGGAATGCAGTGAAGACAGAGACAGGTGGGGCCATAAAGGACGAGTAACAGACAGCTCTAAAAATAAATGACATATTGGTAACAAGTGCATGTAGTGTTCAAACCTCTGAAACAAGTACCTTGTTTCTGTTCTTGACAGCTTGGGGTTATCAGGATCGGTGAACAGTGTAACGGAGTATCTGAGACCTGTCTATACAAATAACTTCAGTAAAATGGAAATGACACTCACATCTCCCAAATAAGCAGCAGCCATCATAAAATCCTTAACATCTAAGTATTCTAGTGGTTATAATAATATAATTAACAAAGTTAATCAAAGAGTGCTCATGGAAGTTGAGTTCTACCTTAAGTTATTTACGTAATCAATCTCTTATCAGCGGAACATTTCCAGACTGACTAAAATATGCTGAAGTTAAGCCTCTTTACAAGAAGGGGGTAAAGAGATACCATCAAACTATCGGCCAATTCCACTTTTGCCAGCTTTTTCAAAAATATTTCAAAAGGTTGTGTTGAAGTACAGATTTAGAAACAGCTGCTAATCAAATTTTCACTTAGATTAATAAATCGTTTACAGCTAAGTCACTGTCATTAAACTTCGCAAAGACTCACTATATGCAGTTCAGAACCTGTAGGAGGTTTCCTTCCAGCAAGTCCATAACAATGAAGGTAGTCAGATCGAAGAGGTTGACAGCGTTATATTTCTGGGATTATAACTTGATAATAAATTCAGTTGGGAAATGCACCACTACATGTTCCTGAGAAAAGGGATTTTTAACAGTCGGACAGACAAACAGGCGGACAACAATAGTATCCTATAAGAGTTCCGTTTTTACCGACAGAGGCATGCAAACCTAATAAGAACACAGATGTAGCTTTATAACATTCACATGCTCCTGATCGTCTTAACAGTTTACAACTGAAGCGGCTTAGAAATATGATTTGTGGAAAATTTAAAAACAAATCCTGTCCATCGTATATTCAGTAGTTTATTTCATTCGTTCGTGTACACTTAGAAGCAGAGCTACATTTTCAGAGCTTGTGTTGGCTACCGAAGTGCCGTCACTGTGGTGTCTTCTCCAAGAGAAAAGAGGAGTGATAGTTCAGAAGTGTGCGTTTCTGCCGCGTTGGCATCACATGTCGATCCTTCGATAGCCAACAGAAGCTCTGAAGATGAAGTCAGTTTCGAAATGCATATTAGCGAGAAAAAAATCGCTATTGGAAAGACCGTGGATGGGCTTAATTAGCAAATTTTCCATTCTTCATTCTGTCTCGGTTTTTCTAAGAAAACTAAAAGTTTATAATAATTTAGTCATTCCGCTACAGGGACGTATCTGCGATCGGTGGAATTTGTCGCCTAACGAATGTCTCAGATATGAGAAGGGAATCTAATTTCACAATTTCATCGCATCAAGAAAACTTGCAGCCATACAAAGATAGTAAACCGGTGTCAGATAAAGGACAATCCTTCCTTGGCAAACCAACATTATGTTTTGATGAAACCATAAGGGTAGCATACGTCTTATATCAGTTAACAGCTAAAGAGCTTCTGGCATCCACCTAGGAAAGGATCAGTTATTTGGACCCATTTAAAGACGGCGATTGGACGAGGCCGAATTGTCTGACACTCTGAAAAGAGCATTTCAGTTCTGAAACAGGTGACTGGTCTCTTTGATGCTGTGACAAAAGACATCATAAAGGACGCAACAGGCCACCTCAAATATGACCCTACTAACATATCAAGGTGGTATTTTCGTTACGTCACAGCGGCCAGTATGGCGAATTGTATGACGTTCTCAAGTAACTTTTAACGTTTAGGGCGCCATTATCTTGTTACTCATTGATCATTCACACATGTGACACCGAAGTCCTAATCGAAGGCTCTGTGCAGTAGACGTATGTGTGTTCGAAGGCTCTTTCAAGTGCCGTAGACATATGTGTGTGGCTCCATTGAAACATGTCTGTGAGCCGTAGGCACACTTTGAACTTCACTGTTCTTGCGTTTTTGAAAACGAGGAAGCAGTGGGGGTAGCCGATATACGACGGAAGCATTTTGAGATTTTTACGCTATTTACACACAAGTGTAGCTAAGAAATATCTTCGTGACAAGTTAAAAATTGTGTGCCACTCCGGGAGTTTACTCAGACCCATGTCTTTCGCGGCCGACTGGGTGCCACTAATTACATAATCTGCGCTCGCCTCGCGATTCAACGTTGCAGACGTTTCTCTTGTGAGAGCCGGCCGGTGTGGCCGTGCGGTTCTAGGCGCTTCCGTCGGGAACCACGTGACCGCTACGGTCGTAGGTTCGAATCCTTCCTCGGGCATAGCTGTGTATGATGTCCTTAGGTTAGTTAGGTTTAAGTGGTTCTAAGTTCTAGGGGACTGATGACCTCCGATGTTAAGTCCCATAGTGCTCAGAGCCATTTTGAACACCAGCATCCACCCACTAAAACCAGACGAAACTTCCTGCTCAGTCTTCATAGAGGTCACTACCTTCTGATAGAGCCATTTGAACCAATTTTTTCTCTTGTGAGATGGTGCTCCTTCGTGACACAAAACTTTTCTTGCTTTATCTCCGATTTAATACTATTCCGAAATTTTTTAACTGCAAGCAACACTGAAGTTCAGAAACAGTTGTTACGTGTTATTAAAAAAATTAATAACAAGTGACTCATTGCAAGAGCCAATCGGAATTTTTCGCGTTTTACCAGAGCCTACAAGTTTACATTGTTTCCAATGAGATAATAACTGTAATACTGTGATATCGTTGTTTTGCGCGTTTGATGTATACTCCCAGGCGAATTTGCTTCCAATTAATATGATGTAATGCTTTTGTAAAGTCCGTACCGCTTAAAACACATTAGATCGTAAGAACTGCTCACATATTAGTGAGAAGGCATCCAAATATGGCTTTTCATCACGGTGTTGAGACTTAGCAGTTATAGTCGAGGATATAACGAAACTCAGCCACACCTAGACAGAGATACGGTATAACTAAACAACTGAGGAAATATAAACGTAGGCTTCTGCGGCCATTGCCACATTCAATAAAATTTTCCAGGGTTTGCGACCGCATTGTCAATATATTTAAAACTAACGACGTTTCGCTCTCTGTTGCAAACGACCTTCTTCAGAGTGGTTCTTTTTTTTTTTTTTTTTTGCTGCTGAATGAGAGGATTTTGTTTCTTATATACCTGCAGACATGGCTGTTATCTAATTCTGATAGGCTGTTTAGGATGAAGGGGAGGGATGTTAAAAGTCTTTATTGGTGTTTTTATTATTTCTTTTCATGGTGGAAAGCCTACGTTTTGATTAGTGTTTGCATTACTACTTGTGATCGGTGGAAATCAGCGAATGGAAAAGGAGGCGGCAGCTGTGACGTGGCGCTGTTTTCCTGTTTTGTAGTGCCAGCCGACCTGCGGCTGCTGTGGTCTCCCGCGCGCCTGTATATGTTGCTTCAGTCGTGAAATATCGTCCTATGGCGCCTGGTTTTCCATTCGTCGCCTGGTTTTCCATTCGATGATGCCCACCAGTCACAAGCAGTAATGCAAACACCAATCAAAACATCGGGTTTTCACCAATGAAAAGAAATAATAAAAACACCAATAAAGACTTTTAACATCCCTCCCCTTCATCCTAAACAGCCTATCAGAATTAGATAACAGCCATGTCTACAGGTACATAAGAAACAAAATCCTTTCATTCAGCACCCCCACCCTCACCTACCTTGGCCTCACCATTGACCGTCACCTCACCTGGATCCCTCATCTCCATTCCATCCAATGCAAAGCCCACAACTGCCTCCGACTCCTCAAACTCCTCTCTGGCCGGTCATGGGGGTTGCACCCCTCTACCATCCTCCACATCTACAAATCCTTAATCCATCCCATCCTGTTATGCCACTTCCGCCTGGATATCTGCCCCCCCCCCCCCCAAATTCTTTAAGTCCCTCCAGATCCTTGAGCGTCATGCACTCCCCCTCGCCTTCCATATTCGCCTCCTGTCCCCCACACGGATCCTCTATGACATCATTCCTTTCCCCCATCTGCTCCTATTCCTCGAACATATCCGCATACTCTACACCTCCTGCCGCCTTGATCCCTCTCACACCCTGCTTGCTCCTCTCCTCTCCCATCCCCGCCCACTGCCACGTCTTCACTGTTGTGTCCCCCCTACCCTCCATCTCTACACCTTTCATCTCCTTTCCCAAGGTGGCTTCCGTCAACTGCCCCTCCCGGATGATGCCCTCTCTCCCTTCATTTATCCCTCCTACCAACTCTGATCCTCACTCCCCCTCCTTTCCTCTGTCCTTTTCCTGGGCTTACTCTCCCCCACCTTCCATCCTCTTTTTTCCCCACCTACCCTCTCCCTGTGCCCCTTCTTTCACCCGAGTCCTTTTGCTTTTCCCTCCTCTGCCTTTTCCCATTCCCTCTGACGTCTGCCCTGCCACTCCCCCCCCTTATGAGTGCTCTCCCTCCTTTGTTTCCCCCCCTTTCGTTTCTTTTCCTCTCCTCCCTCCTTGTTTTCCCCCACATCTGCCCAGGTCCCCCACCCCTCACCCCCATCTGCCCTTGGCTAGGGAGTGTCATCTTTGTGCCGATATTTTCATGCAGTGTTTTACAGTGACTGTTCGGTGTTGTGTATCTTTTGGGAAGTGTTGCGAACGGACATCATACTGTCACTGGGTACGATTTTTTATCTCTTGCGAACAGAAACCAGACTGTCGCCATGTTTTTTAATTGTGTGTCTACTATGTTACCTGTCTGATTCCTGTGTATTTTCTTAGCATTGCCAACCCCTTTGCTTTATGTTTTGACTTTCCACAATTTTCTGCCGTTTTACAATTTAAGTCACCTTTTTATCGCCTGCTTTTATTGTTTGTTTTCTTCTTACGTTTTCAAAAAGTCTGTAGGCTGTAGAGCAGCATACTAATCTGCTGCCAGCCCGCCAACCCTTCTCAGGGGGGAAGGGGGGGGGGAATCAAACACCCTGAAGGAGGTCCCTAGCAATAGGTACCGAAACGTCCTTATATATATTGCCAATGCGGTCACAAGCCCATGAAAATTTTATTAAAACTGAGGTAATGTCAGTCACTTAGACAATCAAATCTGAGACGCTGTGAAATATGTATTCTTCTGACAATAAATAAATAAGTCTCGATCCTCTCAACCAGACTAGCAGAAGGTAGTGACCTCTATGAAGAATGAGCAGGAAGTTTCGTCTGGTTTTAGTGGGTGGATGCTGGTGTTCAAAATGGCTCTGAGCACTATGGGACTTAACATCTGAGGTCATCAGTCCCCTAGAACTTAGAACTACTTAAACCTAACTAACCTAAGGACATCACACACATACATGCCCGAGGCAGGATTCGAACCTGCGACTGTAGTGGTCGCGCGGTTCCAGACTGGAGCGCTTAGAACCGCTCGGCCACACTGGCCGGCTATGCTGGTGTGACAGAGGCTGATAGTTTTCTCGTATATTTGAATAAAGGTTTTTATATCGGATTTCAAAAAGATTTTCGGTGCCCCTAACATTTTGTTACGTTTTTGTTTCAGAACTGGCCATTTACAATGATTGCAAAAAAGAGAGACGGTTTCGAGATAAGTGGTTTCATCGCTGAAATGTGGTACGTTTTGCAGCATCACCTTAATATCAAGTAAGTTCTTTCACTTTTTCATCTTTCATGGTGGAGGATCCATGAAAGAAACCTCCTACCAACATAAAACGAGCTAAGTGTATTAACGTTTGGGAAGTTTTTCTGTAGCGGAGAGTGCTATACCTGGAGAATAGTGTACCTGGGAACACATGGAATTTCCTGGTAGGTGTTTCAGTCTAGTGGCCAATTTTACAGTCACATGAAGGGACGTGCACTGGAGACAGCCATAAGCAGTTTTCGGCATTTTCAACCTTGGTTGTTATCAGACATGAGGTTGCGTTTTGCACAGCGTTTGTAAAGTCCGCGACTTGTACATTTTAAGCACAGTATAATAGCTGTTTTGAGGATATTGTTAATTCTTCAGTTACAGGGTTCTATGACGAGTGAAATTCTGCACTTTTTAAAACTATTAACATGACATGGGGGCGGTTAAGCCATACTTCGTCAGTCATACACCACCTTGTATCTTGGAACGGAAGGTCTCTCTGCCATGAAACACGTGATATTTGCGGTTTTCTCAATCTTGAAAATGGGAATTTGTGTTAGCTACCAATAGCTTCTACATCAAAACTTTTTAACTTATAACTGGTTTTTGATAAGACTCCTTCTTAATTTCATTTCACTTCCTGATTTTTGGTCTGCAGTAGAATTATAATGTAACACATAGTGCATTAAATACAGCAGTCACAAAAATTTCCTCGACTACAAAACTTTTAAATTTGTAGAGAATATTTGTTCGAAGGTACGTGACCCTCTGGATCTTGGAATAGGTTTTCACATTTGGTAAAAAGCCTGCTTCTCCGGACTAATTTTTGTAAGATTGCGGAAAAAGACAGCAGCACACAAAAGTTAATGCCATCATTTCAAAACAGAGTATGAAAATATGTTTAACTTCTACTACAGGGCAGGCTAGATGCGAAAGGTAGAAAACTTTCGTCTACTACTGAACACGAATTTTCGTTTCCTGTCGAGATGAAAACGCACTACTAATGCACATATCTGAAACACGGGTGATTTAAAATAAGAAAATCTACTTCTATTCTATAATTTTAAGGAAATTTTTCAACATGCATGTAATTGTTAAGACATAGCTGAAGTTAATTTTCAACCTTAATTACCTAATTTAAATGAATATTTCAGTTTTCTGCCAGGGCTGCAACGTAAATCTATGAGGACGATCAAAAGGCTTCCATTCCTAAGCCGCACAGTCCAGAATCGATATGTCACGGAGGCATTCAGGCAATCATACCATGTCGAAGGCACCAGTTTGGTGAAACACCGTATTCTGCTGCGTGAAAAAGTCTGCTGCAAGTCCTCGTCCGACAGGAATCCTCGATCCTTCAAGGCCTCTTTTAAATTACTGAACGAGTATGGGGAGAGGTCATGACTATATGGCAGGTGCTCGAGTGTTTTCCACTTGTGCTGGCGTCGCTTCTGCGTTACGATGTTTGCTGTATGGGGTCGTGCACTATCACGAACGTGCTGAAACGGTGGTTTTCGACAGACATGCTGCCCCATACACTTTTTATATTCTCCGATGGATATCTGCCAGAGTTCGTCCACCGGCAGCCAATAAAACAATAACAGCACGTTGGTCCTCTTTGGGTACATTTGGTAATAACGTCGCCATAGTGCCCGTTTCCACATTTACCGCACACACATGGCCAAGACACGAATGCCACCCTAATGCCTTGCCTACATGTCGGTGGTTATTTACCTGCAGCTAAGCTGCGCTACGTTGCACGTACACTGCAGCAACGCCGTCAAACTGAAACTTTTTGATCGCCCCTTATTACATACATGAGATCATGGCACCAGTCTCAGCTTGTTAGGATGTAGAAAAATACTGGATAAAGGCAATGGAAAAGTTGCTACAGATATTAATTAAAAATTTTGATTCCTGGTTCACATTGCTATAACGGGATAACTGGTCGAGTCATGTTCCTGAGTGAAATGAATTTTTCTTACATCATCCGATTAACCGTACCTGCTACATGCAGCCCTGTCCGACTATACAACATCATCCTCGAGAGGTGCAAGAACATTCACTTCTAGAGCAAAGACTGCGAATCTTCTTTGTCGAAAGATATAAAAACTCTTGCCAGAAAGTATGTGTCCATGAATTACTGGGTGACTTTGTAACGCTTCGCTATTGCGCACGATACTTATTAAAGCCTGTACTATGGTAAGTTGACGGGCTTCACCTTATAAGAAAGGATTTTGGTATATATGTTGACCGCGTGTACCTGAATGGAGGCAAAATCAGACTTCCACCCACTCAGTAACAACAATGATACGTCAAGCAAGTCTGAAGTGCAACTACACGTTAGGACGGACAAGGAACGACACAGCAGATGCTACCAAATTGTTAATAATACGGTCGCCAGCCTAATTAGGCATTAACTGAGTTTTTTCCTTGTACAAGTGGATGTACGTACAAGCATAACAACACGTAGTAATACTGCATTATATGGTAAATTTTAGAACCAGAAAAATCTACTGAACTAATATTTTCCCTTTCTGTACTAATTTGGACAAGCCATAAATACACAACATTACACTATAATGATTACTACAAACTGCGTTTTGTCTATTGATCCGACTGAAATCGTGCATAGGTTACCCTAGAAATAGCACTTTTGAAACACACATACAATGTCAATTTTAAGAAGGGTAAAACACTGATAAATTTAGTTTTTATATTGACTTTAACTTTGCTGGTCAAATCAGTTCATTACACTTCAGAATTTAAATGGATAGAAAAGAAAAGGGGGGGGGGGGGAGCCTGAAACTGTTATGATCACTGTACTGAAATTTTCGTTATTTAAATCATTAAGCACTCAAGATTTCCAATATACGATTTACTACTCTTTTTTGTCTTATTTCTTGCTCATTTAACTACCATTATTTTTGTCTCAAATTAATTAAACTTCATTACTAAACCACTTTCAAAATTATCTTCCAACTTTGTCAGACCTATATTATTCGTTTATTATTTCATTAACAACAAAGTTCTTTAAACATCATTCTCACATAGATAGGTCTGCCGGTAATTATTATTAACATAAACTCTAAATCTTCATCTCGGGACACTCGGATTGCACAACATGTGGAAAGGACCCTGTCTAGGTTAGTGATGAGGATAATTAAATGATAGGACAGTGCTGGTAAAAGTTAAGTTGTTATTGAACAGTCAGGAACAAAATTAACACTGGTCCACACGAATACAGTACTAAATGTTTCAACCTGTTCGTGTCGATGCGGCGGTTGGCGGGCGGCGAGATGGCGAGGCGCACAGCACACATACAATCACAGCTATGGCTCTTGATGTATCGGCACTTTGCTTCTTCTTAGCGTCGCAATCCTTTTCCATTTAGTGCCTATGGAATATAGCCATGCTGTATAGTCGTCGGAAACGGCACATCCGAGGCTCAATGAAATCACGTTTTCCAGGAGAGCCTCCTCGATCCAGAGCGTGTTTCTCAGACCGATGCCCAACTCCGACTACTACTGCTGAGCCCGTTATGCCGTGCCGCGCCCGTGTGCATTTTCCCGCGCTCGCCTGCCTCCACCTTTTACCGCTCCCCTACAGACAGGGTATTCACCCGAGGTTTTGCATTCTACATATTCTAATACATTGCCTACGTATGGACCAGGCGCACAATTACAACTTTAGCATCTTACAACAGTTTCAACATTTCTTACATTTCCATTTTGTTATAATATTGCTTGCAATTTGACATAAACATTAATATTCACATCGAAAGTTGCTTACAGTTTCTTTAACATAATGACACGAAAAGAAAAAGAAATGAAATCAAAACATTGCTTACACTAATTTATCGAAAATCAGAAGAAAAAATTATTATATGTACAGTTGTTGTTACAAATGCCCCTGTTTCCAGTAAATTTTACTAAGTACAAATTTGATGGGAACACTAAATTTTACATTTATACAGTGGTTCTGAATCTTTATGTGAATTTCCCATCCAAAAAAAAATTTTTATACCACAAGCTTCCTTTCACTCACATTATATAAGTCTACACTTTTTAACATATCAAGAACATTTACTTATCATTTACTTAAGTGCCTTTGGCACAGTCCACTCTCCTACCACAACATTATTTAAATAGCAAATTACTCATTTTTACTAAATTTCTCAAAGAAATAATTTCAAAATCTGGAACACAACCACTTAACTACAAAAGCAAACTCAAACATCTATATACCCTATAAGACAATTTGTTGCTGCTTGCATTGAATGGCAGTCCATTTCCTTATTTACTAAAAAAAAACACACACAATAATATTTAGAAAATTACTACACACATTTGGTGCCTATTATTCAGATTTGGGCAGTCCTTTTCACCTCATATTGTCACATCTCCTGTATCTCACTTACAATTCTCCTTTGACTATTTATCTGCCCTCTTTGGTGTTTGGCAGTCCTTTATATTATGGCTCATACACTGCCCATTTTCATTTTTGACAGTCCCATCTTTTCTCTGGCTGATAGCATTTATCCTTTCTTTTCAGCCCTTTTTCTCCATACCTCTTTACATTTATAGTACAATTGGTAATCTGAAACTCACATAATTACATTAGTACACTGATATTGGTCTACCTAAGTTACAAAGGTTTGTTACATTTGGCATAAATTAGCTTCAGCATAATATACAGCAAATTTACTGTAAATTGTTTTCTGATTGTACTTAGTTCACTCACTTCTAGGAACATACAGTTTCAGGTCCACAATATTTCTTACACCTAAAGGTCTTTTGGATTTTGGGTGTGGAATGTTCTGTATTATATACAGTCCATTATAAACATATTTAAATTTGGGAATTTCATGGTTCAGTTCACTAGATTTTTCGTGGGTTTTTAAAAGAACATAATCTCCAATTTTAAATTTTGGAACTTTCAGATTTTTATCATGTCTTTTAGATCTCGATTCAGCTTTTTGCTTTGCCCTATTTCTGACTAATTCTTTCTTTTGACTCAACCCCAAGCTTGTACAAGGCGGAAACTCTAGTTTTTCCTCAATTAAACTTTTACTTCTGTTGCCTAACAAAATTTCTTCCGGTGGGAACCCAGTAGATTCATGATGTAAGGTGTTCATGACAGTCTCAAAGTCCGATATAAACTTGCCCCAGGCCCTATGGTTATGACTGCAGTACGTTCTACACAATCTTCCGATTTCTCGCATGTACCTTTCAACCGGGTTGCTACCAGGATGATAAGCTGACATATACTTAACCTCCACACCATTTTGCTCCATTCCTTCTTTCCAAATTTTGGATATGAACTGGGGTCCATTGTCAGATAGTACTGCCTTGAGTTTCCCGATGGTTCTGAAGTATTCGACTATCCTATTAAATACAGCTTTTGCTGTTGCTCTTTTCAAGGGGTATAATTTCACAAACTTTGAGAATACTTCCAAAATTACTAAAATATATGCACAATTTCCCGAAGTCTTTGGGAGGGGACCATATAAATCTACCGATAATAATTCTAGGGTGTCTTCAGGTAATGTACTTTGCATTGGACCTCTATTAGTTCTGTTCGGTACTTTGGCCCTTTGACAGACATCACACGACTTAATTCGTTTCTTTACCCTCTTACTGACACTACCAGCAATCACTACTATATTATTCAGTTTATCCAAACATTTCTTTGGACCACTATGCCCCAATGCTAAATGAAAATAGTCTATGACCTCGGTATCGAACTGGTGTGGCCAACATACTCTCCATTCCTCAGTGGCTAATTCTTTCCTCCTATATAAAATGCCTTTAAAGATTTTGTAATACTTCTTAATTTGAGGATACTGCACACTGTCAAAATTTACTTTCACAGATTTCCATGTCGGATGCTCATTTTGATGGTGTCTCATATTTTTACATATTTGTTCAATTTTCCTTTTTCCTGAAACCTCTTTCATATACCTTATCCGAAAAGTACCCTCTTCACCATTTTCATTGGGCACTTCACTCATACCATTAGGCAATCGAGATAACGCATCTGCCACATAATTCTCAGTACCCTTAACATAGCAAATCTCGTAATCAAATTGTTGGGTACAAAGCCCAACGAGTTAGCCTGCCATTAAGTAAACGAAAATCCTTAAGAAAAGTTAAAGCTTTGTGGTCAGTATGTATGATGAGTTTATGGCCCCACAAATAATTTCTGAATTTCTTTAACCCCCATATAATGGCTAAAGCTTCCTTTTCTGATATAGTGTAGTTTCTCTCGTATTTTGTTAGAGTTCTACTTGCAAATACGATAGTCCTGTGTTCGATTTCCTTGCCATCACAGATTTCTTGGAAAACTTCTATACCAATTCCATAAGCACTGCTGTCAGTACTCATATGGAAAGGTTTTGACAGTATGGGGTGATGCAAAATTTTGTCATTCAAAAGTTCGATTTTTAAATTTTTAAAATCTCTCGCGCACCCTTCGGTCCACACAAAAGCACTATTTTTCTTAAGTAGATTATTCAAATGAGGACTACTAAAAACTTGCCCCTTGACGAATTTTCTATAGAACCCACATAAACCCAAAAAGGCTTTCAACTGTTTTCTATTTCTAGGAGCTGGACACTCTGCTATTGCACTTAACTTCTCCGGGTCCTTGCCAATACCGGTCGTAGTAATAATGTGCCCCAGAAACTTTATCTCCGATTTCACAAATTCACATTTCTTCCACTTAAGCGTCATGCCACCTGCTTGTAGAGCAACGAAAACTTTATGCAATAATTCACAATGCTCTTGCCATTCTTCTGTAGCAATCAGTAAATCATCTACATAAATGGTTAGCCGGGAACTCAGTTCTCTCCCTAATACAAAGTCCAGTGCCCTAATAAATACTGCCACCGAAGTGCTAAGCCCAAATGGTACTACTTTATACTGATAGCATTTCCCAGCAAATAGAAAAGCGGTATATTTACTGGATTCTTTACTCAAAGGAATTTGACAGTATCCGGCGGTCATGTCCAGACTGGTTAAATACTTCACATTATAAAATTTTTGAAGCATTTCGTCCAGATTTTCAGGTCTATTTCCTTTTTTACAATTTTGTTCAAAGTCCTGGCGTCAATAACTACTCTTACTCCCCCCATCTCTTTTGTTCACGATGATAAGGGGACTATTATATTCGCTGCTACTCCGTTCGATTACACCCCATTCTATCATTTTATCTATTTCCACTTGCACAGCCTGTCTCTTTGATATGGGTATCGAAAACGGTCTTACAAAGAAAGGTTTATGCTCTATTGTCTCAATCTGGTATTCAAAGTTCTTAACTAGGCCAGGTTTGTCCGAAAATACGGTGCTGTTACTTTCTAAAATATCAAGCAATTCTGTTTTCTGTTCTGGAGATATTCCCTTCAAATTTTCCACCATTTCTTTAAAATCATGCCCCTGCTTGTCACTCTCATTTATTAACCTCTGGACATGGTACACCTCATACTTGTTTGTCAAACCATCATTCCCTTGGTCAATCTCCAACAATAAAGAATCAATTTCTGAATCGAACACCTTCCCATTTTCCTCAAATTTTACTTCTAAATTCCTAGATGTACTATCAATTTTGATCACTTCCTGGCTACAATCAATAATAACCTTTTCTTTATCCAACCAATCTATTCCCAGAATCATTTCAGTACTCAAGTCTGGTACAACCAAAAAATCGTGTTCAAAGTTTTGTCCTTTTATACTAAATTCAACCAAAATCTGGTTCTTTACTGGCTTGCTAGTCTTGCCAGTACCACCAACAATTTTTACACCCGTCACTGACATAATTACTATTCCAGGCTCATCACAAATGTGTTCGAAAAACGACTGGGAGATTGCGCTTATCTGAGATCCCGTATCAAGAAGTACCTGCAATTTCACATTATAAATTTCAACTGGTATTACAGTTTGTTTCACCGTCGAATGTTTTTCATTGTTGTGATCTTCCCTAAGCAAATCCGGGTCGACGATAACATCGTCCCAAGATATGCTTTTAACATTCTCCCCACCTATACCTGGCGGTTTCTTTGGTTCCGGGAGTTCAAAGTCATTGATTACTTGAACTCTTTGTTAAATAGACCCTGAGTCGTCAGGCGGCTCTTTCTTTCTTTGTTCGGTCTCAACATCTGGATTTTGTTTTGAAACTTCGTCATCATTAGGTACAATATCGCAATTAGCTGTATCACCATTATTTTCACCAGTACCGAAATATTCGTCATCTGAACTATCGTCAGAATCCGACCATTCTGGATCGCTTTCAGGTTATAACATAAAAGCTTTCCTGAGACAGGCACTAAGTTCTCCCTTTGCATTTTCGTCAGGCTTTAATTTTAATTCAATATCCTCTTTTGGCAAAACAGCCTCATTATCAGCTTTATTCACATCCACTGTTCCTTCATATTTAGGTAATCCTCGTGGACTTCAATTACTTTCAGGTAATTACCTGCTCCTTCCTCACGGTGCTTTTTGGTAGCAGCTCGTACTGTTGGCGGATCGTTAACAGAAGTTACTTCCTCGTCAATGCTTAGTATTTCATCCTCCAATTCCTTCCTATCTTTAATCATCGTCCTATCGGCAGCACGCGTACTCAGCGCGGCGCTGTTTACTCTCTCCTCTTCAACTTTGGGCCACGTCACCTTATCGACGTCCCTATTATCTCCTTTTTCACTAATCAACTTCCTTGCCTCATACTCCTTCTTAAAATCCTCCCACTCACATTGCTTTAGGCCCTTGTACAGATCGTCGATCTGCACACGCCAATCAGTTACTTCTGCTAATTCATTCTCGCCATTTACTTTTTTGCTAACACTGCTAACCGCGCCTCTCTGTGTCTCCACCGTTTCATCTACTATTTCCTTCGCCACGGAATTACCACTCGTAATGTATGCACCAGTACTTACGGCAGTGCTCGTATCTAATGCTGCCGCATTGCTATCGGTTTCTCTCTGAACAGCTGTTTTGCTAGGCTGGGCCGTTGCCCTCTGATGCTCCACTCGCCTGTTAACATGTAGCGCTCTGCGCGGCAACGATGACTCATTTATGCCCGCACCTGACGCTTGTTTCGCAACAACACGTTGCGTCGTTCCACGCCTGTCTCTAACCTGTCTCATAACTTTACTGTCGGTCCGGTAACATTTCTTAAATCGGGGCCGGTATGTACTGTCCGCTTCCGTTTGGCCCGCAACGTTCGCGGAAATCAGTTTCCCGCGTCATTATTATCTTGCGCGGTATACCCTCTACCGCGACCTAGATAACTTCCCCTTCCTCTTCCTCGTGCCTCTTCCCCTCTGTATCACGTTGACGCGATACCCTTCGCCGTCATTTCTCTCGTCATTATTACGATTATTCCTGTTACCAATATTTTGATAATTGGCACGACTTTCGCGCCAGTGGTGTTCGTCTTCGACCCTTTCGAGAAACGCTTAGAAGCTACGATGATTGCTTCCCACGTATCTCTTCGAATCTTCTGGAAGCTTTTAATATAACTCCCATATTATTTCAGAATCGGATCTTCTTCCTCTTAAATGCGTCAACTTCCGGTACCAATATTCGCAGAAATCTTTTAAAGAATTCCTGCCCCTGTTATCATGAAGTTTGGCCATGATAAACTCGCGCCACAAATGATCCTGTTTTTGTTCGGACCAATATTCTTCCGTAAACTTTTGCTTAAATTCTTCGAACGTCATTCGATCGGGATTCAAATTAATTCCCCAGCGCTTAGCGTCACCTGCTAAGGCGCTAATTACTACGTTTATCTTTTCCTGATCAGACAAGTGTTCAGGAAACATTCTCTCGCAATTTTTTATGAAATCTAACGGATGCCATCCGTTATGTTTCTTGGCGGGATCAAAGCGTTCCTCACCTTCCAATAGCTTCGTAAGTGGTGTGCCATTACAGACAACACCAGGCCTATCTTTAATTTTACCCTCAAGATCGAAAATTTTGCCTTGAATTTTCGATGTATTTTGTTCACACTTTAGTACACATCCGGTCACCTTTTCGCCTAATTCTCTTTCAGTGTCTGAAACTGCCTTTTTCAACTGTGATATTCCGTGTTGACATTCGTTTACGATCTCAGTTTTAAGACCGAAAACTTTTTCGTCTACTTTCGTTTCAACTAGAGGCTCTACTTTCTCTTGGATGTTGAGGATTTCAACATCAAACCTACTGTTAATGTTGTCAATTTCCCCCTGCATAGTATCCATATTTTTGTTAATTGTGTCAATTTCAAATTTCATAGTATTTACCACAGAACTTAAATTACCCACTTTTTGTTCTACCTGTTCTATTTGTTTACTAATTTTAATTCCTTGTTCTTCGACCTGTGCTTTAATCTGATTACTTTGTGTTTTAAGCTGCTCGTCAACGTGTGTTTTAAGCCGATCATTCTGTGTTTTGAGCTGCTCTGCAACGTATGTTTTAAGTTGATCATTCTGTGTTTTGAGCTGACTAACCTGATTACTGACTTGTTTTTGAAGCTGATCACTCTGTCCTACAATTTGTTTGGTTAATTGTTCAAATAAATCGTTCATGCTTAAAATTTTCATACTGTTTTGCTCTACGGAATCAGTGTGTTCCGATCCTATCTCAAAAGTTTCTTTCGGTTCTTTCTTTATCTGTGGAGAATCAAACATGTCAGTGGATTCGTTCACGTACCCACTATCGTCTACAAAGTCCTCCCCTACTTCTTGTTTTATCTCTTGCTGTGTTCGAGGCAATCTCGACATTTCAATCTGTTCATTAACATGTTCGTGATATTGTATATACGCCAATTGCCTTTCGCTAACGCCATCTGTTATCTGGCCGCCTAAACTCCTGCTATTGCCATGCGTCTCTTCCATTACGCTCGGCACATCTACTCTGTCTACTCTCCCGTCCATATTGAATGCAAATTGCACTACGCTATCGTATTTGACGTTCACTGTTATTTATTTTACTAAATAATATTGCAATTTGGGCCACTGAACATCCACTGCTCGGTATTCACATTAATTTGTGACCGATAACAATTGGATGTCCTGTCACCGGGAAGCCACTTGTAACGTTTCGCTATTGTGCACGATACTTATTAAAGCCTGTACTATGGTACGTTGACGGGCTTCACCTTATAAGAAAGGATTTTGGTATATATGTTGACCGCGTGTACCTGAATGGAGGCAAAATCAGACTTCCACCCACTCAGTAACAACAATGATACGTCAAGCAAGTCTGAAGTGCAACTACACGTTAGGACGGACAAGGAACGACACAGCAGATGCTACCAAATTGTTAATAATACGGTCGCCAGCCTAATTAGGCATTAACTGAGTTTTTTCCTTGTACAAGTGGATGTACGTACAAGCATAACAACACGTAGTAATACTGCATTATATGGTAAATTTTAGAACCAGAAAAATCTACTGAACTAATATTTTCCCTTTCTGTACTAATTTGGACAAGCCATAAATACACAACATTACACTATAATGATTACTACAAACTGCGTTTTGTCTATTGATCCGACTGAAATCGTGCATAGGTTACCCTAGAAATAGCACTTTTGAAACACACATACAATGTCAATTTTAAGAAGGGTAAAACACTGATAAATTTAGTTTTTATATTGACTTTAACTTTGCTGGTCAAATCAGTTCATTACACTTCAGAATTTAAATGGATAGAAAAGAAAAGGGGGGGGGGGAGCCTGAAACTGTTATGATCACTGTACTGAAATTTTCGTTATTTAAATCATTAAGCACTCAAGATTTCCAATATACGATTTACTACTCTTTTTTGTCTTATTTCTTGCTCATTTAACTACCATTATTTTTGTCTCAAATTAATTAAACTTCATTACTAAACCACTTTCAAAATTATCTTCCAACTTTGTCAGACCTATGTTGTTGTTGTTGTGGTCTTCAGTCCTGAGACTGGTTTGATGCAGCTCTCCACGCTACTCTATCCTGTGCAAGCTTTTTCATCTCCCAGTACCTACTGCAACCTACATCCTTCTGAATCTGCTTAGTGTATTCATCTCTTGGTCTCCCCATACGATTTTTACCCTCCACGCTGCCCTCCAATACTAAATTGGTGATCCCTTGATGCCTCAGAACATGTCCTACCAACCGATCCCTTCTTCTGGTCAAGTTGTGCCACAAACTTCTCTTCTCCCCAATCCTATTCAATACTTCCTCATTAGTTATGTGATCTACCCATCTAATCTTCAGCATTCTTCTGTAGCACCACATTTCGAAAGCTTCTATTCTCTTCTTGTCCAAACTATTTATCGTCCATGTTTCACTTCCATACATGGCTACACTCCATACGAATACTTTCAGAAGTGACTTCCTGACACTTAAATCAATACTGGATGTTAACAAATTTCTCTTCTTCAGAAACGCTTTCCTTGCCATTGCCAGCCTACATTTTATATCCTCTCTACTTCGACCATCATCAGTTATTTTGCTCCCCAAATAGCAAAACTCCTTTACTACTTTAAGTGCCTCATTTCCTAATCTAATTCCCTCAGCATCACCCGACTTAATTAGACTACATTCCATTATCCTTGTTTTGCTTTTGTTGATGTTCATCTTATATCCTCCTTTCAAGACACTGTCCATTCCATTCAACTGCTCTTCCAAGTCCTTTGCTGTCTCTGACAGAATTACAATGTCATCCGCGAACCTCAAAGTTTTTATTTCTTCTCCATGAATTTTAATACCTACTCCGAATTTTTCTTTTGTTTCCTTTACTGCTTGCTCAATATACAGATTGAACAACATCGGGGACAGGCTACAACCCTGTCTTACTCCCTTCCCAACCACTGCTTCCCTTTCATGTCCCTCGACTCTTATAACTGCCATCTGGTTTCTGTACAAATTGGAAATAGCCTTTCGCTCCCTGTATTTTACCCCTGCCACCTTTAGAATTTGAAAGAGAGTATTCCAGTCAACATTGTCAAAAGCTTTCTCTAAGTCTACAAATGCTAGAAACGTAGGTTTGCCTTTCCTTAATCTTTCTTCTAAGATAAGTCGTAAGGTCAGTATTGCCTCACGTGTTCCAGTGTTTCTACGGAATCCAAACTGATCTTCCCCGAGGTTGGCTTCTACTAATTTTTCCATTCGTCTGTAAAGAATTCGTGTTAGTATTTTGCAGCTGTGACTTATTAAGCTGATAGTTCGGTAATTTTCACATCTGTCAACACCTGCTTTCTTTGGGATTGGAATTATTATATTCTTCTTGAAGTCTGAGGGTATTTCGCCTGTTTCATACATCTTGCTCACCAGATGGTAGAGTTTTGTCAGGACTGGCTCTCCCACGGCCGTCAGTAGTTCCAATGGAATATTGTCTACTCCGGGGGCCTTGTTTCGACTCAGGTCTTTCAGTGCTCTGTCAAACTCTTCACGCAGTATCGTATCTCCCATTTCATCTTCATCTACATCCTCTTCCATTTCCATAATATTGTCCTCAAGTACATCGCCCTTGTATAGACCCTCTATATACTCCTTCCACCTTTCTGCTTTCCCTTCTTTGCTTAGAACTGGGTTTCCATCTGAGCTCTTGATATTCATACAAGTCGTTCTCTTATCTCCAAAGGTCTCTTTAATTTTCCTGTAGGCGGTATCTATCTTACCCCTAGTGAGATAAGCCTCTACATCCTTACATTTGTCCTCTAGCCATCCCTGCTTAGCCATTTTGCACTTCCTGTCGATATCATTTTTGAGACGTTTGTATTCCTTTTTGCCTGTTTCACTTACTGCATTTTTATATTTTCTCCTTTCATCAATTAAATTCAATATTTCTTCTGTTACCCAAGGATTTCTACTAGCCCTCGTCTTTTTACCTACTTGATCCTCTGCTGCCTTCACTACTTCATCCCTCAAAGCTACCCATTCTTCTTCTACTGTATTTCTTTCCCACATTCCTGTCAATTGTTCCCTTATGCTCTCCCTGAAACTCTGTACAACCTCTGGTTCTTTCAGTTTATCCAGGTCCCATCTCCTTAAATTCCCACCTTTTTGCAGTTTCTTCAGTTTTAATCTACAGGTCATAACCAATAGATTGTGGTCAGAGTCCACATCTGCCCCTGGAAATGTCTTACAATTTAAAACCTGGTTCCTAAATCTCTGTCTTACCATTATATAATCTATCTGATACCTTTTAGTATCTCCAGGGTTCTTCCATGTATACAACCTTCTTTCATGATTCTTAAACCAAGTGTTAGTTATGATTATGTTGTGCTCTGTGCAAAATTCTACCAGGCGGCTTCCTCTTTCATTTCTGTCCCCCAATCCATATTCACCTACTATGTTTCCTTCTCTCCCTTTTCCTACACTCGAATTCCAGTCACCCATGACTATTAAATTTTCGTCTCCCTTCACAATCTGAATAATTTCTTTTATTTCATCATACATTTCTTCAATTTCTTCGTCATCTGCAGAGCTAGTTGGCATATAAACTTGTACTACTGTAGTAGGTGTGGGCTTCGTATCTATCTTGGCCACAATAATGCGTTCACTATGCTGTTTGTAGTAGCTTACCCGCATTCCTATTTTCCTATTCATTATTAAACCTACTCCTGCATTACCCCTATTTGATTTTGTGTTTATAACCCTGTAGTCACCTGACCAGAAGTCTTGTTCCTCCTGCCACCGAACTTCACTAATTCCCACTATATCTAACTTCAACCTATCCATTTCCCTTTTTAAATTTTCTAACCTACCTGCCCGATTAAGGGATCTGACATTCCACGCTCCGATCCGCAGAACGCCTGTTTTCTTTCTCCTGATAACGACATCCTCTTGAGTAGTCCCCGCCCGGAGATCCGAATGGGGGACTATTTTACCTCCGGAATATTTTACCCAAGAGGACGCCATCATCATGTAATCATACAGTAAAGCTGCATGCCCTCGGGAAAAATTACGGCTGTAGTTTCCCCTTGCTTTCAGCCGTTCGCAGTACCAGCACAGCAAGGCCGTTTTGGTTATTGTTACAAGGCCAGATCAGTCAATCATCCAGACTGTTGCCCCTGCAACTACTGAAAAGGCTGCTGCCCCTCTTCAGGAACCACACGTTTGTCTGGCCTCTCAACAGATACCCCTCCGTTGTGGTTGCACCTACGGTACGGCTATCTGTATCGCTGAGGCACGCAAGCCTCCCCACCAACGGCAAGGTCCATATATTATTCGTTTATTATTTCATTAACAACAAAGTTCTTTAAACATCATTCTCACATAGATAGGTCTGCCGGTAATTATTATTAACATAAACTCTAAATCTTCATCTCGGGACACTCGGATTGCACAACATGTGGAAAGGACCCTGTCTAGGTTAGTGATGAGGATAATTAAATGATAGGACAGTGCTGGTAAAAGTTAAGTTGTTATTGAACAGTCAGGAACAAAATTAACACTGGTCCACACGAATACAGTACTAAATGTTTCAACCTGTTCGTGTCGATGCGGCGGTTGGCGGGCGGCGAGATGGCGAGGCGCACAGCACACATACAATCACAGCTATGGCTCTTGATGTATCGGCACTTTGCTTCTTCTTAGCGTCGCAATCCTTTTCCATTTAGTGCCTATGGAATATAGCCATGCTGTATAGTCGTCGGAAACGGCACATCCGAGGCTCAATGAAATCACGTTTTCCAGGAGAGCCTCCTCGATCCAGAGCGTGTTTCTCAGACCGATGCCCAACTCCGACTACTACTGCTGAGCCCGTTATGCCGTGCCGCGCCCGTGTGCATTTTCCCGCGCTCGCCTGCCTCCACCTTTTACCGCTCCCCTACAGACAGGGTATTCACCCGAGGTTTTGCATTCTACATATTCTAATACATTGCCTACGTATGGACCAGGCGCACAATTACAACTTTAGCATCTTACAACAGTTTCAACATTTCTTACATTTCCATTTTGTTATAATATTGCTTGCAATTTGACATAAACATTAATATTCACATCGAAAGTTGCTTACAGTTTCTTTAACATAATGACACGAAAAGAAAAAGAAATGAAATCAAAACATTGCTTACACTAATTTATCGAAAATCAGAAGAAAAAATTATTATATGTACAGTTGTTGTTACAACTTCCTTAAGTTTAGACCTCAATACACAGGGGTTGGACAAAAATACGGAAGCTTCAGCAGAAATGCATAGTTGAACAGATGTTAGTCAAGCCTGCACGTTGGGCCGGCCGGAGTGGCCGAGCAGTTCTTGGCGCCACAGTCTGGAGCCTAGCGACCGCTATGGTCGCGGGTTCGAATCCTGCCTCGGGCATGGATGTGTGTGATGGCCTTAGGTTAGTTAGGTTTAAGTAGCTCTAAGATCTAGGGGACTGATGACCTCTGATGATAAGTCCCATAGCACTCAGAGCCATTTGAACCATTTTTGAACCTGCAGGTTGTGCTGTGGTATCTGACCATGTACTGAGCTTGTGCAGCTTTCCTCAATACGTTGCAGGTGTCAGGCGTGATCAGAACAGTTGTGAGTGCATATGTCAGAGCCAACTGAATTGAACTTGGGCACATATTTGGTGCTCATATGGTGTATGCTTCTATGACACAGGGAGCCAAAGTATTAGGGAAAGTGGTAAAACGTCATCCTCTAATGAACTGAGAAATGCCAATAACATTAGCTGCATTCGGACTTTGAAATAAATCCAAAGACAACAGTTGAAAAACTATGCTCTACCAGATCTCGAACCCAGATTCAAATCCTGGTCCGGCACAAGTTTTCACCTGTTGTCTCTGGATTTATTTCAAAGCCAGAATGTGACTAAAGTCATTGGTGTTTGTCAATTCGTATAACTAACAGCTGATATCTCACATTGTGGTGTGTGTTCTGTCAGACATGTCTCTTCTGTCAGACATGTCTGACAGAACAGACACCACACACACACACACACACACACACACACACACACACACACATATATATATATATATATATATATATATATATATATATATATATATATATATATATATATATGGGCGATGTCTGTCTGTACATATGGTGTATGCTTCTATGGCATAGGGAGCCAAAGTTGGTTGAAAAATGGCTCTGAGCACTATGGGACTTAACATCTTAGGTCATCAGTCCCCTAGAACTTAGAACTACTTAAACCTAACTAACCTAAGGATTCGAACCTGCGACCGCAGCAGTCCCGCGGTTCCGGACTGCAGCGCCTAGAGCCGCTTTTCATGCTACTCTATCCTGTGCAAGCTTCTTCATCCCCCAGTACCTACTGCATCCTACATCCTTCTGAATCTGCCAAGTGTATTCATCTCTTGGTCTCCCTCTACGATTTTTATCCTCCACGCTGCCCTCCAATACTAAATTGGTGATCCCTTGATGCCCCAACACATGTCCTACCAACCGATCCCTTCTTCTAGTCAAGTTGTGCCACAAACTTCTCTTCTCCCCAATTCTATTCAATACCTCCTCATTAGTTACGTGATCTACCCACCTTATCTTCAGCATTCTGCTGTAGCACCACATTTCGAAAGCTTCTATTCTCTTCTTGTCGAAACTAGTTATCGTCCATTTTTCACTTCCATACATGGCTACACTCCATACAAATACTTTCAGAAACGACTTCCTGACGCTTAAATCTATACTCGATGTTAACAAATTTCTCTTCTTCAGAAACGCTTTCCTTCCCATTGCCAGTCTACATTTTATATCCTCTCTACTTCGACCATCATCAGTTATTTTGCTCCCTAAATAGCAAAACTCCTTTACTACTTTAAGTGTCTCATCTCCTAATCTAATTCCCTCAGCATCACCTGATTTAATTTGACTACATTCCATTATCCTCGTTTTGCTTTTGTTGATGTTCATCTTATATCCTCCTTTCAAGACACTGTCCATTCCGTTCAACTGCTCTTCCAAGTCCCTTGCTGTCTCTGACAGAATTACAATGTCATCGGCGAACCTCAAAGTTTTTACTTCTTCTCCATGAATTTTAATACCTACTCCGATACAGAGATGTGTAAAAAGGCAGAACAAGGCGCTGTGGTCGTCAACGCCTCTATAAGATTACAAGTGTCTGTCGCAGTTGTTAGATCGGTTACTCCTTCTAAAATGGCGGGTTATCAAGATTTAAGTGAGTTTGAACGTGATGTTACAATCGGCGATGTGACACAGCGTCTCCGAGGTAGCGATGAAGTGGGGATTTTCCCGTACGACCATTTCACGAGTGTACCGTGAATATCAGGTATCCCGACATCGCTGAGGCCGGAAAAAGATCTTACAAGAACGTGACCAACGACGACTGGAGAGAATCGTCCAACGTCACAAGAGTGGAACCCTTCCGAAAATTGCTGCAGATTTCAGCGTTGGTCCATTAACAAGTGTCAGCGTGCGAACCATTCAACGAAACATCATCGATATGGGCTTTCGGAGCCGAAGGCCCATTCGTGTAACCTTGATGACTGCACAACACAAAGCCTTACGCCTCGCCTGGGCTCGTCAACACCGACGATGAACTGTTGATGACAGTAAACATGTTGCCTGGTCGGACGAGTCTCGTTTCGAATTGTATAGAGCGGATAGACGTGTACGGGTATGGATACATCCTCTTGAATCCATGGATTCTGCATGTGAACAGGTGACTGTTCAAGCTGGTGGAGGCTCTGTGATGGCGTGGGGCGTTGCAGTTGGAGTGATATGGGACCCCGGATACGTCTAGATACGACTCTGACAGGAGACACGTACGTAAGCATCCTACTTGGTGATCAGCATCCATTCACGTCCATTGTGCCATTCTGACGGACTAGGACAATTTCAGCAGGAGAATGCGACACCCCACAGTCCAGAATTGATACACTACAGGAATACTCTTCTGAGTTTAAACACTTTCGCTGGTTACCACACTCCCCAGACATAATCATTATTGAGCAACTCTGGGATGCCTTGCAACGTGCTGTTCAGACGAGATCTCCACCCTCTCGTACTCTTACGGATTTATGGACAACCCTATGTGTGTGTGTGTGTGTGTGTGTGTGTGTGTCTTCATCCACTAAGTTACAACGCGGACGAAGACGGTCATATAAGAGGCTTGTGACGGAAAATAAGTAGACGATGTTACGTTATAGCGTTCTCACATGCTATTTGGTTCTTTAGTGGATACATGAACGAGGAATAGATGCTGTTCATGAACAAAGAACCCACATTTTGATTTATTCTACACCCGATATCAAATAGTAAAAATAATACGTAACTTCACTGCGGTAGTTGCAGCGTCAGTTGATAACAGACGCTCTGAATGTTGAAACATATACAGATACCGCAAATTTACAAATCAGTCTGTCTTCAATACAATGTCTATTCAAAAGATGCCCAGCCCTGGCCACTATGATAATCTGTAAGTGTTATTCAACTGGCAAACACATAAAATGGGCTCAATGCATGAATGTTCGAACTTAAATAGACCTGCCGCTGGAGCCCCGCAGAGGGGGTGCTTGCATATCATTGGCAGCGGCGTAATCGTTCGTGTCACCGCCCTCATGCCGCGGTGGCGACTGTAGGAAACGGGTCGGAGTATCTGGCGGCGCGGGAATTTGGAAGTGCGGCCGAACGGATAACGGCCGATACCGCAGACGACAGCTGCAAAAATCACTGCAGATCTGAATCTCGCACTCGCGAACCCTGTCAGCACCAAAATAATACGAAGGAAAGCAGGGAATTGTAAGATGGGCTGTAACCCCAAAAACACTCATCAGTGATGCAAACGCCAGTAACAGGGAAACGTCGTGGCGAACCCGTAAAACCTGGACTGTGAAGCTACGGCAGAAAGGTCATTTGGGCGGTCGAGTCTTATTTCACACTGTTTCAACTCTGGGCCGTGTTTGCGTTCCAAGACAGAAACACGGCTGAGGTTCAGTGATTATTTCGGAAACTATATCGCGGTATTCCATGGGCTCTATGGTTTACTCTGCATGACCACATTACTGCCAAGGGCTATGTGACCGTTTTGGCTGATCAGATGCATGCCACGATACAATGTTTGTTCCCTAATGGTGATGCTGTGTTCCAGGGTGGCAGGGCTAGTCTTCGCCCATGACCGGGGTTGTGAAATCGTGGATGAACTGTTGGATCTCAGCAGGTCAACATGGTCACCATATCGCATTGTTATTGTGCCTCTGTGGTCTATCTTTGAGAGACAAGTGCATGATGGCTATCCACTTCCATCAGCGTTACGTGAATTTTCCACTATTTTGCAGCATGAATGGTGAAAGATTCCTTTCAAAACCACGCAGAATATGTATTTATCCATTACGGGATAAATCGAAGCTGTTTTGCATGCCAACGGCTTCCTTATACCGTTTTAGACATGATAATCTGTTGGGTTTTTGGTGTTCCCACGTTTATGTCCAACCTCTGTATTTCGAAAACTGTGCATACCCCAACAAAACAGTCAAGACGAAGGAAGGTGGTCTGCACTACTCACCATTTTCTGCGTGCTGGTGCTGTTGACACTGAAACAGACGGGATTTCAAAAACAAATACACACAGGAAAACAAACAGATACACACGTACGATCACGGCAATAGCATCTCCATCATCATCGTATAGACCACCCAGCACTACATCCAGTGCAGTATGACACTCTACAAATGCTATCTTGCCCTTTTCCTTGATTTAACCTAGGAATGTTGCCCTTTTCCTTGATATAACCTAGCAACAAGATCTGGTACATTGAAAAGTACGACTTGTGAAAAGCAGTTCAGTGGAAAATTTTATTCAACGAAGTTAATTACAAATGGTTCAAATGGCCCTGAGCACTATGTGACTTAACTTCTGAGGTCATCAGTCCCCTAGAACTTAGAACTACTTAAGCCTAACTAACCTAAGTACATCACACACATCCATGCCCGAGACAGGATTCGAACCTGCGACCGTAGCGGTCGCGCCGTTACAGACTGTAGCGCCTAGAACCGCTCGGACACTCCGCCCGGCGAAGTTAATTACAGATGTACCCACTGAAGAGCCAGTGTGGTAGCTAAGACAGACTACTCAAAATATATTCAGAACGAGTAAATCTTCGTGGAGAAGTTTTCACCAAGTTATAGCGAACAATGTGGCAAATTTTCGAACGTACGCAAGCAAGTTTGACCGGTCATAGCTGCCAAATTCTAACAAAGACATCAAGAAAAAAGAGATCTAGATGAATTTTTCTGTGGCATTGCAAAGAGCCTTCCAAGAGCGCAACGTTACATGTGTGAAACGAAAGCAATTAGCAGTAAGATAACAGAGTCACAACCCATTATGATGCCGTCAGCTGAAATGTTTGCTCTGCAGCACCGAATATAAGGAAACACATGACTGACATTAGGTTTATAGTGTCACAAACTTATTTGCGACACTCATTTTTCACAACATCTCACCCAATGTATGTTCGTCACGTTTAATTCAAGATTTCTTTTTTTCTCTTTTTTAAGATAACGGATAAATACCGGGAGAATGCGCGACATCTCTGTACACCGAGCCCTGCCACGTGCCTGGACACCAGCGGCAAGTGCGTCAACGCCACCGCCCCTCAGGGAAGTGATCGCGCGTTTTCCCAGTGATCTCCCACTGTTGTTGAAGCAAGAGAACTTTTATTTCTGATAACGAGATTTGTTATTTCTGATGGATGGTTTTGCTCAAGTTATTACTGCGATGTAGATACACAATAAAATTCGTATGAAAGTGAATAAAAGTTAAGGTTAACCGCAAGTATTTTTACCAGCAGATAAATTCTGTTTTTGCAAACTGGGAAGAGAGAAGAAATAGTTACAGAACATTTTGACAGGAAGTCATATTTTTTGGAAGACTTTAAGTACACTTTACGTGAGGGAACAATTTTATTTAGGGCGACTTTTTGTAACTCTATATTCTCTTTTGTAGCTTGTGGAGAATGTCTGATTCACTCTGAAGTGACAAAAGTCATGGGATACATCCTAACATTGTGTCGGACTTAGTTTTGTGCGGCGCAGTGCAGCAACTCGACATGGCTTGGACTCAACAAATCGTTGGAAGTCCCCTGGAGAAATACTGAGCCATGCTGCCTCTATAGCCGTCCAACAATGCAGGATTTTGTGCACGAACTAACCTATCGATTATGTACCATAAATGTAGGATGGGACTCGTGACGGGTCGTCTACGTGGCCAAATCATTCGCTCGAGTTGTCCAGAATGTTCTTCAAACCAATCGCGTACAACTGTGGTCCGATGACATGGCGCATTATCATCCATAAAAATTCCATCGCTGTTTGCTGCAAATGATCTCCAACTAGACGAACGTAACCATTTCCAGTCAATGATCAGTTGAGTTTGACCTCAGGAGCCAGGCCATTCCATATACAGCCCACACCATTATGGAGCCACCACCAACTTGCATAGTGCCTTATTGACATCTTGGATCCGTTGCCTCGAACCCTACCATCAGCTCTTAAATACTGAAATCTGGACTCATCTGACCAAGCCACGGTTTTTCACCAGCCTAGGGTCGAACCAATGAGGCCACGAATGCAGGAGAATCACTGCAGACTGTGACGTTCAGTCAGCAAAGACACTCGCGTCGGTCGTCTGCTGCCTTAGCCCGTTAACGCCAAATTTCGCCACACTGTCCTAAAGAATGCATTCGTCGTATGTCCCACACTTATTTCCGCTCCTATTTCATGCATTATTGCCTGTCTGTTAGCACTGACATCACTATGCAAACGCCGCTACTCCCGGTCGTTAAGTGAAGGGCATCGGCCACTGGGTTGTCCGTACCGAGAGGAAAAGCCTGAAATTTGGTGTTCTCGGCACACTCTTGACACTGTAGATGTCGGAATATCGAATTCCCTAACGACTTCCGAAACGCAATATCTCATGCTTATGGCTCAAACTGCCATTCCGTTTTGAAAGTCTGTTGATTCCCCTCGTGCGCCCATAATCACGTCGGAAATCTTTCCAAATGAATCACCTGAGCCGGCCAATGTGGCCGAGCGGTTCTAGGCGCTTCAGTCAGGAACCGCGAGACCACTACGGTCGCAGGTTCGAAGCCTGCCTCGGGCGTGGATGTGTGTGATGTCCTTAGGTTAGTTAGGTTTAAGTAGCTCTAAGTCCTAGGGTACTGATTACCTCAGATGTGAAGTCCCATAGTGCTCACAGCCATTTGAATCACTTGAGTACAAAAAAATGACAGCTCCGCCAATGCACTGTCCCTTTATACTTTGTATACGCGATACTACCGCCATCTGCACGTGTGCATATCGCTATCCTATGAGTTTTGCCGCCTCATTGTATCAGTCGACATTCACACAGAAGAAGTTAATCACTGTCAGCGTCGCTGCTATTCTCCTACCAACATTTTTCTGTCTTGTGTCGATAAAAAAAATCCAAATTTGCAACAATATTTTTTGAAGTATATTCTGTACCTGTGAAAAGAAGCGAGCTTGGACGGTAGCTGAGAGTACATACAATTGAGGTATTGAATTTCTTTGCCGATGGAACGATTTTTACGTAAAGTTAAATGTATTGTTCCGTATATCGTCGAATTACCGCAATACCTCTGTCAAAAAATGAATAATGGAGATAAAAATTTAATATTTCATTGTGGCTCTGATCTAAAAAGCTCAGCACATATAGCTTTTCACCAGATTTTGTAAGTGCATAAGCATCCTTATCTTTGATATAAAAATTGTCCTTATTTTAAATATTGAAATTATTAGGAAAACCTCCAGTATTATTCCATGAACAATACCAACTGAATATGTTACTGTAGTATTCTCTGTCATGCAAGAAACAAAGGAGCCCTTAAATTAACAAAATAACCAACATTTGTAGTTAACAACAATAACATTGGGGTTACTCCCAAAAAGTATTGATATAAAACCAACTTTATAGATAATGCGTAATCAGAGTCTACGTCATTGTTTTCAGAACAAACTGCACAGTTGCCGAAGAAATGTCAGATGTAGACTTCGACAGACATTTTGAGACTTTAAAAGTCGACATTGGGCTCACTGGCGTAATTGGTTCTTCGCTGGTGAAAGAACACTCATCTTTCACAACTAAACTGGGATCTACAAGGTGAGAGATCATTATCATTGATAAGCAATAAATGCTTTTAACATTCAGACCCTTTATACAAAATTTAAGAAAATAACTTTTTGATAGGCAAATTACGACTTTTTTTCTGCAGTATTACATTAAAGAGTGGTAGTTAGTAGGGCTCTGAAACTATTTACTCTACACTGTTGTTAACCTGTTTAATTTAATAAGAAAGTGAGGCACTTTCTACTTTCGGTGCAAAAACTTTCCGATCAGAATCTACAGGAAAAAAAATCTCTCTCCCACCTAACATCTAAGAAATATCCCGCTCTTATCACTCGTCCCACTGCTTAATTTTTCTTATCTTTTAACTGTCACCTTGAAAGTTTATCTCTCTATCTATACCTCAATTTTACATTTTATTTCATCTGTAGTTCTTAGTGTCACAAACTGGAGTTACTGCTTTTTATTATTCTTGCAGCAGCATTTCCCTTCATCTGCCTGCTTTTCAAAGCAACAGAATTGCCGTTATTGTTATTACTGATGCTGTTCTTTCTATTATCGTCATTATTGTTAGTCTTATGCTTATACAGGGTGAAAAGTATTTAAACCGACAAACTCTGGGAGGTTGTAGGGGACATCAAAACAAATATTTTTCCCTGATGTCATTTTTTCCTATGAGGAGTATTTAAACCGGTAGAGGAAGATTTATCTGGCGGCAAATTAATTAAACCAACAAACACTTTTCCATTTTTTTATTACCAAGAGACAACACATTAACGCAACCCAATTTCAATTACAGTACATTTTCAAAAACGCCTCTATTGACACGTAAACAAAGGTTAAACAGTGAGATCATGTCCTGTCTGACACGGGCAAAAACCCCAGGAGTACCCTGAATTGTTGCTGCTGCTGCTACTATCCGGGCAAACAGATCCTCTTCTGATGCAACAGGAGTTGCCTAAACAAGGTTGCGCATCTCTCCCCATACAAAAAAGTGCAGAGGTGACATATCTGGGGATCGAGCAGGCCATGATACAGGACCACCTCTGCCAATCCACGTTTCTGGGAACCGTCGGTCCAGGAATCGACGCACACGACGACTGAAATGTACCGGCGCCCCATCATGTTGGAACCACATGTGTTGTCTTGTAGCGAGCGGGATGTCTTCCAGCAACTTCCTCAAATTGCAGCGCTCTTGCTGTGCGACGGCGTCCCTATCCAGGTAATCTGCTAAATGACCCGGTCTCACGCAGACATTGGTACACAGCAGCAAAGGTCGTATGATGCGGGATACGGCGATTAGGATATTGTTGTTGATAAACCCGCTGTACAGCTCGTCCGTTGTGATGTGCTACGTAGTACTCACCAACCATGTCAGTGTACTCACTCCAGGTGTATCGATCCATTAGTAAACAGAGACAATGCACTACCACACTGGTGGACAGCAGTTGCCTATAACTGAAGAGCGTAGTACGCCCTCTAACCACTGAAGAGCGTAATATGACCTCCACTGATTTAAATAATCCTCATAGGAAAAAATAACATTAGGGAAAAATATTTGTTTTGATGTCCCCTACAACCTCCCAGAGTCTGTCGGTTTCAATACTTTTCACCCTGTATAAATTGTTTCAGGTTAACGAGAGTCATAATGTGATATTCCACACATAGCAAAAATTTGAAGAATGTCTGTGCAGACGTTAGAGGATCAGAATTGTAGTTGAAGTGAAACAGAAATATTTTTCATTTGAAGGATAACATCCCTCTTTAGATTAACATCATTGGATTATTTTTCTAATAATGAAAATTATTAAATTAAAAATTGAGAAATAATTGTAAAATCAGCTTATGACTAATTAGTGTTTGTAGCCTTTCATCGTTTTTTATAATAACTGCAGGCGTCCAAAGGTTAGATGAAATGTGTCTGAGACAAATGTCGTCGAAGCACCTATCATCAGTAGAGCGTCACTTACATGTCATGGCCAAAATCGCCGATTCAGAATCCATCAGCAATTTTTTCCCGGTGTCATATTACTGCTGATGCAGTTGTACAGGTCATACTCAAAGACGCTGGCAACACATGTCAAAATGACACCCAGGGAGGGGAAGGCGAGTTCTAGGAGGGGTGGGAAGGGGAGGAAAGAGATGGAGGTTGGCCAGTTCACGTAACGTCAACGTCATCATCCTGTCTGCCAATCGATGTGGGCCTTTGGCGCTCTGACATCTAGGCCAGCGACGTGCAAGCTCAGCCACGTCACCCTTTGACTGATTTTAATTATTATAATTCGACTGTGTGACTGACATCATTTACTGACTGCACTCCACGTTGTTGAGACGTTGAAGGGGCTCCATTGATTTTGAGCAATATGCTGTTTTTTTTCCAGCTCAGTGGTCTGTACGATACGATCAAGGTGTGGGTGTCTCTTATAACGAAATAATTTGTTATTATTATTCCAATTACGCAAGTTGTAGTGAGAAACACACACTATGAAGTAGTGACGCATAGCATAGTCTGCAAAATGCTAGTCGAGTGGCACGAAATCCAGCGAGAGGACCGGTGCCGAAATGTATCCGCACACTCTACCGATGTTCCATCGGCGTATATGTGGCATAGTTGCAGCGTATACGCCGACATAACAATGCATTACGTCAGTGTCGTCATGTGCTGTTGATACTCATAAGTAATTTGGTGCTCAAAACTATCTGCATTATTTATGAATAAAATGCTGATGCTCTCCATTCGACGCCTGTGCTCTGTAATAAGGCGATCAAGTTCTGTAGTGAGAAGTAGAGGTGAAACGAGGTAAGAAACCTTGATAGTATAAAATAGTGCCGGTATAGCATAGTTTGCAAAGTGTTAGTCGAGTGAACACCCTACTTTAAAACAATTTGCTCTGAATTATTTATCAAACAAATGCCGTCACTATAGAACTATTATGTTTTCTTTCACTCCGTATGTGTTTGCACATCTGCTAGGTAAGGTATCTGTAGAACGCTAGTTGAGTAGTGTATTATTCCGCGCACAGCACTGCAAGCGACGGAAGACCATTGCTTATACGTCGCACATCGTGTGTCAAAGGCATGTGTAAGCTTCAGTCAATGCCACGTGGCCGCAGCCGCAGATTGTAGCTCATGAATCATCTCAGCGCCGGGCAAGGTGAACAGAGAAACATGATTAAAACTCAACGATAGGTACTTTCGGTAATGCAGCTCTCGACAGCCGCCTCTTTGAGATGCAAGCTGTAGTCACTTCTCCACCCGCGTGACGAACACTTCGGCTAATGAAACGGGTCCTTCCTACTGGAGGTAAAGCTGAAACTTGGCAACAATATAGAACAAGTTTGGCACCTGAGTGACCATCGAGCTACTTCCTCGCTAGTAGAGTAAGATTCCGCTAAGCCTCATTTGAAATTTCCTTGTCATTTCCCATTGAATAGTCTGAGTCATTTTCATTTTATGTGTGACATAGGTTGTTAGTTTATGATTTTGGGTCCAGAGTATCGCTCCACCTGCAAATTGCAAATAATCTCGTGTTTTACATTATCTGCAATGCCGGCACGGTAACTCAACGTGTTCGGTCAGAGGGTTAATTGCCCTCTGTAATAAAAAACTGAGATAATGGATCAACTACGAACTGAAACGGGTGTCTTGCGACGTCCGCACCTAGCAGATACAACGAACGAAAACGAACAAAATGAGACTACCAAAAAAAAAGAAAAAAAAGGAAGTCTGTCTTTTGCATATACTGTGACAGAGCTTCCTCAGCTAGATCGAAAATTAATAACATAATGTTCTGAAAACATTTCCATCATCAGTCCTATTGTGTCTTACAGTACTCCACATAGTAATTGCGAAAAACTTATGCTACTGTACACATGACAATGCCTTTTTTCTGCTACTGCCGACATAGTTTTTGGTTTTTGTGTATGTACAATTTTATTTATGAATTTGTGGCACTGAATGATTTCTTTACTAGGCTTCCCTATGTGTCTACTCCAACTACCCATTTTCGTTACCGCTCGTATATGACACACGAAAACTCATAAAGAGAGATCGTTTAGCATTTGAAGTGCGTAATATCTTACTGATTCATGCTATTTTAGGCGTTCTTGTGTAACAGATATTTTATGATTTACTAAAATTGGCTTTCACCTTAAAATTATTGTAGTAACTTGTAATTTATTTGTGTTAGTACAGCGCATATTTGAATAACGTTTTTCCATTAGTTTATTGAACACAACAGCAAACATAACAGAAAATTTACTCATCAACAGTATATTCTTTAAAATTAACTGAATCAGTCTGACAATGTTCAGGTAGTTTTTCGATTCTAAGCCAAAGGTTAAATATGTCGTCAAGCCAAGTTTGAAGGGAATTTCCGTCCCGAAAGGAATTTTCTCGACAGTCAGAGGGAAAAGTAAACATGTGAAGGTGCGTGATCAGATGAATAAGTGCATACAGGATGACTGCCCAAACAAAAGTCCTGGGTAGTCTTGTTTGTGAAATCAGTAGAGTGCATTATCTTGCTGTAGCGACATTTAGTGCAGTTTGGTCTTCGTTTGTTTTATATTACGACCGAAAGGTGTCTCAGTTGTTGGTAAAAATGATAGCTGCGATGGAAAACATCCCCCTAGAGGACTCTCCAGTACACAACACTCTTTTTGTGCCATTAGATGCAAGATATTATCTGTTCACACCGCCCTTTGCTCTCAGAGATTTCTTTTTTAGGATACAACTATTAAATTCTTCTTAATAAGTTAACATAAAGGCATCTTGTCATGTGTGACAATATTTCGCAGGAATGCCCGATGAACGAACTGATGACGTCCAAGGAACAATGTAGTGACAGTCACTTCGGTGTTTTTTGTTACTTTGAATTAGATCATGCATTAGCTCGTACACCCAACCTCTGAATCTAGCCTATTGAAAGCAAATATCGCTGTTCATCATGTATGTCTTATCGATAGTTTCTGAATATGTCAAATCATTCCTGCCAGAACGGTCTGTCTCGAAACAATGAAATCCTTTTCTGACGTGATTTGTCCGTTTGCACTTGCCCCACTCACGTTACAAATATTTCGAGCATCTTCCGCTGCCAGCACCCCTCCATTAAATCCAAAGTGAAAAATATGTCGCGCAAGTCAGATCTTTTACTACTTATAAGTCTGCTTTATAACGCCTAAACAACTTTCATAAGACTGAAGTAATCAAAATCCAATATGTAACTGTACGAAAAATACTAGAACTTCAAATAAGAAAATGATACTTTGTAAACACACTCATTTCAACCTACACGTATTGTGTAACTTTAGGGTGTTCACTCGGTTTATCGAAATTATTTCGCCAAAATAATCGGATTACAATAAGAAACAATTTTATGCTAGCAATGCGAGAGCAGAAACATAGACGGACGGACGGCGCCCGGCCTGAAGGCGCCTGGTGCGGAACGCTAATGGGGCTGTAGGGCGGGGAAATTCTCGAGCCTATAAACTATTGTGATCTTGATGCAGCCGCGAGCTCTTTCGCCGAAGCGTTTGCTATTACTGGTGGGTTAGAAAGTGAAGGAAATTACCTTTGAGATTCCAACAAAGTGATGACTTCAGCAGACAACCAAATGTGGCAAAGAAAAAAAGGAATGAATGTTCTTGACATAGCTAAACTGCTGGCCATTAAAATTGCTACACGAAGAAAAAATGCAGATGATAAACGGGTATTCATTGGACAAATATATTATACTAAAACTGACATGTGATTACATTTTAACGCAATTTGGGTGCATAAATCCTGAGAAATCAATACCTAGAACATCCACCTCTGGCCGTAACAACGGACTTGATACGCCTGGGCATTGAGTCAAACAAAGCTTGGATGGCGTGTACAGGTATAACTGCCCATGCAGCTTCAATACGATACCACAGTTCATCAAGAGTAGTGACTGGCGTATTGTGACGAGCCAGTTGCTCGGCCACCATTGACCAGAAGTTTTCAATTGGTGAGAGATCTGGAGAATGTGCTGGACAGGGCAGCAGTCGAACATTTTCTGTATCCAGAAAGGCCCGTACAGGACCTGCAATATGCGGTCGTGCATTATCCTGCGGAAATGTAGGGTTTCACAGGGCTCGAATGAAGGGTAGAGCCACGGGTCGTAACACATCTGAAATGTAGCGTCCACTGTTCAAAGTGTGAGAACAAGAGGTGACCGGGACGTGTAACCAATGGCACCCCATACCATCACGCCGGGTGATACGCCAGTATGACGATGTGCGTTCACCGCGATGTCGCTAAACACGGATGCGACCATCATGATGCTGTAAACAGAACATGGATTGATCCGAAAAAATGACGTCTTGCGATTCGTGCACCCAGGTTCGTCGTTGAGTACACCATCGCAGGTGTTCCTGTCTGTGATGCAGCATCAAAGGTAACCGCAGCCATGGTCTCAGAGCTGATAGTCCATGCTGCTGTAAACGTCGTCGAACTGTTCGTGCAGATGGTTGTTGTCTTGCAAACGTCCCCATCTGCTGACTCAGGCATCCAGACGTGGCTGCATGATCCATTACAGCCATGTGGATAAGATGCCTGTCATCTCGGCTGCTAGTGATACGAAGCCTTTGGGATCCAGTATGGCGTTCCGTATTATCCTCCTGAACCCACCGATTCCATATTCTGCTAACAGTCATTGGTTCCCGACCAACGCAAGCAGCAATGTCGTGATACGATAAATCGCAATCGCGACAGGCTACAATCCGACCTTTATCAAAGTCGGAAACGTGATAGTACACATTTCTCCTCCTTACACGAGGCATCACAACAACGTTTCACCAGGCAACGCCTGTCAACCGCTGTTTGTGAATGAGAAATCGGTTGGAAACTTTCCTCATGTCAGCACGTTGTAGGTGTCACCACCGGCGCCAACCTTGTGTGAATGCTCTGAAAAGCTAATCATTTGCATGTCACAGCATCTTCTTCCTGTCGGTAAATTCCTCGTGTGTAGCACATTATCTTCATGGTGTAGCAATTTTAATGGCCAGTAGTGTATTTTGCATTTATGCTGTGAGACGCTTACTGCTAGACCACTAACAGATATAGCACTATACACCTCGAGCAGAAGACAAAAATTGTCCCTGACACTTCTTCATTTTACAGTGTTGCCAGATAGTGCAGTTAACGGGACTTTTAATGCCGAGAGACGGCCAGTTTTATTGGCACCGAAAGTGGTCGATTCGAACTTAGCCACAGCTGCTACTGTCGCTGGTGACGTAAAATATCATTTTCTACACTTTTAAAAAAGTTATGTGGCGAATATTTTGCTTTTTCAAATACAAAATCTGACCCTCCCCAACTGATTATCTTCCTTCGCTTCTTTAGTATTTCACAAAATATTTTTTGTTGCCATTAACTTCTTTATGATTTTGATTTTCGATGTAACAGACACTCTGTTTCAAAATACACCATAAATTTTGCATTGCAGGAGGTTCTGAAAATAACATGAAAGGATAGTGAAGTTGCCCAATTTACAGTCTTTTTGATAATTATGTTTCTATCTACAAAATAGAGTGTAGTTTTAATGCTACTCATAAACTAAATCATTTTAGCATCTCATCGCTGTACATTCTGTACTCCTGCTTCAGGTAATCACACTTCATATTGGAGCTCCTTCATTTGTGGGAAACTGAAACATCTACTTCGTGCTTTGCAAAAATCAGCGCTTTGTCTGTTTATTAAATCCCCAGACAGGATACAGCATCCAGCCACATATTTTAACTTCCGAAGACTTGCTTAGCAATCATTTTTCACTTTCGTTCGTGCTACAGTAACATTTAATTTATGAAATGAAAATCTCTTCGACAAGTGGCTGCAGATTCTACATTCGTCCAGCAAAAATGTTATCATTTCCCGGCTTAACAGAACCTTGCTTAATATGGCCATTCGTTTGCCAACTATGCTTTGAATGTGTATGTGTGTCATCCTTATTCGTTCTTCAGTCAGTGTCGTCTTGTACTGGCGTTATTTTTCAACTTTGATTTTTTTTTTTGCTAGCCCCTAGTATGGTTCCAATGCATGAAACAATGAGCTTTGCGTAGTTTGATATTCATAGGAAAAGATGAAATTTTGGTTCAAGGGCGCTACATTTGAAAAAAATTAAAAATCTAATTTATCTTTTATTTCTGGAAATATTACACTGAAGTAGCAGGTTATCCAAGTACGCTGCCAGACAAAAAAAGTGAAGCACCCAGAAGGGTAGGAGGAAAGAAAATAAAACTTCACTTGTTGAGAGGGTATGAGTCCCATAGTGCTCAGAGCCATTTGAACCAACATTAGGACGCAGGATGTCCGTGACATATCGTTGCACTGCATCGTTGTTCTCTCACTCACTACCAGTCATGACCTGAACTCATAACTAATGGTTCTCCACACCATGAAACCAGGAGTAACATTGCTGCCCTTCTGCAAAACAAGTGGTGGAATGGGACCTCTTCCTAGGTCGCTGCCATACTCGCCGGCGATGGTCATCCGAGGCACTGCAGAACCGCGATTCTGATCTGAACACAGCGTTACGCAGTCCATGAGCAGTCCATGCTTCGCCGTCACGGCTGCACTACAAACACACAAATTTATTGATAAAGTATTTTTCAATGAACTTACGACGATACTTAAATCAGATACTGTTCTGTTCCTTTTTTGTAAATAATTCATTGTGTTCTTCCGTGAGCATGACACCTCTTACTGACAGGTCATTTACAGGTTTCAGTTCATCGACTAAGTATAGATCATTGATGAAATCTTCATTTCCATGTCACTGCGAAAGATCTGTTTTACGGAACTCGACACTCAATTGAAATCTGGTAAAGAATTATCTTATTCCATTAGATACAAATTGTACGATCCGATAATTAACGACCTCCAGGATTTGTTCGATTCCTACGTGATGCATTTTAATACTTTTGTCTGGTGTTCCAGCTACTATTGACTGTTTTCAGTTTCGAAAAAAAAATGGTTCAAATGGCTCTGAGCACTATGGGACTTAACATCTATGGTCATCAGTCCCCTAGAACTTAGAACTGCTTAAACCTAAGTAACCTAAGGACATCACATAACACCCAGTCATCACGAGGCAGAGAAAATCCCCGACCCCGCCGGGAATCGAACCCGGGAACCCAGGCGCGCGAGGCGAGAACGCTACCGCACGACTACGAGCTGCGGATTTCAGGTTTGAATCAGGAGATAAATTAGAATCGAATACTGCAAGGGTAACTGATTCAGGAGATGGGTACCATGAGTGAATTCCGTGTACGTCGCTCAGGTTGGTGAAGAGGCAGAGAACCAAATTTCGACATACATAGTGATAAGGATGATTTTCATGGGGTGGTGTCAAGAAAGACTGAACACTAAAAGTTCCATATAATCATCTCTACGTCGCTTTTCTCTCAAAATATTTCGAACGAAATCAGTTATTCGTGACACGTCATCCTATCTCATGAGTTCTTTGAGTTTTGCGTACTAAATTCTAGTTTAGAACATATGAACAAAGATTCCATACTGTTCTGAAAGTTTTTAAGGATTTTTATAGCTGGAACCGCGCGTCTACAATTCATCTTTTTCTCAAAAACAGTTATGAGAATGGTTTCATACATATATGTGAAGCCTGCAGGGATATCCAAGAAGCCATTTTCTGTAAAGCTTTCAATCAAAACATAAACACCTCTGAGAGTTGCCATATTTGTTGCACTTGGGTTAGTCACTTAGTGAGTTACTTTCACGTTCCGTACATCATTTTGACGATAAATCGAAATGATTTGGAACGAGTTATTTTGCATCCCATCGCAAATTAATTTGTGAATATGGCGACATGCTGAACATTCATAAGTTTTTTATATTTTTAATAATTTTTTAATAGATGTAAGTTAGTAATTCCTACTCACCACTTTTTACACATTACAATAGCAAAAATTCTTGATGAATAGGAGGAGTTGTCAAGGTGAAACTTTACCAAGTTGTTCTCAAATTTTACTTTGGTGCCTGTCAGACGTTTTATACCACTGGGTAAGTGACCAAAAGTTTTTCTTGGAGCGCTGTGCACCACTTTTTGTGCTAAATACAACTTTAATTTGTAGTAATTAATGACATTACTGGTGAGGTAATTATGCAGATCATAGTAGCTAGAATGCCTAACTTCGTAAACAGATGTCAGATGTACACAAGATGATCGTGGACTCTTATATTATTCTTAAAGCACCTTTTTGAGCAACGAAGGGTTCCTTTCTTAAAGCTGAGTTACCCCAGAACATTATTCAATATATTATCGAATGAAACTATTCACAGTATGTCGACTTATTGATTTGTCTCTCCACAACATTTGAATTGTTTATAAGTGCAAATGTGGCTGAACTACGTGTTTTTTAGGAGTTCCAAAATGTAATTTTTCCAGTTTAAATTCTCATCAATACGGACACCAAAGAATTTCGAAGTTTCCGCCCTACTGATTATTTCCTCATCATGTGTTACACTTATCAATGGTGAAGTACCCCTAGATGTGAAGAATGGAATGTGTTGTGTCTTTTTGAAATTAAGGATGGGACCATTCGCACGAAACAGCCAATGATACTTTTAAGAACATTGTTTATAGTTTCTTCTGTTTCTGTACGTATCTTCGGTTGATTATAATATTAGTGGCATCTGCAAAAAGAACTAATTCTGCTGGTAGTGTGTTAGGCGGAAGATAGTTTACATATATGAGGAACAATATGAATCTAAGATTAAACTTTGGGGGACCCCGTAAGTGATTTTTCCCCGGTCAGAATTACGTCCACGGACTATACTGGTTGAATTATGACGTACAACTTTCTGTATTCTTCTGTTTAGATATGACGTTATTCATTGGTTAGCTATACCATAAAACATATAAAACTTTAATTTATCTAGAGAATACTTTGAGTCACACAGTAAAACCCCTTGATACACTATGTGATCAAAAGTGTCCGGACACCCCCAAAAACAAATGTTTTTCATATTAGTTGCATTGTCCTGCCGCCTACTGCCAGGTACTCCATATCAGCGACTACAGTAGTCATTAGACATCGTGAGAGAGCAGAATGTGGTGCTCCGCGGGACTCACGGAACGGACTTCGAACGTGGTCAGGTGATTGGGCGTCACTTGGGTCATACGTCTGTACGCGAAATTTCCACACTCCTAAGCATTCCTAAGTCCACTGTTTCCGATGTGATAGTGAAGTGGAAACGTGAAGTGACACGCACAGCACAAAAGCGTACAGGCTCACCTCGTCTGTTGATTGACACAGACCGCCGACAGTTGAAGAGGGTCGTAATGTGTAATAGGCAGACATCTATCCAGACCATCACACAGGAATTACAAGCTGCATCAGGATCCACACCAACTACTATGACAGTTAGGAGAGAGCTGACAAAGCTTCGATTTCATGGTCGAGCGCCTGCTCATAAGCCACACATCACGCCGGTAAGTGCCAAACGACACCTCGCTTGGTGTAGGGAGCGTAAACATTGGACGATTGAACGGTGGAAAAACGTTGTGTGGAGTGACGAATCACGGTACACAATGTGGCGATCCGATGGCAGCGTGTGGGTATGGCGAATGCCTGGTGAACGGCATCTACCAGCGTGTGTGGTGCCAACAGTAAAATTCGGAGGCGGTTGTGTTGTGCTGTGGTCGTGTTTTTCGTGGAGGGGCACCCATTGTTGTTTTGCGTGTCACTATCACAGCACAGGCCTACATTGATGTTTAGAGCGCCTTCTTGCTTCCCACTGCTGAAGAGCAATTCGGGGATGGTGACTGATCTTCCAACACGATCGAGCACCTGCTCATAATGCACGGCCTATGGTGAAGTGGTTACACGACAACAAAATCCCTATAATGGACTGGCCTGGACAGAGTTCTGAGCCGAATTCTACAGAACACCTTTGGGATGCTCTGGAACGCCGACTTCGTGCCAGGTCTCACCGACCGATATCGATACCTCTCCTCAGTGCAGCACTCCGTGAAAAATGAGCTGCCGTTCCCCAAGAAACCTTCCAGCACCTGACTGAACGTCTGCCTGCGAGAGTGGAAGCTGTCATCAAGGCTAAGGGTGGGCTAACTCCATATTGAATTGCAGCATTACCGATGGAGGGCGCCACGAACTTGTAAGTCATTTTCAGCCAGGTGTCCGGATACTTTTGATCACATAGTGTATGTCGCAGAAAATGCCAGCTGGCGCGATTTTATTATTTAGTGCATGTGAAGTTTGGTGAGTGAACATGCAAAAGGCATTCTCAGTAGAGCAACTCCTCTTCGCCACTAAGGAGTCCAGAAAGAAGAAAAATAAACTTGGAAAAGGATCAATAAGATGATATACAGGATGGTGCAGGGTGCTTCTGAGTGACTAAAAATAAAAAATTAAGCATATATTAAGTGAGTTACAGTCTTTCGAAACTTTAGAAGCCGTTCCTGAAAATTTACATTTTCTGTTGCATTTTCCCCCAAATCTCAGAAACCATTTTGAGCAGAGCATTCAAATTTTCAGGGAGTAATAACACATGTCCTGAGTCTAACGAACTAAAAGAAGAACATAATGTTATATATAATTAAAATTATTTAGGATAACGTACAAAAAAGCACGCACAATTTTAACCGCATAATTAAAAAATTGTATTTCCAAAAGCAGATGCTGAAATGCAATTATTGTAGTTCAGTAGACTCAGAACATACAGTTTAATGTCCTGTAAAAGTTTCATGTCAATGGCTACAGTGGTTCCTGTAATACAGGGAAGCCATGTCATTAAATTTAACATTGTCGGGATAGGGCGTTCCAACTCCCCTTAATGCTCGTAGTCATTTACCATCCGAATGGTCGGTAGCAGCTTGCACTGTCTTACCCTTAGACTAGTTGTTAATTTCAGTATTCTTTCTTCCGTGAAGTGTCTTTCGGGAATTACGAATACAATTCTCGTTGACTCCAAAATCTTTGCAATTTTGGCCTGGCTTTTCGAGTTTAGCTATAAGGATGTGAACTACTTCCCTATCGCTGATCTTACACCTATCGAAGGTAGCTGCAAGCTTGAGTGTCATCACTGCTTTGAATTTTCTTACCTTCTTTTACTTCCGGCAACGGAATTTCTGAGAAAGGGTTATCAGTAGATGATCATTGAGCCCTTCGAACTCAAATTTTGCAGTACGAAAATCGCCAAGTCTGTCTGAGAAAATGGTGAAACTTTTCAGAACAAGTGAAACAACCGGAGTACGAGCAAGATCAGCAGCAATATATCAGTAATTGATTTTATTTTATTTTCAAATGTATTTTTGTTATAAGTTCATTAATAAATGACTTACCGAAGTGTTGAATTACGTATCTGCCTCGCCATGGCCTTTTTCCAGCCGTTTCTTTTCACTCAAATGCTCTTCTCTCTTTCTCCAGTGGCCGGTCATAGAATCCATGTTTGGTACCTAGCAGCGCTTTTAACCGTTGGTTGACCAAAAGCTGTTATATTCTTCAATAGTAATGATATTAAAGTATTTGCTTGCTTAAATGCCGTTAAGTTTTTGAACACAGCCTGCTTATCTTCGCTTACTAATTATATTCCAGTAAGTTGTTATACTTGCCTCCGTTGTTGATATAATGTTTATAATTTTGGCTCGCAGTTTCTCAGCTCTTGTATGGGAATTCGTGCTGTTTCCCATCATCACTTTCCATCCGGTTACGAGTATCACGTCAGTTTGAGACACAATTACTTTACAAATCTGCAAATTGTGAAAGTGTCCTTTTTTGAGTGGTTGTAATTTGCTTCAACTTACTTCACATAAATAATACCTGAGTAAAAAAGTTCTCGTTGTTAAATGAACTGGCGATGAAGACATGGTACTTGCTATGACTGATGCCTTCCATCGAAAGTGAATGGTTACTGGGGTGGTCCGGGTCAAGTCGAAAGAAGAAACGGCTCTTCCTGCCCTCTCACGATCTGTTTTGAAGCCACTCACACGTCGGTTCTCGAAGCCATTTCATTTAGTTTAGAAGACTGAGATAAACAAAGTGCTAAATACTGAGTAGTGAATTAATCCTTCATGTAATAGTAACATTTTTCCGAACTTCGTAGTCTTATTTTTACGGATGTCTCAATTTTGAAGGCCCCAGGGACGCTTCTCCTTATCCTTCTGAGGCTAATTTCACACAGCCCTTTTTTACATGGAACTCAACCAAACTTGGGTAGCCCAAAAAATACATGAAATTTAAAAAGAAAGTGCGAAATAACAGCCACCTTAGTATACATGTATCACACTCAGGGGGGTGGATGAAAATATTGAAACACCAAACGCGAGACATTACCATGCCTAACATGGTGTAGGAAACCCGTTGGCATTCAAAACAGCTTCCAGTTGTCTCGGCATGGATGAAAAAACCTGAATCGTTTTCAAGAGAATCTTACACCATCTGCCTGAAAAATAGTAGCAAGTTAATGTAAAGATGACGGAAGTGGTCAGTGATCACCCACCTTTCTCTCCGAAACAGACCACAAAGTCTCAATAAAATTGAGGTCTGATGACTGTGGTGGACTGCGGAGGTGGGACAATTCATCCTCGTGCTCACGAAACCGTTCCCGGGGATGCAAACTGTTCGTTTTGTAACACAGCGTCACCATTTGCGAACAAACATTGTATCATGGCACGGATCTGATCAGCCAAACTGGACACGTAATCCTCGGCAGTACTTGGACCCAGTAGAGTAACCATGGGGCCCTTAGGATACCACAATATGGCTGCCGAAATCATCAGCCAACCCCAGATGTTTCACTCTCGGGACGTAACTTGGCCATAAGTCGGAAATAATGTGAAGCAGGATTTATCCCACCAAACGGCATTCTTCCATTGCTCCAAAGTCCAGGTTTTATGATCTGAGTCCACGTTTTCCAGTTAAAGGTATTTGTATCATTGATGAACTCTTTACATCTCCAGTTCACCCTGAAATTCCCTTATTCTGGAGCTCCCTTTGTGTTATTTTGGTACTGACAGGTTTCAGAGTTAATAATTGGTCACCAATGCTGTGCAATCGCAATAAAGTCATGAGACGTTCAATTGACTCTTTTATTAGAACATGTTACGCGTTTCGGGATTACACCCATCTTCAGACATCACAAACTTCAACTCCTTCCTGACCAACCAGGCGTACAGTCTTCAAGCAGACTGCTTGCATCGCAGTCATACGTTATTCGACACTTTCTTTGAGTTGTCAAGGCTGTACGCCTGGCTGGTCAGGAAGGAGTTGAAGTTTGTAATGTCTGAAGATGGGTTTAATCCCGAAACGCGTAACACGTTCCAATAAAAGAGTCAATTGAGCATCTCATGACTTTATTGCGATTGTACAGCACTGGTTGCCAATTATTAACATAAAAATGATCGCAGGCCTCAGACGGGATTTTATGTGCTGTAATCAGGTTTCAGAGTGCAACATTCAATTCTGCAGCGACTTTTTGTAGCTGTCGACCACCTGCTTTTCAATGATCGTCTGTCAGTGACTCAACACTTTCGTCTGCGTTGTGACTCAGCGAATGGTGTTTTTCTGCTTTTCCTGTATGCGGCATAAACCTTCTATACAGTGCTTCTTGAGACACCAACCACTTCGACTCATTTGATTACGGAAGCAGCCACCGTAGCGAGCACCGACGATTTACCCACGTTCGAATTCCCTTGACTCCGATAATGCACTCATAACTACACAGAACACTGTTCTGACCGCAACTGACGCTTGCAATATATTGAGGACATTGCACGCGTGTCATTTATGGTTAAATTCAACAGCGCAGCCCCCAGACTTGGGTATAATCTGCATGAATTTATGTTCTAGCTCGCATTTCTCGCCGTGTTCCCATATTTTTGTCCCATCCCTGTAGTTTCCTTACCGCGTCAAGTGCCGGCAACACTAGAGGGTGTCATTCAGTCTCACGGTTGGCAATGGTGAAAATGTTTTGTAACGTCAGCATACTAAAACTGTGCATACACGCAGCGACGCATTCGCCTCGCGCCCAACGTACGCATGCGCACAACACAAACCATAGACATACTGCGTTCGTGTTCTAGGCAAGAACTGCGTTACGCTGACAGCAGTCGCTGTGCGTTCTTCTACCTGCAGACACTGTTGTTGCAGCATCTTTCTGGTGACGCGCAAGCCGGGGCCGCAGTCGATACGCTGGTCCGGCTTCTTGCGGCCGTTCTCCGACCCCCTGTGGATGACCCTGCTAGCGGTGGTGGTACTGCTGCTAGCCGTGCTGTGGCCGCTCTGCTGGCTGGATCCGCAGCCCGACGCCCACTTCGCTCTCATCGGCGCCTTCCTGCAGCAGGGTCAGTTATTACTGTACAAATATAAAGGGGGCAGCCCGTCTTCTCGTCGGAAAACTCCGATCAACCTACATGCTTACAATGATACGCGTGAAACTATCAATAGGTAATGAACTCCATAAAAACTCGAAACCGCAGCAGTCGCCAGTAAACTATTTATTTACATGACCGGTTTCGGTAAGACTATGTTACCATCTTCAGATCCGAAGGTGGAAACGTAGTCTTACTGAAACTGGAGATCTACACTGCTGGCCATTAAAATTGCTACACCACGAAGATGACGTGCTACAGGCGCGCAATTTAACCGACGGGAAGAAGATGCTCTGATGTGAAAATGATTAGCTTGTCAGAGCACTCACGCAAGGTTGGCGCCGGTGGCGACACCTACAACGTGCTGACATGAGGAAAGTTTCCAACCGATTTCTCATTCACAAACAGCGGTTGACAGGCGTTGCCTGGTGAAACGTTGTTGTGATGCCTCGTGTAAGGAGGAGAAATGCGTACTATCACGTTTCCGACTTTGATAAAGGTCAGATTGTAGCCTGTCGCGATTGCGGTTTATCGTATCGCGACATTGCTGCTTGCGTTGGTCGGGAACCAATGACTGTTAGCAGAATATGGAATCGGTGGGTTCAGGAGGATAATACGGAACGCCGTGCTGTATCCCAAGGGTCTCGTATCACTAGCAGTCGAGATGACAGGCATCTTATCCGCATGGCTGTAACGGATCGTGCAGCCACGTCTGGATCCCTGAGTCAACAGATGGGGACGTTTGCAAGACAACAACCATCTGCACGAACAGTTCGACGACGTTTGCAGCAGCATGGACTATCAGCTCGGAGACCGTGGCTGCGGTTACCCTTGACGATGCATCACAGACAGGAGCGCCTGCGATGGTGTACTCGAAGACGGACCTGAGTGCACGAATGGCAAAACGTCGTTTTTTTCGGACGAATCCAGGTTCTGTTTATAGCATCATGATGGTCGCATCCGTGTTTGGCGACACCGCGGTGAACACACATTAGAAGCGTGTATTCGTCATCGCCATACTGGCGTATCACCCGGAGTGATGGTATGGGGTGGCATTGGTTACACGTCTCGGTCACCTCTTGTTCGCATTGACGGCACTTTGAACAGTGGACGTTACATTTCAGATGTGTTACGACCCGTGGCTCTACCCTTCATTCGATCCCTGTGAAACCCTACATTTCAGCAGGATAATGCACGACCGCATGTTGCAGGTCCTGTACGGGCCTTGCTGGATACAGAAAATGTTCGACTCCTACCCTCGCCAGTACATTCTCCAGATCTCTCACCAATTGAAAACGTCTGGTCAATGGTGACCGAGCAACTCGCTCGTCACTATACGCCAGTCACTACTCTTGATGAACTGTGGTATCGTGTTGAAGCTACATGGGCAGCTGTACCTGTACACGCCATCCAAGCTCTTTTTGACTCAGTGCCCAGGCGTATCAAGGCCGTCATTACGGCCAGAAATGGTTGTTCTGTATACTGATTTCTCAGGATGTATGCACCCAAATTGCGTGAAAATGTAATCACATATCAGTTCTAGTACAATATATTCGTCCAATGAATACCCGTTTATCATCTGCATTTCTTCTTGATGTAGCAATTTTAATGGCCAGTAGTGTAAAAAAATTGTTTACGAGTGATATTGGCTGTCTCGTGTTTTTCTAGAGTTCATTATGCGACAGATATCCCCATATCTGGCAATGTCAGGAATATATGTGTCAATACATCACGTGCAGGATAGATTAGTTGGAGTGGCGTTACTTATGGCTTCCGAAACTGTGGTTTACTTCTTACAACCGTCTTCCGACCAGTAATTGTCATCAGCCCGTAGGCCGCATTTATTCTGGCGAATTGAAATGTAGTAAAGTAGTTTTCGTTTTGTAAGTTCGTTTTCGTAAAAAGAGTAAACTAGATTCCATTTATTTCGATTTATGCCTCATCTATATACTTTACTCCTAGAGAACGCTTTTCGTAGAATTTCCATGGATACCTTTATGTATGGTACCTTAATATGTACACAGATCGGAATGTTGGTTGTGTTTTCTCTATGTCGGACAGGCCTTCCACAAGCACGTCACAAACTTTTTGACATAATGTTTTCTGTATGGTTGTACTGCACCACTAAGTGAACTACATCTGTCACTGACTAACCGTTTGGTTTCATGTGTTCACATTTAAACACCTGACCTGCTGCCCAGGGGGGAATGGGCATTAATATCTTACTCTTGCCACATGTTGATAGAAGTATTAACAAATCTAAAAATATACGACTTTTAATGGCTATAATTATTAGTCTGCAAATGACAAAAATACTAATGTAATGTTGTCGAATATGCCGTCCTGAGTCACCAATAGAAATACAATACTGCAGTGCCTGTATTGGTAAGTAGTACGATGAATATTCCTTGTACATGACTGCATGCCTGAAAGAATATTGTATCATACTTCTTAACAACACAAGAGCTTAAATACCGCATTTATCCGCCAATATCAGGAAGCCCCTTTTAATTAAAATGCCCCCTTCCTCCACTGGAATTACGTAATGTGTGCAAGTGCAGGTTGTGACGCACGAACGACGATGTACAAGTCTGTGTCTGGCCGTGAGTCGCGCACGAACAGCCAAAGCGATTAAAGCGACCGCTGGCTTAAAGCGGGAAATCTGGGTCCGAGGCCTGATCCGACACGAATTTTCATTGGTCGCTTTCCGTTATACTGTTGACGGTTGCCTGTATTCGCAACTGCGAATACATTTCATGTAAGTCAACACAAACATTTGCACTTCCGCCCGTTACATTTGTATATACCTCATCAATTTTTTTGCGTATTATACAGTGGCATGCAAAAGTTACGAACGAAAGTAACTTTTGTACGATTTGTCACTGCCAAGAAACAAAGCTCGATGAAACTTCGACCATGCGTTGAAAGAACTGCTACAATATGGTACAGAAGATAAATGAAAGAAATACGCAGTGAGACGAACAGGAATGACACGGGACATGGTTCTTAATAGGGCGTGGGACCACCACGTATGGCAGTGCGTACTCTGCAACGTGCTTCCATACTGATCAAAAGGTTGGTAGAGATTTGTGGTAGGGCTTTCCATTCTTGCACTAGCGCGTCTGCCAGCTGCTCGACTGCCGTTGGTGCATGTGGACGTGGTGCAATACATTTCCGCAACGAATCCCACACAGTCAAATGCCTTTGACAGATCACAAAATATACCAGTTGTCTGCAATTTTTTGTCTACTGAGTTAAGTACATTTTCATTGTAAGTGTAGACAGCCTCCTCAATATCAGAACCCTTTCGAAATCCGAACTGCGACTTTGACTATGTTATGTGTGATAAGATGGTTACAAAGCCGATTGTCCATTACCTTTTCTAAATTTTTCGAGAATGATGAAAAAAGTGAAACTGGACGGAAATTTGATGCTGTTTCTTTATCTCCCTCCTTAAACAGTGGCTTAACTTCAGCATATTTCAACCATTCAGGAAATACTGGTTACACAGATAGCTTAATATGTTACTTAATCCAGATTCATATTATTTAATTAACTTTGTTGATATTCATCATACCCACTAGATATTTTTGATTTTAAAGATTTTGTAATCGACATTACTTCTGCTTGGGTAGTGAGGGTCAAATTCATATTACGGAAGTTACTTGAAATGTCTTGCCTGAGGTATCACATGGCAGCCTATACGGAACCTGACAAACCCATATTTTCAGTAAAAGTTATAAAATGTTTGTTAAAAAGTTCAGTAGCACTATACACATCTGTCACCAATGTATCATTTACTCTTAATGTTAGTTTCCCCTCTTCATGTCTGGTTCTATCAGTCTCCTCCTTCACTATATCCCATATTCTCTTTATTTTGTTATCTGATATGACTACCTTTTCCTTGTAATATATTTGCTTTGATGTTCGTCTTACAGTCTTTAATATTTTGCAGTATATCTTGCAATGTGCTACAGCACCGACATCAAAACTGTTTCGGATACAGTTTCCTCTTTGTTTTACATGATACCCCTATTCCTTGAGTAATCCATGGCCTCTTTGTAGACTCTGCTCTACCATTGGTTAGTTTTGGGGGAAAAGAGTGCCCAAATAAGGTAAGTACTTTATTAACAAAAGTGTTATATTTTTCATTCATGCCGTGATCACTGTAAGGATCAGTCCAGCGAGTGTCTCTGAAGAGTGTCCTAAAATAAGCAGTTTTTGGCTTATTGATTACCCCCTTGAGTTCAAATTTAACAGATATTATATCCTGTTCAGCGTTAACATTTAACAGAAGGAACTGCATTTCATGGTCTGAGAGGCCATTTGACTATTGGTTTTGTAATAAAATTTTGTTCATTGGACTTTTCTATAAAGATATTATCAATGGCTATTTGTGAATAACTGGCTACCCTAGTTGGGAACTTTACAGTGGGAATGAAGTTGAATGATAGTTTTTTTTTTATCAGTCTACTGACTGGTTTGATGCGGCCCGCCACGAATTCCTTTCCTGTGCTAACCTCTTCATCTCAGAGTAGCACTTGCAACCTACGTCCTCAATTATTTGCTTGACGTATTCCAATCTCTGTTTTCCTCTACAGTTTTTGCCCTCTAAAGCTCCCTCTAGTACCATGGAAGTAATTCCCTCATGTCTTAGCAGATGTCCTATCATCCTGTCCCTTCTTCTTATCAGTGTTTTCCACATATTCCTTTCCTCTCCGATTCTGCATAGAACCTCCTCATTCCTTACCTTATCAGTCCACCTAATTTTCAACATTCGTCTATAGCACCACATCTCAAATGCTTCGATTCTCTTCTGTTCCGGTTCTTCCTACAGTCCATGTTTCACTACCATACAATGCTGTACTCAAGACGTACATCCTCAGAAATTTCTTCCTCAAATTAAGGCCGGTATTTGATATTAGTAGACTTCTCTTGGCCAGAAATGCCTTTTATGCCATAGCGAGTCTGCTTTTGATGTCCTCCTTGCTCCGTCCGTCATTGGTTATTTTACTGCCTAGGTAGCAGAATTCCTTAACTTCATTGACTTCGTGACCATCAATCCTGATGTTAGGTTTCTCGCTGTTCTCATTTCTACTACTTCTCATTACCTTCGTCTTTCTCCGATTTATTCTCAAACCATACTGTGTACTTATTAGACTGTTCATTCCGTTCAGCAGATCATTTAATTCTTCTCCACTTTCACTCAGGGTAGCAATGTCATCAGCGAATCGTATCATTGATATCCTTTCACCTTGTATTTTAATTCCACTCCTGAACCTTTCTTTTATTTCCATCATTGCTTCCTCGATGTATAGATTGAAGAGTACGGGCGAAAGGCTACAGCCTTGTCTTACACCCTTCTTAATACGAGCACTTCGTTCTTGATCGTCCACTCTTACTATTCCCTCTTGGTTGTTGTACATATTGTATATGACCCGTCTCTCCCTACTTTTTTCAGAATCTCGAACAGCTTGCACCATTTTATGTTGTCGAACGCTTTTTCCAGGTCGACAAATCCTATGAAAGTGTCTTGATTTTTCTTTAGCCTTGTTTCCATTATTAGCCGTAACGTCAGAATTGCCTCTCTCGTCCCTTTACTTTTCCTAAAGCCAAACTGATCGTCGCCTAGCGCATTCTCAATTTTCTTTTCCATTCTTCTGTATATTATTCTTGTAAGCAGCTTCGATGCATGAGGTGTTAAGCTGATTGTGCGATACTTCTCGAGCTTGTCAGCCCTTGCCGTCTTCGGAATTGTGTGGATGATGCTTTTCCGAAAGTCAGGTGGTATGTCGACAGACTCATATATTCTACACACCAACGTAAATAGTCGTTTTGTTGCCACTTCCCCCATTGATTTTAGAAATTCTGATGGAATGTTATCTATCCATTCTGCCTTATTTGACCGTAAGTCCTCCAAAGCTCTTTTAAATTCCGATTCTAATACTGGATCCCCTATCTCTTCTAAATCGACTTCTTCTTCTCCTATCACAACGGACAAATCTTCACCCTCTTAGAGGCTTTCAATGTATTCTTTCCACCTATCTGCTCTCTCCTCTGCATTTAACAGTGGAATTCACGTTGCACTCTTTATGTTACCACCGTTGCTTTTAATGTCACCAAAGGTTGTTTAGACTTTCCTGTATGCTGAGTCTGTCCTTCCGACAATCATATCTTTTTCGATGTCTTCACATTTTTCCTGCAGCCATTTCGTCTTAGCTTCCCTGCACTTCCTATTTATTTCATTCCTCAGCGACTTGTATTTCTGTATTCCTGATTTTCCCGGAACATGTTTGTACTTCCTCCTTTCATCAATCAACTGAAGTATTTCTTTTTTACCCCTGGTTTCTTCGCAGCTACCTTCTTTGTACCTATGTTTTCCTTCCCAACTTCTGTGATGGCCCTTTTTAGAGATGTCCATTCCTCTTCAACTGTACTGCCTACTGCGCTATTCCTTATTGCTGTATCTATAGCGTTAGAGAACTTCAAACGTATCTCGTCATTCCTTAGTATTTCCGTATCCCACTTCTTTGCGTATTGATTCTTCCTGACTAATGTCTTGAACTTCAGCCTACTCTTCATCACTACTATATTGTGACCTGAGTCTATATCTGCTCCTGGGTACGGCTTGCAATCCAGTATCTGATTTCGGAATCTCTCTCTGTCCATGATGTAATCTAATTGAAATCTTCCCGTATCTCCCGGCCTTTTCCAAGTATACCTCCTCCTCTTGTGATTCTTGAACAGGGTATTCGCTATTACTAGCTGAAACTTGTTACAGAACTCAATTAGTCTTTCTCCTCTTTCATTCCTTGTCCCAAGCCCATATTCTCCTGTAACCTTTTCTTCTACTCCTTCCCCTACAACTGCATTCCAGTCGCCCATGACTATTAGATTTTCGTCCCCCTTTACATACTGCATTACCCTTTCAATATCCTCATACACTTTCTCTATCTGTTCATCTTCAGCTTGCGACGTCGGCATGTGTGCCTGAACTATCGTTGTCGGTGTTGGTCTGCTGTCGATTCTGATTAGAACAACCCGGTCACTGAACTGTTCACAGTAACACACCCTCTGCCCTACCTTCCTATTCATAACGAATCCTACATCTGTTATACCATTTTCTGCGGATGTTGATATTACCCGATACTCATCTGACCAGAAATCCTTGTCTTCCTTCCACTTCACTTCACTGATCCCCACTATATCTAGATTGAGCCTTTGCATTTCCCTTTTCAGATTTTCTAATTTCCGTACCACGTTCAAGCTTCTGACATTCCACGCCCCGACTCGTAGAACGTTATCCTTTCGTTGATTATTCAATCTTTTTCTCATGGTAACCTCCCCCTTGGCAGTCCCCTCCCGGAGATCCGAATGGGGGACTATTCCGGAATCTTTTGCCAATGGAGAGATCATCATGACACTTCTTCAATTACAGGCCACATGTCCTGTGGATACACGTTACTTGTCTTTAATGCAGTGGTTTCCATTGCCTTCTGCATCCTCATGTCGTTGATCATTGCTGATTCTTCCGCCTTTAGGGGCAATTTCCCACCCCTAGGACAAGAGAGTGCCCTGAACCTTTATCGGCTCCTCCGCCCTCTTTGATAAGGCCGTTGGCAGAATGAGGCTGACTTCTTATGCCGGAAGTCTTCGGCCGCCAATGCTGATTATTTATCAAAATTTAGGCAGTGGCGGGGATCGCTTCGTCTGCTCGGGGGGCGGATGTCGTAAGACATCCATGTAAGTTCGTTGATGATGGATTAACTCAGTTTTTTTTAATACAGAGGGCACGTAACCCTCTGACCGAACACGCTGAGCTACCGTGCCGGCGTCCCCTAGACCACGGGTACTAGATGATAGTGTTACTAACTCAAATAAGTTCTTATTAGGAGAATCTTCTTAGGAAATCTACATTGAAGTTACCAGTAACCACTATTTCTTTGTTTTTGTTCGTTATATGGGCCAGTACAGCTTCAAGGTGGTTTATGAACAGATTAAAGTTGCCTACAGGTGCTCGATATACACTTACTATTATTAAGGATTTTTTATGAAATTCTACTTCTGTTGCACATGCTTCCATATGCTGTTCCAGGCAAAATTTATGAATGTCTACGTTCTTAAATTTATGTCAGTTCCTGATGAATGTGGCAACTCCTCGTTCCTCCATTTCTGCTCAACAAAAAAGAGACGCTAACCTACATCCTGTAACACTTAAAAGTTCTATACCAGTGGTCACATGATGTTCAGAGAGGCAGATTATTTCAGCTGGGTTTGAGGACTCTAATTCATCTATGCAGATAATTAATTCATTAGTTTTATTTCTCAGTCCTCGAACATTTTGATGCAATAAAGACAGCTGACATTTCACATTGACTGAGTTAAAACTGTGTAGAGTGGAAATTTCTGCTGATCTTTGGAAATTCTTAACCACCATCTTTTTACGCTCATGTAATAAGCTAGAATTATATTTTTTTGAATTCTTTCTCAAACTGAAGGTTTGTCTCAATCCTAATCTCTCTTAAATCTTGGTTTCTTTCTGTCCCCCCTACACTAAAAATCGGTCTTTTCTGAACCCTATAACCACTGGAATTTTATCACACATGACAGTGCCTCCCCCCTCTAACTTTCCTGCTATTTTCCCAGCCAGCTTACCCCTCTCTTTCCTGTGGAAGTGAAGACCACGCCTAGTATAATCTCACTTATTGAGAAAATCAACAGGAACCACACCAATGTGTGCCCCTGCACCCGATGTAAGCAGCCGTTGCAACTCCAAATTAACTCTTCTGACAGAGTTCAAATGGGGTCGGTTATGGCGCCCAAGAACAGATACAAACTCAACACTAGTATGCTTCGATTCTGATAGTCACTCTCTATGCTGTACCCAGGATCACCGTCAGTACTACTACCTGGCCCACCCACTATAACCACGGTGTCTTCTTTAGTGAAATCTTTGCATAGTGATCCTAAATCCTCTGTCAGCTGCTCCAGACCAGCACTAAGTTTAAAGAATTGGTGACCTGGTATTCTTATTCTAGTTCATCCTGCAAAAGTTGGCCAACACCTCTTCCATGGGAACTACCTAACAACAACACTTTATTTCTTTTTACTTATTTCCCTAAATTCTTACTTTTCAATTTGCTGCTGAAAGTTTGTTGTGCCCTGTCTACACCTGCAACTGCTTGAGGCTCACCAGCTTCTAACTGAAGCAACAGGTCAAATCTATTTGCCACATTCACCACGAAGCTGTCAGACAAAGTTCTAGGCCTGTTCCTCCTGTTGCCTGTTGCCACTTCCCACCTCTCATTACCCTTCTCCCTCCTTAACCCTCAAGATCTCCCCTGGCCTTGTCTAGCTCAGCCTGAAGGGTGGCAATTTTCCCGTCCTGTTCTAGTATCTTCTTATCTCTACTAGACATCCTACAAAACCACTGATGACTCTCATTTACTTCCCCTACTCCCATGCCACTACAGACACCCACATTGAAAAACCTACAGCACCCGTCACACCAAAACCCCGACCTAACAATTCTACGGCAAGTCAAGCACTTTTCACTCATGATAAACGTAATAGTTTAATAAGAATAAGTCAATTAAATTACAGATAAACACGAAAATATGATTCCACAAACTTGGCTTATTCGCAAATGAAAAAGATTTGTTGGTTGGCCTATTCGCAACATCTACAATAAATAATACCTATAACACAGTTCTCTTAACACAGGTCTAAAGTTAAAATTCTGTAATCACAAACTAACGAAATTCTAAGTGGAGTCAACTGCAGAAAAGTTTTAAAGTTTAGACTAAGTCAGTTAACCAGAAATATTCAGGATCCACATGCTGAAAATATTTTAAAGTGTTCGCTATAAACACACATGAAAGTACCAAGTCTCTAATGCAACTAGTTTTCCCTAGAAATACAAAATGAAAATATTTCAGAGTGTTCACTATCAAAACACATGAAAAATCATAAGACCATAACCAAATACTTTGAAATACTGCCGCTCATATGCACTGTTCCTTCCAGATTTCAACTCCAACCACAGGACGAATGCAAACTGAACTCTACGAGAAAATGGCTGACGTTATTTATACTCTCGTACTGATGTGAGACAACTCTCACACTCCCTACTTGCAAAAACATAAAACTATAAACTTAGAGCTACATACATGTATTATATATCACGTTAGACATAAATTTCCATCAGCCTTCTAATCCTGTACCTAAAGAAAAACAACAGTGCAAATTTTCTGAAACAGCAACATAAACTTTACGCTTCTTCCCGGGAATGTGAGTTAAATAATGAAGAGACACGCTGTAGTTAAATTCCTGGAGAGAGCTAGGAACAATTAAACGAAATTCTATAGATTTTCTGTGGCAAAAGGTAAACAGAAAATACGACTAAAACACGACTGTACGATCTTTTTGCGTTTTGTGCTATGTTACGTAAAGAAAAATGGTGCGCTTAAAAAGCACATACACCTATTTACTACGTTGTTGTTGTTGTTGTCTTCAGTCCTGAGACTGGTTTGATGCAGCTCCCCATGCTATTCCATCCCGTGCAAGCCTCTTCATCTCCCAGTACTTACTGCATCCTACATCCTTCTGAATCTGCTTAGTGTATTCATCTCTTGGTCTCCCTCTTCGATTTTTACCCTCCACGCTGCCCTACAATGCTAAATTTGTGATCCCTTGATACCTCAGAACATGTCCTACCAACCGATCCCTTCTTGTCAAGTTGTGCCACAAACTCCTTTTCTCCCCAATTCTATTCAATACCTCCTCATTAGTTATGTGATCTACCCATATAATCTTCAGCATTCTTCTGTAGCCCCACATTTCAAAAGATTCTATTCTCTTCTTCTCCAAACTATTTATCGTCCATGTTTCACTTCCATACATGGCTACACTCCATACAAATACTTTCAGAAATGACTTCCTGACACTTAAAACTATATTCGATGTTAACAAATTTCTCTTCTTCAGAAACGCTTTCCTTGCCATTGCCAGTCTACATTTTATATCCTCTCTACTTCGACCATCATCAGTTATTTTGCTCCCCAAATAGCAAAACTCATTTACTACTTTAAGTGTCTCATTTCCTAATCTAATTCCCGCAGCATCACCCGACTTAATTCGACTTCATTCCATTATTCTCGTTTTGCTTTTGTACTACGTAATCAGTACTAAACTAAATGTTATTATAATCTAAAATGACTTATTTTTACGAGAACACCAAAACTCGTGCTAGTCGCCTGGCTGCAGGGCTGTAGCATAATACTGCCCCCCATCGGCCTGTGTCCGTTGCGCGGTCCACGTTTGGAGAAGCCGCTTGCCTATATGATCGTGTATCCAGACACGAACATCGACCTGGTGCAAGAGTATGCATTTATTCATCCTACAGGGTGACACGTTTCTATTGAGCGACGTTTCTGTCTCTATGATGCCGTGTCGATTGCAGTCGTAACTGGCTATATTGTTGGATCAACATGCGAGCAGGTAGGAGTCGTTGCTGTGGAGCCCAATGTTTAACATTGTACGTTGAATGGTATGCTATGAAACATTTCTCCCTGCACCAGCATTGTAGTCTTCCGCCAGATCTGCCGTAGATCGCCACCTATAACGCTTTTTAGAGTGGCTAACAAGGGAACCTCCCATTCGCACCCCCCTCAGATTTAGTTATAAGTTGGCACGTTGGATAGGTCTTGAAAAACTAAACACAAATCAATCGAGAAAACAGGAAGAAGTTGTGTGGAACTATGAAAAAAATAAGCAAAATATACAAACTGAGTAGTCCATGCTCAAGATATATAACATTAAGGATAGTACTCCATCAGTAGCGCCGTGGTCCTGTGTTTAGCGTGAGCAGCTGACGAACTAGAGGTCCTAAGTTCGAAACTTCCTCCGAATGAAAATTTTAATTTTTTATTTTCAGACAATTATCAAAGTTCAGGCACACACACACACAATCAACTTCGTTCTCCAAAATTCCAGGACATGTTCAGATTTGGTTGGACATATGCAGGATTTGACGGTCTACACACGGAAAAATTTGAAAACGTTAAAAACATATGTTTTGACAAAGCACAGGGAAAACTGTGCGACTGTTGCAGTTTATGCGACAAACTCTTATGTTTTCATCACTTTTTTGGGAGTGATTATCACATCCACAAGAAAACCTAAATCGGGCAAGGTAGAAGAATCTTTTTACCTATTCGCCAAGTGTACAAGTTAGGTGGGTCGACAACATATTCCTGTCATGTGACGCACATGCCGTCACCAGTGTCGTATAGAATACATCAGACGTATTTTCCTGTGGAGGAATCGGTTGACATATGACCTTGCGATCAAATGTTTTCGGTTCCCATTGGAGAGGCACGTCGTTTCGTCTACTAATCGCACGGTTTTGCGGTGCGGTCGCAAACCACAGACACTAAACTTATTACAGTGAACAAAGACGTCAATGAACGAACGGACAGATCATAACTGCGAAAATAAAGAAATTAAATTTTTCACTCGAGGGAGGACTTGAACCAAGGATCTCTCGTTCTACTGCTGCTCACGCTAATCACGGGACCACGGCGCTCCTTTTTCTCATACAGTCCTTGATGTTGCATATGTTACACATAGACTACTCAGTTTGTATATTTTGCTTATTTTTTTCATAGTTCCACACAACTTCTTCCTGTTTTCTTGATTGATCTGTATTCAGTTTTTCAAGGCCTATCCACTGTGCCAACTTATAACTAAATCTGAGGGGGGTGCGATGGGGAGGTTCCCTTGTAAGTCTCTGACCGCCACGTTTTATGATGAGGCGTGCATATCCAACACATTGTCACCTACATGTCGTTTCACTGTCCGTCGACCACTTTCCGTACATGCACACGACAGTAGCACGCGCACAGCTGACTGACTTCGCTGTTCATAGATGCTTCCTCCCAAGTGTTGGGCCATAAAAATCTACCCTTTTTTCAAAATCGATTATGTCAGTGGTTTTTGCAGCCCGTATTGCAGCTAGAATTATTCCACATCCTTCTCTGCTTTGCTGCCCACAGCGCCATCACGTGACATTCAATCTCGCGGTAGGCAGTGTGTAAGTAGGCTGTTTAGGTTTTCTTTTTGCTAACGCCACGTAGCGCTCTGTATGAAAATCACTGGCTGTGATGTGTGCAGTCTGTGGCTATTTTGCATTGTAGTCTGCCATTGTAGTGTTTGGCAGCTGGATGTGAACAGCGCGTAGCGTTGCGCAGTTGATGAGCCGCCAGCAGTGGTGGATGTGGGGAGAGAGATGGCGGAATTTTGAGAGTGGACGATCTGGACGTGTATCCATCAGAAAGAGTAAATTTGTAATATTAGATATCATGGACTGATATATATATATATTATGATTTTTGAATACTATTAAGGTGAATACATTGCTTGTTCTCTATCAAAATCTTTCATTTGCCAACTATGCCTATCAGTAGTTAGTGCCTTCAGTAGTTTGAATCTTTTATTTAGCTGGCAGTAGAGGCGCTCGCTGTATTGCAGTAGTTCGAGTAAGGAAGATTATTGTGAGGTAAGTTATTCTTGAAAGGTATAGGTTAATGTTAGTCAGGGCCATTCTTTTGTAGGGATTATTGAAAGTCAGATTGCGTTGCGCTAAAAATATTGTGTGTCAGTTTAAGCATAGTCGTGTATAATTTTTCTATGGGTAAGTTTCAAGTGATAGTAATGTTTCGGCTGCTCAGTGTATATACACTATGAACATCTGTGCAAAGCCGAATTACTGATACCATTCACTCAAAAGGCGGAGTAACTGCATTCTGTACACTCTGTGACGTTAGGATAGACATTGTGAAATGTAAAATGTTCTTTTGGCGACTCGGATACGACCAACCTATGCGGTAAAATTCATTTAAGGCATGACTAACGGAGAAGCTAAATCCTGTTGCTGCCAACGATTAACGGCTCGTGAGTGCATAGAATTGAAAAGCAAGGAAGAAACTTTTCATATGACCTCCTCAGTGTGCGGTTGGATTTCTAAAATGTTGACTACGTTTCTATCCAGAAGCCAACCAACAAATCTTTTGCATTAACCCTAAATAACTTCAGTCACAAGTCCAACATATAGGCCTACAGGCAGAAATTAGTGGTGAAATGATGTTCACTATTCACAGCATTTTGAAATTTTTAAGATATTGAGTTTATTCAAAATAATAAAATATCATAATCATATACAACTGAAAGTGGTTTATTTCAGAAACATGGATTTCTTCAGCTGCGGTTGCACTCAACAGAAAACTGTTTGTAAATAAAATATCTTTTTTGCACAATTAACAGTCGTTCTTTACTAAATTGATAAGCATATACTGATTAAATAAGCTGAACTCGATCATTTGTTCGCGTAAATTTCTGGAAATTCACAATAAATAATTCCTTTAACACAGTTCTCTTAACACAAGTCTAAAGTTAAAATGCTGTAATCACAAACTAACAAAATTCTAAGGGGAGATAAGGCTCGAAGTCAACTGCAGAAAAGTTTTAAAGTTTAGATTAAGTCAATTAACCAGAAATATTCAGGATCCACATGCTGAAAATATTTTAAAGTATTCCCTATCAACACACATAAATGTAGCAAGTCCCTAATGCAACTAGTTTTCCCGGAAAACACAAAATGAAAATATTTCAGCGTGCTCACTGTCAAAACACATGGAAAATCATAAGACCATAACCAAATACTATTAAATACTGCCTCTCATTTGCAATGTTCCTTTCAGATTTCAACTCCGACCACCGGACGAATGCAAAGTGGACTCTACGAGAAAATGGCTGACGTTATTTATACTCTCGTACTGACGTGAGACAACTCTCACATTCCCTACTTGCAAAAACATAAAACTATAAACCTAGTGTTGTCGTTGTTGTTGTGATCTTCAGTCCTAAGACTGGTTTGATGCAGCACATGTATTATGTATCAAGTTAGACATAAATTTCCATCAGCCTTCTAAACCTCATCGTACCTTTTATGTAAAATAAATGCTTTGGTCACAAATAATGTTTTTTCCATGTAGACGCTACTTTGCTTCTTTATGCATATCGAAAAAATATACAATGAAAACCACTTACCCTCATACATCCCCAATAATACTTGCTTCTTAATTCTGTCACTACTTTCAGGACTTCCTATCTTATTTATGAGATCATTCAAGTTTTTATACTTGAATTGCACATTCCAGCCTCTAATTATGTACTATTTACAAACATCTACCATAACATCTACTTCTACATCTACCTCTACGTGATTACTCTGCTATTCACAATAAAGTGCCTGGCAGAGGGTTCAATGAACAACCTACAAGCTGTGTCTCTACCGTTCCACTCTCGAAAGGCGCGCGGGTAAAACGAACCCTGATTTCTCTTATTTTATCGTGATGATCATTTCCCCCTATGTAGGTGGGTGCCAACAGGATGTTTTCTCAATCGGAGGAGAAAACAGCTGATTGAAATTTCATGAGAAGATCCCGTCGCAACGAAAAACGCCTTTGTTTTAATGATTGTCACTCCAGTTCACTTATCATGTCTGTGACACTATCTCCCCTATTTCGCGATAATACAAAACGAACTGCCCTTCTTTGTACTTTTCCGATGTCATCCTTCAGTCCCACCTGATCCGGATCCTACACCGCACAGCAATACTCCAGAATTTGGCGGAAAGCGTGGTCTAAGCGGTCCCTTTAGTAGACCTGTTGCACCTTCTAAGTGTTCTGCCAATGAATCGCAGTCTTTGGTTTGCTCTACCCACAATGTTATCTATGTGATCGTTCCAATTTAGGTTATTTGTAATTGTAATCCCTAAGTATTTAATTGAATTTACAACGTTCAGATTTGTGTGACTTATCGTGTAATCGAAATTTAGCTGACTTCTTTTAGTACTCATGTGAAATACTTCACACGTCTCCTTATTCAGGGTCAATTGCCACTTATCGCACCATACAGACATCTTTTCTAAATCATTTTGCAAGTCGTTTTGATAATCTGATGACTTTACAAGACGGTAAATGACAGCATCATCTGAAAACAATCTAAGACGGCTACCTAGATTGTCTCCTATGTCGTTAATATAGATCAGGAACAATAGAGGGCCTATAACACTTTCTTGGAGAACACCGGATATTACTTCTGTTTTACTCGATGACTTTCCGTCTGTTACTACGAACTGTGACATTTGTGACAGGAAATCCAGTCGCACAACTGAGGCGTTACTCCGTATTCACGCAGTTCGGTTAGAAGACGCTTGTGAGGAACGGTGTCGAAAGCCTTCTGGTAATCTAAAAATATGGAATCAATTTGACATCCCCTTGCGATAGTACTTATTACTTCATGAGTATAAAGAGCTAGTTGTGTTTCACAAGAACGATATTTTCTGAAACCGTGCTGACTATGTGTCAATAAATCACTTTCTTCGAGGTACTTCATAATGTTGGAATACAGTATATGTTCCAAAACACTGCTGCAAATCGTCGTTAGTGATACAGGCCTGTAATTCAGCGGATTACTCCTAGTTCCCTTTTTGGGTATTGGTGTGACCTGAGCAGTTTCCCAGTCTTTAGGTACGGATCTTTCTCTGAGCGAGTGGTTGTATATAATTACTAAATATGGAGGTATTTTATCAGCATACTCTGAGAGGAACCTCACCGGTATACAATCTGGACCGCAGCCCTTGCCTTTATTATAACAGTTTGATAGTGCTCACTGAGATCTATCCATGGACGCTACGTTTATAAGTAACGCTAAAGGGTTCACTGAGGTATTAATTTTCAAATGTTTTATACATAAGATATGTAACATTAAATAAATTAAAAACTATGCTTCATAGTGGGGGCGCGTCTTCACCCGCGCACTCGTCTAAACTTTGTCTTCGTAATCATGTTACTGGCGTCTCTGTCACTGATTGGGTTTGGTCTTTATTAGAGTTTTCCTTATTTTATGTTTTCCCTATTCAGTTCAGTTGGCTATGGGAGATACTCGTACAAGTCCATGCTAACAGCAAGGTTTTTCCCAGTGACCAGTCTCAGTCTCGGCCTAGCTGCTCTGTCCTGTAGATATCTCATACCCAGAGCTCTCTGCCAGTCACCGCACCTCAAAGGGTTCCGCCAAATACTCACGACGACATGAAGCCAGTGCCGCCCATGTCGGCCTCCGCAGCTCTTAAAATACACCCTGTCGGCTGTCACAAAAGTCGGTGATTCGGCTGATAACACGAAAGCAGCATGCACGTTAAAGCCACGTCTCTAAAAAGTCTCTCGTAACCATTTTCAGGATATGCGGCCTCAACTTTGAAGGATAATAGGCAAAAATGTGAGTTCGTATTTTTGAAAGAATATTGATTTTTAACTTGTCATTTACGAATTACAAGTGTGTGAAAATTGTTATTTTCTGTTAATTGCTATTTGCGGTGCGTCTGTTTAGCTATGAAATGTGCAATGTTCTTCAACATGCACGCATGCCTGAAGAAACAGACACTGCTACAATCAAAGGCTTAATAAAATGAAGATACATTTCAGAAATGAACAATTTTGTTAGTGACAAATGAATATTTGCACCGGACTGGGACTCGAACACAGATTTCCGTCTTTACACGAGCGGTCGCCTTAATCATTTTGCCTACCCGAGAACGTCTGCAGGACCGACCTAAATCTCCATACGTCTCCGAGTGTCTGCCTCCTGCACTCGCACAATTGGCGTGATTCACACACAGGGAGAGACTTAACTATTGTCGCGGCCTGTCTTGGCATGTAGTACTATTTACAGTGTCTGAGTTTGACGATGAACTATGCATTATCCTTCAGACATGCATGCACTGGTAGGTCGACGAAGCGCGATTCAGTAGTTAGAGCAATAGGTAAGCATCCACAGCCCTTAACGTTAGTAGACACGCACAAACTGAGGCGCTATGTTCGCTATCAGAGTGTCCGAAAGCGAATGGAAGGCTACACGAAAGTTTCCTCCTCGCCGTTGTCAAAGAGTCCCAGAGAAGTTAGTACAATCAAATCGTGTCTAGATTGCGGCCCAAGACATCAACGACGTCACTGCCCGTTCTGTGACGTCACAGGTTTTTCATGTCGCAAACAGAGCAGTTAACGAGTGTCTGCCTTGGCCAGTGTGAGACAACAACTGCCACCAGAGCACTGCACTCTCTCGGGCCGACGCCAATTGCAACTCATGCTGCGGTTGGAAATTAATGGAGGAACGGCAGAATTCCAGTTGGGCACAGCTACAGCTGCACCTTTGATTGATGTGGACACAGACTGGCGCATCAGCTTACCATGGCTGTGGTCTCCTCAGTGCAGAGTGGTGACGTACAATGGACAGTTCCATTACGGGATAGATTTGGGAACTAACCCTGCTCGTAATAAACGCTTGGAGGCCAGCTTTTAGCTTTGGCACTTCTGCACTTTTTGGTATCTAAATTCAAGGTCGGATGAATATACACTACTGGCCATTAAAACTGCTACACCAAGAAGAAATGCAGATGATAAGCGGGTATTCATTGGACAAATATATTGTACTAGAACTGACATGTGATTACATTTTCACGCATTTTGGGTGCATACATTCTGAGAAATCATTACCCAGGACAACCACCTCTGGCCGTAATAACGGCATTGATACGCCTGGGCATTGAGTCAAACAGAGCTTGGATGGCGTGTACAGGTAACAGTTGCCCATGCAGCTTCAACACGATACCACAGTTCATCAAGAGTAGTGACTGGCGTATGGTGACGAGCCAGTTGCTCGGCCACCACTGACCAGACGTTTTCAGTTGGTGAGAGATCTGGAGAATGCGCTGGCCAGGGAAGCAGTCGAACATTTTCTGTATCCAGAAAGGCCCGTACAGTACCTGCAACAAGCGGTCGTGGATTATCCTGCTGAAATGTAGGGTTTCGCAGGGATCGAATGAAGGGTAGAACCACGGATCGTAACACATCTGAAATGAAACGTCCACTGTTCAAAGTGCGTCAGTGCGAACAAGAGGTGACCGAGACGTGTAACCAATGGCACCCCATACCATCACGCCGGGTGATACGCCAGTATGGCGATGACGAATACACGCTTCCAATGTGTGTTCACCGCGATGTCGCCAAACACGGATGCTACCATCATGATGCTGTAAACAGATCCTGGATTCATCCGAAAAAATGACGTCTTGCGATTCGTGCACCCCGGTCCGTCATTGAGTACACCATAGAAGGCGCTCGTCTCGTAGAACACTACGAGATGGGTCGGGTCGCACCACCCAAACTACTCCCATAGAAGATCGATAACTCATTCTAATGGCATTGCAGGACAGATCTGCGCCGGCCGAAGTGGCCGAGCGGTTCTAGGCGCTACAGTCTGGAACCGCGCGACCTCTACAGTCGCAGGTTCGAATTCTGCCTCGGGCATGGATGTATGTGATGTCCTTAGGTTAGTTAGGTTTCAGTAGTTCTAAGTTCTAGGGGACTGATGACCTCAGCAGTTAAGTCCCGTAGTGCTCAGAGACATTTGAACCATTTTTGAACAGATTTGCGTCCTCCTCTGCTCTGGCGTAAAAGTGTAATACTTCGTTCGCTATCAGGGGTGAGAGTCCGTCACCGTTTATTGTGGCATGACTTATATGCGCTTCGTCCACTTCTCCAATCTGTTTCTGACGAATGTGCAGAAATATGCCATAGGGCAATAGTGGATGGAACGACGTCACTAGGGACAGGAGTGGCATCAGACGGTATTTTATTGACGAATCCAGGTTCTGTTTGTTTGAAAATAATGGCTTCATTTTGGTCCGCCGCAGAGAGGGGGAGCGGCTTCCCAGTGACTGCATTCGCAAAGGCACACAGCGCCAACTCAAGTCCTTATGACGTAGGGTGCTATTGGGCACAACCACAAATCAAAGATGGGTAGTGCCCGGGGCACTGTGACCAGCGTGACCCATGTGAATGACATCCTGCGGCCCGTTGCCATACCCTTTCTGCACAACAACCCAGACGTCATTTTTCAGCAAGACAATGCACGACAATATTTCGCTCCACGAAAACGTTCCTTCTTGGCGCACCAGATCACGAGACCTGTCGTCAGTCGAAAATGCGTGGGATATGGTGAAACGAGGGTGCAGCGTTGTGACCCAATGTGGAACCAGGTGAATGCAACGTGGGTGTCTATACCATAGGACGCCATTGGCGCCTTATAAGCGTCGATGCCATTACGCATGCAACAAGTCATCAGGGCCCATGGCGGACACTGTGCCTACTGGGCAACAGGACACATGCTGAAACGAGGTGACTGAAATGCAGAAAATACTTACATCTCCTGTGAATGTGAACGTCCTATCTTCACTCGTTCAAAGTGTTCTGTTTCTTTTCTGAACATGACTGTATATCACATAAAAAATGCTTTCTCATTTGTTATCTGTTTGTCTGTTCGTCTGCTAAGATGCCTTTTTCTCGGCGACGGGTAGACGTAACAAATGTTACATACTCATGTCTGCAGGCGCTTGAAGGTCAATGGAATCAAATATACGGCCATTTATGTCACATATTTTGATATTTTGCCAGTATCGATATCGGCAAAAGGTAAAAATCGTCGAAATTCTCGATTCCCTGGATGGATGAACTATTTTTAAACATATCTACATCTACATCTACATCCATACTCAACAAGCCACCTGACAGTGTGTGGCGGAGGGTACTTTGAATACCTCTATCGGTTCTCCCTTCTATTCCAGTGTCGTATTGTTCGTGGAAAGAAAGATAGTCGGTATGCCTCTGTGTGGGCTCTAATCTCTCTGATTTTATCCTCATGGTCCCTTCGCGAGATATACGTAGGAGGGAGCAATATACTGTGTGACTCCTCAGTGAAGGCATGTTTTCGAAACTTCAACAAAAACCCGTACCGAGCTACTGAGCGTCTCTCTTGCAGGGTATTCCACTGGAGTTTGTCATCTCCATAACGCTTTCGTGATTACTAAATGGTCCTGTAACAAAGCGTCTGCTCTCTGTTGAATCTTCTCTATCTCTTCTATCAACGCTGTATCTACATCTACATCTACATTTATACTCCGCAAGCCACCCAACGGTGTGTGGCGGAGGGCACTTTACGTGCCACTGTCATTACCTTTCCTGTTGCAGTCGCGTATGGTTCGCGGGAAGAACGACGGCCGGAAGCCTCCGTGCACGCTCGAATCTCTCTGATTTTACATTCGTGGTCTCCTCTGGAGGCATAAATAGGGGGAAGCAATATATTCGATACCTCATCCAGAAACGCACCCTTTCGAAACCTGGACAGCAAGCTACACCGCGATGCAGAGCGCCTCTCTTGCAGAGTCAGCCACTTGAGTTTGCTAAACATCTCCGTAACGCCATCACGCTTACTAAATAACCCTGTGACGAAATGCGCCGCTCTTCTTTGAATCTTCTCTACCTCCTCCGTCAACCCGATCTGGTACGGATCCCACACTGATGAGCAATACTCACGTATAGGTCGAACGAGTGTTTTGTAAGCCACCTCCTTTGTTGATGGACTACATTTTCTAAGGACTCTCCCAATGAATCTCAACCTGTTACCCGCCTTACCAACAATTAATTTTATATGATCATTTCACTTCAAATCGTTCCGCACGCATACTCCCAGATATTTTACAGAAGTAACTGCCACCAGTGTTTGTTCCGCTATCATATAATCATACAATAAAGGATCCTTCTTTCTATGTATGTATGATACGGATCCCACACAGGTGAGTAGTATTCAAGCAGTGGACGAACAAGGGTACTGTAACCTACTGCATTTCCTTAGGATTCTCAATGAAGCTGAGTCCGGTATCTGCCTTACCGACGCTTAATTTCATGTGGTCATTCCATTTTAAATCACTCCTAATGCCTACTCCCAGATAATTTATGGAATTAACTGCTTCCAGTTGCTAACCTGTTATATTGTAGCTAAATGATAAAGGATCTTTCTTTCTATGTATTTGGAGCACATTACACTTGTCTACATTGAGATTCAACAGCCATTCCCTGCACCATGCGTCAGTTCGTTGCAGATCCTCCTGCATTTCGGTACAATTTTCCATTGTTACAACCTCTCGATGTACCCCAGCATCGTCCGCAAAAAGCGTCAGTGAACTTCTGATGTCATCCACAAGGTCATTTATGTATATTGCGAATAGCAACGGTCCTACGACACTCCCCTGCAGCACACCTGATATCACTCTTACATACTTGATGGATGAACTATTTGTAAACATATTTAAGTTCGTATGGAACCCTCGGTGCGCGAGTCCTACACCCACTTATTCGAATTTTTTTTCTAATAAAGTACTTAAGAAGTACTAATAAAAGACTACTTAAAGAACACGTATAGTGACGAGGAACTTGACGCTTGCAGGACATGCTTCAACGCTTGCTGAATTCAAGATATTGAACAGATCAAGAGCTCCGGATTAATTTGTGACACTCCACCATGGCAGCTTTCAAACGATCAAATTTACTTAACTTGGGACAACACGAGGCAGCTGGTAGAGGCGCCAGATTGTGGGCCATTGCACTAAATTCCAAATTACTTTCGTTTTCTTCGGAAAATTTCTTCGGTAGCATTAACAGCTGGCGCAAGCGCCTGTGTTCTGCGGCCACACTGTCTGGCTACCCCGCAGCGACGGGCCGGCCGGCGCGCCGCGGCTGGCTGCGCGTGCTGCTGGTGTCGGCGCACCTGACCACGGTCGTGCTGTGGTCCGGCTACTCCGCGTCGCTCGTCTCCTGCCTCGCCGGCTTCGACGAGTCCACCGTCGTCGATTACTGGACCATGGCGAACTCCGGCAGGTACAACCTGCACCTCGTCAGCAACGTTAAGGAGACCAATATGCTCATCGTAAGTGGCAAAGAAACGAACCGCATCTTTACCAGACTGTTACACGTTTCAGTGACGTACAATAGGCAATCATACTTTTCACAATTCCCTTTGAGTAATTCGTGTTGAAAACACCAACAACTACTATTACTGCGTGTCACTTTATCTGGCTCCCATTGTCGATCGAAAATGTTAGTCCTCTACCACAAAACCCAATGCCTGTTTGTTCACTTGTGTGGTAATGTAGATTCATGACTGGTTACTGCGATGCTACAGTTTTATACTTTACATGGCCAAAACTTTGGCATACGATAGTTTAGTGTCACTGGTTTCTGAAGAAGGCCAAATTATTTTGGCTGAAATCTGGGTAAAGATTGGTATCTATTTGCAGCTGAGGCTGACATGTTACATGTTCAATTATCACAGTTGCTGACAGGTCTATACAATGTTAAAAATTCTTAAATCAGCCTAGACGCTTTCGCAGAGTGGATAGTCAGAAGACCAGATAAAAATACCAACATTAGAAGAAAAAGCAAGTTAAGAAGGATTCAAAAGACTATTTTTTGATGTAAATGATGTTTAATCTCTCGCTCCCATAACCAGTTGTTATACGAGGTGTGGCTAGAAAAAAACCGGACTAGTACTGGTGAAACAATAAAACGAATGCAATAAGGCTGAAAGTCGCGTGGCCTGTCACGTGACTCTCGCTCCGCCTACTGCTCGACTTTCATCTGCCTCCTGCACTCAGTCTGCCCGTGGCGTCTGTTTTAAGTAGTTGACGTTTTGTCTGTGCGTCGGAAAATGTTGAGTGTACAGAAAGAACAGCGTGTTAACATCAAATTTTGTTTCAAACTAGGAAAATCTGCAAGTGAAACGTTTGTAATGTTACAACAAGTGTACGGCGATGATTGTTTATCGCGAACACAAGTGTTTGAGTGGTTTAAACGATTTAAAGATGGCCGCGAAGACACCAGTGATGACACTCGCACTGGCAGACCATTGTCAGCAAAAACTGATGCAAACATTGAAAAAATCGGTAAACTTGCTCGACAAGATCGCCGTTTAACAATCAGAGCAGTGTCTGAGTTAACAGGAGTTGACAAGGAAAGTGTTAGGCAGATTCTTCATGAAAGTTTCAACATGAACAAAGTGTGTTCAAAAATGGTTCCAAAGTGTCTCACAATTGAACAGAAGGAACGCCGAAGAATGATTTGTTCTGACATCCTGGAAAACATTGAAAGTGATCCCACCTTCTTACAAAATGTTATTGCTTGCGATGAATCGTGGTTTTTTACTTACGATCCCGAAACTAAACGCCAATCGATGCATTGGAAAACTCCTGGTTCTCCACGACAAAAAAAAGCACGAATGTCAAAATCGAAATTCAAGGCAATGATGATTGTTTTTTTTTTTGACATCAAAGGGATTGTGCACATTGATTGGGTACCAGAGGGACAAACAGTGAATCAGCATTACTACATTAGCGTCCTGGCTACCCTACGTGAGCGAGTACGGAGAAAACGGAACGATTTGTGAAGAAAAAAGTCATGGATCCTTCACCAAGACAATGCCCCAGCTCACAGTGCGTTGTCAGTGAAGACGTTTTTGGCAAAACACAACATTCCCATCTTAGATCATCCACCCTACTCATCTGATTTAGCCCCCTGTGACTTTTTTCTTTTCCCTAAAGTCAAGTCAGCTTTGAAAGGAACTAGATTTGAGACTGTTGAAGCAGTAAAAGAAAAAGCGACGGAAGTAATGTATGGACTTACCGAAAATGATCTGCAGCATTGCTATGAACAGTGGAAAATTCGTATGGAGCGGTGTAGAGACCGAGGAGGAGAGTACATTGAAGGAGATAACATGAAATTGTAAATAATTGTAAATAAATGTTTTTTCCAGCATCAGTCCGGTTTTTTCCTAGCCGCACCTCGTAAACATTTAATATGAGAAAATTACATTGTTTAGCTTTGACATAATTGTGTCTCCAGTTACGAATTGATGAATACTGTCTGACAAAGTAAGTGAAACTCCCAGAATACAGGGTCAGACGTTAGTAGTACGGCAACAAGGACATCACCACATTTTTTAGTGCAGGTTGCCTACATCTGGGGCAGGTATGCACTCAGGGGCAAACCTATTGTTCTCCTTTGACTGACACGTCATTAACAAATTGTTCTCCTTTGATTGACAGGTCCTTAACCTATTGTGGTACTAAAAGGGTCCTTCCTTTTAACTGACAAGTCTTTAACCTATTTCCCCCCCCCCCACACCCACCCACTTCCCCCCCCTCAGGAAACCTACAACCCACCCCCTCCCTCTTGCTGTTATACGCACACTTTCAAGTTTGAGTTATTTGAATAGCCCCCTCTCAGCCTTATAACTTGAATGACTACTTAATGAAATAGATCAATTATTTAACCCCTTCCCCTCTGGTAAGTCCCCCATGCCTCCGCTCCCCTCTCCTCCATCCATCTCTGCCTCCCCTCCCCTACCTGGAAATTGGCAGCTCTGTGGTGGAGAGGAAGGATTTCACAAAGGGAAATTCAGTGGTATAGGGTTTATTTACAAAATGTTTTATTTACTAAAAAATCAGTTTTCAGGGGTTGGATTTCTGTTTCTCACCATATAGGTAAGGAAAGGGGGTCGCTACGCTTTCAGCTGCTTAGTTCCAACTACTTTTCAAGGTTGTCTGCATTTCGGACAAAAGAAGTGGGCGATTGGATGACCTTTAAAAGTAGTTGAAACTGGGTAGTTGAAAGGGTAGCAACCCTCTTTTCTTACCTATATGTTGAGCAAGAGAAATCCAACCCCTGCAAACTACTTTTTTTTTTTTTTTGTAAATAAACCATATACCTTTCAATTTCCCTTCGTGAGATCCTTCCTCTCCACCACAGAGCCGCCAATTTCTAGGTAGGGGAGGGGAGGGGAGGCAGAGAGGGGTGGGGGAGAGGGGGAGGGATGTCGGCTTAATTAATTGATCAATATAATTAAGTACTCATTCAAATTGATAAGAGTGAGAGGGGCCTATTCAAATAACTCAGACTTTAAAGTGTACCTGTAACAGCGAGGGGGAGGGGGTGGGTTGTAGGATTCCTGCGGGGGGGGAAGTGGGTGGGCGGGGGGGGGGAATAGGTTAAGGACTTGTCAATCAAAAGGAAGGACACTTTTAGTAGCACAATAGGTTAAGGACCTGTCAATCAGAGGAGAACAATAGGTTTGCCCCTGAGTGCATACCTGCCCATGATGTAGGCAACCCGCACTAACAACGCGGTGATATCCTTGCTGCCCTATTACTAACGTTAATGTAGCATCATACACGTACAGACCATCAGTGTATACGTAAATGATTAGAAATTCAATTCTGTGTGAGAGATAGAATGGCGACAGGAGGGAATTAGTGTTGTTCAAGAATAGTGTCTTTATCAGGTACCATTGTGCCAACAGAGCACCCTCAATCACTACTAGCCGTAGCATGAAGTGATTCTCGATGCCTCCCCAGAGCATCACACTGTTGGGGCTCTCTAAAACACCAGAAGAATGGAACCTCTCTGCAAGTCACCACCATATTTGCCGACGATGGTGATTCTGGACACTGCTGAACCGTGATTCATCGCTGAACACAACGTGACGCAATGCTCCCCGCTCCAAAGGCAGCCATTTCATGTTGATGGCAGCCTACGTGTGGGAAGCAAATTTGCCCGTTCACCTGCTAGTCTCTGACCAACGATGCTGAATGCCACTGAATATTACTTGTTTTCGGATGGCAAGTGCAGATATGAAGGGATTACGATGTGGGCAATATGATAATCCTCACTTGTTGAGGCCAGATGTGGTCGATCAGAACTTGACAATGAGTGTACCTGCCCTCACATGCCGATGCAGTCACAACGTCGGACCACTGTCGCATCGGAATTCCGTACAAATCTGAGTACAGCATGATTCGACCGGCCGACTGAATGGATACGCGGAATAAAGTCACTTTCATACTGTTTCAGGTGCTGATGACGCTGTCTCACCGTGTCCTTCACAGTGATCGCTCAACACCTAACTTTGTTCTCGCACCTTATTGCCCTACCAGACCAAGTAACAATTCCAAAAGCGAACAACGATAACGCACTCTAGTGGCTGTTCTGTCACATAAAATTGCAATTGTAATCGTTAACATACTCGCTGATGGTGTGTACTCGTATGGAGTTATATTGAGATCCGACCATGTCTTTAGAGTGTTTCACGTTTTTGTCAGGAAGTGAAATATTCATGATGTTGACGATCTCTTTATACTACTGCCGAAGACATGTTCTTCCTTTATTTTTGGTGGCAGATCTGAAGACGATACGGCTCAAAAAAAATTAATTCATAGCCTTTTAATTTTATTCTGATTCTTGAAATCGTACTTCTGAGCATTTTTTAACAAAGCTGCTGTTTCTTGAAAGTTTCCCAAGGCAGGGATTTCATCGAATGTCGTGAGTAGTGACAAGACTGTGAAAGAAACTTTGGAAACTGGCTGAGTTTCCCCCAGTATACCTGACTACTGTTCTTATAATTTAAGCAAGGGGACTCATAGGGTACGTGCTCTTTTCCGTGTCGTGTGATTCTATTTCGAAAACTTTATGATCGAAATGTTGTCATAGTTAATACACTACTGGCCATTAAAATTGCTACACCAATTAGAAATGAATATGATAAACGGGTATTCATTGGACAAATATATTATACTACAACTGACATGTGATTACATTTTCACGCAATTTGGGTGCATACATCCTGAGAAATCAGTATCCAGAACAACCACCTCTCGCCGTAATAACGACCTTGATCGCCTGGGCATTGAGTCGAACAGAGCTTGGATGGCGTGTACAGCTACAGCTGCCCATGCAGCTTCAACACGATACCACAGTTCATCAAGAGTATTGACTGGCGTATTGTGACGAGCCAGCTGCTCGGCCACCATTGACCAGACGTCTTCAACTGGTGAGAGATCTGGAGAATGTGCTAGCCAGGGTAGCAGTCGAACATTTTCTGTATCGAGAAAGATCTGCAACATGCGGTCGTGCATTATCCTGCTGAAATGTAGGGTTTCATAGAGATCGCATGAGGGGTAGAGCCACGGGTCGTAACACATCTGAAATGAAACGTCCACTGTTCAAAGTGCCGTCAATGCGAACAAGAGGTGACCGAGACGTGTAACCAATGGCATCCCATACCATCACGCCGGGTGACACACCAGTATGGCGGTGACTAATACACGCTTCCAATGTGCGTTCACCGCGATGTCGCCAAACACGGATGCGACCATCATGATGCTGTAAACAGAACATGGATTCATCCGAAAAAATGACGTCTTGCCATTCGTGCACCCAGGTTCACCTTTGAGTACACCATTGCAGGCGCTCCTGTCTGTGATGCAGCGTCAAGGGTAACCGCAGCCATGGTCTCCGAGCTGATAGTCTATGCTGCTGCAAACGGCGTCGAACTGTTCGTGCAGATGTTTGTTGTCTTGCAAACGTCCCCATCTGTTGACTCAGGGATCGAGACGTGGTTGCGTATCCACTACAGTTATGGGGATAAGATGCCAGTCATTTCGACTTCTAGTGATACGAGGCCGTTGGGATTGAGCACGGCGTTCCGTATTATCCTTCTGAACCCACCGATTCCATATTCTGCTAACAGTCATTACATCTCGACCAACGCGAGCAGCAATGTCGCGATACGATAAACCACAATCGCGATAGGCTACAGTCCGACCTTTATCAAAGTCGGAAACGTATTGGTACACATTTCTCGTCCTTACACGAGGCGTCACAACAACGTTTCACCAGGCAACGCCGGTCAACTGCTGTTTGTGTATGAGAAATCGGTTGGAAACTTTCCTTATGTCAGCACGTTGTAGGTGTCACCACCGGCGCCAGCCTTGTGTGAATGCCCTGAAAAGCTAGTCATTTGCATATCAGTGCATCTTCTTCCTGCCGGTTAAATTTCGCGTCTGTAGTACGACATTTCGTGGTGAAGCAATTTTAATGGCCAGTAGTGTATTTTAAAGTTGATATACGCAATATTCGTTTATCAGGTGGCAGAACAGTTAGCATTCCCAGACTTTGACCTGGAACAGCTGCACTGCCTTTTTTTTATTGTTCAGTGTCTGCACACAGGAGATGGGAGATCGCCGTCAGCAGCAGGTTCCTTTCATGGTAGGAACTACGATAAACGTAGAAGTGGCTGTAAAAGAGGTTCGCTGTTGTAAAATTTTACGTTTATTAACATCACAGTGTTCGAGATCATCTCTCGTGTCCTAGGATTTCGATTTCATGCCTCCTGGGCCAAGGTTCCGGGTTGGCATCAAGGGCTTCACCTCGCGAATGCACGGCAGCTACGCGGAGGCGATGGATGCAGTTTGCCTGGACGACCACGGCGTGGCGCTGCTGCGGCAGGAGCGCGCGGGCGAAGCCCTGAGCGTGGCCACGTGCAACCTGGTGCCTGTGCCCGGCTCCCACCTCAGCGTCGACGTTGGCATCCTCATGAAGAAGAACTGTCCCTACCTGGGGCTCATCAACTACTAGTGAGTACCGGCCTTGTCCTTCCCGCAACTCTTTAATAGGACTGCTCTTAAAATATCGGTATACCGATACATCGATATTTCTTCCGAATAATATTACGAAATAATATCGTCAATAAATCTTTACATAACACATCGATACATTGATAAAAAAATGTACATATCGAGTGCTGATCTTTTTATTTCACATTATATTTTTTTCGCAGTTTCCGCCGTCAGGTGGCTTGCGGAGTATGGACGTAGATGTAGATGTAGATGTGAGGTTCGTGAAGGTGTTCGTTAAGTTTCGGTAACAGGTAAAAATCGGATGGGGCCAAGCTGGGACTCTATGAAGGATGATCGATCACAGTGAACCCAAGGCATTGGATTGTTTGCAGATCTACCTCTACGACATTACTCTGCTATTCACAATTAAGTGCATGGCAGAGAGTTCAATGAACCACCTTCAAGCTGTCTCTTTACCGTTCCACTCTCGAACGGCGCGTGGGTAAATGAGCACTTCAATTTTTCTGTGCGAGCCCTGATGTCTCTTATTTTATCGTGATGATCATTTCTTCCTATGTAGGTGGGTGCCAACAGAATGTTTTCGCAATCGTAGGAGAAAACTGGTGATTGAAATTTCATGAGAAGATCCCATCGCAACGAAAAACGCCTTTGTTTTAATGATTGCCACGCCAATTCACGTATCATGTCTGTGACACTATCTCCCCTATTTCGCGATAATACAAAACAAGCTGCCTTTCTTTGAACGTTTTCAATATCATCCGTTAGTCCCACATGATACGGATCCCACACCGCACAGCAATACTCCAGAATAGAGCGGACAAGTGTAGTGTAAGCAGTCTCTTTAGTACATCTATTGCACCTTCTAAGTGTTCTGCCAATGGATCACAGTCTTTGGTTGGCTCTACCCACAACATTATCTATGTGATCGTTCCAACTGAGGTTATTTATAATTGTAATTCCTAAGTATGTAGTTGAATTTACAGCCTTACGATGTGTGTGGCTTATCGCGTAATCGTAATTTAGAGGATTTCTTTTAGTACTCGTGTGAATAACTTCACACTTATCTTTATTCAGGGTCAATTGCCACTTTTCGCACCACACAGATATCTTATCTAAACCATTTTGCAATTCGTTTTGGTCATCTGACGACTTTACAAGATGGTAAATGACAGCATCATCTGCAAATAATCGTTAATATAGATCAGAAACAATAGAGGGCCTATAACACTTCCTTGAGGAACGCCGGATAACCTTGTGTTTTACTCGATGTCTTTTCGTCTATTACTACGAACTGTGACCTTTCTGACAAGAAATCGCGAATCCAGTCTCACAAATGCGATATTCCATAGGCACACAGTTTGGTTAGAAGACGCTTGTGAGGAACGGTGTCGAAAGCCTTCTGAAAATCTGCCTGCTCACAATTGATTGGTCAAATGAACATCTCTTGTTGACAGTAGCTCAACTTGGTACTGTAGTTACTACACTGACGTCGCTTATACCCCAGCAATACAGAGTCTCGGAAGATTTTGGACGAACGTTTGTCGGGCGGTGGCGCCGTCTTTTACAAGCTCCTAAAAACAATTTCTGTGGCCAGCCAGAAAGCGATGGACATACTGATCATAGTTTCCAGTCTGCAAGTCCACATTCTTGTCTAGCCGACTGAAAGAAATATTTCTATTCTCTACTTACTCAGTGGGATCAGGAACTATGGTTATAAATGAAAGTTTAAGTTCTAATTGATAGATATGGTATTCCTGATGATGATAATATTAATAAATATGGTACCACTCTCATAAACAGTACTATGAGCAAGGCCGCACGTGGTAGCCGCACGGCCTGAGGCCCCTTACCACGGTTCGCGTGGATCCCCCTCCGTCGGAGGTTCGAGTCCTCCATCGGGCATGGGTGTGTGAGTTACCCTTAGCATAAGTTAGTTTAAGTTAGATTAAGCCTAGGGACCAAAGACCTCAGCAGTTTGGTCCAATAGGAAGTTACCACCAGTATGAGCAGTTCAGGGGTGACCTCTACGGTAAGTTCTCAATAAATGGTCTTTCGCCCTGACTTCTAGTAATCTAAGTTAATTGCTGGCCACAAAAGTGGAAAATAATCTCGCCACTTGCCACGTGGTTTTGATATCATTAGGGACGGCAAACAAAAAGTTACTTCCGCGAAAACCAAGCGATCCAGGACGGTGTACTGTCCTCGAGAGTTCATTTTCTACTAATTCTAAAAACATGCGTTTGGCAGTGGCAAGGTTGTGATGTCATCAGCGGCAGCGCGTAAGCCGGCGTTGGACTGACGCTGACAGTGTGATAGCTGGGTTCGAAGTGAAGTCCCCTCACTGCCTCTCCAGCCGTATTTATATACGGGCGCAGCGGACAGCCTAAGTAGCATCATCTAAATGGGCTCTTTCTCGGACACATAATATTTCATAACACTGTTGTTATGAACCCATGGACCTTGCCGTTGGTGGGGAGGTTTGCGTGCCTCAGCGATACAGATGGCCGTTCGTAGGTGCAACCACAACGGAGGGGTATCTGTTGAGAGGCCAGACAAACGTGTGGTTCCTGAAGAGGGGCAGCAGCCTTTTCAGTAGTTGCAGGGGCAACAGTCTGGATGATTGACTGATCTGGATTGTAACAATAGCCAAAACGGCCTTGCTGTACTGGTACTGCGAACGGCTGAAAACAAGGGGAAACTACAGCCGTAATTTTTCCCGAGGACATGCAGCTTTACTGTATGGTTAAATGATGATGGCATCCTCTTGGGTAAAATATTTCGCAAGTAAAATAGTCCCCCATTCGGATCTCCGGGCGGGGACTACTCAAGAGGACGTTGTTATCAGGAGAAAGAAAACTGGCGTTCTACGGATCGGGGCGTGGAATGTCAGATCCCTTAATCGAGCAGGTAGGTTAGAAAATTTAAAAAGGGAAATGGATAGGTTAAAGTTAGATATAGTGGGAATTAGTGAAGTTCGGTGGCAGGAGGAACAAGATTTTTGGTCAGGTGATTACAGGGTTATAAATACAAAATCAAATAGAGGTAACGCAGGAGTAGATTTAATAATGAATAAAAAAATAGGCGTGCGGGTAAGCTACTACAAACAGCATAGTGAACGCATTATTGTGGCCAAGATAGACACGAAGCCCACGCCTACTACAGTTGTACAAGTTTATATGCCAACTAGCTCTGCAGATGATGACGAAATTGATGAAATGTATAATGAGATAAAAGAAATTATTCAGATAGTGAAGGGGGACGAAAATTTAATAGTCATGGGTGACTGGAATTCGAGTGTAGGAAAAGGGAGAGAAGGAAACATAGTAGGTGAATATGGATTGCAGCTAAGAAATGAAAGAGGAAGCCGTCTGGTAAAATTTTGCACAGAGCATAACATAATCATAGCTAACAATTGGTTCAAGAATCATAAAAGAAAGTTGTATACATGGAAGAATACCGGAAATACTAAAAGGTATCAGATAGATTATGTAATGGTGAGACATAGATTTAGGAACCAGGTTTTAAATTGTAAGACATTTCCAGGGGCAGATGTGGACTCTGGCCACAATCTATTGGTTATGAACTGCAGATTAAAATTGAAGAAACTGCAAAAAGGTGGGAATTTAAGGAGATGGGACCTGGATAAACTGAAAGAACCAGAGGTTGTACAGAGTTTGCGGGAGAGCATAAGGGAACCATTGACAGGAATGGGGGAAAGAAATACAGTTGAAGAAGAATGGGTAGCTTTGAAGAATGAAATAGTGAAGGCAGCAGTGGATCAAGTAGGTAAAAAGACGAGGGCTAGTAGAAATCCTTGGGTAACAGAAGAAATATTGAATTTAATTGATGAAAGGAGAAAATATAAAAATGCAGTAAACGAAGCAAGCAAAAAGGAATACAAACGTCTCAAAATGAGATCGACAGGAAGTCCAAATGGCTAAGCAGGGATGGCTACAGGACAAATATAAGGATGTAGAGGCTTATCTCACTAGGGGTAAGATAGATACTGCCTACAGGAAAATTAAAGAGATCTTTGGAGAAAAGAGAACCACTTGTATGAACATCAAGAGCTCAGATGGAAACCCATTTCTAACCAAAGAAGGGAAAGCAGAAAGATGGAAGGAGTATATAGAGGGTCTATACAAGGGCGATGTACTTGAGGACAATATTATAGAAATGGAAGAGAATGTAGATGAAGATGAAATGGGAGATACGATACTGCGTGAAGAGTTTGACAGAGAACTGAAAGACCTGAGCCGAAACAAGGCCCCGGGACTAGACACTATTCCATTAGAACTACTGACGGCCTTGGGAGAGCCAGTCCTGACAAAACTCTACCATCTGGTGAGGAAGGTGTATGAGACAGGTGAAGTACCTTCAGACTTCAAGAAGAATATAATAATTACAACCCCAAAGAAAGCAGGTGTTGACAGATGTGAAAATTACCGAACTATCAGTTTAATAAGTCACAGCTGCAAAATACTAACGCGAATTCTTTACAGACGAATAGAAAAACTGGTAGAAGCCGACATTGGAGGAGATCAGTTTGGATTCCGTAGAAATACTGGAACACGTGAGGCAATACTGACCTTACGACTTATCTTAGAAGAAAGATTAAGGAAAGGCAAACGTACTTTTCTAGCATTTGTAGACTTAGAGAAAGCTTTTGACAATGTTGACTGGAATACTCTCTTCCAAATTCTGTAGGTTGCAGGGGTAAAATACAGGGAGTGAAAGACTATTTACAATTTGTACAGAAACCAGATGGCAGTTATATGAGTCGAGGGGCATGAAAGGGAAGCAGTGGTTGGGAAGGGAGTGAGACAGGGTTGTAGCCTATCCCCGATGTTATTCAAGCTGTATATTGAGCAAGCAGTAAAGGAAACAAAAGAAAAATTTGGAGTAGGTATTAAAATCCATGGAGAAGAAATAAAAATTTTGAGGTTCGCCGATGACATTGTAATTCTGTCAGAGACAGCAAAGGACCTGGAAGAGCGGTTGAACGGAATGGACAATGTCTTGAAAGGAGGACATATGATGAACATCAATAAAGGCAAAACGAGGATAATGGAATGTAGTCGCATTAAGTCGGGTGATGCTGAGGGAATTAGATTAGGAGATGAGACACTTAAAGTAGTAAAGGTGTTTTGCTATTTGGGGAGCAAAATAACTGATGATGGTCGAAGTAGAGAAGATATCAAATGTAGACTGGCAATGGCAAGGAAAGCGTTTCTGAAGAAGAGAAATTTGTTAACATCGAGAATAAATTTAAGTGTCAGGAAGTCGTTTCTGAAAGTATTTGTATGGAGTGTAGCCATGTATGGAAGTGAAACATGGACGATAAACAGTTCGGACAGGAGGAGAATAGAAGCTTTCGAAATATGGTGCTACAGAAGAATGCTGAAGATTAGATGGGTAGATCACATAACTAATGAGGAGGTATTGAATAGAATTGGGGAGAAGAGGAGTTTGTGGCACAACTTGACGAGAAGAAGGGACCGGTTGGTAGGACATGTTCTGAGGCATCAAGGGATCACAAATTTAGCATTGGAGGGCAGCGTGGAGGGAGACCAAGAGATGAATACACTAAGCAGATTCAGAAGGATGTAGGTTGCAGTAGGTACTGGGAGATGAAGAAACTTGCACAGGATAGGGTAGCATGGAGAGCTGCATCAAACCAGTCTCAGGACTGAAGACCACAATAACAACATCAACACTGTTGTTTATTAATTTAGAATCTTCGCAATTTTGTACTAAGGGATTTAAGTGGGCTTTAATCACAGAAAAAGTTGTAGCTCGACCGATTTCAAACATCGCAGTCTAGAATTTTTAGAACGGAACTGACAGTAGAACATGACCTCTGAACTACGACTTTAAGATACCTTGTAGTGGTTGGTCTTGAAACTTGTTACAGCTCTATCATTTAACGGGTTTCATTAGGTGCTGTAATCAAAACTGTCTATCATTAATATAAATGATGCTTAATCTACGACAAATAAGGTTCAAATGGTTCAAATGGCTCTGAGCACTATGGGACTTAACATCTGAGTCCATCAGTCCCCTAGAACTTAGAACTACTTAAACCTAACTAACCTAAGGACATCACATACATCTGTGCCCGAGGCAGGATTCGAACCTGCGTCCGTAGCGGTCGCCTGGTTCCAGACTGAAGCGCCTAGAACCGCTCTGTCACCCATGCGCAGAATCTGGGCCCAATTCCTGGTTCTGCCGCAGTTTCCCTTAGTGTGAGGACTGTAACGGAGATCACTCAGTATTGCGAGACCAGTTGAGGAGCTACCTGAATTAGACGTAGCTGTTCAAATATCTGGAATGCTGATAATGGCTCGGAGAGCGATGTATTGACCCATTCTGCTCCCGGCCATTGTGGCCGAGCGGTTCTAGGCGCTTCAGTCCGGAACCGCGCTGCTGCTAGGGTCCCAGGTTCGAATCCTGCTTCGGGCATGGATGTGTGTGATGTCCGTAGGTTAGTTAAGTTTAAGCAGTTCTAAGTTCTAGGGGACTGATGACCTCATATGTTAAGTCCCATAGTGCTCAGAGCCATTTGAACCATTTTCCCGTCAGCACAACGAGATAACCTGGAGCTGGTAGCGGAGCTACCATTTTTTCCCCTATGTACACTGCCGAACCAAGACTTTATGACCTCTACCCATCGAGAGACTGAATCCCACATGGTGACATTAGGAAGTAAGTGACGCGATAAGGAAAGTGTATAAGGTGCCCGTGTCGACAACCCCAGTCGTTTCATGTACATGACAGTGAAATTAAGTTGATGTGTTGGCCACCAAATTCGACTGATCCGAAACCCAGGGATTCATCAGGGACGCTATCAGGCCCTGCTTTGCGCCCACAAATCACCGGCCTCTAATTTACGGTAACTGTATGACCTGGACTTACACATCTGGTGCCACATACCTCGGAAAACCTTCTGAACTTATCGAAACCATGTCAGAATTGCAGTTGTTTTGCGTTCCAAAGGTGGACCAACAGGCTATAAATTTGGCTCATCAGTGTACACTGAGATGACAAAAGTCACGTGATACCGCATAATATCGTGTAGGATCTCCTTTTGCCCGGCTTAGTGGAGCAACTCGACGTGGCATGGACTCAACAAGTCATTGGATGTTCAAATGGCTCTGAGCACTATGGGACTTAACATCTGAGGTCATCAGTCCTCTAGAACTTAGAACTACTTAAATCTAACTAACGTAAGGACATCACACACATCCATGGCCGTGGCAGGATTCGAACCTGTGACCGTAGCAGTCGCGCGGTTCCCGACTGAAGCGCCTAGAGCCACTCGGCCACCGCGGCCTGCAAGTCATTGGAAGTCCCGTGCAGAAATACTGAACCATGCTCTCTCTATAGCCATCCATAATTGCGAAAGTGTTGCCAGCGCAGAATGTTATGCAAGAACTGATCTCTCGATTGATCCGGCTGGCCAAATCATTCGCTCAAATTGTCCAGAATGTTCTTCAAACCGCTATCGAACAATGGTGGCCTGGTGATATGGCGCTTTGTCATCCATAAGTTTTTCAACTTTGTTTGTGAACATGAAGTCCATGAATGACCGCAAATGGTCTCGAAGTATTCGAATATAACCATTTCCAGTCAATGATCAGTCCTGTTGGAATAGACCAAACGACCCAGTCGACTCCATGTAAACATAGCCTACAATATTTTGGAGCCGCCACCAGCCTACACAGTGCCTTGTTGACGACTTGGATCCACTGCATCGTGGGGTCTGTGCCACACTCGATTCCTACCATCACCTCTTGCCAACTTAAATCGGGTCTCATCTGATTAGGCTACGATTTTCCGTTTGTCTAGTGTCCAACTGATATGGTCACGAGCCCAGGAGAGGCGCTGCAGGCGGGGTCGTGCTGTTAGCAGAGGCACTCGCGTCGGTCGTCTGCTGCCGTAGCCCATTAACGCCAGATTTCGAGATACTGTCCTGACGGATACGTTCGTCGTACGTCCCACACTGATATCTGCTGTTATTTCACGCAGTGTTGCTTGTCTGTTAGTACTGACACATCTACACAAACGCCGCTGCTCTCGATCGTTAAGTGAACGCCGTCGGCTACTGCGTTGTCGATGGTGATGTGGCGTTCGCTGTGTTATGCAGTGGTTTGGTATTTAACTAATTTTTAAATGAAAATAATAATCTTATTTCATTACAGTGAGTAATTACTAAATAATTTTTTCTCTCGGCTAAAGATTTGGTCAATTTGCTAAAGAACTCCAAGTTAACGTTGTGTTAAAGTGTTGTCTGTAAGTTGTGTAAGTGTCACTAAGTCACAGTTCATACAACAGATTCTACGAGTATACAACTATTTATTATGATGGAACAGTTATCTTCTGCAAAATGATCATTAAAACCACCGAATATCAGCCGATCACGACACTGACGTATGTTACCTGAAACAATATTCTTAGCACTCGTGCGTAATTAATTTCGGATCCATACATCAGCAAGAAAAGTTTGTTATATGGATTGTGCTATGAGCACTGTTTTTCAAGAACCAATTTGATTAGAATGATTTTCATTAAAATGAGTTCGGGACCACCGGTGCAGATTTATTTTTACACATTTTTATTACCTTCGGCATTTATGTCTGCAGAGTTGCGTAATTTCAATTTGCCCTTGAGATAATTGTTAAGATGGTGGCAGACAATTGATAGAGACTTTCTATTGTTAGAGCAAATTTCCTTTTAAAAGGATAAGTATTTGAAAAGCTTATTAAACTTTACTTTCATATTGTGCACTATTTAGACTAATATTCATCAAGCAAACCTTAGATACTTTCGTAAGAAACACAGATAAAAACGCGATACAAATCGCTATCATCAATGGCTGCGCTCCTTGCAGCGGGAAGAAATAATTAACACAGATAATGCTGCCGGCCGTAGTCGCCATGCGGTTCTAGGCGCTACAGTCTGGAACCGCGCGACCGCTACGGTCGCAGGTTCGAATCCTGCCTCGGGCGTGGGTGTGTGTGATGTCGTTAGGTTAGTTAGGTTTAAGTTGTTCTAAGTTCTAGGGGACTGGTGACCAAAGAAGTTAAGTCCCATAGTGCTCAGAGCCATTTGAACAGATAATGCTTATTGAAAGAGGAATTAAAGTTACAAATAATTATTCAGTCATATTTATAATAATAATGAACTCAATTCTCAAGTAATAATTAACTAATAATTACAATTTCTTAACAGACCTCAGTTTGATATGCATCTTGCGTCCGCAACCTACAAAAGCCAACCAACAAAAGGTAAAAACAAAGGAAGACAAACGCAGATCATACAAGGAATTTACAATTATCATTGTCTTTGTATGATACACATCGATATGTCCAATTACATCATAAAATATTATATAAATAATTAATATTTATCATAGTTTTATTTCACTGTATTTCATATCTCGGATAGATAATGTTTATAACCGTTAGAGACATAATTTCCTCTCGTCGCACTGTAGCTAAAATTTATCTCGCGGATGTTACAGTGAGAGGAAATGCCCGCAATCTGGCATTCTCGGCACACTCTGGACACTGTAGACCTCGGAATATTGAATTCCCTCTTGATTTCAGGGATGGAATGTCCCATGTATCTTGCTCCAACTACCATACTGCGTTGGAAATCTGTTAATTCCCGTCGTGGGGCTATAATCACGTAGGAAACTTTTTCACGTAAGTCAGCTGAGAAGGGAACCTCCGAATCGCACCCCCTCAGATTTAGTTATAAGTTGGCACAGTGGATATGCTTTGAAAAACTGAACACAGATCAATGGAGAAAACAGGAAGAAGTTGTGTGGAACTATGAAAAAAATAAGCAAAATGTACAAAATGAGTAGTCCATGCCAAGATAGGCAACATCAAGGATAGTCTGAGCTCAGGAACGCCGTGGTCCTGTGGTTAGCGTGAGCAGCTGTGGATCGAGAGGTCCTTGGTTCAAGTCTTCCCTCAAGTGAAAAGTTTACTTTCTTTATTTTCGCAAAGTTATGATCTGTCCGTTCGTTCATTGACGTCTCTGTTCACTGTATAAGTGTAGTGTCTATGTTTTGCGACCGCACCGCAAAACTGTGCGGTTAGTAGACGAAAGGACGTGCCTCTCCAATGGGAACCGAAAACATTTGATCGCAAGGTCATAGGTCAACCGATTCCTCCACAGGAAAACACGTCTGGTATATTCTATACTACACTGGTGACGGCATGTGCGTCACATGACAAGAATATGTTGTCGACCCACCTAACTTGTACACTTGGCGAATGGGTAAAAAGATTCTTCTACCTTGCCCGATTTAGGTTTTCTTGTGGATGTGATAATCACTCCCAAAAAAGTGACGAAAACATAAGAGTTTGTCACATAAACTGCAACAAATGAATGCAACAGTTTCACAGTCGCACAGTTTTCCCTGTGCTCTGTCAAAACATATGTTTTTAACGTTTTCAAATTTTTCCGTGTGTAGACCGTCAAATCCTGCATATGTCCAAGCAAATCTGAACATGTCCTGGAATTTTGGAGAGCGAAGTTGATTATGTGTGAGTGCCTGAACTTTGATAATTGTCTGAAAATAAAAAATTAAACTTTTCACTCGAGGGAAGACCTGAACCCAGGACCTCTCGTTCGCCAGCTGCTCACGCTAACCACGGGACCACGGCGCCACTGAACTCACATTATCATTGATGTTGCTATCTTGCGCATGGACTACTCAGTTTGTATATTTTGCTTATTTTTTTCATAGTTCCACACAACTTCTTCCTGTTTTCTCGATTGATCTGTGTTCAGTTTTTCAAGGTCTATCCACTGTGCCAACTTATAACTAAATCTGAGGGGGGTGCGATGGGGAGGTTCCCTTTTGAGTACAAATGACAGCTCCGCCAATGCTTTGTGTATGCGATATTACCGCTGTCTGTAAATGTGTATAGCGCTATCTCATGAATTTTGTCACCTCAGTTTATTTCTCGCGGAAATACCACGGAGTTAAAATTGGAGTGCAGTATCGACGGCTGGATCAGGAAATGGTGGAAGTGACATTTACTGTACGAAGTACCCTCCGCCACATAGTGTAAGGTGGTTTTCGCGGTATAAAAGTAGATGTAAATTGCTTCTGTAATTGACGACGAGTTAAGTGGTGGATGACACGGACTTTGCGTGTGCTCGGCAGTATCAACAAAATGCGGCACTCCGGCCTGCAGACGAAGAGGCGGCACGTGGACCTGCACGAACGGCCGGATGCGAACACCGCGCGCTACGAGAGCGTGGCGCTGCAGAACGTGTCGGCGCTGCTGTGCATCTACCTGGCCGTCATCGGCGCCGCGCTGGCGCTGCTGCAGCTCGAGAGGCGCCTCTTCACCTGCTGCCGCCGGAGGGCGCGCTCGGCTCAGACCCTCAGAGCGCCATTCAAATAAACCACACCACCCTGCACATTTACTTCAGTTTATCCATATTACGTGGATGTTATATCAGGGTTGCTATTGTATTGAAAGATTTTTATGAAATAATATACACCGGAACAGTCACTTGTCACAAATATTTTGTGAACACGCGTTTCGGCAGCATGCTGCCGTCATCAGGTGCATTTACAGTTACTTTTACATTGTAATTAATACGAAGTGAGTTTAGTTTCATTTGCGATGTATACGAGCGAGGTTGTTTGTCGAAAATGGAACATGTTATAACGTTAATTTTAATGTTAATAATCAAGAGCCTCAGTTGCACCGCTTACTTAGAATTTACCTAGGTTTCAGTCGGGATAACCCAACCTTCTTCAGAATAACAGCAACTACCGTTTGTCCATAGCAGGACAAGCTAAAACTACAAATCCATAAATTATCGTCAGACTATAAAACTTATCTGAAACTGCCTCGGCCCCACTTTGCGACCGCGATGCGGCAGCCACGAGTGCTGTACTGGAAGTGACCGTAGTGTCATGAGGCCCGCCTAGGCAGACACAATACCTTGCGCCTGCGCAACTGTATGATCCTTGTTGGGACAAGACGTGAACCCATGACCTTGAATTTATTAGTAAAGTGAAATAAAAGGTATAGCTAAGGAAAAGGGCGTATATGTTAACCTGTGCATAACGTACTTAGATAGACTGTCTTGACATTTATGAAGTACTCATTGGTCATGATATGAAGAAGGCATCATGTGCGTACAAGGTAAGGCTTATGTAGGAAAAATTTGTGCTTAAGCACGAAGTTTAATCACGTAAAAAGAACCTAGGAGTGGGAAGGATAATATAAAGCCAACATCGTCATTATTACGACTAGGTCTAGAAATTTTTAAGACGTTATTGTTAAGCACTTGCTTAGCTTTGGGTACAACGCATAAACGCATTAAAATTAATATTTATACAGTTGCTGACAGTGCCGCGAAATGTTGAAGATATTTATATTATAATGTGTACATTAGGTGATAAGCGTAATTAGTTATTTTCTTCTTCTTCTTCGCGGATGGATCACTTAGGACCACGCGTAATCAACATTTGTTGGCCTTCCTTTTCGCCCACTATTCCTTCATAAACAACGAATGGGCTAGCTTTCGTTGCGTAGACCATGTATGTCGGTTAGTTTTTCTCTCTTCTTCCTCAAAACCCCGTGTGTTTGTGATTTTTCTGATTTCATTTCTATCATGTAGATTTGGAGACCCTAATTCTCTCAGGTCTTTTTCCGTCTGTTTGTACCAGTTCGGTCTTGTAGTTTTGTTCTTTAAAAATGTATGGATTTTGTGCGTTAACCTGTTTGAGTCCATTCTTTCTAAGTGCCCCATGAATTGGATTCTTCTCATGCGCATTGTGTCTGTTATTTTGGAGATATTTTTATATATTTCTGCATTGGGTTTTGGATAATGTACCCCATCTTTAGTTCTTGGTCCTAGGATTTTCCTCATTATCTTACGTTCTTTCACTTCTAATTCCTCTTTTAGTGTTCTGTGTTGAAGGTTTAGTGTCTCAGATGCGTAGAGAGCTTCGGGTCTAATTACTGTTGTGTAGTGTCGTATTTTGCAGTTCCACGAGAGACTCTTTTTGTTGTAAATGTTTTTTGTTAACTGAAACGCCGTCTCCATTTTCTGGACTCTTGATCTGACAGATTTCTTTTCATTACAATCTTCTGCAATCCATTCACCTAAATATTTAAATTCTTTTACTCGAGAGATGTAGTTATTACCAATTTTGAGATCAGAAGGTGCATCTTTGACGTCAGTCATAAATTTTGTTTTTTCAAATGAAATTTGTAATCCTATTTTAGCTGCCTGTTCTTGTAATAATTCTAGCTGTTTCTGTGCATCAGTAATGTCTTGTGCGATCAGTGCCATGTCATCAGCAAATGCTAAACAGTGTAATTCTATGCCCTTATGTCTTGGTCCCAGTCTGTGTGCTGGTGCACCTGCTTTTTTCCATTCTCTAACAACTTTTTCAAGAGCACAATTGAAGAGCACTGGGGACAGTACATCCCCTTGTCGTACTCCTGTGTCTATTTCAAATTCTGTGCTCAATTCTCCCATAAATTTTACTTTGGATTTGGTCTCCGTGAGTGTTTCTTTTATGATGTTTGTTGTCTTTTGATCTAGTCTAATTCTGCTAATACTTCAAAAAGAGATTCTCGGTCTATACTGTCATACGCTTTTTTAAAGTCGACAAACGTGATGACATAGCTTTTGTTTGAAGTACTACGTAAATATTTCAGTGAGTTTTTCAAGTTAAGGATTTGTTCAACGCAAGATCGACCTTTTCTGAACCCACCTTGGTATTCGCCTAGTTTTGAATCCAGCTGAGGTTCTGCGCGGTTTAGTAGGGCTCTAGACAGAATTTTGTATGTTATTGACAATAAAGAGATTCCACGATAGTTTTTGGGGTCTGTTTTACTTCCTTTTTTGTACAGAGGATGTATGATTGCAGTCTTCCAATCTGTGGGGATTTTTTCAGTTTTCCAGATTTCATGTATAATTTCTTTGAGTTTTGCAATAAGATTTCCTCCAGCATTTTTCCATAATTCTGCGATGTATTTGGTCTTCTCCTTATGCTTTGTTATTTTTCAGTGACTGAATTATCTCTTTAATCTCTTGTAAACTTGGTGGCTTTGAGTCTGGGTTTCGTTGTGTACGATGGAACTCAAATTTTTCTGCAGGCTTTTCACAATTCAGTAATTTAGAAAAGTATTTTGCAAGAATTTCACAGTTTTCGGTGTTGGTATGAGCAATTTCCCCATGGTCATTTTTGAACTGGAGTGATGGAGGAGAGTACTTTGTTAATTTTTCTTTGAATACTCTGTAGAAATTTCGGGAATTGTTTTTCTTGAAATCATTTTCTATGTCTTGCAATTTTTTGTCTTCATGTTGCTTACGGACTTTTCGTATTGCTTTTGTGACTGTTTTCCTGGTATCTTTGAGATCTTCCAGGGTCTTTTGATTTTTGTTGCACAACCAATTTTGCCACGCCTGTTGTCTGAGATTTATCAGTTGGTCACACTCATCTGTCCACCATGGGTGTTTACGTAATCTTGTTTGCGGTGCTACAGTTTCAGCTGCATTTAAAAGTCCTGCTTGCAGTTGTTGCCAATTTTGTGGTTTTAAATTTTGTGTTTCTTTTGTAAATTGTTCATTGCCAGTTATCTTTTGTACATCATATTTACGGTGTGGAGATTTCTTAGTGAATTTTCTTTTTTCTGGAATGACATCTAGGGAGAATTTTGTTGGGTAATGGTCGGAATCTAGGTCTAGTCCATTAAGGACTTTACGTTTCATGATTTCTACTGTATTTACGCGGGAGATCATTACATGATCCAACTGATATTCACCTAGTAATGGATTAGGTGAGATCCAAGTTTTCGTTATTGAGGCTCTTTTGTTGAAAAATGTTGACTTGAAAAATAGGTCATGGTTTTTGCAGATTTCAATGAGTCGCGTGCCATTCCGGTTGGTCTGTGTATGCCCTGACCATTTACCTACCCAATATCGATATTTCTTTTCTTTACCGATTTGTGCATTGAAATCGCCCATAAGGATTTTGACATGGTTATTTGGGATTTTTTGGAGAATATTATCTAATTTGTTCCAGAATTCTTCTACTTCTTCTATTTTGTTTTTGTTAGTGATGTTAGTTGGTGCATGTCCATTGATTAGGGTGTATATCTTATTAGCTGATTTTATTGTCATCGCGGAGAGCCGACCCGAGTAAGATTTGAAAGTTGCGACTGAATCAAGTATTGATGTATCTACTATAAATCCAGTTCCAAATTGTGGACAATTTGCCATGGCTCGTTTTCCAGGTTTTCCTTTGTATATCCTGTATCCTTCCGAATCAAAAGGATTTTCATCTGTATATCGTGATTCCTGAAATGCAAAAATTTTGATTTTACGTTCTCTGGATTTGTCCAGGATGTTTTTTAGTTTTCCCATTTTTAAAAGAGAATTTACATTAAATGTCATTAGCCAAATTCTAGATTTTGGTTTGATTTTGTTATTACGGGGTTTTGAGGTACTCCGATTTACCTCCATGCACACTTCTGTGGTCTCCCCAGAATCCGAATAGACCACTTGCGGTTTTTCAACCTTGGGATTTGACCCACTGGGGTAATTTGTCTTTGAAAGTGCTGTATCCATGTTGATTTAATTGGACTGGGTTTGTGACTGAAATTGAGATTTCAGTCTGGTTAACCTCAGAGTTCCACTTCTGAGTTTTATAGATCAGCCGCCACTAACCTGTGGAACCGTCGTGCCCTTTGTCCAAATAACCTTGGACGATAGCTTTTATAGTATCCCAAAAAGCAAGGTTGCCTCTTCCGCCAGTTCCGCCGTACCGATGATCTTCATCTCCGCCTTCACTGCCGTTGAGGTCTTCACCGTGTCCCTGGCAAGGGGCCCTCACGAGGTACTATCACCCGGGCCAGGTGAACCAAGGTTTTTTTATGAGGTGTTACTCCTCCCCCTCCTCCTTTTTCAACCGGGCTTGGGACCGGCTATGGTTAGTTATTTTATTGGTGCCTTTGTTTACATTTTTGTGGGTAAATTCGTTGTCTGACACACAGAGTACCGTAACAAGTACGTCTCAACTTAACACTTTCACAATTATTCGTTTACATCAATCTAAATAGTCATAAAAGTTAATATAAACTAGTTTCTATTGCCAAGACCGAAGTATACGGCGGAGATGAAGCATTTACAGGGTGATTATAATTAAGGTTAAGCTTTAAAACCGCTGTAGAAATAACACCACTGGTCAGAATGACTTCAAATTGCAAGGGAATATCATCGGAGAAGGGAGAAAAGGTATGGCAGAAGAAAAATAAATAGTTACAAAATGTAGCAATAGATTGCGCTGTAAGCATCATAATTTAATAGTGGTCGACTAAAAATGACAAATGAATCATACAACAATGCCTAAGGTGTACGTTTGATGTTAAACAAACTGTACCACTCAGTGTGCATGGGTGTACAGGTGTGATACTGTTAGTTACGTAAGACCATCCACCACGGCAAGGTCATATCACATCGGATGGGAAAATCGGTATTTAATTGTCCTGAGGCCAAAAAACGCATAAAAAGTATCACTCACATCGGTTTTTAGTTGTCCTGAGGTCAAAAACCGCATGAAAAGCATCAAGGACATGGGTTTTTAATTATTCTGAGGCCAAAAACCGCATAAAAATCATCAATCAAAACCAAATCGGATTATTAATTTCCGTGTGACTGGCGCAAAACATGTTCAATATGCTGTCCACCGTTTTCTGCAACAAGTTGAAATCGAGAAACAGCATGTCCCACAACTGATCGAAGTGTTTCCAGGGTCACTGTCAGAATGTGTTACGCAATGCGTGCCTTCAGTGCAACTAAGTTTGCAGTGGGAACACTGAACACAACATCTTTCAGATAGCCCCACAGCCAGAAGTCACACGGATTAAGATCAGGTGATCAGAAGGGCCAGGATGTAGGGAAATGGCGGTTGATAATTCTAGCATTTCCGAAATGGCGCTTCAGCAGCTGCTCAAATGGATTTGCAATGTGCGGAGGTGCACCGTCTTGCATAAAAATGATCCCATCCATACATCCACGCTTTTGGAGAGCTGGAATGACGTGGTTGCGCAAAAGACACTAATTGCTCTTACCAGTGACAATACAGGTAACAGTACCGGAAGCACCTGTCTCTTCGAAAAAATATGTCCCTATGATAAATGATGCCGTAAACCCGCACCACACAGTGATCTTTTCAGGATGAAGTGGTCCTGGCTGATTTGCGTGTGGATTTTCCGTTGCTCATATTCGACAATTCTCCGTATTGACATATCCTGTGAGATGGAAGTGGCCTTAGTCTGTCAACAAAATCTTCCATGGCCAATCATTGTCCACTTCCATACGAGCAAGAAATTCTAAAGCAAAGGTATCTGGTCAACAGGAAGCAACTCGTGCACATGGATAATTTTTAATGGATTGCAAATAAGGTTGTTTCGTAGGATTTTACGCACCGTGCTCACGGGTCTGTCCAATGTTCTGGCAATTCTCCGTGCACTACACGTTTGCACACCACCGCCACTCGTCTCCTCCCGTATTGCTGTGGCCACTGCTTCCACTGACGTCGGATCAATTTGTTTCTTCCCCCTACCACTTTGCACACCAAAAGAACCCGTCTTTTCGAATTTCTGAATCATTTTCTCCAGAACCATGGCAGTCATTGGACCAACGACTTTTTTTAAAACCCTTCAGTGTCCGGAACTTTCACAGAGCGACGTGTGCACAGTCATCATTCTTGTAATATAGCTTTACAAGCAGAGTGCGATCCTGCATTGAGACAGTCACGGCTAACGTCGCAGACACGAAAGGAAGAAAAGCTGTGTACCCGGCGTGTTTCTACCAGCTTCAATGGGTCATGTGCATGACAGGTGAGGTGTTTTCATTTATGTGTTCTGCCACATACAGATCCATCTATTGATCAGTTTTCACGCTATTTTTTTCTTCTGTCATATGTTTTTCCCCTTCTCCGATAGTGTTGCGTCACAATTTGACGTCGTTCTGACCAGTGGTGTTACTTCTACATAGTTTTGAAAGTTTAATTATAATCACCCTGTATATCTAAATGTACTTATGTCTTGGCAGAAATTAGGTGAGTAGTTGGTAAAGACAATTTTTTTCAGTGAAATAGGCATTCAACAATGAAGAAGCTTTTAAAGACATTAATATTATTACCTTCAAGTTTATGTTTTAGTACCATATCTCTCTGTACTGAGCCATGAAAGAATATTTCCAAGCTTTCATATAAGTTCATTTGGTGTACTCAATGTATGAAGATCATGCACAATATCATAGAATGGTTGGCCTGTGCTTTTATGTGTGTGGCTAATATTGATTTATCATAGTTGTTAGTGTGGTACGCATTTATATATTCGTTGTATCATTCTTGGAAATCTTGCCCAGTTTGACCTACACAGATGGCTTTGCAAGTACAACATACAGTAGAGCGCCGATTATCCGAAGTAATTGGGGGACATGGGTGTTCGGAAAACTGGTTTGTACATGTTTATTTGCCAAAAAGAAGTACTGTACAGTAAATTTATTCATAAAAACAGGCATCTCTTTTAGTATTACAAAGTAACATACAAAGGCAGCTTAAGTAGGAATATATAGTATGTGGTACAGTTTATTAAACAAAAATATATACATATTACATACGCATTTTGCATGAACAATACACACAGTATACAAAATTAATGTTTAAAAAAATTTGCTATGCTCGTCTTTTGTTTTTTTATATCCGTAATTGTCGACTTCCCCACCATCTTCTCACTGGATAAAGTGGTTGCAGATTCACCTTCTTCTAACTTTTTAATGATCTCGTCCCTCATAGAAAGGACAACACGTTTACCTTTAAGCATTTTGTATCGTCAAGTTCACTTCTTCACGCAGCAGCACACAAGTGGTCGTAACAGAGAACAGAAGGTGACTGTTTGCACCGTGCGAAGCTCTTCTTAGGGGCGCGCAATCCTTCAAACTGCGCGGAGCGGCACGCCTCAACTCTAAGCTGGCGCAGCTGTTGCTGTGAACAGCTTTGACACTGCCGCTACATCTACTGCCAGTGCCAAGCCGACAGAAGTGTGCTGATTGTTGAAACACAGCGACTGTCGGCTTGGCCGGTCAGCAGCGCCTTGTGAAGGCCCCATTAGAAGCAATGTTCCGCCAGCGGTGGCCCATTGCGGTGACTACTGTGGGAAACGTGGTTTGGGAGTGAGGGGGATGATGGACGGTAGGGTGGGAGAGTAACAGGTGCGAGCGAGTACACAGTTCGGTTAAGCGGTCGTTCGGTTGACCGACGTTCGGATAACCGACGCTCTACTGTACTATTTTATAAATGCCTGATTGTGTTTATCTGTATGTGAGTTAATATTGTGTCTCAGTGTGTGTTGCAATATGCTACGTGCTCTGAAAATACCATTTTGTAGGGAGTTTTCCTGTGAAAGTAATTCAGGCACTGAGTTTCTTTCTCATTTTCTGTGTGGAAGTTGGTTTAATATAGTTTTTTTTCTCATTTTTGTGATGATGTCAATTAGTGTGCCATCGTAGTCATTTGCGGTAGCTTTTTGTTTTATTCTTCTGAGCCCATAAAGCTTTACGTGTTTATTAAATGGTACTCTGCTGTCTCTGTTAACTAATGCTCTGTATGCAGCATACTTGTGTGTTTTGGGGTGGCAAGATGAACTCTGTATGGTGGTATCTGTGGCTTTTGTCTTTCTTTATGTTTTGAAGGTGTGTGGTTCAAAATGGTTCAGATTGCTCTGAGCACTATAGGACTTAACTTCTGAGGTCATCATTCGCCTAGAACTTAGAACTAATTAAACCTAACTAACCTAAGGACATCACACACATCCAAGTCCGAGGCAGGATTCCAACCTGCGACCGTAGCGGTCGCTCGGCTCCAGACTGTAGCGCCTAGAACTGCACGGCCAATCCGGCCGGCTTTGAAGGTGTGTGAATTATTTTGTTTTCTTATTTTAAGGTCTAGGAAATTGATGCTACCATTGTTTCCATATCCCACCATGAATTTCATATTACTATTCTGTTTACTGAATGTATGTAGTATGTTGTCAATAACATTTGTATCATCAACATGACGTTTGTAGTGAATAATTTTATCCGTAAAGCTTGACTTTATGGCTCATTAGCCGCGCGGGATTAGCCGAGCGGTCTAGGACGCTGCAGTAATGGACTGTGCGGCTGATCCCGGCAAGGTTCGAGTCCTCCCTCGGGCATGGGTGTGTGTGTTTGTCCTTAGTATAATTTAGGTTAAGTAATATGTAAGCTTAGGGACTGATGACCTTAGCAGTTAAGTCCCATATGATTTCACACACATTTGAACAGCTTTTATGGCTCATTAATCTTCCTGAACAGGTGTCTTTTTCGTCACATAACCTCACTGGCACAGACATCAAAAGAAACTAAACTCACATCCTGTTAATTACAATGTAAAAGTAACTGTAAATGCGCCTGATAATGGCAGCATGCTTCTGAAAGGCGTCATTTTGTAAATATTAATAGCAGTTGATAGTATATTAGTAACCATGTATACTCTGGAAACATCCCCCAGGCTGTGCCTAAGCCATGTCTCCGCAATATCCTGTCTTTCAGGAGTGCTAGTTCTGCAAGGTTCGCAGGAGAGCTTCTGTGAAGCTTGGAAGGTAGGAGACGAGGTACTGGCAGAATTGAAGCTGTGAGGACGGGTCATGAGTCGTACTTGGGTAGCTCAGTTGGTAGAGCACTTGCCCGCGGAAGGCCAAGGTCCGAATTCGAGTCTCGGTCCGGCACACAGTCTTAATCTGCCAGGAAGTTTCAACCATGTATACTATTTCATAAAAATCTGAACATTATTTTATCCCAATGTAATAATGTTGTAGTCGATAAAGATATAAACAGTTTGCATTAAGCATCTTCAAAAATCAAAGAAATTATTGTATAGATAAATGAACATACCTGTATGTGAAACATATTACAAAATTATACACACGCATTTAAATTTGTTCAGACTCAATTATTTCATCACCATTAGTTTGACGAAGCATAACAAGACGCATTCGATTTCTCACCATGAGTGCTAAGGAAGGTCGAGTCCAACACTCTAATCGGAAACATCGTGTGACATCGGAGGAACTTGACGCAGTTCGCCAACACATTAGTTCATTTAAAGGTGAACGAAGCCAATACAGCTTGAAAACCTCTAAGAAAGTGTACCTCCCACCAGATCCAAACAGCAGTAAGATGTATGAGTTATTTAAGAAATCATACCGTACTCAGTCTGTGTCGTATGAAAAATATAGACTTCTTTTCAATACAGAATTTAACGTCGGTTTCGGGTACCCTAGAATGGACACTTGTAGTTACTGTGATAGGCATGCTGCCAAAATTGCTGTTGACATGTCTTGAAATCGTACCCAGAAAACAGCTTAGAAAGGGCGAGTGCAGAAAAAAAAATCAATCAACTGTCAACTGTGAAAAAAATCACTTATTAAAATTTTACATGTTTTATATTCGTAAAAGAGGTTCTAAAACAAACATCAGGGTATCAAAAGAATGTGAAAGTACTACTATGGACTTCCAGAAAAATTTACCTATCCCTAATATCACAACTAACGACGTGTACTACAAGAGAAGATAACGTTGCGCAAGTTTAATATTCATATATTGTCAACCGATGAATCATATTTCCTCCTGTATGATGAAACAGTAGCCTACAAATGGTCTAACGAAGTTTCTTCCTTTTTGTTTTATTTTGTGACGACAATTCTTGATCCCTCTGTTAGAAAATTAGATGTATTTTCAGACTCTTGCGGGGCGGCAGAACAAGAATTGGACTATTTTCCGCCTACTGCATTACATCGTTCATCACGTCAAGATACCTGAAAACACGTGAATATTACTTTTTCAATCCATGACATCTCGTAGTACCTTGAATGTGATCGTAACATGGCCAGTTAAAAAAAAAAAAAAAAAAAAAAAAAAAAAGGTTGAAATGCCCAATGACTGGATAGAACAAATAGAGAGTGCAAGAGCAAAACCATCACCTTTTCATGTTATCGAAGTTCAAGAAATGCCCATTTCCTTGTAGACCAATAAGAGAATTAGTGGCTGCAAAAGAGCATCCACGATTCTTGGAATACAGATATACATTCCATGGCCACTGGGATCGCCGTGCCTTACGGTTGCAACAGAACAACCTCAGCCTCAAGGAGAGTTCTTTCTGCCTGACTATGCATATAAGGTTATTTTTTATCGTCATTTTTATTGTATTATTTACTTAAAAAAGCTTTTATTTTAAATTTTGTAAACAACTACACCTACATTTACTTTTTGAAAAACCTACAAGAAGGTGTTTTTGTTGTAGGTGCACAACCTATTACTTATGACAAGTATGCAGACCTACAACAGTTAAAGATGTTTTGTGGAGAAGAGTCTAAGCAGTTTTCTCCCTGCTGTCAAAACTGGAAATAGGATAAAAGCATAACAAGAAACTGTGTCATCAAGATGACACTGTTTTTCCAAAACCAATAAGTGCAAGTGCTAAGAAGCAGACCCAGAGCGGAAATGAGTAAACAATGAGCGAACATAGTTTACAAAGAAATTGTTTTGGCCTACAAAGTTTGGTTCCATTTATAAAGAATTCATTATAGTCTATAATTTTGTATCTTATGACTTTTATAGTTTTTTCGTAACCAATAAATTTTTGCACATTCGTTTGTTAGATTTTTAGCGACCTCTTAAATAATACTGGTAGTTAGTTCTAATTGTACCAGGTTAAACAAAGTTAACAAATTATCGAGATTTACTGACATTCCCCCTTCTATAATGACTTACCACATTTTTCCCTACAAAAAGTTGAAGTTATTCGATATAATATTTTCTTTAGGTTGTTACAGTACGTTTACACAAAAACCTTGTAGAGGTATCTAACGGCTACAAGTAAGCTATACTAAACATAAATTTCAAGAGGACTGACTAAAAATTGCATTTGGTACATACGGTTTACTGTTAAAATCTTCTTTCGTGAAAAATTAAGAACTGACTTACCCCCTCTTTCCGGTGGACCCCTCAATTGCAACACTTTTGGCTGTGAAAGCTTATTCTGTGTGAGTCCAGTACCACCAATAGCGAGACCGCGTCTACTTAGAATGATAGTGTCAGCCACTAGATACTGAATTATTCTTACTACCTGTCAACACTTTGTAAGTAGGCAGTTCAGGTTTTTATGTTGGTGACGCCACGTAGCGCTCTGTATTAAAATCGCTGTCTGCGCTGTGTGCAGTCTGTGGCTGGTTGGACTCATTGTTGGAAGTTTCTCGCTAATGTAATGTTGGGCAGTTGGATGTGAACAGCCCGTAGCGTTGGGCAGTTGGAGGTGATCCGCCAGCAGTGGTGGATGTGGAGAGAGAGATGCCAGGGTTTTGTGATGTTAATATGAGCGGACGATATGGACGTGTGTCCGTCAGAAAAATGAAGTCTGTATAACTGGATGTCAAGAAATGACTTTTCAACACTATCAATGTAAATACATTGTTTGTTCTCTATCAAAATCTTTCGTTTGCTAACTATGCCTATCAGTAGTTAGTGCCTTCAGTAGTTAGAACCTCTTATTTAGTTGGCGGTATTGGCGCTCGCTGTATTGCAGTAGTTCGAGTAACGAAGATTTTTGTGAGGTAAGTGAAGATTGCGTTGCGCTAAAATATTATGTGTCAGTTTAGAAATGTTGAGAATGAGTAAAGAGAAAACAGTCTCAGTACGTTTAGTTACACTCTGGCGTTTGAAAATCAAGTAACGTAGAAGTTTTACCAGCACAATTATTCTTTACATTCAAAGCGGAAGTTTCAACTTTTCCTACAATCATGCTGTTTCCTCTGCTAACATATGCATTTCATTGATTCGTTTAGAGCCTAGCCATGTTTACGCATTATGCTGGTTGCGCATATTAAACATTAACATTTTCGTACTGCGATTTAATTCCTCTTTTATAAGTCAGTTAAAAAGAAGTTATCAATTACCTAATCATGTTTAGTTTTTTGACATCCACTGCAGGATAAAGAAGTCCTCTAGATTTTTCCGTGTGTTATAGTCTTCAGAGATACGCATCCATGCTGCTCCCTCATGGCTATTATTATCATCTACCCTTCCTCCACGGGGTGTCGTTTTAGTTTTTTTCCTTATCTCGTGAAACCCAGCAAATAATTTCCACCAATTCGCTTGGCTGAAGGACCGCCCACCTTTGTTTCCTTTCCGTTTAGTCACGGTTACGTCTTCCACTCCAATCGTTCCCTCGAACAATTTGTTTCCTATTTTCCTAGGTGTGTTAAACATTTATCACTCGATTGTTTCCTGAGTAACCTATTTTTTATAAAGATTTTAGGATGAAACGTCCATCTTCTTTGCCATAAGTTCTATATGGTAAAGAAAACTGACTGCAGTATTTATTTAATAGCTTCATCAGAGAATAGTTTCGATGAGATAAATCTCCTTGCCTGATGTCTCTTTCAATTTTCCGTCTCCCACTATCCTCGTACGAGGGGCGTTCAGCAAGTAATGCCAATTTTAGCTGAAAAACTGGAATTTTTTGTGGGACATAGTGTAATATTCCTGCATGTGCCCCTATAGAAAATACCTGACTCTGCTCTTTAGTTTCATGAAGCTACGATAATTGGCATCGATATACGCAGTCTTCAAAATGGAGTATGTCAACACAGGTGCGTTACAAGCAGAGTGCTGTCACTGAGATTCTTTTGGAGAAAATCAGGGCATCAGAGATATTTCCCAGACGCTTAGAGAATGTCTACCGACACCTGGCAGTGAACAAAAGCACGGTGAGTCGTTGGGTGATGTGTCTGCCAACATAGCAGCAAGGTTGCACAAACCTGTCCGATATCCTTCGTGTCGGGGGGTCACACACGGTTGCGGCTTCTGCCTTGTTGCAAAGAGCGCACACTCTCACTCGAGCTCATCGAAAGATCACAATCAGACACCTTGCTGCACAACTGGACGTCTGTTCGTAGTGCTGACACACTCCCCCACTTATTGGGGTGCTCAAAGCTGTGTGCCCGCTGGGTTTCTCAGAAGATCATAAGCAACAACGAAGGACCATCTGTGTTGAGCTGCTTGCATGTTACGTGGCTGATCTTGGCAATTTTTTCTCGAACATCGTTACATGCGATGAAAATGGATTCACCATTTCGAACCAGAAACAAAATGACGATCCAGGCGGGCATACAGGCCCTCCGACTAGGGTGGTCCAAGGCCGTCACACTGAACAGAGATTGTTTCGAACAATATGGTTTTCTAGCCAAAATAGTGGGAAATTATAAAGTATTGGAATCCTGAATAAAATCAGTCCTCTCTGAGTCACTGATAGCCTTAACAATGAATAATAAAGATCATTTTTCCCTTTAGTGTTGTAGGTACGTACATAACTCTTCTTCTCAAATTGTGATGAATTATTTATGACGAATTTCATTAGTGAAAATGTATAATTTTACGGCATAGTTAAAATGCCTAGCTCCTTGAAAAGGTGTCTACGCGACGTCCATAGATGAACACGACAAATTATTCTCACTGCTCTCTTTTGTGCAATCAATAGTTTCTTTCTAAGTGATGAGCTACCTCAGAAAACAATTCTGTATTAAAGTATTGAGCGGAAATATGAAAAATATATCAGGAGGTTTATACGTTTGTTTCCAAGATTAGCAATTATACGAAGAACAAAAGCAACTGAACTTAATGGTCTGAGAAGCTCCGTAATAGGCCGGTTCAAATTTTCATCAGTATGTACACTCAAAATTTTTGAGCGTTCTATCCCACTCATGTGCTACATCAGTTGCTGATATGACTCTTTGTTGTTCAGAACTGAATGTAGAGTGTTTTTTTTTTTTCAAAATTTAGAGAGAGACCATTTTCAGAGAACCGCTTAATAATTCTTTGGAAAAGATCAGTTACTAAGTATTCTGTTGATTTCTCTTTAATGGGATTTATTATAACAAGAGTATTGTCTGCAAAAAGTACCAATTTTGCTTGTTGAATGTTAAGTCAAAGGTCATTCAGTTGTTAAGGAATAAGAGTGGAGCCCCTTTATGATTTTTACCCCAGCCACTAAAATTTTCAACCATTCTAACGTTGTCTGAATTATCAACACAACCTTCTGCATTCTGTTCGTCAACTGTGATTCAAACCAGCTTTGTGTAAAGCCATCAATTCCACAAATTTTGAGTTTTTCTAATAGAGCATCATGATCTACACAATAGCTTGGAGAGATCACAACATTACCAACTGGCGATATCTTATTATTTAAGACTTTTACTATTTGATCAGTAAATGTATAAACAGCATTCTCAGTTTATTAACCTTTCTGGAATCCAAACTGTGATATGCTAAGTAAATTGCTTTCAATTAGGTGTGCGACTAATCTTGAGGAACACTACTTTTTCGAAGATTTTGGAAAAAGATGTCAGTAAGAAAAATTGGACGATACCTGCTTAAGCCTGTCTTGTCACGTTTCTTATGAAATCGTTTAATAATAGCATATTTTAGCCTGTCTGGAAAAATACCCTCTGCCATTAACGCATGCACATATCACTAAGGACATTACTTATTAAGCAGGAACAACTTTTAAGAATTCTGTTTGAAATGACATCAACCCCACAAGAGCTTTCGATTTGTATAATTTTTTATAAATGTATTAATTTCATTAAAAGATGTTTGTGCTACTTCTATTTGATTAAATTTTTGTTGAATGACATTTTTAATATATTCTCTTGCTTCTTCAGCTAAACCATTTAATTCTATATTTGCTGCTACGTTTAGAAAGGGATCATTGGAAGTATTCACAGCTTGTGAATCATCAGTCACGTTATTGTCATTTAGTTTAATTGTTATGGAATCTTGTACAGTGGCTGGCTGCCCTGTCTCCTGTTTGACAAAGTCTTATATGACGTAATTTATTATCTGCATTATTTATTTCTGTTAGGACAAGAATACTTCTGGACATGTGAAAGACTTTCTTCAAAATAATACAATGTTTTTTGTAGTATGCAAATAATGTAGGATCTTGACTTACTTTGACCTTTGCATAAATGTCCCTTATCCTCTTACATAAGATTTTAGTTCCCTTAGTTATCTATCAGATTGATTATTTTTTAATGGATCTTTTGGATAATATTTTAGGAAAGTTGCTTTCAAATATTGATACCAATTTACATGGAATAACCAGGATTTGACATTGGCATCTCCTACTACATATACCTCATCCCATACCACTCCATTTACCTTATTCTTAAAACACTGTGTCCTCTTCTCATCAACAAGCTTCACTGCTTTGTATGAACATGCCTCTGGGTTGTAAGGTGCTATACTCTTTATTTCCATTAATCGTGTATCATAATCAGACAGCCAATAGCAATTGAGTAAACATTAACTGTTTCAGCCAGATCACTTTCTATAAAAATTTCATGTTTTACTGTCCTATTATTTTGTTGCGCACGAGTTGGAAAACTGACTAGTGAAGTTAGATTGAAACATCCAAATAGTTTTTGTTTGTATCTTTTAAGAAATCTACAGTGAAATCTCCACACACTACTGCTTCTTTCTGTCGGACAGGTAGCTCAATATTGCATCTAGGTTTCTTATAAATAGGTGAAAGTTTTCTAGAGCGGACCTGTGGACTATTACAATTATCAGAGAAGTGTTCTCCAGTAACAACACACAAGCATATGCTATTGGGTTTAAAAAGTCGTGATCTTCTTATAACTTGCACTAACGACTTTGATTACTAATTTAGATCCTATTAAAGATACTTCTTCGAAATACATTTCTAATTAAGAAACATTAATGGTGTAAATTCGACAAAGACAAAAAGTGTTAATGAACGAAAATTTATCAAAGAACCACGAATTAAGGTTTATTTGCAAAGAAAATATGACTGTTAGAATTTGATGACCCTGCATCATTCAAGTCATCGTTATTACAACAATGGGCGAGAAAATCAACTGTGTTTTCTTTCAGGACAACATTCCAGTGTTCGTCCCGTGTGATACAGATAAATGACACAAAATCTGAGTAAGACTGACAGGATGAGCATTTGATCCCTCCTTCCCACGAGCAAATCTTAATCACACCCTATTTGGAGCTTTCCAAGGAAGCGAGCGAAGTAAGTGTTCACGTTACAATCAATCTGTTCCTTTTTTGTGACGTTATAGTATGTCACTGTATGAACGTACAATGGCGCAAAATGAAAAAAAATACATGAAATGTCATTATGTAAAGAGTTTTACTGAAGTCCATCAAATACGGAGACATATTGTACCTGATATCACAAGCAGATAATCTGCTTAGGGAGTATTAGAAAACATGATAAAAAAGAGAAACAATCTTTAGAATTCGTCAAGCTTCAACTTTTGGCCTATCAGTAGACAAGAATCAGTCCCAATATTTTATTTCCATATTTGCAGCTAATGGCCTGCAGCGACAGTTCGGAGCGGAGTGACATATGGGAAATTTATTCGTAGGATAACGGCAACCGATTGCGTGTGTGATGAATATCGACAGCCTGTAAGACCAGTAGTCTGTTACGACAGCCAAAGCAGCGCGGTCTGGCACGAACAGAGTTCACCGTCGACTGCTGTGTGGTGTCCGTACTTCACAAACGATCTTACACTGAAACATGAGTGGTAAATAATTAACTTTTATCTTTCTGGGGATATCCATTGTTTAATTAAAAAAGTAAGAGTGAAACTGAGGACCTTAACCCATGGCAGACTGAGGATAAAATTCCTCACATCCTTCCTTGATGACGAGTTCACACATTCATGAATCACAGGGTGATTCTCATTAATGGTTGAAAACCCCCGAAGCGATGTAGATGACGCTGAGACAAGTAATTTAATATAAGACACATGGGGCCAAAATGTCGGGAAATACCTCAGAAGTGGATGACAAATATTGAAATTTTGACGTCACCAGGTGACGTAGCTTGCCGTACGTGAAGCGTTTTGGGTCCGTCGATCCCACCGTCGATGGTAGGGGGCAGAGCAACACATCGCTCCCCCAGGCTACTCTGTTTTTCTTCTTGCGCTGTCCGACGTAGTAGTGTAGTACTCGCTGTTGTGGTAATACAGGACTACTATGAAAATCTGTTTACGTTTACGGAAAAAGAGTGGTTAGTTGAGTGGTGTGTGGCGTTGCCGCTTCCAGCGAGTATAGGATCGATAATGCCAACCACTGTTTGTGTTGCGAGGTATGTCATCTGGTGACGTCACATATTCAGCATTTGTCACCCACTTTTTAGGTATATCCTGATAGTTGTGGCCCCCTGTGTCTGATATTAAATTACTTTTTTCAGCGTCATCTACGTCACTTGGCGGTTTTTAAACGTTAATAAAAATCACACTGTACATCATCGACTGACCTGTTTGCCTTCATGAAACACGGCGAGCTGTGGTCTTGGCGATGCTCAATCTCTAGGTTTCAATCTATTATTAATAACAAATCATTAGACAAAAATCTATGGCCATATGACGTGCAGTGTAGTATTTATGCACTCATGCTCATAAATTAAGGATAATTGCAGAATGTGGTGCCACACAACGTGGCACTACACAAAAATGGCGCTAATAGCATAGGCACATAGGGAACACACACGACACAGATCTGTAAGTCCACGATATTGGTGATAAGTTGAGAAAACCGTCCCGAAACACATGTGCTACAAAACGTCACTCTTTCCTTCGCATGTACCCCGAAATCAATATGCGATATGATCACCATGCACACGTACACAGGCCGCACAACGGGTTGGCATACTCTGGATCAGGTGGTCGAGCAGCTGTTGGGGTATAGCCTCCCATTCTTGCACCAGTGCCTGTCGGATCTCCTGAAGTGTCCTAGGGGTTTGAAGACGTGCAGCGATACGTCGACCGAGAGCATCCCAGACGTGCTCGATGGGGTTCATGTCTGGAGAACAGGCAGGCCACTCCATTCGCCTGATATCTTCTGTTTCAAGGTACTCCTCCACGATGGCAGCTCGGTGGGGCCGTGCGTTATCATCCATCAGGAGGAAGGTGGGACCCACTGCACCCCTGAAAAAGTGGACATACTGGTGCAAAATGACGTCCCTATACACCTGACCTGTTACAGTTCCTCTGTCAAAGACATGCAGGGATGTACGTGCACCAATCATAATCTAACCCCACACCATCAAACCACGACCTCCATACAGGTCCCTTTCAAGGACATTAAGGAGTTGGTATCTGTTTCCTGGTTCACGCCAGGTGAAAACTCGGCGAGAATCACTGTTCATAACCTGGGACCACTGTCCCAATGATCACGTATTGTGTTCTTGACACCAGGCTTTATGGGCTCTCCTGTGACCAGGGGTCAGTGGAATGCACCTTCCAGGTCTCCGGGCGAATAAACCATGTCTGTTCAGTCGTCTGTAGACTGTGTGGCTGGAGACAACTGTTCCAGTGGCTGCGGTAAGGTCTTGAGCAAGGCTGCCAGCAGTACTCCGTAGCCGTCTGCGGGCACTGATGTTGAGATATCGGTCTTCTTGTGGTGTTGCACACTGTGGACGTCCCGCACTGTAGCGCCTGCACACGTTTCCTGTCTGCTGGATCGTTGCCGTAATCTTGAGATCACAGTTTGTGGTACACGGAGGACCTGTGCTACGACCTGCTGTGTTTGACGAGCCTCCAGTGGCCCTAGTATTCTACCCCTCATAACGTCATCAATATGTGTTCTTTGAGCCATTTTCAACACACAGTCACCATTAGCATGTCTGAAAACGCGTGCACACTTACTCGCTGCGCCGTACTCTGACATGCAACAACACACTTCTGCTTGTGTGGACTGCTGCCAGCGCCACCGTGCGACGACCGCCGGTCAAATGCACCTCATGGACATAGCTCGATGTGATTTAAACCCGCAAACCGCCCACCAGAGCGTTGTTTCACCATGTATCAGAATTATCCCTAATTTATGAGCATGAGTGTAGTTAATCGGATAGCTATATCATATTTAACCACTGTATTTGGGACAAGAAGTTAAGAGTTAATTAGTTACCAGTTTACTGCATCATACGCCTCTAGACAATGATAAAGGCCATTGGTAATGTGGACTATCGTGCGGTAATTCGTTTTCTGCATTTCAAGGAGATCGGTGCAATAACAATCCAGGCTAAGTTTGTGGACATGTAAGGCAACAGTGTACCATCATATAACATGGTGATTACGTGGTCCAGGTATTTAAGAGATGCATCGAAACTGTAATAACTGTTCAGTCAGGTGCTTTATTTCATTCATCCAAAGAGCTCAGTTAATCCAGATAACAACTCTATTTTTAGCTTCGTCACAGAAGGTGACTGAGAATAATGCGCTTTAATAACTTATGAGACTGGAAATACATTCAGTTTTCTTTTATTACTGTGCTCTAACTTTGTTGTAATAAAGATTGATTTCGAAGAAAGAGCCTAATATTTGAAATTTCGAAATGGTGACAATGATCGTGGAAATGAATTCTTACGGTATCAATATATTTATTTTGCAGTAGATGAATCATCATAGCACCCCTCATGTACACAATGAATGCAGTGCAATTTGCTTAAAGAGTGATGCATACATTGTCTAGTTTGCTGACACTATGGTTCTCCACAAGCAAAACAGAGTTTTCTTGATGGTGGTAAGTTGTTATGGGACCAAACTGATTAGGTCATCGGTCCCTAGGCTTACACACTACTTAATCTAACTTGAACTAACTTACGCTAAGGACAACACGCACCAGAGTTTTCATGTTCCGAGTTCTGCTGTCTCCACGATATTTCGGCAAACAGACTCGTTGCCATTTTCAGACGGTTCCCGATGAGTGCTGCTCTGTCCGCCTCGGTATCGTACGTACTTTGCCGATGCTTGCTCCACAACCCCGTTCCTATCACTATCTGCGTAGCCACAGCAGTGTGTGGTGTTGGCGGTGGGAGGGGGGAACCCGGCTCTAAAATGCTGTCTCCAGCCTGTGTGTTATCACAATCAGATGTGGACGTCACTGTATGGGAACAAAAATCTTGCATTTTTAAGCTATATCATGAGGAAACATATTTTTAATGGGTTGATGCGATTCCAACATTTCTTGTGAAGTCAACCTCAACTCTATTCAGTCATATCTTATTTTTTTAAACTGGAACACAAATGTGTTCTGTGTAAGTCGTGACGATGCCCTAGAAATACTCCTTCCTTCTTCACAAATTTTTCTTCCAGGTATAGAAAACTGTTGCTTGGAATTGGTAATGCGTCCTGGTATTGAATGAGGATCGTAGTCTCACCATTATTATTAAACGTCACCAAAGTAAAAGGATTATGGGAGATACGTTCCTGGCGTATCATCTGCTCACCATACTGAATGTGTTGCTTCAATCCTATCGGCTTAAGAAAGTTGTAATTTTCCCATGTTAACATATTGTGATTTGTCTGCAAAGTGGTGTCCTGACGCCTGTGTACATCTGTTTTATATCTTACACTAACACTACTGTTCTTGCTTCAAGAATAGACATTTGACAATCTCTTCAGTATGAAAGCTGACTACATTCCCATCCTGTTCTCTAATATTTAATTCAAGATTGTCTAATATCTGGACAGTCACTGGAAGATGAAGTACCTCAACGATGTTATATCCTGCATCCACTGTACGGAAGAATCCGTAGATTGTGTGAATCAGTGTGTCGTTAAGATACGAATTCGATGCAATATTACACTCAGAATGAATTACACTAACAGGTAGTATATTCACAGGTTGTACTGACTAGTAAAATTTATCTTCTTCTCCAAAACTTGACTCCTTAAGAAACACATCAATGGTCATATTGAGCTTCCCAACTAAAATCTATCGTCTTTTATGTCACTTTCAGTTACGTTTCAGACATTTTAATATTTGCATTTAACTGAAATCCTTCTACAGGTTGCTTCGTAAGTGCTTTTAAATCATTGAAATGACATGAGCCAGAGGGTATTTCCACAGCTGTGCTAGTTCATAGATGTAATTTATTGCGGTCAGCGACATTAGGAATGGTGTTCGACTTTTACAACCCAATCAGTGCAATACCCCATTCAAACTTGCTTAGATCAATTGGCGGACAGAAATTCGCTCATAGAACAGGCAATTGTATTTTAAAGTCAGAGTATACAATATCACATATAAACCTCACCTGACCCAGTGACAGGCATTTTACCTTTTTTAAAGCACTCATCAGGAGAAACATGAGGCAGAAATGTCCACACGGACATGTATCAAAATTTTGGTAGTGTCGAAAATTGTAGTTCAGGTGGTTGTTGGTAATGTAATGGTGCAGCTTTCTGGAAGTAATAAATCTCTGAATGAATCAAAGTAGTAGACGTTTTTCCTTTTTTTACACATGCAAACAAATGAGTTCCAGATCTTTCTGCTATATCTACATTTGCAACATTGCATTCTTTACATTTCCACACTGATTTAGGCATCATATACAGCAGAAAAATTTCACGAAATCTTATAATATGGAATTTTTTGGTGAATGTATGCGAATCTGTACTTACAAGTAATACAACGAGCATCTTTTTTATGAATAGTCAAAGCCATTTCCTTCGAGGTACTAAATATTATCCTTTCTGATGGCGACAGATTCCATTATCCCCATATAGTGTTGGTTCGCCTCCTCAATCTGTTATTGTGCACTTGTCGTATTTCTCACTGGTTACGCTATTGCTGATACTCTTCCAGCTAAGTTTCTATTAGCTGAAAATCCCACAAGTGTGGGAATTTAGGATAATTCCACCTGATGCCGTAGGTAACGATTGTTTCTGTAATCATAACTGGAAAAACAATATTTAAAAATTTGAAAACCAGTCTTCATTGCATGAACACATTTATATAAAAATCGTGACCGGTTTCAATTTGTTTTACACTATCATCAGACCTTACTCTGCTATATGAGTAAAATGAGAGAGTTAGAGGGTGTCTAAATAAGAACAGCAGCTTAAATCTGAAAGTAACAACAGCAATTAATCAATGCTTTCCCTAAAAGTGGCAGGAAGAGATGGTGACACGGAGCAGGAACTGTTTCAACAAGACATGGACGTCAACTGCTGGACAGATAGCGTGAGGAAGCTACAGTTTAAGTGGAGAAGGCTTCACTCTCTCCCCCCACCCCCCTTCCATTATCTCCTGCCTGACGCCAATAGTAGCCAATCAGGTAGAATTTGAAGAGCGGCCTGACAAAATTACTGTATATACATGATCGTATTACAAAAGATAAGTACGAAATATACAATTCTTAATACAATGACAATGGAATGTATTGCTGTTTCCAGCAGCTCACGAAAAACTTATACACAGTGAACCAGTGGTGACAAGTTCTACAAACACCAGCTGCCTTCTTTGAGAACTTGATATTGCTATATGATTCACAAGACTAGCAGAGATAAATGACCTGCTCCCATCGGTAACAAAGGCTATGGTATGTAAGCTATCAATACACCCCTTTTGATTGACCAAAGGGGCAACAGAGTGTATTTCACTTTGGTAATGGTAGAATGCAGGCTTACAGTGTAAGCATTTTTAACCCATCTCCTTATTATTACTCTTTTTCTGCTTCAAGACATTTTCAGTTGCCAACCGTATTGACTGGATGTAGTTTTTTAAAAGTAATAGAGCTTTCTTCTGCTTCTTATGTGGGCGATAAGCTGCGCCCATAATTTGCAGGAAATTTATTCCAGCAGCCAGTTTAAATTTGGCACACACTACTCTGTCAACTGTGAATTCTGCAGTATGATGCACTATACCAGTTACCATTCATCCATGTGTTAGCTTGGCTTTATCAGCCAAAATTCGATTTGCAGCCTGACGATCTACCAAACGTTTACTTGCAGAATATGAGATGTCGCGTTGTTTGCTAGCCTCATTCAGCAGATTAATTCCATTACTGTCACACAATAGCTGCTTCTACAGCTTATATGAGGGAATGTGCAATACTACTTTTGAGAATAATGCCAGTACCATGTACAATGCACATCTTCCAATACATGTTACGCTACTACATGGTTGTAGGTTTTGTGTAAGTTATTATATACCACATCATCAGCATCCACCTAGCTCTTGTGCAATGAAAGAAAGCGAAGCCATTTAAACAAGAGTTTACACCTCCATTGTGTTATGATACACTCTATAAGAAACATGTCTCATTCACTGCATCTCTGTAATTCTTCTGTGTAAAAGCTACCTGCTATTTGTTCACCACTGTCATCCTTTAACCTTTAAGATGTAAGCTCTTGGGTTCGTTTGTTGCACTCTGGATACATTAAATACCTCCACTGAACAGATTGGCAGGTATGATTTCTCAAATGAGATCTTTTATTTTGAAATATGTACTAAATCGCCACATTAAATTTCTGCTTGTGTGGACCTGTCATTTTAATACGATAGTACACTGTATTTAGAAGTTTATTATCATGAACATCAACTGGTTTCATTTCCATTGCCCACGTGTGTACAGATTATACTTTCCAATTATTTGAAGAAGAATATCGATCTATTTGCATTAACCATGAAGATTAAAATATTTCTGAATACAGGTTCCCATTATTCTGTTCAAACTTGCCTTTAATGGGGAGAACGTGAAGCAGTGTATTCCACACTGATTCGTTACTATCTTGAAATACCTATTATAAAACTCGCCACATGAATGGTTTGTTGTTTTATTGGACACTGATTCATCCCTGTCTCCAGCAATTGTTAAAAAACCTGTGCAACTTCTCTCCCAGTCTTTGCTTTCACAGGTAGGTTTCATGTAAATTTCGAGTATCAATGAGCATTAACATACATTTGATACATTTACTTGTTAATGAGTATTGTGTCATGTCTATGTGATCTACCTACCATAAATCATCCTTACCTTGAATTATACTACATCGTTGTGAGAATGTTTTGCATTTCGTTTGTGTAGTTTTCGAACTACTGCCTCCATAATTATTCAGTAATGTGTGTCTCTGAAAGCTCCAAACATAATGACATGATTTCATTCATTTGTGTCATATTGCTAGTAGTGGCTGATGCCAGAAGCAGCTGTAATTATTTTATTGGTTCACTGGGATTATCATATTACACTGGGGAGATCGAGATTGTTCATTTCTTTGATGTCAATGTCGATACCTTTTTCAGTGCAGTGTATATGAGCTAAAGCAAGATTAATAATATTTTGTATTTCCTACTGTTTGTGCTTTTTATTCCACCATCATACATAATATTTCAGCACACAATTCTATGTGTTTTGGAATATACTTGTACAATTTTGAAGTTTTTAATATTCTTACATCCTCTAAACCAAGCATTCTTTCAAGTTCTCCATCCCCACCATGTACTGCATGCTTTTTTTTAAACTCATATGGTGCTTACATAGCATCTATGATACATCACTGATGACCCTTTATCTTCTGTCTATCTCACTACCACTGTGATTGTTGGAACTGGTAATATTATATTCTTCTTCTTCTTTTTCTCCTTTTCTTCCTCCATCTGTAGTGTGTGGGAACCATTCAAGACCCTTAGTTACAGGCTTCAATGTTTCTCAGAGAGAAGTATTTCATTTCAACTGCCCTAATTTTAGTAATCATAATTTTCGCCATGTAGCCTTCTGCATCTCATTGCATTTTGCATTTTATCTCCTTGCTGTTGCATACTAAATAGCCTTGATAGTATTCAGCTTATATATTCTCAGGCTGCTGGTGGTGATGGGTTGTTCCTTTTTTAGCTTTTCTATCTTGGCTCCATATTAATCGAGGCTTTCACTCATATCTTCCATCAGGAATTCATACAAGTCAACTTACATAGCTAGTGCCCTCACAACCTTGCACTGAGATATTCATTAACTGCTTTAGTTTTTCCCTTGACATTGGGTTCACATCGATAGATTTTCATTCACCTGTGCCACACTGGATCCAAACATTTCACCTTTTATTGTTGTTGCCTTAGTAAGAATATCTGATTCTATCAATTTTGAAATGACCCTTTCATTGACTGCTACAATTTTTGTATTAATGTATAAAGGAATTGTGGCCTGTGCATAGTCCACTTGGAATGAGTGCTTGACAAGTATGTGAATTTGTCTATGCTACACAATATACTGATACATTTGCATACTGTTCACTATCTTTTAAAAAGAGCCTGTTGGGAGTTTTTTCTATATCACCCGTCATTCAGTTTTCTTGTTTTATGAATAACCAGAAAAATTTATAATGTGTGTAATCCCAGCAGTCTCTAGCATATGATTATAAATTAATTGAATGTTATGACATTCCTGCATGTGCTTGATAAGTGTGTTTTAAATTCATATGATCTTGTTTGACAGCTGTAATTTGGTTTTCATTATTCTTTATCACCTGCTTTGGAATGCTGGAATATGTCTGGCTTAAATAAACGACATCAGCCCCATATGCTGACCAAAACAGGAGTATTTCCATATACGATCCTGCTCTTCCACAGCATCATTGTGTTCGACATTATTCTTTCCATTTGTGAGATATCACTCCTGTTGTTGAATGACATATACCTTATACCATTCATGTGGGACAGTATCTCCAGTAATATTGGTACCTGGGTTGAAATAATATGTACATATTCTCAAAGTTAATTCCATCAGGATTTATTAGCAATCACTAAATAACAGCTGTCTTGCTGCAGTCCAGTGGGTCTACGACTGTCACTTGTATATTACTAGGAAGGAATGGTCCACTATTCTTCTTCTTCTTCTGGTTTTAAGTGTCACTGCAAGACCAGTCGGTTACTACGAACTCCTTGTGATATAGGTGTTTTGTCCAGTCAGCTACAGTGATGCCTACAGATTTACAGTAGCCTGCAGGGTATTTCATACGGAAAAATAACACATACAATTGACTCTTACACTTTTATCTCATTTGTAAATTCTTATATGTCGCTGGATGTATATAGTAATAGTTGTTCAGTAGTATTGGTAGTTCACTGCACAGATCAGGCATGGTAGCTTCTAACATATTTCCATGTACTGATGCACGGCATGTATCATGTGGAGGTCAGTTATGATTTTTTCTGACAGATGAAAAGTTTAGCACACAAACTCTGTCAAGTTGCTCCATATTTTCTTGTAGAATCCTTGTACATGTATCTTCCAGCTTAGCCACTTGTTTGCGTAACTGGCATACATTAAGCTTTTAAATGTCTGCATCAGTAGATAAGTGCATTCCTTCCCGTTAAAAAGTTCAGTCATTCGTGGGAAGATCCCTATGAAGGTTCATATGATCACATGGCACTACTGAGGGAGCTTGGAGCCTGAGTATTACTGTAAAACATAGCAGAAATTTCTGTTTAAGTGTCATATAGGTGAAGCCACCCATCAAGTGATAAACGAGACTTTCTTTTCACTGTATTGTTTTTCGAAATCCAGCACTAGGTAAAACTCAAGATCCAACATAATTTCCACACTGACACATTTGATATTACTGCTATGTAAACTTCACATTGAATAAAACAGCACTACTTTCATGTGAGGTGACTATGATGGATTTGCCTCACGTGCATGAGAAAAAAACACATGAGTTACACATACATGTTTGACTACATTCTGCTATCTCAATCATTATCAGTAATATTTACTTTCAGGCTGCATTGAGAGGGAGAAAGAGAGAGTACTGTTCTGCTCATTTCGTCCTGTTCTTACGCAACTGGGAGAATGCTTTTACAGCTGCTGATAATAAATAACATTCACAGCAGTGTATACAACTTTGAAACACGAAAAAATTAGTGTATGTCACATTTGCTTATAGGCACACAACAAGCTGGCACTGAGCTCCATAGTCATTTCATCGATATCCCATACATACTTTTGAAAAAGCGAATAAGATTGTGACACTCAAAACTAAATTTGATAAATGCAGATCAACAGTATGACATGTTAATTTAAGTAATGGTAACGAGTGTATACTGCAAATTCTTAGCACTGAAGCATCATTCAGTATTCTGAACTCATCTTGCAAGCCGCTGCTAAAGAAGAATGATGACTGTAGTGCACTGGTGTTTTCAAGAAGTCTATTAACCCCAGACTTCCTAAATATTGTGGAAGAAACTGTTCTTAAGTCACAATGCTGCAAACTGAAAGACTGTGGATTAAACGAGAAAGAGAGTGTTAATGCTTATTACACATTCAAGTGGCTCAGGTCTAAAAATGTATTTAAGCTACTTCATGAAATTTACAAAACTCTTTGAGAAGAGTGCCATAATTTCAATGTGGTTGACTATTTTTTGTTTCATAAACAACTGATGCCTGTTTCGTGTTACATTGTACGCAGATTTCGCTAGTTACTGCTGGTGTTTCAAAGCAATGCATTTTGTTGATGTGTGACTTTTGTGATAAGCATTCTCAGCTGGATGGACAATCTCAACTTGATGGACATCATCCCATGAAACTGCACTTTGAACACTGTAAAAAGGAACAAATAAAATATTTTTTCGAAATGAATTACACATGTTTTTCCGTCACATGAAATTGTATAGTCAGTAGGTTAGCCTGCTGGGGTTACGATAAAATTGGGGTGATTCCGTTTTAGTGCAAGTGTGAGGATCATTTCATAAGTCAAGGAAACTACGGTACATTGTATGAATGTGTGCCGTCACCGTAATCACAGTAAGTACATTCGAAAGCCTGCTGCAAACATTACCGAAATCAATCGACAGATTACGACGACATTCTAAGACGGCTCAGCACCAGGGCTGGAAACATTCAATGTGATGCTGGCGTTGCTACAAGATGGATCCTCCCACACCTACTCTACTTAGCAGACCTCAGTCGATGTGACTTCAACCTCATTCCACAACTGAGGAAACGATTGCGTGGGAGGCGTTTTGCAAACAGTGCGAATTTCCGCACAGCATTTTGGTGACAAGTGGCACACTTTCGTGACAATTTTAATGGCATTCAGCGCCTTCTCCATCGTTGTAAATACTCTGATACACACAAAAGAATCCCACATACACTCCCACCACCTAATATGGAGATTCACAACAGATTCGATAGTAAAGCTAGCAAGTAGTAAGTTTCGGAATGTTGATTCCTGATAGTGGGTGCACTGTGTGGTATTCTCGTTGCTGAATATTTTGATTGTCTTGTGTTGTTACCAACACATATTGTATGGCAGTACAGTAGCACTGAATAGTGTATAATCTTCACAGCTTTCCTGCCACTAAGCTGGAAATTTTCAAACATTACCACTATGTTGAACTCATGATTAGACGACATTACGGCAGCCGCACATTCGCTCCACTCACATTCAGGTTGTACAGCATAGATAATAACATCACTTGAATAGGTGAGGTATGCCACAGTAACTGCCCAGTGAGCAGTGGTGACAATGGTGGTATAGGGAAATGAAATCCTGCAAGAAGAGTTCTTGTATGTCCTGCTCCAGTGCATCGTTCATATGCTGATAATACTGCTGCAGCTGCTGCAGTTCAGACTAGATGTAGGGGAAAGGATGATCTGATAAATAAGATAGGTCAACAAGTTGCTTTTGCTGCAGTTCTAGTCTTGGTTGAAACCCGAAATCTGGGTACAGTTACTGATCCCACAAATCATGTAGGTTGACTGCATGTGGCTGCTTCAGCGGGGTACACAGTTGTTACTCCACTGCTTATTCGGGGGCCCATCGCGCTGTGGGATGAATAATAAATAGAAATAGAAGTAAGAACAAAAATAATGAGCGATGAGAGACATGGATGTGATTAACAATAGTTACATTTGAATGTGGCAGTCTTCTTCTTCTTTTCATTCTGCCTGCATGCGGTGGCTGATCGCTGCTGCTACTGCTGATGCTTCATGGTTCTCGACCGATGTACAAAGCACAAATGACAAGTCTACCTCATGACAGTGGCTACCATATCCTGGGGAGTGGGATTAGTAGCGAGGGTAAAATCCCACCAATGAGGTATCTTTCCCATTACCTATCTGGATCAGGGGCGTGGTGTGGATCTTGAACTTGGTCGTTCTGGAATATAAATTATCTTAATTAAGATAAAGATGGTGTCTATATATAGAGATAACCAATTTTTCACTGCCGCAGTCGTTTTGGATAGTAAATAAAGGCAATTAAGGCAAGGCTAACAGCAACTGGCTGTAAATTGGACTTACATAAACGTAAGTTAAGAGCACAAGTGAGCATTTTGTTACTTAATGAAGTTAGGTGAAGTAATCAATTTGTTTAAATAAGGAGAACAATGGACCTATTGAACTATGGAGGGGTGGGAGCTCACCATGAAAGTGACAGGTGATGTTTGTTTACATAAGGGTCATAAATCAGAGTGGCAGAACATACTCAGTTCCATTACTAGCATGTTTTAACGTTGCATTTCGCTATTGTTGCAACATAAATTTAAATTAATTTCACTTTTCTCAAACAGCATTACAGACGCCCATGCACATTCTCTCTATGAAAAGCACACCAAAACATAACAGCTGAATACACTGGAGAAAAAGTTGGTCTCCCCAAACAGTCATCACTCTAATGTAGTGTAACACAGCCTCTAGTCTTAATAATAGCATCAATTCGGCAAGAAGAAAGCCCATGAGTTTCTCCAGGTATTCCATATCTAGCTAAACCGCTCATTAATGATGAGATTCCGTAGAGTTACCAAACTGTGATATTGATTGTTACGTTTCAGCCGCTTTTCCAAACATCTTCAAGAATTTTCTTTGTGATTAAGATCGGGTGATTTATCTGGCTAACTGATGTGCGACAGTATGCAAACCGGAAATGTATACAAGCCGTACTGTGAACACAGCTGTCGTCATCTTAAAAGACGAGAATGTCCATAACAACCTCATGTTGAAATAAACATCCTGATTCAAGTTTAGGGCGATGTGAATAAGTGGGCCCAAATCTTCGCACAAACTTCCCACTGGTATCCTTACCTTATCGTAGTGCAAGGGCTTGCACTGTTAAATTATCCTGAGAGTTATTATGGTGATATATTTGTAACTGGTAGGGTCTCCCGTGCAAGGTTGGTCAAAGTTGATGATCCAGACTCTATGGGATGCCATGGTCCTTCAGGTGGGGGGCTGGGTGTGGGACCAACTCCTCCACACCGTAAAAAAGACAATTGTTGAGAAATGCCAATAAATAGCTTCTGATTCGGTATTTAACATCAGTGAAATGACAACAGAAAATCAAAGATTAATGATAGAATGTCACCGAGCAGTCACAGAATGAAGTGTGGCACCTAGAATGTAAGATCACTCTATACTCCTGGAGCGGTGGAAGTGGTAGGTGAAGAACTGAATAGGTACAGGCTAGACACTACAAGAGATGAGATGACCGAGAGAAGGGATTTATAAACATAAGTTCTGCAGCGACCTTTGTAGTGGAAATAGAGAAGGTTAACTTCAACCTGGAGTTGGTTTTTCAGTAACCAACATCATAAGGGAAATAGCATGGCCTCCAAGGCTGTCAATGAAAAAATATACTGGATAAGAATGAAAGTTTTACGACGTAACAATTGTCTCATATCATTCACCTGCAGAACATAAATACGATAGCGAAAACGGCAGTTTCTACAAAAAATTAGAATCAGTTTATGAAGATGCACCGTCACACGATGTAAAAGTGTCCCTAGATGATGCCAGTGCCAAAGTAGGAAGGGAGACCTTTCTGAGGTCCCCATAGTCTACTCGATTTCTCCAACAACAGCGGAATGAGACTAGTCAATCTGACAACTTCAAAAAACCTAGAGATTGTGAGACCTATCTTTCTAGCAAATACATTTCTAAGATAATTACCCACAAAAAATAGACCAGATGATAGTGAATGCTGGACACAGAAGTGTTATTGAGAAGACGTACAGAAATAGTAGAATCAGTTCACTATCTTCTCTTCTTGACATGTTCTGAGGCATCAAGGGATCACCAGTTTAGTACTGGAGGGCAGCGTGGAGGGTAAAAATCGTAGAGGGAGACCAAGAGATGAATACACTAAGCAGATTCAGAAGGATGTAGGCTGCAGTAGGTACTTGGAGATGAAGAAATTTGCACAGGATAGAGTAGCATGGAGAGCTGCATCAAACCAGTCTCAGGACTGAAGACCACAAGAACAACAACAACATCTTGTGCTAATAATTATTCGTGAAATAATACAATACAGAAAGAGCAGGAGGAGAGAAGCATGCTGGAAAACAAACTCACATCCACTGAAAGACGACCACAACAAAATAGGTATACAACTGAAACCCGAAAGAGGCTTCCTGCCCTGGGAGAAGAAAGAGATGATGTGGACAAGTTATGGTCCAAGCTCAAAATGGAAGACAAATACGCCGCAGATGAGGTGCTGAAACCGTCGGAGAGAGAGAGAAGGTGCGAAGCTGCTTTAATGACAGGTGTAGGGACGCAGTCAACAAGAGAAAACCGGCTGAAGTGATATGACTGGCAAACGAAGAAGATGGAAGAATACAGTTCGATTAGATGGTAGCAGCTTGAGAAGGGAAGTCGTCCGAACAGAAAAGCGAGAGTATATAAATGGCACAACAACACTGGCAGTAGAGCATCGAACATTAGGCAATACGAGAGACTTTTACAGGACAGTCAGGTTTTTCAAGAAAGGATATAAGGCAAAGATTGACGTGGTCAAAAATCAAGTAGGACAAACCATACCAGATGAAACGATAGCTGTGGAGGGATGGGAAAACTATTTCGAAACTCTCCTGAGTGCGGGTGACACCATTAACAGCGCTGCAGCAGCAGCATCAGAAGAAGAAGAATTGTACGGAAAAGACAGAGTGACAGTATCAACAGCTGAGAAGGAAATGCCGAAAATATCATCCATGCTCGGTAGGACAAGTCACAAAAATGCTGAAGAGAGGAAAGGCACTACAATAGACGGCATACCTGCAAAAACGCTGAAAGAGGGAAAAGATATCCTACAAGTGAGAGCGTACCATTCAATCTGTGTAATTTGGAGGAGAGAAAGGATCTCAGCAGAATGGAAGCAGTCTGTCATCTGCCCAGTACTTAAGAAAGGAGACCCAATCAAATGCAGCAACTATATTACATTACTGTGCGCAGCTCTTAAGTTCCTGAGCTTGTTGTTGCTGAAGCGGCTAGCTTCGAACGGCCAGTGTCTGGAAAGGGAAAATCAACCGTAGGCAAATCACATATAATAAGGCAAGGGCTATGAAAGAGCTGGAAATTTGGTAGAGATGTTCACTATCATTTTATGGACTTCCAAAAAGCTACATGGAAAGAGCCGGAAACGGAGTGGGTTTCCAGAAAACTAATAAAACCAACACGAACATATATACAAGAGACAACATGCACGGTGAAAGTGCATGGTAGAAATGCTCAAGGTGAGAAATGGAGTGCGACAGGGAGACAGTCTCTCCCCTCTTATGTTTAATCTGTTTCTAGAAGGAGCACTGAGAAAGGTAGCATGTCTAGAGACAGCTAGGTGGAAGGACCAACATCCTGACCTATGCGGATGATGTAGTTTTAATAGCACGGAATGAGCAAGATCTGGTTCAGATGACAAAAGTGTTAACGGAAGATGCCATAGGAACAGGTCTGAAGATAAATATATGAATATGGATATGACCAAATACCTTGTAGTGAGCAGAGAGAACGATGACAGATCCAAATGTGGATGTTAAAATCTTTGAGAGGGTAAAATACTTCAAATATCTTGGGGAAATACTCATTGAAGTGAATGGAATGGACCAGGAAATAATGGCAAGAACTCAAGCAGGAAACAGGTCAAAGTTTGCATTCAGAAAGCTGCTCGTGTCCCAGCTTTTATCGAGATCCACGAAGATTAGGATCTGCACGATAGCAATATAACGTGTCGTCCTATACGAGGCAGAGATTTGTATTCCTGACAAAAGATGTAAAGATAACTTCTGACATTTGAAATGCTGTTCCGTGCGAATTTTTGGACCAGTGAAGGATGGAGACGATTGGAGAAAAAGGGAAAACCGTGAATTGCTTGAGCTGAACGAATCGCTGGACATTGTGGCTGTAATTAAAGAGTGAATGCGAAACCTCCCTCTCTATTAAGGAGAGTGAGAAATGATGCTAATTAGTTCCCTACCTACATCTTTCCCCTAAGGAACGAATCTAATTTAACTGTGCACAACGGAGTAAATTAATGCTAATTTAGGCCCAGCAATGGATCAATGAGTATGTGCAATGACGCAGTTTCTTCAAGCGTGAACAGGGATGACTGAGCTATTAAATGAAATTGAAATTTATGACAAATTCCTGAATTTAATAGCATAAGTTTATTTGGCTGAAAACATTGCCAAGCATTTCAGTAAAAGTTACTCCAAATGCAAGGACAATAATAACACAGAACAAGAAAAAATCGAAGTGACTTATGGCTGGAAAAGTATGGGAAAGTAAGCACGTGATGCTAAGTTCAGCTCTCAGACATATTATATTCTAACTGACTCAAATAAGCGAATCGACAACACTGATTGCATTCTTGCTTGGAATATAAGTGAAGTTGTTGTCCAACTGTGTCAGCCCAGTGGCCAGTTAGAGCCCAACTGTGAAATTATTCACGATTATTAAATTCATTACGACCTATACCACCGGTGCTGCACGTAAATCTAACCATCGTTGCAGCGTGAATGCGCCTTGAAGTCGCCATACTCAGAGCAAAATCCAAAGTGAACTTAAAGGCGCAGAGCTAGTCAGTTCTATGGACATTACCCGCATGTCAAGCAGCAGCTATCAGCCAAAAAGTAACATTTCTATTCCACCAACGAAAAAAAAGAACGAAAATTGGCCAGGTACGGCGGGTATGACTCGCGCACTGAGGTTTCCGTACAAATTCAATTATGTAAATAGAGCGTCCATTCTGGGAATCCAGAATCTCGACCATTTTTGCCAATCATCGACATTGATACTAGTAAGATATCGGTCCAATAAATCCAAAATTTTCAAGAATGTTTTAATTTCGGTACCATAAATGTGATATAAAGCCACGCAAGAGGCAAGCGATCATTTTTATAATAACCAGTAGTTCAGCATCCAGAGTGAGAGGGTCGCAATTGTAGAAATCAATCATCCGGCAAGGAATGACTTTATTGCTCATATGACGCGTTTCGGAATTTATCCATCATGAGATATACAGGAGCGATAATTGCACGTAGATATGGTGTTTTGCAGGTTACATGTTCCTGAGAAAACGGAGACTTAACAGACGGACGAAAGAACAGAGAGGCAGATAAGAAATGACAAAAAATTCATGTTATTGAATTACAAATTAACAGTTTTCGGATTTTTCCTTTCAACGTACTGTGAAACCTGTCTTTTTCACGACTTTCGTAATTATAGGCCAATGGGAAGTACGCTACAGGTTTCAACGAGTGAGTTTGCGATTATCAAAATCTGTGACATAAATGATCGTATCTTTTTAACTGCATTGGCTTTGGAGCTTCGATGTTTTACCCCGCCAAGGAACCACAGACTTCAGTATTTGACATAAATTTCAACATGATACGTCTACTCGTTTCTGAGGCAAGAGGTTTTTAACAGTCGGACAGACAGAAAGACAGACAGACAACAAAGCGATTCTACTGGAACGGTTCTCCCATTGGACTGTCTTTGCTGCTTTTTGGCTAACACAGCCCTCAAAAATCGCTTTAGACCTTACCCAGTACATGCAATGGGATATCTATATTGTCTAGATGGAAGAATTGTATTATAATTGAAAAAAATGTTCGTTTCCATGGTCTCTCCGCTTTTGAGTGATTTTAATTTGAAATTAAATTGATTTGTATATCAAATTGACCCTAATTTCCATAAAAAATGTGGCCAATTTGCATAATAATATATCACTGGAACGCAAAGAGGTAAAGCATTCTGCTTTGACGCTTTTCAAGGAGACGGATGTGGTATGCTCAGGAATTGTGTCGAGAAGGCCAGATCACCAGGCAGATGATGGAAGAAGGCATCAGAGGCAGCAGACTGAGGATAAGACCACGGCAAAAATGTGCTAACGGGATCAGAGCGGATATGAATACCGTGAGACTAGCTGTAGAGTAACACACGGACCGAAGAAGATGGAGGAGGCTGATTGGCGTGATCAGAGACCGAGTGCGGTTGTGTGGCCAACCCAGTAAGTAAGTAAGCAAGTAAGTCATGTTACGAGAAACATCCCAACATCACAGAACAACTCCAGTCTGAACTACACCCTCCACATGCTGCAGGATAAACGCCGTCGGCGCACCTGCCTTGCATCATTTGAAACGAGGCCAAGTCGCGACTTTTTGGACCCCATTACACGTTCCCAATTGGCTACTGTACACACTCACTCGGAAAAAAATCTAGTTCTCGAGCCAGGTTATGAGATAAATGAAACTGTTTGTCGCAGTGACCTTAGAAGTCCTGTTTCTGGGAAAGCGTTTAGGAGTGACGTGAGGTTTTCTTTCACACAGTTTTATTTTTCAGTAGTACTGTAGTTTCAAGATTAACTTGGGAGTTAGGAAAGGTGTGTGAGCGTCTTCGGGAGATTAAATTTCTGCATCATCTTACGATAGGTGATTAGATAGCACATTTGTCGGAGAACAAACAGCAGACGGTAAGATGTATGGGTACGATTTCTATACCAAGTACTAACCTGTTATTGTTTTCCTTCAGGCTGAGTTTCAGTACTTTTTGAAAAGCACATGCCGAAGTCGACAACGCTGGCAATGTCGAGCCGGTACACGTTTTCACTGGTAGCCCTCGTGAGTTGCCTCACAACGTGGTCTGTGGCTTCAGGACTGTACCCTTTCACGTTTAAGGAGAAGGCAGCATTCGTTGTGCAGCTGAGGAGGCATCTCAGCTTTGCGAGCGTCATGTTGCCATCGACTACGTACATGCCGTGCGGTAAGTATTTTCATAATTCGTAGACCAATAACAGTGTTCTGTTAGTCATAGATAGATACAATCATAATTTTTTGTATTGATTGTTGTACAAAATAGTGCATCTGACTTTTACGTATGTATTACTTAAAACTTCTAGGTCGTCATCATTTCAATAACGTTAGCTGCTTTGATGTACCACCAGAAGAAATTTTCGTGTTAAAGAAAGAATTGCACGTGCATAGTATACGGACAACATCACCAAAAACTGAATTAACTTGCGACGGAATAATGAGAACAAATGACGTCATCTGCAAGGCGAAAGGGATTAATTCATCTGAAGTGGTGCTGGGGATTCTACCATCGAATGTCGAACATACCAAAGCCTATGTTTCAAATGTGAGTATTTTAAGCAACGCTCTGGGGTCCCTATTTGTAACGAAAAATTAAGAATGAGTGAGTGAATGACTTGGAATTAATAGCATAACAAGCGATTGCCAGTTATTTGTTGTGATTTAATTTTACATATTTGTAATTTATGAGACTCTACAGTACCACTACTAATTTCCTTTCCTTTTCCACTCGCCAACACAGACAGGGGAAAATGGCTGTCTATATTCCTCCGTATCAGCGCTAACTTCTCGTATCTTATCTTCGTGGTCCTTATGCGAAATGCACATTAGCGCCAGCATAATTCATCTGCCGTCACCTTCATATGTCAATCCTCTAAATTTTCTTGTTCCTCGAAAAGAACGTCACCTTCCCTTTAGAGATTCCCATTTGAGTTCCTAAGCATCTCCGCAATACACTGACGGAAAAATCTTGCAACACCAAGGAATTGTCCGACATAAACGAAAATTGGTAGCCGGGTTACAATAGCTGCAAGATGACGTCTACCCAAAATTTAGCACCAGTCGCATAATAGTGACGCTAGTAGTGCCACTATGAGTATGCTAATGAGGTTTACCTTAAGTGCACGTTGTAAGGGTCGTGAGTATTAGTTACCTCTGAGACTGGACGTGGTGAGTTGATGTTAGTCAAGAATGTCTTTAAGCCGACACGGACGCCTTTATCGAGACCTCACTACGAGAAGCTGTGTGTTCCATGTGCGATACTGCAGAAAGACTTGGCAGTCATGTAGCCACTGTACATGAGCGCTGGGAGCGGTGGTCACGGGAATATATACGGTTGCAAGGAGACCGGGCACCGGACGGTCACGTGGCACTACCGAGAGGGAAGACCGTCGTGTTTGGCGTACGGCTCTGGCGCATCGTACTGCATCTGTAACAGCAATTTCAGCAGCAGTTCGCACCACAGAGACACAGCGAACTGTTACAAATCGATTACTTCAAGGACAGCTCTGAGCCAGACGCTCTGTAGCATGTATTCCACTGACTCCAAACCACCACCATTTGCGACTTCAGTGGTATAAAGTGAGAGCTCACTTGAGTGCAGGGTGGAGATCCTTTGCGTATTCTGATGAAAGCTGGTTTTGCCTCGGTACCAGTGATGGGCTTGTGTTGTGGTGTGTGAGGGCAGTTGAAGACCTGCAACCAAACTGTCTGCATGGTAGACACATTGGACCTACACCTGGTGTTGTGGTCTAGGGTGCGATTTGGTATAACAGCAGGAGCACTTTCGTGGTTATCCCACATACCCTGAATGCAAATTTGCACGAAAATTTGGTAATCCAACCTGCTGCGCTGCCATTCATGAACAGCATTCTAGGATAATGCTGCCTACATACCGCTGATGTTACCTAATGTGCTCTACAGTGTGTCGACATGTTGCCTTGGCCTGCTCGGTCAACCAGATCTGTGTATCATCGAGCACATGTGGGACATATTGGGTGAAAACTCCAGCGTCATCCCAAACAGCGTTAACCGTTCCTACATTGACTGACCAAGTGCAACAGTCACGGAACTCAATTCCACAAACTGACGTCCAGCACCGGTGCAACACGGTGCATACAAATCTACATGCTTGCATTCAACACCTGTGGTCTTGCATTGTTAACTAGACAAAATGTATTACTCTACATTAATTACTTTTTGGGTTGCGATTTTTTCCTTCACTTCGAACCTACTGGTAACAAATCTAACAGCCCACCTCTGAACTATTTCGATGATCTTCTTGCAATTGATAATTTCAATGGCGCGCCATTACACAGTATGTCCATGATATGATCGCCTCTGCTCAACACAGGGAATGGTCCAGTGTATGTTGACTGTAGTGAGGACCTGATTGAGTCTGTCCACAGTATCGCATGCCTGCAGCTGTGCAAGTCTTCGTATAGTAACACCTGATGACTGCTGTGGAGAGAAGGGGGTGAGCATCGTATACTGGTGCAGTCGAAGTTCCGCTGCGTCTGTCAGTGGTGATGGCACTAAGCAATCCATCAGAAGTTGTAGAGGCTCACAGTAAGCCATCTCTTCCTTGGACGCTCCAATATACGGTTTGTACCCTAATAGAAGATTTAATAGAACAAAGGGAGGAGCCTCTTTCCACTTCTCTTTCCGACAGATTAGTGATGTCTTTGAAGTTGTGTGCCAGCGTTCTACCATTATCGGCAGGTTGATAGATGGTTGTGGGAAAGCGCACAGTTTGGCCAGTCCCTGGAACAGTGTGGACTTGGACAGTCGGGCTTGATAGGTAGGGATGGCACCTGAAATACATAATCCATGTACATATAAACGTTTTCACCATAGCTTCACCCAATATGTCAGCAATCCGGGTTGCCTCTGCCCATTATGCACATCTTTCTACCACTGTTTACAAGTAACTCGATCCCTCCTATGGTGTAAGAGGGTTAATTAGGTCGACGTGGAAGTGGGCGAATCTAACTGGCATACCTTGAAAGCTACTGATGCCGGCATATACGTGACAGCACACTTTACTTTGTTGGCATAGAACACATGAACGTATGCAGGCGCATGCATCTTGATACATAGAAGATCACACAAAGCAGTCCGTTAGTAATATGACCGTAGTGTTGGCCCCCAGATGAGATAAGCTGTTGATGCTGTCAAAGTCTGTCTTTCGGAACTTCTTCGAAATGTGTGGTCGTGGTTTGCTCCAGGAAATGTCATACTATAATTTCAACTTTGAGCTGGGCACAGAAATCTGTTCAAGGTTTAAACCTGTAGATGAGTCGTTTAGCAGCTGTCATAACTATAGGTCCATGGTATGCTCCGCATAGAGTTATTTATGGACTATAATCTCCGACATTCCACAAATATAAAACAAGTGGTCACTCATTAAATTTTTGGCACCTTTTACATGCTGAATGTCTGTCATAAAGTGGCTTATGAAGTCAATGTATTTAAACTGTCTAGGACGGTGAACACTTATCACTAACGTTCTTGAGTGCAGAGGTAATGGGTTTATGATTTGTAAAATGATTACTGGTCGAGGTTCTATTTGAGGTCAGAAGTCCCTGACTGCCTCATATATTGCCAAAAGTTCCTTATCATATGCACTCCACGTCTACTGGGATGGTTGCAACTTTTTAGAGATAAAATTCACTGGTTGCCATTATTCATCTACTTGTTGGTGGACGGTTGCACCAATTTCTGACTGGCTCGCATCAACGACTACAGTTAGGTATTTGTGGGGAATAAAGTGAGTGAGTAACATTGTCTAGCTTGAACTCACTGGTAGATGATGGAATGCCTTGTCCATTTCTGGTGTACACTTGACTGATCGGCATCCTGTGACATCAGAGCCCACTTCTGCATCCATAAGCAATTTCTCTACTGCCACTGTTGCCGAGAGGTGGCATTGGTAAAAATTTACCATTCGCAGGAAACGTCTCAAATGCTAATAATGTGCTGGCTTTGGCAGAGATTGTAATGTTGTATCTTTATCTGCCAATGAGTAAGTGCTGTCGGCTGAAACAGTACGGCCCAGGAAAATGAAACTGAATCCTCTGTATGATGCATTTACTTTAATTTAACGCTACTCCATGAATCAAAATGACACTGGCGTACTTTGCTCAGATATTGTTCATGTACTTGAGCACAAGGGGAGAACACAAAAATGTCGTCCAAGTACGCGAAACAAAGTGAAAGTTCTTTGATTACTTCATTGATAAAACATTGCCACATCTGGGTGGCGTTTTTTAGACCTAAATACATTAACAAAAATTCAAATAAACCAAATGATGTGATCATGGAAGTCTTCAGGATGTCGCTATCAGCTGCTGGTATCTGGCTGTATCCCTTTTTTGCAGTCAAGGACACTAAGAAACTACGGTCAAGGATAATGAAAATCTTCGCGCTGGCCAGTGTGAACGTGAAGTCGTGTACGTTGGGCACCAAATACCAGTGCGGAATTTTTCTTGTATTTAAAGCTCAGTAATCATCACATGGCCTCCACGAGCCATCTTTCTTATGAACCAGATGTAGAAAGACCATGAGCTGCCCGAATGGTGAATAACTCCAGACTGTAACATATGCTCAAAAACTGTCCTCATCTCTCTCAGTCACACAAGTGTGATTCCACACACGTGTAACAAACAGGCCATCCTACTGTTGTGCAAATGTAGTGCACTGTATTGTACTTAAAGCCATTGTGGCGAACCTATACTTGCAACTCATTTGCTGACTTAATTGTGTTGTCATCAGAACGCAGTCATGTTGCATTTGTGTTAGGTCCCTTCAAAGGGCTTGTGTTGTCTATCCACTGTACCACACTGAAAGTTTTATGACCACTAATTCCTGTATTGCTGTCCACTAACTTTAGAAACCTTGTTCCCTTGAAGGACAGCGGCTAACACAAGACGTGCTAGGAAGTTAGTGCATATATAGGTTTAGAGACATCGGCAGCTACAGAAGACCCCATGAATGATTGGAGAAACCACTGTTGACATAGATTTCGTATCCGTAAGTGCTGATCGTGCCGTTATCAACTGCCTTCATCCGTGACTGAACGTCCTGCTTGTTGTGTGGTGCATGGTTGACAGGAAGTGTGCTGATGTCTGAGTCAGTGTCTACGAGGCACATCGTGCTGTATGCCTACCTGCCACATAGAGTCCTTTCGATGTGAGAGAATGTGCTGCTGACAATAGCGTGTAGACACGTTGGAGGACGCTTTGGTCATCTGAGTATATGCACGATGGCGTACACTTTGGAGCATATCGGCCGAAACGTTTGTGATACCAGCATACCTGGTGAGAGCCTTTCCACTGTAGTCATAGTCCACATGACGATGACATCTCCTTGAATAGATCCTGGTTGTGACTTGTGGCGCCATGTCGTCGTTGCTGCATGTGCAACTACGTTGCAAGCGCTTCTGTTGTGGCTCTTAAACCTCGAATTTAGTGTTGGGTCTCGCGACGTGGTAACCGTGCAGACCAGAGTTCTAGGGTCAGGTGATATTATCTGCCAGCTCCGGCAGGTCTGCCAATGTCATGGCAGCTGTTGTGGGCGACCTGAGTGTTACATAGACCCTTTGTGTGGCCTGCAGTAATTTGTTGGATGATCTGTTGTCGTATGCCGCCAATGTCGTCTGTACGTGTGTCGGTGGTTGTTCTGCCAAAAGCATAGCAACAAACTGTCTGGCACTGCGGAAATGACTACTAATTTGTGCAGACGTCGCCAGAACTCAGATTGTATCTTGCCAGCGCGTTTCACCTGTCTTAGTACCTGTATGACTCTGAAGTTGGTGGGCTTTGTGCTGCAAGAAATCAGCTCTTACTGCAGCTTATTGTAAGCTCTATCTGGCGGCGGTGCACTATAATATCCGACGTCATTGCTATTGTTTATTGTTCCAAATTACTTGAAATATAACAGGCCGTTTTGGTCCGTCTATCTCTCTTCAGGCCCATTCCATTTTTCATTTTGCCGTTTCTTCAATTATTATTATGTGTGTGGTTGTCTTTTATATGCAGATACAGTTATTGAGCGTTATGTACGCTAATGAACCGATATTTCAATTACTTTTGGTTGTGAAACTCTCTTCCTTCCACTGATTTTTTTCTGTCTTTTGTTTTGTGGCCACTTGGTAAAGTCGAGGCACGCAGCCAAGGGGTGCGCTAATGAGTCGAGGACGTCGGATGAATTCTTGGAAGGGCGGGAGGAAAGGACAATAGCGGGTCTGCTGGGAGCTGGCAAGGGGTGGTCGACGGCTGATGGACTGGTAACTGCAGTGTGACCTCATGGCTGCTTTTGTACTCTGGCTGGGGACACATGTATAGCTTTCAAGTCCTGCTGGCCACCCCGCCCTGGCGCCTTTGCTAATAGTTTTACAGTGAGACTGGCGTGTTCCTTTGGATGCATGATGCTTGCGTGCGAAATTATTGAAATTGGATATTCTGGTAAGCTCCTATGGTACCGAACTGCTGAGGTCATCAGTCCCTAGGCTTACACACTACTCAATCTAACTAACGTACGCTAAAGACAACACACGCACCCATGCCCGAGGGAGAACTCGAACCTCCGACAGGGGTAGCCGCGCGAACCGTGGCAAGGCGACCAAGACCGCGCGTCCAAAGATGTGTTGAGGCTTTGGCTACAGAGCCAACAGACTTTTGTTTGATGGCCGTCCTAGAACTGTGTGTTCAGCCCCGCAGAGTAAGCAACCCTCTGACTTCGCCGAGGCTGTAGAGCGTATATTATTATCACCAACTTTCAAATCGCGCAATGATCACCATTCAAAGATAAAGGAAATTAGAACTCGTTGAGGCGTCCAGAGAGTCGTTCTTTCCTCGCGCGATCCGCGAGTGGAGCAGAGAGGGTGGGGGAGGAATATGACTTTGCCTTTTTCGCATACTGCGTTGGCGTACACCCACGCCTATGGCTTCCTGCGTGCAGTCTGCGAGCTCAGTGATTGATGGCCTGACTATGACTTCAGCTCACGTCTGCAGGTGCCGTTTACTCTGATGGGAAGCTAGTCCAGTGGAGGATATCATGGCAGGAGTCCAGTGCACTAGTTTTGCATATGTGATTATTGTAGAGTTTGCTGTCAGCGAGGATTGGCAATTACTGGCTTCTGGCGGACTCAGTGCTGTGACTTCTGGTAGCTGCTGCGCAGAACAACGTGCATTTCCCTTCCAAACAACAGAGAGACTTGTTTGGGCGTCATCCAGACCGCCAGAAGCAAAACTTAGAATTTTCATGGCGATATTTCTTTCCTGCACGTCGCCACAGAGTCCTCTGATCGACTTGGCGCACTGCCTCCTTGATCGCAGCATCGACCACCATCCCACACGCATGATGACAGTAGTAGTGTTAATACGTGCAGCTCTCGCATTTAGGAAGTTAATAGGCTGTTTACACACCCCTCTGTAGTAGAGTCAACTGTCCTGAGGGTGTAATACGAATCAATTGTGCATGTTCCACAGTATTCTTTCCCAAGTCATCAATCACTAGGGTGTAGTATTCTAATTCACGTCTGATCTCGTTGCCCTCTGGCACACACTATGTGCTACAGTATGTCACAGAGAACATGTAGGATCAATGGTCAATTTTGCCAACGTACAGACCCGGATTTCTCCTGTGACTGATGTTCAAGACTAACGTGCATTTTACATTCGAGTGCGTAATCACTATTCGCATGAATGTGTTTGATTTAAATAAATCTCATTGTGATACCAAAACTTCATGTAATTTCAGTAGTGAAACATAGTTTGCATATTCATTCCCTGATCACAGATTTTGGGGAATATCAATTAATTTTTCTAATAATTTTTTATATGAAGTTGATCCAACTCAGGTGGCACTGCACAAGGGTCAACATATAAATTCAAATGCTTGTGTAACACTTTTATGAGCACTCACTTGGGAGTGGTGCGTTTTAATGAGCTTGATTCTGACACTTGTTTATTGAAATCAGGCAGTTCCAGCTGCACCCGCCCCCCCTTCCCCTTCCATGGGGCTAACCTTAAATGCCTATTATTAAGTTGAATTGTTCATAGTCATTAGACACCTTTTGCTGCCAGAATATGATCTCCATTAGCGCAAACCACGTTTGCGGTTGGCACAGCATTAATAGAAGTTCTCATAATTGCAAGTGTGGTGGGGGCGAGGAGCTGAAATTGGTGGGCAAACATCTCGTTATTTCGAACTCCGATCGTGGCTCCACCACAGAATTCTCCGTTACACATGAACGCCATGTGGAAGACTTTATCTGAGTCTACAGCTTCTTTAAATCTGGCTTAACATCATCCTTAGAATGGTCAAAACTTTCTACTGTGCTGTGACGTGTAGGCGTTGAAGATTTAAGGCTGTTTTTGTTGCCCTGTGTGGACTTCATGCCCGAATGTACTGAAATTGCGAGCTCCAAACCATTGATGTCATTTCGAAGTTTGTTAATTTCATCGATGACGTTGTGGAATAACTTGTCGTCATCACTTATTTTCATCGTGCACAGATACTAGAGCTGCTTGCCACCTATGGCATTCGCCGAAAGATACGAAAGTTTTTAAGTGAGGTCAACAATTATGTGGCCCTTTATTTACCCAATTAAATAATTGCACATAATTGTGGAATGTACAGAAGTTATTTTTATTTCCGAATGTAGAAGACATAATGACATTAGATAAAGCAAACTTAAACACTCAGTATTAGAAATTCTAAAATGTGGCAAGGATAACAACACAAATCGTATCAGAGAGTTCATGTGTACCACCTGCTACTCTTATGATGCACAAGTAGACAAAAACGTATCTCTGCCACAATAGTAATATAAATGGAATTTTAATAAAATATTTGATGAAAATTATTTTAAGAAAGCGATAATGTTGATGGTTTTGTGTGATATAAAAATGAGAGATTAATTAAAAGTAATTATACAGCTTATTGTTGAACTACAAGTTTTGAAAATTGATGACATTAACTTTTTCTGCATAATCATTTATAAATTAGAGTCACCAAGAGAGAACACATCGAAAGCAATCGTTATTCAGATGAAGCAAAAATGCTACATGAGATGCTTATTTACAAATAAGTCTGAGACAAAATTATAATGTGAAATGCATACGATTTGGCAATTCTCAAAGTATTTAGATTAATAATAAAAGGGTCCCATTTTAAATAAAATAATTTCAGTGTCAGTCTGCCCGAGAATTATAAAGTGATACATAGCTAAGCAATTCCATTTCTCCTTAATGTATACTTGTTTTTATTACTCACATAACTAAAATCTTATTTAGGTAATAGTCTCTTTCATGTTGTTAATGTCTTATTTTCACCCATAAGGATGTTTGAAAGTTAATTATTTATGTAATTTAATAGTTTTAAAATAATTGCTCCAATTAAATAAATTTCTGCGATGATATACATATTTCAGCTGACTAATTTACTAGTAGCTTTGTGTGTTCACAAACGGTAATCATATTTATAAATATTAACTACACTGTTTCATGTAGTGCTATAATACGCAAAATAAATTTGTACACATTTTTCATCAAAAAAATTATCCTTATGTTCTTGAACAATTTTTCTCTTTGAAAACTTCGTATACATAATGTATCCCAATTTCAAGTCACGAATTAAAACTCATTTGCTGCACAAATATTTTAAGTTTTCCTAATCATAATTGTTAATAAGTGAATACATCGCAATACATACACTGAGCCGAAAAAACTCATAGGATACGTTCTAATATCGTCTCGGATCTTCTTTTGCCTGGCATAGTGCAGCAGATCTATGTGGCATGCACTAAACAAGCCGTTGGAAGTCTTCTGCAGAAATATTGAGCCATACTGCCTCTATTGCCACACATAATTGCGGAAGTGTTGCAGGTGCAGGATTTTGTGCACAAACTAACCTCTCTATTATGTCCCGTAAATGTTCAATGGGATTCTTATCGGCGTTCTGGATGGCCAAATCATTCTCTCTAACTGTCCAGAATGTTCTTGGCCTGGTGTTACGGTGCACTCTCATCCATAAAAAGACCATTGTTGTTTGGGGCCACGAAGCACGCGAATGGCTGCAAATGCTCTACAAGTAGCCGAACATAACCATTTCCAGTCAATGACCGGTTCGTTTGGACCAGAGGACCCAGTCCATTTCATGCAAACACAGTTTACACTTCACACCTTAGAGAGCTACCACCAGCTTCCAACAGTGTCTTGTTGACAACTTCGTTCCATGGCTTCTTGGGGCCTGCGCCACACTCGAAGGCTACCATGAGCTCTTAATAACTGAAAACGGGGCACCTATGACCAGGACACGATTTCGCAGTCGTCGAGGGTTCAGCCGATGTGGTAACGAGCCAAGGACATGCGCTCCAGACGATGTTGTCCTATTACAAAAAGCATTCACGTCAGTCGTCTGCTGCCATAGCCCATTAATGACAAATGTCACCGCACTGTTCTAACAGAAGCGTTCCTCGTACGTCCCATACTGACGTCTGCGGTTATTTCACGCAGTGTTGCTTGTCTGTTAGCACTGAAAACTCTGACGAAACGTCGCTGTTCTCTGTCGTTAAGTGAAGGCGGTTGGCCAGTGCGTTGTCTGTGGTGATAGGTAACGCCTGAAATTTGGTATTCTCGGCACAGTCTTGACACTGTAGATCTCGGAATATTGAACTCCCTTACCATTTCCGAAATGTCCTATGAGTCTAGCTCTAACTGTCATTCAGCGTTCACAATCTGTTAACTCCCGTCGTGCGATCATAATCATGTCGGAAATCTTTTCACGTGAGTCACCTGGGTACAACTGAAGCTCTACCAATGCGCTGCCCTTTTATAATTAGAGTTCCTGATACTACCGCCATCTGTATATGTGCATATCACTATCCCATGACTTTTGTCTCTTCAGTGTACAAGCATAGTTTTAGTTCTTTCTTTTAATTTCAACTTTTCAAATTTATATTGAATTGTTTCTTTCAACGTAAGTTTTACTTTTTCTTCTCCTATTAGTAATTTATTTGGAAGTTAGTTGCAGCTTGCGGATTTTCTTATTTCTAAATGTTCAGTTCTTTTAATGAATACATTTTCTCTAATCATTTCAGATATACTAAGGGTATATTTTGTTGTGCAAAAGTATCGTTGAGGATTAAATTTTCAATCGATATCCTACCCACTCATAAGCATTCTCTCATTCTCGTATGTGCTCTCTCTCTCTCTCTCTCTCTCTCTCTCTCTCTCTCTCATTCTCTCTCTCTCTCTCTCTCTCTCTGTCCCTGTCTGTCTCTCTCTCTTTCTCTCTCTCTCTCATTCTCTCTCTCTGTCCCTGTCTGTCTGTCTCTCTCTCTCTCTCTCTCCCTTTGTCTCTTTCTCTCTCTCGCACACCCCACCCTCTCCCTCCCTCTCTATCGGCATCTCTCCTGATGATGCTATTGTTGTTATTATTAAGTAACACAGCCTCATGAACAACGTGCTTTTAGTACTACAATGCTGAATGTATAAACAGAGGACGGAAATTGACCTACTCTGAGCCCAGGAAAAGTTATGCCGCCAGAAACCTTAGATTAGTATGAACACTACACTGTCTCACGAGACAATATCCCGCTGCAGGTGATGCAGTGCCTGCGCCTTCAGTCAAGAACCTAGTTGCATATATGGGGATGTAGAGAATAAAAAATGGTTCAAATGGTTCTAAGCACTATGGGACCTAACATCTGAGGTCATCAGTCCCCTAGACTTAGAACTACGTAAACCTAACTAACCTAAGGACATCACACATATCCATGCCCGAGGCAGGATTCGAACCTGCCAACATAGGAGCTGCGTGGTTCAGGACTGAAGCGCTTAGAACAGCTCGACCACAGCGGCCGTCTATCTAGAGAATAGTTTCAAATCCTAATAATGACTATTCGCGTTTTTAACGATACACAACATGCTGCCAGAAATGAAATTCGTGATAGACAACAAAAAACTCATGGACTAGGTTTCAAACCTTTCGATTTGTATGTTACGGCTTACAACCATCAAGCTATACCAACAGAATTCCAGGTATTTGTTTGACCTTAATATTCTGTTAAGTGATTACAGTTCTACAACCAAGAGGAAAGGAATGTTTCCAGTACAGAACTTGCTGTATGAAAGAGCAGCAATAAATTTTTCCACTTTTCTCCAAACTATTGTCATAAGTGTCTTGTATACACGGATTAGGCACCTGACTGTTCTGTTTATGTCGATCATTACCATGGTAAGCTAGCCTACCCCCTTCCTTTTAGATTGTAGCTAAGGATTTTATTTGGTAGTCTTCCATTAATAATTCTTTTCAAGTGTTGTTTCCATATGCCTCTGTACCAAGTAATCTCCTCAGTAATGTCAAATAAAACCAACTCAATATGAACATTTTAATTTCTCATTAGATGTCTTCCTCAAAAGCGGCTTCTAATCAAATTGCCTACCTGTGGCGCAGTGGCCTTCAATACTGAAGTGAGACAGTACCTAGGACCGCATCTGTACTGGTCTTATTATTAATTAGTAACCTGTATAAATTTGTATATTATGATCACCATTACGTTAGCTATAATAAGGGTGCTATAAGCTGGCCATTGGCTGCAAAGTACTGATCGTTAACACTCGTCATCATTTGGAACACTTCTTCTCGACCGTCCTTTAGTAGTACAGATAACGACTATCCAGGCCAGTTTCACCTATCATTTGACCTTCAAGGTGACCGTGTGATCATGAAGGTTATAAATATATCCATCATTTCCACACACAATGTCATCAATGATCTAGGAAACGTAATGTCATCAATTTCTTTGCCCATATGATGTGATCGTTGACCTTGAATGTACAAATCCATTAAGATGGAGACGAGCAGGAAATTTAAATATTAAAGATAGGAGTAGTAGAGGGGAAATTTAAATATTAAAGTTGGTGTTGGGTGATAAATTTAAATATTTAAATAGTAAAATGGCTAAACATTTTTACAGCCAATGACAGAGCAGTATTTTAATGTGTTATATTTAACTACACTATAGTAGTTTCTTTGGGAAAGAAACTATATAAGCTTCTTCGCTGTAATTGTGTAAATTGATCCTATTCAGCACAGACCGCTCTGAACCATGCTGGCGTTACAACGAGCAGTTTGTGCATAGTCGTGTCAGCAGCCTAGCCAGATGTCGGCGACACCGCTGCACACAGCAAGCGACTCCCTTTCGAAAACTGCTTTGGATGCCGCACTGCACACGTGGTACGAACATTAGCGCATGCCTGCTGCTTTGCCTTTAAGGAAGTGTTTCGAGCTGAGCCTGCAGCCTTGGTACGTGTCGGTGACATATGATTCACATGGACTACTAATGTCAGCAACTGCAGTGCTGTGCCCACCGCATAATTTACTTTTACATATTCCGTTCTGTGCTCAGAACTGTCTGGACATTATTAATAATATGTTACATACGTGCCAAGAGATGTGGCACACGCACTAGCGTTAGAGGCATGTTATCTGTGTTAACATGTTGTCTTACATACACTCTGTTACAAGTAAATCCAGGAATTGTGCGTCCATCAAAACCCAGCCCTTTTAGGAAAGCTTTGTTTCTTTCCCTTCGTATGACTTTTTCAACTAGATAGATGGACGGATGCTTGTTTTTTTTCCTCTCTTTTTGGAATTCTGTTCTGTAGGAACCTCCTCCTAAAGGTCGCAACATGAAATATTCCAGCAGATACATTCTTGGGTTCGTCTCCTTATTGCTCAAATTTTTAATTTCTCGTTAGACCAGTTTGGAGGGAAGCCTTTCTCGAAAATCGGCTTATGTTTACTAACTCTAACAAAATCACAGGTGTTCAATTTAGCCTTGTGCATCTATCATCTTTATCTTTTTAAAGACAGTACACTAATGCTGTTATCTTCGTCACTCATATTAACTGTTCTATGTTTTGTGTGATTATACAGATTTATTAGATCTTGCGCTACATCAATCCATTTGAAAGAACCCACAGTAGCGAGGCGTTTAAACATCTTTCCTTTGAGAGTTCTGTTGAATAGCTCCACAACTGAACCTTCAAGTTGCAAAACAACGAATACTGATTCATTTTATATTTTTTTATTAGCTCCTCCGAATGAGTATCACAAAATTCCTGACCTAAGTCTGTCTGTTAACGTTTCGGAATCCTATTACTTTTTTTCATAGTTTTCTAAACACACCTGCAACCCCAGTAGAAATTTACTCTTTAGAGCAGCCACCCATGCATATCTGGAGTACACATCAATTACTGTTAATAAACACTTATTACCAGAAATATATTTGGAATACACAATCAGTTCAACCTAATCATCTTGATGAAGGTTGGTTTCGTGGTTTGTTTGGGGGAGGAGACGAAACAGCGAGGTCATCAGTCCCATCGGCTTAGGGAAGGATGGGGAAGGAAATCGGCAGTGCCCTTTCAAACGAACCATCCCAGCATTCGCCTGGAGTGATTTAGGGAAATTACGGAAAACCTAAATCAGGATGCCGGACGCGGGTTTGAATCGTCGTCCTCCCGAATGCGAGTCCAGTGTTCTAACCACTGCGCCACCTAGATTTGATGAAGGTCATCATTTTCTTTTGTGATATCCGCTCTCCTCAGGTAAACTTTGGTGCTGGACGACGAAGTTCTTTAGCTATCCCAGGCTCCCTGTTTATTACTATTAGAATCAGCAAGATCTCGTTGTAATGATTTCTTCAATAATCAAATTTTTCTTTACGTGTGTATATTACGGAAGGAAAGGAGAAACACAAAAAAAATCAAAATAATGTACACATAAACTTTAATATAAAATTAAGCTTCACATTTCTTTATTCAACAACAAGGTTCATTGATTTCCATATATAAATTTGGCATTTGTGTCATCTGGGAAATCTCGCAGGCGACATTTACGCCACAAAAGTTCCAAAAACCTCAAATTTAACTCTCTGGTCATTAGTTTGTAGTTGTCAACACTCATTTCAGCAAGTAAGATGTTCGGAAGACGACTGATTTACTGCGACTTTTCATCAGTTCTTATATACATCATTATGACGCCACTTCCGGTTGAGAAATTGAGAGATTCCTTTCACATTACGGAGATGCTTCAATAGCGCAAATGGGAATCCTTTGAGGGAAGGGGACGTTCTTTCTGCGGAACACTGTTGACCGACTGGAGAACAATTCTGCTACCGCCAACAAGGACCAAGAAGACAAGATACGAGAAATTAGGGCTCATTTGGAGACATATAGACACTCGTTTTTCGCTCACTCTGCTTGCGAGTGTAACAGGGAAGGAAGTGACTAACAGTCGTACAGGGTATCCTCTGCCACGTACCGTGCGGTAGTTTGCGAATTATGTATCTATATAGATATAGATGTAGATATATCCATCATTAAATGTCTGATATACGGGAACGACTCGATACCCAGTTGGTCGAATGTGTCATTTCTATAACTGAATCGTGAATAACTAGGCAGTACGCTATCGTAGCTTTTGGGAACGGTGTTTTTGCTTGCATTTTCATATCAATGACAGACGTTGTCGCTGCTTCTTCATCTTGATGCGAACGATCGATGAAATATAGGGGACACTTCTAGAACTCTGTACGACTCATGAGTTGATTGCTCCTTGGTCTCCTTTCTCCGTAATACAGCGACTGAAAGCGGCAGAACATTTCATAAGCTTGCGCAGTATTTCTTGTGTTAAGATTAAGCTAAATTTACATACGTTGCTGTTTCGAGAGCTGTATTGAATTTATGGTGCAACACACTCATTTAAATCCGAGTGACAGAAAACTGGACTCAGGTTTAGATTATTTCTGAGATGTTCCAAAATGATATTTGCTCTTTTTCAGATATGAGTATTTCTGGTATTTCCCAATACATTCTTTTTCTAGGAACACTGTTGACACAATTTAGAGAACCGCCATTTGAGACTGACTCTGCAGAGGTAATACAATTACTGTCTTTCTGCTGCTAATTAGTGCAAGTTCAAGGCGAACTTTTAAAATGATCTTCCTGTAAACCTCTGCGGACCTGAGTACCACACAGAGGGGGATACAGAAACCATAATGTCCATCTGCATCAACTAATTCTTGCAGTTCATTCCTCGTTCCCCAACCATCATTCTGTAAACTGTTTGTGTCATACCCTTTTATTAACGCATATCCTTTTATTAGCGTTGTAATTCCTGAGTTGCAGACATGATCAGTAATTTGGTCAATCAAACGATACTGGAAAGAACAAGTGAAACGCGCATTATTTAATTCACTGTCAGTAGCTTATAGCACGCATTTTCTACTCTCGCATGGAAGTAGGTAATAGTTTTCATTTTGAATGACAATCGGTATGGAGTCGTCGAGAGCAAAAACTGTTTAGGGGAACAGTTTATGCTTCAATATTCGAAGCGAGTAATAGAGCTGTAAACGAGAATTTGTTTCTCACATTCAGTGTGTGACTCACCTACTTCTTCTTCTTATTATTATTCTTCTTTTTATTCTTATTCTTGACTCACCTCGACCTCTAATGAGAGCTCACAGCGAATAATAGTGTTTATAGCACTGTGTACCCTGGAGATGACAGTATGTTGTCAGGTGCGAGGAGTCAGCACATTTGTCACTTTCTACTTCCTTATCTTCTCTGTATTCATTTTCTTTTCTCTTCAAATATTACATGATGTCTGAATACGATGTCCCAGTACATTTCCTTATGTGTAAGCGAACAGTTATTTCTTCACAGTCAAGTTCCACAAGATATCGGTCTTGATTTCTAATTGAGACACTTAATTCTGAAATATATGTTACCACGACTGGCATGAAATTGGGTGGATTTGGTGCTTCCACAATCTTATATCCAAGTAGTACTGCAGCTAGAACTGATGTAGCGTATGTGTAGAAGCAGCATTTGTGGAATGAATCCCCAGAAATGTTGGGTCAACGCATAGCGCGTTCACTTTCTCAATATTTACTGGATGTTCTGCTGTCTTTAATGTGTCTTTTTCAATTACATTTCTCTCAAAACCTAAATCTAAGCCGGCCAGAGTGGCCGAGCGGTTCTAGGAGCTACAGCCTGGCACCGCACGACCGCTACGGTCGCAGGTTCGAATCCTGCCTCGGGCATGGATGTGTGTGATGTCCTTAGGCTAGTTAGGTTACAGTAATTCTAAGTTCTATGGGACTGATGACCTCAGCAGTTAAGTCCCATAGCGCTCAGAGCCATTTTGAACCTAAAACTAAGCTTTTTATCCCCCTAGAAATCAACATATACGTCACTCTTCATCTCGCATCATATTAGTTTTTTATTGTAATCCATCGTAAGTTTCACATTGATATTTTGTTCCTCTGTGCATCGTCTTCGAGCTCATTCTTGATCCAAATTCGCCTAGTTGATTACAAAAGTATAATTTATTGTTTCTCAATGTAAAATTCTGTATGGAACTATAGGTAAATAAATTGAGAAAGCCAATTTCTTATGCGTGATAAAATAAATTTAGCGTGAGGTTAAGGGCAGCAGTTGTAACCAAGATTTACCTGATTAGCTAAACATTACACCATGCTCGAGGACTCCCATCGTGACATTGTCAGTATGTGCTACAAAACTTACTAATTTATCCTAAGTTCAGAAACTTTAAACAAAATTACCCATACCTCTGACATCTGGGTGACTCAAGCGTAGTTTTGCTTTTACATTATTATATAATTTTTGGAATAAGTCACTCTTTCCAGCAGAGACATTAAAGTGCCAAAGCTATCAAAATAACACATGATATCAACCTTTTTCTTGTAATATACGCAATATAAACCTGGTTTACTTTCAGTCTGGAGATTAACAATAGCACTCTAATATCTTTAGGCGTTTTGGGAAAAGTATCTCCCACACACACCTTGAAAATTTTTCAGTTTTTAGCATAACATTCTGTTCCATTGCACTTTTATGTCTTTGCGTCGCAGCTAGACGAACTGGGTGCATTGTGTAAGTGACTTCATAGTCCTGCATCTAACTGTTTGACTCCAACTCTATTTAATCGTTCAACAAACATTGTTTCTGGCTCACAGTGTGAGTAGCCAGGTATGTGAAGTTCTACAAGTAAGTAGTTAATAAAACAATGAAGGAGAGATCGATCTACCTACCTTCCCCTTCTTCTTCTTGTTCAGCGCTCGAATTCCGCCTCACGGGTGATGTGCTACAATCTATACGATGCTCTTATTGTACAGAAGTTGCTGCAAGACAGAAGAATCTTTAGTGTTGGAAGATGCAACTTAGTACTATCACTGCAGAAAGTAGCGTACAATAAAAAAAATCGCAAACATGGCGATCTATTTCCAGATACAATTAGATGCGTTATATCTCGTTCTTCCTAACTTTGTAAAAATGAATGTGTCTGTTAACCTTCTCCTTCAGGAAAATAGTGTACTTATGTTCAGCAATATAAGCATAGATTTTCAGAAAAAGTGCTTGAAAGCTCCAATGATGTTAGATATTCTTGAGAAAGAAGGATGTAATATCGTGTTTTAAAGTGCTACTATTTACGATTTTCATTTTCGAAAATATTGCTTGTGAAAAGGAGAAGGGATAGATAACATTCCATCAGAATTTCTAAAATCATTGGGGGAAGTGTCAACAAAACGACTATTCACGTTGGTGTGTAGAATATATGAGTCTGGCGACATACCATCTGACTTTCGGAAAAGCATCATCCACACAATTCCGAAGACGGCAAGAGCTGACAAGTGCGAGAAATATCGCACAATCAGCTTAACAGCTCATGCACCGAAGCTGCTTACAAGAATAATATACAGAAGAATGGAAAAGAAAATTGAGAATGCGCTAGGTGACGATCAGTTTGGCTTTAGGTAAAGTAAAGGGACGAGAGAGGCAATTCTGACGCTACGGCTAATAATGGAAGCAACGCTAAAGAAAAATCAAGACACTTTCATAGGATTTGTCGACCTGGAAAAAGCGTTCGACAACATAAAATGGTGCAAGCTGTTCGAGATTCTGAAAAAAGTGGGGGTAAGCTATAGGGAGAGACGGGTCATATACAATATGTACAACAACCAAGAGGGAATAATAAGAGTGGACGATCAAGAACGAAGTGCTCGTATTAAGAAGGGTGTAAGACAAGGCTGTAGCCTTTCGCCCCTACTCTTCAATCTGTACATCGAGGAAGCAGTGACGGAAATAAAAGAAAGGTTCAGGAGTGGAATTAAAATACAAGGTGAAAGGATATGAATGATACGATTCGCTGATGACATTGCTATCCTGAATGAAAGTGAAGAAGAATTAAATGATCTGCTGAACGGAATGAACAGTATGATGAGTACACAGTATGGTTTGAGAGTAAATCGGAGAAAGACGAAGGTAATGAGAAGCAGTAGAAATGAGAACAGCGAGAAACTTAACATCAGGATTGATGGTCACGAAGTCAATGAAGTTAAGGAATTCTGCTACCTAGGCAGTAAAATAACCAATGACGAACGGAGCAAGGAGGACATCAAAAGCAGACTCGCTATGGCAAAAAAGGCATTTCAGGCCAAGAGAAGTCTACTAATATCAAATACCGGCCTTAATTTGAGGAAGAAATTTCTGAGGATGTACGTCTGGAGTACAGCATTGTATGGTAGTGAAACATGGACTATAGGAAAACCGGAACAGAAGAGAATCGAAGCATTTGCGATGTGGTGCTATAGACGAATGTTGAAAATTAGGTGGACTGATAAGGTAAGGAATGAGGAGGTTCTACGCAGAATCGGAGAGGAAAGGAATATGTGGAAAACACTGATAGGGAGAAGGGACAGGATGATAGGACATCTGCTAAGACATGAGGGAATGACTTCCATGGTACTAGAGGGAACTGTAGAGGGCAAAAACTGTAGAGGAAGACAGAGATTGGAATACGTCAAGCAAATAATTGAGGACGTAGGTTGCAAGAGCTACTCTGGGATGAAGAGGTTAGCACAGGAAAGGTACTCGTGGCGGGCCGCATCAAACCAGTCAGTAGACTGATGACCAAAAAAAAAAAAAAAAAAGCAAGAACACATGAAGGCTTACTTTTCGATCGGTTGCTATTATGGTGAAAACAGGTGTTATCTATGTGAAACAAATAGCAAAATTACGAAACAATTAATTAGAGACAATGCTAATGCAATCAATTTTTTCAAACAAGATGAACATAATTTTAGACATGTTTTCAGTGATCATGTTAATATAGATATGACTTTTAATGCATTCCTTGAAATGTGGAAAAGAGTGTGGAAAGAATAAAGCATAGAATTTTCTGGTTATAAGCAAAGATGAAGGTTTAAATAATGGGTGTTATCGTATTTATTTCGATAACTGTATTTGGATTTGAATCATCTGCTATATGTTATCACTGGTATAAAATTGAATTGTTTTTCGACCTGATCATTGCTTAATTTTTTAAAATTATCCATGATCTTGATGAAGTCATGGGTTCAATGTCATAGCAAAAATGCTTTCATCAGAACATGAAGTCTGGACCTCTAGATTCGATCCCAAAGCTGAGAGGAGTGATGAATGTCTAACACTTAATGCCTAATAGCTAACGCCTAAGACCTCAGCAGTGGTTCAGATTTAGACGTTTGTTTTCAGTAGGTTCAGATGTGACTGAGTATTGCACTTATCAACATCTCTCTCACAATTCCATTACACGAAAGATAGTCTTAAAAGTCGGATGTTAAACTAGCGACAAAATATTCGCAGGAAACTGGCACTGATGCAAAACAAGGACAAGTTCAAGCTTACTCTGTACTGGAAAACGTACTTTAACCTGTGTCTCGGCTGCTACAGAGATTGCAGCACCAATTCCGAAAGGAGAAGACAGTTCAAGACGAAACCAAAAAAGAAATGTATTTATGAGAGAAGAAGCTGGAGGAGGAGGAGGAGAAGAAGAATCGGTAGAAGAAGAAGTTGAAAATGAAGATTATGATGATGATGATGATAGTGATGATGAATAAAATATGGACGGTGATGATGATAGTGGTGGTGGTGGTGGTGGTGGAGATGAAAATGAATAATGAAAAAAAAATTATAGCAGAGACAAGGAGTAAACTAGCGGCATCATTTTGTTGTTGAGGAAACAGGCCAAACGTAGAATACCCTGTATGGTATCAAAGTTGAGTCTGTATAAAAAAGTGTAGATGATTGTTGATTCGCCAACAGATGTTGATGGAGATGATTTAATAAATGACAAGAGGACTATACAATCTATTGTTTGAAATTTAACCCTCAGAAAAGAATTCCACAAAACGAGATCCTCAAAATTCTCAAGGCTACCAAGGCTGTTAGCAAAGATATCTCCCCTACAGACAAGCCAATTCGAACAGAGGTTATGATATAAGCATATGGTTCAGATTGCGTTAGATAAAATTGATGAATCATTACCGGAAGAGGACGAAAACGCACTTGCTCTTTGCAATTAGTCTCGAACGAATCGCCGGCACAAATCGATTTTCTTCACTGGAATACCCCAAATGAATTGGTGGAGCAGTTAGTTTTCTTGCTGGCTTCGAAACTGGCAGACAATAACTCATATGTTAATGAAATAGTATCTATTGAAGAGAAACTTGAGAAGTTACAGTTATCATCTGAATTTCACAATAATGGCTGCATAAAATCCTAAAGTGACTGACTCAGTTACAGAACAGAAAGTTGCGTAGGAGAACATTCCGCCAGCTGAGAGAACTCTACAAAAGACACATTTTGCAACAGTGAAAGATTTAGAAACTGTTCGCATAATTGTTTCCGCATGTACAAGAGCTCGCACTGGATGCGGGGAACAGATGTCGAGAGGTCGTACTCGATTTCCGAGGAGGATTGAAAATACAGGCAAAATATTAGAGCCAATATTACGAGCTGCTCGTCACAGAATCTGAGAGCTTAACTAACGCATGTGTATTCTTAAACAGGATATCCAGTTTATGCTCTAATCTGGAAGGTTCTATGCTGTTCATAATCTGTATCTGCTCTACCTTTCAAAATACGACAATGTGACTATACATTACAGTTATATAAGAAACAATTCGCTGTTAGGTGCTGGATGTGTCTCGCAGCTCCATTGTAAGACACAAATGTATAAGATGTTTGAATTTCGAAACGGTACGATGAAGAACTAAATCATAAACTACTGTATTAGCTGGAGTTAACCCTAAAGTTTTAACAAACAAATAATGTGAATACGCATCGTTGCTTGACATCAAGAGGTGCTGACCGTCGTTGACGATGGGATTGCGTTCTACGGGGCGAGCCGGTGGCTCCCTAGCTGGAGTTAACCCTAAAATTTTAACAAACAAATAATGTGAATACACATCGCTGCTTGACATCAAGAGGTGCTGACCGTCGTTGATGATGGGATTTCATTCTACGGGGCGAGCCGGTGGCTCCCTAACTGACGATGGGGTCAGGTCTCAGGTTCCGCGAGCGAAATATGTTAACTAGACACGCGGCATGACTGGCAAAATTGCAGCAAATGTTTACTCACTGACTTTACTCAGACTTGGCGAGATGGTGAAATACAGCACTGCATCGATACGAATGCACAGACATTTTTGCTGCTGATTCGGAACTACTCGGAAGTATTCGGAACAACTCGCTTCGAAGTAGAGATAAAAAAAACTGAGAGCAGCCATTTCGTATGTAACTGTTCTCAATCAGCCAGGCGTACAAATTTAACTTTTCTTTGGGACGTAATAAATTTTATTCCGAGAATACGCTTTTTATTTTTTCTCCCTTTCCCATTCCCTCTGTAACATATGGCCGAGGGAAGTGTTTGCTGAATAGTACCAATTTACACAACTAAGATGCAAAACATTAGATGATTTTTTCACCCAAAGAATAATGCAAAAAGAAGCTGCACTTTTATTGGCTGTAAAAATATTTATCCATATTTAAATTTACAACCCAACGACGTGTCTACTCTTTGAATTTTCCGTCCACTACGGCCATCTTTAATATACCATACATTCAACATCATTGATGATGTCATGTGTGCAACGTCATTGATGACACTGTACATTCAAGGCACTGATGACATCATATGTGCATGTGATGAACACGTGTATGACCTTCATGACCATGTGATCACCTTGAGGATAAAATGAAGGGGAAACTGGCGTGAATAGTAGTTATCTATGCTACTTCCTCTGTTTCAGATAACAGTTATCTTCCGTGATCATCAACATGCAACACTATAACTGTTTGACGAAGTGTTGTTTCATTGTCTGTTTGAGCAGATGATTAATTGATTAATAATAGTAATTTTACTTACATTTAAATCCCTCATACAATATGAAACATGATTACAAATGTTTACTAAAAGTTTTGCAAGTCATTCTTCTTCTGCTCATTGCATAGTACTACAACAACCGTAATTAATTTCGTCTTCCTTGCTACAAATATGTATTGCTCTGATAAACGTACCGTCTCTATTATGTGCACTGACACATCCATGTTCCTTCCGTTTGAAATTTATACCATTGCAGCTGATTAGTAGGAGATGCACGCGCCCAAGAGTTATCAGTACTGCAAAACAAATAACAAAACATTCGTCGTCGCATATCCTCTAAATCCACAGTGGCTGTAAACCTGGGTATTTATCGTGAAAGACCACAACTTTCCTCTTATGTAGTGAGATTTTAAGATTGTATTCTTTCCAAGTTTGGTTTAGCTACTATACTGCTAGATGGAACTTACCTACACTTATTGAATTATTACTATTTCATTAGTAATCATCAGTGCACATCTATGTGCATACTTATCTAGATTCTGGGTAATTCGCTAAATTCCAGTGTTTAAGGTCACAATCAACATAAATGTTAAGAAGAGTGAGTGAAAGAGGACACCCTTGAATCACTCTTTGATTAATTTTTATTTTATTGTTCTTTTATGCCCAACGTTTTATTGTTTTTATTTTACAACCCCTGCTTTTCATTATGAGGTGGCATAGGCAGTTTCATTCTTTATTACCCATAATTTAATTTAACAAAACTGTTCAAATACTTTCTCATAATCTACAAAGCAATTTTGAGATAAAATTTTTTTGTTTTTCTGTGAATCGTTTCATTCTACTGTATAAATGTAAACACTAAAGAAATATAGTTTCCGATATTCTCTTTGCTCTTGAGGTGAAGTGCTTCATCTGTATCTCTAGTTCTATTATTCAATATTTTTAGAATAGACTGTGTATGGAGTATTAGACAGAGAAATGCATCTGCAATTTCTACATTTCCCTTTTATTGCCCTTTCTGAATGAAGAGATAAGTTCCATAACCGTCTATCAGTTATGATTTTCACACTAATACCAATATATGCAAATAACGTATCCTCATAATAATATAGCATGACAGATAGTGCTTGTGTACTTGATTAACTTTGCATTTGTTCCATCTCTTCACGGGGCATTCCAATTTTTGATCGTGTTTTCTAATGAACCCATTGTAATATCATAAATATTTAATTAAATCTTTTCCCTCATTAAAGCTTGTGTCTTTCCCCAGTGCTTGTGTATCTGATTAATTTTACCTCTGTTCCATCTCTTCATGGAGCATTCCTGTTTTTGCGCATGTTCTCTAATGAATTAATTGTAATGTCATAAATATTTTAGGAAATCTTTTTCCTCATTAAAGCATATGTATGTCTTCCCAATCGTCATTTTATTTACATCACAACCCTTGACAACGTCTAATTTAATGATTTTCTTTGACTATATTTGGTTATTCCATATATTTATCGACTGCTTTATGTATTTTCTTACTCTGAATGCTACGGTTTGTCTTGCACATACAACTTCAATGTTCAAGGTGAATCTGTCCCAGTCTTCTCATTGGATTGTTGTTTAAGTATTCCAGAATATTTTCGCCCTTGTTTATAGTGGATTTTTTCTCTGATGGGTGTTCTGCTTTAGTAGCTTCTTGTCTGATGGGTGTTCTGCTTTAGGAGCTTCTGTTTCGTTTTATATCGATTTCTAACAGTTCATTCCATATTATTCATTTGCCATTGTTTTCTGTCTTTTCCCTTTTCCCTGTAATTTCTTTCGATGTATTTTCTACGCTGCTCCAATACGACATATATTCGCAGAGATCTTCCGCAGTGAAAGCAGATTCTGCTTGCACGCAAGTGATGGTCATTTGCGCTCTGTCTCTTAGAGTGCATTCGTCTAAGAAACACACTGGCCACACCCGAGGCCTTTTATTGTTGGACTCGTTCTCTTTTCGTTATTGCGGTAGGAAGGTGATGTGTCATTCCTACAGGATAATGATCGTCCACACACTGTCCGTGAAACTCAACGTGCTGTGAAAGACGTGCAGCATATAGGATGGGACGAGAAGTTCCTCGCGCGATTCGTCAACCGACAACTATTACAGGACTACGTAAGTAGTCGAGCAGGCGTGGAATAATGTATCCCAGGACAGTATTCGCCATCTGTACGATAAACTGGATACCAGGGTCAGCGCCTGCACTGCCACCTGTGGAAGCTACACCAATTAGAAATGTGGGTGTTTCAGCATTGGTAGATACCTGCTACCTCGGAACCGCTTGTACCACTCTATGTAAATGTAGTCATTTCATGTACTCCATATGCACTGTTGCAACACTAAATCTTGAATGAATGGGAAATCCCTAAAACAGTGTACTAATTCCTTCTGGCAGTGTATAAAGGTTTTCATTCTGTATCACTCTTCAAGAATAGCATTACTAGTTGTTACTTTCGTTATATGTTATTTTAACCTATTTTGGTGTTGTGTCCTTACGCTGTTTTCTTGGAGAAGCTGAGTTTTGTATACTTATTTAAATATTGCTGTTTTGTTGATACATTGTTTTTTACCTCCGCAAACAGCTTACTTACTTGCTTACTTACAGACCAGGTGAAAACACAGGCATGTGCAGAAATGGGTCTCGTCATTCCTCTCTTCTACGAATTTCACTTAACGTCCAACCGAGCTTAAAAAACAGGTCATGTTTTCGTGTGAGAGCTCCCAAGTAAACGTAGATTCCCTACGGTACCGTCTTAATGGGATTCGAGTCTGCCAGTATTGTCCCTTAGCTGGTGGAAGCGCATCGTGACGCTACACGTGAATGCGTTCTGTCGATCCTATCAGTGGTGTTCTACGCCGCTCTTCCGCCGACCCTCACCTCAGGGCTTTTCCGAGAGTTTCAAAGAAGCATCAAAACCATATTGTTAATTAGAGAAGAGGAATACGATATGACCTTCCAATAATTGCTGCTAGAAACATTCGATGGATCTGAAGATGATTTGTCGAATTATTCACTCGACTTGTACGTCGGGAAGAGAAAATGAGGAGAGGCAGATCAGGGAAGACCTGTCGCTTCTGAGATATGCATGTGCTTTTTACAGACTTTGAGAAATAATTTGATAGTATTAACAGAAACTAGCTACAGATGACAGTGAAACAGTTTGGACTCCCAGGAAAATTAATTCAGCTTGTGTAAATGAGCATCGAAAACTCCAGTTTTACAGTTAAGATAAAAAACAGTCTCTTAGAAATGTACTTTGTGACTTCTGTAGTAAAAAAAAAAAACGATCCTATGTTACTTTCTCTTTTCAACTTTGTTGTGCAGCAGACAATCAAGAAGATAAATTCGTCACCCTTTGGAACAAAGCTAATACATAGGTTTAGTATACTCCCGTATTTGGATGTTATAGTAATGTAAGGAAAACATCATCAATAAATTAATACTTTTACACTAATATTACCCAACAGGTTACTTGGAAGTGAACTGATAACTGTGTTGCTGTGGTCTTCGGTCCGAAGACAGGTTTGATGCAGCTCTCCCTGCTACTCCGTCCTCTGCAATCCTCTTCATCTCAGAATAACTACGGCAACCTACACCTTTCTGAATCTGCTTACTGTATTCATCTCTGGGCCTCCCTCCACGATTTTTACCCCTCACACTACCCTCCACTATTATATTGGTGATCCCTTGATGTCTCAGAATCTGTCCTATCAATCGATCCCTCCTCTTGACCAAGTTGTGCCACAAATTTCTTATCTCCCCATTTCTGTTCAGTACTTCCTAGTTAGTTACATTATCAACCCATCTAATCATCGAGATTCTTCTGCAGTAGCAAATCATGAAAGCTTCTATCCTTTTTCATCTAAACTATTTATCGTCCATGTTTCACTTCCATACATGGCTATAATCCAGACAAATATCTTCAGAAAAGACTTCCTAACACTTAAATCTGTATTTGATGTTAGCAAATTTCTGTTCTTCATAAATTCTTTTCTTGCTATAGCCAGTCTGCGTTTTATATCTTCTCTAGTTCGCCCGTCATCACTTATTTTGCTGCCCAAATAGCAAAACTCATCTACTATTTAAGTGTCTCGTTTCCTAATCTGACTCCATTAGCATCACCTGATTTAATTCGACAACGTTCCATTATCCCCGTTTTGCTTTTTTTGATGTTCATCTTATATCCTCATTTCAAGTGCTGTCTCTGACAAAATTACAATGTCATCGTCAGACCTCTATGTTTTTATTTCTTCTCCCTGAACTTCATTCCTATTCCAAATTTTCCTTTAGTGTTTGTTCAATACACAGATAGAAAAACATCACCCCCTTTTCAGCCACTACCTGCCTTTCATGTCCCTCGACTTTTATAACTGCCGTTTGGTTTTCTGTACAAGCTATAAGTAGCCTTTCGTTCCCTGTATTGTGCCCCTGCTACGATCAGGATTTCAAAGAGAGTATTCCAGTCAAAACTGTCGAAAGCTTCCTCTAAGTCTACCAATGCTATAAATGTAGTTTGGCTTTTCCTTAACCCATCATCTAAGATAAGTCGTAGGGCCGGTATTGGCTCACGTGTTCCAACATTTCTCCGGAATCCAAAATGATCTTCTCCGAGATCGGCTTCTACCAGTTTTTCCATTCTTCTGTAAAGAATTATTGATAGTATTTTGCAACCATGATTTATTGAACTGATAGTCTGGTAATTTTCGCACCTGTCAGCAGTTGATTTCTTCGGATTTAGAATTACTAAATTCTTCTTGAAGTCTGAGGGTATTCCGCCTGTCTCATTCATCTTGCTTACCAGCTGGAAGAGTTTTGTCATGTCTGACTCTCCCATGGCTATCAGCAGTTCTGACGGAATATCGTGTACCCCCCCCCTCCCCCCGAAGCCTTGATACGACTTGGATATTCCAGAGCTTCGTCAAATTCTTCTCGCATTATCATGTCTCTCATATCCTCTACATCTACGTCGACTTGCCCTCCTATAATATTGATTTCAAGTTCGTCTCCCTTGGATAGGCACTCTTTATACTCCTTCCACCTTTCAGCTTTCCCTTCTCTGCTTAGAACTAGTTTACCATCTCAGCTCTTGGTATTCATACAGCTGCTTCTCGTTTCCCCAATGTTATGGTCTTCAGTCCTGAGACTGGTTTGATGCAGCCCTCCATGCTACTCTATCCTGTGCAAGCTTCTTCATCTCCCAGTACCTACTTCAGCCTACATCCTTCTGAATCTGCTTAGTGTATTCATCTCTTGGTCTCCCTCTACGATTTTTACCCTCCACGCTGCCCTCCAGTACTAAATTGGTGATCCCTTGATGCCTCAGAACATGTCCTACCAACCGATCCCTTCTTCTAGTCAAGTTGTGCCACAAACTCCTCTTCTCCCCAATCCTATTCAGTACCTCCTCATTAGTTACGCGATCTACCCATCTAATCTTCAGCATTCTTCTGTAGCACCACATTTCGAAAACTTCTATTCTCTTCTTGTCTAAACTATTTATCGTCCATGTTTCACTTCCATACATGGCTACACTCCATACAAATACTTTCAGAAACGACTTCCTGACACTTAAAACTATACTCGATGTTAACAAATTTCTCTTCTTCAGAAACGCTTTCCTTGCCATTGCCAGTCTACATTTTATATCCTCTCTTCTTTGACCATCATCAGTTAGTTTTCTCCCCAAATATCAAAACTCCTTCACTACTTTAAGTGTCTCATTTCCTAATCTAATTCCCTCAGCATCACCTCACTTAATTCGACTACATTCCATTATCCTCGTTTTGCTTTTGTGGATGTTCATCTTATATCCTCCTTTCAAGACACTGTCCATTCCGTTCAACTGCTCTTCCAAGTCCTTTGCTGCCTCTGACAGAATCACAATGTCATCGGCGAACCTCAAAGTTTTTATTTCTTCTCCATGGATTTTAATGCCTACTCCGAACTTTTTTTTTGTTTCCTTTATTGCTTGCTCAATATACAGATTGAATAGCATCGGGGAGAGGCTACAACCCTGTCTCACTCCCTTCCCGACCACTGATTCCCATTCATGTCCCTCGACTCTTATAACTGCCATCTGCTTTCTATACAAATTGTAAATAGCTTTTCGCTCCCTGTATTTTACCCCTGCCACCTTCAGAATTTGAAAGAGAGTATTCCAGTCAACATTGTCAAAAGCTTTCTCTAAGTCTACAAATGCTAGAAATGTAGGTTTGCCTTTCCTTCATCTTTCTTCTAAGATAAGTCGTAAGGTCAGTATTGCCTCACGTGTTCCAACATTTCTACGGAATCCAAGCTGATCTTCCCAGAGGTCGGCTTCTACCAGTTTTTTCATTCGTCTGTAAAGAATTCGCGTTAGTATTTTGCAGCTGTGACTTATTAAACTGATAGTTCGGTAATTTTCACATGTGTCAACACCTGCTTTCTTTGGGATTGGAATTATTATATTCTTCATGAAGTCTGAGGGTATTTCGCCTGTGTCATACATCTTGCTCACCAGATGGTATAGTTTTGTCAGGACTGGCTCTCCCAAGGCCGTCAGTAGTTCTAATGGAATGTTGTCTATTCCCTGGGCCTTGTTTCGGCTCAAGTCTTTCAGTGTTCTGTCAAACTCTTCACGCAGTATCATATCTCCCATTTCATCTTCATCTACATCCTCTTCCATTTCCATTATATTGTTCTCAAGTACATCGCCCTTGTATAGACCCTTTATATACTCCTTCCATCTTTCTGCTTTCCCCTCTTTGCTTAGAACTGGGTTTCCATCTGAGCTCTTGATATTCATGCAAGTGGTTCTCTTTTCTCCAAAGGTCTCTTTAATTTTCCTGTAGGCAGTATCTATCTTACCCCTCGTGAGATAAGCCTCTACATCCTTACATTTGTCCTCTAGCCATCCATAGTTAGCCATTTTGCACTTCCTGTCGATCTCATTTTTGAGACGTTTGTATTCCTTTTTGCCTGCTTCATTTACTGCACTTTTATATTTTCTCCTTTCATCAATTAAATTCAATATTTCTTCTGTTACCCAAGGAGTTCTACCAGCCCTTGTTTTTTTACCTACTTGATCCTCTGCTGCCTTCACTATTTCATCCCTCAGAGCTACCCATTCTTCTTCTACTGTATTTCTTTCCCCCATTCCTGTCAGTTGTTCTCTTATGCTCTCCCTGAAACTCTGTACAACCTCTGGTTTAGTCAGTTTAACCAGGTCCCATCTCCTTAAATTTCCACCTTTTTGCAGTTTCTTCAGTTTTAATCTACAGTTCATAACCAATAGATTATGGTCAGAGTCCACATATGCCCCTGGAAATGTCTTACAATTTAAAACCTCGTTCCTAAATCTCTGTCTTACCATTATATAATCTGTCTGAAACCTTATAGTATCTCCAGGGTTCTTCCATGTATACAACCTTCTTTGATGATTCTTGAACCAAGTGTTAGCTATGATTAAGTTATGCTCTGTGCAAAATTCTGCCAGGCGGCGTCCTCTTTCATTTCTTAGCCCTAATCCATATTCACCTACTACGTTTCCTTCCTTTCCCCAAAGGCCTCTTTAATTTTCCTGTAGGTAGTATACGTCCTTCCCCCTAGTGAAATATACTTCTATATCCGTACATTTGTCCTCTACCCGTTCTTGCTTAGCAATTCTGCATTTCCTGTCACTCTCATTTTTGAAATGTTTCTACTGCCTTTCGCCTGCTTCCATTGCTACATTCTTAAAATTTCTCCATTCATCAACTAAATTCAATATCTCTTGTGTTATCCAAGGATTTCCAATAGGCCTTGTCTTTCTACCTATTCGACCTCTGCTGCCTTCACTATTTCATCTTTTAAAGCCACCCATTCTTCTTCTACTGTATTCGTTTCCCCGGTTCTAGTCAACAGTTGCCTAAGGCTCCCTCTGAAACTCTCAACTACCTCTGGTTCTTTCAACTAATCCAGGTCGCATCTCCTTAATTTCCTAAATTTTTCCAATTTCTTCAGTTTTTACCTACAGTTCATAACCAATAAATTGTGGTCAGAGTCCATATCTGCCTCTGGAAATGTCTTACAGTTTAAAATCTGGTCCCAAAATCTCTGTCTCATCATTATATAATCAATCTGAAGTCTTCCGGTGTCTCCGGTCGCTTCCAGGTATACAATTTTCTTTTATGTTCCTTAAATCAGGTGTTACCGATGTTTAAATTAACTGGTAATTAATGGTAACAAAACTAAATACTTAATGATGTCATTGAAAATTAATGCATGCTAAATTGGTCCAAACATATTGAATATGTAAATCCGTTCCTTTTCCTTAGCACCATGGTAACTGGACAAGCTGTCGAAGAAGGTAAAAAAATGTAAGAAAACACACAGCAAGTATGTGTTATTTTGCACTTCTGGATTTAATAAGAAGTAAAGATGTGAGATTTTGACATCAACAAAAAATTAAGAGTTGGAATAAAATATCTTTCAAAGGAAAATTCTGAGAGATATTTTTGGCAGAGTCCAAGACAAGAACGTAACAGAACGGAGGAATCGAACAAACACAGAAGGATCTTATTTGTATGGAGAGCCAAGCATTGCACTCAAACGAAAACTCCCTCAAGTATGCAGACTTCTCGAAAAACCCAGGCTACATTTATTTGACAACGTAAGAAATTTATGAAAATTTTACGTACGAGAAACTCGGAAGTTAAAGGCCAGAATACCTGGGAAAACATTGTCAAATCGCCATTACTTTCATTATTTGGGAAGCTTGTTAATAAAGATAATAAATAGTGATCCAAGTATATACACTGAAGCATCAAAGTAACTGGTACAGGCACGAGTACTCAAATACAGAGGTATGGAAACAGGCAGAATACGTCACTGCGGTCGGCAACGCCTATATAAGACAACAAGTGTCTGGCGCAGTTGTTAGATCGGTTACTGCTGCTACAATGGCAGGTTATCAAGATTCAAGTGAGTTTGAACGTGGTCAGGGCACGAGCGATGGGACACAGTAGTGATGAAGTGGGGGTTTCCCCGTACGACGAGTGTACCGTGAATGTCAGGAATCCAGTAAAACGTCAAATCTCCGACACCGCTGCGGCGTGACAAAGATTCCGCAAGAACGGTACGAAAGACGACTGAAGAGAAGCGTTCAACGTGACAGAAGTGCTACCCTTCGACAAATTGCTGCAGATCTCAATGCTGCGCCATCAACAAGTATCAGTGTGAGAATCATTCAACGAAACATCATCGATATGGGCTTTCGGAGCCGAAAGCCCACCCTAGTACCCTTGATGACTGCACGATACAAAGCTTTACGCTTCATCAGCGGCCGTCAACACCAACATTGGACTGTTGATGACTGGAAACATGTTGCCTGCTCGGACGAGTCTTGTTTCAAATTGTATCGAGCGGATGGACATGTACGGGTATGAATCCGTGGAGCCTGCCGGTCAGCAAGGGACTGTTCAGGCTGGCGGAGGCTCTGTAATGGCGTGGGACGTGTGCAGATGGAGTGATATGGGACCTCTGATACGTCTAGATACGACTCTGACAGGTGGCATATATGTAAGCATCCTGTCCGATCATCTACATCCATTCATGTCCATTGTGCATCCCGACGGACTTGGGCAATTCCAGCAGGTCAATGCGACACCCCACACGTCCAGCATTGCTACAGAGTGTCTCCAGGAACACTCTTCTGAGTTTAAACACTGCTGCTGGCCACCAAACTCCCCAGACATGAACCTTGTTGAGCATATCTGGGATGCCTTGTAACGTGCTGTTCAGAAGAGATCTCCATCCCCTAGTACTCTTACGGATTTATGGACAGCCCTGCAGGACTCATTGTTTCAATTCCCTCCAGCATTACCTCAAACATTAGTCGAGTACATGCAACTTCATGTCGTACCACTTCTGCGTGTTTGCGGGGTCCCACACGATATTAGGCAGGTGTACCAGTTTCTCTGGCTCTTTAGTGTATTAAATCGTCTATAAATCCTTGTTCCTTGAGCAAGCTTTTCATTTCTTTGTTTGCGTTGACATAGTTTTTAAGTGACGCATGGCCCCACTTATTTCATACAAATTTACGAATGTCCGTCTTTTGGAAGAATCAATAGTTGGTTCTTTGTTCTTGAATGTGCGAGTTTTCTTTCTTCTCCGCTGTATTCATTCGAATTTCGTCAAAGGGTATCACTTTTTTTCTTCCGTTTCTCAAAACTCACTTATTTTGTTCCTGTCGCCAAAAGCATTGACAGGGCATAGAATTGTATTTATCGTAGAAGCAAGGAAAGCACAGTAATCCTCTGTAACAACAGTACTAAATGAAAGCCATTTGTCTGCAAGCACATATTTCCCACCCAGTGTGCAATGAAAAACTAACGAGGCTTGCATTGATGAAACTATTTCTCTTGGCGATTAATTTCGGTGCATCGAGTGAAGTACTGAGCCTCACAACTAATTATATGTAAGGGGTGATCAAAATGTCAGCTGCCTTTATTGCATCAAAATATTCGAGGACTCAGAAATAATATTAATGAATTAATTATCTGCGTAGATGAATTAGAGTCCTCAAATCAAGCCGACATAATCTGCCTCTCTGAACATCATGTAACTTTTAAGTGTTACAGGATTTAGGTTAGCATCTCACTTTTGTAGAGCAGAAATGGAGAATGGAGGAGTTGCTACATTCATCAGGAACTGTCATAAATTTAAGAACATAGACATTCATAAATTATGTCTAGAACAGCATATGGAAGCGTGTGCTACAGAAGTAGAATTTCATAAAAAATCCTTAATAATATTAAGTGTATATCGAGCACCTGCAGGTAACTTTAATCTGTTCGTAAACCACCTTGAAGGTGTACTGGCACATATAACAACCAAAAACAAAGAAATAGTGGTTGCTGGTGATTTCAGTGTAGATTTCCTAAAAATACTCTCCTAATAAGAACTTATTGAGTTAGTAACACTATCATTAAAGTTAATTCCCACTGTAAAGTTCCCAACTAGGATATCCAATTCCTTACAAACAGCCACTGGTAATAGCTTTATAGAAAAGTCCTATGAACAAAATTATATTACAAAACCAACAGTCAATGCCCTCACAGACCTTGACACGCAGTTCCTTCTGTTAAATGTTAATACTGAACAGGATATAAAATCTGTTAAATCTGAACTCAAGAGGGTATCAATAAGCCAAAAATTGATTATTTTAGGGCACTCCTCAGAGACATTCGTTGGAGTGACGTTTACAGTGCTCATGGTGTGAATGTAAAATTTAACACTTTTGCTTATAAAGCTTTTATCTTATTTGAATATTGTTTTCCCCCAAAACTAACCAAGGTTAGAGCAAAGTCTACAAAGATGCCATGGATTACTCCAGGAATAGAGGTATCTTGTTAAATAAAAAGAAAACTGTATCTGTTAATCCGAAACAGTTCTGATGTTGATGCTATAGCACATTACAAGAAATACTGCAAAATATTAAACACTGTAATACGGATGTCAAAGCAAGTATAAAAGATAGTTATATCAGATAACAAAATAAAGACAATATGGGATACAGTGAAGGAGGAGATCGGTAGAACCAGACATGAAGAGGGGCAAACAGTATTAAGAGTAAATGATACATTGATGACAGATGTATATAGTGTTGCAGAACTTTCTGACACGCATTTTAAAACTGTTACTGAAAAGATGGGGTTGTCAGGTTCTGTAGATGCTGCCATGGGATACCTCAGACCAGACATTTCAAGTAATTTCCATTATATGAATTTGACCCTCACTACCCCAACAGAAGTAACGTCCGTAATAAAATCTTTAAAATTAAAAACCTTTAGTGGATATGATGAAATATCAAAAAAGTTAATTAAAGAATGTGATTCTGAGTTAAGTAACATATTAAGCTATTTGTGTAAGCAGTCATTAATCAGTGTAATATTTCCTAAATGGTTGAAATGTGCTGAAGTTAAGCCACTGTTTAAGAAGGGAGATAAAAAAATAGCGTCGAATTTCTGTCCAATCTCACTTTCGCTAACACACTCAAAAATTTTAGAAAAGGTAATGTACAATTGGCTTTATAACCATCTTATCACAAATAACATACTGCCAAAGTTGCAGTTCGGATTTCTAAAGGGTTCTGATATTGAAAAGGCTATCTACACTTACAGTGAAATTGTACATAACTCATTAGATAAAAAATTGCAGGCAACGGGTACATTTTGTTATCTCTCGAAGGCATTTGGCTTTTTAAATCACAGTATCCTTTTAAGTAAATTAGAATATTATGGTGTAACAGGAAATGCTGTAGAATGGTTCAAATCTTATATCTCTGGCAGGAAACAAAGGGTGTTCTTAGGAAAGAGACATGTATTAAGCTATCAGGCATCATCCATCTAGGGAACTAATTACATGTGGGTTCCCACAAGGTTCCATCTTAGGACACTTACTCTTTCTTATGTATATCAATGACCTTTCATCAGTAACATTACCACATGCCAAGTTTGTTTTGTTTGGCGATAATACAAACGTTGCAATAAATAGCAAATCAAGTGGTGTCTTAGAAAGATCGGCTAATAAAATATTTGTGGGTGTTAATCACTGGTTCCTATCAATTCTTTGTCAAATGGTTCAAATGGCTCTGAGAACTATGCGACTTAACTTCTGAGGTCATCAGTCGTCTAGAACTTAGAACTAATTAAACTTAACTAACCTAAGGAGATCACACACATCCATGCCCGACGCAGGATTCGAACCTGCGACCGTAGCGGTCGCTCGGTTCCAGACTGTAGCGCCCAGAACCGCACGGTCACTCTGGCCGGCAATTCTTTGTCACTAAACTTTGAAGACACTGCATGCAGTTCAGATCTTGTAAGGGTTGTCCCACGAGTAAATGCCTAAAATATGATGGCAAGCAAATAGAAGAAGTGGATAGTGTTAAATTCTTGGGATGACAGCTTGGTAATAAACTCAACTGGGAGGAGCTGAATTGTCTAAACAAAACTCTATTTGCAGTGCGAATTCTGCCAGACATAGTGGGTATAAATATGAAAAATCTGGGATACTATGCTTACCTTCACTCCATAATGTCATTTGGGGTTACTTTTTGGGATAATTCATCAAACCAAGCTAAAGTTTTCTGGGCACAAAAACGTGCAATAAGAGTTATATGTAGTGCGAAGTCAAGAACAACCTGCAGAGGCCTGTTTAGGGAGTCAGGGTAATAACTACTGCTTCCCAATATATTTATTTCTTAATGAAATTTGTCAATAAAAATATATCACTTTTTCAAACCAACAGCTCAGTTCATTGAATCAATACTAGAAATAAGATTAATCTTCACAAGGTTCAAATGGCTCTGATCACTATGGGACTCAACATATGAGGTCATCAGTCCCCAATCTTCAAAAGGATTTAAAGTCACTTACTCTTGTACAAAAAGGTGTGTATTATTCAGGAACACACATTGTCAGTAACTTGCCTTGCCAGTAGTCATAAAAGGCTTAACAACCGATGAAATTCCGTTTAAAAGAAACCTAAATGATTTATTGGTGGCCAACACCCTCTACTCCATTCATATATAACTTCTGCACCATTTCAGAGCAGTAATGTGTTCATTGTAAATAAGTATTGTAGTAGTTCTAGTGTATGTTTATTACCTTATAAATAAAAAAATACTTTTTTTAATTTTAAATTCAGTGCATTAGTGCGATCTTAGTAAATGACTGTTGTAAAATGATCCTTTCATATAGTGTTCATTAAAATGGACGATCATTCCACTTGGGACCTGTGGAAGGTACATTAGCTAATTTATTTTAGTAGTAAATATTTGTCATGTATTATCGTTTTCCAGACATGTTCTACATCCTGGAGGACCTCCTCACTACGGATCAATTGGCATGAAAGTAAATCTAATCTAAAAAGTTTCTTTTCGAAGTCCGCACTTACCCCCTGGCTACATCTTGGTGTTTATACACAGCAGTCAGAAATAGTTCGAAAAGCTTGTAACGGTGTCGCAGGGAAGGTTGTGCTGAGACAGGACTGGTAAGAAAAGATTTCGATACGTTGCGCAATGTCCGGTTTAATTGGCATTGAAGTTACCCACTCAGGCCATTGCACGTCGAAATTGAAATGAACGCCAGATAAAATTAGTGTCGGTTTTTCTCATAGCGTAGATGACAGTGCACCAGACTGCTCAGCCATTGGCTCGGTCTTGATCCTTACCATTGTCCCCTGTTCAATTGTTGTATCGTTCTCTTGTTCGGTTTTAGGAATATACACGAATTATACGTTTGGCGACACCGTCTATGGTGAGCCACTTGACTTTGCGCGCGCAAGGCCCGATTGGCTAACTTCAGCGCTAATTAACCCGGAAACGGGCCAACGTATCGAATTGTTTTCTTAACAATCATTTTTAGCACAACTTACCATGCAACATCCTTACAAGCCTTTCAGACTGTTTCTGACCACCCTGCATGCCCGCACTAGAGACGTGCTGGGCTGCATACACGCTGTAGCAACGTCCAGTATTTGAGGTTACGGATTTTCATGAGATCGGCTCTATGATGCAGCTAACAATTGCCCATCACCTTCTGCAAATCTCTTCCAAGCAAACATCCTTCTCATGCTAGTTCTGAACACTATATTCGCGATTACTAGTTGAAATTTATTGCGGAACTCAATCAGTCTTCCCTCTCTCTCATTTCTATAACGTAGCCCATAATCTCCCGTAACTTTGTCTTCTAATCCTTCCCTGCTACAGCGTTCCATTCTCCCAAGATATTAAATTTACATCTCCTTTTACATACCGAATTACACATTCAGTTCAGTCATATACTCTTTCTAAATATGCCTCTTGTGATTTTGACATCGGTGTGTACAGGATGAATCACCTAAAACCTGCACCGGAAATAATGCGGAAATGGAAAGTGCCATTGATGTTAGGTTATCACAGATTGGATTGATAGTCATGGCCTCGTATTGTCAACCTGTCAACTGATGTAATAATACTTAAAAGAGTATATTTTTGCGCAAACATACACTTTTTAAATGGAACAACACTTATTGACATTGACAAGAATAAAATTAGCATAAATTATAATGTCAGCGACGTTTGTTGTGGGATTCTAATGCGAATCTTTTACGAGGTATCGTATTTTGAAAAGTTTCCGCACTGTCAGTTGTTTGCGTCACTCGATCTGCGTAGTTGCTAGGTGTGATGCTATGTTTGCATGCAGCGTGCTTGCATGTTCCTTGTGTGCATTGCGACTTGCTAGCCAGTTGGTGCGGGAAAGTCCAAGCAATAGGTCGTCAGAGGATGGTGGGATAGACCAATGTAGACAAAGTCGACATGCTAATGCTGCACGGAGGGTCTAGGAAGAACACAGTTGGTTCTTGTACGGTGTATGCGCGGAAAGATATCCCAACGGACATCAATGAACTCGCCAATTATTTATCAACTTCTTCAGCCAGTTACGTGAAAGTGGTAATGTAACACCTAAACAATGTAACAGAAGGAAACGAGTGACGACAGAAGAGGGAAAATAAATGTTCTTGCAGCTGTTGCAGTTGATCCGCTCTTCAGCTCCTACGGAGTCCCACGAGGATCTGGTACGAGTCAGGCAAGGGTCCTACGCACTCTCCATCGACATAGGTTTCATCCCCGTCACATCTCTCTGAATCAGGAGCTGCATGGAAACGATTATGAGAATCGTGTTAACTTCTGTGCATGGGCATTAAGACAGAATAGTACAGATGTATTAAGTATCTTGTCTATTTAGGAAGCCACATTTGCCAATCACGTTCAAGTAAACCGCCGAAACATGCAGTGTTGGTCTGCTGACAAACCCCGTTTGCTTCGTTAGGCGGAGCGTCAACGTCAGTGGAGTGTAAACGTGTGTTGTGGGACAGTGAACAATCAGCTCATAGGCCCGTTTTTTGTAGGCGGAACGCTGAACGCGCACAAGTATCGTAGCCTCCTAATAGACAATCTTCCACGGATGCTAGAAGACGTTCCTCTGCAAACTACGAGTAACCTGTGGTACCAACATGATGGCTGTCCAACCCATAGTGCATGAAGTACTGCAGCATGTTTAAACGAATTGTTTCCAAATCGTTGGATTGAACGCAAAGGACCTGTACCTTGGCTGACCCGCCCCACGTATTTGACGCCTGTAGGCTTTTTCTGTGGGGAAAGCTGAACTGCAAGAACCTACTAACTACATCCAATAATAGGCAACGACGTATTACTGCAGTCTTTTCAGACATCTCCTCTGAAATTTTAGCACGCGTGGAGAAGTCGTTTCATACCAGACTGAAAACATGTATTGCTGCTGTCGGTGGGCATTTTGGACACAACCCGTGATGGTCATTTGTCTCCTTACTGGTCAGAATCTACATAACTCGTGTAGGCACTTGGGTCGTTCTTTAGTGTGTGGTACCACAGGTATTGCATAAGGGTCAGTGTGGGAACTTCTCAAAATACGATGTCTCGTAATCGACTCGCACTAGGATCCTGCAGCAAACACCACTTTCATTCTAATTTACCCTACTTTTAATTTGTTAATGTCAATAGGTATTGTTCCGTTTTAGAAGTGTATGTTTGAACAAAAAATATGCTTTCTAAGTATTATTTCCATCTCTTGATTGACTAACAATACAAACACCTGACTACCAATCCACTCTATGAAAACCACACATCAATAGCACTTCCAATTTCCGCAATACTTGCGGTGCAAGTTTTGGATGGTTCACACTGAATACATGAACCATTGCTGTTGGATTTAGCTTACTTTCTATTCCGACGAGAATAACCCTATCACATAACTGTCTGCAGTAACCCACTCTCTTCCATTTCTTCCTATTCGTAACGAATTCTGCTTCCGTTATACTATTTTCTGCTGTTGTTGGTATTACACTATATTCGTGTGACTAAAAATCCGTATGTTCTTTCCTTTCCACTACACAGCAGTACAATCAAAGAGTGAAAGTGTTATCTGTAATACAATACGAAAAACTCGTACACTGATGTGGTGTCTTCTGTCTTACAGCTGAAGTGTTACATGTTCTGCGAGAGACCTCCACCTCCCGGATTCTCAGGAGGTCCGCCACCATTTCCACGTGATAACAGGTCCATAGTGCAGTTGTTACCAGTGGAGGATCCCTCTCTGAACCATCGGGGCGACAGGGAAGCAGAAGCTTCGACTCAGCGTGTTCCCGATTCGAGACACGTCAGTCCGACAGCACGCTTACCCTTCGCTGGTGCTGGTGACGGGTACGCAGCCGAACTGCAGCGCAGCAGACATCTGCCTCTGCCTCCGCCAATAGAGGCAGTACTGAAGTTGGTGTCGTGGCTGCTCTTCCTGGACGGTGACAGCGGACCTGACCTGGAGGCGCTGCTGTCGGCAGCGGACGTGGGCTGCAACTGCCGGCTGGTCGTGCTGTCGGCCGCCGACGGCGCAGTCACCGAGGTCTATCTGGCACAGTCCGCTTCTGTAGTCGGCAAAGCACACCTAGGTCGCTGGGACGGCGAACGTTTGCACTGGCATGCCAAGGGCCGCTTCGAGAGGGCTACGGACCTGCGGGGCATCACCATGAGCTGTCTCGCTGTCGAAGTGAGTGCACTGTAAACGCTAAGTGAAGATAGTACGCTACAATGCCCTGTAACGGTGCAGTACAGCTACTGATTTTCACTTTGGAGGAGTGGTCAAAGCAATCAGAAAACCATACGAGAAGCAACAAATTAACCAATTAAGCTTTTGATTCAGTTCGGACTATAAAAAGGCGTATACAGTGTTAAAGTCATGTACAGTTCGGTACATAAGTTTTTCCTAATAGTTGGATGATTTTTTTAGGCTTTTCAGCGTGGTTCTTAATTCCCATTACACTTACACGGAGCTGACAAAAGTCATGATGATGACCGGGCCAAATATCTCACGAAATGAGCGTCAAACGAAAAAACTACAGAGAACGAAACTCGCCTAGCTTGAAGGCGGAAACCAGATGGCACTATGGTTGGCCCGCTAGGTGGCGCTGCCATAGGTCAAAGGGGTATCAACTACGTTTTTTTTTTTAAATAGGAATCCCCATTTTTTATTACGTGTTCGTGTAGTAAGTAAAGTAATATGAATGTTTTAGTTGGACCACTTTTTTCGCTTTGTGATAGATGGCGCTGTAATAGTCACAAACGTATAAGTACGTGGTATCACGTAACATTCCGCCAGTGCGGACGGTATTTGCTTCGTGATACATTACCTGTGTTAAAATGTACTGTTTACTAATTGCGGAAAAGGTTGATATCGTGTTGATGTATAGCTATTGTGATCAAAATGCCCAACGGGCGTGTGCTATGTATGCTGCTCGATATCCTGGACGACATCATCTAAGTGTTCGGACCATTCGTCGGATAGTTACGTTATTTAAGGAAACAGGACGTGTTCAGCCACACGTGAAACGTCAACCACGACCTGCAACAAATGATGATGCCCAAGTAGGTGTTTTAGCTGCTGTCGCGGCTAATCCGCACGTCTGCCACTGGGCACAAGAGAAATTACGGGACGATGACAGATTTTTTGTACGCGTTGTATTTAGCGACGAAGCGTCATTCATCAACAGCGGTAACGTAAACCGGCATAATATGCACTATTGGGAAACAGAAAATCCACGATGGCTGCGACAAGTGGACCATCAGCGACCTTGGCGAGTTAATGTATGGTGCGGCATTATGGGAGGAAGGATAATTGGCCCCCATTTTATCGATGGCAATCTAAATGGTGCAATGTATGCTGATTTCCTACGTAATGTTCTACCGATGTTACTACAAGATGTTTCACTGCATGACATAATGGCGATGTACATCCAACATGATGTATGTCCGGCACATAGCTCGCGCGCAGTTGAAGCGGTATTGAATAGCATATCTCATGACAGGTGGATTCGTCGTCGAAGCACCATACCATGGTCCGCACGTTCACCGGATCTGACGTCCCCGGATTTCTTTCTGTGGGGAAAGTTGAAGGATATTTGCTATCGTGATCCACCGACAACGTCTGACAACATGCGTCAGCGCATTGCCAGTGCATGTGCGAACATTACGGAAGGCGAACTATTCGCTGTTGAGAGGAATGTCGTTACACGTATTGCCAAATGCATTGAGGTTGACGGACATCATTTTGAGCATTTATTGCATTAATGTGGTATTTACAGGTAATCACGTTGTAACAGAATGCGTTCTGAAAAATTGTAAGTTCACAAAGGTACATGTATCACATTGGAACAATCAAAATAAAATGTTCAAACGTACCTACGTTCTGTATTTTAATTTAAAACACCTACCTGTTACCAACTGTTCGTCTAAAACTGTGAGCCATATGTTTGTGACTATTACAGCGCCATCTATCACAAAGCGAAAAAAATGGTCCAAATAAAACATCCATATTTCTTTACGTATTACACGAATATGTAATAGAAAATGGGGGTTCCTATTTTAAGAAAACGCAGTTGATATCCGTTTGACCTATGGCAGCGCCATCTAGCGGGCCAACCATAGCGCCATCTGGTTTCCCCCTTCAAGCTAGACAAATTTCGCTCTTTGCAGTTCTTTCGTTTGACGCTTATTTCGTGAAATATTTTGCCCGGCCACGATCAATGGACCACCCTGTATACAGACGGAGGTAGTATCACATACACAAGGTACAAGGGCAGCGCATTGTCGGAGCTATTATTTGTACTCAGGTGATTCATTTGATGACGTTTTCAACATGATTATGACCGCACGGCGGGGATTAATAGACTTTGAACGCGGAGCGGTACTTGGAACTAGCGCATAGGACATTCCATTTCGTATATCGTTAGGGAATTAAATATTCCGAGATACGGAGTGTAAAGAGCTCGCCGAGAATACTGAATTTCAGGCATTATCTCTCACCACCGACAACGGTGTGACCGACGGCCTTCTCATAATGACCGAGGGCTGCGGCGTTTGCCGTAGAGTTGTCAATGCTAGTAGACAAACGTGAAACAACCGCAGAAATCGATGTCGGACGTACGACGAATGTATCCGTTAGGACGGTGCGGTGAAATGGGCTATGGCAGCAGATGCGAGTGCCTTTGCTGAATGCACGACATCGCTGCAAGTCCTCTCTTGTGCCCGTTACCAAATAGGCTAGACCCTAGACGACTTGAAAACTGTGGCCGGGTCAAATAAGTCCCGATTTCAATTGGTAAAAGCAGATGGTAGCGTTCGAGCGTCGCGTAGACCACACATAGCCATTGACCCAAGTTGTCAACAAGGTACTGTGCAAGCTAATGGTAGCTCCACAACGGTATGGGCTGTGTTTACATGGAATGGACAGGCTTCTCTGGTCCAACGGAATAGGTAATTGACCATTTACAGCCTTTCATGGACTTCATATTCACAAACCACGATGGAATTTTTTGGATGACAATGTGCCGTGTCAGTAAGCCACAGTTGTTGGCAATTGTTTTGAAGAACATTCTCGACAGTTCGAGCAAATGGTTTGGCCACCTAGATCGCCCGACATGAGTCCCATCGAACATTTATGGAACATAATCGAGAGGTCAGTTCGTGCACAAAATCCTGCGCCGGCAACACTTTCGAAATATGGACTGTTATAGAGGCACTGTGGCTCAATATTTTTGAAGAGGGCTTCCAACGACATGTTGGGTCCATGCCAAGTCAGTTAATAGAGGTTTGTGGTACGGACATCAAAAGTTGCGGCTTTTATTTCCAACGAGGTCTGGTATGATACCTGGCCCCATCTTACTGCCGTTTGCATTCGTCTTTAGTTACCGTTTTCTTCCGTTAGTTGGTATCTTACTCCCCCCTCCATCTCTCCCGATATCTTATCCCTTCAACTCCTTCCTGGTGTATACATTGGCGTTTCAAGGTGTTTCTGTTAAATGTTTCCTTGGCTATCAGTATTTTCGGTTTTATGACTTGTCTTATTTTAAGTCCTCCGTTATATTTCACAAGTACTTGAATTTTACATCATGCTCTGTTGGTTGTCCTTCTATTGTGATTCTGAGATTATCTCCTTTTGCTCCCAGCCACGGTTTTTTTCTTATTTGTTTTCATCCCCAATTATTTGAATTTGATATTTATGTCTTTTACAATTTTCTTAAGCACCTCCTCGGTTTCTCCACCACCACCTTGTCGTCAACAGAGCGTATGTATTCCAATCTTTTGCCTCCGGGACACGCTCCTCTCCTGTCATATATGCACTCTCCTATGATCTCTTCTATGTAGATGTTAATCAGAGTAGCTGAAAGCCAACATCCTTGCCCGCCTTCTCTTCCCATTCCCTCTGTTAGTTCTCCACCAACACTGACTCCCTGTTTTTGCTTAAGGTCTAACTCCTTAATAAACTTTCTTTCTCTCCAATCGATGCTATGTTTTCTTAGGATAAACTTGAATCCATCCCACTTCCCCCGATCGAATTTATTTCCCAAATCAATGTAAGAAACCTAATTTTTTTTTGTTCTGCACAATGCAGCTCTCTTCCAGGGCTCATAGCAAATCCGTAACATCTCTAGTCTCTACCTTAATATAAAACCATACAGATCTTTTCCCATACGTTGTGCAGCTTCCTACACATCCTTCTATTCAATACTCTCATTAAAACATTGACAGCTATGTATGTCACATTTTATTGGCCTAGTTTTTTTTTTTTTTTTTTTTTTTTTTTTTTTTTTTTTTTTTTTTTTTTTAGGAATCCGACGATCGATTCGAGAAACCCCTTTGAACATAATTCGCTGAATTTTCCCAATATGTCTCATCTCATTTTTTCCATCTGAGGGTTTTAATATTTATATTTGCAGCTGATCACTCCGATGACCTTTCCATGCTTCACCTCTATAAGAACTGCTTCCAGTACAATTTTTAGAACGTTGTGGAACGCTGTCACATTTCTCCGCAGTCCTATTCTGTCTAGCTGAATCTGTCCCATTTCTTAATTCATTATTTAAACTGCTGTATACTCTTTTTGTCTTTTCCTGTTTACGTTTTTCCATTTCCTCCTTTTCTCTATTTTATTGATGTTATCGTCTACTATCTACAATTTCCTTAGACCCCATCAGGTATTTGTTGCTAGCACTGTTTTCCCTGCCTCTTTTAAATTGTTTTGTAAGGTATTCCCACCCTTCATTGATCTTACCTGGTTCACTCATCATGAATTTTCCTACTTCTGCTTTCTTAGTTTTTACCCCGTTCTCTGATGTTTCAGAATTTAATATTCCTCTTTCCGTCCACTTATGGATCTTCTAACACGAGTACATAACTCTTGGGTTACTTGTGACGCAGTTCATGGTGGGAGTGGAAGTTGTTGGGTGTTGTGTGGGGATAAGTTCTTAAAAATATTTAAATATATTTATCAAACAACCTCAACAACTCCAAACGCCTGCACAGCATGACACAAGCAAGTCACTCAGTGCCCCATTTACAAAAATTCAAAAGCTTATAATAAGAGGTACACAGAAAATGCACCAAAAATAATGCAACAGAAAAACAGAACAAGAAAACATAAAATAATCCGCTTGTCCCAGAATGCGAATCCTAAAATATCCTGAGCCAAAAGTCGACAAGTGATTACAAGAGAACGGAATATTAGTAAGAGAGTATGGAAGAGTGCTGTTCATGGACGATAGTATTACTAGGGACACATCATGTTTTTTGGTCGGTATTTCAACCTAGTGACTGATTATAGAATCACATGAAGGAATACACACTAGAAACCGCCATAAGCAGTTCTACTGTTTCTGTTGTTATGAGACTGGAGGATGTGTTTATGCAGCCGTATAAATATCACAAGTCCTACATATTTAAGTGCTCTACAATATATTAAAGGTATTTGCAGGATGTTGTTATTCCTAGTGTTACAGAGTTTTATGGAGAATAAAATTCTGCATATTTTCAAAACTAATTACACAACACGTGGACGGTTAAGCCATACTTCGTCGATCATGGACCATCTTGTACTTTGACGGAACGAATATTAAGCTGAAAGTTCAGTCGACATCGAGGTCATTAGACCACAAGCTCGGATGGTGTCGAGGGTGGGGAAGGATATCGGCCATGCGCTTTCAAAGGAAACTTTCTGGCACTTTCCGGGAGTGGTTTAGGAAATCCCAGGAAAACCTAAATCTGGATGGCTTGACGCAGATTTGAACAGTCGTCCTCGCGAATGCGAGTGCGATGTGCTAACCATTGCGCCACCTCGCTCGGTCTTTTGTTCTTTGAAACGGGAGAAAGTCTTCTACCATGGAACATGTGATATTTGCAAACGAACTGAGTTTCTTTACTGTCTTAATGATTTTCCCTCTCTTTAAAATAGAAATTTGTGTTACTTGCCAATAGATTTTATTCCACAAAGTTTTTAATTGGTAACTGGTTTTCGATAAAACTTCTTCTTAATTTGATTTTGCTTCATAATTATTGGTGTGTAGTAGAGTAATGACGTAACACATTGTCTATTAAATACAGTATTGACAATATTTTCTCGATTACAACACTTTTATAAATGATGACGAACTGAAACCCTCAGCTACCGACAGTTGTTGTTGATATACCTCGATGTGGACAGTTGAAAATATGTGCCCTGACCGGGACTCGAAACCGGGATCTCCTGCTTACATGGCAGGCGCTCTATCCATCTGAGCCACCGAGGACACAGCTGAACAGCGCGACTGCAGGGACTTATCGCTTGCACGCTTCCCGTGAGACTCACATTCCCAACTGTCCACAATTCTACATACGTAAAGTACCTTATAGACATTTGCCCATCCACTCATTACTCGCGCACGGTTTGGCGATTCCCGTAAGAGTTTGGGCAACCTGTGCGCATTCGCACAGACGAAGGTCAATGGCTGGGTAGCCTTTTAACTATATATATGAAGACAGTAACTGTTCTTGAAAGAACAGATACTGTTGATGACCGTGCAGCTTTTCCCTGGAATAACTGATGACAAAGTGAAACCCTCAGCTGCCGACAGTTGTTGTTGATATACCTCGATGTGGACAGCTGAAGATGTGTGCCCCGACCGGGACTCGAACCCGGGATCTCCTGCTTACATGGCAGACGCTCTATCCATCTGAGCCACCGAGGACACAGATGAATAGCGCGACTGCAGGGACTTATCCCATGCACGCTTCCCGTGAGACTCAGATTCCCAACTGTCCATAATTCTACATATGTAAAGTACCTTATAGACCCGCTCGGGGCACACATTTTCAGCTGTCCACATCGAGGTATATCAACAACAACTGTCTGCAGCTGAGTGTTTCAGTTAGTCATCATTTATTCCAGGGAAAAGCTGCACGGTCATCAACAGTATCTGTTCTTTCAAGAACAGTTACTGTCTTCATATATACAACACTTTTAATTTCGAATGGAATGTATGTTCCTTGCTACGAGACAGTATAGTATCTTGGAACAGTTTTCACATTTCGAAAATGCTTACTTTTTTAAATTCAGAAGCCTTAGCATACATAACGGGAACGCTGTCATTTCGAAATGGAATAAGAAAATACATTAAACTTCTACTGCAGGGCTGGCTAGAGGCGAAAATCTGAAAAGGGCTCCGAGGTACAACACACTGCCTACGCAAATCCAGGTTACCCTCTCCTGGCCACAACAAATGAGCACAGCGAGGCAGTGAGAGGTCAGATAAAATTTTCACTGAACACAACTGTTGAGTACGATTTTATACACAGTGGTAAGGAGAGGTGGGCTGCAGAGTGTTGGGGCAACTGACGTCGTAGAAAAGCTGGACAGGAGCAGAAATGATCAGCGAACAAGTTAGAGTAAATAGATGATTAGAAGAAAGTATTTCTCGAAGCGTATGAAGACTAGTAAGAAACAGAGTGCAGCTATCACAATGTGAACAAGGATTAGGCTCCCTAAAGTGAGCAAGGACGATGGTGACATAGCGAAGAAGCTCCAAGTGCAAGTGGGTCGTGTCAGAGCTGCCGGCAATCCTATATTGCGGCAGCAGAGGACGCTCGTAGTCCAGAGCCGCTGGAGGCGTGGCTCGGTGGGTGTGTACCAATGGGTCTGTCAGATCTCGTGCGATCGCTCTCGACATCTGACAGAAACTTGCAGTTCCATTGCAAACTTCGCGACGCCCATGGGGCTTGTGTCCATACATGATACCACAACAACAAGAAGTAAAACACAGATTCTCAACTTTAGTACACTAGGCCCCCAGTTGCAGTATGATCTCTCGCACAACTTAAATTGGCCAAGCCAGAGACAGTCATCTGCACTACAGGATTCGCACTGATCACGACAGGCAGAATGTCTCTTAATCGTCATAGCAGAATACACACACAAACTGCAGAACGAAGGAAGTAGGTGAATGGTTGAATACTCGCAATCTGCAGCAACTCGTAGGAGGACGGCTATATCAGTGCCACCCAAATTCCACGTAATCTGAAAGGTATCACTATAATAACAAAGTGGCAGATACAAATACAAGAATCCTATTATGAAACGTTCGCTGAGTAACCGGTAACAAGTAAAGCATCGCTAAATTCACAAGTCTACGTCAGATGTCAGTACGCGCCATTACCGATACTTCGTTACTTCAGTTACAAAAATTTAACTTCAGAGGATATGAAATAAGACGATTTGATAGGGAAGAAATCTGTAGGCTTAAGCATATCTTAACTGGATCTTCAAAACATCGACTTTCGAGCTACAACAACTAATACCTCGGCACAAAATCGTGAAATAAACCCTGCACTCACAAAGAGTTCACCAAACGACTAGATGACAAAAACACAACTATACAGATTGATTAATGCAATAAGTCGTCCGAATTTGATAACGCGAGGCTCTAACACCCGTCACTAAAGTTGGGGCAACGAACAAGAAAACAGTTTGCGGAGAATCGTAGCAGAATTCTTAGAGGAAGGAAGTCTACTCCTAATAAATAATGTGTTTCCTAGAAAGAGAAACATAGATGCAGTGGAGGCTCATTTGAAAAGTTCTTCACACTGTAAGATAGAATTGAAGAAAATAATTTATTTAGAGAAATACCTTTCCAAGCTTTCAATACTGTATAATCTCCATTATTACTTATGACAGCTTCCCAAGGTTTTGACAGCTTTTGTACTCCGAATAGGGCATCTCCATTGTTGAGCTGTCTGATTACTTGGGACCCCTTTAAAAGCTGTAACGAAACGTCTTCCACGGAGTTGTACCTTCAATTTGGGAAACAAATCGAAGTTTGCCGGCCGCTGTGACTGAGCGGTTCTAGGCGCTTCAGTCTGGGACCGCGCTGCTGCCACGGTCCGGGGTTCGAATCCTGCCTCTGGCATGGTTGTGTGTGATGTCCCTAGTTTAGTTAGGTTTAAGTAGTTCTAAGTCAAGGGGACTGATGACCTCACATGTTAAGTCCCATAGTGCTTAGAGCCATTTGAACTATTTGAAGAAATCGAAGTTTGACGGGCTCGTAATAGGACTGCGTGGTGGCTGGGGAAGGGTTTCCCATCCATATCTGTTGAGCATTTCTGTCACTGGTAAGGCAATATACGGTCTTGCACTGTCGTGAAAAATAAAGACACCAGTTTCATTCACGACAGGCCTTCTTTGACGAATTTTCGGGCGCAAAACATTTTGCAGAAACAGCTTGTAGTACGCGATTGCTACAGGCGTGCATATGGGACTCTGTTTGTAGCTATGACTCCATTCATGCCATATGCACCTTTAATTATTGGCTGTGGAATGTTTTCGGGCGTGGAGATTCGGAACTTATCCGTTGAGTCGACATACTTAAGTTCTGGCTCAAGATGTCGTAACCAGGTCCTTCTGTTCGACAACGTTGAAGCAATTCTTCTGCGATCCTTTGCTCTTCACTCAGACCACGCGGAACCCATCTGGCAGCAACTTTCATCATCTGTAACTTTTCAGTTATGATTCTGCAAACTGAAATGACAGATATTCTTGACTCATATGCTATGTTCTCACATATTTTCGTCGATCCTCTCTCAAAATATCATTAACAATAACCTGAGAGGTATAGTGTGAAGCAGTAGATGACCTTCCACTTCTTGAGTTGTTGTCGGTGGTTACACGACCTTCACGATAACGAACACCGTGATGCTGTGCTACCATCCGCTACACTATTCCCACATACCTCTCTCAAAGCGTTGTAAATTTCCGTTGGATTTTTTTCCTCGTAGGATTTCGATTTTTATGTAGGAACGCTGGTGTAATCCGACCGACTCGGTTTCAGCTTCCATTTTAAAACTGAATCACTCACGACACAGCCACTAGAACGACCGTCACGTCTATAGTCTCGCTCACAACTGATATGAATTTCAAATTTATCACGCCACCGTAACGTTCGCGCATGAGCAATGTGCAGCACTTTTGAAAGACCCTCATTTGTGTTCCATCATCTAACCCGATCACAGAATTTAAGTGGGACCTGTTACAAGAACCACTCAGCTCGGATCATCTCCACTATAGAATGAAAATTCAAGTGACTAAAGTATCAAATATAGCAGTTTACCCTTGTCATACACGGAAAATCAGTTATGCTGATTGCGCGGCCCCTCCCGCCGGAGGTTCGAGTCCTCCCTCGGTAATGGGTATGTGTGTTGTTCTTAGCATAAGTTAGTTTAAGTAGTGTGTAAGTCTAGGGACCGATGATCTCAGCAGTTTGGTCCCTCAAGAGTTCACACACATTTGAACATTTTTTGAATAACGCTGTCTGGGAAAGTTATCAACAGTTTCTAGCCGTAGAAATATAAAACACTGACGTACTTGGAAATGCTACCTACCGATATAGTAACTTGATCTCACAAGTCGACAGAATAGCTGCAGATGCGATTACTCAGAATAAGACTTTCACTTCAGGGAAATAGAAACGTCGTGTGCGTGGTGGGATGAAGGTCTTATCACGCTGTTTTTAATCTCTGGGGAAACCATTTCGAGTACTGGTAGTGTGAAAGGTTTCAACGTCGGTATTTGGTTCATAAGGGGATGTGACGTGGTGGTGAACAGTTAGCAATCACCTGACTCTACACCGCAGTCCTCCGTTAAATTGTAAATCTCTTCGCAGTGTCTTGTAGGATGAGGACATGTGACGCTAATGATCGCCATCCGTTCTTCTGATAGGGGACTTAAAGCTCAGTAGCCCCATTGGGGCGATTCATAGGCGTGGGCTATGTAACGGCTCCGAGTTTTATCCTTTGCCCTCTCTCTCGATTATCGACAACACGAACACGATACTACACAATGCATACATTGACTATAACCACCTACGCGAGATAGTTACATTCAAGACACCGAAACCGCCAGCGTGGCGATACTTAGAGAGACTAGTGCCATCATCATCTTCACCTATGATACTAATACGTATCACACGTTTTCACCCTTTTTTTAAAGTACTTTCTACATATTTATAAACTGGTTCTCTTCTGGAGGACGACCTCTCTGGTAGTGCACGTTGACTTGCACCTCCTATAGCATAAAGTGATGATTAATAATCTATTCTTTAAAACTAACCAACACTTAATTTTAGAAAAAAATAAAAATGAAATTAATTGTAGTAATATGAATTAAGGGAATAGAAATGGAAGAAAATAGAAAAGGAATATCATTAAACTGTTTATACGAGGTGACATTCATATCTTTAGCGATATTAGGTAACCTCGTTGACCAAAAAAGATTCACTCCCAACTTTCCTTTCACTCTAGCTTCAGGAACGTCATGGATGCGAAAATAAGTCGGAAAAATTTGAGGTTACCAAGGAAAACATGGATGTTAAATTACCAAATGTTGGTGAACGTGAATACTCAAGTAAATTATTTTTGTTGACGTAGAAATTCTCCATGTGTCATTTCTTGTAGAAACATTACATCATCACCGTTTCTCCGTTATTTGTCACAGCAGGCACAGCAGGAGTTCAACGATAATTGTAATGGTATTTCGGCTCATAATGGAGAAACGATTGGTTCCTGGATATGGGATGCTGTTCATAATAATCCTCAATATAAATGTCCAAAGTGTGTAATCGGAATTCAGAAACACTGCAGGTGATGTCTTTTACCCTAGTGAAGCATGTCCACCGATTGAGTTTAACTGCTTACAAACCTATTTAGCAGGACTATCCTACACAAATAAAGGAACCAGGAATATAATTCGTTTGATCTGAGGCTGACAATGTGGCACCAACTTAATCAAAAACATGAGGATGTTCATTTTTATTTGAATTCGTAGGCAACTTTAGACTTCACGTGAAGAGATTTCTTATTTTAATCAAGTACTTACCAGCATTTTCAAATTATACTTGGTGTAGTGGAAAATAAAAAAAAAAGAGAAAAAGAGAAGATAAGAAAAGAAATTCACAGTCCCGCTACATTGGTGTTACTATAATTTAATGATCATCTTTTATTTTTACAGTAAAGGCCTAATACATACGTCGTTTGATGATAGTAATTTATTTCTACAGTTAAGATCTAATACGTATAGTGATGCTGAAAAGTATCCGAACGACCTGAATTGAATTTCGCCTGATTCGCATGCAACCTACATAACGTAGCTGTCTAGCAGGTCCTCTAATCGCTCCTTGGTACAGTCGTTTGACTACTGAAAATGGTTCCAACAAGTCACCACTAGAAAACACTGCTCTGTATCGCAATAACTCAAGATGTAAAGTAATACTACGATACTACAAATATCAGGGAACACCTTATCACAGATAAGGCACACCTTAAGGCTTCTAAGCTCACATTTATAGCAATAAATGACATACCTGAAATGTTACCACTCTCATTATTTCGTCAGATAGGTAATGCACGTAGTAAGTTCGTCGTATTCACGATTTCCTCTTCAAAGTAACATACTGTACTTATTATTTAACACAAAATGACATTAAAAATTTAAGTTATTCACGAGCAGCTAGTTGAGAATATGTATGAACTTCAAATGACACGACGAACCGTCTCGTCCTGCAAATGGATTCAAACCCAGGTCATGCAGACTAAGCAAAGATATCGTGACTGTCGGAAACTGACAGTCATGCCTGATTAGGTATACAGAGAGTGATATACCTCGATTTTAGACAGTATCAATTACCAAATACCAACTTTAAATTACGTAACGCAAACATTTTTAACGGACGCGAATTCCTACCCAGAGCCTATTGTCCCTGTTAACGAACTACGAGAGATATTAAATATTGCTTCTTAACAAGTAACTTACTTGAAATGCCGTGAGGTAAAGCTTTGTGTTGGACAGGAATTCGAACCCAGAACCTAATAAGATAGATATCGAAGCACAATCAACTGTGACATATCGCATTTTCTCGGCAGTAGCTAGATGTTTTAACTGAAATGACGAGACGAAACATTAATTTTTTCCTTCCCAGGACTCCAGCCCAGCACCTATTGCTATTATATTCTAGGGAAAACGACCGTTAAATATGGGTTTGTTGCACCAGCAGCGACATGTGAGCGTGTCTGAACTAGAAATAATATGGCGAAGAGTTCAGTGCTGACTAGGAATAGAGCTCCACATATATCGTTGTTGACTACACACAAAGAGACGTCAGCTACCGAATTTTATTCACCAGCAGCTCGGAATAACACCTTGAGCTTACAGTGATATTGCAAATAGTTTTGTGTCTCACTGGGAGTCAAAAGCGTCAAATATCGTTAGTGTTGACAACGAATGAAAATACATTAAACATCGAAATTATTATCCACCAGAGGACAGGTGTTCTCATGCTAGAGCTTAATAATACATAACGAAAGTCCGCAGCTCGTGGTCGTGCGGTAGCGTTCTCGCTTCCCACGCCCGGGTTCCCGGGTTCGATTCCCGGCGGGGTCGGGGATTTTCTCTGTCTCGTGATGACTGGGTGTTGTGTGATGTCCATAGGTTAGTTAGGTTTAAGTAGTTCTAAGTTCTAGGGGACTGATGACCATAGATGTTAAGTCCCATAGTGCTCAGAGCCATCTGAACCATTTGAACATAATGAAATCTTTAGTTCCGGGCAAGGATTCGAACCCATTCACTCGCGATATGTGGAGATGTTGAGCAATCTGCAGTTTTGAACAAACAACAAATTGTAGCCGAGCTGTATTGTCACGAAGGGAACGAATTCCGCGTTAAGGACGGTCTGAGTTGCATTCCCAGTTCAGAACCAATTTTATCGGCATACAGAAGCTCAGATAAAAGATGCAATAAGTGTCCTGTGAGCCTACATAGCGTTTGTTTCGTCACTAGAAATAAATAACTAGTATAAGAAAGGTTACTGGTGCTAGAATTTCTACATGTCACCACTCCAAGCTTTATTGTGGCTCAACCTAACGTCTACTTGGTAGGGAGGGAATATCATTTTTAATGTGAATTTCAGACCACAATGCCATTATATCTTTTTCACTTGGTGTAGCCAGAAGAGAATGGAACCTGTCTCTCCCTATCTAAAATCACTGACCGTAGTTGGAACCGAACCCAGACCATAGATATATAAACCTATCATCAGCCCAACAGACCACCAAATCCTCTTCTCAATGGCTCATTTTTCTATCATAACGCCGTTGTGCCACACTGGCTGAGAATGCTGACACACAGGCTCCCTGTATCAATTTGCAGCATGTTCAGTAAATTCATTTACTTGGTTGATCGAATCTCCATGAACTAGCTGCCTCGGCTTTATCAATACAGGCCCTGGGCAGTGCAACATCATACTGACAACAGTAATGTGCTTATACTGACAACCTGACTGTTCGTTTTACCTAATTTTGTAATCATTTAAATAAAACACCATGACCTTCCAATGGGAGACATTTCGTCCCTCTTTTCCTTCTGCGAAATTTGTCACTAAGCTTTTTGCCTTCCAGCCAGCGAAATGCGGCAGAGTACGGCCGGTAAACGATTCTCTGAAAGAAGTACAAGCAGTCAGATCAAACATCGATAAGGAAATCGCAAGAAAATACTTTCGGCTCATAGTGCAATGGTGAGAAACTTACAATGCTGCACAACAGGTAACGCCTCTTTCCGCTGCTGACAAGCAAATTTTGGGTCTCTAGGACTACATACCTTTATTTATGAAACGCCACATTTGCATACCTCTTGAGTATGACACAGCATACCAATTAAACACATACCCAATCAAAATCTAAGTGAGTAGTATTTTACCAATTCGTGTCGATAGACGCACGCTTGTCTACAGATACTCAGTTTTACTAAAACAGACTTTCGGTAGTTTTATTACATTTGTTGTAATACAGCTCACAATTATCGTAACGTTTCCTTTAGTGTTGTTAAAACAATAGTAAACATGAGAGAGAAATTAATCCTCAACGATATATGCGAATTCTCTGATGATATCTATAACAGTCTGAAAATGCACATGCGGTTTATTGATTACATGCACGTAGAAAACTTGTTCTGAGTTAAATCTCTCAAACAAGGTTTGAAGAAGAATAAAATGCCACTACCAGACGACAGCTAATATAGAAAATACTTTTCCGACATATTTTGGCACGATGCGCTCCACCCATACATAATACAAAAGTTTCGATATGTATCTACTGTCTGGTTGTCTGTTAAACCTGAAATGAACAAAATGTGGCAGAAGTTATCCCTGTTTCCACATACGACTATTTTGGTTTGAGAAGTGAAGAGAATTATGTTACAACTTCCATTACGTTGGTAACTTAAGCAGACAGAAGAAATGCGTTTTAAAAAATGTAGCAATGACTGTACTCGAAATCACATCTTTCCTACGGATCACGACACTTACCATTACGCTATCAGCTGACACAGAGGTACAACAGCTCCAGAAGTCAACAACAATTCCTCCAGAAATTCTGCATTCTACATCGCTGTGAGATAATGCATGTGGCTGGGTCTAGAATTCTGAGAGACAAACAGTTACACCTTTTCTTTTGCACTGCACGATGTTTTCAACAAACAGATAGCGCAATAGAGTAGCTCAAGTGGAAAGGAACACTTCCTATTTAAATTTCTGCATTCTTCACTGTTGGCAGTTCTGTGCAGGTGGCAGTTAAGTGATTTTATTTCGGTGATTACAAAATAAAGTTGAATGTATGCACTGGGTAGCCGATGCAGCTAGTTCATGGTGATTCGGTCAACCAAGTAAACGAATTTACTGAACATGCTGCAAATTGATACAGGGAGCCTGTGTGTAAGAATTCTCAGCCAGTGTGGCACAACGGCGTTATGATAGAAAAATGAGCCATTGAGAAGAGGATTTGGCGGTCTGTTGGGCTGATGATAGGTTTATATATCTATGGTCTGGGTTCGGTTCCAACTACGGTCAGTGATTTTAGATATGGAGAGACAGGTTCCATTCTCTTCTGGCTACACCAAGTGAAAAAGATATAATGGCATTGTGGTCTGAAATTCACATTAAAAATGATATTCCTTCTCTACCAAGTAGACGTTTGGTTGAGCCATAATAAAGCTTGGAGTGGTGACATGTAGAAATTCTAGCACCAGTAACCTTTCTTATACTAGTTATTTATTTCTAGTGACGAAACAAACGCTATGTAGGCTCACAGGACACTTATTGCATCTTTTATCTGAGCTTCTGTATGCCGATAAAATTGGTTCTGAACTGGGAATGCAACTCAGACCGCCCTTAACGCGGACTTTGTTCCCTTCGTGACAATACAGCTCGGCTACAATTTGTTGTTTGTTCAAAACTGCAGATTCCTCAACATCTCCACATATTGCGCGTGAATAGATTCGAATCCTTGCCCCGAACTAAAGATTTCATTATGTATTATTAAGCTCTAGCATGAGAACACCTCTCCTCTGGTGGATAATAATTTCGATGTTTAATGTATTTTCATTCGTTGTCAACACTAACGATATTTGACGTTTTTGACTCCCAGTGAGACACAAAACTACTTGCAAGATCACTGTAAGCTCAAGGTGTTATTCCGAGCTCCTGGTGGAGAAAAATTCGGTAGCTGACGTCTCTTTGTGTGTAGTCAACAACGATATGTGTGGAGCTCTATTCCCAGTCGGCACTGAACTCTTCGCCATATTATTTCTAGTTCAGAGATGCTCACATGTCGCTTCTGGTGCAACAAACCCATATTTAACGGTCGTTTTCCCTAGAATATAATAGCGATATGTGCTGGGTTGGAGTCCTGGGAAGGAAAAAATTAATGTTTCGTCTCGTCATTTCAGTTAAAACATCTAGCTACTGCCGAGAAAATGCGATATGTCACAGTTGATTGTGCTTCGATATCTATCTTATTAGGTTCTGGGTTCGAATTCCTGTCCAGCACAAAGCTTTACCTCACGGCATTTCAAGTAAGTTACTTGTTAAGAAGCAATATTTAATACCTCTCGTAGTTCGTTAACAGGGACAATAGGTGCTGGGTAGGAATTCGCTTCCGTTACAAATGTTTGCGTTACGTATTTTCAAGTTGGTATTTGGTAATTGATACTGTCTAAAATCGAGGTATATCACTCTCTGTATGCCTAATCAGGAATGACTGTTAGTTTCCGTCAGTCACGATATCTTTGCTTAGTTGCATGACCTGGTTTTGAATCCATATGCAGGACGAGACAGTTCGTCGTGTCATTTGAAGTTCATACATATTCTCAACTAGCTGCTCGTGAATAACTTAAATTTTTAATGTCATTTTGTGTTAAATAATAAGTACGGTATGTTACTTTGAAGAGGAAATCATGAATACGACGAACTTACTACGTGCATTACCTATCTGACGTAATAATGAGAGTGGTAACATTTCAGGTATGTCATTTGTTGTAATAAATGTGAGCTTAGAAGCCTTAAGGTGTGCCTTATCTATGATAAGGTGTTCCCTGATATTTTTAGTATCGCAGTATTGCTTTCCATCTTGAGTTATTGCAATACACAGCAGTGTTTTCTAGTGGTGACTTGTTGGAACCATTTTTAGTAGTCAAACGACTGTACCAAGGAGTGATTAGAGAACCTGCTAGACAGCTGCGTTATCTAGGTTGCATGCGAATCAGGCGAAATGCAGTTCAGATCGTTCGGATACTTTTGAGCACGACTGTATATGTTAATGAGCTTATGCTATTTAGTTGCAACGAAGTTCATGTTATCTGTGATGATGTCTTATGACATAGTCCATACTGTATAGATTTAATGGAATACCAGGAATGACTTTTTGTTCAGAATTTTCTGTATCCATGTTTTACACTTCTGTTGCAGAACTGGCCTTTGAGCCAAATCCGGAAAATCAAAGGACGTATGAAAATAGATGGAGTTATACCCACATTGTGGACGTCTTTAGGAAAATACTTGAATTTCAGGTGAGTTTTCGCCTAGTTCCTCTACTGCTCTTGTTAACAGGCCCGTACAGAGTGCTTAAACATAAACTGTGTGATGGCATTTAATGTGCTCTGTCTTATAATAATCGCTGACCAAGAATATCATAATCAGCTGTTGACATGTACCGAAAGAGATTAAAATGACTACTATTTATTACTAGTTTACTGACAAGTCCTTACGGGGCAAAAATTTCTCTTTATTTGCAGACCATATGTCGATGTCAGTAAGTGTTTGTAACTGGAGTGGATAGAATTGACACGTTCTCTATTATACAGGATCTCATGAGTTGTAAGTGCCGGTGAGTCTTCGAGAAATATTGATGTTAGTCTGAATCCATCAGCGCTGTATTTCTTCACTACGGCTGTCTGACGTTATACACTGGTTTTTTAGAACCACCAACACCTACATGAATGCATATTTCAGCTGTGGCAATAGTCACTGGAAAACCCACCCATTCATACTCGTTTTCTTTTCCAGAAAAGATTTCTTGTGTGATGTTATAACGAATTAGAAAGTAAACATTTTAAACGTTGGCAACGGAACTTTTAGTGTCTCCCGTTAGTGAGATCATAGTACTGAAATCTAATGCAGTACAAATACCGCCTGTTTCACTTCGGATTACCAGTAGCGACCTTTGTTACTGTTCATGTTCAGACCATATCCGAATACTGTGAATCTCAGTTCGTCAAACAAAGTTGTGATGCAGCGATAAATATTTGTGGACACATACCTTAGTATGACATATGCAACAGAAGAGTGGGAAAAAGATATTGCAAAAGAAAGAAAAATAATTAAATTTCCTTGGGAGCTAGAGGTAAACAAGAAGAAAACGAAATGAAGAAGTGACGGGGAATATATATTAAAAAGAGAAAAGTACGAGAAACAAGTGAATGGTGTATGTCAATTACTACTTACAAAATTTTGAAGCGGAAGATTCACACTACGATAAAGAAAAACTCGGTCTTATAATAGTAACGCTGATCGAAGCGAATAAACAGACGATACGCTGCAGCTTAAAGAACATATACAGGGTGAAAAGTATTTAAACTGAAAAACTCTGGGAGGTTGTAGTGGACATCAAAACAAATATTTTTCCCTAATGTCATTTTTTCCTATGAGGAGTATTTAAACCGGTAGAGGAAGATTTATCTGGCGGCAAATTAATTAAACCAACAAACACTTTTCCATTTGTTTATCACCAAGAGACAACACATTAACACAACCCAATTTCAATTACAGTAGATTTTCAAAAATGCCTCCATTGACACGTAAACAAAGGTTAAACCATCGGATCATGTTCTGTCTGACACGGACAAAAAACCCAGGAGTATCCTGAATCGTACCTGCTGCTGCTACTATCCGGGCAACCAGATCCTCTTCTGATGCAGCAGGAGTTGCCTGAACAAGGTTGCGCATCTCTCCACACACAAAAAAGTCCAGAGGGGACATATCTGGGGATCGAGCAGGCCATAATACAGAACCGCCTCTGCCAATCCACGTTTCTGGGAACCGTCGGTCCAGGAATCGACGCACACGACGACTGAAATGTGCCGGCGCCCCGTCATGTTGGAACCACATGTGTTGTCTTGTAGGGAGCGGGACGTCTTCCAGCAACTTCCTCAAATTGCAGCGTTCTTGCTGTGCGACGGCGTCCCTATCCAGGTAATCTGCTAAATGACCCGGTCTCACGCAGACGTTGGTACACAGCAGCATAGGTCGTATGATGCGGGATACGACGATTAGGATATTGTTGTTGATAAACCCGCTGTAGAGCTCGTCCGTTGTGGTGTGCTACGTAGTACTCACCAACCATATCAGTGTACTCACTCCAGGTGTATCGAGCCATTAGTAAACAAAAACAATGCACTGCTACACTGGTGGACAAAGTTGCCTACAACTGAAGAGCGTAATACGCCCTCTAACAACCGTAATACGGCCTCTAAAAACTGAAGAGCGTAATATGACCTCCACTGGTTTAAATAATCCTCATAGGAAAAAATGACATTAGGGAAAAATATTTGTTTTGATGTCCCCTACAACCTCCCAGAGTTTGTCGGTTTAAATACTTTTCACCATGTATTTATAAGAAGTAACTATTCGTATTATTAAAATAACAAATATACACAAACAATTTATGAACCAGTTGGGTGCCACCGCTTGACCTGTGCTGCAAAATAAAATCTGCCTTGGTCAGCCCTCTCCGGTAGTAATTCTATGGGCTACGTTTCATCATTGCTTTTCCTTTTCTTATTTGCAGCACGAAATGCTACCTGACTAAGACGACCACAGATGATGATTTGGAGAATAAAATCTTTGAGTACGGAGTCGACGTTGGTCTCACTGGGGTGATTGCTGCTCTAGAGACGAAGGAGCGTTCATCTGTCACCACAAAGCTGTTTAAAACTTGGTGAGTATTTTTTCTGTACCAGTAGTAGAGCAAACAATAATGTTTTCATTCACTCCACAGTTCAGAAGCGATTTATTTATGTCGAGTAATTGGCATGGGGAGATGGGAGTATCATATCGACAGATGACGCAGACCGATGGTTGTAAGCGCAATGACTGCAGAATGAATGGTGACGAGACGGACCCAAGACAGCAGTGTGGCAAGGAGAGTAGGCGCAGGTCCTTCTAGAGGGGCTACACCACGCGAAACCGTATTACTGTTCGACTGTCACTGACAAACAGATGAATGGCAACGGCTGAAATCTGGACAGTGGTTACAGTCTCCACGAACCATCGAGAACAGATTAGTGGAAACTGGGTTGAGATCTCGAATTGCCACGCGTTCTTTACCACCTATATTATACCGCAGGCAACAGAGACTTGCGTGATGCAGAGCCAGAGTCAACTGGGATACTCCCAAGGAACCCCTTGTGTGCGAAGTCGCAAGTTCCACCTTTAGTAAGACTCATTTGAAAGTGGCATGTTAACAATTACGACAGGAAAAATATTAGCTGCTAATGACTCACCACGTGCATCAGGAGGACAACAGAAAATGAGTATTCGGGAGGTGCAGAGGTCAGCCTTCTGCAGAATGTATATACACTCCTGGAAATGGAAAAAAGAACACATTGACACCGGTGTGTCAGACCCACTATACTTGCTCCGGACACTGCGAGAGGGCTGTACAAGCAATGATCACACGCACGGCACAGCAGACACACCAGGAACCGCGGTGTTGGCCGTCGAATGGCGCTAGCTGCGCAGCATTTGTGCACCGCCGCCGTCAGTGTCAGTCAGTTTGCCGTGGCATACGGAGCTCCATCGAAGTCTTTAACACTGGTAGCATGCCGCGACAGCGTGGACGTGAACCGTATGTGCAGTAGACGGACTTTGAGCGAGGGCGTATAGTGGGCATGCGGGAGGCCGGGTGGACGTACCGCCGAATTGCTCAACACGTGGGGCGTGAGGTCTCCACAGTACATCGATGTTGTCGCCAGTGGTCGGCGGAAGGTGCACGTGCCCGTCGACCTGGGACCGGACCGCAGCGACGCACGGATGCACGCCAAGATCGTAGGATCCTACACAGTGCCGTAGGGGACCGCACCGCCACTTCCCAGCAAATTAGGGACACTGTTGCTCCTGGGGTATCGGCGAGGACCATTCGCAACCGTCTCCATGAAGCTGGGCTACGGTCCCGCACACCGTTAGGCCGTCTTCCGCTCACGCCCCAACATCGTGCAGCCCGCCTCCAGTGGTGTCGCGAGAGGCGTGAATGGAGGGACGAATGGAGACGTGTCGTCTTCAGCGATGAGAGTCGCTTCTGCCTTGGTGCCAATGATGGTCGTATGCGTGTTTGGCGCCGTGCAGGTGAGCGCCACAATCAGGACTGCATACGACCGAGGCACACAGGGCCAACACCCGGCATCATGGTGTGGGGAGCGATCTCCTACACTGGCCGTACACCACTGGTGATCGTCGAGGGGATACTGAATAGTGCACGGTACATCCAAACCGTCATCGAACCCATCGTTCTACCATTCCTAGACCGGCAAGGGAACTTGCTGTTCCAACAGGACAATGCACGTCCGCATGTATCCCGTGCCACCCAACGTGCTCTAGAAGGTATAAGTCAACTACCCTGGCCAGCAAGATCTCCGGATATGTCCCCCATTGAGCATGTTTGGGACTGGATGAAGTGTCGTCTCACGCGGTCTGCACGTCCAGCACGAACGCTGGTCCAACTGAGGCGCCAGGTGGAAATGGCATGGCAAGCCGTTCCACAGGACTACATCCAGCATCTCTACGGTCGTCTCCATGGGAGAATAGCAGCCTGCATTGCTGCGACAGGTGGATATACACTGTACTAGTGCCGACATTGTGCATGCTCTGTTGCCTGTGTCTATGTGACTGTGGTTCTGTCAGTGTGATCATGTGATGTATCTGACCCCAGGAATGTGTCAATAAAGTTTCCCCTTCCTGGGACAATGAATTCACGGTGTTCTTATTTCAATTTCCAGGAGTGTATTACACTTCACAAAATGGACATCGTCGACATTCAAGAAATGCTCAAAACAAACCATTAACCAGCACCGTGAACGCAGAATAAAGAAATGACGCGTCACAGTTATTACACTGGCTTGCGCCATCAAGATCGAAAGCGAGCTCCTTGGGAGTTACATACTGGGCAGGACGATCAGCCAGATATGAACTCTTAAAGAATGCACATAGAATGATGTTGGTGTAACAGGGTGATGAGAACTGGTGAAACGTCATGGCAAGCAACTGAATGCGAAACAGTCTGTCGTGGAGCTTATCTTGAAACTGGCTGTCCTTTAAGGCGTATCTGCAGGTTGTGTGATAATAGCTTTTGTAGACACGGAAAAAGCAAAGATCCAGAGGCTGAATTTGTCCAGTGGTCCCAGATGGTAAGAATTGCAATACCACACACATTTTCAGAAGGGACAGTTTGCTCTAAAGGAGTATGATTTTTATATGCATACCAGGAATCAAGAAAAGCAAATCATTTTGACCAGCTATGGCTAAACGCTGTACTCATACCATAGTTGTAGTTCTCTTTCATTCATTTTCCCACTCTTGCTTGCTGTGACGCAAATATTCCCTACTGCCCTTACACGTCACGCACACGAGAAAGAAACATCTCAAACTTCCCGCAGTACAATAAATAACTTTCCAGCCAATTTGTCACTCACATTAACAGCCGAAGTAATTGTATGCGAATGCGTTAAGGCATTGATGTTAATTGATCTTGATACATTTCTCTTGGTGCCTGTAATTTCCAGGGTTCCTTTCATATGCATTACCTCTTCAAATCCCGATTGGTCTGAGTTGAAAGCAAATCTCTTACTGAACGAAGTTGGTTTATCTCATCTACAAATTTTCGAGCCGATTCCTCAGTTTGCTGTGCATCGTCAGGTTAACCCTTTGTTTGAAATTTTATTATCACGTCTTCCAATTCTGTAGCACTGTTTGAAGTTATGGAACCATCCATTGCTTCCCTTGAAATACTGTAATTTATTTTGCGCACTATTTGATGTGTATAACGCACTAGGTCATTGTCATGCACATCCTATAAACTGTATCGAGCATCTTTGAAACCGAAAAACACCTGTTTTTGTAAAAATTGCGCCTTTTCCTCCCTTGAGTATCCGTAGTTTATCTTATGCACTGCACGGTCATACTGTTGCGGACTTTTTCGAATCTGTTCATAATTGTTTTTTTGCTATTCTGCGGATGATCTTCCGTGTATGTAATTACGTTTAGAACCAACTCCTAGGACAAAGATTGTCCTTTACTACGTTTCACTGGAAACGGAATTTTTGGCTCCTTGTCCGACAAGAACGATGAACTACATGACTCGACACCTCTTTCTATATCACTTTCACTTGTTAAGCACATGTCATCATCATTGTATCCCTCATGTACATTGTCCGCACAGTGGGCCGTATACGACACCACACATTCCATTGACTTATTTTACAGAAACGCTATTATTTCATCTGCCACTTCTTTCTCACTGTGCGAAATTCCTTGCGTTCCTTTCTGACGAGATGTCAACTTCGGCAACTGTTGTAGGTATAATGCAATGTTTTCCTTTTTATTGATCTGCTTCGTATCAACTCCACTAGCACTGTAGCACTGTTGTGAGCTACTGGTCGACTAACAAGTTCAAGAACTCCGTTGCCTCCTACTGTGCTCACCATCGGATACCTCCAGTCCCGTCCTCTGTTACCATTAGCAGCCAATATTGTGGTTGCTCAAAAAAATGGTTCAAATGGCTCTGAGCACTATGGGACTTAACACCTGAGGTCATCAGTCCCCTAGAACTTAGAACTACTTAAACCTAACTAACCTAAGGACATCACACACATCCATGCCCGAGGCAGGATTCGAACCTGCGACCGTAGCGGTCGCGCGGTTCCAGACTGAAGCGCCTAGAACCGCTTGGCCACACCGGCCGGCATTGTGGTTGTATGGCGGACAATAACTAGAGCGTTGAAAGCTGTTTACATCATTGACCTTTAGCGATCTCACACTCAAGGGGTTCTTTGGTAGTGGCAGTCTGCGGCGATCAGCGATGAGTCTCGCCTGTTTGTGACGGCCAAATAGATGGCAATGTGTCCGTAGGAGACCTGGTGAATGGTCACGGGGAGCAGCGATTCTCCTGACACGTCCTTCTTTTACTCCTGGAATCGCGGAATTACTGGACATAACTAAACTCCTCCCGCACAGGCCATGAAGGTCTAAAGGTACCGACTGGCCGCCGTGTCATCCCCAACCCACAGGAGTCACTGGATGCGGATATGGAGGGGCATGTAGTCAGCACACCGCTCTCCCGGCCGTAGGTCAGTTTCCGAGACCGGAGCCGCTACTTCTCAATCAAGTAGCTCCTCAGTTTGCCTCACAAGGTCTGAGTGCGCCCCACTTACCAACAGCGCTCGGCAGACAGGATGGTCACCCATCCAAGTGCTGGCCAAGACAGTGCTTAACTTCGGTGATCTGACGGGAACCGGTGTTACCACTGCGGCAAGGCCGTTGGCATTACTGGACATGTCAACAGGCAAATGCTGGAGGGAGGCTTAATGACCGCCAGTTCAAAATGGTTCAAATGGCTCTGAGCACTATGGGACTCAACTGCTGTGGTCATAAGTCCCCTAGAACTTAGAACTACTTAAACCTAACTAACCTAAGGACAGCACACAACACCCAGCCATCACGAGGCAGAGAAAATCCCTGACCCCGCCGGGAATCGAAACCGGGATAATGACCGCCAGTATGTGGCAAGAATGGTAAACGCTGTTGCTGTGCCCTTTATATAATACAATGAAGGCTTGCACGACCGTATGTTGCTGATGTGTCTTCCGGGCTGCATGGCTGCGGTCGAAGAAGTTTCTCGGTTCTGACCTTTTTTTCGGGAAGTCACACATACGTATAGATATTTGCATAAGAAACCATTCCGCAACAAAAGAGAGGTGCCGTTAAAAGTCTGGTTGCCAGAGCCAAAATAATTGCTATCGGGAACACCTGGACTCTGAATTAAAGCATTTGTAATAGGATTTCGAGAAGAATGGCTATACAGACAAACAAGTAAATAGGGTTCTGCGACCGAGTAACAGTAGCAGAAAGGAGAACGATCAAACGATGAAAGAACACGGACTCTCTTCTTTTTATCAAAACCGTAACTGATCAGTAAGGCAATAAACATGACATAGGCTGGTTTTTAAACCAACTAAGAACATTTGTCAAGCACTGCGATATGTAAAGGAAAAACGTCCTCCTCTGGCAGCAAGTGGAGTATATAAGATACCCTGTACTTGTGTAAAGGCCTGCAGTGGACTACCAAGAGAAGCGTGAGTATAAGACTGAAAGAGCATAAGAATCTCTACCGACAACTGAAAAGACAAAAATGAGGAGTAGCAGAGTATGCTCTTCAGTCAGGATATCAGAAAGTGAAGTTTTCCGTAACCAAAATTTTATGTACTATGACAAACTACACTGACGTGACAAAGCGTATGGCACTCCTAATGTTTTGGACCTCCTTCTGCCCGGAGCAGTGCAGCAACTCGATATGGCATGAACTCAACAAGTCGTTATAAGTCCCCTGCAGAAATATCGAGCCATGCTGCCTCTATAGCAGTCCGTAAAAGTATTGCAGATGTAGGATTTTGTGGACAAAATGAACTCTCGGTTATGTGGAATAAATGTTCGAGGGGTGGCCAAATCATTTGCTCGAATTGTCCAGAATGATCTTCGCGAACAATTGTGGCCCTGTGACATGTAACATTGTCATCCATAAAAATTCCATCTTTTTAGAATCGTGAAGTCAATGAACGGCTGCAAATGCTCTCCAGGTAGCTGAACATAACCATTTCGAGTCAATTATCGGTTCAGTTGGACCAGAAGACACAGTCCATACCATGTAAACACTGCCCACACCATTATGAAACCACCATCACTTAGTATAGTGCTTTCTTGACAACTTGGGCCCGTGACTTCTATGCGCCGCACACGAACTCTACCATCAGCTCGCACCGACTGAAATCGGGACTCATCTGACCAGGCCACGGTTTTCCGGTCGCCTAGGGTCCAACCGATATGGTCACGAGCCTAGGAGAGGTGCTCCAGGCGATGTTGTGCTGTTAGCAAAGGCACTTCGTCGGTCTTCTGCTGTCATAGCTCACTAACGCCGAATCCGCCACAGTGTCTTAAAGGACACGTTTTTCATACATCCACATTGACTTCTGTGTTTATTTCACGCAGTCTTGCTTGTCTGTTGGCGTTGACAGCTCTACTCAAACGCCGCTGCTTTCGGTCGTTAAGTAAAGGCTGTCGGGTACTGCGTTGTCCGTGTCGGGAGGTAATGCTTGAAATTTGGTATTCTGACACACTCTTAACACTGTGGATCTCGGAATATTGAATTCCCTAACGATTTCCGAAACAGAATGCTTCTAGCTCCAGCTATCATTCCACGTTCAGAAACCTTGAATTTCCGTCTTGCGGTCATAATCACGTCGGAAACCTTTTCATGTGAATCACCTGAGTACAAATGATACACCGCCAATGCATTGACCTTTTACACCTTGTGTAAGCGATACTACCGCCATTTGAATGTGTGCACGTTGCTATCCGATGACGTTTGTCAAAGTGGTTGAAATGGCTCTGAGCACTATGGGACTTAACATCAGTCCCCTAGAACTTAGAACCACTTAAAACTAACCAACGTAAGGACATCACACACATCCATGCCCGAGGCAGGATTCCAACCTGTGATCGTTGCAGTCACGCGGTTCCGGACTGAAGCGCCTAGAACCGCTCGGCCACTGCGGCCGGTGACGTTTGTCACCTCAGTGCCTTATCCACGACTATACAGAGAAGCCGCCGAAATATAAAAGCACAGTGGTAATTTTAACAGGAAAGAAGATGCCATGAATATTCAGCGTCGTATGGACAGCGGCTCGACAGAATCGATAAATAAGTTTCTATCCTTGACAGGCGACACCGATAGTTAAGTTTTACCTCTGGCGAAGATTATCTCTGCTGATCGCGTTTAAATTCGGCCACACCAGGTTTATATAGTGTTTATGTCACTCTCCGACGTGCGACTAGACAATTGGCAAGACTCAGCGCAGCCAGGAGCATCTGCGAAGGTGTCCAGCAGAGGCACCGAAGAGTTTCTTCGACCACGGTCATACAGCCAGGAAGGCTCATCAGCAATTATACCCTTCATAACCAGTTTACCAAATGTGGCATTACGCTGTGGTTATCCAAGACACAACACAGCATTTCACACGACAAACCCCTTGATGAATGTACGGTTCTTTGACTGACATACCGGATCCCCTGATTTGCAAATTATACAGCTTGCCTGGAATGCGATGGAAGACGTATGCTTCCATACCATATTGAAGTCAAGAAGTGTTGCAGGCAAGGCAAGAAATTCCTCAAGGCAGTATTCGGAGCCAGTTTGCTTCTATGCCACAAAGAATACAATTGGAGTGCGTTCGTAGCTGCGGAGAGCAAATGAAGTCAAGAAGTGTTGCAGGCAAGGCAAGAAATTCCTCAAGACGGTATTCGGAGCCAGTTTGCTTCCATGCCACAAAGAATACAATTGGAGTGCATTCGTAGCTGCGGAGAGCAAATCTCATACTGGTGATGTTGATGACCGTTAGCTCCGAATGGAATAGAATTCTAAGTATTTAACGTCCGTTATATGATGAACGTCTCCAAAAGGTTTGGTAAATATCGGACGTGTGCTTCACGGTGACATTTTCACTTTCCGTCAGTGTATATGCCCTAGAGCAGCGTTTCTAAACTGCACTGTTGCGGCTCACTGGTGGGTGGCGGATAGACGTCAGGTGCGTCGCGATGTTTTTCATATTTTAAATCCTCCGCAGGCGAAACAGCCAGAACATAAACAAATTATGTCAAATCGTCTCTTGGAGTAACAGATTTATAAAATTTATATCACACAGTCGTCCCATATTTAAAAAAAAGTGTATTGTATGTACTGTATATGTAATTAAGTTATTCAGTTTTATTGTGTAGTGGTAAGCAAATGAATAGTGAGCTGCACGTGTTTCATTCGCAAAAGAACTGTGGAAAGCAGTATTTGGTATTCGGTCCACTCGATTTATTATTACTGATGTAAACAGTACTTTCGCACCTGTTGACAGCTTTAGCAAACGATTAGAATCCTTTTTTAGAACTTTACGAAAAGTCTTGTAATATGACTCTACTACAATACTTGCTGTCGGCTTCACTCAGTTATCATCTGCCATACGACCACATTATCTTTAGATCTGCACCACAAGTGAGAGAACCATTGCTCCGAGCTATTTCTCTACGTTACAAAAAACCTAATTTTGTCGGATGTGCCTTTCCATGAATTACAAAAACATATGTAAGAAGGTTGCAAGACGAACACAAATAAAACAACGATAACAGAGCGACGTTGGATTATTTTATACCGAAGGAATTACAGTAAGAAATGAGTCGGTGACAGCAGCAGACGAGTTTTGAACAGTAAAACAATAATATTTCCTGTAAAAGAAAAATATATTAAGTTCTAATATAAATATATATTCTAGGAAGTTTTTTTCTGGCAGTATTTTACCATTATGTGGAAGTGTAAAGAAGGAACTAAACAGCACAGACAAGAACAGAACAGAACCTTTTCAAATGTGGTGCTACAGAAGAACGCCAGAAATTAGATGAGTAGAACGAGGTACTAATGAAAAGGTGCTAAATCGAATATCGTGGCACAACTTGACTAAGAGAATGGATACTTTGATAGGGTGTTAACGAATAATTTTGTAATGAAGAGAAGTATGCAGCGTAAAAACTGTAGAGAGAGGCCAAGTTTTGAATACAGTAAACAGGCTCAGATGAATATAGGCTGCTATAGTTAAACAGAGATACAGAGAATGACACAAGATAGACTAGTGTGAGAATCGGCATCAAACAATTTTTCAGACTGAAGACAACTACAGTTCAGTATTTCACAAGGTGACACAAATGATAATTTTTAATTAGGAACTTCATTTAGACATATAATCTATGTATACCGATTCTCCAAATACACTTTTCTAAATAAAGTATATTTAGTCGTGATGAAATCATTTGGTTTTTGCTATCTTTTTCCCCCTCGAATGAGCCAACTAAGGATCGCACGCCATTTCAATTCCTTATTTGTTCTTCTCTTGTTTGCTTCCAGTATTCTTTCATCTTTTCAATTTTTTTTTCTGTCTTCTGATAACTTCATACCAGTTTTCCTCACTCTCCTAACTTGGGATCCTTACATAGTCAATGCTTTTTTCGTAAAGTTTTCTCAGTCAATTATTTCTGCAGCTTTTATATTACGAGGGCAGTTCAATAAGTAATGCAACACATTTTTTTTCTCGGCCAATTTTGGTTGAAAAAACCGGAAATTTCTTGTGGAATATTTTCAAACATTCCCGCTTCGTCTCGTATAGTTTCATTGACTTCCGACAGGTGGCAGCGCTGTACGGAGCTGTTAAAATGGCGTCTGTAACGGATGTGCGTTGCAAACAACGGGCAGTGATCGAGTTTCTTTTGGCGGAAAACCAGGGCATCTCAGATATTCATAGGCGCTTGCAGAATGTCTACGGTGATCTGGCAGTTGACAAAAGCACGGTGAGTCGTTGGGCAAACGTGTGTCAACATCGCCGCAAGGTCAAGCAAGACTGTCTGATCTCCCGCGTGCGGGCCGGCCGTGCACAGCTGTGACTCCTGCAATGACGGAGCATGCGAACACACTCGTTCGAGATGATCGACGGATCACCATCAAACAACTCAGTGCTCAACTTGACATCTCTGTTGGTAGTGCTGTCACAATTGTTCACCAGTTGGGATATTCAAAGGTTTGTTCCCGCTGGATCCCTCGTTGTCTAACCGAACACCATAAAGAGCAAAGGAGAACCATCTGTGCGGAATTGCTTGCTCGTCATGTGGCTGAGGGTGACAATTTCTTGTCAAAGATTGTTACAGGCGATGAAACATGGGTTCATCACTTCGAACCTGAAACAAAACGGCAATCAATGGAGTGGCGCCACACCCACTCCCCTACCAAGAAAAAGTTTAAAGCCATACCCTCTGCCGGTAAAGTCATGGTTACAGTCTTCTGGGACGCTGAAGGGGTTATTCTGTTCGATGTCCTTCTCCATGGTCAAACGATCAACTCTGAAGTGTATTGTGCTACTCTTCAGAAATTGAAGAAACGACTTTAGCGTGTTCGTAGGCACAAAAATCTGAACGAACTTCTCCTTCATGACAACGCAAGACCTCACACAAGTCTTTGCACCCGAGAGGAGCTCACAAAACTTCAGTGGACTGTTCTTCCTCATGCACCCTACAGCCCCGATCTCGCACCGTCGGATTTCCATATGTTTGGCCCAATGAAGGACGCAATCCGTGGTAGGCACTACGCGGATGATGAAGAAGTTATTGATGCAGTACGACGTTGGCTCCGACAACGACCAGTGGAATGGTACCGTACAGGCATACAGGCCCTCATTTCAAGGTGGCGTAAGGCCGTAGCATTGAATGGAGATTACGTTGAAAAATAGTGTTGTGTAGCTAAAAGATTGGGGAATAACCTGGTGTATTTCAATGCTGAATAAAACAACCCCTGTTTCAGAAAAAAAATGTGTTGCATTACTTATTGAACTGCCCTCGTATTTTTTCTAAATTCATTTTTACTTCATTGATCAAACTTGTAGTTGACTTCTTATCCCAGAAGTATTTGCAGGTTTTTTTTTTAATCTTGTTGTCTTATATTCGATATAAATGTGCAAAAAATATGAGTCTTCCCTTTCTCATTACCTCTGATACATTTTCTATGTTTCGATATATTTCGTTGCTACTACGTAATTTCCAGCCTTCCATAGCTTTTCGAGGCCTTCATATTTTCCTATGTCTTTCCAGTGCTAATTTATCTAAATCGTAGCTTAATGCTAGACGTTCACTTGCATATAGAGTTTCTAGCTTGACCACTGTTCTGTAATGCCTTATCTTTGGAATTTTAGAGAGACATTCTTTGTTGTAAAACTCCTTGATTAGTCCACATAATCTTCCCATTTTCATATATCCTTTCCCCTATAGCAGCTTTCTCCAAATCATTTTCTTTGATTGTCTCCCCAATATACCAATATATTACAGATTTATAACCTATTCAGTTTATCCAACATCTGCTTTCAGAAATTTTTGTGCCTTTCTAATATTTGTAAAAAATGTTGCTTTCACTGCAGAAATTCTTAATCCGACTATACTGGCTATTTATTCTAAAAGAACAATTTTTATTCCAGGAGATGTCACTTTTTCAGAAAATATAGCGAAGCTATCTGCAAATGCGAGACAGTTTATTCCACTATTTTATTCCTCTTCCCAACCTTATTGGCGAACTCTTATATTCCTTGTTTTTCATTCCAAATCCTCACTATCTTTCTTTTTTTACTTGTTGTTATTATTATTATCATTATGATTTATGCGCTGCCGAAAAAATACTATACGCTTTTAGATGTTTCCACTACACTGAAAATTTATTGTTGCAACAGCGCATTGGAATACATGAAATGATTATATTTACAGATCAGAAGCACAAGCGGTTAGGAGGAACCAAGTATCGACCCGTTCTGAAACACCCACATTTGTATGTAGTGTAGCTTCTAGAAGCCCCCAAATTGACCCATCTTACTGTGATGATTCTAAATAATGAACAACCACATACATGCCACTTCACTGCAATGACCTTACGTCAGTAGTGTAGGCTCTATGACCCCCTGCTGGCCTATAGTACCTACAGTGCTGCAAAGCGACTAGTGTGCTCTGTTAAGGAAAAGGAAGGAAGATTGGTTTTAACGTTCCGCCGACATCGAGGTCATTAGAGACGGTGGACAAACTCGGAGTGAGTCGAGGACGGGGAAGGAAATTGGCTATGCCCTTTCAAAGGGGCCATCCGGGCATTAGCCTGAAGCGACTTAGAGAAATCATGGAAAACCTAAACCTGGATGGCCGGATGCGAGTTTGAACCGTCGTTCCTCCCGAATCCAAGATCAGTGTGCTCTGTTAAGGATTTAGCTGTTATCTTGTTCGATGAAGTTGTAATCAAGGTGGTGAAACTTGGAACACAACAATTCTGTGTGCTAACAAAATTTTTCCTTGCAGTTTTACTTTTCGAAGTATTTTTGCATGAGTCAAAGTTAGTAAATAAGTGTATTAATGTTTGTATGGTGAAATGACATTTTACCTCATTGTAAAGTTAAATAAATTTTAGTTGTAAGCTAGTGTAAGCAGATACGTTGGGTTAGTCAGACTGGTACGATATTGTCAGAGAGTATTGTGAAGCGCGGCAGCAGTTCAATAGATTGATCAGGAGAACTTAGTAGTGTGTCCAGAAGAAGAACCGAGTCGAGTAGCGGCTGTTTTGCCGAGAAATGGTGCTGAAGTATGCAACGGCTCGGAGAATAATTTGGTGTAGACGGGCGAAGTGAATGGCATTAAGTGGGCACAATACAATTACCACAAGAGGAAGCAAATCAACACGAAGAGTACAGTGCCACACTTTATTTGTCACAGAACTACAAGAAGACGAGCCCGTGCCAGACACTGTCAACAAATAATGCCTCACATTCGACCGACGGCATCTCAACCTAAAGCAAGGACGAACTAATTATTTGGTCAGACTTGCATTCGGCTAGCCAGTGTTATAGTTCATTTTGTGTTTGAATGTTACCGTATTATACCAAATTGCTTACCTTCAATTTTAATTGAAAAAATACTTAGGTAGTATCCATCTATTAGTGATAATACGAGAAAATCCTGATGATTGAGAAACTATGGCAGAGTTTTATGAAAGAAATAATAGTAATTAAAACGTAAATAATTTGTAACACTACAATTAACTAAAGTGTTTAGGCCCAATGTACAGCAGTTTGAAAGACAACAGAGCTAGATTCAGTACAACATATCTTTTTTTTGTATTTTTCAAGGATAAATAAGTTTTCAGTTTTACAATTTTACGCAACTGCAATCAGTCAGAAATGTTTGTTAACGTCTAGAAATAATAATAGTAGTAATTGCACAAAGTGTTTATCAGGAACTGTTAATGAATAATAATAAAAGTTGAAGTTGTATGAAACCAATGATTGAGTAAAATCATATCACGAACTTTGCCATTCTTGTACAAACGAAATTTTGACTTTGTAAATCAAGTAACTGTAACTCACAGGAAAGCGATTATTAATGATGCTATATCAGTACGATAATTTTGAAGCTAAGTGACAGCATTCAGTAATTAATAAACAAAAATAATTTTTTGAGTAAAATTAAATACAGTTAGCAGTACAATGAATGAAATGACGAAATTTCTGCCTATACTAACTATTTACTACTGATGAGGTTTTGTTGTTCTTTGATTATTACTAACTGATTTCCAAGAGTTACTACTTAGCTGTAAAGTATTTTTTCACCGGGACATATCCACTTGAGCTTATATCAGGGCAATATGTACGAATTTTAAGCTGTTTTCGGCTTGCAACAGAACCAAGCATTCTTAAGTAAGTTTCTCAGTATTAAAAACACAGTAATTACAGACACAGTAATGTCGCTGACGTAGTTAGCTGGCGACTGTTAATTTTCATTTATTCGTTAATTAAATTTATAGCATTTTCCATCTTAAACTAACCAGTGTGACTCCATCCAGTCCAACTTTATATGCATTTATTTTGAACGAGTTTTCCTTTCTTGTCGTCATTGCTGCAAGTACTGATCATGGGCGATTCGGTTGTAATTGCACCTTCATTTCACAGATTTTATTTATTCTTCGGACTAGATGCCTTTCCCGCACACCAGGGAACTTTTGCTACACGGTTCATTTAAGTTCCAGTTAACCGGAAGTGTGATGGGTGGTTATAAATTCTTATACTGATTTTCGGTAGTAAGATCTTGGTTCTCTGTCATGCCAGTTGAAGCACTGCAATTTTATCAATCCTTCATCATCTCGTTTTATTATTGGGTGATTTAAAATCTTCTATATTTGTTATTGTTTTGTATGAAACAGCACCTGGTTTCATTGCGGTGGTGTTGCGTGGACTTACGTTTGTTAGTGCCTAGGAATACGTATGTCAACTACTCGATTTAAATGCATTGCAAGTGTATTGGTTTTACTCGAATAATTGGGGAGGAAGGAGTGGAAAGGATATGGGTTGGGAAAGGGATGTGAATGAAGTAATGGCCTCCAGCCGCGCAGGTCACTGAGGCCATGCAGTTTTGAGAGTTGGTGCCTGTTCCGTTGGACACCACACATATCTATTACTCCGTGAGTGAGACGGCTGTTTAATGAAAAAGTTTCAGTGCGGATGCGCAACCAACGTCCGAACTCCTACGAGAACCAAAGATCTGCGAGTAGGGGGTAATGGGCTGGGGTCGTTACGGTGAGGCGAGCGGGAAGTTGGGAATTTTGGGTGTGACGGAAAGCGTCAACAAAAACGTTCTAGAGAAGCAAAGCGTCCGAGTTTGAGGTCCATTCTAGGACAGGTGTCCAGCCTGGCACAGGTATCAACTCCTGTCCGACAGAACAGACACCACCCAAATTCTGACATTATTACGTCTTGTCACGGAATGAGTTTGTAATTCTGCTTTGAGTGCTGTTGCATCTTGCCACTCAGTGCCATGTATTTCACAGTCAGTTACAGAGTATGAATGTAGTTGAGTATCTTTGTAGCCTTAGTGACTAGGGCATTCTTCCTCGCAAATGATAAAATTGCAACAGTGGTTACACAAATGTATTTACACGTTGTTAAAGAATCCTACATATGACACGTTTTAACAGAAACCAATGTAGTAGAATTATCATACCACTCCCATGAAATTTTCGGAGGTCTCCATTACATGCCGGAAAGTACGAAAAACGTATGCGAACAAAAATAACGTAGAATACGAACAATATACTTACCGTGCGTTTAAATCCAGCAATTTATACACGAATTCGTGAGCAGTAACTAACAAGCGTGAGCCCACTGAATATCATACGACAAAACCAGTTTCTTGACGGAGCGTAGGGGAACGAAGCGGGAGACCCGCACAGCTGTACTACAGAAGGTCCTAATGGAGGTGGTTTGCCTTTACCCTCCTCCGACCGCAATGGGGATGAATGATGGTGACGAAAACGACACAACAACACCCAGTCATCTCGGGGCAAGTGAAAATCCCTGACCACGCCGGGAATCGAACCCGGGACCCCGAGCTCGGGAAGCGATAACGCTATCGCGAGCGGCGGACTATTTTATATAAATAAAAAAAAAACACAATCATTTACTCAACCAAATACAATATTACAGATGCGAGTAAAATTTAAGCAATATAAGAGCAAAATATTTGCAGTGCAGTTCAAAGAGTACAACACACACAAGGAAGTCTTAATCATTAATAGAATGCGATAAAACCTGCTTCTGTGTCGTGTAATGTCAGATGATTTTTAGGTGCTAAGGCGCAATTATTTCCACTTGCTAATAGCCACACGGTCGAACTGCAATAACAGGTTTTACAAATACATAATTTTACAGTCATACGACGACCACGACATTATATACAAAATCTTACATTGCTGTGAACCCAGCTACTTGAAGTTAGCATTAGTATTTGATTGAAATTTCTCGAAAAATATTATTTTGTAATGCAACAAGAACGTTTCCAAGTAAAAGTTTACCACCAGACTACGAGCCCCTCATATAAAATATAAACGAAAGATATTATCACTTATGTCGCAACGCAAGAATACGAGTTTTCGCGGCATATTTTCCTGCATTAGAATTTCACTGCCAGGCCACTAGGAGCGCTACAGCCGTTCTGTTTCCGTATCGTAATACGTGCATTGCACTTCTTATAATTTGCTGTTCTGTGGCTATAATGCTCTTCCACAAATCGCGCACGTGATGATAGCGCTATAGTAGCTTCGATGAGGTGGTTTCCCACGAATGATTTATCAGTCTCCTTATTCCCGTTAGGGGAGGCAGGAAGGATGAAGACGCCGTGTTTCTCCCTTCAGTTTCTTTAAACTTTTAAACCAGCATTTTTTTTCATAAATGGATTGTAAGTCTGGTTCCACAAAATTCAGTTGAGTATGTTACGGATTCGTGTAGAAGTTTTCCATTTTTTAATTAATTATAAATCTTTTATACACTGTAGATGCCAAGTGAGAATGGTTGGTTGTTGCAAGGTATTTATGGTAACGCGCAGTCGAGGTTCCCAGGCGGAACACTGGGAGGGATTCTTGCGGCCCTTTTCTGGAGGCCTCTGGGTTACGCTGTTCACTGTCGTTGCGGCACTTCTCCTATCTCTCTGGCCACTGCGCTACTTGGACCGTCAGCCTGATGCACATTTCACTCTCATCGCCGCGTTCCTGCAGCAAGGTGAGCAGCATATCTCTGTTTATTTAGTGCGCTGATGAAGGAACTAATGCTTGACAGTCACTTCCAAAGCTACGACGAGGTGACTTTCAAGATCGAAAGTATTCTCAAAAGCCAAAATGCAAACTTCGACAACCAAGGTCTTCGCCAAGTCATCCATCGTTGAAAAAAATGTGTCACAATGAAGGGTGAACATGCTGGGAACGGCCAACACAATCACCAAGTTCATGCTTCATGTTCTCATATTAATTGAAACTTTATGACTATCTGTCTTATACAACAGTTAGTGAGAAACACATACCACAAAGTACATTAGGAAAAACAGTGGAAGTGGGTTCATTGTTTTGCTGTTTCCCCACGGCTCAGCCTGTGTATGCATTCTACACATAATATACTGAGCACACCTTCTCCTCCCCCTCTCTTTCTCCACCTCTTCCTCCCTGTGTCTGCCCACCTCATCCTCCCACTCCTATCGTCCCTCTTCCTTATTCACCCTGTCTCTCCCTCTCCTTCTCACCCTCTCTTTGTCCATTTCCTCCACCCCATCTCTCTGACAGTATTTTCCCATCCTCTCCCTCTGAACATACGCTCTTGCCCCTCTCTCTTTCCAACTCTGCCTGACCCACCTCCTCTTCCATCTACCCACTACCCCTCTACACTTTCCACATGTCATATGCATCTCCTCCACCTCCTTCCCTCTCTCTGTCCATTCCTCTGCCCATCACTCTCTCCATCCCCTCCTGTATCCATCTCAACCTGACCCCAACCATGCTCATTGACATGTGTAGCACCTGCAATACTCATCAATATAGCAGGCTGATACTACTCCCGCAACACACCTGTCATGCAGGCAGGCTACACAACAGGGGTTTGAAAATCATTTACTTGCCCCTAAAATACTTTCACCCATGCAAAGCAGGTCGATAAAGCAGGCAGACACTACTCAACACACTATGCATTTCATGTATGGCGGGCTACATGTCGGGGCCGAGAAAACTGTTTTTTGCCCTCAACACTGTAGGCTGCTCTGCAAAGAAGGTTCATCTGGCAGGCCAATACTGTTCCTATACAACATGCTTGTCATGTAGGGCCACATATGCGCCAGGGGCTGGAAAAAACAGGTTTGTGCCAATATCTCTGCTCCTCTTTGGAGCTAAGAGGTTATATATCTCACAGTGCTGATACTGGGCAGTTCTACAGTTTCTGTGCGAAATATGGTTGAAATCGGTTCAGGAGTATGGGACAATATCTGGGGCAAACACACATACGTTCTGCTTTAGGTATACAACCGATTTCACAACTAGTCTTGGCAATGATTAAATAATTGACAAAGTAAGAACAGACTGCATGTAGCTTAGAGACTTGTTAAAGTATTGAGAAGCCATATCCTTGGCTGAACACAACTGGCACAAAACTCTGTCTGACAACTTTAAGTTCAGTCTATGGTCTTCAATGGTCTGAAGATATGGTTAATTGTAGAACAAGGGTTAAGGGTGTCACACTGAATATAAAATTGGCGTGAGGTGCCCTCATTGGTTTGCACAGCTTGAAACAGAATAGCCTTATGCCCAGTTTGACTTGATGTGCAGGTATTTCTCTCTGCATGCAATGTGACTGTGATTAGTCCGCAGCTAGGCGAATGCATTATGGCTCATTTTTCGATGAAACAAGTTACAGCAAAAGCTTGACTGAAAATTATTAAACTGTGACGTAAATCCAATGCAGCACAGAATTTAAGAGACTAAAATGGCTTTGTGTGATACTTGCAACTCCTTTGTGATGGGCCCTCCATGTTGAGTATGTTCCACCGTGAAACAAGCACCTTGCGATCCAGGTGGAACAATGAGACAGGTTTTACCATTCAGTCAGGGATGGAAGCACGCTGTAAACAGACACACAGTACAGCCCTCACCTAAAAAGTGTTAATGTAGACAAAAATATAGACGAAATATTAACAATATACACTATCAGCCATAATATTATGACCACCTACCTACTATCGATATAAATCCTTCCAGGCAATAGCACCGTCACTTGTCGTGGAATGACTGCTAGTCACACACACACACACACACACACACAGTGCCTGTAGTATATCTGAGTGTGCTGTCCATGTGTAGAATGGGGAAGGCACAAATTGTATCTGAGTTTGACTGAGGGCAGATTGTGATTGCCAGAGGCTCGGAAAGAGCATTTTGGAAACTGTAGGACTTGTCAGATGTTTGAGGAGTGCTGTGGTGAGAGTCTCAACACGTGAAGAAACCAAGGAAAAACTACATCCACATATCGTGGTGTGGGACAACCACCCCTCATTATAGATGTCAGACGTCGTAGGCTGGGCAGACTGGTAAAATGGGACAGGCGAACTGTAGTGGAACTAACATCAGACTTTAATGTTGGGCAGAGTACAAGAGTGTCTGAATACGCAGTGCATCTAACACTCCTAATGATGGGTCTCCCGCCGCCGACAACCCATGCATGTGCCAACGTTAACACCACGACATCGGCAACTATGACTAATGGGCACGTGACCATCGGTATTGGGCGTTTGCCTTGTGGCAGAGCGCTGCATGCCATAATGAAGCCCAATACCTTCTGCATCATGCCGACGGGAGGGCGCGTCTTCCAAAGGAACAGCTCCCTGAAACCTGCATTGCAGGATGGAGACAAACTGGCGGCGGCTCCATTATGCTCTGGAGAAATTCACAAGAGAGTCCATGGGTCCAGTGGAACTTGTGCAATGTACCATGAAGACCGAGGAGTATCATACACTGGTTGCAGACTACGTGTGCTCCTTCATGACGACCACATTTCCCGACGGCAGTTGCATTTTTCGGCAAGATAATGCGCCATGTTACAAGGTCGTGAGTGTGATTGAGTGGTCTGAGGAATGCAGTGTCTACTTCCAGTTATTGTGCTGGTTCACAGCTCGCCAGATCTGAACCCGGTCTAAAACATCCGGGTTGTGATTCAACGTTGCATGAGAGCTTTTTGGTCACCTCCCCATAATTTATTGTTATTATGGAATAATATTCCTTTATAAGCTTCCATTTATCAATTTCCTCAATACCATTATCTTTTAATTGTAAATTATTGTAAAATTATTTGATGCCTCTTTAACATTTATTTATTTTTAATAAGTAAATTTCGAAGTGATCTCCCTCCTTCACAGCTTGATGTGCTTCTAAAGTTAATGGCAATCGAGATAAGGCATTTGATACCACATTGTCTTGTCCTTTTACGTGTCTAACTAAAAAATTAAATGCTTGTTAAAGTAATACCCACCGAGTAAGCTTGCTATGGACTAAGCTATACCATATTCTGTGGTTTGTATGTGCTACCATTTCATTTTCAGATAGTAAGTACTTAAATTTTTTATATGACCATGCTACAGATAGTGCTTCCTTATCAGTAATCCCATAATTCTATTTATGATGAGTAAGCAAGCGTTCTATTTGCAAAAACAATTGCCCACTGTTCTGCTTTATTATTATTATTATTATTATTATTATTATCTATTAGCTGGGCTTGGCACCCAAGTCTAAGGTCTGATGCACTGGAGGCTAAATGAAACGGATATTGGGAATCTGGATGAAAAAGTAAGGTGCATTGTGTAAACGTTCCTCAGGGGACTCAAGTTCTGTTTCACAATTCACAATCTCTCCACAGTGTATTCTGTTTCAATAGTCTTAACAAGTAGGATGTGTTTAATACTGATTTGCTAAAAATGTTCTGAAGAAATCTGCCATCTCTAGGTAAGATTTTAATTGCTTCCTGCTTGTAGGTTCAGAACATGCTCTAATTGCATCTGACTGACGTGAATCTGGCATAGTTCCTTTTGTATTACAGTATGTCCGAAAAATTTCACTTCTTATACTCCGAATTGTGATTTACACAACTTTGCCTGTAAATTCAATGTAGTTAACAGTAACTCTTCTAGTGTATTACAATGTTCTTCCCAAGACTTTTATATTAGATGATGTAATCTATGAAATCAACATATTTTCTTTGAGAAACTGTCTGACTACTGTGTCTAAATCTTTTATAAATACAGACACAGATACATTTAACCTTTATCTAAAATTTTAAACTGATAACATCTCCTTTCGAATAGAAACGTTGTATGTTTCCTTGAACCTTTGGCTAATGGAACCTGCGAGTAGTCTGTGTTAAGTCCATTGCATTAATATGCTTCGCTTTTCAAATAAAATTGTGTGGTACAGGCAGTGTCATTTACCACCCACCACAAGGTGGCTGGCAGGGTATAGATGTAGATGAACATCCAGAATAATGTTTCGAGTTCTCTATTAGGATGAAATTCGTTTAAATTTGTGAGATACGTTTCAGGAAAGATGAGTAAATGTAAGTAATACATATACAATGTTATGGATAAAGTTAATGCAATAGATGAAGAGCGAGTATCTAATTCATATGTTGATGAATGTGAAAGGCTAGAGAAATCAATCTGCTAGCAGGAGAGATCAGTAAACACCAAGGAAATGAAAAGCACTGCAACAAAATATTTAACATAAATCATAAAGAAATCTGATTGTAATGCTGGTATCAGATGTATTCGGCAATACCAGTGCCCCAAAAATTACAGAAAAAGTTCAAAAGTTTTCTTTGTACTAGGATCTACAGTCATCATTAATATGTTGGCTGAATTGGTTTTTCAATGATCTCTTTATCTGGAATAAAAAATCATTTAGCGCATTTGGTCAATTCTGACTAGTTTTCAAGTCCACCTAGACAATAGGTCGCCAAAAAAAAAAAAAAAAAGCAGGAGAAGGAGGTAAAGTATACAGCTCAGTAATAAAATATACGACTGGCGATAAATCACTGCGAACAGGAAAAATTCTAACTATCTAGGAGAGTTTGAAGAAATCCAGAAAGAAACGATCACCTGAAACTAGTTATAAGAAAAGCAGATGAAGCACGGAGATTCATTGGAAGTACCCTGAGGAGAGAATTATCGGTGAAGACGGAAAATATCTAAACAAGAGTAGCGCATTTCATTAAAAGTTTATTTGGTAAGTGTCAGGGCGTCACAAAGATATTCATCAGATTCCATTGTCAGGCTCTACAAGAGAGGCACTGCCCACCACAGCGAGCTTCACTGTTAAAATTTCAAGAGCATGCGTTCCACAAAGAGTCGTGCCATATGTAGTTCTCCCCTCCCACCCTCACCTCCATCACCACACATACCCATGAAATCACCATAATGCGGAAATCATGGAAATTGGAACTCATACAGAGGCTTAGAGACAGTAGGTCTTCCCATACATCATTCACAAATCTGACAGAGAATATGGATAATAGTAGGGGTCCCCAAAACACCCTCAGCCATACTTCGTAGTGTGACTTGCAATACATAAATGTAGATGTGACTTTGCCCCATCGCGATCTATGTCCGCACTGACTGTGAGTACTACTGTCCTACACTTAAGTAACACATGTATGTTTATTAATAACAAGTAGATTAATTCATTTTTCGACGATCTTCAGTACTCCATAGAATAATGACAACAATTTGTTGACAGTTCCTGGAGGTGTGCACCACAAGGTGTGGTTCCGTATACTGTTGGTGGCTGCACACCTGACCACGCTAGTGCTCGTTTCTGGCTATTCCGCATCGCTCGTGTCAGCCCTAGCATCTGGTCGTGGGCAGGTGATCGAAGACTATGGGACTATGGCCGCCTCCCGCAGATACCATCTGCATTTGGTCCAAGGAACCAAGGAGACATCGCTACTCACGGTACGGCTTCCTGACGTGATAACATATGAATCTAGGATTAGCGCAACCGATAGTACCTCGTAAGAGCCTCTTGTCAGAGTAATAGTGATGACTGCAGCTGTCTTTGAGGCAGGTAAGATAATACACTGAAACGCCAAAGAAACTGGTGCACCTGCCAAATATCGTGTAGGGCCACCGCGAGTGCGCAGAAGTGCCGCAACACAATGTGGAATGGACTCAACTAATGTCTGAAGCAGTGCTGGAGGGAACTGACACCATGAATCCAGCAGAGCTGTCCATAAATTAGTAAGAGTACGAGCAGATGGAGATTTCCGAACAGCTCATTGCAAGGCATTCCAGATATGCTCAATAATGTTCATGTCTGGGGAGGTTGTGGTCAACGGGAGTGTTTAAACTCAGAAGACTGTTTCTGGAGACACTCTGTAGCAATTCTGGACGTGTTGGGTGTCGCATTGACCTGCTGGAATTGCCCAAGTCCGTGGAAATGCATAATGGACATGAATGGATGCAGGTGATCAGACAGAATACTTAGGAACGTATCACCTGTCAGAGTCTTATTTAGACGTATCAATTGTCCCATATCATTCCAACAGCACACGCCCCACGCCATTACAAAGCCTCCACCATCTTGATCAGTCCCCTGCTGACATGCCGGGTCCATGGATTCATGAGGTTTTCTCCATACACGTACACGTCCATCAGCTCGATACAATTTGAAACGAGACTCGTTCGACCAGGCAACATATTTTCAGTCATCAACAGTCCATTATCGCCTCCGAAAGCCCATATCGATTATGTTTCGTTGAATGATTCGCACGTTGACACTTGTTGATGGCACAGCATTGAAATCTGCAGCAATCAGCAGAAGTGTTGCTCTTCTATCACGTTGAACGATTCTCTTCAGTCGTCGTTGGTCTCGTTCTTGCAGGATCTTTTTCCCGCCGCAGCGATGTCGGAGATTTGATGTTTTACCGGCTTTCTAATGTTCACAATACACTTGTGAAATGGTCGTACGGGAAATTCCCCACTTCATCGCTACCTCGGAGATGTCATCTACCATCGCTCGTGCGCCGACTGTAACACCACGTTGAAACTCACATAAATCTTTATAAACTGCTATTGTAGCAGTAGTAACCGGTCTACGCCCGCATCTCGTGGTCGTGCGGTAGCGTTCTAGCTTCCCACGCCCGGGTTCCCGGGTTCGATTCCCGGCGGGGTCAGGGATTTTCTCTGCCTCGTGATGGCTGGGTGTTGTGTGATGTCCTTAGGTTAGTTAGGTTTAAGTAGTTCTAAGTTCTAGGGGACTGATGACCATAGATGTTAAGTCCCATAGTGCTCAGAGCCATTTGAACCAGTAACCGGTGTAACAACTGCCCCATACACTTGTTATCTTATATAGGCGTTGCCGACCGCAGCGCCGTATTCTACCTGTTTACATACCTCTGTATTTGAATACGAATGCCAATACCAGTTTCTTTGGCGCTTCAGTGTATAATCAGCAATACAGTTCACAGAGTGGTAGCAGCAACACTCTATGTTGGTGCTGCTACATATAAAAGCTTCATCCTGGAGGAAGAAATTAGATCTGCAATAGTTATATTTGGTTGAAATCAAGGAGACTGGAACGAGAATTTTCATGAAACCTGCAGGCATGAACAGGGCGAATTGAACAGCTGATGGCACAGTAGATGTACAGATAATAATGAACAGGGAAGTAACGATACAGTAAAAAGTTATCTGCAACAAACAGACAGAATATTGATGTTCAAAAGTGAACGGTTGTGTAACAGAAACCGTAACCATACATGCGAACCACAGAGTATGTGAAATTAAAGAAATGAAGAATAATATTAATAAAATTGTCAAATACTGCAAAAGTGATGGGAACTGAATCATTGTGGGAGATTTCAATGCAGTCTGGGGTAAAGGCAGGGAACAAAAAATAAAGGGATATTTTGTCTCGGCAAGTGATATGAGGCAAGGATAATAGAATTCTCTGCTGGGCACGAGCTATTCATTTCGAATACAGTTTTCGAGAAGTCCATGAGGAATAATTACACATGGAAGATGCCATTGGATAGGGGAGAATATCAGACTGAATATATTTTGGTAAAACATTGATTCAGAAACCAAGGACGGCGAGAATTATTCATGTGTTGGCACTGATAGTGACCATTACTACTGATGAAATGCCAGTTGAAATTCATGTGGTTCTGTACAAATCAAATGCAACATTGTGACCAAATCACCTTAAAGACACTACAAACTAAAGAAGGGAGAAGTTGATAAAGCAAGGGAATCGGGAACTGCATAAGATTGACCTTAAGGTTGAGCAGCAGAACAATAGTGATTTTCTGAGTTTTTAGGTCAAATTAAACCTCTTCTAGGTTAATGTACTGTGCCCAAGGTTTGTCCCAGTAGTTGATACATCGCTAAAGAGAGATTTTGGAACGTTTGGCAAAAATACTGCCATAGTGCACCAACAAATACTGTCATAGTGCACCAGAAATTTTTCCTTAATTATGTTAATTGGTTGAAGTCCGAGGGTTTCAAATACTTTGGATATTCCAAAGACTGGATCTTTACATTCTCCAGCTGGCCATTACCCAAGTAACTTTGTGGCCAGATACGTGTCGTGATCAAAAATGAGGTTTCTTTCCTTTCTGAAATGAAATACTCTGCTCAAATATTTTTCTGTTAGTTGGTCACGAAGCCTTTTAATATTCTCCAGTTAATATTCTACTTTTTAGTTTAAACAGTAGCAAGAATACCTTTTCCGTAAATGAAAATACCGTCATATCTTGTGGCAATATGAAATCATCTATTCCCTTTCTTCTGTGTAAGGCTACCGGCTCCCACCCACTGCTTTGATTACTTGGTCGTTTTCAGCCTCACCCATAAAACAGATCGCCACATATAATCAGTTGTATATTGAAGGATCGTATAAGAAATTTCAAAACAGCGTACAGTTCATTGTTGACAGTTGTATGAATTAGTCAACATGTCCACTGCAGTTGAATATGGAGAAAACAGAGCTTCGTGCTGTAAATAAACATTTTCATTTGAAGGTCTGGACTACCGCACAAACCAGAACAGAACTGGATTAAGTTCACACGGGCTCTAAACCATCACTGAAGACCATTTACTTTTGGATTTATGATTTTTAAGTGGTCGGACGAGCGCAAAAGACGAAGCACGCTCCGGCAGCTCACTTGAGGTCACCACAAAAGAAACCATCGACAAAATCCATAATATGGTAATGCAATACAGCTGAATGAACATTCGCGAGATTGCTGAGACTGTAGGCATCTTAAGCGAGCAAGTACGTAGCATCCTGCACGGAGAAGCTTATATGAAGAACCTGTGTACGAGGTAGGTGCTGGAATTGCTCAAAGTCGACCAAAAGCGCATCAGGGACAACATTTCAACATAATGTCTGCCGATGTTTAATCGCAATCCACAAGACTTTTTCCTCCCATTTGTGATTGTCGATGAAACTCAAATCCATCATTACACACCAGAGTCAAAACGGCAGACAAAGCGACGGACAAAGGCCAACGGCGTCCATACGATAGGTTATAGATTGGGGGGGCGGGGGAGGAGGGAGGGTAGACTTGGGTACTGAGTATCAATATTTGGAAGCCGATTTGTATGTAGGCATAAAAAAATTGAAGTTCCGACTGTGTTAAAAACCTGCTTAACACCAACTTTTAAATCAATTTCTTGAAAGAAACGCACCTGACTACACTATATGTTTTCATTTCCTTAACATCTAGGGGGGTATATCGCAGATTCCTCCCCCCCCCCCCCCCCCCCCCGGGTACGGGTCTCCTTGACGAAGGCTAGTGACAGTGCACCGAAATAGGCAAATACCGTTTTGTCAGCTGTTAAGAATCACCTTATCAGCTGACATAATGGTCTTTGCCTTCTTCGGTGCACTGTCACCAGCCTTTTTCAAGCCTGTTTTTTGGGATTCTCAAGGAATAATCCTCGTAGGTTACTTGTAGAGAAGCAGAACGATAACTGCATCCTAGTATGCTTCATTGTTTCATCTTTTGAAACTTGGGTTGGCTGAAAAAAGACCAAGGGTGGCATGCAAGAACGTGCTCTTTGACCAGGTTAGTGCGCTATTCTACACATCACCGATGTCAATGGCGAGAGTGCATGAAATAGGCTTTGAATTGGTTCCTCATCGATCCTATTCACCACACTGAGTCCCAAGTTACTTCTTCTTGTTCCCTAACTTGATACTTTGGCTTGCTAGGAAGAAATTGTCCTCAAATGAGGATGGTGCATTCTCCCGTCATTATTACAATGTATGCTACTCCAAACCAAGAACGGGCTTTTGTTGTTGTAAAGTAAGCTTTCCGTCTTCCCGGCGGATTAGTGACGTGGTCTGATGTGCCGGCCAGTTTGTGGATGGTTTTTAAGGAGGTTTTCCATCTGCCTCGGCGAATGCTGGTTCCCTTATTCCGCTTCAGTTACACTATGTCGGCGATTGATGCGCAAACACTGTCTTCACGTGCGCGTACACCATGATTACTCTACCACGCAAACATTTGGGGTTACACTCGTCTGGTGTGAGACGTTTCCTGGAGGGGGGGGGGGGGGTTTCACTGGGGGCTCAACCTCATAGTAACCTTCGGTGTGGGACGGCGGTGAGGTGGGTGGACTTCTGTGGCCTGTTGTGGGGTTGTGAACCACTGAGAGCTCCGGCGGGACGAAGCCTCTCCGTCGTTTCTAGGTCTCCGGTTCAATATACACACAATACACAATACAAGCTTTCCGTCAACAATATTTTTGTGGCTGCATCTAAGGTAAGGATCATAGTCATTTTCTAGCAGCTTTAATACTGTGATATTGTTTGGTACTTACGAAGGCGAAATAGTTTGTTACATATTGCATCCTAGTGAATGAAAACTTACTGTCCTCGTTTGAGGACACTGGGCCTCCCGTGCGGAATGTTATGTATTCCCGTCTTTACAGATTTGTTTGCCAAGGCTCGCCATGTTTTTAAAACGATGAATATGCGGTAGAATACCGATTTTTTTAAGAAATAGAAGCAGACTTAGTACCTCTACCTCCAGATGAAGATGAACAGAGCGATAAGGAAAATACTGAAGATGACTTACTAGAAATACGTGTGTAAGCGATATTGTGGGTACTACTGAAATCCTTCATGAAAGAGATAACGAAGACATTCCCCACGTTTCTTCTAAAAGAGCCCATAAAGAGGAAATTAAATGGTGTGATCAGGATCTGAAATATTCGTTTCCTGACTTAGGGGAGAAATCTTCTTGTCGGTCAGATGAACTGAAAGAAAAGTTGTATGGTCTCACTCCTGTGCAGGTTTTTTAGAGAACTCTTCTCAGAAGACGTTCTAAGGATGACTGTAGAGGAAACTGAAAAATACGCTAGGGAGTGTAAAAATAAAATAATTTTTTCTGTTTTACATGATGAAATTCGTGTTCTTGATTTTTATTGGTTATCATAAATCATCCAGTGAATGAGATTATTGCCCTGAGGATGACGATCTCTGTGTTCAAATAGTGAAAGATGCGATGAATCGCAACAGATATCTTGAACTAAAATCTGTAATACATTTTAATGACAATAACAAGGACAATGAAAACAAGAGTGACAAATCTTTCGAAATGTAATCAACAGCAGAGGCTCTGGTAAAAACTTGTCTCAAATGGGAAGTCTTTCAGGGAAATCTGGCAGTTGGTGAAATGATTGTGATATACTATGGCCATCATCCTATAAAGCAATTTATTAGACTGAAGCCCATATGCTTTGGATATAAACTTTCGGCCTTATGTGGTACTAATGGCTACTCTTACAATTTTTTACTGTACTACAAGTCTACCACTGGGTTCAAAAGTAGTTTTGAAAATGTTGTCCATTATTGATGAGCTGAACAGTTACAAAGTATTTTTTGAGAATTACTTTACTAGTCATGACCTGCTCCTCCAACTGTAGGAACTGGTATTCCGTGCAAGTAGAACTATAGGAGAAAGGAGAACAAGGAAGTGCCCTCTGTCACCAGATAATGCTATGAAAAAGAAAGAGAGAGGATATTTTAATTTCAGATTTGACAGAGATAAGAAAGCTTTAGTCAAAAAATGAAATGACAACAAGCCGTAATACTAGCTACAAATTTCGACACTATGCTTCCTACGGCAAAGTCCAACGTTTGAATTCATCCTAAAAAGAAAAGATCGGTATTCTACAACCACATGCATTGAATGTATACAAAAATACAGGAATTTCACGGCAGGCGTCTATCTTCACGACTGGCTTGTAGAGGAACATACCAATGCATCGCGTGGCAAAAAGTGGTACTGATGCATTTTTATGAGGGTGGTAAATATGCTTCTTTGGCTTTCAAGAGATGCAATGAAGGAACTTCTCTTTCAGTGAAAGACTTCAGACGACAGATTGCGAGAACATACCTGAAGAAAGGTTTTGAAATAAGGTCATCTAAGTGAGGACCAACAAAACTTATCTAATCTCCAAGGAGTAATGTACAAGGTATACAATATGACCAGAAGCATGAAAAGCAAAGACGATGCCAGTACGAGACCTGTAAAGGAAAGCCGAGAACATATTTCGGATGTTTAATGTTACGCTCTGTATCGAATGCTTTCCCAAAAATTATATCAGGCCTTCATGAAATTTCGGTTTTGGATAATTTTTATGTTAAAGCTTTTGTAAATGTCACTTACTGTAAAATAAATAATAGTTTTGAAGTGTTATTTTGAGTTGATTATTACCAAATTCTTTACCCCTGGTCATTTCTCCTAGTAAACAGTGTAATGACAAAACAATTGCCAACCGCCCAGCGTCCTCAAATGAGGATGGCCAAAAATTTCACATTTAAGCAACAAGTGAACAAAATTTCTTCATATTTCCATAAATTGGGTTGCTAGGACACAGTTTCCCACAAATACAGAATATATGTTACCTAAAAATAAATTTGGCGCTAATGTGTTATTTTGCTTTATGTGTTGAGCTTATACATTACCATTAGTCACTGAACTACAGAAACGCTTAATTGTACTATATTTTATGCTTTATTATACTATATTTGCTTTGAGTGTGTGTGTTTGTTTGTGTGTGTGCGTGCGTGTGTGTGTGTGTGTGTGTGTGTGTGTGTGTGTGTGTGTGAATGCGCGCACGCGCGCGTGTTTGTGTGTGTGTGTGTGTGTGTGTGTGTGTGTTTGTGAATTTGTTAACACGAATGACGGTGAAAATACCTAAATACCTTTCAGCTTTCTCAATTGTTCTAAAAGAGTGTCTCGTGCAATATGTATTGTCAACGGCAGTGCAAATTGTCTATTGTGCAATGAAAGTCTCAATAATCAATGGTTATTAAGAATTGCAGACTAGAAGCTAAGTTTATTGAAATCATTGTTGCAATTTGGTTTGAGGCACGGTTTAATGTATATTTTAACAGTATTTCCTAAATTAACTCAAGCAGACATGAATCCTATAAATTAAAAAGCGGCTGCTGTGATATCGCAATCTGTTTTGTGTCTTATACTCTTATGTAATACAGTTTAGGCCGACATTTCATTCAGTTAAATTGATATTTCTCAGTTAGTATTAAAGACCTGTGCTAATACACTTTCATTCACATCTAACTCAGATTCGAGAAATTTACAGTATAGTTTGAAATCATAATGAAATACAAGTTTTCTTTCCACTGTCGCCAGGTAGCTTGAATTTTTTGCACTACCTCAGCTTCCCTCTGCTTGCATTCTGTACCTAAAACGACAGACGTGCAGGCGATATCCCATTCTCGCCACTTCCCCGGACACATATCTGTTGGGATGTTTTGAAAGGCAATGGTAACGGGCGTTCTTCATTTTGGCAACGGCACTGGACGTTGAGGGGTGTTAACTCCATCGCCGGCGAAAATCCTCGTGGTGAAGTCACAAAGATGAAGTCACAGCGAGCGGGATAGTCATTCCCAGGCGTCTACCTGTAGCTGATGTGTGACCAGTGCATCGACTTGGCCGGCTACTGAATTAGGTCTATCACACGATCGTATGGCAATGTTGCGGGGCCCCATCTTTTTAAAACTGAGCCCCTTGTCCTCTTTTTCCGCTTTCGGTTGTGACGTGTTGAACTGATAAGTCCAACAACAGCTGCAAATACATGGATTGCTAAGTTTCTCTCTAACATTGTGACAACAACTGAAAATGTATGAATTGTTAAGTCTCTCTCTGAAACTGCAACAGTTGAACTATTAAGTTTCATTTCACGTAAAATGTGCTAAGTCTCATCCACAATGCAAGAAGTTGGACTGTAAAGCCCCTCTTTAGGTGTAGTGTATGCTGTCTATGTCTGAGATTAGCAGTTTTGAGAGTTCTCTACATAAAGCTACATAATACTCGTGTATATTGACAGATGTTCTGTTACAATTTCTGGTGTTCAAAATGGTTCAAAATGCTCTAAGCACTATGGGACTCAACATCTGAGGTAATCAATCCCCTAGAACTTAGAACTACTTAAACCTAACTAACCTTAGGACATCACACACATCCATGCCCGAGGCAAGATTCGAACCTGCGACCGTAGCAGTCACGCGGTTCCGGACTGAAGTGCCTAGAACCGCACGGCCACCGCGGCCGGCCAATTTCTGGTGTGACATGGAACATTCTGCTACAACTTTACTGTAATATACACTGTTTCTTTGCAACAGTTGTAAAGTATCTCTCTCACGCTCTGACGCTAAAACAGATGAACTATTTATTAATTTCCATGTCATATAAAAATGAGCTTAGTCCTTTCCATACAGCATTAATTGAATTGTGAAGTTGTGGCTCCTCATCTCAAGGCCTGTTCCACTAGAAACATATGTATCCTGCGCATGTACAACTATATTTTCCTGCCGATGGGTAAATGTTTCGAGTTAATCCTTGTGAGATATGTCTCGACTACCTCCTTATTTAGATTACTAGACATGTAAATTATTTTAGTTATTATTTGTACTTTATTAATATTAATTGTATATTTTATTCAACACGACTGACGTTTTTGAAGAAATGAAGCACATTTAAGAGAGATAAATACTCATCTGGTGACACTTCCTTTAAATTTGATTTAACATAGTAAAATACACAAATAAATATATATATACGCACGTAATTATCTACCAACATCAGGTAATGATGCTGCAGATGTATCATACATGCAACATATTGAAGCACAGCACGCATCGAAATTCGTAGCGAAGACTTCATCTGAAGTGTTTTGATGACTAAGCTTTCTGAGCATATGTCAGATATTTCCAAAAAATTCATGCAAATGCGAGCACCATTCGAAACGCTCATACGCTGCACTCTGGGTGGTTGAACTAGCACACATGAAGTTTCTGCATGCAGATTCCTGTAAGCGGGTGCACTTTGAAGTAATCTCGCTGTTGAATATTTTAATTTTCTTGGATAGTCCCCCACACATTATACGACAAACTAGTAGCACAGCAGGTGTTTGAGCGTTGAACATTGTAGTTATTTGTTTTGAACTCTAACACAATCGATACCATTCATAGTCTGAATGCATTACTTTCATGTCACTACATCGTAGATTTTCAGAAATTACCATTACGTTTAACACATGGTCTGAGGAGATCCCTACAGCTACACATATACTGTCACTTGTTTCCAAGTTGCACATTACAGCGAATAATATCACTTTCATAGCTGTATTAAACTGTGGCAGCAGCTCGAAAAATGCTGCAGACATCGGTTATAGTGGAAACTCGATGCATGCAAACAGTTCAACGTGCTGAAATGATTTCTGCTCTGCTGTATCATATGCACTATGCAATGCTCATGGCATGTTGATTGGTATGTATGTTTGACATATAGGCAACTCGAAGTCCAGAAACAATTCTGTGTCCTGCCATAATATATCAAGTTCTGCATTAGGGAAACAGTGTGTGTGCTTACTTGATTTCTGCTGCTGCTCAGATGTATCCAGCACTGCATCGGATATGCCAGGGCGCCGTTGTGCTAAGGAAGAAATAAAATAAAATCATGAAAAACATACATATACACACATAACAGAAAATAAATACTGAGAAAGAGGAATCGTTTAATACTTACTATTGTATGTATAAGTAATTCTTTTCTGTCTGGAGGTGGTACCTCTCTGATGATGCTGCGTCTATTTCATGGATCGCAATTTTGGATCGCCATCTTCGGTTGTAAACATACAACAATGCATACTGTGCCAGTACCTTCATTATCACTATATGTGATTTAATCATCTAGTTTACAGTGTTTGGAGGACTATAACTTTTACTGAAACCTGTAGATGTATGGGATGAAGTTACATAGCCTCCACTGTGAAGTGCACAAATTATTCAATTTCCTATAAGAGTCCCATTTTGTAAGGAGTAATCAAACTCCAAATTTTATCTAAAATATTGCAGAGCAACCTTCATAAATTAAACTTCTGATGACCTCGAATAACTTGAACTTCCACGAAGATCACACACACGTTTTTGCACATCACATCTCCTGCCACATGGTAACTTGACTATCAGTAAGACTTCCTGAACATGTACCATTGTTGGAGGAACAATACGGTCATTCATCAGAAAATGATTTAGAAATCTTATGGGAGCATGTATCCTTGCTAATTAAGGTCCCACAACCCCACCAGTCTGTTAGGAGCATATTTCACATATCACTCACATCTGTCTCCCTTGAGGAATCCACTGGAAATGTCAGACGTCTTATGTATAACATAAATACACTTATAATTTACGTGACGAATCACCTACAAATCACTTCAAAATGCAGTTCTAGTGCTTACCATGTAGTCGGAAATTATGCTCTTGAGCTCGACTGTGACCGTCTACTAGATGAAACCATGGGAAACTGTAACAGAAAATCTATCTCTTACACCTTTTGTTCAATGAAATATGGATAATAGATTGAGAGTTCTCTACATAATAGTTTACTATGATGACATTGAGCTTAATTGCTCACAGGCCCACCTAACGTTAAACCCCAGTAGACAGTTCCAAAACAAATCTGTTTGAAAATTTTCCCACGCAAACACCTTCGTAACTGACTGTCGTATAAGACTCAAACGTGCTACTGCAGACCAATGCAATTAACAGCCGTTTCCATCGCAAATGATTTATAAATTCCTTGGAACAGTATTCTGTGGCATATGTATATTGAAATGTGGGACAGTAGCATTCTAGTGAAACAAACTGTGCTCTATCTTCTAGCAGGATGAAAGTCTGTGGTAAGGGGATCCACTGTGCTACTTTCGTTTGATGATATATATAGTTTACTGTGATGGTACACAAACACATACGGTCATGCCACTTCTGCTACAGTAACTATGGGCTATTGGGTGTATGGTGATATGGTTATGTACTCTTGAACAATAGGAAAGATCAAACGCTGTATCTGACATCTAAAAGAATCTTCTCTGTCACATCTGATATACTTCACAATTTTGTCCAGCAAAAGAAGTCCAACGCAAGCGCGTTGTTGAAGGGATTACACCTGCATTCATCAGAAAATTTTTAGAAATTCTGTGGAAATATGCGATGCATATGTCTGCCAATTAACTCACTGCACATCTTGTGCGACATTTCCGAATAGATGTACTACATTACCATCTATCTTCGATCAGCCGGCCTGTGTGGCCGTGCGGTTCTAGACGCTTCAGTCTGGAACCGCGTGACTGCTGTGGTGGCAGGTTCGAATCCTGCCTCGGGCATGGATGTGTGTGATGTCCTTAGGTTAGTTAGGTTTAAGTAGTTCTAAGTTTTAGGGGACTGATGACCATAGATGTTAAGTCCCATAGTGCTCAGAGCCATTTGAACCATTTATCTTCGATCACAGACCTGCGACACTTCTCATCAAATTTTGATTTTAGAAATACTGGGGGACCGGAATCACAAATAGCGCATCTCTATCTTGATGCTTCCACTGCCATAAGCAAGAGAATACCAAAATGTAGACTTTCACGACCGGAAATATCATGTCCATTATAATTATCCAGGCTGTTATGCCGTGGTCGGTTGATGAATTCTGTGTCGATTCCCAAGGACGCTCGCAAACCACTGCAAAAAGCTGGAGTGTATAGGATCCCATGCAGCTGTGGTGATGTTTATGTGGGTACCACTAAAAGAACTGTTTCTAAACGTTTGGAAGAGCATAAGGGAAATTGTAGAAGAGGAGAAACGGAACGATCAGCTGTTGCGGAGCATGCTTTCCAGCCAGGGAACCACAATATTCGTTTCGAGGAGACGCAAGTACTAGCGGCCACAAGCGGATATTATGAAAGGCTCTACAGGGAGGCAATCGAAATCGCTAAACACTCAAATAATTTCAACCGAAAGGAGGAGGGTGTGAAATTAAACGGTATATGGATGCCGGTGTTAAAAAAGATGTGTACCACCCGTCCACTACTGGGTGATGGCAACGGCGATCGACGGCGACGGACAGCGGCCAATTGCACTGACGTTTTCAAAACACGTGACGTCACGCCGCGGCGTGGGAGCGCGCGGACACGGAATTTAGCGGCAGTCAGTAGCGAGCCAGTGGGTGTGTTGGACCTTCCATTGAGCTACGGACCCCCTTGAAGATGTCTCCCGCAGTCGGAGACGAAACGTTGGGAATCGACCCAGAATTCATCAACCGACCACGGCATAACAGCCCGGATAATTATAATGGACAAGAGAATACCACAGATCTACTCTCGCATGGCTCATCCGTAAAGTACCTAAGTTCATCATGCTTATCGATGGCTTTGAGCTCAATGCCGCATAGGTCCACGTGAGGTTAAACTTCAGAAGACAGTACCATAAGAAATCCACTGAAGATGTTGTATGTCCTAAGTACAACGTAAAAAACTTAAAATTTGGTGACGAATCGCTTAAAATCCTTTGAATACTACGGACCATTGCAGTACTGCTCTGTTGATTTTATCTTAAGATATGGAACTGAGGACTACTGGTTGGCGTTCAATCATCATCAACATGTTCGCGTTGTGTGTTCTGCAGTCTCAACTTGTGCGCACACGTCGAATTCTGTAGGAAGCGTTTTCATTTGAATGTATTTTACTCAAGGAAGAGAAAAACATGGTTCATCGGCTCAAAAATTTTACGTTTCAGTCCCTTTCAACTTATCGTGCGCTGTCTAGTCCATGTAGGTGGACTAACACGCTAGTAAGTAGGCACTCCAATGTTTCACAAGAAGTGTCATAGAGTTGATACACGCTAACTTCGAGCGACTGAGGGACTTTTTTCTGCTAAGTTTCACTTTAAAATATAGATCTAACGGGCTCTGGAGAGCGTTAAAGTATTACCAAGCTCATATTGTGAGTTATGGCACATGTTCAGCGCAGCTATCAAAAACCAGGAACCATATTTCGCTGTAGGCCCATCCTCACACTATAAAGGTCTACATCGCTAGCGCTAGTCGGCTGTTCCATATTGGAACATGTCTTATACTCTCATTGCAGACATAATAACAATAAGCATTCCGTATACACTGATTGTGTCGAGCTCAGCTAGCTCTGTTCGTCTACGAGACCCAGAATACGATAGATACTGTGTCCCTGACTTCTGGTCAGTGTTCAATACTGCTATGACCAGATGAAATGGTTCAAATGGCTCTGAGCACTATGGGACGTAACATCTTAGGTCATCAGTCCCCTAGAACTTAGAACTACTTAAACCTAACTAATCTAAGGACATCACACACATCCATGCCCGAGGCAGGATTCGAACCTGCGACCGAAGCAGTCCCGCGGTTCCGGACTGAAGCGCCTAGAACCGCACGGTCACCGAGGCCGGCACCAGATGAAACTACAATCGTCTGGCTATGATTGTGGATTCTTAGATTTCTGTGAGAGATGACCTATTTGGAGCTACAGCATACGAATCCATCCGAGCAGGCCTCGAAAGGCCCAACGGTACCGACCGACTGCCGTGTCATCCTCAGCCGATAGATATCAGTGGATGTGTGTACGGAGGGGCATGTGGTCAGCACACTGTTCTCTCGGCCGTTGTCAGTTTTCGTGATCAGAGCCACTACCGTCAGTCAAGTAATTCCTCAAGTTGCCTCACAAGCTCTTGGTGCACCCCACTTGCCAACAGCGCTAGGCAGACCCTGACCCCAGTTGAGTGCTAGCGAAGCCCGGCAGCGCTTAACTTTGGTGATCTGATGGGAACCCATGTTACCACTGTGGCAGAGCGGTTGACGCATATGAGATATTAGGTCACTTTATTACATGAATGAATAAAAAGATTTGCTTAACTCGATAAAATCCTTTGCACAGGAGTGCTTGAAAATTTACACCTACCATTGATTATTAAAGCGTCACTTGATGCATTAATTAACAACTATTCTCTTGAAGTACTCTATTTAACCTTTACAAAAGTACAATTTCTTCTGAAACATGGATAATTGTTTAGTACTACTCGATGATGTTGACTGCTTTAGCTGAGGCCACGAACTGGGGCAGAGCTCTTCCATGCTTGGCTCTATATTGACCTCTGTGGGAGGGAGCTTCTTTGCTAAGAAAGAGGGAATGACTTCTTCAGAATCTCTCGTTCGTCGTTGTGGAGTACTGCGAGATCTCTCTCCCCTTCATGGGGTACTACTACAACTTCTAAGATCAGGGCTCTCTGGTGCAGAGTGTGTGATGCTGTCAGTTCCTGTTTCAGTGTTCAGTCTCATTGCTCTTTGATATAATAAGCTGCTGTGCTGTTTCATAACTGAGATGTGAGTAAGACTTTAGGAATGCCTCTGTGTACGTGCCTGCTAAGTGACATCCTCTGCTGAAATGTATTTCATAACAAAAACACTCATGATAAATATATTGTTATGGCACTATTCTTAGCGGATGCAGGCATAGACTGGGGCGTGGAGACTGAACGCAGTTGCAGTGGCAGCGTGAGGCTCATGATAATTATCAAGCACGATTTGAAGCCGTACAGTTCCTAAACGCGAAATAATGCAGCCGGTTGTGTCAAGATATGCAACCCGTATCGAAAAGCAGGAGTCTGCTAACATCTGCCTGCATCCCTGATTGTACGATGTGACGCCAGCCAGTCCAGATACATATTGCGCAGGAGAACGTGGGGCCATATGACGTCGTGGGACGTACTCTGAGCGTTACTGTACTGGTAATAAGTTTTAGTCAATGTGGGTGGATGTCTCTAGCACAGTCGCGACTTGGCACAGTACAGCATGCTATGAGCGGGAGTTGACGAGACCCACTGCCCATGATATGACCTCCGTTCGACTTGAGGGGTCGGGGGAAGAGGAAGCAGTGTTTAAATAAAAATGTAAAGTACTGAGTGTTTGACAACCATTCAGGCTGCATCAGTTTCAAAGTTAGGATAAGTGCTCTGTAGGTCTGACACACACTGGGGTTCACATCAAGTACTGCTCTATAGTTCTGACAATGAGTGGGTTTACCATCGTTTTAAACATTGGCTGAGTAGATTTTGAATTTCTCTCCATTTCTAAAGTTAGGACCAGTTAATTTTGTTAATTTTTTCATTATTATAAAATTTAAGAGAAGTGAGTTCTTGGGTTTGACACTAAAGGCAGCTGGTGGTGGGTGATAAGCTGTGTAAACTGTAATGTCAGAGTGGGGGAAGGAAGGAAATTTTTTATACTTTAATGTCAGATATGTACTGTTTAAAAATAGCGCTAGTGGACGTAGGGCAGCCAATGTGATACCGTGCATGCCCCAGACCACATTCACCCTAACCACTAACATAGTTACAGTCATACCATTTTAAGTAAGCTCCATAAACAACTTGTTTCAGCTGTGGCGTCTGAAGGGCAGGTGTTTAAATTTATGGGAAAAGTGGGCTTATGATTTTTGAATTGAAGTAACGCTATGCTCTATGACATATGTGCTAGTTATTTTGGAGTTCCCAACAAACTAAATTTGGAGTGAAAACTGTTTAAATGATGACGTCAGAGGGATATTGTATTACTGAGGAAAGGTAGCATAGAATTAGAACAAGTGACCTGACTACTACAAATAGCCCTACATGTCTCTACAACACTGGGCACTTCATAGTGTCTAGCTTGCCTTTATCCTACCATCTTGGATTATGCCATCATAGAGCTGCGCCAATATTCCAGGTCAGCCGTCTTGGATTCTGACGTCAAAGAGACTGTGCCAGTATCCCAGAGGAACCTCTACTTAGGAAAACAGCCCTACTTTCACAATGACGTCAGGAGTTAACTCAGTGGCCATCTTGAATCATATATTTAGCAGAAGCTGGCCTACTGCTATTAGCATGACTATGTGCCGTCTTCAGTTTTTGAATTTCCCACCAATTTGTACTTACGTCGTCAGCACTACTTCCACAGTAAAAATGTAAATGCCGTGTGGCTAGGGCCTCCCGTCGGGTAGACCGTTCGCCTGGTGCAAGTCTTTCGAGTTGACGCCACTTCGGCGACTTGCGTGTCGATGGGGATGAAATGGTGACGAAACAGTAACGTCATAGAAGTGGGTAGGATACCCAGGATATTCTTAAATTTCCCATCAATACTGAACTTCCCACCTTTTTATACATGAGGCAACTGGCGTTTCTCAGAGGTGCACAGGGTAAGAGGAAAGGAAGCCAATGATTCATTTGTGACGTCATAGGTTATCTAGGCATGTCGAAACTGTCCTACGCTGCCTACTCACGAGTCATGGAGATATCACTACTCAATTATGCTGAAGCAATTCTCTGTGTAATTGGGGCAGTTCTTTCTCCATAAAGAAAAAGGGAAAAGCTTCCATTCAGTTTCATCGACAGGTTCATGTTGTCTGGATCATGCAGGGTATCACATTGCTGAAATTCCAGCTTCTTTCTGAGATTTTTAATGCTACGTCCTACTGCACCACTTTGTGCGGATTTTACAGGCCATATGTCTCAAAGGACATGGACTGCTGACTGTTGACAGATTCTTCTGGATGACAATGGCAGCCCTAACACGGGCAAAAGCTGACATTATTGCAGCTATTTCATTGCAAAAGTTTGCAAAATCCACCCTACACCTCTGAGTTTGATTTTCATCTGTTTGTGCCATTTAACAAACATTTGGGTAGGCAACATTTTGAAGAAGATGAATCAACAGCCTGAAAGACCAGTCGTCGGACGCGACGGCTGCCACAAGAATATCTTGCTACACGATTTCAAGGTCTGGTCGAACGATAGGAAAAGTGTTTAAATTCAGAGGGAATGTCCGAAAGAACGGACACCACGCATTCATACAACTGACTTGCCTCGTTGGGCAATGGATCCACCACATTCTGTATGGATGCACAATAACGACCGACCTACTGCGGGAATCTGTAAGTTGCGAGCGTGGAGGACAAGGAGAGGGACTGCGCACAGGTGGCGCTGGGTGGGAGTATGGCTCGGCCGACAGGCGTGTCGAGGTAGTCCACACAATGGCGATAAACACTGTATCCGGCTGGAGCAATGGTTAATGTAACTGCCCTCTGAGCAGAAGCTCTCGTGTTCGAATCCCGGTGGGGTACAAATTTTCACTCGTCGCTGCTGACGCCGTACAAAGCCCTGATGCACCTAATATCAATAATCCCTTCCCATTTCTTTTCCCTCTCCTCCTTCAGTTTACATAATAAATAACATTCTGCCATTTTTACAACAAGGATAACTTGGCGGTCTGAATTTTCAGTGTCGTGTTATTTGTGACTGACTGACTAAATCTTGTGATTGCCTACCAGAAAAAAATTTACCTTACAAGATGCTGGTCTTCCTCCCTGACTTGCATGGCAGGTCCCTCTCTCTTCCTACTTTAACGTGCTGTCCAATCTCGGAGAATCTCTGTAAGTACAGTCACACTCCTTACTTCCACTTCTAAATTATTTATGTAAACCAATAGCAACCTTTTTTCGTTCCTTTAACTATTTAGTATTGCGGCACCTGGCAAAAAGGTTCCAGCACTTCTGTTTCTATTCCTCTTTCTAAAATGCCCACGTTTCTCGGCGAATTTTAACTGCTCCCTGTTCTCTCCACACAATGGTCGTTTCTGGGAAACTGCAATCAAATGGCAGACCTCCCATAACTACACAGCTCGCTGAAACTAGCCTCTGTTGTCCCCACTCATCCTAAACATGTAATCTGCATTGTGTCTTTGGGCGATCGGTCTTGAGGTGGCCTCTTTTCAAAATCAGCTGGACCTGACTCTAGTACTGGCCTGGTGAGTTCCTTCGCACAGGGGTGAGTAACTATTGTGCAAAGGGGAGTGCAAATAGGAGTAGGGGGGGGGGCGAGGGGGATGACTTCCTGCAGTTTATTACCCTATCACATTTTTCTTATTCTCTGTCCAAAGTGCTTCCATAGGGGCTTTTCATTTAGCTGTGCATGGAGTTTAATATAGGAAACTGTAATCTATGTGGTCAAGCATTGGCAATCATTGGTACAGGTTTACATTTCGTTGTCCTGTGGGGATTAATTTATTCCGATCGCATTTGACTCTTTCTTGCGGATTATACATAAGTTACGGCACATTTCGGAAAAAATGACCTCATATACATGCACCATTGTTTCAGAGCAAACTCTCCAGCGCACATTTCTGAACATGCGGCACCACAGCAGATGACTTCTACACGTTCCCATTTTGACCCAACGGCATTGTCAGTTGCAATTGCAATTCGCATGAGATCATCTAAAGTGGACTCTGAATCGATGTATACGTGACGCCTAGTTAAATAAATCATGTTTCTTGTCACTCCTAGTCGATGGTTGTTTCCAGACGCACTATCATCCAGCCGGATCTTGGCTCTAAACATGCACTGTGCATGTACACAGTCCGATGCGGCAGTGTTGTGATATGGGATATATTTACCAGGGCTTCAATAGAATCTGTAGCGGCAATCGAAGGAGCATGATTACTGTGGACTACATTAACATTATTGCAAACCACCGACATCTCTTCATGGTTGATGTCCTCTGTCACGGTGATTGCTTCTTCCAGCAAGTTAACTGTCCATCATATAGGGCCAGCATTTTTTTTTACAGTGGTTTGATATGAGGGACATGATGGTGAACTCCACCAACTTCAGCTGATGTAAATATGATGGAATACATCTGTGATGCTGTTAGCCGCCAGCTCACACCCACAAACCACAGACCCATAATTTACTGGAATTGTGTGACCTGTGCGTGGGCATCTGGTATCGTATAACTCCGGAGACCCATCATGCACTTCTAGGATTCACACAATCTAGAATCGCTGCTGCATTGTTTTCCAAAGGTGGACCAACACAAAAATAAACAAGGTGATTATCTTTTGGTTCATGTGTGCAACAGACCAGCGATTAATTGTCTGCTGCACAGCATTCGTGTAGGTGAAAGGCAGTGGAGTATAGAACCACATTTCACTGGTTATTCTGCATCCGAGATACCTGCAGTACAATGCCAAATACTTGGTGGAACACACTCATGCTCATAAATTAAGGATAATGCTGATACATGGTGAAACAACGCTCTGGTGGGCGGTTTGCGAGTTTAAATCACCTTGGGGTATGACCATGCGGTGCATTTGACCTGCGGTCGTCTCACGGTGGTGCTGGCAGCAGTCCACATACGCAGAAGTGTGTTAGTGCATGTCACAGAACGGTGCAGCGAGTAAGTCTGCAGACGTTTTCAGACGTGCTAATGGTGACTGTGTGTTGAAAATGTCTCAAAAATCACATATTGATGACATTATGAGGGGTAGAATACTAGGGCGACTGGAGGCTGGTCAAACACAGCAAGTCATAGCACGGGCCCTCCGTGCGCCACAAAGTGTGATCTCAAGATTATGGCAACGATTCCAGCAGTCAGGAAACATGTCCAGGCGCTACAGTACGGGACGTCCACAGTGTACAACACCACAAGAACACCGATATCTCACCATCAGGTCCCGCAGACGGCCGCGGAGTACTGCAGGTAGCCTTGCTCGGGACCTTACTGCAGCCACTAGAACAGTTATCTCCAGACACACAGTCTATAGACGACTGAACAGACATGGTTTATCCGCCCAGAGGCCTGCAAGGTGCATTCCACTGACCCGTGGTCACAGGGGAGCCCGTATGGCCTGGTTTGAAGAACACAGTACATGGTCATTGGAACAATGGCCCCAGGTTATGTTCACGGACGAGTCCAGGTGTAGTCTCAACAGTGATTGTCGCCGGGTTTTCATCTGGCGTGAACCAGGAACCAGATACCAACCCCTTAATGTCCTTGAAAGGGACCTGTATGGAGGCCGTGGTTTGATGGTGTGGGGTGGGATTATGATTGGTGCACGTACACCCCTGTTTGTCTTTGACGGAGGAACTGTAACAGATCAAGTGTATCGGGACGTCATTTTGCACCAGTATGTCCGCCTTTTCAGGGGTGCAGTGGGTCCCACCTTCCTCCTGATGGATGATAACGCACGGCCCCACCGAGCTGCTATCGTGGAGCAGTACCTTGAAACAGAGGATATTAGGCGAACGGAGTGGCTGCCTGTTCTTCAGACCTAAACCCCATCGAGCACGTCTGGAATGCTCTAGGTCGACGTATCGCTGCACTTTTTCAAACCCCTACGACACTTCAGGAGCTCCGAGAAGTACTGGTGCAAGAATGGGAGGCTATACCCCAGCAGCTGCTCGACCATCTGATCCAGAGTATGCCAACCCGTTGTGCGGCCTGTGTACGTGTGCATGGTGATCATACCCCATATTGATGTCGGGGTACATGCGCAGGAAACAGTGGCGTTTTGTAGCACATGTGTTTCGGGACGGTTTTCTCAACTTATCACCAATACCGTGGACTTACAGATCTGTGTCGTGTATGCTCCCTATGTGCCCATGCTATTAGCGCCAATTTTGTGTAGTGCCACGTTGTGTGGTACCACATTCTGCAAATATCCTTAATTTATGAGCATGAGTGTAGATATACCCTTGTGAAATCACCCGGTATTTTGATTTTTATTTTACACGTCTAGTTCCGTAGGACCAAACTGGACGAATCTCCATGGTCATAGAACGTGTCACTACACGAAATTACAATAGAAAACTGATAATAGATAAAATAAAATGTTTATGAATCCTAAAAGGATTTATATAAACGCAGTCAACAGTGTAACACAGGAATTAGCTTGATGTTTCGAGGAAATCCTGACAGAATAGAAGGAGTGACCCACGAGGAACTCTTCAGTTTAGATTTGAAAGAGCGTGGATTACTGCTAAGGATTTTGAATTCTTGTGGTAGTTTATTGAAAATGCGTGCAGCAGAATACGTGACGCCTTTCAGCACAAGAGTCAAGAATACGCAAGCCAAATGCAGATTGGATTCCTGTCTAGCATTCACTGAGCAAAAGCTACGAATTCTTAGAGATAAACTGAAAATTATATATATATATATATATATATATATATATATATATATATATATATATATATTGAGAGACCAATGTCAGGATACACAGACTAGTTAACTGTGGTCGACAAGAGGGACTTACACCGTGGTATTGCCCGAACCTCCCGTTTCTGAGCCAAAAATACATTTCGAAAATGGGATGAGTTACCCCAAAATATAATACCATACGTCATAAGCCAGTGAAAATGAGCAAAGTAGACTACTTTTCGTGATGAACTATCGCTTTCTTCAAATATTGTTCTAATAGTAAAAACGGCAGCATTTAGTCTTTGAACAAGGTCCTGAATATGGGCTTTCCAAAACAGTTTCCTATGTATCAGAACACCTAGAATTTTGAACTGTCATGTCCTACTAATCATATGCCCTTTCTGTGTATTTAGAACGTCTGATTTTGTTGAACTGTGTGTCAGAAACTGTAAAAACTGATTCTTACTGTTATTTAGCCTTAGTTTACTTCCCACAAGCCATGAACTTACGTCTTGAACTAAACTATTTGAAACCGTGCCAGTGTTGCACACAACATCCTTTCCTACCAAGCTAGTGTCATCCGCATACAGAAAAATTTTAGAATCACTTGTTATACTACGTAGAAGACGTATCATTTACATACTTAAGGAACAGGAACTGCCCCAGCCCTCATTCTTGGGGCACCCCCACTTAGCCATGCCCCACCTGGATCCCGCCTAGTACTGTGGAGAATGATCTTTTGCTGTCTGCTCTTAAAGTAAGAGGTGAACTAATTGTAAGCTACTACCCGTATTCCATAATGGTCCAACTATTGGAGCTATATTTAGTGACCGACACAATAAAACGCCTTAGTTAAGTCAAAAAATATGCCTTGCGTTCGAAATCTATAGTTTAATCTACATCTACATCTCCATAGACACTCTGCAAGTCTCATTTAAGTATCTGGCAGAGGGTTCATCGAACCACCTTCACAATTCTCTATTATTCCAATCTCGTATAGCGCGCGGAAAGAACGAACACCTGTTATTTTTCCATACGAGCTCTGATTTCCCCATGGTAATCGTTTCTCCCTATGTAGTTAGACGTCAACAAAATATTTTCACATTCGGAGGAGAAAGTTGATGATTGGAATTTCGTGAGAAGATTACTCCGCAACGAAAAACGTCTTTATGTTAATGATGTCCATCCCAAATCCTGTATCATTTTAGTGACACTCTCCCCCCGATTTCGCAATAGTACAAAAACGTCTTGCCCTTCTTTAAACTTTTTCGATGTATTGCGTCAGTCCTATTTGGTAAGGATCCCACACCGCTCAGCAGTATTCTAAAAGAGGACGGACAACCGTAGTGTAAACAGTCTCCTTAGTAGATCTCTTATATTTTCTAAGTGCCGTGCCAATGAAACGTAGTTTTTGGTTAGCCTTTCCCCCAACATTTTCTGTGTGTTCCTTCCAATTTAAGTTGTTCGTAACTGTAATTCCTAGGTATCTAGTTGAATTTAAGGCCTTTAGATTTGGCTAATGTATTATGTAACCGAAGTTTAACGGATTTCTTTATTTAGGGCCAATTGCCAATTTTCGCACCATACAGATCTCTTTTCTAAATCGTTTTGCAATTTGTTTTGATCTTCTGATGATTTTATTAGTCGATAAGCGAAAGCGTCATCTGCAAACAACCTAAGACGGCTGCTCAGATTGTCTCCAAAATCGTGTATACAGGGTGTTACAAAAAGGTACGGCCAAACTTTCAGGAAACATTCCTCACACACAAAGAAAGAAAATATGTTATGTGGACATGTGTTAGGAAACGCTTACTTTCCATGTTAGAGCTCATTTTATTACTTCTCTCCAAATCACATTAATCATGGAATGGAAACACACAGCAACAGAACGTATCAGCGTGACTTCAAACACTTTGTTACAGGAAATGTTCAAAATGTCCTCCGTTAGCGAGGATACATGCATCCACCCTCCGTCGCATGGAATCCCTGATGCGCTGATGCACCCCTGGAGAATGGCGTATTGTATCACAGCCGTCCACAATACGAGCACGAAGAGTCTCTACATTTGGTACCAGGGTTGCGTAGACACGAGCTTTCAAATTCCCCCATAAATGAAAGTCAAGAGGGTTGAGGTCAGGAGAGCGTGGAGGCCATGGAATTGGTCCGCCTCTACCAATCCATCGGTCACCGAATCTGTTGTTGAGAAGCGTACGAACACTTCGACTGAAATGTGCAGGAGCTCCATCGTGCATGAACCACATGTTGTGTCGTACTTCTAAAGGCACATGTTCTAGCAGCACAGGTAGAGTATCCCGTATGAAATCATGATAACGTGCTCCATTGAGCGTAGGTGGAAGAACATGGGGCCCAATCAAGACATCACCAACAATGCCTGCCCAAACGTTCACAGAAAATCTGTGTTGATGACGTGATTGCACAATTGCGTGCGGATTCTCGTCAGCCCACACATGTTGATTGTGAAAATTTACAATTTGATCACGTTGGAATGAAGCCTCATCCGTAAAGAGAACATTTGCACTGAAATGAGGATTGACACGTTGTTGGATGAATCATTCGCAGAAGTGTGCCCCTGGAGGCCAATCAGCTGCTGATAGTGCCTTCACACGCTGTACATGGTACGGAAACAACTGGTTCTCTCGTAGCACTCTCCATACAGTGACGTGGTCAGCGTTAACTTGTTCAGCAGCAACTTCTCTGACGCTGACATTAGGGTTATCGTCAACTGCACGAAGAATTGCCTCGTCCATTGCAGGTATCCTCGTCGTTCTAGGCCTTCCGCAGTCGCGAGTCATTGGCTGGAATGTTCCGTGCTCCCTAAGACGCCGATCAATTGCTTCGAACGTCTTCCTGTCGGGACACCTTCGTTCTGGAAATCTGTCTCGATACAAACGTACCGCGCCACGGCTATTGCCCCATGCTAATCCATACATCAAATGGGCATCTGCCAACTCCGCATTTGTAAACATTGCACTGACTGCAAAACCACGTTCGTGATGAACACTAACCTGTTGATGCTACGTTGTGATGTGCTTGATGCTAGTACTGTAGAGCAATGAGTGGCATGTCAACACAAGCCCCGAAGTCAACATTACCTTCCTTCAATTGGGCCAACTGGCGGTGAATCGAGGAAGTACAGTACATACTGACGAAACTAAAATGAGCTCTAAGATGGGAATTAAGCGTTTCCGGACACATGTCCACATAACATCTTTTCTTTATTTGTTTGTGAGGAATGTTTCCTGAAAGTTTGGCCGTACCTTTTTGTAACACCCTGTATAGATAAGAAACAGGAAAGGGCCTATAATACTACCTTGGGGAACACCAGAAATCACTTCTGTCTTAACTCGAAGAGTTTCCGTCAGTTACTACGAACTGTGGCCTCTCTACAAGAAATCACGAATCCAATCACATAACTGAGACGATATTCCACATCACGCAATTTCACCACAAGCCGCTTATGTGGTACAGTGTCAAAAGCCATCCGGAAATCAATAAATACGGAATCAATTTGAAATCCCTTGTCAATAGCACTCAACCCTTCGTGTGTTCAAATGGTTCAAATGGCTCAGAGCACTATTGGACTTAACTTCTGAGGTCATCAGTCCCCTAGAACTTAGATCTACTTAAACCTAACTAACCTAAGGACATCAGACACATCCATACCCGAGGCAGGATTCGAACCTGCGACCGTAGCGGTCGCGCGGTTCCAGACTGTAGCGCCTAGAACCGCACGGCCAAACCGGCCGTCCCGTCGTGTGTCAATAGATCGTTTTCTTAGAGGTAATTCATGAAGTTCGAATACAATATATGTTCCAAAATCCTGCTGCATATCGACGTTAACGATATGGGCCTGTAATTTAGTGGATTACTCCTACTACCTTTCTTAAATGTTGGTGTGACCTGTGCAACTTTGCAGACTTTGGGTATGGGTCTTTCGTAGAGCAAACGGTTGTATATGATTGCTAAGTGTGGAGCTATTGCATCAGCATGCTCTGAAAGGAACCTAATTGGTGTACAGTCTGGACCAGAAGACTTGCTTTTATTAAGTGATTTAAGTTGCTTTAGTGCTCCAAGGGTATCTACTTCTATGTTACTCATTTTGGCAGCTGTTCTCGATTCGAATTCTGGAATATTTACTTCGTCTTCTTTTGTGAAGGCATTTCGGGAGGCTGTGTTTACTCTGCTTCGGCAGCACTGTCTTCGACAGTATCTCCATTGCTATCGCGCAGAGAAGGCATTGATCGTGTCTTGCCGGTTGCATACTTCACATACGACCAGAATCTCTTCGGAATTTCTGCCAGGTTTCGAGACAAAGTTTCGCTGTGGAAACTGTTATAAGCATCTCGCAATTAAGTCCGCGCTAAATTTCGAGCTTCTTTAAAAGATCTCCAATCTTGGAGATTTTGAAACGTCCCCTTTCAACAATGGTACATGACTGTGCTTAAACTGACACACAATGTTTTTAGCGCAACGCAATCTGACTTTCAAAATTCCCTACAAAAGAATGGCCCTGACTAACATTAAACTATACCTTTCACAAATCACTTACCTCACAAAAATCTTCGCTGCTCAAGCTACTGCAATACAGCGAGCGCCACTACTGCCAGCTAAATAAAAGATTCAAACTATGGAAGGCACTAACTACTGATAGGGATAGTTAGCAAATGAAAGATATTAATAGAGAACGAACAATGTATTTACCTTGATATCATCATATATAAATATTGCAGTTCATGACAAATTACAAACCTCCGCCATCTCTCTGCCCACATCCACCACTGCTGGCGGCTCACCTCCAACTGCTCAACGCTACGCGCTGTTAACAGCCAGCTGCCGCTGCCCAACACTACAATGGCAGACAACAATGCAAACTAGACACAGACTGCACACAGCACAGCCAGTGATTTTCATACAGAGGTGGCGTTACCAATAAAAAAAACCTAAACAGCCTACTTACATAGCCCCCATGCTCCCCACAAAATTTTTTTACAAATGGTGTTGGGCACTGGCCAATACAGATTTGACAAAAATTTTTCACAATTACAGTAACAAAGATATAAAATGCACACACTTATTGATACAATGTTGGTCAAAAGCTAAAAATTTCTCACAGTCCATAAAGACAGTCCTCATCATTCGTCACAGTAAAATTGCAGTGTTTTTCTCAAAGTCTGACCAGTAAAAGACAATGCACACAGACGTAGTGGATTTCCATGCAGTCTTGAAGAAGTAGTGTTGTCCTTCCAACGGAAAGACAGTGCTGACTCGACATGCAGACAGGTAATGGGCCACAACAGAGTAAACCCACAGCAGAGTCAGTCGACGTTTTGAAGAATATTGGTAGTTAGGTCATCACAGAGCAGACCCACTGTAGTCCTGGTAGAAATTACGGTACTGGTGGGCCACCAGAGGATAGACCCACTGCAGTCCTTGTAGCAGTTGGTGGGCCATCAAAGATGCAGACCCACTGTAGTCCTGGTAGAGACAGCCAGCAGCCATCTTTTGCAAATGTGCAGGTGCACAATCACCATCGAAGAGTCTTGCGGACAATATAGCAAGTCCATAAACCACCACTTGTGCACTCACAAAGTTTCTGGAATTGTCCTTAGATCCAGCAATGCTGTTATCCAGTCCCTTGCTGAATCATTAACACACGTGCAAACACTATCAGTCCCTACTTCTCACATATTGTCCATGTACTATGACCAACAGAAACGTGTGCAGTGAAATGTTACTTAATTTGAAGAACTGGTAACAATTACAATTTGGTAACATAAAAATACAATAACAAAGGTACAAAATACATCATTAAAGAACATAATAATACAGATAACATTTGTAATACAGGCTTTACAAAAGAATAGAAATGAACATATACATCAGTGGAATTATGACATGAGTACATACATAAAAGATCAGAATCACTTTCGAAACATCAACTTCACACATGAGCATTAAAACGAAACAGAATAAATAATGTGTAAGCATATTTATAAGGTAAATAACATATTATTAATGCCAATTATATTCGAGGATAACAGTATTCCTCATCATAGTGAATGTAGCTTAATATTAAAAGAAAAAAAAAATCTATAAAACTACACAGAGACAGGAAGAAAACAAATACACAAGGGTACACAAACATATAGTGGGATAATACAAAAGGAAAGGACAGGGTTTGTTGTACTGCAGTATTTTGCAAACAAAACTTTCTTTACTTCTTGGAGATCTCCCTTCATTCAACATTATTCCCAAAAAGTCCTATCTATACCTGCTTTCTGTATTCTATTCATATTTTTTTCAATATAATTATTTCTCAGTGCACAATACTCATTTTGGCCCAAGTCTGTTTCATATAACTTCGCAACGCATTCTTTACCTACTCTCCATAGTCAGTTTCTTATATAGTCTACCCCTCTTAAGCTAACTTAAATCTACTGAGCTCAGATGCTAAACTAAGGGACGAGGCAATGCAGCAGCACATAAAACAATTAATATAAACAGCAACGAAAAAAAAATGGAAAATCGCAAAGCAAGCTACAGTAAATCTAAATTACCAAGCAAATCTACATTACAACTAATATGAGGCAATGCGCAGCAAAAAAAATAAATCTGGCTTAGCAGAGTAACACAAATTAAAGTTCAGTAGCACTATGCCTGGCAAACAGCAGCTTATATCTAAACATGACATAGCTCAAGCAGAAAAAATATTACAGTAAAGATAACAATGCAGATAAGGGAAATGTATAATCACATCTTAATGTCTAAGTAATTAAAGTGGTGCACCACAACAACTTATTGTAAAAGAAATATTACCATGTACTTGAAAAGAATATTATGTATGCAGTTACTGTTACTAGTCCCTTCTTATTGTTCTTTCCTTTCCAAGTGCTCCTTTTTTAAAGAATGTGGATCATAAAATAATTATTTAATAGATCTGTTGACAGAAAGTGTTCACATTAGCAAATGCATTTCATTTTATAAAAGCAATGCTGCAACACAGCTGGAAACCAGATATCAAATGAAATAAGCAACTACGAAAAGCAAAGCATAAAAATATCATTCAGTAGTCATGTGACATTTCATAAGTTAGTAGAAATTCTCTCAACTCTCATAGAAAGACGCTTGTCATAATCAGGTGTGCAGATGTAAAAATATTTCTTGTCATTTTATTAGGCATTTCAGTAAATATCATAAATTACGAGCTCCACAGTATGCTTTCAACAAGGAAATGTCAGTAGCACGGACAATGGCCTCCCTTTTTTTTTTCTACCTGTGCCGCTGAAAGGCTAATGGCTTTTTTTTTTTTTTTTTTCGGGCGGCTGTCGCCCAGGTGGGTGCCCGCGACGCATTACGTGCAGGTGGTCACTTAACTTTCTTACGGAAATATTTACGACAGCAGTTTCCGCTACAGCGACAGTCTCACATAAAAATATTTCACAGGTCAAGAATTAGCGTTGCAAATCTGTAGAAACAAAATCCTATAAATATAAGTGTCCAAAAAAATTTTCGCCGGCATTGTGATACATTCACGCATTTACACACATTTCATAACTCTTAAAGTACGATTCTTGGTTTCCAACATCCTGTTTCACAAGTCAAGAGTCCCTACCCACTATTCATTACTCCTTACCTTATTACACATATACGTATCCATCGACACTCGTCAATATTTCGTCATTATAAATATGAAGCATAATCAAATAACTCATATAGCCTCAGCCTATTAATCATAAACATACCTCAGCAGCATAATACACATCGTCATCATAAAAATAACATCATAACACCTCAGTCAAATCTCAAAATCGTCGTAGCTTCCTCCAATAATTAAAAAAATTCTCTGCTCATGTCAAAAGTGTCATCTGCCTCAAACGTACTTTAAAAATCATGAATCCATACCAAATACATCATTCAAAGCTCTCATAGTATCACAATGGTTCCGAAAAAATATGAAGAGTTCACACAGTACAGACAAAATACAATTTCGTAAGTGTGAAGTTCTCCAACGGTGTAATAACGTAAACATGTGTCACTGACGTAGTAAAAAACATGTTTATCTCTCAGTTAAATGATCAGATAGCTGTGTAATTTGTGTGTTAGAGAAATATGGTACCGATGTGTAAAGTTGTATAAGCAAATACCATATTAGCTAGGGTTCCTTGTGGTTGCCACACACATGGTACACAAAGTAAGCATGTACCCCCCTGAGGATTAATGTAATTATACCCTCAGGTGTTACAGATTACAGCAATGGAATGAAATGTATCACGGAAAACTTTCTTTGTAATTCAAAAAATCTTTAAAAAAAATGTTTTAAGTACAAAATTAATCACTCAAATACGTGTACTGTAGCGCTAAATGTGCGTCTTGTTGCAACATAATCTGTGTGGAAGTGTCGTAGTTATCGTCCTCCGAAAGCTAAGTTCTGCAGAAGTCAATGTACTTACCTCATAATACACAAAAGTGAAATGCTTTGTGTATAAATGTCTTAGTTATTACGCTTATTGCCGTGATGAGGAAAGTACTGTGCTGTAACGTATTATCGTGCTACGGAAAAGGCAGTCTCATTGTAGCTATACCACAAAAGTTACTACTAAAACATGTTTTACTTTCCAGAAGAATTCAGAGAAACTGTGCAGATATAAAACAGAAACACTGCAAAAGCAACATTGTAAATTGTCACTCATTAGTAGCGTCGTGATATAATTGTGTAGCTGTCAAAGAAACCAAGTGCTAAGTCATCTTTAATCCCACAAAAAGTACTTCAAATAAAGAATGTCTTTTCAAGTAAACCAAAATGTTACATGAAAATCTCATTAGCAGTGCCGGTATATGTTCTAAGTATGTGAGCTTGATAGTTGTTACATAATCGTGCAACTAACAAGCAAGAATGTACAAATACAACACTGTGTCGTCTGTTCACTATAACAATGCAATCGTAATTTTTGTTTAAAAATTTTCCCTAGGTTCTAGAGTGGATATTTAACTTCAAACATTGTTGCATGGTAACAGCTTCTAAGTCTGACAATGCATACTAGAAATGTGAAGTTAAGTGTTTTATGGCAAAGACTAAGTTAAAAAGCAGATTATCTCTCAATAAATGGTTTTACATGTGAAATGTGGTGTAACCCTTTGCTCTTCCTAGTACGCAGAGTTTCAACCTGAATGCAATTATCATGCGGTATTCGTCCGTAAAGAATACTGGAATTTTGCTCAAGGTTAGCGTCAATGTTATTTTTCCCTGAGCCAGCGGGCGCAAGTGGCTGCCTGCGGTGCGAGTCATTGTCTGTTTCTTTGTTGGCACGCGTCGTTACTGGGATTAGGAGACCAAACTTCTACAAATTCACCTCCTCGAGAGGGCCCAGCTCTGTTTAAAGCTCGCCAGTTCTGATGGAATTCAGGTCTGTCGTTTTGTCGGTAGTTTACACAGTTTCTTTCGTGTCGGTCATGTGGTGGAGAATTTCTCCCTGAATCGTAACTGCGCGCTGAACTGTTGCGTCTGAAATTATTCTGTCTCCCTTGATAATAATAGTTCTGATTACCATATTGTCTGTTTCTATGGTTATCTCTGTCATATTCATTACTACGGAAATGCGATCTTTCTCTGTAACTATTACTCTGCCAATGGTTGTCATATTGGTGGTGTCTGTTTTGGTCACGATTTGCGTTGTAAGAATAGGCTTGTCGTGGCCAGTTATTGTTTCTGTCGTCACGGAATTGTGACGGATGTGACCTGTAGTGATTGTTTTCCTGTTTTCGCATCCCGTGACTGTCTGTGTCAATTTCTAATTCTTGTAACAGTCCCTGAAAAGCCTCAATGTCTTCTTTGCAACGTCCTGCTAAAATAATATGTCGTAAATGTTCAGGCAATTTGAGTAAGCAAATGCGGATGAGTTCTGAGGGGCTGTATGGGTTTGAAAGATACTGATTCTTATGCAACATGTCTTCAAAATATTTGACAAGACTGGAAAATTCAGATTGTTCAAAGTGTTTCATCATCATGATGTTATATTTTACTCGGTCTTGTGTAGCTTGAGACCAATATGCTGAGAGGAAGGCATGGTAAAATTCTTCTTCACTGTGACAATCGTGAATGACCGATCGCATTCTTACAGCTGGTTCATTCTCTAAATAGCCACACATAAATTCTAACCTGTGCTCCAATGACCAGTTGGGAGGAAAACAATGAGAGAATTGATGGAGCCACGCTTGTGGATGAATGTCGTTGCCGGAATTCTTAAATGTTTTGAATTTACGTGTAGTAATGAACAGCTTATAGTCAAAATCATCATGTCGCCGAGTCGCATATCGGTCATTGTTAGGTCGTGTCGGCCGTTCCATCTCAAAATTCGGTGCACATTGCCAATTTCTTTCATAACTTCCGAAATGCCCTGTGTTATTATTTTGTGGCTGTTCCGTATTTCTGTGTCCGTCTTCCCGTATTGGGGCGCGAGTATCCTCTGAAATACGTAATTCTTGTATTACCTGTGTCAGCTGATCTTGTACTTCCCGGATTTCTCTTTGGTGTTGTGTATTGATTTGATTTTGATTCTGTTTGAATTTTCTAATTTGTTCATACTCTTCTGTGTCAGTGAAGGCTACAGGTCTTGTGTCATTCAGATCATCATCTACCTTTGTAGATAAGTTAGTGACCTGATCCGAAAGTTCGGCTACTTTCTCCGATAGTGTACTTATTTCTTCAGTGTGTTTTTCTGAACCAAGTTTCAGAGTATCTACTGTGTCCTTAAAGTTTTCCTGAGTTTTTGCAAGTTGCGTAACCGAATCGGTAGATGCAACTGAGTCAATTTTAGCCCACAAGGTCTCATGATTTTCATGAACAATGGTTTGCAGTTCTTTTATGGCTGCTTCGTGATTCTGTAATGCATTTTCATGCCGCGAAAAAATAGGTTGAAAATGCTCACAAATTTGTGTTTTTACGTCATTACAGACTTTTTGACGTTTCGATTCCATGTTATGTAACTCAGTAGTTAAATCTTCACGTGTTTGTTCAAGTGTGGTGTCTAACATTTTGAAGATTTTGTTCCATTGTGTCTAACTGTTGCTGTGTTTGTCTCTGGTGTTGTTCCATTGTGTCTAACTTTTTAAGATTTTGTTCCACTGTGTCTAACTTTTTAAGATTTTGTCCCATTTGTTTCTGATTTTGTTCAAGTGTTGTGTCTAACTTTTGTAGCTTTTGTCCCATTTGTTGCATTAACTGTAATAACAATGCACTGGTGTCTGAAACATGTTCCTCAGTGCTTTTCGGCAGTGAATTTGCACCGGCAACATTGACATTTTGACAAGCAGAAAATGTGTCTTGACTTATTTGAGAAAACGGTGAGGACCCAAAACCTGAATCTGCAGTATTTGCAAGATTGTGTCCTGTCATTCCTGATTCCTGAGGCGAGCTGTTGCCGACCGATCGATCGATAATGCTTCCCTGTTCACTAATTGTTTCACTGTCTGCGCCATTGTTTGCCGCCCGCTCCATTTCCCTATGCACTATTACCAAATTACTACTTTGAATGTCTGTTACTTCATTACACAGTGGTGCTGATAAGCTATGCTCGTCGTCACTATTATTTCTCAGTTTACTTTGGAGCCTAGTATTACGTTTTTCACACGCCATTATTGTCACAATATTTCACACGATAACACAGAAAAGCACAATTTGAAGAGCAAAATAAAATAACATAGCAATGGAAATAATGTCTACTTAATTGCCAGCGCAGCTGCGAAATACTTGGTGCAAATCTACATGCATGCCACAACTGTTTTACTGTAAAACAATGAAAGACTGCAACTACAAAGGAGATTCTCTCTACAATTACGCGCTAGCAATAAACAATAGCTACACTAATTACACAAACTACAAGAAAAAATCAGAAGATTCCAGTGAGGTATCCTCGGCTAAGGGTCGACATATGAAACGTCCCCTTTGAACAATTATACATGACTGTGCTTAAACTGACACACAATGTTTTTAGCGCAACGCAATCTGACTTTCAAAATTCCCTACAAAAGAATGGCCATGACTAACATTAAACTATACCTTTCACAAATCACTTACCTCACAAAAATCTTCGCTGCTCAAGCTACTGCAATACAGCGAGCGCCACTACTGCCAGCTAAATAAAAGATTCAAACTATGGAAGGCACTAACTACTGATAGGGATAGTTAGCAAATGAAAGATATTAATAGAGAACGAACAATGTATTTACCTTGATATCATCATATATAAATATTGCAGTTCATGACAAATTACAAACCTCCGCCATCTCTCTGCCCACATCCACCACTGCTGGCGGCTCACCTCCAACTGCTCAACGCTACGCGCTGTTAACAGCCAGCTGCCGCTGCCCAACACTACAATGGCAGACAACAATGCAAACTAGACACAGACTGCACACAGCACAGCCAGTGATTTTCATACAGAGGTGGCGTTACCAATAAAAAAACCTAAACAGCCTACTTACAATTTTGCGTCTGTTTAAATTTGGCATGTTTTTCTTTTTTCTTTTCTTTCGTTGTAATCCATCCAGTACCTCATAGAGAAAAGAGAATATAGTATTTTCAGTTGTTAAACCACTTCTAAGCCCAGACTCTACATCTGGCAGCAACTTATGTGAAATGAAATCAACAATTATCCTTACATACACAGCCTTTTCAATAACTTTAGCGAACACTAATGTCATACAAATAGGACTAAAATTGTCTACGTTACCCTTTCTCCATTTCTATAAAGCCGCTTTACTACTGAGTACTGACCATTCCTAAAGGAAAAATTACAAATATGGACAAGTACAGGTCTAACAGGTGCAGCACAATATTTTGCAGTTGTCCTGTGGAAGTCATATGACTATAATGACGGTGCAGGGCGAACTGAAGAATATTCAGATGCTGCCGGCGCCTCCTGGCTCGCCGCGGCAGTTGAGCACCGTCCAGGGTTTCCTGTCGCACATGCACCTGAGCTACGAGCACGCGCTGGTCGAAGTGTGCCGGTACGACACGAGCGTCGTGGCGATGCACTGGAGCCGCCTCTACGCCCTCTGGAGGACCGCGCCCTGCCCGCTGGCCATCGTGCCAGCCTCCCAGATGCACGTCGACGTAGTCATACCCATGAGAAAGGACACCCCTTACCTCGAGATCATCAACTACTCGTAAGTAGACCAGTTTACCATAAAGTGTTCAACAACTTGAAGACAGTGCCGATTGGAGCACTGATTTGCTTGATAATAAGAGTAATGAGTAGTGTAAATCCGAGAACATCATGTCGCAACCTATTCAAAGAATTGGGCATATTAACCACAGCTTCTCAGTATATTTATTCCTTAATGAAATTTAATACATCTCTTTTTCCAACTAACTGCTTAGTACACAATATCAATACTTGGAATAAGAACAATATACATAAAGATTTAAAATCACTTACTCTTGCCCAGAAAGGAGTCCAGTATTCAGCAACGCATATTTTCAATAAGTTACCAGCAACCATTAAGAGTTTAGTTTCAGACAAGGCACAATTTAAACATAATTTAAAAGAATTTTTGGTGGCCAACTCCTTCTATTCCATCCATGAGTTTCTCAACATGTGCAGTAGACCATTTTAATGAAAATGTATTATACTTTGACAGTACTTGGTTGTAACAGCCAAGTAACTACCTACTGTGTGAATGATGGATGTGTGGAAAGCAGATGTAAGTCTTAAGTCTGTAAATAGTGGAAGTTTAATTTTAAATCTTGTAAGTAATCTGACTCTTCTTAACTGAGGATCACTGAAATGAATAATTTACTTTAATATTTGACAATACTTCATTGTAATAGCCAAGAAACTAGCAAATGTCTGAATGATGGATTTAATGAAAGTAGATGTAAATATTAAACCTGTAAATATTAGAAGTTTAAATTTAATACATGTACATAATTTTACTGTTTATTGACCGAGAATCATTAAAATTAATGAAACTCTAGTTTTTCTTATTACATTTTTGTAATGTGTTTATCTGACATGTTCCACACCCAGGAGGATTCCCTCTTTTATGGGTCTATGGAATAAATAATTAATCTAATCTAATCATCGTTATGGTGGATTTTCTTTGGTACATTATAGATCCTTATTTACCTAGAATTACAAGCAGACGTGCAAAATTATGGATCGAGAATTAAATTTAACTTCCTGTTAAAGAATATCTAAATCCACCAATCTGCCCCCTTTCTTGACAGGCCAATCTTCTCCTCTCCCAAGCCAGAATACAGGGGTAGTGACAGAGGCAATTGTTCTAAAAAATGGCCTTGGTCCAACTGGCCCATCCGGTAGCAGACCTCCCTCTTAAGGCCCTCTTGCCAGAGTTAAGGCGAGAATTGCCACTCTTTTGGAGGTGAACGGGATCAGGTGATCACCGACACAGTTCACAGAATTGGGGCAGCAGCGCTCTCTATAGACTTAATACACTACTGGCCGTTAAAATTGCTACACCAAGAAGAAATGCAGATGATAAACGGGTATTCATTGGACAAATATATTATACTAGAACTGACATGTGATTACAATCTCACGCAATTTGGGTGCATTCATCCTGAGAAATCAGTACCCAGAACAACCACCTCTGGCCGTAATAATGGTCTTGATACGCCTGGTCATTGAGTCAAACAGCGCTTGGATGGCGTGTACACGTACAGCTGCCCACGCAGCTTCAACACCATTCCACAGTTCATCAAGAGTAGTGACTGGGGTATTGTGGCGAGCCAGTTGCTCGGCCACCATTGACCAGACGTTTTCAATTGGTGAGAGATCTGGAGAATGTGCTGGCCACGGCAGCAGTCGTACATTTTCTCTATCCAGAAAGGCCCATGCAACATGCGGTCGTGCTTCATCCTGCTGATATGTAGGGTTTCGCAGGGATCGAATGGAGGGTAGAGCCACGGGTCGTAACACACCTGAAATGTAACGTCCACTGTTCAAAGTGCCGTCAATGTGAACAAGAGTTGACCGAGACGTGTAACCAGTGGTACCCCATACCATCACGCCGGGTGATGACGAATACACGCTTCCAATGTGTGTTCACCACGATGTCGCCAAACACGGATGCGACCGTCATGATGCTGTAAACAGAACCTGGATTCATCCGAAAAAATGACGTTTTCCCATTCGTACACCCAGGTTCGTCGTTGAGTACACCATCGCAGGCGCTCCTGTCTGTAGTGCAGCGTCAAGGGTAACTGCAGCCATGGTCTCCGAGCTGATAGCCCATGCTGCTGCAAACGTCGTCGAACTGTTCGTGCAGATGGTTGTTGTCTTGCAAATGTCCCCATCTGTTGATTCAGGGATCGAGACGTTTCTGCACGATCCGTTACAGCCATGCGGATAAGATGCCTGTCATATCGACTGCTAGTGATACGAGGCCGTTGGGATCCAGCACGGCGTTCCGTATTACCCTGCTAAACCGACCGATTCCATATTCTGCTAACAGTCATTGGATCTCGGCCAACGCGAGCAGCATTGTCGCGATACGATAAACCGCAAACCGCGATAGGCTACAATCCGACCTTTATCAAAATCGGAAACGTGATGGCACGCATTTCTCCTCCTTACATGAGGCATCACAATAATGTTTCATCAGCCAACGCCAGTCAACTGCTGTTTGTGTATGAGAATTCGGTTGGAAACTTGCCTCGTGTCAATACGTTGTAGGTGTCTGGGTATGAGAATTCGGTTGGAAACTTTCCTCATGTCGACACGTTGTAGGTCTCGCCACCGGCGCCAACCTTGTGTGAATGCTCTGAAAAGCTAATCATTTGCATCTTCTTCCTGTCGGTTAAATTTTCCGTCATCTTCGTGGTGTAGCAATTTTAATGGTCGGTAGTATACATAAGGGAAGTTTCACACTGGAGGAAGATATCAGTTTTATCAGAAGTCACATCTGGTGGATTTTGAAATTTTCCTGGCGTACCAAATACAGTGAAACTTCACTAGAAGACCACCCCTTTAGACCGACCCCTTCTCTAACCGACCATATTTTTAAGAAACGGAAATAAACTTCCATAAGACTAATGCAACTTTATCCCTTTTAACATGACCACCCCTTTTCCCAACCAACGACCACTCTTTAACTAGCAATGTCCTCCCTTTAAGACGACCACAACAACCTTAGAAGAAGGAATTACAATACTGTGTTACTATAAAGTTTCTCGTTGACAATGTAACACAACAAACCCCAAAGTTAATTGTCGTTTGCTGTGACATGAAAATGATTAGCTTTTCAGAGCATTCACACAAGGTTGGCGCCTGTTGCGACACCTACAACGTGCTGACATGAGGAAAGTTTCCAACCGATTTCTCATACACAAACAGCAGTTGACCGGCGTTGCCGGATGAAACGTTGTTGTGATGCCTCGTGTAAGGAGGAGAAATGCGTACCATCACGTTTCCGACTTTGATAAAGGTCGAATTGTGGCCTATTGCGATTGCGGTTAATCGTATCGCGACATTGCTGCTCGCGTTGGTCGAGATCCAATGACTGTTAGCAGAATATGGAATCGGTCGGTTCAGCAGGGTAATACGGAGCGCCGTGCTGGATCCCAAAGGCCTCGTATCACTGGCAGTCGATATGACAGGCATCTTATCCGCATGCCAGTAACGGATCGTGCAGCCATGTCTCGATCCCTGAGTCAACAGTTGCGGACGTTTGTAAGACAACAACAATCTGCACGAACAGTTCGACGACGTTTGCAGCAGCATGGACCACCAGCTCGGAGACCATGGCTGCCGTTACCCTTGACGCTGCACTACAGACAGGAGCGCCTGCGATGGTGTACTCACCGACGAATCTGGGTGCACGAATGGCAAAACGTCATTTTTTCGGATGAATCCAGGTTCTGTTTACAGCATCATAATGGTCGCATCCGTGTTTGGCGACATCGCGGTGAGCGCACATTGGAAGCGTGTATTCGTCATCGCCATACTGGCGTATCACCCGGCGTGATGGTATGGGGTGCCATTGGTTACACGTCTTGGTCACCTCTTGTTCGCATTGACGGCACTTTGAACACTGGACGTTACATTTCAGATCTGTTACTACCCGTGGCTCTACCCTTCATTCGGTCCCTGCGAAACCTTACATTTCAGCAAGATAATGCGCGACTGCATGTTGCACGTCCTGTACGGACCTTTAAGGGTACAGAAAATGTTCGACTGCTGCCCTGGCCAGCACATTCTCGAGATCTCTCACCAATTGAAAACGTCTGGTCAATGGTGGTCGAGCAACTGGCTCGTCACCATACGCCAGTCACTACTCTTGATGAACTGTGGTATCGTGTTGAAGCTGCGTGGGCAGCTGTACCTGTACACGCCATCCAAGCGCTGTTTGACTAAATGCCCAGGCGTATCAAGGCCAGAGGTGGTTGTTCTGGGTTCTGATTTCTCAGGATCTATGCACCCAAATTGCGTGAAAATGTAATCACATGTCAGTTCTAGTATAATATATTTGTCCAATGAATACCCGTTTATCATCTGCATTTCTTCTTGGTGTAGCAGTTTTAATGGCCTGTAGTGTAGCAAGAAAACACCAACAAAAATTCCAAGAAAAGTCACTGGCAACCATTTGAAGACGTTAATAATTCTGTTTTAAAGTAATTTAATAGAGCTCGTGCCAAATAATTGCCTGTTAGTGGACCGATGTTACAAGGAAAAGCTCTTAAATTTGCTTGTGATCTTGGAACCCCTAATTCCAATACAAGCAACGGCTGATTGAACCGATTTCGTGTCCGACAGAATATCGTTTTCCGACCAATCTGTGGAGAAGAAGTTAATCAGCGCGTTGTATCAGACTGGGAGTCGAGACTTAGTAAAATTACAGGTGGGCATTATGGCAGTGACATTTACAACATGAATGAAACTGGTCTATTTGTAAAAGCTATTCCGGACAAAACACTAACTGTGAAGGGCGATTAGTGCAAAGGCGGCAAACGGCGAAACAAAGATTAACGATCGGTCTTTGTGCTAACCTACTCGGTGGAAAAGGCGAATCACTGGTGACGCATACAACAAATCGTCCACGGTGCTTCAAAAACAAATGACATTTCCTTGCTTATTAGTGTCTCTTCGCATCATCATCACTTAAGACTGAGTATGCCTTTCAGCGTTCAGTCTGGAGCATAGTCCCCCTTATAAAATTCCTCCACGATCCCCTATTCAGTGTTAACATTGGTGCCTCTTCTGATGTTAAGCCTATTACATCAAAATCATTCTTAACTGAATCCAGGTACCTTCTCCTTGGTCTACCCCGACTCCTCCTACTCTCTACTGCTGAACCCATGAGTCTCTTGGGTAACCTTGCTTCTCCCATGACCCCACCATCTAAGCCTGTTCGCCCTGACTGCTGCTGCATCTAAAGAGTTCATTCCCAGTTTTTATTTGATTTCCTCACTGTGGACACCCTTCTGCCATTGTTCCCATCTACTAGTACCTGCAATCATCCTAGCTACTTTCATATCCGTAACCTCAACCTTATTGCTAAGGTAACCTGAATCCACCCAGCTTTCGCTCCCATACAACAAAGTTGGTTGAAAGATTGAACGGTGCACAGATAACTTATTCTTGGTACTGACTTCCTTCTTGCAGAAGAGAGTAGATCGTAGCAGAGCGCTCACTGCATTAGCTTTGCTACATCTCGCTTCCAGTTCTTTCACTATGTTGCCATCCTGTGAGAATATGCATCCTAAGTACTTGAAACCGTCCACCTGTTCTAACTTTGTTCCTCCTATTTGGCACTCAATCCGTTTATGTCTCTTTCCCACTGACATTACTTTCGTTTTGGAGATGCTAATCTTCATACCATAGTCCTTACATTTCTGATCTAGCTCTGAAATACTACTTTGCAAACTTTCAATCGAATCTGCCATCACAACTAAGTCATCCGCATATGCGAGACTACTTATTTTGTGTTCACATATCTTAATCTAACCCAGCCAGTCTATTGTTTTGAACATATGATCCATAAATAATACGAACAACAGTGGAGACAGGTTGCAGCCTTGTCTCACTCCTGAAACTACTCTGAACCATGAACTCAATTTACCGTCAACTCTAACCGCTGCCTGACTATTTGTGTAAAGACCTTTAATTGCTTGCAAAAGTTTGCCCCCTATTCCATAATCTCGTAGAACAGACAAGAACTTCCTCCTAGGAACCCGGTCATATGCCTTTTCTAGATCTATAAAGCATAGAAGAATTCCCTATTCCACTCGTAACACTTCCCCATTATTTGCCGTAAGCTAAAGATCTGGTCCTGACAACCTCTAAGAGGCCTAAACCCACACTGATTTTCATCCAATTTGTCCTCAACTAATACTCGCACATTCGTTTCAATAATACCTGAGAAGATTTTACCCACAACGCTGATTAAAGAGATACCTCTGTAGTTGTTACAATCTTTTCTGTTTCCATGTTTAAAGATTGGTGTGATCACTGCTTTCGTCCAGTCTGATGGAACCTGTCCCGACTCCCACGCCATTTCAATTATCCTGTGTAGCCATTTAAGACCAGACATTCCACTGTATTTTATGAGTTCCGACTTAATTTCATCCACCCCAGCCGCTTTATTGCACTGCAAACTATTGATCATTTTCTCCACTTCCTCAAATGTGATCCTATTTCCATCATCATTCCTATCCCATTGTACATCGAAATATGAAACATTACTGATCGTATTTTCACCTACATTGAGCAAAACTTCAAAATATTCCCTCCATCTGCCCAAGGCACCAACAGGATTCACCACCAGTTTTCCTGACCTGTCCAAAACACTTGTCATTTCCTTCTTACCTCCCTTTCGAAGACTGCTAATTACACTCCAGAATGGTTTTCCAGCATCTTGACCCAGAGTTTTCCAACCTCTTTCCAAAGTCTTCCCAAGATTTCTTCTTGGATGCTGCAATTATCTATTTGGCTTTGTTTCTTTCTTCAACATAACTTTCTCTGTCTACCTGAGTTCTAGTATGTAGCCATTTTTGATACGCATTCTTTTTCCTTTTACAGGCTGCCTTGACTGTGTCATTCCACCAAGGTGTTTGCTTCATCCTACCCTTACACACTACTGTTCCAAGACATTCTTTAGCCACTTCTAGTACTGTGTCCCTGTACCTTGTCCATTCCTTTTCCAATGACTGTAATTGACTACATTCAACTAATCGGTACCTTTCTGAGATCACTGTTATGTACATGTGCCTGATTTCCTTATCCTGAAGTTTCTCCACTCTTATCCTCCTACATATGGACCTGACCTCCTACACTTTCGGCCTCACAAAACCGATTTCACTGCAGATTAAATAGTGATCAGCGTCATCAAAGAATCCCCTAAATACACGTGTGTCCCTCACAGTCTTCCTGAATTCCTGATCTGTTATTATATAGTCAATGACAGATCTGGTTCCCCTGCCTTCCCAAGTATACCGGTGAATGTTCTTATGTTCAAAAAAGGAGTTTGTGATTACTAAGCCTATTTTTTTTTGTCATCAGTCTACTGACTGGTTTGATGCGGCCCGCCACGAATTCCTTTCCTGTGCTAACCTCTTCATCTCAGAGTAGCACTTGCAACCTACGTCCTCAATTATTTGCTTGACGTATTCCAATCTTTGTCTTCCTCTACAGTTTTTGCCCTCTACAGCTCCCTCTAGTACCATGAAAGTGATTCCCTCAGGTCTTAGCAGATGTCCTATCATCCCGTCCCTTCTCCTTATCAGTGTTTTCCACATATTCCTTTCCTCTCCGATTCTGCATAGAACCTCCTCATTCCTTACCTTATCAGTCCACCTAATTTTCAACATTGGTGTATAGCACCACATCTCAAATGCTTCGATTCTCTTCTGTTCCGGTTTTCCCATAGTCCAAGTTTCACTACCATACAATGCTGTATTCCAGACGTACATCCTCAGAAATTTCTTCCCCAAATTAAGGACGGTATTTGATATTAGTAGACCTCTCTTGGCCAGAAATGCCTTTTTTGCCATAGCGAGTCTGATTTTGATGTCCTCCTTGCTCCGTCCGTCATTGATTATTTTACTGCCTAGGTAGCAGAATTCCTTAACTTCATTGACTTCGTGACCATCAATCCTGATGTTAAGTTTCTCGCTGTTCTCATTTCTACTACTTCTCATTGCCTTCGTCTTTCTCCGATTTACTCTCAAACCACACTGTGTACTCATTAGACTGTTCATTCCGTTCAGCAGATCATTTAATTCTTCTTCACTTTCACTCAGGATAGCAATGTCATCAGCGAATCGTATCATTGATATTCTTTCACCTTGTATTTTAATTCCACTCCTGAACCTTTCTTTTATTTCCATCATTGCTTCCACGATGTACAGATTGAAGAGTAGGGGCGAAAGGCTACAGACTTGTCTTACACTCTTCTTAATACGAGCACTTCGTTCTTGGTCGTCCACTCTTATTATTCCCTCTTGGTTGTTGTACATATTGTATATGACCCGTCTCTCCCTATAGCTTACCCCTACTTTTTTCAGAATCTCGAACAGCTTGCACCATTTTATGTTGTCGAACGCTTTTTCCAGGTCGACAAATCCTATGAAAGTGTCTTGATTTTTCTTTAGCCTTGCTTCCGTTATTAGCCGTAACGTCAGAATTGCCTCTCTCGTCCCTTTACTTTTCCTAAAGCCAAACTGATCGCCACCTAGCGCATTCTCAATTTTCTTTTCCATTCTTCTTTGTATTATTCTTGTAAGCACCTTCGATGCATGAGCTGTTAAGCTGATTGTGCGATAATTCTCGCACTTGTCAGCTCTTGCCGTCTTTGGAATTGTGTGGATGACGCTTTTCCGAAAGGCAGATAGTATATCGCCAGACTCATATATTCTACATACCAACGCGAATAGTCGTTTTCTTGCCAATGATTTTAGAAATTCTGATGGAATGTTATCTATCCCTTCTGCCTTATTTGACCGTAAGTCCTCCGAAGCTCTTTTCAATTCCGATTCTAATACTGGATCCCCTATCTCTTCTAAATCGACTCCTGTTTCTTCTCCTATCACATCAGACAAATCTTCACCCTCATAGAGGCTTTCAATGTATTCTTTCCACCTATCTGCTCTCTCCTCTGCATTTAACAGTGGAATTCCCGTTGCACTCTTAATGTTACCACCGTTGCTTTTAATGTCACCAGAGGTTGTTTTGACTTTCCTGTATGCTGAGTCTGTCCTTCCGACAATCATATCTTTTTCGATGTCTTCACATTTTTCCTGCAGCCATTTCGTCTTAGCTTCCCTGCACTTCCTATTTATTTCATTCCTCAGCGACTTGTATTTCTGTATTCCTGATTTTCCCGGAACATGTTTGTACTTCCTCTTTTCATCGTTCAACTGAAGTATTTCTTCTGTTACCCATGGTTTCTTCGCAGCTACCTTCTTTGTACCTATGTTTTCCTTCCCAACTTCTGTGATGACCCTTTTTAGAGATGTCCATTCCTCTTCAACTGTACTGCCTACTGCGCTATTCCTTATTGCTGTATCTATAGCGTTAGAGAACTTCAAACGTATCTCGTCATTCCTTAGTACTTCCGTATCCCACTTCTTTGCGTATTGATTCTTCCTGACTAATGTCTCGAACTTCAGCCTACTCTTCATCACTACTATATTGTGATCTGAGTCTATATCTGCTCCTGGGTACGCCTTACAATCCAGTATCTGATTTTGGAATCTCTGTCTGACCATGATGTAATCTAATTGAAATCTTCCCATATCTCCCGACCTTTTCCAAGCATACCTCCTCCTCTTGTGACTCTTGAACAGGGTATTCGCTGTTACTAGCTGAAACTTGTTACAGAACTCAATTAGTCTTCCTCCTCTTTCATTCCTTGTCCCAAGCCCATATTCTCCTGTAACCTTTTCTTCTACTCCTTCCCCTACAACTGCATTCCAGTCGCCCATGACTATTAGATTTTCGTCCCCATTTACATACTGCATTACCCTTTCAATATCCTCATACACTTTCTCTATCTGTTCATCTTCAGATTGCGACGTCGGCATTTATACCTGAACTATCGTTGTCGGTGTTGGTCTGCTGTCGATTCTGATTAGAACAACCCAGTCACTGAACTGTTCACAGTAACACACCCTCTGCCCTACCTTCCTATTCATAACGAATCCTACACCTGTTATACCATTTTCTGCTGTTGTTGATATTACCCGATACTCATCTGACCAGAAATCCTTGTCTTCCTTCCACTTCACTTCACTGACCCCTACTATATCTAGATTGAGCCTTTGAATTTCCCTTTCCAGAATTTCTAGTTTCCCTACCACGTTCAAGCTTCTGATATTCTCATGGTAACCTCTTTTTCTCATGGTAACCTCCCCCTTGGCAGTCCCCTCCCGGAGATCCGAATGGGGGACTATTCTGGAATCTTTTGCCAATGGAGAGATCATCATGACACTTCTTCAATTACAGTCCACATGTCCTGTGGATACACGTTACGTGTCTTTAATGCAGTGGTTTCCATTGCCTTCTGCATCCTCATGTCGTTGATTATTGGTGATTCTTCCGCCTTTAGGGGCAATTTCCCACCCCTAGGACAAAAAAATGCCCTGAACCTCTATCCGCTCCTCCGCCCTCTTTGACAAGGCCGTTGGCAGAATGAGGCTGATTTCTTATGCCGGAAGTCTTCGGCCGCCAATGCTGATTATTTATCAAAATTTAGGCAGTAGCGGGGATCGAACCTAGGACCGAAGACGTTTTGATTATGAATCAAAGACGCTACCCCTATACCACGGCCCATACTGGCGCAGAAATCCAAGAGTTGTTTCCCGTTCCTCTTGGCCTCCATGTCCTCTCCAACCTTTTTTCATACCCTTCAGTTCAATTTCCAATCCTGGCATTAAAATTACCCATGAACAGAACACTGTCCTTGTCCTTTACTCTAACAACTACATCACTGAGTGCGTCATAAAAACTATCCATCTTATCTTGATCTGTCCCTTCACAATGCGAATATACTGACACAATCCTAATTTTCTTGGTAGACACTCTCAAATCTATCCACATCAGTCGTTCGTTTGCATACCTTATTGCAACTACGCTGGGTTCCATTTCTTTCCTGGTGTAAAGCCCTACCCCTTTGTGCTATTCTTGCTTTGACTCCTGACAGGTAGACCTTGTATTCTCCCACTTCCTCTTCTTTCTCACCCCTTACCCGAATGTCACTAACAGCTAAAACGTCCAACCCCATCTTACTTGCCGCCTCTGCCAGCTGTACCTTCTTCCCAGAGTAGCCCCCATTGATATTAATAGCTCCCCACCTGTTACCATTCGTTTGCCGAGTCGTATCTTAGGAGTCTCTGATTTGTCAATTAGAGGTGGGACTCCGTCACCTCCAAAGGTCCTAGGCATTTTGCTCTGATTGTTGCCAGCATCATATTTAAAGTACCAGGGAAGCAGGTAGCTAGCCTTACTTGCCCCGGGTCCCATTCAGTTTTACCCCTAACGGTAGAGGGACTAACCGGTGAATTTGGTAGTCTTTGCCGTCTGAGCACAAAGGTGACCACGACTCAGAATATGTCCGAGATGCCCAGCCTTATTCCAAAGTAACTGGTATCCCGACTGTCAGGACCACTTACTTGGCCACTCATACGTTCCCCTTGGTTCATGAACTAGGACATGACAATAGGAACCCATACCATGAAGTGTCTCTTCGTATGCAAATAAAAATGAATGGATTTTCCTTCGTTCTTGGCTGAATAACTTAAATTCAAAGATGAGCATTCAGAAACGTAAAATCCTACTTTTCGTAGATAACGTACCTTTTCATTGCAGCGAAAACTTATCAAATGCGAAAACAAAATATTTTTCCTGCCAACACAACACCGTGTGTTTAGCCTCTTGCCGCGGAGTGAACCGATCTTTTAAATTAAATTACCGAAAGAAGATTTTGCGTTTCTTAGTTGGGATTGTGGACAACGCCATATCCGTGTATGACCTACCTAAGTCTGTGACCGTAGATGATGCTGACATCTGGATTAAAAGTGCGTGAAATGAAGTGAAAAACGAAACAATTAGAAAATGCCTAATCATTAATTCTGGTTTTCAGTCGTCACAAACTGTGGACACTGGACAAGAAGAAGGTGGCTATGAATCAATTAACATCATTAGTCACCTATGCGATGCTGCCAATATTGAATTGGACATTTCTGCAGTGAACAAAAAGTTAAATACTTCATTAGTGGCCATAATTGGGAATTTTTAGTAGCGGAAATTAACCCATATTCTCAGTGTAGTGACAACCGAAACTGTGATAACGACAATTAGAATCCTTGTGGATGCTATTTCAGCAGAACTTTACCAGTGACATCTAAAGGTTGCAAGGTATATTTATCCTGTATCATGGGACTGGGTTGATGGAGTGACTTCGGCCAAATTCGAGTGGATCCACAAGGATGCTAACTGTCGGCAGATATCAAAATTTGACCGCATGTTGCCACCGAAGCCGTCGCCAGAAGGGAAAATTGTACGACGTTTCGTTGTCAATTACACGAAGAAGAATTTGGACGACGTGACACAATTTTGCACCTACACCTACAGCACCGCCATTAATAAGTTTTTTGTGTGGTGTTGAAGAAGCTGTACGACGTCTTCCTTTGGATGCTGCAGAAGAAATAAGAAGGGAAACTTGCCGTGCTCTGTTGAAGGCTCCTACTCAACGCAGTAATTTAACCCGTGCAGAAAGGGCTGCATTACGAAATCTGAGAGAGGACCCTGGCGTAGTGGTATTGAAAGCTGACAAAGGTAATGCAACTGTTTTGTTAACTCGTGGTGTCTGTAAAGATAAGATGTATGGTCTGGTAAGTCGAGGATTGATTACGATCCTACAGGACGTGTTCAACGGAAAACTTCAGCACTATTAAATTCCTCCTCCTTACAGCAAGAGACCATCAAGAGGTTAAAACCACATGGTTGTGTACCTCCAAGACTGTATGGCCTTCAAAAGGTTCATAAATAGGGTCTTCCTCTGCGTCCAATAGTGAGCAACATTGGAGCTCCTACATATGATTTAGCAAAACATCTCACTTCCTTGCTGAGACCTTCCGTGGGCAAGTGCTCACACCACATACGAAACTCAGACGATTTTATCAATAGACTAGGGGCTCTTCGTCTTAGCAGTGTAGACCTTCTAGTAAGTTTTGATGTGGTCTCACTTTTTACAAAAGTTCCTCTTGCAGATCCTTTGACACTGATTGGTAACATGTTTCCTGTTGATATCACTGCTTTGTTTAGGCACGCTCTTTTCCTCAACTTATTTTATGTATAATCAAGAATATCTTGAACAGACTGACGGTGTCGCCATGGGTAGCCCCCTGTCTCCCTTGGTGGCTAACCTTTTTATGGAGGATTTGGAGGAGAGAGCGCTTGAATCAGCTGCCCTGAAACCAACAGTTTTTTTTGGAGGTATGTGAAAGATACCTTCATAGTGGGGCCTCATGGAGAAGACAAATTAATGGAGTTTCTACAACAGCTCAACTCCATTCATAGCAATATCCGGTTCACCATGGAAATTGAGAAAGATGGTCGTTTGCCTTTCTTGGATGTCCTGCTTGGAAGGATATTCAGGGCATTCAGTGTATCGGAAGCCCACTCATACTGATTTGTACCTGCAAGCATCGAGGTTCCATCACCCGTCGCAAACCATGAGTGTGCTTAAAACACTTGTTCATAGAGCTCATACTGTCTCAGATCTAGATAGCTTACCTCAAGAACTCGCCCATCTAAAGACAGTATTAAGTGAAAATGGGTATTCTACCCGACAGATTGACAGAGTACCAACAGTTAAAACTAAGAAGCGGGAAGTGGATAAAGAGGAGAACATGCCGGAACAATATTTAGCTTTTCTTCCTTTCGTTGGCAACACTTCCTTTAAAATAGCAAGAATTCTCCGAAAATTTCACGTAAAAGTGGTTTTACGCCAACTATCGAAGATTGCGGACCTTGTGGGACCAGTAAAGGACAATCTGTTACTACGAAAGGTCAGAATTTACAAGATATCGTGCCAATGTGGTATGGCTTATACAGGTCAAACCACACCCACCATGAAAGAACGCTGCACTGAACATCAACGTTTTTGCAGGCAAGAAATTCCGCTACTGCTGAACATCGTATTTCCACCGGACATTCAATGAAGTATGAGAAAACAATGTTTTTTTCCACAGCAACAACTTTCTGGGACTCCATTATTAAAGAATCCGTAGCAACATCTTTCTGGGACTCAATTATTAAAGAGTCCGTATAAATAAGCCTGGCGGAAAATCTGTTGAACCTTGACAGCGGCTACCAGATGGACAGTGCATGGAATCCCATCATCTCCACGATTTGCTCAAATCGAAGACGACAGAGTGCGCCGACGACCGCGGCAAACAGCAACGCAGGGGGCGACTGAGTTCCGCTATTCCACCAGGGAGGGCGCTGCCAGCGGGCAGTGTGGTCCATCTACGAGTATCAAGTTTTCGACGCATACGCAGAATAGTTATAGCGCGCTGTATATTGCGGAATGGAGGACGTTTTCACTTCCCCAGGGCTCTGTTCTCTCCCCTCTCCTTTATCTCTTGTATACAACTGATATGCCCAAACCACCCACACCTGCCCACATGTCCACCTTCTCCAGTATGTTAATGACACCGCCTTCCTGGCTCTCTATCCTGTCCTTCAACGGTTCCAACGTACCCTCCAAACCCACCTTAACCAGTTCACTACTTGGTGTAATCAGTTGTTCCTCCATCTCAACTCCTCCAAACCCATCATAGGCTGCACCACCCGCTCCTTGCGTCTCCATGATTTCTACCTCACCCTTTATGGTCGTCCCATCCAGCTCACCCCCACCCTGAGATACCTTGGCCTCACCTTCGACCGTCAACTCACATGGACCCCTCACCCCCAGACCATCCAGCAGAAAGCCCATTCCCGCCTCTGCCTCCTGAAACTCCTGTCTGGCAAGACATGGGGATTGCATCCTTCTACCGTACCTGTGTTCTAGGGGTAGCGTCTTTGATTCATAATCGAAACGTCTTCGGTCCCGGGTTCGATCCCCGCTACTGCCTAAATTTTGATAAATAATCAGCATTGGCGGCCGAAGACTTCCGGCATAAGAAGTCAGCCTCATTCTGCCAACGGCCTTGTCAAAGAGGGCGGAGGAGCGGGTAGAGGTTCAGGGCACTTTCTTGTCCTAGGGGTGGGAAATTGCCCCTAAAGGCGGAAGAATCAGCAATGATCAACGACATGAGGATGCAGAAGGCAATGGAAACCACTGCATCAAAGACACGTAACGTGTATCCACAGGACATGTGGACTGTAATTGAAGAAGTGTCATGATGATCTCTCCATTGGCAAAAGATTCCGGAATAGCCCCCATTCGGATCTCCGGGAGGGGACTGCCAGGGGGGAGGTTACCATGAGAATGTCAGAAGCTTGAACGTGGTAGGGAAACTAGAAATTCTGAAAAGGGAAATGCCAAGGCTCAATCTAGATATAGTAGGGGTCAGTGAAGTGAAGTGGAAGGAAGACAAGGATTTCTGGTCAGATGAGTATCGGGTAATATCAACAGCAGCAGAAAATGGTATAACAGGTGTAGGATTCGTTATGAATAGGAAGGTAGGGCAGAGTGTATGTTACTGTGAACAGTTCAGTGACTGGGTTGTTCTAATCAGAATCGACAGCAGACCAACACCGACAACGATAGTTCAGGTATACATGCCGACGTCGCAATCTGAAGATGAACAGATAGAGAAAGTGTATGAGGATATTGAAAGGGTAATGCAGTATGTAAATGGGGACGAAAATCTAATAGTCATGGGCGACTGGAATGCAGTTGTAGGGGAAGGAGTAGTAGAAAAGGTTACAGGAGAATATGGGCTTGGGACAAGGAATGAAAGAGGAGAAAGACTAATTGAGTTCTGTAACAAGTTTCAGCTAGTAATAGCGAATACCCTGTTCAAGAATCACAAGAGGAGGAGGTATGCTTGGAAAAGGCCGGGAGATATGGGAAGATTTCAATTAGATTACATCATGGTCAGACAGAGATTCCAAAATCAGATACTGGATTGTAAGGCGTACCCAGGAGCAGATACAGACTCAGATCACAATATAGTAGTGATGAAGAGTAGGCTGAAGTTCGAGACATTAGTCAGGAAGAATCAATACGCAAAGAAGTGGGATACGGAAGTACTAAGGAATGACGAGATACGTTTGAAGTTCTCTAACGCTATGGATACACCAATATGGAATAGCGCAGTAGGCAGTACAGTTGAAGAGGAATGGACATCCCTAAAAAGGGCCATCACAGAAGTTGGGAAGGAAAACATAGGTACAAAGAAGGTAGCTGCGAAGAAACCATGGGTAACAGAAGAAATACTTCAGTTGAACGATGAAAAGAGGAAGTACAAACATGTTCCGGGAAAATCAGGAATACAGAAATACAAGTCGCTGAGGAATGAAAGAAATAGGAAGTGCAGGGAAGCTAAGACGAAATGGCTGCAGGAAAAATGTGAAGACATCGAAAAAGATATGATTGTCGGAAGGACAGACTCAGCATACAGGAAAGTCAAAACAACCTCTGGTGACATTAAAAGCAACGGTGGTAACATTAAGAGTGCAACGGGAATTCCACTGTTAAATGCAGAGGAGAGAGCAGATAGGTGGAAAGAATACATTGAAAGCCTCTATTATTGTGAAGATTTGTCTGATGTGATAGAAGAAGAAACAGGAGTCGATTTAGAAGAGATAGGGGATCCAGTATTAGAATCGGAATTGAAAAAAGCTTCGGAGGACTTACGGTCAAATAAGGCAGAAGGGATAGATAACATTCCATCAGAATTTCTAAAATCATTGGCAACAAAACGACTATTCGCGTTGGTGTGTAGAATATATGAGTCTGGCGATATACTATCTGCCTTTCGGAAAATCATCATCCACACAATTCCAAAGACGGCAAGAGCTGACAAGTGCGAGAATTATCGCACAATCAGCTTAATAGCTCATGCATCGAAGCTGCTTACAAGAAAAATATACAGAAGAATGGAAAAGAAAATTGAGAATGCGCTAGGTGACGATCAGTTTGGCTTTAGGAAAAGTAAAGGGATGAGAGAGGCATTTCTGACGTTACGGCTAATAATGGAAGCAAGGCTAAAGAAAAATCAAGACACTATCATAGGATTTGTCGACCTGGAAAAAGCGTTCGACAATATAAAATGTTGCAAGCTGTTCGAGATTCTGAAAAAAGTAGGGGTAAGCTATAGGGAGAGACGGGTCATATACAATATGTACAACAACCAAGAGGGAATAATAAAAGTGGACGATCAAGAACGAAGTGCTCGTATTAAGAAGGGTGTAAGACAAGGCTGTAGCCTTTCGCCCCTACTCTTCAATATGTACATCAAGGAAGCAATTATGGAAATAAAAGAAAGGTTCAGGAGTGAAATTAAAATACAAGGTGAAAGGATATCAGTGATACGATTCGCTAATGACATTGCTACCCTGAGTGAAAGTGAAGAAGAATTAAATGATCTGCTGAACGGAATGAACAGTCTAATGAGTACACAGTGTGGTTTGAGAGTAAATCGGAGAAAGACGAAGGCAATGAGAAGTAGTAGAAATGAGAACAGCGAGAAACTTAACATCAGGATTTATGGTCACGAAGTCAATGAAGTTAAGGAATTCTGCTACCTAGGCAGTAAAATAATCAATGACAGACGGAGCAAGGAGGACATCAAAAGCAGACTCGCTATGGCAAAAAAAGGCATTTCTGGCCAAGAGAAGTCTACTAATATCAAATACCGTCCTTAATTTGGGGAAGAAATTTCTGAGGATGTACGTCTGGAGTACAGCATTGTATGGTAGTGAAACATGGACTGTGGGAAAACCGGAACAGAAGAGAATCGAAGCATTTGAGATGTGGTGCTATAGACGAATGTTGAAAATTAGGTGGACTGATAAGGTAAGGAATGAGGAGGTTCTACACAGAATCGGAGAGGAAAGGAATATGTGGAAAACACTGATAAGGAGAAGGGACAGGATGATAGGACATCTGCTAATACATGAGGGAATGACTTCCATGGTACTAGAGGGAGCTGTAGAGGGCAAAAACTGTAGAGGAAGACAGAGATTGGAATACGTCAAGCAAATAATTGAGGACGTAGGTTGCAAGTGCTACTCTGAGATGAAGAGGTTAGCACAGGAAAGGAATTCGTGGTGGGCCGCATCAAACCAGTCAGTAGACTGATGACCAAAAAAAAACCATCCTCCACACCTACAAATTCCTCATCCATCCTATCCTCCTATCCTCTATTATTCCAGCGTTGCCTGGATCTCCACACCCACCCACTTTTACAAGGCCATCCAAATCCTCAAACGTCATGCGCTCTGCCTTGCCTTCCGTATCTGCCTTCCTTCCCCCACATGGCTCCTGTATGAACTCATCCCCTTCCACCACCTCCTCCTGTTCCTCCAACATCAACACATCCTTTACATTATCTGCAGGCTTGATCCCCCCAGACCCTCTGGTTTCCTCCTTCCTCTCCAACCCCTGCCCATTGCCACACCTCTATTGCTGTATCCCTCCCTCTCTCCACCTCCACACCCTCCATCTCCTTCATCAGGGCAAGTTCCAGCGCCTCCTCCTCCCGGAGATGAACTTTGCCGTTACATCTACCCTTCCTTCCAACTATAACCTGGCCTTGTCCCCCCCCCCCTCCCCAGGGCCCCCTTTTTTCTCTCCCCTCCTCCTCCCTGAGCGGATTTTCCCCCTTCCTCCCCTGAGACCCTGCACCCCATCCTTGCCTCTTTCTTTCCCACACCCCTCCATACCTGGCCCTCTTAGACATGCCCCCCGCCCATCTCCCCCTCTCTCTTCCCCTCCCTCCCACCCTCCTTGTGCCTGGCATATCCTCCGTTTGGATCATCATCAGTGTGCCACATCAGTGTTGTATTTAGTGCTGTTTCCCCTGTGCGTCGAGAGGTGTGATTTTAATTGTGTGCTGGCCTTGTTCTTAGTGTCACTGTCAGTGTTTGATATGTGCTACGCCATATATCGATACTTTTATGCTCCAGTCATACTGTGCCTTGTGTTCTTTTAACTGTCCCAGTGTGTGGTTTTTTTGTGCACTACTTTTTTATGGTTTTTATCTCCATTGTCCGCAGCTCGTGGTCATGCGGTAGCGTTCTCGCTTCCCGCGCCCAGGTTCCCGGATTCGATTCCCGGCGGGGTCAGGGATTTTCTCTGCCTCGTGATGAGTGGGTGTTGTGTGATGTCCTTAGGTTAGTTAGGTTTAAGTAGTTCTAAGTTCTAGGGGACTGATGACCATAGATGTTAAGTCCCATAGTGCTCAGAGCCATTTTTATCTCCATTATACAGTCGCCCCTTTTTTTGTCTATTGTCTTCCATGATGTTCCCCCTTTTTTATATCTACGATCACCATGTTTACTCCTTTGTATATTTTTTAAATGTCTTCTATTGTTTGTTCTATGTCTTTCGGCTGAAGAGCAGCGCATATGCTGCTGCGAGCCTGTCACGATGGGGAATTGAAATACAATAATGGAAAAAAAAGACGTTTTCGCCAGTCTGCGACCGCTCACCTGAAGATGACTGGCAGGTGTCCAGTTGAAATATCATGCAAGGTATTGAACGACGATCGGCTGCAAGCCCGAAATTTGTTTGCACGGGATGGTGGTTTACGGACAAGCAGCTGGCAGCCAATGTGTGTTCCAATAGGTACAGATCAGACACATTTTCTGATCAAGACATCAATGTAGTTCATTATAATGCCGTTCAAACCACTGTAGCACGATTCTTACCTTGCAACACGAACAGTTATCCTGCAGGAAGATGACATCGCCATAGTAGGAGACTTCAGGCATGAAGCGATGCAGGTGGCCCTCAATAATGTTCACGTTGTTCACTGCTGTCATGATGCTTTCAGTTACCACCAGAGATCCCATGGACGCCAAACTCAGTGTACCCCATAGCATAATTCTGCCCTCTCTGGTCTGCATATGTGGCACGGTGCATGTTTCGTGCAGCCATTCGCCTGGATGGCGGAGTGTAAGGACCCAACCATCCACCTAGTGTAACAAGAAATGCGATAATTCGAAAGGCGACACGTTTCTATTGATTCACGGTGAAAACTCAGTGATGCTGTGCCCACTGTAACCATTAATGACGGTGTCATTGGGTCAACACATGAACACGTAGTGGCCGTGTGATGTGGAGCTCCATGTTCAACATCGGCCTTTGACCGGTGTGCTCCGAAACACTTGTGCCTGCACCAGCAGTGTCTCTGTCGTGAGATCTGCCATAGACCGCTCCCTGTCTTGGATTACACAGAGGAGGACCCTTCGACTTTTCCGTTTTGTGATGAGACGTCGCCGTCCAGTACCATACGGCCTACTCGTTATTTCACCATCCTTCAACCGCTTTCCGTAGGCGCTCACAACAGTAGTACGAGGGGCATTTGTAAAGTCCGTGCAAAAATAAAACTTACTTGCGTGTTTGGGGTAAACCTTTTTTATTTTTCGGCGTAGTCTCCTTCGCCCAACGCTGTTCTAATTTGTTGATCCCTTCCAAATAATAGGAATTGTCCAATTCTGCAAAATAGCTATTAGTGACTGCAACACCTCCTCATTTGAATAAAATCTTTGTCCCAACAGGTATTTCTTCAAATTGGGGAACAAATAGTAGTCCAAGGGAACCAAGTCTGCAAAACAGGGGGGATGTGAAACGAGTTGGAATCCTATTTCCATAATTTTTGTGACGACAACTGTTGAGATGTCTGCTGGTGCATTGACTTGATGGAAAAGGACATTTTTGCGGTTCAATCACTGGCGTTTTTCTTGCAGCTCGGTTTTCATACGGTCCAGTAACGATTAATAATATGCACCTGTAATAGTTTAACCCTTTTTCAGATAGTCAATGAGGATTATCCCTTGCGAATCCCAAAAGACAGTCGCCATTACCTTTCCGGCCGAAGGAATGGTCTTCGCCTTTTTTGGTGCAGATTCTCCCTTGGTAACCCATTGTTTAGATAGTGACGAAACGACACTTAAAGTTCTGCGGATTCTTCCTGAACAGCTGGAAACCATCTTTGCAACACTTCACACAATTCCGTTTTTGGTCAAGCGTGAGCAATCGCGGAACCCATCTTGTGGATAACCTCATGTCCAAATGTTTATGCAACATATTATGTACCCGTTCATTCGAGATGCCCACAGCACTAGGAATCTCACGCACCTTAACTCTTCTGTGACCCATCACCATATCATGGATTTTGTCAATGATTCTGAAGTTGTAACCTCCACAGGGCGTCCAGAACGTTCAGCACCACTTGTGCCCATATGGCCACTCCGAAAATGTTAAAACCACTCTAATCGAAGGTGCAGAGTAATCGTAATGTTTATCAAGCTTCTCTTTAGTCTTTGCCTTTCATAAAGTAATGTTTAATCACCACACGAAATTCTTTTTCGTCCATTTTTTGACAATCACTCGACTTCCTTGTTTCACACGAATGCCAAACACAAATAAATAGACCAATATGGCTGAAACTTGGTGTGCGTTCTTTCCAAAGATGCTGCTAACTAAACATGACCTCGATACGCGACGATGGTGCCATCTCTCGTACTTTACACGGGCTTTTCAAACGCTCCTCGTATGCCAACAGGCGATCAACTTCGCCGTTTCAGAGATTCTCGTTTCCAGGCGCAACGCCACAACAATGTGCCCTTTGTCAAAACTTATTACATCAGTGGATTTAGCAACGACTGCCCATTCGTCTCTCTTCCACTTACATTCTTTTCTTACTGCGCCCTGTGCCCGAAACCCCACCAGGAGCCATTCAGCCTCGCGGTGGGCAGTGGTCACAGTGTTTTGGCTCATCAGTGTAAGTCTCACATAGGACGGACTGGGTGTACTTTCCATATATGATTTTAAAACATGTAGCATAAATAATAAAACTGCATTCGGTATACACATAAAGTGTGTGAAGAACAATACATAGAAGCAATGCATAAAACCCCCAAAGAATCGTTTCCTAAACATACTGAAGGAACTTGAAATTCTCATGCATCACTTAAAGCAGCCAGCCAAACTGTTCAATGGTCAAAACGATTATCAGATATGCAAAAAAAAAAAAAAATAGTTCAAATGGTTCTGAGCACTATGCGACTTAACTTCTGAGGTCATCAGTCGCCTAGAACTTAGAACTAATTAAACCTAACTAACCTAAGGACATCACACACATCCATGCCCGAGGCAGGATTCGAACCTGCGACCGTAGCGGTCGCTCGGTTCCAGACTGCAGCGCCTAGAACCGCACGGCCACACCGGCCGGCAGATATGCAGAGTGTTTGAATTTTAGGGAGACTTTTACAGACACATGCCACCAAATACACACTGAAACAACTGTGCCGGTACGATGTTTACGCCGACCGATGGGTCCAGACCGATGGCGACGAAACCAGCCAAGCAGCAGAGTTGAACAGCACTCCACACACCAAAATAAAAGAACTGCAAGACCCGTATTTACGATACGGAAACAGATGACGACAGCAGTGCTCCAAGTAGAGCTGGAGTCGAACTTTCCATGTGGGAAAATATGGCGCGAAAATCTGTATTTTTGTTTAGGAATACATGTTATGTATGACAATTTTTGTCATTTATTCTTTATGGGTGGGCTTCATATTCTACTAATAATGTGTTGCTTGGAAAGAGAAAGACTATCGTAATCCTGAAAAGTAATATATCCGAGAAATTTCAATCAAAGACTAACATTAACTGCTCACAGCTGGGGTTCAGGATCATCTAAAATTTTTAAACGACATCGTCGTTACCTTTTGACTGTAAAATAACTGGTTTGTAGAACCCAATCTTGTAATTTCGACAGCGTCGCCGATATTCGGTGGGAACAATTGCGCTTGAGCACATGTCAAAGCATAAAACTCGTCTCACTTGACATGACAAAGGAGCTGGTTTTATCGTATTGTGTTCCCGATTATAAATTCTTTTTTTGTATTGCACTCTTTGTATTGGATTGTGAATATGTTGTTAGTATTCTGCTTGATTTTCTTTCTCACATTCGTAATACGTGTGGAGCAAATGATTCCATATTTCCTTTTGTTTCATATAATGAACAGGCTAGTTTCGAAGCTTGGTGTTCTGTGGATCTACAACTGTTTGTTTACGCTTACGAATCCGCGTGTGAGCTGCTCGACTTAAATCCGTTCTAAGTACATTGTTCCTATTCTGTTTTATTTTTGTTGACATCCATTTTTCGTACTTTCTCGCATTTAATGGGGAGCTCCGTGATAGCAGTTACTGACAGAATTGGTGTAGAGTTTAATTACATCTTGTCACGGAATGAGTACGTAATTCTGCTTTAAATGGTGTAGCTTCTTGCCTCGTCTTTCAAAGCAGAATTGCAAACTCATTCCGAGAGAAGATGTAATACAGCTGAGTACTAGTTCTGTCAGAAGCTGCTAATATGGAGTTATCGATCAAATTTAAGGAAGTTTGACAAAAATAGAGTAGAATACAAATAAAAGACTTGCAAAGCATGTAAATCGAGCAGCTCAGCCACAGATTCGTAGGCGAGAATAAATGTTCACACAACGCTATGTGGCGAAACCAGCTTCTGTTTTATATGAATAAAGAAATATCGAATCATTTATTCCACCCAATATTATAGATGTGAGCAAAAATCAAGCAGAATACCAGCAAGATATTAAAAGTGCACTTCAAAGAGTGCAAAACACACACGAAGTCTTATTCAGGAATACAATGCTATGAAATTAGCTTATGTTTTGTACTAAACCAAAATAAATATAGATACTTTAAATAACCCAATAAGTAACCAAAATGATAGACTCACAATCTTCCAGTGCTACAAGTGGCCTGAAGTCCTTATATGAATTTCATCCCCAGCTGCACACTGTACATGTTCCCAAAGCACGAAAAACAACGCCGTCCGTGTAATACTCGCATTAATATGCAAGACTGAAGTAAATACACTACGTGATCAAAAGTATCCGGACACTCCCAAAACATACGTTTTTCATATTAGGTGCGTTGTGCTGCCACATACTGCCAGGAATTTCATATCAGCGACCTCAGTAGTCATTAGACATCGTGAGAGAGCAGAATGAGGCGCTCCGCGGAACTCACGGACTTCGAACGTAGTCAGGTGACTGGGTGTCACTTGTGCCACACGTCTGTACGCGAGATTTCCACACTCCTAAACATCTCTAGCTCCGCTGTTTCAGATGTGGAAGCGTGAACGGACACGTACAGTACAAAAGCGTACAAGCCTACCTCGTCTGAAGAGGATTGTAAAGTGTAATAGGCAGACATCTATGCAGACCATCACATAGGAATTCCAAACTGCATCAGGATCCACTGCAAGAACTATAACAGTTAGACGGGACGTGAGAAAACTTGGATTTCATGGTCGAGCGGCTGCTCATAAGCCGTACATCACGCCGGTAAATGCCAAACGACGCCTCGCTTGGTGTAAGGAGAGTAAACACTGGACGATTGAACAGTGGAAAAACGTTGTGTGGACTGACGAATCACGGTACACAATGTGGCGATCCGATGGCAAGGTGTGGGTATTGCGAATGCCCGGTAAACGTCATCTTCCAGAGTGCGTAGTGCCAACAGTAAAATACAGAGGCGGTGGTGCTATGGTGTGATCATGTTATTCGTGGAGGGGGCTTGCACCCCTTGTTGTTTTGCGTGGCACTATCACATCACAGGCCTACACCGATGTTTTAAGCACCTACTTGTTTCGCCGGCCGCGGTGGTCTAGCGGTTCTAGGCGCTGAGTCCGGAACCGCGCGACAGCTACGGTCGCAGGTTCGAATCCTGCCTCGGGCATGGATGTGTGTGATGTCCTTAGGTTAGGTTTAAGTAGTTCTAAGTTCTAGGGGACTGATGACCACAGATGTTTAGACCCATAGTGCTCAGAGCCATTTGAACCTACTTGCTTCCCACTGTCGAAGAGCAATTCGGGGATGGCGATTGCATCTTTCAATACGACCGAGCAGCTGTTCATAATGCACGGCTTGTGGCGGAGTGGTTACACGACAAAAACGCCCCAGTAATGGACTGGCCTGCACAGAGTTCTAACCTGAATCGTATCGAACACCTTTAGGATGTTTTGGAATGCCGACTTCATGCCAGATCTCACCGGCGGCATCGACACCTCTCCTCAGCGCAGCACTCCATGAGGAATGGGCTGCCATTTCCCAAGAAACCATCCAGCACCTGATTGAACGTATGCCCGCGAGAGTGGGAGCTGTCATCAAGGCTAAGGATGAGCCAACACCATATTGAATTCCAGCATTACCTATGGAGGGCGCCACGAACTCGTAACTCATTTTCGGCCCGGTGTCCGCATACTTTTGATCACATAGTGTATGTTCGAGACGTGAACTAAGGAAGTCTCTTCCAGTCTAGTTTTAGTTTTATACACTGACCACAGTTTTATTTTATCTTCGTAAATGTTTTGTTTTAACACAATGACTATTAAATTGATGTACCACACATACAGAGTGTGACATCTCCTAACATGTTAGCCCACACTCCTATATACTCCCTGAATTTGTAAATTGTGTATGTTGGTGGCTTGCAAGCTCTGTGTACAGCACATATAACTGACAAGTAGTTCTGCTATTACAATTGCTATCGTACACACTACTATATTTGTCATACGTGTGTTTTAGATTAGTTACGTAAGATCAAGCTTAGCAGGCGTTTTTAACAAATCTGAAGATGTTCAGAAATTGAATGAAACTGATACTATTATACCATCATATGCGTCAATAGACTGTAATAAAAAAATCGGAATAAAAGTTCAGTTGTAGCGGATTAATGTCAGCTCGACGTTTGTCGAGTTTTCACAAAACTTAACGTGGTGGGCAAAAAGGACAATTGTGCTCAAGTACATTCCCTGGCCTTTAGGAGTAACATAGCGGTATTTAGACGAAAGAGGAAGCTAAGAAACAACCCGCCAGGATAGCCGAGAGCACTAACGTGCTGCTTCCTGGACTCGGGTAGGCGCACCGGCCCCGTGTCGAATCCGCCCGGCGGGTTAACGACGACGGCCGGTGTGCTGGCCAACCTGGATGTGGTTTTTAGGCGGTTTTCCGCATCCTACTAGGTGAATACCGGCCTGGTACCAATATCCCTTCTCAGTTACACGAATCGCAGACATTTGAAACACATTCGCGCTATTTCACGATTTACACTAGATGCAGACAGTTGGGGTACACTGATTCCATCCCGGGGGTTATGAGGTGGCGGCAGGAAGGGCATCCGGTCACCCCTTAACATTAACATGCCAAATCCGACTAACCATGGCCGACCCTGCGTCACTGCAGGACAAGGCGCAAGCGATAGATAGATAGATAGATACATAGACAGGAAGCTAAGAAACAACTCAGCAACCCAAGCAAGATAGCCATAAGGGTGAGACTGAGGATTGCTTGCAACAAGACGGATACTGCCGTTAGAAAAGATCACAAGGCACCATACAAAAGGTGGAGAAATCTAAATATCACAGAATATGTACAAAGAAAAATGAGAAGTAGTGAGAGGATAATAGAGAGAGTGATTAAGTTGAGATCACCATTATGTCAATATAGGGAAAGACCAGTCATTGCAAGGCATGCAGTACTATATGTGACCCACATAATGACTCGAAGATGTGGTATGGAATACCTAGAGAATGAAGACAGAAAAGTACTAAGGAAAATATTGGTCCCAAAGCAGATGGGGAAAGATGTATGTGAAAGATGTAGGGCAGAATCAAGAGATATCGGACTGGAAAGGATATAAGATTTGCGCGACATGTGATCATGATGAATTTCGACCAAATGATCAAAAGAGAGTGGGAGGCAACCAGTTACAGGTACGCGCATGGCGTTAGGCTCAGTGCACACAGGCGATTTATTATCGCGAAGTCGGAGCGCCATTTTCTCTCGAGTTTCGGCTGTGCATGTGAAACAATGGAGCAGCGCCCTTTACGGCAGTGACGTTGTGAGCTCCCCTTCAAAATACACTTCGTTACAGCTAATAAAGTTGTCCCACTGGTGTTTCCACTGTTCGAAACATTTTTGTAGTCATCTTTAGAAATGGCTGACAGCTCCTCTTTCGTGTTTTCCTTGACTTCTCAATGTTGACTTTTCATGTGAAGAAGAAGTCGCACGGAGCCTGGTCAAGCGAATAATGTGAGTGGGGTAGTGGAACCCTGCCATTTTCCGTCAAAAGCTGTCTAACAGAAATGGCTGCGTGTACAAGTGCATTGTCATGGTGGAAGAACCAGCCTCCTGGCAGCCCAAATCTTCCGTTAAAGTTCGCTGCACTGAGCTCCAAGACAACCTACTAATCTCTGTCAGTTGATCAATTGTCTGCCGACGGTCTGTTAGAACCAGCTCCCGATTGTTTTCAGTATTTTCGTCGATTCAGGCAGCTGATGGACGTCCAGAACGAGGTTTGTTATTAATCGACATATCGCCATTTTTAAATCGAGCAAACCATTCGCACTCTCGAGTTTTTCACATAGCGTCATTTGGTAACCTGTTTTCAACATTAGAACAGTTTCAGCAGCATTTTTACCGAGTAGAGGAACAAAATTTCACAGCTGCACGTTGTTCACTTAAAGTTGCCAGCATAAAAGACGAAATAAGAACAAAACAGTACTAGGGAAAACAATCACTGCAGATGTACATGACAAGCCAGGTCCACAACACAGGCGGCACTGAACTAGCAATGAGTTGTGCTATACACGCGTAGCGGCAGAATTGCGTACTACACAAGCTCTGCCCACAGAAATTATGTTACTCCGGTTTTTGTGTGTGGGGGCGGGGGAGGGGGAGAGGGGGAGGGGGGGGGGGGAAGGCAGGTGAGTGGGGTGGTACCACGTCATACACTTCATCTAAATGAAGAAATAGTGATTGTGCTGACTAAATCAGAAACTGTAGCAGCTGTTTTCCAGGCGCCGTAATTAACTGGGCTAGCAGCGAATCAGTTTCACACCTTAACATGTAAACACGACAGCGAAAAACGGTTTCCCAAATTCGGTTTTCGTCTTTCAGAAGATGTGTCACATGTTAACGTAGTGTGTTACTCGCTCGTGTGCATCGAGCGTAAGGCGTGAGCTCGCAGGGTCGTTTGTTCGCACATTTCAGCCATGCATGTCAAACATCGGAGCCGCACGCACTACAGCGGTGTACAGGCGCCGACTCCATGGGGCCTGAGAGGGCCCGAGCCCCGAGCCCCCTCAAAAATTCGTTTGCGGTGGCGGAGCCCCCCAATAATTTCAGTAAATTATTAGTTATATTATGCTTTGTAAAGTCACAAAATTATGTTGGTGTTTTTTATTTTCCTTGTTTGATGGTAGTTACCATTTAAAATACATTCAGAAATGAGTTAAAACAAATAATTATTACGATAGTAAGCAGGTTGACTGAAAAGGGGTGGTGCGAATCATGATAGTGTTACGGTGCTGCGGGCACAATTAGAATTTTTCCCGGTGCGCGAACCTTCGGGTGAAGTCTGGCGCCGGCGGGCCAGCGCTACGGCCGCGGCGACATCAAAAGGACTGGAGCAGGAGGGCTTGGAACCCTCTGCCCTGCGTCGCCTTGACGCTTCGAGACATTACGACGCCGCAGCTATATAAAGCCCACCCTGCTGTCGCAGTCATTCAGTGTGGATAGTTTCGTTCAGTACATGCTGCAGACGTGTTTAGTGTTCCGAATTTGGCTCCCCCTCATCCATGGTTCGAGTCCTCCCCCGGGCGTGGGTGTGTGTGTGTGTGTGTGTGTGTGTGTGTGTGTGTGTGTGTTGTCCTTAGCATAAGTTAGTTTAAGTTGGATTAAGTAGTGTGTAAGCTTAGAGACCGATGACCTCAGCAGTTTGATCCCATAAGACCTTATCACAAATTTCCAAAATTTTTATTCCGACTTTAGTGTCTAGTGGACTATTTTATATGATTATATTTTATTCGTTTACTTTAGTCTCTTAGTGTATTGTGAATTAAGTTTGCAATGGATAAATTTGTTACCTAAAAGGCGCGCTTGAAGTTGATGGTACTCTAAGTCAACCTCCAACAATTATTGTGCCGTAAGTTGTTTTGTCGTCTTCAGGTGAGAATCGTTCACAGCCAAAACCTGGACAATACAGTAAGGGAAGATCATTTCAGAAGTCTTGGATGATCTAATATACGTGGCTAGAATATGAAGCATCTACCGAAAAAGTTTTTTGCAAAACCTGCAAAGAGGCGTATGCTAAAAATCTTTTACAATTTTCTTCAAAAAATAAGATGAACTTACTTCCATAGGGTTTTCTAACTGGAAAAAGGCTTTGGAAAAATTCCGTCTTAATTAAAATACGTTTACACATAAAGAAGGTGTTCTGAAACTAAATTATATCAGTAAAAGAAGTGTGGACTGCCAATTGAATGGTTAGATAGCGACATGAAGAAAGGCCGTTTAACTTTTGAGTCAATTTTTACTACCATGAAATTTCTTTGCCAACAAGGACTAGCAATTAGAGGGTACAAAGATGTAAACTCAATTTCTTTTAATTTTTGGAACTCCAACAGAATGACATACCTGAGTTTAAAGATTGGTTAGGCCGTTCGAGATATAAGTAGACGTCCCACGATATTCAAAACGAAATCATTGATCAACTAGGAAAGTCTTCAATCAAGAAGACTGACCATTTTTCTATTATGATTGACGAAACAAGTGATTCTTCGATTCATGAACAAGTGCAGTTTTGAATTCGTACTGTCAATGGTTCCTTAATCATCAACGAAGACTTTATTGGCTTATACGAGACCCCAACACTGAATCACAAACTCTGTTTGGTATTTTAAAAGACGTTTTTGCTCGTCTTGATTTGTCAATCGATTACTTAAGAGAACGGTGCTATGATGGTGCCTCGAATATGAGAGGTAAGTTCAAAGGACTAAAAAAAGTTAGTTTTGGATGTACAACCAAAAGCACGTTATGTGCACTGCATTACTCACAGTTTAGACTTGACAGTTGCAGACAGTCTCCGCCATCTTACGTCTATGAGGGATATTATGGCTTTAGCCAAGGACTTAATAAACACCGTAAGGGAATCCAACAAAAGGATGGGACTTCTCAGAAGCATACGCTGTGAGAGCGCCAAAGACCATGCCGGTCTACGGCCCCTTTGCCCGACTCGATGGACTATGCGAGCTTCTAGTATCTTGAGAACATTGAAAAACTTTGAAGAACTTCTAGAGTTCTTTGAAACATTTTCTGCAGAGGACAAAACAGAGGCAGGTTACAAATGTGCAGGCTACCTTGAGTCAATGTTACAATGCAAGACATTATTTTTATGTCTTTATTGCCATGCAATGAACCCAGTTGAGTATGTCAATGGAAAAATTCAATGCCCTCATCTAAGTGTTGCAGATCTGGAAAAAAATATATGAAAAACCTTCACAAGTTGATGAGCCTTTGCTTCCTCGGAATCGAAGTTTACGGAGTTCTAATGTTGATCATATGACTCTAAAATGCTTAAAAAACTTTATAGCTCACTATTTTTCATCTAAACTTCAGAAAATTTCCCGGGGCAAGACCCCCAGTATGGGGCCCCCCAATATTTTTTATAAGTCGGTGCCCCTGCAGCAGTGACACTCCGAATTCGAACTCTGCTCGCCAACGACTGCTGCGTCCCAGAGATCTTGCAGATGGGCGCGATGCTGCAGTCGTTGTTGGTGAATGGGACAGTGCACACATGGGCGTGAACGCTATATGGGAGAAGAAGCAACAAGCCACATAATTCCTTGCAGACCACTAGAGGCGCTAGGGGTCAAACGAAGCTGGAATTGATCAATGAGATCTGTCCAATGGCGATTGTTGATATTATATCGTCCTGATCTATGCTGTAATCTACGGTTACAGTCGTCTTTGCATTTGTTTCATATTCACATACTATTGATCTTCATTATAAACAGACTGTTTACTTTAAATTTCATGAAGTTCACTGTGGAATTGAAGAGATTTCCTGCTGAAAAAATGTTCACAATTAATCCTAAGGTAAGACACTTAATTTTCACTAAATAATCTCGTAGCCTATAAATGAGATGGATTCTCTTCTGCCATGAGTTAAGCTGTGTGGTCTCCGTTTGTTTATTTAAATAACTTTGATATGACAGTAGTAGTTTTATTTAATGAAGTTTTTTCTGAATATTCAACACAACAAATTGACGTTGAAATACTCCTGTAAATTCCCTGACTGTTCATCTGGATACTGCATGGGTTCAATGGAGAAAGTTAGCAACAAGCATTTCTGCAGGTTTCCAAAACAACCTCAAGAGTGGTTTCTCAAGTGGGAAAGTGTAAACTGTCACCTGATGTGGACTGTGCTGCTTATTTTGTTTGTGGAGATAATTTTTTTGAAGAAGATTTTATGAATAAAACTAGACATAGGCTAAACAGGAGAGTGATTCCAAAACATGTGGCACATGTTCCTTATGAAATTGCTAATATCTGTAGTGAATCAGGTGAAACTGTTGTTAATAGTGAATCAGGCCTACCAAGCACCAGTGGTGCTGTAGCAAGTGTTTGTTATACAGCAGTCAATACCAGAAGTGAAATGGTGTTAAGGAATTGCTTAGCACTAGTTGTGCTGAACAGAGTAATTCATTGAGTGACGCACATCTTAAATTTTTTATCCCCCCTCAAAATGAATCTGCAGATGGTGAGTACATATTCTCATCTGAAAATGGGGTTTTAGGTACAAGGGTTTCAAAAGCAGACTTAACTCCAGTAAAATCAAAATGTACAAGATTCACAGGAATACTCTAACAAGATTATCAAAACTGAAAGAAAAGCTACATCATGAAAAATAAGAACTAAATGCTGTCAAAGATTTATAAGACAGCAATACTTTCTCTTTCATATAAACTAATTCAAATTCTATTTCCAAAGATTTCATAAACAGCCAAATAAGAAATGCTCATCGATCAGGAAATGCAAGGTGGTGGACATCTGGGGACGTTGTATTTGCTTTATCCTTATACAAACGAAGCCCCCGCCTATACAAACATTTGTAATTTGATTTTTATCTTCCTTATATGAGGTATCTGAAATCTCTGTTGTTTTATATACCTTTTGAACCAGGATTGAATACTTCTGTGATGAATGTAGTAAAATCAGAAGCTGAGGCAGTGAACAACAGTGATAAATATTGTGCTTTGTTGTTTGATAAAATGTCGTTGGAGAGAAGGTTGTATTATGTTGCAAGCAAACAAGAAATTTCAGTGTTTCTAGATTTAGGGCATTTAGGGAGGTCAAATGTACATGCAAACCACGCATTAGTTTTCACAGTTAGAGACATACATAAAAACTTATTACTTCACTCAGAACTCAGTTTCAAGTATCACTTTAAAAAGTCTTATTACCTATAACATAAGGAAACTGCAACAGCTAAAGGTAGTTTGCACAGTTTGTGACCAGGGTGCAATCATCCAGAGAGCACTGAAGGAATTCTGCTGTGAGAAATCTACTGAGTCCTGTCCATTTCATTTTTTAGTCAGTGATGAACCTATTGCAGTAATTTATGATGTCCCACAAATGGTTCAAATGGCTCTGAGCACTATGGGACCTAACATCTGAGGTCATCAGTCCCCTAGAACTTAGAACTACTTAAACCTAACTAACCTAAGGACATCACACACATCCATGCCCGAGGCAGGATTCGAACCTGCGACCGTAGCGATTACGCGGTTCCAGACTGAAGCGCCTAGAACCGCACGGCCACACCGGCCGGCTGATGTCCCACATCTATTACAGAATACTAGAAATGCTCTGCTAGGAAATAAAATACAGTTTGGGTTTAAAAAAGAGGCCAGTTTTGAATTTATTCAGAGGGCTTTTCTTCTGGATCAGCAGAAGATGTTTAAGACATGGCCAAAATTATAGAGGAATCATTTTGAATTTAAGGATTCTTTTACTAAAATGAAAGTTAAGGTAGCTGCAGCTCAGCTTAGTCAAACAGTTGCTACAATTACTGAAACTTACGTGGCATTTAATATCGTACCTGCTGAGGCAATATATGCTGCAGAATTTGTTGAAAAGATGAATTGCTTATTTGATTCACTGAACAGCTCCCATTATTATCCACAAGATGACAAATCTTATAAGTATGTCCTTTTTGCAGAGTCCCCACATACTGAAATGTGGTACACTCTGTTAAAGGAAATGGAAAACTGGAAGGTGTTGGATCAAGGCACAGGGAGAGATAACACAAAAATGAAACTTCCTGGCAGATTAAAACTCGAGTCTCGGTCAGGCACACAGTTTTAATCTGCCAGGAAGTTTCATATCAGCGCACACTCCGCTGCAGAGTGAAAATCTCATTCTGGAACACAAAAATGTTTAGTTTCATAAGTGGCTGGCAAATTACAATAAGATCACTGATGTTCATTTGGAATAGATTTTAAAAAATTGGATGTAATTGTTTAAGCATAAAGGCTTTCAAACAAGACCCACTGCAGAATGTATTTTGTTGTGTGAGGCAGCATGGTGTTGCAGACACGAAACCAACTTGCTTTCATTTTGAAGCAGCATTGAAAACAGTTGTAGTCAGTAACATGTCCAAACCTATTAATTCACTAGGTAAATGTGAGGATGATAGATGCATGCCACTAAGGAATTTAAGGCAATTTTAGGGCGCAAGTGATGACAGCTTTCTTGACTCCACAACAGACCATTATATTATTGATCAAAGTGCTGTATATTGTGCCCTTGCTGTTAATGAAGCTGCTCCTGCTGGTGGTGGTGGTGGTGGTGGTGGTGGTGGTGATGGTGGAGGTGGATATGATGCTTTAAACCCACAATTATTGTATGCTAGTGAAAGCTTAATGTCCTGTATAGCAAATGTTCATAGTCAGTTGTTTGCATTTTTAGATAAATGTCATACCAGGAAAAAATGGAGAATACATTCTATTCACTGTTTAAGTTTTCAGAGGGTATAACATTTTGCAAAGCCCATTTTTCTCAACAGTATATTTTAAGAAAACGTGTACTCATTTTGATTTACAAGTATGTGAGAGACTGGAAACGCACCATCAGTGATAAAAGACTTAATGTTGTTGAAGACAAAATTAGCAAAAGGTTTAAAGCTGTATGACAGTTAAAAGAACATTTTTATTGTGTGCTTGAGAAACAAAAAGTAAGTTTTGTTTTCATTTCACTGTTTTTATCCTCCTTTCCCATTTTTGGTACTTAATGTTGATGTCTTTTATGTTGAAGATTTACAATCGTAAGATGTAGGAACATTTTTTAAGAAATTAATGGTCAGTAGTGCAAGTTTCCTGGGCAGTTACTCAGAAATTACAGTCCTGAAACATAGTTGTAACAAATTTTAGAATTTTTCATTAATTAACACTGTGACAAGGATTTCTTAATTGAACCTTTTTAACTGCCGATTATTCTCTTAACAATAGGTTTTTTTCTCCGCTGACCCCGCAGCTTCTAAGACATCAAAGTATGACATTATTCACGAATATTTTTAGTCCAATTTAACAGCTACAATTTTATTTAGTTTGCGACTGTTATTTACTGTACAAACTTGTTTCGACTTACTGTCAGTTTCAAGTGTTACGTCTACTTCTTGTGTCGCACAAAAAGGCCTGGAGCTTTTACATGTTAATAGAAATCAAGATAAGTTTGTCAGTTTGCAAGACTATTTTCGTCGTTTGCGTCTGACAGTCGCTGTTCAAGAAAACATCATAGGAGCAGCGACTGTCAGACGCAAAGGTCAAAAATAGACTTGTCAAGTGACACATTTATATTGATTTCTGTCAACATACAAAAGGTCCAGGACGTTTTGTGCGTCACAAGAACTAGATGCAACACTTGAAACTGACAGTAAGTCGAAACAAGTTTGTAGCGTAAGTAAGTGAAGCTAAATAAAATTATAGCAGCTAAATTGGACTACAAATATTCCTGAATAATGGGTTTGTCATTGCTGTATTGCAATGTGCTATAGCTGTGTTTCAATTATTTTATTATGATGCTAGCCAAAATAATTGCATATCACACTCAGAAAACTAAGATAAGAAAATTAAAAGAGAAGAACCTACTATGTACATAAGCTAGGAGGGATGCAACCCACAATGTTTATCCTTTTTTAGTTCATCTCCATGCCACTAGAGGCGCTGCTGCTATTGGTCTGTGTTTCCCTCTTTTAACACGGGAGTTGCGCTTCTCTTTTCTTGTTGTTCAGTGAGTGCACACATGAACACAACTCTAGAATAAGCTGTTGTCAGCCGCCGAGGACGCAGCCAGTTTGCACATGGATTAGTCATTAGTGTGGTGAAGAAATATTCTGAAATATGGAGATACATCTCACAAAGAGTATCATGATAGGATTAAGAACAGAGTCTCGTGGTTTCAAGTGTGGATCAGGAGGAAAATGATAAAATTATCACTGGTAAACTGTATCACTGCTAAGCAATTCTATGTTTGTGTTATAGTGGTTGCGCCGGCCGAAGTGACCAAGCGGTTCTAGGCGCTACAGTCTGGAACAGCGCGACCGCTACGGTCGCAGGTTCGAATTCTGCCTCGGGCATGGATGTGTGTGATGTCCTTAGGTTAGTTAGGTTTAAGAAGTTCTAAGTTCTAGGGGACTGATGGCCTCAGAAGTTAAGTCCCATAGTGCTCAGAGCCATTTGAACCATTTTATAGTGGTTGCCTGTTTGCTCAAATGTGGCCATTCAGAACTTTAAATAACGCTACACAGTAAATGCTTTACTATCTGGTGAGAGCTCTTGCAGCTGAATGAAAAAATCTTCAGTTTAAAGCAAATTCTGCTCAAAACTTCATTCTAGTCTATGCTTTTTTCTACTGCAGCCACAAGAAACATAATTGAACATTTATAAATATAAATTTAAAAATTAAATACTCTTTCACTTTTGGTAGTGAATCGGTTAAGTGTTTATTGCAATTGTTATGAACCAGATACACACACATTTGCCTTGTCATGGTACTTTGCCAGTATTCTCTGTAAAGCACTCAGCGAAAACATTACTTCCATTGTTAAGCGAGCTTTTTCATTGGGCTGATGGAAGCTCATTATCCATATTAAATAGTCCATACATGCTTAAGGTGTGTTCAAAGTTAAAACTGTCTCTGGAACGGCACTAGTTGTGAAGAACACAGCAACAGCTCATAATACCAACGTTAAAGGTCATCGTTACATCGATAAGTCTCTGAAATAGTCTCCCTATATTCGTTAGAATTCCAAATGCGCACTACACTTACTTCGGGCCACAGTTTATGCAGCAATTTAAGATATGTTTCTTGTAAGAGAGGAAAATTCTGCATAAATACAAAACCGCTCACAGCCACAGGGTGCTGCCATAGCAGAAATGCAGAGGCCACAAATTATTTCTCGCCGTCCCATATCCATATTAATATGGTACAGAATATGCTATGCCACAACATGGAAGAAAGAAACGAAGTGCATCTAAAAAATTACCTTGTAGATGTAATAGAAATTGATGATAAAATATTTGAATGTACTTAATTCCTTTAAAAATTTGTAACTTCCAAACACCTTAAGCGATATTAAAGAACAATGTGTAATCTAATAATTTTTTAACAGTACTACTCGTAAACAGTCTTGGAATTTCTATTAAAGCAATACAATTTGAGTTATGACCTGGAATGTTGGTTGTGACGGTTAAAAAGCCATTTTAGTGCAAATTAAATAGCATAACAGCAAGTATAGCGGTAGTATTAGATAATAGACTATAACAGCTATCTGTAAAGGTTGTATTCTAATTAGGTTTAAAAGTAATAGTAAATAACGTTAATTTTCACTATTTCTCTGAGTAAGAAACAGGTAATCAAAGAACCAAGGACGCTACCAAAAGTTAATGTCACCATGGAAAAGATGGTAAATTCTAGCATTAATTCATGTGTAATACATATATTATAGTGATAAATTTAATATATATATATATATATATATATATATATATATATATATATATAATGTTGAAGTGCAGCTAATGAAAGATCTTACGCTAGATAATTTGAGAAAGAGATAATGAAAGTGATATGTTTTAACAGCTGAAGTCAATCATCACCCAACTGCGAGTCACGTAAGGTGTTTAGGTGTGTAGATTTTATAGCAATACGTGTAATATATGTAATTTTTTGGATTTTGGAATGACAGATTGAGGCTATATAAGGACATCGGCCATATTGGACTGGGTCGGTTGGTTTTGTGACTTCATTAGATTAGATTAGATTAGATTAGATTAGATTAATACTAGTTCCATGGATCATGAATACGATATTTAGTAATGATGTGGAACGAGTCGAATTTTCCAATACATGACATAATTAGGCTAATTTAACAACATACTTAAGTTAATATAACAACTTTATTTCTTGTGTTTTTTCTTTATTTTTTATTTTTATTTTTATTTTATTTATGTTTTTAATATTTTTGTTTTGTTTTTTTTTTCTTTTTTTTTTCTTAATTTATATCTAAAAATTCCTCTATGGAGTAGAAGGAGTTGTCATTCAGAAATTCTTTTAATTTCTTCTTAAATACTTGTTGGTTATCTGTCAGACTTTTGATACTATTTGGTAAGTGACCAAAGACTTTAGTGCCAGTATAATTCACCCCTTTCTGTGCCAAAGTTAGATTTAATCTTGAATAGTGAAGATCGTCCTTTCTCCTAGTATTGTAGTTATGCACACTGCTATTACTTTTGAATTGGGTTTGGTTGTTAATAACAAATTTCATAAGAGAGTATATATACTGAGAAGCTACTGTGAATATCCCTAGATCCTTAAATAAATGTCTGCAGGATGATCTTGGGTGGACTCCAGCTATTATTCTGATTACACGCTTTTGTGCAATAAATACTTTATTCCTCAGTGATGAATTACCCCAAAATATGATACCATATGAAAGCAATGAGTGAAAATAGGCGTAGTAAGCTAATTTACTAAGATGTTTATCACCAAAATTTGCAATGACACTTATTGCATAAGTAGCTGAACTCAAATGTTTCAGCAGATCATCAATGTGTTTCTTCCAATTTAATCTCTCATCAATGGACATAACTAAAAATTTGGAATATTCTACCTTAGCTATATGCTTCTGATTAAGGTCTATATTTATTAATGGCGTCATACCATTCACTGTACGGAACTGTATGTACTGTGTCTTATCAAAATTCAGTGAGAGTCCGTTTACAAGGAACCACTTAGTAATTTTCTGAAAGACAGTATTGACAATTTCATCAGTTAATTCTTGTTTGTCAGGTGTGATTACTATACTTGTATCATCAGCAAAGAGAACTAACTTTGCCTCTTCATGAATATAGAATGGCAAGTCATTAATATATAATAAGAACAACAAAGGACCCAAGACTGACCCTTGTGGAACCCCATTCTTGATAGTTCCCCAGTTTGAGGAATGTGCTGATCTTTGCATGTTACGAGAACTACTTATTTCAACTTTCTGCACTCTTCCAGTTAGGTACGAATTAAACCATTTGTGCACTGTCCCACTCATGCCACAATACTTGAGCTTGTCTAGCAGAATTTCATGATTTACACAATCAAAAGCCTTTGAGAGATCACAAAAAATCCCAATGGGTGGTGTTCGGTTATTTAGATCATTCAAAATTTGACTGGTGAAAGCATATATGGCACTTTCTGTTGAAAAACCTTTCTGGAAACCAAACTGACATTTTGTTAGTACTTCATTTTTACAGATATGTGAAGCTACTCTTGAATACATTACTTTCTCAAAAATTTTGGATAAAGCTGTTAGAAGGGAGATTGGACGGTATTGTTGACATCAGATCTATCCCCCTTGTTATGCAAAGGTATAACAATAGCATATTTCAGTTTATCAGGGAAAATGCCCTGTTCCAGAGAGCTATTACACAGGTGGCTGAGAATCTTACTTATCTGTTGAGGACAAGCTTTTAGTATTTTGCTGGAAATGCCATCAATTCCATGTGAGTTTTTGCTTTTAAGCAAGTTTATTATTTTCCTAATTTCAGAGGGAGAAGTGGGTGAGATTTCAATTGTATCAAATTGCATAGGTATGGCCTCTTCCGTTAACAGCCTAGCATCTTCTAATGAACACCTGGATCCTACTATATCCACAACATTTAGAAAATGATTATTAAAAATATTTTAGAAGTGGGTGAGATTTCAATTGTATCAAATTGCATAGGTATGGCCTCTTCCATTAACAGCCTAGCATCTTCTAATGAACACCTGGATCCTACTATATCCACAACATTTAGAAATTGATTATTAAAAATATTTTCAACTTCTGACTTTTTGTTCGTAAAGCTTTCATTCAATTTGATGGTAATACTGTCTTCCTCTGCTCTTGGTTGACCTGTTTCTCTTTTAATAATATTCCAAATTGTTTTAATTTTATTATCAGAGTTGCTGATTTCAGACATGATACACATACTCTTGGATTTTTTAATAACTTTTCTTAATATAACACAGTAGTTTTTATAATTTTTGATAGTTTCTGGGTCGCTACTCTTTCTTGCTGTCAGATACATTTCCCTTTTCCGGTTACAAGATATTTTTATACCCTTAGTAAGCCATGGTTTGTTACAAGGTTTCTTACGAGTATATTTAACTATTTTCTTGGGGAAGCAGTTTTCAAATGCATTTACAAAAATGTCATGAAATAAATTATATTTTAAATTGGCATCAGGTTCACGGTACACCTCATCCCAGTCTAACTGCTGTAGGCTTTCCCTGAAATTTGCAATTGTTAAATCGTTGACTGAATGTACTACTTTGGAGGACTGTTTAGTATTGCTGAATGGAGCTATGTCATATATTGTAACTAGCTGTGCACCATGATCAGAAAGACCATTCTCAACAGGCTGAGCATTTATCTGGTTAAACTTATTTTGGTCTATAAAGAAGTTATCTATCAGTGAGCTGCTATCCTTTACCACCCGAGTAGGAAAATCAATAACGGGTGTCAAATTGAAAGAACCGAGTAATACTTCAAGGTCATTTTTCCTATTACCCTCTTTCAGAGAATCTACATTGAAGTCCCCACAAATAATAATTCGCTTCCCCCTGTCTGACAGATAGCACAACAAGGAGTCCAAATTTTTCAGAAATAGATGAAAATTTCCTGATGGGGACCTATATACAGTTACAATTATAAATGTGCCTTTATTTAATTTAAGCTCACAGGCACATGCTTCTATATGTTTCTCTACACAAAACTTTTTTGTTTCTATACTTTTTGCACAATGATAACTTTTGACATATATGGCAACTCCTTTCTCCATATTTTCTCTCATTACATGTGCAGAGAGCTTATAACCACATACATTTACCTTATCCATATCAGTAACAATGTGATGCTCAGACAGGCATAGTATATCTATTTCATTCTCAGCTTCTAAATCTTCTAAGCAAACCAGAAGCTCATCTACTTTATTCTTTAAACTCCCAATATTTTGATGAAATATACTTACATTATTTTTTATTATACTTTTATGAGAACCTTTCCTTATTCTAACATTTGCAGTACTCTCCTGTCTGAGTTTCTCATTGTGCTTAGGCCTAGTTCCTATACCAGTGGTCACATGGTGTTCAGAGAGGCAGATTATGTCAACTGGGTTGGGTGACTTTGATTCATCAATGCAATTACCTAGGACTGAGATACAACTTGGTGGAGATAAAATTTCTGGTGATTGTTGAAAATTTATAATTGGTAGCTGTGATTGGTGATCCAATGTGCTAGAATTGTGCTGTTTAATTTCTTTCCTAAACTGAAGATTTCTTTCAATCCTGACCTCTCGTAGAACTTGACATCTTTCTGTCTTACCTATCCTAAAAAAGGTGCTGCTCCAACACCTGTAACTATTGATATTTTACCATTCATGGCAGTGCCTCCCCCCCTTAAATTTCCTGCTATTACCCCAGCCAGTTTCCCCTTCCCTTTCCTGTTGAGGTGTAGGCCGTGCCTGGTATAATCCCACCTACTGAGATAATCAACAGGAACCACACCAATATGAGCCCCCGCACCCGACCCAAGCAGCCGTTCCAACTCCAAATTAACTCTCCCAACAGAAGAGTTCAAATGAGGCCGGTCATGGCGTCTCAGGACAGATACAAATTCAACATTGGTGTGTCTCGATGCCGACGCAATCTTTACCAGGTCACACTCTATACTGTACCCAGGATCTCTGTCGATGCTGTTCCCTGGCCCTCCCACAATAACCACGGTGTCTTCCCTGGTAAATCCTTTACAGAGTGAACCTAAATCCTCTGTCATCTGATCCAGACTAGCACTTGGTTTGAAAAAATTTGTGACCTGGTATTCTGGTCCTAATTCCTCCTGCAGAAGTTGGCCTACACCTCTGGCATGAGAACTGCCTAACAACAAAACTTTCTTCCTTTTCGATGACTTTCCTACATTCTTTTTCAATTTCCTATTGAAAGTTTGTTGTGTCCTGTCTACACCTACCTCTGCTTGAGGCTCATCAGTTTCTAACTGAAGCAACAGGTCAAACTTATTTTTGACATTCACCACAAAACTGTCAGACTTAGTTCTAGGCCTGTTCCTTCTGCTACCTGTTGCCACTTCCCACCTCTCTTTGCCCTTCTCCCTCCTTAACCTGTCCAGATCTTCCCTAGCCTGATCTAGCTCAGCCTGAAGGGCAGCAATTTTCCCCTCCTGTTCCACTATCTCCCTATCTCTGCCTCAAATCCTACATAACCACTGATGAGCCTGATCCACTTTCCCAACACCCACGCCACTGCAGTCCCCCAAGTGAAAAAAACTACTGCATCCATCACACCAAACCCCGGAACTAACAATTCTACGGCAAGTCAGGCACTTCTCACTCATGGCAAAAATAATACTTTAGCTAGAATAAATCAATTAAATTACCGAAAATCAAAAAAGACGTTACAAGAATTAAGCCTATTCACAAATGTATATAAGCAAGTTTCTGATTTAAAATTCCGCTGTTTTTCTGAGATCTGTATTAAAACAACGAAGGTATACGCTATTTATTATATGTTTCACTCGATGGAATGAAAAAAAGGACAATTAAACGAGATACTTTAACTTTGATTCTCCAAAAACGTTACGAGAATTAGGCCTATAAACAAATGTGTATAGGCAAGTTTCTGATATAAAGTTACGCTGTTTTTCTGAAATATGTATTAAAACAATGAAGTTATACGCTATTTACGGTAGTTTACGTATTTGTTACCGAGAAACTAGTTAAATTACCGTGAAACAAGAAACAAACACGTTTACAAAATTTAAGCCTAAGCGCGACTTCGCGAAGTTACGATCTTTTCGTGTTTTCTGAAAAAATACGCAAAGAAAAGTCAAACCTTTAACGGCAAGACTAAATGATACACTAATGCACGTATTTAATTTGTTGTCGGCGTTAAACTAAATTATATTCCTGTCTAAATCACTTAACTTTCTGGAAATGGTTTCTGGCGTCACTTACTCGGCGGCCATCTTGGAACAGACCCTGATTAAAGGGTCTGTTCCCGATTAAAGAATTTGACACTTTGCGAATAACAAGTCTAGGGACTTGTTAAATGTCTTGAGTAGTTTGGGAACTTTGAGAACTTTTCGACAGTTGCACTTGTGGAGTTTTACGCCGAACAGCAGAGCAGTATTAGACTTTGAAAAATTTTGTGTAAGTTCATGAACTTTGAACTGTGGGGTAGTGTTTAAAGACTTGGGAAATTTCAACGTATACTACTGGACTTTGAAAAGTTATCCTCAACAGATTTTTCGAACTTCTGAACGGCACTGTGATGTGCTGAACTTAACGTACTCTTGATCGAGCTCGTCGAGCAATCTGCCGTTGAATTCACAGAATTAAGCAAGCGTTTAGTAAACATTTTAATTACTGAACATACACAAAGCCAACAAGCTGTAAAAATCAGTCACAAGAGCGTGTAAAAGGAGAAAGACTTAGGACGTTGGAGGGGTTCGACGTACATACCGATACCTCTAAACATACAAAATACAAATTATGCTCCACCATTTCTAAATCACTGTTAGTTATGGAATTATTAGAGTATGCCGAAATGGAACTTCATACATTTCCATGAGTTTCTGTCTATGGCAATTTATCTGAATTTCTTACTAGTGCTGTGGTGAAGCCGCATCTGACTTCAGTGTTGCATGTGTGGGATGGATTCTCCACTACTGTGGCGGGACAGGAATGCATGAGCAATTTTTGCTTTATTTATTAACCAATGACTCCATCACGAATACAGAGGCAGCTTCTGTGGTGCAGTACGCGTCTCATAGGCAGTGTGTGATGCCGTGGCAGATTGCTTATTGGGTGCTGGCACTGCCACCGTGTCTGGTGGTTGTGTCCTTGCTGACCAAGTAGTGTCCTAGCTTCAGCACCTCAATGCCAGGCGGCTGGGGTGCATCACCTGTGACCTGTGGCGGCTGGCAGAAATGTGCAGGCGACTTGTGTTGAATTCAAGAATCTCAGGGACTGGCTGATGTGCCAGTCGATTGCTGCCACTGTATAGTTTCACCCTTGCGAATACCATTCGAAACTCCCAGAACCATCACGGCTGGCTGTCGGCTTGTAGACCAGTCCTACAAGCCGGTCCACAGGAAGTAGTACATTTTCAAGTTCGAATAATCCTCGGGTATTCAGTCGGATGGTATCGTCCAGAAAGCGAGATATTTCGGCAAGTCGAGTTCTTGCCATCTTCAGGGGCTCCTAATGACTGATTGTTTCCTACTGGGCTCCGCCTTTATACCACCGCCCCCCTCCACGGCAGCAGTCGTCAATCGGTCGCTTCTGAGCATAGACCTGGTGTGGTGGTGGAAGAACCGCGATGTCGGGGATCGATCCAGGGTCTTCAGCCACGATGCGGCTGGCACCAGACGCAGGTCTTTAACGTCTTCGTCTTCTTTAGCTGCCCTGACGGGAGCGGGTTTCCACGTAGATTGCCACTGTGCTTTGGTCATACTCAAAGCTGGGTCCCAAGACTTGTTTAATACAAATCTACACTCTTTATTTACACTCAAAGGAAAAAAATTCACATCACGAAGGAACTATCCGAATGGAACGGAAATCAGTAGATGTGACGAACATGTACAGGTGAACAAATGATTACAGTTTCAGAAAAATAGAATGATTTATTCAAGGGAAAGAGTTTTACAAACTGAGCAAGTCAGTAATGCGTTGGTCCACCTCTGGCCTTTAAGCAAGTAGTAATTCAGCCTGGGATTGATTGATAGAATTCATGCTATGAAATGAAATGGTACCCCACACCACTGCTTCTGGCGGGTGAGAGTCAGGTTGGAGTCCCTCTGCTGTCTGGAGAGTCCGCAAACGGCTCTTTTCTGGTCATCGGGGTCTTCAATATCATTGACTGGAGTAAAACTGTCTTCAGCTTCGAATTAAGCCCCAGTGACCAGCGAAGAAGTTTCTGGAGATGCTGCGGGCAGCAGTGGGATTCCAACCAGTCACCTACCAAACGGCCCAACAACCAGGAGTGATAGTCTGGGGTGCCATTTCATTTCATAGCAAGACCTCTTCGGCTGTCATCCGCGGCCCCCTTGCAGCGCAGCGGTACGCCGACGATATTGTAAGACCCTGTCTATTGATTTTCAGGCAAACCATGCTGGGCTTACATTTCGGCAAGATAATGCCCTTACACACCCTGCGAGACTTTCTACTGCTTGTGTTCGTCGTTGCCAAACCCTGTCTTGACCAGCAAGGTCGCCAGATCTCTCCCAAATTAAGTACGTTTGAAGCATTATGGGCAAGGCCCTCCAACCAGCTCGGTATTTTGACTATCTAACGCTCCAATTGGACACAATTTGGCATGAATTCCATCAGAAGGACATCCAACAATTTTGTCAATCAATGCCAAGCCGAATAACTGCTTCTATAAGGGTCAGCGGCGGACCAGCGTTTTATTGACATACCCCATTTGTGAAGCTCTTTCTCTTGAATAAATCATCCATTTTTTTTTAAACTCTTATCATTTGTTTGTCTACACGTGTACGTTCCATCCAACGATTTCTGTCCCATTCGGATACTATCTTCGTGGTGCATAGTTTTTATATCTTAGTATTAATTCATAACGTAGTCTGACGCTATATCCTCTTTTAGAATACAATCCCAGAAGATGTTGAATTGTTGCAACAACTCTTTTCCGTCGTAGCTCATGGCATGTCCGTGGGAGATGCAGTGCTCTGCCACAGCGGACTTTGTTACCTGTTCGTTCTGTGTGTGCCGTTTACGCTCAGTGCATCTCTCCTGTACCATCCGGATTTTCTGGGCTATACACGCTGTCCCGCACTGACAAGGAATGCGGAAGATTCCCTGTTTTCGGAGGTCGAGTACACCCTTGAATGATCCCATTAAGGCTTTCTTCTTGTCCTCTGAACGGAACACTTACTTGACATTATGTTACCGAAGTATTCTTCTGTTTTTTGCTGATATGTTCCCGACGTGGATAATCGCCTTCTCTTCGTTCTCATCAGGCTGTGGTATCAGCTTCTTCGGTCTTAAGGCATGTTGTATCTGGCAGTTGATGTAACCGTTCTTACAGTATACGGCCTGTAGATGCTGTTATTCGGCTGCTAGATTGCCATGGTCGGAAATTTCGCTTACTCTACGGACTAGTGTGCTTAGGACACCTCTTCGTTCTGAACGGGGATGACAGCTTGAGACATGCAAGTAGAAGCCTGTGTGTATGTGTCCTAGTTTCACACCTGTTTTCGCTTGACGAGCACGTCCAGAAATGGAAATTAGTTGTTTTCTTCTGTCTCCATCCTGAAGCAGCGTATTCAGCTGCTGCAGGAAATCTTGTGAGTGGCGTCATCCGTGCAACTAAATTACGAACATATCACCTACATATCGAAAAAGTCACGAGGGTTTGCCGAATCTAGAGCCTCTTCTTCAAATGTCTCCATAGCATATTGGTAATAGCAGGCAGCCCACTGCATCTCACTCTTTTAGTCCGTAATAATTTCTGTCGAATAGACAGTAGGTTAACATAAACACGAATTCAGACAGTTCCGTTAGAGCTAGCCCAAACTTTTGTCCTATGAGGCTTACGGAGTCTCTCAGAGGTACCCTTGTAAAAAGGTATACCAAATCGAAACTCACAATGAGGTAGTCTTGACCCATCGCAATTTCATGAGCTGCTAGTTGAAATGCGTCGAATTCCGTGTATGGTACTGGCATTTGCCCAAAAAGAGCTGAGCATCCAAATTTGCTAACAGTTGAATGGAGTGACATTCCTCCCCTGTGTACTTTAGGTGGTATGTAAAATCTAGGTGGGACTACTGCTCGTGGACGAAGTTATCTGAGAATATGTGTTGGAGAATCTAGATGGTCTTCCTTTTCATTCAGTTGGTTGGCTCGTCTTCAGTTCCCCTGTAGACAGGGTGTTATAATAGGTTGTAAATCAGGTACGTTTTCATGTTGTTATTATGAGGTTTAATGCATATTTACACCAATGTAACTGATATATGACTGTCCTCCACACAATGTTGTTACTGAAAAGCCAAACACAAGTTTATTTCTTAAAAATTACGTCACACAAATGGCTTCCATCATGGGTGATGCGTTGCTGAAGACAATCGCAGAAGATCCTCATTATTTTCTCAAACATTTCTTGAGGAAGGCCTCTATCTTTTCCTGGATTGCAATTTTAACCAGTGTTATGGAGTCGCCATGAAATAAATTTATTTTTCAGTACATACCACAGAAAAAAAGGGTTTGAAAGATCAGGTTATCTCGCCGGCCATGGGATATCACTGAATCGTGTGAGTAATCGATGTGGAAAATAGTGTAGTAACTGAACTATCGGCGGTATGAGCCGTATGTTGCTGAAATCATATCGCGTTTAGACGGTAATGTCCCTGCAGGGTGGAATGACGAAAATGTTAATCACAGCCGCATATTACTCGAAACAGACACTTGATGGATGGCCTTTGCTGAGTTCACAACATGTGGCCCAACGATTCCAATGGAATGTCCAATAGCACACCAGATAATGGCGTTTGAGCTACTTTGGGCGTTCTCGTGAATGAGCTGAGGGTGTGTGTGTCCGAGTGATATTGGAAGTTTTGTTTATTAACAAATCCTCATCAGGCATTATCAAAATTTGTTAGAAATATGTCATTTCGGTCAGTACTGTCCAGAAATTGGGCCTGCCCACTTCATCTCCCAGTCGTAACTGTCGAGCCACTTGCAGCTTATAAAGATGCCACTTTAAATGCTATTCCACAGTTCTCCGCAAATTCGTGCGAAGGATTTGTAATGTTCTGCAACTGTAATGAAAACATCGCTGTAGGGTTCGCTACAGAGCTGCACGAACTCGTCAGATATTTTCCGTCGTTCGAACTGTGTTTTCAGACATTTTATGCTTCACTTTGATTACCTGGATATTGTCCTTCTGTCTGGAACACGGAAACGGCGGTCTCTTCTACGGGTACACTACTCGTTGCACAGCCGCAACGCTCTGCACACGACAAAAATCTTCCGCTAACTGAATAAGCACCAACGCCAACGTTCCATACTGAACTGCATGACGCACTATGTGGGTCCGTTTAGACACCATAGATGGCATGACCACATCGACATATTAACAGGATCATCAACTGAAAATGTACCCTTTCCCGGGAGCCACCCTTTATTTCAGTGCCCAGTTGCAGAAATTAGATTAGTTTAGACGCATTTTTCGTCCCAACTGATCCATAATGATATCATCTTGCATGTGGAACATGTCAGAAAACAAGAGTACACAGTAAATATTTACCAAATGAGCACAGACTTGCGAATGCATCTTCCACAGATCCCAAATGAAACTGCCCTTCTGCATATGCAACCGATGAAAAAAAAATCTTAAGCATATTTACAGCCCAAATGAAACTGCCCTTGTGGATGTGGAACCGATCAAAAAAATCTTAATTTATAGGGGTACAAAACCTATCACAAAATATTAAATGTTCAATACATTTAGGTGCATATGATAATTCTCAGCCTGTTGTAGCCGCACATCATTAAATTAAAAAGTAAAAAACAAAAAAAGCATTTTCCAGCACTTTTTTACAATGTTCACACTACTGCACAAATTTTGTGTAGAAGTCAGACTATGCACAATATTCACATTATGTGATATTATTAATAACATACATGTATCAATCGATTCTGCTACGAAATTCATCAGTGCAGTAGAAGTAGTTGGCCACTAATAAATCCTTCAGACTCTTCTCAAACTGAACTTTAGTATTAGGTAAAGTTTTTATGGCTGCTGCCACGTTATTGAAATGTGTGTTGCTGAATAATTGACACCTTTCTGAACCAAAGAAAGTGTCTTTAAATCTTTGTGAAAGTTATTCTGATCTCTAGTACTGATTCCACGAACTGTGCTATTAGTTTAAAGTTTTGCATCACCCCATTCCCAAAACTCCAGAAGATACACGTTGGCTGTGGATATTTTATCATAGACACAATCCTTTTGACTGTTCAGAGATGTCACTAAACCGCCCAAAGATGTAAACAACCATGCATGAGCAGCGCCTATTAGACGGAGGGGGTCCGACAATCGATCAGTTCCAGTCATTCCACCAGTAAGGAGATACACGGCCCGTGTTATCTGTAGTTCAACCATGCCTAGATGGTCAATACCGCGGTTCGACGGCGTCCGCATTGTTAGTTTCTGCCAGGAAGGGCTCTCAACAAGGGAAGTATCCAACCGTCTCAGAGTGGACCAAAGCGATGTTGTTCGGACATGGAGGAGATACAGAGATAAAGGAACTGTCGACGACATTCCTCGCTCAGGCTACCTACTACTACTGCAGTGAATGACCGCTACCTACGGATTATGGCTCGGAGGCACCCTGACAGCAACGCCACCATGTTGAATAATGCTTTTCGTGCAGCCACAGGAGGTTGTGTTACGACTCAAACTGTGCGCAATAGGCTGCAAGATACGCAACTTCACTCCCGACGTCCATGGCGGCGTCCATCTTTGTAACCACGACACCATGCAGCGCGGTACAGATGGGCCCATCAACATGCCGAATGGACCGCTGAGGATTGGCATCACGTTCTCTTCACAGATGAGTGTCGTAAAAGCCTTCCATCAGACAATCGTCGGAGACGTGGAAATTTGAAATTCGTGGTAAGGTCTTATGGGACCAAACTGCTGAGATCATCGGTCCCTAAGCTTACCCACTACTTAATCTAACTTAAACTAACTTACGCTAAGGAAAACATACACACACCCTTTGCCCAAGGGAGGACTCGAGCCTCTAATAGAGGTAGGCGCGCGGACAGTGACAAGGCGCCTTAGATCGCGCGGCTACCCCGCGCGGCCCGGAGACGTGTTCGGAGGCAACCCGATTAGGCTGAACGCCTTACACACACTGTCCAGCGAGTGCAGCAAGGTGGAGGTTCCCTGCTGTTTTGGGGTGGCATTATGTGGGGCCGACGTACGCTGCTGGTGGTCACGGAAGGCGCCTTAGTGGCTGTACGATATGTGAATGCCATCCTCCGACCAATAGTGCAACCATTTCGGCAGCATAATGGCGAGGCATTCGTCTTCATAGACGACAATTCGCGCCCCCATCCTGCACATCTTGTGAATGACTTCCTTCAGGATAACGACATCGCTCGACTAGACTCGCCAGCATGTTCTCCAGACATGAACCCTATCGAAAATGCCTGGAATAGATTGAAAAGTGCTGTTTATGGACGGCGTGACCCACCAACCACTCTGAGGGATCTACGCCGAATCGCCGTTGAGGAGTGGGACAATCTGGACCAACAGTGCCTTGATGAACTTGTGGATAGTATGCTACGACGAACACAGTCATGCATCAATGCAAGAGGACATGCTATTGGGTATTAGAGGTACCGATGTGTACAACAATCTGGACCACCAACTCTGAAGGTCTCGCTGTATGGTGGTACAACATGCAATGTGTGGTTTGCATGAGCAATAAAATGAGCGGAAATGATGTTTATGTTGATCTCTATTCCAGTTTTCTGTAAAGGTTCTGGAACTCTGGGCACCGAGGTGATGCAAAACTTTTTTTTGATGTGTGTATATCTTAATCACAAATTTCATTAAGGAATAAACAAATTGGGAGGCAGTAGTTAGTATCCTCAGTTGCTTATATAGCCCGCTGGAGGACGTTCGTGAGTTCACATCACAAATAAATCGTATTGCACGTTTTTGGGCTCGGAAAGCTTTAGCTTCGCTTGATGAGTTACTCCAGAAAATAACCCCATGTGACGTCATGAAATGAAAGTAAGAATAGTACTCTAGCTTTTTTATTTTTGTATCACATATGTATGACAATATTCGCGTAGCGAATAGAGTTTTACTTAGGCGCTGCACCATTTCTGTGGTATACTCCTCCCAGTTAAATTTGCTATCAAGCTGTAATGCCTATAATTTAACACCGTCAGCTTCTTCTGTCTGCTTGTCGTCATTTTTAGGCTTCTACTGGTAGGGATTGCGCTTGCAGCTGAGCTGCATATTCCTCGGCAGATTGCGCAGGCCTGATTGCAACTTAGGACGTTTCAGTATCAATAATAATTATTTCTATCTGTCATAGTAGTACCTGGTGAGACTTTGCACGCACCTTCTCTAATGTGCAAGATGGCCATTTTTTCCATGTGAGCCTTGGAGGGCGGAGTCCCTACGCTCCATACATCGAGCGTGCCGACAACCGTTTTTCCATTAATGAAATTACAATGAAATCCAGACCATTAGTTGCTTACATGCATTGATAAATATCAACGGGGACAGTTGAAAATGTGTGCCCCGTTCGGGACTCGAACCCGGGATCTTCTGCTTACATGCCAGACGCCGTCTCTGACTGAGACATCGAGGACACAGAGAATAGTGTAACTGCAGGGAGTTATCTCTGGCACGCTCCCTGTGAGACCCACACTTTCCAACTTTCTGTCCACACGCTACATTTGTAGTGCCCCTGACCACTATACTCATTACCCGCGGCAGTCAGTCTACCGATCCCCGTAAGAGTTCGAGCAATGTGAGTGCATCCTCACTGAAGGAGGTCATTGGCCGGTAAGCCTCGTCTATATGAAGATGGTATATGTTCTTTCGGCCATGTCCGAAAGAACAGATACCATCTTCATGTTTCTCCATTAGTCCTTACTTAATGATATAAAATAGCTGCCAAAAGCAATAAACTGAAGTGGACAGACGACACCAACCTCTTTTGGAATTTTCCTAGTCGATCCATTCGAGTGTATGCCTCCCGAGTGGTAATATCGTTTATGGATAGCTGCAGTGAGAAAAAAATTATACTCTTCAGTTTTGGGAAAATGTCATAAATTTTTGTGTAATACTTATGTTCTCGTGTCTGGAGATTCTATGTGAAAACTTGCCATGATTACTGTGTTCCAATTTACAGGATTAGTAAACTACGCCAGGGTGGTTTCTTTGCACGGTACTTTGCGAACGCCTCACATCTGCGCAAGAGACCATGGTGCCGGTACGAGAGTGTTGCCATTGATAACGTGTGTGTTGTGCTATACTTCTACATGGCTGCCGCCCTTGGATCGCTGGTGGTGCTGATACTGGAGAAGTGGGCCTCCAGCAGCTGGTGCCGCAGAACGTGTGCACACGCACGGCTGAATTCCGTACCTCCACACCGCTGACCCACTCTGTTATGCAACTTATGCCTATTGGTTTGCCTTATATTTTTTATGTTAGTGTCAACTGAGGAGTAATCAACTTAAAAAAGACATCATTTCTACTGTTACATGTGCTTGCCTCCTTTTCTTCCTCCTTCTTGATACAGTCATGTATAATTTTAGTAATAAGCACAGCTTACGAAACACAACCTGCTATAAGCAGAAGTAGCCACTAGCGCGTTCGTATTTTAATTCAGTGCAAAGAAACACTGTATAAATAATCTCATCACTAAATATGGATGGAAAGGCTAAAGGAGCCATCATATAGTTCATGGCTGACATTGGTGCTGCATAAAGGGTGGGGATTACCTAACAGCTCACAAGCAATCATATATTGGCAATAAATTCTCTCCAAAAACAAAGAGAAAAGCCAAACACGTATCTTAAACGAAAATAGAATACGGTATGGAACATGCTATAGGACACTGTAAGCACTGAAATTACAATGCAGTATTATCAGTATTATAATAAATACCTCAACACTGTAGAAATCTCTAACTGCAAAATGAACAGACTGACAACAACACATTCAGTCAGTTGCAATCATATCAGCACGCTCACACAGCGGTCACAGGGCGCTCTGGTTATAATGGTGATGATTGCTTCATAATTTCCCAACTATTGAAGTGCAGTGCATTTATTAAATTTACACAGAAACACGCTACACAGCACAAGTAGCCAAGCCAACGTAGCGGAAAACACTTTAAGGGGACCACATCCTGCCTATCTAACCCATGTTAATATAGGCAAGTATTTGACCCATTTCTGAAAAAACTATTTGATGCAAGACCTTAATATTTTTACTGTATGTTACATGACGATAATAGAGTCAACTGTACCTAAATGTACTTCATCCATTTTATAGTTTTTAAGAAATACTTTCTTAAATTTACTAACAAAAAATATTTAGTTTTTCTTGCAGAAAATATTCTTTGTAAACTTCCTAATGAGGGAATATTAATGAATGTAGTACCAGAGGTGGCTTTTTATGTTATGCAAAGTCTCTGAAAATTTCATTCATTTATCTATGATAGTTTCTGATATAAAGTGGCATATGTACGGAAAATTTTAGTTTGCGGAAAACTGACTTTAAAGAAAAAACTTTTGAAATTTGTTACTTACAGTTAATTAAAACTGTCCTGTTGCATATGATGGCCCATCTTTGGCCTCTTGCAGGTCTTCCAGCTTCTTTTTACCTTGCTGGATGTTTGTCTTGCTTTCTTGGTCATAGATGCAGACCCGTCTACATCGGCTATCCCCATGTTATCGCACTGTTGCAGCCCAGTGATCATATTTTCACCAGGATTAATTCCCAGCTTTTTCAGTACTCAACACTTTCCAATATTACCACAATTGAATGTAATAACAGCATCATGAACTCCTAGTTTCATTCAACGCATGCCTACAAATACAGTTTTAGGAAGGTGGTTCCACATTATGCTGTTGAAACATTCATTTGGGTTCTGTGTCTACCCATGCACAAATTTCCTTAGAATGTCAGGATGAGCCAAGTCTCTGAAAATAGGTTTAATTGCTGTAATAACATCAGCAGGAAGAGAATGCTGGTGAGAATAAGATTCTTCAGTTGCCCGAGCCCTATTGTATTTGCACCACGAATTTTCTCCTGATGGACACAATCCATGACAAGGCTTATCATCAGTAGAGGACTTATGGAAGAATATGGCCTGAACATCTCTCTTCATTGCCTCCAAATTTTCTTTATTTGTCTCAATTGCCTGCCCATAGTATATCTGCAAGTTTTCTATTTCAGTTTTAGTTAACCGACCCTGTCCGGTCAACAATTTTCCATCTTCTAATTTTTTCCTCTCATATCAACAGTTAGTTTTCTCAGCCTTGTTCCCAAACGTTTTTGAACATGGCCTACACATTCTATTCTGCTAATAATGGCATCTCCATATGACTTAGAGTTCACCATATTATTGTATGTCTTATTGTCACCATCGCCCAAATATTTTGTGTAGCGTACGCCTCTTGTTTCTATGGAGCGATGAAAGATTTGTTGTACTCCATGAACTTCCATACCACCACTTGTTCCTCTAAAATTAGCCACACAGTTGTGTTCTTTATGTTCATTGACTTAACAACATTTGCAATATTTAGACATTATCTCCACATCTAACACTTTACCGGTGTCTACAGTCGTGGCAGTCACTACTCCATTCAGAGAAGCATGTATTCTTTTCTGCCAACATCCATCAAGTGCAACTGCAATATCCGAACATCCATCATTTTCTTCCACTGCTTCCCTAGCAGCCAGTTTCATGCTTTCCTCACTGACCTCACATACAGCATTCTCTAATATTGCAGTCAGTTTTTCAAATTTTTCAGTAAAGTCCTTTTCAGAGTACTTAAATAAAACCTTAATCTATCGAAATATGATGAAAACCGAAAATCGATTTTTTTCGACCTGAACCACGATGTGGTCCCCTTAAATGAAATCAGTTTTTATTAATTCATTGCTTGTTAATACACAGACTAAGCAAAGTCAATTACTCTTTTAAGATTCTTTATATATGGTTGTTGTTCAAGTATTCATCACAGAGGAACGTGAATAATGGGACAGATAGCAAATAAGGTAGAGCTTTGGAATGTACTCGGAATATATTCCAAAATCTAACTTTGCTTCTTACTTGAGCGGTTCAAGCTGACAGTTTAACTAAGGCCTTAAATGAAGTTGCATATGGCATCGCTGTTTTTCCAAGGCACATAAAATGCCATAGTTGCTATTGACAGCAGCAGTATGGCTATTATAAACAGATTACTGTCCGTAGTCTTCTCCCACGTACTTACAGATGGTTCTGGATCTTTCTATTGATGAATAAATGCATCCCTTGCACTTACCCCAGTGACTGACAGAATGGATTTTTATAGTCCTGTCCAAATGTTCTTTGTGGACTGTGTGATATCTTGGGTGAAACTATACGAGTTTACACATTTTCTGAACGGTCATTAGATGGCCGTGTGAGAAAATGGCTAACTTATGTGTATCATTAAGGTCTCTAATTTCAAACGGATGCTAACAGGCCCCTTGATTAGTTAGTACATACAAGTGAGAAATACATTATTAGATTTCCACCTTGCCAAAAGGTCCTTGACAATTTATGAGCCTTCCTTCATGAGATGCGTGATGCCTTTCTTACAGGGATCCCAATATGTGGTGTATTTCTGGAATATTCCTCTGTCAATCAAACGCAAATACCGCAAATCATTCAACCTTTCTTTGAACTGGTAAAGGACTTGGGGTCTTAATGTAAACATTTTTCAAAAAAAGGACCATATAGTGATAGTGTGTGGCGCAGGAAACATTGTAGGCGGGAGGGGGTATATGACATAGGTAGGGACCTGGACAAAATGGTTTCTCTGACTTGTAGCAGCAATGTACACTTTGTTGAGCTGTTACAGCGTAATGATCTACCGTCTGAATGCAGCTATGAGGTGGATTAATGTGGGGTTAGAGATGGAAACGATGGCAGCCTACTTTGTGTTTGCCCTGGTACCAGCCGGGACTATCGCTTGGCGTGGCCTACACCTAAACAGGACTGGGGAAGAAGACTAATACAACGGATTCATGAAAGTGTAGGGTGTGAATATCGGGCTACGCATGGTCAAATACATGTTTTCATGGATGGGTGAAGTAGGTCATTTTTATGATAAATCCAGACAACCGGTTTCCTAGATAAAGATTATCTCCAGCGGTCTAAAAATTATTGAAATAATCCCTCGTAAGATCGACTCTAACACACGATATAACATACACACTACAAGTCATAAAGAAAAATAAACAATTGGAAAAAGTAAGTCGCGTTAGTGGCCGCCCGGTATGAGGCGCCATGTCACGGATTGCGCGGCCCCTCCCGCCGGAGGTTTGAGGCCTCCCTCGGGCATGGGTGTGTGTGTGTGTGTGTTGTTCTTACCTTAAGTTAGTTTAAGTAGTGTGTAAGTCTATGGACAGATGACCTCAGCAGTTTTGTCCTTTAGAAATTCATACACATTTTTGGAAAAAGTAACATGGGAACATTTCACAGACTTTACAATCGTTCAAAAAGCAGTCAATTAATAAAAAATAAAAGTCAGCAATTTGAAGTTGAACTTCAGTATTTGAACTTCACAGTAGTTTGTATCTCTGAGTACTAGTGTAGAAACACAGAAATCGATACTGCAGTATTATCACTGTATGAAAAGACAGACTCTTAATGTAAGACTACTTCAAAGGGAGGAGGATCATGTTTTCATATTGCAAATGGAACGTTGATTAAATCAAGACGTCACCTTAGTACACTAAGTGAAGACAAATGTATACTGGGATCAGAATAACAAAGTGACTCACAGCGTATCGCAGATGAGCGTGGAAGGGAGCGATGTCGGTTCGCAGATGTGTGAGCGAGCGGTATGGTTTCGGCACCAACAGCTGTGTAGTTCCTTACTGAACTGCTCACGACGCCCTTTATAGTGCAGTAGTGCGGTATTGAGTTCGCTTTACAGGGTCGTAGTATCCTTGTGGCTTAACAAACGCAGTGCCGTGAATAAAGTGATACCGTATAGATTTTATTTTTTATCTCAACAAGAGCAACAGGATGTGTACTGTCTCTTACAATAATAAGAATGAATCATGTTCAGTTGTCGTATTCGATAAGAAAGGGGTGTTGAAATGAACCTGAATCGTTTACGTAAATACTACAACTAACAACATTAAAATAACATGAACTGCTTCAGCACTTACCAATCACTAATGCGTTTGTAGAGAGTCACACTTGTGCAGAGGAATATTATTTAATAATGAAATGAGATTTATTGTGCAAGCTCAGTAGACACCATTCAGTCAAAAGTACGAAACACAACTACAAAAGCAAAGACGAATTAAGGCCAACGGTAAATGCCACTTAGTCCAGAATCACTTTCTCCCTCGACACTGATGTCATCTGAGCTATGGTTCGTTGATGAGTCACTGGAATTTCACTAGGATATAATTATGTTTTCAATATTACTTTCTGTACTCACTTCACTTTCCCACGCTTCTTTAACAACCGTTTCTGTGTGGCGTACAACATTGCTCCACTTCTCTCCCATTACTTGTGCCACTGCTTCCTCTAAGTGTCTCTTAATTTCTACCACAGTGAACCTCCTGTTATTTGTTGCCACGGGTGTTCTTTCCATGAGCTCCGTCTTACACAGATCATCCTGAACTTTTACATTGTCGAGTTTTAAGCATTCAACAATGTTGGTTTTTTTCGCTTCCATCGTTGGAGCTTTATCTTTAATAACCGAATGGTACGGGCCATTAAGCATTACGATGACAGGCGCCCGATTTAAGTTTTCCAATAGTTGTCGCTTTAACGACTTCAGAGAACTATCATAGTTCTTCTCCTCATGGTAGTCGCTTGTTTTCCTCGAATTGTAAGCTAGAAGATATTTAATTACGAAACCATATGCAGTTCCAGCATGCAAGACAATAATTCTAGCGTCCTTTCCCAAGCCAACAGCAGTACTTCCACTTACGCCACCATCTGTCAAGTCTTTTCCGCCGGAATGACCGGCATTTATCCACGTTTCGTCGAGCAACACAATGTCTTCAAACGGCACTTTAACTATATTTCTTAAAAATCGACAACGCCATGCTACAATGTCACCTCTATCAATTATAATTGTCCGTCCATTAGTTTTTTTGTGGCGAAAACCGAGGACGCTGACAACCGTTAACGAAGATGAATGAAATTTTCGCTCTGCAGCGAAGTGTGCGCTGATATGAAACTTCCTGACAGATTAAAACTGTGTGCCGGACCGAGAGTCGAATTCGGGACCTTTGCCTTTTGTGGGCAAGTGCTCTACCATATGAGCTACCCAAGCACGACCCACGCCCCGTCCACACAGCCTTGCTTCTGCCAGTACCTCGTTTCCTACCTTTTGTAAAGTTTGGAAGGTAGGAGACGAGGTACTGGCAGAAGTAAGGCTGTGAGTGCCGGGGCGTGGGTCGTGCTTGGGTAGCTCGGTTGGGAGAGCACTTGCCCACAAAAGGGAAAGGTCCCGAGTTCGAGTCTCGGTCCGGCACACAGTTTTAATCTGTCAGGAAGTTTCATTAACGAAGATGTTCTGCTGCCACTGAATAACTCTGCCTCGCGAAGAGTAACGCACGGATTTTTTATAGTTGGATGTTGCCTCTCGTAATATCCATATATGTGATGACGAACAGATACTTGTTGAGAAGAATCCAAGTTTGTTATTCGTGGTTCCATCCTTCTCTTTTTACCGTGTGTCCGCTGTTTGCATGAACCAAGCTCTTCCTCTTCTGCAGAGTATTTCTCCTTACAGATTTTCATGACATTATTTTTAAGTATCTTCAAAGCGTCTGCAGTTCTTTCTATTACCTTCGTTAGGGGCAATAGACTTGCACCATTGTTTCTCTCTTTCTCGAAATATTCCCGAACCGACCACCCAAACCCACGTGTCTGACTATGAAAAACGTGAGCAGATCGCTGAACTTCCCGTTAGCAGTCACGCTCTTTCGCACGCTTCCACCTAGGAGGTTCAGACATTCTGTAACGCAAAATAAACTCGCCACACAGAGAAACAAAGCACACAACGAAGTAGACCACAACTACTTACGTCACCATCTGCGAGCGTCGTCTCCAACTGGCTACAGTAGCCGCTGCCTACAGTAGCAGAGAGATTTGACAACGGTGAACGGCACAGGAGGTGCGATCAAGCACGTTCTCACACTGGCTGTTGCTATGGTAGCAGCCTTGTAAAATGCATAACGTCACCACTTTGTCATTCTGGTTCGGGTATAGTAACCGTGGCTGGCGCCCATCGATCCAGCTATCAACCACACAGCGGAGAGCCGCAGGTTGCCGCAGTTCAAAGGCGCCTGAAATTCAACCGCAGCATATGAGGCGTACAACAGCCGTTGCGGCATCTGGTGGCGTGACGTTGGCTGGATGCAGCGCTGCTATCGTTTCCTCGAACCACGTGACATTATCGTGACTTCCTAGTATTCTTCCCCTGGCAGGCTTTATAGGACGCCGCCCAAACACTCGCCAGTCAGTCAGCGTCAGGAGGTAAGGCTCCATAGGCCAGGAGTCGACCGCGCAAGCGGCCCCACAATGAGACTTCCATTCGTCAGAGCGCAGCACATGTCAATCGAAGCCTACAGCCTCACATACCGCATTCAAACCTCCAAGTCTTGCCAAGTGCTTCTTCCACAGACTACGCCCGCATACAGATGTTTTCTGGGTGTGTCAGTGCTACCCTGTTAGGACGGATTCAGTGGCTACGTTAGCACAACAGTACGGCTCGTATATTCCAGAAACTGCCATTGCGTTTGGTGTCAATCCTTATCGGATCAGGACAGTCCTTTAGTGGTACTACTTTGGAAGATTTTTTTGTTGTAGTTGCTTTGGGTATTGTGTAATAAAGTAATAAAATACTATTGTTCTTTTCGCCATCTGGGCACATCTGTCCGCTGTAGAGTGCACCTACCAGAATGAGATCCAACAACAAGCACTTTATAATATCAGCTACTGTACTAACAAGACTTGACATCACCAAGAAATTAATAATTTTTTGTATGTATCGATCACGTCGACGTCTTTTTCTATAGATTAACAGAAGTTCTAGATAAACTCTCAAGTACAGAAGTCAACACAAGTTTGTATGGACACATATATCGTAAATGAAACTAGTATCACCCTCATAAATACTTTTCAGAGCTTTGGCATATCCCTGTTGGTCAGTAGTGCTACAATGGTTACTACAATGACTGCATTAGTAGTCGACCATGTGGCCACAAATATGGACAGGGAAAAGTGTGGTGTACCTGTGAAAGTTGTTGGACTACCAGACCTTTTATGCCTAATAATAACAGTAAAATCGGGTATGGAAAAAAAATCCTAAACTGCAGCCCTACAAAACAAGTTTATCAGAAATCAAAATATATGATTTTTCATGAGAACTAGCAAACCAAAGTTAGGATGAAGTGTATAGAGAAACAAATGTAAATGTGATATTCTTTAAACGCTCAATAAGGATTAAACTGAACTTTGAAAAGACATTTCCAAAAGTACTCACATCAGTATCAACGCCTCACAAAACTAATACATAGCAGCAAGTATTAAAAAGTCCTCCCAAATCCTTAAGTACCTCAGACATATTGAGCCAGAGTTCTTAAATTTCTATCACACGTGCAAAAAGATTTGTATGGAAATGCCGACTGCTCCAAAAAATCATTTCCTTAAGTACCTCAGACATATTGAGCCAGAGTTCTTAAATTTCTATCACACATATAAAAAGATTTGTATGGAAATGCTGACTGCTCCAAAACATTATTTAATGACAAAATAACATACAAGACAGAAAATAAAAGTAAAGCAGTAGGTGAAATCAATAGAAAGAAAACAGGGAGAGGCAAACAAGGGTATAATAACCCATTGATACAGAAGGGGAATCAAGTAATAAATGATCCACACCACCTAGCAAACTACGTAAATGGTCATTTTTCAAGTATTACAGAAAAATTACAAAAAATACTAAAAACCAATACGTCACCTGTAAATAATCACACATTAATTAAAATGATGTTATTACTAACCACAGAGGATGGAGCCAGTGAAACTGTACAAAACCTGAAAAATAAAAGCGAGTAGGCTGTGATGTAGTACCAGTGTGTGTTGACATAATGTGTACAGAGTACACAAGTCCCTTAATAAACATAATAAATGAATCATTCATATCCTGGAGTGTTTGCAGAAGACACAGAATTTCCCTGTTGTCGTCATTTTCAAAAATAATAATCAATTACGAAAGACAGATTAATGAATTACCCGTATAAATAAAATATTTTAAACGAAACACTGTATGATTTATGAAGTAGTAGAAGCAGAGAATCGACCATAGTGGAATTCACAAAAGTGATACTTGATGTTCTTGACAAATATGAGTCTGTCACGGACGTAATTTTAGATCTTTCTAATGTTTCTGACACTGTTGAACATAAGATTCTACTAAGTATACCAGAAGCTTTAGGGATAAGATGCGTAGTAATGATCGGTTCCAATTGTACCTAGCAGACAGGGTTGTAACGACACAAGTACGTCACACAGTGTGGGTATTGTTCCATTTCATTTCGTAGAAGTTATTTCGTCATTCTCTGTGATAACTTCAAAAAATACGATCAGCAGCAGGGCAATTGTAAAAACCTGTATAAAGCAAGCAGTGAGACTATATAGCCCTGAGAGCGCATATGCCATCTAATGGCAGCAAGATAAAGTAGGAAATACTGTCAATAAGGTGCTGCCACCAGCCTGCGAACTACGCAACCAATAATCTGATTGTGTTTTAAATGTGTAGCTGTAAATCATGTTTTTTGTATTAATCTCTATACAGGGTGAGTCACTAACTATTGTCATCAAGAATAACTCCGAAAATATGTTCGAAGTGATGACCATTGGTATCAATGCAGTGCTGCAATCTTCTTATCATGGAATGAGTAGTATTCCTTATCACTTCGGCACTTACCGAAGCACATCTTCTGACAATTCTCTCTCGCACATCTTCAGGTGTAATTGGAACGTCTTTATCAACAATGTCTTTTACGAATCCTCACAAGTAAAAATCCAGAGGCGTCAAGTATGGCGAACGAGTCGGTCACGACACATCTCCTCCGAGTCCAATCCAATGGTTTGGAAATTGTCTCTGCAACGCATTTCTAGCCATCAGCGAAAAATATGTCGGACACCCATCGTGTTGAAACCACATTCTGTTCCTTGTTCCTAAAGTTATTTCTTCCAATAACAGACCTAATATTTCTTGCAGGAATGTGGTGTACTTCCTACCATTAAGATTTCCTTCGATGAAATAGGGGTCTATAATTCTGTCCTCCAGAATCCCTTACCATACATTCACCGACCACGGTTTTTGGTGTGCAACTTGCCGCAGCCAACTTGGATTTCCAGTTGCCCAATAATGCATGTTATGCAAATTAACATTTCCATGGTTCGTGAATTTAGCCTCTTTAGTAAATAAAATCAAATTAATAAATGTGTCACCCCTCTGAATCTGAAGTTTAGCCCGTCGGTAGAAATCAGTGCGACGCATGCAATCCGTACCATTTAATTCTTGGTGGAGACTGATATGGTATGGATAATATTTATGACGATACAGAATACGAACGACACTACTCTGGCTCATGCCAGATTTCCTTGCGATTAGACGCGAACTAACACAAGGATCTCGAACCACAGCGGCAAGAGTACCAATTTCCATTTCCTCGTTAGTAACTTTTCTTTGCCAGATATGTTTCCGATGCGTTAAAGATCCAATTGTTCTCAGTTTATCAGACACATATTTAAATGTACCACGTGTATGGTGACTACGTTGAGGATATCTTTCAGCGTATACGTCTCCAGCTCTCACTGAATTTCGTTGGCATTCTCCGTAAATGAGAAGCATATCGACTTGTTCTTCGAAGGAATACATCATTCACATTCGCTTGATTCGACGATACTAGTCTTACAGTTCTTATTAGTGTTGTATTGCGAAACCGCCGAATGGTGTTTACATGTCAATAGCACATTAGATGGATACTCCGTATTCGGCGAATATTTACTATTTGCACGATATACGAGAGAGAATTTTCAGAGCATGTGTTTCGATAAGTGCCGAAGTGATAAGGAATACCACTCAGCCCATGATAAGAAGATTGCAGCACTGCATTGATACCAATGGTCATCACTTCGTACACCTTCTGTAAATGGACGTTCATGCCACCTTTACGACCTTCGTTGACCTTGAAAGAGCTTACTGTTACGCATCGTTGGATTCGTCTCGATAGTCACTATCAGAAAATAAGTACCAAACTATAGCATCCCATTTAAAAAAAAATAAAGTTGACCTTCATATCTCTGAAGCGACCCCACTTAGCAACAAAAATCCAACGTCATATTATGCCCCCCTTGTCTCAGCCAACATTTGTGCCACAAACTTTTCAGTTACTATCATACTTTCGGAGTTATTCTACATGGCAATGGTTAGTGACTCAGCCAGTATATTGTTAAGTAGATCTTAATTTTAAAAGTATTATGAACCTTTGTAATTAAAACTGTAATGAGTCATGGCTTTAGGCCTACATTAAAATCTAAAAGGACTTCCGCCCATAAGAGTAAGGCGGGAGGAACGTTACAACAAAAAGTTCTAAAACAGTCTTCTTTCTGAGCCGTTAGGTTGTGAAGTAAAGTGTAGTGCAATGCCCATGTACTGTATTGTGTGGTGATCAAAATTAGCACAGTTATTGTTAAACGGCCCCAGATGGACGGGAAACTGTTGCTACATATAATTCTACAGTATTAAGCAACTATTTGTCAACCAATCAGAAGTGGCAATGTTAATATGACGGCCAGTGGGAAGTCGTCGTTTGCTGTGAAGGGGGTAGACTTCATGTTGCATTACCCACTGTACTGGCCAAATACTACGGTGGGAATTACGGCTTGGAAGCCACTGTGTAAAAGCTGCTAAAGCATCCTTCGGTAGCAAAATCTCATCAGAGGCTCCAATACGTGGCTCAACACCACAAAAGGACGAAGTACTTATTTCTATGGTCAAGTTTAGTATATTCTATTTTTAAAAGTGACGGACATATTGTGAAAGTCACGATTTGTCGTTCTCTTGTACAAGTTAATACAAGATACGTGTTTAAAAGCAACAAGCTTTATTACAGCGTTGTTATTTCAGTAGATGTTTAGTGTGCCCTGCTTTTCACATACTGTGATATTTACTCAGCAACATTTCACGTCATAACCTGGATATATTTAGGCCTATACAATGTACTTAAAATTATTTTTGCCATATTAAGTAAAGCATCAGATAGTGTTCAAAGTACCAGCTATTTTATTACATTGACAAGCATAAAAAAGCAGTTGCAGAAGAAGACCACAAAAGGTATTGTGCACATTTTCATTACTACAAAAAAGAGTGTTATTGTAGTGTTCAGAACATACGATTTTGCTAATTCGCAGCATGTGACAGACTAAATTTATGTCCCAATAAAAGTGGAGGAAAGTGTTTTTGTTACGTTGCATTGAAGTACTATCAGTTCAAAAGTTCTTCACGCCAAAAATTATCATGAAACATCAGTGTAAAATTTCATTTTCAGTCAGGGCTCAATTCTGTGTAAAGACAATGTTAAAGAAAGATGTTTATTAGTTACGAAACCTACAAATAACTCAACCATAGTAGCTATGCATCTATAATGCTTATAAGCACCTTATCATTCAACATTTCAGTGTTATTTTACATAAAGTGTCTCAAATTTAAAATAGATTTATTCTGTACTGATGAACGTGTCTACTGCTGCGGCAAGGAACGTAATACATGTGTAGGATGCATATTGCCCATATGCAACATATGTCTCTATTTCAAAGTGGTTATGACATATTGTGTGCTCTCCTCCCCCTTATTTGCTTGTCAAATTACTATATCGGCTCCAGTTATTCAAAATTAGAGATTGTGTGGTAAGAGCTTAGCTCTGCAGTGCTTAGAGTGCTAAGTGAAAACAACACTGAGATCTTACTGCATGCGAGTGTCCGCCTATTATAATGACGAGTCTGATGGCCAACCACGGTCATTTATAGGCGAAAACTGATCCATATAAGGGTAGAACTGGGTGGGACATCGCAGGCTACAAAGAACAGAGATAGCATGTATTTCAAATAAGTAAAAAAATTTAGTAACACATTTCTCAGAACCAAAATACATTAACATCGCAGTTCCTCAGGGTGTTATATTCGGGCCAATACTGTTTCCGATGTTCATCAATCACTTTCTCAGTAGTGTTAGCCGCAGGAAAAAAATTCTCTTTGCTAATGACAGCAGTATTAGAGTCTCTGAGAAAACAAGAGCCCATTGCAGCAAAAGCAAATGATACCCTCGAGGAAGTTTGCAATTGGTAAATATGCAATAAAATGACATTGAGCATAAAAAAAGGAATGCCATGAATTCAAGTTTGAAGAGGAAGAACGATATTTATAAATTAAATGTAGATGGAATCTCGATAGACAGTGTAACAAAAATAAAATCTAGGAATGAATATTGATTCTCAGTTGATGTGGGTACGAACACACAAAGATACTTGCAGATAAAACATTATCAGCATGTTCCACCTTAAAGTCCTGTCATTAGTATGTAACAACCAGTGTTCTTTAGTTACTTACTGTTCATGAGTATACTCAGTTCTTGTCTATGGAATTCTTTTCTGGGGAACAAATGCACAAAACGTGAATTGCAAAAAAAAAAAACTGTAAGAACAATAACCAAAAGCAGTAGTCGAGCTCATTGTAAAGATTTATCCAAAACACGGCGGATGTTAAGCAGACCATGTGAGTACACTTACCAAGTAGTTGTACATATCAAAAATAACATTTATAATTATTACATAAACAGCTCTCTTGATGACTGTGAAACAAGAGCTAGACTAAAAGTTACCAAGAAGGAATGAACAAAAAAAACTCAAAACTTAATTTTCTACTAGAAAATAAAATTGTACAGTAAACTGGCAAGGAGTTTAAAGAGACTAATATAAGAAACTTATTTAAAAAAAGGCAGTTAACAAGTACCTGATGAGCAATACATTCTACAGCAGAAAATTCTCCTGTCAGAGCACAAGAAAGGCGAATGCGTTCTTCTAAAGACTCTCGCAAAAAAGTGGGGAACCAAGTACCTCAATCCGCCTTTCTCGCTAAAAATTTTGTCAGGTAAACGTATTCACGCTCTTTTAATACAGAATTTTCTAAATCCTTTCACTCAGTCTCTCCTCATCTTCATATTCAGCATCTCCCTCTCTCTCCCACTGTCTCCCTTCTTCCCACTGATTTACAGTACATCCCACTGCCACTATCTCCTCTCTCACTGACACTGTATCCTTTGGTCTTTCTTTCTCACTACCATAGTCCCGACCACGCCTCCACAGCTTATAATATTCTGGTGATTCAGCTTATTTTTTTCTTATCCCGACATGTATAAAATTTCGGTCCAAAATGAGTCCTATCGTATACCAACATATTAAAGTTCGCTGTCTGGGAGGGTTCAGGTCCCACAAGCCTATGTATGGTCTCCACTCACCTGTAATTTTCATTTCCACCGTCTCCTCTCTTTTTTGCTCCCGCCGCTCTTATCTCCATTCATCTCTCTTTCTCTCTTATTGCCATTATCTCTCACTGACCACTAATGCCCCCTCTCTCTCGCTTCCAATTGCCATTGTCTTCATTCATCTCTCTTTCTCTTTCACAGTCACTTTCTCTCCTTCCCACCACTGTCACCCCTCACCTTCTCCCCCACTGGCAGTGTCTCCACTCTCTTTCACCATCACTGTCTCTCTGCTACTATATTTCTGCACAAAAAAAAACGTGAATATGTTCGCATGCCAAAATTTTTGATGGACAAGACCGCTCGGCTAATCCCGCGCGGCAAAGACACTTATCGACACCGTTCGCAGGGAACTAAGGAAATTCTTATAATTAAACCCTGTTGGAGTGCGATCGAGTTTGACATGGCAAACACACCCACAGTGGACGAACAAAAAACAAATGAAAGGGCGATTGGTATTGTACAACAACAGTAGATGACAGTTCACTTGATGATACAGAAGACTGCCAAACTGCGAAAGAAATATGGGACCGTTGAAAGATTTCCATACATACACTCCTGGAAATGGAAAAAAAAACACATTGACACCGGTGTGTCAGACCCACCATACTTGCTCCGGACACTGCGAGAGGGCTGTACAAGCAATGATCACACGCACGGCACAGCGGACACACCAGGAACCGCGGTGTTGGCCGTCGAATGGCGCTAGCTGCGCAGCATTTGTGCACCGCCGCCGTCAGTGTCAGCCAGTTTGCCGTGGCATACGGAGCTCCATCGCAGTCTTTTAACACTGGTAGCATGCCGCGACAGCGTGGACGTGAACCGTATGTGCAGTTGACGGACTTTGAGCGAGGGCGTATAGTGGGCATGGGGGAGGCCGGGTGGACGTACCGCCGAATTGCTCAACACGTGGGGCGTGAGGTCTCCACAGTACATCGATGTTGTCGCCAGTGGTCGGCGGAAGGTGCACGTGCCCGTCGACCTGGGACTGGACCGCAGCGACGCACGGATGCACGCCAAGACCGTAGGATCCTACGCAGTGCCGTAGGGGACCGCACCGCCCACTTCCCAGCAAATTAGGGACACTGTTGCTCCTGGGGTATCGGCGAGGACCATTCGCAACCGTCTCCATGAAGCTGGGCTATGGTCCCGCACACCGTTAGGCCGTCTTCCGCTCACGCCCCAACATCGTGCAGCCCGCCTCCAGTGGTGTCGCGACAGGCGTGAATGGAGGGACGAATGGAGACGTGTCGTCTTCAGCGATGAGAGTCGCTTCTGCCTTGGTGCCAATGCTGGTCGTATGCGTGTTTGGCGCCGTGCAGGTGAGCTCCGCAATCAGGACTGCATACGACCGAGGCACACAGGGCCAACACCCGGCATCATGGTGTGGGGAGCGATCTCCTACACTGGCCGTACACCACTGGTGATCGTCGAGGGGACACTGAATAGTGCACGGTACATCCAAACCGTCATCGAACCCATCGTTCTGCCATTCCTAGACCGGCAAGGAAACTTGCTGTTCCAACAGGACAATGCACGTCCGCATGTATCCCGTGCCACCCAACGTGCTCTAGAAGGTGTAAGTCAACTACCCTGGCCAGCAAGATCTCCGGATCTGTCCCCCATTGAGCATGTTTGGGACTGGATGAAGCGTCGTCTCACGCGGTCTGCACGTCCAGCACGAACGCTGGTCCAACTGAGGCGCCAGGTGGAAATGGCATGGCAAGCCGTTCCACAGGACTACATCCAGCATCTCTACGATCGTCTCCATGGGAGAATAGCAGCCTGCATTGCTGCGAAAGGTGGATATACACTGTACTAGTGCCGACATTGTGCATGCTCTGTTGCCTGTGTCTATGTGCCTGTGGTTCTGTCAGTGTGATCATGTGATGTATCTGACCCCAGGAATTTGTCAATAAAGTTTCCCCTTCCTGGGACAATGAATTCACGGTGTTCTTATTTCAATTTCCAGGAGTGTATTTTGATTTCTGAAATGCAATGCTTGCGTTAAAGGAACATACGAACATCGAAAACAGAGTGGGAGAATCGATGTTAGATTACCTTTCGAGGTGGAACGCACTGCTGGTGAAAGTACGTGGTTCTGACAGAGAATCGTCAGACAAGCAAGCAGCTGTGTACACCTTGAAGGATATATCTTCCGAAAACAAAATTTTTGCAAGAAGTACGCCGTGTGGTGAGGCGGATTTCCCTCTTAAGAAGTTCAAAAATCTTATTTTTGAAGAGAAACGATGACTTACAAACATGAAATGCGAAAGTGAAGTGACAGCATTAAAAGTTTCGACTGTTAGACGGGCCCACACAACAGACGAAGCGGGACGGAAGTGTTCAAAGCAAACGAGGCCATGGCACCAGTCAGCGTGATAACAGCCACAACAATGACGAAAAAAGATATGACGGTTGTCCACGATGTTTTCGTTGTCAGGAGCGCGGTGATGTTTGTAAGTATTGTCCACAATTTGATGATTACATTACAAATAATGGGCAAGCATACCATAAAAAGGAGGCAGGCAAAAATCTTTAAATTCTGTAACACTATCTACTCGCAAAAGTGAGTTATTGACAGTGAAATACAATGACACAAAATGTCATTCTACAAATGAATTAAACGTGACCCTATTTGACCTGGTTGCGTCTTTACAAGTGGCGTACATCACTTTCCGAGAAAACGAGCAATGAGTAACCTAATGATTCGATTCTTGCAGCTGGAGAGAATGTTTCCACAAAGTCAACTTCAGGCCATTGGTTGAATCCTCTATTTCTCCTCAGCAAGTATCCATCATTTCTATATTTGTTCCTTAAAACAGTACTACAGTCAACTATCCTTTCGTTTTTTGACCTGTCTGCAATGCCCCAGGCATCATTTTTTCATCAGTGATCAGTACTAACACTGATCTTCGTTACATTTGAAATGAAATTAGAATCATGAATTGAAACATCTGATAAATCTACATCTGGCACCGACTGTTGAGCAGGTGTGACGCTTGAAGAATTATTCTCTTCATCACATGATAATTCATCATCGGTACTGAATCCTTGGCCTGTAGTGATTGGAATGCCGTCTCCTTCAAGGCCATAGAACAGTTCGTTATCTGACAATAGCTCTGGTCTATTGTTTGTATTACCATTGAAAGCGCCTTCCACCTAATACGCGTTGATGCCCCCATTTCGGTGACATCATAGAAGTCCAAATAAGTTGGTTTGATCTCAAAATTGTCATGATCATTTCACTTCACATCTCTTCACACGTGACTCCTGTGAGCCAAACAGTTAGAACAGCCTAAAAAAATCCCTTCTTTGCCTTTAGGCTCGAACTTTTCTTTGTTTGGCGATTCATCTAGGATGATGACCTTTTGACAAAATGTACGAAAATGGGAGAGGTCAGGTATTTTCTTCAACCACTTAAAACATGGAGTTCCATCAGACAATCCATTAGTTGAGCAACGATTTTGTATGTAGTTAGCTATGTTGATGGCTTTGGCCCAAAATGATAAAATTAGTTCTGTCTCGAGCAGCCTGCAATGAGCCACTTCGACCAACGAATGGTTCCTTTGTTCAGCAACACCGTTCTGCTGCAGTGTGTATGGAACTGTTAGATGTCGCTGTATTCCTGGCATTCTGAGGATGGAGTCCAGCCTTTCATTGCAATACTCCTTGCCATTGTTTGACTGAAGCGGTCTAATTTAAAACCCAGTATACTTTCAACTAGCTTTTTGAACTTAACGAATTTTTAGAAAACTTCTCTTTTATGACAAAGGAAATAAAATTGACACCATCTGCTGTGGCTGCCTGTAGAGGTCACAAAAGGTTTCGCAGCATCTTGAGATATTTCTGTCATTAGCCCACAGACATCCTAGTGGTTAACTCCAGAAATTCGTTTAAGTTCCCTCCTCGTTTGGTCAAGGGATGAGGCGAGATTTTTCCTTTAACACACACAGTGCGTCTAATAAGATCAAATGGTTCACATGGCTCTGAGCACTATGGGACTTAACATCTGAGGTCATCAGTCCCCTAGAACTTAGAACTACTTAAACCTAACTAACCTAAGGACATCACACACATCCATGCCCGAGGCAGGATTCGAACCTGCGACCGTAGCGGTCGCGCGGTTCCAGACTGAAGCGCCTAGAACCGCTCGGCCACTCCGGCCGGCCAATAAGATCAACATCATTGAATTTCAGACCTGTAACATACTCATTTTTGAGCATTTTGATCTTATCTCGCGACTTCGTGTGGCCTAATCGAGCATGCCCGAGATGCATACCACGTTTCGTAACTTTCGGTTCGAAGACACACGCCTTTGGACATTTTCTTGTAATCAGTTTGATTTACCCGTTAGTATTCGTATAAGTACACGAGTTTTTTTTTCAATTATCACTGTGTGGTTGTTGTCCTTAAGCTTTGCCATTGAAATGAGATTTGTTGTTTAGACACGTTCAAAGTGTTTTTCAGCGTTATAGAGTTGGCGCCACTGGCTGCGATTGCAATGCGTATCACGTACGTCACCTGTAGATGTTACTTGCGTAGCACTGTTGTCTGGAAGCATTAAATTCTATCATGTCTCTGTCACATGTGTGAATACTTTTGGATTGTTTCACATACGTGATGTGCTACCGCTGGCTATGTTGGAGTCACAAAACTTCGGAGCACGCTTACTCACAACAAAGAAACAGCATCGAGCATCGTTGACATTGTTTGCAGCTTGCACATTTAGTTTTCTCTAGAAAAAGCACTTATCTTCTGCGTGCCCCTTCAAGTTATAAAAGCAGCATTTCAACACAGATTTTTCCCTTTTTAACCTTTGTTTCAAATTTTCACTGTCACTTACAGCATTTTTTGCCTTGTTCATGAAATGTTTACCCAGTTTCACAAACGTCGAGGAACTAGCAGTTTCACTGTTTTCTGAATCCTTGAGTTGTGTTCTTCCAAGATTTTTACTGTTAATTTTACTCTACATCTGATAGTCTATCACGAGATTAAGATCGAGCGAGGTGGCGCAGTGGCTAGCATAATGGACTCGCATTCGGGAGGACGAGAGTTCAAACCCGCGTCCGGCTCTCCTGATTTAGGTTTCCCGTGATTTCCCTAAATCGCTTCAGGCAAATGCCGGGGTGGTTCCTTTGAAAGGGCACGGCTGACTTCCTCTCCCAACCTTCCACAATGCGATGAACCGATGACCTCGCCGTTTGGTCCTCTTGTCCAAATCAACCAACCATTCAACCTGATTCAGTAGCACACCTAAACTGCCATAGCTGTCTTGAAAACTGTAGATCAGCATTATTGACAACAGTCATCGCTAATGTCGAATACATTGATTGTAACTTACATCTACATCTGCACTCTGCAAACCACCTTGAGATATATAGCAGAGAGTACATCCGATTGTACCAGTTATTACGGTTTCTTCTCGTTCCATTCACGTATGGAGCGCGGGAAGAATGATTGTTTGAATGTCTCTGTGAGTGCAGTATTTGTTATAATGTTACCTTCACTATCCCTTTGTGAGTGATACGTTGGGGTTGTAGTATATCCTCACAGTAATCATTTAAAGCCGGTTCTTGAAACTTTTTAATAGACTTTCTCTGGATAGTTTATGTCTATCTTCAAGAGGCTTCAAGTTCAGCTCCTTCAGTATCTCTGTGACACTCTCCCACCGATTAAACAACTATGTGACAATTCATACTGCCTTTCTCTGTATGCATTCAATATTCCCTGTTAGTCCTATCTGGTACGTGTTCCGCACACATGAGCAATATTCTAGGATGAGTCGCACGCGTGATTTGTAAGCAATCTCTTTAGTTGACTGTTTGTACTTCCCCAGTATTCTAACAACAAACCGAAGTCTACCACCTGTTTTACCCACGACTGAACCTATGTCACCACTTCATTTCATATCCCTACAAAATGTACATCCCAGTATTTGTATGAATTGGCCGATTCCAACAGTAACTCACTGACATCATAGGCACAGGATAATACTTTTTTTTATTTTGTGACATGCACAATTTTACATTTCTGAACATTCAGAGAAAGTTGCCAATCAATGCACCACGCTGAAATCTTTTCAAGATCTGACTGAATATTTATGCAGTTTCTCTCAGATAGTACTTCACTGTAGATAACTGCATCATCCACAAAAAGCCCAATTTTTCTATTAATATTGTATACAACGTCATTAATATACATCATGAATAGCAAGAGTCCCAACACACTTCCCTGGGGCACACCCGAAGTTACTTCTACATCTGACGATGACTCTCCATTCAAGATAACATGCTGTTACTTTTAATTGTATTATTATGAACTGCAGTATTAACTTTGTAGAACTAATATTTAATGCTACACATTGTAGTACTGTGCATTGTATATACTTTATCTTGTATCAAATTTACGAAACCCATAATATTGTGAAATGATTTATGGTGAATAAAGATTCTTGATTCTTGTGACCTTCCTACCAAAGAGTCCTCAATGCAATCCCAAATTTCACTTGGTAGCAGTGGTGCCGACTTAGGGGGGGGGGGGGGGGGGGGCAAGGTACTTTGTGCCCCCTCCCCCCCATAGTTAAAAGTAGGGGCCTCGCCCCCCCCCCCCCTCCAGTATTCAAACATTAATTTCTCACTGCTCTCTCCCCCTTCCTCATCCTTTACTGGGAAATTTGTTAAAATTTCCACATACATTTTTGCTTAATAGTATGTAATGATTATGTAGGAAAAAAATACCGATTTTACGAGCTATTGCGCATTCCTTTCTGCTACTCCTCCAACCTCTGCATATGACGACCTGTCGTGACAGGGTTTGTCCCCTGCATCTGTACTATTCGCACACTTCTACTGTACGGAGGTATGCGGGGAACAAAAGCTCACCATGAGCTCGCAGCGCTTTGGCTGCTAGGACGAGCCCCTCTTCCTCCCACAACAGCCTGATGGCAACTTGTGAAAGAAACTAATGAGCAATAGTGACACCGAATTTGATGGCGATCGCTAGAAGGACTAGGTAACATTAAAGACTCTTCATTAATTTTGTAAACTCTATTGACAATCACTAGGTACAACACCACACAAATCAGCACCGGCTCCAGAGATTTTGCCGCCCCGCGCGAACATGTCAAGTGCCCCCCCCCCCCCCCCCCCCGCCCCGCCCACGATTTTCGACATAGTCAACTTTTCCCATAATATATTTCATACATGACGCCTTATTTTCACATATCACTCTCATTCGTCTCTTTGTTGTAAATATGTCTTTAAGATCAAAGCAGCAGTCAGTGATACGTCTACAGTGCAATACATTTTAAGCCATTTTTGTCGGAGGAAACGTTTCTTTCGTAAATCGGAGGACACTCTCTCTGTACCATAGATAATTTTCAATAAGACTCTTGATTTTATGAATAATTTGTATTTCCAATTTATTCTCACATTCCTTCATTTACGCAAGATGGATTTGCCGCCCTCAAAAATCTGCCGCCCTGGGCTATGGCACGGTTCGCCCCTCCCCCTCCCTAGAGACGGCCCTAACAATAATCAACACTATTGTTACATGGCTACTTCTTGTTAGGCGCACAGTACTGTTACGCAGGCCGCAGCTAATGTTCGCAGCGAACGTAAATATTCCGGAGCTGGACATCGCCAATGGTCAGTTAGTCTTACTGTGACTCGGTTCAGTTGTTAATCTTTCGTCCCTTACTGTCCAGTTTAAAATGGACAAGTTTATAATTAGGAAGAAATGAGACAATGTGGCAAGTGTTAGCGATGGTGAAGTGTTACTGATGCCGTGTGTGACAACAAAGACACAGATAGTGACGGAACCGTGGCGGTGACAAAAAACACTGTTCCCGGAAAAAAACAACTCTGTTATCAGCCCTCTTGGGAACAGCAATTTGTATGGATCGATTACAATAAGGTAAAATATATTTTTTTTTAATTTGCAGACAAAAGTTTGAAGAAAATCGTTTTCAGCTTTCTCACAAAATGGAAAAAAACTTTCATGGAAACTGTTTTTTTCGAACTGGAAGAAAGGGGCAGAAAAGTTGAAAGCGCATGAAGCATTGGGCTGCCGCAGAGAAGCTGTACTGAAATTCAAATCCTTAAAACCGAATGTCAATGTATTTAGCCAGATTTCCAAAGAAAAACTGACACAAATGAAAGAAAACCGAGCGTGTTTACTAAAAATCATATCTTCCCTCCGTTATTTAGCAGTGCAGGGGCTTGCAATACGTGGGCATTTATTACGCCTTCGATGTAAAGATAAACAGCTACTTTTAATATGGCTACAGCGCGAAACTTACAAATGGACATTCCATGATGTGCAAAACGATATTTTGGCCATTTTAAGTCATACGCTTCATAGAAAATTATTGGAGTATACCTAGAATGCAGAGTATTTTTCAATAATAGCAGACGAAACAACAGACATAGCGACCAAAGAGCAATTTAGTATCTGTATAAGATTTGTTGATGCTTCGCTAGAGATAGAAGAATATTTTCTGGGGCTATACTCAATACAAAGTACCACAGATAAGGCTCTGTTTGATATTATTATCGACATTTTAAGACGATTTGATTTGCCCACATCTAATTGTAGGGGCCAATGCTTTGACGGTTCAGCTAACATGGCCGGATTATATAATGGTGTCCAGGCAAAATTTATGAAAATGGAGAAGAGAGCTATGTTTATGCACTGCCTTGCACACTGTTTAAATCTAACACTACAAGACACTGTGAAAGCAGTTCCAGAATGTCGAAATGCATTGAATGCTATGAAAGACTTGATACATTTTGTGAGAGATTCACCTAAAAGATTAGATCCTTTTGCTCACCTGAATGCAGATGCCTCTACAAATTTGAAACCACTCTGTCCTACAAGGTGGGCTGTAAGATACTTGGCAATGTCTTCAGTTTTGTCCATCTATACAGAACTTCAGGATTTTTTCTAAATGTTTCAAGTAATGGCAATTCAGACACTGGGGCCAAAGCAAACGGCATCTTGATTAATATGCAGACATATGATTTCTTTTTCATGTTATCACTTTTGGTAAAACTGTTTGGTCACATTGACACCGACCGCTAGGGTTGCAGGTTCGAATCCTGCCCCGGGCATGGATGTGTATGATGTCCTTAGGTTAGTTCGGTTTAATTAGTTCTAAGTTCTAGGCGACTGATGACCTAAGAAGTTAAGTTGCATAGTGCTCAGAGCCATTTTTTTGATACTGTAAACATAGCACTACAGAGGAAATCCCTACACTTAGAGGAGGCCAATAAGGTGATTTCCACTCTTGTAACTTATATTAAATTTATGAAAAACAATTTTGAATCATTCTGGGGTGAAGTAACTTCAAAATGTCAAGATATGGATGTTGATTCTCCAAAATTACCCCGTAGAAGCAAAGTTAGTAAGAAATACGATGACTCCATCAATTCATCTGTAGAAACATTCACTGAAGTATGTGACAAATATAGAAGATTGTATTATGAAACAGTGGATACATCCATCAGCTTCTTGGAATCACGGTTCAAAACTCAATCATTCATGTTTCTAAATCAAATTGAACAATTTCTTCTTGGTGACAAAAAACATTCATTCGATATTTTATCTTATGTATTTGTTTTGTACCACTACTGACCTATACTCCGACTGAAAAGACATTGTGATTGACGTTTCAGCGAGTCGAGGGGTAAGGGCTAGTCGCCAGCCTATCGTAGTTTGAATGATTTTCATCTGTTTGCATTTTTCATTATCCTTACAATCTTTTATTGTTTCTTGAAAGTTGTTATGCTGTGAGGGGGATTTCCCAAGAATATGATGTCATAACTCAAAAGGGAAAGTAAGCGTGCATAATAAACCTCTCTCCTTCAGCACTTGTGTTGTTCCATATAATTTTCGTTGCATAGGTCATTTTACGTAGCTTAGAATTTAAGAATGTGATGTGGGAATTCCATTTCAGATTGTCTTGTAAGTAAATAAAGCAATTTTGTTTCAGTTACACTTAATATTTTGGTTTTCCAAAGAAATATTTGGTTTTAATTTTTCTGTGTGAGGTATTATATAGTGTGGCGGTTATTTTTTTTTTTAGTCAGGAGCTTATTCCTGAAATCTTTTCATTTGTGACTTCAGCATACAGCCTAAGAGCCTTTCTACTTCCACCTTCAATCAGTACACTGGTGTCATCTGCAAGTAGGACTGGTTTGGAGTGTCGAACATGTAGATGGAAACGCAAAGTTATCTGTTAAATGTAGTACCTAATAAAATTATTCTTGCCCCCCCCCCCCCCCGCCCCCCTCCCCAAAAAAAATATTTTCAAGTTGGCGCCTCTGGTCCTAGCTATATTAAAAACTGTAGATCAGCATAATTGACAACAGTCATCGCTTATGTCTAATACATTGATTGTAACTTATATCTACACCTGTCCTCTGCAAATCAACGTGAGGTGTATAGCAGAGGGTACATCCCATTGTACCAGTTACTAGGGTTTCTTCCTGTTCCATTCGCGTATGGAGTGCGGGAAGAATGATTGTTTGAATGCCTCTGTGAGTGCAATATTTATTATAATCTTACCCACATGATCCCTTTGTGAATAGTACGTTTGGGTTGTAGTATATCCTTACAATAATCATTTAAAGCTGGTTCTTGAAACTTTGTTAAAAGACTTTCTCTGGATAGTTTATGTCTATCTTCAAGAGGCTTCAAGTCCAGCTCCTTCAGTATCTCTGTGACACTCTCCCACTGATTAAACAAATATGTCACCATTCATGCTGCTCTTCCCTGTATGCATTCAATATCCCCCGTTACTCCTATTTGGTACATGTCCAACACACTTGAGCAATATTCTAGGATGGGTCGCAAGTGTGTTTTGTAAGCAATCTCTTTACTTGACTGTTTGTACTTCTCTAGTATTCCACCAGCAAACCGAAGTCTACATTTGTACAAGTGAGGTTTCTCAGACACTGTGTAAGAACGCGCGTAACACACGATGTTTCATTTTTGTGGGCGTCTTTTGCGCCTCGCAGAAGTACAACAAAGTCTTTATCGTGCAGAATTTTTATCTCTGTGGATGCAGTAATTTTTTAATTTTTTCAAGTGGGGCTCCTGGTTCCAATATACCACAAGAATATGTTTTAGTTGTTTCTTTCAGCTTACTCTTAAGTCCACGACTACAGCTGTCTGAAAGCACAAACAGTTTGCTGTTATTGGAGTTCACAATGTGGGAATCGTTTTGTATTGTTTTACTAAACACTTCGGCACAATTTTTGGTCGACACATTTACATTGACCTCATTCACGCTTGTTTGCGTCAGTAAATTTTCTTCTATTACCTTATTCACAGTGCCTTTTGCTTTTCCCATCGTTCTTGCGAGCTATATATTGCATTTTCACTATCGGTGGTTGAAAGTACTTGAAATGTGTTCCCGTGCACAAAGCATGCTTTACTTTCGTAGGTATTCCGATTTTGCACTTGGGTCTTGCTGCTATTGCACTTCAATTTGACCACTTTTCCGTAACGGACGAACTATCTCGCGCTAGTTTTAGCGTGTTCAGCTCACTATTTTCTTGTTGTATTTTCGAAATATCCGTTTTCAAACTACCGATTACGAACGGTAGGCTCGTTATGAGTTCATTCAGTTTCGTAATTTCATCCCTACAATTTTCACACGATTTCTTTTTTACGGCAAAATTTACGTTTGTCTGGAAGGAGACTTGCTTAACTTCTACTCTAGCCGCCATCTTGAATCACACACTTTGACATGAAATTGTTGAAACTTACAGAGCTCAAAAGACGAAATTACTTATATAGGTCCTACCTAATGACGTAACAGTTAATCATGCAATCCAAGTTAACTTCGAAATCGTATGAAAAATGACCTAATGACATAACAGTTAATCAAAGTCTTCGAAATCGTACGAAAAATGAGGTGTTAAGTTTCAACACGGATTTGAACAAGGAAGGCTGTATGCGATAATTACGACACATGAAGAAAACAAGCCGAAGAACTACTGGTTGAAAACGGCACTTGGGTATATGTACATACCACAGCCTGCAGTACCTGGTGAAATGTTCGCTGCTGTAGAAGGTACATACGAAGCATAACTATCAGCAGACAGAAACGCTAAGGCAGACTCGATTTTATCCACCAATGCCACCGAAATGTAGCAAATGAAGAACTGGTCTATATCAAATCGGGTATGGCTTAAACTTGAGTCAATCTGTGCCTCTACTGGACCTACCCGCAAAGCACCATTGCTCGTTGATGCCTCACGTTTCACAAAATACAACCATTCTTCTGCCATGCTGTGGTTATTCGTGACAGCGTCAATGACTAGCGTAGCAGAATATTGTCAAATGACATTCCACAAAATCCATGTATTTAAAGGCTGTTAGTGGCACCAAAGTTAGCGTCTTGTCCCTAGCTAATGAGACAGAAACTGAAACTGAGGGTGCAAAGCAAAAGTTAAGTGTTTAACTCCGTTTTAAAATGGTTCTTTACAAAGAAAAACACAAAAGAAATGCCCTAATTTAATCCTCGTACCACTTAAAAGTTAAATGAGATAAGTATTAGTGTCAGTGGTGTTGAGAAACAGCTGCAATTGTTAAAACTGAACAAAGGTTCAGGCCCTGATGAAATCCCTGTCAAATTCTATACTGAATTTGCAGCTGAGTTGGTCCCTCTTCTAACCATAACCTATCGCACATCCCTCAAACAAAAAACTGTGCCCAGTTCTTGGGAAAAGACACAGATCACACCCATCAACAAGAAGGGTAGTAGAAGTGATCTACAAAACTATCGTCCAGTTACCTTGACATCGATTTGTTGTACAATCTCAGAACTCATACCTGTTAAACAATGACTTCACACTAAAATTCAATGGAGATATTCATAACTTTGCAACAAGGCAGCAATCTGACCTACATATGATTAAGTCCAGAACTACCTGCTACCAAAAAAGTGTTTTAAATGTTGGGATACAAATGTATAATAATTTACCCAATGAAATCAAAGCAACAAAGAACCCAAGAGCCTTCACACATAAGTTAAAAAATATCTCTTGGACCATTGCTTTTATGCAGTTGATAATTTTTTTGAAAGGGATTAAAATGTAAACAATATGATAAATGTTCAATTAGGTCTGAAAATTATATACTGTGCATGTCTATGAAATACACTGGACTACTTTACTATTACATTTGTATTGGCTGTTTGTATTTTACCATACAACATTTGTATTTACTCTTTTGTTAAAGATATTTACCATACAACATTTGTATTTACTCTTTTGTTAAAGATAGCTAACTTCCTCATTGCAAAATAATGTAAAATCAATTTATTAAATATTACTTGCAAATATGTTCCCTTGACCTGTCCAATATCGTATGTACAACCTTACAATTCTATGATTTGTATTAACTGTTTCGTTTAAGATAGATAATTTCCTTGCTACAAAATAATGTAATAATCAATTTGTAAAAATTACTTGTAAATAGCTCTCTTGACCTATCCAATATCATATGTACAGCTGTACAATACTATGATTGCCTGGATCAATAAAAATACAATACAATACAATACAACATAATCTGAGCGCAAACATAATGAGGTATCTTGAATAGAATGACCTCCTCAGTGCCAATCAGCATGTATTTCGGTAACATTGATCAGGTGAAACCCAACTACCACTTTCATGAAATTACATACTGAAAGCTTTGGATCGAGGCATCCAGGTAGACACATTGTTTCCCGATTTCCAAAGAAGATGACTCAGAACCGCACCTACACTTATTGTCAAAAGTCCGATCATATGGGCTACCAAGTGAAATTTGTGAATGCATTGAGGACTTTTTGGTAGGGGGATCACAGTATGTTATTTAGGATGGAGAGTCAGCATCAGATGTAGAAGTAACAACTTTAGGTGTGGCCCAGGGAAGTGTGTTGGGACTCTTGCTATTCATGGTGTATATTAATGACATTGTATACAATATTAATAGAAAAATCAGGATTTTTGAGAATGATGCAGTTATCTACAATGAAGTACTATCTGATAGAAGCTGCATAAATATTCAGTCAGATCTTGACAAGATTTCAGCGTGGTGCAGAGATTGGCAACTTTCTCTGAATGTTCAGAAATGTAAAATTGTGTATTTCACAAAACAAAACAAAAAAGTCGTATCCTGTGACTATAATGTCAGGATGTGTGTACTGAAATGCTTTCTTTCTAGATCATCAACAGGGAGGAAAGAAAAGCATTTGATGTGGTCTTGCAGATCTTTCTGTAACTCCTGTTTGCTTTTTGAATCTCTTTTACTTACACAAGAAGATTCTATAAGGCCATGCCTGTGAGGTGTACCAATCGCAATCGCATTTTGGTCACCTAAAGTACATAACGCATCTCTTAAGATTCTGTTTGCTATTTTAGTTCATTTTTATTCACGTCATTTGAGCCAGCTGAAATTACAATACACTGATTCTGCGACACAACTACTGATTTTATAATCTTTTAGAACTTCTTGCAAACCTGCTCCAGGTTTCACAACGCTTGTAACCTTTAAACCTTGTTGCTAATGAAGAATTCCCACAAATCCTATTCCGTGGCTGTCAGCAAGCAGAACTGCACTAATACCTGTATTATATTTTTTTGTGTCACAGTGGGACTTCCGTGTTGTGCTTGCTTGAGTGTTTTCTGCAGTAATGCTGCGATGAGTGAACGCTGTTACTCTTGTGGGTATTACTGCTGAAAATATATCTTAACGTAGATTCCACATACAACACGGACTTCACCTGAATGACTTGGTGAAAGAATATTTTGCAAACCTGATAACCATGGAAATAAAAACCACCAAAATAAATTCAAAACCAAAATGACAATTGCATCGCCATCGCCAGACTCCATTACGAAAGCACTTCAAAAAGGTAAAAGCATGAGAACCATCATCAGCACCAGTAAAGCATGATGTAAAAAATAACGAAGTGTTAATAGAGAGAACAGTGGATAGCGACTTGAGTGACAGGAGAAGTACAGTTCCTCATCATCCGAAAATTTTTTTAGACGAAAACAAGAAAAACGAGAAGACTCCAAGTTCACAAAAGAGCACAGCAGCAGTGGCAGAACCAACATTTGAAGTGTCAGAAGCAGCATCACCGTCAACAACAACATAAATGGCAGTATTAACGATATATTAGCAGTAGCACCTAAAAAAAACAGCAACAAGCAACTCATCACAGCCCAATGTACAGGTACAACCCGAGACATGCAGGAAACCTGTCTTTCTCAAGGATTTTTTGTATCTCACCCGGACAATGGAACGAGTATGACAGCACAAAACATAAACAGTCACCTACAGATTTTAAGCCTAAATATTCAGTGCCTTAGAAGTAAATCACTAGAACTTGAGGTAGCAATGAATGGTGCAAACACTGACTACATCTGCATCATGGAGCATTGATGCAGAAGTTTTGAACTAAGTAGCATTAATAATCATCCATATAAGTTGGCAAGTCAGTATCGTAGAAAAAATGCCAAAACCGGAAATGTATGTACCCTTACTAAATCAAGTATGAGGTACAAAAGAAGGTGTGAAGCTGAATCATAGAGTGTGGAAATTCATTTTGAAGCAGCAGTTATACAGTTGTATGAAGTACAGGGAAAAATCATAATCATAGCAATATACAGACCACCTACTGGGGATACAGGCATATTCATTAATCAATTAGAAACACTGCTTAGCATTCTTTTTACTGAAAGGGCAACTGTAGTTGTCTGTGGGGATTTCAACATAAATCTTATGAATGAAAGTAGGCTAAAAAATCAGTTCCTAAATCTGTTATGTAGTTTCTATCGGTTTCCACACATATATGAACTCACAAGAATAAAATATAATGCAACCAGTCTTACAGATAATATATTTTCAAATGTACGATCCACAGAAGTAGAAGTAACAAATACTGATTTGGGATTATTGGACCATAATTCTCTTGTCCTCAAAATTCCTTTAATGCCACTGCAAGAAAAAAAAAGTGTACTTCACGTATAAAAGAAAATTTTCCACTGAAAACTGTGTAGAATTTACAAATATCCTAACTAGTGAGACCTGGGCTGAAGTGCTGACAAATACAAATGATGCATATAACACTTTTCCTTCATTTTTCATGGGATATTTCGAAATGTGTTATCAAAAAAAGCTGTCAAGAATCACATCACAATACAAAGCCAAGTTTTGGATCACAGCTAGCATCAAAACTTATTGTGGCACTCCAAAGAGACTAAATTCAAAACTGAAGACATCTACAGATCCACAGTTCATAGAATATGTTAAGAATTTCAAGAGGGTATATCGAAAAGTAATTGCCAAGGCAAAATTTATGAGTAATGACAACTTAATAAGACAGTCTGACAACAAATCAAAAGCCATATGGGGTATTGTGAAGACTGAAACAAGAAAGAGCCGCAAAGACCAGGACAAAAATTTCAAAAACGCAGAAAATGTCAATATTAAAAACAAGATTTGCCAAATTACATCAACAAGTATTTCATAAATGTGACAGCTTCAGTAAGCTTAAAATTTACAAATGAAGAAAAACCAGAATTTTCAAAAGCTGCTTGTAGCATGAGGATAATCCAAGAGACGGACATGAAGTGTTCAAAGTAATAAAGAGCTTGAAACCTAAAATGTCAGAAGGAGTAGATGAGGTGTCTGTTTATATCATAACAATGACAGTTGCACAAATCGCAAAGCCCTTGTCATATATAGCCAACTTATCATTTAATGGAGTGTTTCTGGAAAGCATAAAATGTGAAAAGTGAAGCCATTATTCAAAAATGGTGACAAGCATAAGGTAGAAAACTATCAGCCAATATCTCTCCTTCTGGCATTTTCCAAAATAATAGAAAAAATAATGAAGCACAGATATCTAAATGACCATAACTTACTAAACAGAAATCAGCAGGGCTTCCAGGCAGGTAAAAATACAGAAACAGCACTAATGTGCTACACTGAACAAATAATCAAAAATCTGTTGTTGTTGTGGTCTTCAGTCCTGAGACTGGTTTGATGCAGCTCTCCATGCTACACTATCCTGTGCAAGCTTCTTCACCTCCGAGTACCTACTGCAGCCTACATCCTTCTAAATCTGCTTAGTGTATTCATCTCTTGGTCTCCCTCTACGATTTTTACCCTCCACACTGCCCTCCAATACTAAATTGGTGATCCCTCGATGTCTCAGAACATGTCCTACCAACCGATCCCATCTTCTAGTCAAGTTGTGCCACAAGCTCCTCTTCTCCCCAATTCTATTCAATACCTCCTCATTAGTTATGTGGTCTACCCATCTAATCTTCAGCATTCTTCTGTAGCACCACATTTCGAAAGCTTCTATTCTCTTCTTGTCCAAACTATTTATCGTCCATGTTTCATTTCCATACATGGCTACACTCCATACGAATACTTTCAGAAACGACTTCCTGACATTTAAATCTATACTCAATGTTAACAAATTTCTCTTCTTCAGAAATGCTTTCCTTGACATTGCCAGTCTACTTTTTAAATCCTCTCTACTTCGACCATCATCAGTTAATTTGCTTCCCAAATAGCAAAACTCCTTTACTACTTTAAGTGTCTCATTTCCTAATCTAATTCCCTCAGCATCACCCGACTTAATTTGACTACCTTCCATTATCCTCGTTTTGCTTTTATTGATGTTCATCTTATACACTCCTTTCAAGACACTGTCCATTCCGTTCAACTGCTCTTCCAAGTCCTTTGCTGTCTCTGACAGAATTACAATGTCATCAGCGAGCCTCAAAGTTTTTATTTCTTCTTCATGGATTTTAATTGCTACTCGCAGCTTTTCTTTTGTTTCCTTTATTGCTTGCTCAATATACAGATTGAATAACATCGGGGATAGGCTACAACCCTGTCTCACTCCCTTCCCAATCACTGCTTCCCTTTCATACCCCTCGACTCTTATGACTGCCATCTGCTTTCTGTACAAATTGTAAATAGCCTTTCGCTCCCTGTATTTTACCCCTGCCAGCTTCAGAATATGAAAGAGAGTATTCCAATCAACATTGTCAAAAGCTTTCTCTAAGTCTACAAATGCTAGAAACGTAGGTTTGTCTTTCCTTAATCTTTCTTCTAAGTTAAGTCGTAGGGTCAGTATTGTCTCAAGTGTTCCGACATTTCTACGGAATCCAAACTGATCTTCCCTGAGGTTGGCTTCTATCAGTTTTTCCATTCATCTGTAAAGAATTCACGTTAGTATTTTGCAGCTGTGACTTATTAAACTGATAGTTCAGTAATTTTCACATGTGTCAACACCTGCTTTCTTTGGGATTGGAATTATTATATTCTTCTTGAAGTCTGAGGGTATTTCACCTGTCTCATACATCTTGCTCACCAGATGGTAGAGTTTTGTCAGGACTGGCTCTCCCAAGGCTGTCAATAGTTCTAATGGAATGTTGTCTACTCCGGGGTCCTTGTTTCGACTCAGATCTTTCAGTGCTCTGTCAAACTCTTCACGCAGTATCATAGCTCCCATTACATCTTCATCTACCTCCTCTTCCATTTCCATAATATTGTCCTCAAGTACATCGCCCTTGTATAGACCCTCTATATACTCCTTCCACCTTTCTGCTTTCCCTTCTGTGCTTAGAACTGGGTTTCCATCAAAGCTCTTGATATTCATGCAAATGGTTCTCCTATCTCCAAAGGTCTCTTTAATTTTCCTATACGCAGTATCTATCTTACCCCTAGTGAGATAAGCCTCTACATCCTTACAGTTGTCCTCTAGCCATCCCTGCTTAGCCATTTTGCACTTCCTGTCAATCTCATTTTTGAGATGTTTGTATTCCTTTTTGCCTGCTTCATTTACTATATTTTTATATTTTCTCTTTTCATCAATTAAATTCAATATTTCTTCTGTTACCCAAGGGTTTCTACTAGCCCTCATCTTTTTACCTATTTGATCCTCTGCTGCCTACACTATTTCACTCCTCAAAGTTACCCATTCTTCTTCTACTGTATTTCTTTCCCCCATTCCTGTCAGTTGTTCCCTTATGCTCTCCCTGAAACTCTGTACAACCTCTGGTTCTTTCAGTTTATCCAGGTCCCATCTCCTTAAATTGCCACCTTTTTGCAGTTTCTTCAGTTTTAATCTACAGTTCATAACCAATAGATTGTGGTCAGAGTCCACATCTGCCCCTGGAAATGTCTTACAATTTAAAACCTGGTTCCTAAATCTCTGTCTTACCATTATTTAATCTATCTGATACCTTTTAGTATCTCCAGGGTTCTTCCATGTATAGAACATCAAAAATCTAGGAAAGGCAACTGAGTAGTAGGAATAAATTTAGATCCCTCTAAAGCATTTGACACTGTCAATCATGGCATTCTTTTAGAAAAACTGGAAGCAATAGGTATTCATGGGACAGGGAAAAAGTGGTTTGAACCATACCTATGAAACAGAACACAGATTGTAGGACTGATGTCAGATTACTCCAACCACAAAATAAATTGCAAAAAAAGTTGAAATAGGAGCGCCACAAGGCAGTATTCTAGGTCTCTTATTGTTCCTTGCCAACATAAATGACATTCAAATCTCAGATGGAGCAGCAAAGGCCATACTATTCGCAAATGACACTTGTGTGATAATAGGTGCACCAAAGCAAATGCTGCAAACAACCACTGATCAAATAGAGAGACTAGCCAGAAACCACTTCATAACACATGGCTTACACCTAAACAAATGTGGCAAGGAGATTATCTGCAATAGACTGGCCTTCCTGACAACTATGGGGAACAATAAGAAACCAAAAGTCAGAAACCATAAACAGACGCTAATATGCAATTGGATAAAGACAAACAAGATGGGAAATAAAAAGAGTAATAGTGGCCATACTGTGCGAACTACACTAGACAAATGGGTCACAAAGTCACAGAGATAAAACACAAACCCCCTGACCCCTCAAAAAGGTCAGGAACCTGAAAGGATCAATAATGTGATGGTGAACATTATCGAGACATCCCACCAAAATGTCAATGTGATGCCTCAGCAGTGTGAAGTGCATGTGGATACTTTTCAAGCCCACCTGGAAGATGAGTCGGCTGCCAAGGACGACCAACAGAACCAGCACAACTGCTCAGAAGTCAACATACCTGGAATACAGCACAATTTAAACTAAATGTCAGTGACACAGTAAATATGACTTCAAGCCCCCTGAGTAAACCCCACTCAGACCTGAAAATCTATTATCACAATGTCCAATCCTTGAGCAACAAAACTGATGACTTAAGCATTTTGCTGACCAGTGAACTCAGTGATATCTCTGCAGTATGCCTAGCAGAGCACTGGCTCTGCACTGATGTAGGTAAGTTAATCTCACTACCAAACTTCAAATTGTGCGAACACTACTCCAGATAAAATGATGGACATGGTGGGGTTGCCATCTCCATCAAACAACACATTGAATATAGCCCACTTCCTACCCTAAAGGAAATAGGAACAGACAAGATCTTTGAATGTGCAGCCATAAAGCTTACAGATCTAAATCTAATTGTAGCTACAATTTACTGTCCCCCCTCCAGTAGTATTAAAGATTTTCTGTTACAAATGGACTTGTTTCTATCCAAAATAAGTCAGTGGAAACAGGATGTGATTATATGTGGTGACTTTAATATAGACTTTCTCACCCACAACAGAAACAGGGAAACATTGATTAACATTGCAAAAACTCATAATCTGCATGGCCTTGTAAACGAGCCCACTAGAATATCACCCACATCCAAGACAGCTCTAGATCAAATTTTTGCAAATAGAAATAAACTTAACCCAACTCTAGAAGTATACAATGCAGGATTCAGCGACCACCAAGCTGTCATTCTAAAGGTCGATGTTAGCAAAGATACCTCAAACCCAGTTCCACCTAAAACTTTACGAAGGTTTTTCACCCAAGAGAACTTGAACAAGCTAAATGCCCTCCTTAGTAAAGAAAAGTGGACAGAGATGTACACAGCCAATGATGTCAACATGAAATTCAACATATTTATTGACAAAATGATCCACCACTTTGAAGAGGCCTTTCCACAAAAACCAGTAAGAATGAATAATAATAATAATAGAAACAAGAGTTGGATTACACCAGCTATCAAAATCTCTTGCAAACATAAAAGAATACTCCACATGTTATGTAAACAAAGTAGTGACTCCCCCCAACTAACAGAATACTATAAAAACTACACATGTATCCTAAGAAGAGTGATAAGACAAGCAAATAGGATGCAGAATGATGAGTACATTGACAAATCCAGCAATAAAGTAAAAGCAATGTGGAATATCATAAAAAGGGAAAGAGGGGAAATGAAAGCTTCACACACGAACATAGAAATCAAACTCAACAATGAATCTGTATCTAATCCCGAAGTTGTGGTGAACTCTTTCAACAATTTCTTTACGAGCATAGATGAAAAATTGGTCCAAAATAATCCTAACACAAATTACCAACCAGCAAACCAAAAGTATCACACATGTGCAGAGTCAATTTTCATTACCAAAGTCACTGAAAATGATGTTGCAAAAGTCCTCAGAGAGTTAAAAAGTTCATACGCAGCTGGAATTGATGGTATCCCAGCAGCTGTAATCAAAAATTGTGAACACACAATTGCTGAACCATTAACTCACCTCTGTGACTGTTCTTTCCAGGCAGGTATGTTCCCTGAAGCTCTGAAACTTTCTAAAGTAATTCCTGTCTTCAAAAAAGGTGATAATAAAGATATGAATAACTACAGGCCTATCTCAATCTCATCCTGCTTTTCTAAAGTTTTTGAAAAAATAATGTACAAAAAAATGATGGACTTCATTGAAAAAAAAGATTTACTAAGTTTAGCTCAACTTGGGTTCAGAAGCAACAAATCTACTGAAACTGCAGTATATGATTGCATAAATACGCTATTAGAACTGTTAGATAGAAAACAACACATAATAGGCATATTTCTGGATCTGTCAAAGGCTTTTGACACTGTTGACCACAAAATATTACTGGAAAAATTAGAACACTGTGGTATCAGAGGAATTGCAAACAACTGGATTGCTACATTCCTAACCAATCAGATGCAGAGAGTCAGCATGAAATATACTAATAGACAAAGCAACTCAATAACCGAAATATTATCAAGTAATAAAACTGGTAAGCAAGGTGTTCCACAGGGCTCAGTATTGGGACCCCTACTTTTCCTCCTGTACATTAATGACTTGAGCCTGAATGTTGATGCACACAAAACAATAATATTTGCTGATGACACAACTGTACTCCTTAAAGGGGAGAATACAGAGGCTGTGTAAAAAGCTGTTAACTTGGCCACTGAACAACTCAGTAACTGGGCTAAAATCAACAGATTAACTATCAACACCAAAAAGACAGCTTCCATGAACTTTCACACAACACAAAATGCAAATTCCTCTCAGCCATTTGTCACTGTAAATAACCAGTCAATAGATACTGACATTTTTTTCAAATTCCTGGGTCTGTGGGTTCAAGATAACCTGAAATGTAATACACATACAGGAAAGGTAAATGCCAGGATTTGTACTGGCTGTTATGCATTGAGTGTACTGAAAACATGTGCTAGCCTGAAAACATTAACCAGTGCATACTACGCTTACATACAAGCCCACCTAAAATATGATATAATATTCTGGGGAAATTCTCCAACTGCTCTGAGCACTTTCGGAATCCAAAAGAGAGCAATGAGGATTATTACTGGGAGCAAACCCAGAGACTCCTCCAAACCCATCCTCAGAAAGTTGGAAATCCTTACACTGCCTTGCCTCTACATTCTTGAGACTCTAAAATTTTTCAGAAACCACATAGTGCCAACTGACCCCAGAGTCGTGAAAAATAATGACATACATGAACACAATACCAGGAAAAACGCAAACCTGAATGTTATACGTACAAACACTCAACTGTGTAAAAAGGGAGCTTTCCACATGGGCCTCCAACTGTTCAACAATCTTCCCACTAGTATTAAGTCCATCGAAGACAACATAAAACTTAGCAAAGCCGTGAAGTCATATTTGTTGTGTCACTGTTTTTACTCTGTTAATGAATACTTAGAACAGTAATCTTGCTGTTCGTGTTAAATTAAAAACATTGAGTAATATAATACATTAGGATACTATAGGCCTATGTTAACATATGTTAACAATGTTAAATGATATTTTCCGACATCTGCAACACACTGTGTGCCATCAGATCACATGGAATAAATAATTAAATAAATAAATAATAAAGAATGTCCACACTTGGTTTAATGCAAACCAGTTAACATTAAATGGAAATAAAACAAATTATATGCAGTTTGAGAAAATATGTAAAAATGTAAATCTTGATATGTTGTTGGGTGACAAGGCCATAGACAGAGTGGCAGCAATGAAATTGCTGGGGATTCACGTAGATGATAATCTTAATTTTAATGACCATGTAATGAAATTTATGCAGAAACTTAACTCAGCCTGTTTTGCTCTTAGAATTATTGCAAATGTTTGTACTGCAGGGGGTACCAGGATGGCATATTTTGGCTATTTTCAATCTCTTGCAACATGCGGAATAATATTTTGGGGTTCCACCACTTGCCATATAAAACAAATCTTTTGGTTATAGAAGGGGGCTATATGAATAGTAACACACACAGTCATCCATAGACACAATGCAAACCCTTATTCAACAATACCTTACTTATACAGGGTGTTTCAGAAGTGATGGTCAATATTCAGGGATATGACAGGAATGATCATTTGAAACAAAAAGTCTAGTAAACATGGGTTCTAAAATGCATATGTTAAGAGCTATGAGCACTTTTTCATCTTCACTACTTTGAAACACAGCTCTTCTAATGCACAAGTGCTCGTAACTTTTAAGGTATGTGTTTTAGAGCACATGTTTACTGGACTTTTTTTCTTGTTTTGGTACATACAACCACTTCCCAAAATATGTAAAGCAAAGAACTTGCAGTAGAAGAGATTTTTTTCCACAGTATCGTAGATCAAGAATTGCTAATAGCTCTTGTATGTGTTTCAGAGCTCATGTTTACTTGACTTTTTTGTTTAGAATGATCGTTCCTGTCATATCCCTGATTATTGACTATCACTTCTGAAACACTCTGCATATATACAAATGTGTTTTATATGTTAGGGCCCACCTTTCAGATAAATGCCAACTTGCATAACTACAATACCCGAAAGAGCACAGCACTCCATACTCAGCAAACAAAAAGAACACACACACACACACACACACACACACACACACACACACACGCACACACACACACACACACACACACACACAAAGGCATGTGGGCCATACCAGTGCAAAACTCTACAACAGACTGCCAGCCAACATCAGAAAGTTAAAAGATGAAAACAGATTTAAAGTAGAATTTAAAGAATTTCTACATGGACAATGTTTTTACTCAGTACATGACTAATTAGGCCAATAAATAACTCTGATAATGCTTATATTAAGGCAAAACTTAAAACACTGTCTTTTATCCCCTAAAGTTTTTGTTAATTTTATGTTACGGCATAGTCCATATCGATTCTGGCAGGCTAGGAAAAAATCATACCTTCATAGTCTAATATGTTACTGAATTTAGCATATGTTACAATGGAGGACTAAGTAAGGAACACATATTTTTTGGTTTTCTCCAAAAAAATTTCTGCTCAGAGATACAGCCCTCCAAAGGTGACACTATGCACAGCATTTTGAAGATGTGAATTTTGGAAAAAAATTTTAAATTCTGTATCTCTGGAACAGTCCTAGATATTTTGTTAGGGTTTTTATGTTTGAGAGATAATTGCTTTATGATTACAAAGAAATCCTCCATTTGGACTTATCTGCCAAAGTTCTTTTATTACAGCATTCTGAACTTTTTTATAATGTATGGAAAAAAATTTCAAAAATACCAATCCATAAAATTTCGATTTTCTTCTGTTGATTAGCACTGTATAGTTCTACATTCCCTGAAAAGGAGCGCTTCCACTTTTAGGTTGAACAGGTTTTATAAAGAATTGAAATTTTTGCCATACATAAAACCTGTTTTATTACCATATTATCATATAACACAATCATAAAAATCAAAGCCTTGCCTTATTTAACATAATTTTTGTTTTGAAATATGAGTGAGAGACTCATTTTCAAGCACTTTAAATGGTTCCAAAATGTATGTCAAAGGTCCAGAGAACTGAAGGTTTCAATTTATACAGCTTCTGTACTGAAATTACCCAATCAATGAACTAAAAATGTGTTCCACTTCTTCAGTATCTTCTACATCTACATTTATACTCCACAAGCCACTCAACGGTGTGTGGTGGAGGGAACTTCACGTGCCACTGTCATTACCTCTGTTTCCTGTTCGAGTCACATATGGTTTGCGGGAAGAACGACTGCCAGAAAGCCTCCATGCATGCTCGAATCTCTCTAATTTTACATTCATGATCTCCTCGGGAGGTACAAGTAGGGGGAAGCAATATATTCGATACCTCATCCAGAAACGCACTCTCTCGATACCTGGACAGCAAGCTACACCATGATGCAGAGCGCCTCTCTTCCAGAGTCTGCCACTTGAGTTTGCTAAACATCTCCGTAACGCTATCACACTTACCAAATAACACTGTGATGAAAGATGCCGCTCATCTTTGGATCTTCTCTATCTTCTCTGACAACCTGACCTGGTATGGATCCCACACTGATGAGCAATACTCAAGTAAAGGTCGAACTAGTGTTTTTTAAGCCATCTCCTTTGCTGATGGACTACATTTTCTAAGGATTCTCCCAATGAATCTCAATCTGGCACCCACCTTACCAACAATTAATTTTACATGATCATTCCACTTCAAATTGTTCCGTACGCATACTCCCAGATATTTTATAGAAGTAACTGCTACCAGTGTTTGTTCCACTATCATATAATCATACAATAAAGGATCCTTCTTTCTATGTATTCGCAATACATTACATTTGTCTATGTTCAGTGACAGTTGCCACTCCCTGCACCAAGTGCCTATCTGCTGCAGATCTTCCTGCATTTCACTGCAATTTTCTATTGCTGCAACTTCTCTGTATACTACAGGATCATCTGCGAAAAGCCGCGAGGAACTAATAGGTCATTTAAATATATTGTGAAAAGCAGTGGTCCCATAACATTCCCCCATGGCACGCCAGAGGTTACTTTAACGTTTGTAGACGTCTCTCCATTGAGAACAACATGCTGTGTTCTGTTTGCTAAAAACTCTTCAATCCAGCCACACAGCTGGTCTGATATTCTGTAGGCTCTTACTTTGTTTATCAGGCGACAGTGCGGAACTGTATCGAATGCCTTCCAGAAGTCAAGGAAAATGGCATCTACCTGGGAGCCTGTATCTAATAATTTCTGGGTCTCATGAACAAATAAAGCGAGTTGGGTCTCACATGATCGCTGTTTCCAGAATTCATGTTGATTCCTACATAATAGATTCTGGGTTTCCAGAAATGACATGATACACAAGCAAAAAACATGTTCTAAAATTCTACAACAGATCAATGTCAGAGATATAGGCCTATTGTTTTGCGCATCTGCTCAACGACCTTTCTTGAAAACTGGCACTACCTGTGCTCTTTTCCAATCATTTGGAACCTTCTGTAGCTCTAGAGACTTGCGGTACACTGCTGTTAGAAGGGGGGCAAGTTCTTTCACGTACTCTGTGTAGAATCGAATTAGTATCCTGTCAGGTCCAGTGGACTTTCCTCTGTTGAGTGATTTCAGATGCTTTTCTATTCCTTGGACACTTATTTCGATGTCAGCCATTTTTTCATTCGTACAAGGATTTAGAGAAGGAACTGCAGTGCGGTCTTCCTCAGTGAAACAGCTTTGGACAAAGGTGTTTAGTATTTCAGCTTTACGCGTTACCATCCTCTGTTTCAATGCCATTATCATCCCAGAGCGTCTGGATATGCTGTTTTGATCCACTTACTGATTTAACATAAGACCACAACTTCCTAGGATTTTCTGTCAAGTCGGCACGTATAATTTTACTTTCGAATTCACTGAACGCTTCACGCATAGCCCTCCTTACGCTAACTTTGACATCGTTTAGCTTCTGTTTGAGTGAGAGGTTATGGCTGCATTTAAATTTGCAGTGAAGCTCTCATTGCTTTCGCAGTAGTTTCCTAACTTTGTTGTTGAGCCACAGTGGGTTTTTCCCGTCCCTCACAGTTTTACTTGGCATGTACCTGTCTAAAGCACATTTTATGACTGCCTTGAACTTCTTCCATAAACACTCAACATTGTCAGTGCTGGAACAGAATTTTTTTTTTTTATCTGTTAGGTAGTCTGAAATCTGCCTCCTATTACTCTTGCTAAACAGATAAACCTTCCTCCCTTTTTCTATATTCCTATTTACTTTGATATTCAAGGATGCTGCAATGGCCTTATGATCACTGATTCCCTGTTCTGCACTTACAGAGTTGAAAAGTTTGGGTCTGTTTGTTATCAGTAGGTCCAAGATGTTATCTTCACAAGTCGGTTCTCTGTTTAATTGCTCGAGGTAATTTTCGGATAGTGCACCCAGTATAATGTCACTTGATGACTAGGAGCATCATCAGAAATAATGATAATCTTCTGTGCCCTGTTTGCAGATGAAGAATTTTGTGCATTGCTAGCATAGCATGTGCTAAGTCATGTCTGTGTCATCACTTATAACTAGGAGCATCATCAGAAATAATGATAATCTTCTCTGTCCCTGTTTGCAGATGAAGAATTTTGTGCATTGCTAGCAAAGCATGTGCTGAGTCATGTCTGTGTCATCACTTATAACTGCAACACTTGTGGTCTTGTTTTGAAAATATGTCACTCCTGTAAAAACTGAAACCTGGTCATTAGTCCAATGATACCCTTGTACTTCTTGTGAGCGAATTACAGACCAGTTCTCAGAAAAATCACAGTTAAGCACTAAACATAGTTCTTCAGCCTGTACACATCCTTTCACTTCTGCAGTGTGTTATTGTTGCAATTTCTTCAGATGCTGGTGTGTTACTGCTTTCACTGACCATTTAAAGTTCATCAATGAAACTGTCAAAGGCAACAGTTTTCTTAATTTTCCTCCCATGTTGCATATGTAATTTCTGCAGAGTTATCTGCTACGTCTTCCTGGCCAAGTGTCTGTAAAGACAGTCCTCCCCTTCCAGGGCAGTCACCACATTCTTGAAACAAGGAAGTCTCTCACTTTACATCACAGACTACTAATGACTTCACATGCCCAACCAAGGTGACATGTCACATGCTCCAGTAAGTTCTTCATAGTTACCACACAAAGTTCAAAATTTTCGCAGTACACACATAAACAGACATCTCTAGATGGGTGTGGAACTACACAATTTGGTCATAGTGCATAAAATTTTGATCTTCCAATATGTGAAGTTGTACAGCTGCTCTTATAAATTGCAAAGGTTTCTTTAATACTGCAAATCATCTACCTCTTCACTTTCACAACTTCTTGACCTTCAACTACTACAGTTATAGTGTCTTTTTTGTTGCACTCTGGCGAGAACAGTCCCATTTATCTTCCAGACTGTACTATTTGAACTTGAGGATCTGTTCTTCCAAAGACTCCTTTTACAAACCTCACATTTCTTGATTTTTCTACCTTGTACTTTGATACTGATGAAACGTGGTTCAAAATTGTTTTCTTTGAAAATGTCTCTGGAATAATAGTTAAATCTTGCACCTTTTCACTGTAGGATGCACAATATTCAACAGATTAATTTATATTTGTGAAAAATTCCTGCATGAGGTGCAAGAGTGGTTTGGTTCATTTTCTTCTGAAGATGGAATTTCTACTTTGAAGAGTGTGGCTAGTTTTGCTGTAGTGTATTCATCCATAGCTTTAGTAATTTCTCTGTGCTTTCTTGATGCATAGAGCTTATGACTTGACTTCACTGACCACGGTTTCTGCACAGGACTAACATCTACCTTTGTAATCGAATGATTCAGGGTATTTAATTCTTCCTCTATTGATGCAAAATCTGCATCATCTGCACAATGGGAGGCTTCACCTTGTTCAGATACTGTCATTATGTCAAAACACTTAGAACACAAAGAGTCGTCACTGGAAACATCTTCACTTTGAAACAGAGTCTTCAAATGAGAACAAAAAAGTCTTTTTTTTTGTTGTTTGTCTTATATATCACTCTTTTATGGATATACAAATAGTCAGCACACTTCACTCTCCTGTGGCCCCAGTCAGAAGACATTTCAAACCATCCTTTTTCACAAAACAAACTGCAATTGTGTCAACTGGCAAATTCCTCACGAAAACACAGAACTCACTGGATGGTCTCAGATTTCTTAAAGTTAAAAGCCTCTTCAGTACACAAATTAGCACTGAGCAACTACAAAGCAGAAACCTGCAATGAACAGCCACGACAAAGGAACTGACAAGAAACTGCAACAAACTGTAAGAAATATCTGCAACAATGAAATTGAAAAGAAATAACTGCAACAAAGTAAGTGACAAGAAATAACTGCAACTTAGACAATAGAAGCAAACATTGTAACAAAGAAATTAGTAAGAAACAAACTTCAGTGAAGACATAAATTACCCTTGAAAGTTAAAAAAATAATTTTTCTATAATAAAACCTGTCCAACTTAAATGTGGAAGCTCTCCTTTACAGAGAATATAGTAGTGCATGGTACTTACCAACAGAAAAAAAAAAATCCAACTTTTCTGGATTCATGTTTTTGAAAAAATAATTCAAAGGCGACAGCAAAAGAATTCTGACAGATATGTCCAAATGTAATCATAAAACAATTATCTTTCAAATTAAAAAACTCTAACAAAATATATAGAACTGTTACAGAGATAAAGCATTCTAAAAAAATTTCTGAAATTCGCATTTTCAAAATCGTGTTAGCAGTGTCATCTTTGGAGGCCTGTATCTCGGGGCAGGAATTTTTTTGGAGAAAACAAAAAAATATGTTTCTTACTTACTCCTGAATTTTAACATCTGCTAAATTCAATAATGTCTGAGACTCTGAAGATAACCCCCCCCCCCCTTACCCCTCCCTGCTTGAAGTGATACGGATTATGCCTTACTGAATTATTGTAGTGAATATAAGGGCTTCCTGTTTATGGAAGACAAAAGTAAAGCCTTAGGGCAAACAGACTATGCAGTTACAATACTGTTAGTATACATGTATAAGAAGTTGTATTACTGTATCTTCTATAACCAAGTATTATTCTTTATACATTTTTTGCACAATTTTGTATGTATTATTCTTTGTACTACTCAATTTAAAATTTTGTATGTTCCTTTTCCATAAATTGTTTCCCATAAATTGACATGTACTTTTGGACAACATCCATACAATATTTATTGTCTACCGATGGATAAATAAATAAATAAATAAAAAATTACTCAGTATTCAACCATCAATTGGTAGGAACATGTATTGTCAATTTGTTTAACAGCAATTAGGGCTTGTCATTTACAAACAATCGAGCAACAAAGAGGATACCAAATGTACTGTAATTATAACATTTGAAACCTGTAACAACTCTGTTTATCACACTGTCAGCTTGTTATGCTGTTGGCTAGTGTAAGAACATCTAATTATTTCTTAATTACTGTAATTCATAAAATGAAACCAGATTAACATTGTGAACAAAGTGTTTATTTGTGCTGGTATATTATATGTTGCAAAAAATTGAAACAGGAGACATTGCAGGAAAACTTGTGATAGTGTAGTTAAAGAGTAATTAGCAAAAATGTAACCAGCATTATTTATTTGTATCATTTCACTTATTTTTCCATGAAAACAATTGACATGTAATCGCTTTGTATCACATTCCATGCATTTCATTTGTAACCACTGGATAATGACATTTTCTATAATGATCAACAACTTCTGTAATTGTAATTATCGACTGTGCTACATGTCATAATACCGTAATACCGCAGCTGTTACAATGAGTATATAAGACCTACAAGCAATCATGTGGAAGGCCCAGAATGATATAAGATCTTGAACAGCGCTCTGTGACATCATAAATGGTGCATCAGAAACAATAACTGACTTTTCACGTCTGTTGAGAACCATAGTGTTCTTTGGCCCATTTTCTCTTAAGAAACTTACAGGGAACATCAAATGCAATGAACCAACAAAATGAAAATAAATTATGGTCAATGTATATTATTTTGATCAAACTGAGTTACTACCACAAAATTTTAGGAACATTTACTTCACCTAACCATTAACAGAAGTAACATTTCATAATGACATTTACTTTGAATTATTTTCTGTTGATAACATTTATCCCCAGCTGGGTGGTTACACAACAGTATGGTGGAATGAGCTGGGATAGTGATTTAATTCAAGCCAAATGCTAAAGCCAACTTGTGAGTTTCAGGTGTACCACTTTTAACATCAAGACTCAAAGACCATTTTATTTGAAAAGCAAAATTTCGGACACTGAAACATTGTAGAACCAAAAAAGTTACAAGAACAAGGTAATTCAACTGTGGAACCGTGAGTACCAGAAGTTACAATCAGCTTGGACTTTGCAACAATCGACGTACACCATCTACAATTATTTCATCTTTCCCACATCATCAGTTTGGTAGGTTGTGTGAAAAATTTTTTGTTTAATGAGTGTTTTTGTGTGTGTGTGTGTGTGCTTTTTGTATAATATTTCCATGATGTGTGATGACAATGGGGTTGAAAACCAAGATATGGAGGAGGTAGAAAATTTTTGTACAAGATAGTAAAAAGTTAGTTAAATATAATGTTAGTGACATAGAATCAGAAGGGAAGAAGTAGACAGAGATTCAGACAGTATTTTTCACTGACTCAAAGTTTCAGACATAAGGAGATGGTTGGTGATAGTAGCAGTCTTTTTAATATGCTTGCGAAATTCATTAGGGAGAAATTAGACAAACAAAGTCAGAAACCTAGACAGCAGGACTGGGAAAAAAACTTGGAACAAAGTGAGCACTTAGAAAAAAGTTGGATCAACAAGGGAAAAAATTAGACTGTTTCAATAAAAACTTAGAGAGGTAACATCAAGCACTAAAATACACATATCAGAAAAGATTTAGATGATGTCAAAGTTCAGGTAGAGAAAACTGCAGAGACAACTTAGGTATTAGAAGTAGATTTAAATCATTTTGAAACATATGTAAACACAGAGCATACTAAATTTGAAATATGTGACACTTCTGTAGAATACGAGACTGAGAAGGCTGGAAACAAATTGATCAGTGAGGTAGAGAGCAATGACAGGAGCCTACAAATCTTATATTCTATGATTAAAAATGAAAGTGACAGTATTAATTGAAAATTGACTGAAACAAATAGAATATTTAACGAGAATTTTCAGATGTAAAGGGTGATGTTGGTGCATGTGTTGGTAATATTTAAAGTGCTGTGGTAAAAGTAGATGAAATTGAAGAAAATGTTGCAACTAGAATTCTTTTTGTAGTAACAACTGTAGTATTTGGAATAGTATAAACATAAAGAATTTCCCAGGGAAAACAAAATCCATCCAGTGGACTTTATTTACCGACGTAAGGATAATTTTACTAACTATATGTCAGACATCCTCAAAATTAAATTTGGAAAGAAATTTTTAGATGGGGAGGTACTGTCATGGCCTAATTAGAATATGTGTACAGATATGACTTTTGAGAATTTGCAAAATATTTTTGAACAAATTTTGTCTGAAACCATGCAAGCTAGGATCAGATCAGAATTTTTGGATGGGTCATGTTTCAGAGAAGGCAGCATTCCCACGAAAGACTTTTGTGAACAGCGACTTAAAAAAACTGGCACACTTAGATAAACCATCACACGGATGCATTACAGAGGCAATTGCCACATAAAGTACAGTGGAAGGAAAAGAAAAAAAGAGGCAAAGGGATAGACAAAGAGAACGTGGATTTTATCAGAATGGAGACAGAGAGAGAATAAAAGATAAAAGGAACAACTGCCATGATAATAGTAATGGGAGAGATAATCACTGGAATGACAGGTGAAGGGATGATGACAGTAGAAATAATGTTAGGAATGATAGACATAGGTTTGATAAAAGTGGTCATGAGCAAAGAAGTGGGCAATGGAAAACTAGTGACTGAATATTTGATGACACAAATTTAGAATGGTTTGGGGCAAGATGAAATACACTCCTGGAAATGGAAAAAAGAACACATTGACACCGGTGTGTCAGACCCACCATACTTGCTCCGGACACTGCGAGAGGGCTGTACAAGCAATGATCACACGCACGGCACAGCGGACACACCAGGAACCGCGGTGTTGGCCGTCGAATGGCGCTAGCTGCGCAGCATTTGTGCACCGCCGCCGTCAGTGTCAGCCAGTTTGCCGTGGCATACGGAGCTCCATCGCAGTCTTTAACACTGGTAGCATGCCGCGACAGCGTGGACGTGAACCGTATGTTGCAGTTGATGGACTTTGAGCGAGGGCGTATAGTGGGCATGCGGGAGGCCGGGTGGACGTACCGCCGAATTGCTCAACACGTGGGACGTGAGGTCTCCACAGTACATCGATGTTGTCGCCAGTGGTCGGCGGAAGGTGCACGTGCCCGTCGACCTGGGACCGGACCGCAGCAACGCACGGATGCATGCCAAGACCGTAGGATCCTACGCAGTGCCGTAGGGGACCGCACCGCCACTTCCCAGCAAATTAGGGACACTGTTGCTCCTGGGGTATCGGCGAGGACCATTCGCAACCGTCTCCATGAAGCTGGGCTACGGTCCCGCACACCGTTAGGCCGACTTCCGCTCACGCCCCAACATCGTGCAGCCCGCCTCCAGTGGTGTCGCGACAGGCGTGAATGGAGGGACGAATGGAGACGTGTCGTCTTCAGCGATGAGAGTCGCTTCTGCCTTGGTGCCAATGATGGTCGTATGCGTGTTTGGCGCCGTGCAGGTGAGCGCCACAATCAGGACTGCATACGACCGAGGCACACAGGGCCAACACCCGGCATCATGGTGTGGGGAGCGATCTCCTACACTGGCCGTACACCACTGGTGATCGTCGAGGAGACACTGAATAGTGCACGGTACATCCAAACCGTCATCGAACCCATCGTTCTACCATTCCTAGACCGGCAAGGGAACTTGCTGTTCCAACAGGACAATGCACGTCCGCATGTATCCCGTGCCACCCAACGTGCTCTAGAAGGTGTAAGTCAACTACCCTGGCCAGCAAGATCTCCGGATCTGTCCCCCATTGAGCATGTTTGGGACTGGATGAAGCGTCGTCTCACGCGGTCTGCACGTCCAGCACGAACGCTGGTCCAACTGAGGCGCCAGGTGGAAATGGCATGGCAAGCCGTTCCACAGGACTACATCCAGCATCTCTACGATCGTCTCCATGGGAGAACAGCAGCCTGCATTGCTGCGAAAGATGGATATACACTGTACTAGTGCCGACATTGAGCATGCTCTGTTGCCTGTGTCTATGTGCCTGTGGTTCTGTCAGTGTGATTATGTGATGTATCTGACCCCAGCAATGTGTCAATAAAGTTTCCCCTTCCAGGGACAATGAATTCACGGTGTTCTTATTTCAATTTCCAGGAGTGTAGATACCAAAAACAAGCTAATAATTTTAGGAGAGGAAGAGGTAATTTTCAGGAGGTGTGCCACAATAGAGATTATAATAGTTCTTGCCAGATAAATATGATAGTGTTTGGCAGGGAATTTTGTGAAGATCTATGAGGAGAAATAAAAGAGGAAGAAAATAGGAAGCAGAAGGCTGAAGCTGATCCTGATGAAGATGTCTTGAAATAACTTATTTGATGAACCATGTAGCTGTAACAGAGAACTGATTAAAGATACTGATGATGATAACTGTGATAAGTTTGATCTTGTAAGGATAACGAGTAATGAAATTGTTGTTGTTGCCGTTGTTGATCATGATACTGCTGTGAATAATGATGTTATTGGTGACGAATTGGGGAATGGTGCTATTAATGACATTTCTGATGTTGAAATGTTGTTGTTGTTGTGGTCTTCAGTCCTGAGACTGGTTTGATGCAGCTCTCCATGCTACTCTATCCTGTCAAAGCTTCTTCATCTCCCAGTACTTACAACAACCTACATCCTTCTGAATCTGCTTAGTGTATTCATCTCTTGGTCTCCCTCTACGATTTTTACCCTCCTCGCTGCCGTCCAACGCTAAATTGGTGATCCATTGATGCCTCAGAACATGTCCTACCAACCGGTCCCTTCTTCTTGTCAAGTTGTGCCACAAACTCCTCTTCTCCACAATTCTATTCAATACCTCCTCATTAGTTATGTGATCTACCCATCTAATCTCCAGCATTCTTCTGTAGCACCACATTTTGAAAGCTTTTATTCTCTTCTTGTCCAAACTATTTATCATCCATGTTTCACTTCCATACATGGGTACACTCCATACAAATACTTTCAGAAACGACTTCCTGACACTTAAATCTATACTCCATGTTAACAAATTTCTCTTCTTCAGAAACGCTTTCTTTGCCATTGCCAGTCTACTTTTCATATCCTCTCTACTTCGACCATCATCAGTCTTTAAGTGTCTCATTTCCTAATCTAATTCTCTCAGCATCACCCGACTTAATTTGACTACATTCCATTATCCTAGTTTTGCTTTTGTTGATGTTCATCTTACATCCTCCTTTCAAGACACTGTCCATTCTGTTCAACTGCTCTTCCAAGTCCTTTGCTGTCTCTGACAGAACTACAATGTCATCAGCGAACCTCAAAGTTTTTATTTCTTCTCCGTGGATTTTAATACCTACTCCGAATTTTTCTTTTGTTTCCTTTACTGCTTGCTCAATATACAGATTGAATAACATCGGGGAGAGACTAAAACCCTGTCTCACTCCCTTCCCAACCACTGCTTCCCTTTCATGCCCTCAACTCTTATAACTGCCATCTGATTTCTGTACAAATTGTAAATAGCATTTTGCTCCATGTATTTTACCCCTGCCACCTTTAGGATTTGAAAGAGAGTATTCCAGTCAACATTGCCAAATCTTTCTCTAATTCTACAAATGCTAGAAATGTAGGTTTGCCTTTCCTTAATCTTTCTTCTAAGATAAGTCATAGAGTCAGTATTGTCTCACGTGTTTCAATATTTCTACGGAATCCAAACTGATCTTCTCCAAGGTCGGCTTCAACCAGTTTTTCCATTCATCTGTAAAGAATTCGCGTTAGTATTTTGCAGTTGTGACTTATTAAACTGATAGTTTGGTAATTTTCACATCTGTCAACACCTGCTTTCTTTGGGATTGGAATTATTATATTCTTCTTGAAGTCTGAGGGCATTTCGCCTGTCTCATACATCTTGCTCACCAGATGGTACAGTTTTGTCAGGACTGGCTCTTCCAAGGCCATCAGTAGCTCCAATGGAATGTTGTCTACTGCTGGGGCCTTGTTTCGACTCAGGTCTTGTTGAAAATGATGATGAAATTGTGCTTTTTGAAGAATTAGGTGGAATGATTTATGTTGAGATTAAAGTGGAAATATTGATGAAAGGTGATGATAAGAACACAATATTAGGTAACGATAATGATTTAGTGAAGAATAAAGAATACATTATTATCTACTTACACAAGTTAATATTGGCAAAATAGGGTCCACCCGTCAGTATGCAAAGTGAGGTGATTAGTGCTGAAATTTTAAAGATAACTTGTAATTATTTTGATAAAGTTAGTAATGGTAGTATAATGCATGATGTTTTGAAGGGAATTTGTCAGGACATACATCTAGAGTGGGAGGTGACTTTTGAGCCTAATGAAGAACCATTAGATTACAATGTAGTTTTGGAAAGCTTACAGCCTGTGGAAAATGGATAATCTGTAGAGAAAGGAAAAGGCATATGTTTCAGAGAGATAGAAGAAGCTTTGTTGTATGAATATGGAAACAGTGATAATAATAATATACGAGAGAATCTGTATATTTGTGTTCAGACTGGTAATTGGAGAGATAATTGCCTGGTTGACAATGGAAACCTGATTTGTGGAGCAGCAAAAAAGGTAAGAGAGAGAACAAAAGATGGGGTGAACTTGGTGAGTTACCTGTAACTGGAGTCAAAATGGAAGGAGGCACAGGAAAAAGTACTGAAGTGATCACCAGACAACTTCTATTATTTTTCAAAATAGATGGTGTTTCTTGTCTACTGGGATGTTTAGTGATTGAGGATTTGAATTAATGTTTAATAGCAGTAATGGACTGGATTGTCAAGACAAAAGTTAATTTTAATTGGAATGAGATAAAATAATCATTTACTGATTCTAAGATAGAAATTTCTGGGGAGACATATATTGTGATGACAAATATTAGTACTAGTAGTCAGGTTAGAGATCAGAGGAATTTGGTGACAGAGGATGGGTACTATGAGGAAGACGAAGGGATTTGTGATGGAGAAATAACTAATGATTCTTACAGTGAAGTCATAGCAAAAAGATATGGGAAACCTAAGTTTTGAGTGCAAATGATAAAGAGAAATTATGATGAGAGAACAGGTAGAGTGAAAAATTATCAATGCAAACTTAAGTTGAAATCTCATGACCCAGTTTCCATTAAGCTTTATGGTGTGTGTGGAAAAAAATATCTATGTATGGTAAATATTGATAGCCAATTGTATGTGCTTTTAGTAATAAGGAGAGATTAATGGTTCTTAGACTGAGATTACAGTAAACATAGAGAAATGATATAATGTAAGTTGACTGTTTGTATAGCACGATCTAGGGAACTGCTTGAAGTGGAAATTGAGATAAGAGTTGTGCTTGCCTTCTGCAAAATGGAAGTTAGGACAGATGTTAGTTTTGTCAGTCATGTTCCAACACTGCTGAAAAATTAGTTGACACAAAAAAATGGCTAATTTTGTAGTACATAAAACAAAGTTGAAAAACTTTTCTTCTACACACAGTATTACTGGTTCACTGATCTCTTGCTATTAGAAGATGTATTGTTTGTTTTGTATGTACCGTCATATGTGTGAATGCTTAAGTTATTTAACCTGATTGCTGTTTCATGGATAACCTGCAAAAGTTTTGTCCAACTTATTGTTGTACAGTACTTTTTTGTGGGGGGAGATTGAAATGCAACAGCTGATTTTTCATACGATTTGGAGCTGATTTGGACTGTATGACTGTTATATCACCAAGCAGCACTCATACAAATAATTTTGCATCAACAACCTTGTGTCAAAGTACTCACCAATATTACTTTGATCCGTTGGTAGGAACATGTATTGTTAATTCATTTAATTGCAATTAGGGCTCCTCATTTACAAACAATTGAGTAACAAAGAAGATACCAAATGTACTGTAATTATAATGTTTGAATCCTGTAACAATTCTATTTATCACATTGTCACCTTGCTATGCCATTGGCTAACCTAACAATATGTAATTACCTTTTAATTACTGTAATTCATAAAACAAAACCAGATTAACAATGTAAACAAAGTGTTTATTTGGCCTGCTGTATTATATATTGACAAAAATAATGTACTCATATTTGAAACAGGAAACATCGTATGAATACTTCGGATAATGTAGTTTCAGAGTAATCAACAAAAATATAGCCAGTATTGTTTATTTGTATCATTTCATTTATTTTTCCATGAAAACAATATTTATGTAACCATTTTTGTATCACATTCCATGCTGCATCAGCCTCCAAGGGCAAGAGGGATCTCTCGCGCATGTACTTGATCCTGTGGGTGCACCAGTAACTGAACAGTAATGGCGACCCTGTCGCATCCATCGATGGCGGCCACGATGTGTCCTCATCAGTGTCTCTCAGTAACTGAAATGAACATAGAAGGGTGATGTGAATGGTGCGTGAGATGTCAAGAGAACGAGGAGAAGCAACGAACATGAAGATCACTCTGTCACCAAGTTGAAGATACATATCCTCAACACAGAAGTTGAGCATATCAATGGTGAAGACCGCAGTAGTGGAAGGTGAGGGTGGGAGGGGGGGGGGGTGACAAAAGTACACAATTCATTTCTTCAGGGAGCCATGTGTCACATGAAGCACTAGTGTCAGGGGACACAATGGGGGAATAGAGCACTGGGAGGAGTAATTGTTGAAGGGCTCATCTGTCAGTACTGCACCTGCATTTGTGATTTTAGAAGGTTCCTCATTCTTTTGCAGGTTTTGCACTGTTTAAGGAGACTGTCTGATGTTTCCTGTTGAGAAGAATATTAGTTGGTTTATCCACACAGCCAAAGACCCTAAGTGGGACAGAGTATGATGGTTGAAGAGATGCATGAATGGTGTCATCGCATAGCAGCACAAACTCACAATGTGCCAAGTTGCCTTGTAAGAACACTCATAGCAGGGTGTGGGGACGCGGTGCTGGTATATGTATATTTGCCATGTGTGAGTGGACGTGCTCAAATAGAACAAGGAGCTCATCCTCAACTAGAACTAGGAGCTCATCCTGAGGTGGGAGGTGTCCTTGACAAACTCATCAGGTAGCACTAATGGCATGCCATAGAGGATATCAGTAAGGGAAGAGTTCAGGTCATCTTTGTGAGCTGAACAAATGCTAAGACAGTGGTAGGGCCTCTGACCAGGAACAGCTGCGGCACATGAGAGCCACTTTAAGAGAACTGCCAATGTTTGACCAGTCTGTTGTTCTACGGTTGGTATGCTGCTGTATGGAGCTAGTCAACACCACACAGAGAGCATAATTTGGCAAAGAGTAGGGACTCAAATTGGCATCCCTGGTCAGTGATGATGGACATAGGGCATCCAAAATGCAAAATCCATGTAGAAGTGAAAAATCATCCTTTGGTATGTCAAAGTTTCCCAGTGGAGGTTAAATGTGGCATCTGACCTTAGTCGATAGACATGGTGTACATGCACATGTCTGAGAGTAGCAGTCATTCTTGATGTTGGGCCAAACAAAATGCTCCATTATGAGACATTTTGTAGCCTTAATGTCTGGGTGTGTGAGATCATGGATAGCCAAGAAAAGTGTCTGTCATAGAGGGGCCAGAACAAGGAAGTGGAACTTACAATTTGAGATACCACACAGAGTTGGATGGGAGAGGACACCCAGGACAGTGTCAAATTAGAGCCTTGTTGCAGTTTCTGATTTTCAGGATTGTCTGCATGCAGACAAGGTAGTTTATCCAAGTCCAAAGAGGAAAAAATTGAGATCACTCATAACAGGTAGTCGGCTAACACATTGTCTGGCCCCCTGATGTGCTAAATGTCAGTGGTACAGTATACTAACTAATAAAGCCCATGAGTCAGAATCTCTATGGGTGAGGTACTGTGGGGGCCTGTGTATAGAGTTCATGAGAGGCTTATGGTCAGTAAAAATTGTGACCTTGCAGCCTTCAATGTCCTCACAGAAGAACCTCATGGCATTCTAGACTGGGAAAAGTTTATGGTTGAATGCTGACCATTTGCACCGAGGAGCAGTGAGTTTCCTCGAGAAGAACTGGAGGGGTTGTGTTGTATCGCCAACACCTTGCTGTACAGCTGCACCATTCAATGTGTCACTTGTGTCAGCTGTGATGGAGATATGTGTATCACACAGCAGCTGTGCGAACATGGCAGCATTCAAAAGCACAGGATGGTAAACTGTTACTGCAGAAGAGCCAATGATGAGTGATTCTATGTGTCTCATCTGCCAGCCGGAGTTTAGCTGTGGAGGGCACTGAATTTGAGAGCAGCTGAAGTGAGAGATCATGTAGTACCTTAACAAGCCATACTGTGCAAAGGGTGATGTCTGACATGAATTCACGGCCAACCTGTACTCGGAGGTGTTGCGACAGCTCTGATGGCGATCAGCTTTGCAGTAGCATGTTTGGGTTGTGAAGGAGGGCTCAAAACAGGGTTGCTAATGAGGTCAGTATGGTCATGAATGTGGCTGATGATGCATATGGATCAAGTATCATCGTTTAGGATGCTGTGTATTTTGAGGACATTATCCGCCAAGGATTTTACTTTTGGAGCTGTGGTAACTTGGGGAATCTGAATGCTGGGATGTGCTGCATGGATGTCGGTTGACTCAATGTACAATGGAAGAGAGCCGGTGATGTGGTAGTTGTGATGATATCTCCCAAGCAGAGGGTGAGAAATCTTTATTGAGAACACCATGCAAGGAAGGAGATCAGTGTGATGTGTCGCCTGAGGTCCCAAGGTCCCCATGGAAGGGCAGATGAAGCATTAGCCACATGTGCTACATGATGCGGCAAGTGTGGAAGTGAAACTGACTGACAGGGATGGGACAGACATGGTTGTTGAAAGGTAAGATGGAAAGTTCATGAGAAATTGCTCGGGCAGCGGATGTGACACTGTGGCATCTGTGCATAATAAATGTCTACTGCCTGTTGTGGGTGATGAACTGATGAAGGTGGTGGATGTGTAGAAATGAGAAAGAGCTTGGCATTTGGCATATATTGCAGTGTGCAATGGCACAATTGCAAGAGGTTCTTCCCATGGCGGTGCAGTCACAGTAAGATTAGACACATGTTGGCTGGTATCGAAAGAACGTAAATGAGCACAGAGAACTGATACTCGCACTGTTGATTGCGTGTGTGCTTCACAATCAACATCTGGTGCATAGACAGGGAGTTAGGAGTCAACTGTACACTACAGTAATATATATATCTGCTGTCAACAGTATGGATATTTATCTCTATACCCGTTAAGAGAAGTCACCCAACTATAAGAAACGATGTGAACCTTATTGTGTGAATAAACTGTACGCATGAGAGCACAAGTGTACATCACAACAGCATAGCACAGACTGAAGTCCAAAGATCTTAATGTTCATCATCGTAGAGGCTTGGTGGACTATCAATAGTTGCCACAGAGTTAAGTTTGTAAGCTGTTTCTGAATTTTTGAACTACCAATACATAAATAGTTTTTTATCCTTTTTATGGCTGAAAAGCTTCTCACAACTGAGGCAATGGATGTAGACATACTCAAAATAAGTTGAAAGAGTTTTACAATTTCACAGTATGCAATCTGGAGTCCATTTAACAACAAAATTCAATAAATCACCAACATTTTTGTGTGACATTTCCCTGAAAATATACACAACCACTAGCCATGACCTTAAATAAAGAAAAACAAAAGAGATCCATAGCAATCTGTTAGCGATAGTTTGCAAGTTCTGGGTAACACTGTTTATACCAATCAAAGTTCCAGAAATAACAGAGTTGAAGCTACTGAATCTATCTGATAACAACCCCAGCACATTATCCAAAATTTTACAGTAGATTCTTACAATGCTTGTTTCCAAACTGGCTGCAGCACCATATCTAGTACATTTAGTTAATGATTCATCCATATTTTTCCCATGAATTACTCTTTCCCCTATTCTTTCAAATATGTCACATTTGGTTTTCACTATTTCTTGGGATTCATCAGTTTTTGTTATGCATTACCTAATGTCATATGCTCTGGCTTGCAATATATTAAATGAGGTGTCATTGAGAGGTAAAACATCTGCAAAAGCATGTTGAATGAAATTACTTGCATCATGATTTCAAATCCACAAGCAGCAGTAGAGGTTTTTTCATCCCAATCAAACACATACAGCACTTTACAGGCTTCAGGCTGGTTCATACAAGGCAGGGAGGCTTATTGATTCGAACAGGGTACAGAGTTTTAAGAGCAACCTAGAAGAGGTAGAATGGGATGAAGCATACACAGAAACTGGTGCTGACGCCAATTTCAATTTATTCCACCATAAATTTGTCTCAATACTTGAGAGTTGCTTTCCTGAAATGTTATCCAAAAAACCATTACAAATCAAGAAAGCCAAGGATTACTAAGGGAATTAAGATATCGTGTAAGAGGAAGAGGGAAATATATGGTGGCCAGAATAAGTCAGGATCCGATGTTACTTGCTTACTACAAAATATACCATAATATTTTAAGGAAAGTCATTAAGAAGTTGAGAATCTTATGTATTCTGAGAGAAATTAATAATGCGGATAATAAGATTAAAGCTATATGGAATATTGTCAAATGGGAGACGGGGCAGCCTCACACTACACAGTATACCATAGCAATAAAGCTAAATGATGATGCTGTGAGTAATAATTCACAACTTGCAAGTATTTTTAACAATCACTTTCTGAATGTATCAGCAAATATAGGGTTAAAGGGTTCAGTTGAGGAAGCAAAAAAAATGTTAATAATGTCATTCCCCAGGACTTAAGGCCTTTAGAAATAGCATCAACATCCCCCACTGAAATTAAGCGAATTATAAATATACTGAAAAACAAGAGCTCGTGTGGTGTTGATGGAGTCTCCAACAGAATTTTGAAGTGTTGTTCTAATTTAATAAGTGGAGTCCTTAGTGATATATGTAATGCTTCGCTATCACAGGGTATTCTTCCAGACAGATTGAAATACGCAATTGTCAAACCTCTTCATAAGAAAGGGGACAAGAATGACTTAAATAATTATACACCAGTCTCATTGCTAAAATATTCAAAAAAGTTATGTACTCAAGAGTAGTCTCACATTTAAGTGAAAATAATTTACTCATGTCACAGTTCGGGTTCCGGAAGGGCTACTGAACTGAGAATGCTATCTACACATTTACCCATTAGATAGTACAAGCCCTAAATAAAAAATTATCACCAGTTGGTTTTTTTGTGATCTCTCCAATGCGTTTGACTGTGTGGATCATGTCACACTCCTAGAAAAACTTAGGTTTTATGGAATTGAAGGCTATACACACAGCTGGTTTGAATCATACTTCGAACAGAAAGCAAAATGTTGTGCTGAATAACACAAATAATGTTGAGAGGGTGGTAAATTCTAGTGAATGGGGAGTTATCACAAAGGGAGTCCCACAGGGTTCAATTTTGGGTCCTCTGCTGTTCCTTACTCATGGGAATAACGTTCAGCAAGCAGAATTAGTACTTTTTGCAGATGATATGAGTGTTATAATAAATCCAGAAAGAGCAGCTGAAGATGTTGTTAAGGATGTTTTTCAATGAATTATTAAGTGGTTCTCAGAAAATGGATTCTCCCTTAATTTTGAAAAAACTCACTATATCCAGTTCTGTACACCGAATAGTCATACTGACAATTGATGCAGCATATGAACAGGGCTCAGTTAAGAGGGTAGATTTCTCCAAACTTTTGGGTGTTCACATTGATGACAACAAGTTCAGCCTCTTTCGCACTTCATATAATCGCTAGTTTTGGTAATAAACATATCAGCCTCCGAACATACTTTGCATATTCCCACTCAATAATGTCTTATGGAATAGTTTTCTGAGGTAACTCACCACTTAGACATAAAATATTGATTGCACAAAAGAGAGCAGTGAGAATAATTAATGGTGTTCACACAAGGACGTCATGTAGGCACCTATTCGAGGAGTTAGGTAGTTTAACTGCACCATCAGAGTACATATATTCACTAATGAAATTCGTTATAAATAATCCATCTCAATTAGCGAAGAACAGTGATGTTCATATGTACAACACTAGAGGGAAAAATGACCTTTCCTATCCATTATTAAAGCTGTCAGTTGCTCAAAAAGGAGTACGTTATTCAGCAACAAAAATCTTTGATCATTTGCCCAACAACATAAAGTGTCTGGCAGGTAGCAGATCAAGTTTTAAATCTAGCTTAAAATCATTTCTTTTGGACAACACTTTCAACAACAAAAAATCTTACCTGTAAATGTAATTGCACGTGCAGAACTAAAAATTTCAGTAACAGTAATGTATTATCACTATTCATGTGTGTATATATATCTTGTAATCTGACTTGTTCCACATCATATAGATAAAATAATCATGAAAATGATCTATGGGACATGACATAACTAAACTAAACTAAACAAGTTAGCTGCAATATGAGGTATTATTTGTTTAATATTAATCACTGATTCATCAAATCTTTGACATATTTTCACCAAATTAAAGGCAGCACTCCACTGTGTGGCAGCTTAAGACAATCATTTCCTTACTTCTTCATCTAGGGCCCAACTCCTCTTAGATGACTTTGGAAAAAAAAGTAGCAAGACCATTCAAAGTGAGAGAAAAAATTCTGTAGTTTTTGAAAACATTGCTATAACTTGCATTGGTACTGAATTCATTTGACAAGTGAACTAGTGGTTAAACATCATGGTAGAAATAGTGAAGTATTCATGAGACCTTTGAGAAATTATAGACAATGGTCACTTCATCCAGATTCTTATCTCTTATTTCATACATGAGCATGTTAGTAACAGAAGAAGTTAAGTGATTCTGTATTAGGTTTTAGACTCCTGCAAATATAGAAGAATGTTCTAAATTATGTTTCAGCTTTTCCTTATATTCACTACAAATTGAGAAGACATACAAGTTCAACAAAAAAGTGTTCATTCAGCTTTTGTGTATTAGAGAATCCTGACAGCCTGTTGTTGCTATTTTAAAGATGTATAGGGAAACGTCATATGCAAAGTTTATAGTTATAATGCATGATTCAGTTGCAGGTCTAGTCAGTTCTGTTCTGTTCTTCTCCTCGTGAAAACCGCAGGTAGCAAAACCGTGCCACAGAGTCGCACATTCACATTGGCACTGCCCTGGTTGGATTCCCATAATTGCACTGTCAGCGGTGTGATATGCGATGAGCATGGTTGATTAATCTTGCTGTCAACAACAGAATGACAAAGCCATTGAAATGCTGCCCAGACAAAGGAATGAAAGGAAGCCATCAGAATCAGTGTCCATTTGATGATACTACCAAACCAAACATGGAGAGAACAGAAATAGAAAAAGATGCACATTCTGACTTTAGGCCCACAGAAGCTTGTTGACTGGTGCATACTCATCCAATGCTGCAGTGGCATTCCAGTCACAAGTCAATATGATATGGGTCTTGACAGTTGCTGATAAACAGTAAATCTGATGGCATATTTTTCAGATTTTGTTTGAGAGGCCTGTTTAATATACAAGAGTGATCCTGCCCAGTTGTCAGGATAAAATAAGATTGCTAGCACTTGTGATCCTGCACAGTTGTCAGGATAAAATAAGATTGCTAGCACTTCAGAAGGTATGTTTATGACATTTTTAACTCGTGTAATGGTGTATATCAACTTAACCAACGATTTCAGATTATATTGGTAGCAGTTTAGTTTTTATTTAGTAAATAAATAAAAACTAAACTGCTACCAATATAATCTGAAATTCTTGGTTAAATATTTCATTTGTGTGGCACCACACTTGTAAATGGCTCTCCTACCACTTTATTAGTATAGTTAATGAGATGAAATATACCTGTGTGCTAATGTGGGTTTTTTTGGTGGACAGTCATTTTCTCTCATGTGGCAGTGTCACAAGATTGACAATTATTGTGCAGTATTGTGAAAATTCTTGTGCAAGAATGCATAATAATTAATAAATTCATTAACAATCAATTAAACAATTGTTTGTTTACTGAACTGAACATTAATCAACAAACACTGTACTGTAGATACTTCTTTGATTAACATTTTGAATGATTTCTTTTTCAGCATCATTCCCCATTCAAAAAACTGCACACCTAGGCAAATATTTGATTATTATTTTTATTTAATTATCTTGATCACAATGCATTTTGTTTAGAATTACTGTTTTCAGCTGTGCGCTAGCCATCTTTGAATTTCCCAATAGAACTAAAAGAAAGACATTACTTACTAATATAGTAAGAGATTAAAAACAAATGATGGAAGTTGTAATAAGAAAAGTATATTTCTCATTGTGCTGCACTGCAGCAACTCATAATATGTAAAAAGAAAACGAGTCAAAATGGCCACGCATGTATAACCAGCTACACATAGGATGTAAGGCAATCCTAGATGCCGTTGATGCATATATAACAAAGATAATAACACAAGTGAATAAAAGGTAATTAATTTACAAGAACAGTTCATTATAATATTCTCAGTTGAATATAAGAAAGCAAGAGTTTTTAAAAAATGTTTATCTATGCGAAAATATACTCATCTTCTGACAGTTTGAATTGGTCAGAATTTAACAAAATGTTTAAAATAAAAAGTGATTACAGAAAACATTCTGAAACTCAATACATAGTCAAGGCTCTAAAGTCAGTCTTATAAAGGAAGAAGGATCACTTTGCTTCCTAAATGCATGCATGGTGGTTTTTTCTTGTGTTATTTTTACACGTTATGACTTTGCTGCAGTGCAGCAGAATATGAGGTATATTGTTTTTATTATAACCTCTGTTATCTGTTTTTAATCTCTTACTATATTAGTGAGTAATGTACTTTCTTGTGCTTTTAATGTAGAATCTGAATATGTTTACTGCATAGTTGAAACTGGTAATGCTGTTCAAAAAGCTGTGTGATTAAGACAATTAAATAAAAATTATGCATGTCATGGTCATTTTAAGCCAAATTCTGTTCAAATATTTGACCTTCTCGGGCAGCAGGTGCTTGCAGTCATGTCACAGCCATACAGTCAAAATTGTCCTGAGGATGCAGGCAGTCCATAGTTCATTTCATCTGACTGCTGCTAATGACAATCAAGTGCAATTTATTTTGTTGAACTTGTGGATGAGGTGGAACCAGCGTTAAACAGAAATGTGACAAACTTGATGTTGCCAGTAAACAATAGTTGTATTACCTTTATGTTGAGCACTGTCCATATTCATATTATCATTCATATAAATGCTTTGTGTTTTATACTAGTGTGGTAACATTGATATTGCACTATAGTATTTCTTAGCCATGGCACTGTTGCCTAGACAAAGGAATTAAAGGAAGACATCTGGTCAGCATTAATCCCCATTTGATGATACTACTGAACAAACAAAGTATCGTAAGATGCAGAAACTCAGATCAATGAACAGCACAGCAAAGTTGGTGTATGCCAAGTAAATGAGTCTTCGTGTGAATGGTGTCCCTACAGCCTCCAGCTTGTTCAAAGTGATTACAACAAATTCATTGGGGTGAATGGCCAAATACCAGAAGGGATATAAAGATACAGAGAAACAATTATCTCCAGTAAAATGACTAAGGGAACCAATCTCATTGTATGAGATACGGCAAATAAGAACCATCATATGTCCAGATGTCCATGTATCCACAGTGTGCTTAAATTTTGTCAGCTATAAACATTTGTTATCTACTAACATTGAATATAAAAGTAACTGGAACTACAGTTCAAATGCAACTGCAGGCACTACTGGACTGTCTTTCAGAGAAGTTGACTGAGGGGGCAAAAAACTAAATTAATGTGATATTGTAGATTCTGACTTTCTTGATGCTTGTACCTCAGTTTGTAGGGCTTTGACAGATCTACTCCAACAAGAACAGCAACCATGCAGGTGTTTTCTTCATTTCAGTTGTACCTTTGGATCTTATTGTGATGTCTTACAAAAGCAATAAAAATGTTATTTGGAGAAACGTAAAGCCACGATTGATGTGTTTTTGCAGATTGCTGAGGCTGCAAGTTTTGAAAGAATCTCTGAAATATCCACACTGAGAAACAATAATATCTTCGAAACCAGCCTGAATTTCTTGTTCTGTTCCATACTGTTGTCAGTTACAGAAATATAGTGCTTAAATATCAGTTGTTTTTGACTGTAGTCAACAGCAAAGTGAAATATGCTATAACAGACATTTGATCAGCTCAACATTGTTATATTTGTAAGAAAGAACCAAAACAAGTTAATAACATTGATTCACTCACGATAAAAGAGATCAATTCTGCAAACATTAGTCTTGGGGAATCTTCACTCCATGTCTGCATAAGGTTCATGGTCCAGTTTATACTTAGCTTATAAGAACAGCAATGACAAATTGGAGGAAACATTGTAGGCGTCATCTGTGGAGCAGAAACAGTATGTCACAATATATTGATTATTATTAATTCCTTTGACTCCTCATGTGGAGCATAGAGCTGCAACAAATGATTGCGTTCTTGTTCTGTCTTCTGCCAGTATTTTCACTTCTTCCCACCCGATTCCTATTCTCTGCATCATTTTGGGCCTGCCTCACCTCCGTCGTTCCTGCAGGATCTGATAAAGTGCTTCCTTCGTAATATGTTCGTTTGGTCTCCTAAGTGTATGTCCTAACTATTGCCACTTTCTGGTTTTTATTTGCAGCTCAATTGTCTTCTGGTTGGCTGTTTCCCAGAGTGTTTTGTTAGTGATTACATTTGGCAACCATACCCCCATGATGTTCCTCAGACTAACACGAATTCTTTACAGACGAATGGAAAAACTAGTAGAAGCCAACCTCAGGGAAGATCAGTTTGGATTCCGTAGAAACACTGGAACACGTGAGGCAATACTGACCTTACGACTTATCTTAGAAGAAAGATTAAGGAAAGGCAAACCTACATTTCTAGCATTTGTAGACTTAGAGAAAGCTTTTGACAACGTTGACTGGAATACTCTCTTTCAAATTCTAAAGGTGGCAGGGGTAAAATACAGGGAGCGAAAGGCTATTTACAATTTGTACAGAAACCAGATGGCAGTTATAAGAGTCGAGGGACATGAAAGGGAAGCAGTGGTTGGGAAGGGAGTAAGACAGGGTTGTAGCCTCTCCCCGATGTTGTTCAATCTGTATATTGAGCAAGCAGTAAAGGAAACAAAAGAAAAATTTGGAGTAGGTATTAAAATTCATGGAGAAGAAATAAAAACTTTGAGGTTCGCCGATGACATTGTAATTCTGTCAGAGGCAGCAAAGGACTTGGAAGAGCAGTTGAATGGAATGGACAGTGTCTTGAAAGGAGGATATAAGATGAACATCAACAAAAGCAAAACAAGGATAATGGAATGTAGTCTAATTAAGCCGGGTGATGCTGAGGGAATTCGATTAGGAAATGAGGCACTTAAAGTAGTAAAGGAGTTTTGCTATTTGGGGAGCAAAATAACTGATGATGGTCGAAGTAGAGAGGATATAAAATGTAGGCTGGCAATGGCAAGGAAAGCGTTTCTGAAGAAGAGAAATTTGTTAACATCCAATATTGATTTAAGTGTCAGGAAGTCATTTCTGAAAGTATTCGTATGGAGTGTAGCCATGTATGGAAGTGAAACATGAGACGATAAATAGTTTGGACAAGAAGAGAATAGAAGCTTTCGAAATGTGGTGCTACAGAAGAATGCTGAAGATTTGATTGGTAGATCACATAACTAATGAGGAAGTGTTGAATAGGATTGGGGAGAAGAGAAGTTTGTGGCACAACTTGACCAGAAGAAGGGATCGGTTGGTAGGACATGTTCTGAGGCATCAAGGGATCACCAATTTAGTATTGGAGGGCAGCGTGGAGGGCAAAAATCGTAGAGGGAGACCAAGAGATGAATACACTAAGCAGATTCAGAAGGATGTAGGTTGCAGTAGGTACTGGGAGATGAAAAAGCTTGCACAGGATAGAGTAGCATGGAGAGCTGCATCAAACCAGTCTCAGGACTGAAGACCACAACAACAACAACCTCCATGATGTTCCTCAGACATGTGTTGCTGAATATCTGCAACTTATGGATTAGCTGCTTTGTCACTTTCCACATTTCAGGTCAATATAGAAGCACAGATTTTACATTACTTTCAAATATGTGCATATTGGTCCTCAATGTTATTTCCTTCGACCTCCAGATAGAGTGAAGAATTGTGAAAGTGCCTTTTGCTTTGTTGATGAGGCTGTTAATGTCCTCTGTTGTACCACCACATGGTAGAATCAGTCTTCCAAGATAGCAAAACTTATCGACCCTTTCAATTACCTGGCTCTCAAGCTTAAGGTCTGTGATGTTGTTATCATTTGCCCACATGTCTTTTGTTTTTTGGGCATTAACTTTCAAACTGACTTTCTTTGCCACAGATTTCAGATCTTCTAATTTCTCTTTCATGTCATTGAGGCTGTGAGATAGAAGGCAAAGGTCATCTGCAAAATCTAGGTCTTCTATGTGTTCCATTGCTCCATTTTGTTCCTCTCATGTAATACATTGCTTGCATCATTACAAAATTCAGTACTATGTTAAATATATTGGTGAGAGCATGCAGCCTTGCTTAACTCCTGCTTTCATTGCTATTGGATCTGAAAGTAGACCTTGTTGAACTTGGCGTGTGCCATTTTCATACATGCACTTGACAAGAGCAATTATTTTCTTGGGAATTCCAAAATTATGGAGTGAGTTCCATATTGTTGTTCTAATTACACTGTCAAAGGCCTTTTCAAAGTCTACAAACAGCTTGTAAAGTGGCAACTGATATTCATATGAATGTTCAGCCATTATTCTCAAGATATTTATCTGGTCAATGTAAGAGCAACCTTCCCTGAATCCTGCATGTTCTCTTCTTATTTCCTTGTCCAGATATTCTTTTATCCTATTTAGGATTATTCATGAGAAGATCTTGCTTGGGATTGACAGCAGGGTGAAGCCTCTCCAATTATCACAAACTCACACACTGCAGGTCTTCTTTCTTGGCGAGCTTAATGAGCAAGCCTCTCTTCCAATCACTCAGTACTATAACATATGTTTCATTCATCCATATAGCTGTCAGGAGTGGGTGTAAAATTTCTGCTGTTATAGAGGGATCTACATTAATTGACATATCTTGTTGGAGTCATTCCCTGTCCACATTCAGTTGAGTTACATTTTCTTCTGTAGTTTCATAGTTCAGAATGTTCTCAACATGTTGTTTCCACCTGTGCACATCATCTTCTCGAGTTGTGAATAGTTTTCCTTCTTGTACTTGATTTGCATATCATCCCCAAATTTCTTATTTGACATTTTCCTTGTGATGTCGTATAATATCTTGATATCACCTCTGTTGGGTGCTGCCTCTGCCTCAGCTGAAAGATTATTGATGAAGGTTCTCTTTTCTTTTCTGAAACTCCTCTTCACCATCCTATTTAATATGCAGAGTTCCTGTTGAATTTCTTCTTTTACTTCCCTTGTCTGTGTGCAATTTAGCTGGAGTTCTGCCATCATCCTCTGCTGTATTGCATCCCAAGTATGACCAGAGATCCAGTCTTGTCTGCTGTGGTCTTTTGTTCCACGAATTTCTTTAGGAGTCTGTGCATAGGTTGTTTACAGTGAATCTCATTGACACTCAATGTTGTTCCCTCTGATTCCTCTGCTAAGCACTTCAAAACGATTTTTCAGCTGGATCAAACACTCCTCTCAGACTTTTGTAATGTCCAACTTTCAAAAATTAAAATTAATCCTCTTCTGCCTGCAATGTCTCTTGCATGCAGCTATTTTTAGATGGATTGTTGCCAGCATAAGGTAGTGGTCACTACCAACATCTGCTCCTCTTTTATTCCTCACATCTAGAGGTGATCTTCACCAGGTCCTGTTGTCACAGTATGAAAAGTGAAAATTAAAATGAACTTCAAATACAATTTCCGTTTGCTGATTGACTTTTCCAAACAGGGATCGTGCACAACAAATGATGGTAATACTATTAGTCACTTTTTTGGTGTTGTACCCTTAACTGCACAAATTTTGGTGAATTATGAGGAGTTTATGGTTGAGAGCAAAGTGATCATGCAGACAATGTCAAGTGAATGTGCCATTAATACTGAAATTTAAAACCTACTGCTTTAAGATGGCCAAATGGTATATGAATTTATACCACTGTACTCAGCGCCAACATAAGTCTACATAGTCTTCATTCACAGATATGTCATAATAAAAGCTGCCCCATTGCCAATTCGTTGAGCATCTGAAGATGTGCTGGAAACTTGGAATAATGATATCTGGTTTTACCAAGGAGATTTTATGGCAATATTCCCATGAGAAAATGACACATGACTTCAGGCGTCTTTGGATCCACTCATCTCAAGCTTAAAGAAAATGACACTTGAAGAAGACAAACTGATGCCACCTGAGGTAACAGATCAGCTTTTCGAACCATCTCCCAGTGGACAATTCAATAGCGACTCTTCTAACAGCGATAGCAACACAAGTGACAAGTGTGACTATGATTTTGACTGAAAAATGTACATGATCAAATAAAACATTTCAAAACAGCAATTGTGACTTCTAATTCATTATCAGTGACCTGAAGAGACCTTATACCCAAAGTTTACCCACATCTGCTAAATTCATAATTTCGATCTGCCATATTGTAACTGCCATTTTGAATTTTTTACTTCCAACATCAGATTCATTATCAGCAATCCCAAAAATATAATAAGAACACAGTTTTGTACTATTTTATAACCATTTTTGTATTATGTTCAGGTTTTGATGCGAGTTGGCCCACTGCTTCATTTCAATGCACTGTGTATATTCACTGTGTCATTATTGATTAATGATACAGCCAAACAAAATTTGTGTTTCCAAGGTGGTGAAACATCTTCAACTGATGAACACGTCCTACAGGTCAGTTGCGAAAAATTTATTTGGATGATAGTTCTGTATGCAACGCCACAATCAGTCCAAAAGAAGCAAACTGAATCCGTTCTCATAAGAAAAGAAAATTAATGTCAGATAACTATTGGCTACTGCCTATTTATTTTAACAGGACTGAAATAAAATAAACATGTTTGTTACCAGAAGTTCACACTCACACAAATGGACCTGACCTGTCCTGGTATGATTTTATAAATATTTTTACCTAAAAAGTTACATCTATTTAACATTTTTATAACATACAAAAAAGGAATCTCATATGAGGGTTTCTTACACTTGTAAAACATTAGTAGGTACTGGTATCTGCTACTGACACAATAAATCTTAAAATCTCAGGAGCACTCACACTTTCTATCATTTCTGTATAGTTCTGAAGTAAGGATCACAATGTCATATTTAATCTACAGCAGGCTAAACGCTCATAAAAGGAAATAATTCTTCTCATCTTTAATGATTACCAGTTTTGTGAATGAGTGTGGTAGCAGACATTTGTAACTCTCTAAATCATATTACCATGTATCACATTATTGCTATTTGTGTTTCCATTCATGACTCTCAACATTAATGGTACATAATTAAGTGAAATAAACATAGAAACATGTTCCAGAATACTGCTCTCCATCATCAAATACTTCAGTTTAACATAATCAAAAAATCAGTCCCAAGGACAGCGACTCATCTCCAGCCAAGCCAGTGCCTCTTCAGCTGCTTGCACTGCTGACAACCACTCTGTGGTATTTACACCCAATGAAATGCTTTCTTCAGGATCGTTTTTAATGTTGAACACAAACGGGGATGAAAAATGAGACATCACAGGACCAATTTTGTAATCACAGTCTAGAGTGCCACTTGCAAATTGAAAATATACAACAATTAATTGCAACTTAATTATGACTTTTTACTGTCTACATGTTGCATTCCAGTCAACATATAACTGATAGAAAAATAAAGAAACACTAATATAGAAATGAGCTGAATAATTGTATACAATAAAAAATAAATGATATTCATTAGCAAGAAGGAAAGATCTTAAATAGTGTACAGAGGAAGATAACATTGTCACTTCTGTAACAAAAGACAAAATTATCAGTTGTTCACAAAACCAAACTATAGCAGTTCTTGATGGAAATTAATATAAGTAGTATGTTCTGATATAAATTAATGTGCAACAGCTCCTAATGAAATTTATGTAAGTTCAAGAACTACTCATTTTCATGCATGTGTATGGACATTATAACATTTAGCAAAGTTCTATTCAGTCTTGGGGTGGCAGGAATCACATGCTCATCAAAGCACTATACAGTACAAGCCTAATTTGGTTAAGGTAAACAGCAGCAGCAGTCGGAGTTCACTTGTAGAGACAAAGTCAGATAATAGCAACTGAAAGTCAGTCAGTCACAGGGTGGCCTTATATGTGCCAACTACAGAAGTTCACATGACCAGCCTGCGATATCAATAGCTTTCCTGCTTCATGTATCATCACTGGAAATGGATGCTGTTACACGCACTGATACATCTATATCTTCCATTTGCACATCCATTAGGGTTACTAAAAATATGGAAACAGTATTTTCTACCAGGGGATCCAAGTATCCTGCCAATGAACCCCAAAGTGTGCCCTTCTGTCCTACCTATAACTGCCTACAACTGAGCTTAGGTGATCATTCCATTTCATATCCCAACAAATTGTTTCACTCATGTATTTATAAGTTAACTTATTCCAATTTAGCTCATTGATACTGCAGTCCAATTTCACTATGATAGTTTTAGAATCATTCATGAAAGTCTACACTCAGTAGTGGGGAAATACCGAGATTATTTCACATGCGTTGGAGGTGAGTTTAACCTACAGAGTACAGCCTGGGACATGTATGAGTTCATTTCAGGTGTTATGGACAGACAGTCTTCTGAAGAAGGTTTGGACACTACCTCTGAAAACTGTCTTGAGCAGCTAGTTTGACAGGGCACAGACCTGGCAGCTTCAAACAGGCCCAACCTCATTTACAGTGTCAGTATAGTGACAAGGATTAGAGATCATGATTAGAGATTATAATGTCATCATAATCATGATGCTTACTAAAGTTAATAAATTCACTGAGAAGGCTAGGAGAGTCTTTTTGTTAGAAACAGTGAATAAGCTGTTGTTAGCATTCAGCTTCACTTAGTTTCCAAATGATGGATGTAGAGGAATTCTGGGTGAAGTTTAAAACTGGCTTTAAATTGCATTCTGGAGAAGTATGTGCCAGGTACTTGGGTTATGGGTGGGAAAGATCCACCATTGTTTTGCAACAAAATGCAACAATTGCTAAGGGAGTTGAGACTATTGCACTCTAGGATCAAAAAGAATGTGCAAATGACAAACAGAAAAAAGTTAGAAGAAATTCATTCGCCTTAAAGAAGAGCGACTCATACCTTAGTAAAGGATCTTGCCAAAAACCCAAGAAACTTGATCCTATCTACAATGACTAAGCAAGTCAAAGGCTTCTAACCAGTCACTCACTGACCAGTATGGCATGACAACAAAAGATAGCAAGCAGAAAACTGAAAGTTTTAAATTTTGTGTTTGACATCAGTCACACAGGAGAAATGAACAAACATACCATAGTTTGACCACTGTAGGCATGTCTGATGTAGGGAAGCAAATGAAACAGTTGAAAACAATAAGTCACCATGTCTGGATGAAATCTCTGTTTGGTTTTTCAGAGACTACTCTAAGGCACTGCTCCTTTATTCTCCTTTATTCAGCCTACATTTATCACCAATCTCTTGCCCAAAGCAGAGTCTCAAGTGACTGAAAAAAGTACTGGCGACTCCTGTATATAAGAAGGATAAAATGAAGGACCCACAAAACTGCAGACCAATATTCTTAACATTGGTTTGCTGCAGAATTCTTGAACATATTCTGAGTTTGAATATATTAAATTTCCTTGAGACACCAAATTTTCTGCCCACAAATCAGCAGACACTTAGAAAGTATTGCTCACATAAACCACAGCTTGTCCTTTTCGTATTTGATATCTAGCAAACCATTGCCGAAGGGCAACAGGAAGATTCCATGTTCCTAGATTTCCATAAAGCATTTGACATGGTGCCCTACAGCAGAATGTTAACAAAGGTCTGAGCATATGGATTAGATTCCCAGATATTTTAGTGGCTCAAAGACTTTTTAAGTATAGGGGGCGATCAAAAAGTCTCAATTTGAGAGCATTTCTACAACATATATGCAATGTGGTGTAACTTTGATGTGGGTATATAAGTAACAACATGTAGGCAAGGGAATAGTGTAGCATTCATGTTTTTCTGATGTGTACAGTAAATTCAGAAATGTGAACTATGGCAGTATTATTACTGAAACAGGACAAATTTGCTGTTATTCTTTTCTTGGCTACTGAAGGACAAACACTGGTACAACTTCATCGAAGAATGAAGAATGTGAATGGGGCAGCATGTCTGTCAAAACCCACCACTGTGAAATGGGGTGCCACGTCTGTCGAAAACTACCATTGTGGAATATGGCACAGAAGGGTGCTGCTGCTTCATGACAATGCACATACCCATACTGCAAATGTTGTAACACAGAAGTTACATGATCTCAAGTGGGGGACACAAAACACCCACCCTATAGCCCTAATCTCTACCCATGTGATTATCATATCTTCAGACCCTTAAGATAGGCTTTGAATAGTTGACAATTCCTGTCAGATCAGGAAATACAGCGGGCAATTACAGATTTCTCCACACAGCAGGACACAGTGTTTTACCACACAGATATCTCCTCCTTGGTGCACTGATGGGATGATGCCTCAATGCTCATGGTGATTTTGCTTGATAGACATACCAGTTCTGGACCATACAGCCTCCAAATGGAAACTTTCTGATTGCCCCTTATAGCAGAACTCAGTACATTGTCCTTGACAGTGAGTATTCATCAGAGACAAGGACATTGTCAGAAGTTCCTTAGGGAAGTTTGATAGGATGACTCTCATACATACATACATATATACATACACGATCTGAAAGACAGGGTGAGCACTCTGCAGGTCTCAGCTGATGATACTGTGATATAGCGGAAGGTGTTGACATTGAGTGGCTATAGGATGATAAAAGATGCCTTTATGATGAATGGCAGCTTGGTCTAAATGTAGAAAAATGTGAGTTAATGCACATTAATAGAAAAAACAATCACCTAATGCTCAACTGCAGTATTGGTAGTGTACTGCTTGACACACATTGATTAAATATGTAAGTGCAACATTGCAAAGCGATATGAAATGCAATGAGTTCATAAGGTCAGCAGTATGGAAAGTGAATGGTTGAGTTTGGTTTACTGGGAGAACTTGAGGAAAGTGTAGCTCATCTATATGGGAGACCATGTATACGGGGTGTCCCAAAAATGTTCCAACAAAGTTCAAGGGGTTGTAGAGAGATGTCTTGAGAAATAAATCAAGGATAGAAACCTGTGCCCAGAAATGTCATCCAACAATGCTACAGAGCATCAAACTTACAGGCATTGGTGCAAATGTGACTTTGTTCATTGATGGACCATAGACAGAGTTTCTTGCAGTGTTGTTTGTTATTCAGTGACTGTGACTGATTGCCATGATCACCAGTGAAGAAGGTGAGGCTAGCTGTTGTATAGGCAGACCTTGTCTCCTACAAATGTAATGCTCTATTGCCTCGGTGGATGACAGCTTTTCTCCTGGAACCCTCTAAGATCTTTAATGTTTTTTAGTATAAAAGAGAATAATAAATTGCAGATGGAAATCTGTGTCTGAAAACCATCATCCACCAAGGTAACAGAACAACACATTTACAGGAGACAAGGCTCCGTATTCTCCACTGCCAGTCATGGAAATCAGTTGCAAACATTGAATAACAAACAATATAGTGAGACATTATGCCTACAATCCATCTGTGTAGAAGGTCACATTTGCTATCAAAGGCGTGGCAAGTGGCAGGTGCCAGCACCAGTACCTATAACTTCAGTGCTCTGTAGTGTCATTGGATGATGTCTCTGGACACACATTCCTACCCTTGATTTGATTCTCAAGACAGCCTCTACAACTGCTTGAAGTTTGTTGCAACATTCTTTCTCACCCTGTTGAATACTAGTGTGACTATTCTTGAATGTCACTAGAGTGTTTGTGACCCCACCACAGCAGATTAAAGAGAAACATCCATGTAATTCAGATGTATGCTGCTAGCTTTGTTACCATTAGGATCAGTCTATATGTGAGTGTTATGGAGGTGCTTTGTGAACTCAAATGGGAATCCCTGGAGGGGAATAAGTCATTCTTTTCACAAAACATTATTGAGATAATTTAGAGAACCAGCATTAGAGGCTGACTTGAGAACATTCTACTGCTGCCATCACACATTTCACATCAGGACCATGCAGATAAGATAACTTAGGGCTCATATGTAAGCATGTACATGGTCATTTTCCCCTAAATCTAGATCCACAGCTATACTCTGTAAAACACTGTGAAGTATATGACATATGATATGTCCCACTGCACCAGTTATTACGGTTTTTCCCATTCCATTCACGTATGGAGCATTAGAAAAATGATTCTTTAAATACTCTGCGTACGTTTGTAAGTAATCTAATCTTGTCATCTCAATCCCTATGTGAGCAACACATAGGGGGTTGTAGCATATTCGTAGAGTAATCAATTAAAGCATTTTATGACATGGACTATTTTAAGCTTTATATGTAGGCTACCTAAAGATAGCTTACATCTATCTTCAAGACTATCCTTCAGTATCTCTGTGACACTCTCTCATGGTTCATACATACCTGTGACCATTTGTGCTGCCCTTCTCTCTATTTGTTCAATATCCCCTGTTGGAACTACCTGGTATGAGTGCTACACTCTTGAGAAATATTCTATAATGGGGTGTTTGAGTGATTTGTAAGCAATTGCCTTTGTAGACTGATTGCATTTCCCCATATTATACCAATAAACCAAAGTCTACCACTTACTTCATCCATGCCTGAGGCTATATGATCATCCCCTTTCATATGCCTACTAAGTGTTACACTCAGCTACTTGTATGAGTTGGCCAATTCCAACTGTAACTCATTGATGTTATAATTGTAGGCTACTACATTTTTTTGTAGGATACTACATTTTTTTCATTTTGTGAATTGCACGATTTTACATTTCTGAATATTTAAAGCAAATTAACAGTCTTTGCACCACATTGAAATCTAATGAAGATATGGCTGAATATTTATGCAGCTTCTTTCAGGTAGTCTCTTAGCAATGGGACAGGAAAGGAAATGACTAGGAATTGTATGAGGTACCCTCTCCCATGCACCCAAATGGTGGCTTGCAGAGTATGTATGTAGCTGTAATGTAGTTATAGGATACTAGCTTTCTGCATTTTATAAAGTGCACTATTTTATATTTCATCAAATTTATTTCTGTTCTATTATTAATGCATAAATATTATTATTATTATTGGTATTGTGATATTTGTAGTAGTAATAATAATATCGCAGATGAATTGAAACACAATCTATTGACCTCTAAAGAAGAAATATATAAATTTAAGTAAGTACTTAACACCTGCCACAATTCATCATTACTAAATCATCTGTAATAATAAATTTATAAACTTTTATAAAATGTTGGATGACACACGTTTATATAGTGCATGCATCTGAATCGAACTATTTGTAAACTATCTCCCTAAATCTCGTTATGCAAATTTACTCATTGCTTCATATGATGTAGCATTTTTATCAGAAAATACTAACATCTATACAGAATTCTACATCTTAACAGCAATAGTTCATCATGTGGCACAACCTCCACCTAAATACATGCATCTGAGAAAATTCTGCAGAAATAAAGTTTTTAAACTAACTCATTCACCTACTTCTACGGCAGATAACTATGTAGTAATTTATTTGAATTACTACACCAATGTCATCACCATCTAGTACTTGACTGTCACCTGCTCAGGTCAACCCACATACGAAATTTGATTGTGCATGACTCTACAAATGCGGTGCAATGCCAAAGACCATATTTTAACTCTTAAGTTTGGTGTCAAGGGGTGAATACAAGAACTGGGGCTGGAGGTGTCTTTTAGTCTGTGAACTGGAGTAACACTATGGCCACTATCCCACAGGGCCTCTATGTGCCCTCAAACAGATGAACCTCGCCAAAGAGAGGTTAGTCTTTCTCTCCAGTCATTCGGCTAATGAGACAGATACACAGCATATTTCTAAACTAATCCATGTCTACACTGTTTTATAATACCTGTAATGTCAATTGTCCCAGAAAGCTATTGTATTTCTGAAATAAAAGTCTAGTCAGCAACTCTAGATAGGAGTTATTTCTCATTTTCTGCAGTTAAATTACCAATACCTCACCTAGATTTTACAATGTGTCATATGGAAGGATCAGGTAAGCAATTCTGAGCTTGAAGGCATGAGTTCTTATGGAATATGAAAAGAAAATTCAGTGCAAAGCCTTAGGGAAATTAATTTCTCTCTCCTGTCATTTGAAGCTACATATCAAAGGCCTTGGGAGACCAGTACCTGAAACCAAATTACTTAATAAAACTGAAAATAAAATTAAAGTAATAGCAACAATTTTCAGAGTAGACATTTACAGGAAAATATATTGGATATGTGACACTATACCACAAAAATTGTACTTTAGGGAACAAGAGTGATCATTAGCTGCAGCAGAATGTTGAAAGAGGAATGCAACATTCAACAATAGCTATATAGCCTTTATAGAAAGTTGATTAAAAGACAAATTGATCATGTTTCCAATAGTTGTCACAGTGCTCACTAAAACTTTGAATTTCATTACATTTTGAGTTTACATTTTGCTGGCATGATGAATATGATGACCAATCAAATCCAAATATTTTCTATGGTATCATAATTTTCACAGCTGAACTCAATGCTGCACTTAGCATCACCTTTCCTAGGCTATTGTTTCCAAAGATATAGATGAACATATTCAAAATGATTTACTTTCCTGTATGTTGAAGGCTTATCATGACTGAGGAAGAAAGAAAATTACTGACATTGATTTTGTATCTGATACTGCTAATGAGACAAATGATATTCCAACAATTTCACAGTCTGTCACAGTTATCAAATAAGCTGTCTTAAGGTAAACCTCGAGAAAATGGATGTTAGTTTTTTTTTTGTTTTCCTTGACTTCAATACGATTCCTAGATTTTTTTATTCTTCCAGGTGAACAGTGATGCTGACTGACACACTGAGTAGAAAAGTCCCTCATATTTCTAACATGACATGGAATTATGGACTGTGCTACTAAAACAGAAAACTGTTCTAAAAGGCCTGGAGAGGATTTAGCTTAAATATCAGCAGTCCATAAAATTACTCAAGCGAGAAGGCTCTCCTTGAAATTATGAGCACACAGTGTTTCAATTTTGGCTGTCTGTATTATATTATCACACAACACTTGTTACACTGCACAGTAAATTACAAACACAAGCTGTTGACCCACCGACGTACAACCTTGGGTAGAACATTTCATAAGTTCCATATGGGACAGCTGAGTTAACATTACTGACACCACTTCCAAGGGCAAAGATGTAAAGAAAGGGTGAGAAATGAAATTTTAAAAACTAACTGCAAAAATATTTGTGACACAATTAGGCCTATGTTCACTTCATAGGGCATGTCACCCCTTTGAATTTACTTAATTCTGATAAGGTGGTTATTTATGTGAGTCAATTTCTGCACCTGTTGCTGCAAAGTTCTTGTGGAATATACCCTTTCTACAAAAGCAGCAAGCCATGAATGGAGCTTCACTACTTTATATGAGGAAAGAGTTTAGAACTATCACAGGACTATTCTATTCCTGCAATTGCTGCTTAAAATAATTTCCATAAACCTTTTAGTGGAACAATTAAACTTAAGATAGTCATTATTACTATACAGTTGGCAGCATGTGAGACAAAGCAATCTTCCTCTATCCTACAAGGTACTATGAGTCAAGGGCATCTAATCACAATAGCAGTTCTCATCATCAAGTAAGACTTTGTATGAGATGTGTGAGAAAAGTTATGAGACTGTCAACACTTCAAGCAAACTGGCAATGTTGTGTTGTTCTGCTTGTGTGGACTGGTGTATTCATCCCTTCCAGATGCTCAGTCCGAGATTGAACTCCTCACAGCCATCTTGAGATTTTTGAGCGTGTCAACAGTGAAGTTGTGTTTTTGTTGTGCATTATGAAAATGAAAAAGCAGAATTTAGAGCAATGTTATGCCATCAAGTTTTGTGTTAAATCTGAGGAATCTGTGAGTGTAACCTTTGAAAAGTTGGAGCTGATCTATGGGGAGCATCCTTCACCAAGTGCACAAGTTATCCGTTGGCACAAAACACATTTGGAAGTCCGAGAACACGTTGATGATGACTGTTGCTCAGGGAGACCTTCAACTGCAAAAACCAAAGAAAATGTTGAATGTGTGCGTGCTCTTGTGAGACTCTCCTCCAAGACAAACTGTCAACCACATATTTTACAAAGATGTCCTTGAAAGGTTCATAAAAAGAGTGAATTGAGTAATACTGGACTTTAAAGACGAGTGGGTGCTGCATCATGAAAATATCCCATGTCATGGCCACTTCTATCACAGAAATTTGAAATCAAAAGGTATTCCTATTGTTTCACAGCCCCCATATTCATCTGATCTGAGTCCCTGTGACCTTTTTTCTTTTCCTGAAACTGAAAAATGTCTTAAAAGGATGTTATTTTGGGAATCTGGACTACACTCAAAAGAATGTGATTGACATGTTAAAGGCTCTACCAGCATCTCTCAGCACTGTGAACAAGGACCCTGCCAGTGTATAGCTGCTGAAAGAAACTACTTTGAAGGGGAATATACTGTTGCTTGAAAAAAATAAAAACTGAAACAGATAAAAAAATCAATTTCATTACTTTTCTCCCAAACCTCATACGTAAAATCACAGACTTCAAAAAAATTCATCACTCACATATCCTCTGCATTCAAAGATAGGAGGATGAATTTTTGATACAAATGATCAACGTCATATATGTGTCTTTCTGTATAACATTTACTATGTTTCTCATTTTTAGCCATTTTATTGCACCTTCATGGTCCATCTTCCAGTGACCGGAAGGGTGAGAGCTCATGAACTGCCGCTGCTCTTTAATGCATAATATCTGGATTAAAGTTTCTCTTTTCCAAATTTCCTAAATAGCAACTAACTATTTTCTGAAATTACTTGGTAGTCTGTTTAGTTAATAATTAATTCACTTGCCACTCCATACCCAAGAGATATTATTGCATTTTTCCATATAGCACTTTTGGTTTGAATCCTGGTGGGGGATCAATTTATGTTATGGGTGCTAAATGGCTCTGAGCACTATGGGACTTAACATGTGAGGTCATCAGTCCCCTAGAACTTAGAACTACTTAAACCTAACTAACCTAAGGACATTACACACATCCATGCCCGAGGCAGGATTCGAATCTGCGACCGTAGCGGTCACGTGGTTCCATACTGAAGCGCCTAGAACTGCTCGGTCACACTGGCCGGCTGTTATGGGTGCTGCATCTGACATGGTGTCAGATGAAGACATTGATCTGATTTGAAAGGTTTCACCTGTGTCAGCATTGATAACTGAGAGAACTTCATGTGGTGTGATCCAATGAACACAAGCAGTTGTTGTTTATTCACTGATGCTGCCTCTTCTCCATCTAGTGGCTCTGTCTGATGATGACTGTGCATGTTCCTGGGACTTATTTGCGGCTTTCAATCCAGCTGGACTATTTTTAGGAGTGCCAAACCAGGACTGATTTGCAAGAATCGGCAAACCCCTGAGAATAAATGGTTATGTATGTACTGCAGTCTACAAGGGCATCATCAGTCTGCAATAGAGACTGTTCCTGCAAAGCTTGTTAAGCATTCCATGGCAGGAATTGTGCTTTTGTTGTTAACTGGATCTGGTTTGGTTTTCATTTGTCTTTATTATGTCCTGTATGTTTTGCTTAATACACTGTCCAAGATCTATGGTACTACATCAAGACTATCCATGAAAATAATAATGTGCACTCATAAAGAGTCCCTACAACTGTAATCTCTTTGAATCAAATTTATTTCAGTTACATTTCTATGCAAAACTTAATGGTGAATATGTTGCACATTCACCCTGCATACAGACAATAGGCATATGATATTTGTTGGCTAACAGCAGATCTTCGTGTAGTAACCTGTTAGTTACTACACCCACCACCCACTGCTCAGATGTAAAACGGGCCACTACAGCAAGCATACTGTGCACTGACATTCAAACGGTGTGCGCAGAATTATCCAAGGCTGCCACCAGGGCCAGGCCAGTCACCAATCACTGTCACTAGGCCCACTATACATGCACAGCACTACACCAGACATACCTGATATGTATAGAGTCTTTACAAGGGCATGCACAGGCCTCAGGGTCCTCAGTTGCTGAATGTGTTCCAAGATGTATAAACTACTTTCATTGTACTCTTAATGCTGTCGTTCCATGGCCCAATAAATTGTATCTCTTTTACAGCTGTGTTTCCTTGTGTTCCTAGTTAGACCAAAGTGGTGATGATAAGGCTCGAATTTTCATGTCTTTCAGATTGCATGGTTTTTCAGTCATACAATTCTTCATGGAGGCTTTACTCTGATCATTTCTGCAACAACAGATGCATCACACAAATGAGGTCACTGCATATGTTGAATTTTATCAATCTCACAAACAGCCACAACAATCATACTGAACTTGGGTGGCTGAGCTTCATGGCCCCAGTCATAAATGTCTGTGTATCATGGTTAAGTCTCAGAGTCTTATGCAGATACCATTCATTTGATCCCAGGTAAAGAGGAGTGTCAAAGTGTCTTTCAGTTTGAGATCCTATATTACAAAAGGTTTCGAATACTGCACAGTCATTCAATGTCTCCCACTCCATAGGTTGCCAGTTAGAGGCTTGGAGTGATGTCCCCACTGTTGTTATAATGTAGGCACAGTTCATGGAGCCTGGCTCACTGGGGGATGAGGTGGCAGCCACAGTACAAACAAGGCAACCAGGCCGATACGGACAAAACATTGTCAGCGCAAGAACAGTGAAAGTCACTTCCTTTGTGCTGCTCTTGCCTTGTACAGCATGAGCTGGTGGCCTGCCACAAGCAGTGGTCCTGTTGCCATAAATGTAAGAGGAAAGGTCACATAGCAGTAGTATGTCAATTGCTGCCACCCTCCCAAGGAGTCACTGCAGGAATCAATGGACATCGATATTAAAACTGTTTCACAATTGCATTTGCTATTGTCTGCAGACAAGAATCAACTTTTTATTGAAGTGTGGGTGATGAATAAATCCATTAATCCTGCAAATCAACTTGGGGAGGGGGGGGGGGGGGGGGGGAGGGGGTGCCACTGTTCCTACTCAACTCACGGACATGTGCTACGCTAGGACCCCCACTGTTGGCATACGTCAAGCATTGGTTGGCTCTGAGCACTATGCGACTTAACTTCTGATGTCATCAGTCGCCCAGAACTTAGAACTAATTAAACCTAACTAACCTAAGGACATCACACACATCCATGCCCGAGGCAGGATTCGAACCTGCGACCGTAGCGGTCGCTCGGTTCCAGACTGTAGCGCTTAGAACCACACGGCCACTCCGGCCGGCAGCATTGGCTGGTAAGCTATAACAAACAGCAGATCACTATTCGCAGGCAATTCACAGCTGACACAGTTTATAAATCACTTGTCCGTTGCATTATGTACTTGGAGGTTAATGATGCAAGTAACGAAAATCTGTTTGGTTAGGTGCCTTTGCCTCTCATGGATGTGGATGCAGTGCATTTTGTTTTAGACCAAATGCCTTATCATGAATTGGATTCCTTGTGTTCTTGGTTTTTGGATCTGTTTGCCCCAGGGTTAGGTTGTGCAAACAGTTTCACAGCACACGTCGCCCTCAAACTGTCTGCCTGCTGTTCCTTTTATCAGGTGCAACTGGAGACACTAGCTTTACGTGACCAGGTTAAGGCAGAGCTGGATTGCTTAACATCATTGGAAGTGATTAGATCGATTTCCTCATTGTGAATGGGCTACACCATTAATGATCATAAAGAAGCCATCTAGTCAATTTCCTCTCTGTGGTAACTTCAATATAACTATTAATGCACAGTCAGTCATAGACCCTTACCCCTCCCATGCCCAGAGGAGCTGCTCACAAAGTTGTGTGCGGGTCAATTCTTCTCAAAAATCTACTTGGCCAAACCCTGTCTTCAGATTTGATTCAATGAAGCATCACTGCTTGTGGTTAACACACCTTTCAGTCTCCATAAGTATCAACAGTTAGTGCTTGGGGTCGCTGGTGTGCCACACATCTTTCAACATTTTTTAGAAAAGGGTACAGAAGTTGTCCCTCATTTCATTAATTGTCTTGATGATATTATTGTGAAGATAATACCATACAGGATCACCTACATAACCTCTGTTCTTTTTTTTCTGTTCTACAGGTTGTGGATCTCAGATATAATCTCACTAAGTCTCACTTTTTCCAGCCTTCCATAGTTTATTTGGGTCATGAAATTTCCCAGCAGGATTTGCATCCCATGGAGCAATGTGTTGCCTCATTACAGCTCTGTCCCATCTGACTAATCTACGAGAGCTTTAGGTATTCCTCAGAAAAGTGGCGTACTGTCACAACTTTATTCCCAAAGCAGTACTATCACAATTTTATTCCCAAAGCAGCTACTATCACTCACCCCCTGCCTCTGTTATCTCAGGAAGTGTTCCTTTCATTTGTCCTCCAGCTGTGAGCGTGCTTTTGTGCAGCTTAAGGACAGCCGTGCCATGTTTTGCAACATTTCAGCCCGGTAAGCATCTGGTCCTGGACACGGACATTTCCCAGTATAGGTGGGAGCAGTTCTGGCTCATCGCCATTTAGATGGCCCTGAACAGCCTTCTGCCTTTGCATCAAAAACACTCAACTCAGCTCAGAAACATTATTCTCTGGTGGAAAAAGAGGGTGTTGCTATTGTGGTTTAACAGCACAATTCGAAGAATGCTTAGGAAGCAAAGGCAGTTGCACTCGCGGTACAAGAAAGATCGGGAGAATGAGGAGTGGCAAAAGTTAGTAGAGATTAGTGCTGCTGTAAAAAGAGCAATGTGCAAAGCATTCAATCACTACCACCATCATACCTTAACAAAAGATCTTGCTGAAAACCGAAGGAAATTCTGGTCTTACCTAAAATCGGTAAGCGGGTCGAAGGCTTCCATCCAGTCAGTCACTGATCAGTATGGCCTGGCAATGGAAGACAGCAAAACTAAAGCTGAAATTTTAAATTTAGCATTTGAGAAATCTTTCACGCAGGAGGATCGTACAAACATACCACCATCTGAGTCTCGTACAGATTCCCGTATAGAGTACGTAGTGATAGACATCCCTTGGGTTGTGAAGCAACTAAATGGGTTGAAAATAAACAAATCGCCAGGTCCTGATGGGATTCCAATTCAGTTTTACAGAGAGTACTCTACTGCATTGCCTCCTTACTTAGCTTGCATTTATCATGAATCTCTTGCCCAATGTAAGGTCCCGAGCGACTGGAAAAAATCGCAGGTAACACCTGTATATAAGAAGGGTAGAAGGGCGCATCCTTAAAATTACAGACCAATATCCTTAACATCGGTTTCTTGCAGGATTCTCGAACATATTCTCAGTTCGAATATAATGAATTTCCTTGAGACAGAGAAGTTACTGTCCATGCATCAGCACGGCTTTAGAAAGCATCGCTCCTGCAAAACGCAACTCGCCCTTTTTTCACATGATATCTTGCGAACCATGGATGAAGGGTATCAGACGGATGCCATATTCCTTGACTTCCAGAAAGCATTTAAATCGGTGCCCCACTGCAGACTCCTAACTAAGGTACGAGCATATGTGATTCATTCCCAAGAATGTGAGTGGCTCAAAGACTTCTTAAGTAATAGAACCCAGTACGTTGTCCTCAATGGTGAGAGTTCATCAGAGGTGAGGGTATCATCTGGAGTGCCCCAGGGAAGTGTGGTAGGTCCACTGTTGTTTTCTATCTACATAAATGGTCTTTTGGATATGGTGGATAGCAATGTGCGGCTGTTTGCTGATGATGCTGTGGTGTACGGGAAGGTGTCATCGTTGAGTGACTGTAGGAGGATACAAGATGACTTGGACAGGATTTGTGATTGGTGTAAAGAATTGCAGCTAACTCTAAATATAGATAAATGTAAATTAATGCAGATGAATAAGAAAAAGAATCCTGTAATGTTTGAATACTCCATTAGTAGTGCAGTGCTTGACACAGTCACGTTGATTAAATATTTGGGCGTAACATTGCAGAGCGATATGAAGTGGGACAAGCATGTAATGGCAGTTGTGGGGAAGGTGGATAGTCTCTTCGGTTCATTGGTAAAATTTTGGGAAGATGTGGTTCATCTGTAAAGGAGACCGCTTATAAAACACTAATACGACCTATTCTTGAGTACTGCTCGAGCATTTGGGATCCCTATGAGGTCAGATTGAGGGAGGACATAGAAGCAATTCAGAGGCGGGCTGCTAGATTTGTTACTGGTAGGTTTGATCATAACACAAGTGTTACGGAAATGCTTCAGGAACTTGGGTGGGAGTCTCTAGAGGAAAGGAGGTGTTCTTTTCGTAAATCACTACTGAGGAAATTTAGAGAACCAGCATCTGAGGCTGACTGCAGTACAATTTTACTGCCGCCAACTTACATTTTGCGGAAAGACCACATAGATAAGAGAGATTAGGGCTTGTAGAGAGGCATATAGGCAGTCATTTTTCCCTCATTTTGTTTGGGAGTGATCTGAGGTACCCTCTGCCATGCACTGTATGGTGAATTGTGGAGTATGTATGTATGTAGATTGTCTATGCCTTAAAAGAATTTCACGTGTGCTTTTATAGCGCTATATTTCACTTAATTACTGCCGGTAAGCCCTTGGTTTCACTGTTCAGCCCATTGGCATCCTTTGGACAAAGCCACTGATTTTCTTCAGCTTTGGGCTATATTCTTGTCCTGGTACAGTTATGACATCCATTTTTGTCCCTTGTTGCAACATGCAAACGTGGTTGCTTTGTCCCAACTCCCTGTGGACCCTGACCCCTTGTTCGACCAGGAGGTACTCCTTTGTTTGCAACTGGATATGGAGGTGAGGTATATTGTAGAAGCTTACCCATCACCAGATCCCATAGTGCATCTGCTATAGTAGTCAATCTGGTGCTCCAGCAGGTCATACACATGGTAAAAAATGGGTGGCCTAACCGTCTGCTGGACCTGGCATTGACTCCACTTCAGAATTTTTATGCATTGTGACACTGCCTCTCCCTCTTGGATGGCATTATTTTCCTGTCACTGGAAGGGTTTACTCCCGTATTGTGGTTCAAGTGGCTCTGCAGCTAGAGGACCTCCAGTTGTTACGTTAGGGTCAATGGGTGATCTTTTGCACAAAACTGTTGGTGTGCCACCTTATGTTTTGCACGGGCATCCACTGGGAGCTGGGACACCTTGTCACAGCCTGCAGATGTTAAGCATTGGGAAAGAATCTGCATTGATTTCACTGGTCCTTTTTAGAGACTTTCTGGTTATTGGCAACTGATGCTTTTTCTCATTTTCCTTATGTCATTCACTGTCCATCTGCAACAGTAGATGTAACTGTCAAATCCTGTCACAGATATTCTCCATAGAATGGTTGGCTTCCATCCTGGTTTTGGACAATGGTCCTCAGTTCATGTCACAATATTCCAAGCACTTTCAGACATGCAATGGCATGCCCATATCATGGTGCTGCCCTCGCTTTTGCAGTTGAATGGCAAGGCAGAACACTTTGTCCAAAGGTATAAGACACAGATGCACAAGATTTCCTGACTAAGGAGGCTCTCACATTTTTTAGACTCTTACTGTATGAAGGGAACTGGGACCCAGAGTCCTGCCAAGCTCCTGTACAGCCACCAGCTGTAGATGTTGCTCAACTTCTTGTTGCTGGACAAGTGTCCCCCAGCAGCATCAGTTTTATCGATGTTCACACCCAGCACACCAGCCTTGTTCAATCCTGTTCAGTTCCTTGAAAGGAGTGTGAGTAAAATTTGTCATATGAAAGGATTGTTGGAGTGTAGATGAGGGGAGCTGATGTTCTTTATTGATTATATTTATAGATGTTGTTCATTTACCATTGGTAAGTCTGGAGGGTGCTGCTTTTGTGATGTGGAGCTGTATCCACATTGTCCAATGGCGATTTGAACAGATTAGTACATTGTATATCTTTTGGGAGAGTGTTTGCAGCTGTGTGTGATGGGTCAGACCCATGCATGCAGTCTGCCTGTACACTGTTTGCTGATGACAGCCACGACAATGGAGGTCTGCAACCATAATTGCAGTTAATGGATGGTGGGCTGTTTGACTGTCTCAATCACCTCTTATATCTGCCTCCTCAAACTGTATACATTTTTCCACATCCATTTTGGTATTCTGCAACCACAGATTTGTTATGTTATCCAATTCACATCTGATGCACACACTCTCTTATCTGTGTTGCCTCATCTTAACTTCAAAAGGATTTTATGAGAGACGGCTGAGACAGACATGTAGCCCACCAACATGAAGTCTGAAGATGTTCACAGGTTTCCATTGTATTCATTGTCTGTAGACAGACTGCACTGCTAAGTCCATGCTATTATGCAAGGCTGCAAGCACAATTTACTCACCTGTTCTGATGGACACTCACTACTGTGGGTACAGCACCATATCACCAATGCATTTCCCTCCTGATTTTCCAATATGGGTAAATAACGTTCCATTGCAAATTGCAATCCATAAAGAACATCAGCTTCAACCATCTCCCCTCCTAAGATTTAATCTTATAATGAATTTTAATTGCTCTCCTTTTAAAGAATTATATGTGGGGGACTGAAGACAATACATTATAGGTAAAGTTACATTACCAACAGTATTACCCACCTCAATGAATGCTATGTGCAACAGCAGCTGAAATATTCATACATCATTTTACACAACACAATATACAACGCATAAGAATTTTATGGAAAGTAAAGTAGTATTATTTCAATTTTTTCCAATAAGAGACAATAAGTTACTGACTGGAAACTTCAAACAATTAAAAAAATGATTGACTCTAAAGCATTCCCTTTGGTGGTAATGCACAACTTACCAGTATAGTAGACCACCTTATAGTCACCAATTCGTACTGCTCCAATTTCACCGTCTGGTCCTGCTAAACCACTGTTGGGATGAAATAACACCTGGAAGGATAACAGCTGATAAGTTTTGAGTAAAAAAGTGTAAGAGTACAATACAAACCAGATAACAGAATGGACCCACATAATTCTAGACTGATATCCTTAACATCAGTTTGCTATAGAATTCTTGAACACATTCCATAATAAATAATAAATAGACAAGAGTATCATTAGGAGTGCCCCAGGAAATGTGATAGGACCACTCTTATTTTCTGTATACACAAATGGTCTGATGGACAGGATGAGCAACAATTTACAGCTGTTTGCTGATGGTGCTGTGTTGTACAGAAATGTGTTATCATTGGGTGACTGTAGGAGTATACAATACGACTTAGACAAAATTTCTAGACAGTGTGATGAATGGATGTGGATGAGTATGAAAAAAAGTCCTGTAATGTTCAAATGCCAGATTAGTAGGGTGCTGCTTGACATACTCAAATTAATTGAATACATAGGGATAATGCTGTAAAGTGACATGAAATGGAATGAGTACATCAGTTTTATGGTATGGAGGATGAATGTTCTACTTGGTTTTAGTGGGAGAATTTTGTGAAAGTTAGGTGATCCATAACGGAGACAGCAAATAGAATGCTTGTGTGACCCATTCTTGAGTACTGTTTGAAGGTTTGGAATCCCCACCAGGTTGGATTAAAGGAAGACATCTAAGCAATTCAGAGACATGCTGCTAGATTTGTTACTGGTATGTTTGAGCACAATGCAAATATTACAAAGATGCTTTGTGAACTCAAATGGAAATTCTTCGAGGGAAGACAACACTCTTTTCATAAGGAACTGTTGTGGAAATTCAAAGAACCAGTATTTGAGGCCGACTGCACAATGATGCCACTGCCACCAACATATATTTTGCATCAGGACCATGAAGATAAGATGCAAGGAATTAGGGATTCTGTGACAGCTTTTAGACAATATTTTTTCCCTCACTTTACTTGTGAGTGGAAAAGGAAATGAAATAGTTGGTAGTGGTATGTGGTATCCTCCGCCATGCACTGTACAGTGGCTTGCAGACCATGTGTGTATATGTATGTGTAGAAACTTAATTATGTATATAGATAGTTCACCCATCCTGGGAATCGAGAATCTTGACAGCTTTTGCCTATTATCAATATCAATATTGCTGAAAATCAGCCCCAGAAATTCCAAGACTTTAGAGAATATTTTAATTTTTTGTATAATTTTGCATTTGATACAGTAATTCCTCAGAAAAAGTGGTCTTAACAGATGAACACACAGACAGTCAGATAAAAAATGACAAAAAATGATATATTTTCTTTGTGTGGTATAACAACAAATTAAAAAGTTTCAATTTTTTTCTTTACTTGTACTGGTAAATGTTGCTTCTTGCATTTCATGATTCTCCATCATGGGGAGTACTTTACAGGTTTTGATAAGTGAGTTTGTGAGTATCAAAATATGAGGCATAAATGGCCATAGGACCATAGACCTTAGTATGTGACATAAATTTCAACTTGATACATCTACCTATTCCCGAGCAAAAAGATTTCTTAACAGTTGGACAGATAGACAGAGAGGCAGACAGACAACTCAGCAATGCTATAAGGGTTACGATTTTAATGACTGCGGTATGGAACCCAAAATGTGATTATCTTTATCTTCTACTACTGTGACAACCATAGTTTATGCTTAAGATGTTAGAAATCAGAAATTAATTAATGTTATTTGTTTCTTGTCTTTGTCTATTTAAGTACTGGGTGTTTCCTAATTGTGGAGGCAGTACATTGGTGGTGTGGCACAGTGGGAGTGGTGAACTTCCAAATAATCTTATATCCATGTGGGTTCGATGAGCTTTAGGTATCTGGCCAGGGGTGACTTTTGTAATCAGCAAGAGAATATTATTCCCATAGATCTACCCCTAAATACTGAGGACACTCCATAGGCCCTATTTATATCAGGACACTGTGTATTGAACACTTGTAATTGAAAATCATATGTTAACTTGGAGTTTTAAAAACAGTATTCAATGTTTGTGATTAGGCCACTTAATGGTAATATAATGGAACACAGTACTATTTACAGTACACCTATGATAAAATCTGCTTTTAGCTACATTTGTGGGAATGCTTACAGCTTAATCAATTCAATGGATACAGATACTATTATTCCCTTACAGGAGACACTTCAGAAAGGCCCACATTTTTGAAAGACAATAATAACAGTTGTCAATCAGAGATTAAAACCAATATTAATCCATATCTAACAATTATCAATCTTACTCAGCATGTCTGGCTTAAGCAGATTGCAGATAGTTTTAGAAAGAAATCTATATGCAGCCTCCTTATCGAGAATGATGAGCTACCTACTTCACTGTCTCCAGTATATCACAATACTACTGACTGTCTAATGAAATGTATGTCATATCTAACTAATGAAGCTGTTTGGAAACAGAGTGCTGCAGTACCTCTAAATATCTGCTCACAAAATAAACCTACAGTTCTTAATTTCTTCAAAATTACTACTGTTATGATAGTGTAGCAGCATTTGCTCATCTTTTTAGATTGGCAGAATGCCTTCAAGCTGATAAGTCAGTGGAGTGGGTAATGAGATTCATGGGCACTTAACTGTAATCAATTAATTTCTATCTTTTGCTTTGGTACAGTTATCAAACACGCAGAGAAACCATGAAAGCTGGGGCTCTGTTCAAGTATCTATCTGTGACAGGTACGATGACTCTTATCCATATTTAAGATTTTTTCAATTATAAATGAAGTGTATTTGCAGAAAATTAGGTCAATAGCCTGTAAAGCTGATGAACCATATCATAATAAGTTCTGACTCACATTTACAGATACATATCATCTCCACCAAGTTCGTTTTCACAAAACTTGTTTTTTTGTGGAGCAGTATTAGCAGATGTCAAATATGGCTTAACAAAGTTTTTTTTTTTCCTTTTATATCATACAAAACATTACAGTTTTACTTTACTGTTTTTTAAGGAATTATGCATGCTTAGAACAAATATTTATATTTCATATTAGTAATTAAATCAAAGGGTATCTGTCAATAATCATAAATGACAGGACAGTCACTTTATTACGAAAAAGGTCTTCATATGGTTATGTGTGTCTTTCAAGATACAAGAAAACTGAAAAATTATTAGTCTAGTAATGTATGGGCATTCAGTACAATGACTCATGTACAGGCATTAATATACCCATGTCTGACTAAAGCAATGCTATTTTCATATTTCTGAAATATGTTTTTAGTAGTACTATAACCTGAATAAAATAACTTTGTGATTGGCATATTGCAGTGGTAGAGCATAATGTTACCAGTATGCAGCCAGTCAAAGCTCTGCATGGATCTACACAACAGATAACATAACAAACATGTGGCATTTAAGAAAGAACTATAATTGACTAGTGACTTGCTGAAACTTTAATGGTGTGCTTCCAGGTGTTCTTCTGAGTTATTTCCACATGGTGAACAATATTTCAATGACTGACCTAGCCATCCTCTTCAGGTGCTGCGAGTTTTGCTGTTATGTATACTTGGCAAACCACAGTGGGTTCACATGTTTTGGTTTAGAAATTTAGATTTGAAAGTACCAGAAAAATTGAACCAATGATTCTACAAATGTGTAATTTATCTGCGGCATTCATATGAAATAAACTGGAAGATACATTTAAATATTGTCAAACCATCACTCAATATTGAAGAACCCTAGTCCTGTTATTTCTACATGAAAGATAAGTACAAATGTTATTTTCGTTCTACAACTTCCAATAGACTAAATTGATAACTATATATACTTTTCAGATGAGAGAAAAAATTAACAATATTGTACATCTGAAAATGGAAAAGTATATTATGAAAAGAATAAAATGCTACTCATCAAATATCAGAGATATTGAGGCACAAATAGGTACAACAAAAATACTGTTAACGAGTAAGCATTCAGACAAATGCAACTCACTGGATTTTCCATCATTTGAAAAGTAAATTACAGTACCTGCACTTCATACACTTTTAAATCTACCATATTATAGTAGCGAAAACAGAAAATGAAGTTTACCTCATGCCCCACACTGGACTGTCCTGTCAGAATGTCTTGAATATTCATACCATCATAGAATCGATCTGATGGCAGAGATATATTGAGTATTGCAGCAATAGTTGGCATAATGTCAAGTGAAGACACTAACGCATCAGATACACTACCTGGCTGAAATTGAAACAATTTTATGTCATTTTATATGTTTCACTAAAGTTAGAATTAATATTTCATAATTACCTGTCATTTCATTATTATACTTAAATATGAAATAAAAGTTAAAGAGGTCTACGTATTGCAAGTTAGATAGCTAGTTATATTTTCTATGGATCACTTTGAACACTAGATTGTAATGACATGGGATGACTCATTTTACATTCCCTCCACAAATTAATTTGTACATGTGGTTAATTCTGAACATTTCTAAGTTCCTTTTTCTTCTTTTTAATACATATATTACAAAAAAAGATATAAAGATGTGTGTTAGTAATTTCTACCCATCATCCTTTATACATTACAATAATAGAAGGAGTTGGCAGGGAGAAACATTCTCATTTTGTTTTTAAATTTTACTCTGTATCTGTCAGACATTTTATATCACTGGGCAAGTGACAAAAAAATTTTGTTGCAGCACTGTGCATCTCTTTTTGTGCTAAAGACAACCTTAATGCAGAGTAATGAATGTCATTTTTCCTTGCAGACTGTAATTATGTACATCATTCTTCCTTTTGAATGGTAGTGGATTATTTATAACAAAATTCACGAGAGAATAAATATACTGTGAAGCAGTAGTCAGAACGCCCATCTCTTTAAGCAGATCTCTACTAGATGATCATGGGTGAGCTCCACATTTTATTCTTATAGCACATTTTTGATCAATGAAGACTTTATTTTTTAAAGATGATGAGGGAATACCGAATAGTTGTAGGTAAACAACTAGAATTCTCTCAGATACAGATTTATTCGCACTTAGCTTCTACACGGATACAAGTCCGGAGGCTAACTCCCGTTAGCGTCCAACATCCTGCCCAAAGCCCTCTCCTCAAAGATAGCACACTTACGCACAGAACAAATATCGATATTCATGGTGCTCTACGCCACATAGCCCCCCCCCCCCTTCCCCCGCACAGTATGGAGTACGTCCCTGTGAATGGGGGGCGTGAGAAGTTAGGAAGGTAACGCACAGTTCTTCTGCGTCAGGCGGAAGCGCTCGACTGGTAGGAGACCGGGGGGTGAAACCCGGTACGTCGACGGTGAAATCAGCAAGCGACGCCGGCGGCTGCAGACAACGTCCCGTCCTGGAGTGGAGGTGTAGCACTTCGTCAGCTGGCAGGCGGAGAATCACCTTGCCTGAAGGCCTAACAAAGGCACGCAAATTGCCACACGCAGCACTTCTGCTCAATTTAAAGCGGCGCACCACATGAGATTCTGCACTTCCTCCCTCAATATTGTCACATGCGAGTACCACACACACTATATCGCCATCTACGACAACAGATAATTTATGTATGTCATCAGGGTGCACATGTGTTGTGAATTCTTGGATGGCACCTGTACGAGCAATGGTAGGGAGGCAGGGAGGTGTGGGAAAGCCATGGCAGGGGGAAGCATCTGCTAAGAGGGGGGTGGCAGGTGCACTGGACTGTGCAGGAGACAACCTCGGGCGATCAGCTGACAGACGAGGGAGCGTGACTGAAGGCAACGACGAGCCAGCGTGGATTGAACGGCGTGACAAAGAGCTGTCACACGAAGATGGTAACACAATGGTAGAATCCAAGTGGTTGGCAGTTCGACTGCGAGGGCTGTGAGGAGTGAAGCCCCGAAAAGATTGGCCACTCAAATTAGATGAACGCGGAGAAGGAGCAGTGCTCGGCAGAGAAGCACGCTGTGGAGAATCAATACCCGAATGCATGGTGTGGGAAGATGGATGGCCGCTCGAAGCAGGAGTGGGAGAAATAGGGGCAGAATCAGGGAGGTTCACCTGAGGCTCAATGAAAGCTGGTTTCACTCGGTTGAGTGAGACCGTGGTTACAGAGTCTTTTATGAGGAGATCCATGTTATTCTCAGAGCGTTTGACGACCTTGTAAGGACCTGTGTAGGGCGACTGAAGCAGGGCTTTGACTGAGTTGTCTCTGAGAAACACGTACTCACAAGAGTCTAGCGTGCGCGGTACGTACACGCGCGGGGGTGTATGAGCAGCCGGAGGTGGCGGCTGAATTTTGCTGCAGTGCAAGCGCACCCGCTCGAGAAGTGAAGGGAGTTCAGAGGGCCATGGAAGTGGGGTCGGAGTGACTAATTCTCCAGGCAAAACCAGAGGTTGGCCATACACAAACTCAGCTACGGAACCCTTGAGGTCTTCCTTGAAAGTCGCACGAAGGCCAAGAAGCACGAAGGGCAGTGCCTCTGTCCATAGTGAGTCATGGCAACGCAGGGCAGACTTTAAGTTGCAATGCCATCGCTCGACAAGCCCATTGCTTTGGGGGTGGTATGCAGAAGTATGAATTTTGACAATACCACACATTTTATATAAGTCAGAGAAAACTGAAGACTCGAATTGTCGCCCCTGGTCAGTGGTGAGGTAAACAGGTGAGCCAAATCTAGAGATCCACGAATCTAAGAATGCTCAACTTACTGTCTCAGAGGTAATGTTTGGAATAGGCACACCCTCAGCCCACCGAGTCATCCTGTCAATACCTGTAAACAAGTAACGGAAACCCTCGGAGGGGGGCAAAGGGCCTACGAGGTCGACATGAACATGGTGAAACCAGCCTGGCGGTTGGGCAAAACAGCCAAGGGGTGGAGAAGTGTGCCTGGAAACTTTGTTCTGTTGACACACCACGCATTCCCTTGCCCAAGACTGACAGTCACGGTGCATGTCTCTCCAGACAAACCGTTCAGCTACCAGACGGGTGGAAGCTTTGACACCGGGGTGTGCTAATGTGTGTAGTTTGTCAAAGACCTGGTGTTGAAGGGGCTTAGGAATGAATGGCCGCAACATACCAGTTGATTCATCACACCACACTAAGTCAGATATGCCAGGGAAAGTAGAGCGTACCAGTTGGAGAGAGGAGCTGTGGTCTGAAATTAACTGCATGGTATCGGGGTCTGCCGATTGCAACCAAGGTAGGTCCATTAAGTCAATTAAGGTTGTGACAGCACCAACACGTGAGAGAAAATCAGCGACCACATTGTCCGCTCCTCGGATGTAGCGAATGTCATTTGTAAATTGCAAGATGTAATCGATGTGACGAAAGCGTCGTGGGGGCGGATCAGCCGCAGGATTTTTTATGGCAGGAACCAACGGCTTGTGATCAGTGAGCGCACAGAAATCTCGTCCCTCAACATCAGTTCTGAAGTGTCTTATGGCCTCGTAAACTGCAAGTAATTCTCTGTCGAATGCTGAGTATTTCTTCTGCGCGTTGTTTAGCTTTTTTGAGAAAAACTGCGGGGGGGTCGTAACATCGTTGTATGTCTGACTCAGTACTGCACCGATAGCATTGTCACTAGCATCAGTAGTGATAAACATTGTGGCTGTTTGAGTTCATTAAATGCCTTGTCCATGTCTGGTGTCCATGGTACCTGGCGGGTGCCAGAAGTTTGTGGGCCAGCGAGAGCATCTGTGAGAGGAGCCTGCACCGCAGAAGCGGCTGGCAAATGTTTCCGGTAATAATTAACTGTTCCGATGAACCTGCATAATTCCCTATAGGTCTGAGGGCGTAGCATCTCGAGAACAGACCGTCCGATGACACAACATAACTTAGGAATGTGGCGGATGACTGGTGCAATTGAGTCTTTTTATTGTTCAGTTCAATACCAGCGGCTGCTAAAATCTCTGTCACGACTGGAACACGCTCCTCACTCTGTTCCAAAGTAGAAGCAAAAACCAATATGTCGTCCATGTATACAAAACAAAAGTCTAGATGGGATAAAGTTTGATTGATGAAATGCTGCCACGTTTGGGGGGCGTTTTTCAACCCAAACGGCATAAATTTGTATTGGAACAGCCCGAAGGGAGTGGTTATGGCAGTCTTTTCAATATCCTCAGGAGCCATAGGAATCTGATGCGTGCTTACAATCCAAAACAGAGAAGTACTTTGCACCTGCGAGCGCATGATTGAAGTCTGCAATGTGTGGGACCGGATATTTATCAATGATGGTGCGGGCATTTAAACGCCTATAGTCTCCGACCATACGCCAAGTACCGTCTTTCTTTTGGTCAAACAGGATAGGACTAGCCCAGCAACTGGAAGAAGGTTCAATTATTCCCTTTTGTAACAGATCGTCCAATTGTTCTTTTGTAATTTTCATAAATTCCGGCTTGAGGTGGCGTGGGCGTTGTGATATGGGCGGCCCATCGGTTAGACATAACCGATGAACTGTGCCATTAGTGACTACTGCAATATGTGGCGCGGCACGACAGTCAGATGTCCGTGAAGTGGAGCAGGCAGTGGCGGACGGGCCAAGCTGTGGCACTGAGGGCACGAAAGTACAGGTGTGCCACCCGCTCGTAGGCTGCGTAAAGGCCGCACACGTGTTAACATGGGCGAGGTTGGTTCACTGGTTCTTGGTAGCGGGCCGTGCCACTACGAGCGCTGTAGGCACGAGTGGGTGTGGCTGAACGGCAGATGGCCATAGTTCAGTGCCACGAGCTTGGCAAGTTAATTGTCCATTCGGACATACCCTATCATTACAAAAGGGGGTGCTGACACAGTTTACAGAGTTCACAACATTGTCGTTAACGTGCGCGGGCACGGGAACACCAGATTGGCATGGACTGACCTTGTCTGTAGCCGACGAGTCGTCTGCTTGTAGTGCCGCGAGGCGTTGTTGTGTGGAGGCCAACTCGTGGTGTATGTCGCGGAGATGTAGCAGCATTTCCGTATGTTCCATCCGCAACTTTGAAGACTTGGCGCACTCCACTAGCCACTTGTTTGTCAAAGATTGCAGCTCCAAGGATAGGTTTACACACTTCTTAGCACAGCACACATGTTTGGTGTTAGCCGAACTGTCACTCGGCGAAGAGAAAGGAATATGTTTGTTAAGGGGAGGGTAAAACACAGTATTTTGCACAAAATCTAGTGACAACTGATAGTGCTTGAGGAAATCAATTCCGAGAATAGGTTCTTCAATTGTTGACACTAGAAACGTCCACTCCAGCTTGCACTTGGGCGAAAGTTTCACTGTATACAAAGTGGAACCCGAACACTGTAGGGTAGACAAGTTCACTGTACGAAGTACTGTTTTGGGTGGTTGCACTTTATTGGTTGCTAGGCAAACCGGCAGCAAAGAGACGTCTGTGCCAGTGTCTACCAGAAAACATACACCTGATCGTAAATCGCGAACATAGACTCGACCACACTTACTGTTATTGTCCGAAACGGAGTGCAACGTGGGATGGTGCCCGTTGTTTACATCGCAGGAGGTGGCACCATAGCCTACCTGTGGTTGGAGTTTGGGTAAGAACACGGTGACTGGCATTTGCGAGCTTGCTCCCCAAATCTCGCATGGAAGAAACAGTAAGGTTGGGCGGGCCTGTGCTCCTGTGGGTAGTTGCTAGGTGACGGAGTATGTGCCCCAGAGTCTTCCACAGAGGCCGATGCACTGTCGTTGCGGGGAGTTGAAGGTGCAGGCAGGGCGGCTAGTTTAACAAACTTGTTATTAGCAGCACCAGACCAGGGCATGGCGTCAGAAAGCGTCTTAGTGCGGTCACGTCCAGAATGCAGTGCACAGAGCTCACATTGCCTGGCGGAGTATGCTCTGTCGGCGGCACGTAAATGTTTATTTACTGGCCTATCTTCATACGCAGAAACTGCAGTCTGGACAGGCAAAGGCAGCTTTTCAGTCCAGATTTCTGCGAGCATGTCATCAGGCATAACTTGCTCATCGACAAGAAGACGGATGCACCGCCACAGCTGGGACGGAGACCTGTCGCTGAGACGCTCTTCATAGATGAGCTGTCATACATTTTCTTTCCTGGTTTTAGAGACGCGCTCCAGTATCGTCTGTTTCGCCACAGCATACTTCCCTGCTAGGGGGGTTGCTTTGACCAGATCATAAATTAAATTGACGCGGTCGTGAAGATGGTTCATGAGGAAGGCGAAGCGTGTGTCGTCGTCCAAAGCACAGACATTGAATGTTTGCTCAACCAGGTTAAACCAGAACTCCGGGTGAGCGAGTTTGAAGTCTGGTAATTTCGGCAGCTTCGGCACTGCAGTCACTGCGGAGGTGCGCCTATTACTTCGGACGGAAGTAGAGCATGCAGAAGATTGCGAGTCCGAATTATTGGCGTCCCGTAATGCGGGAATCGCAAAATTCACTTGACGCCGGGTGGGGGGGGGGGGGGGGGCAGCTGAGAAGCGACGGACGCTTGAACGGTGTGAGGATTGTAGTCAAAATGTGCATTCTCATTGATGTGGTAGCTCAGAGAGAAGCCACAAGTGCTGAATGCTGAAGTACGCCGGTGAATGTCCGTTATGCACACAGTATTCACTCGACCGTGAGTGGTGGAGCTGGTTGTAGATGTCAGAGTAATTACTGTCCAGCACAGAATTGGTGACTTGATTAGAAGCAACACTAGGATCCCACACACGTCCACTAGGATGCGCACTCGGTGTGATATTTGCTGTTTGGCGAGCATTGAACACCTGTTGACTAGCCGGCGCGGAAGGATACACACGTGGCGGGAACTGATTCGAGTTTGAATTTACTACTGGATTTTCCAAAGTAGCAAAACCTCGCTCGACGCCACGAACTGTATTGACACAGTGTGTGTTCGACACAGGAGTAGGAATGTTCTGACCAACACTCTGTGGAGAACACATGGGAAGGTCCAGGCTAACAAAACCAGAGTCCATGACCTTTGGTGGTTGGAAGAAACTGGCGGCACCCGATGAATTTCACTGCATGTTCTGGCTGAAGGATTCCGAAGATTCTTGCGGCATGTCCACTACGACGGCAGGAGTGCTGGAGAGATGTTGCTGGTATCCGGGTGGCGGTGAATGCTGAAAGGCCATTGTCTGGAGCTGAACAAAGGCCCTCGTGATCGCAGAGAAACCCGACGCGGTAGGCGCGTAAATAACCTTCGGGCAGTAACTCGGATGCGTATTACACAAAAACGGGGTCACCAGTGAGGGAATACCGAATAATTGTAGGTAAACAACTAGAATTCTCTCAGACACAGATTTATTCGCACTTAGCTTCTACACGGATACAAGTCCGGAGGCTAACTCCCGACAGCATCCAACATCCTGCCCAAAGCCCTCTCCTCAAAGATAGCACACTTACGCACAGAACAAATATCAATATTCATGGCGCTCTACGCCACAATGATTTACTCCAGAACATATTCCACATGATATTATTTAATGACCTTATGCAAAATATGTCAACTTCAACTTACTGATTTGTCTCTCTTCAAGATTTGCAACTATTCTAAGTGCAAATGTGGCTTCATTTAGTTGTTATAGGAGATCGAAAATGTGCTTTTTCCAATTTAAATTCTCATCAATATGAGCATCTAAGAATTTTGAAGTTTCCACCCTGTTTATTATTTCCTCACCATATGTTACGCTTATTAGTTGTGTAGTACCCATATATGCGCAGAACTGAATATATTTTATCTTTTTAAAGTTGAGACCATTTGCAGAAACCATTCAATAATGCTTTTAAGGATACAGGGTACTTATAAATTGTAAAAACAATGGATATTTTTTATGGCTTAATTAAATTCTATAGTCTTTCCTGATTACATTGATAAATACATTATTGGATTTCAAATGAAAAATGACCTATATATACAAAATTTAAAGCTCCCTTTATTTCTGTTACAGAAACCAGTATTATTTCGAAAAGAACTGTGAATTTTCTGTTTCCAGTGATTATAATTATGATACATTATATATGTTGGTGACAGTGCAGGTTTCTAGTGACTGTAAATGATTATCTTTGCTAGCATTTCCTTTCGTTTCACTGAAGCAGTTTGTTCATGTGTTACTGAATGTTTGTTGCCCAAGTACTACACATATTTGCAGAAGTACATAGCCTTTAGTGTGCAATAATTACAAACTATTCAATAAAAGTAAATTCTTTGGTTACCAGTTCACAAACAAAGCAAGCCACACTGTCGAAAGTAGCCTATGTATCAGTTCTTCAGGGAAGAAACTCCCACATGGCATGCCTCCTGGTGATTCAAATTTTTGTGTTAACAATGACGCTGTTTCTATTGAATTTGTTGTTGATGATGTGAGCATCTTCTTTGATGAAGGAAGTGGCAAAATGTAAACAATGTGACGGTGTAGGCTGTCTGGAAATAACTGAACAAGAAAGTAGCAGGAAGGGTTTAGTGTCAAAATTAGTTGTTCTGTGTAGACCCTACAATAAATCTACCTGGAAAATGACTTCAAACACTGTACATAATTCATATGATGAGAATTTGAAGTTAGTGTATGAAATGCGTGCAACGGGTAAAGGAAAAAAGGCTGCTCAAATGTTTTGTGGTTTGATGGACCTTCCTCCTCCTCCCAGTAGGTTCAGCAAGTACATAAAAATACTTTTAGGTACCTTGACAGTTGTGTCTAAAGCATCTATGAAACGTGCAGTAGAAGAAACTGTAAATATTAGTGGAACCAGGGACAATGCTGTTGCACTTGATGGGACATGGCAACGTCGAGGACACCATTCCTTGAATGGTGTTGTAAGTGCTACTTCCCTGGAGAATGGAAAAGTTGTTGATGTTGAGTGCTTATCTAAGTACAACCACACCTGCCATGGTAGCACTGAAGAATATATTGAACATCAGTGTTATAAGAATTATGATGGCTACAGTGGAGGTATGGAGTGTGATGGAGCTCTAAAAATATTTCAGAGGTCAGTGCCCATTTATAACGTCAGATATACGAAGTACCTAGGCGAACAGAACTCTAAAGCTTTCAATAAAATTAATGAGTTCAATGTTTATGGTGATACTTTGGTAACAAAACTGGAGTGTTGTGGACACGTGCAAAAGAGCACGGGTGCTAGACTGAGGAAGCTACAAAGAGAAATGAAAGGAAAGTTGCTATCTGGTGGAAAATCTCTGTCTGGCCAAGGCAGATTGACAGAAACTGAAACAGACCATCTTCAAAATTATTATGGACTGGCCATTAGATGAACTGCATCTCTGAATGATGTTACAGCAATTAGAAAAGCTGTATGGGCCACCTACTTTCATAAGTTGTCTACAGATGACCACCCGTTTCACAGACTTGGTGCTAAAGGAGCAGATTCTTGGTGTGGTTACCAAAAAGCAAAAGAAAGTGGACAAATATACCATAATAAGCATTCTCTTCCTGAGCCTGTTATGATTGAAATAAAATCAATTTTTAGAGACCTGAGTGACCTTGTTTTGCTTACAAATATCTTCATGGGGGCACTCAGAATACAAATGAAAGTTTCAACCATTGCATATGGGAAAGATTACCCAAGAATGTTTCTGTAGGACTAAATACATTAAAAGTTGGTATACTAGATGCAGAGATATGTTTCGATGATGGAGTGATAGGAATGCAAGAAGTCCTGAGAAATTTAGGCATAAAATGTGGCTCTAATATGGAAGATCAATAGCTTGCATGTGACAGACAACTGGTGCATAAAGCTGAAAGATTCGTTCTTCAAGTTGCCAAAGAAGGAAGAAGTGCTGAAAGGAATGCCAAGAGGAAGGTTGAAGATGAAGAAATGCTGCAGGATGAAGGCTGTGCTTCAGGAATGTTCTGGGGTACAATTTAATTGGACTCATCTTCATTCACAATTTCCCACAAGTTGTATTTTTCAGAATTCAGGTACAAAAATTTTCTAAAGTTTATAAAGCATTGCTCTAATTTTTTTCTGTAACTTGCAATAGTCCATACTTATGTAGTACACATAAGCTTTATTACAGACTCAACTAAATTTAAAAAAATAAAAATAAAAAATAAAAAAAACAACCATTTTTGTTGGGAAAAAAATTATAAAAATTAAAATGTAAGATGTGATATTTTTTTATACTTGCAATATACATAATAGATAGAATTAAATAGGTCTAGTACCTCAGCCATCTTGTCATGCATATCTGGTAAAAATTTGGCCTCCTTCAAATGTATAACATTGGATTAAATGGTACCTCAATTTGAAGAAGCATTCTGGAAAAAAATTGCATCAATTTCTTTGTAATTTTTTAATAACCCTAAGCAGGTTCAAAAATATTCAAAATACTTCTAATTTGTTTAGAGAGTGTGCTGCATTACCTGATATCAATAAAAAATCTGTAAAACATATACATTATAAACAGTGCCTGAAAGAAATAGGTGTTGATTTTTATATAATATTGAGTCGGAAAAGTACCCTGTATCCTTAAGAACTTTGTTTGCCATTTTTTCTGTTTCTGTATGTATGCTTGGATTGATCACAATACCAATGTCATCTGCAAAAAGAACTAATTTTGCTAGATACATATTAGTTGGAAGATCGTTTACATGTATGAGGCACTATAGTGGACCTAATATTGAGCCTTGTGGAACCCCACATGTGATTCATCTTCATTCATAACAATCTGCATGGACTCTACTGGTTGAATTACTAAGTACAACTTTCTGCATTCTCTTTTTTTAGATATAACATTATCCACTGTTTGGCTGTACTATCAGTCTCATAAAACTTCAATTTATCTAGGAGAATACTGTGATTCACATAGTCAAAGGCCTTAGATGAGTCACAGAAAATACCAACCAGCACTATTTTATTATTGAATGCTTGTAAAATCTGGCGAGTGAACTTGTAAATGGCACTCTCAGTAGAGCAACCCTTCTGAAACTCAAACTGCAATTTGCTAAGGATATTATTCTTGCTAAGGTGAAAAACTATTCTAGAATACAACAGCTTCTCAGAAATTTTGGAAAATGATGTCAGCAGTGAAACAACTCATTAGTTATTGATATCTCTCTTATCACCTTTCCTGATGAGGGGTTAAACCATGGCATGTTTCAGCCTCTCTGAAAAAATGCCTTTAGTTAGTGGTGCATTATATATTTTAGATAAGACTTTTGCATTTGTAATAATACTTATTTTTATGTGTTCATAAGTCGTTACCAACTGAAATTGGGACTTGTCTCACCAGGCCACAGTTTTCCAGTCCTCCGAAGTCCAACTGGTATGGTCACAAGCCCAGGAGAGGCACTGCAGGTGATGTCATGCTGTTAGCAAAGGCACTTGCATCGCTTGTCTGTTACCATACCTAATTAATGCCAAACTTCGCTGCACTGCTCTAGTAGATATGTTTCTTGTACATTCCCCATTGATTTCTGCACTTATTTCATGTGGTGTTGCTTGTCTATTAGTACTGACAACTCTACACAAACATCACTGTTCTCTGTTAAGACCGTATGCCACTGTGTTGTCCACAGTGAGGGGTAATGACTGAAATTTGATATTCTTAAGACAGTTTTGATACTGTGAATCTTGGGTTATTGAAGTCCATAATGACTTTTGAAATGGAATATCCCTTGCGTCTAGCTCCAACTACCATTCAGCATCCAGAGTATGTTAATTCCCATCATGCAGCCATAATCACATCCGAATCCTTTTCACATGAATCATCTGCACAAATGTCATCTCCATCAATGCACTGCCCTTCTATGCCTTGTGTACAAAATGCTACCACCATCTGTATACATGCATACTACTGTCCCATGACTTTTGTCACCTCAGTGTAAAAAGAACATTTAAATGTTTAAATGTGTTCAGTATCATCATCTTTTATCACAAAGGTATTTTAAAATTTTTGTAGTTAACCTACAGCTGTCTTCAAATGTCATTTTCATTATAAAAGTAATGGGACTTGTGAAACCCTTTAAGCCACTGCCTGTAGTTAGCACTGTTACTGAACTTCTCAAAATGTGAATGTCACGAAGGCTCACAAATATTTTCTTAGTGGCTGTTGGTTAACAGAAATAAGAGGACATATCATGAAGAGCTGTAACAAATCTACTAATTAGCTAAATAAACTGAATGCAGGAATTTGTGATATTAAATGTCACTGTATTTTATTTTCGAAGACAGATCAGATAAGAGCTATTTCCATTGTATAGTAAAATTAGAAACAGGCAAAATGAATCAGAAAAATGGGGATATTGTTGTATAATAGGTTAACTGTAATGTATTTCATGGTGGTTTGCATAGTATGGATACAGATGTAGATGAACATGTAGATTGTAAATATTTTTACACTTTTTTGTATCAGTAGCAGATACTTTAGGTCTGGACATATATTTAGTGCAAAGCATACTGTTTCTACGAGACACATTTCAAAAAATATTTGACAAATTCATCTACATCTGACCATTACCAAAAGAAAATTTCAAAGTTATCAACTTATTTAAAAACAAATGTTCAAGTTATCATGAACACAGTAGTATAATAATCAAATGTTTAACTGAACTTTGTAATATAAATTGTTGCCTATGTACTCTATATGATGAATCTATTCATGGTGGTATAATACTAAATGGTTAAAGCAGTCATCCCTGTTGCATGTTGCATACCTAACAGCTTCCAGAGGCAACAAAAATTTTATTTTCAGTATTTCATATAATTTTTGACCAAATTTAAAAATTTTAAATGTTGTCCTAATCTCCTCATTAAGATGTATAATCATACATTACAGATTTAACACAATAAGACAGGTTTTAATGTTAGAAAATGTGTATATAGGTCCTGAGGCAGCATCAATATAACAAAACAATTTACATAAGGTATTTGAATGGTGCAACAATTGGCAGTAATCTCTAAATAATGAAAAGTGTGAAGTCATCCACATGAGTACTAAAAGGGAACAGTTAAATCTTGGTTACTGAATAAATCACACATATCTAAACACTGTCAATTCAACAAAATACCTAGGGATAACAATTGGAATGATCACATAGATAATGTTGCAGGGGAGGCGAATCAAAGACTGTGTTGTATCATCAGAAAACATAGAAGATGCAATAAATCAATTAAAGTGACTGTCTGCTACATTATGCTTGTCCACCCTTTGCTACAGTACTGCCGTGTGGTACAGGATTCATACCAGAAAGAACTTAAGGAGGACATCGAAAAAGCTCAAAGAAGGACAGCTTATTTTGTTTTATCACAAAAAAATTCAAATGCAAAAATATTGTGTTGCTACTTACCTACACAGAGAGAAATGATCATTGTAAATCAGATTTATTACTACAGAAACCAAATCTCAGACAGAAAGACTTAAGTGTTTGTTTTTCCTGCACACTGTTCAAGAGTGGAATAGTACAGAAACAGTAGAAAAATTTGTAAATTAATCAGATTTCCAAGCTGTTTTATACAAGGGAGTGCAATTCTTTACAGAATCAAGGATGGAGGGTTACTGGTATACTGATGTTGTTGTCGCCTTCAGTCCAGAGACCGGTTTGATGCAGCTCTCCAAGCTACTCTATCCTGTGCAGACCTATTCATCTCCGAATAACTACTGCAACTCACATCCTTCTAAATTTGCTTAGTGTATTCATCTCTTGGTCCCCCTCTACAATTTTTACCCTCCACGCTTCCCTCCAATACTAAATTGGTGATCCTTAATACCTCAGAATGTGTCCTACCAACCAATCCCTTCTTCTTATCAAGTTGTGCCACACATTCCTCTTCTCCCCAGTTCTGTTCAGTACCTCCTCATTAGTTATGTGATCTACTCATCTAATCTTCAGCATTCTTCTGTAGTTCCCCAGTTCAAAAGCTTCTATTCTCTCCTCATCTAAATGATTTATCGTCCATATTTCACTTTCATGCATGGCTACACATCATACAAATACTTTTAGAAAAGACTTCCTGACACTTAAATCTATATTCAATGTTAGCAAAGTTCTGTTCTTCAGAAATGCTTTCCTTGCCACAGCCAGTCTACATTTTATATCCTCTCTACTTTGACCATCATCAGTTATTTTTCTCCATAAATAGCAAAACTCGTCTACTACTTTAAGTATCTCATTTTCTTATTCCCTCTGTACCACCTGATTTAATTTGACTACATTCCATTATTCTCATTTTGCTTTTGTTGATGTTTATCTTACATCCTCCTTTCAAGACACTATCCATTCCATTCAGCTGCTCTTCCAGTTCCTTTGCTGTCTTTGACAGAATTACAATGTCATTGGTGAACCTCAAAGTTTTTTTTTTTTTCTTCTCCATGGATTTTAATGCCTACTCCAAATTTTTCTTTTGTTTCCTTTACTGCTTCCTCAGTATACAGATTGAATAACATTGGGGATAGGCTACAACCCTGTCTCCCTTCTCAACCACTGCTTCCCTTCCGTGCCCCTCAACTCTTATAACTGCCAACTGGTTTTTATACAAATTGTAAATAGGCTTTTGCTCCCTTTATTTAACCCCTGCCACCTTCAAAATTTGAAAGAGAGTATTCCAGTCAACATTGTCAGATGTTTCCCTAAGTCTACAAATGCTGGAAACATAGGTTTGCCTTTCCCTAAACTATCTTCTAAGATAAGTCGTAGGGTCAGTATAGCCTCGTGTGTCCCAAATTTTCTGTAGAATCCAAAGTGATCGTCCCTGACGTCAGTTTCTACCAGTTTTTCCATTTGTCAGTAAAAAAAATCGTGTTAGTATTTTGCAACCATGTCTTATTAAACCGATAGTTTGGCAATTTTCACACCTGTCAATGCCTGCTTTCTTTGGGATTGGAATTATTATATTCTTCTTGAAGTTTGAGGGTATTTCGTCCATCTCATACATCTTGCTCGCCAGATGTTAGAGTTTTGTCAAGGCTGGCTCTCTCGAGGCAACAGTAGCTCTAATGGAATGTTGTCTACTCCTGGGAACTTGTTTCCAGTTACGTCTTTCAGTGCTCTGTCAAATTCTTCACACAGTATCATCTATGTCCTCTTACATTTCAATACTATGGCTCTCAATTACATTGCCCTTGCATAGACCCTCTATATACTCCTTCCACCTTCCTGCTTTCCCTTCTTTGCTTAGAACTGGTTTTCCATCCGAACTCTTGATATTCATACAGGTGGTTCCCTTTTCTCCAAATGTCTCTTTAATTTTCATGTAGGCAGTATCTATCTTGCCCCTAGTGATATATGCTTCTACATGCTGGCATTTGTCCTCTGGCCATTTCTGCTTAGTCATTTTGCACTTCCTGTTGATCTCATTTTTGAGACATTTGTATTCCTTTTTGCCTGTTTCATTTACTGCATTTTTATATTTATTGCTTTCATCAATAAAATTCAATATCTCTTCTGTCACCAAAGGATTTCTGTTAGCCCTCATCTTTTTATCTACTTAATCCTCTGTTGTCTTCATAATTTTGTCTCTCGAAGCTACCCATTCTTTTCTACTGTATTTCTTTCCCCTGTTCTTGTCATTCGTTCCTTAATGCTCTCTGTGAATCTCTCTACAACCACTTGTTGTTTCAGTTTATTCAGATCCGATCTCCTTAAATTCCTATCTTTTTTCAGTTTTTCAAGCTTTAATCTACGGTTCATAATCAATAAATTGTGGTCAGAGTCCCCATCTGCCCCTAGAAATGTCTTACAATTTATAACCTGGCTCCTAAATCTCGGTCTTATCATTATATAATCTATCTGAAACTTTCCAGAGTCTCCTGGCCTCTTCCACATACACAACCTTCTTTCATGATTCTTAAACCAAGTGTTAGCTAAGGTTAAGTTATGCTCTGTGCAGAATTCTACCAGGCGGCTTCCTCTTTCATTCATTACCCCCAGTCCATCCATATTCACCTACTACTTTTCCTTCTCTTCCTTTTCCTACTGTCAAATTCCAGTCCCCAATCACTATTAAATTTTTGTTTCCATTAACTATCTGAACAATTTCTTTTATCACATCATACGTTTCTTCAATCTTTTCATCATCTGTGGATCTAGTTGGCATATAAACTTGTACTGCTGTGGTAAGTGTGGGCTTCATGTCTATCTTGGCTACAGTAATGCATTCACTATGCTATTCGTAGTACCTTATCCACATTCCTATTTTTTTTTTTTAATTCCTTATTAAACCTACTCCTGCATTACCCACATCTGATTGGCCAGAAGTCTTGTTTCTGCTGCCGCCAAACTTCACAAATTCCCACTATATCTAGTTTTAACCTCTCTATTTCCCTATTCAAATTTTCTAACCTGCCTTCCTGATTAAGGGATCTGACATTCCACACTCTGATCTGTAGAACGCCAGTTTTGTTTCTCCTGATAACGATGTGCTCCTGAGTATCCCCTGCCCAGAGATCTGAATGGGGGACTATTTTACCTCCAGAATATTTTACCCAGGAGGATGCCATGATCATTTAACCATACAGTAAAGCAGCATGCCCTCGGGAAAAATTACGGCTCTAGTTTCCCCTTGCTTGTTCGCAGTACCAGCACAGTGCCCTGTTTTGGTTGATGTTACAAGGCCAGTTCAATCAATCATCCAGACTGTTGCCCCTGCAACTATCAAAAAGGCTGCAGCCCCTTTTCAGGAACCACATGTTTGTCTGGCCTTGCAACAGATGCCCCTCCATTGTGGTTGCACCTATGGTGCAGCTGTCTGTATCGCTGAGGCACACGAGCCTCCTCACCACCAGCAAGAGCCATGGTTCATGGGAGGACTAGTATACTAGAATCAATAAATCAGAAGCTATTAGGAGAGGGAATATTTTGTGGCTTGACTCAGGAATTTGACTGTGGGAATCATGATATCCACACACGAAAGTAAAAATATTGTTTAATAGTTGGCAAAATATGTTTATCTTATTTATATTGTGTGCATAACAGAAGGCTGGGTTGCATATCAGAAGGCAGTCAAAATCTCAAACAATGGGACATAGTTCTGTTTTAGGTTCTCTGTAGTTTTTCTTATACATAAAAGATATTTCCCTTGTAATGTCAGAAGATATATTAGCTTCATTTTTGTAGATGATCCAAGAATAGAAATAAAAAGTAGTGCTAGTCCTCTTATGGAAAAGGCGGCCAATGAAACTTTTAAAAAAATCAACAGTGTACACAAATTACCACTAAAATTTGACAAGACTCAATACATACAATTTAGTATTTCCCATAAAATTCCATAAGCTAGTTAAATAGTCCACCTGAATAATGAAATACAAGTAGTAGAAGGTGAAAAGTTTTTGGAATTACAGGAAGATCACAATCATAATTGGAAAACCAACATCCTAGAATTAGAGGAGTGTCTTAGCACAGTTACCTGTCCACTATTCATAATCACAGGTACAAGTGATTTAAAAATTAAAAACTAGTTTATTCTACATATTTCTGATCACTAATGAGATACAGAAACATTTTTTTGGTGAGAAACTAAACTTACAGGGGTATTTTCAGAATACTGAATGACTGAAAACTCGAGTTTCTCCAAATATAAAATATTCAAAACACTGTTTTGGATAACGCCATTTTATCTGTTAGGGAAAAGTTTAAACTTTGCACCAATGCCCACACATCTGATTTTATAAATTCTGTCAATCAATCTGCTCTTAAACTACAACCTGGTGCTGTCAAGGATGTTCAGAAAGCAGCTTCTTTGTTGACTATGGGAGACTCACCCAAGAGTAATGTTACAGCAGATGAGAGGGCCACTTTGCATTCACTCAGGGTGAATCCTGATACTGTTAATTTACCTGCAGACAAGGGTAATGCTATAGTTGTGTTGGGCATGCAGAATTATTTGTTGCTTAACCTCACGGAAGTAAAAATTTAAACAGCATTTTAAAAAATCTGAAATCTATCCACCTGAATATTTTCATCATGATGAAGGGGGAAAAGAGTGGTTGCCTTCCCTTCTTTGATGTGCTGATTAGGAGAAATGTTGATGATATATTGGGACATGCAGTTTATATGAAGCTAACACACAATGACTCGTCTCTTGAGGCTCACAGCAACCACCATCCAGCTCAGCATGAAGCAGTGGTCCATAAACTGGCTCATAGGGCCCACATCTCAGACTTGAGAAGTTTTTCAGCTGAGATAGGCCACCTTGAAGTCATCTCTTGCCAGAATTGTTACAGTGAACTACAAATCAGATGCGCATTTTCTACTGACTAACTGTAAATTTGATGAGGACTAAAAGCAATGAGGTAGTGCCTAAGTCTACAACTTTTTTGCCTTGCATAGATAGAATTTCCAACAGCACTGGTTGTATTTTGTGGAAATATGGTATGAAGTGCGATTTTTGACCACCATTTGAGATTAGGGCCCCATTAGTGTCTGTAAAGGATGACCTTGACCTTGGTTTGTGAAAGGCAGTTGGGGGGGGGGGGGGGGGGGAAGGAGGAGGGGTGCCCACCACATCCCTTGCAGTTGTAGTATGTCACACATTGGTCAAACCATCAAGACCATGGAGGACCAGCTTATTGAGCACAAATATCACAAATGCTTACATCAGCTGAGCAAATCTGCTATTTGCCCTGGTATCAATCATCCTATGAAACATAAGGACACAGAGATTCTGATAGTTGTCACCATCTGGGTCAGCATAAAGCATAGTTGGGTTGGGTTGTTTAGGGGAGGAGACCACACAGCGAGGTCATCGGCCTCATCGGATTATGGAAGGATGTGGAAGGAAGTTGGCCATGCCCTTTCAAATGAACCATCCCAGTATTTGCCTGGAGCGATTTAGGGAAATCACGGAAAACCTAAATCAGGATGGCTGGACGCGGGACAGCATAAGGCATACTTTGTGCCTTGATGCATAGGGCCCATGTCATATGAGGTCCTGAAAGTATATCAGCTGAGAGAGCACATCTAAGAGTTACCTTTCATCAGAATTCTTAGATTCTGGCTTGCAGTTCCAGCTATTGGGATTGTGTTATTAAGGAAGCAATTGATATGAAATTAGGAAATGACCTTATAAACAAAGATAAAGGTTTCCACTTAAATTTTGCTTGGATTCTGCTCTGTCCCTCAATCTCAATAAACAACAAAGGGACAGTTTCAATAATACTTACTTACCCACTGGTAATAAATAATATTAACACTGCTCATCTTTGGTTATGCAGTGGCACTAGTTGTTGTTGTTTTGTGTGTGTGTGTGTGTGTGTGTGTGTGTGTGTGTGTGTGTGTGGTGTGTTTTTGTATATGCTGTACTATGGTTCTTGGTCAGCATAGACCCACATACTGAGGTTTTTATTTCCTTGCACAGCATTCTCTCATTGCATTTGTGCTTTGAAAATGACATTATACACAGCTGTTAAAATATTGCCAGCTGTCAAAGACATAACTTGGCTGCATTCTCATGAATTGTTTGGACATGTTATAAGAATTGTAGCTGGCATTAGCTCTAGGAAAGCAGCCTCTATAAGGACTTCAAGGGATTAATATTAAATGTTTAGTAATACTAGTGATGGAGTTTTAGACTGAATGAAAAAAAAAACTTTTGTCAAGCAACTCCTTCTACTTCACTGAAGGGTATCTTCATATAAACACTTAAAATAAATGTTTTAGGTAATTTCATGATTAACATTGTCATTATAATAAGAGTACAATAATATTTCAGAATCTTAAGTCATTTTATTGCATTGAACTTAAACAAAATTTTTCTGCTTAAATATGACACTGAAGGGTGTTGTTTGGAATATATGACACTTGTCTTTCAATTAATGCCATAGGCTAAGCCTCAGCAGAATACTAGTTCTCCAATTTCCTGCGTGAAAGAGTATGACTCTATTTCACTGTTTACATTGTTCATAAACTGTTGCAGCATGGAGGAAATCTCTCTCATGCTAACACACAAATCAAGAATTTAGAAAAATATTTCCACCTAAAAAAAAATAAAAATTATCCCTGTCTTCAGTGCTGTCGAGTCTTTAGAAATGTGATGTTGCTCAGCATTGCACAAACAGTGAAACTCCAGATGACCTAGGCTAGCCAATAGTGCTTTCAAAGTATGTGCATGGAACATTTGGTTGATTGATCACTTAGGGCAGATGAGACTGGATAGTTCAAGCAGTTTTCACAACTCTGTTTCCTGCATTGGTTTTTTAGTCTCTGGTGTCCTTGGTACCTCCCCTCTCATATCAAATACCTGTTATCAATCCATAACTGTAATACAAAACCTGATATGTTTAGAATCTTGCTTTACCTATGTGTAACACCAAATATCTCTCCATCTCCTCCATTTCAGGCATATGACTGGAACAAATGACATTACATTCATCTGTTAAAATGTTGCTGGCTGTCAAAGATGTCACTCGGTTGCATTCTCATAACACATGATCTGAAGGCACTTTGAAGGCAAGAGGTGCTTAAAATTTTTCGTATCAGCAGCAGCATAAAGTCCCTGTCAGCATACAGACTGCTCAAAAGTTTATTAAGTACATTAATGTTGTTCTGTCTAGCTACTTATTCCCCACATAAAATGATTTTATTGAAATGTAAATATTACAGAATGAGAGATGTAGATCCCATTCCATCCGGAATAAGAACAGGTCAGAGCATACAGTTATATATGCATCTAGAACTATCATGTGAAATTTAAAATTTTCCTGGTGAGTTAAGTATTCGAAGAGATTTTGAGATTGCAGCGGGTCATCATAAACTTCACTCCATGATATTTCAATTGGACACCATCCAGTCATCTTCAGCTGAGCCATCAAAGATTGATGAAGACATTCTCTGCTGCGCTCCAAAGAACAGCTTCTTGCAGTTCCATCAGCGAGGGTGCTGCTGGTCCTTCTGTCACCATGACTCTGATGCATTCATGGCAATACTATCAGCGCGCTGTATAAGGTGGAGCAGAGAACATCTTCATCAGTCTTTGATGGCTCACCTGAAGATGACTGGCAGGTGTCCAGTTGAAATATCATGGAGTGAAGTTTATATCGACCAGCTGCAATCCCAAAATCTCTTAGAACTATTATAGCAGCACAATAAAATTATTCCCAAATAGACATCAAAACAATGGATACAATACATCTTGTCTGAAAATTCCACGTCTGTTTATGTGACCAGAAACTAAATAGTCATTGTTATCCCTTATTCACCCCCTCCAAGACCCACTTAGGATCATTAGGAAATAATTAGTTTCCAGTTAGATGTGAAGGTGACTTGAATGGCAAAGGAGTTTCCTATTACAAACAGTGGAAACTTGAGGCTGGAATATCAACAACATTAGGAAAAGGATAAATTACTACTCACTGAAAAGCTGACCTGCTGAGTTGGAGACAGGCACAATGAAAATACTGTTACAACTTATAGCTTTCATCCTAAAAGAAAATACATACAGATTCACACAAGCAAGCACACCTAATACACACATGACTACTACCACCAGCAGCCCAGCAACTCAACGGGTGATCTTTATGATGAGTAGCACTTTCCTATTATGGCAGCTCATGTCAAATAGGTCATCATACAATAACTTCAGCACTAGTCAACTGACTACTTTTTCCAGCACAGCTGACTGTCAGTGAGGATCAGTCTGTTGTTGTTACTCTCGTCAGTCAAAATTCTAATCTGATGCAGATCTCTACGATAATCTACCCCTACATTCAAACCTTCTCACTGTAGCCAAGCCCAGTTCTCCCTGCACAATTTTTTCACCTCCTACCTCTGCACGCACGCACACATGCACATACTTGTGTCTCATCATTAACTATCCAATCTGCCAAACTAATTTTCAGCATTCTCTTGTAGCATCAAAAGAAAAGGGACAAAAATTAGAATTTAATGCCCTGTTGATGGCAAGGTCTTTAAAAATGGAAAACATAAATCTGAATAGTCATAGAGGCATTTGAAATGTCATCCATGTTAGAAATACTAGGAAAGAGGGGCTGACAGAAATAAGGGAAAGACAAGAAGGAAGAAAAACAGGAGTAGAAAATAAAATAAAGTAATTACAATTCAAGAGCATGTAGATGAAATAAGTAGTACTTAGTCTGTGTTTGAACCCTAGAAGTATAAATAAAAAATCTGTTGTTCATGATTGTGAAGAATATGGCTCTCCAACCTTTACATGACCAGGCCATAACACCAAGCTGGGAACACGATGTCCACATTCCCAGACAGTGTTCTTTTCAGCACCTCCTCCTCCTCCTCCCTGCTCATCTCTCTGCCACTTCCCCGTAAATGGGCCACATGATCCTGCCAAAGCACATTTTACTTCCCATGGACCATTGTCACCTGTCAGCAAATACAAAGATCAAACTTAAGAAGTATAATAAATATGCTACTACATCAGAAAGTAATGAAGTATTTCACAGCATAGCTTCATTGAAAAACCAATTCCAAACATTAATATGAATACAAAATTTAAAAATAAAAGAATAGGTTAGATGTACTTTGCATTCCATAGGCCAATAGTGAGAAGATTCCTCAAGGATGTAGAACATGTAAGACAGCTGAAATATGAAAGTTGTATAAATGCAAGAGAGAGAAGAAAACCACATTCAACCAAAATGCTGACTAATAGTGAGAAACATGAAGATGGTATCTGTTCTTTCGGACAGATACCATCTGTCACCATGCAGCTCTCTAGAATGAAATGATAATTAAATCGAGACCCTAAGCTGCTCCCGGTGTTGATATACATCAATGGGGACAGTTGAAAATATGTGCCCCAACTGGGACTCGAACCCGGGATCTCCTACTTGCATGACAGATGCTCTATCCATCTGAGTCACCGAGGGCACAGGGGATAGTGCGACTGCAGGGATTTATCCCTTGCACGCTCCCCAAGAGACCCACATTCCCAACTTAATGTCCACGCACTACATTCATAGTGCCCCTGCCCATTACACTCATTACTCGTGGCAGACAATCTTACTGAGTCCCGTAAGAGTTCAGGTAATGCATGTGCATCTGCGCAGAAGAAGGTCAATGGCCAAAAGAACAGATACCATCTTCGTATAGTTAAGGCTAACTGGCCATTGACCTTCTTCTGTGTGGATGCACACCCATTGCCTGAACTCTTCCGGGACTCGGTAAGATTGTATGCCGCGAGTAATGAGTGTAATGGACTGGGGCATTATGAATGTAGTATGTGGACATTAAGTTGGGAATGTGGGTCTCATGGGGAGTGTGCAAGGGATAAATCCCTGCAGTCCCACTATCCTCTGTGCCCTCAGCAGCTCAGATCGATAGAGCATCTGCCATGTAAACAGAAGATCCCGGGTTCGAATCCCAGTCGGGGACATTTTCAACTGTCCCCGTTGATGTAGATCAATGCCGGTCAGCAGCTAAGGGTCTTGATTTAATTATCATTTCAAAAGTGAGAAAAGTCATCAGGAACAAAGTTCAAAACTGGCAGACAACTGACAGAATAAATTTTTGATATATCAGTAATCTTCTTAGGAAATAATATAGTTGAATACATACAACCAATGCCATTAAATCTTTGTAACTGGCACAAAATCAAACTAGAAAAAGTGGATGGATATTCATTGATGTGATCCACATAGTACTCTGTTTCCCTTATCTGTTAACATGAAACATGAACAAATATCTCTTAGTGATGTCATAACTGATTTGATGCCCATAATTACAGTAATTGTAGTTGTTTATGAGAATTTTTACCATGGACATGGCGTTTCATTGGTATAAAGAATTCAGACATAAATTTGATTATTTTCAAGATGGAAGTCAATCATGATGTTGTTACTGAAGAAACATGTTTTCGCTTTCAAAAATGAAACAATTTGATCCCCTCTACATGATCTAGCATAATAAATGCAACAATGGGATTACCTTTTTGCTGCATCTATGATATTAGATGAGACTTTTCATGTAAGAAAACTTTGCAGTTGGTGAATATTACATCAGATGATCATGAAAAAGAACACTCATCATTTGTATCTCTCGACAAATGTTTATGTTTGACAGCAAACAACCTCTATTTGGTGGTAACTGGCTTCACTCACTGTTTGACTGTCTTCAGGCCTCATACCATGATGGAAGGCAGTTGCAATGAATGGACCAAGTGTTTTGAATCAGCAAAGCATATGCTAATGGACAGTGCCAGATTTGGAGACAGATCAGGATTTCTTCAAGCAACTGGATTGATTGGTTTCATGTGCACCATGATTGTATAGTTAATTTCACTTACTGACTTCTCTCTTTAGAGTAAGGGCTCTCTGATGCTACAGCGAAATGACAGTGTGCAAGAAAACTGCATGTTGTGTTTGCTGCAAGCCTCCTTGCTTGCTTGATATTTTTGCTGATTTCCCCAAACACCCACATCCCTAGTACTCAGTGGAATTATTTATGCTTCCCCTATTGAAGAACAAGAAATTTGTCCTGTATTTTTTGTATCATGTACATTTGTTGCAGTGCATCTAGGTCACTAAGGGCACTGGAGCAGATGAGATACTTTTTGTTTTGATTACACCTCATCTGGCCCAATAATTTCAGAATTGCATACAATACTGCACTAAATACAGTGTATTTAATAGAAAGATAAAACCGTAAAACACGACTAGAGTAAAAAAAAAAAAAAAACTGAGCATAACAGAGAATCCCATGACTTCAAGCCATCAATGTATACTTCATTAAAATAGTGATGACTATCTAAATTTGTTACAAAATAAGAACTTAAAAGCTTGCACTGAACAGGGTGGGGCAAATAAAAGTGGCCCAGATGAGTGGATACAATTGGACGTGAATGTATGCATATGCTTTGACACCCTCACCATGTGTATACCTGCCACATGATCCACACCGGTTCAGAGTGTAGTGTGGACTGTGTCAGTGTGAGTGGAGCAGTGCGAAAGGGACAATGGTACTCAAGGTGGAGCAGCAGATGTTCGTTGTTGAAAGTTATGTTACAAAAGTTCATGGAAACAGTGTGATCAGTTGTTTGCTGAGGAGCTTCATGGTGTCAAAGTATCAGCAAAGAGTGCCATGCAACACTTAGTCTGAAAATAGCATCATACAGGATCTGTTTTGAATAAGTCAAAAAATATTCCAAAAAGTGCCTGCACACCAGAAAATGTGTCTGCAGTTCACCAGAAAATGCTTCAGAAACCAATCAAATCAACATGAAGTGGTCACAAGAGACCAGCATATCATGTCTATCATGCAGACAGACACTACATCTGGATCTGTTCTCTGGGACACTTTTGTGTGTCCCACCCTGTTTTTGTTCTTCAAAATTTGTCAAATTAAAATAATTTCTTATCTCTTAAGAAGCCAAGGCAGAGACCTGTTCTAACCTTGGCAGAAAACTTTAAAATTAGCCACATCATTCCCTACCAGCCAGTTGTTCACTTGGATCCCAAAAGGCCTCATTGCTTGCAGCTGATTTCTGAAAAATCATTTCATTAGTACCCAAGCAGCAAATGACATAGCATGCATGCATTGTGGTGTGGATATTCTTTTAAAAGTTTGCCACATCATGAGGTGTCTCTAGAGCTGTAAAACTACCACAGGCTAATGTACACTATCATAAATAAGTGTAGACTATGGCAATTTTCCTGTTAGCTTTGGTCAATTAAGGTCGTACCCACATTACCTAAGCATTAGGTGTGTTGTATACCTGTCAGGCATTACCTCATAATGCTCTCTTTCTTTATGTAATCAGTGCCTTACTACGTTACCCCAAAAACCAGAAGCAGTGAACATCTAGAAAGGAAGTGAAGATATATAAAGGGCCATGTAACCTATGGAAAACTTTTGTTCTATATAATTATCCACCTGTTTGTTACTTAAAAATAAACAGTATCTGTAGCGAAATTGAAACTGTCAACGTTTAATTAAGGTTTTATTCAAAAACTGTTGCTTTTTAATATGACACAGAGTGGTGATGTAGTAAAACAAAGGAAACAATACAGATTTATCATATAACAAGAGAAAAGCAAGTTCCTCAACAATAATGTAAAATAAAAAATACAAAACAACAATATATTAAACACCACTTAAATACTTCATTGAACTTGCCCAAAACATATTCCTGTTATTCATAAATGACTTTCACATATATCAATAATAACAGAAAACTCTTGCCTTTGATCATGATGAAGGACATTCTACTGAGTACAAAATAATGACAATATATACCCTCAAAAAGTTTTGCATCATCCCAGTTCCCAGAACTCCTGATGATAGACTTTGACTGTGGATATTGTATCACAGACACAGTCCCTTTGACTGTTCAGAGATGTCACTAAACCCGCCCAAAGACATAAACAACCATGCATGAGCAGCGCCTATTAGACGGAGGAGCTCTGACAGCCCGTCAATTCCAGTCATTCCACCAGGAAGGAGGTACACAGCTCGTGCTATGTGTAGTTCAACTATGCCTAGACAGTCAATACCACAGTTCAATTGAGTCTACATTGTTACTTTGTGCCAGGAAGTGCTCTCAGCAAGGGAAGTGTCCAGGCGACTTAGAGTGAACCAAAGCGATGTTGTTCGGACATGGAGAAGAAGCGACAGGAACTGTCGATGACATGCCTTGCTCAGGCCACCCAAGGGCTAAGGGCTACTACTGCAGTGGATTATCGCTACCTATGGATTATGACTCAGAGGAATCCTGACAGTAATGCCACCATGTTCAATAATGCTTTTCGCGCAGCCACAGTACGTTGTGTTATGACTCAAACTGGGCGCAATAGGCTGCAAGATGCACAACTTCACTCCTGACATCCATGGCAAGGTCTATTTTTGCAAACACGACACCATGCAGCACAGTACAGATGGGCCCAACAATATGTCGAATGGACTGCTCAGGATTGGCATCACGTTCTTTTCACCTATGAGTGTTGCATATGCCTTCAACCAGAAAATAATCGCAGACATGTTTGGAGGCAACCCAGTCAGGTTGAATACCTCAGACACACTGACCAGTGAGTGCAGCAAGGTGGAGGCTTTATGGCATTACAAAAACAGTTTCACAATAGGATCATGCAGATGTTAAACAGTCTTTTCATAAATGCTGTGGTTATCTTTGTTCTTATGGCATGGCAGTCCTGTTGTGATGAGCTGAGGTGTTTCCATTTCTGTGGCTCTCTTGGCCTTCTTGATCACAGTTCACAAATTTTCACACATGTAGCAGTAACTTGGAAACATGATCACAAACAGTCAACACTGGACAGGAGTTTCTACTTTCAACATTATGTTATTAATAGCCATTGCAGAGACAGTCACTCTTAAGGAATTACCTTCAGGGACTCCATTCTCTTGTTCTTGTTCTCACCATATTTAAGATATTGTGGAGAGAGGAAGGACTGTATGATAATGGGAAGAAGTCCTTACAAGCCTCATTTTTTGAATGGTCCAGGATATTATGCCTGCTAGTGGTATCATAAACCTCCTAGATGTCAAATAAAATACATACAGGAAAGCCTGTTGTATAGATGCATCCAGTAGGAACAGGTTGGATTTTAAGATCCAAATAAGGTGGTTGTTGAGCATCCACTACAAAGATGGTGAGTTCAAGACTATGAGAAGATTAAAATAGCTCCTTTCCAAGACCTGGGGGCTGTTTTGTTAGTCACATGAAATTATAGTGAGGAGGATTTATTAACTTCTCCCTGTAAGGTGCCACAACAGGCTAATGTATCCTATCATGACCAGAAGATAAAGTACAAATCACAGATAATGCAGAACCGAGTTCCCACATAAAGAAGGGGTACTTGTATGCTTCAGCATTGGTGGAACTGAAGTCCAAACTTCCAACTCAATAGCCACTCTGTGTTGCTGGAAAACTGGATCCTGACTGGTGATGGCAGCAACTTTGGTGAAATGTTCCACAATTGTCTCATGAATTTGATTAAAGACTTTCATTTTACATTACAGCAGCCACTGGACATCTCCCACCTCTCCCAAAAATCCTCCTGCTACAATTGTACTTTTAGAGGAATGTCTTATTATGTCCCCTGTTGTCATAATCTCCTCTTGATCTTTGTAGTAATGTGATGGCATTTTGCCCTTACTACCTGACAAGCTGTGAGTTGGATAGTACTTGAACTTGCACTGCACTGCAACTGATTGTGGAGTGGAATTCATTGCTCTACTGGCGAAATGCCTTTGTCGCTGTTCTGAGAATTGTAGAATGGACACTTCAGTGGCATGAGGATCATACCAATAAGATGGTTTACCCTTTCTTGGATGCTGTCACAGTACTCAGTTGCAGCAAGTTGGCTGTGCAGTATGCAGTTTGCCTTACTGAGCTTTCTTTTGGTCACTGGTCTGTATGACAGATGAATGTAGATTGGGAAGTGGTCATTTGAGTGCAGTTCATTCACCACATCCCGTTGAGAAGTGTGACCAAGAAGTTAACAGCAGTGACTGAATCTGTTAATGTGTTGATGTGAATGTTCTGCCGCTTGTTCAACATAAAGGTATTTGGTACAGGCTTCTTCATTACTTCACAAGAGCAGATGGCTGCATGGCATTAAACGCTTTCTTCCTCTCAGAGTATGAGATACATTGTACAACTTTTGTCTCTTTGATTTTCTTCTCTTCTATGAAATCTGGACATTGTCTACTCCAGACTGAATAGTTTTGGGAATAGGTGGAGCAGTGTCTTTTGATTCATGTGCATTTAAAACACATCTTTCACACATATCCTTTTCTTTACACACCATAGCTGTGTGAACAACATCTAAAGCAGCACCTATGTTTGGATATATAGAGTTTAACTTTAACTCTCTCAGTCCTGTTTTTTTCAGGGGGAAGGAAAATTTTTCTTTATGCGATAATGCTCTTAGGAGATTTTTTAAAAATGATTTTAAACATAAGCTTTCTACCAAAATATGTACAAATTTTCAAAATTAGAATTTTTACCCTTGGCTTCTTTTTATAGACCACAATAACTATTTTTAAAATATTCACTGTTGTAATAAATTAGCTGATCATTGACTAACTGTCACACAAAATAATAATCACAATATTGAATTATACAGTGGACTATGACTAACCAACTTCCGTGATTCTGGTGGTCACAAGCTGTTGTGCAGTGCTACATTGACTTGCTGATATATTTTTATAGTGATGCCCAGCAATCGGCAGCAGTTGTACATTATGAAAAGGTTGAACATTCACAAACATGTATATGAAGTTTTCATTGGGAAAAAATACTTCTTTTGGAGCACAGTAAACCTTAATATAGCAAGTGTAGCCAGAGGCTTCTGAAAGAGCTAAGACAGATAAAGCCTGCTGCAATGTACGCAGGGAACTTCAGTACAATGAATGTCAAAATAAAAGTCTGTTGTCTTTTCAGACTCACTGTTACATTGTTCATGTTTTTTAACCTGGTGGCACCTTCACTTTCCCATTCCTGTTTTGCAATTGCTTAGTATTAATATTCATGAAGCCTTGGCAGCTTATGACATATTCACTATGTGACGCCTCTGGTGTGAAGTGTTTTCTCTTTGGACGTGATGATCTTTGACTTTGCTTTTGTCTATGTCTCTCCGCACTCTATGTTTGTACAGCCAAATTGTATTTGCCTTGTTCAGTGTTTAAATGTTCATTTGACTGAAAAAGTAGGTTATTACTAATCTACGGCTCATAGTATTCACGGTGGTGACCCTGACATCATCATCGTGTGTTCAGGAATTATTTTGTGCTTCTTTTCATCATTAAGGGACTTTGTGTGCTGGTCCACATTGTCTTCAGAACAACAGATCTACCAGTGCTGTTTTGCACCAGTGCCTCACACTCTATTAACTGTGCTTACATTTTTACTGGTGCTCCTATTGTACATTTGGTTAAAAGTGAAGAATTCCCTGGCCCCAGTCATGCTGGCAGCCACTTAACTGTAACTGGCCCAACATGGCCACCATCAAATTCTACTACGCAGCAATGGCGCTACACGGACAGTGCATGCCGCTTAGTGACATTGTGAACGATAATCCAATGAAGGATGTTATGTTTCACCCCTCAGCTAAGTAGTCACCTTCAGTTTGTTATGATGTGCTGACAACATTCGAGAACTGTAATTTGAACATCACTGAACCCCCCCCCCCCCCCCCCCCCCCGCACCCCCTCCCCGCACACCATCTCAGCGACTCCACTAGAATCAACCACGCCGGTTTCCACGACCATCACTCCATGCTCACACCACAATCATCTTCTGCCTGCTATCATAACGGCACCAGCCACTTCTTCTGGTCCAGTTTCCGGATCAGGCCCCCCATGGCTGCATCGCAACCATTCTCCGCCCACTGTTGCAATGGCACCGGCCATTACAATTGTGCCGCATCTGCCTCCAGGCCTGCAGCAGTTGGGAAACATCATGCCGTTGGTTGCACCGGCTCACTCCACATCGTGTGCTGCTTGCGGCCACCTGAAAGCTGCACACATGTGCCACGGTGGGCTTTGGTCTGATGCACTTCCTTGGGTCTTATTCAGCATCTGCCCCGCCCACCAGGAGGACCTGAATGCTTCACTGGAGGAGGTCTTATATGGAGAACATGTTGTCCTGCCAGCTGAATTCGTTGAGGACACACCCCTGACCAAGACAATCAACCTTCCGGCCCACGTAGAATGAGCGCATGTGCACGTCGCCTGGCTTTGCCCACCCCTGCCTCGCACTCGTTCCACGTTGCCTGTGTTTGTAGACAAACACCTGGTATCATGTGAATTCATCATGCTATGAGATGATACGGCTCTGCAACCTCCTTACTCCAGTCTGCACCGTGTCTTATGCTGCGTAGTGAATACTTTCATGTTACTACTCACTGGACGACCGAATACGGTTTCAGTTAACGGATATAAACCTGTGTGGTCCCTCTCTGAGCCATGTTCTGATTCCCCCGGCCAGCCTGCCATCACCAATGCCTTGCCTGCTGATGCCACCAAAGCGGCCTCCAATGATTCTCCACTGCCTGTGCAGCAGTCTGACACACGTGACCCTGTCAGTGTTGCTTCTGAGGCACACACTTCACGTGCTGGATGCCGCCTTCATCCCCCATGCTGGCACCAAGATTTTGTGTTGAAGTGATCTAGCTTCTCACATGCTCTGCACTGCTGGAAGGGAGGGGGGGGGGGGGATGGGGTGGGGAGGGGGTGGTGGCTCTATGGCACCTCTGGTGTGAAGTGCCATGTCTTTGGACCCGATGATCTTTGACTCTGCTTTTGTCTATGTCTCTCTGCTCACTATGTTCGTACAGCCATATTGTATTCACCTTGTTCAGTGTTTAAATAAATATTCATTTGACTGCAAAAGTGTGTTATTATCAATCTATGACTCAAATATCCACAACTATAATACAAAGCTGTTAATGGTTCTCTATGTCTCACACATTTTCCAAGTAATTTGGCCTTTAGCAGTTTGGTTATTTAGGTAGGTCTTGCCATCTTAACCAGGCATGTGCTATCATGCAGCCTCTTAATGGATTTAAGTGCCTGTATAAGCCTTAAATGTTTTATGTATGTTACTGGAAAATGAAAAAAGAACATCTTGACACAAGTAAGTATGGCATACCATACATGCACAGGACAGTATGAGAGGGCAGTTAATGCAATTATGAATGCAGACAAACCAAGGACTGTATTATCAGCCACAGATTGCCGCAAGTTTTGCAGCAGTTATTCACCTACAGAGCCAATAGCGGCCGGTTTGCTGAGGCACACGGAGCTCGGTCTGTACCTCCAACACTGTAAGAATGCCACAACAGTGTCAAAATGAATCGTTTGTGCAACTGACAGAGTTTGAGTCCGGGCATATACTGGGTCTGCATGAGCTGGGAGATCATACCATGGAATTGCACTATACGTGGGGCTAGAGGTCTCCACAGTGCATTAATGTTGTTGCCAGCAGTAGCAGAAGGTGCACATGCCTGTCAGTGTGGGTCCAGACAGCAGCAACAACACAGATGCAAGCCAAGACCATAACATCTTTTGAAGTGCTGTATCAGACCACAACATAACTTCACAACAAATAAGGGGCACTACTGCTCTGGTTGTGACAGTGAGGAGCACTGGTAACCATCTCCATGAAGCAGAGCTATGATCCTGCATGCCATTAGGACATCTTTTGCTCACATCCCAACATCATGCAGTCCACCTCCAGTGGTACTGTCATACGGAAGGATGAATAGAGAATTGTCTTCAGTGATGAGAGTTACTTTTGTCTTGGTGTCAATGGTATGCGTGTATACCATTGTGCAGATGAAAGCCAATGTCTGGAGTGTATACAAAAGAAGCACCCAGGACAAACATACAGCATCATGGTATGGGGAGCTACATCTTAGAATGGCCATTCTCCTCTGATTATTGTAGATAGATCATTGAATAATGTACAATACGTCCATAGCATCATTCAATTTGCCATGCTACCATTCATGAACTAACAAGGCAGTATGCTTTTCCATCAACACAATGCATACCCACTTGTATACCGTGCCACCCAACGTGCTTTCCAAGGTGTATGTCATCTACGCTGGCCAGCATGATCCCCAGATTTGTCCCTCCACTGAGCATGTTTTGGGACTGGATGAAAAGTCACATTATGCTGTCAGCAAGACTGGCAGTCAAGACTGCTCAATAGAAGCACAAGGTAGAAATTGCTTGCAGGTCATTCTGCAAGACTACCTTCGTCACCTCTATGATCATCTACATGGGAGAATTACAGCTTGAATTGCTGCAAAAGGAGAGTAAGCACGGTACTAGCACTGACATTTTGTATGCTCTGTTGACTTCCACTAAGATGTATATGACTCTGTTGGTGTGATTGTTTGTTGTATACATCCTCAAAAGTGTGTCAATAAAATTTCCCTCTGCTGGGTTGATGAATTCTTGGTGTTCTTTTTTCATTTTCCAGTAGTCCAAAAGAAACATGACAGACTGCATAAATTACTTCACATAACACCTTAAGCTGCAGTGAAATTTATTTTTTAAGTGCAACTGGTTTGTTGTCTGTAATTGACACTCCATGCATCTACCTTTAGAAAACATTATTTATAGATATTGTATTTCTGACACTGTGTTTTTTGCTGTTAACAAAAAATCTATATGTATTGCTTGTACTTTTATTACAATTTTCAAACATCCTTTCCATCTGATATTTTCCTGTATTCGTGATGTGTGAACAATAGGTGCTGGATAATGGTTTTAGGATATGGTCTACTGCTGACAAGCTTCTAAGGTGAACTATTCAGATAGGGCCTCTTTGTTGTTTGGGTGTTAAAAATGGCCAAGAAATCACCCAAAGCACTTGGATCCATTGTATGATACATTGGCATTCTATGAGCAGCTAGGGAAATGACAGAGCCCATTTGCTTGGGACTACCTTATAAAACTAGTGCATAGCAACACCATTGAAACATAGCACACACTGTGATCAAAGCTTTTTCTACAGAGGTACAGAGGTTTGCACCATCCTGATGATCTGGTTGGATAAGTGAAGATCCTTGCTCGCTGTAAAACAAAATGTTCTGTCGCTGTACCACATAGTGGTGGTGGTGGTGGTGGTGGTTGTTAGGATGTTTAAGGGGGACTAAACAGCTAAGGTCATCAGTCCCCCATTCCAAAAACAGGCGAGACACTAAGGCGCGGAGCAGATAAAACCCCAAGGGGAAGGATACTCCCCCCCCCAGGCCCTAAAAGAACACAAATGCGGGAACGAATACGACAGACACGAAGAGGACAGATGAACACCAGACAAAAAAAAAAAAAAGAAAAAGAAAGAAGATGGCCGGAGACTGGTTGACTGACCACGACAACAACAAAAAAGGGAAAGAGTCAACCAACCGACTACACACTAAAATCTGCAACCAAATATGAGAGACTTGAGGACAAGAGACACACAAAGGGAAAGGTGCAGGACCACTCTAAACGGAACCATAAAAAGGACTAGCATGGATAAAATGTAAAACACTGTCAGCCATGGAGGCATCGTCGCATAAAATCAAAGGCAAGGTGCCCGGGAGATTAAAAGACTGCCGAAGGATGCGCAGTCGGGGACACTCCAATAAAACGTGGGCGACCGTCAGCCGGGACCCACACCGACACAGGGGGGGATCCTCCTGGCGCAAAAGATGGCCGTGCGTCAGGTACGTATGGCCGATGCGGAGCCGACACAGGATAACAGACTCCCTGCGAGAAGACCGCAGGGAGGAGCGCCACACATCGGTCGTCTCCTTGACGGCCCGCAGTTTATTCTGGGCTGTCATGCCATGCCACTCAACAGACCACACCCCAAGCACCTTACGGCGCAACACCAGCTGCAGGTCGCGAGCTGTGAGGCCAATTTCCTAAGCTGGGGCGTCGATCGCCCCTTTGGCCAGCCTGTCAACACGTTCGTTCCCCGGGATGCCAACGTGACCTGGCGTCCAAACCAAGACCACCGAACGACCAGAGCGGGCAATGGCGGAAACAGACTCCTGAATAGAGGACACCAGAGGAGAAGAGGGATAGCAGCGGTCGATGGCCTGAAGGCTGCTCAGGGAGTCACTGCAGATGACAATGGACCTACCTGAGCAGAAACGCATATGCTCAAGAGCGCGCAAGATGGCCACCAGCTCTGCAGTAAAAATACTGCAGCCAGCCGGCAAGGAGCGTTGCTCAACATGGGCAGCGTAAGCAAAAGCGTAGGCAGTGCGACCATCAGCCAGGGAACCATCAGTGTAGACAGGCTCGCAGCCCAGAAATGAGGCGAGGAGCGGAAGAAAACGGCGATGGAGGGCCACAGGCGGAACCGAGTCCTTAGGTCCCTGTGCCAAATCCAGACGGACAGACGGCCGGGACAAACACCAGGGAGGCGTAGGTGTACGGACCCGGAAGGGAGGCAGAAGAGGGAATGACCCCAGTTCTGACAGCAGGGACTGGACACGGACAGCTACGGAAAGCCCAGACCTAGGTCGCCATTCGGGCAGATGGAGGACCATGGCAGGGAAAAGCAGGCGACGATTGGGATGGCCTGGCGAGCAATGCACGTGGACAGCATAGTCGGCGAGCAGACGATGGCGGCGAACCCGCAGCGGGGGAACCCCGGCCTCCACCAGTAGACTATCCACGGGGCTGGTGCGAAAAGCACCAGTTGCAAGCCGAACCCCACAGTGGTGTATGGGATCTAACAACTTCAACACTGAGGGGGATGCAGACCCATAGGCCAGGCTCCCATAATCAAGCCGGGACTGCACAAGGGCTCTGTACAATCGCAGCAGTGTGCAGCGATCTGCACCCCAAGACGTGTGGCTAAGGCAGCGGAGGGCGTTGAGGTGCCGCCAGCATTTTTGCTTCAGCTGAGTAACATGAGGAACCCATGTGAGCCGGGCATCAAACACGAGTCCCAAGAAGCGGCAAGTGTCCACCACTTCAAGCAGGTGGCCGTCGAGGTAAAGTTCAGGATGAGGGTGGACCGTCCAACGCCTGCAGAAGTGCATAACTCGAGTCTTGGGTGCAGAGAACTGAAAACCATGAGTCAGAGCCCATGATGCTGCCTTGCGAACGGCGACTTGCAGCCTGCGGTCGGCGACTCCCGTAGTCGTGGAGCTAAATGAGATGCAGAAGTCATCGGTATACAAAGAAGGAGACACCGACGACCCCACTGCTGCAGCCAGACCATTAATGGCCACTAGAAATAAGTAGACACTCAACACTGAGCCCTGCGGGACCCCATTTTCCTGTACATAAGATGAATACAGGTGGCACCGACTTGCACCCGGAAAGAGCGGCGCAATAAAAAGCTTTGAAGAAAAGCCGGGAGCCGACCACGAAGACCCCACTCATGCAACGTGGCGAGGATGTGATGCCTCCATGAGGTGTCATACGCCTTCCGCAGATCGAAAAATACAGCAACGAGATGCTGACGTCGGGCAAAGGCCGTACGGACAGCAGATTCCAGCCGCACCAAATTGTCCACTGCAGACCGACCCCGACGGAAGCCACCCTGGGATGGAGCGAGGAGACCGCGCGACTCAAGGACCCAACACAAACGCCGCCCCACCATACATTCGAGCAATTTGCACAAAACGTTGGTGAGGGTAATGGGACGATAGCTGTCCACTGCCAGTGGGTCCGCACCGGGCTTCAAGATGCGGACAATAACACCCTCTCGCCATTGCGACGGGAACACGCCTTCGCTCCAAATGCGATTAAATATCGTGAGAATGTGTCTCTGGCAGTCCCTGGAGAGATGCTTCAGCACCTGCGCGTGGATGCAGTCTGGGCCTGGTGCTGTATCAGGGCAATCGGCGAGGGCAGCGAGGAATTCCCTCTCGCCGAAAGGAGCATTGTATGTTTCAGAACGACGCGTGTGGAATGAGAACGGCGTCCGCTCGGCTCGCTCCTTGAGAGAGCGAAAGGTGGGGGGATAAGATGCAGTCACAGAGCTCTGAGCAAAGTGCGCGGCAAGCCGTTCAGCAATGGCGGCAGCGTCCGTGCAGACAGCGCCGTCCAAGGAGAGCCCAGGGACACCCATAGGGGTCTGGTATCCATAAATCCGCCGGATCGGGACCACACGAGTGAGGGGGAGACATGGGAGCCCAAGGATGAGACATACCTCTCCCAGCACTCCTGCTTACGCCGTGCAATAAGACGACGGGCCAAGGCACGGAGCCTCTTAAAGGCGATGAGGGTCTCGAGAGACAGGTGCCGCCTATGACGCTGGAGAGCCCGCCGACGGTCGCGAATAGCCTCAGCAATCTCCGGCGACCACCAGGGTACAGCCTTCCTCCGAGGGAGGCCAGAAGGTCGGGGGATGGCAGCCTCGGCCGCTGAAATGATGGACGTGGTTAAAACACGGACCACCTCGTCAATGTCACCCTGTGGTGGAGACTCAATGGCTGCAGCAGAAGTAAAAGCCGGCCAGTCTGCCCTGTGGAGAGCCCAGCGGGGCAGGCGCCCAGAAGAACGACACTGGGGTAGTGACAAATAGATGGGAAAATGGTCACTACCGCACAGGTCAGGGTGCACCCTCCAGTGGAGGGATGGGACAAGTCCGGGGCTGCAAAGAGAGAGATCGCTGGCCGAGAACGAGCCATGGGCAACACTGAAATGCGTGGGAGCACCGGTGTTCAAGAGGCTAAGGTCGAGCTGAGCCAACAAATGCTCCACGGCCCGACCGCGGTCATCAGAGACAGTCCCACCCCATAGAGGGTTGTGGGCATTGAAATCGCCCAGAAGCAGCAATGGTGGCGGGAGTTGAGCCAGCAGCGCAGCCAAGACATGTCGGGGGAGCTCCCCATCCGGAGGAATGTAAACAGAGCAAACAGTAATAGCCGGCGAGAGCTCAACCCTGGCAGCAACTGCCTCTAAAGGCGTCTGAAGGGGTACTGGCGAGCTACAGACAGAGTGGTGAACAAAGAGGCAAACCCCACCTGACGCTCGTTGACAGACAGCACGGTTCTTATAGTATCCCCGATAACCGCGAAGGGCGGAGGTCCGCAGTGCAGGAAACCAAGTTTCCTGCAGAGCAATGCAGAGAACAGGGGAATCACTCAGAAGCATCCGGAGCTCAGGCAGGTGGCGGAAATAACCGCCGCAGTTCCATTGGAGAATGGAAGCAGGAAGGGACTGGGAGGGCGTGAATGCGACGAAGAGGCAGACAGCGCTTCAGAGCCAACTGCCGCCACCAGGGGAGAGTCAGCTGAGTCCATAGGAGAGGCCCCCAATGGTTCCGTGAGGGCGAGATCCGCGGCAGAGGCGAGGATCTCCACCTCATCCCCGGAGCCAGGACTATGTACAGCAGGCGGTGCTGAAACCGCCGGAACGTTCTTCTTCTTGGACACATGCCGTTCCTTCTTCTCACGTCGGCCCTTAGGGTGAGAGGGCTGGGAGAGCTTCTCTGAAGGAGCATCGGAGGCTGACGATGACGCAGAAGCCCTACGACCAGCAGGTGGCGGAACCTTCAGCCACTGGCTGACATCTGGCTGGGAAGGAGAAGAAACGGAGGAAGGGAGAGCCCCGAGGGACCCCTTCCGCGAGAGAGGAACCGGCGGAGGCAACGCCGCCGGAGAAGGAGGGGGAGGAATCGAGCCTCCCGGTTGTGGAGCAGATGTCACTCCCGAAGTAAGCGTGGGGGGAGCGACAGAAGAGGGTTTGCCCCCAACTGCTAAGGGGGCAACAGAGGAAGGCTTGCCCCCAGACACGAGGGGGGCAGACAGAGATACACGGCCCCGAGGGCCCACTGAAGGCGGCACAGATGAGGCGACAACCGTCGCTCGCGTGGGTGATGATAACGTGGCTGCAGCATAAGATGGTCGAATGGAAGCAGGATACAACCTTTCATATTTCAGTTTTGCCTCTCGATAAGTAAGCCGGTCCAGGGTCTTAAATTCCATGATCTTCCGCTCCTTATGAAGAACGGGGCAATCCGGCGAGCATGGAGAGTGGTGCTCCCCACAGTTGACACATACAGGCGGAGGCGCACATGGAGAATCGGGATGAGAGGGGCGTCCACAATCTCGACATGTAGCGCTGGATGGGCAACGGGAGGACATATGCCCAAACTTCCAGCACTGGAAGCACCGCATCGGGGGAGGGATGTATGGCTTCACGTCGCAACGGTAAACCATCACCTTGACCTTCTCGGGCAAGACATCACCCTCGAAGGCCAAGATAAAGGCACCGGTGGCCACCCTGTTAGCCTTGGGCCCTCTATGTACACGACGGACAAAATGTACACCACGTCGTTCCAAGTCGACTCTCAGCTCGTCATCGGATTGTAACAAGAGGTCACGATGGTAAATAATCCCCTGGACCATATTTAAGCTACCGTGGGGAGTGACGGTAACAGGGTCGTCACCCAGCTTATCACACAAGAGCAACGCTCGTGACTGGGCTGGGGAGGACGTCTTGAGGAGGATGGACCCATTCCTCATTTTAGACAACCCCGCCACTTCCCCAAACTTATCCTCCAGGTGTTCCACAAAAAACAGAGGCTTCGTCGTAAGAAAGGAGTCACCATCAGTCCTGCTGCAGACAAGGTATTGCGGTACGTAAGGCTCCCGCTTGGCACTAGATCGGCGTCCCTCCCATGGCGCAGCCAACGAGGGGAACGACTGAGGGTCATATTGCGCAGCATCAAAGTCTACTCTACCTCGCTTAGAGACGCTGGTGGCCGTGCGACCACCAGCATGGTGTGATTTATTGCGCTTCATTGCGCCACATCCACCCAGATGCCACCTACTCCGAACGAGGGCTCTCCCCAAGGGCGCCACCCAGCCAAAGCAACGGGTACCTGGCTGATATCCCGTTGCCCGGAGTCCCCGTGCCCCAGACAAGATGGGCACATACTCCTTGGCATGCATGGGGAGGAAACAGCTCTGGCATCTGTAGTGCGATCCCTGCGTGGTCAGGGGGCTACCACCAAGAGGGTACATGACGACCCCACCACAACGGACTGGCTACCGTGCTGCATTTTAGGTGTTGAAAGGGTCCACAGTTGTCGTAGGCGCTAAGAAGAAGAGTGCGCACAAGGCGAGAAGGAGACAACCCAGAAGATGGTGGGTGTAGTCCCCCCCCCACACGACAATAGGGAACATGCAAGATGGTGGAGCATGATGGACCAATAGAAAAACACCACGTAAGGTGTCCTTCCCCAAATGGCACGCACTAACAACGGAAATTCAGAAAAAAAAGGAGGTCAAACCCAAGAGGGGACCATCACAGAAGGCCGAAACGTGTGAGACTCCTTTTAGTCACCTCTTAGGACAGGCAGGAATACCGCAGGCCTATTCTTACCCCCGAACCCGCAGGGGGACCACATAGTGGTTGCTGAAGAATTTACACAGCTTGCTGTTATAGGGGATTGGTGGTGCATTCAACTGTCTCCACCTTGGGAACCCCAGATTCACCACAGTCATATCCAGCCAATGAAAACTGAACTCTTGGAGGCACTTGCCACTTGGTGCAACCCAGAAGGCATGTGTGGCTTTTCAAATGCCATAGATGCTGCAAGTATTAACCACCCCCCCTGCACACAATTGAGGGAGAGTAGGCCTACTTTGAAAACATGTGAAAACAAATTTTCTAAGAAGCTGTACTCTTCATTAGTTTCTCATAAAATTCAGGGTGATCCCTGAAAGTGAATTATTGTGAAGCAATTAAATAACTTCTTTGGTCAAACAATTAATACATGGTTTTTTATTTCAAAACTGTGGAAACTACATGGTTTACCAAATTTTCTTAACTGTGTCTGTTTTATATATTATGTGACACAAATTACTCTGCCTCATACTCTGATATATACAGGGTGAACATTCCTTAATGCAACCACCTGGAAGGGATTTTGTTGTTCAGCCTACGGTGGCACTATGGGGGGAGGGTATATTTTCACTCCATTGCGAGGCCCTTGTTTGTGCAAGTAGCATGTTTGGCAACAGAATATAGCGTATTGAGTTAAAGTGTTTCAAGTGAAATGGTGAAACGGAAGTATTCTACATACAAAGAATGTTCATGTATGCTTCATATGTGATACACAATCAGCACATACAGTAAGGAGGTTATTTCAAGAGGAATTTCCTGATGTACCAGTTCCTAATCAGAGTACCAGTCATTGACTGATAAATAAATTTCTTGAAACAGGAAGTGTTCTTGACGGGAGAAATAGATGACCATGAATAAATTTTGGTTAGAATTGTTGCAGCACAAGAGTATAAATTAGGTGGCCCTGTAAAAAGATTGTGGTTCTGTGAATGGATTTTGAACAGGGTGCATGACAGAGAAATTGACCCTCACCTAACTTCCTTTTTGGATGAATCATGATTCCACCAAGGTGGATACGTCCGTTCACAAAATTACTGTTACTGGAGTTCTGAAAACCCTAACATAATACACAAGGCACCCCTGCATCATCAAAAAATAGGAGAATGGTGCACTATTAGCAGTGAGAGAATAATAGGCCCTATTTTTTTTCCAGGAATCTATTAACAGTGAGAGATACGTGGAAAACATTTTGTGGCCTTTTTTAGCCAATTAACTGAGAGAGAGATCATGCTTTCATGACATTTCAGAAGGAATCAGTGATGGCACATACAGCCAAATTCTCATTACAGGAAATTTGTAATATGTTTGAAGATAGAGTTATCACTAATAAAATATGGATACCTTGTTCCCCAAGTTATAACCCCTGTGATTTTTATCACTGATGGCATTAAAAGAGAAAGTACACAATCAAACCCAACATTTTACATGAACTTAAAACTAACATTCATCATGAAATTGTTGCCATTTGTCAGAAGGAACTGTAGAGTGTAACAAGCAATTTCCTAAGCAGGTGTCAGAAATGCCTGAACAATGCCTAAAATGAAACAAATGCTACTTGACAATTGGATTACCATTAGAAGCACCACAGCACACGAAAGGCAGGGCCCAGAATCCAGGGAACCAGCTAGCAAGAAGACACCACCCACACCTCAAATCAAGGAGGATTTTTTACGGGTAACAATACTAGATGTAAAAAAGAGGTAAGGGGTCAAGCAAGACACAATATAGTCCCTGCTTCACACTTTAAAGAGTTCCATCATAATGTTCAGTCTCTTTCCAATAAACTGAATGAAATACAAATCTTGTTAAATGATATGAGTGATATTTCTGTTTTATGCTTTACTGAGCACTGGCTAAATAAAGACATGATAGAACTAGCATACCTACCTCAGTTTAAATTAGCTGCCACATTTTGTAGAGAAGTACTCAGGCAGGGTGGCAGTTGCATATATGTTCAAGAAGATATAGACTTCACTAACATAACCAAATTTGACAGCTTATCTAAAGAAAGAGACATAGAACTCTCAATAGTAGAACTGCCAACTAGGAATTCTGTCATCATCTGTGTATATAGGTCACCAGATGGCGATAAAAAAGTTTTTTATAATCATATGGAAGACCTGTTAGAGGACTTCAACACCCTTAAAAAAAATATTATCATATGCGGAGATTTCAATGTTGATTTCTCCAAACCCAGTAAATTTAAAGATGAAATCAAAGACTTACTGAAGTCCTTTAACCTTAAACCAACTATAACCAACCCAACTCGTATAACCACTACTTCTGCAACAATCATAGATCAGGTGTTTGTAAACAAAGATAAATATATCTGCAACACACAGACTGCAAACACTGGTTTTAGTGATCACAATGTCCAAATACTAACAATTGCTATTCCAGGAAACACGAAAGCTCAGAAAACTAGAACTACTGTGAGGAAGTTTAATAATGAAAACATAGATTACTTTTGTTCTCTCTTGAGAAGAGAAATCTGGACTGATGTTTACAGTTCAAACAGCACAGATGACAAGTTTGATAAATTTATGGCCACATACAAACATTTTTTTGAAATAGCCTTTCCTAAACAAACATCACTTATAAAGTCTGTGCACAAACCAAATAAATGGATCACAACAGGAATAAAAATATCATGTCAGAATAAAAGGAACTTATATGAATACTCAAAGCAAACCACAAATCCTGTATTTATCAACTACTTTAAACAATATAAACAAATACTTAGACAAGTTATAACAAAAGCAAAGAAAATGTAAAATGACAAACAAATAAAAAATTCCAGGAATAAGACTAAAGCAACCTGGAGTATCATAAAAAGAGAAATCGGTACTACATCATTAGCCCACAAAAATATAGAACTTCATGAAAACAACAATAAAATAATCAATCCCACAGTAGTGGCTAATAAATTTAACAACTACTGTTCTAATGTAGCACACCACCTGATTACCAAACATTACAACTCACAACCAGACAGCAATACACTACAGTCAGATACAAAACTTCTTACAAGAACACTATTCATGTCTCCAACAACACCTGAGGAGTTATCTGTCATTATAAAAAGGTTACCCAATAAGTATTCAGCAGGTACTGGTGAAATACCAGATATTATCACCAAAGCAAGTGTAACATATATCATAGAACCATTAACGGATATTTTCAATTCATCATTTGTGAGTGGTATATTCCCGAAAAATCTGAAAATGGCAAAAGTGACACCACTGTACAAGAAAGGGGACAAACATGAAGCTGCAAACTATAGACCTGTATCAATATTGTCAGGCTTTGGTAAAATTCTTGAAAAACTATTTCTTAGAAGATTGACAGAAAACATAATAAGTGATGCGCAACACGGATTCAGAACTGGCGGGTCAACACAGTCAGCTATTTATATCTTCTTAAATGAAATTCTAACTGCAGTAGATAACAAGCAACATGTGTCTGGCATATTTCTTCGATGTAATTGATCATAATACTCTGTTGCAGAAGCTAGGTAATTATGGAATACGAGGCCTGCCAAACAAGTGGATACATTCCTACCTTCATGGATATCAACAGATCACTCAAATAAATTACAAAGACATAAAAACACAAAAAAATTTTAATTTTTACAGTAATGCACAAAACATTACATATGGAGTTCCTCAAGGGTCAGTCCTTGGGCAAATTCTTTTCATTCTTTATGTTAATGATTTGTCAGAAAAAATAACTAAAGGGACAACAGTACTTTTTGCAGATGACACAAATATCCTAATCAAATCACGTGATGAGGAAAGCCTACAAAAAACAGCTACAGGTATAATACAAAATTTGACACAATGGTTCAGAGCAAACAAGCTAATAATAAATAATGAAAAAACAGTGACAGTCAATTTCCACAATTCACAGAAACTACATCCTGCAAGACCAATTTTTAAAATTGATGGAAAGACTGTCTCATCCGTGACACAATTTTTTTAGGTATACATATTCAGCAGAACCTAAAATGGGAGACACTTCTTAACCATGTAAATAAAAAGCTTAACACACTTATGTACGCAGTAAGAATCCTCGCACAAAATACGAGCTGTGCATCTGTGATCACAATGTACCATGGCAGTATTCAGTCACTGCTGATATACGGCATTATCTTTTTGGGGAACTCCGTAGGTACAAACAAAATATTTAGACTACAGAAAAAGATTGTTAGAATAATAAACCATGCTAAGTACAGAGGCTCCTGTAGACCAATATTTAAAAATCTCAGTATACTGCCTCTTCCTTGCTTATATATGTATGAAATATTAAACTTCCCAAAAGGAAGTATTTTAAAAGATATAAATATCTAGCCTCAAAGGCTAGCCACGTGCTGTGAAAGCACTTCTGTTAATGATTGGTCAACCTGTATTTTCATATCTTAGCATGGAAAATCAAAACAAAATGAATGGGCAATCTCTAGGCATTTAGAGTAAAATTCTAGTCATATGAAAAACCACTAAGCAGACCAAAAGCTTCTATCTAGTCACTCATGGACAATTCTGGTGTGGTGATAGAAGACAGCAAAATGAAACCTGAAGTTTTAAATTTTGCATTTAAAAAAATCATTCATGCAGGAAGATCATACAGACACAACATTGTTAGACTGTTGCACAGACTCCCACATGGATAACATAGAAATAGATATTCCTGGTGTTGAGATGAAACTAAAAGTGTTGAAAACAAATAAGTCACCAATCCAGATGGAATACCAATTTGTTTTTAAAGAGAGTACTCTATGGCATTGGCCCTTTAGCTTGCATTTATCAAGAATCTTTCACCCAGCATAGTCCCAGGCAAACTGGAAAAAATGCAGGTAATTACACAAGTAGAGTAAAAGCATGGAACAACAAGATTACAAAGCAATGTCCTTAACATCAGTTTGCTGCAGAATTCTTGAGCATATTCTAAGTTCAAATATAACGCATTTCCTTTCTGTAGAAAAGCTTTCATTCACAAATCAGCGCAGATTTAGAAAGCTCAACTCATGTGAAACTTGTCATTTTTTTCTCACACAGTATTTTGTGAACCATGGATGAAGGGGAACATTCCTAGATTTCTTGAAAGTGTTCAACACAGTTGTCCATGCAGACAGTTAACAAAGAGCTAAGGTTATGGAAGAGGTTCCCATATATCCAAGTGGCTTGAAGAGTTCTTATGTAATAGAACCTAATATGTTGTCCTCTATGGTGCATGTTCATCAGAGACAATGGTATCATTAGGAGTACCACAGGAAACTGTGATAGGACCTCTCATGTTCTCTATATACACAAATGATCTGATGGATAGAGTGAGCAGCAAACTGTGACTGTTTGCTTATGATGCTAGAGCGTATGAGAAAGAGTTGTCATTGTGTACAGGAGGAGGATACAGGATGATTCGGAATTTATATTTGGTGTGATGCATGGCAGCTTGCTCTAAGTGTAGAAAAATATAAGTTTATGCAGATGAGTAGGATAAACAATCTTAACAATATCACTTGTGTGCTGCTTGACACAGTTACATTGATTAAATATTTAGGCATAATGTTGTAAAGTGATATGGTATAGAATGAGAATGTAAGGTTGGGAAGGTGAATGGTAGACATTGGTTTATTGAGAGAACTGAAAGAAATGGTAGCTCATCTGTTGAGGAGATTGTACACATAACACTACTGTAACCCATTCTCGAATACTGCTCAAGTGTTTGGGATCCCCACCAGGTCAGGTTATAGGAGGTTCGATCAACATATGAATATTACAGAGATGCTTTGTGAACACTGTGGTGGTATGCCACATAACGTGAAAATATAAGACTGAAGAACTTCGCAAATATAACAAAACTGACATCGTAAGGAAACAAATATTATCACAGAAAAATCACAAAGACTATGTAAGAAACTAATATGATCTGCAAATGTTATTAAAATCGACTCACTTCCCTTTTGTTTCTTGGTTTTGTAAGAAGCCATTTTTTGATGAAGCACAAAAATGTGTAAGTTTCAAGTGATATTTAGACTAAATATAATCAAATATCACTTAAAAGTGTCACTAATGCTTTACCGTAACAGATCCTATATTCATGAAGTGAATGACGTAAACAATTTATGCAAATTTTATAGTGGAACAATGGTGCAGAGGTCAATGCCATGGTTCTAAATGATAATGGCCCAGAGTCATAATAAATATTTTAATACTTGCTAATTTTGACAAATAATTAAAAATAAATGTAAATGTAGGAGATTTCTCTTGATTAGTGGTTCTCCTTTTGAAACAGTAATAGTAGTCAGTTTTTCTAATATTGAACCATACTTATTTAACATGATTTCAGTAAGTTTTTTTTTTTTTTTTTTTTTTTTTTTATCTCCGCTTAACAGATATTGCAAGAATCTCCTCAGCATTGTCTTTTCACAAAAGTAAAAACAACAATTAACAAAAGTAAACTGCAGCTGTATATCTGGAATATTGTGTGTTGGTGGTGTCTTTTGATATAAAAACAGCTTTGTCGGGCAAGCTAACTACAAGAAGTCCCATAACTGAGTCCATGGCGTAAATAATTTTCCATTGTGAAGCAGGAAGAATAATATTAACTCCAACCTTACATAACAAATAAATACCAACAATAGATATAAATAAAAAGAACCACCACTACACAAAAGGGAATCCTGAAGGGAAGACAACATTCATTTCATGAAAAACTCATGAGAAAATTTAGAGAAACAGTATTTGCAGCTGACTGCAGAACAATTCTCCTGCCATCAATGTACATTTCACATAAGAACTGTGAAGACAAAATAAGATACATCAGGGCTTAGATGGAGGCATATATGAGGTGTGATCAGAAAGCAGCAGGAATTTTTGTTTTTCTTAAAGCATCTTCATTTATTCATCAACATCAACTTTGTCCCCTTCAAAGTAATTTCCCTCAGATGTAATACAATTGTGCCATCACTTTTTCCAGTCTTGAAATCACTTCTGGATCTCACTTTTCATTATCATGTTAAGCTCCTTCAGGAATTCTGGTTTTATCTCATCAATGGTGCTGAAACAGTGTCCTTTCATGGTTCTCTTTAGCCGTTGGAATAGAAAGAAGTCACAGGGAGCTATGTCCAGTGAATATAGTCGTTGAGACAACATAACAGTTTTGTTTTTTTGTTACATGATACAACATCCATTTGTGGTTTTACCACAATACTGGTCATTTTCTTTGTATTATTTCACACAAGAGGCACATAACTTCCATGTAGTATTTGTCATTGGCTGTATGACCACAAGGCAGGAAATCATGATGTAATATCCCATTGTAATCAAAGAAAACAGTGAGAAGAACCTTGGTTTCAACATCATACCCATGTTTCATCACCTGTTGTAACCTTTTTTAGAAGTTCCTGATCATTGTCAACTTCATTCAGCAATTACCGAGTGATGTCTACAAGATATCATTTTTGGTCGAAATTCAACAATTTTGGAACAAGCTTTGCTTCTACACGTTTCATACCCAAAACATCCATAAAAATTGCTTAAAATGAGCCAAAGGGTATACAGACATCATCATCATTCTGATGGTGATTCGGTGATTTTCCAGAACCATTTTCTTGACTTCTTCCACATTGTCATAAGTGATTGATGTACTAGGGTGTGGTCTTCTCGACACACTTTGAAGCATTTACACCACTCATAAACTCTTGTCTTACTCATGGCAGAGTCGCCAAAAACCACAGTAAGCATGCTGAATGTGATGCTGAATTTCATTTAATTTTTCAAGAAAAATTTAATGGGAATTCTTTGTCCAACTTTTTCAAAAGCAGAAAATTTGCCAAGCTCATGAAAACACATGTAACCTTTTCGACTGTCAACATTAAACTAAGTATTCAAAATTGAAAATACAAATATAAATCAGGCACATTGTATCAACAAAATAAAAAAAATTACTATGAAAATTGTATGTGTAAAACATGCAAAATTAAAAAATTCCCACTACTTCTTGATCACAACTCACAGTCAGTAATTTTTTTCCCTGACTCCATTTGCATATGGAGCAGTAAATGAAATGACTAATAGTGATACAAGGTATACTCTGCCAAGATCGATATGCTTGCTTGTACTATATGTAAGTTGATGTAGACAAAATATGATATCAAAATAACCAGAAACATGAAAGCACTTGAAAATCAATAAGAGGACTTACTTAACACCCATATCAAAGTGTTTTCACTATGATTCATGGCTGCTTGGACAACTCTTCCAACAAGCCAGTCCATTTCCAGTAAAGTATCTGCAAATGTTCCTTTTCCAGTAATGTTGTTACATATGGGCCCATGTGCCAATGGAGCATGTACATGTTGCAGTGCAGCATACAAGAAGAAAGGCTCCACTCTAGAACATAAGACACATTAAGGAAAAGTTTTTATGAATCCCTGGAGAAAGACAGACTAAGTGCAATTTAAAGTATTCCAGAGAAAATTGTTGCATATCAACATTGCACTAATTTTAATAACTGTATTTGTAAACAGTTTTGTATCTAAAACATTTAGGTATCTTTCATGGTTACTTGTTGATGTACTGTGCATTGGTTTCTGTGTCAGGATCTACAGATGACTTTTGTTTATCATTAAGTGGGTGGCATTGTCAGAGGTTTATCCTCCATCACTGATGGTGGACTGTGGTCTAGCCTGCAATCAGAGATTGTGTCTAGCAGTCACATTAATGTCTGACAGCTATTTTGTGACCATTATTGCTGTGTATCTCCCCTTGTTACCTGCAACAGTTTTCCACTGCAGTATGGGAATCCAGGATCCTTGGTAAATGAATGTCAGCCAAAGATTCTGAGACAGAAGCAAACAGGCTGTAAATCAGATTTATATCTACGATGATAAATGGAGGATAAACAACATAGTGAATGTATTATTAAAGTTAACATAGATACAAAGCCATGACCGACCACAGTAGTATCAGTATACATCCCTAACAAGTTCTACTCACGGGACTGAAAAAATGTATGATGAGAGAAAAAAAATTATTCACTATGTTAAAGAAGACAAGTAAACTTAATTATGATGGGGGACTGGAATTTGATAGTGGGAAAAGGAGGAAGAAGAAGAAGAATAAGAAGAAGAAACTTAACAGACTGGGGAAAAGGAATGAAAGGGGAAGCCATCTGGTAGTATTTTGCACAGAGCATACAATAATCATAGTTAACACCTGGTTTAAGAATCATGATAGAAAGTTGTATACGTGGAAGAGATTTGCAAGCACTGGATTAGATCAGACAGATTATCTGGTAAAAGAACAGACCCATAAAATTACGGACCAATACCCTTAACACTAGTTTTCTTCATATTCTGAGTATGAATATAACAAATTTCCTAGAGACCAAAAAGGTTATGGCCATGAATCAGCATGTTTTAGAAAACATCAATCATGTAAAACTCAGCTTGCCCTTTTCTCACATGATAGCCTGTAAACTACACATAAAGTGCAACAGGAATATTCCATACCTCTAGATTTCTAGATTTCTGAAAATCATTTGACATGGTACTCCACTGCAGACTGTTAATGGAGTTATGAGGATACAGAAAAGGTTCCCATGTTCCCAGATATGTGAGTGGCTCAAAAACTTCATAAGTAGCAGAACTCAAGTGTTGTCCTCGACAGCGAGTGTTCATCAGAGACAAGGGTATCTTAAGGAGTGCCCACGGAAGTGTGATAGGACCACTATTATTTTCTATACATGCAAATGATTTGGCAGAAAAGGTGAGCAGCAAACTGCAGTTGTCTGCCAATGATGCTGCGGTGTATGGGAAGGTGTCAAAGATGAGTGTAGTAGTGCCCTGCTTGGCACATCCACATTGCTTAAATACTTGGGCATAACATTGCAAAGTGATATTAAATGGAACAATTATGTGAGAACTGTGTTAGGGAAGGCAAATGGTCAACTTTGGTTTATTGGGAGAATTTTAGGAACGTGTTGTTCATCGGTAAAGGAGACCATATAGAGGATGCTTGAGTATTTGGGATCCATGTCAGGTCTGATTAAAAAAAAGATATGAAAGCAATTCAGAGGCAAGTAGCTAGTGCTATGGAAACTCAAATCCTTGGAAGGAAGGTGACATTCTCTTTAAGGAATGCTACTGAGAATATTTAAAGAACTAGCATTTGAAGCTGACTACAGATGACCCTACTGCCACCAACATACATTTTGCATAAGGACCATGAAGATAAGAAATGAGGAGTTAGGGCTCTTAAGGAGGCATACAGATAATCATTTTCGCCATTGCTCTATCTGTGAATGAAACAAGAAAAGAAAACAACTAGTAGTGGTACATGGTATCCTCTGCCATACACCATATGTTGGATTGCAGATTGTGCATGTAGATGTAGATGTAGATTTAGAAATCAGGTTTTAAACTACCAGACATTTCCAGCAGTAGATGTGAGCTCTGACCATAATTTATTGGTTATAAAATGCACATTAAATATGAAGAAATTGCAAAAAGATAATAAATTAAGATTATGGGGCCTGAATAAACTGAAATGGAGGTTGTTAAGAGCTCTGAATGGAGAATGAAACAGGAAAAGGGAATATAAAAACAAAATGAAATGATCATATAGCTTTGTTGGCTGGGGAAAGTTTGACAGCCAAGTTACAAGTCTTTTCAGTTGACACCACACTATAATAATAAAATGATGATGTGGACAACTCAACACCCAGTTCCTGAGCTTACAAAATATCTGACACAGCCATGAACTGAACCCAGGCCTGTGGCATAGCAGTCAGCTGCTCTAACCGCTCAGCTAAAGTGGCAAACTAGAGAATCTAAGTGAGTGTCTCTGAGGGATCAGACAGTGAAGGCATCAGAGGAAACAAAAAATTGGCCCTTCATAAGTACCTCAGTAATGCTGTCCTCACACAGGAAGTGAAAGTTAGTATGCACATGGTGTGAGGTGAGTTTTTTTACATCATTGCATCAAACTTTACTCTTTAAGCACTAAAATCTGTAAGCAAGGCATCGAGTTTCATCAGGTTTGAGCAAAGTTCTATGAAATGTAAATGAGTATGGTTCGTGTTTGCTTACAATCTTGAAGACTGAATGCAGCAAATGTTATGCTGGAATACAGATTACTAAATTGAAGTTCCATTTTTTAGTGGTTTTCATATCATAACTTTAAAACTATGGAAATATGTGGTTTCAAGGCACTGGCACATTAAAGATATATATAAAAGATATATATAAAAAATATTTTTGTAGTAAAATAATGGAAAATGGTACAAGTGATTAAAAATGCTACCGTACCTGTAACTGCAGAGTTGTAAGGTGAGAATACAAATCCCTCCATAGGTTCCACTCAACCAATGCCTGTGTGGCTTTTTACTAATCATGTAGAAAAAAACTCGCTTTGGATGAATTTTGAAAGATATGAAGCTAAAGAATTAGAAGTATAGCCTCTAATGATAAATGTGTTAAGTGGATAAGTAGACTGTTTCACAGAAAGTGCTCTTTCAACATGCTCACCCTAAAGTTGTTTATCTCTCTGTCCCATAATGTCACTAAAAAAGGGGAAAATCACAGAAGCAAAAAATGTAGAAATAACAAATGGATAAGCCATTAATGCAATCTGCATGAACCCTATAAACAGCAGAGCATATTGCAACTGGACATCAAGCATGAAAAGTGTGATCAGCATACACTGCACCCAGTGGTTTAGAAACATTTTGGAAAACCACTGAATAGAGGCCATGAATACTTGAATCATACCTGTCATCAGGTACACTACTAGTATTGTAAATTGGATGCAAGCAAGGTTAGATGATTTCCACAGGCAAACTACAAAATTTACAACAATTAATCACACATTATACCATTGCAATGATGTGGACAGTTTGTACTTACCCAAAAAATCAGATGGCAGAGGACTTTCATAGGTTAATCAGAGAGTGGAAGAAAAAAACAACTGTTAATGAATCATGTGAAAGAAAGAATACTGCTCTAATGGAATTTAACACCCAGAAGTTATAAAAAGTGTAACAAATAGAGATTCAAGATTCAACAGTAGAAAACATCTGCATGAATATAGATGTATAGCTAGTGCAATAAAGCAATGCATGAACAATTTTTAGAGACTATCGTAGGCAAAGAAAACAAGGAAAGATCTTCTGGCAAACCAATGGAACCTGAGAAAGGAAGCACATGGTCTGATCCTAATATTGTAGGCACTAGCTATCTCAATGAATGCTGTGATAGTTAGAACTGAGAAATTAAATGAAGACCTTGCAAAACAGTTGATAAAACAACTGAACACACTATGAGCTCCTGCAAAAATAACACATATGGATTACAAACAGAGGCACACTGTTATAGTTCAAATTATTCATTGGAACTTAAGCTAGAAGAATCATTTGCCAATGGCAAATGACTAAAAGAATCATAAGAAAGAAAAAGTGGTCAAAAATTAACATGCTAAACGAATGTGGGGACTTCCAATTTTGGATTGATTGAACACTGGAACACAATATGATAGAGATCACAATCATGAAACAGAACAAAAAAGTGGCTCAATGACTTTGCTATTCCAGGCAATTGAAAAATCAGTTAAAAACAATTTGAAAATCTTACAAGATATGAAGACCTGAAAATTTGACTTCAGCAGTTCTAGTATACACAGGAAAAAGAGGTTCCAGTGGTTGTTGACACATACAGTGCAGAGCCAAAAGATCTCAGAGGTCACTTGAAAACCACTGTGATTGATAAAATATCTATCTACCAACTACAAAACTCTTTGCTGGAATCTGTGTGCACTATCTATGTATGTCATGCAGTCCTAAGCAATCTGAAAGTGTCAAATTAATGATAAAATATGTGCTCCAGCAAAGCGATTTCATTTTCTGTATTTACTGCTGCATTTTATGTCAATAAATAAAAATAATAATGTTAGTAATAATTGTAAGAGAACATAGTGCAGGATGAATTGAATTTGGCATCAGAACTTTACTTGGCTGTTAATTGTCCCACTGAGTATATAAGGATACAGATATCAGTCCTATACAGTAAGAATCAGATACACCCATATGCTCCATTGCTACAGTGCAGCAGAACCACTGATGGGGATGATAGTTCTAGAATGGAGAGATTAGTGCCTGGAGATCATTGGCACAAAGGAGTGGTCAGCCAAGCCAGAGCATGCTTACACAGGGTAGGCAATTGTAGGAAGAGTGAAATGAGTGTAAGATCACTTTTCAAACATTTTGATGCAACAGGACAGCTGCTATAAGAAAGAAGGAGACCACAGAATAAGACAAGGGACCAAGCAGATGCCACATCACTGCAAACAGCAGCCAGAAACAGCAGAAAATACAGAATGTAAGTGTTGCAAGTTTCTGTAGGTCATTAACAAAAATTATTGCTGTAGAAATAGTTGAACAGTGCAGCATAGGCAAGGAAGTGATTAAAACTGCACATGCCAAAAAGTGACAATTCAGAAATGTGAAATCAATAGACATCACGTAACACTCAGGAAACATAATAGTAAACTTAAAACTGAAAAAATGGAGCCAAAATTGCCTAAATGTAAGATAGTAAAAGAGTTCCACAGATGAGAATGATTATCAAACAAATGGAAAAGAAGAGAAACAATTTTCATTCGAAAGTGAAATTAAGCAGGAAAAATATGATTCGAGTTGGAAGGTCTGAGTGGTGACCTGAATGAATTTTTCTTTGAGAATAGTATAGCACAGGAATGTGCAGGGAATTTAGCCACAACCCAAGTGATAATGGCAGGAAATGTGAACACTCCCAAAACAGAAGGATGAGAAACTGTAGCAGCAAACAAAGACAGTGGTATGACATGTTCATAGAAACACCAAAATCAAGGGTAGGAACCAGATTCAGTTTTGATCAGTTAATGGAAGTATTGGGGTAAATGTCCTAGATATGAGAGAAAGCACTGAGAGGAAATGCAGAAGGAACAAAAGGAGATTCAAATACCAATCGGAATAATCAGGTCAGCAATAATTCAGAATACAGATAAAACAAAATAAAAATATAAATAAAAATAAATACAAGAAGAGAATTACAAGCAAATTTTTAAAACATGGGAGAAAAGGATGGATGAGAAAATAAGGAAAGGAAAATGTAAAGGGACATCCTCCTCTAACATTACTTTCATTTAACAGAAGTAATTAAAACCAAAAATATTTTCGAATCTTGTACAGGTTAATACTATCTCAGGTGTTTAACTAAAAGAATTTTATATAATTTTTTATATGATGTATATTTCAGGATATGCTTCACCAGAGTTAAATTGTAGCCAGCAAAGAAACAGTAAAAACTGATATTTTGCAGTTGATTTTGGCAAAACTAGAGGAAATGATGACAGATAACAATAGCAAATTGGATTTGGTGCAAGAGCAAATGGACCAACTTAGTAATCAGGTTACAGAGCTAAAAAATGGGTTGCCAGAGGGGTTAAAAAGTGTGAACAAAAAAGGTGATGTCTTTGAAAGTAAGTTAGGATGGGTGGTAGGGACAGAGCATCGAGTGACATTATACTGAGTGCACTATCCGAAAATTACCTCGAGCAATTAAACAGAGAACCGACTTGTGGAGATAACATCTTGGACCTACTGATAACAAACAGACCCAAACTTTTCGACTCTGTATGTGCAGAACAGGGAATCAGTGATCATAAGGCCATTGCAGCATCCCTGAATATGGAAGTTAATAGGAATATAAAAAAAGGGAGGAAGGTTTATCTGTTTAGCAAGAGTAATAGAAGGCAGATTTCAGACTACCTAACAGATCAAAATGAAAATTTCTGTTCCGACACTGACAATGTTGAGTGTTTATGGAAAAAGTTCAAGGCAATCGTAAAATGCGTTTTAGACAGGTACATGCCGAGTAAAACTGTGAGGGACGGGAAAAACCCACCGCAGTACAACAACAAAGTTAGGAAACTACTGCGAAAGCAAAGAGAGCTTCACTCCAAGTTTAAACGCAGCCAAAACCTCTCAGACAAACAGAAGCTAAATGATGTCAAAGTTAGCGTAAGGAGGGCTATGCGTGAAGCGTTCAGTGAATTTGAAAGTAAAATTCTATGTACCGACTTGACAGAAAATCCTCGGAAGTTCTGGTCTTACGTTAAATCAGTAAGTGGCTCGAAACAGCATATCCAGACACTCCGGGATGATGATGGCATTGAAACAGAGGATGACACGTGTAAAGCTGAAATACTAAACAACTTTTTCCAAAGCTGTTTCACAGAGGAAGACCGCACTGCAGTTCCTTCTCTAAATCCTCACACAAACAAAAAAATGGCTGACATCGAAATAAGTGTCCAAGGAATAGAAAAGCAACTGGAATCGCTCACCAGAGGAAAGTCCACTGGACCTGATGGGATACCAGTTCGATTCTACACAGAGTATGCGAAAGAACTTGCCCCCCTTCTAACAGCCATGTACCACAAGTCTCTAGAGGAACGGAAGGTTCCAAATGATTGGAAAAGAGCACAGGTAGTCCCAGTCTTCAAGAAGGGTCATCGAGCAGATGCGCAAAACTATAGACCTATATCTCTGATGTTGATCTGTTGTAGAATTTTAGAACATGTTTTTTGCTTGAGTATCATGTTGTTTTTGGAAACCCAGAATCTATTATGTAGGAATCAACATGGATTCCGGAAACAGCGATCGTGTGAGACCCAACTCGCTTTATTTGTTCATGAGACCCAGAAAATATTAGATACAGGCTCCCAGGTAGATGCTATTTTTCTTGACTTCCGGAAGGCGTTCGATACAGTTCCGCAGTGTCGCCTGATAAACAAAGTAAGAGCCTACGGAATATCAGACCAGCTGTGTGGCTGGATTGAAGAGTTTTTAGCAAACAGAACACAGCATGTTGTTATCAATGGAGAGACGTCTACAGACGTTAAAGTAACCTCTGGCATGCCACAGGGGAGTGTTATGGGACCATTGCTTTTCACAATATATATAAATGACCTAGTAGATAGTGTCAGAAGTTCCATGTGGCTTTTCGCTGATGATGCTGTAGTATACAGAGAAGTTGCAGCATTAGAAAATTGTAGCGAAATGCAGGAAGATCTGCAGCGGATAGGCACTTGGTGCAGGGAGTGGCAACTGACCCTTAACATAGACAAATATAATGTATTGCGAATACATAGAAAGAAGGATCCTTTATTGTATGATTATATGATAGTGGAACAAACACTGGTAGCAGTTACTTCTGTAAAATATCCGGGAGTATGCGTGCGGAATGATTTGAAGTGGAATGATCATATAAAATTAATTGTTGGTAAGGCGGGTACCAGGTTGAGATTCATTGGAAGAGTCCTTAGAAAATATAGTCCATCAACAATGGAGGTGGCTTACAAAACACTCGTTCGACCTATACTTGAGTGTTGCTCATCAGTGTGGGATCCATACCAGATCGGGTTGACAGAGGAGATAGAGAAGATCCAAAGAAGAGCAGCGCGTTTCATCACAGGGTTATTTGGTAACCGTGATAGCGTTACGGAGATGTTTAACAAACTCAAGTGGCAGACTCTGCAAGAGAGGCACTCTGCATCGCGGTGTAGCTTGCTCGCCAGGTTTCAAGAGGGTGCGTTTCTGGATGAGGTATCGAATATATTGCTTCCCCCTACTTATACCTCCCGAGGAAATCATGAATGTAAAATTAGAGAGATTAGAGCGCGCACGGAGGCTTTCAGACAGTCATTCTTCCCGCGAACCATACGCGACTGGAACAGGAAAGGGAGGTAATGACAGTGGCACGTAAAGTGCCCTCCGCCACACACCCTTGGGTGGCTTGCGGAGTATAAATGTAGATGTAGAAGTTTATAGTTTTGGAAAATGAGTTTATTGCTAAGTCTACAAGACAGATAAAGAATGTTAATGATGTCAGAGTTAAACAGAAGGCTGAAGCGGAGAAAATGGAACAGAACTTCAGTAGTTTACATCAAAAAATGTTAAATGTTGTAAAAAAGATGCAAACTAATGTAAATGTTTTAGATCAAAAATCTCACTGATTTAGGAAAATTGCATTCACAAAAATCCATATTCAAACAATGGTATTGTGTGGCCAAACATTACAATCAAAAGTTTTTGATCATACAATTTACACCTAGTGGATATTCTGCACCACTGTACAGATAGTTTTGTGTCAGGCATGAGTGACAATCAAAAAATTAAATTTCTTAAAAGATGTCGTGAAGGCAAAGCTCTGTCTTGGGTAAATTTAAATTTAAGTCAGTGGGAAATATATCAAAGTTTTGAAAAAAGTTTTTTAAATAAATTTTGGTTGGAAGCTTAACAGGGGAGTATTAAAAGTGAATTTTTGAATGGTCCTAATTATAGGAATAGGGATGGTAGCCTGAAAGAGTTTTGTAAGAAATTAACACACCTTGACAAATCATTTGATGAAATGACATTGACTGATGCACTCCAAAGGAGATTACCAGAAAGGTTGCAGTGGGATTTAGTACATGGACCTGACAATTATCTTGAACAATTTTTACAATATATTGACAGGCTGGGTAGGGCAGCAGAAAGATGTTACACCATAATAATCGAAATGATAGAGATCACAATGGTAATAACTACAGAAACAGGGAGAATGGTAACTTCTATCAGAGCGAAAATGGTAATATGGTTCAAATGGCTCTTAGCACTATGGGACTTAACTGCTGTGGTCATCAGTCACTTAGAACTACTTAAACCTAACTAACCTAAGAACATCACACACATCCATGCCCGAGGCAGGATTCGAACCTGCAACCGTAGCGGTCACGCAGTTCCAGACTGTAGCGCCTAGAACCGCATGGTGAAAATGGTAATAGAGATAGAAATGTTGAACATCAGCAGAATAGGAACAATGTGGATAACCATGGGCAATTTAATAGAAGAAACAACCATAGAGCCAACTACTTGGGAAATGGCAGTCCGCTTCAATGAACATCCACAGTTTTGGCATGAGGAAATACAATGAGCACATGACCCCCAATTTATACTTGCAACTAGACAATAACAGCAGCTCTAATGATGTAGCACATGTATCTGAAGTTGAGCAGAAGGAATATCAGATTTTTTATTTATGTTTTGATCAAAAGTTTTGGGATATTATGTTTAATTATACTGATATAGGAGCTAATCACAAACTAGAATGTGAGAGTAATGAGAATTTTGATGTAGTATGTGCTAATTATTTCTTCTCTTAGTCAGAAAACAGTGTTATTGATGTATGTAAAGTAGATGATGACTGTGTTGTATCTGAATTAGGTGGTATTTTTGTTATAGTGGTGAATGAGAGATGTGAAATAACTGAGGTTGGTAAGACTGAGACTGGTAGCTCATTGCAAATGAATGTAAACTATGTGATCAAAAGTATCTGGACACCACCAAAAACATATGTTTTTCAGATTAAGTGCATTGTGCTGCCACCTACTGCCAAGTACTCCATATCAGCAACCTCAGTAGTCATTAGACATTGTGAGAGAGCAGAATGGGACATTCTGTGGAAGTCATGGACTTCGAACGTGATCAGGTGAGTGGGTCTCACTTGTGTCATACATCTGAATGCAAGATTTCCACACTACTAAACATCCCTAGGTCCACTGTTTCCGATGTGATAGTGAAGTGGAAACATGAAGGGACACATACACAAAAGCGTACGGGCCAACCTCGTCTGTTGACTGACAGAATGCCGGCAGTTGAAGAGGGCGGTAATGTGCAATAGGCAGACATCTATCCATACCATCACACAGGAATTCCAAACTGCATCAGGATCCACTGTAAATACTACGACAGTTAGGTGGGAGGTGAGAAAACTTGGATTTCACAGTCGAGCGGCTGCTCATAAGCCATACATCATGCCTGTAAATGCCAAATGGCACCTCGCTTGGTGTAAGGAGTGCAAACATTGGACAGTTGTGTGGAGTAACAAATCACAGTAGACAATGTGGTGATCCGATGTCAGGGTGTGGGTATGGCAAATGCCTGGTGAACATCATCTGCCAGCATATGTAGTGCCAACAGTAAAATTCAGAGGTGATGGTGTTATTGTGTGGTCGTGTTTTTCATGGAGGGGGCTTGCACCCCTTGTTGTTCTGTTGACACTATCACAACACTGGGCTACATTGATGTTTTAAGCACCTTCTTGCTTCCCACAGTTGAAGAGCAATTCAGGATTGACAATTACATCTCTCAACATGATCAAGCAGCTGTTCTTAATTCACGTATGCCTGTGAGAGTGGACCAACACCATATTGAATTCTAGCATTACCGATGAAGGGCACCACAAACTTGTAAGTCATTATCAGCCAGGTGTCCGGATACTTTTGATGGTGATGAGACTTGTGCTGTTAATGATGTTGTTGATGAAATAATTTTGCAAGGATATTATTATTATTATTATTATTATTATTATTATTATGAGTATCAGGTAATTGTGGGGTTTAAGAATAATGAAGTTTCAGAGTTATTTGTGAATATGGGTAAAGTAAGTGAAGTATGTGATGTTGTAAGTGAGAGTCATGGTATACCAGTCCAATCAAAGCAGTTTTTCATTAATGTCATGCAGAGTAATGATCCAAACAGTAAAGGTGAGTTATCTGAAAGCCTAGAGAATAAAGATGAAAACTTTTTTAAGTTTGTTTGGGACCAGGTTGATGATAACATAGATAATGTGCATTCTGGAATAAGTTAGCTGTGGTTAGTCAAAACTTGTATCCAAATTGGTGAAAATGAAATGAAAGAAGGTCTAAGTAGGAAGTGTAATTCTGACAGTAATATATTTTGTGATCCTTCTGTAATAAGTGATGTTAGTTGTGTTATGGAAACAATTCATTGTGTTCAACCTTTACCTGACTGCATGAGCTACCAAAGTAATGCTATAATACCAGTAAAGTTGGTAACACCCTGTAAAAACAGTGTGGATGTAGCATCTGATGAAATTGAAAGTGATCTTTTGCATGAAGTGTCTAATAACAGAGATGATGATTCAGATTTTGGGTATCCTTACATTAAGATTAATATTGATCAGTGGGAACGGAGCTGTGTAATTGATGCGGTAGCCTGATTTGTGGTATATCTGAACAGTTTAGAGACAAGATTAAGTATAGTAAGAATTTTGTGGAAATGTCCATTGCACATGTAAAGACAAGAGGAACTACTGGCAAGCAAAGCAAGTACGTAAAAGTCATGTACTGTCAAAGTTTAGTATAGAGGACAAGACCTTTAAATATGGATGTATAATGACCCCTAGTCTAGAAGAAAATATACACTACATTTGTAGATTTATAAGACTATATAATTATGTTTTGTTTGTCATGAATTTAGTGTGGAAGATGATGTGATTTCTAAAGTTCTGTCTTATTCATTGACTGAGTTTAAATCTATTTGCAGATTCATAAGACTATATAACTGTGTTTTGTTTGACAGGAATGTAGTATGTAAGACAATGTGGTTTCTTAAGTTTTGTCTTATATATCAACTGAGTTGAAATCTATGATACACTATATAATTATTTTTTGTAATAGATTTGTGCTTTAGAATTTGGTACACATATGCCATGAGACTAGATGAGTAGATCCTTTTGCAATTTTGAAATGGGGTAATGTTCATAATTTGTCCTGTAAAAATTAGGAATAGTATCTTAGTATCTTGTTAGTTCATTTTTTCATTGAACTGAACTCTGTTTATTAATGTTTTGTATGTGAACACCTTTCAATCTCATCTGACATAAAACCTACGTAATTGCTTTTGTAACATGAATAGGGACAGCATACACCTTGTGATGGGAAGAAGGTATTGAACAGCTTATGTAGTACACAAAACAATGTTTAAGGATTTGATGTGAATGCTAGATGGGAAGTTACCTATCATTGGAGTGTGTGATGAGAATTCTAGGGAGGAAACTGAGAGATGTGGGTGTACACACTCCCACACTGCTCTATGGCTACACCCGACTGGTCCAGTCGACTTACAAGAGATCATAGGTGCTGGGTAATGTACTCAAGTATCTGTCAACTACATCATTGTTGTGACTGAGATTTGTAAATTGCTAGCCAAGACTGCTAAAGACAGTGATATCCTACATAAATGCATGTTTTTTCAAGTAAGGGGATTGACTTCCCAATACATTATGTAACTTTAAATCAATATTTTTTTTATCAATTGTAAAGAATCTTCTAGGCCTTCATGTATGTAGGTTAGTTTATATGGACGATTAGCAAATAGTGTGGGAGACATTTACTAGTATAGACAATATAACAAGATGTATACATGTCTGCTTTCATACACTGATTTTGGTTCTCAAGCTACTGCATTATGTCACATTCAAAGCTAATTATGACTCTGTTTACCTATATTTATCCTGAGTACTGCAATACTGCATCTGATTGTAACTTGAGTTGTGGGCAGACTCATGCTGGGTATCCCTGGTCATTGCGACAGAGAGAGAGAGAGAGAGAGAGAGAGAGAGAGAGAGAGAGAGAGAGAGTACTCAAGGAGAGTGTACAACTGTTGCTTGAGGCTAGATCCATCTTACAAATACTCTTTGCATATGATGGAATTTATTGATATGATTATGAGCTTTATTCATTTTGCTGTGTTGAAACACTTTTTGTTGGTTTGTACCCAGTGTGGTTTGGATTCATGGGTTGGTCCTTACATTGTAAGCTTAGGCCCTAATATTTTTTCACTGTATTGTCCTTCAATGAATCAGCATATCCTTAAACACTCTGGTTTATGTGGCTGATTGATTTTGTGCTATATTCCTACTCATGGTGAGTATATTCTTCTGGTCTGTACCCATCATTGTGTGTTTTTCGAGTGGGCTCACCCGTCATTCACTTAAGCTCTGAATTCTTTCTGTTCTCTTTTGAAGATTTTGAAGGAGTGTTTTATGGATGCAAACTTACAATTTTTAATTCTAGTAATTTACCTTGTCTCTGTATTTATTTCTGTAATTTAGAGTTGCAATGTTGTAGTTTTTGCTTTATATCAATTGTCTTGTGACAGAATGTTCCACAGATCTGAAAATCTGAATATCATGTCCTGAAATATGTATAGATTATGACTTGTATAGTACATATTTGTCTTATGTATTCTGTAACATGTTATGTATCAGATACTTCTATACATCTGTATTCCAACTTTTGGCATCATTTTGTACACTGTTTGTCAAACCTTACAGTCTGTCACAAAATATTGTAAACACATTGTTTCCAAATTTTGTGAGGGGAATATTGTAAAGAGACACCCTCCTCTAACATTACCTTCATTCAACGGTAGTAATCGATATCAAAAATATTTTCGACTCTTGTACAGGTTAATCTTATATCAGCTGTTTAACTACAAGAATTTCATACGATTTTGTATATGTTGTGATATATTTCAGGCTAAAATGTATAAAAAGAATATATCATATTTTATTTGTCACTGTCAATAAGCATTAGCTCTGTATGTACAGTTGGATTTACTTTTCTTTCAGAAACATTTGAAATTATGAAATGTTTGGCGCACATAAAATTCCTGTTTTTAATTATGCAATCTGATGATATTTATTAAATTTATTTCTGGTCTCATTTATAAAATAATGATACAACTAGGTGAAGATTCTTCTTTTGTCAAAAAAGTCTATAAACTCTCTTTCTTTGTAAACTCTTTGGAATATTGTCAGTACAGCAGAATGAGGTAGTAATTGGCATGCCTCTGATGTAATTGGACGTGTTATTATGTTTGGCAATAAAAAATTCATTTTTAACAATGAAGTGGAAATTGTGATGGTGATATTAAAAAATGTGACAAAAATAAAATTCAAGAGAAAAACACACAAATCTTTAATGGTTTTCATGTCATTTGGAACCTACAAAGTCAAAAATTTAAGCTTCAAGAATCAACCCCTAGATGTGACGAATTGGAACCAACTATGAGAAAAGAAGACAAGTAAAAAAGTTTATTTGTAAATCTTACTCCTCTTGAAGTTTATGAAATGAGTCAATCATTTAGAAGAGCGGCAATCAACAGGTGATGTGAGGGAGGGTAAGATCACAAAGAGAAGAACATAAGGAAATCAATGAAGAAGAAGTAAAACCACTACCAGGGAAGCAGGAAACAGAAATCAAGAAAATAAAGGCACATCAAAAACAGCAGCATGAGAACATAACGAAAGTAGCAGATGTGATAGCTGTTCTGGTAAGTATGATGATACAAAGACAAAAGGAACTAGTAAACGCATAAGGGAGATGGACCGAAAAGTAGAAGTTGCAGACCAAGTGGCAGAAAAAGTACAGAAAGTACAGCAAAATATTGAACAGCAGGTTGAACAGGTAGTCTGTTCCAACCACAAGGTAAAGCAAGGTCTGTAACTGGCCAAACTGCAGTAATGGCCAAGGTGGACCATCAACTGGAATGTAGAATCTAGAATGTAGTCTATTTGTCTCATAACATACAGTTACAAATCAAAGATTTTTGTACTGGAGGTACGTCAAATTAGTTTTAAAAAAAAAGGTTATAATAATTAATATATTTAAGCAGGCATTTGTGAATTTTTAGACATGAACAATTTAACGGGAACACATATAACACTTATGGTCATTTTGCAGCTTGCAATACAATTTATACAATATATTAACAATTTATTATTATACAATACATAATCTTTACTGTTTCTTTTCTTTTCAAACTACCAAACTGCCCTGAATGAATTATTCTATTGAATAATAGCATTTTTCCACTAGTGAATTAAATAACAATCTTTTCAGTTTGTTAAACTCCATATTTAACAGATTTGTGTTATTTAATTTATTGTAAAGGGAAGTTTGAAACTGTGTCTGTGATGATTACTGTAATTGTGGTTGAAATGAAAACTGTCGAGTAATTTTTGATTTTTACATATGAAAATAAAAATTTCGTACATGTGCAGAGAAGGAATGGTAAGTATTTTTAATTTTTTAAATAATGGGTGACATGTTGTTCTTTCTTGGATTAAACACATTTTTCTTATGATTATCTTTTGAAGTGTAAGTAATCTTGGGCTGTTCATCGTTGTAAATCCAGCAAATTACATCATAAAGGTAAATTGCACCAGGTGACATTCATAAGGAATTTCGACAGGTTATTGTTAGAAATATGGGATGACAAAACAAAAATTGCTTACATCATAAACCAAATGGACACCAAAGCATATAACTGGGGTATGCAATTGGAAAAGAGATGCTTAAAGTATGCAGAATGCTAGAAAATGTTGCTAAACATATATTGATCCTAGAGTAAACAGGACGATATTCTGATTTCCACAAGTAATCGTCCATATAGTAGGAGAATGAATGGAACTTATGCTGAATTCTTGGAAAAGGAATTGGAAAAAAATATATACCTTGACATGCCCCATAATGAGAGAAATGTGATGTGATGGGTGGTATGAAGATAACCACATGAAGTATGTAGCCATTTAACAGGAACAGCACTGTAGACTAGGATGCGTCATGTACAAGAGTGGAGAAATAAAGACAGAAACAGAAGAGTCCGAGGGCACAGCAGCTATGCTTTCATATATCATGAAGAGAGGAGGACATGCAGATGAGAGAGAGAAGAGCATGGCTTGTGAGAAAATGGATACAAAGAATGGAGGCTGAATAGGGACTGATAAAGAAAATGCGGAAAACATATTGGGGTTTCATGATGAGCCATACCTGAAACATATTTGGAGGGCCCCCAAGAAACTACAGAAACAGGGAAAAACGTTTATGTAATAAAAGCAGAAAAATTAAGGGAAGAAAAAGAAAACTTGTTAGAAGAACATTATATAGTGAAAGGTAAAACAGTGATCACACCTATAATTGAGGTTAAAATATGTGGGCATGTGACTAAATCATTAGTGGGCTCAAGAAGCCAGCTGTGTGCCACAGCAAACTGCATGCATAATCAATTATTCAAATCTAGAGATAAAATGTGAAATTTACTGGTTAGTAGATTCAAAATAAAAAGAGCTGTGGATGAATGCCAGAAAACCATTACTGTCGGGAAATGTTGTAGCAGGGAAACAGAAGAAGAATCGTATCGAATGGATTCTGTGGTCATGCCTTATTTTGCAAGAGGAAGTCCTTCACAATGCACGGACAGATTATGGGCAAAATGAAATGAAGTTATACAACGGAAAAAAGAAGAAAAAATTAATATTTAGTGACAAAAAACGGTAGGTAGAATACAAGGTTTTTTCTGTATTTGCTGATTGGTGGCTTTTGAAGAGAAAATAGAAGAGGAAAATGTAGAACATCCTAACAAAAGTGATATATTTCCAATTAATGAGGAAGAAGCAAATGAATGTTAAAAGCAAAATAACTCCCTAACATAGGGAGTGTAGCAGCTGGGCAGTTATCTCAGTTAACTGAAAGATTTAAGGGACAGTTTTGGAAAAAGTCTGGGAATAATAAAAGGCCCACCACATCATATAAAAATAAAGCCTCATAAACCATATTTTAAGCCACCTTAACCAATTCCACAGGCCCTGCAAAGAATGTTAAATAAGGGAGTAACATAGAGGGCTCCAAGTAAGTTAAGTACACTTTCCTTTTAGTCACTGTAGCAAAAGAAAGGGAGATGTGAGGCTTGTGTTGGGTGCATGCCAAGCCAATAAGCTCATTCATAAATTCAAGGGAGCAAGTACAAGTTCAATTCAAGATTTGGGTATCACCAAGTTTCACTGGACCTGGATTTGAGGCAGTATACAGTATTTTTATGCAACAGGAGAGGTTATCAGTACAGAGTGCTACCTTTGGGATTAAATGTGCTAGTATTAGCTTTTATAAGCACTCTAGACTGAGTGCTAGGAGAAGAATTGTTGGACAATCGATAGCTTGTGTCACATCTCCTGGAACACAACCTGTGGCATGAAGGAGGTATGGCCCGTTGGCTGAGAGTGGCAGTGAGGCCGTTTTACAGGGAAAGGAATTGAATGGAGCAGTGTCGACATCACAGGTGTGCTGGACAATGGGCTGGCTGTTTGTTCTCCCTCCCATGAGGCTTCCAAGTTTGTCTGGCTGAGCGTCTTCTGGACGTTGGCTTCTTAGAGTTTTAGTTGCAAAGTCTTGAAGCCTGGCCTCAAGCAGTTTGTTGTCATGATGTATCACATAGTCTTGATCCTAAAGCCTTTGACACATTTTGCTGTTGGCAGATGCTTGGGTGTGCAGTGTGTTTTGTTGTTGTAAATGGCACATATCTTTTGCAACTTAAGTTTTATTTGTTTATTTTTTCTCTCATTTATGTTTTATTGCTGTAGTATTATTCTGCAGTAGTGGGAAACAGTAAAACTCTTTGTTAGAGAATCAGTTCTTACCAGTCAAAATCATAAAAATTTCATTGAAAATTAAAACCATGAAAAAGTCCCAGAATTGTAAAAAATTCCCACATTTTGCCCCGGTTTTGTCCCGGATGAAAAAATTCCCAGGTTTTTCCTGGATTTCCCAGTTGTCCCAGAATGTATAAATCCAGATTTACTGCTGCCACCTCATGACATGATTTGAAGCTGAATCTCAGCTGACTGCTGAACTTCTTTGTAGTCAGGTGTAGGTGGGAGTGGTTGCCTTAGCCAGTTTTCACATTATCTTTTAGTGACTTATCACAAGTATTTTGTCTATGCTGCCAGTATGTAATCTGATGACTTAAGCTTTTACTCATTTTCTCTGTTCATCAGACTATCATTGCATGTTGTGCCTTGGGGCATGTGTCAACCAGCTGCTTAGAAAAGGAGTGTGGTGAGCAGCATATCGGGGCTGCCCTGTGAAATTTCAGGGCTATTCATCCAGACCACATTGCCCAGTGCTTGGTGGTTTCATACCAAGAGCTTTAATTGTGATTTCCTTTTAATGAACTCCTATTAGATAAACCTGAATTATTTGTTTTATTTTAGGCAAACACATACTAAAGATGTTTATTGCATGCCTGGTTTGAAGACTGTTTTCCTATCATGTTATACTTGTTACAAAACACTTTTATTTGGAGCATTATTCAGCTCTGTACTTGAACCTTTGAAAAGATTGTTTTCCGGTTATCAGTAATCATTCTTAAATTGTTTTATCTAATTGGATGATTTTGTCTTAATATGTCAAGATCCAGTTGATTTAATTGGTAAAGTTACTATTCCTGAGGAGCATTAATAAAAACCTCAATACAAATGACATTCAGTCCTTATTTTACCCGGTCCTTCCACTCCCAGGTGACATTATGCCAGCACATGTAACAATCACTGATATTCATCAAAGAAAAACAAAGCAGTAAAACAGTAGGAGGGGGTGAGAGGGGGAGGAATTGGTTAAAAGTTTTATACATATATATAAATGAATCAGGCAGGGGTCACTGAAAAAAATCACTACATCTTTAAAGTTTGCCATTTCATTGTTGCTATGTGTTCAAATATCCTTCTGTAACTGTAGTAAAGTATTTTAAATGAAGTGAAATTAGCCTCTCTTTTAACCATAATCTACTGTATATACCTAAAACATAGTACAATGTCCAGCAGTTGGAATAAATGACAGGTCTCACCAACCTACAAGAAGAGCAGCAGGAGTGATATACAAAACTACTGTACAATATCCTTGATATCCATTTGCTGTAGAATATTAGAATATTTTGTGCATTCAAACATAATGAGATATCTCAGACAGAATGATCCTCTTGCAACCAGGATGGATTTGAAAAAACATTGAAATTGTGAAATCCAACTGACACTTTTCTCAAATTACATATTGAAATGCATGGATCAAGGGAGTCAGGTAACACAGTATTTCTCAACTTCAGAAAAGCTTTTGACATAGTACCACACTTATGCTTATTATTGAAAGTATGACTGTATAGGGTATCAAGCAAATTTTGTTACTGGAGTGAGGATTTCTTGATAAAGACGATTTTGGATGAAGAGACATTGGTAAATGTAGAAGCAACTTCGGGTGTATCCCAGGGAAGTGTTTTGTGAAACTTGCTGTTCATGTCATTTATTAGTGATCTTGCGTGCAGTATTAGCAGTAACCTCAGACTTTTTTTGGATAATTCAGTTATCTGTTATGAAGTACTGTCTGAAAAATGCTGCACAAATTTTACATCTTGACAATATTTCAAAGTCGTGTAGAGAATGGCAACTTGCTTCAGATTTCAGAAATGTAAAATTTTGCACTTCACAAAATGAAAAAACACAATACACTATGGCTACAACAGCCATGAATCACAATTAGAATCGGTCAACTCAAGCTAAGACCTGGGTGTAACTATTTGTAGAGATATGAAATGTAACAGTCACTTAGGCTCAGTCATAGGTAAAGCAGGTGGGAGACTTCAGTTCATTGTTAGAATGCTACGGAAATGCAATCAGTCTGCATAGGAGACTGCTTACAGAACACTCACATGACTAATCCTAGAATATTGCTTAAGTGCATGGGACCTGTACCAAATAGGACCAGCAGGCAATATTAAAGGAATACAGAGAAGGACAGCATGAATGTTAACAGGTTTATTTGAGTACCATGCTGAAGAAACTGAACTAACAGACACTTGTACATAGATAAAATTATTCTGAGAAAGCATAGCAATGAAGTTTCAATAATCAGCTTTAAATAACAAATTTAGGAATATATTGCAGCCCCCCCCCCCCTCCCATGTTTTATTCCTGTAGAACCATAAGGACAAGATTATATTAATTACAGCATGCACAGAGTGTTTCAGCAGTCATTCTTCTCATGCTCCATACGTGAATGGAGCAGGAAGCAGCTCCAGTAACTGGAATAATGGGAAGTATCACCTGCCGTGCATTTCTCATGAATTTTCAGAGTATGGATGTAGATGTAGAACTGATGTGAAAAAAACTATTGAGGAAACTCTCTCCTCTATCTGAACAGGCATCAGAAGGCCCAATTGTTCCAAATGATCACCATGTCATCCTCAGCCAATAGGCATCACTGGAAGCGAACATGAAGGGGAAAGTGGTCAGCATACCACACTCCTGGTCATTTTCAGTTTTCGTAAGCAGAACTGTTACTTCTCAGTCAAGTAGCCCCTCAATTGGCCTCATGAGGGCTGAATGCACCCCAGTTCCCACTTGCCAACAGCACTGTGAAGATTGTGATGGTCACCCATTCAAGTGCTGTCCATGCCCACAGCGCTTAACTTTGTTTATCTGTTGGGAACTGTTATTACTACTGCACCAAGGCCACTGGCTATTGAGGAAAGGATAAGAAAATTAAAAGTACAAATAAAAATAAATTTGCAGTACTTGGACACTTGTAAGATAAATAACATCCAGCTTTCGATACCACAATTTCTCTTATCCAGAAAAGAGAGGTAAATGGAAAGACAAAAACTTTTTAAATTTTGTAAAATATTTGTAATAAATCGTTAAGTTTATATGAGATGATGATCCTAGACAAAACAACAAGAAAAGTACAAAGTTTTGTTTCATTCTGTGGCATATCATGTTTCTTGCAATCAAGTGTCCATGGGCCTTCCTTTATAAACTTTTGCAAAATTTACACATCTGCCAGAAGCATTCAGTCACATGAAAGCAGTATTCATTATGTCGAGCAAATTCGAATGTGTTCCCTGGGACTTATTTAGGATAAATTCATCCAAGACGGAGCTGCAGAATAAATATAGTTACTAGCTTGCACAGTTTAGCTGATTTCCACTTGATGTTCTGAGTTGCACAACACATCTGCCAATATCTCATCTGCCTTTTCATTTTACTGTATGGTTATGAGAACTTCAATCTTTTTATTTATGAGGCTTCTGATGCCTGTACGGTAAATACTAAATGTATTTCTTTAATATGCATGAATTTGTCCAAGCTGTAGTGTTTTGTTTTGGCAGTACCAGTTTCAACTGTAAAAATAATTATTCTGCAGTGCTGTCTATCAGATGAATTTACTCTACAAAAGGCCTAAAGAACTTATTGGAAATCACAGGGGTAAGATGGCTTTGATCAGACAGCGTGCTTCTGGCAATTAGATGCACAAGTTACCTCTTACCAGAAGCATTCCAAGCTATTCATTAACACATTCCATAGAACTCACCATCGACAGCTTATCATACTGCACAAAGAGACACAGTCTCGACATTAGCATGAGTAGTGTTCTCAGAAATTTGCCTCACTTCATCTTGAATTGTATAGGGAAAATTATGGTCCAAACTGCTACCTGTTGCTCCTACTATTATGAAATGATCTTCTCTTCCAGTGTTTCTTCCTGGAAGATAATCACAGGTAATATTGGAGAGTCCTGCACTTGGCTCAAAAATATTAGTCACCTGTAATCACTTCCCAAAGAGTTCTGTACTAGTTCTGACAATCCCCTCCCATTACAACTACCCACAAAAAATGGCCTTTTTTGTCTTATTAAGACTTTCCTTCCTACTCTTAGCTTACACTCTGTTGCCATACAGCTTTTTGGGTTGTCTGAATGCTTTTGCCCACAGTTTCCAACACACTGAAGCTATTGGTTATAAACAGACTGAAGCTACCAGACTTGCAGCATATACTGAATCTTTTAATTAATTTGTAAGGTTTGACTGTAATCCATTCTTCTGGTCTAGCTGCAACATTACTACTGCGAGGTGCAGCTTCAAAATTGTCAACTCTTTCGTGCTACTGCCAAAACGACTAGAAGTTTTCAGATAAACTCCCATTTTTTCAGTATTGTCTAGCAGTAGTGACAGTTATTGCATTTCCAGAAGGGCCAACATCATTTCTCAAGTAGTTTATATTACGAAACCCCACATGAAAACAAACTCTGACACTCCACAATCTGGTCACCATTCCTGATGATTCTGTGATAGTTTTCATGCTTTTCCATTTTCACAGTAATGTTATGGTTAAGATACTCAGTTAATGATCTTTGTTCAATGAAACATAATGACTTAAGTATTTCTAAGTGTTATTTTTTGAGAAAATAGTTTATAAATGAGAAATAATTAGTGACAATTTAAATGTAGCTTTCAAGCTTAAATACTTTATAGAATGAAATTTCCATGAAAGAAAATCAGAACTATTCATGAAAGACAACTTTATTCATGGAAAAATTATTTAGAAATGATTAAAAAGCTGAGTAATGAATATTGTGACATTAATGGTTCTGAAATTCATAGTTGAAGATCAGATAATTTGTTGTTAATTAGGCACCATAGATGCTGATTTCTTGGCTTTAGCATTCACAAATTTCACATTAGATTCCACGCAGTTCAGTGGGTTCTAACATCCTCCAAGAAAACTTATGAGAAGTGGTTATTAAAAATTAAGTGCTCTATTACAAAATCTCTCTCTATCAATCACCATACCTCCACCAATCATCTTTAATAATAGAATGTGGCAAGAGTAATTACAATTGTACACAAATGTGTTATGAAGATGTATGTGATTATATGATCTAGCTTAAGTATCAAAGCAACATACCACAACTGCAAAAGAATAAATGAAAAAAATGTCTTCACTCTTTGTTCCACTGATTTAAATGTTATTTCAGCATGAAGTCACTTATAAAGTCTTAAGTCTGTGAGACACGCTGTATTACAATCTAATGTACACAAATAAACATTATTGTCTCCGAATTATTTTGTGACAAAATGTCTGTAGAGCAGAAATCAATTTTATGACAGTTGATTACCTCTGTGATATAAATTCTTCTGCAAAATCAGCAAACATTGCTGAAAGTTCCTCTAGCTTAGCAGGTTCGTGTATTATTGTCCTATTTGAATATAAAGGAAGTGCAAGCTGTACGTTGCACATTGGGAATGGAATTAGTCTGCTTGAATTCTCTGTAAATGAAAGACAACAATTGTTGAACATTTATAATTCAATGAAACTAGAAAAAGAAATTATTATTCAGAAAGATGTACATAGAAAGCCACTATACAGTGAATCATAGACCAAAAGCTCTCATGGGAAGGACACACCAATTATCTATGTAGTAAACTAGCACGAGTACTTTTCTTATTGTATAAATTAAGAAACAGTGTGAGCAAGCAATTGCTACTCCACTCATACTATGCTTTTTTCATTCCCAATTGCAATATGGAGTATTGCTTTGGGGTAACTCCCCTGGGGCTGAATGTATTTTCAGATGGCAGAAGAAAGCAATCAGGTGCATGGAAGGGTTAGCACCAAGAGAGAGTCCTGCAGAAATTATTTCAAATCTCTTGGTGTAATGACAGTGCCAAGCATGTACATATATAACTGTTTAATATATGCCAGAGAAAATCTGAAAAAATTGAATATGAGATGTGATGTGCATGCACACAGTACAAGAAACAGTCCCCTGCTGGGCTTGCCTTCCACAAGACTTGCTGTAGTCCATAATAACTATAAGAACTTAAGCATAAAATTTTTCAATACGTTACCATGCTCGGCTCGTACAGTACCACTAAATAAATATAAGAATACATTGCAAACCTGGATAAAAAACAACGAATTCTATATAACTGAAGACTTCATAGAAACTAATCATCAAAATATATGTTTTACCTAAGTTGTGAAGAAAATGTTTTGTTATTATATAAGCTAGTTATTTACTGTAATTCTTTTCTTATGTGTGTATTTAATTATTGTATAAAACATTGTTTTACATAATGCTGAAGAAAAAGTCTTTAGTTCCTTTTCTCCCCTTTCTGTAACTATTTGAAAATTGTACTGAAACTAAAACCCTCTGTAAACTTTGACGAAGCCAATTGTATGAAAAATACTGAAAGGCTAATAAAAATATTCTATTCTATAAAAAAAGTTTTCTCAACCTAAAATAGTGTTCCCTGTAATGTCACTGGAAATACAGAAAAATATTTGATAAAGATGCTAATATCAATTTTTTCTACAGAATTGCAAAATATGTGTGTGTGTGTGTGTACACGCTAGTTAATTTTAGTAACATAGAATTGCCGACAGTGCGTATTAAAAAAACATACAAACATGCAATTATGTTTCAATGCATGTGACAGCACAATTATTTAGGCTATTGTAAGCATAAACAATGAAAGGTGGCTACACTGAGCCACAGCGCCAGAGATTGCGCCAAAGAGTATTATTCAGCCGCCTCCACTGGCAGTGCTTGTCGAGAACTCGTAGTAGTCAGTGCTTGTTGAGATGTGCTAGTGAAAAGTGCTGGTCGAGAACTCGTAGTAGGCAGTGCTTGCTGAGATGTGATACTGAAAAGTTCTTGTTGAGATGTGGTAGTAGCGAGTCGATGTGGAGATATTGTAATGATTAGAGTGCTTTTCGTCAATATATGAAGGTAAAAGAAAAAAATTTTTTCCTTTTTTTTCGTTATTTTAATGTCGTAAATAATGAGTCATTACAGGTTCAGTCAACAAAGCATCTGGCTTGTGTTCTTGTAATAGAGTGTAATTCTGGTTTTCTTGCACAGTTATAGTATTTCTATTTTCTTTTAATTACTTCAGTATAAATGGTATTTAAAATTTGTCTTGTTGAAGAACCGTGCCAGATGTGTACATTGAATCACACTCCCACACACAGAACAATTACACTTGTGTTTTGGTTTCGTAGGTTTTATAGTTGCTGGGGACTTAATTAATTGTGTTAACGGAAATTTTCATTTCATTCTTGTTGTTGTTCTATGCAGTCAGATTGCGTACAAAAACTTGTCAGGGCCAACCGTTTACGAGACTGCGTAACCGAACAGACAGCTACTAAATCAAAAAATTAAAATTATTTGCATTAAATTTAATTAAGCCCCCATGCACATGGCGACCGCTGCTTCGGATCGTCCCTTGGAATTCTTCTGATTGTAAAAATAGTAGACAGTAGTAGTGTTGTAGTAATTTGTAGTTTAGTAATTGTAGTCTATATTGCATGTGTAGATTTGGTAATTGTCATTCTTCTAATGGTATTTCAGAATTTAATATTATTGTCTTGTATACACGTTTGACAATTTCGGGCAATTATTTAAATTGTTCGATTAATCGTGTTTGAGGGAAACATTTCGTGTAAATGGTATTGTTGGAGATAAAGTCATTGTGTGTAATTTTCGTACAGTGACAAGTTTTGTATGTTTTGTAAATGATTACGCGATCGATGAAAAAGGCAAAATTGATGGATAGTGAGAATGACGAAATTGTTAACTTGGCGAACTCGCCAACAGAGGAAAACAGTATCATGAATAATGAAGTGGAAAACAATTTAATAAGTCGGGAAGACTTTTCTCAATCAGAAAATTCACAGAATCCGAGATAACGACATTCGATTCTGGAATAGTATCGAACACAGATAGCTTTATGGCTATGCAGAAGGAAGTTAGTTTTGCGGGAAATGTTAGGGGCGAAAAGAATTTTGAACCATTTAATATGGAGCAGTTAATGAGTGCAATATTAAATTTGGGATCTCGGTTAGACTCACAAATGGAAACACGGTTAAGCTCACTGGGATCACAGTTACGATCTGAATTAAAAACAGATAGGGGAACAATGGAAACACGGTTAGACTCACTGGGATCACAAATAGGAACAATTAAAACAGAGATGGGAACTTTGAGATCTGAATTAAAAACAGATGGCAACAATGGAAACACGGTTAGGATCTGAATTAAAAACAGAGATGGGAACTTTGGAAACACGGTTAGATTCACGAATAGGGACATGTTTCAAAAATATGAAGATGAATTAAAGAAAGAAATCAGAAGTACAACCGATTTTGAATGCTCACAATAATAGATTAGTTGCAGTAGAGATTAGACAAAGGGAACAGGATAGAGAACAGGAAGAAAGAGATCGCGTGATAGTACAGAAATTTTCAGAGTTAAATTTACAACGTGCAAAAGATAAGGAAGAAATATTTGAGAGAATCGAGGAATCCGTACCAAATGACAGATTGAATAATCTAACACAACAATATGAACAGTTAACTACCAAATGTGTTAATACTGAAACCCGAGTCGCGACACTTACGGAAGACTTAAATAAACAGAAAGAAAAAATAGGTGACTTAACGGAAAGAGTTGACGAGATTTCAGATAAATTGACAAATCTTAGTTTACATGGGGACAGAGATTCGGATGATACAGCTCCATTACCATTTGCAGAAACCGAAGAGTACCAGAACATAAATAAGCATGTTGAAAATCAGGGAAAATTTAATGAACGCGTTTAAAGGGAAGTTGAGGCATTACGAAAGCAAGTCAAGCAAATTGAAGGCGAAATCGTAGGAAAAAACAGCAAAAGAAATTTAGAATCACAGATACCAGAGGGGTTTGAAGAAAATAATTTGTTTCATTTACGGGATGCAACAAGAGAGCGCCAGGCGCGCGAACTTGACAATAATCAACATTGGGACTGGGACAGACGCGGTAGGTCTTTGTCGCCACGAGGCGAAAACTTTGACTATAAACACTTTTTGACTGTTCGGAAATTTAAGATCTTCCGCAATTCTAAGAATGACATACATCCATGTTCATGGCTAGATCAATTTATGTACGCACTCCCACCAAATTGGCCACTAAGTCACAAACTGGAATTTATGTGTGGATATTTAGAAAACGAACCGGAGACGCGGATGCGCGCACTCATTAGAGATTGTAATAATCTAAATGATTTTTATCATGCATTTCTATCGGCATATTGGTCCGAAAACACGCAAGACAGTCAAACATAGTCTGATTATGCAGCGTAATTTTAAACAGTCTGAGTTCCGCACGCCAGCAGAATATTTTGCAGACATGATTCGAAAGCATCAGTTCCTGTCCAACCCTTATAGCCCGACTGAATTAATTAGCATTTGTTTAACTAAGCTGCCACAATCCATAAGACAAATTGCTTTAGCCGGAAGATGTAAAGACGACATTGAGACTTTTAAGACTTTGTTGCAAGAACTTGAGTATGACAACGACGACGGGACTTCTTGTAACTTTCTCAGTAACAGTATTTACAATAGATTTTCAGAGAAAAGAGATAGTGATCGGAACGGGCGTTATATGGGTAACTTTGAGGATGACAGACGTAACAGACAGGACAATAGATACCAGCCTTATGACAATAACAGACGTTCTAACAGAAATTACACATACAATTATAATAACGGTAATTCGTACCGGAATGATCAATCATACGGAAACAGTAATCGGTATCATAAAGACAGAAATTATTCATACAGTAATAGAAATTCTTACTACAGAAATAACCAGGGTAGTAGATACAACAATAATTTCAGAAGTGACAGTCGAAATTACACAAGAAGTGGTCATGCAGACAGACAGGAAAATAGAAATTTTAATAAGACACAACCAAGAATTTGCATCTAACAGACAGGAGGGACCTAATTGGCATCCTCCACGTGACAGAACTTCAGAGAGACAAGTGCAAATCGTAGAAACTGATCCGCGAAATGACGCGAATACTCAAAGACGTGACGCAAACAATCGACAAAGATGGCGGAGATGTTGTGTGTACAAGTGAGTAGTGTTCCTGCGAAAAACGAAAATAATATCGGTAAAAGTACAGTGTGTGTGAATTGTAAGGACGAAATTATTAAGTTAAATGAGTGTATTTCTAGCCTTCAGCAAATCGTCAGTGTATTGAGTAGTGAGATGTCAGAACTTCGAAAAGAAATAAGTGAGTCATTAGTCAAACAAACGGCCAGTTCTCTTCCGCAAAAAAACTCTAATGAGTGGACAAATATACCATATAAAAACAGAGGTGTGAATACGAAAGCATCACCAGGGAGTAAAAACACGGAGCAGTGGGCTGTTAAAAACAAATTTCAAGTTCTTTCCGTGAGTGAAGAGGCGGATTTAGGCCTAACATCGGTAAGGGAACATGAACTTTTGAACAAACTTTGTAATCAGAATGGTGATACAGGCTCTGAGTTCAGCATTAACACAAACAATAAAGGTGCGATATTGAGCATGCCCTCTATTGTACATAATAATGGGGCATCTATTGCACGAAGTAATGAGAAAGACACTATCGATCAAAACGTACAACAGTGCAAAGACGAAAGTAATGTATTATTTTTAACGGACAGTCACGGCAGAAAAATGACGAGACTATTCAAAGAAAAGACGAAATACGACGCAACAGGTTTTGTGAAGCCAGGAGCAACAGCAAAAAACATTATTGGTGTTGATTTACAAGACAAAATGTCGGGAAAAAATGACTATGTCGTGTGTATAGCGGGCGCAAATGATGTTGCGAAAAACGAAGCAAATAACTGTCTCACTGAACTAAAGAAATTCCTGGAACGCAGTAAACAAAAAAATACGATAGTTGCAACATTACCACACAGATATGATCTAATGTATCACTCGTGTGTAAATAAAGAAATACGTAAAACTAACATTAAAATAAGACAGATGTGTTCTTTGTTTGGAAAATGTAGCGTCCTTGATATAGGCAAATTGGACAGATGCCAGCATACCAAACACGGAATGCATCTAAATTATGAAGGAAAAAACGTTGTATGTAAAATGATAAAAGAAATCATTGCGAACAGAGAGAGAGCGAACAGAAAAATTCCATGTACCGGTATGGGACCAGTCTCAGCAAAAGAAGAAGAAGCATCCTCAAAAGCAGCAGAATCGTCAGTGGCGGAACCAACAGCTAAAACAACATATTCAGCGGTAACTATTGCCCGTCCTACACGCAACAGAAAACAAACTCAGCGTTTTTTATGGTGAGTAACACGAGAGATGAGGATTCAAAGTTGCGTGAAGCATCTCTCTCGTGTGTTCAATATGAGTTTTCCACACCCCAAGCAATACTATCAACTAATGTACTGAAAAAAGCCATTCCTAGCAAACATCACGCAAATGCAGAGGTGAGGAAAAATCAAACTTTGTCTTTATTCCACCAAAATATATGTAGCCTCAAGAATAAAATAGACCAGTTGCTAATAAATTTAAAAGACGAGTGTGAAAGTGAGCCTGATATACTGTGTTTCTCAGAACATCACGTTAAGAATGGGATCCACATGATACAGATTGAGAACTTTAGTTTAGCTACTCATTACTGTAGATCTGTTATGGAAAAAGGTGGTGTTGCAATATTTATAAAAAATAATATAGTGTATAAATCCCTAGATTTAAGCAAATACTGTGATGAACAACATTTTGAGGTGTGTGGCATTGAGTTAACAGCAGATAGTGCAACTGTTATTGTTCTGGCTGTTTACAGGGCACCTGCTGGAAATCTAAATGTATTTCTAAGACAAACTGAATCACTTCTGGTCCACCTATGTAGGAAAACTAAATCTATCATTGTTATGGGTGACTTCAATGTGGACCTTTTAACAGAAAATAGAAACAAGACAGATTTTGAACATTTAATGTACTGTTACAATTTAGTACCACTTGTGAACACTCCAACTAGAGTAACTGCCAGCTCTAGCACTTTAATAGATAATGTATTTGTAGATAAGGATATTTGCAATAATTTAACCATGAAAAATATTATAAATGGTCTCTCTGATCATGAAGGGCAATTCCTCACTCTAAACCAAATGAATGTACGAAGAAAAGAAAATTTCATTTGGAAAACATTTAGGATTATAAACAGACACACCACTGAAACCTTTAATCAGCAATTACGGCTTGTGGACTGGTCTCCTGTATATGCTACAGTTGGTGTTAATTCAAAATTTAATATATTTATCAATGAAGTTACAAGCCTTTTTGAAGAAGCATTTCCTAAAAAATCAGTGAGAGAAAACCTGTGCAAATCTGGAAACAAGCCTTGGATTACTAAAGGCATCAAAATCTCTTGTAAAACAAGAAGAGAACTATATGCTGCAGCCAGGAGTTCAAATGATAACAGTAGGATTACACACTATAAAATCTACAGTAAAGTTCTGAATAAGACAATTCAGGCAGCAAAGAACATGTGCTTGAAGGCAGAAATTGACAACTCAAGCAATAAAGTAAAAACTATCTGGAAATTTGTAAAGAAGGAAACCGGGAAAAATGCAGTTTGTAGTGAAAATATCCAAATCAAAAGTGAGGGTAATCTTGTTAGCGATCCAAAAACAGTTGCAGACACATTCAACTACAATTTTTTAACAGTAACAGAAAAAATAGGTTTACAAGGGTCCATGAAGCAAGCCATCAATCTTTTGAAAGCTAGAGTACCTGGTTTAGTGCAACACATGAAGGTAAAAACAGTCACTGTTCAAGAAATTGAAAGAGTTATTAAATCCCTGAAAAGTAAAAACTCTGCTGGAATTGACAACATTTCTAACAAATTATTAAAATACTGCTCCAGCCATGTAAGTAAAGTCCTTTGCCACATTTTTGATGCATCACTTAAGCAAGGAATAGTTCCTGAGAGGCTTAAGTATGCAGTTGTAAAACCGCTGTATAAGAAGGGGGATAAGACGGATACTGCTAACTATAGGCCAATATCACTACTGACAAGCTTTTCGAAAGTTTTAGAGAAACTAATGCATGCCAGGATAGTTAAGCATCTCAGTGAACACAATAGCTTCAGCAAAAGTCAATTTGGGTTTCAGAAAGGTTTGTCAACAGAAGATGCAATATTTGCATTTACTGGCAAACTCTTGGAATCTATCAACAAAAAACTGAAAGTGATTGGCATATTTTGTGACCTAACAAAAGCATTTGACTGTGTAAATCACCAAATTCTTTTACAAAAAGCTGCACATCTCGGTATAAGTGGTGCAGCAGGGAAATGGCTCGACTCATATCTGTCAAACAGAAAACAAAAAGTTGTAGTAGATAGTCAAGTTGGTGTCCCTATATCTTCAGAATGGGGTACCATCTCATGTGGAGTGCCGCAGGGCTCAGTTCTGGGCCCCCTACTTTTTATTATATTTATAAATGATCTTCCTCTCTCTACAGAATATTGTAGATTCACCATTTTCGCGGATGACACTACACTACTTATTGATAATTCGGAAGATAAGCTTGAGGTAACGGCAAATAAGATTTTAAATGAAACGGTGAACTGGTTCAACATTAATGGTCTTATTTTAAATTACTGTAAAACAAACTACATTCAGTTCCACAAAACATCCAAAGATGAGGAAATATTTGTAAAGGTAGGTGAGCAGACAATGAACAGGGTAGATTCCTCAAAATACCTAGGCTTGCATATTGATAGCAAACTGAATTGGTCCAGCCACATCGTGGATCTGTGCAAAAGACTAAGTTCAGCAACATATGCATTGCGCATTGTTTCTTCTTATAGAAATATGGAAACCATGAAGTCAGCATATTATGGTTACTTTCATGCAATTATGGCATTTGGAATTATATTTTGGGGAAATCAGCCACTGGCTAAAAAAGTACTGTGTGTACAAAAAAGAGCCATAAGGATCATGTGTGGAGTCAATCCTAGAGCCACATGCAGGAATCTTTTTAAGAAGCTTGAAATACTTACATCCACTGCGCAATATATATTCTCATTGATGTGCTTCATAAGGAAAGAAAAATCCATCTTTAAGCTGAATAGTGCATATCACAGTCACAATACTAGAAGGAAACATGATATCCACTATGAACAGCCAAATCTAAGTATGGTGCAGAAAGGAGTCCATTTCAGTGGCTGTAAGATTTTTAATGCCCTCCCTTCAAGAATTAAGTGTTTGATAGATGATGATCTCCTGTTCAAAAAAACCTTAAGGCAGTTCCTATTGCAAGGATCATTTTATACATTAGAAGAGTTCCTGAACTACAGTGTTTAACATCTCTTGTATTGTGAAATGCCCAATTTTGTGTTTGTAATACCGAATATTTTTATTGTGAACATATATTTTGCAATATTTATTTCTTTGTAACACTTATTATTTTGTAATCTTTATCTCTCTCTAAAATGTATTTTTGTAGTGGGACCTAAGTTACTGTTCACTGTTTTTTGTTTTGTAATCTCTATCTATATCTAAAATGTATTTTTTTGTAGTGGGACCTAAGTTACTGTTTACTGTTTTTGTTTTGTTTTATGTATTACCATAAATTCTGGCCAAAAGCTTGTAAAATTGACACGTTCCATATCCTGTGATACTGTCACAACATGGATCACCGGAACAAGAGATAAATAAATAAATAAATAAATAAATACTTGCAGCTTCGGCTTCTGGCAGCAATATAGACGGTTCAGAAAGTAATGACACTACAACTTTACACTACGTACGCCTGGAAGACATGAGACATTTTGCTAGACGAAAAGGACAATAATGTAGACGCATTTTTACATCTTGTTATTGAAGTATGTGTGGGTAAGAATAAGGTCACTGCAGTTTTAGATTCTGGGAGCCCATTGAATGTCATTAGTGAATCAGTTTTTCGTATATGTGTAAGAACTATTGCTTGTCCTGTGTTACCTGTTTCTAAAACTACAATTCGAGGCGCTATTTCTGGAAAAAGTGTGGAAGTCAAACAACAGACGAACCTAAATTTCATTTGTCAAGGATACGAGTTTTCTGCTAATTTTATTATTGTTCCATTACTCAGTACACAAATTATATTAGGTATGGAGTTTCTTAACACACATAAGGCAATTTTGAACTTTAAAGAAGGAAGTGTGAATTTGACTGTTGCCGGAATACCGAAAAGTTTGAAATTTTTCGAGTGTTTAACAAGATCTGAGTCAGATACAAAATGTTTAAAGTTTCTTACTTCTGATGTTTTCGTTGAGCATTATGACGACGGTGTGTTTATTCATGACAGTGACAATAGATACAGAGACGCGATGGATGATATAAATAATAACGAAGAATTAAATAATGAAAAGGTTAAGAAAGCTGAAGTGCCAGATGACGTTGCAAGAGAAGAGCTGCACCACATTTTGACTTCACATGCTACAGTATTTAGTCATCACACAGGAACTATACAGGGCTAACAATATTTATTTAAAGTAAAAGAACACACACCATTTCGGGGGAAAACGTACGCTATTCCTTTGGCTTACAGAGACAAGGTTAAGAATGAACTTAAATACATGTTAGATCAGGGCATTATTGAGCCTGCAGTCAGTCCTTATACTAGCCCATTACACGTTGTTCTTAAAAAGGATGGGTCAATTCGTTTGGTTCTGGATTCCAGAGAGATAAATAATATCATCATTCCTGAAACTGACCGCCCACAAAATTTAGATGAACTTCAACATTTCCATGGAATTAAAGTTTTATCCACGATTGATATGCGCGCAAGTTTTTGGCAAATAGAACTCCACCCTGATTGTAGAAAATATACTGCCTTTTTTAGCCTTTGGTAACTGTTACCAGTTTCGGAAATTACCGTTTGGACTTACTGTATCTTCAGCAGCATTCATTCGTAGTTTAAACGAAATCTTACCTTTTTATCTTCGTGACAATATTACTTCATATGGTGACGATATTCTTATTGCTAAACATTCTTGGAGTGAGCACAACAAAATTTTGGATTCATTATTACGTATTTTTGCAAAAGTTGGCGTTACAGTGAACTTAGAAAAATCTGAATTTGGTCGTTCTCAGGTGAAATTTCTCGGTCACATTATTTCTACAGAAGGTATTCTTCCTGATCCAGAGAAACTAGATGCTATTCGTAATTATGCTGTTCCTACCACAAAACGTGATGTTCGTAGTTTCCTTGGTGTCTGTAATTTTCTTAGGCCGGTATTACACTATCAAATTTCTTTGTCCAATATTTGATCAAAGATGTGATCCAATATTCCGTCCAATATATTGGACAAAGATCTTTGACGTAGCGCTAGAAGGGGTATTACACTGTCATCAAATTTTTCGTCAAAGTGCAAGATGGCTGACAACAACTTGTTATTAACCGCAGTAGTTCTACGTACTCCAACTGCATTGTGTGCACATGCGGAAAAGAAGTGGGGGGAAAAAATGGAACCATACACACGAGGTTGACAGTCTTAAAAGTCCTGGGATTACAACTTGATAATAAATTCAGTTGGGAGGAGCACACCACAGAACTGCAGAAACGCCTTAACAAATCTGTATTTGCAATTCGAGTGTTAGCAGACATAGGCAACATAAAAATGAAAAAGCTTGCATACTTTCATTCCATAATGTCATATGGGATAATATTTTGGGGTAAATCTTGAAGTCAAACAAAAGTTTTCAAGGTCCAAAAGCGTGTAATACGTATTATTTGTGGAGTAAATTCACGGACCTCCTGCAGAAACCTCTTCAAAGAACTGGGTACTTCAGATTCTTGCATTGGTACTGGGGGAAAATAAGAAAGAAAATGAAACTGTTGGCGGGCCAGAAGTACAGTGAGACTGTCGTTTGGACGTACGAGATTTGCAGGTTAGCTTTTTTTGTTTTGTATTTCATGCCTAGATACTTCCGTAGAGATATTGTTGCATGTGGATCATTATATGTAATCATTATTACAATACATGCAACGATATGTTTGTACAGTTATCTAGGCATGAGAAACAAACAAAAAAAACTATAACTCTCGTAGGCCCAAATGACAGTCTCACTATACTTCCGGCTCGCAGGTTAACTACTGCCTCTCAGTATATTTACTTCTTAATAAAATTTGTCGTAAATAATATAACTCTTTTTCCAACAAACAACTCAGTTCATACATAAAATACCAGGAACAAAAATGATCTGCACAAGGACTTAAAAACACTTACTTTAGTTCAAAAAGGGGTCCACTACTCAGGAACACTCATCTTCAATAATTTGCCAGGAAACATAAAAAATTTAGTTAGAAATAAAGATCAGTTTAAAAGGAGCCTGAAAGACTTACTACTGGCCAACTCCTTCTACTCCATTGGCGAAATTTTTAATAGAAACAAATGATGTATTGTATTTATTCATACTATTAGTATTTTTATTTCAGCTTAAAAAAAATCGACATGTTCCACATCCACGAGGATCTCCTCAGCACGGATCTATGGAACGAAAAACTAATCTAATCTGGGTGAAGCCGTGGGTTTTACGACGACACGATAAAAGCATTCAACAAAACTTGTTACGTGAGCTTACAGTGGAAGACGTCAAGTCGTACATCAATTACTTAAGAATGGATGAGCATACATTTCTGTATGTGCTCAATGAAGTGTATCCTCATATCACAAAGCACAATTTTCACTTAAGAACTGCTATATCTTCAGAAGACAGGCTCACTATAACACTCCGATTCCTTGCTACAGGAGAGGGTTATGTTAGGTTAGGTCAGGTTAGGTCTCCAATCTTCTTAATGTATTTTTGTATTCAGGGTGCCTCACGTTGTAAAGCGCCTCATAAGCTTCAGACATCTCTATTAATTCTGTAGTTGTCGGCACACACCAATTGTATTTACCGGCAATGGTTATAAAAACACTACAGACGACAGAACGCTGCAGCGATGCTAGCGCTCCGCGTGGTAACATTTCGCATTGCAGTGAACAGAAGACAAGCGATTTCTTTGATCAAATATACGGCCTCGGCCTAGATTTGATCAAATATTGGACGACATTTGTCAAAGATCCCTATTACACTATCAAATATCTTTGACAAAGATATTGGACAAAGATATTGGACAAAGAAATTTGATAGTGTAATACTGGCCTTAGACGCTTTGTTAGATTGGACAATTTGGCTACACCTCGTTTATGTGAACTATCTGGAAAGAATTCTAATTGGTGTTGGGATGAGGAAGCTCAGTCAGAATTTGAACAGCTTCGTGATGCTTTAGTTGCTGCTCCACTTCTTTCACATCCGGATTTATCTAAAGATTTTTGTTTGGCTACGGACTCATCATACAAGGGCCTAGGGGCACACTTATTTCAACAGATAGAAGAAAACGGCGTTGTAGTACAGAAGACTATTGCATTTGGAAGTCGTGTTCTCTCTAAATCAGAAAAGAATTATTCGGTTACGGAACTTGAAGCTTTGGCTGTTGTTTGGGCTTTTACAAAATTTCGGACATTTTTGTTTGGCAGACATACTAAGGTTTACACCGATCATCGAGCTCTGGAATTTCTTATGTCAACAAAATTAACTCATGGCAGATTGTCACGATGGGCGTTGTACCCACAGGAATTTGATTTTAGTATTGTTTACATACAGGGTTCTTCAAATATTGTTGCTGATGCTTTATCACGCGCACCTATGGGTTTGAAACAAAGTGCTGAAGAGGACTGCAAGGAAAACAATTATTGTTTGATGTATATTCAAGGTGTTGCGTTTGAGAACTTTATTTCGTCTTCGCTACAGGACGTCGCTAAGGAGCAAAATAAGGATCCAATCTGGAAGGACATTAAAGAGAAGTGGAGGAGAAAGGAAAGCGTAGCGATTAGAAAGCATTATTTAGTTCGCAATGACATTCTTTTTAAACGAAAATCGGTCGACAACTCTGTCTGGTTAGTTTGTATTCCTGATGAGTGGGTTAATAAGCTGATTTGGTATACGCATTTCAGTTATGCACACTTTGGTCCCAGAAAATGCTTTCATAAATTACGGGAAAATTGCTACTTCAGTAATATGGAAAAACGTATTCGATCTGTTTTGGCCAAATGCAAATTATGTCAAAAGGCTAAGCCGCCAACAATTTCTCACAGAGCACCGTTGTTTCCTATCATTCCAGCGAAATTAAAGGACATGGCTGCAGTCGATTTGTTCGGTCCAGTGGTTCGTTCCACTAATGGTTTTGCGTACATTTTCGTAGCAGTGGAACTGACGTCAAAATATGTGTGTCTTACACCTTTACGCAAAGCAACAGCTCGTTCAGTATCTAATGCTTTCATCAAACATTTTCTTAAAGAAGTGGGTCATGTTGATAAGGTTATATCAGATAATGGATCACAGTTTCGCTCTAAAATTTGGCTTCGTACTCTACGGCGTCGTAAAATTAAACCAATCTTCATTTCACTTTTTCACCCTCAATCTAACGCTTCAGAGAGATGGATGAAGGAAATCAATAAATTGTGTCGTCTTTATTGTCATCAGAATCACAAAACTTGGGATCAGTATCTTCATATTTTTCAAAACATTCTGAATGAACTTCCTAATGATTCAACTTCTTTACCGCCTATACTGATATTAAAAAAACAAAGCACCGACAAATCGCATATCAGAAATCGTTCCTTTTCCGCCTTCACGGAAACTGCGGCATTCTGAAGTTGTCAACATGGCTCTGCAAAATATTGCATCTGCGGCTGCTAGAAGAGAGAAATCAGCTAAGCGTCCTGGTCGTTTAAAAACTTTTTCAGTTGGCCAAAAGGTGTTAATTAAGTCTCATAGTTTGTCTCACGAAGGAAAAGGCTTGTGTCGCAAATTTTTTCTGCTTTATAACGGTCCATATAGAATTCGCAAAATTATTGATGATAACACTGTTGAAGTAGAAACTCTTAAATCACGACGCTCCAAGGGAATACATCATATATCAAACGTTAAAATTTTTGTGGAATTACATACTTTCGAGAAACCAACAGTTTACGTAAACATGCAGAGAATACAAGGATACCGCGCTGTGTTTTGGTGGCGTGGCGGCATATACTCAAAGCAACAGTAAAGTCTGCGCGCCGCACAAGGCAGTCGTTGACCGCAAACAATTGCTTCCTACGTCACGCGCCTACAGCTGATCGAGCGCTCAGTGCGAATGCACTGACAGCCGTAAACAAATACATAGTCTAATTTCTCCGACTAAATTCAGTATAAAGCTATAGTGACTCGATGAATTATGTTATTAACATTCAGTATTTTTCAGGATACGGTTGTATAAAATATTTAAGAACTTCAGGTAAATTCTGTGCGTGTCCGACATTAAGACTTCTTGCTATCGAGAAAATTTCAGAAAGAATGTAATTTCCAAGAAGAAACTAATAAACTAAAAAGGTAATTATTAATTGAGTTTATTTTTTCAGGTAACATATTTCCACTTAGGTACGTACTTTAGACGTAATTTGCTGCTCGCAGTTACGTGATTCATACTTTGTGCAAATTTCATGTTCTATGAATTTACTTGTGAAGCGATGTGCTTGCGTACATTTGCTGATTTTTGGCAATGTTTTATTAATGAACAGGGTTATTTGTATACATTATGCATCGCTTGGCTGCACTGCTTTTTCACTGATGTCATATTTTTTTATTGTGTGCCAGCTGTGCTCATTTATTTAAATTATAATTGTCACCTGATTAATTGTGCTGACTGTGGTTATGTATGTAGGTTACACTTTGTCATTTATCTGCTTGCGCCTTCATGTTTACTTACTAAGATTACATATGAACATTTATTTGCTTATGCTGATATGATGCTAATGACCTGTTTATTATGTTAGATAACATATTTGCTGCCTTTCTTATGGATTGCATATTTACACATTTCTGTTTTGTCATAACTACTCTTTAATTTGGTATATAGAAGTGCTGATATACTGTGTACAAACATAGAGTTTAGGTCACACTATTGTATTAATTATAGATTATTCACTTGGCAGAGCCTCGTTGTAAGAATTGTGCTGCATCCACTAGTTGACATTCTGTTCTCTACTGGTATATTTACTCGCTGTTGCATGTTTTGCTTACGCTCAGTGCCTTATATTTTTAAGATAAAATGAACTGCTATAATTCGACATAAATGACATTAGTACAAGAAACTTCATAGAAGTCACATGAGCTGGAGGTTTTATGGAAGCTGTATAAATTTATGCTAATAGGAAGGAAGCTAACAACATGACATACCATTAATAGGTTAGACCATTGACAGTTATTACACTACATTCTTCGTGAGCAATTGAAATAGTGACACTTGACACAAGAAATACTCCACATGTTTGCTTCTGTTTGCCATTATTCTTGAAGTGGTGTACACACTGTGAAATATTACGATGAATTTACTGTAATCGTACTTAATTACTGAGAGTTATTCGAACTAAGTCTGTTAGTGGTCATGTATGCATTTCTTTTGTTTATAATTCATAATGAGTAGAAGATTTGGGTCAGATGGATTACACAGAGGTTGTGTGTTGACAGTGTGTCTTCGGATTGTATGGGATGATGAGGTTTGCATTAGGATTTTATCTGTACTTGTTCGAGGAGACTGACTAGAGGAAAGAGTTGTTTGAAATGATATTGGCGATAAGGTTTATATGTGTCGACGTATTGAAGAGGTATTATTGAGGTATTGAGATTATATGAAGTTGATGATTATTGGAGTTTTTGTGGACAAGAGGTAAGGTAAATGATATTGATGATAAGATTTATATGTATCGACGTAAGAGGTATTATTGAAGTATTGAGATTATGTTATGCTGATGATTATTGGAGTTTTGGTGGATAAGAGGTAAAGTAAGTGAGGTGCAATTTTTTTTTTTTTTTTTTTTTTTTTTTTTTTTTTTTTTTTTTTTTTTTTTTTTTTTTAGCAACTGTACATTTTGATCTGGCTTGGCAAACATTGGTCTTGACATGATGACTATGACATTGACTTAACTATTATTGACTGTTATACATTGCTGCCACTACTACTTGATACACATGATGTACATCAAATTTTTACAGAATTGCATTTACACAGTTAACACTATTCAATTACGCAGTAGTACTTAATGTGGATGAAAGATGAGTGAGTGTGTTTTGTGTGTTTTCCTTTCCTAATCCCAAATAATTAGTCCCAACCTATCTCCTAAATATTATCTTACTTGTTTGTAGTGGCTTGCACTGACACCCATAAATATTATAGGTTTACTGATATTTGAGTATTTGTAATAGTTAATATGACAATTATCTGATATCATTTGTGTGTTTATTAGAATTTGTATGTTTAGTGTAAGAGCATTGAGAATAATTTTGTGAAAGCATTTGTATGTGCATTCAAACTATTGTTCATTCCTGAACTGTCTGATTAGTGATGGTGAATATTATGAACTGTTACCTGCACTTGTTCAACATTGATGTGTGACACTTAGAAATGTTTAATTTCTGCTGATGAACTGTGTGATTAGTGATGGTGAATATTATGGACTGTTACTTGCACTTTTTCTACATGATTGGTGCCACTAGGACATGTTTAATTTCTGCTTATAAACTCTGATGAACAGTGTGATCAGTGATAGTGAATATTATGGACTGCTCTCTGGACCTGCTCATCATTGCTAGGTGCAACTGATGGACTGCTTCTACTGAAATGAAGTCACTTGTTGGTGTCTGCACTTGCTCAACATTACTGGGTGCCACTGATGAACTGCTTCCACTGAAATAATGTCACTTGTTAGTTTCTGCACCTGTTCAACATTGCTGGGTGCCACAGATGGAACTGCTTCTACTGAAATGATGTCATTTGTTGGTGTCTGCACCGGCTCAACTTTGCTGGGTGCCACTAATGGAACTGCTTCTACTGAAATAATGTCAGTTGTTGGTGTCTGCACCTGTTCAACATTGCTGGGTGCAACTGATGAACTGCTTCTATTGAAATGTCACTTGTTGGTGTCTGCACCTGTTCAACATTGCTAGGTGCCACTAATGGACTGATTCTACTGAAATAATGTCACTTGTTGGTGTCTGCACCTGTTCAACATTGCTAGGTGCCACTGATCCACTGCTTCTACTGAGATAATGTCACTTGTTGGTGTCTGCACCTGTTCAACATTGCTGGGTGCAACTGATGGAACTGCTTTCATTGAAAAAATGTCACTTGTTGGTGTCTGCACCTACTCAATATTGCTGGGTGCCACTAATGGAACTGTTTCTGCTGAATGATGTCACTTGTTGGTGTCTGCACCTGTTCAACATTGCTGGGTGCCACTGATGGAACTGCTTCTACTGAAATGAAGCCACTTGTTGCTCTCTGCACCTGTTCAACATTGCTGGATGCCACTGATGGAACTGTTTCTACTGAAGTAATGTAACTTGTTGGTGTCTGCACTTGTTCAACATTGCTGGGTGCCACTAATGGAAGTGTTTCTGCTGAATGATGTCACTTGTTGCTGTCTGCACCTGTTCAACATTGCTGGGTGTCACTAATGGAACTGCTTCTACTGACATAATGTCACCTGTTGGTGTCTGCACTTGCTCAACATTACTGGGTGTCACTAATGGAACTGCTTCTACTGAAATGTTGTCACTTGTTGGTGTCTGCACCTGCTCAACATTGCTGGGTGCCACTGATGGACTGCTTCTACTGAGATAATGTCACTTGTTGGTGTCTGCACCTGTTCAACATTGCTGGGTGCCACTGATGAACTGCTTCTACTAAAATGGTCACTTGTTGGTATTTGCACCTGTTGACCATTGCTGGGTGCTACTACTGGAACTATCAACTACTTTTTTTTTTTTTTTTTTTTTTTTTTTTTTTTTTTTTTTTTTTTTTTTTTTTTTTTTTTTTTTTGAATCATTAAAATCATTTTATGTGAACATTTGTATAAACTGATTTTTTTGTGTATTGTGTAAACTATTATGTAAAGTCACATGTATGAAAGAATTTGTATTGCTTACTGTGTTTTATATATTAGGTTATTGAAAGGTCAGTGCAAAGCCAAAATTTTATCTAATTATGTGATATTTACGTATTAATAACATCTTTTATTTTTGTCTGTATTTTTGTGGACGAATTTGGTGGTATTTTCACCACCAATGCTGGCAAAAATACCATCAAATTCTGGCCCGTGGAGGAGGGGCATATGAAAGGTGGCTACACTGAGCCACAGCGCCAGAGATTGCGCCAAAGAGTATTATTCAGCCGCCTCCACTGGCAGTGCTTGTCGAGAACTCGTAGTAGTCAGTGCTTGTTGAGATGTGCTAGTGAAAAGTGCTGGTCGAGAACTCGTAGTAGGCAGTGCTTGCTGAGATGTGATACTGAAAAGTTCTTGTTGAGATGTGGTAGTAGCGAGTCGGTGTGGAGATATTGTAATGATTAGAGTGCTTTTCGTCAATATATGAAGGTAAAAGAAAAAAATTTTTTCCTTTTTTTTTCATTATTTTAATGTCGTAAATAATGCGTCATTACAGGTTCAGTCAACAAAGCATCTGGCTTGTGTTCTTGTAATAGAGTGTAATTCTGGTTTTCTTGCACAGTTATAGTATTTCTATTTTCTTTTAATTACTTCAGTATAAATGGTATTTAAAATTTGTCTTGTTGAAGAACCGTGCCAGATGTGTACATTGAATCACACTCCCACACACAGAACAATTACACTTGTGTTTTGGTTTCGTAGGTTTTATAGTTGCTGGGGACTTAATTAATTGTGTTAACGGAAATTTTCATTTCATTCTTGTTGTTGTTCTATGCAGTCAGATTGCGTACAAAAACTTGTCAGGGCCAACCATTTACGAGACTGCGTAACCGAACAGACAGCTACTAAATCAAAAAATTAAAATTATTTGCATTAAATTTAATTAAGCCCCCATGCAACAGCCACAGCAAATTTCCAATAAATGTTTCTTGTCTAAAGCACATTGATGATCTTTAGTGACATGTTTTGGCACAGTCACCTTCAGATACTCACAGAGCAGAGAATGTTGATTACAAGTTCTGAGCCAAGCAGCTTCCATGTATAAACTGAAGTGACAAACGCAATTTAAATATGATGTTCATGCCTTATCTGAGCCTCGGCATAAACTATTTTTCTAGATTTCTTCGTTTCTTAGCTCATGTCCAATTAAATTTATTTTCCTACAGTAAATTACATCCAGTAACTGCCTTTCTTTTTCAGCTCTTTTTAGCATCTCTTTGTTTGTCTCTCTGTGTGTATGAAAATGAAAATGCTGTTTTCATAACAGTTTGACTAGACTTGTTCAAAGAATTGTTTGTTCCATTGACCACAATATTCACTCAGTAAAATTTATGTACATGCTACAATGGCATCGATTTTTCAAGTCCTACTGTGGGTCTGTAGAGGCTATACGATTCTACCAAGAGACTACCCAACATGGTGGAAATGATGTGTAAATTATGTATCAATGTTAGTGTAAGTGATTGAAAAAAAGTGCATATGCCTTTTGTGGTATCATCAATGCCTAGACCATGGCACCTGCTGAGACTGCCCAGGTGTGGCCCCTGCATGTAGCTGCCTCTGCAGTATCATAGCAGCACTGAACACCAGCCATTGTACCCTTGCAAAACATCTACAAGCTGATGTAATAGCAATCACAGTGTGCCGTGCCACTACAGGCTCATCATTGGTGGGCACACTCAAATGCTGCCAGGACTTTATAAGCATATATGTGGCACCACACTCTGGCAATCTTGTACTAGGCTATGCTATAGCTGTTACCTTGAAGCTTCACCACTCGGATTGCCTTCGTCTGGACTTTGACTCTACTTGGAACTGGAGTTTCTTGGGATTTCTGCCACTCAGCAATTTGACCACTGGATTCACAACGAACTTTGCTAATTGCCAGTGGCACTGATAGCCCAGTCTCTGAAGTTATGTATATTTCTGATTCTGTTTTCATTTGTGCAGGAATAAACTGTGTTGCTTACTTATGGCTTTTCACTTGTGGAGGAATACACTATGTTGCTTACTCATGGCTTCTCACTTGTGGTGGAATAAACTGCATTGCTTACTCATGCCCTCTGTTTCTCATTGTACCTCCATTCACAGAACCACCTAATTAATTGTGACAGAGACTGGTTCTTACATTGGCTTCTATTTCCTGGCACTATGGAACCACTGTCGCCACAACTCTATTGCTGGAGTCGCTGTCGCATGCCCTCCCTTTTGAGTTCTGTGTCTAATCACTTCTGACAGGGATAGTTGTCCTGTTTTTTCGTTTCAGGAGTAGACAGCGCTTAGCTTGAAGCTTTTGGACAGCTCCTCTTTCGTTATTTTTCTTTCATGCACATTGTTGTAACTTGTTGCTTATTCTTCTCTGCCACAGTGGCTGCCCTGAAGAAGAACCTGTATCGTTACATGAACTTCTTAATTTCAGCTGATTCAGTTCACACAACTGATAGACAAGGTGACATGGTGTTGGGGGAGGACCGATAGCTTCTACAGCAGGCTGCTTCAACATGTAGCCCAGGTTCATGACAATGGCAGCAGACACCGATTGGTTTGAATATTCCTCAAGTTTGATGCTGCTGCAGAGGAATGGGTCAAATACAAACTGCAGCTGTTTCAACACTTTGCAGCCTATGACATTTTGGGTGGGATTCAACAATTATATTTTTTCCCTTGGGTTGGCAGTGATATCTCATACATTTGCATCAAATTTTTCCCCTTACTCAGTCTGAATCAGTTCCTTTCTCAGAGGTCATTGTGGCTCTCAGTGAGTATTTCAACTCACAGGTGTTGGTTGGTGCTGCATGGTAGGTCACGCAGCATAAGACATGGTGGCTGATGCACAATGACCAGTTTTCATCCAAAGTGCTAGGCTAGTTCATTTGTTTGTTCAAAAGGGGAGGCCAACAAGTGTTTGCCACCTTTTGGCTGGTCGGCAATGACAGAATTGATGTGCAAGCCCTGCAGTCTTTCTCAAATGATTTTACAGAAACTATTTAGTAAAAAAATTTTGTTTTTGCTTTACTTATAACTTTATATGTGAGGTTCATTATGATGTGCCCATCATTTCATTAATGGACATAGTTACTGTGATATTTACAGGAAATGTTGCTGCATATGTAATTTAGCTAACATACTGAATTTTCCTTTAGACTTGGCTGGAGGTCTCTATCTGTCACCAGTCTTGAGAAAACTTATCTTTCGTTGCACACTAATTTGTGATTGCACCACGCCAGTGATAAAGCCAAAGTGAAATACCCACAACATTCCTCATATTTCATAAACAGTTTGAGATTTCAAAATGAGATTTTGGCAAATGGTAGCACACAAAGAGGAGGGTATTTTCCTCTTTGATTATTCTGCAAAACTTCACTGTCTACTGCATTATTCCACTAACTGCAGATGTTTCTAATGAAAGAATATAATTTTTAAGGGCCATTGATAGCACATGAAATGAGAAATGCTATGGATTTTGGAACAACATAAGTGAAGACATTACACTTTTTTTAATTTTTTGTACTGACGATGCCTTTTTTCATAAGCAACTGACCCTCCTTTTCCTCAGTTCCTCACCTAATAAACCACTGTTTCAGAATTCTGTCTCAACTGTCTCTGTGCAACATGTTAGCAAGGTGAGACTGTGTAAACTCCGCTGTGTTTTGGCAAAAGAAGGAAATTTTAACATGGCAACATGATAAATGTGTAGGTTTTACTAAAAATTCTCCACTTGTCTGAATGTTACAAATGGTTAATAAGCCAGATTAAAATAAATCACTGCCTTTTCTGTTGAATTCTTTTTAGATACTAACCAAAGAAGAGGTGACAGATCTTTCTGAATGGTCATCTTGCAAGTGTGGACGTGCAGTGCTTGGCATTTGCCCTACAGCATTCTGAGTGACCTCTCACCACTGTCTCTCTCCCCACTCTTCCCCAACCCACTGCACATCTAGTGGCCATGGCATTTTGTGCACACTATATAAGTTCTTCTGCAAAAAGTGCTAACCTACCCAGTCCCATAGACAGTCACTCATGGAGTTTTGGGGCACCTGCAAACTTGTATGTCCATCCAGTAAGTAGTATGCGGATGACACATTGTAGTGTGCTGTAGTTCCAAATGTTACCGATTCTAGACTTTGAGTGCCACACTTGAGGATGTCATTTGCATTACTGAGACACAGGAGTTGTTGACACCACATGGGATCTCTGTTTCTTCCAGGCACCAAAAACAACCTAAAGCCCAACCGTGGCAGCTGTGTAATGGCAGAAAATTGCAATCTTGCTTTCAGTGCTACACCTCTCCTGATAGGGACACTTGTTCTTTCCGTTGAACCAAATGTTTGTTTTGTAAAAAGATTGGTCACATGCAAGACATTTGCTCAAAGATATTACAGGCCAATCTATTAACACAGCCACTCACAGTTCTAAAATAATGGGCATCCATCAGCTCAATGTTGATGATGCCATATCCTGAACCATTTGGTTTCTGATGAGTTTTACCGGTTCAAACCTGCTGCATAATTTCCACTATGCATCCCACGCTGTCAGTCGCCCCCAGCATCATTCTTTGACTGTATGTGACCAAAGAAACTAATCATTCAGTTGTGTATTCAGAGCCAAGATGTCCAGTTCCAGCTTGATACCCGAGCTTCTGTTACATTGATCAAAGGGTGCATGTTTGAAATGCTTGGCTCCCCACATCTCAAAGCTCCAACACAGGCCCTAACCATGTATAACGGGGATTACATCACTATTCTCAGCACTTTTCTTCTACAGATGCAGTACAAATCTCAATCAAGGCAGTTCCAGTCATAGTGCTTCACTCTTCCCACAGTTCTAACATTTTTGGCTTCAAAGCCTTTGACAGCTTCAGCCTCCAAATCTTGGAAAATGTGGTAATGATCAATTCCTGCATTCCCCACAACAACATCACAAAGCTCTGTGACAAACACCATCAGCTTTTTGAGGACTTTCTGGGTAAGGCAAAAGAATTTTTCAGTCACATTGAATTGCAAGATACAGCATAGCTGTGATCAAAGCACAAGATGTCCCCCACGCAATTCAGGAGGAGATTTCAGCAGAGTTGAGGAAGATGCAGAATCGGGGGGGGGGGGGGGGGGGGGGGTTACCACGTCAGTATCTGCCAGTCAACGGGCATCACTCCTTGTCATAGTCAGAAAACCCAATGGACAACTCCACGTTTGTGCAGATGTTAAGTTCACTATCAATACACGATTTGTTGTCAATTGGTACACGCTCCCTCACCCCAAACAATTAATTAACAAATTACAAGAGGACATGTTCTTCTTATCTTCCTGTCAGATCAGATGTGGCATTTGATTCTTCTGAGGAAGCTTGCTTTCACATTGACACATTGACCATACTGATGAAGATATGGTGATTGCCATTCTGATTGACCACCATCAAATGGAACCATCCACCTCCTTTGCTAATTTATTCAGTCATGCTGGTCTGCAGATATGAAGCTACTTCCCAGTGAGTTTCTTCAGCCTTGGTCTTTCCGATAGGATTCCTGTTTGTACCAAATGCAGTTGTGCTCTTACACGCACTGTAAAGCAGACCCAAGAGCTGATTCCTGCATCTCTGCAACAGCAGGTGTTGGAATTACTTCACAAAGGGCATTGGGGCATCGTCCATAGGAAGCAAGTGGCCATGGGGCACTGCACATAGCTGGGGCTGGTCAGGGGCATTGAATGAATGATTGCATATTGCAAGGAATCCACAGAGAATCTGCCTGCTGCTTGTCAACAGTTTTTCAACTGACCCTAACTGGACAATGCCCGGCAATGGCTTCAAATCAATTTCACAGGTGCATTTTGGGGTTTGCAGTGGCTTATTGTAGTAGACACTTTTTTCAACTCTCCTATAAATTCCACAATATCAATGAGCATAATTTGAGCTTTAGCAACTATACTCTGCCAAGACAGATTAACAACAACCATTGTATTAAATAATGGCCCACAATGGACTTCAACAGGATTTGCATCTTTCTGTAAGGCCAACAGCATCACCCACATCAGATCATAGCCCTTCTCACCCTGCCTCTGGCCCAGACCTTCCCATCACTGCTGTGGCTCTTCACAGTGCACCACCACTACCACCTGAGTCATGAGGGGGAGGGAGGCAAGGAAGAGTGTGGTATCGTCATTTCCTACATTATGGCATACGCCACCTCATAATCACAGGTCACACGTCAGGCAGTCCACAGCCAGCAGATACATTTCATGTGCAGTGCAGCCCACCCATAGAGCACAAGCACAGTCCCTGTACTTAACTGCCTCTGTTGCATCACAGCAAGACTGGCCGGTGTGCCCTCACAAAACAGATACCTCCTGATGCAGCTCCAAGCATGCTGTGCCATGCCACTGCAGGCTTACCAGTGGCAAGCATATTCAACTCTGCCAAAGCTTTATAAGTCACAGGACACCACACTCCAGCAGTCTCACCCTGGGCTATGCATTAGTTGTTACCTTGATGCCTCACTACTTGGATCACCCTTGTCTGGACTTTGAATCTTCTTGGAACTGGACTTTCTTGGGATTTCTACTACTCAGCAATCTGTTTACCAGATTCATCCATAGTCTTTGGTAATCATCATACCAATGGCAGCACTAGTCCAGTTATTGAAATTATGTATATTTCTGTTTCTGCCTTCACTTGTGGAGGAATAAGCTGTGTTGCTTATTGATGGCTGCTGTTATTTGTTGTACCTTAATTCACAAATATACCACCATTCATCCTTGTTCTGGATGGCAACACTCATACCAGGGCTGTTAATCAAATAATGTGGTGACCACAGCACAAACCAGAACCAAAATTACACCCAAAGCATCACCTATAAATACCAGGAATTATTGCTTATAAGCCAAATTATGAGCAAGGGTATTACTCACAAGGTTTTTTTTCTCACATCTCATCACTATTGAAGAAAAAGGTGCAATGAGAAGGACAAATGGTGTAAAGTAATTGTTAGTGATGAGAACAGTTTTCTACCTTGGTATCAGAAGTGGTCATTTGGAAATGCAGAACTAATCATGAGAGAAGCAACTACCAAAAGTGCTTCTCGGTGACATACAGGACCAACATTGGGCATCATGTATGAGGAACTATAAACAACCTCTGGAAGTTGTTGGTTAAATACTGAGTGATAAAGGACACATTCAGAACACTGTCTAACCCATTCCTGTGGCATTCTTTACATTTCAGAGAGATGTCCTTCTCCTATAGAATAATAATTGTGCACATACATCTTGCATTACATGATCTGTTCTATACAATGCTGTTCAATTGCTCTGGCCAGCTTGATCCACAGACCTGCCCCCAATGAGTATGTTTGGGACATGGTAGGATTGTGTGTGGTCTGCTGTGGATTACCTGTAACATCCCCTGCTATAATGCAATAACACAGGGAAGTAATGTGGAAGACATGAAATGACACAATTTCAGAGACTTCACTGGTCTCATTCAGATATGATTATTATGTTTATAGACTGAAGCAGTGCGTGAAAATTTGTACCAAGGACAGGAATCAAACCTGGGTCTCCTGCTTGCTAGGCAGATGTGTTAGCCACTAAGCACACTTGGCACAGTTAACACAACTGCACATATCACCCTGGCATGCCTACCTCCTCGATCCAAAGTCTCACTGCCACCCCAGTCTACTTTAAATTTCCCCTTACACTTGAAAAGAATTGCCAATGCTTCCCATGTTCTGGAATAGCACCTCAGCATTGAACATAAATCAAGGTTAAAGCCTGAAACCCAGGCGCAGGCACTTACACCAATAAAATGACACAATTTCGGATGCTTTACGGGTCTCATACAGATATGAATTTTATGTACATAGACTGATGTGATGAGTGGAAATTTGTAACAAGGCTGGGTATTGAACCCGAGCCTCCTGCTTACTTTGCAGGTGTGTTACCCACTAAGCCACCTTAGCACAGCAGCTCACACAACTGCACGGATTACCCTGAGGTGCCTCACACCTCAATCCAAATTCTCACTGCCACCCCAGTCTATGTTAAATGCCCCCTTACACATGAACTGCTGTGACAAAGTGTCTTAGTGGCTAACATACTTGCCTAGTAAGAAGGAAACCTGCCTTCGATTCCCAGCCTTGGTATGAATTTCACTGTTGCTGCAGTCTATATACATAAAAATGAGGAACACTCTCTCCCGAGATGATGACTCTCTACTGTTATATATTTCTACGTACCATCAGTTGTCGGTAAGCAGTTGTCTGTCATTACTTTGGTATATTATTCACAACCTACACTACACATAAATAAACAATTTATGTGGATGACTCTCATTCAGAATGTTTATTTTTCATTTGCCTCTAGTGTGTGATTTTTTTTGGGGGGAGGGGGAGTGGGAGGGGGGGAAGGCGGAGTGGAGCAGAGTGGAGAAACAGGCCCCATCTCCCTCTCATGGGGATGGCAGCCTACATCTGTGTTCTGTGCTTCTATGAAAGCAGAACTGCACAATGGTTATGTTTTGGGGGTCGTACTCAAACCCGATTGTGGGCCAAGATTAGTCTATTCACTTATTTCAAAGTTTAAAAAAAGAAAACAACGAGCAATGTACAACACAAATCAAATAGTAGTACACAAAGCATTTGGTACTGGCTACAGCGCAATTGTTTGCTGAAGTTGCTAGTTCTATAAACACTGTAGTTCATGTGTCGCCTCTACTAGTTACTTACACACTTACACAACCGTAGTTCAAAACACCCTCCATCTTAAACTGCCACACTAAAGTGTCGACATAACCGATGCTGAAGGAATGGTTGTAAGTATTTGATTGAGTACTTTTGGACTATCCTTACTCTAGTCATGAAATACCCTTTGTTCATATACTATATCAAATAAAGCTATATATAAAAACAAAGATGAGGTGACTTACCGAACGAAAGCGCTGGCAGGTCGATAGACACACAAACAAACACAAACATACACACAAAATTCAAGCTTTCGCAACAAACTGTTGCCTCATCTGGAAAGAGGGAAGGGGAGGGGAAGACGAAAGGAAGTGGGTTTTAAGGGAGAGGGTAAGGAGTCATTCCAATCCCGGGAGCGGAAAGACTTACCTTAGGGGGAAAAAAGGACAGGTATACACTCGCACACACACACATGGATATGTGCGTGTGTGCGAGTGTATACCTGTCCTTTTTTCCCCCTAAGTTAAGTCTTTCCGCTCCCGGGATTGGAATGACTCCTTACCCTCTCCCTTAAAACCCACTTCCTTTCGTCTTCCCCTCCCCTTCCCTCTTTCCTGATGAGGCAACAGTTTGTTGCGAAAGCTTGAATTTTGTGTGTATGTTTGTGTTTGTTTGTGTGTCTATCGACCTGCCAGTGCTTTCGTTCGGTAAGTCACTTCATCTTTGTTTTTATATATAATTTTTCCCACATGGAATGTTTCCTTCTATTATATTGATATCAAATAAAGCCATATAGACACTTACGTAAAATCAAATAACGGAAAATCTAGGATGGTATGACAACAATATGGAAAAGGTAAATTGGTGCACATAGGGAAAGTGTCAAGTGGCAGACAGATACACTGAAAAAATACTCCTAGAAATTGTTAACTATCAGTCTAATAAGGAAACATCATTAACTTGACCTCATATTTTATGCAGAAAAAAGGACACTTGCAAGATATCCCCAGCAATCAATCCTGTGTGAAAATTCGGCCCATAATTCTGTCAGTATGCAGTTCTCACCTTCTGAAAGTATAGTTGGCGCCTTCACTTTGAACATTTTTGTGTTGTGATTCACAAATGCAATGTAAGTGAATGAAATTAATTAGTGAGTCATTAAAGAAGCAGCATAGCCAATCTAATTATTAAAATCACTTTTGTGCTTTATTTTCTTTGGATTTTAAAGAGGATACTGCCAAAGTGAAGTACATTTACAGCAGATGTCCTATTATCCAATGTGATTGGTATTGTATTATTGCATTTTAAACTGAAGATCATTAACTTCATCATTGTCATATTGTGAGTGTTCTCCAACTGGTGCCATTTCTGACTTCTCATTCCCATCTGTGCAGTTCAGAAAATCTGGTGTTGGTGGTAAGAATCCAGACATACAGAATATGAAGCAGTCAAGCACATCATTTTGGGTGGCAATCTCAGCCAACTGAGCAGTTCAGCTGTCTCTTGGCTACAGTTTAGCAGTGGTTGTTCATGTGGACAAACACTTTGTTAGTTGTCATGCATGTGTATAATGCAGCAACAATGGTTACACTTAAGTCAGTAGATAACATGGCTGCTTTCACAGGGGTTCTACCTTTGATGAGGTATGAGATCCCTGTGGCAAGACTGGTGTAGTTGGTAGTTAAAGGATAAATGAAACAGGTCTAGCATCTAGATCTACTGCAAGGATATGAGCCATGGGGTAAAAGCTTGGGAACAGGGGTGGAATAAGGACGGACTTGGATATTGCATGGCTTAGGTGGGTGGCAGAATACCACTGTTAGTGAGTGAAGAGGATAGTGGGACAGATATTTCTCATTTCAAGGAATGATGAGAGATAGTTGAAACCTTGGTGGAGAATGTGGTTAGGTTGCTGCAGTCCTGGGCAGTACTGAGTCACAAGGGGGATGCTTCTCTATGACTGGACACTGGGTACATGGAAGGTGGTGGGTAACAGGTGAAACCAGATGTGAGAGCTGTGTCTGGACAAGGTTGGGAGGATAATTTGCGTCTGAAAGCCTGAGTGAGACCCTTGGCATATTTGAAGGAGGACTGCTTATCACTACAGATGTGATGACCTTGGATGGCTAGGTTGTATGGAAGTGGCTTTTTGGTGTGGAGTCATTATCAGCTGTTGAAGTGGACGTATTTTTGGTGGTTTGATGTGGATAGAGATATAGACACAGCCATCTTTTTTCAATGTGCCCGTTTGTCACTCAATGCCTCTCCTATGTGATAAGTAGCGATCTATCCTTTTCATACTATAGGTACCTAGACATATAGACATATTGACACATTGATGGTTAAAGAAGAAGAAGGGGGGGGGAGACAGAGAGAGAGAGAGGGAGAGAAAAGAGAGAGAGGGAGAGAAAAAGAGAGAGGGAGAGAGAGAGAGAGCGTGTAATTTCCATCTAGCTCTGTTCACTGAAGGTAAACAGTGATAATGATAGGAATGTAAATACATATTTTTATAGCATAATATACAATGAAATGATAAAGACAATGAAAATAGCAAAAAATTGCACTGCATTTTATTAATATCTGAAATACAAGCTAGTTGTTTAACTTAAAAAAAAAAGTACTTTACCAGATGGGCAGGCAGGACATGGTGGATAATTTGCTCCTGGTGGATCAGCACGGCCCATATCGACACTATATGGAATTCCAAGATAAGTCTGGAGGCCTTTATCCAGAGGATGATGACCAGATTGTGTACCAAGGTGCCATTTTCCTGTAAAATGTTTCTTTATTCACTATTTTTGGGTTGTTTAAAATTAAGAGCTAGTTATTTTACAAACATCAAACACTTATCGAAAAGCAATCATACCTAGAATGGTATGAGGATGCAGAAGGCAACGGAAACCACTGCATGAAAGAAACATAACATGTATCCACAGAACATGTGGCCTGTAATTGAAAGAGTGTCTTGATGATCTCTGAATTGGCAGAAGATCCCTGAATAGTCCCCCATGCGGATCAACAGGAGGTGACTACAAAGGGGAGTTGACCATGAGAAAAAGCAAGAATAACCAATGAGAGGATAACGTTCTACGAGTCAGGTTGTGGAATGTAAGAATCTTGAATGTGATAGGGAAGCTAGACAATCTAAAAAGGGAAATGCAGAGGCTCAATTTAGATACAGCAGGGGAATGGAAATTGAAAAAAGACCAGGATTTCTGGTCCTGAGTACAGGGTAATATCAACAGCAGCGGAAAATGGTATAATGGGAGTAGGATCCATTATGAACATGATGATAGGTGTGTTACTGCAAACAGTTCAGAGATAGGGTTGTTCTTATCAGAATTGACAGCAAACCAACACTTACAATGATAGTTCAAGTATACATACCAATGTTGCAAGCTGAAGTTGGAGGAGGGAGAAAAAGTATACCTGCATATTGAAAGGATAATATAGTACATAAAGGGAGATGAAAATCTAATAGTCATGGTGGACTGGAATGCAGTTGTAGGGGAAGGAGTAAACGAAAAGGTTACAGGATAATATGGGCCTGGGACAAGGAATGAGAGAGGAGAAAGACTAATAGAGTCCTGTAATAAATTTCAGTTAGCAATAATGAATACGCTGTTCAAGAATCACAAGAGGAGGAAATATACTTGGAATGATATGGGAAGATTTCAGTTAACTCACATCTTCTGTGTGAGCAAATCAACTCTGTTGCATGAGTGGCTGCTTCTTAACAAAATCATTACTTATGTAGACAGAACTTGTCTCCACAAGCTGCTGGTTCTCCATGTATGCTTGGTGGTCAATGCGTGATGTCATCTCCAAGTGCGAAATTTTCTAAGTCTGATGATTGCCAAGCATACATCAAGAACCAGGGGTTCAAGGAGACAACTGTTTCGTCTATATAAGTAATATTTTGTTAAGAATGCTTCAGTCTTCATGCAGCCGCTTATGCAACAGCATTGATCTGCTCACACCGAAGATGTCTCATTATAGGAGATTCAGACGTTTTTGTATGACTGTTTGCAAGACTATCAACAATTTGGAGATTACTACAACTGGTGGTGTTGGAGTGCATGTTATATTGCAGGGTGCTTCTGTATTTTGTGGATGTGTACTGAATTTCACTTTTACCAAAGTAGATGCTGTGCAGAGTGGTAATGGTTGGTTAACTATTACAGAAGCGTAGTATAATGGGGAAAAAGTTAAAACAGTCCCAGGACTTGGGACTTTTAATAGTGAGGATGTCATTGTCTATCATAGGCTTTTATACAGAAAATGCTACACTATGTGATCAAAAATATCCGGACACCTGGCTGAAAATGACTTACAAGTCTGTGGCGCCCTCCACCGGTAATGCTGGAATTCAATATTGTGTTGGCCCACCCTTAGCCTTGATGACAGCTTCCACTCTCACAGGCATACATTCAGTCAGGTACTGGAAGGTTTCTTGGGGAATGGCAGCCCATCCTTCATGGAGTGCTGCACTGAGGAGAGGCATTGATGTCTGTCAGTATGGCCTGGCATGAAGTCAGCTTTCCAAAACATCACGAAGGTGTTCTGTAGGATGCAGGTCAGGACTCTGTGCAGGCTAATCCATTACAGGGATGTTATTGTTGAGTAAACACCAAGCCACAGGCTGTGCATTATGAACAGATGCTCAATCATGTTGAAAGATGCAGTCCCCATCCCCGAATTGCTCTTCAACAGTGGGAACCAAGAAGATGCTTAAAACATCAATGTAGGCCTGTGCTGTGATATTGCCATGTAAAACAACAAGGGGTGCAAGCCAAGCCGCCTCCATGAAAAACATGACCACACTCCAACATCACCACATCTGAATTTTACTGTTGGCACTACACGCACTGGCAGATGACGTTCACCAGGCATTCGCCATACCCACACCCTGCCATCAGATCGCAACATTGTGTACCATGATTCGTCACTCCACACAACCTTTTTCCACTGTTCAATCATTCAATGTTTACACTCCTTACACCAAACACGGCATCGTTTGGCATTTACCGGCATGATGTGTGGCTTATGAGCAGCCACTCAACCATGAAATCCAAGATTTCTCACCTCCTGCCTAACTGTCATAGTACTTGTAGTGGATACTGATGCAGTTTGGAATTCCTGTGTGATGGGCTGGATAAATATCTGCCTATTACACATTACGACCCTCTCCAACAGTCGGCAGTCTCTTTCAGTCAACAGACGAGGTTCGCCTGTATGCTTTTGTGCTGTATGTGTCACTTCACGTTTCCACTTGACTATCACATCAGAAACAGTGGACCTAGGGATGTTTAGGAGTGTGGAAATCTGACGTACTGTAGTGCTTCAAGAATTTCCACATAAATTCTAGAACCATTTGGCCTTCCTCCATCTCAAACCCACGATATTTTAAATTGAAGTATGAGAGAGATGAATCCAACCTACTGCGCACTGCATGTTTGTGTGTACAGGTCTAAAAACAGTCATTAGCAAAATGTGGATGCAGCGACTGAACGGCAGCTGACAAGAACCTGCTGTATGATCCACAGAGATTCAGTGTATGTGTAGAGAAGAGCCTGTGCTATTCTTTGCTGTTCTAGTGACTGTGATGATTGTTAAGGACAAATGAAGAAATGAGATTAGACTTTTAAGTAATTCATGTGTTGGACTTGCTAGAAGCAGGACATGTTCATATTTTGTGGTGGTTCTTAAACCAACCCTGTTGTAAATGTATCTTAATAAAGTATAACGTTTGACCACTTGGTTGACTCGGACGAGTTCAAATATTTATATGAGAAATGGTGAATTTGGTTTTTGTGGAAGTTGAAATATGCCATGACTGAACTAAAGGCATTCTTTGAGTACCAAATTATTTCATGAGTAGAGAGAGAGTCTGATAAATTCCCTTAACCAGTATTATTCTTCAGAGAAGGAGTTTTTGGAGATTGACGCCACTGGCTTTCCAGAGAAGAAGATCAGCTGTGCATACCAAGTAAGTCAACCTATGAGAGAGAGGTGGGAAGTTTGCAAACCAGCTCCACATCACGTCTTGTCATCTAAGGCATTAGAGTACAGACATATGACACAAGTGACACCCAATCACGTGACCATTCAAAATCTGTGAGTTCTGTGGAGTGCCCCATTCTGCTCTCTCATGATGTCTAATGACTCTTGGGGTTGCTGATATGGAGTCCTTGGCTGTAGTTGGCAGCACAGTGCGCCTAATATGAAAAACATATGCTTTTGGGGGTGTACAGATACTTTTGATCACATGGTGTATATATGCCTTCACTGATCAAAAATTAAATGCATTGAACAACCGAACATCTCCCATTTGGATACTTTGTGGTCTCTCTCAGGTTTTTGATTGTTTGAATCATGAAATTCATCTAGAAAGCTTATGTATTGTGGCATGAGTGGGACAGTGTACAAATGGTTTAGTTCATATTTAACTGGAAGAATGCAGAAGGTAGAAATTAACAGTACAGATAGTCTGCGAAAACCAGCAGAGTCCTCTAACTGGGTAGGTATCAAGAATGGTGTCACATAGGGTTCAGTCTTGGGTCCCTTAATGTTCTTAATATACATTAATGACTTGCCATTCTATATTCATGAAGATGCAATGCTAGTTGTTTTTGCTGATGATACAAGCATAGTAATCACACCCAACAAGCAAGAATCAGCTGAGGAAATTGTAATTAATGTCTTTCATAAAATTATTAAGTGGTTCTCTGCAAATGGACTCTCACTAAATTTTGAGAAAAAACAGTTCATACAATCCTGTACAGTAAATGGCATAACACCATCGATAAATATAGACTGTGAAGAGAAGCCTGTTTCTAAGGCAGAATACTCAAAATTTCTGAGTGTGTACACTGATGAGAAGTTGAATTAGAAGAAACACATCAATGACCTGCTGAAATGGTTAGGTTCAGCTACTTATGCTATTAGGGTTATTGCAAATTTTCATGATAAACATATCCCTAAATTAGCTTACTATGCCTATTTTCATTCACTGATTTCATATGGCACATATTTTGGAGCAATTCATCATTAAGAGAGAAAGTATTCATTGCACAAAAGCATGTAATTAGAATATAATTGGAGACCACCCAAGACCACCTTGCAAACATTCATTTAAGGGACTCGGGATATTCACAGTACCTATGCAATACATATCTTCACTTATGAAATTTGTCATTAATAACCCATACCAATTCGAAAATAACAGTGAAGTGCATAGCACAACACTAAAAGAAAGGATGATCTTCACTATTCTGGGTTAAATCTCACTTTAGCGCAGAAAGGGGTGAATTATGCTGCCATAAAAATCTTCGGTCATTCGCCAAATAGCATTAAAAGTCTGACAGATAGCCAACATTTAAAAGCAAATTAAAAGAATTTCTGAATTAGAACTCCCTCTAGTCAACAGATGAATTTTTAGATAGAAAGTAGTAACTGTAAAATAATAAAATAAAAATTAATTATTTTATGCAATGAAAACTTATGTTAAAGTGACACATTCAACATCACTATGAAATATCGTGTTCACAATCTATGGAACAAGGATTAATGTATGTATGTATGTACCTTTCAGATTGGAGAGGTATATAACAGAGATACTGGCAAATCCTACTTTATATCTACAATGCCATTGGTATTAATAACTAGGAATCATCTCAAAATTAATGAACAGGAAGGAGCTTGTATATGGATCAAAGGAGATCTTGTATGTAAAAATATTAAACTTGTTGGTGATGTAACTCTTTATTATAGAAATTAAATAAAAAGTTTCCCTATTCCGACCCCCCCCCCCCCCCCAAGAAAAAAGTACACATCGCCAAAAGCTGAGAAGCGATTCTTCTTGGTGTTATAGCTCTCATGGGCACTCTGGGATGCTTTATGTGTAATGCACCTCTGGGTTCTCAATGAAGCTGAGGTTTAAGACATAAGTCAGGAAGAATCAATATGCTAAGAAGTGGAATACAGAAGTACTATGGAATGACAAGATACACTTGAAGTTCTCAAAGGCTGTAGATACAGCAATAAAGAAAAACCCAGTAGGCAGTACAGTCGAAGAGGAATAAACAACTCTAAAAAGGTCACTCACAAAAGTTGGAAAGAAAAAGTAGGTACAAGGAAAGGAAATTCAGGAATATGTAAATACAGGTCACTGAAGAATAAAATAAGCAGGAAGTACAGAGAAGCTAAGATGAAATTGCTGCATGAAAAATGTGAAGAAATAAAAAAGGTAAGGGTTGTTGGAAGGACTGCCTCAGCATACAGGAAAGTCAAAACAACCTTTGATGAAATTAAAAGCAAAGGTGGTAACATTAAAATGGCAATGGCAATTCCACTATTAAATGCAAAGGAGAGAGCGAGTACACTGAAGGCCTCTGTGAGGGACAAGAATTGTCTGATGTGATAAAAGAAGAAACAGAGTTGATATAGAAAAGATAGGGGATCCAGTATTAGAATCAGAATTTGAGAGCTTTGGAGGACTTAAGATCAAATAAGGCAGAATGGACAGATAACATTCCATTGGAATTTCTAAAATAATTGGGGGAAGTGGCAACAAAATGACTTTACACATTGGTGTGTAGAATGTATGATCCTGGCAACATACCATCTGACTTTTGGAAAAATATCATCCACACAATTCCGAAGACTGTAAGAGCCGACAAGTGTGAGAATCATTGCACAATCAGCTTAACAGCTCATGCATCCAAGTCACTTACAAGAATAATATACAGAAGAATGGAAAAGAAAATTGAGGGTGTGTTAGATGATGATTGGTTTGGCTTTACGAAAGGTAAAGGCACCAGAGGGGCAATTCTGCCATTGTGGTTGATAATGAAAGCAAGACTAAAGAAAAATCAAGACACATTCACAGGATTTGTTGACCTGAAAAAAGTGTTACTTGGAGACACTGTATTCTTGCACAACTGCATCAATGGGGCTTTCGAGTCCACCTCCCCGTATTCATTCGATCTTTCCTGTCTCAGTGGTTTTTTCGGACCTGAGTTGGTGACACACTGTCTGATCGCTTTGAGCAAGAGAACGGTGTCCCCCAGGTCAGTGTTTTAAGCGTTACCCTCTTTGCCATAGCCATCAACAGTATAACATCTACAGTGAGGAGTCCAGTACAATGCTCCTTATTTGTGGATGACTTTGCTGTTTTCTGTTCCTCCTCCAGTGCTGCAACCGTGAGCCGTCAGTTGCAGCTAACAGTGCGGCAGTTAGTGGAATGGGATGCAAAGATGGTTTTTCGGTTTTCTGCCGATAAGTGTGTTTGTGTTCATTTTAATTGTTCTCGTTGTCTTTTTACTTTGCCAGCCTTGCATATGGGGGATACTGTCCTACATTTTAGAGACACAGTGCGGTTTCTGGGCCTAATTTTTGACTCCATGTTGTCATGGCTGCCACACCTACGAGACTTGAAAGCCAGAACCCTGAAGGCACTGAACATCCTCAAGTGCCTCAGACACAGGTCTTGGGGAGCGGACAGGGCGCGTCTCCTTCAGTTTCACCGAGCTTTTGTGCGTTCATGGTTGGACTATGGGTGCACAGTCTATGGGTCAGCAAGGCCGTATTGTTTGCAGATCCTTGACGCTGTTCACCATGCTGGGATTCGACTGGCCACGGGTGCGTATCGGACCAGTCCCGTACCCAGCCTCTGTGCTGAGGCTGGCGAGCCGCCACTTACCATCCGGCGGCAGCTCCTCCTGGTGCGCCAGGCTTGTAAGTTTCTTCCAGCTCCCATCTCGCCTGCTCACCATCTTGTTGCTCATCCACCTCTGGACCACCTTTTTTCCCGCCGTCCCCGGGCTATGTTGCCGTTTGGGATCTGTGTGCAACGTGTGCTAGAGTCCCTTGGTGTGGAGTCTGTACAACCCCAAATGCTGGGTTTTAACCACCTGCCATCCTGGTTACTGAAGAGGCCCGGAGTGATTTTAGATTTATTGCAATACAAGAGAGATTGCACTCCTGCCACCGATTTTAATGCAGCTTTTTCTGCCATTTTATCTGAGCACCACGACTATGTAGCTGTTTTTACAGATGGGTCGAAACAAAGGGATTCCATCGGTTGCTCTATTGTTTTTCCAAATCGTGTCCCCAAAGACCGACTGCCTCAAACTTTTACTGTCTTTGATGCAGAATTGTCCGCGCTCCTGCGGGCACTGGAGATGAGATATTCTTCCTGTCTTAAATTTCTTGTCTGTTCTGATTCACTAAGTGCCCTCCACTCACTGCAACATTTGTATCCAGCAGATAAAATAGTCCAGACCATCCAGGATGCCCTCCTCCAATTACAGCGATTGGGGAAGGTGGTGGCTTTCTGCTGGGTTCCGGGGCATGTCGGCATTGCTGGGAATGAAAGGGCAGAGTTCGCGGCCAAGGAGGTGTGTCTCGATCCACAAGTATCTCAGTGTGCTATACCCCTGCACGCACTCACCTTGCTGTTGAGCTCACGAGTCATACGTCGGTGGGAGGATGAGTGACTGGAAGTGACTGACAATAAGCTCCGTATAGTCAAGCCCACAATGCGTGTGTGGTGTACTTTTTTTCAGCCCCGTCGATGGGACGAGGTTCTCCTCACTCGGCTTCGGGTAGGCCACAGCCCTATGATGCATGGCTTCCTGCTCCGGCGGGAGGACCCTCCAATGTGTGGTGCTTGTGGCGTCCAGGTCACTGTGCGCCACATTTTATTGGATTGCGTTTTATTTTCTGACCAGCGGGCCGCGGCTGACTTGCCAGCAGACCTACCATCTCTTTTAGGCAACACTCGGACGAATGTGGTTAAAGTTTTAAAGTTCTGTGCCATGTCAAATGATTTTACAAAGATTTTAGGGAGAGGATCTTAATTTGCTCACTGTGTGACAAGCTCGCCCATATTTTATGTAAGTGACCAGCTAGTGACAATTTACTGTGGCATTCTTGTTGCTACGTTTTCCCTTTCCTTACGTTTTACTTTCTTATGTAGCATTTTCCTTCTTTTCCTGCTTTCTTTGCGTGTGTGCTTCAGTTTCATTAGGTCTGCACACATTCACTCCCTTTAATGAGTGTCCGGGCGCTGATGACCTCGACGTTGAGTGCCCATAAGTCCCAACACACACACACACACACACACACACACACACACACACACACACACACACACACACACACTCAATGTATAATGGTGCATGATGTTCGAAATTCAGAGAAAAATAGAGGTAAGCTATAGGGAGAGATGGGTAACATACAATATGTACAACAGCTAAGAAGTAATAATAAGGGTGGACAACCAAGAATAAAATACTCACATTAAAAAGAGTGTAACACAGGGATGTAGTCTTTTGCCGTACTCTTCAATCTGTACATTGAATATGCAATAGTGGAAATAAAAGAAAGGTTCAGGAGTGGAATTAAAATTTAAAGTGAAAGAATATCAATGATACGATTTGCTGATGACATTGCTATCCTGAGTGAAAGTGAAGAAAAGTTATGTTATCTGATGAATGGAACGAACAGTCTAGTATGTACAGAATATGGATTGGGAGTAAATTGAAGAAAGGCAAAAGTAATGAGAAGTAGCAGAAACGAGAACAGCGAGAAACTTAACATCAGGAGTGATGGTCACAAAATAGATGAAGTTAAAGAATTCTACTACCAAGGTAGCAAAATAACCAGTGTCAGATGAAGGAGGATATCAAAAGGAGACTAGTACAGGCAAAAAGAGCATTCCTGGTCAAGAAAAGTATACTAATATCAAACATAGGCCTTAATTTGAGGAAGAAATTTCTGAGAATGTACATTTGGAACACAGCATTCTATAGTAGTGAAACATGGGCCTTGGGAAAACTGGAACAGAAGAGAATCAAAGCATTTGAGGTACAGTGCTATGGATGAATGCTGAACATTAGGTGAACTGATAAAGTGAGGAATGAGGAAGTTCTGTGCAGATTGGAGTCGAAAGAAATATGTGGAAAACACTGACAAAGAGAAGGAACAGGATGATAGGACATTTGTTAAAATATCAGGTCACGACTTCCATGGTACTAGAGGACCTTTAGAAGGCAAAAACTGTAGATAAAGACAGAGACTGGATAAACATCCAGCAAATAATTGAGGACGTATTTTGCAAGTGCAACTCTCAGATGTGATGACTCAATAATAATAATAAATAAATAAATAAAATAAAAATCCAGGAATATTCATGAGACTTCAAAACATTGTACTTCTCAGTCAAATGTTTATGATAAATGAATAAAAATTATGGTTATTTTCTGCCCAAAGCCATATCTTGTTCATTCTCAAAATATAGTTATTAGAGAAAATTCCCTTCATTTTGTTATACACTACTACCTGCATATATTGACAGAGAAGGTTCATTAAAACATTTCTCATGTCCCTATCCTTGACTCTTCCCTTTTCTAATCCTACCAAAATCTTCATTATTACCAACAGTCATTCATTATTCCTTAGAGCATTGTTTTCCTTGTTGGTGTTCATTTTTTATGAAAAAACTTTCTGAATTAAAAGAATATATTTTTAACTTATTTATTCTTTTTTTATTTTTCATGCTCATGTTATCTGTAAGTTTGTTATTTTTCTCAAGCTACATTTGAGGTATTCTAAAATATTATTTTTGTATGACACTATGTTCACAATTTTTGTTTACAACAATTTTATGATTACTATTTACTACATTGTGTTTAATTGTCAGTCTTCTGTTGCAGAAAATAGTGTACACTAATCAAAGAATTACATCAAAGTTACATTGTCAGTGAATTAATTGTAGTGCAGAAAATGCTACATTGATTTTTGTCTTTTCTCTTGTATTATAACATTTTTTTCTGACAGTGTTTGAAAACTGACAATCCTTGCTGTACTCTTTTTCATTATCAGAACATTTTATTGCTATTGTTCCTGTAAAATTGAGAACAAAAATCTGAACAATTTTTCATGATACAAACAAGACAGAGTGAGACATGTGTAACAATTAATTCATACCAAACATTCCAGTTCTATATCCAGCATGAGACAGGATTTCTGCCAGTGTTGTCTCATTCTCAGCAATGCCTCCAACAGCATCAGGTGTAAGGTGTTTTACAACTCCAGTCCTTAATCCCAGACGGCCTGTCAAAAGTGCTCCTCGGGAAGGTGTGCATACAGATGATGCTACATGAAAATCTGAGAACCTATGCCAAATGTAATAGTATCAATGTAATTTCAGAACAGTAGTTATTTAATTTTGATGTATTTGACATATTATATGTATATTAAGAAAAGCAACATCAGTCTATATAAAAGTATATTTCAAAACTGCATTCAGACTGGGACTTCTGTCTGTATAATAATAAGAATGATATGTCTTACTAGCTCAGATACAATAAATAAATAGAGCAGTAATGTGAAAGGGAGTGATAGACCATGGAAGATGGAGGCTAATTATCTTAGGTCACAAACCCAGCTTCAGTTTGAGTATTAACCATAACAATACACATACTGATTGCCACATCACAGTGCCTCAATTCTCTGTTTGCTGTAGTACAACTTATCGCTCCAGTTACATGCATGCTTGTTAAATGGCCATTAGAAATGACTTGTTATCAGCTTTACTTTAGTACAAATGGGGTGTTGACTCCACCTGAGTTCTATATGCAGTACATACTATAACCACAACCAGTGCCTTTAATGACAAGTCTGTCAGGAGGTATTTTCCATTATGAAAATGTGCACCCACACACAGTGAAGGAGGACTGATTGCTTTCTTCCAAAAGACTTGTAGTCTATGGCTTCCATGAAACGGTCCATTTCACATTTAAACAATGGAAAATTCAGAATGGAATAATAACAATATTATGTAAAGGACAGAGTGCTACTCATCATATAAAGGAGACACTGAATATAATAGAGGGAAACATTCCATGTGGGAAAAATATATCTAAAAACAAAGATGATGTAACTTACCAAACGAAAGCATTGGTATGTTGATAGAGACACTAACAAACACACACACACACACAAAATTCGAGCTTTCGTAACCCACGGTTGCTTCATCAGGAAAGAGGGAAGGAGAGGGAAAGATGAAAGGATGTGGGTTTTAAGGGAGAGGGTAAGGAGTCATTCCAATCCCGGGAGCAGAAAGACTTACCTTAGGGGGGAAAAAAGGACAAGTACACACACACACACACACACACACACACACACACACACACACACACACACACACACCAGCACATATACAGACATAAGCTTCCTGATGAAGCAACCGTTGGTTGCGAAAGCTCGAATTTTGTGTGTGTGTTTGTGTTTGTTAGTGTCTCTATCAACATACCAATGCTTTTGTTTGGTGAATTACATCATCTTTGTTTTTAGATATAAAGGAGACACTGAGTCGCACACAGGCCTAATGAAGAGACTGCTATAATTTAAGTTTTCAGCCAAACTGCCTTCTCCCAAAGTAGAAAACACAAGCGCATTCACACAAGCTCAGCTCAAACTCACATTACTGTTGCCTCTGGCTACTGTTGCAGTCTGGCCACAATGACCAGGACAGCGGTCATGCATGTGTGAGTTGTATTTGTGTGAAAGTGTGTGCATTTTCTACTTCGGATGGAAACCTTTTGAACCAAAGCCTAAATGTATAGCAGTCTTCTCATTGCACCTGTCTGTGACTCAACATCTCCATTTCATATGTGTGAAACAATCAAAGTGTGTGATGGTCTGGTAGCTTTTGACATAGTTTTAGGTTTCTAATTGATCATCTGATGTGTTTGTCAAATTCCTTACAGGATTTTGTTGATGTTTTCTCTTTTGACATATGTGTTGATGAGGAACTTCAGTTTTTGATGACTAAAGGTTGATATCAGCTGCATAGCATTTATTTTTAAAATTGTATTGTGCCAGACCAGCATTTGCCAGATTCCTACCCATCTTCAGAAACATGCTACAGAAGACAAGTCCAAATGGGGCTCTCAGGTCTGCTGCTCAATCACATTTTGTGTATCCTATAATGTTAACTTGAGGCAACTACTTGAAATTGTCAGGTGGTGGCTGGTGGTCATTGCTGGCGACAGTTGCTACTTAGCAGTAACCCGTATTCGAACTCGGTCCCGCACACAGTTTTAATCTGCCAGGAAGTTTCATATCAGCACTCACTCCGCTGCAGAGTGAAAATCACATTCTGGCCCTGGCTGTGGCTAAGCCATGTCTCTGCAATATCCTTTCTTCCAAGAGTGCTAGTTCTGCAAGGTTCACAGGAGAGCTTCTGTGAAGCTTGGAAGGTAGGAAATGAGGTACTGGAAGAAGTAAAGCTGTGAGGACAGGGCATGAATCATGCTTGGATAGCTAAGATGGTAGAGCACATCCCCACGAAAGGCGAAAGTCTGAAGTTTGAGTCTTGGTCCAGCACACAGTTTTAATCTGCCAAGAAGTTTCATATCAGCACTCACTCTGCTGCAGAGTGAAAATCTCATTCAGGGATAGTTAAAATTTGGAAAGAAGGATCATCCTTATACTAACAGTACAACACTTCCAAACTTATATAAAGTTGACTTCAATGGAACAACTAACATTAAAATAATTGTTCAAACAAGTGACACTGAAAGAGAGCAAGCTGGAATCACCCATCTGCTCTTACTGGAAATCCTGTTAATAATTAATTTTTTTCTTTACTTATTTTTCAATTTACATACTTTTCTAAGTACTATACAAGTGGTAAGTGCTCAAGTATTTCAAACTTCAACCAAGTTTTTCCCCTCTTGGATTCATCATTCAAGGCATTGTTTCCAATGCACTGATTCCAATTATGTATCTAGTTTTACTGGAAAATCTGTTGATCAAAAGATATGACTAATTGAACTTTCCATTACAAGTCAGCTTGGCAATTTTCATTTGAGCTAGTATGTATTTATGGGCCTAGTGACACAACTCGTGAAAAGACAGAAATTCTGACTTCTCAGTACTGTACTTAAATTTCTGTGAAACTAATTAACTTATGACATAATTATCATTTACTTTCAGGAATATCCCCATATTTCATTGCAGATTTTGACTCTGTGCTTTTACAGTCTGACCTTTACCATTATGCTTTTGTTGACCTAATTTTTATGCACAAAATGACATACTTCAGTAACTGATTTAGTCATTAATTATGATTTTTGCATAATTGACTGTAATTTTCAATATGGCTCTTGTACCCATAAACAGGATATTTCCAGTGCAGATGCATAAAATGGTCTCATAAAGTTTTCTAATTTTCTATACCACCACATATTTCATAAACACAATTACTGTTAGTACTTTTAGTCCATTCTGAGTGGAAAATTAATATTTTTCAAATGATTATGTAGTTTCCAAGATCATAATATATTCTCACACCAGTCTTTAAATAGTTGGATGCCATCCAGACTTTTCAGTCTGGACTCAGGTACAGCAACGGTAACACCTATATGCAATTAGCCTGAAAAAAGTTTACAGTCAAGAAGTAAACATGTAACATCAGTGTGCAACTTTGTGAGAGTCCTTATTGAGTAAAAAAGAAGACATACATAAAAAATGTGTGGAACTTGCTAGTCCTCACACAACATTTATATGAGATTTTGAGAAACCATGACTAGCTTGAGTAGTGGCTAAATTTGATTTTGACATTTACATTCTAGCACTACAGTGTTGTTGATTTACCATGTTGACATTCATAGAGCTATCCAGTATTCATCAAATTCACATTTAACTTTTCTATGGAAAACGTTGGTCTTTGTATGTATGACCAACATGCATGAGTCGATTATCTTATGTACTTTTATCAAGGAGTGATTGGGTTAAGTCTTTCAAACCGATGAATGTGTTTTACTTTGGACTGGTATCATGCTATGTAAATGATGGTCAATCATCTCAGTGACTGTCTCAAAACTCAAGTGTGTGCACTGTTTACATAATTTATAGCCAATGTTTTCTGCAAATATAGTGTCTAAGAGGACTTTTAACTTCAGTGTGTGTGTCTATTTGCACAGAAATATTTGATGTGCACCCTGATTTGGTCATTACAGTGTTTTTGGTGGTAATAAATGTGAATAAAGCCATGTTACCTGAAAATCTGTGCAGTGTACATCATTTTCCAAAATTTCTAGAAATCAGTTTATAGCTATTCCACAAGACTTTGTTCACTGAGGTTAGGGTTTAATGGGAATGCTGGTAGATACCATCACAACACTTCCAAAAAAAATGCATGAGGTCGACTGTAATTGGACCACATTAGTTAACTGTGACATAAATAAGGCTAAATTCACAGTAGGGAAACACTAAACATGAGGTCCTACAAGGTTTGGTGCTTGGCCCACTCCTGTTCTTGGCCTACATAAATAATTTACCTTGGACGAGAACTCTTCAAAAACTGTGATGTTTGCTGATAACACTAGTATACTGATAAAGGGCGCAAACACATCCATATCAGACACAGTGAGGAGAATAATGGACCATTCTCACAACTAGTTGACAGCAAACAGTTTAATCCTTAACCAGACAAAGACCCATTTTATGTGATTCCAAACAAATCAAAATTACTTACATGTATGCAAAAGAGAGATCAATGGCCACACACTGGATGAGGACCTTTGGGTGAAGTTCCCAGACATCCAGATGTATAAAAAAAGTGAGTTGGCAGCAGCATATGGATAAGTTAACCAAAAAGCTCAATTCTACTTCTTTTACACAAAGAAATCTCTCACATTGTGTTGACATGCAGATGGGTTTGCTAGTATGCTTTGCACAGTTTCACCTGATAATGACCTACAGTAAAATCTTCTGGGGCAATGCAACTAAGATATAGCTGAACATCTTCAGGGACCAACAGATTCTTACATTTGCATGGTATCTGAGGTGACAATAAGGTTAAATTTAGAATGAACTGTGAAATTTACAACCATAATACTACAAGCAAAAATGATTTCCATGTACTTTATAATCCCCATGTAGGCTCAGAAAGGAATTTTATATTTTGGTGCAAGAGTCTGCATCAGGTTGACAGCTGATGTTAGGCAGAAAATTGAAAATCCCCAATAAAAAAGTAAAAAAGAAGCTTATTAGCCACTTGTGCATTTTATCAGAATACTCCAACTCTGTACTGGAGTACATTGTTTTGAAAGTTCCTGGCTGTGCTGGACTGAGACTCACTCTCTTGCTTATGCTTTTACAAGCAGGAAGGTAGGAGGGAGATACTGATTAGAGTAAAGTGTAGAGGGTAATTGTGAGTCATGCCTGGTTACCTCAGTCAGTAATAGCATTTATAGCAAAAGGCGAAGTTCCAAGTTTGACTACTGATCCTGATTTTTTTTTTGAAATTTCTTATTTTGAAAGCATTAAAGGGCAATTTGTTTTAATTGTTAAAAACCATTCAAGAACACACATTTTTTTTTAATTCAAGACAACTGTCATCTGTTTGTATATGCTGGACACATGTTCACCATATGTAAACAAATGTGTCACAATGTGGCATATTTGTATCATGCAAAAAGCAACTGTGTTAACAATATGTATATATGGACATGGACTTTTTGACCAGGTACTGTGTGTTTTTAAATATTTTAGCAGTGACAAATGTTTATAATGTGCTGAGTTTTATCCACTTGACATCTTGTGCATGAGGTTCAGTGTAAAAGGAACATGTTTTATTACAAAAAAAAGTTTAAGACCTGAAGATGACAGCTAAGACTTTTGAAAGTGTTTGTTTTGAATAAAAAAAAGTGTTGTGTTAGCTTTTGAATGATTTTTAACAAATAAACATATATAAAATAAAGCAATTTAGACATAATTCCTTTAATTATCAGTATGAGTAGATTATCACTAGTCTTCTTGCTAATGTATAACATGACTCATTGTCCACCGTCTACGGCATGATGGGATTTAGAGAACATACTATGTGAATGGGTAAATCAGAAGTTGCTTGCAACAATTTTTAAAAACTTCTTTGCCTCCATATTGGGCACTAATTTTGTGACTTTTATCTTCTGCACTTTCCTTTCCTCTTGAAATAGAGAAGAATTGCTTGGTTGCTACAACAATTGACAAGGTCAATGTAGTACGAATATATGAGAAATCACCTGTAAATGACCAAGATCTTTTATACTGATACTACCATTATATTATCCACAACACACTTCTGGTGAGAAAAAATATCATATCAAAATGTAAATGTTAAGTAATGTCTATCCCTCTTTTTATCCAACTTATTCACAAAATTCGTTTTCTGATGTATGAGACCTTAGCATTTACTGCCAGAGATCAGTACACTCCAATATTTGGAAATGACATGTTGAGCAGCAACATTTCTTAAGCTGCATTTTGCTCTTTATCAAATGTATTTCTCAATATCATCCACTGCTACAAAATAAAGATGTGGGCAAATCCAGTGACTTATGAGCTGTCTTAAAGAGATGAACTCTGCACCTTACATGTAACCATGATGTGCTGAATAGCCTTCATCTTATTTTGTTTCTATGCAGACACTGGATCATCCTGTACACACTATTGCTTTTGAATATTGTTATGACTGAGACACTTTTGTGTCCTTTTTTCTCCACTATACATGACAACTTGCAGTGTAATGATAACAGCCTTTCAGACATGATGTATTCTGCACCTGTGCTGACTCTGTACCTACAATAAAGTGTGTGGGGACACAAGCTCTATGGACTCCTGTCCCCAAGAATATCACTGCAGAAACCAAATCTCTGGACCTTGAGTAATGTGTTCAGAGATGCAAAGTGTTTTTTTTTTTCAAGTTGTATCTGTCCATATAATGCGCATAAATAAATATTGTGTATGTGAATCTGTAACCTTGACAGTCATTACTCATCATGAACAACATGTTTGTTACCCAATTCCTACAATGGTGATCCTGAGTTTTTTGACAACTGTGCTGCGACATTTTCGTGTGACATGTTGCTCCACCTCCACCCAATGTGAGAATCCAACACCTTGCTGATGTGGATCCTACACACACCAACAGTCAGCCAGCTACAGGCAATGATAGCAAGTGTTGCGGGTGTTTATCTAACAACTTTTCGCCACTACAAGATGGAAATTCAATACTTCTGTGTTTAATACCTGCACAACAATTCAACCATTGTCACATCAGTACACACATAAGGACTATGACATTGAACTTCCATCGACCACAGTGCCTTTAACAAACACTGAAAATAGTGTCACAATTGCTTATATGGACAATTACCTCATCAGACTACACAATGAAGTGACAATGATGATCGGTGGTAATGAACAATCATGCTACCCTGCTGCCCTAACCATTCTCTAGTGCAATATTCCAATTGATATGCATTCAACTAGTACTAATGCTACTCACAAGTCTCCCTATCAACTGAGTGACTCTACCATTACTGAGATGTCAAGCATTGACAGGCTAATTATGGACACCAACCACAGCAACATAACAAACACCAAACAATCAGTGACAACAAACAAACTTGCAGGGCAGTGTATTTTGTGGTCTCAGTGACCACATGGGCTAACAATCTACCATGAATTTATCCAGCCAATGATGATCACGCAACACACAGCCGACCTATGGGCACACAGCATGGACCTCCTGTGCCATGATGGTTTCCGACTGACTGTGACTTCACCCCACCTACCACGATGTGTGTTACGACCGAGGGGTGAGACACCATTAACACAGACTTACTTGCTACACTACCCGCACTGTGCACTCCTTTTCATTACACTGATGCAACCAGAGAAACCATGACAGCTGCGACTTGACTAACAGAACAGTGTGCACAGTGGAGACACAGACAAACACCGCCAGGAAACTGTGATATCCAATGGAACTATATTTCTTCGCAGTGAGCCGATGCCTCTATACATCACATGTGTGACAGCACACACTATGCCACGACACTCACCACTCCAGGGGTGTGATGTCACTGCCCTGCTGGCCATACTGCACGCCAGACCACAGCTCCAACTGGAATATCACACCACATCTTGCAAAAAGGTAGAAGAAACAATGGTCATACCTCACAAGGCCACCACAGTCATGCTGAGCAATGCCATGCAACTACTGCATGGTGACAACTCAGTGTGAACAACACAAAACGACAACTATGGGCACCACCCACTGCCTATCAAACTTCATCTGCCACACATTAACACAGACTCACCAGAAGTGCGGTTTGCTTTATGCGAATGTATGATGAGGACAGCTGGGATTGAGGATGACCAGAGCAAGCTGTTAATACTTTTCAACCATCTTGGTGAACAAGCGGATCTTGTCAGCGATATACTGCTAAATACCCTGACTGTGCTCAAGTATGAGACAATGAAGTCACTAATATTGCAACGATTATCATGAACATCAGAGCAACAACTGCACCTTGCCATAAATGAGACGATGCTGGGTGACGACACACCATCAGTGTTATGGCACAAACTGTGCCTGAAAATCAATAACAACCTGTTACCAGACCAGGCACTGTGGTTATTATGGTTACTCGAGCTCCCAGAGCCAATACAGACAGCACTTCTAGTACATGTGGGCACACCATTGGAAAGGCGCCTACAACTGGCCAATAGGATGCTGGCGCTCGCATGCCACTGGACACTGATCAGTGCCAGGACACCTATCTACAACCGCCATGCCAGTGACAGATATGGTGCACAACAGACATGGACAGCAGAGTGGCAGACACATCACAAACCCTGAGCAACCTCCTCCCCCTGCAACTGGACCTCAGCTGTCTTGCAGATTGCTACCACTGCAGTGTTGCAACAATCACGGAGCATGGACTCAGCTCCTGCAGGAAATAAACAAACAAGGGAGATGGCCGACACCTGGGCTGCCACAATACAGCCCAGCCAAAACAAATAGACAAGTGACTACAGCTGGTTTCACATGTGGTTCGGTGCTGATGCATGTTGCTGCCGACAGCCGTGCAGCTACCCAAACTACAATGGCACACTAGCCTGCCTCCATACAACAAGCTGCCTTTCTACTGGAAATACCAAAGCACGTAACACACCACACACAAGAGCAGATGGCGTGCGACTGTTTGTTTATGGCCACCGGCTGCACCAGTACCTGCTGGTCAATACAGGTGTGGACATCAGCATGCTACCCCCACATTTCACCACAAGAGATTACAAGCCCCCAAACATACAACTCTGAGCGGCAAATGATTCAGTAATACCGGTAATGGGAACAACCTCCGTGATGCTCTGACTAGACGACCACACACCACGTACAAGGACTTTCTTTGTGGCTGAAACAGTGGAACTGGTGCTTGGAACAGACTTCCTCCATCACTACTGCCTCATCCTGGATCTCAGCAGGGCTCTGTTATTACAATGCGATGGACTACATCCTATGGGGGACATCTGCAGTGACAATCTGCCATCCATTACAGACCCTCCCCTCCACTGCTAGACACGGAGATTGCAGCGGATCTTGCATTATAACATGCAACACTGTGGGATGGATGCCATGAAAAGATCACAGACTATGAGAACATCTGTAAAGAGAACAACAAAACATGTACAGAGAACAACAAAACATGTACAGAGAACAAGCAGCTATGCAGCTGCCATCACAAACCAGATAGGCAACTGCAATGAATCCAGCAGCAACTACAGATGGCCTGACACACTCAAGAGCCACAGGATAACTGTACAACCACTAGCACGGATACACAAGTTAGTACAGTGCCTATTATACTTGGTGACGCAGCTCTTGTGAGCGAGTTGAACAGTGACAGTGTTTACGCTGTCGCAAGCAGGTCGAATAGCAATAGTGTTTCTGCTCTCACAAGCAGATTATCCACTGACAAGGCTACCACCCTTGTGGACAGATCAGACAACAGGATTCTGCCCCGTGGACCACCCCTACCAAAAAAAAAAAAAAAAAAAAAAAAAAGTTATGGACGGCACCATCTGCAGAATTAATATGACTCCAGGACTGCCCATACACCACCGCCCCCACTGTCTAGCCCCCCCACAAACTCAAGGCGGCCAAGGCAGCCATTGATGAACTTCTCCAGGATGGTATAATCAGACCTTAGGACAGTGCATGGGCATCACCTATCACTATGCGGCTGAAGAAAGATGGTACACTGTGCCTCTGCAGTGACTACAGGTACCTCAACACTAGAATGATTATAGATAGCTACCCAGGTCCTGACTATCCAAGATTTCACACATGAGTTGACAGGGACAACCATCTTTAGCATACTGGACTGTAAAAGAGCATACTCCCAAATACCTATGGTCTTGGAGGACGTTCACAAAATGGGCATTATCACTCCATTCGGTTTATATGAATTCTTATTCATGCTGTTTGATGTGGCAAAGATTCATTGATAGGCTGTTTTTCAATGTGCCACACTGTTACTGCTATTTAGATTATTTAATTATATTCTAAAAATACACAGAGGAACACGAATGACACCTGCCTGGAGTATGTGACAAGATGTCACAACACAGGGTGGACTAACTGCCCCCATCCACACACTACTAAGAACTATGTAAATTTCTCAGCGTTGTCAATTTCTACCAACAACACCTACCCCATGTAGCTGAAACTCTACTTCCCATCACAGAAGCTCTACAAGGGAAAAATACATTGGGGAAGAGGAAGCTAACATGGACAGCCTGCAAAATGCTTCCAACAACATTAAAGCCCAACTAGCCCACACCGTCACACACTACCTTCACTGGATACTCATCTTATCATTACATCAGACGCAAGCGACGGAGCGATAGGTGCTTACAACAGGAAGTGCCAGGGATGACACAATCTCTCCGTTTTTTTCTCAAGGAAACTGACAGACTTTCAAAGGAAGTGGTCAACCTCTGACTACTGGCCATGTTCGAAGTGGTGTGCCACTTCCATGATGGTGTTGAAGGGAGACCACTTACTAGCTACCCAGACCATTGGCCATTAGCTGACACAGTAAAGAATCCATCTGTCAGCGCCACACCACACAGGTTCAAGCAATTGGACAACATCTCACAGTTCACAAAAGTTGTCCGTCATGTGCACAAAGCGGACAATATGGTTGTGGACTATCTGTCCCTCGCAGCGGCCATGATCACTCAAATGGATTTCGATAACTTCACGAATGCACAGGTAACAGATACAGACCTGGAACAACACAGGATTACAACTGCAACAATGCCCAGTGCCCAAACCAACAAATTAGTTTGGTGCAATGTGTCAATGAGGAGGCAATGATCTTTTGTCCCTGCCAACTACTGCTGAACAATATTTCACTTGCTCCACAACTTAAATCACCCCAGAGTGTGCCTCATGACGAAATTAGATTTGGAGCATTATGTGTGGCCAGATATGAAGAGGGATTGTGCCACTTGGAGACAAGCATGCATTCCTTGCCAGAGGGTGAAGGCAGGACAACAGAACCAGCTGCTGTTAGGGAGCTTCTCTGTCCTGAAGGGCCATTTCTGACATGCACATTTAGATTTAATGGGGCCAGTACCTGAATGTAACGGATTTCATTATATCCTATTGGTCATTGGTTGAATAACTTGGTGAGTGGATACCACTCTGCTCAGAGACATATCAGCAGAGATAGTGGTGAGATCGTTCATCGACTTATGGATAGCGAGTTTTGGCTGCCCTGAGTCGCTAACATCCAAGTAGGGCAGACAATTCAAATTGGCCCCGTTTACAGGATTGTGCCGCCTCTGCGGCTGCCACCGATTCCATTCCACAGTCTACCATCCACAGTCAAACGACCTAGTAGAATAGTGGCACCGCATGCTGACAACAGCAATGGTGAGCCATGATAACAAATGGTCAGAGGCCCTACCCTGGGTGCTGCTGGGTATCAGAACGGCCGATAAAGAGGACCTTGACGCCTCACTAGTGGGGGCCCTCTATGGCAAAGCGATTAGCCTCCCAGCCGAATTTGTCACACAGACAATGGACAAAGGCAATGAGGACCTCCCAGGCCTCATACGACAGGTGAGAGAATGGATATGCAGCATCAGATTGCCACTGCCATCGCACCACATGACACCCACTGTATTTGTGCACAAAAACCTATAGACCTGCACTCACATAATGCTGTACCCAGAGTACAGTGGATCGTATAAAGTACTAAGACAGGGACTCAACACATTCAAAATCTGCTAGCTGGCAAACCCCCTACTGTGTCCATCTGTAGACTGAAGCCAACATAAACTCTGGCGGAGACGCTGGGGAACAATACCACCCCTTTGACCCCACGCCACGACACAACCCCCTTTCCCGTCACAGTCAGTGTTAAGCATTACCTTCCTGCTAGTGTCTCTGCATGACGCAATGATCATGGTATCTGGCACATACAAATACCGACAGGTCAGCAACAACACAATGTCACAATCATTGTACCACTCCACACCGATAGCACAGTAAGTCGATACAGCTGCACTGTGATCTACACTATCCAGGGATGGCATCCTACATGTGTCAGCCCCAGACCACAAGACAGAAAATCGGACCCAGGATCAGCCAACAACCCCACCGCAGGATCGCATACTACCACCAGCAGACGACCTAATGATGGCACTTCCAGTACCAGCTACTCAGCCAGTAATGATGTAAGGAACAGGCAGACCACTGCGCCGACCGAGACATCGAGTCAAGTATGAGCTAGACGGCATCTCCAGAGACGACCTGCACCACACCACAACACAACTTCAGCACTCCCTGCCTTTGGGGAGGGGGGAGAGCGAGCCCTGTGGCGACACAAGCTCAATGGACTTCCATCCCCAAGAATATCACTTCAAAGACAGTATCTCTATACCTTGGGTAGTGTGTTCCAAGATGCCAAGTGTTTAAGCTGTATCTGTCCGTATGATGTGTAGAAATAAACATTGTGTGTGTGAATCAGTAACATTGACAGTCATTATACATCATGAACATCGTGTTCGTTACCCAATTCCTACAAGTGTATTTATATTGTAAATACAGCATTTGTGAAGAGGATAAACATTTTTGACCCTATGCAAAACTAGTTTCAACATGGAAATAAGACTACTGCATTTAATAGAAAGACAATAACAGTGGCAACAGCAGTAACTGAAGCTATTATGGCAGTTGTATCAGAAGAAACTGATACTATTAAAGTAGCCTCATCAGCAACAACTGGAACTGTTGTAGCAGCTACATCAGCATTACCTCAAGTCTTTTTGAGCAATTTATAATGGTGGCACAACCAAGATTTTAATCTGCTCAGCTCTCACGTTAATAAACTACCACAACTCACACTGTTGCAGTTACGCTTGAAGTCAAACAATGTCATAAGCTATTGTAGCAGCCATACAGCTCCTAACTGGCCATCACAGGTATATGGCCTTTTTTGTCATTGTTAGTTTGACATGCAGAAACACTAATGTCAATATCCATATGTACATCTGTGAATTCATAATTAATTCATTAGGTCCATCCCAGATAAGGAAGTTCCAACAGAAACATCAATATTGAAAAACAAAACCTTGGAAGCAGCACTCACAGCCATCTTAGCACATGAACTAACAGAAGCTGCACTACAAAGAATACAAGTTCACATTGATATCTGTTGGTTCAATGCTACATAGTATTTCAGCCACTTGTTTAGAAAGTCAACTGGTCAAATCATCTTCCTGTGAGGGGGATGGAAGACAGGAAATGTTTTAAAAACAAGAGAAGATAATTCTACCTCTGCAACTTCATCTATATACCCAGCAGAATATCTGCAGTATCTAGACACTTTTGTATTTTACTTCTCTCCTTCCAGGAATGGCTCAGTTAACATAATACATATCAGTGAATGCACAGATGAGTAATATGTTCATATTGTTATAAACAGTGATATGCAGTAGCTATATGCCATAGCTATTCTCACACACTGTGTCAGGATCTGTTTAAGGTCCTGCAGCTGTAATCAAGATATAAGCTGCATTGAAATTAATACAATTTGGACCATAAAAAAATATCCACTAAATTACAATCAACAAGATGCCTATACATTCACAGATAAATACAGATATCCGTATTTCCTTAATTGATGTTGAAACCTATGGATGGGTGAGAGTATTACTGTTAAAATTATCCAACAGGTGTGTACTCAGTTACAGAACACAAATAATCCATTCCATAAAATTTTGGGCATGCAGCCACATAAATTCAGCTTCTTCTTCTAATATTTCGGCTGATGGCTGGCCATCTTCAGAGTGAGCCGAGGTGACTAACGCTCCAGAACTTCCTCTGTCCTTTTAAAGCCGAGGACCGAATCATTGTGTCCTTGGATTTAAAAGGACAGAGCAAGTGCTGGAGCGTTAGTCACCTCTGCTCACTCTGAAGATGGCTGGATGTTATTCAGCGAAAATATTAGAAGAAGCTGAATTTATGCGGTTGCATGCCTGTAATTTTGTGGAACAGTCTTAGCGCCATGAAAACATGAAGATGAACACAAATAATTCCTCTGAAAAGACAATCTACCATGTCTTGCTACTACATAGAAAGTTGACCCTTAACAATTTTAGTGCTTGATTTTCAGGATGTCATAAACATTGTTTAGTTATAACAATGAAAACAATCAATTATTGATGAAATTATTTAATTGGATAGATAAAAAGTCTACCCACCAAAGATTTTTGAGAAAGTCACCCAGAACTGCGGGTCAGGGGGGACTTACCATCAGGATGAGAAGGGAAGACTTTTTTCTGGGTAAGAATAAGAGATTGCTGTATTTTAAATTGTAAAAGAGCCTGGTGTAGTGTTGGATTGCATCCAGAAACAGGGTCTTTCAATGTTAGGCCTTTAGGAGTAACTCCAAGGGACAAGCAGGTTCCAAGAAACAGAATGTGGGATCTCAGTGTTCGTAGTGCAAAGACATGTTTTCAAAAGGAATGGATGTAATATGAGATGGGATTCATCATGGCAAGAGAGGACAGTTTGGAGAGTTAATCTTGAGAGTGTAAAGAAAAGCAGAGGGTGGAAAAGATAGAAAAACAGAAGAAAAGCAACGAAAAATGTAGGAACAATTAGAAAAATTCATATGGATGTCATTAATAAGAGATAATGAGTGGGTGATATGTATTGATATGGAAAATGATAAATGGAAAAAAAGGAAAAAATTGATCAGGAAGGTCGTGAAAATTTTAGAAACTGGGTAAACAGAAAGCGAAAGTCATACAAGAACATGAAAACTATTTAACTTGGCAATTAAAGTGACATAAGAGACGGCAATAAAAGTCGATCGGAGCAATTTGCTGCGAAATAAACACACAAAAAGTGAAATAATTATGTATAAAGAAGATAAGTGGATGTTGGAAAAGGAAATAGATGTCAAATTTGCGAATAAATCAGTTAAAGATGATAGGAAGAAAGGCATCCCATATGGTAAGTCTCCCGTGACCCGTGGTTCTGGGTGATTTTCCCAAAATCTATCCCTTTTCCTAGACCTCTCCAATGCTTTTCCTTCACCCTAATTCCTTTCCCTTCAACGCTTCTGCCTGAAGGATGAGCCACTGGCTCTGAAAGCTTGCCAATCACAGCAGTCTTTTATGTGTGTGTTCTGCTGCTGCTTGGTGAGTACATTGTTTTGTTAGATGAACTTACAGCTTTTGATTTTCTCCATTCATTATTCCATAGATCTGATCCGTGTTGGTACCATTCAGTGATCTAGATTAGCTATGCAGTATGATTACTTCAATTTTCTCTTAGATTGGACGTGGTATACCTCATATTAATCTATCAGAGATAGCCCAGTGTCATTTTTGATTTTGCTTTTGAACATAGTTGCAACTGGCACATCTGTTTTTGTACTAATTTGTGTCACTGCGAAACACATGTTAACTGTGAACTAATAGCTTGCTTTCAGCCACTATGGACTCTGAACTTGTAACGACACTGTACCTTGAACAAAGGGCATTGATATGTCAAATCTGTATAGACTGTAGTTTATTTTGGATCTGTTTAATGTCCAATCCTCCCCCCATGAACCATGGACCTTGACGTTGGTGGGGAGGCTTGTGTGCCTCAGCGACACAGATAGCCATACCGTAGGTGGAGGGGTATTTGTTGAGAGGCCAGAAAAACGTGTGGTTCCTGAAGAGGGGCAGCACCCTTTTCAGTAGTTGCAAGGGCAACAGTCTAGATGATTGACTGATCTGGCCTTGTAACAATAACCAAAACGGCCTTGCTGTTCTAGTACTGCGAACGGCTGAAAGCAAGGGGAAACTACGGCCGTAATTTTTTCCGAGGGCATGCAGCTTTACTGTATGATTAAATGATGATGGTGTCCTCTTGGGTAAAATATTCCGGAGGTAAAATAGTCCCCCATTCGGATCTCCGGGCGGGGACTACTCAAGAGGATGTCGTTATCAGGAGAAAGAAAACTGAGGTTCTATGAATCAGAGCGTGGAATGCCAGATCACGTAATCGGGCAGGTACGTTAGAAAATTTAAAAAGGGAAATGGATAGGTTAAAGTTAGATATAGTGGGAATTAGTGAAGTTCGGTGGCAGGAGGAACAAGACTTCTGGTCAGGTGACTACAGGGTTATAAACACAAAATCAAATGAGGGTAATGCAGGAGTAGGTTTAATAATGAATAGGAAAATAGGAATGCGGGTAAGCTACTACAAACAGCATAGTGAACGCATTATTGTGGCCAAGATAGATATGAAGCCCACACCTACTACAGTAGTACAAGTTTATATGCCAACTGGCTCTGCAGATGACGAAGAAATTGAAGAAATGTACGATGAAATAAAAGAAATTATTCAGATAGTGAAGGGTGACGAAAATGTAATAGTCATGGGTGACTGGAATTCAGTAGTAGGAAAACAGAGAGAAGGAAACGTAGTAGGTGAATATGGATTGGGGCTAAGAAATGAAAGAGGAAGCCGCCTGGTAGAATTTTGCACAGAGCATAAATTAATCACAGCTAACACTTGGTTCAAGAATGATAAAAGAAGGTTACTGAGATACTGACAGATTTCAGATAGATTATATAATGGTAAGACAGAGATTTAGGAACCAGGTTCTAAATTGTAAGACATTTCCAGGGGCAGATGTGGACTCTGACCACAATCTATTGGTTATGAACTGTAGATTAAAACTGAAGAAACTGCAAAAAGGTGGGAATTTAAGGAGATGGGATCTGGATAAACTGACTAAACCAGAGGTTGTACAGAGTTTCACAGAGAGCGTAAGGGAACAAATGGCAGGAATGGGGAAAAAAAATGCAGTAGAAGAAGAATGGGTAGCTTTGAGGGATGAAATAGTGAAGGCAGCAGAGGATCAAGTAGGTAAAAAGACGAGGGCTAGTAGAAATCCTTGGGTAACAGAAGAACTATTGAATTTAATTGATGAAAGGAGAAAATATAAAAATGCAGTAAATGAAGCAGACAAAAAGGAATACAAACATCTCAAAAATGAGATCGACAGGAAGTGCAAAATGGCTAAGCAGGGATGGCTAGAGGACAAATGTATGGATGTAGAGGCTTATCTCACTAGGGGTAAGATTGATACTGCCTACAGGAAAACTAAAGAGACCTTTGGAGATAAGAGAATCACTTGTATGAACATCAAGAACTCAGATGGAAACCCAGTTCTAAGCAAAGAAGGGAAAGCAAAAGGGTGGAAGGAGTATATAGAGGGTCTATACAAGGGCGATGTACTTGAGGACAATATTATGGAAATGGAAGAGGACGTAGATGAAGATGAAATGGGAAATACGATACTGTGTGAAGGGTCTGACAGAGCACTGAAAGACCTGAGTCAAAACAAGGCCCCCGGAGTAGACAACATTCCATTGGAACTACTGACGGCCTTTGGAGAGCCAGTCCTGACAAAACTCTACCATCTGGTGAGCAAGATGTATGAAACAGGAGAAATACCCTCAGACTTCAAGAAGAATATAATAATTCCAATCCCAAAGAAAGCAGGTGTTGACAGATGTGAAAATTACCAAACTATCAGTTTAATAAGTCACAGCTGTAAAATACTAACACAAATTCTCTACAGACGAATGGAAAAACTGGTAGAAGCCGACCTCGGGGAAGATCAGTTTGGATTCCGTAGAAATACTGGAACACGTGAGGCAATACTCACCTTACGACTTATCTTATAAGAAGGATTAAGGAAAGGCAAACCTACGTTTCTAGCATTTGTAGACTTAGAGAAAGCTTTTGACAATGTTGACTGGAACACTCTCTTTCAAATTCTAAAGGTGGCAGAGGTAAAATACAGGGAGAGAAAGGTTACTTACAATTTGTACAGAAACCAGATGGCAGTTATAAGAGTCGAGGGACATGAAAGGGAAGCAGTTGTTGGGAAGGGAGTAAGACAGGGTTGTAGCCTCTCCCCGATGTTATTCAATCTGTATATTGAGCAAGCAGTAAAGGAAACAAAAGAAAAATTTGGAGTAGGTATTAAAATCCATGGAGAAGAAATAAAAACCTTGAGGTTCGCCGATGACATTGTAATTCTGTCAGAGACAGCAAAGGACTTGGAAGAGCAGTTGAATGGAATGGATAGCACCTTGAAAGGAGGATATAAGATGAACATCAACAAAAGCAAATTGAGGATAATGGAATGTAGTCAAATTAAGTCGGGTGATGCTAAGGGAATTAGATTAGGAAATGAGACACTTAAAGTAGTAAAGGAGTTTTGCTATTTGGGGAGCAAAATAACTGATGATGGTCGAAGTAGAGAGGATATAAAATGTGGACTGGCAATGGCAAGGAAAGCGTTTCTGAAGAAGAGAAATTTGCTAACATCGAGTATAGATTTAAGTGTCAGGAAGTCATTTCTGAAAGTATTTGTATTGAGTGTAGCCATGTATGGAAGTGAAACATGGACGATAAATAGTTTGGACAAGAAGAGAATAGAAGCTTTTGAAATGTGGTGCTACAGAAGAATGCTGAAGATTAGATGGGTAGATCACATAACTAATGAGGTAGTATTGAATAGGATTGGGGAGAATAGAAGTTTGTGGCACAACTTGACCAGAAGAAGGGATCGGTTGGTAGGACATGTTCTGAGGCATCAAGGGATCACCAATTTAGTACTGGAGGGCAGTGTGGAGGGTACAGATCATAGAGGGAGACCAAGAGATGAATACACTAAGCAGATTCAGAAGGATGTAGGTTGCAGTACGTACTGGGAGATGAAGAAGCTTGCACAGGACAGAGTAGCATGGAGAGCTGCATCAAACCAATCTCAGGACTGAAGACCACAACAACAACAACGTAATGTCCAATATCTCTATGACATTTTTGTTTGTTACTGTTTCATATTATTCTCTTGAGAGCAAAATAATATCAGCTTGATTGGGTTATACTTCTAATTTCATCTTTTATATGACCTGAGCACACAATTAGCTCCAAGCACATCCCTCTGAGCACTTAACTACTCTCATCACTTGACACACACTTCCTTTGGTTATGCTGTAATTCTCGGGTAAATTAGGACTATGTATTCATTATTTTGATTTACCGTCATATGCCACATCCACAAGGATTTCTCCATTTATTGTCCACAAAACAAACAACATACAGTTATGGAAGAAGACTTCACATAATTAAAGACCACTGTAACAGGGTTCTAAATGCAGTCTTGTTGGATGATCTTATGAATGTATCTTGTGACTGCTGCACCCAAAATGAACAGCTTATTTCTAAATAGTTTATCTAAACTAGAGCAGGCACACTGGGAACAATGTGAAACAAGGAGCATTTGATCAAATGACTTTCTTCTGTTGTTCCATAGTACAGGTTTTATGGCTTTGGCACCAAGTGTTACTGTTATGGACATTTGCATCACTGATGAGAGGTTTTAGAATTCCAGCTTGAACTGCAATTCCCTGTTTCTGGAGCCCACTCTGTATTGTTTAGTTGCTAACAGGGCTCTCAAGTGTAGCATTCAGTTCCCTGTTACTTTTGTGGCTGTTATGCTCTTATTTCTCAGCACAATCCTCTTCAGTAATTATCCATCACAATCCCTCAACATACCCTTTCATCCACATTGTGACTTAGTGGATCAAGTTTTTCCACTTTCCCCGTATGTGGTATAAATCTTCAATACGTTTCTTCTTGAAACACCAAACAATGTGGCTATCTTGGTTACAGAAGCATCCACCATGTGACCACCACATTCAAATTTACTTAGCTCTGACATAATGCACTGACAACTACACAGAACATTGTTCTTGTCATGACTGACACTTGAGGATATTGCACCAGTGCCATTCATGGTCAAATACAACACTGCAAGCTGCTGGCTGGGCTAGCATCTGCATTTATTTTCAACTGTACATTTCTAATGGTATTTCCATATTTTTGTCCAACCTCTGTATGAAAGATGCTGACAGTAGCAATTATATCACTGATAACTGGCACAAAACAGCATGTACACCAAGTGTAAATAAAATGCTAATACGGCTATTACTCTAAGAACAATGGGTAGTGATTTGCTCCTTATGTTAAATATTGGAAACTATAGTTTAGAATATCAACAATTGTTGTTAGCTTGTAGATAGGTACTTCCAGGGAACCTGAGTGATTAAAGCGTGCCAAGATGATCTTTTTGAAAAGGAAATGTGTGGTTTACTTCTCCCTTCTTGTCCTGTCCAAGTTTTTACTGCCTCTCTAATGCCCAAATTCTCAATGGGACTTCATCTTTTCTTCAGAGTATCTGTTATGACACACTTTCTGTATTTTATCAGCCTATAATCTTTCATAGTTTCTTACACTCTTCAAGCCATTATCATCATCGTCATCATCATCATTATCAGGATTTCCTTTCAGTGAGTCGGGTAGGAACTTGGTGAACGATATGCCTCCATTGGTTTCTGTCCTGGTATAGCTTTCTCTCTCCACTACATCCCATGTTACTCCTCTCCTCTTGAGATCTTCCTTAACCTGGTCTGTTCATCTCTTTCTAGGCAACTCAACTGGTCTTCTTCCTGGTACCTCCATCTCAAAATACTGGTGAGAAGTTCGAGTCGCGTGCATTCACTTCATATGACCGAACCACTTCAATCTCAAGTCACTCATCCTCTCCTCTGTAGTCAATGTCACCTGCAGGTCTTCCTAACATAATCATTCCTGACTCTGTCTCTCCTAGTTTTTTTTTTTTATAAAGCTGACCTAAGGAACTTCATTTCACATGCTTGTATTTGACGCTCTTCTCTCTTATTTGTGACACAGGCCTCTAGACTATACACCATGACTGGCAGGAGATAAGTTTTATACACGGTCTGTTTGGCTCTTAGAAGGACTTCCTTGTCCCAGATTAGATTTCGTATTTGGTGGAAGAAGCTAGATCCTTTTGTTATTCTGTTTAAGACTTCTAGTTTGGAACTTCCATCACATGATATGATGCTACCCAGATAATTGAAGCTTTTCACACATTCAACCTTCTCCCCCTCCTGTATAATGTTACAAGATGTGGGTGTCCCGCTCATCTTCACTGCCACTGTCTTGTTCCTACTCACAGTTAACTTGGATTTTTTAAATTTTGTGCCCCAGTAATCTAGTCTCCTCTGAACCTTCATTTCCGTCTCTCCCCAAATAGCGATGTCATCAGCAAAAACAAAAGCATTGAGATCTTTATTTTCTTCTTCATTGATTTCTTTCATGATTGTGTTCATAAGTGTAATGAAGAATAAAGGGAGAGCGAACTGCCTTGCTGAACACCTCTCTTTGTCTTAAAAAATTTTGATCTTCCACCTCCTACTTGTACACTGCTCTTAAACCATTGTGCAGCATCTGGACTTTTTTAATTAATGAATCAGGAACATTATATCTTCTCAAGCATTCCCATATTTTCTCTCTTGGTACACTGTCATATGCTTTTTCCAAATCCACGAATACTACTATCAAGTCCTTTCCTTTTTCCCAGTATTTCTCCATTAACTGACAGAGTGAGAAAGTGAGATCTGTTCTTCTGAACTCATGCTGTTGTTCCTCTAATTGGTGTTCTAGTATTTTCACCAATCTTTTTTCTATGATCTTTTCCATTATCTTAAGGCAGTGTGATAACAGTGTGATTCCTTGGTAGTTGGTGCATTTCTTTCTACTACCTTTCTTGAACAATGGTATTATAATTCCTTTTTTCCATTCATTTGGCACTTTCTTTTTCTTTCCATATCACCCCCAGCACCCAGTGTAACCACTGTATTCCATGGATTCCAGTCATATACGCTGTCTCATCTACTCCAGCTGCCTTCCCACTTTTCATCTGTTACAGGAAATTCTCAGTTTCTAACCAAGAGATGGGATCCTGCACCTCCTCTAATTCAATGACTTTAGTGTCACTTTCATGTGCACCTTCCCCATTCAGTAAGATTTCAAAATAATTCTTCATCTCTTCTCTGATACCTTCCATGTCCCTGATAATATCCCCATCCTCTGTTTCAATTGCTTTTATGTCTTCTCTATCAGATCTTTTACTTTTCAATGACCCATATAGCAGTTTTTGGTCCCCTTTGCTATCCTGGTGTAGTTTCTGGGTGAATATTTTCCAACTATTCTCCTTTTCTTCTTTCACAATTCTCTTTGCATGGAGTTTCTTTTGTTGATATTCCTTCTCCAGTGTTGCCACCTTGTGTTCATCTTTTGGCATCGGCCCCTGGTTCTGATTTCTTTTTTCAAAATCCATGCTTTTCTTTGTCATATTATGTTTTTTAATTGCATCTTTTACACTATTGTTCCTCCAACTGGTTTCTTTGTCTTTTACTTTATCCTTTATTTTGCTGCATATCTGCACAGCACTGTTAACTATTGATGTTTTAAATGGTTCCACTCTTCCTCTGCACTACCCCTTTCAGTTTTTGGCAATTTTTGTGCTACTAGATTTTGGAAACTTTTCTTACTTTCTTCTTCTTTAACTTCCACTCCTTAATTTTTGGCATTCTTTGTACAGCATTCAAACTTTTCATCTTGTAATTTAGGTCAGCTACAAGTAACCTGTGGTCACTATCCACCTGTTCACTTGGTATGACTTTAGTGTTGCTTACTTTTCCTCCAATTAATTTGTCTGTTAATATATAGTTTATAACTGTCTTAGATTTGCCACCCCAGCCATATATAGTATTCTTATGGCTATCTTGTTTCTTGAAGTATTATCTATTCTGATGTTTTCGAAATCCATGCTGGTTCAACTGATGACGTCATTCTGTTCAAAATACCTCATTACATGTGAGCTCAGAATAAATTCTAAGATTTACAACAAATTTATGTCAAGGATGTTGGACAGTAGTTTTGTGCATGGATGGTAGTTTTGTGCTTCACTTCTGCTACCCCTCTTGTAGGCGAGTGTAACCTGTGGCTTTTCCCAAGAACTGGACATAGTTTTTTGTTTGAGAGCTCTATGATAGATTATAGTTAGAAGACTGGACACCAATTTTGGTGCCACTAACAGCCTTTACATACAACCAGAATTTTTAAATCTTGTTTGGTCTCTTGAAGATATGAATGAATGGTGTGGCTTTTGAATTCTTTTGGCTTTGAACAGTCTTATGTATTAATGCTGAAACAAACTTGTGTACTTTGTTCATCCAGTCTTGTGTCTTCTACTGAACCACATTACAGGCCCTAGTCTCCTCTGAACTCGGTCAATGAGTTGTGGTAGATTGTGCTATTTGCTGTAGGTTTGCTGAATTTGAGATTTTGACAGTTGGAGACAACAGCATTTCCAACAGCTGATATAAGTGTTGTAACTCAGTAGGTATTGCACTACTGTGGACAAATCTGGTGCTGTGCAGGTCTCCTTTACCGTGGTCAATTCATAATGCTGGATCACATCACTTACAAATATGAACCTCCACCATTACTTTCAATTTAGGAGGCTGAAAGCCAGAGTGCATTCTCAGAAACTGCTGAATAAGTTAAAAGTCAGAGCTTCTCCTAATACAGGGTGTATATGTGGACAAGGAAAAAAATTCCCGTGTTTTTCCCGGATTGACCGGTTAAAAAAATACACTTCCTCCCGGGTGAAAATACGCTTTCTACTTGTTAAGTGGCAGTATACATTCCCTCGGTATCGTAAAACTTATCAATCGTTTGAATGCTTAAGGTTTTGTACACCGGCCTAGAGCCTCCCACCACTTTAGGAAACGAACCCCAGAAAAAAATGCGTTTTTGAAGGTTCTTTGATTTGCAGCAACATGTAAGCTGCATGTTTTCGTATTACAAAAGTATATAGTCGAACCACCAAACACAAAACGTTAGTTTCCGAAGAACTGAAATCAAGATTGCGATGCGCTTTTGGAAGCGTCATAGCTCCTGTCACGTGATATCGCAAGCCGTTGTCAGCAAATATCCATCGCTTTTTCATGAGGCTCCAAAAACCGGATTCCGTAAGCCGATCTCCCAATACCGCTCCTCACCTGGATGGTCACGTAAACGCTTCAAAATCGATTCTGGAAATACGCTTTTGGTTGTCGCTTTTCCAGTTCCGCAATCGATTTTCGCTGCATGTAAACACAGCCGGTATTTTGAAACCTGCTTGGGCTGTCATGTTTCGCCTTGTTTTTAAACATTTCGGCTAGTATTCACGGAGTGGCTTTTTGTACAGTGAAGGATAAGTAGAAATATTAGACTGAAGCGGTTTGCACCTCGTCTAACTGAAGAGAAATGGCAATTGTGCTGACTAAATCATAAATTTCATCTGGTGTTTTCCAGGCGCCGTAGTTAACTGGGCTAGCAAATCCGCTTCAGACCTTCACATGTAAACATGACAGCGAATGATGTTTTCCGAAATTCAGTTTTCGTCTTTCGGAAGATGTGTTGCACGTAAATGTAGTGATTCGACACTTGATGTAGTCAGTGTCATCATTGTTAAGTAGCACGAACACACAAATAGGAAAATTAATGTTCACAGCATAGCTACAAGAAGGTCTAAGGTTTCACATACAATATTTGCCTTTTTTGCGTGTGTTACACTTCGATGCATCACACAAATGTGCCGGTAAAATTTTAAGTAATGACGTAAATGTCTGGTCTTTTGGGCTCTTAATTCATCTAATTGGCTGGCCCTCAAAGTGTTAAGTTTTAAATGAAAATCAAACGCACTGCGATTTAAGAAATTCAAAGCTCGTTCACACACTGAACATAACTCATATTGTGTAAAATGAAATTTACTTTGAAAGTAACGCTTTTTAAACGACCAATTGCAATATTTTCCCGCGACCTGTTAGAACTGTTTCCCCAAGAAAATAGTTAAATCTAATTATAAGACACCATGCAAAAAACCTTGGCTTACTAAAGTAATAAAAATATCTTGTAGCCACAAAAGGGTGCTGTATCTAACAACAAGAAAGGGTAATGACCCAGAAACAGCCAAATATTATAACAAATACTGTGCTACATTAAGAAAGGTTATTAAAAAGTCCAGAAGCATCTGCATCATGTCTGAGATTAATGCCTCTGATAACAAAATCAAAACAATTTGGAACATTATTACAAGGGAGACAGGGCAACAAAGAGTACAGGATGACAGCATCACCATCAAAGCGAATGGAAACTTGATAAACAACAAGCCGGAAGCCGAAAACATTTTTAATAATCATTTTTTAAACGTTGTAGAGAAAATAGGATCTAAATGTTCATTAGAAGAGCAAGGCAGTTAATGGAAGAGGCCTTACCCACACAATTTGATACAGTTGAAATTCCACGCACCTCACCTTCTGAAATTAGGAAGATAATAAACTCTCTCAAGAATAAAAGCTCACATGGAATTGATGGCATTTCCAGCAGGATAATAAAAGCTTGTTCCCAAGAAATAAGTGGGATTCTTAGCCACATATGTAATAGCTCTCTGAAGCAGGGTATTTTCCCAGATAGACTGAAGTATGCCATTGTTAAACCACTGCATAAAAAAGAGGATACGTCTGATGTCAACAACTACTGCCCAATCTCTCTTCTGACTGCCTTATCGAATATTCTTGCAAAAGTAATGTATTGTAGAGTAGCTTCACACCTTTGTAAAAATAAAGTTTTAACAAAATGTCAGTTTGGTTTCCAGAAGGGTTTTTCAACGGAAAATGCTATATATGCCTTCACTAATGAAATATTAAATGCTCTGAGTAACCGGAAGTCAGCCGTTAGGATTTTTTGTGATCTATCAAAGGTTTTGATTGTGTAAATCATGGAATACTTCTAGATAAGCTCAAGTACTGTGGTATGAATGGGATAGTGCTCAAGTGGTTTAAATCATACCTAACTGGAAGAGTGCAGAAAGTTGAAATAAGCAGTTCACAAAATATGCAAAAAACGTGATTTATCAAACTGGGGAATAACCAAGAATGGGGTGCTGCAAGGTTCAGTCTTGGGTCCTCTGTTGTTCATAATATATGTTAATGAGTTGCCATTCTATATTCACGAAGATGCAAAGCTGGCACTTTTTGCCGATGATACAAGTATAGCTATCACACCCAACAGACAAGAATTAACTGGTGAAATTGTAAACGATGTTTTTCAGAAAATCATTGTGTTTCTCTGCAAATGGGCTCTCATTAAACTTTGACAATACATAGTATATGCAGTTCCACACATGAAATGGAATGACACCATTAATAAATATAGACTTGGATCAGAAATCGGTAGCTAAGGTAGAATATTCAAAATTTCTAGGTGTATGCATTGATGAGGGTTTGAACTGGAAAAAACACACTGAGGATCTGCTGAAACGGTCGAGTTCAGCTACTTATGCTATTAGGGTCATTGCAAATTTTGGCGATATACATCTCAGTAAATTAGCTTACCATGCCTATTTTCATTCTCTGCTTTCATATGGCATCATATTCTGGGGTAACTCATAATTGAGTAAAAGAGTGTTCATTGCACAAAAGCGTGTAATCAGAATAATTGCTGGAGCTCATCCAAGATCATCCTGCAGACACTTTAAATATGTCTGCTTGTGTCTGTATATGTGTGGATGGATATGTGTGTGTGTGCGAGTGTATACCCGTCCTTTTTTCCCACTAAGGTAAGTCTTTCCGCTCCCGGGATTGGAATGACTCCATACCCTCTCCCTTAAAACCCACATCCTTTCGTCTTTCCCTCTTTCCTGATAAGGCAACAGTTTGTTGCGAAAGCTTGAATTTTGTGTGTATGTTTGTGTTAGTTTGTGTGTCTGTCGACCTGCCAGCACTTTCATTTGGTAAGTCACATCATCTTTGTTTTTAGATATACACTCCTGGAAATTGAAATAAGAACACCGTGAATTCATTGTCCCAGGAAGGGGAAACTTTATTGACACATTCCTGGGGTCAGATACATCACATGATCACACTGACAGAACCACAGGCACATAGACACAGGCAACAGAGCATGCACAATGTCGGCACTAGTACAGTGTATATCCACCTTTCGCAGCAATGCAGGCTGCTATTCTCCCATGGAGACGATCGTAGAGATGCTGGATGTAGTCCTGTGGAACGGCTTGCATGCCATTTCCACCTGGCGCCTCAGTTGGACCAGCGTTCGTGCTGGACGTGCAGACCGCGTGAGACGACGCTTCATCCAGTCCCAAACATGCTCAATGGGGGACAGATCCGGAGATCTTGCTGGCCAGGGTAGTTGACTTACACCTTCTAGAGCACGTTGGGTGGCACGGGATACATGCAGACGTGCATTGTCCTGTTGGAACAGCAAGTTCCCTTGCCGGTCTAGGAATGGTAGAATGATGGGTTCGATGACGGTCGGATGTACCGTGCACTATTCAGTGTCCCCTCGACGATCACCAGTGGTGTACGGCCAGTGTAGGAGATCGCTCCCCACACCATGATGCCGGATGTTGGCCCTGTGTGCCTCGGTCGTATGCAGTCCTGATTGTGGCGCTCACCTGCACGGCGCCAAACACGCATACGACCATCATTGGCACCAAGGCAGAAGCGACTCTCATCGCTGAAGACGACACGTCTCCATTCGTCCCTCCATTCACGCCTGTCGCGACACCACTGGAGGCGGGCTGCACGATGTTGGGGCGTGAGCAGAAGATGGCCTAACGGTGTGCGGGACCGTAGCCCAGCTTCATGGAGACGGTTGCGAATGGTCCTCGCCGATACCCCAGGAGCAACAGTGTTCCTAATTTGCTGGGAAGTGGCGGTGTGGTCCGCTACGGCACTGCGTAGGATCCTACGGTCTTGGCGTGCATCCGTGCGTCGCTGCGGTCCGGTCCCAGGTCGACGGGCACGTGCACCTTCCGCCGACCACTGGCGACAACATCGATGTACTGTGGAGACCTCACGCCCCACGTGTTGAGCAATTCGGCAGTATGTCCACCCGGCCTCCCGCATGCCCACTATACGCCCTCGCTCAAAGTCCGTCAACTGCACATACGGTTCACGTCCACGCTGTCGTGGCATGCTACCAGTGTTAAAGACTGCGATGGAGCTCCATATGCCACGGCAAACTGGCTCACACTGACGGCGGCGGTGCACAAATGCTGCGCAGCTAGCGCCATTCGACGGCCAACACCGCGGTTCCTGGTGTGTCCGCTGTGCCGTGCGTGTGATCATTGCTTGTACAGCCCTCTCGCAGTGTCCGGAGCAAGTATGGTGGGTCTGACACACCGGTGTCAATGTGTTCTTTTTTCCATTTCCAGGAGTGTATTTTTCCTACGTGGAATGTTTCCCTCTATTATAACCACATATATATATATATATATATATATATATATAATTAACAATCCGCATGAATTTAAAAGTAATAGCAGCGTACATGGCTACAACACTAGGACAAAGGATGATCATTACTCAAGGTTAAATCTAACTTTGGCTCAGAAGGGGGTAAATTATGCTGCCACAAAAGTCTTTGGTCACTTACCTAATAGCTTCAAAAGTCTGACAGATAGCCATATAGCATTTAAAAGGAAATTAAAAGAATTTCTAAATGGCAACTCCTCCTACTCATTAGATGAATTTCTGGATATAGTAAGTGGGTGATTTCCCCAAGCGACCCCCCCCCCCCCCCCCAATTAAATAAATAAAATAAAAATATTAAGTGTCATGTAATTTTTGTCTAATGTAATATCTTGTATAGACACCTTTTATTAACCTGACACGTTCCACATCATTATGAAGTGTCGTATTCATGATCTATGGAACAAGTTCTAATCTAATCTAACTCGTTTCCGCAGTTGTCAGAGAGCGCCAGAAAATGGTGTTACTGAGCCTTCGCAGCCACGATGAAGCAGGAGTCCATACGTATTTGGTATTAAGAGATCTTACATTACGTCCTAAACGAAACAGGACATCAGAGGATACTCCAAGAGCATCGGAATTTCTAAAACCATATTAAAATCCATAATTCGACTTAAACAGCACATTCGTATGTCCAGATTCACAAAGAAGTAGGCCTCAAGCTGATATTAAACTTTTCAGTATGGTTTTCGGAATTCTTTTTCTTGAAGTACCAGTACTGTATTATCTCATGTTTAGTTCTATGGCATAATGCCATTCATCGCAAAAGATAACGTGCACTTGAAATACCGCAAGTAGTTGACGCTAGCCAATAGTGTTTCAAATAAATTGACTACCTCTGCAGAAAAGATTAATTAAGGCTAAATTTTTTCTTAGCAAATCGACAAAAATAACTTCATTGTTCTGCAAGGCAATTAATTCCCGACTCCCAAAAACCTGGCGATAAAATAAAATCAGAAAACTGAGACTAATTACATAATTTAGCCTTCCATAATTATGTAATATTTTAATTCACTTTATAGCTCCCAGCCTTAGAAATCCATTTTATTCTTGAGAGGCACCAAAATCACTAAGCTAAACACCGTTCACGTGGAGACTACCCCTCATCTCACTAGAACTCAGACTACTCGGCGCATGCGCGAATCTGGCAGCTTGGGTGCACCAGAAAAACGTTTCCGCGTTGCATCTGGCTGCTTATTGCTACTGCTGATACAGCCCCTGTATAGTTACCTAAGTAACTGCTGCACTTTTAAGTACCTCATACGCGACTGAACTGCGCATGCGTGTAAGTCCGCTGACAACTGTTCAAACGAACCTAATGTTAACCGTTGTCACGTCACGCGTATCGGAAGTAGTTTGTTGTCATGAAGTATTGCACAATCTTCGCCCTAAAGCCTTAGACACATTTTGCTTTTGGCAGACGTTTGTGTGCGCACTGTGTTTTGTTGCTGTAAATGGCGCATTTCCTTTGCAACTTACGTTATATTTTTTTCCTCGTTTATGTTTTATTGCTGCAATATTACGTTGCAGTAATGGGCTAAAGTAAAATTCTTTGTTAGAGACAATTTCTTACCTGTCAAAACTACAAAAAAGCTAAAACAGCAAAAAATTCCCGGGCTTTTCCCGGAGCGTATACGCCCTGTAATAACTCTTACTTTATGAGTGATTCTCATTACATGCTACTGTGAGTGTAATCTGTCTGTAGTATTTGCCGTTGTAGTTTCTATGTTTAGCAACTGTAGTGTTACAGGACAAAATGAGCCAAGAATTTCCACATTCGGAACACCTGATTTAACTCTTGCATTGTCTGCTGATATGACGAATGTGGAAGCAGTTGAAACTTGCCACTGTGTTCCTTGGACCACTCCATCATACTCCTGGCCTTATGACATGGCACATTATCTTGTTTAAAAATGCCACTGCAGCCGGGAAACACAATCGTAATGAAGTCATGTATGTGCTCTCCTTAGCTGTCATGGTACTCTGCACAAGCTCCACTGGATCCACCGATGAATGTTCCCCAGAGTATAATGCAGCTGTCATCAGCCTGTCTCTGTCCCACATACAGGAGTCAATGAGCTGTTCCCCTGGAAGATGATGGCTTCACCTCTTCCCATCAGCATTATAAAGAACGTATTGGGATTCATCAGACCATGCAATGCTCTGCCACTGAGACAAGGTACAGTACCAATGGTCACTTGCCCATTTCAGTCATAATTGCCAATGTCGTGGTGTTAACATTGGCACATGCATGGTTTGTCAGCTGCAGAGGCCCATCATTAGGAGTGTTTGGTGCACTGGGTGTTCAGACACACTTTTACTCAGCCCAGCATTACAGTTTGATGTCGTTCCACCACAGTTTGCTGCCTGTTCTGTTGTACCAGTCTGCCCAGCCTACAATGTCCGACATCTGTAATGAGGATGACAGCCAAACCCCATGACATCTGGACGTTTCACCACCTGTTGAAGACACTCACCACTGCACTCCTCAAACAGATGACAATTCGTGCAGTTTCTGAAATGCTCGTGCTGAGCCTCTGTGCCATCAAAATCATTCTTTGGTCACTCAGATAGATTGCGCACCTTCCCCATTCTACAAACGGACAGCATGCTCACTGATATTACAAGCACTGTGCTTCTGTATGACAAGCAGTCATTCCTTGCCTGGTGACACTGCTATCACCTGGATGGGTTTTTACCAATAGTAGATCAGTGGTCATAATGTTCTGGCTGATCAATATACATAAATACTCAGTAAATCTTCATATGGTGTTTGGCAGAGGATACATTGTACCACTACATCATTTCCTTTCCTGTTACACTTGCAAACAGAGCAAGGGAAAAATAACTACCAACACACCTCCATATAAGCCCTCATTTCTCATGTTGGCAACAGTAAAATCATTCTACAGTCAGCTTCAAATGGTGGTTCTCTAAATTTTTTCAATAGTGTTTCTTGAAAAGAACATCATCTTTCCACCAGGGATTCCCATTTGAGGTCCTAAAGCAACTCTGAAATATTTGCATGTTGTTCAGACCTATGGATAACAAATCTAGCAGTCCATCTGTGAATTGCTTCAATACCTTCCTTTAATCTGAACTGGTGCAGGGCCAAACACTCAAGCAGTACTAAAGAATGGGTCACTCCAATGGTCTACATGTGGTCTCCTTTTCAGATGAAACTGCACTTTCCTAAAATTCTTCCAATAAGCCAAAGTCGACCATTCACCTTCCCCGCTACAATCCTGTCATGCTTGTAGTATTTCATATTGCTTGCAATGTTATGTCTAGATATGTAATTAACTTGACTGTGTCAAGCGGCACACTACTAATGATATGTTCGAACATTAAGGATTTGCTTCTCCTACTCACCTACATTTTGATGTAGGTACCATTCATCAGACCAACTAAGATTTTTTCTAAGTTATCTTGTATCCTCCTACAGCCACTTGATAGTGACATCTTCCTGCACACCACAGCATCATCAGCAAACGGCTGCAGATTGCTGTTCTTCCTGTCTGTCAGATCATTTATGTTTAAAGATAAGAATAGTGGACCTGCCATACTCTTCTGATGCACTCCTAATGATACCCATAACAGAAGAGCAAAACCCTATAAATTATGAAATAACCTTTCACCCATTATGCTACCATTGTCTTCATTTGTTTCTTTTCTTTTTTTTAAAAAAAAAAAACACTTCCCATGTGTTACGCATTTATACTCGGAAACATGGTTGGGAAGTCTTATAAGATCATCGCATTGTTATCAATTAGACAACAAACAAGCAACAATTGCTTCAGAATGGCTAAGGAAATGGAACTGTGACAGAGCAAACTGGAAAGATTATTGAACACATGTAAAAGACAAAATGAATAATTTCCCTCTGCACCTCACTGGATGTATGGCATATGACTGGTTCATTGACATGTTAGATAAAGCAACTCCCACAGGGCTGCATAGAAAACTGCTCACCACATCTGAAATGAACAGCATACACAATGGTGGAACCCAGAATGGTCTTGGGTTATTGCCTTAAGATGATCAGCATTACAAGAATTCAGACGGCAGTCGACACAGGATGTTGGGATCAACTAATATAATTGAGACCAAATATTCTGATAAATTGGGGAAGAAGTGACTGACTGGATACTGGTTTACTTTCTTTCAGAATATGTTTAAAGTTTCATTTTCCTGCTGGATGTCTACCAGCACTTTACTTTACTTGCTTTAAGTGATCAGGCAAAGAGGACCATGTGTAGCTACAAGGCTCCTCCTCCACTGGATTCTGTTTCCTGCTTTCTGTCACCAATCCTCCTCTATGCCAATCTGCAGTAAGTTCTCATGGTTTCCATCTGTGCACCTGCTGTGCTTGGTCTTGCTTGTGGCCTTCTTCTGTATGGAATAAAATCTATGGATTTCAAAAGCCATTGTCTCTGTGGATCTGAGCGATACATCCTGCCCAGATTAGCTGCTTGCTTCTCATCGGGCCTACAATGTTTGGTCTATTGTAGACTTCATCCAGTTCACAATTATGCCGGATCCTCCATTCTCCAATGACCTCATCTTGCTTTGGACCATAGCATCCTTAAGACTTTTCACTCGAAAATGAGAAGATTATTTAAACAAACAATAGAAAATTCAGGACGGAATGATGACAGTGTTATGAAAAGGATAGTTGCTACTCGCCATACAGAGGAAAAGCTGACTCACAGACAGGCACAAGAAAAAGACAGTCAAATAAAACTTTTGGCCCAACATGCCTTCACCAGAATACGCAACACACACACAACCACACACAAACAAATACAGCTCACACACACATAACCACAGTCTCTGCATGACAAGGCCTTGTCAGCCAGAGGCTGTGATCATGTGTGTGTGAGTTGCATTTGCATGCTTCTGTGTATGTTGTCTATTCTGATGGAGATCTGTTGGCCAAAAGCTTTGTTTGATTGTCTTTTTGTTGTGCTTATTTGCAACTCAGTATATCTGCTATATGGTGAGTAGCAATAATCCTTATCAGAAGTCTATTTAAGTCTTTTTTTCTGGACACTCCAAGTTCCACAACCACACAGCCCAATGGACTGGATCAGTGTTCGGTACAGATGGAGTCTGAAATTCCTTGAAAGACTGCACAATTTAAAAAGCTCACTCAGTCTGTAGTATGATTGGTTTGTGGCCTGGATCCTCACTTTGATTTCTGCCTAATATGGTGCATCCCTCTGTAAAGATTACCACCAGACATTTAAAATTATGAAGCCTTTTGTATGATCAGGTTCCATCAACCAGAGGCTGGAGTGGGTCCCTTGAATGAGCATGATTCCTGCTCATTACCACATATTCGGTCTTCAATTCATTCACAAGGAGACAGATTCTGTTTGCTGCCACCTCCACTCTGTCATTAAATCGCATCAGTTCTACCTTAGAAATGGACAACAGGGCCACATCATCAGCATATGTGAGAGGCATGCTTTTCTCACCCTCTGTCTCTATCCCCTCAAAGTTCTTATGAAAATTTCCCTTATTATCTCTCCAAGGGCCAGGCTGAACAAAATCGGGGACACACCATCTACTTGCCGCGATGCTATGTTTATGTAAGAGCTCTCCTTGACCTGGTTGCCAAGTTCCACTTTACCTTTGGAATCCGAGAGACAAACTACCATCACCTTACACATAAAAAACCATTCTGAAGCATGGAAAGTCTATATGGATTTTACATGACCATAGTTTCCATGGTTGGAGCCCATTTCAATAATATTCCTCTGGTCCAAGTTGCAAATTTTTACTTGTTATTCATTCAATCACTAGTTTCAGGCCAAGATCCATTTTCAAAATCATCATAATAAAGTCGAAAATGGCATTACCAAAGATGTAAAAAACATTAAATTAACAGTGTGGATCTTGGCCTGAAACTAGTCATCGAATGAATAAAAAGTAAAAATTTGTAACTCAGACTGGTTTTTCATTCTACCAATTAACAGAAGTTGCTGACCCAAGCTATTCCAGCACACTGGATGTTTGCAAATATTCTTCTGGGTTTGTGACCATTATAAGAGGCTGGCAGACTGACTGTGCTTGGGAAGCAGCACCACCATTCGCCATAAAAATCACATTCCAGACAACAAGAAGCACTAATACGTCTCATGATGGCAACTTTCACCATATTTGACAGCAACATCCAATAAAAATTAACATCGAACATTCCTAACAGTAGCATCTGATGTTGTCCTCCCTTGGTCTTATCATCCAGTTAATGTAAAATATGGAAAGAGTCCCAATCACTTTCAACTGGAGGAATAGGGAGACAGAAGTATCTATAAAGCAGTAACCATAAAACACCAAGTAGTCACCATTATGAAGTTGTAAAATTTTGTAGTTTTATCATATCATGATGTGGTCAGACATGCAGAAGAATCTTAATGAAATATGAGTTTTGATAAAAAAACTAATGGGAATTTTTTGTTTTTCTAAAAGTATCTTTAATTATTCATCAACATCAACACTGTCCTTTTCAAAGTAATCCCCCTTGGATAGAATACACTTGAGCCAGCACTTTTCCAGTCTTGAAAGCACTTTTGGAACTTACTTTTCATTATGGTGATCAGATCCTTCAGAAATTCTGTTTTTATCTCATCAACAGTGCCAAAACAACATACTTTCATGGTTCTCTTTCGCTTCTGGAATACGAGATCTGTTCAAAAAATTTCAGAACTTTTGTAATTTCGCACCTGTGGTGTGCTGGGGTGAAATACGATTAGTATCCCTGCACATACCTGTGTTTAATGTGCAGCTGCCGAAAGTTTCATTGTTGTACGTCTGTTAGTTATCGTTCAGTCCTGGATTGAGTAGGGCATTGTGTTGCATAGTTTGCAAATTTCGAGATGGCAGAGTTAGAGGAGCAACACACCTGCATTAAAATTTCTGTGAAACTCAAGAAAACCTTTAGAGGGACACACCAAATGATGCACAAAGCCTAAGCTGACGAGTGCTTAAGCTGTACTTGGTGATATAAATGGTACACATGGTTTAAAAATAGCCAGATGGAGGTTAAATATGGCCCTCATTCAGAATCCTCTTTGATGCCTACTGACGATGCTCTTGTCAGGAACGTCAACGAAACTGTGTGTGCCAATCGAAGACTGACTGTCCGAGAGATTGCAGAAGAATGTAACATTTCAGTTGGACCATGTCATGAAATCCTGACACAGCATTTTTGAATACGTCATGTTGTCACGAAGATCGAGCCACAGCTCATGAGTCACAATCAGAAAGACCTTCGCCTCACAATCCGCGAAGAGCTCTTGGATAGCACAAATGAAAACGAGATGTTCCTTAAGAGAATCATAACTGGTGATGGAAGGTGAGCCTACGGTTATGGTGCTGAGGTCAAGGTACAGTCTTCACAATGGGTTGGAAAGGTTCTCCAAGATAAAAAAGAAAAAAAAAGGTCAGGTCAAAAGTCAAAGCCATGCTGATTGACTCTGAAGGATTAGTTCATCCTGAATATATGACACAGGGGTAAACCGTTAATCGATGGTACTATCATGACATGTTGCAACACCTGTGAGAAAATGTGAGAAGGAAATGGCTTGAAACGTGGTGAGACAATTCATGGCTCTTGCATCACGATAACGTACCCGCAAATTCATCCCTGTTGGTGCATAACTGTTGGTGCACAACTATTGCACAAAAAGAAAATCACTGTGCTGCCTCATCCTCCATACTCTCCAGACCTGATCCCTGTGAATGTTTTTTTAATTTCCAAAGTTGGAAACACCATTGAAAGGATGAAGATTTGCAATGAGACACGAGGTAAAAGAAAATTCGCAGGCGGCACTTCGCACAATCCAGCAAGAGGTCTACCAAGACTGCTTCCACAAGTGGAAATAGCATTGGGAGAGGAGAGTATTTCGAAGGAGGCCATGCACAATAAGTACAAAGTAAGCATGGAAAAATTTTGTGAACAATGTTCCAGAATTTTCTGAACAGACCTCATAGAAAAAAGTTGGAGGGAGCCATGTTCAGTGAATATGGTGGCTGAGGCAATATAATGTTTTGTTTCTTGCCAAAAATCACAAACAAGAATTGACATGTTTTCACGAGTGGTTTCTCCACAATTCTGGCCATTTTCGTTGGACTGCTTCATGCAAACGGCCTATAGCTTCCAGACAGTGTTCCTTATTGACCATACAACCATAGGGCAGGAACTCATGATGCACTACCCCATTGTAGTCAAAGGAAACAGTGAGAAGAACCTTCACATGTGATCAAACTTGTTAAATTATTTTCAGTCTTGGTTCTTCAGGCAGATTCCATTGGGTCAACTGGGCCTTGGTTTTGAAGTCATACCCATGCACCCATGTCTCATTACCTATTATAACATTTTTTAGAAGTTCTGGATTGTTGCCATTTTCACTGAGCAATTCCTGAGCAATGTTGTTTTTGGTTGAAATTCAATAATTTCAGAATAAACTTTGCTGCTACATGTTTGATGACCAAAACATCTCAAAAAAATTGCTTGGCATGTACCAAAGGTTATGCTGACATCATCAGCAACCTGTCTGATGGTGATTCGACGATTTTTCAAAATCATTTTCTTTGCTACTTCTGCATTATTGTCAGTAACTGATGTGCTAGGGCATCCAAGGTGGTTGCCACCTTAAACGTCCTCTTGATCTCCTTTGAAATGTTTATACCACTCATAAACTCTTGTCTTACACATAGTACATTTGTCAAAAGCCACAGTTAGCATTTTGAATGTGGTGCTGTACTTAATTCCATTTTTCAAGCCAAATTTAATGCAAATTCTTTGATTCATCTTTTCGTAAGTGAAACTTCGTCGAGCGCTTAAAAACGCGTATAATCTTTTCAACTGTCAACAATAAACTAAATATTCAAAACAGCTGAAAACGCAAACATACATCAGGAACATATGTACCAACAAGATGAATTTTTTAAATTGGATGTATAAGGCTTACAAAATTAAAATATTCCTGTTACTTTTGATCACACCTTGCATATGTAAATATTTTTATCTCTAGTATTATAGTTGTGGATTTCAGAGTTCATCCTAAATTTACTCTTGATATTAACCACAGATACCATTACAAAGTGGGTTTTTTTTCACTTAGCTGTATTCACCCAGAGCACATGCAATACACAGTATTGACTGAAATTATATTCACAATCCCATCTGCAGGTGAGCAAAATGATAGTGTATTTTAAATGCAAAGCAGGCCTAACTGAGCTTTTTGGGCCAATTATCCTCAGTTATTATACACCTGAATGTCTATAAACTTCATACATGTATCCTTATACTGTGTGTGTCCATTGACCTATGGTCCTGGTAGCTGTAAGTCATTTCCATTCATTTAGAACTCTATAACATAAGTGTTTGTAAGATTATGGGTAAGCCTATTTGCTGTGAACCAGTTGTCAACTTGTTGCATCATTCTCTTCCCTGTGTCTGGTATGAATGTGTTTCAATCTTTTACCAGTAGACTTGTGGTAGCAGCAAATATCATAGGAGCTGTTTCGTGAGGAATACGGTATGTAGCAAATGGCCAAAAAGCCAGCCCCATACTTTTAACAAACAGGTATGAGGTACTGTCTTCTGCTGATGAGGGGACACAGCCAAAAGGTCTTGCCTCTCCTCTGTCATGTTAGCAGCAGCTGAAAATGGGAAAGGAGGGGCTGTTGATGGTAGACAGTTTGAATGTTATGTATCTCATGGACCTTCTTACTAAAAACAGGGTCACAGAAGGGAACCACACTGAATTAACTTGTTCTGTATCCTGGGAGGAATTGTCTGACAAGTGGAAGAGGCCATGCTGGAAGCAACTGAAAGCACAGATTGCACTCATCTGCAGACTGTCACTCACATAACTGGTGATGTCTGTTGCCTAGAATCTGAGACCATTCTCAGCATTTACCAGAGAATGCCGGAAGTGGAGTAGGCAGCAAGCCTTGCCCGTGAAGTCTCTGCACAGCTGTTGATTTGTGATGTTGTCTCAAGAACTGATCGGAGCCTTCTAGAGTGGAGCTGAGTGGAAGATCTATACCACAGACTTTGCTAGTTCTGTGATGAGATCAGCTGTTACACTAGAAACAGCCATTCAGGTGGCAGAGTACATGTGGAAGGCACATGGATCTTTCTTACATTAAATGAAACTCCAAAGCCCACAGTAGAAAAATCAGCAGTGGATAAGCCAACTATTTTAACAGACCTAACAGCAAATGTGGAGACTGAGAATCTCAATACATTAGTTGTTAACTGCCAGAGTATATCTCTCATAGAAAGCAATTGCCCCCACATCAAACTAGATACTGAGAATTGGTTGAAACCCAAAGCAATGAGTAGGTAGATTTTTGACAATATGTGGAATGTTCACTGGAAAGATAAATTAGACTCAGCAAGAGGAGAAGACTTTATAGAAACAGGCGGAAGTGTTAGGTCTAGTGAGGTCCATAATCAATCTGATTGTGGTCTGATGTAGACAATGGTAATCAGGACTAGTGGACTTAGTAATTGGGTGTTTCTACTGCTCACCAGATACAGTCACATCAATTGTAGAGACATTCAAAGATAGCCTAAACTTAATAGGAATGAAATAGTCTAAGCATAAGGTAGTAGTAGGCAGTGACTTTAACCTGCCCAGTATTGAGTGGGAAAACTAAGAATACATTATCGGGGGTAAGGAAAAAAACTATTGTGAAATAACATCTGAACTTTGTCCGACAATTGATCTGAATAATTAGTCAGACAACCAAAACACAACATAAATATTCTAGATCTCCTAGTTACAAATATGCCTATTCTTTTCCAATGTGTCTCCAATGACAGTAAGGAAAAACTTTGTTTAAATCTAAAAGATGATATGAACTGCAGTCTGGGCTACTACCTTTTAAATAAAATAATAAAAGATGGAAAAGGCCCACCATGGTTTAAAGGTACAATTAAAGGAATGTTGTGAAAACAGAGAATACTACATTTTTGCTAAAAGAGAGAGTGCAGAGGTGCTGATACAGAAAAGTTTATAACAACTTGTGCATCTGTAAGAATGATCATGTGTGAAGCCTATAATAATTTACACAGTCACATCCTGGTGTAAGATTTATCGGAAAATCCTAGGAAGTTCTAGTCATTCTTAATGTCAATGAATGGATCGAAACCCATCTTTCAATGTCTCGTGGATATGTGTGGTGTCAAAACAGAAGACAGTAGGCAGAAAACAGAGATTTTAAATTCCACATTTAAAAAGTATTCATACAAGAGGATATTACCACACTAGTGTTTTACCGCTGCACAGAATTAGTTCCTTTCCTAGCCCATATTTATCAAGAACTGCTTGTGGGGTGATAAGCATGAAATCAGTATTAGAAAAGGCTAATGGGAGACTTAGATTTGTTGGAAGGGTTCTGGAAAAGTGCAGTGCACCTGTAAAGGAAATCACATGCAAGATTTAAGTGTTTGGAATCATTATAAAGTAGACATGATAACAGACAACAAATACATTCAAAGATGTACTGGTGTGACATAACAGGTCAGTACAGCACATACAGAATTGTAACAGAGAAGCTTGCAGAATTTAAGTGGGAATCTTTGAAAGAAAGATGATACATTTCTCGCAAAACCCTGTTGGGCACATCTAGAGAACCAGTATTTTGAGGTAACTGTGTGATTACTTGCTACCAACAATGTATATCTAATGTAGGAATCATGGGAATACAAAATAAGAGAGATAAGGGTCTGTACAGAGGCATTTAAATAGTCCTTATTCCCTTACTCAAAGTGCAGGTAGAATATGAAAGAAAATCAATACTATTGGTACAACGCCCCAACCATGCCCTGAACACAGGCTTGTGGAATATTTATGTGGATGTAGAAGCAGAAATTCTATGCCAGCAACTAATGTGGAGCAACTGATGGCATCATCAGTACCCATCAACTCAATCAAAAGCATCTAGAACTCACTAATAAACACCACGAGAAGATCATATTATTGCAAATTCCTTTCTTATATTTAAAGAAAGACTGATGACGTTCTGGAACAACTAACTAGGTATATCATTTGTGATTACAATATGCCTGCCAAATAAGTACACTGTTTCAAAATAGTGTACAGAAACACAAAAAGGTGCGTGTATTATCAAGTTAACCTATATAACAGCTACCCAGCTGGAATGCATCAAGAGTCTGTACCTGTCATCACAGTTGCTCATCTTACTTATGGACAACTTCACATGATACCTGCAATAGAAATACTTTATACCTTGTTCTACACAGATGATGTCATGGACATTGTTTCAGCAAGACAGCAACAAGACTAGGCATGTTATAATAGTACCACTCAGCAAGACAGCGACAAGACTAGGCATGTTATAATAGTACCACTCTGCTTGGACTCTGACTAAACATAACAAAAATTGAGTACTTGGAAACATTTCCTACCCTTGGAATGTTCCAAATAAACACAGCCTGGATGTGATTACTGGAGAACCCAAGGGTAATGTGTGGAGGAAAAAAAATACTTCAAGGCCACAACAATATATAAGAGCTCTACTGTTCTGTTGGACTGTAGGGTATTGAGTGCCAGTAATAATGATGGCCATTGAAAGCCACCTCCACTCTATGGAAATGCTTATTCTACAGGGTTATTACAAATGATCGAAGCGATTTCACAGCTCGACAATAACTTTATTATTTGAGATATTTTCACAATACTTTGCACACACATACAAAAACTCAAAAAGTTTTTTTAGGCATTCACAAATGTTCAATATGTGCCCCTTTAGTGATTCGGCAGACATCAAGCCGATAATCAAGTTCCTCCCACACTCGGCGCAGCATGTCCCCATCAATGAGTCCGAAACGGTAAGGCTTCCGTTTTAGCCTTTTCTGTAAGATTTTCCAAACCGTCGGCTGTGGTACGTTTAGCTCCCTGCTTGCTTTATTCGTCGACTACCGCGGGCTACGCGTGAAACTTGCCCGCACGCGTTCAACCGTTTCTTCGCTCACTACAGGCCGATCCGTTGATTTCCCCTTACAGAGGCATCCAGAAGCTTTAAACTGCGCATACCATCGCCGAATGGAGTTAGCAGTTGGTGGATCTTTGTTGAACTTCGTCCTGAAATGTCGTTGCACTGTTACGACTGACTGATGTGAGTGCATTTCTAGCACGACATACGCTTTCTCGTCTCCTGTCGCCATTTTGTCTCACTGCGCTCTCGAGCGCTCTGGCGGCAGAAACCTGAAGTGCGGCATCAGCCGAACAAAACTTTATGAGTTTTTCTACGTATCTGTAGTGTGTCATGACCAAATGTCAATGAATGGAGCTACAGTGAATTTATGAAATCGCTTCAATCATTTGTAATAGCCCTGTACATTGCGAATGGCTATTTTCCTGTAAAACCCTACCACAAATAATAGTTACAAGTAAAGATCTGAGGAATCTCTCATTACAGAGAAATGAATAACACCTGGACTATTGGTATGGACACATACCAAGAGCAGTGCTCTTGTCATCAACAAAGTAAATGACATAAAAAATAATAGCTTAAACAAAGATGGCAGGATATCATTAACAAGGGTAAGGAGATTATTCTCTTACTATCATAAAACGCAAAAGACTGAGGGTGGTAATATTTGAAGAAATACTTCAGAGCCAGGATCTCGCTTAAATATTTATTTTGAAGTGATGACTGGTTTTGACAGTACTATGCTGTCATCTTTGGAGCTACAGTATGACATAGACACACACTGCAATTGTAAATATTTTTTCTATGCCAGCAATAATGAAATGTAAGGTATAATATTATACATATAGGTAATACAGCTTATCTTTTTCAAAATTAAGCCATATATTTTGACAATGCTGAAAATTTAAACAGTCTGGAAATGCAAGCTCTACCAGCAAGTAGATCACAACCAATCGGCAGGTCATTAATAAAAATATTATTTACAATCATGGTGTCATGCAACTTTTGCCGATTATGTGTGACCATGCACATGCTCATCTAGAGCTGTACCGAGTTGGGTGATGTGACAGACAACCTATCTCTTATGTCCACTACGCAGCAGCATGGTAACAGATACATAAATGAATTATACAATTCATTTATCAGAAATTTGCACAGTAATAAAGCTTTTGGCCACAGCCTTTGCCAGTAAAAGACACACACACACACACACACACACACACACACACACACACACACACACACAACCACCAACTTCCATCCCGAAATGCTGGAGTTGGCAGGTGTGTGTGTGTGTGTGTGTGAGGTGTGCTTGCTTGTATGAGTTTGGATGGTGAGTGTGTCTCTCTTTTACTGACAAAGGCTGTGGCCGAAAGCTTTATGTTAGTGTCTTTTGATTGTGCCTGTCTGCAACTCGATGTGTCTTCTTTACAGTAAGCAGCAATCTGTCTTTTCCTACATTGATTCCTATTTGGAGTTCACATATTTACTACTGCCATGAAGATAAAATGAGACTAATAATGTAACATATAGTGACATAAAAGCAATCATTCTTTCCTCCTGTCTCTTGAATGCAAAAAAGGCCCAGATGAATATTAAAATAAACAGTCCCCTATGCCATGCACTTTATGATGATTTGCAGAGTTCAGATAATCTGCTACGTTTGATGCATTTTGTGTGAAACAGCCATACTGTAAAAAGTGATAGATAGGAGGAATCTTAATTGTTGCTAAGTTTAATTATTTACAGCTTTGTGTCAATATATTTCATACATTTTGGATACTGATAAAATTTTCATCTGATGCAAGTTCCTCACAGACACTATTATACGCAAAAAGTCTGAGATTCTAACTGACACTTTCTATCAACTTATTAACTCAAAACACAAATCATAATGGTCCAATCATACTTCCCTGTGGCATAGATAAAATGACTGCTGTCTGCAGGTGAAAGGATTGTGTGTTGCATTCCACTACTCAGGGAGTTTTCAACTCTACCACAAACTCAGTTAGATATACTGCATGAATACATTTTCTTTGTATTCATTAGTGTGGTACAAAACGGAAAGTCTTAAAAAAGTCTACAAACAGTGAATTCACTTAATTATTTCTTTCCAAGGTTCTTAGAAGCCCATGACTGATATTTGTAAGTTGTTCCATGTGATAATGATTACCAAGGAGGAGAAAAATCTACACCAGGTCCATTATCATGTTTGAATTCAGAATAAATTCTACTCTTTTATTACAAACAGCAAATAGAGCTCAGGCCAAGGATCTGCAATAAATTATTACTCAGAGTGGAGGTAATTTGCTTGCAAATTTGTGTACTATCTGACATTGACTCTGTCAGGACATGAGTCCAAATATAGACTTACAGGAATTTGAGCAACTTCTCAACACCATCAGTATTAAATATTATACCATTCTCCTTTGCATCACTTCTGCAATTGAAGTGTGTCAGAATTTCTTTGTTTTCTTTACAAATGGATCATAAACAACTTTAGATTTGCTTTTACTTATTCATACGCCTAGGCAATAATTTTTGTGCTAGTATCAGCCTTTATAAATTACCGAAATTTCTATAGATACTGCAGAGGTCTAGTACGAACATTTGATGATGGTAGGCATTGAAAGTTTAGTATCCCCATCAGTAGACATCACGATGAAGGAGAGTTGGCATGGGTAGCACAGTGGTACAGAGCGGAAACCTGACATGGAGAGTGCATGTGAAAAATAATATGGACAGGGCTGCTGGTGGAGGTGTTTACACATGGGTGGCAGTAAGCCATGCGGGGCAGTGCTTACCTGGAGTTGTCATCGACGACCTCACCTTCAGCATTGTGCTGCTGAATTCTTAGCCATTAGCCGTCTGTGCCTGCCACATGCTGAGTCATTCCTGTGCCTGTCCCTAGATGTATTTGGACTCTCAGCTTCCTATGACTGTCCAGCAATGAGGAGTTTGTTTCCCTCTGATAGGAGTCTGTTACCTAGCTATTAACTAGCCACGATCAGCCAATGAAATATCCACAATGACTGAATAGTGTATTGACGTTGTCATGCTGATGCAGAAACTAAAGTGGCGACAAAAACAAGTGTAATGCCCCCCCCCCCCCCATTTTTCCAATTTGCCTAGTGTTAACTTGGGCTGCCACAGAACAGGCATTTCTGCAGCACTGGCAGGAACAGTGGCACCTGCAAAAAGAGCAGCAGCAACTGATAAACCAGAATGTGGACTCACTTCATGCCCTTCGAGTGGCACCGAGCACCGAGGAAGGGGGGGGGGGGGGGGCTAAGGCAGCTACGGTGCAGTGTGCAGTTTTCTTTGCACACCAGCCATTCCCAACACCATTTGCTGGTTTGAATGAGTCAATGAGAAGGTAGAAGAATTACCTGTACTGGTTCCTGTTGCATCGACAGGTAAGGCATATTGACAATCCAATTTATAAGGCTATCTTCTTGTCCAGCAGCATGGGTTTATATGAAGTTGCCCAAAATTTGAAGCCGTTCACTGAGCCTGGGAAACTCCCCTTTTATGAATTTTGTCAGTTGTTTATGCAGTATTTTAGACATCAAACTCTCTTGGTGGTGGCACAGTTCAGTGTTTAACCAACATCACAAGTGCTATGGGTAGTTGTACACACTATGGATCACGGAAGTGTAGAGCCTCTCATACGAGTCTTGTCTTGTGTGTCCCAAATGTGCCACCCCTTACTCAGACTCACTAAGTCAGGATCTGTTTGTCATGTTAGCTCATGATCTGAAGGTTCAGACTAGGGCGTTGGTCTTCTCCGACCCTTCTTTAGCCGAAGTAGCCCAGGAGGGATACCCTTTCTGATAAGTGGCAAATCGCACAATTAATGTACACAGTAAACAGCCTCTGATAACCTGTGGGCCTTGCCTCCCGCTGAGTTGCCTTGTGTTGCCACAGTTGACGATTCTGGTGCCGTGTCATCTCGGAGCTGCTGCATCCCTGCCCATGCTGAGCTAGGCGGATTTGTGCCTCTTGCAGCATTGTAATTCCTATCAGGGTCGTTGGTGTTGTTCTCCTTCTGCTCACTGGGTGAGCCAGTGGTCCTGACCCGATTGTCTATGTTGCATGTTCGCCAAGACTGCCTCCATGTGAAGACAGTGTGCAGAATATACCATCAGATAAGCCATTTGGAAACTGTTTGTGACCATCAGTATGCCATCAGTCAGTCATCGAATACTCTAAAGTTTTCACTGGACTGTGGGGCATCCGACACCCCACACGTCTCTTTGAAAAAAGAGGAAGTCATCCTCATTAATTTACAGGCTTTTGGGGTGTCCGGAGTTGCACCGGCCACTCTATCAGGTCTGTCTCATTGTAAACAGCACATTCCTTTGCACAGGCAATCTCTGTCTCTGTGTGTTATAAGAATGGGAATGCAAATTTACATTTTTAGTGGTCATTCGCTGTTGGCACAAAATATCTCCTCGCTAGATACTTTTTCTGTTTTTGGATTCCATACCAATGACAAACTGCATTTAGTGTCTCAGCCTGTTCCATTTCACAAGTTGGACTCCTTAATGCAGTCACACAGCCCACTGAATGAGAATACCCTGGGTCGTGTGGAAAATTTTGAAGGATATATTCAACTTAAGCTGTCAGTGGTACCTAAATTCTGTTGCCCATGCCCAATTCCATTCACCATGCACAACAAGGTAAAGGCAGAGTTCCATTGTTGTCGGGATCAAGGTATTGTCTCTCCCGTTTCGAGTCAGTGGACCACTTTTCTGGTGGTGATTCAGAAGCCCGACGGCGATGTGCTGCTTTGCAATGATTTTAAACTGAACTTCAACACACAATGTGTCATGGATTTATATACAATTCTGCACCATGTAGAGTTATTGGTAAAGTTGTCAGAGGGCCAGTATTTTTCCCCATTGGCTTATGCGATGCTTACCTGCAGGTGCCATTGGGCATGGCTTCTCAGACTTTCCTGGTCCTCAACATCAGTTTAATCGCTTGCCCTTTGGAATCTCATCTGCACCTGGAATTTATCAGCAGTATTTGGAGCACGTGATTCAAGACACACCCTGTTGCAGCAATTATCTTGATGACATATGGGTAACAGGCCCTACTCGGCAGGAGCACCTACGAAACCTACAGTCAGTTTTGCAATGCCTCCTGGAAATTGGCCGTCATTGCAAACTGGAAAGTGCAGTTTTCTCTTCTAAAAACTGCAATTTTTGGGACACGTGCTTAGTAAAGTTGGTCTCGTTCCTGCAGACAACCACATCAAGGTGATTGTCAACCTGCCAGCACCGGAATGAGCTCCAGTCTTTTTTGTATAAAATTTTGTATTATATTGAGTTCATTCCCCGGGTCGCACACACCTGCCAGTTTCATAACTGGCTTCACCAGAAGGGTATTACGTTTGTCTGGTTTGCATACTGTCAACAGGTTTTTCAGTCTCTCAGTAAGTGTTTGTGCTTTGCTCTGTTTGGCTCCTTTTTACAATGGGTAAACCTTAACCCTGGCCTGTGACGTATTCCAGTATGCCATTGGTGTCGCCCTGTGCCAATTGAACCCTGATGGCACTAAACAGCCCAACGCTTATGCCTGAAAGACACTTTCCACTGCACCGTGTACGTGTAACTATTCACAGGTGGAAAAGGAGGTGCTAGCTTTTATTTTCGGAGTGAAGAAATTAATGGTGTTGGTTTCCTTATTTGGCTCTCATTCAAAGCTGCTGGATAAGACTGCCCACCAATTGCAGAGGTGGGCCCTCTTTCTCAGTAACTGTTGCTATGTTTTTTTTACCCAGCATACCGATGCTGGTGGACTGTCAAGGCTACCATTGGGGCCTGATCCGGAGTTCAACCAGCAGGAGGCCCCCATGTTCGCAAGGGTGTTGTCTTGCAGCAAACCCTGTTGGATTTTCCATCAAATGCCACAGCTAATGACCCACTTTTCCAGAAAATCATTTTGGCTGTCAGTTGTTTGTGGTGGATGCCAGCAGGGAGCAACGGACCCACCATGCAAATCAGCTACATTTGTGCCCTATTGGGACATCAACGCTGCAGTCTTCTCGTCAGCCAGGTGGCAGGATTTGGGTGAGGGCTCACCTTGCTGCACCATGCTTCCTTGTTGCCATCCCCTCCGTGTCCTCCTGTCACCTGCAGCCTCAGCCCCTCCTCCTCCTCCTCCTCCTCCTCCTCCTCCTCATCCCCCCCCCCCCTGCCAAAACAGTTGGATTTGTCTCCACTGCTACCTTGCACGCCTTGTCAAGTGCTTCACCTTTAGCCGTCTGTGCTTGCCACATGCCAAGTCATTCCTGTGCCTGTCTCTGTGTCAGTTTGGACCCTTTGCTTCCTGTAGATTCACCCACAGAGCGGGTTCATTTTCCACTCATGGGGTTCTGTTCCCCGGCTATTATCAAGCCACTTTTTGCCTGTGAAGTACCCACACCGACTGTGTAGTGTAACAGCATTGTTATGCCTGTGTAGATACTAAAGAAAGCTTTGGTTACTGTCCAGATAGCTAAACATATTATGTTGGATATGTGTTCTGTCTTACTTTGTATCATGCAGCAAATGCTTCTTAAGAAGTATCCTGACATTGTTTTTGTAGCAATGCTATTATTCTGGCAGGTGTATGTTTTTCTACAGTTTGAACCACTGTTTAATTCATACTTGTCATGAAGTGTATCAAACAGCTCATTGCTTGAACTAACTGACTCTAGCTGCAGTAAAGCTGTTACCTTACAATATTTAATTTACTGAACATATAGACTTTCCTGCCTCTTTTTCCCCTTTATGCCTTGTTAATTGTTGCTTCTACAACTGCATCAGTAAATCCAATCAATGTACACATACTTAAGGATTTCAAGTCTATTGTTGCCAATATTCCTTTCAAGAGAGTGAGCTTTATGCACAGTATAATAGGGGGTGCAATCTTTATTAAAAGCATAATAGGTCAAGATATGTTGTAAAGTCATACAAAAACACATAGTAATTCATAGTAAATTTGTCATTAACTACACCAGACTTAGTTTCATAAGACAAAAAATGTGCTTCTGAAGCTCCGCAACACAAATTACTTTATAAAAGTCTGAAACTGCTACAGACATATGGTGATTTTTAATAATTCCTTTACTTTTTGGTAGAAATTTGTAACAGACAAGTAGTGAAATTATTAACACAAAATGTGAAGCATGAGAATATCATTGTTGTTTATCATCTTAGATTAGTGTTAGTAAGAAAATGGCTTTTTATTGAAGTTTTTGTCACACTGAGATTTATTACACTGTTTATCATTAACATTACTCCTTCCTTTGCAATGGCATCTAAGTTTGGTGTTAAAGCTGTATATGGCCAATATGACCCAAAGTCATCCCAACCCAGGTCATCAGCCAATATCAAAACAATGTTTTGTGTCAAGCCACTTTTTATTGCATCAACAGAATTTGTTGTATCCTGTGACAGGTTTATATGTGGTGAATCATAATCTTCAGCAATGAAATAGCCTGATGTATACACACTACTGAGGTGCGGGTTAAAAATCATCACCAGGAACAATATCACATTGAATTTGTACTTCCAGTGGAAATTATTTGCACACATTCTTCTTGCGGTCAACTACAATGAGCAGAAAAGTTGCTGAAAGCAAATTAGAACACTGTCTCTAATAATCTGCTAATGCCATTTTTGAAACAGTGCAACAACATAATACTTGCTATACACACATCATTACACACACTCATATGTAGACAATATACAGCATTAATTTTACAATCATTAAAATTGATAGAAAGTAAGCAAATTTTAATACATAACAGCAACAGTTTGAAGAATACTTTTACTCCATAAAAATACTGTTACAGGGCTATAGGACACTGAAAAAAATATACAAGGGACGAGATGAGAACACCCTTATTCACAGGTACTAAAATTTTCTTATTTAACTGGAACTAATATGCTTTATGGCAGTGAAAATTAAATGCTATTGAAACATGTGAGTTGAAATTTTAATTTTTGACTGATTCATGTAAGAGCTATGGTAACATACCAACTGTCATTATTCACTGAAACTAAACTGACACTAAAATTGTATTAAATCTTACTTACATGTTATGATATAGAAATGATATGTTTAGTGAACTAACACAGATCTCTCAACACTCAGCACTATTTCTCTGAAGCTGAATAACTGACAAATTACAATTATAAAACACAAGAGAGTCAAGAAATTCTCCTCACTGATCACTAAGCACTGCTGTGCACCACATAATCATCATCTATGAAGCGGAATATATACAGTTTCTTGATAGACTTATCTGATTTCACACAGCAAAATGTGTCCTTTGAAACCCTTGACCTGGAAATGACAAAGAACTTTTTACTGATACTGGAGGCACATGTTATCTGATAACAACTCTTGTCAAATACTTTACACATATTGAACAATCAAACTGTGATTTTATAGTAATTAATGTGCACATTATCAGATAAAAACAGTAATTAGAAAGACTCACATCCACAGGAAGTATTAAATACACTCACAAGTTTCCGATAAGTGTTATCATTCAAAAACTGAATACAGGAAACGTTTAAGATAATTGAGAATCCACTTATGAATTTTTCCATACATTATTGGAGCAGTAGAGCCAACATCAAACCATCTTGTCAACTCTCCTTCATGATGTTTTGATCATATAACCTTGTGCCCCATCTAAGGTGATCTCATGTAGGGGAAGAAATATGAGCTTCCATTCTAAAACTGACTAATCTTCAACAAGAATCATTTGAAACATGAATTCTGTGTGCCAAAATTGGAACTATACTGATTTTTGTCACCTAAATGCTGGGAGCAAATTGCAGTGTCTTTCATTCACAGAAAGTATAAATTGAACAGACCACTTTTTCAATAAAAGAAAGATGTGGAAAGTGCCTGCAGCAAAATAAGGGATCCACAAAAAAGATGAAGTGTTTTCTAACATAAAGTTAATTACAATAACAATTTAGTAGTGAGGCAAGTATGTCACTGAGAGAGCTGTGTTGTGAAAGACAACATTTGATGTCTTTCGGGGGAAAATCCAATAAAACAAAAACGAAAACTACAAGTGTGCGAAGCTTGTAGCCCAGCCAAAAGGTTCCAGAGCTTCAAATTAAATCATTTATTGATATGTACATATATCATGTTCTGTAAATCCTATCATGAGAGAGAGCCTTCTAGAATATGGAAAACTGAAGTTCTATATTAATAGGCAGAAAAAGCCCTCAAAACTACTTCTGTAAAGTACTCTAAAAGTTCAAATGGTTCAAATGGCTCTAAGCACTACGGAACTTAACATCTGAGGTCATCAGTCCCCTAGACTTAGAACTACTTAAACCTAACTAACCTAAGGACTTCACACACATCCACGCCTGAGGCAGGATTCGAACCTGCGACCATAACAGCAGCGCAGTTCTGGACTGAAGCGCCTAGAACCACTCAGCCACAGGGGCAGGCTATACACTAAAAGTCAATTCTGACTCTCACTAATCTATGCACAGTGATAATTTTGGTAAATATTTCTACATTAGTCTACATATATATTATGAGTAACTAATTTCAAACAACCAACTGTTCCTATTCTTTCACTATTCAGTTACAGCTTTTATCTGTCATTTCATACTAAGCATTTATCTAATTGTACTTATATCAGACAGCACTCTCTATCAGTTTCCTACGTACTGGAAAAAAAGTTAAAAATGTATATAACATGACATTACTGTTAACCAGAATTTATATCCCCAAGTCCACTCACCTGATAGATTATAGGAGTGACTAATACCTGTACTCTTTTGTTTGAAGCTCTGCTGATTTCCAATTTCATGCCTGATGTCTACTGGCAACCTGTTAATGACTGGCGCGGAGACTATAAGACACTGTTATGAATCTTAGACAGGTACACATATAGTCTATATGAAATACTTTTGTCTGCAATAATGTGGTTATGAATGTCACAGTTCATCATAAATTCATTCTTGCTGTTTATCACAAATACCATTAGAGAGTTTAAGAGTACCTAAGTCCCTGAATAGACTCCTGGAAGATGTTTGGCTATCAACTGCAGATAATATTGTTACCACAAGTTCCTGTAGGTTAAATACTTTCTTGATTTTAACTACATTGCCCCAAAAGATTAACCTAGAGAATATTAGTGAGTGAAAATATGCTAAATATGCTAACAGTTCTGTGACAGATCAAAATTGTGGGAAAAATTCCTTACTGCTAAGAATACAGAAACAAGATTTTGATTTACTTATTCATAAAATATTTCCATCACATCGCAATTTGTTATCCATTTGGATGCCTACGAATTTCATGCATGGCGTTTAGTTTGGTCGGTGATTATTGTTTTCTACTTCTGTAACGGAAAATCACATTCTTTTCTTTGGAATTGTGTAACATGAGTCTTTAAGAGATTGTGGATTAATCTGTGTACTGTGAACCACTGATAAATCTATTCCATAATTATTTCTGGTGTGATATACTTGGTACTGAACCTTGCATGGATACCATATGCAATATTTAAATGAAAGTTCCACCAACTGTATAGATTGTTTATTCTACTGTATAATTACGATTTCAGCTTGGCTGTTTTGAAGTACCCAACTGAATAAATACAATGGACCAGAAGGTATATAACATCATGACATGAAATGTAGGATCACAAATTTATAAAATTTTTTAGAATTCATAAATTATTGAAATCATGTTACTTACATGTTATGCATGATTAGACATCTTTAAAGAAAGTCACTGTCAAACTATGTTAAATTTGTTATGTAATGCATGTGCCACAGAATATAAATCAGAACACATTCACAAAGTGTGTGTCAGAAGTGGAACAAACATGACTGACATATGTTTAGTATCTATGCCATAAAATGACTATCAGAACCAGTCAATACATGTGCAAGTGCCATTATCTAAAGCCGCACTGTCAAATTTACAAACATAGTGGAACCCAAAGATGAGCATCGTAAGCTGTCAGTTTATGTGGTGTACTCTACGATTGAATCCAGGATGTGTTGTTGGCAATAGGCCAGAGTTACATACCCTGAATAAAGTTTGTGTATCGTTGGATGGTTTTCTCTGTTGCTAATATGTAGTGTAAACAAATGTTCTTAAACCAAGAAATTTAGCCATGGTTATAAATCATGCACTATGTTAAATACGAAATATTATTGTGCATTACTGCAACTTAGGTCAGTCTTAAAGCAACATAATGTAACAATCTGTCAAAATGTACTACGAAAGTTGATCATATACAACCATATTATGAAAGAGCACACAAATGCTTTACAGTATCCTGTTACATTATGGTATATAATGTTTTTATGACAAATATTTGTAGTATACAACATTTTTAAAACAAACATTCGTTCGTTCTTTCATAGAACAACTGTATATGATCTGCTTTCATAGTACATTTTGATAGATGGTTACGTTATGTACCTTTTACAACTGATCTACTTTGCAGTAATGCATGATTATAGTTCATATTCAGCATACCACATGATGTATAACAGCCCATTCCTATCATTGCTAAATTCCCTGGTATATGTGTATTTGTTTACACAATATATTCATAACTTAGAACAACCATCAAAAGATATAAAATCCTTATTGAATTTATGTAACTCTGTTCTATTGCCTACAACACTTCTCTAGATTCAACCACAGAGTACATCATATAAACTGACAGGCTACAATGTTCATCTTTGGTTTCCATTACTTACTCCATTACTTGGACTTACTCCATAGATGTACATCATAAGCTGCTAAATAAATAAATTAGGAAATTCAATAATGTCGCTTTAGATAATGGTGTCTGAACATGTAGTGACTGTTCTTGGTGATCATTTTATGTCACAGTTACTACATGTATGTCAGACATGATTTTCCTATTTTTGCCAGAAGCTCTACGAAAATGTTCTCATTCATATGCTATGACACTTGCATTATATAACAAAGTTTAATATATTTTGATGATGACTTTGTTTACAGAAGTTTAATCATGCTTAAAATGTAAGCAAATATTTTCAATAATAAATTTTGAAACTCCAAAAAAAATTTTTGATCTTAAACTGTACCGGCATAATGCTACCTACTTTCTGATTCACTGCATTTTTCATTAAATTCTGTACATATTTATCTTTTCAGTGTGGTAGTTGAAAATAGCCAAATGCCAAAATCATGACTGTAAAGTTCACGTCATATAGGAAGGCAGCTCTATTTTCAGCCATTCTGTGCAATCCAGACGACTGACTGCTAGCGGCCAATAAGATTCATTCTCTCTCCGAGCGGCTAGCCGCGAGTTACAACCTAGACTGCAAGAATCTCGCTCAGGCATGCTGTGCTGTTTCCATATTTTGCAACAGTGCAGTTTCATTCACAAGGTGACCAAATTATTCATTCTGATGTCGATGTTACTTTCTTGTAACAGTATAGCTGTGATTTTGTATCTGTAAACATTTTAGTGTGACTTCCAAATAAATATGTCAGGTGAAGGCAATAAACGTGGAGTTGTGTACAAGCAACTTTAATTAAATTTTGTGCCTGTGGAGTAACTTCTTAGTTGTATGACTGAATGATTTCCTGTCAGAATGGTCACAGTATGCAGCAACTGACAAAAAATCAACAAGAAAAACAGAAATGATATCTGGCGTTTGCAAGTAAGCTTTGTAGGCCTTCTGCTGTTCCTTTCATAAATGATTTAGGAGACAATCTGAACTGTCCTCTTAGACTGTTTGCAGATGATGCTGTGATTGACCATCTTATAAAGTCACCAAATGATTAAAACAAATTAGAAAACGATTTAGATAAGATACCTGTGTGATGAGAAAAGTGGCAACTAACTCTAAATAATGAAAAGTCTGAATTAATCCACACGAGTACTAAAGAGAACATGCTAAATGTCGGTTTACAGAATGTTGTTGTTGTTGTTGTTGTGGTATTCAGTCCAAAGACTGGTTTGATGCAGCTCTCCATGCCCCTCTATCCTGTGCAAGCCTCTTCCATCTCCGAGTAACTACTGCAACATACATCCTTTTGAATCTGCTTAGTGTATTCATCTCTTGGCTGCCTCCTACAATTTTTACACTCCATTCTTCCCTCCAACACTAAATTGGTGACTGCTTGATGGCTCAAAATGTGTCCTACCAACTGTCAAGTTGTGTCACAAATTCCTCATCTGCTCAATTCTTTTCAATACCGCCTCATTAGCTATGTGATCTACCCATCTAATCTTCAGCATTCTTCTGTAGCTCCACATTTGAAAAGCTTCTATTCTCTTCTGGCCTAAACTGTTCATAATCCACATTTCACTTCCATACATGGCTACACTCCACACAAATACTTTCAGAAATGATTTCCTAACACTTTTCTCCCAAGTTCTGTTCAGTACCTCCTCATTAGTTACGCGATCTACTCATCTAGCATTCTCCTGCAGTACCCCAGTTCAAAAGCTTCTATTCTCTCCTTGTCTAAATGATTTATCGTCCATGTGTCACTTCCATACAGGGCTATGCGCCATACAAATACTTTCAGAAAAGACTTCCTGACACTTAAATCTATACTCAATATTAGCAAAGTTCTGTTCTTCAGAAACACTTTTCTTGCCACAGCCAGTCTACATTTTATATCCTCTCTACTTCAACCATCATCACTTATTTTGCTGCCCAAATAGCAAAACTCATCTATTACTTTAAGTGTCTCATTTCCTAACCTAATTCCTTCATCATCACCTGATTTAATTTGACTACACCCTATTATCCTCATTTTGCTTTTGTTGATATTCGTCTTATTTCCTTCTTTCAAGACACTGTCCATTCCATTCACCTTTTCTTCTAAGTCCTTTACTGTCTCTGACAGAATTACAATGTCATCGGCGAACCTCAAAGTTTTTATTTCTTCTCCCTTGATTTTAATTCCTACTTCAAATTTTTCTTTTATTTTCTTTACTGCTTGCTCAAAATACAGACTGAATAACATTGGGGATAGGCTACAATCCTGTCTCACTCCCTTCTCAACCACTGCTTCCCTTTTGTGCTCCTCGACTCTTATAACTGCCATCTTTTTTCTATACAAATTGTAAATAGCCTCTCGCTCCCTACATTTGCCCTTGCCACCTTCAGAATTTGAAAGAGAGTATTCCAGTCAACACTGTTAAAAGCTTTCTGTAAACATAGGTTTACCTTTCCTTACCCTATCTTCTAAGATAAGTCATAGGGTCAGTATTGCCTCGTGTGGTCTAACATTTCTACAGAATACAAACTGATCTTCCCTGAGGTCAGCTTCTACCAGTTTTTCCATTCGTCTGTAAAGAATTCGTGTTAGTACTTTGATATTGTGACTTATTAAACTGATAGTTCGGTAATTGTCACACCTGTCAACACCTGCTTTCTTTGGGATTGGAATTATTATATTTTTCTTGAAGTCTAAGGGTATTTCACTCATATTATACAGCTTGCTCACCAATGGGAGAGTTTTGTCATGGCTGGCTCTCCTAAGGGTATCAGTAGTTCTGTCGGAATATTGTCTACTCCTGAGGCCTTGTTTAGACTAACGCCTTTCACTGCTCTGTCAAATTCTTCATGCAGTATCATATCTCCCATCTCATCTCCCTCTATGTCCTCTTCCATTTCTATAATATTGCCTTCAAGTACATCACCCTTTATAGTGTTTTGGGATATCTGTAAACATCCCAACACACTATTGGAAAGCCGTCAACAAGAGAGGCTCGTGAGTAAACGAATAAGGATAAATGTAATGGGAAAGGGACACTGTGTGTTTTCCGTTCTTGTATGCAGTGAATGTGGAGCAGTGGTAGAGCTGGTGAGATGGGGACCACTAAAAACGGTATTACAACTGTCTGGGAGTAATTTGTACTATGGTGCAGCAAGTGCCTGAATCCGAGAGCCATGGAGTAAACAACACACCAACAAGGCATAATGAACTACTGAAGAGAGTTAGTTGATTTTTTTTCCCTCTCAGGTCCTACAGAATACATGTACAGACATTTGAATGTACTCAAGAGTGTGATTTATTACCATAGCAAATGTTAGTTGTGTTGTGAAAACTAATAGTGAAAATGTTGGGCAAAATATACCCCTGTTTGTGAGAAGCATGGCTATTTATTTAGTAGCGCATTAGAGAGAACTTTTGGAAGCATTACAGGAACCTTCACCGCAGTTGGATCGACAGGGAGGTGGCATGGAAGGATCCGGACCACCAAAAAACTACTCTGAGAAGAGAGGATAAAGATAATACTACTTTCATCTGGCGGTGTATTGGGGTTGGCAAAATATTGCCCTGTTATATCAGCCAGGGACCCAACTTTCCGTTAGTGCTGGTATAAGGCCCACCACAAATCTTACAAAATAAACAACACCAGGAAAAGAAGGAAAAATACACCCCACATTGTACAGATCTTCTATATACTCCTTCCACGTTTCTGCTTTCCCTTCTTTGTGTAGGAATGGTTTTCCAGCTGGGCTCTTGACATTCATACAGGTGATCGTCTTTTCACCAAAAGGTCTCTCTAATTTTCCTGTAGGCAGCATCTATCTTACCCCTAGTGATATATGCTTCTACATCCTTACATTTGTCCTCTAGCCATTCCCACTTAGCCATTTTGCACTTCCTGACGATCTCATTTTTTGAGACGTTTATATTCCTTTTTGTCTGCTTCATTTACTTCATTTTTATACCTTCTCCTTTCATCAGTTGAATTCAATATCTCTTGTGTTACCCAAGGATTTCTACTAACCCTTGTCTTTTTACCTACTTGAGCCTCTGCTGCCCTCACTCTTTCATCTCTCAGAGTTACCCATTTAACTTCTACTGTGCCTCTGGTTCTTTCAATTTATCCATGTCCCATATCCTTAAATTTGTACTTTTTTGGAGTTTCTTCAGTTTTAATCTACAGTTCGTAACCAATAACTTGTGGTCAGATTTCACATTTGCTGCTGGAAATATCTTACAATTTAAAACCAGGTTCCTAAATCAATGTCTTACTATTATATAATCAATCTGAAACCTTCCAGTGTCTCCATGTCTCTTCCATGTCTCTTTCTGATTCTTAAACCAAGTGTCAGCGATGATTAAGTTATGCTCTGAACAAAATTCTACCAGGCGGCTTCCTCTTTCATTCCTTACCTCCAGTCCATATTCACCTACTAGTTTTCCTTCTCTTCATTTTCCTACTACCGAATTCCAGTCCCTCATGACTATTAAATTTTCATCTCCCTTAACTATCTGAATAATTTCTTTTATCTCATCACACATTTCTTCAATCTCTTCATCATCTGTAGAGCTAGTTGGCATATAAACTTGGACTACTGTGGTAGGCGTGGGCTTTGTGTCTATCTTGGCTACAATAATTCATTCACTATGCTCTTTGTAATAGCTTTTCCACGTTCCTATTTTTTAATTCATTATTAAACCTACTCCTGCATTATCCCTATTTTATTTTGTATTTACAGCCCTGTATTCACCTGACAAGAAGTCCTGTTGCTCCTGCCACCGAACTTCATTAATTCCCACTATGTCTAACTTTAACCTATCCATTTCCCTTTTTAAATTTTCTAACCTACATCCCCGGTTAAGGGATCTGACATTCCACACTCATCTGCATAACTCCAGTTTTGTTTCTCCCGATAACGACATTGTCCTGAGTAGTCCCCACCTGGAGATCCAAATGGAGGACTATTTTACCTCCACAATATTTTACCCAAGAGGACGCCATCATCAGTTGACCATACAGTAAAGCTGCATGGCTTCAGGAAAAATTATGTCTGTACTTTACCCTTGCTTTCAGCCGTTCGCAGTAACAGCACAGTGATGCTGTTTTGGTTCATGTTACACAGGCCAATTCAGTCAATTATCCGGATTGTTGCCCCTGCAACTACTGAAAAGGCTGCTGCCCCTCCCTCTTCAGGAACCACACGTTTGTCTGGCCTCACAACAGACACCCCTCTGTTGTGGCTTCTCCTATGGTTCGGCTATCTGTATCGCTGAGGCACACAAGCCTCCCCACCAATGGCGTGGTCCATGGTTCATGGGGGGAGGGTTTACAGGATAAGTTGAGTTGAATTTACAGCCCTTACATTTGTTTGTTTACAGGATAAAACACAGAAATCTAAAGGCTGTAAATTCAACTAATAAGTTAGGGATGACAATTACAAATAACTTAAATTGTAATGATCGCATGGATAATGTGTGGAAAACAAACCAAAGACTGCGATTTATTGGTAGAACACTTAGAAAATGTAACAGATCTACTAAAGAGATTACTTATATCATGTTGTCCCTCTTCTGGAGTATTGCTGTCCAGTGTGGGATCCACAGCAGATAGGAGTCACGAAAAGTTCAAAGAATGGCAGCTCGTTTTGTACTGTTGCGAAATTGGGGAGAGACTGCCTCGGTTATGATACATGAGTTGGGGTGGAAATCATCAAAACAAAAGTGTTTTTCATTGTGGCAGGATCTTCTCATGAAATTTCAGTTACCAGATTTCTCTTTTTTGGCACCCACCTACATAAAAAGGAATGATCACATGATAAAATAAGATAAATTTGAGCTCTCACGGAGAGATTAAAGTGTTTGTGTTTCCTGCGCACTGTCTGAGAGTGGAACAGTAGAGATATAGCTTGAAGGTAGTTCGATGAACCTTCTGCCAGGCACTTAATTGTGGATCGCAGAATAATCGTGGAGATGTATACATAGATGCTTCATAAGCAGTCTAGGTGGTTTACATCCCGCATTTATAACTTTTTAAAATGTGTATCTGAAAGTGAGACTTCTATTTTTGAGATTTCGAAGATTCAAGAATGAATTGCAGAAGCATGTATTGGCAAGAGAACTGTACAGAGAATAATAAACAAAAGTGTCAGAGCTGCAGTAACGTCAGCAAAATTTGTTTTTACGCCACCTGTAAAGCAACGAAACCACAAGAAACCTGTAACACAAATGGATGGTTTTGACTAAGATGTTTTAAAGTGCTCCATGTATGAAATATATATGAGCAGGGAATACCCGTCATCAAAGAAATTTCTTACAATTATGCCTGAGCAAATTGGCTTCAAAGATAGCACTTCATCAATGCAAAGAATTTTGAAAGACATTGGTTTCAAATGTTTTAAGAAGACAGTTTTTAATTGAAAGAAGCGACACAGAATCAGCACGAACCACAACCCTTAAAAAGATGCACGATACAAGAGGGGGTGGTAGCTCTACAGTGTATTACATTGATGAAACATGAACGAATCAGAATCATTCGATGAATACCTGCAGGAAAACGAGTGATGGTACTGAAGGTTTTAAAGTTCCCACAGGAAAAGATTCTCCGAGACTTATTTCTGCATGCTGGCTCTTCTTCTGATTTGGTTCCTGAGAGCAAACTTGTATTTAGGTGTAAGAAAATCAGTAGTGACTAGCATTCGAAAATGAACACTGTCGCTTTCAAGAAGTGGTTCACTGAACAATTCTTGCCATACCTTGATTCGAAGTCGATCATTGTAATTACCATGTCAGTTATCATTCAGTTGTTACAGAGAAAAGACCAAGTACGAATACCAGGAAAGGTGTTGTTCTCTGGCTGAACATAAAAATATACCGGGCAATATAAGCCAGATCCATGCTAAACTCCTTCAGCTTGTTAATTTATAAAAGTCACGCAACAGAATGTACAAATTTGGCTTTTTTGCATGTGAACATGCATTTACCCATATATCACTGTCATTTTAATCCAATAGAATTAATTTGCAGACAGGTTACAAGCTAAGTGGGGGGGGGGGGGGGGAGGGGGAGGGGGGGGAGGGAGGGGAAATTCAAGATAACACACGCTGAAATGCTTGTGCATGAAGCACCAGGCAGCAGCAGCCTTCAGCATGGGTACACTGTGGGCAGCTCACTGAAAAGTTTGAGAAATAAGACTTTGACAGGGAGGCGAGGATGCATAAAAGCCTTGAATCTACCCTCCTAAATTTACAATCAGATGGTTTGGACGTGAACTTTGATACCAGGTGGTATTACGACGTAGACTTTGAAACAAAGTAAAGTAATAATCTTCCTTGGTTTCACAGACTCATGGTTTGAAATGTTTTTGTCAACTGCATACATAGTACATAAGAACTTCCTAGGTTTTATTGATTAGGAATACACAGCCTATGAAGTATTCACCCTATAATGTTTAACACATTGCCTAAGGAGAAGTTAAGCTTTTCCCAGTGTGTTGTACACTCTGATTACTCATAAGAATGCGGCCAAATAAATTCACCAAAAACTGCAATATTTCGGCAAGTAAACACCAGCCATTTTCAAGGCACAAATTGTAAAATGTCTTAAAGCGAAAGGGAGGGGTTGCCTGTTGAGATACTGGTGGTTTTCAGCATTATCATCAGCATTCTTTTGAGTTATTCACAGAAGATGGTTAATTGTTTGCATGTTCAATGGATCATAAATGTGTTCTCCCACTGTAATGTTGAATGAATTAATTCAAACTCATAATGCCTCTTGACACTGGAAAATATAACAAACTGAAAATTTTTACAATAGTCTCATGTACTAGTAGTCCTCGCTACCATTTCTTCTTTTTTACACATATTGATTTACATTGAATGTCAGTGAAACACAGCCTTATACAGGCATTATACACATTTACAAAAATTGTATGGAGTAGAAGCAGTTGTCAAGTAAATATAATCCTTTTGATTTGCGTTGGAAGTTTATTTTCATGTGTATATCCAAATCACAATAAACAGCAATTACTGCAACCATTTCTGATGATCCTGTCGTTAGACAATCGTCATTTTGAGAAAAATTACACTTGACGTCTTCACAAAGTTGCATCAGCTGTTCTCTCCTACCAACGACACACAGACAACTGCTATGGAGCAGTGGACACAACCACAAGAGTAAGACTTCTCTCGTGTAGATGTCTGATTGAAATTGATTTTAAAATGTATAATTCCCACATTGTACTGATGGCAAATGGGCCTGACAGTTGACTGCAGCAACACAGTTCGGCAACACGGACCTTGTTTGCCCACTCTCTGTCACCACGCATACGCAGACCTCATCCCCTCCACAATTTCCTATCACTCTGCTCTATGTGCAGAAGTGCCATCCTACGTGACGTGGGCTATAGACTAAACAATTTATACAGTCAAATGGTGGAGCTTTCATTTAAACAGTATTATATGACTGTGGCCTCAAGCTACAGAAAGAGTATCACCATATTTAATGTTTACCTACTGCAAATTTAGCTTTACTCCTGTGGTATCATTTGTTAATATGACACTCTCTTTTCTGTAGTTAAGATATGACTCCATCTACATAAAGGTAGTGCATATAATGGCGCAACATTGTAGTTTCCTTGGTCGTGTTTTACAATGTACACAACTGAAAGTATAGTATTAGCAAGATTACAAAAAATGCTCTCAGGATAATTTTTCCTGTTTAGTTCAACCAGAATTAAGTTTTGGAAATCATATATTGCTTTTTCCATAGAGAAACTTTAACAGTGGCCAAATTGAGCAGTGTTAAAAGATAATTGGATCAGTATTCAGCATTCATCATCAGTAAGGCTTAAGGAGGAGGCTATGGATGAGGATTTCACAAAGTACTGTTCCAGATGACTGTCATCTTGACATTAAGGTGACACCAAGTTATTCTACTGGTGTAGTGTGCACAACAGATGAGGTTTCCTATTACAGTCCAGGAAATGCATAGTGTCTGAATAGCTAGTACGCGGCTAATGGCTATAGAAGTAAAACTGAAAAATGTAAGCTTACCAATACATCTTAAGATAGTCTGTACTTGTTCTTCATTAGTACTGTAAAATATGTGGCACGTGAACGATTTTGCAGTGCTGCAAGATTTTTCCCTGTGAAAGAAAGAGTGAAGTCATTTATTTTCCAGAAAAGATACATGTTCTAAATCTAGTGACAGGCTGGATTTTTTCAGTCACAGAAATGTAACTGCAGAACCATTGCACATGGCACGCTCGTCATATGTGAGATATTTATTTTCTTCAATATCTAAGACTTGTGAGTGTCAATAAAGGACACACAGGGATTTTATTATTTACAATATTTATATTCTTTTCACAAGAAATGTACTAGATTGAAGCACATCTAATCTTCGAACCTCATCTCAGTGCATATCTGGATTAACATTAATATGAATATAGAATAACAAGTGCAAAGTAGTTTTAATGTTACAAATTTGTAAAGATTACTTTTTGATTAAAAGATATTCATGAATGTGATGCACGAGAAAAGGCGAGGTTATGGAAACAGAATAACAAAATAGTTTTTGTGAGTTTGTAGCTCAACAGTAGTGAGCTTACAGGCAGCAAGAGAGCTACAAGCATCACTAGGCCAGAGAAATGAGCAAAAACTATTTTGTGATTCTGTTTCTCTAAAAACTCACCTTTTTCATGTACCAAATAACATGAAAAAGTTTTGGATAAAGGATGTTAAGGAATAGTTTTTGTTCCTTCCTCAAGGCTTTTGATGTTTGCAGCTTTCTTTCTGCCTGTAACTTGTCAGCACAGTACTGTCCACCTACAAACTCACTGCCCATTCTCATTCTACAGTGGCAGCACGTACAGTTGGTAAATGATAACAAATACTAAAAATAACAAACAGTGCCCAATATGACTTCCTACTGTAGGCTCCTTTCAATTGTCTTGCCTGAAACTGTTACTTCTTTGCCGCAGCAGTCCTTCAAAGGAGGTATAAAGACTTTCTACTAAACATTCTAACAAATTTCTTTAGTAAAATGGCTCTATTCTGAAAATATTTCTGGCTTTTTCATGATGACCAAGTCTTTTATAACCACAATATTTTGTCTGAAATTGAAATTTAAAATCTCACTTGCATCACAACTTCACTAAAATGTAAAAGTTTCCTGGCAAATTGCCACTGAAAATGTTAAATCATTATGCTCATTTTACGGAGGATTTCGGTAAACTTCAGTAAGAATAAAACTCTGTCCTTCATATAAAAATAAATCCACATGCCAAGCAATATCTCACACAGTTGGCATTAGAGAAAACTGTTAATAGAAATTCACTGCGTTTTCTCAACTGGTATAACATTGTTCAGAAATGAGAGTTCCATATTGCTCACAAAAAATTTTCTCTACATCAGTGGCAGAGTGCGGACAGACATGGAGACTGTAGCAACTAACAGGTCCAACTCCTCTTCTACCAGCCCACAGGGGCAGGTTTCATTTGAGGGTGTAGCCAATGTGTGAAATGCCCTACTCTGAACAGCTAGTGACCACAGCTCCAGCTAATAACTATATCCATTTTGATCATTGGCATTTCATTTGAGACTTTGTAGTCACCTAATAATCTGGTGCTGGTAGTGTATGTTTCTCCTGAGTGAAGCCCAGTAAAAAGGATCAATGTTGTTGTTGTTGTTGTTGTTGTTGTTGTTGTGGTCTTCAGTCCAGAGACCGGTTTGATGCAGCTCTCCATGCTACTCTGTCCTGTGCAAGCTTCTTCATCTCCCAGTACCTACTGCAAGCTACATCCTTCTGTATCTGTTTAGTGTATTCATCTCTTGGTCTTCTTCTACGATTTTTACCCTCTAAGCTGCCCTCCAATACTAAATTGGGTATCCCTTGATGCCTCAGAACAGGTCCTACCAACCGATCCCTTCTTCTAGTCAAGTTGTGCCACAAACTTCTCTTCTCCCCAATCCTATTCAATACCTCCTCATTAGTTATATGATCTACCCATCTAATCTTCAGCATTCTTCTGTAGCACCACATTTTGAAAGCTTTTATTCTCTTCTTGTCCAAACTAGTTATCGTCCATGTTTCACTTCCATACATGGCTACACTCCATACAAATACTTTCAGAAATGACTTCCTGACACTTAAATCTATACTCGATGTTAACAAATTTCTCTTCTTCAGAAACGCTTTCCTTGCCATTGCCAGTCTACATTTTATATCCTCTCTACTTCGACCATCATCAGTTATTTTGCTCCCCAAATAACAAAACTCCTTTACTACTTTAAGCATCTCATTTCCTAATCTAATTCCCTCAGCATCACCCGACTTAATTCGACTACATTCTATTATCCTCGTTTTGGTTTTGTTGATGTTCATCTTATACCCTCCTTTCAAGACACTGTCCATTCCGTTCAACTGCTCTTCTAAGTCCTTTGCTGTCTCTGACAGAATTACAATGTCATCGGCGAACCTCAAAGTTTTTATTTCTTCTCCATGGATTTTAATACCTACTCCAAACTTTTCTTTTGTTTCCTTTATTGCTTGCTCAATATACAGATTGAATAACATCGGGGATAGGCTACAACCCTGTCTCAATTCCTTCCCAACCACTGCTTCCCTTTCATGTCCCTTGACTCTTATAACAGCCATCTGGTTTCTGTACAAATTGTAAATAGCCCTTCGCTCCCTGTATTTTACCCCTGCCACCTTCAGAATTTGAAAGAGACTGTTCCAGTCAACATTGTCAAACGCTTTCTCTAAGTCTACAAATGCTAGAAATGTAGGTTTGCCTTTCCTTAATCTTTCTTCTAAGATAAGTCGTAGGGTCAGTATTGCCTCACATGTTCCGATATTTCTACGGAATCCAAACTGATCTTCCCTGAGGTCGGCTTCTACTAGTTTTTCCATCCATCTGTAAAGAATTCGCATTTGTATCTTGCAGCCGTGACTTATTAAACTGATAGTATCGTAAATAAAGAAAAATCAATGTAATGAAATCATATTGCATGTAAAATAATAGGCTTCTGACCAGTTTGTGCTATATACATTTCTTTACTGCCACATAAAAAACATAGAAAAGCGCCCAATAACTCCAAAAACATTTACTTCAAATTTTTGAAAATTTGTAAGAGTTATCTGTTTTCAAACCCTACAACTCAGAGATAGTAAGGTTTTATATAAACAAGCACTACTGCATTAGAATGATTACTCAAAGATAGTGATGTCATTAGAAAGTTCTAGCGCAAACAGCACAAGGGAGCATCTGCTCCTGCAATCAAAACCTTTCAGGAATGCAGACCAGTTACAGGGCAGCTTACTAAATAGGTGAATAATGTAGTATGTAAGTCTATATCTTCTTCTCTACAATCACCAAACACTGAATTTATTATTGTTCAGTGTTAAATTTTGAGATTTAATATTGAACTATTGTTTTTCACACAGAAAGAGAATACCACAGACCGGCAACACTGCAGCCTTAATGAAGCAAACTGAACAATCCTCTGTCATGTTTTTGGAAGTCAGGAAAAGAGTGTAGTACATGATAGCACGTAAGGACATCAAGAAATTACAACCGTTAATGCTTAGCAACTCTAGCCGGAAACAATATTACCTACAAGTATAGCAAACGAATGCTTTATATATTTTTTTCAACAGTGTCAGTAGCTTTCATATAAACGCTTTAACCTCAGACAACCAGTAAAACAGTACTCACTTGAAATAAGAAATATTCGCACTTTTATTGTTTCTGTGTATGAAGTTACACACTGCACAAATGTTAGGCATGATTTCAAAAAGAAATTCAGCAACTACTTATTTTACAAGTTTGAATGTTTAGGTCTACTATCCTGCCTTCAGAACAACCAGAGCCTGACTTCTGGAAATATGGCGGTGAACAGTACAATGTGGCACCGCAGAGAGTGCTAAATAACATGACACAGCCTTTGTGTGTATTCTGTCTCTTTGTTTTATCATTAAGCCACCAGACATTTTGAACCTGGACATCATACAGTCTTAAAATCAATATTAAGTAAGTGACAGAATACATACAATTCATATAAGACAAAAATACTGCATAAGATGCATTGGCTGGGAAATATTGTGAGACACCATCAGTAATAAAAGTATTACATGCCTCAGGATACAAAGATCTCTCTCTAAGTACAACTTATAGTCCAAGATGTGGATCTCAGCCAGAATCACAAGGCATAGGATTGCCTTAAAATGCATGAACCATGGGGCTCTGGTGAAGTTACATTGGGAATAGTTGGGCAGTAGTAGATACTATGAAGCTTTCAAGTCAAAAAATGAGTCTTCAGTGTAAAATTATGACAGCAAGACAGTGACACTGGTTTGGCAAGAATGATAGTTTTTTTATACTATAAAAGTCACAAAAGCCAAACACGAACAATGTATCATGAAGGAAGCATCAAATATTCATGAAATGGTAAACAAAACTGATCAGCTGGTCAATATGTATAAAGATAAATCATGAAGTGGCTACAGCAAACGAAAAGCTTAAGACTTTTTCAATGTACAGTGTTAAAGAACAGCAACTCATGCATGCCCACCGACTGCTCAGTGGTCAATTTGGACATGCAAAGATACCGAGATGCGGTGCTAGGCTAGATGGCACGGACCATGGCGGATGGTGGGGATCTGAAGGGAGACTGCATGCGAGTTAGAGAGAGAGGGGGGAAAGAGGGGGGGGGGGAGAGAGAGAGAGAGAGAGAGAGAGAGAGAGAGAGAGAGAGAGAGAGAGAGAGAGAGATGGCTGGCGATGTCAATGAGACTGCACTGTGAGAGGCCAGTATTGGGATCATGTGTTGTCTACAAGCCCATAATGGCAGCATAGCACAAGAAGAGACACGTGGCCGCTGTCAACCAAAGCTTACATGAAGTCTGTTGGTGCAGGGCTTGTGATCATACCAGTGGAGTTGCAGCTAAGTCATGATAGAAACTGCAACCTGGCTTTGATTAAACATCGCCTGTGGACCTATGTCAAGAATTCCCCAACTTTATAAATGAGTTCCTTGATTTTTGCCCAGCTGACCGTAACCTTCCTCAGTGCTTAAGAGTTACAGATCTACTTTAGATTGTTAGGGGTGAGCAAGAAGATGTGTGCTTGCTCTGTTTTCCAATACTTGAGTTAGTTGATGAAATTTTGAAAGACAAGGATTTGACACGGAGTCCCCCCATGAACCATGGACCTTGCCGTTGGTGGGGAGGCCTGTGTGCCTCAACGATACAGATAGCCGTACCGTAGGTGCAACCACAACGGAGGGATATCTGTTGAGAGGCCAGACAAACGTGTAGTTCCTGAAGAGGGGCAGCAGCCTTTTCAGTAGTTGCAGGGGCAACAGTCTGGATGACTGACTGATCTGGCCTTGTAACACTAACCAAATTGACCTTGTTGTTCTGGTACTGCGAACGGCAGAAAGCAAGGGGAAACAACAGCCATAATTTTTCCCGAGGGCATGCAGCTTCACTGTGTGATTAAATGATGATGGCATCCTCTTGGGTGAAATATTCCGGAGGTAAAATAGTCCCCCATTCGGATCTCCGGGCGGGTACTATTCAGGAGGACGTCGTTATCAGGAGAAAGAAAACTGGCGTTCTACGGATCGGAGCGTGGAATGTCAGATCCTTCAATCGGACAGGTAGGTTAGAAAATTTAAAAAGGGAAATGGATAGGTTAAAGTTAGATATAGTGGGAATTAGTGAAGTTCGGTGGCAGGAGGAACAAGACGTTTGGTCAGGTTAAAATAGAGTTATAAATACAAAATCAAATAGGGGTAATGCAGGAGTAGGTTTAATAATGAATAAAAAAAATATGGATGCGGGTAAGCTACTACAAACAGCATAGTGAACACATTATTGTGGCCAAGATAGACACGAAGCCCACGCCTACTACAGTAGTACAAGCTTATATGCCAACTAGCTCTGCAGATGACAAAGAAATTGATGAAATGTATGATGAGATAAAAGAAATTATTCATGTAGTGAAGGGAGACGAAAATTTAATGGTCATGTGTGACTGGAATTCAAGAGTAGGAAAAGTGAGAGAAGGAAACACAGTAGGTGAATATGGACTGGGGCTAAGAAATGAAAGAGGAAGCTGCCTGATAGAATTTTACGCGAAGCATAACTTAATCATAGCTAACACTTGGTTCAAGAATCATGAAAGAAGGTTGTATACATGGAAGAACCCTGGAGATACTAAAAGGTATCAGATAGATTATATAATGGTAAGACAGAGATTTAGGAACCAGGTTATAAATTGTAAGACATTTCCAGGGGCCAATGTGGACTCTGACCACAATCTATTGGTTATGAACTGTAGATTAAAACTGAAGAAACTGCAAAAAGGTGGGAATTTAAGGAGATGGGATCTGGATAAACTGACTAAACCAGAGGTTGTACAGAGTTTCAGGAAGAGCATAGGGGAACAATTCACAGGAATGGGGGAAAGAAATACAGTAGAAGAAGAATGGGTAGCTTTCAGGGATGAAATAGTGAAGGCAGCAGAGGATCAAATAGGTAAATAGACGAGGGCTAGTAGAAAGCCTTGGATAACAGAAGAAATATTGATGGAAGGAGAAAATATAAAAATGCAGTAAATGAAGCAGGCAAAAAGGAATACAAACCTCTCAAAAATGATATCGACAGGAAGTGCAAAATGGCTAAGAAGGGATGGCTGGAGGACAAATGTAAGAATGTAGAGGCTTATCTCACTAGGGGTAAGATAGATACTGCCTACAGGAAAATTAAAGAGACCTTTGGAGAAAGGAGAACCACTTGCATGAATATCAAGAGCTTTGATGGAAACCCAGTTCTAAGCAAAGAAGGGAAAGCAAAAAGGTGGAAGGAGTATATAGAGGGTCTATACAAGGGCGATGTACTCGAGGACAATATTATGGAAATGGAAGAGGATGTAGATGAAGATGAAATGGGAGATGTGGTACTGTGTGAAGAGTTTGACAGAGCACTGAAAGACCTGAGTCGAAACAAGGCCCCCAGAATAGACAACATTCCATCAGAACTATTGACAGCCTTGGGTGAGCCAGTCCTGACAAAACTCTACCATCTGGTGAGGAAGATGTATGAGACAGGCAAAATTCCCTTAGACTTCAAGAAGAATATAATAATTACAATCCCAAAGAAAGCAGGTGTTGACAAATGTGAAAATTACCAAACTATTAGTTTAATAAGTCACAACTGCAAAATACTAACGCAAATTCTTTACAGACGAATGGAAAAACTGATAGGTGCCGACCTCGGGGAAGATCAGTTTGGATTCCGTAGAAACATTGGAACACGTGAGGCAATACTGACCCTACGACTTATCCTAGAAGAAAGATTAAGGAAAGGCAAACCTACGTTTCTAGCATTTGTAGACTTAGAGAAAGCTTTTGACAATGTTGATTGGAATACACTCTTTTAAATTCTGAAGGTGGCAATGGTAAAATACAGGGAGCGAAAGGCTATTTACAATTTGTACAGAAAGCAGATGGCTGTTATAAGAGTCGAGGGGTATGAAAGGCAAGCAGTGGTTGGGAAGGGAGTGAGACAGGGTTGTAGCCTATCCCCGATGTTATTCAATCTGTATATTGAGCAAGCAATAAAGGAAACAAAAGAAAAGTTTGGAGTAGGTATTAAAATCCATGGAGAAGAAATAAAAACTTTGAGGTTTACCGATGACATTGTAATTCTGGCAAAGGACTTGGAAGAGCAGTTGAACGGAATGGACAATGTCTTGAAAGGAGGGTATAAGATGAACATCAACAAAAGCAAATTGAGGATAATGGAATGTAGTCGAATTAAGTCGGGAGATGCTGTGGGAATTAGATTAGGAAATGAGACACTTAAAGTAGTAAAGGAGTTTTGCTATTTGGGGAGCAAAATAACTGATGATGGTCGAAGTATAGAGGATATAAAATGTAGACTGGCAATGGCAAGGAAAGCGTTTCTGAAGAAGAAAAATTTGTTAACATCGAGTATAGATTTAAATGTCAGAAAGTCGTTTCTGAAAGTATTTGTATGGAGTGTAGCTATGCATGGAAGTGAAACGTGGACGATAAATAGTTTAGACAAGAAGAGAATAGAAGCTTTCGAAATGTGGTGCTACAGAAGAATGCTGAAGATTAGATGGGTAGATCACATAACTAATGAGGATGTATTGAATAGAATTGCGGAGAAGAGGAGCTTGTGGCACAACTTGACTAGAAGAAGGGATTGGTTGGTAGGACATGTTCTGAGACATCGAGGGATCACCACTGTAGTATTGGAGGGCAGCGTGGAGGGTAAAAATCGTAGAGGGAGACCAAGAGATGAATACACTAAGCAGATTCAGAAGGATGTAGGCTGCAGTAGGTACTGGGAGATGAAGAAGCTTGCACAGGATAGCGTAGCATGGAAAGCTGCATCAAACCAGTCTCAGGACTGAAGACCACAAGAACAACTCTATGTTAAATGCAGTTGTGTACAGAGGGTCATTCCTTAAGGTAACCGTGTGTCAATCATGTGACATAATTTATGCTGTATCTAATTGTATTTCTCTGTCTGTTATAGTTTTATGTGTGATTTGGGCACCCCATTAAATTACACTGTACAGTGTGCTGTGGCACTGGCAGCTGCGAAAGGTTAGCTTAAAACTGTGTCATTCACTGTATGTAAGCTGACTGTAAGTTGGGACGTGCCATGTATTAGTACTGTTGGGTAATTAACTGTATGAAAAGCTCAAATGCCTTTACTTGAGTTTGCTCTATATTATTAAGTTTGCTGTTCCTTGCTTAAACAGAATCCATAGCCTTGTGTTTAACTGTGATGCTATTTGTTTTCCCTTGGTAATTCACAGCCGTGTTCTTGCAGAATTGTGACTTTTGAATGTTTCTGGGCTCCCTTGATTTATTACGGCTATTCTCGTTGCAAGAAGTGTAAAAGCTTTATATTTAAATGTAATAGTCCTGTTTTTACTGGTCAGCCATGGGCAGCCTTGCTTAACGAAAATTTCTTTATTGGTAGACTGATACTGCCATGTCTCTCAGTAAAATTTCATCTTGTATTGTGTAAGTTAGTTAGCTGTTCATTAATAATGGCCACTTGCTTGAATTATGTTGATTTTCCTTTTAAAGGTTAATTTAACTGTTTTTTAATGGTCAGTTATGGCCATCCTTGCTCAATAAAATTTGCAGATTCAACTGCCAGTCAGTCAAGGACAGTCTCTCAGTAATGTACACTTCATATCATTTGAGCTATTTAGCTGTTGGTCAGTAACAGCTGCTTGCTTACTATTATGTTATATTTCCTTTTAAATATTTAACTTTTTCTACTGGTCAGTCACAACCATCCTTGCTTAATGAAAATTTGCAATTTTTATACTGATACTGTCAGTTAGTCACAGTTGTCCTCTCAGTAAAATTGCACCCTGTATTCTGCTGAAAGTGTTGAATTGTTTGTAATTTTGGGATCATAGCCATTTTCTGAAGAAATTGCTGTTAATAACAGTTCCAGCCATTGTTCTCAATACTGTGAATGAAATGTTGGTGTTTTGCAACTAACTGAATTTGCTCAACTGTGTTTCAGTTGACCATGGCCATTTTGCCTTGTAATAACTACGTTAAATTTATTTTTAAACAACAGAAACCCCAGGTTGGAATATCAGCAGTGCAGGAAAAGACAGACTGCTACTTACTATAAAGATGTTAAGCTGCTGACAGGCACAATTAATAGACACTTACACAAATGCTTTTGGCCACAGCCTTCATCAGAAATATAAAAATAAACACATACTATTGTTTCACACAAGCAAGTACACCTCACACAAACATGGCCACTAACTCCAGCAGCTCGGACCAGAATACAACTGTCAACAATATGGAGGGGCAGGGAAAGAATAGTGTAGTGTGTGTGTGGAAGGGGGCAGAAGTGCTGTCTGGCAGAGTGTGCAGGGACTAGACTGTCTACAGGCACAGCATCAGGAAGTTGTGGGGCAGGGAGTTGGGGAAACAGAGCAAAAATTTGAGAGAACTGGGGAAAGATAAATGGGAGCATTGGCAGAGGATGGAAAAAAAAGAGGGTGGGAGACAAGAATGGGGAGGAGGAGCTTGGACAGATGGGGTGAAAACTGATGGGTGGAAGTTTTGGGGACAGTATATTACTGTAGGTTGAGGCTGCAATACTTACAGGAAAGCTGGTAGTGGATGGGAGGATCCAGATGGCTCAGGCAGTGAAGTAGACATTAAAACCGAGTCTGTTAAGTCCAGCTACATGTTGTGCCACAGGGTGGTCAACCTTGCTCTTGGTCACAGTTTGGCAGTGGCCATACATCCTGGTGGACAGCTGGTTGGTGGTTAAACTAATATTAAAAGCTGTGTTATGATTGCAGCAGAGCTTGTATATGACAGGGCTGTTTTCACAGATGGCCTGGCCACTGATGGAGTAGGATAAACTTGTGACAGAACTAGAATAGGAAGTGCTGGGTGGATGGTTGGACAGGTCTTGCACCTGTGTCTTCCACAAAGATATGATTCTTGTGTCAAGAGGTTGGGATTGGGAGAGGCATAGGGATGGAAGGAATGGACTAAGATGATGTGGAGATGGTGTGGGTGACAGAACACCACTTTAGGAGGGGTGGGAAAGACCTAAAGTAGGATGTCCCTCATTTCAGGGCATCAGGATAGGTAATCAAAGCCCTGGCGAATGATGTGGTTCAGTTGTTCCAGTCCGGGCTGGTACTGGGTGACATAGGGGGCACTGCTTTGTGACTGGTGCTTGGGGATGTTGGGATGGTTGGGGGTGTGAGGAGATATTACACAGGGGATCTGTTTGCAGACTAGGTCTGGGGGATAGTGCCTGTCTGTGAAGGCTTTGGTGAGACCCTCAGCATACAAAGCAAGGGAATTCTCGTCACAGCAGAATATGCCGTCCTCAGGTTGCCAGGCTATATGGGAGGGATTTTTTGGCGTAAAAGGGATGACAACTGTGGAAATGCAGGCAATGTTGGTGGTGTTGGTGGGTTGATGAGTTTAATGTGGACTGAGGTGCAGATGGAGCCATCAGAGAGGTAGTAGGTCAAGATCTATGAACATGGCACACTGGTTCGAGGAGGTCCAAGTGAAGTGGGCGGGGCAGAAGGTGTTGCGGTTGTGAAGAATTGAAGACATGGTGTCTTGGTCCTGAGACATATCAAGCAGATATCATCAATGAACATGAACCAGACTAGGGGTTTGGCATTTTAGGAGGCTAAGAATGTCTCCTCTAGGTGGCCGATAAACAGGTTGGCATGAAAGGGTGCCGTGTGGGTGCCAATGGCTGAGCCATGGATTTGTTTGTATACCTTCCCTTCAAAGAAGAAGCACTTGTGGGGTTAGGATAAAGTTAGTAAGATAAATGAGGAATCAGGTAGTGGGTTTAGACTCTGTCAGTAAGACTATGAGCAAGAGGGATGTTGATGTATAGGGAGGTGACATCAACAGTGACAAGTAGGGATCTATGGATACAAGGCCGGAGATGGTGGAGAGACGGTAAAGGAAGTGGTTGGTATCTTTCACTTGGGAGACTATGATTCGGGGCAATTGGTTGGAGGTGTTCGTCAATGAGGGCTTAAATTCTTTCAGAGGGGCACAATAACCAGCCATAATAGGCCATCCATGATTCTTGGGTTTGTGAATTTTGGGGAGCATGCAGAGGTGGGTGTGTGAGACATCATAGAGATGAGATGGGAAATAGATTAAAGGGAGAAGTTTAAGCATGTATTGAAGATTGTGTTAGGGTTCTGGGGTGGAATCACTGGCAGATTTTATACTGGAGGAATCAGATAATAACTAACGGAGGCCTCACACACCTTACTAACTTTATCCTAACCCACAACTACATCTCCTTTTTAGTGAAAATTTACAAACATATCCATGGCTCAGTCATGGGCATCCGCATGGCACCCTCTCATGCCAACCTGTTTGTGAGCCACCTAGATGAGACCTTCCTAGCCTCTCAGAACACCAGACCCCTAATATGGTACATGTCCATTTATGATATCTCCATGATATGTACTCAGGGCCATGACACCCTGTCTTCCTCCCTTCACAACCTCAACACCTTCTCTCCCATCCAGTGACCCACGTTCCTAGATCTTGACCAACTCCTCTCGGATGGCTCCATCAGCACCTCAGTCCACATTAAACACATCACCCATCAACATTACATGTGTTTTTGCAGCTGTCATCCCTTTTACACCACAAAATCCCTCCCATAATGCCCGGCCACCTGGGGATGGCATATTCTGCTCTGACAAGGAGTCCCTTACCTTGTATGCTGAAAGTCTCATGAAGGTCTTCATAGACAGGCACTATTCCCCAGATGTAGTCCACAAACAGATCCCCTGTGTCATATCCACTCACACCCCCAATCATCCCACCATCCCCAAGCACCAGCCACAAAGCAGTGCCCCCTACATCACCCAGTACCACCATGGAATGGAGAAACTGAACAACATCCTTTGACAGGGCTTTCATTATCGTCATGCTGCGAAATGAGGGATATCCTACCCTAGACCTTTTCCACCCATCCTCATGTAGTGTTCTATCCCCCCCCCCCCCCACCCCCACACCCTAATCTCCACAAGATCCTAGTCCATCCATATGCCTCTCACCATCTCAACCCCTTGACACAAGGATCATGTCTCTGCGGAAGACCCAGGTGCAAAGCCTGTCCAACCATCCACCCAGCACTTCCTCTTCTAGTCATGCCCCATCAGTGACCAGGCCATCTGTGAAAGCAGCCATATCATATAAAAGCTTTGACATAATCATTACACAGTTTTTTATATTGGTTTGAGTACCAACCAGCAGTCCATCAGGATATACGGCCACTGCCAAACTGTGGTCAAGAGCAAGGTAGACCACTCTGTAGCACAACATGCAGCTGAACTTAATATGCTCGACTTTAATGTCTGCTCCACTACCTGAGCCACAGGGATCCTCCTATCCACTACCAGCTTTTCTGAACTGCACAGATTAGAATTATCCTTACAATGCATTCTCTGCTCCAGTAAGTGTCACAGCCTCAACCTATGTTAACATACTGTTCCCTAAACTTCCACCCAACAATTTCCTTCCCATCTGACCAATACCCTCCTCCACTCTCGCCTCCCACCCTTTTTTTTTCCACTCTCTGCCAATGCTCCCACTCATCTTTCCCCACTTCTCTCAATCTTCGCTCCATTTTTCCCACCTCTCTGCCCCACAACTTCCTGACGCTGTATCTGTAAACAGTCTAGTCCCAGGACACTCTCCCAGACAACACTTCTCTCCCCCCCCCCCCCCCCCCCCACCTCAGTGGTCATGTTTGCGTGAGATATACTTGCTTGTATGAATGAATGGTGTGTGTTTCTCTTTCTTTTCTTATGAAGGCTGTTGCTGAAAGCTTATGTGTAAGTATCTTTTAATTGTGCTTGGCTGCAACTTAACATTTCATTTTTACAGTTTACAGTAAGTAGCCAACTATCTTTTCCTACTTTGTTAAATTTATCTTGTTCATTTTGCTGTTAGTCAGCCATGGCCATGTGGGGTAAGGAAAATTTTTAAAAAATAATTTAACTGAGACTGCTCTCTGCAATTAGTAACTTAAAACCTTTTTAAGAAAAGAGTGATTGTTCTAAATTTGCTTGAGACAAGAAATTTAATGCAAGTACAGATTTAATTGAAACTGTTGTATTTCCTAACACAAGAGCTTTAATTATAACTGTTTACTGGAGTTAATAGCTTTTTTAAGGAAGGAAGTGTTTTTAATGCTGTGTCTTTTTTGTGATTTGAGAAAAGCTCAGTGATTGCCACTTAGGAACCACAATGTACAAGGAAACCAGCTCCACGGTTAAGTGCCACTCATCCTCTCCACTTATTGGCTGTGTTTCCGCAATGTTAGTAGAAACTAAGCACTATCATGATTATTACAAAGATCCATTGTTAGAAACTAAAAGTAAATATGTAGCCACAATGTTAAGAAACTCTACTAAAACTAGTTCAGATGGCAGGGAGAGTTATAAATAGCTCTAGGGATTGTAAGGACAAATCAATTAGCGATGTTACCATAAACTATAAAGAGAGTATCATCAGATCCAATATCAGATCACAAATATTTTTAATGAGTACTTTTCTTCTGTTGGAAAATCCATCAATGAGCGCTTCAACAATCTTCATCATAGATATAAGGGCATTCCAGTCAAACAAAGTGTATAGTTGGCTCCAACTAACAGCAAGGAAATAAAATACATAGTAAGGTCACTAAAAATACAAAATCAGCAGGCTATAAGGGACTGTTTATCAGCACATTAAAACAGAGCATCCACAACATGTCTAATGCCATGGCCAGGGCATTAAACAATGTAATTGCACAAGTTGTTTCCCAGACAGTCTAAAGAGAGCACAAGTAACCCCAAATTCCAAGAAAGGTGAAAATAACATTGAAAACTACCGCCCTTTCACAATGTTATTTGCATTTTCTAAGATGGTTGAGAAAATATTTATACTAGATCAATGACATTCCTGAGTCAACACAATGTAATATATGAAAATCAGAATGCCTTTATGAAAAACAAATCAACTTCTGTAGCTGCAGCACAATTAATAGACAAAATAATAACTGGGGTAGAATATAAAGAATATGCTACAGGTGTGTTCCTTGATCTAGAAAAAGCTTTTGATTGTGTCAATATCACTGTATTACTTCACAAGCTGTGGATTCTAGGCATTAGAGGAACTGGCTACAAGTCAATAAAATCAAATATCAGCAACAAGAAACAATTTGTGCTGCTTAAAACAAAATGTGGCACTTTCAAATCCAAAATTACTCTTATCAAATAGGGAAGGTTCTCTCTTGGAATCCCTCCTTCTCTACGTTAATGATATATAGTACTGTTCTTCTAGCTCTAAAACAATACTGTATGCAGACAATACATCAACAGTATGCAAACACAAAGCCTACAACAGTCTGTAGGTGTTGTGCAACAGTGTAACCAATGAAATAGTCAGGTATTTCAATGAAAGCCTTCTAAATGTAAGTAATTCAAAGACTGCAACAATGGAACTGAACACCAGGAAACAAACACAAATAGGTATGAAATTATCTATAGGAAATGGCATTGTAAAAAGGGAAAGAGTGGACAAAATTCTTGGAAATAACATTATTCAAAAGGAAAAAAAGACAAAATTCTTGGGACTCACAATCCAGGACAACCTCAAATGCAAAGGATGTCCTTCCCACTATCCTTTCCACTCCTCCCACAGTGGTATTCCACCCTCCACCAAACCTATACAATATACTCGTCCATCTTTATACAACCCCTGCTCCCAATCCCTTACCTCATGGCTCAGACCCCTGCAATAGACCTAGATGCAGGACCTGTGCCATACATCCTCCTACCACCACCTGCTCCAGTCAGGTCACAAACATCACCTATCCCATCAAATGCAGGGCTACCTGTGAACCAAGTCATGTGGTCTACAAGCTAAGCTGCAGCTACTGTGCTGCATTCTATGTAGCCATAACAACCAACAAGCTGTCTGTCCGCACGAATGGCCATCAACAAATTGTGGCCAAGAAACAAATGGACTGACTCCCCGGTTGCAGAACATGCTGCCAAACATGATATCCTTCATTTCAATGACTGCTTCACAGCCTGTGCCATATGGATCCTTCCCACCAACACAAGCTTTTCTGAATTGCGCAAGTGGGAACTTTCCCTGATTTACATTCTACATTCCGATAACCCTCTTGGACTCAACCTTCATTAGTCACTGTCCTCAGCTGTCCAGCCCCTTCTCTGTTCCCATTCCAGCACTTCACAGCTGTCATTCCACCACAACCACCCAGTCGTTTTATTTCTCTCCTTTTCAGCTACTTCCTCCCCGCCTCTCCCCTGCCCTCTGTATAACCTGCAGCACTTCACTGTCTGCCACCCCCACCATACTATCCCTCCCCATCCCAGCCTCCTTCTTACTCCCACCTAGTCGCCACTCCCCATCATTGCTCTGGTGCTACTGTTCACAGTGTGGTTTCAGTTGCCTGAGACTGCAATTGTGTGTGTAAGTTGTGTTTGTGTGTGTGTGTGTGTGTGTGTGTGTGTGTGTGTGTGTCTATTGTTGATGAAGGCCATTGCCGAAAGCTTTAATTGTGAGTGTCTTTTTGTTGTGCCTATCTGCGACTCCGCATCTCCACTATGTGGTAAGTAGCAACTTTTCTTCTCATAATATAGTTCCAGATTTGCTAGAGGAAAGATCTCCCAAAATCTGTATCAAAGGGATCAAAGAAATAAAATATAGCGAGTGATTGAACTAAACATAAAACAAAATGTCTCCAATCTGTTACCACAGAAAGAGTTCAAATTGGCAGATGGATGGAGCAGTGAAAATGACATATTAGGCTCAGCAGTAACTTAATGAATCAGTATGGACACATGTCCCATCATTTCAATTTCACTTTCATTTTGGGCATAATTACATATTACACTCCAGACAGTTCTCTGATACACTCATATGTTTTCCTGTCTCTCCTGGCAACTCCAAATATGCACATCTCTATCAGTTTCTGAGTGATTTCTGCATTTAAAGTCCATGCCACAAAACCAAAATTTAAAAATGACTGACACCTTTATTTCTAGGTACACTGAAAGCATAGTTCTAAAACCCCTATTTAGTTCACAAAAACCACCACAAGCCATTTTAGTACCCTCTTTATTTCTTTTTCTCTTCATTCAGTTGTTGTTTTCCACTGTCTGAAATTCGAAAACGTGACAGCTAGTCTTATGACTTAATTGTTACTTTGTACAATTTCATTTTATTATGCTGGCTCTACATTATTTTGGTCTTATTATAATTAATTTTCAAGCCTGCTTTTAAACTGGTTTGCCATGCATGGCTACAGCTTCTCTACCCTAGAGGCACACAATAAAATATCATCAACAGATAAAAGTGGTTCAGTCATGTCCCATTAACATACTATATCCCTTCATCATTTCCCCAGTTTTATGATCTGAAAATTTCCTTAGAACTGCTGAGAAGAGTTTTGGTGACGTTGGAATCTTTTTGCTGTAATCTGCATATTTTGCTGACTCAATATTTACTTGCTGACCTAACACACAACTTACACGTCCATCTGAGTGCTGGACACATTGATAACCAAAATAAAAGAATTGAAAGAAACTACAGTTTTGTCAATTACATGATAAATTTTGCCACTTTAAAATGTAGCGGTGTAAGAGACATTAAAATATAAAGCATAAAAGGGCAATTTGTAAAGCATGAAAGAGAAATTTGTCAATGTGTACATTTTAAAAACACACTTGAGGATTATTCTAGAATGGGTCACACAAGTGAATTGGAAGCAATGTCCTTTGTAAACTGATTGTATTTCCCCAGTACTCTACCGGTAAACCAAAGTCTGCCATTGCTTTCACCATGACCGACCTATGTGGTCATTCTATTTCATATCCCTACAAAGTGTGACATCCCAGAATTTTTGTGAGTTGACCGATTTCAGCTGTGACTCACTCTGTGGTATTAAAGTCACTGGAAAAAAACTTCTTCATCTTCTTCTTCTTCTTCTTAACTGTAGATACAGCATAAGAGAACATAATATATTTATTCCAAGTTCCATTATTCTGTTGTTGTTGTTGTTGTTGTTGTTGTTGTGGTCTTCAGTCCTGAGACTGGTTTGATGCAGCTCTCCATGGTACTCTATCCTGTGCAAGCTTCTTCATCTCCCAGTACCTACTGCAACCTACATCCTTCTGAATCTGCTTAGTGTATTCATCTCTTGGTCTCCCTCTACGATTTTTACCCTCCATGCTGCCCTCCAATGCTAAATTTGTATTGTATGTAAAATAAATGACAACTTTTTTCACTCTCAAACATTACATTATTCAGATTCACACTGCAAAAACACTATCATCATTCTAATACTCTAATTCATAATATAATTTTATAAGCATCACATGGCCAGTCATAGCTATCAGTTATACTTAACCAACAAAATTTTATGGCTCAGAATACTTTGTTTTTATTTTAGCTACAACTATTCTATGAAAACCAACTCATGGCTATGAAATAAAATGTGTAGTAACCAATTTTTCATAACAGTGCCTAGTGGAGCTACATCTCCATTCAGATACTTACCCAGAAATGTAAGCAAAATAATTGGGAAAATGAATTGTTAGGCCACATGATGAAATTTCCATATATGATGGATTTTGAAGCACCTGGAAGGAACAAAATCATTTTAGATGCAGCATGGTGAATTAATAAGTATCCATTATGTACAACTTTTGAATGTTGCATGCTTTTCTTATGGTGAGAGACTATATCCAACAAATGTGTATCACATAAGAAATTATTTCACTACACAATGGAAATACCTGCTATTCATTTGCATAATTGTAAGGCTTAATGATGGTGGCAAAATATTCTGAAAGTAAAATGGTCCTACATTTGGATCACCAGGAGCAGACTACTCACAATGATGTCAACAGGAGAAACAAAATTCGTGTTCTATGTGTCGGAGCATGTAATGGTAGATCCCTTAATTGAGTAGGTAGGACAGTAAATTTTAAAAAGGGAAGTGCAAAGTCTGAAGTTAAATATAGCAGAAATCAATGAAGTGATGTAGCAGCAAGATCAGAACTTTTGGAAGTGACTACAGAGTATAAATACAATAGCAAATATGGATACTGCATGATTAGTTCTTCTTGTTGTTTTGGTCTTCAGTCCAGAGACTGGTTTGATGCAGCTCTCCATGCTACTCTATCCTGTGCAAGCTTCATCATCTCCCAGTACCTACTGCAACCTACATCCTTCTGAATCTGTTTAGTGTATTCATCTCTTGGGTCTGCTTCTCTACACCAGGGATAGCTATTAGTATGTCCTCCAAACAGAAGTCTGCAGAATGGTCTAAAGACGGTATTTTTATACGATCCTCCTAAATGAATGATTTTTTAAACACAAAATTTAAAACTCCAGCATTCTTTTTGCTGTCTTCTGCTGCCACACCAGACTGGTCAATGAGCAACTGGATAGAAGCCTTTCACCCACTTTGCAATTTTACGTAGGATCAGAATTTTTCTGCAAGTTCTATTGCTAGCATCTGACGATGGAAATTGTTATATGCTTTGTGCCTCCCTCTTTTTCCAGATACACGAATTTCAACAAACTTTTCCCTGTCATCATTAGTTCATACTTGGTAGAACCAAGACTGCAATGGTCTCGGCTTCCACGGTATTTCCAACTTTTGTTACAAAACCATTGTAGGTCTTTTCCATCCTTAATCCATTTACTTGGCATGTACTTCTTCAGAGCGTGATTTACAGACAGTTTAAATTTTGCCTGTATTTCCACTATATCCATCATAATGGAGTGAAATAATGCCTGTTCATTGTCAAATGGTGTGCTAACAATTGCTTATCTGTTTTTTTTTTTCCTAACAAAATACTCTCCTAGTATTATTGATGGACTTATTAACTTTAGTAACCATCATTGCTATGATGAGCTCATGATCATTAACCCCTGTCTCTACAGGGTGAAAAGTATTTAAGCCGACAAACTCTGGGAGGTTGTAGAAGACATCAAAACAAATATTTTTCCCTAGTGTAATTTTTTCCGGCAGAGGAAGATTTCTCTGGTGGCAAATTAATTAAACCAACAAACACTTTTCCATTTTTTATGACCAAGAGACAACACATTAACACAACCCAATTTCAGTTACAGTAATTTTCAAAAATGCCTCCATTGACATGTAAACAAAGGTTACACCCTTGGATCATGTTCTGTCTGACGCGGGCAAAAACCCCAGGAGTATCCTGAATATTTCCTGCTGCTGCTACTATCCGGGCAACCAGATCATCTTCTGATGCAATAGAAGTTGCTTAAACAAGGTTGTGCATCTATCCCTACACAAAAAAGTCCAGAGGGGACATATCCGGGGATCGAGCAGGCCATGGTACAGGACCACCTCTGCCAATCCACGTTTCTGGGGACCAACGGTCCAGGAATCGACGCACACGACGACTGAAAGGTGCCGACGCCCTGGCATGTTAGAACCACATGCATTGTCTTGTAGGGAGTGGGACGTTTTCCAGAAATTCTGGCAATGCTCTGCGAGGAAATTGTAATAGTGCCTGCCATTTAACGGCCTAGGTAGCAGATACAGCCCAATTAAATAGTCCCCAACAACACTGACCCACATATTAACGAAGAACCGCACTTGATGAGTGCTAGTAACTATGGCATATGGGTTATCGTCACCTCAACCATGCGAATTGTGCATGTTGAAGACTCCATCACACCCGAACATTGCTTCATTGGTGAACAACACAGAGGATGGAAAGATAGGATGCATTTCACACTGTTCCAGGTACCATTACGAAAACTGTGCTCTGGGTGGATAATCAACTGGTTCCAGGTTGTGGACACGCTGTAAGTGAAATGGACGTAACAACTGCTCTCGAAGGACTGTTCTTACATTCATCTGATTTGTCCCCATGTTATGTACAATTGCACGAGTGCCGATTGAAGGATCCTGCTCCATATGCTACTACAAGACAGCTTCCTCAAATTGCAGCATTCTTACCGTACGACGGCGTCCCTGTCCAGGTAATCTGCTAAATGACCCGGTCTCACGCAGACGTTGGTACACAGCAGCAAAGGTCGTATGATGCGAGATACGGTGCTTAGGATATTGTTGTTGATAAACCCGCTGTGCAGCTCGTCAGTTGTGGTACGCTACGTAGTACACACCAACCATATCAGTGTACTCACTCTAGGTGTATTGCTCCATTAGTAAACAGAGACAATGCACTACTACACTGGTGGACACCGGTTGCCTACAACTGAAGAGCATAATACGCCCTCTAACAACTGAAGATCATAATACAGCCTCTAACAACTGAAGATCATAATACAGCCTCTAACAACTGAAGATCATAGTATGGCCTCTAGCAACTGAAGAGCATAATACGGCCTCCACCGATTTAAATAATCCTCATAGGAAAAAATGACATTAGGGAAAAATATTTGTTTTGACGCCCCCTACTACCTCCCAGAGTTTGTCGGTTTAAATACTTTTCACCCTGTATACTGTTGATAATATCAGTCCTGTTTGTAGATATAAGGTCCAAAATATTTCCATTAAGTGTGGGCTGCCTTCTAAGTGCTCAAGACTGCTGACCATGCAGTTCTCCACATATAAGTTTATTCTTATATTAAATTACTGCTAAATGATCCTGCATGGCTCGGCAGCACTCAAGTTTTTGCATTACTGCTTGGGTTCTTATAAGTATTTTTTGTGCAATTTGAACACCTGTGCACTCTAAATGAATACATTACATTTAAATTAGCTTACTCATCACCACCCCATTCTAACTCGTCATCATCACTGTTCCATGGTTGAACTCTGTCTCAAGATTGTGCTGCTGCCACTGTTTTTCTCCTATGCACACCTCCAAACCTCACTGATCTTCACTCTTTTGGTTACCAGGTATCTTAGACCATACTTCATCAAGATCCCTACTAAGCACAGCAAGGTTAAATGTCCCTGTTTCTTCTCAATCACAGATATTTGTTATCTGTCTCCATATTTGTGTATGTGGATGGTGTAAGGGCCATGTCCAGTTCTGAAGTGCACCGTTCCCTTAATTTGGTCATTACCCCTGAAATCACTTGCACTCAGTTGAATGTGCCTCTACTTAACCAGTAGCATGCTGCTTTATACCATACTTAAATGTGTTAAAGTAGATCCCCAGTATAGCTTTGACAGGTGTTGAACTGAAGGCTCCAGTTAGTCTGATGAGTACGCTCCTCTGCACTCATCTAATAATGGATTAGCAGTTTACGAATCACACCTGATGTACCCATACACTGCCCATTAAACCAACTATGGTATTGAAGGCAGAGTTGTGGTATGCCCTAACAGCATGCAACATTGTATTGTATGGTATTGTCTTGCAGAAACTTGTGCATAATTTTAATTACTTTTCATGCTGATAGTGTAATATGTGTCATAAAATTTCTCCTTTCATTGAATTGGACTCCTCAACATGTGCAGACCTTGCTGTGTAATATAGAAGTGTTATTAAATCCAATCAGAGGGATTCCAGACTGAAATAGCTGGCCTTTGAGTAGTAAGTACACAGTTTTGGGTGTTGCTATGGCTAGCTTGAGATGAGCACTTATGGAGCCTTATGTATTTTTTTTCCAGTGTGCCAGTTTTGTTTCAGACTGAACTGCTTCATACTCTCCTTTAGCTCTTCTGTGCAGTTGTAATCTTGTTCCTCTTTGTTCCTGTCCTGTTGAACATTGGTACATTCTCCGTGTGGCCTTAAGCCTCAATTTTAAGTGCTACAGCTCTGTGCTCCATGGTGTTTTAGCTGGTATAGCCACTTATTTCTTGGTAATGTGGATTTCTTGAGCCTTTTGAAAATGCTTTGTAAGCAGCTGTGCATACAAATCAATATGCAGAGCTATCAGTCTCACAGAGGCAGCTACATCAGCACAAAGGCCCCCCTAGTCTGCTTTATGAAGTTTGATCCTTATCAACTGCAGTAAGTTTGACTCCCTATTGTTATTATTGGTGCACAGTAGTTTATGTTCAGCCACACTGTGATTACTCAAAGTACTGAAGCACCTCCCACTTTGCAGCTCTGATTGCTGCTGCTGCTGCTGCCACCACTCTGTTATATCTATAGTGGTGTCCACTCTAACTCTCCCTTCATATATAGGAAGCAGTTCCTGGACATTCAGAACTATTAGCTTTCATTATATTGGTCAAAGACATAAGTGGCGCTGGCTTTAGCTGCAATAATAATAATTTTACATCAACATTTGGAAAAAAAATTTCACTTAGCTTGTTTAGGAACAAATGAAGAGACTTGGATTAAGGTATATTTTTTGGATGTGGTTAGGCTGTATGACAAGGGCTTGAGTTCAGTGACTTAATAGAGTAGCAACGATTATACAGAGTGAAAAGCTTTGTTGAATTAAGACTGCTTTACAGCAAAGAAGTGTTTTTCAATACTCCATCATTAATATGACAAGCAGATATCTCGACATTGCTATGTGATGGTTTTAGGTATGAAGTTATACTGTGCTCTTATTACAAAGTCAATATTAGCAATCTTTTGTGCCACTGAGGCAGTTGTTTGGTCTCTGTGTATGGATTCAGCAGACAAAGTGTATCATGACTTCTTCTTAACTATTTTAGAACCTTACTGAGAAAATAACAATGCATTTGTGACCAAGAGGGCTGTATTACAGTGCTTTCCTATGATATTGTCATAGTTCACTTGTTATAGACAAAGGTATTAACTCTTTTACTGTAATGTGATACTTATAGTGCTAAAAATGCATAGTTTATTGAGTGATATCATACATCAGAAAATAAAAAGATATCCCATCAGCCACGAATTGAGGACGACTGCTGAGTTGCTGTACATCTCTTACTGACCCCAAATGGTTGTGAATCAATTTAAAGCACAAGGTGTAGTACTTTTGAGGCTTTACAGGCTCGCAAAATTTGAAAGAATTCAAAAGAAAGATGTTCCTCTGTGATTAACTGTTCGCTCAATTACCTTGAAACTCTACTTTACTAGTTGCAAAATACTTAGTGTCTCTATTAAGACAATTTGTGGAGAAATCCAAAACTGTGTAGACTTTATTGGTACACTTAATTACCATAGTTAGGATGGTTTTGTATTTGTCAGTCAGTTTCAATGTGTTATCAATAGTCACTAAGTTACCCCTTACTCTCTTTAGCCAAATTTTTGATAAAGAGCTTACATTTTTGTTCAAGCTTGCACTGCTTGTACTTAATGTTTTATTCAATACTAAGTTCATGGATGTTTTGTTTATGGAAGACTTAAAAAAAGAAAGAAGAAAAAGGCAGAGGAATTTGCAAGTTTGAAAACCACAATAGTCTGAAGGTATATTTACGATACTTTTGTAGTGTGGCCTTATGACAAAATTACATTAACTCTAATTTTGACCCATCTAAATTCAATCCATGACAACATTCATAGTTGCCACCCATTTTTGGCACTTTTAAGGCATGGACTTACATCTACAAAAAAAATACCTGCAGCCATAATTCTCATGTTGTGATTATCTTTAAATCTCTAGAGCACATAAAATGTACGAGCAAGAAATACCTATTTGTATAAAGTCTATGTATCCACATCACAGCCATTACAAAGTCTCAGGTGTGCTGAGAACCGAATATAAAAAGTGTAAAAAAACAATGTTTTAAAAATTAGCAGTAAGATTTGTGAGCATTTCAGGAGGTAAATGAAGAGAGAGAGAATTAAATGAACAGAAAAGGAGAAAGAACAGAAATGGCGATAATAGCTCATGATTAGAACAGGTATATGTATATAGGAGCACTCTCTAGATGAGCCAATGGAATCATTCATTATTGAGCATGTTGAATGTTAGGGGAAGGGTGGGAACAGTGAGACACAAAAATTGAAATCCAAATTACACTTTTAAAAAACTCTTTATTGGTTTAATGTCTTATGGTAACCATGTTACTGTGCTTAAGTATGTTCAAAGTGGTACAATAATATTTTAATGTATTGTCTTTCCTTTTAAAAAATATTAATAATGAAAGTGTCTCACTGTACCAATGAATTTTTAATGGTGTGTACAGTGAGACAGTGCCTCAAATTCTAACGAACGTCATAAGAAGCAAAGTTGATCTCAAATGAAACAGCAGATTGCTGTCTTTTTGTCTTGCTATGTGTTGTAATAGGGTTAGACAATAACATTTTTAGGCATTTTGTGTCAATGAACGAAATATCTGGAACTACAGGCATCACAAATTTGTTCTCTAGTTTCCTAAGAAAGGTAACTTAGCATTTGGATGACTTTCCTACAATTGAGAAAATTTTTCCAACACAATATATTTTCTTTTTTTTCTCAAACTCTACTAAAACAAAGTCACCCACTTTGGGTGAGCACTGTAAGTTTTCAGAGTTAACCATTTCCAGTTCTGGAATCAGTTGTCTGATCAAAGGTCTCATCATCTGAAGAATCTTGCAAAATTAATCCACTTTCGTCAGCATCAGTTTCATCAAATAGGAATAAAGCTTGCTTTGCTTTAGGTCATTAATATCTTTCTGTTTCCTTTTCATTTGTAGTTCATTCCTTTCTGGTGTATTGGTCGCAATCATTGTTCTTCTTTTAGGCCATCGTCAACTGCAACTTCTCCTTGGTTTTGCCTTTGGGAAACCTCATATGTCTTCTGGAGAGAGATAATACACTGGTGCAGATTTTCCATGTGATTGTGAAGAACTGGATGCTATAGACTGTGCTTCTTCACTTTCATCATGTGATGGGTATCCCACATCAGTTACAGGTTTAATGTCTTTTTCAGGTGATACGTGTCTTTCCACGCTTTCATTTACAGGTCTATCAGTAACAGAGGATGGAAGAAAATCATTCTCATTGAACACATGGCAATCTAAAGCAACTATTCCTGTCTTTTTAAATCTGGCAATGATATTGACAGACGTCATTCCTTGGAATATGCTATCCCCACACAGAGAGCAACATTATAAACTGAATATGTTTCACCTGGATGAGACATCATTTGCAGCAGCATCATAAATTGTGTGGAAAGGTTTCATGACACTGACATCAAAAGGCTGCAGTTTATTGGTGCAATGAGGTGGATTGTCAGAATCATTATCCCATTCTCTTTGCACAGATCTATTGCCTCTATTGAGAGGTGGCTCTCATGATTATCCATCAGTAACAAAGTAACTTTTGAGCTGGCAGAGAACTTGATGAAGTGATGAACGACCTTCACAAAACATTCTGAGTTCATCCAGTCTCCTTTAACGGCAAGACCTACTGTGCCAGCAGGTGCTCCTAACATCATATGATCTTTAAAATTCACATGTAGAAATATCATGACAGGGGGTAGGCTGTTACTGAGAGCATTTATAATACAACATATCGTGACCAGTATTCCACATTCTGCACTGGTTGCCTTGTTAAGTTATTTCATAGCCTTTAAGGCCAAAATCTTCTGTGACTTCTACACCATTGTTGTTCCAGATTCATCAAGATTGAAAATACATGATCCATCAGCAAAATTTGGATGACATTTGCTTCTTCCAGTTTATCAAAGAATTTTGACACATTAAATTTATTAAAGCCTGTAGCTCTAGATAAGCTGCATCCTTCCGGGGTTTGAAGAGACAGTTGAGGGAATCTCTGTCGAAAACCTTTCATCCAGTTGATAGATGTTTTCTAACTTTCAGTCCAGGTTTTGGGTAAAACAATTTTATTTTTAATACCTAATTCATAAGCTGAGGTATGGCAGTCATTCATAGTAAGTCCATAAAACATTTTAAAACACACAACTAGATATTCACACAAACTAAGCTCCAATTCTTGTGGAAAAATGTGGTTCACTGAATAGTTGGGACACTTGTTTGAAGTGTTATCCTCACGATATTTCTTAACGTATTGACTAACTGTTTGAAAGGATAAGCCTTTCAGCTTAGATGCACTTCTGATGCTCATTTTTCTTTCGATCACCAGTGTGACAGCTTCCGTCATTGAAGATTCTGAAAACCTTCCTATTTCCTTATCAGTCTCCTTTCTTGTGGGCATTTCATAACCTAAAAGAAAAGTTTGCACACTAAAATCTACTGAAATCACTGTTTTATACAGCAAGCACGCATTGTCAGACACTATGAACAAGCACTGGGAACAGTCGGACATTTCTCACTGTACCCTCATTATTCATGTCTCACTGTTCCCAATTGCAAACTTTTTTCAAAATGGCTACAAACACATTCAGCTTAAAGCAACATTTCAGTAAAGGGGATTTATGTCTCTTGGAAAAACCATAGTTTTGAGTGACTAATGAAATGATTTGAAAATACCAATGGTCTACTCAGAAACCAGCTACGTAAATTTGGTAAAAAGATACTTTTCTTACCTCTGAGCACAAATATACCAACAATGAAATCACAACAAGAATGTCAAGTATGAAACATGGAAATCCATAGACTAAATAATAATGGTTACCACATTCACAGTAGGTAATAACAACTGAAACCAAAATTCTAGAGATAAAACTAATGTCTCACTGTTCCCGCTGTCTCACTGTTCCCACTCTTCTCCTACTCATAACAGCGCATAGTAAAAGAATTTACCTGTCTTTATCTCTCTCTAATAATTTTCTACAAGAATTAATTTATCAATAACACAATATGCTACAACAATAAAATCATTACTTACAATTCCAGAAGCTTCATCAAGAACTCTAATGCCAATTTCTAGTATTTCAATAACCACAAGTTTCTTTTTACAGTCTCTTTCTTTCAAGATGCGAGCAATTGCTGGCATTATCTGCTTTACATCGCCTTTGCTCCCTGTTTCAATAGCACCCACATACATTACAGGGATCCCAGGGCTGTCAAAGCAACAAATCATAAGAATAAATGCATTAGAAATTGTTATAGATAAAAGCAACATTTACAAAAGTAACCCAAGCATGGAAGATCAACATGATAATTACATATTACCCAAATTATGATGTAGCAGCAGATGAAAAGGCTGACAGCAGCACAGAATATCTGAAGAAAATATCATGGGCTTTTATTTAAGAGTCTTGTAGTTTTACTACGAATTTCAGCAATCCTCTGTGCATACATGCTTTTGAATTTGATTCATATGAGTGATACTCTTCTCAAAAGAGAGTGTGTTTAATGACTTTCAAAGATGAAACATACAATTTACGTGTATGTTTCCATTTTTTCTTTTAACAAATAGTGCTATTTATGAACTTTATGACACAATCAAACAACTAAGACATTTATGACCTAAAGTCATACAAATAATTAATTGATCACAGTCAGATAAGCTCACTGCACTCTTTAGCTGTGGTATTTAGCATCATGTTGTAGAAAACCCTGCCACCATGTATCTGCTGCAGTATCAGCTATTACACATTCTGAATTCTCAACTATAAGGCTCTGCATTACCATGACATATTGTGTTAACCATCTGCTAAAATCCAGAATCATCATTGTTAGCAAGATGAAAGTAACTGAACCCAGTGCTGAGAAGTTGCAAAGGTATTGAGAAACACGGAATTGTGAGGAGGAGAGGATGTAGGGGGTTCAGGGAATTACTTCACAGTCTAAATTCTGCTCTTTCTGTCATTTTCTAGAATTGTGTGCCAAGACAGGTTACAGAGCTGAAAGGACCCGTAATTTCTCAGAGAAGAGAACCAACTTTTGCAACTGAATGAGATGTCTAAGGATGTATTCATAAAAAATGGGTCACAAGTACCTAACAAATTGATAGCAGTATGCTAAGACAACATCCCCTACGCCATAATGTTGTCTCCACCACCCTATATTTTTTCAACAATGCTGCAGGGTGTTTAGTTTGTGGAGTATCTTCCTGGACATGCCAAAGTCCATATATTATTTTGAGAATTTGTTGACCTATAGTATGAATTATTATTTCACATCCTGCTATTAATCAACTGTCTCGCAACTTGCCAAGAAGACAGAGGGACAATGTATGATTACTGTGGTTAGCTGTTGCTCACTTACTGTGTGCCCATACATCACGGCAACATATTCCTGAAATTTGATGTCTGCAGCTACCTAAGCAGAAGGGTGTCAGAACTGACTGGGCAACAACTGTGGAATTAACCTTCAATAACACAGTTTATTTCCACAAAACACGACCACAGTTTGCTTCGATGGGCACTGAATACACACAGTATGTAATAACTACAAGTAAGACTGAATGAAGGCACATCATTAATATTCTCACACTCAAATTAGTAACTTACAAGTTCCAAGTTAACATTCACAATGATCACACCCACAAGTAAATAGCACACTATTTCTAAGTCTGAAGTAATTTCACTAGATCCAAATTCTAAATTCAAAACACCAAAGAAAAATGTCAGAAGTCTCAAAGTGGGCACACAAAACCATATAGGATAGCCCAACTGCTGCAAACTTTAAGTTCACAAACTGTACAATGTGCACTATTTGCTAGTTATTAAGATAATTTGCGATGTAAAGCTTCCAGATTCAATAATTATGTCAAAAACATATAAATCTATAAATGTAAAGAGGTATTAACAGAACTAATTATTAATCTTACCAGATTCTGTTACCTGTGTAGCTTTTGTATGACTTCTTCTTCAGAGCTACGGCATACACATACACTAACATTCAACTAAGCAGCTACATTGTTCTGGCTAATTACATTATGCCAGTACTGCAGCTTTACTGGGCACAGGGTTTCTCAGACCAGTCGAGCTGCAGTGACAGCACAATGTAGTCAGCTGGGACAGTGAAGTTATACAGTTGTAGGTGCATATATCAATGGATAGATAACACATCTACTCACCAAGTAGTGGCAGGGGAACACACACACACACACACACACACACACACACACACACAAAATGTTAACTTTTACAATTTTTTAGTGCCAGTGGCTCCTTCTTCTGGCAGAAGTGTTGAAGGGAAAGGGGTACAGTTCAGAAAAGTCATCCAGAACCGAAGGGATGAGAAGGAAAGACTCTTTCAGTTCAGAAAAGGTACCCAGAATCCTGCGTCAGGGGAAACTTACCGGAAGGGGTGGGAAGGTAAGACTCTTTCCTTCTCATCCAGTCCAGCACGTCTCCCCTGACCCAGGATTCTGGGTACATTTCCTGAACTGTACCCCTTTTCCAAAACTTCTCCAGTCCTTTTCCATCACCCCTCTTCCTTCCCCTTCAACTCCTCTGCCAGAAGAAGAAGCCACTGGCTCCGAAAGCTTGTCAAAGTTAAAAAATTTTGTGCGGGTGTTCTCCTGCCACTGCTTGGTGAGGAGATTGTTTTTTCTATCCATTTACATTATATTGTCAATAATTGATTATTTTCATAGTTGCATGTGTCTGCAATCTACAGCTCTGATGGAGAACTAACCAAAAGCTAGAAATGCTGTCATTCTTCTTTATGTGCCTGTTGACTATTCAGCATCTCATCTGCTCAGCAAGATGTTACCTTTACTCCTTAAATTATTTTTATTCCACCAAAGGCTATTTATTACCATATTTAATGACTAATCTCTACACCATTCTATAGCAAGTGAGGTGCATTATCCATTGACAACTTTCTGGTCCCAGTATCAAGGTTTGTTCATTAAATATTGATTGTCTAATCAATTAACTAATTATGTATTTCAAAAACAAGACTAGGTGAATAGCTCCTAAATTTGTCATCATATAAATTAATCCTTTACACCATAAACTGCTACTTGGAATTTCCTTTCCAATACTGTATTTGGGTATATCATAACTGAACTGGGACAGGTACTTAACATTCATATAAATTCTGGATAAAAGTCCTCAATCTTTCCTCTCCCGCATCCATGCCGGCTGTTCAAAGCATCCTCCTACAGGCCAACCACAAATTAGAACAGCATGCCACCCTCCACCTCAAAAAATTATCCAATCTCCTGGTTTCCCACCTCCGGAAAGGCAACTCACTCACCCTTCACAAGCTTTCCAGCAAACCTCAACCTCCTCTCATTGGACACAAACCCAGTCTCTCCCATCTACTCAATCTCCCACTTCCAGCTCCACTCCCTCCAAAACATCAAAATTCCAATCAACGCAATCTGGAACCACAACACCCCAATTCAGTAGTTAACCTTTCCTCCAAACCTCTCTCCCAATCCGAAACCTCTGTCCTATCCAAAGGCCTCACCTTCAGCCCCACTCCCAGATTCAACCAAACAGCCCTCGTCAAAGATTTACTGTCCTACACTCGTACTCTCTGCTGGAAATATCACTTTGCCACAAAGAAAAATGATCCTAATCCTACTCCTAATGATCCAACTCCCCAAGACACTATCCAAATTGAACCCTGCTTGGAACAGTTCCGTCCTCCGTCACAGCGGGACCCACCTCCTTTTCCTCAAAATCACCCTCTCCAAACCTTCCAGGAATTTCTGACTTCCAGCCTTGCTTCTCAATCCTTCTTAAAAAACCTTAATCCTACTCCCAACATCACCACTGCTGAAGCCCAAGCTATCCGTGATCTGAAGGCTGACCGATCCACTGTCATTCTTCCGGCGGACAAGGATTCCACGACCGTGGTACTTGATCGTCGGGAGTATGTGGCTGAGGGACTGCGTCAGCTTTCAGACAACACCACATACAAAGTTTGCCAAGGTAATCCCATTCCTGATGTCCAGGCGGAGCTTCAAGGAATCCTCAGAATCTTAGGCCCCCCTACAAAACCTTTCACCTGACTCCATCAACCTCCTGACCCCACCGACACCCCGCACCCCTACCTTCTTCCTAAAATTCACAAACCCAATCATCCCGGCCGCCCCATTGTAGCTGGTTACCAAGCCCCCACAGAACATATCTCTGCCTACGTAGATCAACACCTTCAACCCATTACATGCAGTCTCCCATCCTTCATCAAAGACACCAACCACTTTCTCGAACGCCTGGAATCCTTACCCAATCTATTACCCCCAGAAACCATCCTTATAACCATTGATGCCACTTCCTTATACACAAATATCCCGCACATCCAGGGCCTTGCTGCGATGGAGCACTTCCTTTCACGCCGATCACCTGCCACCCTACCTAAAACCTCTTTCCTCATTACCTTAGCCAGCTTCATCCTGACCCACAACTTCTTCACTTTTGAAGGCCAGACATACCAACAATTAAAGGGAACAGCCATGGATACCAGGATGGCCCCCTCGTACGCCAACCTATTCATGGGTCGCTTAGAGGAAGCCTTCTTGGTTACCCAGGCCTGCCAACCCAAAGTTTGGTACAGATTTATTGATGACATCTTCATGATCTGGACTCACAGTGAAGAAGAACTCCAGAATTTCCTCTCCAACCTCAAATCCTTTGGTTCCATCAGATTCACCTGGTCCTACTCCAAATCCCATGCCACTTTCCTTGACGTTGACCTCCATCTGTCCAATGGCCAGCTTCACACGTCCGTCCACATCAAACCCACCAACAAGCAACAGTACCTCCATTATGACAGCTGCCACCCATTCCACATCAAACGATCCCTTCCCTACAGCCTAGGTCTTTGTGGCAAACGAATCTGCTCCAGTCCGGAATCCCTGAACCATTACACCAACAACCTGAAAACAGCTTTCACATCCCGCAACTACCCTCCCGACCTGGTACAGAAGCAAATAACCAGAGCCACTTCCTCATCCCCTCAAGCCCAGAACCTCCCACAGAAGAACCACAAAAGTGCCCCACTTGTGACAGGATACTTTCCGGGACTGGATCAGACTCTGAATGTGGCTCTCCAGCAGGGATACGACTTCCTCAAATCCTGCCCTGAAATGAGATCCATCCTTCATGAAATCCTCCCCACTCCACCAAGAGTGTCTTTCCGCCATCCACCTAACCTTCGTAACCTCTTAGTTCATCCCTATGAAATCCCCAAACCACTTTCCTTACCCTCTGGCTCCTACCCCTGTAACCGCCCCCGGTGTAAAACCTGTCCAATGCACCCTCCCACCACCACCTACTCCAGTCCTGTAACCCGGAAGGTGTACACGATCAAAGGCAGAGCCACGTGTGAAAGCACCCACGTGATTTACCAACTGACCTGCCTACACTGTGAAGCTTTCTATGTGGGAATGACCAGCAACAAACTGTCCATTCGCATGAACGGACACAGGCAGACAGTTTTTGTTGGTAATGAGGATCACCCTGTGGCTAAACATGCCTTGGTGCACGGCCAGCACATCTTGGCACAGTGTTACACCGTCCGGGTGATCTGGATACTTCCCACTAACACCAACCTGTCAGAACTCCGGAGATGGGAACTTGCCCTTCAGTATATCCTCTCTTCTCGTTATCCGCCAGGCCTCAACCTCCGCTAATTTCAAGTTGCCGCTGCTCATACCTCACCTGTCTTTCAACAACATCTTTGCCTCTTTACTTCCGCCTCGACTGACATCTCTGCCCAAACTCTTTGCCTTTACAAATGTCTGCTTGTGTCTGTGTATGTGCGGATGTGTGTGTGTGTGTGTGTGTGTGTGTGTGTGTGTGTGTGTGTGTGTGTGTGCGCGCGAGTGTATACCTGTCCTTTTTTCCCCCTAAGGTAAGTCTTTCCGCTCACGGGATTGGAATGACTCCTTACCCTCTCCCTTAAAACCCACATCCTTTCGTCTTTCCCTCTCCTTCCCTCTTTCCTGATGAGGCAACAGTTTGTTGCGAAAGCTTGAATTTTGTGTTTATGTATGTGTTTCTTTGTTTTCCTATCGACCTGCCAGCGCTTTCGTATGGTAAGTCACATCATCTTTGTTTTTAAATATATTTTTCCCGTGTGGAATGTTTCCCTATTATATATATATATGGATTGGCTGGTCTTCTGGCACCGCTCTGGCTCCTAAATGGACACAAACATTGGCAGCTAGCTTACAAATGGTTAAGTCCACTGTACAGTGCTTGACATGACACATCACGAAAGTGGGTGACTACAGTATCTGTAGCACACCCAGTGATTTTGGAAAGAACATTTCAGTGGTGATGGAGACTGGTGACTGCTGAAATACTCTCTACTTTTTCATACAGTTGATGCTGGACAGCTCTGATAAAAGTTAAAAATTGTATCATACAATATACAGCTATACTTTTTTATTTTTATTAAAGACTAACAATTTCAGTCAGGAAAAGGTATTCAACTGTGTACTCCACAACTGCAATACCCTATGAAACTCTTCAAATATTCCATTCTTAGTACTGGTGCCAACGTGCAACAGTAACATCACTTAAACCATGAAACTAGCTTTACAAACTAGTGACGTAACTGTTACACATGATCAGTAGTAATAAGAATGGAATATTTTAATCTTTAAAAATCATTTATTTCTGGAACAGTCATATATAATTTCAACAAGATACAAGGGTCATCCACTAAGTTATGTTCCATTTCTATTTCTATCTGCGGCAGCGGTACAACCGCAGTTCCAAGCATGCGCAGCAGTTACTCTGACTCAAGGAGAAGACATGTACGCCATTTTCAGATCGCTGCTGCTGATGTGTACTTTGTAGTGCTTCTTTATAATGTCAGCCATAATTGAAAGTGCCGCTGCATGTGAAATCAGATCTGCGATTCATTTTCTAAATGCAAAAAAAAAAAAAAAAAAAAAAAAAAAAAAAAAAAAAAAAAAAAAAAAAAAAAAAAAAAAAAAAATTAAACCATGCTGTGTTCGGCCATGATTTACCCATTCCTTCCAACGTCATTGAATAGTCACATCGCAATTTGCCGATTACTCCAACTGGTTTCTTTGAGCCCAACCACATGCCCTAACCGCATGCCCTCTCTCAAATACTGACATCTGCTTATGTTGTTCATCCACGTGTCTGCGAGGCGTAGTTACTCTACAACTAAGTACACAGAATGAAACAATTTCACACATCCTTCTTCCCACTTTTACTTTAGTCCCTAGAAATACACTATTCCACATTGGTGCCGGGTCAGCATGGTTATGTACGGATTGGGCATTGTCCTTGCTGTCTGCCCCCCAGACAGAATACGTGTACCCCAACTATCTGCTGCGTGAAGGGTTCTTCGTGTGGAAACAAGCGACACTTTTTACAAATATCTGCAAAGCATGCAATTGACACAAAGACTTGGGTACCAGCCCGGTATTCACCAAGTGGGATGTTGGAAACCAACTAAAAATCATATTCATGCTGCCCAGCACACCAACACTTGTTGTTTGATCTGGAGCTGATGCATCTCTCTGTCCCAGAAGTGGTACTTTAATATGTATGTCTATCAGGGTGAGTCCCACAGAGGTAAATTCTTAGACATAAAACCTAGCCGCTGACCAGCTGCCACAAAGATTTTGTCCAGCTCATTCACATATGTGATCAACAAATCCCTGCCTATCAGGATTCTGAATCTGGTCATTTGCACGATCTGCCAACACTGTGTGATGCAGAAGTGTCAGGTTGAAGTGTTATCTTCCGCTTGAGCTGTTACAATGTTGTATTTTCCCATGGTCTAGCTGCAAACATCATGGTTTAAGTTCACTCAGTCCTTAATTTTTCAACTGCATTTTGGCTGGCTGTTAAAGGTCTCAGTCTGATAAAACCTCAAAGATAATTTGCTTCACTTTCTAATCCACAATTAATAGCAAAATCTTCCATGAAAGAGCTGAAGGCTATTTACGTTCAAGAGTTCCTGCACTTTACAGTGGCCACTAGCCAATCAGCACTGGCTGTTTGCCACTGACAGCCATTCGACCTGGTGAATGTGAGTGGCACACCTTGGACATGTTTCTGCTCTCACAATAGTAAGCATAAAATTATTACTTATTGCAATTTGATTTTCCATGCGAAGTAACTTCGATAAACTAAGTGAACACCATATAGTTATACAGGGTGTTACAAAAAGGTATGGCCAAGCTTTCAGGAAACATTCCTCACACACAAATAAAGAAACGATGTTATGCGGACATGTGTCCGGAAACGCTTAATTTCCATGTTAGAGCTCATTTTAGCTTCGTCAGTATGTACTGTACTTCCTCGATTTACCGCCAGTTGGCCCAATTGAAGGAAGGTAATGTTGACTTCGGTGCAATCTCGTTATCAACACAGATTTTCTGTGAACGTTTGGGCAGGCGTTGTTGGTGATGTCTTGATTGGGCCCCATGTTCTTCCACCTACGCTCAATGGGGCACGTTATCATGATTTCATACGGGATACTCTACCTGTGCTGTTAGAACATGTGCCTTTACAAGTACGACACAACATGTGGTTCATGCACGATGGAGATCCTGCACATTTGAGTCGAAGTGTTCATATGCTTCTGAACAACAGATTCGGTGACCGATGGATTGCTAGAGGCGGACCAGTTCCATGGCCTCCACGCTCTCGTGACCTCAACCCTCTTGACTTTCATTTATGGGGGCATTTGAAAGCTCTTGTCTACGCAACCCCGGTACCAAATGTAGAGACTCTTCGTGCTCGTATTGTGGACGGCTGTGATACAGTACGCCATTCTCCAGGGCTGCATCAGTGCATCAGGGATTCCAAGCGACAGAGGGTGGGTGCATGTATCCTCGCTAACGGAAGACATTTTGAACATTTCCCGTAACAAAGTATTTGAAGTCACGTTGGTACGTTCTGTTGCTGTGTGTTTCCATTCCATGATTTGTGTTTCCATTCCATGATTAATGTGATTTGAAGAGAAGTAATAAAATGAGCTCTAACATGGAAAGTAAGCATTTCCGGACACATGTCCAAAAAACATATTTTCTTTCTTTGTGTGTGAGGAATGTTTCCTGAAAGTTTGTCCGTACCTTTTTGTAACACCCTGTATAACATGTGTATATTGCTCTGAGTGTATTTATCAACTGTCATCTTCTTATCTGAAGTTCTGGTGTTTCTCTTGCAAGTTAAGAATTGGATTTTGTAAACTTGAATGTTATGAATATTGTTGTAATGTTACAGAATAAAGTTGCAAGTGGAAAAAGCTAACATCTGCAACATATTGTTCGCTTTGTGGGTGAAGTTAGCAGAGACAGCTCGAAACATTTGTTTTGTGTGTGGGGTGACTGCTATCACATAAATCATGTCAGAAAAGGATTTTCTTGTTTCAGGGAAGTTCATTCCGGAATGACTGATTCTCCACTTTCAGGAAGTCTTGATTTTTGATGAACTGCAATCATTTAACCTTCATGTGACACTTGCATTCAACAGCCAAGGTTCAGAAGTCAAGCATAAGAGTACTGCATGCTCATGAACCATGGACCTTGCCGTTGATGGGGAGGCTTGCGTGCCTCAACGATACAGATAGCCGTACCATAGGTGCAACCACAACGGAGGGGTATCTGTTTAGAGGCCAGACAAACGTGTGGTTCCTGAAGAGGGGCAGCAGCCTTTTCAGTAGTTGCAGGGGCAACAGTCTGGATGATTGACTGATCTGGCCTTGTAACACTAACCAAAATCGCGTTGCTGTTCTGGTACTGCGAACGGCTGAAAGCAAGTGGAAACTACAGCCGTAATTTTTCCTAAGGGCATGCGGCTTTACTGTATGATTAAATGATGATGGCGTCCTCTTGGGTAAAATATTCCGGAGGTAAAATAGTCCCCCATTCGGATCTCCGGGTGGGGACTACTCAAGAGCATGTTGTAATCAGGAGAAAGAAAACTGGCGTTCTACGGATCGGAGCGTGGAATGTCAGATCCCTTAATCAGGCAGGTAGGTTAGAAAATTTAAAAAGGGAAATGGATAGGTTAAAGTTAGATATAGTGGGAATTAGTGAATTTCGGTGGCAGGAGGAACAAGACTTTTGGTCAGGTGATTACAGGGTTATAAATACAAAATCAAATAGGGGTAATGCAGGAGTAGGTTAATAATGAACAAAAAATAGGAGTGCGGGTAAGCTACTACAAACAGCATAGTGAACGCATAATTGTGGTCAAGATAGACATGAAGCCTACGCCTACTATAGTAGTACAAGTTTATATACCAACTAACTCTGCAGATGATGACGAAATTGATGAAATGTATGATGAGATAAAATAAATTATTCAGGTAATGAAGGGAGACGAAAATTTAATTGTCATGGGTGACTGGAACTCGACAGTAGGAAAAGGAAGAGAAGGAAACGTAGTAGGTGAATATGGATTGGGGCTAAGAAATGAAAGAAGAAGCCGCCTGGTAGAATTTTGCACAGAGCATAACTTAATCATAGCTAGCAATTGGTTCAAGAATCATGAAAGAAGGTTGTATACATGGAAGAACCCTGGAGATACTAGAAGGTTTCAGATAGATTATATAATTGTAAGACAGAGATTTAGGAACCAGATTTTAAATTGTAAGATATTTCCAGGGGAAGATGTGGACTCTGGCCACAATCTATTAGTTATGAACTGTAGATTAAAACTGAAGAAACTGCAAAAAGGTGGGAATTTAAGGAGATGGGACCTGAATAAACTGAAAGAACCACAGGTTGTAGAGAGTTTCATGAAGAGCATAAGGGAACAATTGACAGGAATGGGGGAAAGAAATACAGGAGAAGAAGAATGGATAGCTTTGAGGAATGAAATAGTGAAGGCAGCAGAGGATCAAGTAGGTAAAAAGACGAGGGCTAGTAGGAATCCTTGGGTAACAGAAGAGATACTGAATGTAATTGATGAAAGGAGAAAATACAAAAATGCAGTAAGTGCAGCAGCCAAAAAGGAATACAAACGTCTCAAAAATGATATCGACAGGAAGTGCAGAATGGCTAAGCAGGGGTGGCTAGAGGACAAATGTAAGGATGTAGAGGCTTATCTCACGAGGGTAAGATAGATACTGCCTACAGGAAAATTAAAGAGACCTTTGGAGAAAAGAGAACCACTTGCATGAATATCAAGAACTCAGTTGGAAACCCAGTTCTAAGGAAAGAAGGGAAAGCAGAAAGGTGGAAGGAGTATATAGAGGGTTTATACAAGGGCGACGTTCTTGAGGACAATATTATGGAAATGGAAGAGGAAGTAGATGAAGATGAAATGGGAGATACCATACTGCGTAAAGAGTCTGACAGAGCACTGAAAGACCTAAGTCAAAACAAGGCCCCGGGAGTAGACAACATTCCATTAGAACTACTGACAGCCTTGGGAGAGCCAGTCCTGACAAAACTCTACCATCTGGTGAGGAAGATGTATAAGACAGGCGAAATTCCTTCCGACTTCAAGAAGAACATAATAATTCCAATTCCAAAGAAAGCAGTTGTTGACAGATGTGAAAATTACCGAACTATCAGTTTAATAAGTCACAACTACAAAACGCTACCGCAAATTCTTTACAGACGAATAGAAAAACTGGTAGAAGCCGACCTCGGGAAATGTCATTTTGGATTCCGTAGAAATGTTGGAACACCTGAGGCAATACTGACCCTACGACTTATCTTAGAACAAAGATTAAGGAAAGGCAAACCTACGTTTCTAGCATTTGTAGACTCAGAGAAAGCTTTTGACAATGTTGACTGGAATACTCTCTTTCAAATTCTGATGGTGGCAGGGGTAAAACACAGGGAGCGAAAGGCTATTTACAATTTGTACAGAAAAAAGATGGCAGTTATAAGAGTCGACGGACATGAAAGGGAAGCAGTGGTTGGGAAGGGAGTGAGACAGGGTTGTAGCCTATCCCCGATGTTATTCAATCTGTATATTGAGCAAGCAATAAAGGAAACAAAAGAAAAGTTCGGAGTAGGTATTAAAATCCACGGAGAAGAAATAAAAACTTTGAGGTTCGCCGATGACATTGTAATTCTGTCAGAGACACCAAAGGACTTGGAAGAGTAGTTGAATGGAATGGATAACATCTTGAAAGGAAGGTATAAGATGAACATGAACAAAAGCAAAACGAGGATAATGGAATGTAGTCGAATTAAGTCGGGTGATGCTGAGGGAATTAGATTAGGAAATGAGACACTTAAAGTAGTAAAGGAGTTTTGCTATTTGGGGGGCATGATGGTCCAAGTAGAGAGGATATAAAATGTAGACTGGCAATGTCGAGGAAAGCGTTTCTAAAGAAGAAAAATTTGTTAACATCGAGTATAGATTTAAATGTCAGGAAGTCGTTTCTGAAAGTATTTGTATGGAGTGTAGCCATGTATGGAAGTGAAATGTGGATGATAAATAGCTTAGACAAGAAGAGAATAGAAGTTTTCAAAACGTGGTGCTATAGAAGAATGCTAAAGATTAGATGGGTAGATCACATAACTAATGAGGAGGTATTGACTAGAATTGGGGAGAAGAGGAGTTTGTGGCACAACTTGGCTAGAAGAAGGAATCGGTTGCTGGGACATGTTCTGAGACATCGAGGGATCACCAATTTAGTATTGGAAGGCAGTGTAGAGGGTACAAATCGTAGAGGGAGACCAAGAGATGAATACACTAAGCAGATTCAGAAGGATGTAGGCTGCAGTAGGTACTGGGAGATGAAGAAGCTTGCATAGGATAGAGTAGCATGAAGAGCTGCATCAAACCAGTCTCAAGACTGAAGACCGCAACAACAACATGCTCTAATTCGCAGCAAAACAAAAATCAAAGGATTAACTATTACTGGATTTTTGTTTGAACATCATCAGTTCGCCCACTGAAAATTCCTATGTAATATTGTTACTGGTGACAAGTTACCATGCCTTTATGTTAACTTCTTAACAAGAAATTAACATCTGAAAACAAAAAACATCTCCTCAAGGAAAGTGCAATGTGAACAAATAACACATGTGTTTTGCACCTTCTTGCACAAAAAGGGCGCTCTGCACTACAACTCCTCCCCAGGGATACATCCATTGGAACTGCTGTTGCTGCCCACAACTGATACACTTTTCGGTCACAATGTAACAGAAACGACCAACAAAACTGCATTAAGTGTTGCTGCCACATAACAACACCCTCTACTTACTTTAGTAACAAAACCATTGAGGAGTTTGTTTGGGAAGTCATCCTTCACGTACTTATTCTTCTGATCCTGTGCCCTTAAATGTTTACCTTTTCCTGTTCCTGACCAAACAACCACAAGGAAAATTCCTTCCTGGACAAAACTGTACCTAAAACCTGGTTTGACAACCTCTTTAACTCCAAACAAACAGGTTCCTACAATTGTGGAATCAGAAAACTATGTGTGCATCACCATATTGTTTTAGATAATGTTAGAGGATATATTGTAGATGAGTAATTTCTCTCATAAGTTTACTGTTGTGTTCAATAAACTAAGGGAAAAACACTACTAAAATATGCACTTTACTAATACAAATGGATTACAATTACCTCGATAACCTTGCGACAGAAGTCTATTTTAATATATACAACTCAAGAAAACCTAAATTAGTAAAATATTATGCGCTTTGAGTTTCAAAACAGCCTCTGGTGAAAGTCTGTTCTGTGCTTTACTCAAGTAGTATGGAAATGAGACAGTTGCTATCAATGCATAAAGAAACCCAGTTAATAAATTACTCAGTGTGACTAAAACTATGTATTCAAAAAAACCAAAAATTAAGTAGGAAGAAGTAGCCTCCACTGCCTTCATCCTTCTACTAAACCCAAGGTGAACAATATGTCACAAATGTTTGCTTTTACCACTTGCAACTTTTAGATTCAAGTGTAAAAAAATCCACCTCTTAACTGCAAAACAAATTACAAAATGACAAGTGTTAAATACAGTCATAGAATCCTACCTTGACCTGCACATGTTACGTAAATGTATTGTGTATGCTCGGTTTATTGAAGTTATTTTGTGGGAAAAAAAAAATCAATTCAATGCTTACCAATGTGAGAGGAGAAATGCGTCCAAGGCACAACATCCTGCATTCGCCCGGATGGATGACAGCCAGTGCCAAGAGGAAACTCTTGACTGTGTATCTACACTGTGTGGCATTTTCCGCTGGATCACAATCAGGTATAGCATTGTAACAGCTCGAATAGAAGACAACACTTTCACCAGACACTTTCACATTCCACAGTGTTACTAGGTTGCGCAGATGGCTGGACTAAGAATCTGAGGGGTGGCCAGTTTTATTGACCGCTTACATGAATTACTCAGACTGTCTTTGAGGTGGCCAGGTTTTATGTCAAAGAGTGTAAATGCCCAACAAATCTCTTCAGGAAAAACATCCTTGCTGAAATTCAGTGTGTTGTACAGTTCTGTTAGAATATGGTAATACTGAACATTTTTTGCATTTTGTATCAGAGTGAGAAGTAGAGAACCCCAGATATATAGTCTTGCTCCTGAGATTACTCATGGATGTAAGCATTCCAGCTGTACACTGTAGAGCTTTACCTAAATGGGATTGTGAAATCTTTCCAAATGAGCTAACTTTTCTTATCTTTCATAACATTTGTTTTAACTTTTAGTTATGTGAGCATTATTTTCCAAGGATCTTTCTTGTATGTTGGATCTGAACACTGCCCAACCAACCACTTGAGCTGTAGGTTGTGTCTTTGTGTGATACAGTAGGAGCCACTTGGGGAAATAAAGGCCAATCAAGAGTGAGCCCCACTGCACAAGTCTAACAGAACTGAAGTCTGACCAATAGCTTAGATGTTACCTGTTAAAGATGTTTCGCATGAACAGCCATCGAGCTCACTGGCACACAGAACACCTTGAGGTTGATGATTTTTATAGATATTTGCATTATTCATACCATCAATGCAGCTAAACCAATATCCTTGTTCACTTTTGAGGATAACTTTCCACCATTGGGCCACAAATTAGTTGGTTGGTTGATTTGTGGGAGGCACCAAAACATGTCTTAATTTTGAGGTTGTAGAAGACTAGTGGCATTAACAGTCCCTCAGTCTGGCAATTCTGAATTCATTGCATCCGTTCACAGACCACTCTGTCCAAATTTACTAAGGTGCATAACCCACAGAAACATGTGGCTTATAGAGTGTGACAAATGCAGTGAGCATTATCTACCCCTCCACCCTCCTTCCTTTACCGTTTTGCTAGCGCATATAATGAGATGTACAGGATGAGATGTTGTTGTTGTTGTTGTTGTTGTGGTCTTCAGTCCTGAGACTGGGTTGATGCAGCTCTCCATGCTACTCTATCCTGTGCAAACTTCTTCATCTCCCAGTACCTACTGCAGCCTACATCCTTCTGAATCTGCTTAGTGTATTCATCTCTTGGTCTCCCTCTACGATTTTTACCCTCCACGCTGCCTTCCAATTCTAAATTGGTGATCCCTCGATGTCTCAGAACATGTCCCACCAACCGATCCCTTCTTCTAGCCAAGTTGTGCCACAAACTCCTCTTCTCCCCAATTCTAGTCCATATCTCCTCATTAGTTATGTGATCTATCCATCTAATCTTCATCATTCTTCTGTAGCACCACATTTTGAAAGCTTCTATTCTCTTCTTGTCTAAGCTATTTACTGTCAACGTTTCACTTCCATACATGGCTACACTCCATACAAATACTCTCAGAAACGACTTCCTGACATTTAAATCTATACTCGATGTTAACAAATTTTTCTTCTTCAGAAACGCTTTCCTCACCATTGCCAGTCTACATTTTATATCCTCTCTACTTCAACCATCATCAGTTCTTTTGCCCCCCAAATAGCAAAATTCCTTTACTACTTTAAGCATCTCATTTCCTAATCTAATTCCCTCAGCATCACCTGACTTAATTCGACTACATTCCATTATCCTCGTTGTGCTTTTGTTGATGTTCATATTGTACCCTCCTTTCAAGACACTGTCCATTCTGTTCAACTGCTCTTCCAAGTCCTTTGCTGTCTCTGACAGAATTACAATGTCATCAGTGAACCTCAAAGTTTTTATTTCTTCTCCATGGATTTTAATACCTACTCCGAACTTTTCTTTTGTTTCCTTTATTGCTTGCTCAATATACAGATTGAATAACATCGGGGATAGGCTACAACCCTGTCTCGCTCCCTTCCCAACCACTGCTTCCCTTTATGCCCCTTGACTCTCATAACTGCCATCTGCTTTCTGTACAAATTGTAAATAGCCTTTCGCTCGCTGTATTTTACCCCTGACACCATCAGAATTTGAAAGAGAGTATTCCAATCAACATTGTCAAAAGCTTTCTCTAAGTCTACAAATGCTAGAAACGTAGGTTTGCCTTTCCTTAATCTTTCTTCTACGATAAGTCGCAGGGTCAGTATTGCCTCACGTGTTCCAACATTTCTACGGAATTCAAACTGATATTCCCCGAGGTCGGCTTCTACCAGTTTTTCCATTCATCTGTAAAAAATTCGCGTAAGTATTTTGCAGCTGAGACTTATTAAACTGATAGTTCCGTAATTTTCACATCTGTCAACAACTGCTCTCTTTGGGATTGGAATTATTATATTCTTCTTGAAGTCTGAAGGTATTACGCCTGTCTCATACATCTTACTCACCAGATGGTAGAGTTTTGTCAGGACTGACTCTCCCAAGACTGTCAGTAGTTCTAATGGAATGTTGTCTACTCCTGGGGCCTTTTTTCGACTCAGGTCTTTCAGTGCTCTGTCAAACTATTCATTCAATATCATATCTCCCATATCATCTTCATCTACATCCTCTTCCATTTCCATAATATTGTCCTCAAGAACGTTGCCCTTGTATAGACCCTCTATATACTCCTTCCACCTTTCTGCTTTCCCTTCTTTGCTTAGAACTGGGTTTCCATCAAAGCTCTTGATATTCATGCAAGTGGTTCTCCTTTCTCCAACGGTCTCTTTAATTTTCCTGTAGGCAGTATCTATCTTACCCTCGTGAGATAAGCCTCTACATCCTTACATTTGTCCTCTAGCCATCCCTGCTTAGCCATTCTGCAGTTCCTGTCGATATCATTTTTGAGACATTTGTATTCCTTTTTGCCTGCTTCATTTACTGCATTTTTATATTTTCTCCTTTCATCAATTAAATTCAGTATCTCTTCTGTTACCCAAGGGTTTCTACTAGCCCTCGTCTTTTTACCTATTTGATCCTCTGTTGCCTTCATCCCTCAAAGCTTCCCATTCTTCTTCTACTGTATTTCTTTCCCCCATTCCTGTCAATTGTTCCCTTATGCTCTCCCTGAAACTCCGTACAACCTCTGGTTCTTTCAGTTTATCCAGGTCCCATCTCCTTAAATTCCCACATTTTTGCTGTTTCTTCGGTTTTAATCTACAGTTCATAACCCTTAGATTGTCGCCAGAGTCCACATCTGCCCCTGCAAATGTCTTACAATTTAAAACCTGGTTCCTTAATCTCTGTCTTACCATAATATAATCTATCTGATACCTTTTAGTATCTGCAGGGTTCTTCCATGTATACAACCTTCTTTCATGATTCTTAAACCATGTGTTAGCTATGATTAAGTTATGCTCTGTGCAAAATTCTACCAGGCGGCTTCCTCTTTCATTTCTTAGCCCCAATCCATATTCACCTACTATGTTTCCTTCTCTCCCTTTTCCTACTCTTGAATTCCAGTCATCCATGACTATTAAATTTTCATCTCCCTTCACTACCTGAATAATTTCTTTTATCTCATCATACATTTCATCAATTTTTTCATCATCTGCAGAGCTAGTTGGCATATAAACTTGTATTACCATAGTAGGCATGGGCTTCGTGTCTATCTTGGCCACAATAATGCATTCACTATGCTGTTTGTAGTAGCTTACCCGTACTCCTATTTTTTTATTCATTATTAAACTTACTCCTGCATTACCCCTATTTGATTTTGTATTTATAACCCTGTAATCACCTGACCAAAAGTCTTGTTCCTCCTGCCACTGAACTTCACTAATTCCCATTATATCTGACTTCAGCCTATGCATTTCCCTTTTTAATTTTTCTAACCTACCTGCCTGATTAAGGGATCTGACATTCCACACTCCGATCCGTAGAACACCAGTTTTCTTTCTCCTGATAACAACGTCCTCTTGAGTAGTCCCCGCCCGGAGATCCGAATGGGGGACTATTTTACCTCCGGAATATTATACCCAAGAGGACACCATCATCATTTAATCATACAGTAAAGCTGCACGCCCTCGGGAAAAATTACGGTTGTAGTTTCCCCTTGCTTTCAGCCGTTCGCAGTACCAGAACAGCAACGCGATTTTGGTTAGTGTTACAAGGCCAGATCAGTCAGTCATCCAGACTGTTGCCCCTGAAAAGGCTGCTGCCCCTCTTCAGGAACCACACGTTTGTCTGGCCTCTCAACAGATACCCCTCCGTTGTGGTTGCACCTACGGTACAGCTATCTCTATCGTTGAGGCACGCAAGCCTCCCCACCAATGGCAAGGTCCATGCTAACAGAGGATGTCAATCAAAAAACATCCCCAATCATTTGTTACTCTGGCGTTCAATCCTTGTTAATATCCCAGGACACATTCACTTTGTTCCAGGCCTATTAGTTTAGCATACATGTTGGTAATGCAGCATTTGTTGAACTAGGCATGAAATGTGGTATAGCAGTGTACTTTGGGCTATGAAAAAAGCTACTGGAAATATCAAAAAGGACAGTTGCATCACTGAATTGTACCACGAACACATTATACAGTAGTTCCATCTGTGACTTGTAGTGTCTTCACAATATATCATGAAACCTAATTGGTATGTAACTTCAACAGTTCATGATGGCAATTCAATATATAGCAAACATGGTCTTTCGACACTTTCTTCTGTAAGTGGAAAAGGGTCACATCACAATTATTAGAATAAATGGCATACATCACACACAGGTGTGCTACGGTGGTGATGTCACCACTGACCCTCTCGTATTTCACACCACATAGAAATTTACAGGTATAGTGTGTACAATGTGTTTCACTCCTATACAATTATCATGAATGTCATTGGGATTTTTGATATTAAAGTATATTATTATTATTCTTTCTTTTCTCAGACGTTATGTCTGGTCAAAAATGGAAAGTGACGCGGACCTTGATCAAGCGTGACTTCCTTTTAACTGTACGGTATATGTTACATTGCATTTAGGAACTTTCGGGTAATTGAACATGTATCAATAATTACAGATTTCTGTAGTTGTATATATAAGTTTGGATGTAGCTGTATTGCGTTGATGTACTGGTGGATATTGTGTGGTATGACTCCTGTAGTTGACAGTATAATTGGTATAATGTCAACTTTATCCTGATGCCACATGTCCTTGACTTCCTCAGCCAGTTGGATGTATTTTTCAATTTTTTCTCCTGTTTTCTTTTGTATATTTGTTGTATTGGGTATGGATATTTCCATTAGTTGTGTTAATTTCTTTATTTTATTGGTGAGTATGATGTCAGGTTTGTTATGTGGTGTTGTTTTATCTGTTATAATGGTTCTGTTCCAGTATAATTTATATTCATCATTCTCCAGTACATTTTGTGGTGCATACCTGTATGTGGGAATGTGTTGTTTTATAAGTTTATGTTGTAAGGCAAGCTGTTGATGTATTATTTTTTCTACATTGTCATGTCTTCTGGGGTATTCTGTATTTCCTAGTGTTGTACATCCGCTTGAGATGTGGTCTACTGTTTCTATTTGTTGTTTGCAAAGTCTGCATTTATCTGTTGTGATATTGGGATCTCTAATAATATGCTTGATGTAATATCTAGTGTTTATTGTTTGATCCTGTATTGCAATCATGAATCCTTCCGTCTCACTGTATATATTGTCTTTTCTTAGCCATGTGTTGGATGCGTCTTGATCGATGTGTGGCTGTGTTAGATGATACGGGTGCTTGCCATGTAGTATTTTCTTTTTCCAATTTACTTTCTTCGAACCTGTTGATGTTATGTGATCTAAAGGGTTGTAGAAGTGGTTATGAAATTGCAGTGGTGTAGCCGATGTATTTATATGAGTGATTGCTTTGTGTATTTTGCTGGTTTCTGCTCGTTCTAGAAAGAATTTTCTTAAATTGTCTACCTGTCCATAATGTAGGTTTTTTATGTCGAAAAATCCCCTTCCTCCTTCCTTTCTGATTAATGTGAATCTTTCTGTTGCTGAATGAATGTATGTGATGTATTCTATATTTGTGGCATTGTGATCGTGTAAGTGTACTTAGTGCTTCTAGGTCTGTGTTACTCCATTTCACTACTCCAAACGAGTAGGTCAATATTGGTATAGCATAAGTATTTATAGCTTTTGTCTTGTTTCTTGCTGTCAATTCTGTTTTCAGTATTTTTGTTAGTCTTTGTGTATATTTTTCTTTTAGTTCTTCTTTAATATTTGTATTATCTATTCCTATTTCTTATTATTATTATTATTCCTATTTATATTATTATTATTATTATTATTATTATTATTATTATTAGCCACAAAGCTCCCAGAGTGGAAGATGCTAAGTAAAGATGTTTCATTGTCCATTCTTCTTGTTCTTCTGGTTCTTTTTATTTGCCCACTAGTTTTTCATTGTTTGTGAGAATTTAGCTCTTCTTTCTTCACTCCATTTTGTTCTGGTTCTTCGGGCTTTTCTCTCTGATTTAAGCTCCCATTTTTCAACTTTTATTCTAAAATTGTTCCTTGTGTCTATTTCCTCTTTGGTGATTTTGGCTAATTTCAAGTCTTTTTTAACACTTTGGATCCATTCTCCTCCATTAGCAAGGGAATCTATGGTTTTTTTTTTTTTTTTTTTTTTTTTTTTTTTTTTTTTTTTTTTTTTTTTTTTTTTTTTTTTCCCCCCCCCCAGGAAGCCTCATTATGTGGCCATATAATTTGAGGCGTCTTTTCCTTATGTCTGTCCCTATATTAGAATATTCTTCAAGTTTGGACATTTTCTATAGTCTGTATCCATTCTTAGCCCACCTTGGTCCCAAAATTTTCCTAATTATTTTTCTTTCTTCTTTCTTTAGTATCAGTTTTCCTGTTTAGTGCCAAGGTTTTGCTGGCATATAACACTGATGGTTTAGTTACTGTTTTGTAATGTCTAATTTTGGCATTTAAAGATAATCATTTTTGACTATGGAGGCTTTGTACTAATCCTTTTTGTAGTCTTTCTTGTTGCGCATATTTTTCAGAGATAATAATAATAATTTATAAAATTTTGTTCTATATTAATGTTTGTTTAGTACACACACTACATTTTAAAATGAGAAGTATCCAGAAGACACGGATGGATGTCAATGTACTTTTGTAGAAGTACATACGGTCAGGAGGTATTTAAGTGATTTAGAGTTTCAATCATCTGTGAAAGGTAGGGTGGACACCTAACTGCATTAATGTCATTCATGTTTAGAGTTGTTATGAGGACTGATATGATATACAAGGGGCATGAACAGTGTCAGATGTTGAGTGATCACTGTTAAGGACATGGAGATGTTGTGTACTCATGTAACAAAACACTATCAGCATTTGAAAGGGGCCTCATTCTAGGTCTCAATTTGACCAGCTGCTTGAACTGTGCAATATCCAGGTTTGTGGGGTATTCAGATGTGACTGCATGGGAATCTTGAGGCCAGGCATACTCACTGTCAAGGTCCCAGTCAACCACATCTAACCACCACAAGGGAGAATAGCCAAACTGTGCACCAAGCACGTATTAACCCTTTCACATCTTCGCCTGCCATATACGAACAAGTAATGGACTCCCTGCAGCATTCTCTCATCCAACATCATTCGTCAGGCACTTTCAGCAGCTGGACTAAGGAGTTACCATCCATACATAGGCTGCCGTTAACACCACAACACAAATGGCTGCATCTGGAGTGGTGCCAGGACTGGGAAGCACGGACTGCTGATGAATAGTGTTACATTGTGTTCAGTGATGGATCGCCGTTCTCCACTACCCTGGATGATCATCATCGGTGAGTATGGCAGTGACATGGGGAGAGGTCCCATTCTTACAATGTTCTGGCAAGACACAGTGGTGTTATTCCTGGTGTCATAGAGTGGGGAACTACTGGGTATGACTTCAGCTCATAGCTGGCAGTGACTGTGGGACCTCTGACAGCACATCAGTATATAATGGGCATCCTGTGTCCTCAAGTGTTAGCTCTCATGTGAAACTATCGTGGTGCCATTTTTCAACAGGATAATGGTCGTCCACATATGAAACATGCCTCTGTAACTGTCTACATGATGGTGAGGTATTCCTGTAGCCAGTGAGATCCCCAGATATGTTCTTGATAGAGCAGGCACAGGTCCAACATGGATGTCAACTCTGTCCCAGAGACAGGAATATCAAGGACCATTTACAATAGTTGTGAGCCATACTGCCCCTGGAGAGGATACATTGGCTTTATCGGACCCTTACCAACCAAATCAGTGCCTGCATTTAGGACAAAGGGGACGTGACATCATATTGGAAATGGGATCATACAGCCAAGTTCTTTGTAAATTTGACTCAGTTTTGTAATCACTGAAATACCATCACACATCCTCTCAACCCATGAATTTTCATTTCATTGCCTCTTCCACTTCTGAGTACTTCACATTTCTTGTTGGCAATTATATAAAATATTTTTTTCTAAAATTTATCTCTATTATTTTTTGTATGGTTGGTGAAATGTTTCTGTGTAGTCTCTGTAGGACATCAAACTCTTTCATCATCTCAGACGGCACTACTTTCTCACTGGAGGAAAAGGGTTTCTCAGCCTTAGAGCACATAGGCCCACAGCACGAATAAATCCCTATGACATTCTAAACTCAAAACAATAATATTTTAATGTTACATATGTTATATTTATATTCATAATATAAATCAGGTTTTCCTTTGGGGCATCCAAAATTTTAACTATGTTAAAAGGTTTTCTATTTTTTATTGTGAAAAATTATGTTGCAACTTTCTTCGTTTTCTCACATTTAGTCTTTATTCAATCTCAGTTCAGTTATTTGGCATTTTCTTTCTCACTGATAGCTTTCATTGTGATGAAAGTGTGGGTCCTTACAAAACAAATGACAGCTAAGTTCTCCATTCAAGGATGTTACACATCCATAATGTCATTTAATCCTACAAAAGCTTTTGTATTACTATCAATGAAATTACTGTGGAATAGTTGAAATTGTCTTTCCATTTTCAAAATGAATTCCATAAACCATTCAGTTTGTGACATTCGCCTGCTTTATTTCATCATTGATTGTCCTCGGTGTAGACATACTGCATTGTGATACTGGCTGAAAAATGGAGGGTGAAATTTCAACACTGACTACTTTAAATGATGTAGCCAACAGGTGCACAGTTGCATTTCACAATTATTTACTTTCACTGTTCACAACCACCCCATTATTACACAGTTATATGGCCAGTTAACTATTGTTTAACTTTTGATAAGCCTCATTAATAGGTTGCAGGCAAACATCCACATATTGCTACAACAGTTTACTGTTTAACACCTACAAGCAGTAAAAACCTAAGCACTCAGTTCACAGTTCTTGAAGAATAAAAATGTACATGTGGAACAGACACTGACATTGTTTTAACACACGACATAATCGTGTTACACTTATTTCACAGTTAAGTGTTGATGCATTTGTGTTGTCCTAACCAACACAGGTTTCTTGTCTGAAACTTGGCCATGGACTGACTCACTCAGGACCAAAAATTGGGCCTTTATATATCAGCATGATAATAGGCACTGAAACTAAACATTGTTCGAAGTTTAATTTACAGAAATTACAATTAAAACTTAACTCATTAAATTAACTAAACACATCGAAAAATTCTGTCTTTTTAACAGTCCCTTCTACTACAAGAGTTAGGCCATTTTTTTTTTTTTAATGATGAAATTAACAGATATTGTTGTGCAAACAATACTTTTGACAAAACTGTTAATTACTTTGGAATTAACTAAGGGCTGGCTTTGCTAACATGTTCTCAAATAGAGCCAAATAGATCCTTTAAGAATACTATTAGTTGTTCCTCCTCATGTTTATAATTAGTACACAATTTATATTTTTTTATAAGTCAATAATAGAATTTAAGTTGTGAAACAATTACTGATTTCACCCTATAACAGAAGATACTAACTAGGGATAGTCAAAATAAATTAGAAAATCAATTACATACATAAAACTAAACACAAAATTAAATCTGGTGCTATATTCTTTAAAACGAGGGCCAATCTTTCTCTTTTATGAAAATAATGGTAATTAGTCAGAAATGAAAAAACGAATTCAAGGAGGCAGATGGCAAAACAAGAGGGGAAGTAAAAATATCCCACCTTACTTTGTCACAAGTTGACATCACTGAAGGTTTTCCATGATTGTTTGAGACCAGTTCTTTCCTGAAAAATTATATGTTCAGTTCGGTTATACCTTACGCATAACAACTCTGGGTGTTTACATTTAACTCCATAAGCAACATAACCTGTTATTATCCCCAACAACTCAACATTTTCTTTCAGCTCTGTAACATTTTCCTCTTCGTATTTGGTGCAATACTTAAAAATGACATCCACTTCTGAAATTATTCTTCAATTCTCTCGTTCTCGTGCTCAATTTCTACACTTTCCATTAAATACGATGTGTCTCGCTTCTCACAAAATGATGGTTCTACAGTTGTATCTCAAGTTTCTGACAAAATATCAGCACTTAAAGCGTCAATTCCTTTCTCATTCTTGCATGTGCCACTAGATATTACTTCACTCACATCTCAAAATCAAAGTACTGATTCCTTCAAAGATGATAATAATAATAATAATAATAATAATAATAATGGTTTATTTGTCCATAATAACTTTTACAGTCGTGGACATAGTCAGTCAGTACATACATGAACAATAATAATAGTTTAGTAGTAGAAATAAAGTACATATAACATTAAAAATCGCAGATGGTGGTAGGCAAAGAGTTCATGCAGTATCTCCCAGTCCCCTTACTTTGGAAAGAGAAGTCTATCCTGATTACATCTTGAAGACATAACATATCTGTATCCTAAGAGTTTTAACTCCTGAAAAACAAAGGTTCGCAGGAGAGCTTCTGTAAAGTTTGGAAGGTAGGAGATGAGGTACTGGTGGAAGTAAAGCTGTGAGGACGGGGTGTGAGTCGTGCTTGGGTAGCTCAGTTGGTAGAGCAGTTGCCCGCGAAAGGCAAAGGTCCCGAGTTCGAGTCTTGGTCCGGCACACAGTTTTAATCTGCCAGGAAGTTTCATATCAGCACACACTCCGCTGCAGAGTGAAAATCTCATTCTGGAAACATCCCCCAGGCTGTGGCTGCGCCAAGTCTCCGCAGTATCCTTTCTTGCAGGAGTGCTAGTTCTGCAAGGTTCGCAGGAGAGCTTCTGTAAAGTTTGGAAGGTAGGAGACGAGGTACTGGCGGAAGTAAAGCTGTGAGGACGGGGCGTTAGTCATGCTTGGGTAGCTCAGTTGGTAGAGCAGTTGCCCACGAGTTCGAGTCTCGGTCCGGCACACAGTTTTAATCTGCCAGAAAGTTTCATATCAGCGCACACTCCGCTGCAGAGTGAAAATCTCATTCCAGAGGATAAACTGTTTATAGGCATTAAAGACCTGTTCTGAAAACTGACCAAGTAAACAGCAGTTGGTGTTCCTTTTTTCCCCTCTTCTTCTTCTTTTCCTCATTTTTTTTTATTATTCTCAGTGCGAGAATGAGGTAATACAGTTTATCTAGTATGCCATAACTTCCAGGTAAGCAATTCCTGTATATTCTCTTTAATTTATATCCATTAACAGGAGGTACTGAATCCAGCACATCACATTTGTTTAATGACTTTTACAATCACCAACATAACTGGAATTAGGAAAGTTATAACATTTGGCTTGTTCTACAGTGAGAAAAATATCTCTGTTTTCCTTACATTGTGTTTGCATACCAGCAACAAGGAAATGATTCATGATCAGTTTATGGGTGTATTGTGTTTGAAAATTCAAGTCAGTGAGAAAATTTTAAAATTCATATCAGGATTTTATATGATGTTCAGGGAACTCCTGCACATCGTCTCATCAGCTTCTGCATCAACTTTTCTGTAATAATTATAACATTCTTTAATCATGTTTCAGATATAATACACTGTGAACAATAGCTCAAGATTCACATCTTTTTCTACTTTTGCTTAATTTCCATCCTGTTTTGATTTTTTAAGTATCCGCAGCTCTTCTCTCCAATTGGTTTTCTTCATTTTACATTTGCATATTACGAATTGCATTTCTCGGTTATTTTTTTAACCATGTTATTTAGATTTATCTTTGCTCATAATTGAAGTTTTTTGGCGATAGCTTCATTTCTTGGTTTTTCCATGGCAACTAGATTTCTCATTTCCGGTTCTGGGGTTTGACATCACTCCTAATAGCTAGTTTTGTTTTGGCTCCAAGCAAAGAAGTCTCCAATACAACAGCTCAAGCTCTCCTTTTAAATGTTATATATCACTTTTAGTGTTATGATAATATATCTGAATCTAGTAACTGATAAGTGTAGAATATTGCGTACACTGATTGATATTTTTTTCCCCTTGTATCACGGTCATCTCAAAAATCACTGTAAGGGTATATCAGTTTCCACACATCACTGTGGCTTCAGTGTTTACAATAACATCCCCTTTGCATTGAAAATTCATCACACCAAAGACTAGAAAACTGTTACTGCCTCAAAATAAATCATACTAAACATTTTTCCTCACAGTTTCAAAATTACACAGCAACATTAAGCATTTTTGCCTTTTCATTCTGTTATGTAATTGGCATTTAATTTGAGTGTCAACATGGCTGTGAATGGTTGTGTTATTTGTCTTTGTGGATAAGTTCACTCAAACTGCAGAAAGATTGACAACTCGAATGCCTCCTTACCCTCCTCGAAAGCCTTGCAACTTTATAAGAAAAAGGTATCTGGTGAAGAATTCACTTTTTCGTTATGGTTGGATTGTTGGAGTAAGATGTTTGACAATATTATTTTATGTTATCTTACTGTTAATTAATTGGCAGTGTTTTGAAATATGAATTTATCATTACATCATGTTTTTATGCATGTAACACTTCAATTCCAATTTCTCACTTTTTGCTTACACTTCAAAAAGCTGTACAGGAGAAGACATATCCACAATACTTAAGAAAATGGATTTTGTAAGATTGAAAATTTATTTCCCTACCTTGGAGCATCTTGCGAAACTTGTTTTGTCAAGGACTGACCTAATGCATTTTCCTTATGCAGCCGTACCAACTCATTTGGATCAAGATGGGCCTGAAGTAGCAAGGTGAGAATTGGAGGATATATTATGTCAGGTTCATGTAGGAAAGCCTACAAATTGAAAGCAAAACAATTCATACAGCAAGACATAATATAGAAGTACAGCTACAAATCCTGGTGATTCAAAAGTAATGACTAGTTACATGTTGAGAGCACACTTACTTTGATAATTCTGACAGTGATTGGTTTAGCTGTGCTCTTTCTCATTATACTAGCAAGTTTTTTCCTTGTCGAGTTTGTGACATGCACTCCATTTAACTCATCCAAAATGTCTCCAGTCTTGATCAAGCCCTAGAAATGATCTCATTTTATGAAAAACCTGCTTACCAGGTTTGGAAATTGAGAATTATTTATTAACTATTCCTAGGTCATGTTGTATATGTACTGAAATAATTTTTCATCTTACAAAATAATAATTTAAATGGAATATGGTATAACAATTTTTAATACAGTGGTTTCAAAGAATTCACTTTCCTGTGTAAAGTAAAAAAATCCTTTTTATCTTTATTTTCTGGGATTTAGAATTAAAATGTAAAATAAAGCTAAAATATTGAAACAGTATGATGATACAGTGGAGAATTTAAACACTAAGATATGAATGTCATTTCTTCAGTTGCCACTACACTATTTGCTTCACCTGGCGTGTAAAAGAATTATGCTATGCAACAACACATTAAGATTAGAAAAATCCATATTTCTATTTACTATATGCTATAAAATGTCTGCTGTGTCTCTACTATATTTGTTTTCCCATCTTTTATAAGAACATGAGGTTCTTTTCAGTATCTTTCTCATTTATAGATTTTAAGAAAATTCAGTAATGTTAAAAATTCTGTCATGAAAATATTGGATATGTATGAATTATTTTTTTAATCTTTGTTGACATGGAACAGCAAACATTTTCTCCATTTATGATAAATAAATCTTTACACAGTAGGAGATCAAACTTGTTAATGAACCAGATAATAGTGTTAACCAAAAATGCTCCTAATAGTCCAGAGCGCAAGTGCTGTGCTACATATCCAATTTTTTTTTAACTTAGTTACAAAAAAACTACAGACAAGATACTTACATTTTCTGCTGAGACACTGCCTTCCTTTACATGCATAATAAGTGCTCTTCCATCAACAAAGCTGAAAATAATTTCAGATTACATTTTAATTCATGCCTGTAAATACAGTATACTGCATCTCAAAAATTAATGCACAGTTAATCATTTTCAGTTAAATTCCATTTTCCATGAATGACATAAACAGCATACACTGATGAAAATTCCAGACTGGAGGAAGGTGAAAGTGTCCTGGTGTGGTGAAAAATACTCTTTTTTTTTTGCAAAAAATTTCTTTTTTCACATGGTCTCCTTTTAGATCAATATAGTTGTTACCATACTTCCCCTCAGTGAGTAGATTTCATCCCTGAAGTATTATGATTCTGAAGATTTTGTGAAATATTCATCTAGACTGCCATAATTTCTTCACTCGACTCAAAAAATATTTCAGATACCAACAAAGTGAATATCAGAGGGTATCAAATATCTACATACATATTCCACAAGCCACCACATGGTGGAGGGTATCTTGTACCACTATCAGTCACTTCCTTTCCTGCTTCACTCACAAACAGAGCAAGTGAAAAACGTGCCTATATATCTCCATATGACCCTGATTTCTCTTACCAGTCTTCATGGTTCTCAGAAAAGTACATTGGCAGCAGTAGAATCATTCTGCAGTCAGCCTCAAATGCCGGCTCTCTAACTTTTCTCAATACCGGCTCGTAAAAAAAATTTCATCTTTCTTCCTGTCCATAACCATTCAAATAGGTAAAATAGACTTCAGCACTTTCAGTATATAGCTACTGGCTATCACTCAGTTCTTTGATGGCTTTTTCACTTCTAGCATGAGGCTGTGGATGTATATCTCACCCACAGTGATACCATTTGCATACATAACCAGTATGATACCTTCTACATTAGCCCATCACTGCTGAGAAATTCACTTTCGCATTTTCTTTTAGAGGGGACACAACAAATAGCAAACAACTTATGGGAATGCAGCCAGATGACGTCTTTGACAACTGCTGATGTTTTGACAGATGAACACCCTGTCAGTTTCAAAGCACAAATGCAACAAGAGAGTGCTGTGCAGGGAAATTAAAAACTCTGGTAGGTGGGACTATACTCATCGGAGGTTCAAACGATATATAAAAAAATGAAACTGCAAATGCTACACGTTATCTTAAACAGTGTCTGACGAACCTCACGCATACAAATGTGATAATCGTGAATACACCACATCGGCACGATCTGGATAACCAATCATGTGTAAACACAGAAATACAAAAAGCCAACTATCAGTTTGCCAAAATCTGTAGACGTTTTAAAAATGTTAAATGTATTAATATAAATAATATAGGTCGTAGATTCCATACACAACATGGACTACACTTAAACAGTATTGGGAAAGAATATCTGGCGAACATGATAATGAAGGAATTAAAACTACTTCAAAACACCTTCAACACAAAAACAACTGTTATACCACTATCAGTAATAGAACATTCCACAGTACAAGAAAAATCAACAAAGACAGTCATCTCATCAGCAGCAGAACTGACATCAGCAGAACCTTCACCACCACCACCAACAATAAGAACAGGAGACACAGCAACAGTGGGACAGACAACAGCAAAGCCAACAACAGCAGTAGCACCAGAAACAACAGTACCAATGGAGAAGCCACCAGCTAAACCACACCCCATCATGAGGAGCCAGAGGACAAGAAAGTACATCACTCCAAAGGAGAATTTTTTATGGTTCAGCACCAAGAGGAGAAAAAAACTGGGACAAACTGGCGCAAAGCATCAGTCACTGTCAACAAAATGCAAACAAAAGATACAGGCAAGGTAAGCTGTGCTCGTTTCTCAGTCTTTCATCAAAATATACAATCTATCAGAAACAAAGTGCAACAATTAGAAGTGGAACTACAAACTTTAAACAGTTCAGTCACTTGCATTACTGAACATTGGTGTAGAGGAACTGAAATAACATTAATAAATTTAAACTCATATACACTAGCATGTCATTATAGTAGAACCACCATTAGAGGTGGTGGATCATGTATATATGTTAAGCAAGGAATTGCCTATAAAATTAGAAATGATATTAATTCTGTAAGTGAGGAAAAACACATAGAAATATCAGCCATAGAGATAAGCAAGACAGATGAGGCACAAAGGTTAACTATAATATGTATTTACCGTTCACCCAGTGGTGATATAGATACTTTCACTGCAAAACTAATCCAGATTCTAGACATGGCTTCGAATCCCAAAGGGAAGGTTCTCATTTGTGGAGACTTAAATATAAACACACAAAACCCAGATAGATTCTGTAACTCATTCTTGAATATATTGCGCTGTTATAAGTTATCACCATTAGTTAACAGAGCCACGAGGATAGCCAAAAACTCATCATCAACAATTGATCACATCATCACAGACATAGATAAAGAAAGTTGTGAAATTATTGTAGATAACCTTGGCCTTTCTGATCACTCCTGTCAAATCCTAAAATTAAACATAAATATAGACAGTACAACTAAAACATACACATACAGAAGGGTTTTCTCCAAACCAAACAGATCAGAATTTGCCAAGCAAATAAACAGTATAACTTGGGAAGAAGTGTATGCTGAAACTAGTGTAAATAAGAAATTTTCTAAATTCATGTCACTATTTAAACTCAGATTTGATGAAGCATTCCCAAAGGTGCAAACTGCAGTACACTCACACAAAAGAAATACCTGGGTGACCAAAGGAATAAGGAAATCCTCTGCAACACTCAAACAACTGAACAGGTTAAAAAACTACCATAGTGATCCTGGTTTCCTAAACTACTACCACACATACAAAAGAATATACAGAAGAGTATTACAAGATGCAAAAAAAGCCCACAATGACAGTATTATAGAAAAGGCAGAAAATAAAATTAAAGCAGCCTGGACTGTTACCAAACAGGAAACAAACAGTAATAAATTAAAAACAGTAAACATTCAAATTAAACATAATGGTGCTATTATACATAACCCGAATACACTAGTAAATACTGTAAATCAGTACTTCAGCAGTGTTGCTACCAAGCTACAGCAAAAGTTTGGCAAAAAACAGCCTGAACAAAAATTGAACTATATGGATAACTCAATGTTACTGTTACCGACTTCTACAGAAGAAGTAAGGATGGTTGTGAAGAATCTAAAGAATAAAACATCAGCAGGTTTAGATGAAGTGCCAGTGTGTTTACTGAAGGACTGCATTGACAGCATACAACATCCTTTGGCACACATCATAAATGAATCTTTCACTGCAGGCTGCTTCCCAGAATACTTAAAATGTGCAAAAGTCCTGCCTCTATTTAAGAAAGGCGATCCAGAAAATATAGAAAACTATAGGCCCATCTCATTACTCTCATCCTTTTCCAAGGTAATAGAAAATATAATGAAAAAGAGACTAATGGATTTCCTAAACAAGTACAACCTACTGTGTAAAGAACAGTTTGGTTTCAGGCCAGGAAGAAGCACAGGTACAGCAGTAGTTCACTTCACAAATTTTGTCTTAGAAGCACTTGACGAAGGTGAACATGTAACAGGCATATTCCTTGACCTTAGCAAAGCATTTGACACGGTAGACCACAAAATACTACTAAACAAAATGGAGGCACTAGGAATAAGGGGAACAGTAAATAATTGGTTTCAATCGTACTTGGAAAATAGGGTACAGTGTGTAGAGATCTCACAAACGAAGTTCAGCAGATTGACAAAACACATTTCCAAACCAGAACATATTAACATAGGAGTCCCTCAGGGAAGTGTGTTAGGGCCAATACTCTTCCTAATATATATCAATGATTTTCCCCAGAGTGTCAAATACGGGGAAGCAATACTATTTGCAGATAATAGCAGCATCCTTATCAGTGACGAGTCAGCAGACAAATTGAGAGACAAAGCTGAAGAAACTCTCGATCATGTATGCAAGTGGGTAGTAAGCAACAAATTAACCCTCAATATTAAAAAAAAAACAAACAGTATTAATTTCCACATAAATAAAAAACATAATAACATAGGCCTAAGAGTTAAAGATGAACTTATAGATTGTGTCACAAACACAAAATTCCTAGGAATGCATGTTGACTCACAGCTTAACTGGACTGACCATATTGCAGCACTAGAAAAGAAAATTGCTACTGCTTGCTATGCACTCCGGATAATTATGTCAGTATGTAATAGTTCATGTGCTAAGACGACATACTTTGCATATGTGCATTCAATAATTAGTTATGGCATAACCTTCTGGGGTACAAATGTGCAGAACATACAAGCAATTTTCAAGCTCCAAAAGAGGGCAGTACGAATAATAACAAAAAGCAGCAAGAGAGCTCACTGTACTGATTTATTCAAAACCATGGGAATCTTGACAGTACCATGTGAATACATCTTTCAGACTGTGATATATATAAAGAAACACATTGACCAGTACACACAAAACAGATCTATACACCAACACTGGACTAGATCCTGCCACCATTTGCATCTCATACGAAAAAACAAAACAAAAACCCAAAATAGTTTATTATTTAATGGATTAAAAATGTATAATAGACTTCAAGAGGAGATCAAAGCTGAAACTGGAATACATGCCTTTAGGAAAGCTGCAAAAAATTATTTAGCAGATAAATGTTACTATACTGTCAAAGAATACTGTAAATGACATGTGTTCACCTCAATTCATGCAAGAGTACCTTTGTAAATTTATATTTATCTTTAATTAAGATTGGTATGTATTTGTTTTGTGTAATCCATGCAAGAATACATTTGTAAATTTATATTTATTTGTAACTAAGATTGGTCTGTATTTGTTTTGTGTACAAACAATTAAGTTGCACCATAGAAAAATGTGCTACCAGAAGTACTATTATGTATATACTCATTCCATGTATACAGTTGACGACATCCATACAACACAAGTTGTCTACGGATGAATAAATAAATAAATAAATAAAACCAAGAACCATAATGTGGCACATACAGAAAGTAACTTCGGTCACGTCGTAACTAACATTTATTTCAACATCCTGACACCATTTAAAATCTTAATAAAGCAGTCCACAGCAGTTACAAAACAGTCCACTAATGACACAATATGGATGTCACAGCAATCTAGATGTACTTGAAATTGGTGATTACGCCAAAACACAGTCTACCATAAATAAAGATTAATTATTGTAATCAGCTATTTGGTGTATGTACTCAAACAACTAATGAAGGTTAATGTCAGCAGTTATTGATAGTGAATATTAATTATCAACAGGGAAATGAACAGGATTAATTCTGTCCTCTGCTGCTTGACCAGGTAGGGAGCAGGATTCCAAGCAAAATTTAGGCAAATCCTTATCTATAAGGACATGAGCCAACTTAAGTTCAAATGCTTCCTCAGCTATAGGAACAGCTGGAAATGCACACCTGAACCTCTTTGTTGTTATATATGACAAGATCAAGACTATGTTCTGCAGCAACAAATTTGCAAAGCTTTTGTAAGCGAGTGTAGCACTTATGCTCTGCACACTGGTCCTCCACAGTCCTGATGATCTGACTAATGTAGGACATGTCACACGCACAAAGAATACAATAGACTCCCACCTTATGCAAACCAACACCATGCTTTACAGACCATAAAATGGCCCTAATCTTGTCTGAGCTATCTTTCATTATAGCTATTCAGGTAAAAGTTGCTTCTGAGGTGGCCCAAGTCAGATGGAGAACTTCAAGGGTTGAAGATGATGTGGGCTCTGTGAACCAAGGTACGAAGTATCCCTTCATGCTGAACCAGATAGTAACAACCATCCTGAAGATACAGATCAGTGTGTGGACAGAGCACCACAATGTAAAGGAATTTCAGGAGACTGTGATCCAATTAATATCCTGAAGGCATACAGATGACAACACAGCAGTCCTGTAAACCACCCCACACTTTATGTCAACATATCACAAGACTCCAGTAACAACTCATTGACACAGCATTGCATCAATCACCAGTGCATTCCATCGCCACCAGGCAGCAGAACAATTCGGTGCAAGAATTGTACAAATATGCAGGATTGAAGGCCTACCAGCAGCAACACTTAGTGAAGAGCAGCAAAGGAGTCAGTGAACAGCTTGGCAACAGAGTGCAACAGACCTGTGTGTAAGGTCAATTGGCCTGCTCTAGCCAGCATCCAGCTATGTTCCTCAGGATCTGAGCTTTGACACTGTCAGGTTACCTATGTAATTCAGTGAAAACTTTGCCTAGCTGCTGTTGGTTGTGATGTACATAGTCACTCTGGGCTGCAAGAATGCTACGCTAGCTTCAGCTGGCCACCGCCACTACTCACTACTACATCAATATGTTGCCTCACAGCAGCATGCGTGACCTTCAAGGGTGGTCACTGCTCTAATACCAACGTGAAGACTTGGTGTGTCAATGCCAGACTGTGCCCACTGCCTGAGTGAGCACACCTGTATCAGCTTTAGCTTGATGAAATTTAAAGAGTTTTCCTGAAATCCATCTATCTTGCTGTGGCAGCCTTCACGTTTGACAATTCCTGCAGTCCTGCCTGTCCATCAAACCTACAAAGTCCAGGTGGGAGAGCAGTTGTGCCAACTTCAACCAGATGAACAGCTCCCCACCCTGACCCTTACACTATACATGCCAAGTACCTAAGTATCATCTATGTTCTTCTTGATCAACATATCAAGAAAGGGATGGTAGCCATGCTTTTTCACCTCCAGTGTGAAGCAAATATTAGGCTAGATTGAATTCAGATGCTATGAAAAAAGTGTCTGCAGATTACATGCCACCAACTCCACAGCACATTCCTCAAAATCTTCCATACAGACTGGCAATGATAGGTGACAAAGGACTTTACATCGCAACTTCACCTATCTGCTCATAGAACTGGTCATTGAATAAAAGTAAGTGGACACACAACATGTCATAATCACTCAGTTAATTCCACATCAAATCTAAGAACAACTAATCATAATGAACACAACACATGTTGTAATTGCTCAGTTAATTCAACATCAAATCTAACCACTATTAACTGTAATAAATCAGATACTGGAACAAGATTAACGGGGGAATCCACATCAAAACTCATTAAAATATCTCAGTTATGCAGACATAATTCCTCTAGTTAGTGTAAGAAATCTGCTGAGTTTGTAATGTGATGTGCACACTGACCTACTAGTGGAATCATCAGAGCAGGAAGGTACTTTATTACCTGGTATGCCAGAGCACCAATGTTACTGGCAAAAGGCCTAAAAGAAACTGCTTCCTTATGGATCTTTGGAACGCCATATAATCTAGGGGGAACACCAAAAGAGTTAATTTTCCTGATAGACTCTTGCAATAATTAATCTTTTCTTCAAGATGTTCTTAGTCTATCTCTCAACTCTTTTTGCCAGGTCAGCACTGAGTCTGCAATAGTCTGAATCAGACAGTACACACTGCATCTTTTGAACATAATCCCACTTGCCCCACACAACACTAGCATTGCCCTCGTACACAGGTAAGATACAAAATCAGTATTCATCTCGAGAGACTTCAAAACAACCCACTCAGCTGCTGCAATATTTTGCTGGGGTGAATGTTTCTCAGTCAATACATGATATGCTTCTTTCCCAACCTGCTTGACAGTGTCTGGAGGTAATTTGAAAAAAGCTTGTTTGACATAACTTAACAACTGGTAAATGGCTGGATGTTGATGCAAAGTTCAAACGTTTTCCTAGCATGGATCTAACATGCTTGGCAGCAACTGGAGGTAGTTTAAAAACAGCTTGGTTGACAGAACTAACAACTAATAAATACTTAGACATTGGTGCAAAGTTCAAAACTTGTCCTAGCATGAGTTAAGCAGTGTTACCCAATGCTTCCTCCTTGAGATTGATCAAAGAAAGCTGAGATGTAATATCACAATAGAGACAGAGGTTTTTGCTCAAAATCTTCTTGGAATCTTGCTCTTTCAAACAAAAGAGTGAGAGAATTAATGACACTTTCTCACACACTGGTAATTAATATTCACTACTAATATTTTCTGTCACTGTTCACCTTTAGTTGTATGGTGGCACTAGATTTTTATGTGGTGTGTGTGTGTGTGTGTGTGTGTGTGTGTGTGTGTGCGCATGAGTGCATGAGGGGGGGGGGGGGGGGCTTCTGCTTTTCTGCACGTGTATGTGTATGTACTTGTGAGTTGCCTTTCTGCATATGCATGTGTTTCTATGTGTGAGGTGTCTTTCTGGATATGCTGTACTATGGTTTTTCATCGGCACAGCCGTGGATCTCAAAAGTTTAAATTTCCTTTGAGGATGTTTTTTCGTAGATTTTATGGGGTGTTTACCTATCCAAATAACAGCAGTTGTTGAAGACATTACAAGGCTGCACAGCTGAAGTTGTCTGAACATTTTATACACCAGGAGAAACTCAAGTTTAAGCTCTTACACAGATATATATGTTCAGTAAACTAGATAAAAAATCTCAAGACGAATTTGAAACTTTCAGCACATGACATGAGCACGTAGAGGAACCACGGCTCAAGTTTAAGCTGACCATGCACTGGATAGATATGTACCCAGTAGAGCAGTTCAAAATGGGAACAAACCTCTGTAGTATACAGTCATCGTAAAGAAAATGCTAAAGAAACAGAAACTACTGGATAGTGGTTGTAAAACAAAGCATAGGGCTATACATAGACATTAAATGAAATGTGTGTGGCTGTGAAGAGAGCAATGTGTGATGCCTTCAATGATTACCAAAGCGGAATATTGTTAAATGATTTTTCACAAAACCCAAAAAAATTCTGATTGTATGTAAATGCTGTTAGTGGCTTCAGAGTTAAGTGTCCAGTCTCTAGCAAATGAGACAGGAACTGAAATGTAGGGTAGCAAAGCAAAAGTTGAAATGGTTGACTCCATTTTCAAATGTTTACAAAGTAAAACCCATGAGAATTGCTTCAATTTAATCCTCACACCACTGAAAAGATGAATGAAATAAGTATTAGTATCAGTGGTGTTGAAAAACAGCTGAAATTGTTGAAACTGAACAATGCTCCAGGACCTGATGGAATCCCTGTCAGATTCCATACTAAATTTTCCCCTCTTCTAACTATAATCTATTGTAGATCTTTTGAACAAAAAAATGTGCCCAGTTCTAGCAAAAAAGCACAGGTCACACCTGTCTGCAAGAAGAGTAGTAGAAGTAATCCACAAAATTATCCTTGACATCAATTTGTTGTAGAAACTTAGAACATATTAGAGCTCAAACATAATAACTTGAAGAGAATGACTTCCTCAATGCCAACCAGCATGGATTCCGAAAGCATCAATCACGTGAAACTCAACTAGTACACTCCTGGAAATTGAAATAAGAACACCGTGAATTCATTGTCCCAGGAAGGGGAAACTTTATTGACACATTCCTGGGGTCAGATACATCACATGATCACACTGACAGAACCACAGGCACATAGACACAGGCAACCGAGCATGCACAATGTCGGCACTAGTACAGTGTACATCCACCTTTCGCAGCAATGCAGGCTGCTATTCTCCCATGGAGACGATCGTAGAGATGCTGGATGTAGTCCTGTGGAACGGCTTGCCATGCCATTTCCACCTGGCGCCTCAGTTGGACCAGCGTTCGTGCTGGACGTGCAGACCGCGTGAGACGACGCTTCATCCAGTCCCAAACATGCTCAATGGGCGGACAGATCCGGAGATCTTGCTGGCCAGGGTAGTTGACTTACACTTTCTAGAGCACGTTGGGTGGCACGGGATACATGCGGACGTGCTTGTCCTGTTGGAACAGCAAGTTCCCTTGCCGGTCTAGGAATGGTAGAACGATGGGTTCGATGACGGTTTGGATGTACCGTGCACTATTCAGAGTCCCCTCGACGATCACCAGTGGTGTACGGCCAGTGTAGGAGATCGCTCCCCACACCATGATGCCGGATGTTGGCCCTGTGTGGCTCGGTCGTATGCAGTCCTGATTGTGGCGCTCACCTGCACGGCGCCAAACACGCATACGACCATCATTGGCACCAAGGCAGAAGCGACTCTCATCGCTGAAGACGACACGTCTCCATTCGTCCCTCCATTCACGCCTGTCGCGACACCACTGGAGGCGGGCTGCACGATGTTGGGGCGTGAGCGGAAGACGGCCTAACGGTGTGCGGGACCGTAGCCCAGCTTCATGGAGACGGTTGCGAATGGTCCTCGCCGATACCCCAGGAGTAACAGTGTCCCTAATTTGCTGGGAAGTGGCGGTGCGGTCCCCTACGGCAGTGCGTAGGATCCTACGGTCTTGGCGTGCATCCGTGCGTCCCTGCGGTCCGGTCCCAGGTCGACGGGTACGTGCACCTTCCGCCGACCACTGGCGACAACATCGATGTACTGTGGAGACCTCACGCCCCACGTGTTGAGCAGTTCGGCGGTACGTCCACCCGGCCTCCCGCATGCCCACTATACGCCCTCGCTCAAAGTCCGTCAACTGCACATACGGTTCATGTCCACGCTGTTGCGGCATGCTACCAGTGTTAAAGACTGCGATGGAGCTCCGTATGCCACGGCAAACTGGCTGACACTGACGGCGGCGGTGCCCAAATGCTGCGCAGCTAGCGCCATTCGACGGCCAACACCGCGGTTCCTGGTGTGTCCGCTGTGCCGTGCGTGTGATCATTGCTTGTACAGCCCTCTCGCAGTGTCCGGAGCAAGTATGGTGGGTCTGACACACCGGTGTCAATGTGTTCTTTTTTCCATTTCCAGGAGTGTATTATTATCACATGACACGCTGAAAGCTTTGGATCAAGGCAATCATGTAGATGTAGTATATCTTGATTTCAAAAAAGCATTTGACTCAGTACCACACTTACACTTATTGTCAAGAATACAATCATACAGGGTATTAAGTGAAATTTGTGGCTGGATTGAGGGCTTTTCGACAGAGAGGACGCAGCATGTTACCTTGGATGGAGAGTCATCGTCAGGTAACTTAAGGTGTGCACCAGGGAAATGTGTTGGGATGCTTGCTGTTCACGTTGAGTATAAATGACCTTGCAGACAATATTAATAGTAAAATCAGGCTGTTTGCAGATGATGCAGTTATCTATAATGAAGTACTGTCTGAAAGAATCTGCATAAATATTCAGTCAGCTCTTGATAAGGATTCAAAGTGGTGCAAAGATTGGCAACTTGTTTTAAATGTTCAGAAATGTAAAGCGGTGCACATCACAAAAAATGTATCCTATGACTACAATATCAATGAGTCACTGTTGGAATCGGCCAACTCATACAAATATCTGGGTGTAGCACTTTGTAGGGATATGAAATGAAATTATCACATAGGCTCAGTCATGGTTAAAGCCGGTTGTAGACTTTGGTTTATTGGTAGAATACTGGGGAAGTGCAATCAGTCTGTAAAGGACATTGTTCACAAGTCACTTGTCGACTGATTCTAGGATACTGCTCAAAAGTATGGGATCCAGATAAAATAGGACTAACAGGGGATGATGAATGCATACAGAGAAGGGCATCACCAATGGTCACAGATTTCTTTGATCAGTGGGAGAGTATCACAGAGACAATGAAGGGACTGAACTGGAAGACTCTTGCAGATAGATGTAAACTATTCCGAGAAAAAGAATGAAATTTTCACTCTGCAGCAGAATTAAAGCTGTGATGGTGGGTCGTGAGTCATACTTGGGTAGCTCAGATAGTAAAGCACTTGCCTGCGAGTTCGAGTCTCAGTCCGGCACACAGTTTTAATCTGCCATAAAGTTATTTTTAATCCAAGAAAGTCTATTAACGAAGTTTCAAGAACGACCTTTAAATGATGACTCTGGGAACATTACAATACTCTACGTATTGCTCACACAGGGATCACAAGGATAAGATTAGAATAATTACTGCATGCACAGAGACATTCAAATAATCATTCTTCCTGTGCTCCATACATAAATGGGAAAGAAATAACTGTTACAATGGGGCATACTCTCTGTGATGCACTTGACAGTGTTAGCAGAGTATAGATGTATATATAATTATTCTAATAGTGTTCTATACCCTTTCTTGAGATATTTCTGTTGACTTGGTTATTTCAAATGTCTTTAACTGCCAACAGTGTAGTGCTATATTGTGCACTTCCTCAATGTTTTCATCCACTGCAGCAGCTTTGTGAACGCTTCACATCGGTAAAATTTCAAGATATGGCATTTTTTAATTTAATTACCAGGTCCTTAATTGTTGAAAATGAAGCATCTGGCTCCTTATAAGCCATTATTAACATGTGCTAACACAAGGTCAAGACGTTTTCATCTTGTCACATAGTTGTGTGCAAGTAACATGGCAGATGCATGATGTGTTCTGTGGAAATATAAATGGATAATACTTTGTGGTGCCACCAGTGTGCTCTCTGTCTCTGTCTCATGCCATGTGCTCCGGCCATTTTGTTTCCTGATAACTGGCAAATGTCACATTAGGCCACTGTCTTTCCTTAGAACAATTTCTATACTCTGGAAACTATTGCTGTCACTTCTTCGAGCAATGCTTGACATGCTTGCTTTATGCCGCCAATAATTAATGCCACATACAAACTGAAATTAGAATCACTGCTAAAATTTTTACCCAAGCCAAGACACAAGCTACAGACAGGTGTGGCAGAATGACACTATTAGCTGGTACATCAGAGAGTGCAATGAATTTTGTTCTTGGGCATCTCTTCACCACTCACCTGAGCAGAAGGTATATGGGCATTGGTATGGAAAGAACTGTTATGGAAGAAAACTACTAATTCTTATAATTTCAAAAATTAATGAATAAGATAATATATTAGACATTCTTTTTATAAATATCTGGAACATCTAAATCACCAAGTCAGAGTAAAATAACATTAACTTTTAGCTAAAAAAATGAGTATCTTGAAGTATGAAGTTAAATGACTCATTCAAGGAAAAATGTGATCAGTTTTCAGTTATAGGTCAAAGCAATCATGGTACAATGGGAAGTAACAATTTGGTGATGAAATTTATTATGAATAATATGTATACTAGAATAGATTCACACACCAAATGGAAGTGATACTTGGCATCACGCAGCATAAATACCCACATGGAAATCAGGAGAGCCATTGTTTCAGATCCTAGATAAAGCTGTACAAGATACAGAAGCATGACTTTATTGGGTACATGTCATTCCATCCCAAAAGTATTCAATACATAACAGTTTTCTGATGAGTGTTTATTTCATGTACATTGTGTTGTCATGTTGTCTCTCTCCTTCTCTTGCGTTCGTGATGATCACAAGCAGGTGTAACTGACTTGTCAAGCCTGGCTGGTATTAACTCGTATAAACGACCATCATCTGCTAAATAGTGTTGGCATATTTTGACAGCAAAGAACACTTCCTTCTCCACTGTTCACATTTCAACAATCTTCTCTTTGTACTAACAGGTATCATGAGTCTACGAGACATTGTTAATGAGAGTCCAGAAATTATCAAATTTGCTATTGCTCCCACAGACAGTGTGCTTTTGCACCGAACTGAATGATTACTTGGCTCCTACACATTGTATTTCAGATTTTTCTACTAATGTCTGTTGTGGCCTTTTAAACACCCTCTGTTAAACATACAAAATCCTGGTTCAGATTCACTGATGACATCTTTGGCAATCTGGACTGAGGGTGAGGACGCCCTATCCACATTCCTCCAGAAACTCAAAAACTTCTCCCCCATTTGCTTCACCTGATCCCACTCAAACCAACAAGCCACCTTACTAGATGTTAACCTTCCTTCAAAGATGGCTACATCAGTACCTCTGTCCATATCAAACCTACTAACCACCAGCAGTACCTCCACTTTGACAGCTGTCACCCGTTCCATACCAAGTACCAAGAGGTCCCTTCGATATAGCCTAGCCACCTGTGGTCGTTGCATCTGCAGTGATGAGTTGTCCCTCTCAAAATATACAGAGGGTCTCACTAAAGCCTTGGCAGGCCGTAATGATCCTCTCAACCTTGTACAAAAACAAATCACCTGCACCTTATCTTTCCAGTCTCCCACCATCTCCCAAAGTCACACCATTCGGCCACAGAGGAGTAATTTCCTCGTAACTCAGTAACACCCAGCTGGAGCAACTGAATTACATTCTCCTCCAAGGTTTCGACTACCTCTCATCATGCCCTGAAATGAGAAATGTCCTGCCCACTATCCTTCCCAGCCCTCCCACAGTGGTATTCCGCCTACACAGTATACTCATCCGTCCCTACACAACCCCTGCTCCCAACCCCTTACCTCATGGTTCATAGCTCATACCCCTGTAATAGACCTAGATGCAAGATGTGCCCCATACGTCCTCCCACCACCCCCTACTCCAGTCCTATCACAAACATCATCTAACCCATTAAAGGCAGGGCTACCTGTGAAACAAGTCATGTGATCTACAAGCTAAGCTGCAACCACTGTGCACTATGTGGGCATGACAACCAACAAGCTGTCTGTCTGATGAATGGCCACTGACAAACTGTGGCCAAGAAACAAGTGGACCACCTGGTTACTGAGCACACTGCCAAATGTGACCTCATTCATTTCAATGACTGCTTCACAGCCTGTGCCATATGGACCCTTCCCTTCAACACCAGCTTTTCTGAATCGCATTTGTGGGAACTTTTCCTGCAATATATACTATGTTCCCTTAACCCTCCTGGTCTCAACCTTCGTTAGTCATTGTCTTCACCCATCCAGCCTCCCTGTTCCTGTTCCTGTTGCAGCACTATACAGCCCTCATTCCACCATCACACCCGGCCTTTTTGCTTCTCTTCTTTTCAACTACCCCCTCTCCCCTGCCCTCTGTCTAGCCTCCTGACTGCACATAGCTGCCCTACCCTCTCCACCTCGTCCCTACGTGCTCCACCTCATCCCTGCATGCTCCCCAGCAGCACTGCACTGTCCGCCACCTTTACCCACCCTATCCTACTACCCCACCCCTCCCCACTCCAGCCTCCTCCTTACCCTACCCAGTCACGACGCCCATCACGCACTGGTGCAGCTGCTCACCGTATGACTACAGTTGCCTTAGACTGCAGTCGTGTGTGTGTGTGTGTGTGTGTGTGTGTGTGTGTGTGCGCGCGCGCGCGCGCGCGCACGCGTGTCTGTTGTCTATTTTTGACGACGGCCTTACGGGCTGAGAGCTTTATTTGTAAATGTCTTTTTTTGGGCTATCTGCAACTCAGTATATCTGCTATATGGCGAGTGGCCACTTTCCTTTTCACAATATTGTTATGTTCCATCCTGAATTTTCCATTGTTTGAAACAAATTACGAATTCATTTGTTAGACCACTCAATGAAGGTAATTTTGGGTAAAAGACTTGTGCAGTCACAAATTTTTGTACAGTAATAGGAGGGAGTGTAAAGAATAACACTAAAAACCCTGCCTGGTGGGATGTGAGTTAATTTTTTAGATTTTTCTTAACTGACTTGAAAAATGTGGCTTCCAGCACAAATTTTCCTCGGCACAAAATTAAACTTCATTAAATTTCCTCCAAAAAAAGTCCTCTTATTCTTTTCTCTGGAACTAATAGTCCCGTGGTGCAAGGGGTGGAAAAATAGCAGATTACTAAAAATAGTGTTCTGAACGTACTGAATTAATGTATATTGTTAAATAATGTGGTTAAGAGCAAATATTAAATGTTTGTACGACATCTAAGTGCAGCACAATCATATTAAGGGATAAATTGTGTTCTGGGGGTGTAACAGGGTGGAGGTTAGAAGCGTGAGGGATGGTACGTTGCCATATTGTGGTTATGCCCTTCCCTCATTTAAAGGTCTAAACAAAGAGTGAGCAGGTAACTTCCCATTCTCTACCATACTATGTCATAGAAAGCAAATCAGGGTATTTCAGAAAGTTATACCAACTCTTCTGCAGCTTGCCTTATGAATCACTCATGACACAGTGTGCAGGCATGCCCGGGGTTGTTTATGTCTCAAAAAGATTATTTACACTACCTGGAATACAGACTGAATTACTATAATATTAATGTAAAAAATGCATATGGACAGAATATTAGTTAATCTCTGTGCACTTATCTACACTCCTACAGGGAAATTAATTCTGAGTTATGCTATATGGCAGCTGTAGCACCCTTCCGGGAAAGGCAACTTTCGCCACTATGAGTGCTGCTCAGTTTTCAGTTTACAGAGAGTATAAATCCCTAGCTTTTCCTGTTCAGTTGTCTCCTGTGAGTAGACAAAGGTAACTTCATTGATCTCATGTTTATATAGTGCAGTTGTTTTCAGTTCATTAAGTATTTATTTGCATTTGTTGAATGAGCTATTATGTAAAAAAAATTCAATGGCTGAAGCAGTCAACTGTCTACCACATTGAAGAGTCTGTCCCAAGTGTAACATGCTGCCAATACGTATTTGACAATACTTCATAGTCACCAATATCAATGGCTAGAATACTTTCCGCTCTTTGAGAGCACTAAATGCATCATCACAGCCTCAGTTCTCCCAACATCAGAAGAGGCCCAGATTCTTAAATTGGCTCCCTCAGTAACAGAAGTAGGTAACCTAGGTGTCATGGAGCTTCAGATATTTCACTACATGTCAAGTAATGCATTATAGCAGATTACTCTTCTAGACTTAAATGTGATCAGTCCTATTCCATCATACATACTGGCACCCACTTTGCAAGATATACTGTGGATATGTGGTAAATTGCTCCACTAAGTGCAGCCCACTCCACAAGTACTGGCAATTTCTGAGTGGAAGAGATTTATGCAGTCTATCCGTAAAACAACTGACAGTGAGAAAATTGCAGTATCTTTCTGGTCATTGATTAATTCAGCACCAAGTGACTATAACAAGGTTGCATGGCTTTTCAACATGCTGTCAATGACAAACAGCAACAAGAAGCCACTGCATCAATCAAATACCTTTCCCACTAACACTACATAGGTCATTGACAACATCGCACTTGTAAATTAAGCACTCTTCAGTCACTGTTTATTGGAGTGTATTTTACATTAAGCTCACTTGACAACTGCAAGTAAGTTCTTACTTAAACTGAAAATAACCCCACTATATGAACACAAGCTTCATGAAAGTGGTTTTACTTTCACAAGAGAACTGGACAGAAAATACTGGGAAGATATAGCCTGTCTGTAAACTGAAAAATGTGATCAGTGCTTGGGTGAAGGAAGTCACTTTTCCTGGAAGGACACGACAACTGCCTTACAGGATGACTAATAATTTCCCCAGTTGCAGTGTAGAACAATGTGCAGAGATTTATGTAGATTCTGTCTACATGCTTTTCTTGCATATGTACTATTAGCAAATCATATCCATATTGTAGTGTTAATGTTCTTTCTGGAAAATAAACACCTTCAAGCTTTTCTGCACGGTGTGTCGCAAGTCATTCTGCCTTGAAGACAGTTGTTTGTTCTTTTGGTACCTTGGAGAGCCGCTAAATGAATGTTCCTGCTTCTAGAAAGTACTATGTGACTTGAAAAACATATTACAAGCATAACCAGTTCTCGCACATTCATTGTCGCAGTATGCTTCTGTAGTTGTCTTGATAGCAAAAGTTTGTCATGGAATGGAGGACAATTTGACAGATGAAGAAATTCTGAGGCTGCTTGTAGAATCTGGTTCTGAAATTGATGGTGACAGTAGTCCTGAAATGTATGGTAATCTGTCTGAATCCTTCTCATAAGCAGGAGCCACACGAAGAAGTCAAAAAAGTTTACGACGTCTGTAGGGAGTGCAGCAGTCACTGTAACCTTACTTGAATGAGTTAATACAGTTCCACTGCATGTAGCTGTGGTACAAACATTTAATATTTGTTCTTAACCCACATTTTTAGCAATATATATAAATTATATATCATTAAAATACTATATTTAGTAATATGAGATTTTGTCATCCCCTGCAATACAGAAACTATTGGTGCTAGACAAAAAATTAATAAAATCTTTTTGTTAGAAATATAATGTAGTTTAATTTTGTACTGGGAAACATTTTCACTAGAAGCCACAGTTTTGAAGATAGTGAAACAAAAAAGAAAATCTAAGAAAGTGACCTTTACAAACCCACCCCACCCCACACTCACACTCCACTGGTCAGGATTTTTAGTATGTTCTTCATTAAACTCCTCCTACTACTTGACAAAAATTTGTGACTACACAAACTCCCCCCACCCCCCCGTTGACACTTTCTGGTCTTTGTTGACTGTGCTATAAGACCTGATAACCTGGGTGTGGAATTTAAGCTCACAACTGAATCTGAAATAATGTTTTTGGATTAAAAATATGAGGACATATTTTTTAATTTTTATTTTATAAGAAAAGTAAATGCAATACGCATAGGATAATTGCTGAAACACTCACGATTAGTTTGTCACTTTTCAGTATGATCATGATCACTGACCACAGCTTGTTCCTGCCTTGAAACAATAGCATGTACCTCTGAGCAGTAAATACTGTTATATTGCTTCCTCAGTCACTGGTACAAAGAATTTTTCATGGTCTGTGCATCTTCAAAGTGATGCCACCAATTAGCTTCTTTGAATGGGGTGAACAAATGTAAGTCTTATGGTGCATGGTCTCTCTAATAATCGATAAGGATTGAAACTGAAGTAATGAATTAAAATTTGTCCAAGGCCAGGACTTGAACAAAGGTCTCGTGTTTACTAAGCAGACATGCTGGAAGAGAAACTGTGCTGAAGGCATGAATTGAAGTTTGCGTTAGGGAGGGCATTGGACTAGGGTAATCCATGCAGCTGTGTCAGTCACAATGCAACAGTGATGTAGTGGTTAGCACACTTGTCTCGTAAGCAGAAGACCCAGGTTCAAGTCCTGGTCAATGTAGTGGTTAGCACACTTGTCTCGTAAGCAGAAGACCCAGGTTCAAGTCCTGGTCGATGTAGTGGTTAGCACACTTGTCTCGTAAGCAGAAGACCCAGGTTCAAGTCCTGGTCTTGGCACAAAATTTAATTCATTACTTCAGCTGCTATACTTACAAAAGATAAATTTGAGACTCATGTGTCTCCACCAAAATGTAATTCCATCTCTTTAATTTGGTCTATCAACATTCCTATTATCCAGACTGCACAAGCCTTGGGGTAGCCCAGTTTTTCAATAATAGCCATCACATTGTTTTTACTCATGAATAACTGGTGACATAATTCATGTGACGTTATGCTGCGGGTGTCACAGATGATTTGGTCGACACACTGGACAGAACTGCAATCACTGGCCAGCTGCACTGCATCATATCCGCCAACTGTGTTTGCACCCTCAGCTTCTCTACAACGATGAATCAATCATCAAACAGTGCTGACATCCACTATTGCATCTCCAAATACCGTGAGCCTTTGTGAATGCAACTGGGCATTTCACCTCCTTCAATGAGGAATTCAATCACAGAATGCCACTGAACACTGTCTTATATGTACGTTGGTGTCAGTCATTTTCTAAACTTTACAGTGCTGTCATCTACTGATGTATGATGCTGTTACTGAAGTGGGATGCAGGAGGAGATGTGTGAAAGTACAACAAATTCGTGATGACTATACAAGCAACTTAATGAAGGAGAAAACAACAGGAGCCATTACTTTATGACTGGAACTGGTAATTACATAGAGGATGATCATGAACCAGTGCAAAACGTTCACTTCTTTAAGTTAAATTTAATAAAGTTTAATTCCAGAGCATGTTAATTATACGATTAAGTGAATGTAAGTCTGTCGAGTCAGTATGATTCAGTAAACTAGATGGCACTGTAGTTTGTGGTTTCAAATAAAATGTTCATTTTTGAAAAGCACTAGTCCCCTTGCAGTTAAAAAGTGTTGAGATAGCACAGCAAGCAGGCAGAAAGTGCTTCCCAAATTCACACTAAATGAAGAAGTTAATTTAATACACCTATAACTCTGTTTCTCATGAAACCTGACAAAAACTTTATAGTTTGCAACATACGAGTGTTGAAACTTAAATAGTGGCAACTATTTATTCACAACCAATACAGAAGAGTTACATGTTTGCACCTGTTACTGTCCTTCAAAGTAGTCACGAGCATTGTGTAGAACCACGTTGCCAGCAATGTGGAAGGCGTAGTATACCATTAGCAGAACCTGTTCTGTTGATGGTGCGAATGGAGAGGTCTACTGCCTGTCGAATCTCTGGAATAGTTCTGAAGCGAATGCCACAAACTGGTTCCTTCATCTTCGGAATCAAATCAAAGTCACAAGGACTTAAGTCCAGGGAGTATGGTGGATTGTACAGTATTTCCCAGTCCTATCGACTGAACAGAGCAGCCACAGCTAGTGCTGAATGCACCCCCGGATTGTCATGCTAAATGACGGGTGGGTTGTGCAGAAAGTGTCGCCGCTTCTTTTGCAAAGCTGGTTACAGGTGATGCTCCAAAAATGAACAGTAATACTGTGCATTTACAGTCTGCAGTGGAGGAATGTAATGCGTTAGGATAACAATATTACAGTCGCACAAGAGAATCACCATAACTATAGACCGCTCCATTCACACCGTCAACAGAACTGGCTCTGCTAACAGTATACTGCGCCTTCCATATCGTTGGCAATTGGTTCTACACAATGCTGGTGACTACTTTGAAGGACAGTAACAGGTGCCAACATGTAACTCTTTTGTATCAGTTGTGAATAAATAATTGCCACCCCCGTAAAATGCTTCATGAAAAAAACTAAGTCGAACATTGACATCTAAAAATTGTCACTTTCGATTGTGTGGATGTCTACCTTTCAGAACATAAGATGACCAACTTGTGTGTACAGTGTCTCCACATGAAGTCCTCACTCTAACTTCTCCCAGCATGAATGAGGTGTGCACTCTGAGGTCTCATATGATAATTATTTTATTTTTTATTTATTTTTTTTTTTCATCCACAAACAACAACTCTTGTCCAATCCTTCCATTTTTTGTGTTCCCCCACTCCCAAAGTTATTTAGTCTGCCACTGGCTGTTGCTTTTACTGCCTCTCTTCTAGCAATGTCATCATCAATGACATAACTAAATACAATATAAAATTTACAATTTTGGGCCTACTGGCCAATTTACATAAATGATGCTTTACATAAAGTGCACTAAAATGCACATGAACCTGTTGTTATACAATTTGTAAATATTCAGATATTTCTTATACAATGTTACATTAATAGTTTTCAAAATTGCTGAGTTAGTGCTTTTGTAAATAGTAAATTAAACCACAAGAAATAATATTATGAAAAGGAAAACTGCTACACACCATACAGAGGAGGTGCTGAGTTGCAGATAGGCACAACAAAAGACTGTCACAAATAATGCTTTCGGCCAGCAAGGCAGTCATCAAAAATGTACAACAGACACACAAAAACACTCTCAAGCAAACACAACTGACACACACACATAACCGCAGTCTCTGGCAACCGAAGCCACAGTGATGAGCAGCAACTTTCATTTTCATAATATTATCTCTTGTGGTTTAATTTACTATTTACAAAAGAGCTCCCTGGGTAAACCACAAGAAATGATATCCATAAATTATTACTAGACGTTAACAAAAGAAAGCTGCACAAGTTTTACTTTTACGTAATGGATAAGGGGTAAAGATAATGTAGTTCCCATTTTTGCAAGCTGTGGTGTAGCCGAGTGGAATTTCCATCTCACTGTTGAGAACTTTGAATCTTAAGTTTAGCTGTTTATGTAAAATCTCAATATGCGTATGTGTAGTTTTCCTCCCCGTACCAAAGAAAGGTAGAAATTTTAGGCCACCTTAGCATACCTGCACTGCTAAGCACTTTCTGCCCCAGCTCAGTAAATAACACAGCTGGGCATTACTGTTTCCATTCATACGCCCTCACAGAACTTTTCCAAAGCTTTTCCAGCATAGAAACCACTTTGCTCGCCACACTAAGCTCATTCTAGCTGGACTGGGGGTGCTCACAGCTAAGTGACACTGAGTAACGTATGTGCACAACTTGCTGCACTGGAATTCCGCAGTACGCTTAAAGTCAACGCAGATGTTCGTTCTGGTAAATCCTCTCACAGATCAAACTTTCTGAGAGAACACTGCAACACTGTGCAGCACTTAGATTTCAAACTTGATGTTTCCCAAATGTGGCCCATATTGTGAAACATACTATCATCAATTAAAAGTAATACCTCCATGTAACTTTAAAATGAGGGCAACTGTCACCAAAATTCTGTGCGTTGAATAAGAAGTCTTCCATTCAGATTGTTAAAGTCCTTCACTGAAAAGTCACAACCAGTTTTGCATTCTTAAAATGCATCATCAGATGAACTGTATAATGGAGCAATGTCACATTTACTTTTTCAGAATACCCAATTTAAAAAAATAAGAGATCATAATCACATAAGGCTGCCAAGAATAGCACGCTTACATTATCTTGTAAATCATTGTAGCACACAGGAAAAATACTTACACCCAAGTTTCTTCATTCATCACAAAAACACTAAAAATAAGTAACTAGCTGCAAAGTGGTGGTCCAAGTTAAAATCATTGGTTCTGAAAGGCTGTCTATAAAATGAGGGTACATGTCACTAACAATGCATTGCTTAGAACATAGCCAGTGTCACTATTAAGTCGTTTTCGTACAGTCTCATTTCAACTGCTTCCTTCATCAGAGTCCTAATAGTCTGATGTGTGAGCAAGAATACTCATTTGTTCAAACAAAATCTTGTGCTTATTTAACAGGCTGTGCTCGGGCACCATTTATTTTTTAAGATTCCTGTTTTTAAGCTACTGCTGATGCTCAATACAATGACCAGCTGCAGTCCATATAGTGGCCCACGTAACTTTTGCCACACTTGTGAGGAATATTATAAATCTGTAGCACTCTCAGGTCCAGATTATCTTTAATGGCTTGCAACATTTCTTTTACTTTCTTGGGTGGCTGCGGACTGGTCTGATTCCTTGCCCCTTTGGGACTCTTATCTATCCTACTAATGCTTGCACCATCTGTGTTGGTCCTCATGGCTTGGTTGAAAAGTCCTTGACAGCTTTGTCTTAATATCATGAACAGAATATCCTTTCCCTCCAAACTCCATCACCAGATGATTAATCTTTGAGCTGAGGTGGTCCTTGTCCATTATAGTACTGGCTCTGTGTATTAGTGTTTTCAGCATAGTTCTCTTCTGAGCTGAATGGTGAAAGCTATGCACAATCAGATACAGGTCTGTATGCATACGTTTTATATACACAGAGCGGCAGAGTCATGCTTCTGATTTTCAACTGACCAACTCATATAAGGAAGGCCACTTCACATTCTTCTCAACCTCCGCTGTAAATCTTATGTTTGGACGTACACCACTCATGTGACTGATGAATTGCTGCAGTGTCTAACAGCCATATGGCAAGATTACAATTGTATCATCAACATTTCTGAAGAAGCAGGATGGATATAACAGAGCACTATTCAATTCTTATTCTTCAAAATCCTCCAAGAAAAAAGACAGCTATGGATGGTGACAGTGGTGAACCTGTAGCTACCCCATTAATTATTTCATAATAATTTTCATCGTAGGAAAACAAATTGATTGTCGAGGTATACCGAAATACTTATTTTAAACTTTTCCGGGAGATCCGAGTCACCGACAGTTTTAATGTGTCTTCCACTGGTACCTTCATAAAAAGGGAGACCACATCGAAGCTGACCAGGAATTAACTTGGGCCTATCCTCTTCTACCTTATGAGATTGATAAAGATGTGTAATTTCTTTATGTGATGTCACAGCATCTGACAATAGGTGGCAATAATTTAGTTCAATACTTTACCAGCCTATATGAAGAAGAGCTTATAGCACTAACAATTGGTCTCAGTGGTATGGCATCTTTGCATATTTTAGGCAGAGTGTACAACCAGAATAGCCTAGGAATATTTGTTATTTTTACTGTTCGTGGTAAGGGTAAGTTTATGCTCATATGTGTGCTTTTGTGTATTTTAAGTATGTGGCCTTCATGGTCAAAGGGCCCACTGGGAAAATGTTATAGACTGTGTAGATATAGAACTAACTGCCCCCTGATATTCTTTCTCTGCGTATTAGATTCCTAAATATCCCTTCTATCTCAGACACTATTCTTGGTTCAGTCTCCAAACTACTTAACCTGTTTAAGAATGTCTTTTATTTGCAACCTACATCCTGTAGGTCCTTAAACACAGGCTGTCTTTGTACCACGTAATAAGAATGATGGTTAGAGTTTAAAATCCCATTATCACCATTTGCTACTTCGGACACTAATAATTTTGTTGTCAAATATGCATGTTTTTAAAGCTCCTATATTGCTTCCATTTGTGGATGAGAATATCCAGAAATACAGTATTACTTACTTTAAAGTAAGCCCAAGTGCTTTGCATGGCACAAACTCTGTGGTTATACAGGATGGCAGCACCCATGTGTGATCAAGAAAGGAACTATTGTCAAGATCAAGGTTAAAATTAAGGAGACTGCATGGCATCAATGTTGATAGAAGGATTTCTCCTCGAATCTCATCACTTAAAATTGAGCCAGTGGTGTACACACCTGCTGCTGCATGATGACGAACCTAATAAACAGAAGATAATCATTTGTGCACATTATATCACAGTAACTTCATTTACAGCTGTATGACAATGATTAAAATACAATTGTACAGGTTCATTCAATAAAATGCATATATTTATCAGGGATATTGCTGCCACAGTCAACAATTCACCAATAGTTCATGAAATGTTTGCCTAATGTCTCCCATGAGTGTCTTCAAAGCCTGCTTGTGACAATCAAGCACAAAATTATCACAACCGATGTCATCAATGAAGCCCTTTTATATCAATGTAGACGAAAGAGAAAGTTATTAGCATAATTTACTTACAATAAGTTCAACAGGAACATGTAGGCACTTCCTGACTAGGCATACACGGATCAGAAGTCTCAGCTTACCAACTGGAGTTGTTACTTTCTTTGAGTTTCTTACTTCATTTACTGATGACACATAAGAGTAGGGAGCACTAGAAGAAAAAAGAAAGGGGCTTTTACTGGTGGAAATAACTGTAACTATAAAGGGTACTGATAGAACATGAGATCTGGCACAAATTTGTTGAAACGAACAAACTATAAACAGGGAAACTGAAAATGAGAATGGCATTTTGACAATGTTGTTGTGGTCTTCAGTCCTGAGGCTGTTTTGATGCAGCTCTCCATGCTACTCTATCTTGTGCAAGCTTTTTCATCTCACAGTACATACTGCAACCTACATCCTTCTGAATCTGCTTAGTGTATTCATCTCTTGGTCTCCCTCTACGATTTTTACCCTCCACGCTGCCCTCCAATGCTAAATTTGTGATCCCTTGAAGCCTCAGAACATGTCCTACCAACCGATCCCTTCTTCTTGTCAAGTTGTGCCACAAACCCCTCTTCTCCCCAATTCTATTCAATACCTCCTCATTAGTTACGTGATATACCCATCTAATCTTCAGCATTCTTCTGTAGCACCACATTTCGAAAGCTTCTAATCTCTTCTTGTCCAAACTATTTATCATCCACGTTTCACTTCCATACATGGCTACACTCCATACAAATACTATCAGAAACAACTTCCTGACACTTAAATCTAAACTCTATGTTAACAAATTTCTCTTCTTCAGAAACGCTTTCCTTGCCATTGCCAGTCTACATTTTATATCTCCTCTACTTCGACCATCATCAGTTATTTTGCTCCCCAAATACCAAAACTCCTTTACTACTTTAAGTGTCTCATTTCCTAATCTAATTCCCTCAGCATCACCCGACTTAATTTGACTACATTCCATTATCCTCGTTTTGCTTTTGTTGATGTCCATCTTATACCCTCCTTTCAAGACACTGTCCATTCCGTTCAACTGCTCTTCCAAGTCCTTTGCTGTCTCTGACAGAATTACAATGTCATTGGCGAACCTCAAAGTTTTTATTTCTTCTCCATGAATTTTAATACCTACTCTGAATTTTTCTTTTGTTTCCTTTACTGCTTGCTCAATATGCAGATTGAATAACATCGGGGACAGGCTACAACCCTGTCTCACTCCCTTTCCAACCACTGCTTCCCTTTCCTGTCCCTCGACTCTTATAACTGCCATCTGGTTTCTATACAAATTGTAAATAGCATTTCGCTCCCTGTATTTTACCCCTGCCACCTTTAGAATTTGAAAGAGAGTATCCCAGTCAACATTGTCAAAAGCTTTCTCTAAACAAGTGCACATGTATTGTTTCCACAAAAATGTTAAGTGTTATGTACTTTAAGATTTTGAGACTGCAGTTTTTTTATTGGTAAATAAATTAACAAACAAATTAAAGATAATACTCAAGAAAGTCAAATGTGACGAAAAGCCTATGAAAAGTATCTTAAAGCTCTGAAACCAATTTATTAGCTAAAATTTTGTGAGGTATTACCAGTTCATTTGCACAATGGTCACCACTTAACTCACAGGAGAAATTGTGAGGGACAGAAATACAGACCATAGCTAAGGACAGGAAAATTTCATGAAAATGGTAATGAAAATAATAATAATAATAATACAAAATGATTAGTTTTTAGAAAACAACACGAAATCAGTGATTTTTTTAAAAAAATATTGCAACATTTTAAATTTTCCCTTACAAAAACTGTTATAAACATGAGGACAGCAGTTTACTAATTGCATAACTGGTCGTCACTGAATGTTGAAACTGGATTTTGTCTTCATTTTTCCTCCCAGCTGTAGTTCATATATAACTGTAACATGATAGTTCATTTTTCGTGTAATGAACTACAATGTGATGTCAAAAGAAAATACCTTCTGACAAACTCCATTCCAGTAACAGTTTTAATCAGCAATGTCACACTTTCTGACACTTCTGCACAACAAATTGTACAAAAAAGATACATTTTGAAGAAACCTTCAACGTGGTGCATCAATTAAATTACTTATTTCCCTAATACACAAGAATAAATACAAATACCACCAAATACAGCACTTCAGTTCTGCAAACATGTGTCTCCTTGGTTCACTTCTATGAGCCAATCACAACACAAGATATGTGATGACATACAAACATCAGAGTTGTCCCGACAAATGTAAGAATTTAAATCAAGCTGCATGAGTAGTGTAGCTGACATTTGAAATCACATTCATTGGTTCTGCCAGTTCACAAGAGCTTATCACTTTTAACACAGCTCAGACCATGGTCTACACAACAGATCAAGTAATCACAAACGGTATTCACGAAGTAGTAAAAGTAATACTGAGTAAATTCTCAAATAAAGTGATCTATTTTACCCCCCCCCCCCACACACACACACACACGCACAATGTTTGCATGACTTTTCTGTCCTATGATACAATTTGCTGATAGAAACAAACTGAGAAAGTACCATGTGGAGTTACATGTTTATGAAACTCAAGTGCCATATTTGGTGTTTTTCATATTTATATTTGCATACTACAAAATAGGCACTTAAATTGATGTATCATATTAATCTCTCCCAACTGCCTTGTTTTTAGCATGATTTGTTTTGCAAAATTATCAGGGAAGCTACAGTTTCTGAATAAAACTATTACCTCTACTCCAAATTGAAAAGATTCCTTCATTACTGGGGGTAAAGGTCTGTTTGATGATGAAACCAGGAAACTGCTGAAAAACATGATGGAACACACACTTCAGGTAACAACTTTTATGCAGGTCTGTGTTCACAGCCTTAGGTTCTTGTCTCAACCATGAGATTATAATAATCTTCTTCTTCATCTGCCGGTCCTTAACATTCTATGTAGTCAGATTTGTTATATGTGTTGAGGCAATGTCAGTGGTAACTGGAGGCTACAAATCCTTCAAGATGCCACAACTACCTCCACAACAGACTGCCTGCAGCTTGAATAAATTTATGTTAGAATGTTATGTAACTGTTTGTGTAGCATGTATCTGACGTGGTATGCATGCCAGTCCAGTATTTACCTAGCCAGATGCAGGAAACTGTCTACACACCACATCCAGGCTGGCCGCTCATTAGCCCTCATCGTTAGGGGCAGACTCACCTCCTTATACCCCAGAAATCGCACTTTAACATGTTCGGCTCATGGGATGATAATGACAAATTCTGTTATTGCCAACATGATAAAAAGCATACAGGGAATGACAGGCGCCATACTTGCAGATTTTCTAAACAGATAAAAATTCCTTCACAATTTAGTAGAAAAGCAACTTTGCACAACAGCAGGAAATGTGGAAGTTGTGAAATATCTCATATTACGCTAAAGACAAATATATGAATGCATGTTCTTGAGCAGCGTGTTCAATAACTCATATGCAATGCAAATATTTCGGACCTTGTATCTGCAAACAGGCCACAACTTGTCAACAATGTCAGTATAGAGGTTAGTGAACATAGCAATGATCATTAAGTCAATAAACTGATTAAGAAAACTCGAAGAGTTTTTATGCTGGAAACAGCAAATAAGCAGTTTTTAGCATTCAACTTGGACAATTACTGGAATTCATTTAGTTCCACTGTCAAACATACAGGAATCATGGGCAACATTTAAACAGATTATAAATCACATGCTGGAGAATTAAGTGCCAAGTAAATGGATTAACGATGGAAAAGGGCCACCAGTTGTTTAATAACAACATTCAGAATATGCTGAGGAAACAAAGACTGTTGCACTCTTGGTCCAAAAAAGAACGCATAAATTTTGACAGAAAAAAGTTAGTAGAAATTCGTGCATCTGTAAGAGATTGAAGCAGGAAGCATGCAACAACTTTCACCATCATATGTTAGTGACAGATCTTGCTCAGTACCAGAGAAAGTTCTAGTCCCACGTACAATTGCTGATCAATGATGGTAAAGAGCTTGTTAAGCATACATGGAATGATAGGCGCCATGCACGCAGATTTTCTAAACAGATAAAAATTCCTTCACAATTTAGTAGAAAAGTACTTTGCACAACAGCAGGAAATGTGGAAGTTGTGAAATATCTCATATTACACTAAAGACAAATATATGAAGGGAACTTCATAGCAAACATAAACATAGCCAAAGCCTTGCACACAAACATAAAATTACATGAAGCGAAATGTAGTGTGAGGAGGGCTATGCGAGAGATGTTCAATGAATTCAAAAGTAAAGTTCTATGCACAGACTAGGCAGAAATCCTAAGAAACGTTGGTCTTATGTCAAAGAGGTAGGAGGATCAAGACAAAATGTCCAGACACTCTGTAATGAAACAGAGGGTGACAGACTAAAGGCCGAAATACTAAATGTCTTTTTCCAAAGCTGTTTCAGAGAGGAAGACTGCACTGTAGTTCCTTCTCTAGATTGTCGCACAGATGACAAAATGGTAGATATCGAAACAGATCACAGAGGGATGGAAAAACAATTAAAATTGCTCAAAAGAGGAAAGGCCACTGGATCTGATGGGATACCAGTTCGATTTTACACAGAGTACGCGAAGGAACTTGCCCCCCTTCTTGCAGCGGTGTATCGTAGATCTCCAGAAGAGCGCAGCATTACGAAAGATTGGGAAAGGGCACAGGTCACCCCCGTTTTCAAGAAGGGGCGTCGAACAGATGTGCAGAACTATAGACCTATATCTCTAACGTCCATCAATTGTAGAATTTTGGAACACGTATTATATTTGACTATAATGACTTTTCTGGAGACTAGAAATCAACTCTGTAGGAATCAGGATGGGTTTCGAAAAAGACGATCGTGTGATACCCAACTTGCACTATTCGTCCATGAGACTCAGAGGGCCAGAGACACGGATTCCCAGATAGATGCCGTGTTTCTTGACTTCCGCAAGGTGTTTGATACAGTTCCCCACAGTTGTTTAATGAACAAAGTAAGAGCATATGGACTATCAGACCAATAGTGTGATTGGATTGATGAGTTCCTAGATAACAGAACGCAGCATGTCATTCTCAATGGAGAGAAGTCTTCCGAAGTAAGAGTGATTTCAGGCGTGCTGCAAGGGAGTGTCGTAGGACCGTTGCTATTCACTATATATATTAATGACCTTGTGGATAACATCGGAAGTTCACTGAGGCTTTTTGCAGGTGACACTGTAGTATATCAAGAGGTTTTAACAATGGAAAATTGTACTGAAATGCAGGAGGATCTGCAACGAATTGACATATGGTGCAGGGAATGGGAATTGAATCTCAATGTAGACAAGTGTAATGTGCTGCGAATACATAGAAAAAAGATCCTTTATCATTTAGCTACACTATATCAGGTCAGCAACTGGAAGCAGTTAATTCCATAAATTATCTGGGAGTAAGCATTAGGAGTGATATAAAATGGAATGACCATATAAAATTAATCGTCGGTAAAGCAGATGCCAGACTGAGATTCACTGGACGAATCCTAAGGAAATGCCCTCCGAAAACAAAGGAAGTAGGTTACAGTACACTTGTTTGCCCACTGCTTGAATACTGCTCACCGGTGTGGGACCCATACCAGATAGGGTTGATAGAAGAGAGACAGAAGATCCAACGGAGAGCAGCGCACTTCATTACAGGACCATTTAGTAATCGCGAAAGCGTTACAGAGATGATAGATAAACTCCAGTGGAAGACTCTGAAAGAGAGGCGTGGTCAGTAGCGCGGTATGGGCTTTTGTTGAAGTTTCAAGAACATACCTTCACCGAGGATTCAAGCAGTATATTGCTCCCTCCTATGTATATCTCGCGAAGAGACCATGAGGATAAAATCAGAGAGATTAGAGCCCACACAGAGGCATACCGACAATCTTTTCATTCCACAAACAATACGAGACTGGAATAGAAGGGAGGACCGATAGAGGTACTCAAGGTACCCTCCACCACACACCATCAGGTGGCTTGCAGAGTATAGATGTAAATCAAAGGCTTTCCACTTTCAAACTGACCAGAATGGTATGGCAGTGGAAAACAGCTAAAAGAAAGCTGAAGTTTTAAATTCTGCATTTCAATGATCATTCACACAGGAGACTCATACAGACACACCACTATTTGATTGTTGCACAGATTTCTCTGTTGTTGTTGTGGTCTTCAGTTCAGAGACTGGTTTGATGCAGCTCTCCATTCTACTCTATCCTGTGCAAGCTTCTTCATCTCCTATTACCTACAACAACCTACACCCTGCTGAATCTTTTTAGTGTATTTATCTCTTGGTCTCCCTCTATGATTTTTACCCTCCAAGCTGCCCTCCAATACTACATTGGTGATCCCTTGATGCCTTAGAATATGTTCTACCAAGCGATCCCTTCTTCTAGTCAAGTTGGGCCACAAATTTCTCTTCTCCGCAATTCTGTTCAATACCTCCTCATTAGTTATGTGATCTACCCATCTAATCTTCAGCATTCTTCTGTAGCACCACATTTCGAAAGTTTCTATTCTCTTCCTGTCTAAACTATTTATCAACCACGTTTCACTTCCACACATGGCTACACTCCATACAAATACTTTCAGAAATGATTTCCTGACACTTAAATCTATACTCAATGTTAACAAATTTCTCTTTTTAAAAACGCTTTCCTTGCCATTGCCAGTCTACATTTTATATCTTCTCTACTTTGACCATCATCAGTTATTTTGCTCCCCAAATACCAAAACTCCTTTACTACTTTAAGCATCTCATTTCCTAATCTAATTCCCTCAGCATCACCCGATTTAATCTGACTACACTCCATTATCCTCGTTTTGCTTTTGTTGACGTTCATCTTGCATCCTTTCAAGACACTGTTCATTCCATTCAGCTGCTCTTCCAGGTCCTTTGCTGTCTCTGACAGAATTACAATGTCATCGGCGAACCTCAAAGTTTTTATTTCTTCTCCATGGATTTTAATTCCTACTCCAAATTTTTCTTCTGTTTCCTTTACTGCTTGCTCAATATACAGACTGAATAGCATCGGGGATAGGCTACACCCTACAACCCTGTCTCACTCCATTCCCAACCACTGCTTCACTTTCATGCGACTCTTGTAACTGCCATCTGGTTTCTGTACAACTTGTAAATAGCCTTTTGCTACCTGTATTTTACCCCTGCCACCTTCAGAATTTGAAAGCGAGTATTCCAGTCAACATTGTCAAAAGCTTTCTCTACATCTACAAATGCCAGAAACGTAGGTTTACGTTTCCTTAATCTCTCTCAGATAAGTCGTAGGGTCAGTATTGCCTCACGTGTTCCAACATTTCTGCGGAATCCAAACTGATCTTACCCAAGGTCGGCTTCTACCAGTTTTTCCATTCATCTGTAAAGAATTCATGTTAGTATTTTGCAGCTGAGACTTATTAAACTGATAGTTCGGTAATTTTCACATCTGTCAACACCTGCTTTCTTTGGGATTGGAATTATTATATTCTTCTTGAAGTCTGACGGTATTTCGCCTGTCTCATACATATTGCTCACCAGATGGTAAAGTTTTGTCAGGGCTGGCTCTCCCAAGGCTATCAGTAGTCTAATGGAATGTTGTGTACTCCCGGGGCCTTGTTTACACTCAGATCTTTCAGTGCTCTGTCAAACTCTTCACGCAGTATCATATCTCCCATTGCATCTTCATCTACATCCTCTTCCATTTCCATAATATTGTCCTTAAGAACACAAGACCCTCTATATACTCCTTCCACCTTTCTGCTTTCCCTTCTTTGCTTAGAACTTGGTTTCCATCTGAGCTCGTTATATTCATGCAAGTCGTTCTCTTTTCTCAAAAGGTCTCTTTAATTTTCCTGTAGGCAGTGTCTATCTTACCCCTAGTGATTATGCCTCTACATCCTTACATTTGTCCTCTAGCTATCCCTGCTTAGCCATTTTGCACTTCCTCTCGATCTCATTTTTGAGACGTTTGTATTCCTTTCTGCCTGTTTCATTTACTGCATTTTTGTATTTTCTCCTTTCATCAATTAAAATCAATATCTCTTCTGTTACCCAAGGATTTCTACTAGCCCTCGTCTTTTTACATACTTGATCCTCTGCTGCCTTCACTATTTCATCTCTTAAAGCCACCCATTCGTCTTCTACTGTATTTCTTTCCTCCATTCTTGACAATCAGTCCCTAATGGTCTCCCTGAAACTCTCTACAACCTCTGGTTCTGTTAGTTTATCTAGGTCCCATCTTCTTAAATTCCCACCTGTTTGCAGTTTCTTCAGTTTTAATCTGCAGTTCGTAACCAATAGATTGTGGTCAGAGCCTCTGGAAACCTTCCAGTATCTACAGGCTTCTTCCATGTATACAACCCTCTTTTATGATTCTTAAACCAAGTGTTATCTATGATTAAGTTATGCTCTGTGCAAAATTCTACCAGGCGGCTTCCTCTTCATTTCTTAGCCCCAATCCATATTCACCCACTACATTTCCTTCTCTTCCTTTTCCTACTATCGAATTCCTGTCACCCATGACTATTAAATTTTCATCTCCCTTTACTATCTGAATAATTTCTTTTATCTCATTATACATTTCATCCATCTCTTTGTCATCTGCAGAGCTAGTTGGCATATAAACTTTTACTACTGTGGTAGGTGTGGGCTTCGTATCTATCTTGGCCACAATAATGCGTTCACTATGCTGTTTGTAGCAGCTTACCCGCATCGCTATTTTTTTATTGATTATTAAACCTACTCCTGCATTACCCCTATTTGATTTTGTATTTATTACCCTGTATTCACCTGACCAGAAGTCCTGTTCCTCCTGCCACCGAACTTCACTAATTCCCACTATATCTAACTTTAACCTATCCATTTCCCTTTTTAAATTTTCTAACCTACGTGCCCAATTAAGGGATCTGACATTCCTGGCTTTGACCCGTAGAACACCAGTTTTCTTTCTCCTCATAACGACGTCGTCCTGCGTAGTCCCCGCCCGGAGATCCGAATGGGGGAATATTTTACTTCCGGAATATTTTACACAAGAGGACGCCATCAATATTTAACCAAACAGTAAAGCTGCATGCCCTCGGGAAAAATTACGGCTGTAGTTTCCCCTTGCTTTAAGTCGTTCACAGTACCAGCACAGCAAGGCTGTTTTGGTCAGTGTTACAAGCCCAGATCAGTCAATCATCCAGATTGTTGCCTCTGCAACTACTGAAAAGGCTGCTGCCCCTCGTCAGGAACCACACGTTTGTCTGGCCTCTCAACAGATATCCCCCCCCCCCCCCGCCCCTCCAATTGTGGTTGCACCTACGGTACGGCTATCTGTATCGCTGAGGCATGCAAGCCTCCCCACCAACAGCAAGGTCCATGGTTCATGGGGGGCAGATTTTTCTATGAAGGGCATAAAAAGAGGCATCCTTGGTACTGAGAAGCAACTGAAAGAGTTTAAAACAAATTAGTCATCAGTTCCAGATGGAATCACAATTCAGTTTCAACAGAATATTCATAAGCATTAGCCTCCTACCTAGCTTACACTTATCATGAATCTCTTATCCAGCACAAAGTCACAAGTGGCTGGGCTAAAGCGTAGGAGCCTTATTTAAGATGGTTAAAAGAACAGACTCGCAAAATTATTGCTTTGCTCCAGCATTCTTGGGAATATTTTAAATTCAGGTATAATCAGTTTCCTTGATATAGAAAATCTTCTGCCCACAAATCAGCATGGACTTAGAATGTAAGACTGTTGCACTCTTGGTCCAAAAAAGAACGCATAAATTTTGACAGAAACAAGTTAGTAGACATTTGTGGATTTGTAGGAGAGTGATGCAGGAAGCATACAACAACTTTCACCATCGTATGTTAGCGACAGATCTTGCTCAGCACCACAGAAAGTTCTGGTCCCATGTAAAATTGCTGATCAAAGGCGTTCTAATTTCAAACTGACCAGAATGGTATGGCAGTGGAAAACAGCAAAAAGAATGCTGAAGATTTTAATTCTGCATTTCAATGATCATGCGAAACTTGATTTGCCCTTTTCTTGCACAATATCCTGTGAATCACGGGTGGAGAGCAACAAGTGGATTACATTTTCCTACATTTTCAGAAAGCATTTGATGCAGTGCCCCACTGCAGACCAGTAATGATGGCCCACGCATAAGGAATAGGTTCTTGTATACGTGAATGGCTTGAAGATCTCTTAAGTCAAGTATGTGGTCCTGGAAAGTGAATGTTTGTCACAGCAAATGCATTACCTGGAGTGACATGGAAGTGTGATCATACCACTGCTGTCCTCTATATGCATAAACAATGTGAGGGATGGGGTGAGTGTTTGATGATGACACTGTAGTGGGTGGCGCAGTGTCATCAGTGAGGGACTGTATGAGGATACAGGCTAATATAGACAGAATTTTTAATTGGTATGGTGAATGGAAGCTACTCTAAATGTAGAAAAATGTAAGTTAAGGTAGATGAGTAGGAGAAACAATCCTATAAGGTTCAAATACAGTATTAGTGGTGTGCTGCTCAGAGCTACTACCAATTTCCTTAGCAAATTTAGTTTATGTCAGAATAGGAAAGGGAAATTGGCTGGTTTGATAGCAGAAATTTTAAAGGCGCTCACAAGAGTATTCCTGTAATCACTACTGTGAGTGCAGCACTCCTTTTTTAGGGTACTCTCAGAATTCGGGCTATCAGTATTAAGAGAAGTAACCACAATTGAAAACTTTGAATCTCAAACAGGTGAAAATAAAAATGAAGTTAAAATAAACTTTTTGTCTTGAGTAATACTAATCTGCCACACAGGCTGTTGTAGCTTTGATTATAACATTCTTTTACTTCGTCTTTTTCACAGTTTTAGCTGTGTAGTCAGTTTCAAATGTATGGTATAACCTGTCAAAGAGATTTATTTGGGTTAGAGTAAAAAATTACAGTGGTCAGACATTGTTAAAATGCAATTAGATGGCTGGACTTGAAAATAAACAACATGATGCCAAGTATTTCTTCTAGCTGTGACACAATGTACTACTTGCAGACAGAATTATTATTAGATAATTTCATGAGAGAAATGCAATGGTTGAAGTTAATATAGTGGGTGGCAGCTAAAAGAGGATTTCTGGTCAGCTCAGTACAGAGTTATCAACAAACAATCAAATACGTGTAATGCAGGATTAATACGAAAATAGGAAAGTGGGCAATTTTACTATAAACACCACAATGGACGCCTTATAGTGGCCACAATAGATACAAACTCAACACTCGTAACAGTAGTACAAATTTATTTGCCTACTAGAGTTGCATGTGATGTACAGATAGAAAGAAAGGATAATGAGATAAAATTAATTATGCAGGTAGTTAAGAGAGAGGAAAATTCAATATGTGATTAGGCGCTGGAATTCATTATGGGAAAAAGAGGAAAATGAAAATTAGAACAACATAGATAGGAGGAAAGAATTGAAACAGCAAGCCAACTGGCAGAATTTTGCCCAGAGTGAAACATAATAATGGCTAACACTTCTTTTTAAGATTCACAAGAGAAGGTTGTATACGTGGAAAAGACCTGATGATTCTGGTTTCAGATCGATTGTACAATGGATATTTACATATTTGAAAACCATACATTTTGGAAGTGGATTTGGATTCTAATTTATCAATAATAATTTCTTCAGAACTTTTCATCACAAAATTTCTTGGTCACTCTGCTTACCCTGGGTATCGCTGTGCTATCTGCTCCAGCCATGTCCAGCTCTGTGGTGTTTTTATCAATCCAAATGGACCATGGATATATGACAATCCTCTCTGAAGCACCGTTTCCACACACATACAAAATGGGTACAGCGTTTCATTGTTATCCGTTACAGATTTCCCACCGTTTCTCAGTAAACAGCTCGCAAAACCTATAAAAACGTAGAAACAATTAGGTTGTGATATAAGTTCGTAAGCTTCCATGGACTGTAATTTTGAGTAAAATAATTTTAGGTATCTGGCCGCGTCGCTAGTTGACTGCCGTGAAGAGAACCGCTGCAAGTCCGTCGAAACGTCGGCAGTTTAGTTGCTTTAGTGTTTCGTAACGACGCGGTCAAATGCCCAAAATTATTTTCCTCGCAATTAAATCGTGGCTCCCTTGTGTTTTGGTTACATCTCTTATAAGCTACAAGACCAGTAATTGGCTTGATAAATAATCTCACATCATCCAACAATCACGTAAAAATTTGGGATTTTCATTTTGAATTATGATCATTGTTGCACCTGTCAACAAAATTAATTCAAATGGGAAAAGCTTGGCGAAAGGGTATAAAAATTAGTAAAGTTTATACGTAGAAGTAATTCTATATCGTTCATGCTTTAAATGTACACGCACTTTTCAATTCTTTCAGAAGAGGATCGTTGATAGACATTTAGGAAAAACAAGGGGCCAGGATCGCTCATTTATGCCTCCCTTTAAATACGGTAACAACTTTAACCGCCATAGACAGTTTACAAAACAGTGTAGCAGACGACTACGAAACGCCAATAAACAGTGCTGCCACTGGTGTTTGATTTAAAAAGCTTGTTCCGAATCGAGACATCACTCGAGCAGCAGAGAAGGAAGGAACAATTAGCACCAAATTAGTACCAACAAAAAACAAAGATAACACTGTATTTTAGTCAGCAACTAGGCGTAAATCCATGGCTAACGCGTGAAAAGATGAGTAAAAATTACAGTGTGGTAGTACAACAAAACCTATTTCAGCGCTTAGCCGCTTAATTATCTGATGACGTGATAAGATGATTGCATAATTCGTTCTTATCTGTTGCAAACGATAAAAACAGAGAATGAGCTGCTGTTGTAGTACAGACGAAAGCCGCACAATGGCAAGTGACATACCGCAGGTAGAAAGCTTAATAAATGAAGCCGAGAAAGCTTTTACAGAAAAATTCAAAAGTAAGCCAGACGTGGTGGTATTTGCACCCGGAAGAGTGAACTTAATAGGCGAACACACCGATTATAACGATGGTTTCGTTTTGCCTATGGTGAGTGTTACAGTTTACCAAATCCTCACGCCATCAAACGTTAATAGCAATTTCTTTGAAATAATGAGCCAAAGACGTAGCGTGTTTAAGCGCGAACATTGAAAAATTGTGTGTTGTACTTTCGACTGGAATACAAAGAAAAAAAGGGTTACATGTGCTGTTTATTGGAGATTATAAGTATGTGACTAGCTTGGCACTGTTGGATAATTGTATTGTGTGTACAGACTTTTGAAATTAATAAAATGTGTTAGTGACAAAGCCGCTGCTACTACCGTTATGATCTGATAAAAGTCATAAAAGGAGAAAGTGTTCCAGGGGAGAGATTTTGTTTGCCACTGTGTATTGGTTAGTACCACGCAAAGTTTTCTCCTAATGGACTGACATAAAATTTCAAGCAAATGGAGAAACCAGGTTGAAGCTCAGCCCAGCCCACTAATTTCAGCTACTATAAACATGAGCGCTAGTGCGATAATTTCCACTAAGTCATCAGAAACAAAAGATCGTCTTATTTTAATTATGTTTCCAATACAGTACTGAAGATTTGTTCCCATGTAATTAGTCCAGTCTTATCTGAAATATGTAATACATAACTAACTCGAGGCATTTTCCAGAGAGACAAGTACGTCATTTTCAAACCCAATTTTTGAAAGGTGATAGGCGAGATGTCAGTAACTGCCGACCAGCTGCGCTGTTGACAGCATTTTCCGAAATTTTTGAAAAGGTTGTGTGTCCTAGACTAGTATCTCACTTAGCAACTGTAACATCGCCAGGTAATCACAGTTTGGCTTTCAGAAGAGTTGTTCAACTGGGAACACCGTTCGCATGTTATACAAGCGTTAAATAATAAAATAGCGCCGTTCGGTACATTTTTCAACCTATCTAAAGCATATGACTGTGTGTGTAAGTGTTCTCCTAGATAAATTGAAGTCTTGTGAGATTTATGATATAGTCAACAATTAGATTATATTCAGTTTTCGTTCCATAGGCCCAGAAAAAGAAATGATTCTCGTGGGTGTGGAACATGTCAGAAAGTATGACATTGAACATTTGAATGTAATACTTACTAACCTGATCATTTCTCGTGAGATTGTCAAAATAGGTGAATACAATGCAGAAAACTGGAACCGCTAATATTTACAGGGTTAACACGCTGTCAGAATAAACTTTTATGCACTATTAATAAATTTATCATATGCAAAATACATCTTGACTGTTATGACCAAGTGCTGTCAAAACTGAAATCTAAAAGATATTTTTACTGAAGCTGGCTTGACAGTCTCTGTTAAGAAATTCATCTATGGACTAGAAGGAGTCGCCTATCAAAAAGTTTTTCAAACTCTGTTTAAACCGTGCCTTATCTGAAACCAAGTTTTTAGAGGTTGCTGGCAATTTATTGAAAATGTCTGTTCCTGAATATTGGACCCCTTTTTGGACCAATGTAAGTGGATTTAGGTCTTTATGTAGACTGTTCTTATCCCTCGTATTGATACTATGTATTGAGCTATTGGTTGGAAATAGAGATGTATTACGTGCAACAAATTTCATTAAGGAATAAATACACAGAGAAGCAGTGGTTAGAATACAAAGCTCCTTGAACAGGTTTCTACATGATGTTCTTGAATTTACACCACAAATGATTCTTATCACACTCTTTTGCACCCCAAAAACTTTTGCTCGATTTGATAAATGACCACGTATGACATAATAGAATGAAAGGAAGGAAAGTATGCAAGTTTTTTTATATTTATATCTCCTACATCTGACATCATTCTCACTGAAAATGCAGATTTCTTCAGGCACTTAAGCAATTCTGTGGTATGCCCTTCCCAACTGAAATTATTATTGAGTTGTAATCCCAGAAATTTAACTCTGTCAACCTCTTCGATCTGCGTGTCTTCATATGTTGTACACATGCCGGAAGGTGAATAAAATTCTTGATTCTTGAAATCTCTTACAGGTTCTGAACTGCATCTAGTGGGCCTTCTCAAAGTTTAATGACAGTGAATTAGCCTGAAACCACTTATTAATGTCAGTGAAAATTTGATTAGCAGTTATTTCTAAATCTGTACTTGACTTGCTACTTATTGCAATGTTTGTATCAAAGGGGGGGGGGGGGGGGGGAGAACCAACCTTAGCATCTGGCAATGTAACAGATGAGAGGTCATTAATGTAGACAAGAAAAAGCGATTTGACCCAAGAAGGAACCTTGAGGAACACCACATGTAATTAATTCCCAGTCAGATGAAGACTGGACTGTGTACTGCACAAGTATATTGCAGCGACACCCTTTGTTTCCTGTTGGATAGATAAGACTCAAACCATTTTGCAGCATTCCAGGAGACATGATAATTTACAGTTCATACAGTCAAAAATGCTTTTGGCAAGTCACATAAAATGCCAATAGCCTCTAATTTATTATGTAATGAAATAAGTACATTCTCACTGTAAGTGTAAATAGTTTTCAGTATATCAGAATCCTTAAGAAATCCAAACAATGACTTGGACAGTATATTATTTGCAATCAGATGCTTAATGAGCGGCTTGAACACAACATTTTGAGATATTTTTGAGAAAGCCAGCAAAAGTGTAATTGGTCGATAGTTTGATGGTATCTCTCTTTTCTTCCGTCTTGTAAAGAGGTTCAACTTCAGCATATTTTAGCCAGTCTGGAAATGTTCTGCTGATAAGAGATTTATTACATAAATAATTTAAGATAGAACTCAACTCGCATGGGCAATCTTTGATTAACTTCATTCATGTTATCATACCCACTGGAATACTTAGATTTTATGGATTTTATGATGGATGCTACTTCTTTGGGAGACATGAGTGTCACTTCCATTTTACTGAAATGGTCTCAGACACTCCATTGCACTGTTCACCGAACCTGATAACCCGAAGCTGTCAGTAACAGAAATGAAGTACTTGTTTAAGAGGTTAGCAACACTACATGTACTTGTTACCAAAGACTCATTTATTTTTAGAGCTATCCATTCCTCTTGCTTTTTGGCCCCACCTGTCTCTGTCTTCACTATATTCCAAACAGCTTTTATTTTGTTGTCTGATGTAATTATCTTTTCCTCATAATAAAGCTGCTTCGATTTCTGGATTACTTGCTTCAATGTTTTGCTGTATTCTTTGTAATGCATTACAATTCTAACATCAGAGCTGTTCCTAGATTGTAGATACAGTCGCCTTTTTGTCCCACATGATTTCTTTATTCCTTGTGTAATGCATGGTTTGTTTTTTGACTTCTGTGTGATTTGAATTACCTTTTGGGGAAAACAATTTTCAAAAGCGGAGGTAAATTTATTAATGAATGCTTTGTATTTTACATTTGAGTCAGAAGTATTGTAAACATCTATCCAGTTCATGTCTTTGAGCAATTTCCTGAATTTCTCAATTTTTGATCTATTTATTACCCTCTTGTACTCAGATTTAACAGATTTTTTATCCTGACAAGTTGCAACATTTAACACAAGATGCTGCATGTCATGATCAGATAGCCCATTTACTATTGGTTTTGTGATATGACTTTTTTCCCTAGATTTGACTACAAAGATATTATCAATAGCAGTCTCAGAGCATTTACATATCCTAGTAGCAAAGTTCACAGCACGAACTAAATTGACTGATAGTATTACTGACTGCAATAATTGTTCACTGACAGAGCTTTTCAATAAAACCACCTTAAAATCACCAGAACCACTATTTCCTTGTTTTTTACCATGAGATGGGACAGCAGAGCTTCCAGATTTTTAATTGAGATGTTAAAATTTCCTGAAGGTGATCTGTATATACCTGCACTTATAAAGGACATATTATGAAATACTACTTCTGTTGCACAAGCTTCTAAGTGCTGCTCTGAGCAAAATTTATTAATATAAATTTTGCTCAGAGAATAAATTTATTAACATAAATTTATTAATGCTATATCCAAGCAAAAGAATGTGGAAAGTTTTACTTAGTAATTCAACCAATATAGCAAAAAAATGGTTCAAATGGCTGTGAGCACTATGGGACTTAACATCTGAAGTCATCAGTCCCCTAGAACTTACGAGGGTCAGTCAAAAAGTAATGCCTCCTATTTTTTTTCTACGTTTAATTGTCAGGAAATTTAAATGCAATTACATAGGTTGAAAACCACAACATTGAGGATCATTTTGTCATTTTTCAATGTAATCTCCGCCCATCTCTACAGTTTTGGTCCATCTTTGAACAAGGGCATGTATCCCAGCACGGTAAAAATCACAGCTCTGCTTCCTAAGCCATTGACGCACGGATGTTTTGACGGCCTCCTCATCTACAAAATGAATCCCACGATGAGCTTCTTTTAGTGGCCCGAACAGATGGAAGTCTGATGGTGCCAGGTCAGGGCTGTATGGGGGATGAGGCAAAACTTCCCATCCAATTTTGACAATCTCGTCAGAGGTGTGACGACTGGTGTGTGGTCTTGCATTGTCATGCAAAAGAAGAACATCTGCCATTGATTTTGTTGGGCGAACTCGCTGAAGACGTGCTTTAAGTTTGTTGAGGGTTGTGACGTATTGAACAGAATTTATTGTGCATCGCTGCTCCAAAAAATCAACCAGAATCACACTCTCTGTATCCCAGAAAACTGTTGCCATAACTTTCCCTGCCGATCGCACAGTTTTGAATTTTTTCTTCCTCGGCGAGCTTGTGTGACGCCACTCCATTGACTGCCTCTTTGATTCGGGTTCAAAAAAATGCACCCATGTTTCGTCCCCGGTCACAATTTTTTTCAGAAACTCATCTCCCTCCAAACGGAAGCGCTGCAAGTGTTGGGAGGCTATTGTTTTCCTTGCCTCTTTATTCTGATCGGTTAACATTCTTGGAACCCACCGTGCACAAACTTTTGAGTACCCCAATTGTTTAATAATCGTGATCACACTGCCTTTACTAAGAGAAATAATGCGACACACTTCATCTGCAGTCACCCGACGGTCACCACGAATGATGTCATCAACTTGCTGAATGTTGTGTGGAGTCACTGCACTCACCGGCCTGCCGCTCCGCTTTTCGTCAGTCAACGGTGTTTGCCCTTCAGCTTCCTTACAACGACGAACCCATCGTCTAACAGTGCTGACATCCACTGTCACAACACCATACACCTTCTTCAGTCTTTGATGAATGCGTATGGGCGTTTCACCTTCTGCATTCAAGAATTCAATCACACAACGCTGTCTCAAACGAACATCGATGTCGGCCATCTTACAAACTTCTGCTGTGCTGCCACCTGTTGACACAGAAAGTTACTACTGCAGTGGATTGCAGAAGAAGGTTTGAGGAATGGCGCCAAATTCAAATTTTTCACTTAACTTAATTTCTTTAAGTAGAAAAAAAATGGGAGGCATTACTTTTTGACCGACCCTCGTAGAACTACTTAAACCTAACTAACCTAAGGACATCACACACATCCATGCCTGAGGCAGGATTCGAACCTGCGACCATAGCAGTTGCGTGGTTCTGGACTGAAGTGCCTAGAACCACTCGGCCACTGCGGCTGGCCACCCAATATAGCACAGGGATGTAATTTTGACTAGGTAGAAATCACGTATAGAGTTCCTTAAGGCTCAGTCTTAAGTCTACCACACCACTGTTCCTCGTACATGAAATGATCTAACTAATATACAACAAGCAGAATTAGTTCTTTTTGCAGATTACACTAGTATATTGTAATCAATCCAAGCAGGCATAAAGAAACAGAAAAAATCCTAAACAATGCTCTTAAAAGTATCACTGATCGGTTTTCTCCAAATGGTCTCACCCTCAATTTTAAAAAGACATAACATATTCAGTTTTGCACATCTAGGGGTATTACACCAGTGATAAGTGTCATACATGGTGACAAAATAATAAATAGCGTGAAAAGTTCAAAATTCTTAAGTGTTCATATTGATGAGAATTTATGCTTGAAAAAGTACATTATGGAACTCCTAAAACAACTTAGTTCAGCCACATTTACACTTATTATTGCAAATTTTGGGGAGAGACAAATCAGTAAGTTGACTTATTATGCATTTTTTCATTCAATAATGTCATATAGAATAATGTTCTGGCTTAGCTCATCCGTAAGAAAGAAGGACCTCATTGCTTAGAAACATGCTATAATAACAATAATGTTTCATGCTCACCCATGATCATCTTGTTGATATCTGTTTCTGTTTAAGGAGTTGGATATTCTGACTGATTATTTCTTGGAAATAATCCACAGCTCTTTGAAAGGAACAATGTTGTACATAATTACAATTCCAACAGGAAAAATGATATTCATTACTCCACATTAAGGTTGTCTTTAACACAAAAAGGGTGCACAGTGCTACAACTAAAACTTCTGATCACTTGCCCAGTGATATGAAATGTCTGACAGGTAGCAAAGTAAAATTTGAGAACAAACTGAAAAAGTTTCACCTTAACAGTTCCTACTCTGTAGAAAAGTTTCAATTATTGCAATGTGTAAAAGGTGTTGGCTAGGAATTACTAACTCGCATCCATATATTTAGAAAAAAAAGGAGAGAGAGAGAGAGAGGGGGGGGGGGGGGGGGGGAGAGAGAGAGAGAGAAATGTTCAGCATGTAGCCGCTTATAAAAATTCACAAACTAAATGTAAAATGACTCATTCCACACCATTACGATGTATCATGCAAAATGATTTGTGGATGAATCTAACTACCCGACATTGATTCCTTCTGTTTCTGATGCCTCTGACTTCTTTCATAAACTCAAAACTATCCATGGAATATGATTCATGTAGCCTATAATGGAGAAACTTCAACACACAAAAATTGATGATTGGCTCCCTGCAAATGGACTTACCACTGAACTTCCATGATATATACAAACTGTACCTGTGCAGTAGTCACCACATCATTTAGAAATAAGATTTGGTACATAGAACATCTGCAACTGAGATGCATGATTATTAATTCAGAGATCTGCTTGAGTTGTACTACTGAGGTGGATCTCTCTAAATTAATTATCATTAGAAATAAGATGTGAGGGCACATCAATAAATGAAACAGAATATTCTAAATTGTGTGTTTATATGCATAAGAACCTGTAGTGGAAGGCTCATGTTACAGATCTTAAACTTGTAAGCCCTGTAACTTTTCTGTAATGGATATATCAGATTTTGGAGATGAAAATGTGGAAAAGTTTACTTACTTTTTCTATTCTCACTCACTAACATGATGTAGGAAACAAGACATTTAAAGTAGTAAATGAGTTTTGCTGTGTGAGCAGCAATATAACTGATGCTGGCCGAAGTGGAGAGGATGTAAAATGTAGACTGTCAATGTCAAGAAAAGCGGTTCTGAAGAAGAGATGTTTGTTAACTTTTATATATTTAAGTGTTATGGTAGGAAGTCTATTTTTTTTTTTTTTTTTTTTTTTTTTTTTTTTTTTTTTTTTTTTTTTTAAGTATTTGTATGCAGTGTAGCACTGTATGGAAGTGAAATATGGATGATAAATGGTTCAGACAAGAAGAGAATAGATGCTTTTGAAATTTTGGTGCTACAGAAAAATGCTGAAGATTAGATGGGTAGACCATGCAACTAATGGGGTGGTACTGTACAGAATTGGGGAGAATAGAAATTTGTCACACAACTGGACTTGAAGAAGGGGTCAGTTGATAGCACACATTTTCAGGCATCAAGCGATGCCAATTTAGTATTGGAGGGAAGTGTGGGTGGTAAAAATTGTAGAGGGAGACCAAGAGATGGAATAAAGGAAATAGATTCAGAAGGATGTAGGTTGCAGTAGTTACTCGGAGATGAAGAGGCTTAACAGGATAGAGTAGCATGGAGGGCTGCACCAAACCAGTCTTCAAACTGAGTACTACAACAACAATAATACAATCTCATAATTGAGGACAAACATATTTGTTGGACAGAAACACAGTGTCAGTATGCCCTACTATCTAGGACACACTATAGAGTGGACAGAATGTATCATCCTTGATTTGATTTGATTTATTATTGGTCCTGTAGATCATACAATTTGTACAGCAAAGCACATCATGATATAGGACAAGTCAATTTGAAAATTATGTTAAGATGGTATATGATGAGAGATGACAGTAGTGGTGCATAACTCACATAGCAGAATACATACAGGATATATAGACAAAATATAAAAAAGGTGGTGTGTGATGAGAGATGACAGTGGTGCGTACTGCACATACCAGAATACATATAAGAGATACAGACGGAATAGGAGTAACAAACAATAATTAAATTATCTTACTAAGTAGAAATATCTCCCAGTGAATATACAGCTTATTACAAGTAATTAAAATATTGTAGTACATAGTTCACATAGCAAAATACATATGAGATACAGACAGAATATGAGTAACAAACAATAGTTAAATTATCTTACTAAGTAGAAATATCTACAAGTGAATATGCAGCTTATAGCAAGTAATTAAAATATTATGGCACATAGTTCACATAGCGGAATACATAGGCCTATATGAGATACAGACAGAATATAGATAAGATACAATAATTAAATTATCTTACTAAGTAGAAGCATCTACAACTGAATAAACAGCTTATTGCAAGTAATTAAAATTTTGTTTCAATAAATTCATGTATGGAATAGAAACAGTGATTTAGTAGCAATTCCTTTAGTTTAGTTCTCATTATTTTTGGGTTTTTGCTTGTTTTTATGTCTGTTGGGAGGTGGTTGTGTATTTTAATGCCCATACATTTAACCCCATTCGCATATAATTTTGTGTTGTGGGCTATAATTTGTAACTATGTTTTGTTTCTGGTGTCGTGTGTGGCGGTCTGCATTTCTGTCGAGGGTGTCCAAGTGCTGTACTGTAAAACAAGCTAGTTCCAATATATAGAGGCATGGGAGTGGCAGGCTTTTTTACTGTTGAAATAGTGGTTTACAGTGTTCAGTTCTTTTTTTACATTTCATTATTCTTACTACTTGTTTTTGTAACTTGAAAATTGTGAGAGAATCAGAGCTCTTTCCACAGAAGATTAGGCCATAGCTCAAGACAGACTCAAACAGGGCATGGTACACCAGCTTCAAGGTATCTACACTGGCTGTGTCTTTTAATGATCGTAATAGATAGCAGGTTTTACTAAGCTTTTGTGACAATGCCTCAATATGTTGTTTCCAATTTAGTGTGTTACTAATGGTAAGTCCAAGAAATTTGGTGTCCTGCTTGTACGTAATGTCATCTTTGCCGATAACTATAACTGCATTGAAGGGGATTAGATTTTGTCTCGTATGAAAGTTCATGCTTACAGTTTTTTGAGTATTTATGAGTAGTCTATTTGCTACAAACCACGACTGTAAATGACAAGTAGTTTCATTAACTGCATCTTGCAATGTGTCACCTCTACTGGTTATCAGGATATTTGTGTTGTCCACATACAGAAAGGAGCTGGCATTTGGTATGTGTTCTGGGAGATCATTTATGAACAATATGAAAAGAACAGGGCCAAGGACAGATCCCTGAGGGATGCCATATGTTGTATGTAGTATATCTGACCTGCAGTGCCTGAATGTCTGATTTTCTTATTTCTACATATTGCTTTCTTTGACTAAGGTAGCTATGGAACCAATTGTGGGCTACACCTCTAATTCCATTCTTAGGGAGTTTCATAAGCAGCAGCTTGTGGTCGACCATGCCAAAGGCCTTGGACTGATCAAGAAATATACTGACAGCAGGTTGTTTATGGTCAACAAAACTTGAGCATTTTTCTAGAAATGCATACAGAGCATGTGTGGTGGACCTATTTTTCCGAAATCCATATTGGGAAGATGTGATTATGTTGTTAGAATTTAGACACATTTCTAATCTAGTTAACATACAGTATTCAAATATTTTTGAGAAGGCAGATAGTATAGCAATTGGCCTATAGTTTGTCACGTCCGTTTTCTCTCCCTTCTTGTAGAGAGGTATAATTTTAGCAAGTTTTAGCTGGTTTGGAAATGTTCCCTCTAGAAATGAGGTATTTATAATATTCGGCAGGGGTCCACTGATGTAATTTGAACACTTATGAAGTAAGAAGCAGGGTATCAGATCATGCCCTGCAGAATAAATCTTTTTGACTCTTTTTTTAATAATATCTTCAATTTCATACGGTGTTGTAGAAGATAGGAAAAAGAAGTTCAGAGGAGTATTATTTTTGAGACAAGAGTGTGCAGTGTTTGGAGAGTTAGTCAGGAGATTTGTGGGAGGAGAGTGAACAGTATTTGAAGAGTTGGTTAGGAGATTTGTGGAAATATCTGAAAAATAGCTGTTGAATTTATTGGCAATTTTATGTGCATTTTTCAGTCTTTTGTCATTCTATATTTAGTGTGATTTTGTCCTCTATCCTTAACTTTCTACCAGTCTGTTCATTTACTATACCCCAGATCGTCTTACATTTGTTGGAAGAGCTCCTAATTGTTTTATCATTATGAGCCTTTTTAGCCCATTTGATAACTCTCCTGTATGTGGTTTTGTAATTTTTATAGTATACCTTGAACTCTCTGGATTTGCCACTGTCCAGTTTGCTAAGTCTGTGCAGCAGCCTCATCTCTTCTGATGAAGTTTTAATACCTTTTGTGACCCAAGCATTCTTTTTTTTGTTACTGATAGTCTTTGTTTTCTCTGGGAAATGGCAATTAAAGTAATATTTAAATATCTGCAGAAAATTGTCATATTTTTCATTTGTTGTTGAGGAAGTAAATACACTTTGCCAGTCTTCTTTCTCTAAGCTAAGTACAAAGTTGTTTATGTTGCTATCACTATAACTTCTACATTTAATAACTGTTGGGAGTACATTGAGTGGTGAATCCTTATTAGGATGATATGTTGTGTCCACTCTAGAACCTCTTAAGACAGTAGGGTACACCGACATCCTCGCTCTACATTTCCTCCCGTACCTAATCTCACAACAATTAATAACAGTTCCTAGGCAACAGTAACAACTATAAAAAAAATTAAAAAAAAAACAAAAAATAAAAAAGTTGTTATATTAACTTAATTATGTTGTTAAATTAACTTAATTATTTCATGTATTGGAAAATTTGACTCGTTCCACATCATTACGAAATATCGTATTCACGATCCATGGAACTAGTATTAATCTAATTTAATCTAATCATATAGAAGAACAAATGACTTGCAGCATCCATAACTTAGCCTTAGTGGTGCACAGAAAAAAGAGTGTGTGTGTGTGTGTGTGTGTGTGTGTGTGTGTGTACGCGTGCGTGCGTGTTTGCTCACAAGCTTTTAGAGAGAGGTTGGGGGGAGGTGAAGGGAGATTGTCCCCATAGTTATGTGTAAATCACAGTATTAAAAAAGTTCAGGCATGTAAATGGTGAACATGTTCCCATATTTTTGACTGAGACAATGCATTATAATAGGAAAACTGGCTTGTTTCGCAGCATAATTAATTTATCCATTATTAATTTATCCATCTTTAAGCATATGCATCCAGTTAATGTCGTCATGAGTAATGTACAAATGGTTTTATAAAGTGATTGACATGGTATGAAACATACCTACACATATTAAGGTACTACACGTAATTAAAGTGCAGATAATTATAATGATTTTTACACATGGTTAATAATTAAATGTGATACTATACATTGTGAAGTTACTAAGTTTCACATAATAAAATAATAGAAGGCGTGCACAACAATTTCCCAGTGTGGTTAATAGTAAAATACGAACTGAACAATTGTAGTTTCTTGCATGTCCATTATATACATAAGATAAGATACCAGAGGGGACACATAAAACATGGAAAGAAGATACAAAGAAACAGTATTATGAGTTATTTAGTAAATCAGGTTTACTTTTGAAGAGTTTTCAAATTCATTAAGTGTGTGAAAAGTTTTCTCTTTCAGCCATATTTGGGTTTTATGTTTAAAGTTATTAAAAGAGGATGCATATGACTCATATCACTATGCAGCTAATGTGTTGAATGAGAAGCTTTATTCCTACATATTCGTAGCAGCCGTGTGTTTTTTTTGAGTTGAATTGTAAGTATGTCTATCTTTATAGATTATAGAGTTTAGCAATCAGTTGTCCTTTTTTTAGATTTTATTATGCAAATCCAGATTTCGGCTAGTGGCTAGCCATTCTCAATGCTAAAAAAACAAGAAGTACATAGTCAGGTGATATAATAAAAAGTTACAACTAATGGCAGAACTTATACGGCTTGTATATTACATACCACTATTTTCTATTCTTGAAGCATGTAAGTCCCCCGTTGCTCGGGCGTCAGTCACATTTCTTTGAATACTACTGTATAAAGAAGGTATGCTGTGTGGAGAACACATCGGTTGGTTTTATGGTGCCCTCTATATGAACTATGTATATAATATTAAAGAGAAGTAAAAAAAACCTTCAAATTTGTGTGGGAATTACATAAAATAAAACATAAGTAAAATTCTTTACATTGATGATTTCATGTTTGACAGTAAATATAGAAATATATATATATATATATATATAGGAAATTTCCATGTCCATTCCTTGTGAGTCAGGTGTTTTATTCTTTAAACACCTAAGTAACATCATATGGGTAAAAACATTTTTTAAAACTTTATTTATAAGACATAAGAAGGCACATGCTATATACAACTATTAGAGTTGATCTGATTTGAATGTTTTTATCTTTTTATTAATTTTTTCTCTTTATATTGTTGCAGAAGAAACTGATCAGTGCAATCACTGTGGTGTAGTGATTATAATACTAGACTGTTGCATGGAGGGTGGTGAGTTCAAAACTCACCTGAACTGTAAAACTTTAATCTCTATATGCGGTTCGAGTACATTCTAGAAGTATCCACAAATGTCAAGAATCATTGTACTGGAATGCTCTGTAACTGTATATATACCGTATGTGTTCTGGCCGGAGGCAGTTCACTCCATGCTCTTGTATATGCAAGTGCTGAATAAACCTTTGTTACGTGAAGTTAGTGTTCATCATTCATCTAATTACACCTTCTATGTGACATTATTCTGGTGGAGGCTCCAGGTATTGGGAATTGGCTGAAGGTGTATGAGCGTATAGTCAAATTTAACAAATGGGATTGACCACCTCGGACAATTTCCAACGTCTGCTTTTGGCAATGGATGGATTACTGTTTGCACTGATTATCTGACATGCTACGCCATTACAAAAGATGTGAAAACAGCCGAAGCATTTGAGGTAACCAAATTCATCGTGGAAGACATTATATTAAAACATGGTGGCCCAAGGTCGTTAATTACGGATTGAGGGAAGGCTTTCCAATGGAATCATGTGACACAGATAAACTGTCGGTGCAACATTACTCACCACATGACAACTGCCTACCATCCTCAAACTAACGGGCTTACTGAACGCCTTAATAAGACCTTGGCTGACAAGCTAGCTCGACTCCGCATGCTGCAGGCTCAAGAAAACGGTCACCAAAGGTATGACGTCAGCCACCTCCCTGCTGTCTGCCAGCCCGGTGACCTCGTCTGGATCTTCACTCCTGTTCGGGAGGTTGGTCTCTCTGAGAGGCTCCTCAGGCACTACTTTGGACCTTATAAGGTTGTAAGACAGTTGTCTGATGTTACTTATGAAGTTGAAGATTTCAACCCCAACACAAGAGAACGAAAGATCAGAGATAGGGTCCATGTCCTTCAAATGAAGCCCTATAAGGATCCTGCAACTCAGGGTAAATTCGTAGCTCTAGCAACAGGCAACAAGCAAGAAGCAGAAAAGTGATGAAGAGCGTAGCGGCAAAGGAAGTTCTAAGAAGATCACCGCCAGGGCGAACATCAGTTATCGGCAGTTGGAGTCTTCAGGACCAATGACTCGTTCTTGGACTAGGAGGATGTAACACCGAGACACTGTTCTCTTAAGGAGGGAGCAATGTCACAAGCAGCTGAGTAGCGCAATCACCATGATGTAGTTGTTATTACACTAGACTGTTGCATGGAGGGTGGTGAGTTCAAAACTGACATGAACCGTAAAATTTTAATTTCTATATCTGGTTCGAGTACATTCTAGAAGTACCACAAATTTCAAGAATCATTGTAATGGAATGTCCTGTAACTGTATATATACCGTATGTGTTCTGGCCAGAGGCAGTTCTCTCCGCTCTCTTGTATGTGCAAGTGCTGTATAGATCTTCGTTAAGTGAAGTTAGTATTTGTCATTCATTTAATTACACCTTCTTCTATGTGACAATATAAACGTCATGGCAGGTATGTTGTTCCTCTTATTTATTAAATAGTTCATAGATGATGCCAAATGTCTGCCAGATGGGTGGCTGGTGCAACTTGGCATTCTGTTACAGATGTAAAGGGTACTAGTCTTTTTGTCATTTTAAACTGATTTTACTTATAAATACAATAAAACCAATACACTGAATTGCTGTTATTAACAATGTGCAAGCATCTGAGCTAACGTACCGTGAAGAAAGTTCAGTGGGGTCAATGTTATAACCATCATACACGTACATAAGGTACAATGCAAAAGTGAATAACTATCCACATGACTTTGTAGGCACTATATATAAGAACATAGCTAATAAATACAAAAATAGGATGACGCTTTACAATAATATGGCTTCTGAAGAAAATGCTAAGTTTGTTGGTTTACCTTACTATGGAAAAATGAGTGCAAGGATTGAAATAATGGAAGAGTTGTGGAGGAAATGCATGAGCTCAAAAAAATTTGGAAGGAGTACTTTGAAGATCTGTTGAATGCCGCCAAGTGGGTAACTAACAGCGATGGAGAGCCTAAGGCAGCAGACGATTATAATAGTGGGGAAATTGATGATCTAACTTGGAATGAAGTGGAAGAAGCCATAAAGAGGATGAAAGGGGGCAAGGCACCAGGTTGGGACGAAGTAACAGTGGATATGATACGAGCAGCAGGAGAAGTAGGAACCCAGTGGCTATACAGAGTGCTGAGGGTGGTGTGGAAGGAGAACAGAATTCCTGAGGATTGGAAGAAAGGAATTATAGTCCCGATCTTCAAGAAAGGGGATAAAAGGAGATGTGAGAACTACAGAGGAATCACCCTGCTATGCCACTGTGGAAAAATCTATGAAAAGATCCTGGAGAAGAGAATAAGAAGCAGTATTGAAAGTAGACTGCAAGAGGAGCAGTATGGTTTCAGACCGGGAAGATCAACAACGGACCTCATATTTGTGGTAAGGCAACTGCAGGAAAGGCGCTATGAGTACGGGAAGGACTTAATCATGGCCTTTTTAGATATTGAGAAGGCGTATGACAGTATCTGTAGGGACAAGCTCTGGTATGTGCTGAATGCAAAAGTGATAGATGAAGAGATAACACGAAAAGTCAGAAAAATGTATGAGGGAAGTGAGAGTTGTGTGAAAGTGGGGAGGGAATGTACTGCATGGTTCAAGCTGGAAAATGGGCTGCGACAGGGAAGTGCACTTTCGCCTTTATTGTTTATTATTGTTATGGATGAAATCCTACAGCAAGTATCAGATGCAATTGGAGATCATAAAATGAAAGCAGTGCTTTTTGCCGATGACCTGATGTTATGGGGAAATTGCGAGAAGGAGGTGCAAGAGCAGTTAGGTGTATGGGAGGCAACGGCAGCACAATATGGAATGCATTTCTCTGCAAAGAAAAGTGAAATAATTGTCACAACAAGGAAGAAGAATAGGCCAAATGTGGATATAACTTGTGGAGGGGAAAAACTACAAGTGGTAGAGAACTTCAAGTACCTGGGAAGCATGATTGAAAGTAAGGGGGGAAACGCAATGGAAATAAATGAAAGGTGCAGAAAAGCAGGACAGTTCTACAAATGCATTAGGGGGCTTATTTGGAGCAAGGAGGTGCCACAGAAATCCAAGGGAATTATATACCGAACCTACTTTGTCCCCATATTGGCATACGGAAGTGAGACACGGGTAATGCACAAAAGCGACAAAAGTAGAATACAGGCTAGTGAAATGAAGTTCCAGAGGAGCAGGTTGAGTGTAACAAGACGAGACAGATTGCGAAATGTGTATGTGAGGGAAAGACTAAAGGAGGAACCAGTACAGGACAGGATAGAAAAATCAAGACTGCAGTGGTATGGACACATGAAGAGAATGGATGAGGGAAGAATTCCAAAGAGGATGTTTGATCTGCAACTGGAGGGGAAGAGGCCCCGAGGAAGACCAAGAGATAGATGGGTGAAGGGAGTGAAGGAATGTGTGACGAGAAGAGGAGAGAACTGGACGAAGGTGGAAGAGGGGGAATGGTGGAAAGACAGAACACGGTGGAGAGGCTTGTGTTCCCGACAGACCCAGCCAGTGGCTGGAAACTGTCCAAGATGATGATGATTGCAACTATCTTTAGAAAGTACTATGCGATAGTGTCTTTTGGAACCAGAAATCACTTAGGATGTATTCTGAAACACTCTGTAGATGCAAAGAACATATTTCTTGCTTCTGGAGTTTATAAAATTGATTGCTCCGACTGTAGGGCCTATTATGTTGGCCAAACAGGTAGGAGGCTGGAAATTAGTTTTAGAGAACATGTCGCATTGGGAAGAAAAGATACCATGGAAAAATTGAGTTTGGCTCCCCATTTACTTACAAAGAAATATAAGGTGCCGGCTTTGACATCTGATGTGAGGTTGCTGCATAAATGTGAGAAGGGCAGGTTCCTTGACCTCCTAGAAGAGCTGGAGATCTGCCATCACAATAATGCCGACACCAACCTGATTAATGATCAGGTTGTTATGAAAAATGTGCTGTGTGGGAATTGTTTGAAAACTTGTTGTTAGGAAACAGTGGAAGGTTTGACCCAGGGGAAACAAAGTAGCTCCTGCCGCCTTGCCAATATGTAGCAGCCATTAGCACAATACTGTACAAGTATGATGGTTATAACATTGACTCCACTCAACTTTCTCCATGGTATGTTAGGTCAGATGCATGTACAGTGTTAATAACAGCAATTCAGTGTACTGGTTTTGCTGTATTTATAAGTAAAATCGGTTTAGAGTGACAAAGAGACTAGTACCCTCTACATCTGTAACGGAATGCCAAGTTACACCAACCATCCCTCTGGCTGACATTTGGCACCATCTATGAACTATTTAGTAAATAAGAGGAATAACGTACTTGTCATGATGTTTATATAAAGAGAAAAAATAATACAAAGATAAAAACATTTAAATCAGGTCAACTCTAATAGCTGCATATAGCATTTGCCTTCTTATGTCTTGTAAATAAATGTAAAAAAAAGAAAAAAAAAAGGTTTTACCCATTTGATGTTACTTAGGTGTTTACAGAATAGAACAACTGACTCACAAGGAGTGAACCTGAAAATTTCTTATATACAGGGTGTCCCAGCTATCTTGTCCACCCAAAATATCTCTGGAACAATAAAAGCTATTGGAAAACGACTTTCACCGGTATCAATGTAGGACTGGGGCCCATGAATGTACATATTTGGAAACATTCTAAAACGTAAGCATATGTGTTTTTTAACACAAACTTATGTTTTTTTAAATGGACCTGCCATATTTTTTCTTCAGCAATCCATAGCATGACAAAGCACATACACAATGGCGTTGATTGCATCGCAATATTCCCGTTACATCCCGAGATATTAAGACGCGAAGTTGACACTTGAAACACCCGACATGCGCTGCTAGCGCACGTCCTGAGGCTGAGGCGTGAACCCCATGCTGCCCGTAATCGCGATGTGATTGACATGCGTAATCACACTTCCATACTTATCAAGAGGTCCGAAACGAATAATACGGTCTGCTTCCATCCTGCATTAACGTCGTACATTCCAGCAGGTATTTATCCCATAGGCTAGGGGTGATGCGGTTCTGTAACATATCTGTGTACCGGAGCGTTAGTCACAAAGTTAACTTCGCTTATTGTTAATCCGTTACTAAAAAGGTAATGCCGTTCAACGTTAAAACTTTACTCTACTGTAGATCTAGCGCAAGTGACAGTTAATCGTTCACTCGTAATAGTAAAATTCATGTTGATGGTTTTAGTGAAACGAGCAAGTGGACTGAAAGTTTTACCGTTGTTTAGGTAAAAATGTTTTGATTTCGGAATTTCAGGTAGGACATAGAAGATGAATGTAAACAAGTTTAACCAATTAGTTTTATTATCACATAATTATCAATGTTATGTTTATCTAATGCGTCAAATGACAAATTGTTGCAAACAAATGTTTCTTAACATCACTGGGTAAAATGGCCCTTTGTAGAAACTTCCACTGTGATACCAGCACTACATACTAAACATAGCGTTCACATCTCATGCTCAAAGTGATGCCCATTGGCTTGCACTCTGCGGATGAAGGATGCCCTACTTCGTGCTACTGTTTCCTCCGTGATGGCTGTACAAGCATCAATAATTCATTGCTTCATGTCCTCTAGTGTTGTTGGTTCATGTTGGTAAACAGCATCCTTCACTGCTCCCCAAAGAAAATAATCCAGCGGTGTAAGGTCCGGAGATTGGGCAGGCCACCTAACTGGGCCACCTCGTCCAATCCACCTGCCAGGGAACTTACGGTTCAGAAGTCGTCGTGCTCGTAAGGCGTTATGTGCAGGGCATCCGTCATGCTGATACCACATGACCATTCTCCGGTTCAGAGGTACGGTGTCCAAGAGAACAGGAAGATTGTGTCGTATAAATCTGGAGTATTGTCTGCCATTTTGGATGCCATTTATAAAGAAAGGTCCGATAATGGTATCTCCAATAATCCCACACCAAACATTAACTTTCCATGGACGTTGATGCTCTACCTGACAGAGCCATTTTGGATTGTCTGTGGACCAATAATGCATATTCCTCATATTGACAATTCCTTTGTTGGAGAATGATGCCTCGTCGGTAAAGAGAACATCTGCAAAAAAATTTGGATTAGTCAGAAGTTTTTGCTGTGCCCACCAACAAAATTTTACCCTATTGCGGAAGTCATTTCCATGAAGATCCTGGTGTAAATGAACATGGTAAGGATGAAATTTATGACGTTTAAGAATACACTGTGCACTTGATTTCGACACACCAACTTCACGTTCAATTTGACGTGTGCTGATTTGAGGATTCACAGCTATGGTACCGAGCACGTTCATCTGTGCGTGTTCTAGGACGATGTCGAGGTCTTGGATTTAAGCTTCCCGTTTCACGTAGACGAGATGTGAGACGACCAAACATCCGGCGATGGCTTGTCAGGGAATCGTCTTCTGTACAGTTGTTCTGACTGAACAGCATTTCGTCCACCTACAACAGGGTACAGTACAGGTATGTAGAGTAGAGTAGAAAACAGACATATTAACTCAATAATCATAATGTTCGCTAACAGTACTATCAACAAACAAGCAATCTCATAACGTATTTCCCGTCAACGTACATTCTCCATAGATCAGCAGCATTTCTACCATATCTTCATGTGTGTACATTATACTGTAAAGTTCGACAACACAACGTTTATTCACAATGTGTACTACCTCCGTGCCGTCACTATATTACTCTGATGCACGACTACACTGGCAAGCGGTGTACTGCACGCCAAAGCAACAACAAGTGGGATGCTCAGAGGATGGTGGAGTACAGGAGTTTGCATGGGTCACAAATCATAAACAAGGCGAAGTGGTAACTGTGGCAGTAGTGGGAACTACGTTGGACACTTGACTAGGTAGAGCCAGGCCCTGCGCGACAGGCACAATGGGTCATATAACGCATTAGATAAACCTTATTTTGAGTGTGCAGGATAAATAAGACAACCTGACGGGTGTACACTGATCGGTACTGGTTCATATTGTGTACGTAGATACGTAAAACGTGCAAGAGGGAAACCATTATGTGCTTATGAGAGTTGATGGTAGCAGACCGTATTATTCGTTTCGGACCTCTTGATAAGTGTGGAGGTGTGATTACACATGTCAATCACATCGCGATTACGGGCAGCATGTGGTTCACTCCTGAGCCTCAGAACGTGCGCTAGCAGCGCATGTCAGGTGTTTCAAGCGTCAACTTCGCATCTCAATATCTCGGGATGTAATGGGAATATTGCGATGCAATCAACGCCATTGTGTATGTGCTTTGTCATGCTATGGATTGCTGAAGAAAAAATATAGGAGGTCCATTTAAAAAAACATAAGTTTGTGTTAAAAAACACACATGCTTTCGTTTTAGAATGTTTCCAAATATGTACATTCATGGGCCCCAGCCCTACATTGATACCGGTGAAAGTCGTTTTCCAATAGCTTTTATTGTTCCAGAGGTATTTTGGGTGGACAAGATAGCTGGGACACCCTGTATATTTCTATATTTACTGGCAAATGTGAAATAAGTCGGACAACAACGTAAAGACTTTTACTTATGGTTTATTTTATGTAATTCCCATGCAAATTTGAAGTTTTTTTTTACTCCCCTTAGGTATTATATACATAGTTCATTTAGAGGGCGCCATACAACCAACCGATGTGTACTGCACACAGTGTACCTTCTTTATACAATAGTATTTGAAGAAATGTGACTGATGTCCGAACAACAGGGACTTATATGGCTTGAGAATATAAAACAGTGGTACATAATATACAAGCCATATAAGTTATGCCATTAGTTGTAACTTCTTATTATATCTCCTGACCAAGTCCTTTTTGTATTTTTAGCGTTAAGAATGTCTAACCACTAGCCGAAATCTGGATTTGCGTACTAAAATCTAAAAAAGGACGACTCATTGCTGCACTCTATAATTTATAAGCCACATAACAGTCGCTGAGTGCATTCACTTTCCGAATAGAAGGTAACCTGATGTCTACCTTTAATGCTCAACGAGTATTATTATTACAAATGGACTGCCTAAGGTTGTAACTGTTATGGTTTTCTGTTATGTAGAGAAGGCAGCTGTATATAAAAACAGATGGGTCTGTCATTATCTGTAATTCTTTGAAATAGGACCTACGTGTTATGTGATTTTTGGTAATCCCAGAGATGCTCCTGATGGCTTTCTTCCACTAAATAAAAATTTTACTGACCACTGGAGAATTACCCCACAGAAGAATGCCATAGCTCAGCTGGCAATGAAAGAAAGCATAATAGGAGTTAATCAGCAGTTTCTCAGAAACAGATATGCATAATTTATTCAGTAGATAGATTACTCGTGAAAACTTTTGAGACGTGTAGGCTATGTGACTCTCCCAAGTTAATTTTGTACCTAGGAGAGGTGGCAGAAGTAGATTCCACATCAACAGTGGATAAGCCAAAAGAAATATTTATAGTCTTTTCGTAGTTAATAGCTATGTTGTCAGCTTCAAATAACATATTATATAATCCGAGGAAATCTTTACTTTGCACCTTCAGTTTATTTATGAAGTATGAAAGTTGTGTCATCTGCATAAAGCACAAATTTGCATGGCATATTGCTGAGCATATCATTTATAAATATGATAAACAGTAGTGGCCCAAGCACTGATCCTTGGGAATACCTCTAACAACATTCACAAACTGTGACTTTTCACCATTGTAGCTCACAATTTGTTTCCTGATACTGAGACAGCATTTAATGAGGGAAAGTTGCAGGTCCATAATGCTGTAACACCATGGTTTCTCCAGTAACTGAATTTGATTCTGAGGTTTGCAGAATGAAATGCATTGACGACATCGCTGTTGAGTGCCCATAGGCTCCTTCTTCCAGCATCAAATGCCTTGCTCAAGTCCAATAGTGTGGCTTCAGCAGATAGTTTGGATTCAAAAGAGGATTGTACAATAGAAACAACATTTTGAACAGCTTTAACTGTTGGTAACTGGGACATAAAACCAAGCTGAGATGTAGTCAGTATATTGTTTTTCACAAATGTATGAAAATTTGCTTTTGTATACAGTATTTAATTATTTTTGAGAAAGTGAAGTTGGATGATAATAAGTATTAGTGCAGGATTTATTACCCATTTGTGTATAATGGAATAACTACTGTCTTTTTTAAACATTCTGTAAAAATATTAACAGACATCCAGTTTATGTGTGCATAGAGTGATTGATATTAAGCCTATTCTTTTTTTAGTCACAAAATTTGAGAAGCTATAAATATTTTCTGATCTGGAGCCACTTACTTTTGCTACTGACTTAATTACATCAAATACTTCCACTTTTCTCCTATTACAAGTTGGAACAGTATCAGCAAAATTTTGCAAAAACTCTTTTATATAAGGAGATGGTGAGTTGGGTTTTGGTGCAGGTGTAGGAATGTTTCCGTACCTTACTTATAAGCTGATTACCCAATGACAGAACAAGGAGTGCCAGGTACGAAACAAAGACAATGTTTGTACGTGGTCAAGGAACACATCTCTTACTGATTATGCAACTACAGACAATCGCGCAAAATAGTCTCGAAATTCGTAAGTTCTGAACAGAGTCACTTGCTAGTGTGGTTGGCACTGGAAAATGGCGTAGCATGGTAGAAAAGGTGGATGCCAAGCAGAATGGCAGTTTTGTCCCCAAGTTTCACCAGCACTATGACATTCTTACATGAGGCACAGAATTAACGGTCTCCAGTTGAAGATGTGACACGAAACACCATTTACATGCACTGCTATCTAGCAGGAGCAGAAAAGGTGCAGCGCAGGTGTCTCTCAAAACTTCACAGTATGTATTGCCATGTGGCGTATCCAAAGCGGTGTGAGCATGGAGCAAAAACATATGTTGACTCTATGAGGAGAAGAAGGAGCCTGGTGGAGGCTAGGTTGCCGTAAGTCTCACTACGGTAGAGCAACTGTTCTCTACTGGTAACCAGCGACCATAGTGTGTGGGTGTCCAGTCACACAGCAGGAGTGACAGCTTGGGATGGAAGTAACACCCGAAGGGAGAAACTTACAGCCTTATCAAATGGCCGTTGAGAGTTTGGGGCGTACAGAACTGCTAAAACAGCTGTACGGTAAAAGGCCACCACACAGACCCCCCCACCCCCCCCACGGCCACCGTCCCTCCCTCCCATGAGAGTGGGGTGGTGAAGGCAAACGCTGGTACGTGTGGGTTGTTTGTCCTGTACCCGTGGTAAGGACATGGGCAGCACTGACGACACTGTGGCTGCTGGCCATGCAACGGTGGTGGGCGCCAGACTTCAGGGCACTGAGTTGAAGTGGGCGGTGCGGCCAGCTGTCAGTAGCGCTGGTCTGGTTCTTGAGAGTCAGCAGTGGTGTGGTACTGGCAGCTGATACAAGCAATGAGTAAGCTGCTAGCCTGCAGGATGGAGGGAGCCGGGCCGTGTCGTCATGAGCCTGTGTCCAGTGCAGGAAAGGGGGGGGGGCAATGAGAATTTGTATCGAGGAGGGAGGCATGCCAGGGTAATCTATGCAATGGTGTGAACAGCTGTGCCAAGGTGGCTCAGTGGCTAATGCACTTACCCAGTAAGCAGGAGAGATGGGTTTGATTCCCAGCCTTGATACAATTTTTCACTCGCCACTTCAAACTATATACATAAAATCATATCTGTATGAGACCAGTAAAGTCTCTGAAATTGCATCATTTCATTTATAAGTACCTGCACCTGGTTTTCAGACTGTATCCCCCATTATGTGTGATGCTGAGGTGTTATTCAAGAACATGCGTAAGAGAGAATTTACTGACTGGGAGGGGGGAATGAGAAATTGAATAGAGGAGGGAGGCATGCCAAGGTAATCTGTGCAGTTGTGTGAACTGCTGTGCAAGGGGGCTTAGTGGCTAGTGCACCTGCCTAGTTAGCAGGAGACCCAGGTTCGATTCTCAGCCTTGCTACAAATTTTCACTTGCCGTGTCAGTCTATATACGTAAAATCATATCTGTATGAGACCAGTAAAGTCTCTGAAATTGTGTCATTTCATTTGATTTGCATTTGTTGCTGAACATAAAATGTACTTCCCATTGGCCTTTGTCTTAACAATAAGTATCTCTTTTCTGTATATCTTTTTTAGTTTGTTACAAACAGGTTTAGAGGGAATTTCTAAGTAGAATTTTTCACAATAATATCACGTAGAAGAAGGTGTAATTAGATGAATGATGAACACTAACTTCACTTAACGAAGGTTTATTCAGCACTTGCACATACCAGAGGGCAGAGCGAACTGCCTCTGGCCAGAACACATACGGTATATATACAGTTACTGAACATTCCAGTACAATGATTCTTGACATTTGTGGTACTTCTAGAATGTACTCGAGCCGGATATAGGAATTAAAATTTTACAGTTCAGGCAAGTTTTGAACTCACCACCCTCCATGCAACAGTCTAGTGTAATAACTACACCACGGTGATAGCGCTACTCAGCTTCTTCTGTGACATTGCTCCCTCCTTAAGAGAACAGTGTCTCGGTGTTACGTCCTCCTAGTCCAGGAACAAGTCATCGGTCCTGCATACTCCGACTGCTGATAACTGATGTTTGCCCTGGCGGTGATCTTCTTAGAACTTCCTTTGCCGTTATGCTCTTCATCACCTTTCTGCTTGTTGCTTGTTGCCTGTTGCTGGAGCTTCGAATTTACCCTGGGTTGCAGGATCCTTATAGGGCTTCATTTGAAGGACGTGGGCCGTATCTCTGATCTTTCGTTATCTTGTGTCAGGGTCAAAATCTTCAACTTCATAAGTAACATCAGACAACTGTCTTACTACCTTATAAGGTCCAAAGTAGCGCCTGAGGAGCTTCTCAGAGAGACCAACCTTCCGAACAGGAGTGAAGATCCAGACGAGGTCACCAGGCTGGTAGACAAAAGGGCGATGGCTCGCGTCATACCTTCGGCGGAAGTTTTCTTGAGCCTGCAGCATGCGGAGTCGAGCTAACTGCCGAGCTTCCTCAACTCTGGTTAACATCTGGCCAATGTAGTCGTTGTCCACGTCATCAGGATGTAACAGAAACACAGTGTCCATCGTCGTCGTCGCATCACACCCATGCACCAGGAAAAATGGTGTATGTCCTGTGGTGTCTTGTTTGGTGACATTGTAGGCAAATGTCACGAAAGGTAGCACCTCATCCCAGTTGCTCTGCTCAAGACTGATGAACATTGGTAGCATGTCAGCCAAGGTCTTATTAAGGCATTCAGTAAGCCTGTTAGTTTGTGGATGGTAGGCAGTTGTCATGTGATGAGTAATGTTGCACCAACGGTTTATCTCTGTCACAAGATTTGATTGCAAAACTTTCCCTCGATCCATAATTAACGACCTTGGAGCACTGTGTTTTAATACAATGTCTTCCACGATGAATTTGGCTACCTCAAATGCTTCGGCTGTTTTCACAGCTTTTGTAATGACATAGCATGTCAGATAATCAGTGCAAACAATAATCCATCTATTGCCACTAGCAGACGTTGGATATCGTCCAAGGAGGTCAATCCCAACACAGTGGAAAGGCGTTTCGGCTGGTGGAATTGGTATGAGTCGGCCAGGTGGTTTCTGAGGAACTGCCTTTCTCCTCTGGCACTTTCGACAGTGTGACACATAGCGGCAGACACTCCTAAATAAACCTGGCCTGAAAAAATCTCTTGCGGATCCTATCATATGTCTTAATAAACCCTAAATATCCAGCCTCAGGTGTGTCATGGAATTTCTGTAGAACATATAAGTGCATGTGTTTAGGAATCACTGGTTGCCACCACTTTCCAAACGGATCAAAATTTTTCTTGCAAAGTAATCCAGTAACTATCTTAAATTATCCTTTCTCGCCCTCCGACTGATTTAAGGTTCTCGCCCTCTGACTGATTTAAGGCAAGCATAATTTGAGATACCTTGATGTGCTTCTTCTGCTCAGCAAAGAGATCTTCGAGTGCAGCAAGACAGTCACTGCCTTCATCAAAGTCTTGATGGTCTTGCATAGGGTTTCTTGAGACACAGTCAGCATCTTGGTGTTTTCTTCCACTTTTGTGCACTATGGTAATGTCATACTCTTGAAGATGTAGTGCCCATTGGAGAGTCATCCTGTTGGATCCTTAAGACCTGTCAACCAACAAAGTGAATGATGGTCTGCAACAACAGTGAATGGCCTTCCATAGAGATACTGTCGAAATTTGCACCTGGCCCAGATCACAGCAAGACATTCTCTTTCTGTAGTTGAGTAGTTTCTCTCGGCTTTCGTAAGTGTCTTAAACGCATAGGCTATAACCTTCTCTTTTCAATCTGAAATTTGCAGCAGAACAGCACCGATCCCATACCACTGGCATCTGTGTGTAGTTCTGTAGGTGCTCTCTCATCGCACAGACCAAGTACAGGGTCAGTCGTCAGAGCTTTTCCCAGCACATCGAAAGAATCTTGTTGAGCAGCATCCCAGATAAATTTAGCATCGGCTTTTAACAACTCTTGGAGTGGCATGGCTTTGATACAAAAGTCTTTGATAAAACGACGGTGATAAGAGAACATAATCCTAGGAAACTTCTCACATCTCTAATACTTTTAGGAATAGGAAATTTCTTTGTAGATCTCATATTTTCTGGGTGTGGCCGCACACCTTCATTTGACACAAGGTGTCCAATATTTAGATTTCTTTCACTCCAAAGAGACACTTTCTTGGATTAAGTTTCAGTCCGCCTTGTTGTTTCGTCAGCCCTAAGTCTTTTTGTGTGTTCATCAAATGTCTCTGAGAACACTATAATGTCATCTAAATAACAAATCGTCCACTTCAGGTGACAGAAGATTATCCATCATCCGTTCAAAAGTTGCTGGTGCATGACACAAACCAAACAGCATTACCTTAAACTCATATGGGCCCTCAGGGGTAATGAACGCAGTTTTCTCATGATCAGCCTCATCTACTTCGATTTGCCAGTATCCCGAGTACATGTCCATGGTTGAGAAAAACTTAGCCCTCTTCAGACAATCTAGTGTATCATCAATTTGTGGAGGAGGGTAAACGTCCTTTTTAGTTATTTTATTAAGTTTCCTGTAATCAACACAAAAGTGCCAACTGCCATCCTTCTTCCTTACGAGAACCACTGGTGATGACCATGGGCTCTGCAAAGGCTGAATGATGTCATTTTTCATCATTTTCTCAACCTTGTCACGAATTATTCGACGTTCCATTGCTGACACACTGTATGCTCTCTGGCTTATTGGTTGATGGTCTCCAGTGCTAATCCGGTGCTTCACCATCAATTTGTCTAATTTGCTCTTCACCTGTGGATTAAAGCATCCAGAGAACTCTTGAAGAATGGCAAGTAGCTTCTTCTGTTGTTCCTTAGTGAGATCTGGTGATAGTCAAGCTAGAAGATCTTGTCTCATAGTGGTAGCACTAATTTCACCCACAGACTCGGCATGGGAGGTTTCTATGACGCTCAGCTGTTCTGCAATTAACGGCCCAGCGATTGCTACGCACATGCGTCTTTGAAGGATCTGCGGTTCTTGGTGTCGGTTAACTATCCACAATTCACTGAATCCATTCTTAAATGAGACGACAGTGGCTGGGATGACCAAGTTATTCTTCAGTGGAATGCTTCTCTTACACTTCACTACAAGATCCATGGGTTGATGCATGGCATGACACATAACAGTTACCTTTCTAGTGCTGACTGCAGGAATGAGCACTTCATCCAGCACACAGTCTCCACACAATCACAATGCGCATCTTTGTGTCCACAGTATCTCATCTTGTTTAGCAATATCTTCGAGTGAGCACAATCTATAATTGCCTGGGAAGCTTTCAATAAGTCCCATCCAAGAATGACGTCATGACTACACTCTTGTAAGATGTTGAATTCTAAGGGCTGTGTATGGCCACTTATACCCACACGAATGACACATATTCCCATAGGTTTTACATATTTTCCATTAGCCACCTTCAGCAGAGATGTTTTGTTGTCAATGAATACGGTTTTCTGCAACTGGCAATGGTACTTCTCTTAAATGACTTAATATGATGCTCCAGAGTCCACTAGAGCTTGGGCTGGTCTGCCACCCATGAGGATATCAATATAGTTTCCTATCATTTTAGTAGTGATCAATGGTGGAGGATTTTCCTCTTCAGCGACCTCACCTCCAAGGAAGGTCACACCCTTTAGTTTTCCAGGTTGTGGTACCTGGGTGATTGGCTGGAGCTTCTAAACGGTGATGGAGACCTTGATCGGCATGTTGGGGAGCGTCCTCTCTAGCGGCTAGCTTGCAGTGATGGTGGCCTGCATCGTCCTGCACCCACATCTTCTTGTCCATCTTCGTCTTCCTGTAGTTGGTGTCGGCTAAGATCAGTCTGCTGTCTTCTGGCTCAGGTGTCATTCGTCCGCAGTGGAAACATACTGGTAGATTATCCTGGGTCCTCCAGACATCTGTCTTCCTTGGTGCCCAAATGGGTTCCTCGTGCGGCACTGTAGGAATGTAGCTTCATCTGGGTCTCAACTTTTCTACCATTTTAAAGGGAAATGAAGTTTGAAAGATTGGGTTCAATGTCTGTTCCACTTCTTTCCTTATGTCCTCTTGAAGTGTCTCGGTTTTATGCTCACCGTGCAATCCAAGTGCCTTCTGAACTTCCTCTCTCACTATCTGATGAAGAACACTTGTGAAATCAGTTTCTTCCTCCATTACAGACATCGATACGACGTATGGAAGCCGTTCAAACTTCTTGCAGGTAATTTTTTTTAATGCATTGTCACGATATACTGGCACCATTTTATGAAGTCGTCTGCTGTCGAAACCTCATTCAGGAGTAGGGCTTCATACATGTCCTCAGCAACACCCTTCATGAGATGTGCAACCTTATCTTCCTCCTTCATTCTGGGATCCACTATTTTACACAGCTCGAAGACGTCTTGAATTTAGGATGCTGTCATTTCTCCTGGATGCTGTGCCTTGCACTTTAATGTATCTTCAGCCTTGCACTTCTGTTGTTGTGTGTTGCTGAAATGCTTGTACAGTTCTGCCTGGAAAACTTCCCAACTTTTGAACTTCTCCTCATTGTTCTCATACCATTGCTTGGCAGTGCCCTCCAAGTAGAAAAATACATTAGCCAAACACATGGTGTTATCCCATTTGTTAAATTTGGCTATACATTCATATACCTTGAGCCACTTGTTTGGATCTTGGCCATCGTCACCAGAGAACCTGTAAGGATGTCTCGTGTGGTGGCACACAGTTGCTGTCATCTTAACGTCCTCTTCTTCTTCTGTCTCCGATAGATTGCGATCTGTTGAATATGACTCGCACTCGGGTTTCTCCCCACGCAAACGGCGGCTCTGTCGTGGCCTGATAGGAGCCACTGTGTCGTTGATAATGTGCGCTATCACAAGTTCCAATACCCACTGCCTTCACCAGAATAATGTCACGTAGAAGAAGGTGTAATTATATGAATGACAAACACTAATTTCACTTAATGAAGGTTTATTCAGCACATGCACATACAAGAGTGCGGAGTGAACTGCCTCCGGCCAGAACACATACGGTATATATACAGTCACAGAGCATTCCAGTAAAATGATTCTTGACATTTGTGGATACTTTTAGAATGTACTCGAACCACATATAGAAATTAAAATTTTGCAGTTCAGGTGAGTTTTGAAATCACGACCTTCCATGCAACAATCAAGTATCATAACCACTACACTACAGTGACTGTGCTACTTAGCTTCTTCTGCAGCAATATACTTGAAGCAGGCTTCTTAATCTATGGAGAAAGGTGTATGCCAACTTATTGAACTTCTTTTTCTGCTTCTTGGTATGTAATCAACTGGATTTTGTTTTGAGTGGACAACATTCATGAAAGATATTTACAATAGTATGTAAGAAGCATTCAAATGCTCCAGTAAGTGAGTCAATTTGCACTGCAGTGGATTTCCACTCTACACAATTCTACATTTCATATTCAGGACGTATCATTTAGCTGTCTCACTGCCCAGGGTTCTGTTGTTTGCTTAAGAACTTCACCATGTCTACATCTACGTCCACATCCACATCCACATCCATACTCCGCAAGCCACCTGATGGTGTGTGGCGGAGGGTACCCTGAGTACCTCTATCGGTTCTCCCTTCTATTCCAGTCTCGTATTGTACGTGGAAAGAAGGATTGTCGGTAAGCTTCTGTGTGGGCTCTAATCTCTCTGATTTTATCCTCATGGTCTCTTCGCGAAATATACGTAGGAGGGAGCAATACACTGCTTGACTCCTCGGTGAAGGTTGTTGTTGTTGTTGTTGTGGTCTGCAGTCCTGAGACTGGTTTGATGCAGCTCTCCATGCTACTCTATCCTGTGCAAGCTTCTTCATCTCGCAGTACCTACTGCAACCTACATCCTTCTGAATCTGCTTAGTGTATTCATCTCTTGGTCTCCCTCTACGATTTTTACCCTCCACGCTGCCGTCCAATGCTAAATTTGTGATCCCTTGATGCCTCAAAACATGTCCTACCAACCGATCCCTTCTTCTAGTCAAGTTGTGCCACAAACTTCTATTCTCCCCAATCCTATTCAACACCTCCTCATTAGTTATGTGATCTACCCATCTAATCTTCAGCATTCTTCTGTAGCACCACATTTCGAAAGCTTCTATTCTCTTCTTGTCCAAACTATTTATTGTCCATGTTTCACTTCCATACATGGCTACACTCCATACAAATACTTTCAGAAACGACTTCCTGACACTTAAGTCTATACTCGACGTTAACAAATTTCTCTTCTTCAGAAACGATTTCCTTGCCATTGCCAGTCTACATTTTATATCCTCTCTGCTTCGACCATCATCAGTTATTTTACTCCCTAAATAGCAAAACTCCTTTACTACTTTAAGTGTCTCATTTCCTAATCTAATTCCCTCAGCATCACCCGATTTAATTTGACTACATTCCATTATCCTTGTTTTGCTTTTGTTGATGTTCATCTTATATCCTCCTTTCAAGACACTGTCCATTCCATTCAATTGCTCTTCCAAATCCTTTGCTATCTCCGACAGAATTACAATCTCATCGGCGAACCTCAAAGTTTTTACTTCTTCTCCATGAATTTTAATACCTACTCTGAATTTTTCTTTTGCTTCCTTTACTGCTTGCTCAATATACAGATTGAATAACATTGGGGAGAGGCTACAACCCTGTCTCACTCCCTTCCCAATCACTGCTTCCCTTTCATGCCCCTCGACTCTTATAACTGCCATCTGGTTTCTGTACAAATTGTAAATAGCCTTTCGCTCCCTGTATTTTACCCCTACTACCTTCAGAATTTGAAAGAGAGCATTCCAGTTAACATTGTCAAAAGCTTTCTCTAAGTCTACAAATGCTAGAAACGTAGGTTTGCCTTTTCTTAATCTTTCTTCCAAGATAAGTCGTAAGGTTAGTATTGCCTCACGTGTTCCAACATTTCTACGGAATCCAAACTGATCTTCCCCGAGGTCTGCTTCTACCAGTTTTTCCATTCATCTGTAAAGAATTCGCGTTAATATTTTGCAGCTGTGACTTATTAAACTGATAGTTCGGTAATTTTCACATCTGTCAACACCTGCTTTCTTTGGGATTGGAATTATTATATTCTTCTTGAAGTCTGAGGGTATTTCGCCTGTCTCATACATCTTGCTCACCAGATGGTAGAGTTTTGTCATGTCTGGCTCTCCTAAGGCCGTCAGTAGTTCTAATGGAATGTTGTCCACTCCCGGGGCCTTGTTTCGACTCAGGTCTTTCAGTGCTCTGTCAAACTCTTCACGCAGTATCTTATCTCCCATTTTGTCTTCATCTACATCCTCTTCCATTTCCATATGGTGAAGATATGTTCTCGAAACTTCAACAAAAGCCCATACCGAGCTACTGAGCGTCTCTCCTGCAGAGTCTTCCACTGGAGTTTATCTATCATCTCCGTAACACTTTCGCGATTACTAAATGATCCTGTAACGAAGCGCGCTGCTCTCCATTGGATCTTCTCTATCTCTTCTATCAACCCTATCTGGTACGGATCCCACACTGCTGAGCAGTATTCAAGCAGTGGGCGAACAAGCGTACTGTAACCTACTTCCTTTGTTTTCGGATTGCATTTCCTTAGGATTCTTCCAATGAATCTCAGTCAGGCATCTGCTTTACCGACGATCAACTTTATATGATCACTCCATTTTAAATCACTCCTAATGCGTACTCCCAGATAATTTATGGAATTAACTGCTTCCAGTTGCTGACCTGCTATTTTGTAGCTAAATGATAAAGGATCTATCTTTCTATGTATTCGCAGCACATTACACTTGTCTACATTGAGATTCAATTGCCATTCCCTGCACCATGCGTCAATTCGCTGCAGATCCTCCTGCATTTCAGTACAATTGTCCATTGTTACAACCTCTCGACACACCACAGCATCATATGCAAAAAGTCTCAGTGAACTTCCGATGTCATCCACCAGGTCATTTATGTATATTGTGAATAGCAACGGTCCTATGACACTCCCCTGCGGCACACCTGAAATCACTCCTACTTCGGAAGACTTCTCTCCATTGAGAATGACATGCTGCGTTCTGTTATGTAGGAACTACTCAATCCAATCACACAATTGGCCTGATAGTCCATATGCTCTTACTTTGTTCATTAAACAACTGTGGGGAACTGTATCGAACGCCTTGCGGAAGTCAAGAAACACGGCATCTACCTGTGAACCTGTGTCTGTGGCCCTCTGAGTCTCGTGGACGAATAGCGCGAGCTGGGTTTCACACGAACGTCTTTTTCGAAACCCATCCTGATTCCTACAGAGTAGATTTCTAGTCTCCAGAAAAGTCATTATACTCCAACATAATACGTGTTCCAAAATTCTACAACTGATCGACGTTAGAGATATAGGTCTATAGTTCTGCACATCTGTTCGACGTCCCTTCTTGAAAACGGGGATGACCTGTGCCCTTTTCCAATCCTTTGGAACACTACGCTCTTCTAGAGACCTACGGTACACCGCTGCAAGAAGGGGGGCAAGTTCCTTCGCGTACTCGGTGTAAAATTGAACTGATATCCCATCAGGTCCAGTGGCCTTTCCTCTTTTGAGCGATTTTAATTGTTTTTCCATCCCTCTGTGATCTGTTTCGATATCTACCATTTTGTCATCTGTGCGACAGTCTAGAGAAGGAACTACAGTGCAGTCTTCCTCTGTGAAACAGCTTTGGAAAAAGACATTTAGTATTTTGGCCTTTAGTCTGTCATCCTCTGTTTCAGTACCATTTTGGTCACAGAGTGTCTGGACATTTTGTTTTGATCCACCTACCGCTTTGACATAAGACCAAAATTTCTGAGGATTTTCTGCCAAGTCAGTACATAGAACTTTACTTTTGAATTCATTGAACGCCTCTCGCATAGCCCTCCTCACACTACATTTCGCTTTGCGTAATTTTTGTTTGTCTGCAAGGCTTTGGCTATGTTTATGTTTGCTGTGAAGTTCCCTTTGCTTCCGCAGCAGTTTTCTAACTCGGTTGTTGTACCACGGTGGCTCTTTTCCATCTCTTACGATCTTGCTTTGCACATACTCATCTAACGCATATTGTACGATGGTTTTGAACTTTGTCCACTGATCCACAACACTATCTGTACTTGAGACAAAACTTTTGTGTTGAGCCGTCAGGTACTCTGTAATCTGCTTTTTGTCACTTTTGCTAAACAGAAAAATCTTCCTACCTTTTTTAATATTTCTATTTACTGCTGAAATCATCAATGCCATAACCGCTTTATGATCGCTGATTCCCTGTTCTGCGTTAACTGTTTCAAACAGTTCGGGTCTGTTTGTCACCAGAAGGTCTAATATGTTATTGCCATGAGTCGGTTCTCTGTTTAACTGCTCAAGGTAGTTTTCAGATAAAGCATTTAAAAAAATTTCACTGGATTCTTTGTCTCTGCCACCCGTTACAAACGTTTGAGTCTCCCAGTCTATATCCGGCAAATTAAAATGTCCACCCAGAACTATAACATGGTGGGGAAATCTACTCAAAATATTTTCCAAATTGTCCTTCAGGTGCTCAGCCACAACAGCTGCTGAGCCAGGGGGCCTATAGAGACATCCAATTACCATGTCTGAGCCTGCTTTAACCGTGGCCTTCACCCAAATCATTTCACATTTCGGATCTCCGTCAATTTCCTTCGATACTATTGCACTTCTTATCGCTATAAACGCGCCTCCCCCTTCACTGTCCAGCCTGTCTCTGCGGTATACATTCCAATCTGAGTTTAGCATTTCATTACTATTTACGTCTGGTTTTAGCCAACTTTCTGTCCCTAGTACTATATGGGCGTTGTGACCATTTATTAATGAGAGCAGTTCTGGGACCTTTCTATAGACGCTCCTGCAGTTTACGATTAGCACATTAATATTGTTATTCCCTGTTGCATTTTACCTACTCCTACCTTGCCGCGTCTCAGGAGGCGTCTTGTCGGGCCTAGGGAGGGAATTCTCTAACCTAAAAGATCCCCATGTGCACTCCGCACGTACTCCGCTACCCTTGTAGCCGCTTCTGGCGTGTAGTGCACGCCTGACCTATTCAGGGTGACCCTACATTTCTCCACCTGATAGCAGAGGTCGAGAAATTTGCACCCCAGATCTCCGCAGAATCGTCTGAGCCTCTGGTTTAAGCCTTCCACTCGGCTCCAAACCAGAGGACCGCGAGCGACGCTTTCCGCCTTCACCAATTCCGTCAACTGCCTATAGGAACTGAGGATGACCTCTGAACCCAGACGGCACGAGTCATTGGTGCCGACATGAGCAACAATTTGCAGTTGGGTGCACCCAGTGCTCTCTATCGCCGCCGGTAGGGCCTCCTCCACATCTTGGATGAGACCGCCTGGCAAGCAGACAGAGTGAACACTGGCCTTCTTCCCACCTTTCTGCTATTTCCCTAAGGGGCTCCATCACCCGCCTAACGTTGGAGCTCCCAATAACTAATGAACCCCTCCCCCCACGTGCCTGCTCAGACCTTGCTGAAGGAGCAGACACATGTCCACTCACAGGCAGAGCGGGCGATGCCGCACGGCCGGCCTCAACATTTACCCTCCGCCTCGTGCGCCGCGGACGCCGCTGAACCCGCCACTCCCCTTGGGGAGAGGGGGGCCCAACCGCGCCCGGTACCCGCGAAGATGTCTCGACAGCAGGGACAATGGGTGAAGCATGTAACACCTGGGGTGTACCTTGCGACGCACCAGACCACACCACTGCCGCTACACTCCGAGGCAGTAGCCTGAAGACGGCTGACCACGGCCATCAACACGTTCAGCTGTTCACGAACAGTGGCCAGCTCCTCCTGCGTCCGTACACACACAGCAGTCACACATCCTATCCATCCTAAGGAATCAATTTACTGAAGAGAGTTAATCAACTTTTAACTAGACTGCTAATTCACTAAAGGCGGCTGATTATTGACTAAACTGCAATTGCTAGCCACTTCTTGTAGAAAACAATGAAACTAGCACTACCTGTCTCTGGACTGTATTGAAAACAAACACTAGCACTACTGGCACTATGGTTGACTAAAGGGACTCTCTCTGACTGTATTCAAAACAAACACGAAATCTATGGAACACTATTAATAGCACTTGACAATTAAAGCTTCCTAAAAGCAATAACACATGGAAGAAGAAGTGACAAGTAAGAAAAATACAGTTAATACTTAAATTAAGGTAGCTCGCTGCACAGCAGACGTGAAGCAGACGGCGGTTAGGACGACACATGTCCAGTTAGTTTGTAGAAGTATGTCATCATGGGCAGACAGTATCGATTTCACAACATCCAGGCCAACGTTCTTTCTGTCGACATTTACAATAACATTATCTAGGCATGCTTTTTGTCTTTTAGTTTTACTGTTGAGACAGAAAAAAATTACATGATCACAAAGTATGTAACAGAAGATTAGTTTTAAAATTATGCATTTTCACATCTATATTAATATCACTAAACATAAGAATTTTATATGTCTTATATCTATGCAGAAACATTAACAATTTCTCCATATAGTTCTCACAGTTTCCTGAGAAATAATAGCTTTATATGACAAATAGTATTAAAATGATTTGACTATCTGAAGTGGCAGTTTGGGTAAATACTGGCAGTGTATGTGCTTCTGCAGCTGCTGCCACTAGTAGTGATAATAATAATAATAATAATAATAATAATAATAATAAGAGTAATAATAATGACAATAGTAACAGTAATGGTAGTGGCAGATATAAAAAGAATTTATAGGTGTACAAGATTTGTTTTCTGGTATAGAGTTCTCGGGAAATGAAATTTAAGGAGACTGCACCAGCTAAGAATACAAGGAAATGAGGAAGATCTGGTTGGATTGAAGGATGTGCAAGGGTTAAGAGGACAATGATAATCCTTATTGTTGCTTTAGTAGATATGTCATTAAGTGTCTTCTGAAGATGGAGATGTTATTCAGTTCTCTAATATAATGTGGGAGGTTATTACAGAGTCTCGTTCATGCTACTGAGAAGAACTTTGAGAAAGTGACTGAACGATGCAGTGGGAAGAAAGGATTTTGCTCTGATGGGAATGGGTGTTTCTGCCATTATATTCAGGTAAGAACATTCAGTCCAAGGAGAGATATGAGGAACATTGTTCATTGATAAGACATTAGAAAGGACAGAGGGCATGGAAATCTCTGCGCTTGTCTGCCCATAAGCTGGACAGCTGTACATATGATGGTGAAGTATGATCAATGAGTCAAATAGCACAGATGTAATGAGCACAGGCATCCATAACCAGTTCAGGTGCTGTGAGCTTACCTAAAAATGGTCTTGCAGGATAACACCACTGTAATCAATAATTGGAATTATAAGTGTTTGTACCAGTTTCTTTTTCATGTCAATAAGGAATAGCTTTTTATATTTTTCCAGGGCATGGAGAGATGCCGATGCCTTCTCACACTTTGCATTTCTGTACTCAGACCAATTTAGATTTTCATTTATCAGTACTCCTAAACTCTCTGTTGAAGGAGAGAATTGATATTTGTCCCATTTAGGGTTAAAAGTGGTAAGCATCCCCAGCATTTTGGGCTAATGAGCCTAGAGTGACCAACTAGCACTGCTTGGATTTTGGATGAGCTGAGCCTTAACCCTATATACTGCACCCGTTTTGATAGTGCACACAGATTGGTATTGTGGTACTATAGTGATGTGCATTTATATAGTAATCTCATGGTACCTAAATCAATCAGTCACAAATCTGATGTTCATCAAAAAACCCTCAGTCTCTTCTGACATTACTATTTGATTAAGACTGTAGGTAGGTCAACACCAGCAACACTCGTATTACAGTATATACGAGATGCGACAATGAAGTAATGAGACTGATGTGAAAAAAAAATGTTGGTTACCGTTTTAGTCAAGTTTAGTATTGTCTCCTTCAAAGTAGTTCCCTTCTGATTGCACACACATTTTCCGGCACTTCTGCCATTGATGGTAACATTTCTGGAACTCATCTTCTGTAATTTCTTCCAAGACCCTCGTCACAGCTTTTTGGACATCTTGTGTTGTTTGAAAATGGTGTCCCTTGACCACAGTTTTGACTCTTGGAAATAGAAAAAAGTCACATGGAGCGATATCTGGTGAATAAGGTAGCTGTGGTTGTACTGAAATTTGTTTTGAGGTTAAAAATTGCTGTACAGACAGAGCAGTATGGGATGGCGCATTATCGTGATGCAGAATCCAATTATCAGCAATGATGGCACAACACGAAGAGCTCTTTTACGAAGTCTTTCTAAAATTTCTTTGTAGTAATATTGGTTAACTGTTTGTCCAGGAGGCACCCACTCTTTATGAACAATTCCCTTGGAATCAAAGAAGCACACAAGCGTGCATTTCACTTTTGACTTTGACATGCGAACTTTTTTTGATCTGGGTGATCCCTTTGAGCACCATTGTGAACTTTGGCGTTTTGTCTCTGGATCGTACTTATCACCATTGACAACAAGGCTCAATAATTCTGGATTGATTTCCGTTTGCTCTAACAGATCAGCTGCCATTTTCCGTGTTTCTCACTGTTGTGGTGTGAGATTTTTGGGGACCATTTTTGCACAAATCTTTCTCATACCAAGATCTTCACTTATTATTAGACGGACCATTTTTGATTGATGTTCAGTTCTTCTGCAATCATTTTCACGGATAATCTTCGATCAGATTGTACGAGTTCATGAACGTTGGCCAAGTTGACATCCGTCCGTGAGGTTGATAGTCATCCACTGCAGTCTTCATCTTAAACATTCGTTCTGCCTTCACTAACCATTTTATGCCAACGAAAAACGCGAGCTCTTGACATAACCTCTTCTCCAAAAGCCTTCTGAAGCTTACTGTAAGTTGTCGTCCTGTTTTCACCCAATTTAACGCAAAAAGAAATGGCATACCATTGTACAATATTATGCGGTTCCATTTCTGTGACGAGAGACACAAACACGTGTTAATCTATTACAACACAACTCATGATTGAGCAGTTGCATCAATGTGCCGCTTGGACTAGAAGCAGCTTATACACCAAGGTCAAAGATATTGTGCCTGCAGGGTTGCCACATCTTGCAAAGAAAATTGGTTTCATTACTGTATTGTTGTACCTCGTAGACTTGCAAAGAGCTGTGTAAGGGTGAAATATTACTGTATCTCATTGCTGCCTATCAGAACCCCTTGGAGAGCATTAAAGATAAACACCAGTCCTAATTGTTCAATTGTAAAGTGACCTGTTTCCAAATTACAAAAAACAAAAAACAAACAAACAAACAAACAAACACTATTTCAGTATAAATATAATTCAAAAACAATGCTTTGCTGAAACCATATGTGTAAAAGCCACCGTGTGTATTTTGAATGTGCCAAAAGCATTTAACATTGTTTTTATGTGAGAAACACAATATAAATGGGAAATTAATACTGTAACTAATTGAAAGAAATAGAGCACATGGTCAGGATGTACCAGTAAACCTATCATTATAAAATTACTACAGCAAATTAAATAGAACATATAAATAAAGCATGTTAATTGAATCTCCAATATATGTTAACACTAAAATTCAGGCACTAGTTCTTTTGTTATAAACAAATTTAGAAATGTAATTGTTACCTGTAACATAATTAGTCAGAAAATGTTATATTCACTCATAACTAAGATGAAAATAGGTTCACCTTGTTCAGCATTGTGATTGTAAATTTTTAGCAATATGTATCTCATATTTGGTTTAACTTTTAATTGTGATTTTACATAAAATTGTAATTTTCATTGTCTGTAATTGTTAACAAAAGTATAAATAGAGGTCACGCAGGTGCCTTGGGGCATTCATTTTTTGGCTAGGGTTGCGAGCAAATGTATTGTAGGCTCATTCGTTTGTTGATTGTTGTGAACTCTGTGTCATTTGATGTCAACTTTTGGTACATGTGATGTAACCGGTACAGTTTACCAGGCTCGGACACCAGAGTCCTGGAAATATATTGGTATTAAAACTGCACTGTACTTTGGAAATTTTTTGGGAGTTTTCCGCAATTCTTTTCATAGGCTGCACAGCGAAGAGACATGAATCCAGGAATTTTACAAAACCCAGAACTAAACAACTCTCAATGTTGGTAGAATTGATGTGAAAACAATAGCGCATCAACTGGGCATTTCACTCAAAACATTTGCAATGCGGAGGTGGGAAAATATAAACATTTCAAGGGACCTTATTCATCCATGATTAGAAGTTCTTTAATCTCTTCTAGTAAAGTGTATTCTGCATTTAATGTTTGTCCTGCTAACTGAAGCAGGTGCCAGAAGCAGAAGATATATGCTTTCCCCAGCACACAGACTGTCAAATGAATAAGTATAGTATGGAAGTGAAAGCTCCCCCTTTCTCATGCTGTTGAGAATTTGAATAATAATGGTACTCTGTATGAAATGGCAGTAAGGAGTAAAAAGGATCATCTTGTGCACTCATTGTTTATGTCAGGAGACCCTATTCAGCATTTTGTGCTGGCAGCCATTAAAAAAACTGGATGAAACCAGCTCCAGATTGTAGTGAATGTTGGAATAAGCAATGCCTATTTTCTGAGTTCCGAGGACATACTTGAGTCATTCCAGTGACTGGTGGAGAATGCTGAGAAGCACAGACCTGCTCACAAAATTTCAACAAGGCACACAAACTGCACAATTGTTCTCAGAACTGATTGTGGCCTCCTTGCTCTGATCGAGTGGAATTTTTTAAAAAGGAAGTTTTTAGGGTTTTGTGATGAGCTAGACTGCATCTTCCTTGACTTACACTATAGGGTTAGGGACTACAGTGTCATTCTAAATAAGTCAGGGGTACACTACTCATCTGGGGCTGCTACCCAGGTAGGTGATGTGTGTGAAGTATACACAAGAATTTTTTTAGATTATTTGACTCTTCCTATAGTCTTGATAATATAACAGCTGTGCAAGACCCCAAAGTATTAGCATAAGGTTCAAAGAATTTCCTCTGTTAGTTGACTATTAAAGTCCTAGTGATCAACTGCCAAAGCATGCACAACAGAGGCCCAAACTTTGGAGCACTTTTAAAAAGCAGTGGATCTCACATAATATTAAGTACAGAAAGTTAGCTAAACCCTGAAGTAGACAGCAGTCAGATTTTTGAGGTGAATCTTAGTGCGTGTAAAAGGATGGTTGAATGGGAAATTGAGGTGGCAAGGGAAGGGATGAGTGATAACAGCTGCATCGAGAGATGACATGGAATCAGCGGTAATGAGTGAAAACGTTTGCTGGACCAGTATTCAAACCCAGGATCTCCTGTTTATTAGGCAGCTGTGTTAACCACTGTGCCAGGGACACAGTGTTTATTGCAACTACACGGACTATCTCAGTACACCTCTTGGCAAACTCACATTCCCACCGACTGCTACTTATCTGCAGTCCCTGTCTATTTCCACTATGCTTGCTACTCAGAGATCCGACCAGAGGTCGGACATATTAGTCCATCCACACTGAAGAAAGTACATGCACTGCCCATCTAGGTGAATCAATTATATGAATGTGTAGTGTCTGTTCTTTTGGACATGTCAGAATGAATGACACCAAGCAGAATTTGTATCTGTGATACATTATATGTAAATTGAAGGTGGAGGAGAAGAAAGGAAAGGGAAGAGATGAGTGATATCAATTGCATTGGGACATGACATGGTATCTGACCATGAGGCAGTAGTGGCAGCATGATTTTGAAAGTACAAAGGGCAACTGAAAAATATAGGTACATTTTTATTTCCAGTGAACTTGGTAAATAGTATTGTCATATCTCAAGGAGGAATTCAAAATATTTAGCATGTTGACCAAGTGCTAGATAGATATTTTACCTAGTAGAACAGTTTGTGGTGGTAGGGACCTTCCATGATATGCAGAGACAGTAAAGAAACTTCTAAATGAACAGTGACTACTGAACAATAGTGCAAAATAAAGTGTAGGGCTAAAGATAGAGAAAGATAAATGAAATCTGAATGACTGTCACACAAGCAATGTGTGAAACATTCACCAACTACCATAGCAGAATCAGACTGAATGAACACTCAGATTGCAAAGAAACTTTGGTTGTATGTAACGGAGGTCAGTGGAATGACAGTTATTACGCAGACTCATGGCTGACACAGGAACTGAAATTGAGGGTAACAAAGCAAAAACAAAAATACTGAAAGCCACTTACAAATTTTTCTTTGGATAAGCAGCTGCCAGCAGCAAGTCGTATACTCTTAGCTCACTTATTTGTTACATAGTTTAATTCTTAATTTCTTTGTGTGTTTTTCGTACTTGCATTGTTTAATTCATAAATTTCCGGCATATTATAGTATTTGAAAGTGTAGCATCGCATTTTAGTACCTGAATAGTGTAAAATCGCGTAGTCTCCTTCCGCCGCCGAGCAGTCTGTCAGCAGTGTGCAAGTAGCAGCATTACTGCATCTATTAGGCAATCTTGTATTTTACTAACCGTTTAAATTTTGTGTCAAATTGTTTGTGCTCTCTGTAGGTTAGTTCAGACATTCTTTGCTGTGTTCGGATGAAGGCTGAGTTGGCATCCCTTCTCTCCCAGCTTCAGGCAGTGTTGGCTTTGGTCACACAGCTTGAGGCTGTTGCCAATGGGCATCACTGTGGGGGTCCGGATGGGGGTTTGCCAGGGACGGCCAGCTCGTCCCACGCATCCCCCGATCGGACTACGACTGTGGTTGCCTGGGATACTGCCCACATTGAGGCTGATACTTCACCTGTGGTAGAGTGGGAGGTCGTCTCGAGGTGTGGCAGGGGGCGAAAGACATTCCGGAGGGCTGAACGGAAGGCCTCTCCAGTTTGTCTGACGAATCGGTTTCAGGCTCTGTCTCAGGCTGACACCGATCTTCGGCCGGACATGGCTGCTTGTCCTGTTCCAGAGGTTGCCCCTCAGTTTGCAAGATCCGGGCGGTTGCAGAGGGTGGGCTTACTGGTAGTTGGGAGCTCCAACGTCAGGCGCGTAATATAGGCCCCTTAGGGATATGGCAGCAAGAGAGGGGAAGAAAACCAATGTGCACTCCGTGTGCATACCGGGAGGAGTCATTCCAGATGTGGAAAGGGTCCTTACGGATGCCATGAAGGGTACAGGGTGCACCCATCTGCAGGTTGTCGCTCATGTCGGCACCAATGATGTGTGTCGCTATGGATCGGAGGAAATCCTCTCTGGCTTCTGGCGGCTATCTGATTTGGTGAAGACTGCCAGTCTCGCTAGCGGGATGAAAGCAGAGCTCACCATCTGTAGCATCGTCGACAGGACTGACTGCGGACCTTTGGTACAGAGCCGAGTGAAGGGTCTGAATCAGAGGCTGAGATGGTTCTGCAACTGTATGGGCTGCAGATTCCTCGACTTGCGCCATAGGGTGGTGGGGTTTCGGGTTCTGCTGGATAGGTCAGGAGTCAACTAGACGCAGCAAGCGGCTACACGGGTAGCAGGGGTTGTGTGGCATGGACTGGGCGGTTTTTTAGGTTAGATGGCCTCGGGCAAGTACCGAAAGGGCAACAGCCTCAAAGGGTGTGGGGCAAAGTCAGGACATGCGGGGACCAAGCAGCAATCTGTATTGTAATTGTAAACTGTCGAAGCTGCATTGGTAAAGTACCGGAACTTCAAGCGCTGATAGAAAGCACCGAAGCTGAAATCGTTATAGGTACAGAAAGCTGGCTGAAGCCAGAGATAAATTCTGCTGAAATTTTTACAAAGGCACTGACGGTGTTTAGAAAGGATAGATTGCATGCAACCGGTGGTGGCATGTTTGTTGCTGTTAGTAGTAGTTTATCCTGTAGTGAAGTAGAAATGGATAGTTCCTGTGAATTATTATGGGTGGAGGTTACACTCAACAACCGAGCTAGGTTAATAGTTGGCTCCTTTTACCGACCTCCTGACTCAGCAGCGTTAGTGGCAGAACAACTGAGAGAAAATTTGGAATACATTTCACATAAATTTTCTCAGCATGTTATAGTCTTAGGTGGAGATTTCAATTTACCAGATATAGACTGGGACACTCATATATTTAGGATGGGTGGTAGGGACAGAGCTTCGAGTGACATTATATTGAGTGCACTATCCGAAAATTACCTCGAGCAATTAAACAGAGAACCGACTCATGGAGATAACATCTTGGACCTACTGATAACAAACAGACCCGAATATTTCAACTCTGTAGGTGCAGAACAGGGAATCGGTGATCATAAGGCCGTTGCAGCATCCCTGAATATGGAAGTTAATAGGAATATAAAATGGGGAGGAAGTTTTATCTATTTAGCAAGAGTAATAGAAGGCAGATTTCAGACTACCTAACAGATCAAAACGAAAATTTCTGTTCCGACACTGACAATGTTGAGTGTTTATGGAAAAAGTTCAAGGCAATCGTAAAATGCATTTTAGACAGGTACGTGCCAAGTACAACTGTGAGGGGCAGGAAAAGCCCACCGTGGTTCAACAACAAAGTTAGGAAACTACGGCGAAAGCAAAGAGAGCTTCACTCCAAGTTTAAACTCAGCCAAAACCTCTCAGACAAACAGAAGCTAAACAATGTCAAAGTTAGCGTAAGGAGGGCTATGCGTGAGGCGTTCAGTGAATTTGAAAGTAAAATTCTATGTACCGACTTGACAGAAAATCCTAGGAAGTTCTGGTCTTACGTTAAATCAGTAAGTGGCTCGAAATAGCATATCCAGACACTCCGGGATGATGATGGCATTGAAACAGAGGATGACACGCGCAAAGCTGAACTACTAAACACCTTTTTCCAAAGGTGTTTCACAGAGGAAGACCACACTGCAGTTCCTTCTCTAAATCCTTGATCAAATGAAAAAATGGCTGACATCGAAATAAGTGTCCAAGGAATAGAAAAGCAACTGGAATCACTCAACAGAGGAAAGTCCACTGGACCTGACAGGATACCAATTCGATTCTACACAGAGTACGCGAAAGAACTTGCCCCTCTTCTGACAGCCGTGTACCGCAAGTCTCTAGAGGAACGGAAGGTTCCAAATGATTGGAAAAGAGCACAGGTAGTCCCAGTCTTCAAGAAGGGTCATCGAGCAGATGCGCATAACTGTAGACCTATATCTCTGACGTCGGTCTGTTGTAGAATTTTAGAACATGTTTTTTGCTCGCGTATCATGTCGTTTTTGGAAACCCAGACTCTACTCTGTAGGAATCAACATGGATTCCGGAAACAGCGATCGTGTGAGATCCAACTCGTTTTATTTGTTCATGAGACCCAGAAAATATTAGATACATGCTCCCAGGTAGATGCTATTTTCCTTGACTTCCGGAAGGCGTTCAATACAGTTCCACAGTGTCGCCTAATAAACAAAGTAAGAGCCTACGGAATATCAGACCAGCTGTGTGGCTGGATTGAAGAGTTTTTAGCAAACAGAACACAGCATGTTGTTATCAATGGAGAGACGTCTACAGACGTTAAGGTAACCTCTGGTGTGCCACAGGGGAGCGTTATGGGACCATTGCTTTTCACAATATATATAAATGACCTAGTAGATAGTGTCGGAAGTTTCATGCGGCTTTTCGCGTTTGATGCTGTAGTATACAGAGAAGTTGCAGCATTAGAAAATTGTAGCGAAATGCAGGAAGATCTGCAGCGGATAGGCACTTGGTGCAGGGAATGGCAACTGACCATTAACATAGATAAATGTAATGTATTGTGCATACATAGAAAGAAGGATCCTTTATTGTATGATTATATGATAGCAGAACAAACACTGGTAGCAGTTACTTCTGTAAAATATCTGGGAGTATGCATGCGGAACGATTTGAAGTGGAATGATCACATAAAATTAATTGTTGGTAAGGCGGGTACCAGGTTGAGATTCATTGAGAGAGTCCTTAGAAAATGTAGTCCATCAACAAAGGAGGTGGCTTACAAAACACTCGTTCGACCTATACTTGAGTATTGCTCATCAGTGTGGGATCCGTACCAGATCGGGTTGACGGAGGAGATAGAGAAGATCCAAAGAAGAGCGGCACGTTTCGTCACAGGGTTATTTGGTAAGCGTGATAGCGTTATGGAGATGTTTAGCAAACTCAAGTGGCAGACTCTGCAAGAGAGGCGCTCTGCATCACGGTGTAGCTTACTGTCCAGGTTTCGAGAGGGTGCGTTTCTGGATGAGGTATCAAATATATTGCTTCCCCCTACTTATACCTCCCGAGGAGATCACGAATGTAAAATTAGAGAGATTCGAGCGCGCACGGAGGCTTTCAGACAGTCGTTCTTCCCGCGAACCATACGTGACTGGAACAGAAAAGGGAGGTAATGACAGTGGCACGTAAAGTGCCCTCCGCCACACACCGTTGGGTGGCTTGCGGAGTATAAATGTAGATGTAGATGTAGAAAATCCAGGAATGCTGCTCCATTTTAATTCCCACACCATTGCAAAGATATGTGTTGTAGATATTCGAATCAACAGCATTGAGAAACAGCCGAAATTGCCGAGCCCCAGGACTTGATGGAATTGTTTTCAGAATCTGTACAGATTTTGTGACATAAATGTTCAGAAAGAAATTCGATACGTTGCGCCGTTTCCGAGTTATTTAGCATTGAAGTAAGCCAATCAGATCGTCGCGCCCGTAAATTCAAGTTTCAGCTAACGAGACAAAGCACTTGTTGGGCAACACCAGCCCTGGCAGGCCGCTTGGATGCAAGCGTGCGACGTCCCGATTGGCTAAATTCTATGCTAAATAACTCTGAAATGGAGCAACGTATCGAATTTCTTTCTTAACATTTATGTCTCAGTACAACTTGCCCTGTAACATCCCTACAAGCATTTCACACATTTTCTGACCACCCTGTATATATATATATATATATATATATATATATATATATATATATATATATATAAAAAAAAAGATGCTGTGACTTACCAAATGGGAAAGTGCTGGTAGCTAGACACAATAAAAAAACTCACAAACACACACACAAATATCAAGCTTTCGCAACCCACGGTTGCCTCATCAGGAAAGAGGGAAGGAGAGGGAAAGACGAAAGGATGTGGGTTTTAAGGGAGAGGGTAAGGAGTCATTCCAGTCCCGGGAGCGGAAAGACTTACCTTAGGGGGAAAAAGGGACAGGTATACACTCGCGCACACTCACACATATCCATCCGCACATATACAACACAAGCAGACATATGTAAAGGCAAAGAGTTGGGCAGAGATGTCAGTCGAGGCGGAAGTACAGAGGCAAAGATGTTGTTGAGTGACAAGTGATGTACGAGGGGCGGCAACTTGAAATTAGCGGAGGTTGAGGCCAGGTGGGTAACGGGAAGAGAGGATATATTGAAGGGCAAGTTCCCATCTCCGGAGTTCTGATAGGTTGGTGTCAGTGGGAAGTATCAAGATAACCCGGATGGTGTAACACTGTGCCAAGATGCGCTGGCCATGAACCAATGCATGTTTAGCCACAGGGTGATCCTCATTACCAACAAAAACTGTCTGCCTGTGTCCGTTCATGCGAATGGACAGTTTGTCGCTGGTCACTCCCACATAGAAGGCTTGGCAGTGTAGGCAGGTCAGTTGGTAAATCATGTGGGTGCTTTCACACATGGCTCTGCCTTTGATCGTGTACACCTTCCGGGTTACAGGACTGGAGTACATGGTGGTGGGAGGGTGCATGGGACAGGTTTTACGCTGGGGGCAGTTACAAGGGTAGGAGCCAGAAGGTAGGGAAGGTGGTTTGGGGATTTCATAGGGATGAACCAAGAGGTTATGAGGGTTAGGTTAACGGCGGAAAGACACTCGTGGTGGAGTGGGGAGGATTTCATGAAGGATGGATCTCATTTCAGGGCAGGATTTGAGGAAGTCGTATCCCTGCTGGACAGCCACATTCAGAGTCTGATCCATTCCCGGAAAGTATCCTGTCACAAGCGGGGCACTTTTGGGGTTCTTCTGTGGGAGGTTCTGGGTTTGAGGGGATGAGGAAGTGGCTCTGGTTATTTGCTTCTGTACCAGGTCGGGAGGGTAGTTGCAGGATGTGAAAGCTGTTTTCAGGTTATTGGTGTAATGGTTCAGGGATTCGGGACTGGAGCAGATTCGTTTGCCTCGAAGACCTAAGCTGTAGGGAAGGGACCGTTTGATATGGAATGGGTGGCAGCTGTCATAATGGAGGTACTGTTGCTTGTTGGTGGGTTTGATGTGGACGGATGTGTGAAGCTGGCCATTGGACAGATGGAGGTCAACGTCGAGGAAAGTGGCATGGGATTTGGAGTAGGACCAGGTGAATCTGATGGAATCAAATGAGTTGAGGTTGGAGGGGAAATTCTGGAGTTCTTCTTCACTGTGAGTCCAGATCATGAAGATGTCATCAATAAATCTGTACCAAACTTTGGGTTGGCAGGCCTGGGTAACCAAGAAGGCTTCCTCTAAGCGACCCGTAAATAGGTTGGCATACGAGGGGGCCATCCTGGTACCCATGGCTGTTCCCTTTAATTGTTGGTATGTCTGGCCTTCAAAAGTGAAGAAGTTGTGAGTTAGGATGGAGCTGGCTAAGGTAATGAGGAAAGAGGTTTTAGGTAGGGTGGCAGGTGATCGACGTGAAAGGAAGTGCTCCATCGCAGCAAGGCCCTGGATGTGCGGGATATTTGTGTATAAGGAAGTGGCATCAATGGTTACAAGGATGGTTTCTGGGGATAACAGATTGGGTAAGGATTCCAGGCGTTCAAGAAAGTGGTTGGTGTCTTTGTAATGGGTTGAAGGTGTTGATCTACTTAGGCAGAGATACGTTCTGTGGGGGCTTGGTAACCAGCTACAATGGGGTGGCCGGGATGTTTGGGTTTGTGAATTTTAGGAAGTAGGTAGAAGGTAGGGGTGCGGGGTGTCGGTGGGGTCAGGAGGTTGATGGAGTCAGGTGAAAGGTTTTGTAGGGGCCCTAAGGTTCTGAGGATTCCTTGAAGCTCCGCCTGGACATCAGGAATGGGATTACCATGGCAAACTTTGTATGCAGTGTTGTCTGAAAGCTGACGCAGTCCCTCAGCCACATACTCCTGACGATCAAGTACCACGGTCGTGGAACCCTTGTCAGCCGGAAGAATGATGATGGATTGGTCAGCCTTCAGATCATGGATAGCTTGGGCTTCAGCTGTGGTGATGTTGGGAGTAGGATTAAGGTTATATACAGGGTGTTACAAAAAGGTACGGCCAAACTTTCAGGAAACATTCCTCACACACAAATAAAGAAAATATGTTATGTGGACATGTGTCTGGAAACGCTTAATTTCCATGTTAGAGCTCATTTTAGTTTCGTCAGTATGTACTGTACTTCCTCGATTCACCGCCAGTTGGCCCAATTGAAGGAAGGTAGAACATGTGTCTTTACAAGTACGACACAACATGTGGTTCGTGCACGATGGAGCTCCTGCACATTTGAATCGAAGTGTTCGTACGCTTCTCAACAACAGATTCGGTGACCGGTGGATTGGTAGAGGCGGACCAATTCCATGGCCTCCACGCTCTCCTGACCTCAACCCTCTTGACTTTCATTTATGGGGGCATTTGAAAGCTCTTGTCTACCCAACCCCAGTACCAAATGTAGAGACTCTTTGTGCTCGTATTGTGGACGGCTGTGATACAATACGCCATTCTCCAGGGCTGCATCAGCACATCAGGGATTCCATGCGACGGAGGGTGGATGCATGTCTCCTTGCTAACGGAGGACATTTTGAACATTTCCTGTAACAAAGTGTTTGAAGTCACGCTGGTATGTTCTGTTGCTGTGTGTTTCCATTCCATGATTAATGTGATTTGAAGAGAAGTAATAAAATGAGCTCTAACATGGAAAGTAAGCGTTTCCGGACACATGTCCACATAACATATTTTCTTTCATTGTGTGTGAGGAATGTGTCCTGAAAGTTTGGCCGTACCTTTTTGTAACACCATATATACACAAAGATGATGTAACTTCCCAAACGAAAGCGTTGGTATGTTGATAGACACACAAACACACACACAAAATTCAAGCTTTCGCAACCCACGGTTGCTTCATCAGGAAAGAGGGAAGGAGAGGGAAAGACGAAAGGATGTGGGTTTTAAGGGAGAGTGTAAGGAGTCATTCCAGTGCCGGGAGCGGAAAGACTTACCTTAGGGGGAAAAAGGGACAGGTATACACTCGCGCACACTCACACATATCCATCCGCACATATACAACACAAGCAGACATATGTAAAGGCAAAGAGTTTGGGCAGAGATGTAAGTCGAGGTGGAAGTACAGAGGCAAAGATGTTGTTGAATGACAGGTGAGGTATGAGCGGCGGCAACTTGAAATTAGCAGAGGTTGAGGCCTGGTGGGTAATGGGAAGAGAGGATATATTGAAGGGCAAGTTCCCATCTGCTTGTGTCTGTATATGTGCGGATGGATATGTGTGTGTGTGTGTGTGCAAGTGTATACCTTTCCTTTCTTCCCCCCAAGGTAAGTCTTTCTGCTGCTGGGTTTGGAATGACTCCTTACCCTCTCCCTTAAAACACACATCCTTTCATCTTTCCCTCTTTCCTGATGAAGCAACCGTGGGTTGCGAAAGCTTGATATTTGTGTGTGTGTTTGTGTGTCTCTGTGCCCAGTGGTTGGAAGAAAACCTTGGTCACACGCTTGTACAAGAAGGCCAACAGAAGTGTTCCACAGAACTACCACCCACCACTATTATTGATTTCCATGTGTTGTAGAGTCTTAGAACATATTCTGAACTCAAATATTATGAGGTGCCTCAAACAGAATGACCACCTCCATGCCAATCAGCGTAAGTAAGAAAGCATCAGTCACGCAAAATGCAGCTCATGTTTTTCACATGTGACATCGTGAAAGAACTGCATCAAGGCAGTCAGTTAGAAGTAGTATTTATTGACTTCTGAAAAGCATTTGACTTAATGTTACACCAACAGTTATTTTAAAAAATAACATAACAGAGATATATTAATGTCTCTACCACAGAGGGATGTTGAATAAGTAAAAAAAAGTATTAAACACATTTTGATATAAGATAAAATAACAAATTTTTCATAAAACATGTAAATATATGATGCATTGAGGGGCACAAGATAATTTTTAGGCTCTCTGAACCATGCATCATGAAAATCAGTTTGCTCCCATTACTGTAATTTTATGTAACACTCAATTTATTTGGTGTAGTAGTAGTATATAAACACCAGTCAGTTTTACTAAGAAATTGTTAATGAAATAGAAGGGTTATCAAATACAATTTGTGACTAGATTGAAGATTTATTGTTAGGAAGGATTTAGCACATTACCTTAGATGGAGAGTCACTGATGGATGTAGAAGTACATTGAGGTGTGCTCTAGGGAAGGGTACTGTGTTCCCTGTTGTTCATTTTGTACATACTGACCTGACAGACAATATTAATAATAACCTCAGACTTTTTGCAATTGATGGAGTTATCTGTTATAAAGTACTGTAGGGAAAATTATCTAGTCAGCTTTTGATGAGATTTGAAAGTGGTGCAAAGATTGGTAACGTCCATTAAATGTTAATAACTGTAAGAAACTGCTATTCAAAAATATGGAAAGTCACAGTATCATATGACTAAAATATTTGTAAGCCACAATTGAAATCAGTTACCTCATTCAAATACCATCGTGTAAAAAAATGTGGACATGTGAAATGGAATGATAATATAGGCTCAGTCATAGATAGGGCAACAGGAGACTTGGGGTCATTGGTAGGATAATTGAGAAAAAAGCAGTCAGTCTACAAAGGTGATTGCATACAAAATGCTTGTATGACCCATCCGTTACAATGACAAGTTCCGTCTACCATGCAATTCACATTGGTTTCAGAGTATAGGGGTAGTGTGAATTCAGTGAGGATACTAAATAGTTGCATTGTACTATATATTCATAAAAACTGAATTGACACATACTTCTATACATATTTTAACCCTGCTTCTATAACGCCTCTGTTGCTGAGGTTGCTAATACACACCTGTGCGGTGATGGATAACTCAGAGGTACGCTGGTTTGAATCTTGATGATGGACGAATTTTTCACAGCCTTTATTTGGACATCAAGATGAGGATAAGTGGTGGCATGAAGTTCCTTATCAGTCTTTGTGCCAATGTCCTCGATTAAATTCGAAATCTATCCACAGTGTCTCATGAAGGATGGCATGTGACAATGTTGATGGTGATCTGTCTATCAGATGAGGACATCAAGCCTGGTTGTTCCTTTGGTGCTGTTCAAGAAGAGTAGGCTATGTGCTGGCACCAGGTCTCACCTTCTCCCTTCTCTCATCATCAATATATAACACAAATGTAACACTTCAATATACACACATCCATTACACTCACCTACACTCTACAAATATGCACATGAAAATGCCCATATCTGCAAGAAAAGTGGGCAATGTTTATGGAGGAAGAACATCTTTCCTGACAAGTGGCTGAACCCACCCTGTGGGATATTCCAGCCGACAATGCCATATGTAATTTACATTTATTTTTTTCCTTACTTTTGTGAGGAGTCATAGATAGTGCTCAAAGTGGACCTGGAAGTTCTTCATCTCTTCTTTTGAAACAAGCACAATGATAGCACAACATGACATTCATGGCTAAAATGTCATGCATAATGGTTAATACACTGACTTTGTGGTTGCTGCTTCAGCAATAAGATTTTTAGTGGCCAGACACTAAGTCATGACTATTACTGATTCAGAACTCAGGAGCCCAGTGATCAAGGAAAGTACAACACATAGTTTGTGACCATTTAATTGTTTTCGCTTTTGGCAGACACTCAGAGTGTGTTGTCAGTAACATTGTAATCAAACAATATCTGCTTTTATAACATCTTCATAAACATACATCACATTTTATTATATGTAGAGCAAGGTAATACACTGCATAAGACAGTGGAAGTTCATTCAGGAAGAGTTGAGTTCAGATCCCTGTTTGGCAATCCAAATTTAGGTTTTTCATGGTTTTCCTCATATTATATAAGGGGAATGCCATGATGATTCCCTTGAAACAACTGGTTTTCTGTCCCATCTGATCTGTCCTATAAGATAACACACATAAATAAAAGAGTCGCTGCCACTCCATGGGCATGGGTGTCTATCTAGACTGAGTCCCAGTCCCTGGAACCATGAACCTGAGGGCATAAAGAAGACTCTGATCACAGGCCCAAGAGTGGCTGTGAAACCTGAAGCTGGCTTGGACAGGAACCCCGCCCTGGGCAGATCTGGCAAGAGTAAGAATAAGAATATAGTGAATTTGCCGTGGACAGACCACTTGCCAGTGGTACTGGATCCGTACTTCAGAGCGGACTTTTTTCATGTGGATTTCCAAGAGGGAGTAACAGTGGAACCAGTGAAGTTGACTGGTGGTCTGCATAGGTTTTCCTAAGGAAGAGGCTTGGTCATCTTGAGGAAGGTGAGATGACCCTGGAGGTGACTGTGTTGTCACCCAGTGCAGGACTCATGATGTATGGACCAAATCAGTGTGGACCACAGACTGATGGGCTGCAGCTTGCTGAATATTCTGTCTGAAAGAAGTGGAATTGCATGAGGCTAGTAACAGTCAGGGAAAGGGAAGTGACACTGCCCAATAGAAGGCAAGTGTCCAAGAAATGCCTGTGGCTTGGGAAGGAGAAGGTAGGGACACGAAGCACAACAACAGCCAACACCAAAGGCAAACCAGATCCTGGTGTAGACGCTGAGCCTCAGAAAAACCTGCAGACAGTGCCAGCAGCACCACACAACAGTGGTTGGCAGCTGGCCTTCAACACTGAAGGTCTCGATGGTGCCGTCATGAGACTCTTGAGTAATGAACTGCAACATCAGTCGGTACCTGGCCCTGAGAGCTCACTCATTGTGGATAGAAAATCATCGGTGGAAGCCAGACCTGAAGATACAGTTTCTGTGGTAACTATGGTGGGTTGCATGTGAGGAACATGAGAAAGTATGTGGCCCTGTGCTGCTGCCATGGTGGGAGGGTTGGGTACCACACTTGAAGGATCTGCCAGCCCAGTGGCAGACTGACAGAGTGCAGGAATTAGGACCAGAATTGGAAGATCACTATGTGAATGTGGAGCAGTGACATCAGAAGAAGGATCTTTTATTGTATGATTATGTGATAGCGGAACAAACACTGGTAGCAATTACTTCTGTAAAATATCTGGGAGTATGCGTGTGGAACGATTTGAAGTGGAATGATCATATAAAATTAATTGTTGGTAAGGTGGGTACCAGGTTGAGATTCATTGGGAGAGTCCTTAGAAAATGTAGTCTATCAACAAAGGAGGTGGGTTACAAAACACTCGTTCGACCTATACTTGAGTATTGCTCATCAGTATGGGATCCGTACCAGATCGGGTTGATGGAGGAGATAGAGAAGATCCAAAGAAGAGCGGTGCGTTTCGTCACAGGGTTATTTGGTAAGCGTGATAGCATTATGGAGATGTTTAGCAAACTCAAGTGGCAGACTCTGCAAGAGAGGCGCTCTGCATCACGGTGTAGCTTGCTGTTCAGGTTTCGAGAGGGTGCGTTTCTGGATGAGGTATCAAATATATTGCTTCCCCCTACTGATACCTCCCGAGGAGATCACAAATGTAAAATTAGAGATATTCGAGCGCACAAGGAGGCTTTCCGGCAGTAGTTCGCATACGCGACTGGAACAGGAAAGGGAGGTAATGACAGTGGCACGTGAAGTGCCCTCCGCCACACACTGTTGGGTGGCTTGCGGAGCATAAATGTAGATGTAGAAGCTGACAGGATGCCAGGGGCATCAGTTGCCAACAGGGAACATCACCATCGTGCGACTGCTACGGTCGCAGGTTTGAATCCTGCCTCGGGCATGGATGTGTGTGATGTCCTTAGGTTAGTTAGGTTTAAGTAGTTCAAAGTTCTAGGGGACTGATGACCACAGATGTTAAGTCCCATAGTTCTCAGAGCCATTTTTTTTTAACATCACCATCAACTGGAGTGGTGTCAGACATAGTAAAAATGTGGGTAGGAGGCCAAGAAAAGGAATCAGCCTGTGAATGAAACAATCTGTCTGAAAAAGGATGTAGATCTGGAAGGGGCACTGGAGGGGACTCCCAGAGTTCAAAGGAAATAACACAAGAACACCTTGTAGGAGAAGTTGAAAACATTGTTGCATCACAGGGTGTTTGGTAGTGTGAAGCACCTTGGAATGAATCGTAGTAAATGTGTACTCAAGGGGGATATGGTGGCTGAAGTGCTGTGGGCTCCCAGAGCATTTACAATAGATTAGGATGTATATGGTTGACATCCTGGACAGCCGATCATCTTGAAGAGGACAGAGAGAGCAATAGGAAGGAAGGACCGACAAGGAGACATGGTATGTTGTAGAAGACAACTGGGAAATGTGATTGCGCACATAATATGTTGGGACTAGCAGAGAGTCCCACTATTTTGCAGATGATGATTTGGAGTTGTTACTGTGTGCATGAGCACTAAAGACTACAGAGGGTTACATGTGCATGAGCACTGTTGTGTGCTGGAGCACACAGGAGCATCGTGGAAGACAGCTTGGGAGGGGGAACGTGCTTGAGCACTGGAATCAGTTTGTGAAGTATAATAGGGAGTAAGTTGGAATTTTAAATAGATATACTGTAAAGTATGAGGATCCACACTAGAGTTGATATGGATAGGCATGAGCACCAGAGTAGGCTTAGAAGAAAACTCATTGGGCATGTCACCTTGAACTGTGGAGATCATGAAGTATTGCTCCAACCTTGTGACAAAGGCGGGCCACAGCTCCAACTCTCATCAAATTCTTGTAACGGTGGCAGCCACATGATCCTCACTCAGATCCACATCCATCACAAAAGCTCCTGATAGTGCTGAAGTTGCTGGAAAGCATCCAGATGGGCCACATTTGCAGAAGGGCCTTCTGTTCTTTCTGAAGTTGCTATATGGCAAGCAGTAGGTGCATCAACTCAACTTGTTTTTGCATTCACATGCTGAAACAAAAAGATTTGCTGAGTACACTTGAACTTGTGAGGCAAAATGGCACTATAGTTCATAAAATGTCCGTGAAAGCACTGAAAATACTGGGAATATAAATGACAAACCACTTGATGTCATTGGTGTTGAGAAAAGGGATGAATGTGGAAACCAAAAATACTACTCTTTTTGAACAGGTGGAGCAAAACTGGTACTCTTGTTGCCTACAGTGATAGGATGAAATGCAAGACACTGTCAACAGCTGTACTGCGCTGCCTGGAACACAAGAAGAGCACAGTCCCAATAAACAACTCAAAACAAGTTTAGTGGACAACAAATTAAAAGTCTTCTGCGTGGAGTAAGGCTGTGCCCACTGGGCTTTTGTCAGACAAAGTGGAATGGAAAATAAAAGTCAGTTCATTTGAAACTTGGCAGTAACATGGAAAAAAAGTCTAACATTGGTGTAGCACATGCATGAAAAATGTCGTCACCAACTTATGTGCCCTATGTGGTAACACACATGAATTAAGGATTGTCCCTTGCTATATGCTGCTAACATTTAGATTCATTTCACCAGAAATATGCAGCTTTTGATAAACTGTGTAAATTCATTTCAGATTACCACTGCTACAAGTTGACTATTGATAAATCATAGATTATTCAGTCTCTGTCTCTATACAAAAACATGAAAGATAATAAGTTCCACCAAAGTATCGGAGTCACTGAAATAGCTATGATAGGGATAATAAATCTTAAGTTCATGTAGAACTGGTACTTAATAATGAAAAATCAAAGTCCATTAGGTCATATATTGTTGGTGAATAATGAGCACAGTTTAACAGTTTAAGTGCCACACAGTAATATCAGTTTTGGAGCACCAAGTCCAAGGTAGGCCAAGTCAAAGGATGCAAAGTCCCCTGGCTGCTCGTAGTGACTTCTGTGAGGTGTCTTCTGGAATGGACAGCTGCTGGAACCATGTGGTGTAGATCCTGGAGATCATTCTGCATCAGAACAGCTTGCAGTGGCACAGAGAGCTGAACTGACAGAGAGCAACTGGGCCCTATCTAAACACACACCCAGTGGAGTGATCTGCTTGATGCATGATTAGCATGTCATTGGTGTAGGCAAAGTAGCGCTCCCAATTGTGTCCAGAATGTGCGCACTGTTGGTCTCAAGGCTGGTGCCTCTCATGGTGAAGTTAGTGCCATGTCTCTCTGTGGTGCTGGCTGGAGTTCTCCTTCAAAACACACCAGTATGTTTTCAACACAATCCAGCTTGTTGTGATGTTTATATCCTGCGTGTACTACTGTTGACACCAGGGTCTGCAACAGGAATGTCTCCTGCAGAGCTGGAGCACAGGCTATTCATCGGCCATGTCTATGATCTGGTAATCGTGGTCGCAGGCATAGGATACATCACTGTCTTTATCTTATCCATGCTTGTTCTCCATTTCTAATGACCTTTTCCTCAATTTGATGTTAAATCCCATCTTCCTTATCCCTTACACTGACTTATAATGAGGCTCATCAGCATGTTGGAGCACAGTGCAGTGTCCTGAATTTTGGGGTCACTTGTACTTTGCGATACCAGAATTTGCAGTGAGATTTTGTTGTTTGGTAGTGTCTTTTTCAACACACACACACACACACACACACACACACACACACACACACACACACACACAGATCAGTAACATAATGCTCATACATTAAAACACACAGATATACTGTTTGGGTATGAGCGTTTCATTAGGAAAGTTGTTTGTTTTGTTTCTCCCTGCTCAAAACCCACTAATTAGTGTGGATGTCCCATTACTTTGGCATTCTTTTTCAAATTATTGTGATTAAGTTTTGAATTTGTTCTCATATTGTTAATTCTATTGAATCTGTGATGTTATGCTCACCATATTGGATAGAGCTGAATGGTTGTGTCTGTTTTGATGATGTCAAGGGTCAAAGCTGATGGCCAGTATTGGATGTTTTAGTATTTTGAAATTTTGCAGCAGTTTTCCACAGTAATACCTTACCACCTATGTCACCATAGCCTTTGAACAATCTCACGAGACTTATCACCATTTTACTGTGGAAAACTTACTATTATTATGAGTAGCATATATGCTACCAAATATCTCTGATGTACACCAGCAAAGTCATAGTGGTGGAAATCCTTGGCTCCTGTTCTTCTTTGAAGGCTTAGCACTATGGGCCATTTCTTCAAACATTTTTGTGGATCCAGTACTAGTGGCTTTTCCTTTTAACAGTCTTCCCTGGTGTCAATCTAAAACATGTGAAAAAAATTTCATTAGTTTGCTGGAAGTAACAGCAGTATTCCCACATTTAGGTGTGGCCAAATAGTGGTACTGTGGGACTGCACCAAGTTGTCCAGCTTCTAGATCCATCAGTTCTGTGAAGTTGTACAGTTCTCATAGAACCCACTGATCAGTCACATAAACCTCCTCTGGAGGCAAGGTATTCTTGGTACCTAATGGAATTCTGTCATCGGAAAAACCTGAGTAAAAGCAGTCCGAAATTGAGAGCTCAATTTTGCACCCTGTGGTTGTGATCAAATTGTGTATTGGTCCTGTTCTGTCTTACAACTGCCACTTACTCCAAAATTAGGTACAGCCCATCTTGTACAGAACAGCATCAAGGTCCTGACATGTGTTGGTATTAAGGTCAGAGTGAATTGAACTGCCATTACCTTCCCATCGATTTGGCTCTCAGTTCTTCAGCAAATTGGTACTAAGTTAGGCTTTTGTAAAGAATGGCACATAACTACTAAGTTATGTTTCCTCATTGTACAACTCCATCCAGGATGTTTACCCACCGCTTATCCGTGGGGACTAGGCATCTCACTGTAATGAACACTTCGCCTTTTGACTGTACTGAAAGCAACCCTCTATTTTGCTGCACATAATCCCATATCATCTCAGTTAGTCTTGTGTCTGCACTGCATGGAATAGATATACATGCTTCGTGTATATATTGATACTTAATCTCTGTGCAGTGCCAGCTGAATGCATGGGCATTTTGATGAATGTGTCATGTACAGAGTGTGCAACAGGTGCCAAGCACCGATCCTAGTATGACACGCACTACAGTCTGGCACTCAGATGACAGGACATTCTGTACAGTGACACAGAAGTTTCTGCCCTCAAAAAGGGATTACAGAAGACATAAAAAGTAGTGCTGAGAGATTCTTGTGCCACACAGAATAGAATGTATTTCCAATACTCAGTTGCTTCCATTGCTTCTTCAACAGGTACATACCTTTGATCTATACATGATGTTATTTTCATACTGAAAGACATATCCAAAAAAAAAAAGAACGATACAGGTACTCACAGCATTCATTGGTATGGAATACAACACCATGATAATTATACTCAGTGCTTGATATGTAAAAAAGAGGTTCCAGTAATGTGACCTGAGAGATGTTTTTTTGAAAACAGATATCTTAAAACATTATTTCAATGCTTTTTTTGTCAGAGATACTCGTACAGCCTACCGGTTTGTACAGACACTGATTGCACTCACTGAGAAATGATGTTTAATATCAATCAGTAATTATGCCATATATATGTATAATATACTTTTAGTGAATTATGATTGAAACAGGATGTTCTTTTAAATGTTTGGTGATCAGATTATCACTATTCATTTTATGTCTGCTTGTATAACAGCTCACAACTGGTACAGGAATGACAACAACAAAACTGACAAGCACATTGCTGTATCCCACTATCAGTGCATGTGAGTGTAAGTGCAGTGAGTGTAGTGTTGCTGTGCATGTGTACTTAAATTGGCCGCCAACTGTATCAGCACAGGCCAGCCCCCAGGCCAGACCTGCAGGAAGCATGAACACGGCACAGTTGCCTTTGTGCCATCTGCTGGTGACTCGTGCTGATATAGGTGCAAGCAGTGCTGACTCACTCGCACTATGTTCTTTTAGATTGTACTGCTCACATCAGTTGTTCTGTGTATCGCTTACATTGCACCTTCTGTATGATTCTTTTGTCTCGTTACATGTGGAGTCATGAGAGGCTTACTTCTGTTATTGTTTAGAGGTTTATGAATAATGCCATACTTGTGTAATTTGGATTGGCTTCATGTATAACGTGGTTACTACACAATTGGGTCCGCACTGTTGCAGTTGGCAGTTGATTTAAGTACACACACACACACACACACACACACACACACACACACACACACACACAGTGACACTACACTTGGCACACTCACACTCATATGCACTTGTTGCAGGATACAGCACACACGTGTACAGGAAGTACACATCAGTTTTAAGTTTTCAGAAGGTGAAGCATATCTCTTTACTCAAAAGAAAGTAAGGGAAAGCAGTTAAGTAAAAAATAAAATCTGTGGTACAACCAGTGACTGGGCTGTTGGCCTGACTAAAATACAATAACGTCTTTCTTCCTTGTGAGATTAGGAGGGTGCTGATGCTTAGTGTAGTGCTCTTGGGAAAGATCGCCATTACTGATTCGATAGCAGGCTGATCAGCGTGGGGTCGTCATGGAAGGAATGGAAAGAGGGAAAATTCCTACCCCATCTGGGACTGAACTGAGGACATCTAGAGCTGGAGTCTTGTGCTCTACCAGTTAGACACTATGGCCACAAGAAAAACAATGGGAAAAGAAACAGTTACTGCCAAAACTCAGAAGAGGAAAAACAGACAATAACGATGAAAAAGAAATGTATGTACAACTAAAATTAATACGTCCATAATTCAAAAGCCAAATATGTGTTCTGTGGTCAGTTCTCATCTCCAGGATTTGGAAACACTGAAATTCTGGGTGGTATTCACTTGCCACAAATAGTGAATAAAGTATCCAGATATCAGCCCACCCAGTTAGTTGCTCGGTGTAACATGCTGCTTCCTGAATTGGAAGGTGTGCCGGTTCCCGGCACGAATCCGCCTGGTGTATTAGTTTCGGGGTCCGGTGGGCCGGTCAGCCTGTGGGTGGTTTTTAAAGCGCTTTTCCATCTACCTCGGCGAATGTGGGCTGGTTCCCCTTATTCTGCCTCAGTTGCACTATGTCGGCGATTGCTGCACAAACACTGTCTCCACGTATGTGTACATCATAATTACTCTACCACGCAAATATTTGGAGTTACACTTGCCTGGTATGAAACGTTCCTGAGGTCCACTGGGGGCCGAACTGCACAATAACCCTGGGTTCAGTGTGGGGCTGTGATGGGGTGGTTGAACTGCTGTGGCCTGTTGTTGGGTTGTGAACCACTGAGGGCAATGGTGGGACAAAGAGTCTCCATAGTTTCTAGGTCCCCAGTTTAAGTACACAATACACACCCAGATATCAAGTACGTAAGTGTATTTCTGAGCATGTATGTCAACTGGATATTAGGAACTGCTAGCATAAACGACTCGTCTGTGTAATTTATTCTTACTGGAAATTTGATACTGGTCATCCGTACATAACATAGTGAACAGACATTGCAAATTCACCAATGGTTTAACTGCAGGAGTTTCCATTGGGCAGTTTTTACTATAGAGGCACTGACAACAGTAAGTAGAAGTTACGGAAACATGCAGCCTGACATGGAGTTTGAATAATGGCAGAAGGCCATTGATGTGACAGCTGCTCACCCCCTTGCTGGCTTATGAAACTGCAACACCAGAAAGAATAGCAAATAATGAAATTTTATTTATTGTGCATTGATGGTATAGTAATTTGTAGATGATATGGAGATATACAGAACATGAAACTTAGTAAAAAGAGCTGTAATCTCTAGCAGTACCAGCGGGTCTAACCTGACTAGGCATTCAGCCAAACTGTGATTGGATGACAGATTCTGGTATGCCATTCTAAGCTTCTTTATATCTGTGTAGGCGCTACAGTCGCAGGTTCAAATCCTGCCTCGGGCATGGATGTGTGTGATGTCCTTAGGTTAGTTAGGTTTAATTAGTTCTACGTTCTAGGCAACTGATGACCTCAGAAGTTAAGTCGCATAGTGCTCAGAGCCATTTGAACCATTTTGAACCATATCTGTGTAGGAATTAATCATAGTGCCCAGTGGATAGTAGTGTACATGTCTCTTGGCATCCCATGATCAGATGATTACAGTGGGTGAGAGATCTGGAGAACATGCTAGCCAGGACAACAGTTGGGCACCCTCTGTTTTGGGATGGATCAAGGCATGATAGGTAACATGTGGGCTTCCTTTACCTTGTGGAACCATATCGTGAAGACATCAGAAATAGGGTGCAACAAATGTTGCATACCCAACGGCATTCCAAACCATTACACTAGGTGCTGGAACATATGATGGCAACAAATGCAATTCATACAGTTCATTATCCTTAGAATCTCCTAAAAAGGACACTTTCATTGTGGTACTCACCTGAAAAGACAATGTACTCTCACTTCTGTGTTCAGTGATGTCATTGGTTGCAACACTGTTGGTACACTCTCTGCTGCTGTAACAGTGATTTCCCTGCTGACAGTCCATGGTACTCCAGACAATATCACAATGCCTCTGTGTATACCTGTCTTCCAATAAGGAGCCCTTTTCCTGACACAAGGTAATTGACATTTTTGAATAATCCTGCACAGCCAAGGGAACATTGTGTATATCCCGTCATGTATTTTTACACAGGGTCTCTGAGATCTTGAATGGTGTTTGGTATTGCTTTTCTGAATCCATTGATTCTATATTCATGTGACAGTCAGTGGACGCCAACCAACATCAGCACCAGTATTACAGAAATACAAACTACTACCTTGACAGAACCTGATTCTACCACTTTCAAATTCCAACACATGCTGTTAGACATATCACCTCACTGCATCAGGCCCAATATGATATTCTCACAGACAAACAACATTCAGATACTATTTCTGAATGACAAACTGGCTATATAATGTTACTTTACATACTAAACGTTGATAGTGTTACTTCATCTACTTTATGGTTGTGCTGGAATGCAATTCATTGTTGTATCCAAGCATATGTTACATGCCAGTATAATGTCTGTTGCATTCTGCCTTCCTGATGTTGCAGTTTCAACTGTCTGTTGCGTATTATTACTGAGATTGGTCTTAGCAAAACCAATTTGAAGAATATTAGTTTTTTTAACATACAATATTGTAAAATGAGAGCATTTGCAGTGTATCTGTTAAAAGCCTGCGTCAGAAAAAGACTGTGTCAGACAAAGTTTGCCATTCATCAAAATAGGTCCGTAATTCAGAGCCATTTGCCTATCTCTGGTTTTATAGATGGATATTTCTATTGTGTTTCTTTGTTCATAAAGTAGTATGCCATGAGCCAGTGACTGAGTACAGACATAGCTCAAGTTAGGACAAAGTTAGCAGTATTACTAAATTTTAGTGATCTGATGAATTTTGTTGTCTTTTTAGGGGTTGTATTTTTCAAAATAATGTCTGTCGTTGTTACACGGAGTTTCTCTACAACTAAATCTAATACATTTGTATTTAGTTGTGTATTACATCTACATCTGCATATACTTTGCAAACCACTGTGAACTGCATGGAAGATAATACATCCCACTCTGTACCAGTTAATAGGGATTTTCCCTATTTCATTTGTGCATGGAATGTGGGAAAAATGATTGTTTAAATGCCTCTGTGCATGCCGTAATTAATCTAATCTTATTCTCATGATCCCTGTGGGAGTGGTATATAGGGGGTTGCAGTATATTCCCAGAGTCTTCATTCAAAGCCAGTTCTTGAAACTTCATTAGTTTACCGGAATGAGATTTTCACTCTGCAGCGGAGTGTGCGCTTATATGAAACTTCCTGGCAGATTAAAACTGTGTGCCAGACTGAGACTCAAACTCGGGACCTCTGCTTTTCGCAGGCAAGTGGTCTACCATCTGAGCTACCCAAGCATGACTCACGCCCCATCCTCGCAGCTTTACTTCTGCCAATACCTCATCTCCTACTTTCTATACTTTACAGAAGCTCTCCTGCAAACCTTGAAGAACTAGCACTCCTGAAAGAAAGGATATTGTGGAGACATGGCTTAGCCACAGCCTGAGGGATGTTCCCAGAATGAGATTTTCACTCTGCAGCAGAGTGTGCATTGATATGAAACTTCCTGGCAGATTAAAACTGTGTGTTGGACGGAGACTCGAACTCAGGACCTTTGCCTTTCATGGACAAGTGCTCTACCATCTGAGCTACCCAAGCACGACTCATGCCCTATCCTCACAGCTTTACTTCTGCCAGTACCTCATCTCCTACTTTCCAAACTCTAAAGAAGCTCTCCTGCAAACCTTGGAGAATCAGCACTCCTGAAAGAAAGGATATTGCGGAGACATGGCTTAGCCACAGCCTGAGGGATGTTTCCAGAATGAGATTTTCACTCTGCAGCGGAGTGTGCGCTGATATGAAACTTCCTGGCAGATTAAAACTGTGTGCTGGACCGAGACTCGAACTTGGTTGGGGGGAAGGGGGGGGGGGGGCGGGGGGGGGGCTCGATAGCAAAAGTGACAGATAACATGCAATTCATTGCTGTGAACATTATGGAAGATGGTTTAACAACATTCTGGAAGTCAGACAATGCATCCACTACCAAAAACCATATGCTTCCCAAAAATGGGCCTGCAGTGTCAATGTGCACCATGTCCCAAGGTTACACTGGGGTTGGTCGAGGAGAAAACTGAAGCCATGGCACAGCCTGTTTCTGTGTGTCAGCATGCACATCTGCTGCCATCTGCACCACATCCTCCACTGCCCTACTTTTGCTCACAGAATGGGATAATGGTAGTGTTTGTTCCTGTGATTCCAACTGCAGAGCTCATGGAATTGGAGCCCATTCTCTCCTTTCCTCACTCACCCATGGTTGCATCCTCACCCTCACTGGTGCAGGCAGACCAGCTGCCCTATTCTGATGCTGTGGCAGAGTCTTCTGTGTCTGTGTTGCCTACATCAGAGGTAGACCCACTGCTGGAAGATCTGACACCCTCTCTGGTTTTGTGATACAGGTTGTGACATAAAACTTAGGCATACATGGCCTTTTCAAGGGTTGAGTATGCCCCAGCAGACATCTATATGGACGTAAAATGAGTTGTGGTGGGTCTTACGGTAGACTAGTGCAGCAACGTGTCCCAGATGGCGCACTCTCTATGGTCAGAACCATTGATCTGGGTGTTTACTTGCTGACAGGTTTACCTGACAGTTCTTATGCTGACATAACCAATTCAGACCTGGCTTTTGCAATGTGCTGTGTTCTTTGTTTTGCTTGCAAGTTGTTACCATTCACTCTGTTCACATGTTGTGCCTTTCTCTATACTCAATTCTACATGGTGCTCAGACTCTCTGATACCCCGTAGATTGACCCATACATCAAGTTTGTTTTTCACTTCCACAGTCCAACTCCCTTGCTTCCTTAACTGAGTCACCGCTGTCTAGATTAGCTATGTTTGTAGCAACAGGACATGGCATTGTAATGTCCATGCAGTTGCCAAAAACCTACTGCAAACAACTATGTATGCTAACAATAGCCCAATAATATATAATTTTCTTAGTTGTGATTTGGCAGTATAGTGACTTCTTTCACTGCTGCTATACTCTCAAAGCTGCACACCTTTTTGTTTGTTAGACTTGCTTCACCAAGTTGCCACACATAATAATGTATCAGAATATCTTCTTCATGTAAGTTGCCAGTTCTTTATAACATTTGATTCTAATGTCTATCACATATTTATCAGCACACATTATTTTTACTCATTCTGCATGGTGGGCCCTGCAATTTTTTGTTGTGAATATGATTGTCAGCATTTGTTAGCAAATATCATATGTCAGCTCTGACTGTCAATACACGCTTGTATGTCAAAGGTGCTGTAAGTGCACATGTAGTTTGAATAGTGGTTAATAGTGCACTGTGAAGGCATGGATGAGTGATTGAAATACCCATTTAATATAATGTAAAACCTTATTTTAAATGATAGTTGGTATGAAAATACATGTACTTATCCCACAATGATTTCCAAATTCTAGTATCACCTAAATTCCTTGACAGAGTTACTGTAATCAGTCAGTCTGTGTTATTAAGAATCACCATGTACCTCTTATCATTTTAACAGAATGTATTGTCTGTTGTCTGTAACTCAATGTACATTGTTCAACAGGCTTTACCTCTGGTGACAGTTGTGGTAGGAAGCAAGAACAATACTGATACCTGCCATGTCAAGACAACTAACCAGCAATGTGATGCACCAAAAGAAACTGATTTTCTTATTCCGTCTAAGCAGTCTCTTCAGCCAGGGTCACCTAAATGGGCTAATTATGTTAAAGGAGTTGTTCAGAATTTTAAAGGTTTGTAACTACATAATTAGCACTACTTAATTATCAATTTAAGTTTATTTAATTGTGGTTTTTGAAGTAAACCCAGTATATAGTAAAGCACATTTTGGACACTGGTTCAATAGTCATGAGTAACTACAAAAATTCTTAGAAAACATTATCTGATTTCCCTGAATGTCATATTTCCCCACTTGAATTACATTCTATTAGCTGCGAAGAAGGTGGCCACCCCTCCTAATGAATCAGTTATTCTTGTTTCTTCCAACATTATCCTTTCTTTGGCAATATGAAAGTAGCTCTCATTCGATGAGCGTGAATTTTTGTCTCTTTGTGTTTGTGCTTGTCTGTGCTGTTATTCAGCGAGTAGATGAATTATATATTTACTTCAACATCTGGCATGACAAGACAACTGTGTGGAAACTTGTAAGTTACTTCATAATCAAGAGAAATATAGTTTCATGTGATCTGGTTGGAAACTATAATGGTGAGACTTTGGCTTGTAAACATACAGTTATTTAAACCAGCTACTGTTAATATGTAGTTTCAGCATGGTCTGGATTGTAAAATTTATTGTGGAATCAGCACAACTGGTTCTGGAATTATGAAACCCTCCAGCACAGATGAACATTTGTGTGAACTGCAATGCCCAGAATTAATGCATCTAACTCAGAGGAAGTGTAAAACAGCTTACCAGCAATAAGTAATTAAGGTTTCCCAGAGACAGCATACAAGAAGATGTGACAACACCCTCTATTGTATGATCAGAATTGTTAGTGTTGCATCATGCTTATTCTGTGAACAGGCATCCAGTAGAATGGGTAGTGGCATGCCTACCATTGTATCATTGTGTCCAGAAACCACAAAACAAAATGTGCAATTTGATTCTGTTGTTGGGATACTGAGAGGTAAAATTTATTGATTTTAGAGGTGTTCTGCTTCAATCTGTTTTGATGGCAGGATGTATGTCAGCTGCTGGTTTGATAAATGTAATATGGCTGTCTGCATTGGTCTGCCTGCCAAGGTGATGGTTTGTGATGCCACTGAATGCTGCCAGTGTTCTTGGAACCTACACATCGAGGGCAATCTGGACAGAAGCTGCTATACCAGGGAAGCATTAGAGCTCAGGGTACTGACCATTCTTCTGATAATTTAGTAGGCTGTATTGTAGCAGCACAATGCCTGTCACAGGTGGTAGGAAATGCATAATACTTCTTCAAGGAAAGACGATTACTGATAATTCCCTGGCTTGCGCAATCACCTGACATGGTGTCTGATAAACACAACTGGAATATTGTTGGTTGGTAGCTTGCTTTGCACCGTGCTCCTGCAAAGACTGTTAATGGTTTTTGGACTTGCATACACCCTACATAAGGAGTGGATTCCTTGGACTTCTCATGTTTTCAGTGTCAAAACATTTAGAAGTTATGATTCCACAATTTGAAGCTTTCAGACCATATTGAATTCTCAGAGTCAGAGATAATCTACAGTTCTGCAATACCAATACCGAATTTGTGTTATAAAGTCTGTTTCAGTTACCTGCATCAATCTTAGGTGCTTTAATTTTCATAAATGTTAGTACACATTTTGCTGTACTGTCTACATGGCTCTAATTTATGTATGTCTTTAATTGTCTCTCTTCTGTACCTTTCTTTTTTAGCCCTCTTAAGAATTTTCTCCCTTGATTTTATTCTTTTTACTTTCAACCATAACTACCTTTCTGACTACAACAGTTATTATTTATTGTAACTTTTTAAATTTGACTATTCATGTGTAGGTATTATTTTTTTGTAACAATTTGTTTTTTCCTTTTCTATCTTCCCACTTTGTTTATTCACTCTCCATTTTGACCCCTCCTTTTGTATTTACATTGCACCTGAAGCTATTGTTTGCCTACAACACATTATTAATGCCCTGGCATTAGAATCTCATTACATTCCATTGTTAAATCTGGCTTGTAACATATTGTCACAAAAAATCGATAATCTACTACCAGTTATGAGAGGAGGATCATCAGCAAGAACTGACACTTCACAATGAAAGCACATTTATTGAGTGCATGTGAGAGTATATACAGTGCTGAACTTTCTGCCTCAGCAGCAGGTGATGCTATACAAGCATACACATCCATAAAATATTCTAGCAAATTGCAATGTCCATAAATAAGTATGCCCCATAACCTTCTAGAAATCACAAATGTTAAATGATGAATAATTGTAGGAGGCAGAAATTGAACTGGTTTCCCTGATGTCGCCAACCAGCATCATAGCACCATGACAGATGATGTGCAGCACATGGCATCGTTATCTCTCCTTGCAAGACAGTGAACCACTGTTTCATAATGGATTATATTTCACTACGTCTGTATCTAGTCAATGGTCTTTCATATACACTCCTGGAAATTGAAATAAGAACACCGTGAATTCATTGTCCCAGGAAGGGGAAACTTTATTGACACATTCCTGGGGTCAGATACATCACATGATCACACTGACAGAACCACAGGCACACAGACACAGGCAACAGAGCATGCACAATGTCGGCACTAGTACAGTGTATATCCACCTTTCGCAGCAATGCAGGCTGCTGTTCTCCCATGGAGACGATCGTAGAGATGCTGGATGTAGTCCTGTGGAACGGCTTGCCATGCCATTTCCACCTAGCGCCTCAGTTGGACCAGCGTTCGTGCTGGACATGCAGACCGCGTGAGACGACGCTTCATCCAGTCCCAAACATGCTCAATGGGGGACAGATCCGGAGATCTTGCTGGCCAGGGTAGTTGACTTACACCTTCTAGAGCACGTTGGGTGGCACGGGATACATGGGGACGTGCATTGTCCTGTTGGAACAGCAAGTTCCCTTGCCGGTCTAGGAATGGTAGAACGATGGGTTCGATGACGGTTTGGATGTACCGTGCACTATTCAGTGTCCCCTCGACGATCACCAGTGGTGTATGGCCAGTGTAGGAGATCGCTCCCCACACCATGATGCCAGGTGTTGGCCCTGTGTGCCTCGGTCGTATGCAGTCCTGATTGTGGCGCTCACCTGCACGGCGCCAAACACGCATACGACCATCATTGGCACCAAGGCAGAAGCGACTCTCATCGCTGAAGACGACACGTCTCCATTCGTCCCTCCATTCACGCCTGTCGCGACACCACTGGAGGCGGGCTGCACGATGTTGGGGCGTCAGCGGAAGACGGCCTAACGGTGTGCGGGACCGTAGCCCAGCTTCATGGAGACGGTTGCGAATGGTCCTCGCCGATACCCCAGGAGCAACAGTGTCCCTAATTTGCTGGGAAGTGGCGGTGCGGTCCCCTACGGCATTGCGTAGGATCCTACGGTCTTGGCGTGCATCCGTGCGTCGCTGCGGTCCGGTCCCAGGTCGACGGGCACGTGCACCTTCTGCCGACCACTGGCGACAACATCGATGTACTGTGGAGACCTCACGCCCCACGTGTTGAGCAATTCGGCAGTACGTCCACCCGGCCTCCCGCATGCCCACTATACGCCCTCGCTCAAAGTCCGTCAACTGCACATACGGTTCACGTCCACGCTGTCGCGGCATGCTACCAGTGTTAAAGACTGCGATGGAGCTCCGTATGCCACGGCAAACTGGCTGACACTGACGGCGGCGGTGCACAAATGCTGCGCAGCTAGCGCCATTCGACGGCCAACACCGCGGTTCGTGGTGTGTCCGCTGTGCCGTGCGTGTGATCATTGCTTGTACAGCCCTCTCGCCGTGTCCGGAGCAAGTATGGTGGGTCTGACACACCGGTGTCAATGTGTTCTTTTTTCCATTTCCAGGAGTGTATGTGTCACTGGTGGACCCTCATCTTGTGGTCATGTTTTCACCCTGTCATGCTCACTGTGAATTTCAAATGGGGTTTCACCCATTGAGCTATTGCTGTCATTGGGCAGTGACCTGTGTCTCAAGACTATAATAAGGCTTCAAGTTTACCTACTGATATCCTCTACTAAGTAGGTGATGTCTGACAAGAAATGTAGGATTTGTTTATGGTCAAAGTAGCACTTCAGTAATTTTTATAATTGCTCGACCTTCAGCACAGGTGTAAAAACCCATTATAGATCACCTGGGTTGTAGTTTACTGGTTGGTGTTGATGCTATGTTTAATGTAATCAATATGAACATTGTCACATTGAGACTGGAACAAGTTATCTTGTTGAAGTTCCAGCCTCATCAGAAAAAAAAATGGCATGAAACCTGTAATATCTTGCTTCACTGTGTTGTATGTGACTGCCACAACAAGCAGTGCTATATCGTACTATCTTTGTCACCAATGTAGACTGAGATCATATCTACCGTTGTCTTATTAAAATGTTTCATGAGGCCCTAGTCTTCAAATAGGCAGTTGTCTTCCTGTGGATGATGATGTGTTATAAATTTACTTTCAATATTTGTCCACAATCAGAGATCTTCACACCTGACTCTCTGTACAAGAAACCTGGTGATTTAAAGAGATTCAGTAATCTGTGCAACCTTGGTGACTATGCGGCAGGCTAGCTAATCAGTGGATCCTGTTATGCATTTATTCTTATTTGTCGATTTGAGAAACCTTCCAAGAGATCAGTTCCAATCCACTGAAAAGGAGCAACTGGAGGAGAAATTGGTACAAAATATCCTTGGATTAACTGGGCCACATGGCTTCCTCATTGGCATTCTCTACAGTGGCCTACACAAATGTCTGCAATGTTAGTAAAGACCTGGACAATGATACCTGCTTCTGATTCTATCAAGTGTCTCACAAATCCCAGGTGACCTGATGTTCAGTATGCCTGGCTATAAAAGAGCTGGGATGATTTCCATCCCGTTGTGTTCTAATTCTTTTAATATAATTGTCCATATATTTGTCTGAATTCTCCATTGACAGCCTCCTCCACCCATAAGGCTGCTATGGTCTTCAGTAAAGTTGGACCTTCCCTTTGCTTGGCTGCAGTGTTTGTTAATGCAGGGATAAGTGAGACATCACCAGTGCTGTAATGTTCCTCTAGTGGCGTTTTCATAATTCAGTCAGCATGCTTTTTTGGTGTACATTTTATTCCTGAAGCTTTAGTGTCCATTTCGCCAGTTGTTCTGATGGATTCTTCAGGCTTGTCATTATAAAAAATAATCCAGAAAACAATTTATGTCCTTATTCTGGTTATAGGCAACGATCTTATACAACAGTTTATTAATTTTGGTGATTTATGACCATCTTCCACAAATAAAAAGTGAGATAAAGGCGCCCTGCATTTGAGCAAGAAGAAGTCCAAGTACAAAGTGCACCAAGATTACAAAAAAAGGCTGTCAGGAACCATAATTTATAAGTAAACAATACCTTCGCATACCTGTGTACAAATACTTTTCTAACACACCAGCCAACACATATAAATGTCACACAACCAGAAAATAAGAATAAAGCAGAAAGCTAAATTGTTTTATCTAAAAAAGTATTCAACATATTGGAAGAGGCATGTGGTATCTGTAAGACATCTCTTAACAGAGCGAGGTACAGCAATGATTGACGTGCCTATAGTTTTACTGAATAAAACAAGTACTCATGAGGAGTTAACAAAACTCTGTGCAAATGTGCTCATCAAAATGCTAGCAAATTATATTACAAAACTACAGAGTAGCGGAAGACTATTTAACAGAAGCAACAAATATTAAAAAACAAACAGATAGTTAAAATACAAGGTGTACATAAAGTCCAGGAACACTTTCAATTATTTATTGCACAAGAACTAAACATTATACAGATGTGATACATATTGCATTTTGATGAGAAACTCTGAAAGTTTTTTTTTACAAACATTCGATATGCGAACGATGAGTGACCCGGCAGATGTCAATATGGTAATGGAATTCTTGCTATACCCGTCCCAGCATGGCATCATCAACTGTGGCAGCTGCTTCCTGTATTCTCTCCCAGAGCTCTCCTACACCATGTGGTAAAGGCAGTACATACACCAGATCTTTAATGTGTCCCCACAGAAAAAAGTTACACAGAGTGAGATCTGCTGATGGGGTTTTCATGAAACAGCTGTCCCCTTCTGTAGCACGGCTTATCCATCGATGCGGCAACTTCGTGTTCAGGTACCCACGAACTTAACGATGAAAATTGGGAGGAGCCCCATTCTTTTTGGTGGCGTCTTACCGTACTTGTTTCTAAACATCCGTTAAACAGCTGTAGCACACTTGATTTTGTCGAACTCCAACTCACATAAAGCTTGCTTCGCACCTGAACTCGCCATATTTTGCACTGACTAGTGCTGACTATCGGTAGATTACCGAACGATGCTGTGGCGGTACACATGAAAAAAAAACTTTCAGGGTTTCTCTTCAAAATTCCATATGTATGATATCTGTACAATGTTTAGTTCTTGTGAAATAAATAATTGAAAGTGTTTCCGGACTTTATGTGCACCCTGTATAACACTGTATTAGTTACAACAAATAGAGAATGAAAATTAACTTTAAGTAACAATTTAAATAGAATGGGAAATAAATTGAATAAATTATAATATATGACCGTTTAGCAATCGGTGTTCTCATTTGAAAAAGCAATCATAGTATCGCTAGAGGAATTATTTAATGAGACTAGCTGTACGGAAAGTTTGTTGGAAAAAAAAGGGTAGACTGCGACCTAATATAGTGGGCCTGGAGAAATAGCAACTGGATCTTATAACTTGTCTCTATTACAATATTCTCCACCACTGTATTTAACTTGACATCAGGTTCAACCTTCCTGAAACCTAATGCTTTGAATGTATACTCTCACAAAAGTATGAAGAGAGGTCTTTTTCTTGACTCTCAGAATGAAGTCCTTTGGTGAATCTTTGCATCAGAAAGTTCATTTTTTAATTTCTTCAGAAACTTTGTCATTGATTTTGTTGACAGCACTATCAGTGGGGTCGCACTCGCATGCTGAAGTTGATGCATGTGTCACACGGCGCACACCATGTTTTTGCCACCGAATGACTTGTAACGATAATGTTGTCTTTTGCTACGGGATGTTTTCGAGAGAGTGCATTATGGTACATTTCATATCCAGTTCATTACACTTCCTCACAAATTCTTGATGTTTTGAACTGATCATCTCCAGATCATCTGTTAATACACTTATAGTTTCTTTTAAAATTAGTGTGTTCATTATTTCATTTTTTGTGGCACTTACCAAACACTGACGGCATGACCACTCACATTCATCTTTTATGTATTTCAAAAATACTTTTACACACCTGTCATGGTACCAGCACTTGCAGTCAGTGCACAGTAAACCTCTTTTCCCTTTTTTACACGTATTTTACACACATCACTACCACATTTTAAAGAAACTGAAATACCACTACATAAATAACTTTCACTCAGTGCCATGTTGATAAATCCTCCTACTCAGTGCCATGTTGATAAATCTTCCTAGTTTTAAAGTGACACATTATTTATAATACTCCATTAATGTTCACACAACGGAAACTCAGGCGCTTGCTACACTATTCACTGAACAAAAATATAATGAGTCAATGAGGTGTTTGTTTGTGGTTATTTATATCAGTCTCTTTTTATATTTGGTTAAATGGTGTCCTCCATTCCACACTGAAAGTCATGTAGATACGTTTTTTTAGTTCACCAAGTTCATTCAGTTCTTCAATTTTTTTTCATGCGTCCATCGTCAAATCTCTAATTTCATACTTCAAAGAATGGAATTAGTATTCTCAAGAGTTCTTCCAATAACAATAGCTACTAATGACAGAGTGATACTAAAACAATTCCAATGTTGATGTACGAAAATAGCATGTGTTGCCTTTGATAGGCCAAAGAAATTGTACTTTGGCTCAAATTTCACTATGTAAATATATTCATTCATCCATGAGACTGGTCTTAGAATCCAGGTCAATTTTCCAAATCGGAAAAAGTAGTTACTGGTACTATGGTATTAGAATTTGTCACTGATAGCAAATACTACTACTAGATGGGGTATCTGTTGAGAGGCCAGACAAACGTGTGGTTCCTGAAGAGGGGCAGCAGCCTTTTCAGCAGTTAGATGGGCAACAGTCTGGATGATTGACTGATCTGTCCTGAAAGCAAGGGGAAACTACAGCTGTAATTTTTCCCGAGGGCATGCAGCTTTACTGTTTGGTTAAATATTGATGGCGTCCTCTTGTGTAAAATATTACGGAAGTAAAATATCTCCGGGCGGGGAGTACGCAGGAGGACGTCGTTATGAGGAGAAAGAAAACTGGCGTTCTACGGGTCGAAGGCAGGAATGTCAGATCCCTTAATTGGGCACGTAGGTTAGAAAATTTAAAAAAGGAAATGGATAGGTTAAAGTTAGATATAGTGGGAATTAGTGAAGTTCGGTGGCAGGATGAACAAGACTTCTGGTCAGGTGAATACAGGGTTATAAATACAAAATCAAATAGGGGTAATGCAGGAGTAGGTTTAATAATGAATAAAGAAGTAGGAATGTGGGTAAGCTACTACAAACAGCGTAGTGAAAGCATTATTTTGGCCAAGATACAAAGCCCATACCTACCACAGTAGTACAAGTTTATATGCCAACTAGCTCCGCAGATGACGAAGAGATTGATGAAATGTATGATGAGATAAAAGAAATTATTCAGATAGTGAAGGGAGACGAAAATTTAATAGTCATGGGTGACTGGAATTTGATAGTAGGAAAAGGAAGAGAAGGAAACGTAGTAGGTGAATATGGAATGGGGTTAAGGAATAAAAGAGGAAGTCGCCTGGTAGAATTTTGCACAGAGCATAGTCATAGCTAACATTTGGTTCAAGAATCATAGAAGAAAGTTGTATACATGGAAGAAGCTTGGAGATACTGGAAGGTGTCAGATAGATTATATAATGGTAAGACAGAGATTTAGGAACCAAGTTTTAAATTGTAAGACATTTCCAGGGGCAGATGTGGACTCTGACGACAATCTATTGGTTATGAACTGTAGATTAAAACTGAAGAAACTGCAAAAAGATGGGAATTTAAGGAGATGTGACCTGGACAAATTGAAAGAACCAGAGATCGTAGAGAGTTTCAAGGAGAGCATTAGGGAACGATTGACATGAATAGGGGAAAGAAATACAGTAGAAGAAGAATGAGTAGCTTTGAGAGATGAAATAGTGAAAGTAGGTACAAAGACGAGGACTAATAGAAATCCTTGGGTAACGCAAGAGATATTGAATTTAATTGATGAAAGGAGAAAATACAAAAATGCAGTAAATGAAGCAGGCAAAAAGGAATACAAACGTTTCAAAAATGAGAGCGACAGGAAGTGCAAAATGGCTAAGCAGGGATGGTTAGATGACAAATGTAAGGATGTAGAAGCATGTATCACTAGGGGTAAGATAGATACTGCCTACAGGAAAATTAAAGAGACTTTTGGAGAACCACTTGCATAAATATCAAGAGCTCACATGGAAAACCAATTTTAAGCAAAGAAGGAAAGGCAGAAAGGTGGAAGGAGTATATAGAGGGTGTATACAAGGGCGATGTTTTTGAGGACAATATTATGGAAATGGAAGAGGAGGTAGAAGAAGATGAAATGGGAGATACGATACTGCGTGAAGAGTTTGACAGAGCACTGAAAGACCTAAGTCAAAACAAGGCCCCAGGAGTACACAACATTCCATTAGAACTAATGATAGCCTTGGGAGAGCCAGCCCTGACAAAACTCTACCATCTGGTAATCAAGATGTATGAGACAGGCGAAATACCCTCAGACTTCAAGAAGAATATAATAATTCCAATCCTAAAGAAAGCAGGTGCTGACAGATGTGAAAATTACTGAACTATCAGTTTAATAAGCCGCAGCTGCAAAATACTAACATGAATTCTTTACAGACGAATGGAAAAACTGGTAGAAGCTGACCTCGGGGAAGATCAGTTTGGATTCCATAGTAATGTTGGATTGCGTCAGTCAATACTAACCTTACGACTTATCTTAGAGAATAGATTAAGGAAAATGGCAGTTATAAGAGTCGAGGGGCATGAAAGGGAAGCAGTGGTTGGGAAGGGAGTGAGACAGGGTTGTAGCCTGTCCCTGATTTTAATCAATATGTATATTGAGCAAGCAGTAAAGGGAACAAAAGAAAAATTTGTGGTAGGTATTAAAATCCATGGAGAAGAAATAAAAATGTTGAGGTTCGCCAATGACATTGTAATTCTGTCAGAGACAGCAAAGGACTTGGAAGAGCAGTTGAACGGCATGGACAGTGTCTTGAAAGGAGGATATAAGATGAACATCAACAAAAGCAAAACGAGGATAATGGAATGTAGTCAAATTAAGTCAGGTGATGCTGAGGGAATTAGATTAGGAAATGAGATACTTAAAGTAGTAAAGGAGTTTTGCTATTTGGGGAGCAAAATAACTCATGATGGTAGAAGTAGAGAGGATATAAAATCTAGACTGGCAATGGCAAGGAAAGTGTTTCTGAAGAAGAGAAATTTGTTAACATTGAGTATAGATTTAAGTATCAGGAAGTCGTTTCTGAAAGTATTTGTATGGAGTGTAGCAATGTATGGAAGTGAAACATGGACGATAAATAGTTTGGACAAGAAGAGAATAGAAGCTTTTGAAATGTGGTGCTACAGAAGAATGCTGAAGATTAGATGGGTAGATCACATATCTAATGAGGAGGTATTGAACAGAATTGGGGAGAGGAGAAGTTTGTGGCACAACTTGACTAGAAGAAGGGATCGGTTGGTAGGACATATTCTGAGTCATCAAGGGATCACCAATTTAATATTGGAGGGCAGCGTGGAGGGTAAAAATCGTAGAGGGAGACCAAGAGATGAATACACTAAACAGATTCAGAAAGATGTAGGTTGCAGTAGCTCCTGGGAGATGAAGAAGCTTGCACAGGATAGATTAGCATGGAGAGATGCATCAAACCAGTCTCAGGACTGTAGACCACAACAACTACAACACTAGATAAACAGCAAAAGCAACAAATAGAAGAGTAAAGCTGACCTTGAGTGCTGTTGGAAAGCTAAATAAATTTAAAAAATGAAGTTTTAATGAATATGAAACTGAACAGTAACAAACAGTTCATATTAACGTTTTTGATTCATGACAGTGAGACATGATGTGTTAAAATGAAGACCACTCAAATTTTGAAGGTGGCTCATCGACTAATAGAGAGATGCAGTTTGCAGATTACTGGGAGAGACAGGAAAGCCAATAAATGGATTAGCAAACAGCGAGGGGAAAAAAAAGTGTAAGTGGGGTGGGCAGAAACCAGAAAGATGGATGGTAGATGCCCAGAGGAAGTTCTTTCTGGGATACAAGAAACAAGAAAATACTAAGAAGACAAACTTAAGGAATGACTGAAGATGATGAAGATGATGACGTGTTATATATTAGACTCTACCAATGTGTTGAGAATAGAGATTATTTTAATAAATCGATTTATACTGGTCACTGAATCTTCATCGAACACATTTGGTGTTTACCCCTCAGAAATTTCCATTTTACCCCTCAGGGAATAATTACCGCTGGTTGGAAACTACTATACTCTTACGACACATATGCCATATACCTCACTAAACGGTTCATGATTAAAATATTTGGGCAACCATTGCTTAATCTGCTACAACTTTCTTAACTTACAGGTAGGAAAGATGAGAGAGGAGTGAAATTTGAAACATGAAGTTTTTGTTGGTTCTCTATGCCTTTTAATTTCTTGTTTCATGATTCATTTGTCTATCTTCTCCTGTTGCGTAATCTCTTAAACTATCTATTTTCATGTAATTGTAATAAAACTGATGGTCATTTCCGTGGCTTCTATATTGTTAATCACCACCACCTTTCCATTGATAATATGGTGAATTACTAAACTGATTTTAGTGATAATTGTTTCTTCTTTTGGTTTATACATTTTTTTACGTTGCTTTCCTGTGAGCAAATGGATTCTAACTGTTCCAACACTTCAATTAATGTATCTCTGTCTATAATCAGAAAAACAGATAGATTTTTGCGCATCTTCCGACTCAATCTTCTCTTCATTGCAGATATTATTTAGTTGTTATTTAATGGTTGCTCTAGGGTTACATTCAGTTCCCGTAAATACTCAACACATTCTCTCAAGTTACCCTTCCATGTATTAAGAGATTTGTGCTGTAGTAAATCTTTGACTGTTGCACAAAGATGACTCTTGGACCAGTACTTCTTCAGAAATTCTGCTTCAAATTGACTGTGATTATTAACTTCTTCTTTCTTCTTTATTCTCCAGTGAAAGCTTTGCCCTACATTCTATCTGTTGCAGTTTGGATATTTGACTGTGATTATTAACTTCTTCTTTCTTCTTTATTCTCCAGTGAAAGCTTTGCCCTCCATTCTGTCTGTTGCAGTCTGGATATTGTCTGTATCTCTCAAGTTCACTGCTAAAACTCATTTTACCTATAGTTAAATTTGATTGGGTGCAATTCTACTTTACGTTTTTGCTGTGCCTTAGCCTAGGTGAATCAGTTATTGACATTCACTGCTGTAACATTACCTTCCCTCACAGTCAAAGTTGCATTATTAATTCTCCTATCAATCTCTCTTCAGTTTGATTCTCCAGTTCTTGTGTTCCCTCTTGCAAATGGTTAATTTCTTGCATGACTTATTGTTTGTCCTTTATCCTCTGTCTTGCTATTCCTTCCCTTCAACTCACAGTTAGTTCATTTGTTTGGTTTCTAGTTGTTTAATTGTGATGTTACATTTTGTTGTATCTCTGTCACATTGCTGATCGGTTGATCATTGTGTGTCTATTGAATCTTCTCTTGTAGTTCAGTTTTAGCTTTCAAAACATTTTCTTAGCTTATCCCGTTATTTCAACTCTCTTTCTATCCACATCATCTCTGTTTGTGCCCAGATTCTCCTGCACTTTGGCATCACTTTCTTTGAGATCTGTTTTCAGATTTTTTTGTACTTCTATTCTAACCTTGCACTAATTTCATCCAGTTTCTGGAACATTTTCTCTGTGTCTTCTTTGTTTTCTTATGATAATTTCTCTGTTTGTCTTGCGATATTCTTAAGTTTCCTTGGAATATCTTTTCTAAGTGCTCTTTTGTTTCTTCATTTCCTCTCAAAAATTAGGAGTTTTCTTGAAATTTGTAGATCATTGACTTTTCCAGTGTTTTGTAGCCTCTCCTCAGCTATATCTGGCTTATCTATCTTTGACCTCCCTGGTGTGTTGATGTAATCCATTAAATGACCTTGGGCTGCCAGCTGACAATTCACATTTACTGATTCCTGAATCATCCCTGTCTTCCTGCATTACTTCCATTTTCCCATATACCATGCCCTTGGCCTGTAGCCTTGGTTCAAAAACTCCCTGATTATTGATAATACTCTGGCAAGTATTGTCAATGAACCCCTTAGTAACCCACATGACTTTCTGGTTAATAACTAATTAACTAAACGCTAACTGTTCTACTTCCGTTAACTCAAATTAACAGAATAGCTTTCACAGCTAAATGCAGAACTCCTCTTAGATCTACCCAAATCAGATACTGACCTCAATATTCACTCACAGATTTACACAAAACATTTAAGTAAGCTATATATTATTAATCAATAAACAGTAAATCTATAATTCATAATAAATAGTGCATCTGACTTACTGTTTCTTACTACAGTCACACAATAGCACACTATACTTACAAGCAAAATTTAAAAAAAGAAAAGAAAATGATAATACTGTTTGCAGTTCTTGGCATAAATGCAAAATGCAGTTTGATTTTCCTACAAGCTCTGAAGGCTGCATAATATAGGTTGCTGTAATCATTTTGCTATTTTGTGCTCTTTGGCTGTGCTTCTTTGTAAGTCAACAGTTGCATCATGTGTGCATTCAAGTTTGTGGGTCCATGTGAAATCAAGCAATTTAAACCATTCAGAGAGGAATTTTGGGATTAAAATCATTAGAAAACAAGTCTCAGTTAAGTTAATGATGAATTCTTGGCCTGTTTAGTTATGGTAATGTACACACGTTTTCCCATAGTACATGAATATTATAGCCACTTACATGGGTTTTAACATTCACAACTTTAAACAGAGTTCATTAACACTGCTACTACTATCTGATATCGTGATAACAAGTCTTACTCACAACATACCATTTGCAATGTCATCACATTTTATTACAGTGATACACACATATAGGCGACACTGCAAACCATTGGTCAGCATGGTTGGCTCAACCATTGATGATCTGCACTTCGTATTTTGATATTAACTCTTGACAAAAACAAATACTTTTTCCCCTAATTAGTATAATCATAATGATTTACTGAGGGTCAACACATGGTGCTGCTTCATTCAGTCTGCTACCTTCTGTTACATGATCGGCACTCAGTGCTCGACCCTTTACCTACCGTGACCTGTGTGAGTACATGATGAATATGTCTGAGTAATGGAAAGTGGATTCTTACATGGTGCTTAAAATATTGTTGGAGCACCCTCTGTGGATGTCAGCTGAATTGCTCTCTTCATTTTTGCCTTAAAAGGTGTGGACCATCTGCTCTGCCTCCCCTTATAGTGGATTGAAGGAAATGGTCAGGCAGTTGCTGGATGCTGTGTTGTTGACAAACCTCTGTGTAGGAGGCAGACATGAATGGGTACTATCGTCTGTTACTACTGCCCTTGGCAGACCGTTGATGACAAAGATTTGACTACCGGCATTGATGAACACATCTGCCTCAACTGCAAGAATTGTATAAATGAGTCCACTGCTATGATGCACATTGTCTTCAGTTGAGGCTCATGAAACTGATAGGAACCCAGTCCTAAATACTGGTCAGTCGAGGCCTTTGAGAAAAAATCTTTGGGGAGAAGTTTGTTGAGGAGCACAGTCTAAACATGAGCATGCTAGTGATGCTCAGTCTCCTTGTGTATTCCTGGCCAATAGACATGGATGTGGGTGAGTATTTCCATGCCGGTGACGCCCTAGTGTCCCACATACAGCAAAGAAATCACCTTAGTGTGGAGAGTGGGTGGAACGACCACTCTGAGAGACACAGTTTCTGTGCCAACTTGCAGCTTGCCGTCTTGTGCAGTTAACTGATAGTTTGAGGAAAAACATATTTTCAACTACATGCTGGACTGTTTGGTAGATGGTTTGGTCAGCCTAACTTCACCTATTTCAAGAACTGTTGAAATGTGTATCATTTTTAAATCTGCAGTTATGGCTGTGGTGGTGGGAAATGTTTGCCTGCTGATCAAACTGAAATCTATAGGTCATGACAGCTGGTAGGCTTGTACAAAAATGGTAGTGTTATGATGACTGGAACAGAGCCTACTGCTGCAAGCATTGATGTGACATCTCCAGTAAAGAAGATCAAGGACTGAACATGAAACTTCACACCATAAAGATATGTATGGAATTTGCAAAGAGCACAAATAATCACTATGGCCTCTTGTTTTACTTGTGCATAATTTGCTGAGCATAGTTCAAAGTCTTATATGTTAATCCAATGGGGCACTCAGAACCATCAGGTTCACCATGTGAGAAACTTCCCCAATGATGTATTGAGGTGGATCTGTAGCTATTACCAAGGGTTTACCTGGGTAGTACAGAACTAGACAAAGGGCAGACTATAGTATCTTTCAAGGATGCAAAACACGTTGTCTCAATCCAATGAACATACACATTTTGTTCCCTCATTCTGAAGCAGACTGAGGAGATGTGAGACATTTGCTATGCAGGCAATGAAACTACCTCAGTAGTTTACTATCCCCTGAAGGAATGTTGTTCCTTCAGATTGTGACGAAGAGGCACACTGTGAATGGCTTGTAAATCCTGCTGTTGGTGGGGTGAATGCCCTCTTTGCTTTTTATTAAATGTAGATATTCCACACAACATTAGAAAAATTGACATTTTTTGAAATTGTGTTTCAGGCCCATATTCCACAATGAAGTGAACAGCATGTGATGATTCTGCAGTTGTTCTGTTGATAATTATGTTAAAAAGATAATTGCAACTTGCTGTAACATTGTGCTGAAATCTGGCGGGGGTGCTGGAAATTCTAGATGGAAACCTTTGATAATGACTTAAGCTGATTTTGTGTGTAGCTCAAAGATCAGTTGAAACTCTGAATGCAGTGGGAGTTGTAAATGCGTGTTGAACATTTGACATTGGTGTAACATTCACTCTCTTTTAGTCTGAAAAATAAACTTCAAGGCAAGGGTTTAGAAATTTGTCTAAATACTGAGAGTTACTGCCTCGAAATCCCCACACACTCCATGGGAGCCATTTGTCTGCTAAGCAACTATTAACAAAGATGTGTAAGAACTAGACAATATGGCCACAATGACAATTGTCTCCTGTAAGGGGTCAAGCTTCACTTTTATCCCATCACAGAGGATGGGTTGGTATGAAGCAAAATGAGGAACTGCAGTTGATTAGATGAGAATCTGTGCCTTGGATCTTTTGCCAGCGTAACCCAGAAGAAAAAGTATTTATTTTTATTATTTATTTTCTTGTTCCATAGATCCTTGTTGCAAGGGTTTGCTAGGATGTAGAATGTGTTGGATTATTATAGTAATAACCATATCTAAATGGTCATGAGGCTTGCAAACTAAATCATATATAAACATATACATGAGGTTCAGGTATTAAAAACGCACAGATTATAGTAGTAATAATGATTACACAAGCAAATGTTAAGTCTTATATTCTAATACTTATAAAAACCATTCTGTCATCATTTGATATGCCACTGCTACATAGGTAGTTCTTATAGAAATGCTTAAAATTAAGCACATTTTACTGTTACACGCTGTCAAAAACGGCTTTAAAGAATACATAGAACTATTCAAAAGATAAAGTTTCAGCTGTTTTTTGAATTTAGTCATATTCCCAGTAACTGATTCAATATGAAATGGAAGTGTATTGTATATTTTTATGCTTGAATAATGTACTTCTTTCCACTACCACACTCAGATTTTTTTTTATATCTTTGTGAAGGTCATGTGTACTTCTTCTATCATGATCATGATATTCACTGTTTTGGAAATTGTATGATTATTGTTCACAAATCACATTAGTGAAAAAATGTACTGAGATTGCATGGTGAGGATCCCGAGCTGTTTGAAAAAGTTTGCACTCTACCCATAATTCCGATGACTCTTCTCTGTGTAATAAAGCCTTTCCTCATGAATGGTTACCCCAAAATATGTTGCATATGTCATAAGTAAATGAAAATATCCCAAGTATGCAGCTTTAATTGTTACCATGTCACAAACAGATGAAATTGAGCGAATGGCAAATGCTGCTGAATTCAGTCTTTTTCATAGGTTGTTGATGTGAACTGACAAGTTTCGATTGTTATTTATGTGTAATCCCAGGAATTTGGAAGACTGAATACTCAGTATTTCTTTGTCACCACAATTTATTTCAATATTTTCCTGTTTTTTATTTGCTGTTTGAAACTGAATGAACTGAGTCTTGTTAACATTGAGTGACAGACCATTTGAAGTGAACCAATCTAGAGTTTGTTTGAATACAGTGGTTGCAATGTTCTCTAGACTGCAGTTTGATGTTTTGTCCATCATTATGGTTGTGTCATCTGCAAACAGGGTGCAGTGTGCTTTTTGTGTCATACAGCATGGCAGATCAATGATAAAGATGAGGAAAAGTAAGGGACCAAGCACTGAGTCCTGTGGCACTCCACATTTTACTATGCCCCAGTCAGAGCAGGTAGGTGCCATAACAGAATTGTTCAATACTATCTTCTGCCTTCCATCATCTAGATATGACTTGAGCCACATCCTTACCTTACCATTTAATCCATAGTGCTCAGCCTTTGTAAGTATAATCTTGTGATCAACACAGTTGAATGCTTTTGGCAGATCACAAAAGATTCCAACTAGTGACATTTTATTGTTTATGGATTCAAGGAGTTCTTTGGCAAATTAGAAAATGGTGTGTTCAGTTGAGGTACCCTTTTGGTATCCAAACTGATGCTTATTAAGCATTTTATTTTTATTAAAATGAGCCATAATCTCTTGAACGTTTCTAGAACGTTAGTTTCTATAGGATTTTAGGGAGACTTGTTACCAATAAAATTGGCCAGTAGCTGGGAACATCAGTTTTATGACCTTTTCTGAACAGTGGTTTCACAGTTGCATATTTTAGCCTATTAGGGACAGTATATTGATTTATGGACTCATTAAATATATGACAGAGAACTTCAAGAATAAATTTGCAGCAGTACTTGTGTACCTTGATTGATATATAGAGTGATTATAATTAAAGTTAAACCTTCAAAATAACACCACTGGTCAGAATGAAGTCAAATTGCAGTGGAATTTTATCGGAGAAGGGGGAAAATGTATGGTGGGAGGGGGGAAAAAAAAGGTGTATGTGTCAGAATATGTAAATGAAAACATCTGTCATGCACACGACCCATTGAAGTTGGAATAACACGCCGGGTACACGGCTTTTCCTCCTTTTGTGTCTGCGATGTTCGCCATGACTGTCTCAATGCCGGATCACGCTCTGCTTGTAAAGCTGTGTTACAAGAATGATGACTGTGCACGTGTTGCTCTGCAGAAGTTCCAGCTGAGGGGTTTGAAAAAAGGCGCTGGTCTGACGACTGCCATGGGTCTGGAGAAAATGATTCAGAAATTCAAAAAGACGGGTTCTTTTGGTGTGCAACTCAGTAGGGGGAGGAAACAAATTGATTCCACGTCAGTGGAAGCATTTGCCACAGCAGTGCAGGAGGAGACGAGTGGTGGTTTGCAAATGCATAGTGCACGGAGAATTGTCCGAAAAATTGGACGTACCCATGAGCACGGAGCATAAAATCCTACAAAACAGTCTCCTTTGCTATCCATTCTATCCATTCAAAATTACTCATGTGCATGAGTTGCTTCCTGTTGACCTGCCAGCTAGAAAGACCTTTGCTTTAGAGTTTCTTGCTCGCATGGAAGTGGACAATGTTTGGCCATTGAAGATTTTGTGGACAGATGAAACCCATTTCCATCTGATAGGATATGTACTTCACAGAATTGCCAAATATGGGCAACGAAAATCCACACACAAATTAGCCAGTACCACTTCATCCTGAAAAGGTCGCTGTGTCATGCGGGTTTATGGCATCATTTATCATAGGGCCATATTTTTTCGAAGACAGGTGCTTCCGGTCCTGTTACCTGGACCATCACTGATAAGTGCTATGAGTGTATTTTATGCAACCACGTCATTCCAGCTCTCCAACAGTGTGGATGGGATCATTTTTATGCAAGATGGTGCACCTCCACATACTGCAAATTCAGTTAAGACAGCTGCTGAAGTGCCATTTCGGAAATGATGAACATGACCCCAGAAACACTTGAATCAGTTGTGGAACATGCTGTTTCTTGATTTCAACTTGTTGCAGAAAATGGTGGACAGCGTATTGAACATGTGTTGCACCAGTCACATGGAAATTAATAATCCGATTAGATTTTGATTGATGTTTTTTATGTGGTTTTTGGCCTCAGGACAATTAAAAACTGATTTTTCAAACAATGGAAAATCCAGGATGGAATGTAACAATACCAGAGAAGGAAAGTTGCTACTCACCATGTAGCGGAGATGCTGATTCGCGATAGGCACAACAAAAATATTCACACAATTATAGCTTTCGAGCATTAAGGCCATTGTCAGCAGTAGACACACACACACACACACACACACACACACACACGTAAACGCAACTTGCACACACCTCTGTAAGGCCTTTGTCAGCAGTAGACACACACACACACACACACACACACACACACACACACACACACACACACACATGTAAACGCAACTTGCACACACGTCTGTAAGGCCTTCGTCAGCAGTAGACACACACACACACACACACACACACACACACACACACACACACACACATATATGTAAACGCAACTTGCACACACATCTGCAGTCTCAGAGAGCTGAAACCACACTGTGAACAGCAGCACCAATGCATGATGGGAGCAGTGACTGGGTGGGGGTAAGGAGGAGACTGGGGCGGATAGGGGGAGGAATAGTATGGTGGGAATGGCAGACAGCGAAGTGTTGCAGTTTAGACGGAGGGCAGGAGAGAAGGTGTGGAGGGTGGAGGGGGTACATAGCAGAAATGAGACAAATAAAAACAAAGAAATTAAAAGACTGTGTATGGTGGTGCTATGACGGCTGTGTAGTGCTGGAATGGGAACAAGGAGGAGGCTGGATGGATGAGGACAGTGACTAACAAAGGTTGAGGCCAGGGGGGTTATGGGAATGTAGGATGTATTGCAGGGAAAGTACCCACCTGCGCAATTCAGAAAAGCTGGTGTTGGTGGGAAGGATCCATATGGCACAGGCTGTGATGAAGCAGTCATTGAGATGAGGGATATCATGTTTGGCAGCGTTTTCAGTAGAAGGGTGGTCCACTTGTTTTTTGGCCACAGTTTGTCGGTGGCCATTCACGCGGACAGACAGCTTGTTGGTTGTCATGCCTACATAGAATGCAGCACAGTGGCTGCAGCTTAGATTGTAAATCACATGACTGGTTTCACAGGTGGCCCTGCCTTTGATGGGATAGGTGACGTTAGTGACTGGACTGGGGTAGGTGGTGGTAGGAGGATGTATGGGACAGGTCTTGCATCTAGGTCTATTACAGGGGTATGAGCCATGAGGTAAGGGATTGGGAGTAGGGGTTGTGTAAGGAAGGACGAGTATATTGTGTAGGCTCGGTGGATGGCGGAATACCATGGTAGGAGGGGTGGGAAGGATAGTGGGCAGGACATTTCTCATTTCAGGGCATGACGAGAGGTAATCGAAACCCTGGCGGAGAATGTAATACAGTTGCTCCAGTCCCGGATGGTACTGAGTTACAAGGGGAATGCTCCTATGTGGCCAGACTGTGGGACTTTGGGAGTCTGTGGGAGACTGGAAAGATAAGGCACGGGAGATTTGTTTTTGTACAAGGATGGGAGGATAACTACGGTCAGTGAAGGCTTCAGTGAGATCCTTAGTATATTTTGAGAGGGACTGCTCGTCACTGCAGATGCGACGACCACAGGTGGCTAGGCTGTATGGAAGGGAACTCTTGGTATGGAATGGGTGGCAGCTGTCGAAGGGGAGGTATTGCTGGTAGTTATTAGGTTTGATATGGACGGAGGTACTGATGTAGCCATCTCTGAGGTGAAGGTCAACATCTAGGAAGGTGGCTTGTTGTGTTGAGTAGGACCAGGTGAAGCAAATGAGGGAGAAGTTATTGAGGTTCTGGAAGAATGTGAATAAGGTGTCCTCACCTTCAATCCAGATAGCAAAGATGTCATCAGTGAATCTGACCAGGTGAGGGGTTTAGGCTTCCTCTAGATGGCCCATGAATAAGTTAGCATAGGATGGTGCCATGCGGGTGGCCATAGCCGTACCGCGGCTTTGTTTGTAGGTAATGCCTTCAAAGCAGAAGTGATTGTGGGTGAGGATATAGTAGGTCATGGAGACTAGGAAGGAGGTTGTTGGTTTGGAATCCATAGGGCGTCTGGAAAGGTAGTGTTCGATAGCAGTAAGGCCAAGGGCATTAGGAATGTTGATGTACAGGGAGATGGCATCAATAGTGACGAGCAGGGCACCATGTGGTAAAGGGACAGGAACTGTGGAGAGTCGGTCGAGGTAATGGTTGGGATCTATTATATAAGAGGATAGGTTCCGGGTAATTCATCCCTCAGAGCTACCCATTCTTCTTCTATTGTAGTTCTTTCCCCCATTCCTGTCAGTTGTTCCCTTATGCTCTCCCTGAAACTCTGTACAACCTCTGGTTTAGTCAGTTTATCCAGGTCCCATCTCCTTAAATTCCCACCTTTTGCAGTTTCTTCAGTTTTAATCTACAGTTCATAACCAATAGATTGTGGTCAGAGTCCACATGTGCCCCTGGAAATGTCTTACAATTTAAAACCTAGTTCCTAAACCTCTGTCTTACCATTATGTAATCTATCTGACACCTTCCAGTATCTCCAGGCTTCTTCCATGTATACAACCTTCTTTTATGATTCTTGAACCAAGTGTTAGCTATGATTAAGTTATGCTCTGTGCAAAATTCTACCAGACGGCTTCCTCTTTCATTTCTCTCCCCCATCCATATTCACCCACTATGTTTCCTTCTCTCCCTTTTCCTACTCTCAAATTCCAGTCACCCATGACTATTAAATTTTCGTCTCCCTTCATTATCTGAATAATTTCTTTTATCTCATCATACGTTTCATCAATTTCTTCATCATCTGCAGAGTCATTTGGCATATAAACTTGTACTACTGTAGTAGGCATTGGCTTCGTGTCTGTCTTGGCCACAATAATGCATTCACTATGCTGTTTGTAGTAGCTTACCTGCACTCCTATTTTTTTCTTCATTATTAAACCTACTCCTGCATTACCCCTATTTGATTTTGTATTTATAACCCTGTATTCACCCGACCAGAAGTCTTGTTCCTCCTGCCACCGAACTTCACTAATTCCCACTATATCTAACTTTAACCTATCCATTTCCCTTTTTCAGTTTTCTAACCTACCTGCCTGATTAAGGGATCTGACATTCCATGCTCTGACCCGTAGAACGTCAGTTTTCTTTCTCCTGATAAAGACATCCTTCTGAGTTGTCCTCGCCCGGAGATCCAAATGGGGGCTATTTTACCTCCGGAATATTTTACCCAAGAGGACGCCATCATCATTTAACCATACAGTAAAGCTGCACATACAAGTCAATTTTCATATTTATTTCGCAATAATGGGATTTCCACCTTACATCATAAAAGTAAAGAATTGTTAGTGGTCTAATAAGTAAGTGTTTTGCTGCTGGTACTTCACTTATGAGATATTATGAACTCTATGGAATATTCACCTTTCGCATAAATAAGTAAGACCTGCCAGGTTAGCCAAGAGCGCTAATGCACTGCTTCCTCGACTCGGGTAGGTGCTCCGGCCCCAGATATAATCCGCCTGGTGGGTTACCGATGTCAGCTAGTGTGCCAGCCAGCCAGGATGTGGTTTTTAGGTGGTTTTCCACATCCTGCTAGATGAATACCAGGCTGGTCTCCACATACTGCCTCAGTTCCACACCTCGCAGACATTTGAACAAGTTCGCATTGTTTCATGGACTACCCTCAACTCCCCCTGCGGGTTCGGGGGTAAGAATAGGCCCGCGGTATTCCTGCCTGTCATAAGAGGCGACTAAAAGGAGTCTCAAATGTTTCGGCCTTCTGTGATGGTCCCCTCTTGGGTTTGACCTCCTTTTTTCTTCCAAATTTCCATCGTCAGTGCTTGCCATTTGGGGAAGGACACCTTACGTGGTGTTTTTGTATTGGTCCATCATGCTCCACCATCTTGCATATTACCTATTGTCGTGTGGGGGGGGACTACGCCCAACATCTTCTGGGTTGTCTCCTTCTCGCCTTGTGCGCACTCTTCTTCTTAGCGCCTACGACAACTGTGGACCCTTTAAACACCTAAAATCCAGCACGGTAGCCAGTCCGTTGTGGTGGGGTCGTCATGTACCCTCTTGGTGGTAGCCCCCTGACCACGCAGGGATCGCACTACAGATGCCAGAGCTGTTTCCTCCCCATGCATGCCAAGGAGTATGTGCCCATCTTGTCTGGGGCACGGGGACTCCGGGCAACGGGATATCGGCCAGGTACCCGTTGCTTTGGCTGGGTGGCGCCCTTGGGGAGAGCCCTCGTTCGGAGTAGGTGGCATCTGGGCGGATGTGGCGCAATGAAGCGCAATAAATCACACCAAGCTGGTGGTCGCACGGCCACCAGCGTCTCTAAGCGAGGTAGAGTCGACTTCGATGCTGCGCAATATGACCCTCAGACGTTCCCCTCGTTGGCTGCGCCATGGGAGGGACGCCGATCTAGTGCCAAGCGGGAGCCTTATGTACCGCAATACCTTGTCTGCAGCAGGACTGATGGTGACTCCTTTCTTCCGACGAAGCCTATGTTTTTTGTGGAACACCTGGAGGATAAGTTTGGGGAAGTGGCAGGATTGTCAAAAATGAGGAATGGGTCCATCCTCCTCAAGACGTCCTCCCCAGCCCAGTCACGAGCGTTGCTCTTGTGTGATAAGCTGGGTGACGTCCCTGTTACCGTCACTCCCCACAGTAGCTTAAATATGGTCCAGGGGATTATTTACCATCGTGACCTCTTGTTACAATCCGATGACGAGCTGAGAGCCGACTTGGAACGACGTGGTGTGCGTTTTGTCCGTCGTGTCCATCGAGGACCCAAGACAAACAGGGTGGCCACCGGTGCCTTTATCTTGGCCTTCGAGGGTGATGTCTTGCCCGAGAAGGTCAAGGTAATGGTTTACCGTTGCGACGTGAAGCCATACGTCCCTCCCCCGATGCGGTGCTTCCAGTGCTGGAAGTTTGGGCATATGTCCTCCCGTTGCCCATCCAGCGCTACATGTCGAGATTGCGGACGCCCCTCTCATCCCGATTCTCCATGTGCGCCTCCGCCTGTATGTGTCAACTGTGGGGAGCACCACTCTCCATGCTCGCCGGATTGCCCCGTTCTTCATAAGGAGCGGAAGATAATGGAATTTAAGACCCTGGACCGGCTTACTTATCGAGAGGCTAAACAGAAATATGAAAGGTTGTATCCTGCTTCCCTTCGAACATCTTATGCTGCAGCCACGTTATCGTTGCCCACGCGAGCGACGGTTGTCGCTTCATCTGTGCCGCCTTCAGTGGGCCTTCGGGGCCATGTATCTCTGTCTGCCCCCCTCGTGCCTGGGGGCAAGCCTTCCTCTATTGCCCCCTTAGCAGTTGGGGGCAAACCCTCTTCTGTCGCTCCCCCCAAGCTTACTTCGGGAGTGACATCTGCTCCACAACTGGGAGGCTCGATTCCTCCCCCTCCTTCTCCGGCGGCGTTGCCTCCGCCGGTTCCTCTCTCGCGGAAGGGGTCCCTCGGGGCTCTCCCTTCCTCCGTTTCTTCTCCTTCCCAGCCAGATGTCAGCCAGTGGCTGAAGGTTCCGCCACCTGCTGATCGTAGGGCTTCTGCGTCGTCGTCAGCCTCCGACGCTCCTTCAGAGAAGCTCTCCCAGCCCTCTCACCCTAAGGGCAGACGCGAGAAGAAGGAACGGAATGTGTCCAAAAAGAAGGACGTTCCGGCGGTTTCAGCACCGCCTGCTGTACATAGTCCTGGCTCCGGGGATGAGGTGGAGATCCTCGCCTCTGCCGCGGATCTCGCCCTCACGGAACCCTTGGGGGCCTCTCCTATGGACTCAGCCGACTCTCCCCCAGTGGCGGCAGTTGGCTCTGAAGCGCTGTCTGCCTCTTAGTCGCATTCACGCCCTCCCAGTTCCTTCCTGCTTCCATTCTCCAATGGAACTGCGGCGGTTATTTCCGCCACCTGCCTGAGCTCCGGATGCTTCTGAGTGATTCCCCTGTTCTCTGCATTGCTCTGCAGGAAACTTGGTTTCCTGCACTACGGACCCCCGCCCTTCGCGGTTATCAGGGATACTATAAGAACCGTGCTGCCTGTCATCGAGCGTCAGGTGGGGTTTGCCTCTTTGTTCACCACTCTGTCTGTAGTTCGCCAGTACCCCTTCAGACGCCTTTAGAGGCAGTTGCAGCCAGGGTTGAGCTCTCGCCGTCTATTACTGTTTGCTCTGTTTACATTCCTCCGGATGGGGAGCTCCCCCGACATGTCTTGGCTGCACTGCTGGCTCAACTCCCGCCACCTTTGCTGCTTCTGGGCGATTTCAATGCCCACAACCCTCTATGGGGTGGGACTGTCTCCGATGATCGCGGTCGGGCCGTGGAGCATGTGTTGGCTCAGCTCGACCTTAGCCTCTTGAACACCGGTGCTCCCACGCATTTCAGTGTGGCCCATGGCTCGTTCTCGGCCATCGATCTCTCTATTTGCAGCCCTGGACTTGTCCCATCCCTCCACTGGAGAGTGCATCCTGACCTGTGTGGTAGTGACCATTTTCCCATCTATTTGTCACTGCCCCAGTGTCATTCTTCTGGGCGCTTGCCCCGCTGGGCTCTGCACAGGGCTGACTGGCCAGCTTTTACTTCCGCTGTCACCATTGCGTCTCCCCCACAGGGTGACATTGACGAGGTGGTCCGTGTTTTCACCACGTCCATTATTTCAGCGGCCGAGGCTGCCATCCCCCGATCTTCTGGCCTCCCTCGGAGGAATGCTGTACCCTGGTGGTCGCCGGAGATTGCTGAGGCTATTCGCGACCGTCGGCGGGCTCTCCAGCGTCATAGGCGGCACACGTCTCTCGAGACCCTCATCGCCTTTAAGAGGCTCCGTGCCTTGGCCCGTCGTCTTATTGCACGGCGTAAGCAGGAGTGCTGGGAGAGGTATGTCTCATCCTTGGGCTCCCATGTCTCCCCCTCACTCGTGTGGTCCCGGATCCGGCGGATTTATGGATACCAGACCCCTATGGGTGTCCCTGGGCTCTCCTTGGACGGCGCTGTCTGCACAGACGCTGCCGCCATTGCTGAACGGCTTGCCGCGCACTTTGCTCTGAGCTCTGCAACTGCATCTTATCCCCCCGCCTTTCGCTCTCTCAAGGAGCGAGCCGAGCGGACGCCGTTCTCATTCCACACGCGTCGTTCTGAAACATACAATGCTCCTTTCAGCGAGAGGGAATTCCTCGCTGCCCTCGCCGATTGCCCTGATACAGCACCAGGCCCAGACTGCATCCACGCGCAGATGCTGAAGCATCTCTCCAGGGACTGCCAGAGACACATTCTCACGATATTTAATCGCATTTGGAGCGAAGGCGTGTTCCCGTCGCAATGGCGAGAGGGTGTTATTGTCCCCATCTTGAAGCCCGGTGCGGACCCACTGGCGGTGGACAGCTATCGTCCCATTACCCTCACCAACGTTTTGTGCAAATTGCTCGAACGTATGGTGGGGCGGCGTTTGTGTTGGGTCCTTGAGTCGCGCGGTCTCCTCGCTCCATCCCAGGGTGGCTTCCGTCGGGGCCGGTCTGCAGTGGACAATTTGGTGCGGCTGGAATCTGCTGTCCGTACGGCTTTTGCCCGACGTCAGCATCTCGTTGCTGTATTTTTCGATCTGCGGAAGGCGTATGACACCACATGGAGGCATCACATCCTCGCCACGTTGTATGGGTGGGGTCTTCGTGGTCGGCTCCCGGCTTTTCTTCAAACCTTTCTATTGCACCGCTCTTTCCGGGTGCAAGTCGGTGCCGCCTCTAGTTCTTCTTATACAAAGGAAAATGGGGTCCCGCAGGGCTCGGTGTTGAGTGTGTCCTTATTTCTAGTGGCCGTTAATGGTCTGGCTGCAGTTGTGGGGTCGTCGGTGTCTCCTTCTTTGTATGCCGACGACTTCTGCATCTCATTTAGCTCCACGACTACGGGAGTCGCCGAACGCAGGCTGCAGGTAGCCGTTCGGAAGGCAGCATCATGGGCTCTGACTCACGGGTTTCAGTTCTCTGCAGCCAAGACTCGAGTTATGCACTTCTGCAGGCATCGGACGGTCCACCCTCATCCTGACCTTTACCTCGACGGCCACCTGCTTGAAGTGGTGGACACTTGCCGCTTCTTGGGACTCGTGTTTGATGCCTGGCTCACATGGGTTCCTCATATTACTCAGCTGAAGCAAAAATGCTGGCGGCACCTCAACGCCCTCCGCTGCCTTAGCCACACGTCTTGGGGTGCAGATCGCTGCATGCTGCTGCGATTGTACAGAGCCCTTGTGCAGTCTCGGCTTGATTATGGGAGCCTGGCCTATGGGTCTGCATCACCCTCAGTGTTGAATTTGTTAGACCCCATACACCACTGTGGGGTCCGGTTGGCAACTGGCGCTTTTCGTACGAGCCCCGTGGATAGTCTACTGGTGGAGGCCGGGGTTCCCCCGCTGCGGATTCGCCGCCATCGACTGCTCGCCGACTATGCTGTCCACGTGCATTGCTCGCCAGGCCATCCCAATCGTCGCCTGCTTTTCCCTGCCATGGTCCTCCATCTGCCCGATCGGCGACCTAGGTCTGGGCTTTCCGTCACTGTCCGCGTTCAGTCCCTGCTGTCGGAATTGGGTTCATTCCCTCTTCCGCCTCCCTTCCGGGTCCGTGCACCTACGCCTCCCTGGTGTTTGTCCCGGCCGTCCGTCCGTCTGGACCTGGCACAGGGACCCAAGGACTCGGTTCCGCCTGTGGCCCTCCGTCGCCGTTTTCTTGCTCTCCTCGCCTCATTTTCGGACTGTGAGACTGTCTACACTGATGGTTCCCTGGTTGATGGTCGCACTGCCTACTCTTTTGCTCATGCTGCCCATGTTGAGCAGCGCTCCTTGCCGGCTGGCTGCAGTATTTTTACTGCAGAGCTGGTGGCCATATTGCGCGCTCTTGAGCATATGCGTTTCTGCTCAAGTAGGTCCGTCGTGATCTGCAGTGACTCCCTGAGCAGCCTTCAGGCCATCGACCGCTGCTATCCCTCCTCTCCTCTGGTGTCCTCCATTCAGGAGTCTGTTTCCGCCATTGCCCGTTCTGGTCGTTCGGTGGTCCTGGTTTGGACGCCCGGTCATGTTGGCATCCCAGGGAACGAACGTGTAGACAGGCTGGCCAAAGGGGCGATCGACGCCCCGGCTTTGGGGATCGGCCTTACGGCTCGCGACCAGCAGCTGGTGTTGCGCCGTAAGCTGATTGGGATGTGGGCTGCTGAGTGGCGTGGCATGACAGCCCCGAATAAACTGCGGGCTGTCAAGGAGACGACCGATGTGTGGCGTTCCTCCCTGCGGGCTTCTCGCAGGGACTCAGTAGTCCTGTGTCGGCTGCGCATCGGCCAAACATACCTGACGCACGGCCATCTGTTGTGTCAGGAGGATCCCCCCTTGTGTCGGTGTGGGTCCCGGCTGACGGTCGGCCACATTTTGCTGGAGTGTCCTCGACTGCGCACACTCCGGCCATCTTTTAATCTCCCGGGCACTTTGGCTTTGGTTTTATCCGACGATGCCTCCATGGCTGACACTGTTTTACATTTTATCCGTAGTAGTCCTTTTTATGGTTCGATTTAGGGAAGTCCTGCGCCTTACCCTTTCTGTGTCTTTTGTCCTTGTGTCTGTTGCTGTTCTGGTGTGCCGTCAGATGGTTGACTCTTTCCCTTTTTTTTTTTCTCATGGTCAGTCAACCAGTCTCCGGCCATCCTCCTTTCTTCTGTTTCTTTCTGTCTGGTGTTCCTCTGTCCTGTTCCTGTCTGTAGTGTTTCTTGCTGCATTTGTGTTCTTTTAGCACCTGGGGGGACGTCTCCTCCCCCTTTGGTTTTTATCTGCTCCGTAGATTTTCGGCTCGCCTGATTTTGGAATGGGGGACTGATGACCTTCGCTGTTTAGTCCCCCTTAAACATACCAACAACCACCACCACCACTACCATCAACGCAGACAGCTGGGGTACACTGATTACAGCCTGGGAGGTATGGGGCGGTGGCAGGAAGGGCATCCGGCCACCTCTTAAAATTAACCTTGCCAAATCCGTCCTAACTGTGCCGACCCTGCAAAACTGCGGGACAGGCAAAAGAAAGAAAGAATTGCATAAATGGGCGACCTATGGGCTGTTTACACATAAACGTCAATTTTCACGTTTATTCCGCAATAATAGGATTTCCAAACTTACTTTACTGTTACCCTCATTGGGATACTTATTTCCCTGAATCTTTACTCTCTCCTTCACCAGGAAAAGTGACTCTCTAAAGTGTCACCTTCCAATCATACTGGATTCCTTAGGTTATGTGTGGATTGCAGCTGGTTATTCCTTATACTTCTTTTACTGCCACAAAATCTTTTCACGATAATTATACTTGTTATCTTGTAATCTAAATCATATATTCTCTGCCTGAGAAAAAGAAGCAGTATTTTATACAGGTTTTGTAGATCAGTGATATAATTTGTTAATTCATGTGAATATCTTGCAAACATTAAGTTTCAGTTGAGAATTACGAATTATTTAGGAATAAAGGAGATGATCCACTGTAAAGCAGAAGAGCTGCATTGTTGATAGGTGCACAAACAAAAGGTACAGAGCTTTGCTAGCTTTCAGAATGAGATTCCTTTTTCAAGCTTGTAGAAAAAACATGCACACAACCACACACTCACTCATTCCCATGCACACACCTGTCTCCCTAAATTGTGCTCAGCCAACTGTTGGCTTTTTCCTGGCCCATGGTGAGCGTACTGGGGTGAGGTGGGGATACAGGGTGAGGTGGGGTGAGGGACAGAGAGTGGTGTGAGGCAGGGAGAGAGTTGGGGGCAAGCATCTAGCAGGTGGGCCAGGAAAGATCTGACAGTCGCCTGAGCTCAGTGCGCGGAGACAGGCGAATGTAGATGAGTGTGTGTGTGTGTGTGTGGGGGGGGGGGGGGGGGGGTGTACGTGCACGTGCGCGTATGTTTTTCCTACAGGCTTGAAAAAGGAATCTCATTCCAAAAGTTAGCAAAGCTCTGCACCTTTTATTTGTGCACCTATCAACAGCGCAGCACTTGTGCCTTTCGGTGAGTTGTCTCCTTTATTCCTAAATGATTCATAAACATTAAGTGTCCATTAAGATTATTGAAGGCACTAGCATTATTAAAAACCTTAACAAGTGTTCTTAATAACTGAGAAAATTTCACAAATGTTATTGACTCAGGACTGTAGTTGTGGAAAAGAACACAAGCTACGTACGAGGTGACAGTTATTAAACTATATGTAACAAAATCATCATAACTTCTGGACGGTTTGCAATAGGATGTTCAACTGCACAGCTGGCTGTGGGTCATGATGGGAATTAGTATGTGAATGTGGTTTGGTTTAGTGACGAAGTTCACTTTCACTAGGATGGATTCATCAGCAAGTAAAATTGGTGCATTTGGGGGACTGAGAATCTACATTTCGTGATTGAGAAATCTCTTCACCCTCAACTGGTGACTGTATGGTGTGCAATGTCCAGTTACAGAATAATTGGTGCAATAGTCCTTGACGGCGTGGTGAATACCAAATGGTATGTGAAGGTTTTGGAATATGATTTCATCCCCAGTACCCAAAGTTACCCTGATTTCAACAAGATGTGGTTCTTGCAAGACAGAGCTCGACCTCATTGAAGCAGAAGAGTGTTTGGTGCCCTGAAGGAGCACTTTGGAGATGGCACTCTGGCTCTGGGGTACCCAGAAGCCACTGGCATGGGCCTTTATTGGCCACCATATTCTTCAGATCTGAACACATGTGACTCCTTTTTATGGGCTATATTAAAGACAAGGTGTAGAGCAATAACCCCAAATCCTTTGCTGAGCTGAGAACAGCCATTCAGGAAGTCGCTGACAGCATCGACGTTCTGTCACTTCAGTGGATCATGCGGAATTTCTCTATTTGTCTGCACCACATCATCACCAATGATGGCAGGCATATTGAACATATCGTAACCTAAATCTGAATATCTGTAGTGACGTTTACATGTTGAATAAAGTGTGTGTATGCTGTAGTTTGTAACTAATTTCCTTTCTTTTTTTCCGTGTAGTTCAATAATTGTCACCCTGCCTTTCAGTTTTGTTCACAAAATACAGTGTGAAGTAAATATTTATACAGATTTTTGACAAGATGAGTAAATAAACTGAATCTTTTAACTTGTCAGTGGTTTCTAGAGTAACAGCTGTACACAGAACAGTAGGTGGCAATCATCTTCCATTCCTGGTCCATTTTCAATGTATTTTTATTTTTTGACCTTTTTTTTCACTGACATATTTTGCCCTTCTACTACTACCTAACATTATGCAACACATGTTGATGGAATTTTTTTTTTTTATTAAATTAAACTTTAATATTTATTTTTGCAAGTGTGAATCAGTCATGTTCGTTGTCATATTGTTTACTCCTTTATCTCTGTTTGTAACAATCACTAATACATTAGTACAAAAAAAATTTAAGCTGTCTCTGTCCCATTCTTCATCCCTGCAGGTGCAGTCCCAGGCTTTAATGCTGTCATTTCTTCAAGTGTTCCACTTGGCGGAGGTGTTTCAAGCAGTGCTGCTCTAGAGGTTGGAGTTTATACATTTCTGGAGGCGCTTACAGGAGAGAAAACAAAGTAAGGCTTGATAAGTGAAGCAGAGCAAAATTAGAAAATATATTGTAATCTATGACGGTGGGGGGGTGGGGCGGGGGTGGGGCAATTCACATGCACATGTGTGTGTGTGTGTGTGTGTGTGTGTGTGTGTGTGTGTGTGTGTGTGTAATCTTGTTAAATATGTACCAGCAATTGTCTCTGACAAAGATGTAAAATCTTTGCATTTTATAGTATCTCTGTTCTTCTTCATTGTGTACAGACTTTGTGAAATGGTTGTAAATGGAACCCGAGTCATTTGTGAGGCTACAGAAAGCAGATGTATTACTGGTGTCTCTACGAGAAACTGATACCTAGAGAATTAATAAAAAGAGAAAATGTAGGTTCTTTGCAAGCGAGATGAAGAATGAGGAGAGGTCTTTGGTTTACTCTCTAGTGGGATGTATGAGATATTGATGACCAAGTTAAATTACGTGATGTGTACAAAGTAGCAATAAAGTAGTTGATGGGCTAAATTGTGAGTGTCAGCTGCTTATAACCAACACTCAGTGATTTGTTAACTACCATGGTGATCCTGAAAATAGTGGACTGCTCATTCTTCCATGTTGAACACCACATGTTACTAAATGAACAATGGCCTACTGTAGCTTCACCAGAAGCAATCAAGGCATTCCATCTGTGACATAGCAGCTGACAACAAACTTCATTCAATCGTCATTTCACTCACAATGGATGGAATAAGATGGCCAGACTCCATCACTCAGATGCTACTGCACTGATACAAAACATTCTCTTCCTGTCAGCTGCGCACTCTGCCACTCTGCCATGGGAACTGGGTGTCAGTTATAATGATTTCTCTACTGCCCCAGTCTACAACCCATTGTTCGTGCCTGCCACACTTTCCTCAAATTGTCCATGGGAACCAAATACAATATTCAGCAATTTGGCTCCTGCTCTGGTATTTAACCTCTCAAATATGTTGGCTGAGAAAACCATTTCACAACCTTAGGACCCAAATGCTGCATGCCTCAACCTTGTTACCATGCTAGTTTTGCAGCACATCCACATATTAAATGCACCAGATGCTCATCTGTGCTGAGATAATGTCCAGAACTCTCACCACACATAATGGGCAGAACTCAACAAGTGCTGAGTGATACGATAGTTAAAATGTGTATGGTGCCTAAACTTCCAGCATTCCAACTGGATCAACCCAATACATGGTTTAATAGTGTAGGCTAATTCTACATGGCTACAATATTCAAGATGATATGTTCAAGTTTGTTCCCATTCTGAATAACTTAAGTGAACTCTCATATCTTATTTGTGACTTAATTGATTCTCTACCGAGCTCAAACAAGTTTGAGGCTATTAAACTGCTGTTATTAGAGCAACAAATATGGCTGGTGCTTTATGAAGAAGTGCTGGGACTTAGAAATCCACTGCAATTATGATGGCTTTTGCAAAGTGCAATTACTTCAGACAGTTTGCCAACAACACATTATGTTGGATTTGGATGCTAAAACTACCTCCTTCAATAGAAGCTATATTAATTTCTCTCAAGCAAGATCCTATCGACACCAAATTACAATTGGCTGATAGACTTTATGCTATTTTGCAGTTGGGTAAAGTTATGCAGCAGAGGGCCCATCACCTTTCTTTCTCCATGGAAGCCACTGTCATGTTACAGCACTTAGGGTGAGGTTCAGGAAAAGTTCAGGTTCTCACAGACTCCATTGAGTGCGAGGCAACATGGGATACACTGCACTGTAGCAGCATATCAGTTAGCCAACGGGCAATAAACACTGCCAATTTAACATGATGCGAAGTCATTGTTCCCAAGGCTGTGACTGCATGGGCAAATGAGCAAGCTATCAAATTCACCCATGTGCAGAGCAGTTTGATGTGTAGTGGGGAGGGGGGTTAGTCTCCACATGACTCATGTTTATGTTTAATGGTTTTTGCCATTTCTTCTTCATTTACAGCTCTGACGTCAAACGAAAACAAAACAGATTTCTGTGGTCAGGAGCTATCAAGTGAATTAAACTACATAATTATGGATGGCTAAAATATGGTACTGATTTGATTTGATTTTATCAGGGATGCTGTTTCCTCGCCCACACCACACATCCTATATTTGGGGTCTTCTTCTATTATCCCCATTATATGTAGGTGTTTTTGGAAATTCCCATGGCCTGTCAATAGTCCAACCATGAGTTTCATTTCCCTCCTGTTCAAGCCCAGGATTGATAGACTTCTCTTAGAACAGGCTTCAGCATCAATACCTTGCCATGTTTTTGCTTTTGGACCTAGCCCAATATTCTGCATGCTGTCTCCTTGTCCAGTCTCATAGTTTTATTTTGATCATTGCCTTGGTGATTGTCAGGACAGGTTCTGGTCCAATAAATGGTGTCATTGCCCCTATCCTGGCCAACCTATCAGCTTGCTCATTACCACCAATGCCTGTGTGACCAGGGACCCAAAATAGGTTTACCTTATTGCTTTCCCGTAGACTTTGTGGCATTCTGTCACAATCTTTGATCATGTTGCAGAGGCTGCCAGTGCTTTCAGGGCTGCTTGGCTGTCTGAATAAATAAAAATGCTATGACCTCTGTAGCACCTCTGCAAATTCTCCTCCACACACCCTGATAGCAGTACTTCTGCTTGCAACACAGTGGCCATCTTCCCTAAAGAGATTGCAGTCTCCAGCCTTGGCTGCACCCTGTATACCCCAGCCCCAACACCTTGGTCTCTTTTCAAACGATCAGTGAACCAGACTATGTCCCCAGTACAGTGTCAAAAGTTTGTTCTCCCAGAGCTCTCTACTTCCAGTTACTGCATTGAAAGGCTTGTTGAAGCAGCTGGTTGTTATTATATAGTCAACCGGCATTTCCCCAACTGTACCTATGTTTCTCTCCCTCAGTATTTTAGTGTGAGATCCTGGATACCTCAGTGAGTTCCAGTTTTTGCCAGTCTTTAACCTATGTGCTCCAGCTTTGCCTCCATCTTCACCCACAGGTGTAATGGGGCATGTCCAGCATGGTTTCCATTCCAGCAGTGGGTGTGCTGCTAATTCCACTTGTAATGGCTAAGCATGCCAGTCTCTGAACCATAGCAAGGTCCTTAGTGGCTACCTGCTCTTCTACCTTTTTCCTCCACACTGTAGCCCCTTAAGCAATCATAAGTCTTACTACCATGGTGTATATCCAGGACATACTCTTGGGGCTTAAGCCCCAGTTTATACTACAAGGTCTCCTGGTACTCAATAAATTACCTTTTGCCTTGGAACAGGTACTCCTTACGTGAGGGGTCCATAATAGTTTCTCATTCAGGGTTACTCCTAGATATTTTGCTATCCCTTTCACTGGTAGAGTTTCATCGAGAAGCTTGAGATTCCAATATGTGTGTTGGATCTGTTGGGTTGCCATACTCTTTCACACGTTCTAGTGCAAAAAACATCAACAAAATCCTTCTCATAGAGGGAAATCTGTTGCTGATAATCTGTGCACTCATTGCAGGCGATAGTAATAGCAGCGGTTGTTGTGCAGGATACACATACTCATACTCTGGCTTACACCATGTTGGCAAACCAGTTGCCTGGAGCTTGTACTAGAGTTCATCTCAATATCCTGCAGAACCCAATCCTCCAGAACTGGTGTACACACAGTCCATCACCTCCGTGCACATTTGTCTGTCTGAAAGAACCCATTATCACACAAATGCCCAAAAAGAGCTCGAAATGTTGTGCAATATGGTGGGTGTCTGTGAGAGTACTGGTTTTGGTATATCCATGCTGCCTCTCAACTGTTTCTATCTGTTTGGCTGTACACAGACACCATCTCGGCTTGTTACCAACATGAATACGAGACCATTCGGCTGCCTACAGTATACTGTGTGAATCACACAGCCTGCAAAACACGAGGAACACATGACATGTGGTCAGAGGAACTTCCGTTCATCAGTGCCATCTACCGTGGCAACAATGCATTTTGGGACACATATTCATAGGACCTCTTTTCCTCCATTTCCAGACAGGAAATTGTCTCTGCAGTTTGTTGGTTTTATTAATGATCATCTTGTATAATATCCAAGCACAGACCATATTAACCCTTTGCATTCTGCAATGCAGAGAACTTCTGTGCACTCTTATTTAAATACTCACTGCCTGGGCCGCGAGTGTGCCACAGAGAACTGTATGAGTCTCTTTGTGGAAACAGTGATGCCACTGACCAACAAGTAGGGTGTACACTAAAACAAAATGTGCACTTTCATTCAAATATATATACATAAGCAATACAACACAAAATATTTCATTCTGTGCTATTTTTTGAAACATTCTTCAGGGTGGACTGTTTTCATCATAATTTCAGTTGAATTGTTCACAAATGAATAACTGTCATCATCAAAACCATTGTCATTCTTGTTTTCACTTTTATCTCAATACACAGCATACAAAAGTATACCTAGTTGGCAGAATTATGCAGCATTGATACCTAGTATAGTCAGCTTTGAGAATGGAGCATATGAGAGCTACAAAAAATCATGTCAAATGGGGCTTGACATCGGAGTGGAAAACAAAATTTGCCATGTTGAGCAACACTTGCTACTGGAATACAAAGGGTTAAACCATCACTGCTGTTTTTCACCAGCTTCCTTTAAACTGTAACAGTAGTTTACTGTATAATATCTTTATGTTGCTAGAGCCAGAAAACTCCTTCAGACTCTCAACACTGTTCAAACTATCTTATAAAATTTTAATCACACAAAAGTATCACCCCATTTTAAAAAGGGGAGTTGTCAGGTGGGCTTACTTTCCTTTATCCATTTCTGTCAGTGGAAATATTACTTCATTGCCTACCTGACTGACACAGCCACTGTACTGGCCAGTTTACGAGCCATAGCCAGTATGAACTTCAATCAGCCACAGCACTCACTTAATTATAATTTGTGGACTTTAAAAAGGCACATGACTCGGTAGATAGAGACACATTAGTAGAAGTGCTGAAAGAATTTGGACTAGATGATAAGACGACGACACTTATTCAGCAAACACTAACAAACACCCAATCACAAATTAAATTTTTAGAAGAACTGTCAGAGCCCTTTGAAATCGCAACAGGTTTGAGACAAGGAGACAGTCTCTCTCCAATCTTGTTCAACTGTGTTTTAGAAAAAGTTATCAGGGAATGGCGAAAAGAAATGCGTCAGTTCAACTTTCCAAATGGAATTAGGCTAGGCTGCAAACAGTCTGGGCTTACATTTGAATGCCTCGCATTTGCATTGATATAGTGTTTTTTGCAGAGAATCTGCAAATTTCAACTAAACAGATTGAAGTACTCAAGGAAACAGCAGTGAAGGTAGGATTGCAAATATCTTTTGAGGAGACACAATATATGAATGTAAATGCCACTGATCCAGTCTGGACAATTAGGACCAAGTATGGCGACAACAAAAGAGTTCAGAGGTTCAAGTACCTAGGAGGGATTTTGACACCAAACAACAATGAAAAGGCAGCAATTGAAGAATGGGCAAGAAAAATGGAAATAGCATTCAGATTGTGTCAGAACACATACAAATCTAATCACTCTCATACCAGGCCAAGTTCCAACACTACAGCACAGTCGTCAAACCTGAATGTTTATATGCGTCTGAGACAACAGCCAAGAAAGGACTTTCAGACTTGGAGAAGAAAGAAAGGAAATTCCTAAGAAAGATTCTTGGACCCAGAAAAATATCAAATGAATTTACGTTCGGCTTCAGATCAAATCAAGAACTTTATCAACGGTATGAAAATGTCACCACCACTATGAACAAAAGAAGACTGTCTTTCTAAGGACATATTGAAAAATGGAATGAGGAGGCTCGCCAACAAGATTCTTCTCTCCCAGGAGAACAGGAAAACTCAAGTTCCATGTGTGAAAGAAGTGCAGAGGGATCTAGAAAAATGCAGGATCAGAGTAGAATAAATTGTGAACTGGCAGATCTTTAGCAAAAAAGTTGTGGAAGTGAAGGAATTCTTCAAGGAGAAAACGAGGAAGAACAGAGTATTCTCGGCAGAAGAACATGCACGAGAGACCCAACGGATGAAGGAGTGATAGTGAAAGAGGAAGGAAGAGAAGTTGTGTAATGAAAATAAATAAATAAGCAAAATAATAATAATGAAAAACACCAGAACCAATCCTTATGATAATAAAAATTAAATACATGAAATTTTAATGCTTTAAAACAAATTGTACAAAATTCAAAGTAATATACTGAATTACAAAGTATAACAGTATTTGACATTAACTGTGATTGCATAAATGATGGGGATATGAATGTGAGTGTCAGCATTATTTTGCACTATGCCTTCCCTCACTTTTACCAGATCCCCTAGTTATTTTCCAGGTATCTATCACCCCCAACTTGGCTTCACCTTGGTTCCTCTTCCCTTTTCAGTTGTTATAATATCACAACTACATTACTATTCTAATATTTTTTTTTATTACCATTCTCAAATTTCCATTATTGAGTTTCTTTACTTTTGGTTGGATTTTAACGCATTCTGCACCAAGTGAATGCTTACATCCATGTAATTCCCACATACTGAATCTTGCAAATTGTCTTATTTGTTTATACACTGAAGAGCGAAAGAAACCAGTACACCTGCTTCATATTGTGTAGCATGCAGGAGTGCCACAACACGACAAGGTGTGGGTTCAACTAATGTCTAAAGTAGTGCTGGAGGAATTGACACCAAGAATCTTGCTGGGCTGTCCATAAATCCATAAGAGTATAGGGAGGGGTGGGGGGGGGGGGAGGATGGGGGGGGGGGGGGGGGCAGGAGATCTCTTCTGAACAGCATGTTGCAAGACATCCCAGATAAGTTCAATGATATTCATGTCTGGCGACTTTGGTGGCCAGTGGAAGTGTTTAAACTCAGAAGACTGTTCCTGGACCCACTCTGTAACAATTCTGGACATGTGGGATGTCACATTGTCCTGCTGGAATGCACAATGGACACACATGGATGCAGGTGATAAGACAGGATGCTTTTATGTGTGTCCCCTGTCAGAGTCATATCTAGACATTTCAGGGGCTGCATATCACTCCAGCTGCACATCCCACATCCTTACAGAGCCTCCACCGGCTTGAACAGTCCCCGGTTGATATGCAGGGTCCATTAGTTCATGAGGTTGCCTCCATAACTGTACACATCCACCCACTTCATACAATTTTTAACAAGACTTGTCCAACCAGGCAAGATGTTTCCAGTCATCAACAGTCCAATATCGGGTTAACGTTTCTAGGCAAGATGTCTAGCTTTGTGTCATGTTGTCGTCAAGGGTACATGAGTGGGCCTTCAGCTCTGAAAGCCCATATCGATGATGCTTCATTGAATGGTTTGCATGCTGACACTTGTTGATGGCCCAGCATTGAAATCTGCAGTAATTTGTAGGAGGGTTGCACTTCTGTCATGTTGAATGATTCTATTCAGTTGTCATTGGTCCCGTTTGTACAGGATCTTTTTCTGGTCGCAGCGATGTCAGATATTTGATGTTTTACCGGATTCCTGATATTCATGGTATACTGATGAAATGGTCACATGGGAAAATCCCCACTTCATTATTACGTCGGAGATGCTGTGTCCCATTGTTCGTGCGTCAACTATAACATGATGTTCAAACTCACTTAAATCTTGATAACCTGCCATTGTAGCAGCAGTAACCAATGTAACAACTGCACCAGACACTTCTTGTCTTATATAGGCATTGCCGACCACAGCGCCATATTCTGCCTACTTACATATCTCTGTATTTGAATACGCAAGCCTATACCAGTTACTTTGGTGCTTCAGTGTATATTCAAGTAAACATGACATGAAGTATGAAAAATTTCTTTTTTATGTTGTACTGCAGTGCCTGGTATTTCCCAGGTTTGATATCTGCGACATGAAGTGATTGGTGCTGTGCCTTGTTGATACTCACAGCAAATGGAAGCCGCATAGGAAACTGCAATCATTTTAACCAAAGGCATTGTTTGAGCTCAGTTTTCAAGGTCTCAAGTAGGGATGTGTTTGAGCACGACTCAAATTGTGTGAACAGCTCAGAAAATCGTGGGTTTTGTTTGTTATTTTGATCAGCACGCAATCTAGTGACTTCTGTTGGTACTATATCCATGATCTGCCTTAGCATTTGTATGACAATGCAGGTTTTCATAATAAAAGTTACTGAGAAACACAGACTAAATATCTTGTAGGGTATATTCAATAAGTAACAATGACAACTAATCAATAAATAAGAGTTTGCAATCGTGTTTCTGTTAAATTCTCGAGCTTTCACTCAGCACATGCTCTAGTGATGTCTGATGGTGCTATCTTTAACATGGATTTTGCCGCTGTAATTTATTTTCATGATAGGAGTTATTTTGTTTGTAAGGCATTTAACTTTTCATTAATTTTTTTCATTGTCTATGTAGAACTTTGAAGTAAATCAGCCAAGAAATTTGAAGTAAATTGGCCAAGGGCTTTGAATATATAGCCATCTCTGCCCACATGCTCATTCGGAGATCAAGTAGAAATTTGAAGTAAATCAGCAAAGAACTTTTGAAGATTTTTGATAACAACTGTTCCCCTTTGCATATTACGTACATGATATGTTTCAAATCAGATTACAAATCTTATGCAGACAGTGATTTTCCTCTTGTCTTGAAGGTAAAGTGTGCAGAATTTTGTCAAGACCAGAATAAAACTATAGATTTGTATGAATCATACACAAAAATGGACACTCTTTTTTTGTTATATATATGGTGTGATATTTTTTTGTTTCAGCCTCCAAGACAAGGCGTTAGCATGTCAGAAAGCTGAACATACATTTGCAAACATGCCTTGTGGCATTATGGACCAGTTTATTTCAGTGATGGCCAAAGAAGGCAGCGCCTTACTTATTGATTGCAGGTCAGTGAGGACTTTAGAAGTTTCACTAAAAAAAAAAAAAAAAAAAAAAAAAAAGATGAGACTTACCAAACAAAAGCGCTGGCAGGTTGATAGACACACAAACATACACACAACATTCAAGCTTTCGCAACAAACGGTTGAACGGTTGCTTCATCAGGAAAGAGGGAAGGAGAGGGAAAGACAAAAGAATGGTTTTAAGGGAAAGGGTAAGGAGTCATTCCAATCCCGGGAGTGGAAAGACTTACCTTAGGGGGAACAAAAAGGACAGGTATACACTGGGAGCACCGCCTACTCCAGTCCTGTAACCCGGAAGGTGTACACGATCAAAGGCAGAGCCACGTGTGAAAGCACCCACGTGATTTACCAACTGACCTGCCTCCACTGTGAAGCTTTCTATGTGGGAATGACCAGCAACAAACTGTCCATTCACATGAATGGACACAGGCAGACAGTGTTTGTTGGTAATGAGGATCACCCTGTGGCTAAACATGCCTTGGTGCACGGCCATCACATCTTGGCACAGTGTTACACCGTCCGGGTTATCTGGATACTTCCCACTAACACCAACCTGTCAGAACTCCGGAGATGGGAACTTGCCCTTCAGTATATCGTCTCTTCTCGTTATCCGCCAGGCCTCAACCTCCACTAATTTCAAGTTGCCGCCGCTCATACCTCACCTGTCTTTCAATAACATCTTTGCCTCTTTACTTCCGCCTTGACTGACATCTCTGCCCAAACTCTTTGCCTTTACAAATGTCTGCTTGTCTGCTTGTGTCTGTGTATGTGCGGATGGATATGTGTGTGTGTGCGAGTGTATACCTGTCCTTTTTTTCCCCCTAAGGTAAGTCTTTCCGCTCCTGGAATTGGAATGACTCCTTACCCTTTACCTTAAAACCCACATCCTTTCGTCTTTCCCTCTCCTTCCCTCTTTCCTGATGAAGCAACCGTTTGTTGCGAAAGCTTGAATTTTGTGTGTATGTTTGTGTGTCTATCGACCTGCCAGCACTTTTGTTTGGTAAGTCTCATCATCTTTGTTTTTAGATATATTTTTCCCACGTGGAATGTTTCCCTCTATTATATTCATATCATATATATACACCATCCCTAATGACTGCACTGTTGATGAGACATTAAACTCTAATTTCCATCTACTTTACTCCACAATAAGAATTATTTATTTGTTAATGGAATATTTTGTCTTCCAGCTATTTCAGAAAATAATAAATAGCCTGCAACCAATTCTGTCAGATTTTGACAGCTTTTTTAGAAAAACTTCTTCTATAAGTCCTGGTATTATAATTTTTATTAAAGTAGAGACTGTTTAGGAGAAAAACAACATGTTTACTTTCTATTTGACAATAAAAAAATTATATTAATGTCACAGCACTACTTCATAATATACCTTTGTGCTTCTCAAAGTGATCAGTTAATGGACAGAGTGTTACTCATACAGTCAAAGTGTGTTCAAATGTGTGTGAATTTCTAAGAGACCAAACTTCTCAGATCATTGGTCCCTAGACTTACACATTACAAAAACTAACTTATGCTAAGAACAACACACACACACACACACACACACATGCCTGAAGGAGGACTGGAATCTCCGCCGGGAGGGGCCACGCAGTCTGCGACATGGCGCCTTAAACCACGAGGCCACTTCACGTGTTCACAAAGTCAGGAAGGCATGTTTTACACCTACATGTACCAGTTATTAGGGTTTCTTCCCATTCCATTCACAGGCAGAATGATCAGGATAGCTTACGTCTATCTTCAAGAGTCTTCCAGTTCAGTTCCATCAGTATCACTGTGAAACTCTCTCTTGAATCAAACAAGCCTGTTACCATTCGTGCTTCCCTTCTCTGGTGTACATTCAATATCCCCTTTTAGTCAAATTTGGTATGGGTCCCACGCACCTGAACAGTATTCTAGAACAGGTTGCATGAGTGATTTGTTAGCCATTTCTTTTGTAGACTGATTGCACTTCCCCAGTATTCTGCCAATAAACTGAATTCTACCACTTGCTTTATCCACAACTGAGCCTATGTGATCACTCCATTTCATATCCCTACAACATGTTCCACCCAAGTATTTGTATGAGATGATCAATTCCAACAGTGACTCGTTGATGTTATAATATTATGAAAAGGATAGTTGCTATATGCTGAGTAGCAACTATGCTTTTCATAACAGTGTTACAATCCATCCTGGATTTCCCATTGTTTCACTGATATTATAGGATACTACATTTTTTCAGTTTGTGAAGTGCACAGTTTCAAATTTCTGAACATTTAAAGCAAATTGCCAGTCTTTGCACCATCTGACTGAATATTTATGCAGCTTCTTTCAGAAAATATTTCATTATAGATAACTGCATCATCTGAAAAAAATCTGAGGTTACCACGAGGGTAATCCCAAAACTAAGGTCTCCTATTTTTTTGTAAGTACATAGACCTGTTTATTTCTACAATGGTTTACATCAGTTTACAGCTTGAACATTTAGCTATTTTTTGACACAATCACCATTTCTTTTGATGCATTTTTGTGCTGTTCAGAAAGTTATGAACCTCTTCTTTCACCTCGTCGGCGGAGCTGAATCGCTTTCCGGCCAAATATTCTTTTAACCTTGGGAACAGGTGATAGTCACTGCGCACCAAGTCAGGAATATAGGGTGGGTGAGTGATTATGTTTCACTGAAACTGTTGTAGGAGAGCAACGGTTTGCCGAGTGATGTGTGGGCGAGCGTTGTCATGAAGAATGTGTACGCCATAGCTCAACATTCCTCTTCTCTGGTTCTGAATTGCCCGTTTGAGTTTTTTCAGAGTCTCACAGTACCTGTAAGTGTTAATTGTGGTCCCAGCGGCATCAGCTCCAACGACGAGGTGAAAGAAGAGGTTCATAATGTTCTGCAGCATGGCGGTGAGCTGGTATGACATGGGCATACAAAAACTGCCACACTGTTTACAAAAATACATCGCCAGAAATGGTGATTATGTCGAAAAATAGCTAAATGTTCAATCTGTAAACTGATGTAAACCATTGTAGAAATAAACAGGTCTATGTACTTATAAAAAAATAGGAGACCTTACTTTTTAGATTACCCTTGTATTAATATTGCCTGCAAGGTCATTAATATACAACATGAATAGCAAGGGTCCTAACACATTTCTGTGGGGAACTCCTGAAGTTACTTCTACATCTGATGATGACTCTCCATCTGAGATAACTTTCTGTGTCCTCCCTATCAAAAAGTCCTCTATCCAGTCACAAATTACACTCAGTACCCCACAGGTAGGTTAGAAAATTTAAAAAGGGAAATGGATAGGTTAAAGTTAGATATAGTGGGAATTAGTGAAGTTCGGTGGCAGGAGGAACAAGACTTGTGGTCGGGTGAATACAGTGTTATAAATACAAAATCAAATAGGGGTAATTCAGGAGTAGGTTTAATAGTGAATAAAAAAAAATAGAAGTGCGGGTAAGCTACTACAAACAGCATAGTGAATGCATTATTGTGGCCAAAATAGACACGAAGCCCACGCCTACTACAGTAGTACAAGTTTATATGCCAACTGACTCTGCAGATGATGAAGAAATTGATGAAACGTATGATGAGATAAAAGAAATTATTCAGGTAGTGAAGGGAGACGAAAATTTAATAGTCATGGGTGACTGGAATTTGAGAGTAGGAAAAGGGAGAGAAGGAAACATAGTGGGTGAATATGGATTGGGGGAGAGAAATGAAAGAGGAAGCCGTCTGGTAGAATTTTGCACAGAGCATAACTTAATCATAGCTAACACTTGGTTCAAGAATCATGAAAGAAGGTTGTATAAGTGGAAGAAGCCTGGAGATACTAGAAGGTATCAGATAGATTATATAATGGTAAGGCAGAGATTTAGGAAGCTGGTTTTAAATTGTAAGACATTTCCAGGGGCACATGTGGACTCTGACCACCATCTATTGGTTATGAACTATAGATTAAAACTGAAGAAACTGCAAAAAGGTGGGAACTTAAGGAGATGGGACCTGGATAAACTGACTAAACCAGAGGTTGTACAGAGTTTCAGGGAGAGCATAAGGGAACAATAGACAGGATTGGGGGAAAGAAATACAGTAGAAGAAGAATGGGTAGCTCTGAGAGATGAAGTAGTGAAGGCGGTAGAGGATCAAGTAGGTAAAAAGACAAGGGCTAAGAGAAATCCTTGGGTAAGAGAAGAAATATTGAATTTAATTGATGAAAGGAGAAAATATAAAGATGTAGTAAATGAAACAGGCAAAGAGGAATACAAATGTCTGAAAACAGGAAGTGCAAAACAGCTAAGCAGGGATGGCTAGAGGACAAATGTAAGGATGTAGAGGCTATCTCATTAGGGGTAAGATGGATATTGCCTACAGGAAAATTAAAGAGACCTTTGGGGAAAAGAGAACCACTTGTATGAATATCAGGAGCTCAGATGGAAACCCAGTTCTAAGCAAAGAACGGAAAGCAGAAAGGTGGAAGGAGTATATAGAAGGTCTATACAAGGGTTATGTACTTGAGGACAAAATTATGTAAATGGAGATGATGTAGATGAAGATGAAAAGGGAGATATGATACTGTGTGAAGAGTTTGACAGAGCACTGAAAGACCTGAGTGGACACAAGGCCCCGGGAATAGACAACATTCCATTAGAACTACTGTCAGCCTTGGGAGAGCCAGTCCTGACAAAACTCTACCATCTGGTGAGCAAGATGTATGAGAAAGGCGAAATACCCTCAGACTTCAAGAAGAATGTAGTAATTCCAATCCCAAAGAAAGCAGGTGTTGACACATGTGAAAATTACCAAACTGTCAGTTTAATAAGTCACAGGTGCAAAATACTAATGTGAATTCTTTACAGACGAATGGAAAAACTGGTAGAAGCCGACCTTGGGGAAGATCAGTTTGGATTCCACAGAAATGTTGGAACTCGTGAGGCAGTACTGACCCTAGGACGTATCTTAGAGAATAGATTAAGGAAAGGTAAACCTATGTTTCTGGCATTTGTAGACTTAGAGAAATCTTTTGACAATGTTGACTGGAATACTTTCTTTCAAATTCTGAAGGTGGCAGAGGTAAAATACAGGGAGCGAAAGGCTATTTACAATTTGTACAGAAACCAGATGGCAGTTATGAGAGTCAACGGGCATAAAGGGAAGCAGTGGTTGGGAAGGGAGTGAGACAGGGTTGTAGCCTATCCCCGATGTTATTCAATCTGTATATTGAGCAAGCAGTAAAGGAAACAAAAGAAAAATTCAGAGTAGGAATTAAAATCCATGGAGAAAAATTAAAGCTTTGAGGTTTGTCGATGACATTGTAATTCTGTCAGAGACAGCAAAGGACCTGAAAGAGCAGCTGAATGGAATTGACCTTGTCTTGAAAGGAGGATATAAGATGAACATCAACAAAATCAAAACGAGGATAATGGAATGTAGTCGAATTAAATCGGGTGATGCTGTGGGAGTTAGATTAGGAAATGAGATGCTTAAAGTAGTAAATGAGTTTTGCTATTTGAGGAGCAAAGTAACTTCTTTTGGTCAGAGTAGAGGGGATATAAAATGTAGACTGGCAATGGCAAGGAAAGTGTTTCTGAAGAAGAGAAATTTGTTAACATTGAGTATAGATTTAAGTGTCAGTAAGTAGTTTCTGAAAGTATTTGTATGGAGTGTAACCGTGTATGGAAGTGAAACGTGGATGACAAATAGTTTGGACAAGAAGAGAATAGTACCTTTCGAAATGTGGTGCTACAGAAGAATGCTGAAGATTAGATGGGTAGATCACATAAGTAATGAGGAGGTATTGAATAGAATTGGGGAGAAGAGGAGTTTGTGGCACAACTTGACTAGAAGAAGGGATCGGTTGGTAGGACATGTTCTGTGGCATCAAGGGATAACCAATTTAGTATTGGAAGGTAAAACTCATAGAGGGAGACCAGGAGATGAATACACTAAGCAGGTTCCGAAGGATGCAGGTTGCAGTAGCTATTGGGACATGAAGAATCTTGCACAGGATAGAGTACCATGGAGAGCTGCATCAAACCAGTCTCAGGACTGTGGACCACAACAACAACAACCCCACATGATTGTACTTTTGACAATAAACAGAGGTGTGGTACTGAGTCAATAGCTTTTCAGAAATCAAGAAATACTGGATCTACCTGACTCTCTTGAGCCAAATCTTTCAGTATTTCATGTGAGATAAGTGTGAGTTGAGTTTCTCATGATCGGTGATTTCGAAAACCATGCTGTTTGGGATTGTGATTAATATATCTCATTATGGTTGGGCTGAGAATATATTCTAAGATTCTACAGCAAATCGATGTAAAGGATATTGGGTGGTAGTTTTGTGGATCACTTCTACTACCCTTCTTGTAGACAAGTGTGACCTGTGCCTTTTTCCAAGAACTGGTCGCAGCTTTTTGTTCCAGGGACCTACAACAGATTTTACTTAGAAGAGGGGCTAACTTAGCTGCAAATTGAGTATACAATCTGACAGGGATTCCATCAGGCCCTGGAACTTTGTTCAATTTTAACGATTTCAGCTGTTTCATGACACCACTGATACTAGTATTTATTTCATTCATCTTTTCAGTGGTACTGTAATGTTGCTATATTCTTGAACGTTACTTAAATTAACTTAACTTGGCCTTGAGTTAGTTCATTTGATGAAAGAATATAACAGTTTCCACCTTCATAAAATTTATTGACAAACTGAGCTCCATACTCGTCACATTAACGAAACACTGACTCACATACTTCACAGATCTCTTTGATTGACTGACAAAACAACAACTCAACAACTAACTCGCAGCCTTGCTGCATCACTTTATATAGAATTTTAACAATAAATTTCAAAATAACCCATTATTAATTTTGTACAATTCTGATGTTACAATTAAAATTTACAAAACGTAAAGAAACTAATGTTACAGGCAAATAAGGAATAAAATACAATATCGTATTACATAAATTTTTATAGTATCATCACTATTTGTAAATATGAAAATGGATCTGAACTTGAATTACAACAATGTCTCTTGTATTATTTTAGTTACATAATTAATTACAGTTTGGATTTGGTTACTAACATTCATTGACAGTACAAATCTCGTGCTTTATCTGACTGCATACAAGAAAGTTACAAATAAGGCCTCAAATTCTGAAAATCATAAAGTTGTGTGATGTAAGCAATTGGAGAGTTAATTAGAAATGTAATTACAAAGGATATTAATTACAGAGGAGGACATAAAAATAGATAACAAATGAAAATACGTCACTTGGTAATAATTTTTAAGCCGTTTCTCGAGATAATGAGGTTCTCTGTGTCAACCCAACAATCAACTGTAATTAAGGTAATTAGAGGTGCCAGACACTATAGCCTTTTAACATTTGTTACTAAATATCTCTTACTTCAACTTCTCAACTAGGTTTTTGATTTGGAACTTGTACATAATTTTTGTTAATGACAACAATCTATAGACAATTATGATAATATACATTCATCCAGAATTAAAAAACTGTATTTTGGCAAATTGGACTGAATAATGTATCAGAAAGACACACAAAAGTCTCCAGGAAGCACTGAATCGTCCGAAAAACACCTGGATGCACAAAAAAAAGTTGTATCAGACATTTCATATGAATCTAAGGAGAGGCTGTACCATTACAGTACAAGTATTAAATTAGGACAATTCTCCTCTGTTTTCCTTTATACAGGAACACTTGAAAATGGAGTTATGCATTTCAGATTTTGCTTTGCTATCCTCAATTTCAGTTCCTGTCTCATTCTCTAGGGATCTGAACACTGACTTTGAAGCCACTAACAGTCTTTAGATATAACCAGAATTTCTATGGGTGTTGTGAAATATCATTTGTTTATTTATTTATTTTGATCCAACATCAACTGATGACAAAAAAGTTTTTTTTTTTTTGTTTTGTTCCAGTCTTCTGGAGAGTCGGAGCCTTACTTACTAGAGTTCCATATTGTTGCCTGTAATTATTATCTTTACAACTTTTTCTAAATTTAGTTGGGAGAAAAATGTTACATATAAGAACTGTACATAAAAAATTTGCTATTGCAATACACAGATTAAGAAATTTACAGTTTGTACACAGTCTTCATATCTGAGATTCAGATATTTACAGTTTGTGGCATAGTCTAAGATCTGAGATTCATATATTTTTAGGCAGATGGTCTTCCATCACATGAGTGCACTAAATCTAGTAACCCATCTATTGAATACACAGGAGATATTAGGATGGAAGCAATTTGACAATATTCTGCTGCAGTAGTCATTGAAAGCATCACCCATTCTTCTCTTGAGAGCCAAATGCATCTCACTCAGTATCTCTCTATCTATAGCCGTATGGTTTGATTTACCCTATTATGCAATAACCTCTGTTTCCTTAGAAGTTTCTTTACAGTGACTATATACCATAGAGATTACCTCCCATTATGAATTGTTCTACTGAATACACATCTATCCAGTGCATGGCCAACTATTCTTTTAAACTTGCTCCTGCCCTTTGCTGAAAGTTTCAAGTTTCTTACTGGGATATGATACTACTGATTTTTTATCTAGTTTGCCGGCCGGAGTGGCCGAGCGGTTCTAGGCGCTTCAGTCTGGAGCCGCACGACCGCTACGCTCGCAGGTTCGAATCCTGCCTTGGGCATGGATGTGTGTGATGTCCTTAGGTTATTTAGGTTTAAGTAGTTCTGAGTTCTAGGGGGCTGATGACCTCAGATGTTAAGTCCCATAGTGCTCAGAGCCATTTTTTTTATCTAGTTTACTGAACATATATATCGTTCTGCTTGTTTTAGTTGTCCTTTGTACTTGGGTAATCATCCCATCCTGCTCACTGATACCGGTTTTGATGTGGACACCCTCAGAGAGGTCAGGTCTATTTGTTGCCATTAGGTCCCTTATATTTCCATCATGAGTGGGGTTCCTAACTATTATTCTAGGTAGTTTTCAGAGAAGGCATTTACTATTGTTTCTCAGGTTGTCTTATCACACCCACTGCTAACAGAACTGTAATTTTCTGAGTTAATTGTTGGATGATTAAAGTCTCCACTGATGATTGCAGCATGACTGGGGAACTTCTGTACAAGTGAATTGAGGTTTTCTCTAAAGCTTTTGGTTACATCAGGAGATGAGTTGAGGGGGCAACAGAAGTATCTAATTAGCATTTTAAGTCCACCCCCAGTACTAAGCTATCCCCTAACAATCTCACATTTAGCTTCAGTTTCCATCTTGTGGATTTGAGTTTTTTGCCTGCTGTGATAAATACACCACCTCTATTTCCCACTTGCCTATCATTTCAACATATACTTAAATTTTCCCCAAAAATCTCACTCTTATCAATTTCAGGTTTCAATGAGCTTATATGAGCTGATATGTTTATGATGCTTTGTCGTAGTTGATGATCTATATGCAGTAGTTTAAGGACACTGATCTAAGATGAATATGTTAACTGAGGATATTCAGTGTAGATTAAGTATTTTGTGCATTACAAGAGTAAATGTGTTTTCAATTAATGTATATTTGTCAGTAGTATGTGATGCTATTGATTCATTGACAACTAAATACTTAACATGTTTCATTTTAAAATGACATAAATAATTAATTTTAAAAGTCTAAAATGATGAGCTGAATAGTTTAGCAGAAAAAATAGTCTCCATTTGCTTAGCAACAACCTGTGGAAACAACACATTGTTGTTTGCAGTTTTCCCAGGAACAAGTTTTCTAAACAAACACAGTAAGTCAAGCACCTTCAAATCTGTCAGAGTAACTGGTTAAAAAAAATTGCAGATGCTAGCAATGAACCTAAAATATCAGGAGTTAAAAGTGAATTGTGGATATAGTTTGGTGAAGACACATGGAAAACAGACCACCAGTCTAAATATTAGAATGCAAGCGAAATTATAAAGAAGATAAAGGGATCAGAATCAGAAAGAGAACAGCGTGCTGGCAGAGTTAAGGTGCCCACAAATACAACAGATTTGTAGGAATAACAACAGGAACTATAAAGGGGAACAGTGAGAGGTGTAGAACATTACTCATATTTTGAAAAAAAAGGAAAGGTACAATCATAATCTGTAGGTATGAAGTAGTCAAAAGGTAAAGTAATGAAAAAAAAGTGTGCTGCAGCAAAATTTTACACCAGTTGCATGAAGGAGTGCTGTGGTCCAACTCTATAGCTTGAATTTTGCAGTGATGTTGTTACTTAAGACAATACATGATGTATTTTTTCCAGTTAGTTAAAGTTGCGATGTAAGTTTCGACACTGTTCTCACCATTTCCATAGTTGACTGAGGTGCTGTAAAATATTGGAGATGTACAGGGTGATAATAATAAGTTCAAGTTAAAAAAAAAAAGAACTGCTGCTCACAGTGATCTCAAATTTGAGTGGAACATTATTAAAGAAGGGGGAAACATTATGGAAACAAAAAAATTGTAATGAAAATGTTTCAGCTAGATGGCACCGTAAGTCATCATCATCTTGGACAGTTTTCAACCTCTGGCCAGGTCTGACTGGAACGTAAGCCTCTCCATTGTCTTCTGTCTTGCCACTGTCTCTCCATCTTCACCTTGGTCCAGTCTTCTCCATTCTTCCAGATGCATTGCTCCACTCCTTTCAGCCATCTGTCTCTCAGTCTTCCTCTGTCTCTTTCTTTCCAGTTTCATCTCGTGTAGGTTCATTTGTTTAACATGCCCATACCAACCCAGCCTTGATTTCTCTATCTCCTCCTGTAATGGTTCCACCTTCGTTAACTCTCTGATCCTCTCATTCCTTAACCTGTCTATCTTTGTCACTCCAGTACTGTTCTTCAAGAATTCCATCACACTAGCTTCCTTTCATAACCAAGGTTTGGAATGCATATGTCAGGATTGGGACATAGTATGACCAGTATATAACCTTTTTATTGATTTGGGGTACATCCTCGCTCCATATCAGGCTTCTGACACTCTTCCGTAATACTTCTGCTTTTCTCCCCCGCTCATTTATTTCTATGTCATTTCCTTCTTCCTGTATCAGGCATTCTAGGTAGCTGAAACTCTCCACTCTCCTCAACCACTTTCCTCAAATGTTCCCCACAAATTGTTATTCCAGTTGTTCCTCTCTCCTTCGCTCTTGTTGTGATAACATAAATACACTCGGCTACAAACGACATATGAATCACAATACAATGGCTATGGTGTGAATTGCACATCAAACTAACAGTACTGTGCAATGTGTATGACTGCACAAGTTTGGCATTCAACAGTTGTTGACAAGGTCATGTCACACCAAGTGGGAAAAAATAGTTTTTAACTGTCCTGAGGTCAGAAACTGCATAAAACAACAATGAAATTGATTTTTAACTGTCTTGAGCCTGACACAAGACATTTTCAATATGCTATCCACTGTTTTCTGCCACAAATTGAAATCCAATAACAGCATGTTGCATTAACAGATTGGAGTGTCTCAGGGGCTATGTTCAGTATGTGTTGGGTAATGTATGCCTTCATTTCAGTTACATTTGTAATTGGAGCACTGAACACAGCATCTTTCAGATAATCCCACAGCCAAAAGTCACACCAATTAAGATCAGATGATCTGGATGGTCAGACTTTAAGGAAATGACCACTGATAATTCTAGCCTTTTTGGAATTCCTTTGCAGCAGCTGCTTCACTGGCTGTGCATTGTGTAAAGAAGTGCCATATTGCATAAAATTATCCTACCCACACATACACACTATTGAAGCGTTGGAATGACATTGGTGTGCAAAAGACACTCGTAGCATTTACCAGTGACGGAGCAGATAAAAGGACCCATGGGACACATCTCCTCGAAAAAATACAGCAGAATGCAGAATGAAGCAGTACCAGTTGACGTGTGAACAGATTTTCCATTGTACATATTCTGCAATTCTGTGTATTAACATGTCCTTGGAGATGGAAATGATCTTTGTATGTCCAAGAATGTTCCATTGCTATTCATTATCCATATCTGTGCGAGCAAGAAATTCTAGAGCAAATATTTGTCAGTTGCAGATCAGCAACTCCTGAATGTAGATAAATTTGTATTTATAGCAATGCAAGATGTTTTGTAGAATTTTATAATTTTATACATCAACCTCACAGACATGTTCAAAATTCGGGCAACTCCCTGTGAACTGCGTGTTTGCTTGGATAACAGGCACATAAATATGATGGAAAACTGACCTTTCCATTTTTTCTTTTCTTCTTCTTCTTCTTTTTTTTTTTGTTTGTGTGTGTGTGTGTGTGTGTGTGTGTGTGTGTGTGTGTGTGTGTGTGTGTATGTGTGTATGTGTGTGTGTGTGTGTGTGTGTGTGTAGTTTAACAATGTTTTCATTTCAATGTAGTAGAATTCCACCTGGGTCATGTCATAAGTTCTCCTTGATATTTTGGCACATGGACTCATCTTGATGTGGTTTCTGGTGACTGCTGCTCTACTCATGTTGGAGTCCTGTATACATAGGCCACTACTCCCCCTGTCACTCCATTCCTGCCACTGTCCATGCTGGTGGTGGTGGTGGTGGTGAAGGTGATGATGGTGTTGGTGGAGGCAATACACAGCTGTAAACTTTGGTCTTCAGTGTCCATGCTGTTGCCATTGAGTGCCACCCTCACAGTACTGCATGCCTTTCTTTTTCTCAGCTGAATGCAATAGTCCACACCTGACTCACTTGTAGGCAATCCAGAAGGAAGAAGATTGCCTAAGTATCTTAGTTTTGTTATAATCTATAGTATGTCAGTTTTTATTCTGTGGTCAACTATGTCTGATGTAGTGTAATTCAGTCTATCTTCACAGCACCTCTCTTCTACTGTGCATACAGTTTCCTCAATGTGTGCTTTGCCACATTGGAAGGGGATCTAGTTGACCCCTGGTTTGTGAAGTCCTCCTTTACTGAACCTAGTAGGTGTCAAGGTTTTTGAGGTGTGTGGAATATACATTTAACATTGTTCACTCCAAGATTCTGCTGACTTTTTTGGAGGCATTGTCAACACATGGAATGTATTCTAGTGATCTGTGATCATCTGTTTCTTCCTGTTGTTGTCTAGGATCAACTTGTATAAAACCATGCCATGACTGCTTGCATCTACTGTACCAATTTCATTAGCAAGTTGTCTCCAGGTGCTTCAGCTCAGTTGGAAGGCTTTCTTGGTCACAGATGAATTGTGTCTTTTGAACAAGTGTGTGTAAAATGCCTTCACGCTGGGAGCTGTGATGAGTACTAGAGGCATGTAGATACAGATCGGTGTGTGAAGGCTTGCTGTACACACTGTTTTCCGCATGCCGTCTGGTTGCCATTTGACCAGGATGTGAGGAAAATGGGAGAGTGCCATTCTGTTCCTCCACCATGGTTAACTGTATGTCGGGGTGAAGAGAGCTAAAGTGATGGAGAAATTCGTCTAAGCTGTCCCTTCCATGTGGGCAAACAGCGAATGTGCCATCCACGTAACAGTAGAAACAAGTTAGTTATAGTTGTACTTGCTCTAGGGCCTTCTCCTTGAAATCTTTCATGCACAAATTCCCCACAACCAGTGATGTAAGACACTCCATCTTGGTATGTATATATGATGCTAAAATGAGCAAAACAGCAGTTGTCAGGATGCACCTCAGGATGGCAGTAAGTCTGTTTGCTGAAATATCATGGAGAACTTAACAGTGTGAACCGAGTGGACACCTAGAATTCTAAAAGTTAGAAGTATTCTGGGAAAACATCAGATTAGATTTTCAATCTTCCTTATGTTTTTGTTGACCACTCAGTGTCTCAAACATGCAGTGAATGGTTACCTTTTCTAGTTCCATTATTCAAATAAAGACATTGCTGGGAGAAATTTTGTTCTGAGGCAGACTTCTTGTTCACAAATTATAGTGGAAGTCTATTCCGGGAAATAATAATTACATTTAATGTGACTTGAATTTGCATTGGGACCCTGATTGGAAATGGCATGGCATGGGGAAACAATTTCATACCTTAAGAAAAAGAAAATATGGAAGACCAACTCCCAGCTGGCAAAAGTTCCTGATAAAATGTATAGTATGAAAAATCATGTTTATCTGTTTTATCTTTTAGTCATTTCAAAAAAGGTGTGTGTTACAGTGTAATATTAGTTGCAAGTATCCATGAAAAGTCATGAAATAAATTAAATTTGTTTTTGTGAAGAAAGAAGAACATGCTTGCTAAGGAAAGTAATATTCTTGCTCTAGGACAATTCTTTTCCAGAAAGTGTCCATTCATTACTTCAAACCAATCAGATTTCTACCAAAGTAGTTATTACAGTTTCTCAATCACTAAGGAATGGAGCAATGTGCAGAACTAGTTTCCTTTTAACAAAGAATAATTTTTTATTTTTTCTATAATGAGTCAATGGCAAAAATAATATTTTGAATGTCAAAATATCAGTATGGAAAGGGAGGGAGCACTGAAAACAGGGGTTCTGTCATAAACATACAAGTAATCATAGAGGAAGCTCTCCTCTTCATATGCTTGAAAATATTTTGTGTAAACAGTAGATTTTTTGTATAATTTTCATAGTGTAAATTATTGATGGAACTTATCTCTTAAGGTTATCTCTTTGAGGCATCCCACATTCCTTCTCAAAGCTTCCAGTGACTCTGGTGCAAAGGCATATTTCTAAATTAACACTTCTCTATTTCCATTTAATCCTATTGTTACACACTTATGTTATCTATTAAAGATTTTGTGAATTCCCCACACTACACCTAATTATGAACAAAGTCTTAAAAATAACTTTGTTTCATGCACATGAAGAGGTTGAAATCATGTGGAACCAAGTTCAAGCTATAAGACAAGTGTTCAATACTGCTTTACTTGAACTGACGCAATAATTGGCATGAAGTGCACACTGCACTCAAAATTGTTACTTGATAAGAATGTTGGTTTGGCAATGAATGGTTGAGTGCTGCTCAGTAAACACAAAAAATATTGTGTCTGTTCTGTATTAACTTTTTTGAACACTCAGCACAAAAGGCCAGACTTTTTTCCTTGCCCATCAAGCCCCTTCCCTGTTCTCATTCTAGCACTACACAGCCCTCATTCCACCAATGCACCCAGTCTTTTAACTTCTCTCTTTTTCCACAAATCCCCCACCTCATCCCCGCCCACCATCTAATCTCCCAACTGCACCTAGCTGCCCTATCCTCTCTCCACCACATCATTGCCTGCTCCCCAGCAGCACTTCACTGTCCCCCACCCCTACCCTGCTATCCCTCCCCTCTCCGCCCCAGCCTCCTCCTTACCCCCACCCAGTTGCCCCTCCCATCATGCATTGCTGCTGTTGCTCACAGTGTGGCTTCAACTGCCAGAGGCTGCAGTCATGAGTGTGAGTTGAGTTTGCGTGTGTGTGATCTATTTTCATCAAAGGCCTTTGATGGCCACAAGGTTATATTGTGGCAGTCCTTTTGTTGTGCCTATCTGGAACTCAGCATGTTCACTACTTTCCTTTTCATAATATTGTTACATTACAATCTGGATTTTCCTCTGTTTGATATTCATATTAGTTTGTAGATAATTTCCTAACAATTGTTTAGGCTATTTCCCATGTTGGAAGGTAAAGCTGTGTTTATTAATTATAAATTCACGTACTGCATTCTATTATTTCTTTTAATATAACCACCTCTCACATTTTATTAGTATCTTAAAACTGCTTTTTATTACGATATTTGTCCACATTGCCTATGCTGTACTTGGAGTGTTATAAAATAAAATGTGCAGGTGCATTCATATATTCACTAATGTCCAACAAAACCATGACAGTTTATCAGTCGTTGATGTTTCAACATTATATAGGCTCCAACTGTCACTGTTCACACTGCAACAGGTAGTACCTGAAAGCTATAACTGCATAGGTAGAAAGTCTAGTTCTGAATAACAAACTGTTTGTTGCTATGGCCAAGTCCAAAAAGTTGTTTGATGCAGCTCTCCATGGTACTGTATCCTGTGCAAGCCTCTTCATCTTTGAATAACTGCTGCAACATACATCTTTCTAAATCTGCTTACTGTATTCATTTGTGGGTCTCCCTCTATGATTTTTACCCCCACACTTCCCTTCAGTACTAAATTGGTGATCGCTTGATGTCTCAGACTGTGTTTTGTCGACTGATCCCTCCTTTTGGTCAAATTGTGCCACAAAATTTTTGTCTCCCCCAATTTTATTCAGTACTTTCTCATTAGTTGTGTGATCAACCCATCTGATCTTCAGCATTCTTCTCTAGCACTACATTTTGAAAGCTTCTGTTATTCCTTTATATGAACTGTTTATCATCCATGTTTCACTTTCATACATGGCTAAACTCCACACAAATACCTTCAGAAAAGATTTTCTAATGCTTAACTCTATATTTCTTGTTAACAAATTTCTCTTCTTCAGAAATCTTTTCTTGCCATTAGCAGTCTACATTTTGTATCCTCTCTACTTTGGCCATCATTAGTTATTTTGCTGCCTAAATAGCAAAACTCATCTAACAATTTAAGGGTCTTGTTTCTTACTCTTATTACGTTAGCATCACCTGATTTAACTCAACTACATTCCATTATCCTTGTTTTTCTTTTGTTGACATTCATCTTATTATATTCTCCTTTCAAGACATTGTCCATTCCACTCAACTGCCCTTCCAAGTCCTTTGATGTCTCTGACAGAATTACAGTCTCATTGGTAAACCTCAACATTTTTATTTCTTCTCCCTGAGCTTTAGTTCCTCCTCCAAATTTTTCTCATGTTTACTTTCCTGCTTGTTCAGTGTTCATATTGAATAACATCAGGGATAGGCTACAACCCTGCCTCATTCCCTTTTCAATCACTGCCTCCCTCTCATATACCTTGACTCTTGTAACTGCCATCTGGTTTCTGTACAAGTTGTAAACAGCCCCTTTGCTTCCTGCATTTTACCCATGCTACCTTCATAATTTCAAAGAAAGTATTTGAGTCAACATTGTCAAAAGCTTTCTCTAAGTTTACAAATGCTATAAATGTAGATTGTCCTTTTCTTAACCTATCTTCTAGGATAAGTTGTAGAGTCAGTATTGAGTCATGTGTTGCTACATTTCTCCAGAATTCAAATTGACCTTCCCTGAGATCAGCTTCTTCCAGTTTTTCCTTTCTTCTGTAAAGAGTTCGTGTTAGTATTTTGCCTGCATTTCTCCAAAATCCAAACTGATCTTCCCTGAGTTCAACTTCTGCCAGTTTTTTCCATTTTTATGTAAAGATTTCATGTTAGTATTTTGCAACCATGACTTATTAAACTGATAGTTTGGTAATTTTCACACCTTTCAGCAACTGATTTCTTTGGAATTGTAAGTCTGAGGGTATTTTGCCTGTCTCATACATCTTGCACACCAGATGGAAGAGTTTTGTCATCACAAGATGGAAGAGTTTTTTCATCGCTGGCCCTTCCAAGGCTATTGGTAGTTCTGACAGAATACCATCTACCCCTTGTTTCAATTTAGATCTTTCAGAGCTCTGTAAAATTCTTCCTGCAGTATCACATCTCCCATCTCAGCTTCATCTATGTCCACTTCCCTTTCTATAATACTGCTTTCAAGTTCATGTCCCTTGTATAGGTGGTCTATACATTCCTTCTACCTTTCAGCTTTCCCTTCTTTTCTTCAGATTGGTTTACCATCTGAGCCCTCAATATGCATACAGCTACTTCTTCTTTCCTGAAAGGCCTCTTTAATTTTCCTATAAGCAGTATCTATCTTTCTCCTAGTGAAATCTGCTTCAAAATTTGTACACCTGTCCTCAAACCATTTCTGCATAGCAGTTCTGCACTCCTGTCAATCTCATTTTTGTATTCCCTTTCATGTGCTTCATTTCCTGTATTTTTAAATTTCCTCCTTTCATAAATTAAATTAAATTTCTCATGTTTCATCCAAGAATTTGCTCGAGGCCTTGTCTTTTTACCTGTCTGAAACTCTGCTGCCTTCACTGTTTCGTCTCTTAAAGTTTCACATTCATCTTGTACTGTATTCCTTTCCCCTGCTGTAGTCAGTCATTGCCCAATGCTTCCTATGAAATTCTCAACAACCTCTGATTCTGTCAATGTATTCAAGTCTCATCTCCTTAATTTCCTACTTTTTTCCAATTTCTTGAGTTTTAATCTACAGTTCGTAACCAATAAATTGTGGTCAGAGTCAACTCTGCCCCTAGAAATGTCACCCAATTTAAAATCTGGTTCTTAAATCTCTCTCTAACCATTATATAATCAATCTGAAACCTTCTGGTGTTTCCATGTCTCTTTCACTTATACAACCTTCTGTTATGAGTCTTAAACCATGTGTTAGTGATGATTCAATTACACTCCGTTCAAAATTCTGCCAGATGGTTTCCTCTTTCATTCCTTTCCCCAGGTCCATATTCACCTGCTATTTTTTCTTCTCTTCCTTTTCCTATTATCAAATTCCAGTCCCCCATCACAATTAAATTATCATCTCCTTCAATTATCTGAATAATTTCTTTTATGTCATCATGTATGTCTTCAATCTCTTCATCATCTGGGGAACTATTTAGCTTGTAAACTTGTAGTGGGTGTGGGCTTCGTGTCTATCTTGGTTGCAATAATGTGTTTACTATGCAGTCCTATTTTCTTTTTCATTATTAAACCCACTCCTGCATTACCCCTATTTCACCTTGTATTAATAACCCTGCATTCACCTGACCAGAAGTCTTGTTCCTCCTGCCACCAAACTTCACTAATTCCCACTATTTCAAACTTCGACCTTTCCATCTCACTTTTTAAATTTTCTTACCTACCTGCCCGACCATCTGATCTGACATTTACGGCTCTGATCAATAGAATCTCAGTTTTATTTCTCTTGATGATGACATCCTCCTGAGTAGTCCTCACCAGAAGATGTGAGCAGGGTACTACTTCACCTCTGAAATATTTTACCCAAGAGGATGCCATTATGATTTAACCATACAGTAGTGCTGCATGTCCTGGGGAAAAATTACGGCTGTAGTTCCTCTTGCTTTCAGCTATTCAGAGTACCAGCACTGTAAGGCCATTATGGTTGATGTCACAAGGCCAGATCAGCCAATCATCCAGTCTGTTGCCCCTGCAAGTACTGAAAAGGGCTCCTCTGCAGGCACCATGGGGGGATGAACTACAAACTCGAAAATGCAATAGCACATATTATCAAAATCCTTCAATGAAAATAACCAACTGCACTTTACATTTAATAACTGTTAATCATGTGTGCGCAGCCAGAATTAATTCTTGATTGTTCATTATTGTATGAGTAAGTTCAGAAGATTTTTTGTCAGGCTGTATTAGAATAAAGTTTGTAGGTACTGGCACAATACTGCCAATAAACTTATTTTTACACAAAAAGCACAACTTAGTTTAATAATGGTACTGAAGCTTCTCAGTAACATAATCACAAATATAGAGATAATAATTCATGTTCACATTTACAGTAACAAAACATTAGTAGAAACATTATCACTTTCTGAATACTATGTCTAGTTGCTTATGCTGGTCCTTACGCACACTGACTTCCATAATGACAACAATGCCTCAAATCAAATGTCAAGCACCAGTGCATTACTGTAATGTTCAGATATAGTGTAAGGTATGATGACAGTATGCTCACAATCTGTAACAAAAAAGCTTCCCACAGTTTTTGTGAAATTGTTGTTGTTGTTGTTGTGGTCTTCAGTCCTGAGACTGGTTTGATGCAGCTCTCCATGCTACTCTATCCTGTGCAAGCTTCTTCATCTCCCAGTACCTACTGCAACCTACATCCTTCTCAATCTGCTTAGTGTATTCATCTCTTGGTCTCCCTCTACGATATTTACCCTCCATGCTGCCCTCCAATACTAAATTGGTGATCCCTTGATGCCACAGAACATGTCCTACCAACCGATCCCTTCTTCTGGTCAAGTCTCCCCAATCCTATTCAATACTTCCTCATTAGTTATGTGATCTACCCATCTAATCTTCAGCATTCTTCTGTAGCACCACATTTCGAAAGCTTCTATTCTCTTCTTGTCTAAACTATTTATCGTCCATGTTTCACTTCCATACATGGCTACACTCCATACAAATACTTTCAGGAAAGACTTCCTGACACTAAAATCTATACTCGATGTTAACAAATTTCTCTTCTTCAGAAACGCTTCCCTTGCCATTGCCCGTCTAGATTTTATATCCTCTCTACTTCGACCATCATCAGTTTTGCTCCCCAAATAGCAAAACTCCTTTACTACTTTAAGTGCCTCATTTCCTAATCTAATTCCCTCAGCATCACCCGACTTAATTCGACTACATTCTAGTATCCTCGTTTTGCTTTTGTTGATGTTCATCTTATATCCTCCTTTCAAGTCCTTTGCTATCTCTGACAGAATTACAATGTCTTCGGCGAACCTCAAAGTTTTTATTTCTTCTCCATGGATTTTAATACCTACTCCCAATTTTTCTTTTGTTTCCTTTACTGCTTGCTCAATATACAGATTGAATAACATCGGGGAGAGGCTACAACCCTGTGTTACGCCCTTCCCAACAACTGTTTCCCTTTCATGTCCCTCGACTCTTGTAACTGCCATCTGGTTTCTGTACAAATTGTAAATAGCCTTTCGCTCCCTGTATTTTACCCCTGCCACCTTCAGAATCTGAAAGAGAGTATTCCAGTCAACATTGTCAAAAGATTTCTCTAAGTCTACAAATGCTAGAAACGTAGGTTTGCCTTTCCTTAATCTTTCTTCTAAGATAAGTCATAAGGTCAGTATTGCCTCACGTGTTCCAGTATTTCTACGGAATCCAAACTGATCTTCCCCGAGGTCGGCTTCTACTAGTTTTTCCACTCGTCTGTAAAGAATTCGTGTTAGTATTTTGCAGCTGTGGCTTATTAAACTGACTGTTCTGTAATTTTCATATCTGTCAACACTTGCTTTCTTTGGGATTGGAATTATTATATTCTTGTTGAAGTCTGAGGGTATTTCGCCTGTTTCATACATCTTGCTTACCAGATGGTAGAGTTTTGTCAGGACTGGCTCTCCCAAGGCCGTCAGTAGTTCCAATGGAATGTTGTCTACTCCGGAGGCCTTGTTTCGACTAAGGTCTTTCAGTGCTCTGTCAAACTCTTCACGCAGTATCGTATCTCCCATTTCATCTTCATCTACATCCTCTTCCATTTCCATAATATTGTCCTCAAATACATAACCCTTGTATAGACCCTCTATATACTCCTTCCACCTTTCTGCTTTCCCTTCCTTGCTTAGAACTGGGTTTCCATCTGAGCTCTTTATGTTCATACAAGTGGTTCTCTTATCTCCACAGGTATCTTTAATTTTCCTGTAGGCAGTATCTATCTTACCCCTAGTGAGGTAAGCCTCTACATCCTTACATTTGTCCTCTAGCCATCCCTGCTTAGCCATTTTGCACTTCCTGTCGATCTCATTTTTGAGACGTTTGTATTCCTTTTTGCCTGCTTCATTTACTGCATTTTTATATTTTCTCCTTTCATCAATTAAATTCAATATTTCTTTTGTTACCCAAGGATTTCTACTAGCCCTCGTCTTTTTACCTACTTGATCCTCTGCTGCCTTCGCTACTTCATCCCTCAAAGCTACCCATTCTTCTTCTACTGTATTTCTTTCCCCCATTCCTGTCTATTGTTCCCTTATGCTCTCCCTGAAACTCTGTACAACCTCTGGTTCTTTCAGTTTATCCAGATCCCATCTCCTTAAGTTCCCACCTTTTTGCAGTTTCTTCAGTTTTAATCTACATGTCATAACCAATAAATTGTGGTCAGAGTCCACATCTGCCCCTGGAAATGTCTTACAATTTAAAACCTGGTTGCTAAATCTCTGTCTTACCATTATATAATCTATCTGATACATTTTAGTATCTCCAGGGTTCTTCCATGTATACAACCTTCTTTCATGATTCTTAAACCAAGTGTTAGCTATGATTAAGTTATGCTCTGTGCAAAATTCTACCAGACGGCTTCCTCTTTCATTTCTCTCCCCCAATCCATATTCACCCACTACGTTTCCTTCTCTCCCTTTTCCTACTCTCAAATTCCAGTCACCCATGACTATTAAATTTTCATCACCCTTCACTATCTGAATAATTTCTTTTATCTCATCATACATTTCTTCAATTTCTTCGTCATCTGCAGAGCTAGAAATTAGGAAACCATAATAAAACATCCAGGCCACTGTGTCTGGGGTTCTCAGGGCCTATAGAAAATCAAAAGGCCACATTGTAAATCAAATTACTAAAAGTTATTCCTAAAGACACTGAAAATAGATAAAAATGAAAAATTATATCAGGAAAAATATATATGGTCACAAAAGTGAGAAACAGTATCATAGAAAAATTATTTAAAGTAAGTGCACTTGGTTATAACCAAATATGAATGGATAAATACACAGTAGTTTCATTGAAACTGCTAAACATCCAGGTAAATAACATAATGTTTAGGAAAAAGTACTGCGAGCGAAAATGTTTTCTCGTGTCATACTGGACACCATGTTTTCTGTCCTTGAATTCCATAACTGAATCCATGTGGATAAAAAGACAACAGAAAGAGTAAAACATAAAAAACACAGTAATACTTGCCCTTGCCACTTGATTCTTGTGGCATATGTAACACCTTGCACACTGTACAGTAACATCTCAGGCATACATGAACACTGCTCTGTGGTTGGGATGTGGTTGCTGTACTAGTGGGTCAGTTGTATGACCAGTGTGTTCTAAACAATACAGTCCCACAGTCAAATTAAACAGTGATGTTAGTTCACTAACTAAAATTATTCCTTCAACATTTCTGTGTAAAGAAATAGACACAGAAATGATTTTTTTCACTTTGCGGGACATAGATTGCAGATCAACAATGCCATTTTTCACACATTTCACAAACACATCTTGACTGCTGACACGTTTTGTACAATAGCATAACTGTATGGATGCATTTCACAGGGGTGCAATGAGACAAGTTACAATCTTGCCACCGGCCGCTGGTGGCCAAGCGGCTCTAGGCGATTCAGTCTGGAACCGTGCGACCGCTACGGTCGCAGTTTCAAATCCTGCCTCAGGCATGGATGTGTGTGATGTCCTTAGATTAGTTAGGTTTAAGTAGTTCTAAGTTCTAGGGGACTGGTGACCTGAGACGTTAAGTCCCATAGTGCTCAGAGCCATTAGAACAATTTTTTTTTTTTACAATCTTGCCTCCGCATGTATGTCCATCACATTCGAAAAAGACTTCCTTACAACTCAACTATTATGACTCCCTTTCTACATGCAATCTTCGTACACTAACACAAAGCAAAGACAAACTTTATGACTCCCTTTCTACATACAATCTTCATAGAGTAACACAAAGCAAAGACAAACATTTTACTCCAATCTTCAAAATTTTAAACAGATCTTGGTGTGAAAAATATAAGCTGGAGACTTCTGTTCATTTCACTCTCTCTACTTTTTACAAACTTATCACAAAAATTTTATTACTAATATTCCTACTCTTTATGTTCTCACAGTTCATAAAAGTGTGAAGTTTAATCTAAACTTTCCCAACTTGCACAGGGAGAAAACATTGATGTTTAACAAGCTTGTATTACATTATAAGAAACATTTTAATTAGTGTTCATTTTGCACTCACCAAAGATAATACAAGTAAAACACAGAAATGTTTGAAGTTTGACACAAATCTTTTCTTTTTGCACTCACCAAAGATAATACAAGTAAAACACAGAAATGTTTGAAGTTTGACACAAATCTTTTCCTCCAGTATCTTACTTCATTCTTTTATCATAAACATGAACAAATGCTTCATGATTGGTTGTACTGAAATTTAAATTTTTTTGTCATTTACTCATTCTGTTTTCTACCCATTCAATATTCATAGTAATGATGTTCTCCACTTTATTTCCTATGAGTTCCTTCACTGATGTTCCATACTTATATCATTCTTTCAGTTGACCTGAACTTCTGTCTTTCACCAGTTTTATCTACTCAGAAGAGTCAGACATATGTTTTCGAAATTGTATTCATCCTAAAATTAATTTCGTAGAAGGATACGACATAAGAAATGGAAAAGCTGGTCATCTCAGAGTGACTTTAAAGAAGGTGTGAATTCCAGCAATTATACAGCTAAGTACAAATAAATGATGAAAAGTCTTTGCATATAAAAAGTATAGTTTCTAAACAGAGGATATTATCTCATCAACATATCAAATAAAAGACAGTAGGATTTTCAACCAAGTATAAAACTCATATCATATTCAGAGGATTCAGACTTTTATTTTTTGATTTACCTAATGAAAAATTGATTATTTTAATGTAATGTTTACAAATTCCTCCCTCCCTCCCCCCCCCCCCTCCCCACAGTCTAATGTACATTAGTGTAGGTGTTCTTTTTTTTTCAGGAGAGCATATAGTACATACAAATAATAAAAGAATGGGTACCAAGAAATTATAATTACGAGTACTAAACATTGTTTGTGGCAATCTTCTTTGGGACTGCAGAGTAATGACTTATGTCTGTACATCAAATATAGGTATTACAAAACTAAAGAGACAGACATGAGAAACATAAGGAAAGTCAATATATACTTTAAAAAATCCCTAATAATTCTCATTGTCTTCTTGTCTAAACTGTTTATTGTCCATGTTTCATTCCATACATGGCTACACTCCATACAAATACTTTCAGAAAAGACTTCCTGACACTTTATACCATCTCTACTTCAACCTTCATCAGTTACTTTACTCCCCAAATAGCAAAACTCATTTACTACTTTAAGTCTCTTTTTCTAATGTAATACTCTCAGCATCACCTGATTTAATTCAACTACATTCCATTATCCTCATTTTGCTTTTGTTGATGTTCATCATATATCCTCCTCTCAAGACACTGTCCATTCCGTTCAGCTGCTCTTCCAGGTCCTTTGCTGTCTCTGACAGAATTACAATGTTGTCAGAAAACCTTGAAGTTTTTATTTCTTTTCCATGGATTTTAAATCCTGCTCCAATTTTTTTCTTTTATTTCCTTTACTGATTGCTCAATATACAGATTGAATAACATTGGGGATAGGCAACAACCCGCTCTCACAACCTTATCAGCCACTGCTTCCCTTTCATGCTCCTCGACTCTTATAACTGCCGTCAGATTTCTGTACAAATTGTAAATAGCCTTTTGCTCCCTGTATTTTACACCTGCCACCTTCAGAATTTGAAAGAGAGTATTCCAGTCAACATTGTCAAAAGCCTTCTCTAAGTCTACAAATGCTAGAAATGCAGGTTTGTCTTTCCTGAACCTATCTTCCAAGATAAGTCAGTATTGCCTCTCATTTCCGAACATTTCTACCAAATTGAAATTGATCATCCCCGAGGTCGGCTTCTTCCAGTTTTTCCTTTTGTGTGTCAGGAATTCGTGTTACTATTGTGCGACCGTGACTTATTAAAGTGATAGTTTGGTAATTTTCACACCAGTCAACGCCTGTTTTATTTGGAATTGGAATTATTGTTTATTCTTGAAGTCTGAGGGTATTTCGCCAGTGTCATACATCTTGCTCACCAGATGGAAGAGTTTTGTCATGGCTGGCTCTCCCAAAGCTGTCAGTAGTTCTAATGGAATGTTGTGTACTTCCAGGGCCTTGTTGCAACTTAGATATTTCAGTGCTCTGTCAAATTTTTCAAGCAGTACCATATCTCCCATTTCATCTTCACCTACGTCCTCTTCCATTTCCATAATATTGCTCTCAAGTACATCGCCCTTGTATAGACCCCCTATATATTCCGTCCAACTTTATGGATTCCCTTTTTTGGGTAGGACGCATTTTCCATCTGAGCTCTTGATATTCATACAGGTGGTTCTCTTTTCTCTAAAGGCCTCTTTAATTTTCCTGTAGACAGTATCTACCTTACACCTAGGAATACATGCTTCTATATCCTTACATTTGCCCTCTATCCATCCCTGCTTAGCTACTTTGCACTTAATCTCATTTTTGAGACATTTGTTTTCCTTTTCACCTACTTCATTTACTGCATTTTTATATTTTCTCCTTTCAGCAATTAAATTCAATATCTCTTCTGTTACCCAAGGATTTCTACCAGCCCTTGTGTATTTACCCACTTGATCCTCTGCTGCCTTTACTATTTCATCTCTCATATCTACCTATTCTTCTTCTATTGTATTTCTTTCCCTTGTTCTTGTCAATTGTTCCCTAATATTCTCTCTGCAACTCTCTAGAACCTCTAGTTCTTTCAGTTTATCCAGATCCCATCTCCTTAAATTCCTACCTTTTTGCAGTTTTTTCAGTTTCAATCTACAGTTCATAACCAATTAATTGTGGTCAGGGTACACATCGGTCCCTGGAAATGTCTTACAATTTAAAACCTGGTTTGTAAATCTCTGTATTACCATTATATAATCTATCTGATACCTTCCAGTGTGTTCAGGTCTCTTCCATGTATATAACCTCCTTTCATGATTCTTAAACCAAGTGTTAGCTATGATTAAGCAAAATTCTACCTCACCCCCTGTTTATATTCACCTACTATTTTTCCTTCTCTTCCATTTCCTACAGTTGCATTCCAGTCCCCCATGACAGCTAAATTTTCATTTCCCTTAACCACCTGAATAATTTCTTTTATCGCATCATACATTTCTTCAATCTCTTCGTCATTTGCGGAGCTAGTTGGCATATATACTTGTACTACTGTTGTAGGTGTGGGCTTCATATCTATCATGGCTAAATAATGCATTCACTATGGTGTTCATAGTAGCTTATTCATGTTCCTATTTTATTATTCATTATCCAATCCACTCCAGAATTATCGTAATTTGATTTTGTATTTATAACCCTGTATTCACCTGACCAAAAATCTTGTTCCTCCTGCTACCGAACTTCACTAAATCTAAATTTAACCTATCCATTTCCCTCTTTAAATTTTCTGACCTACCTGCTCGATTAAGGGATCTGAGATTCCACGCTCTGATCCGTAGAATGCCTGTTTTGTTTCTCCTGATAACGATGTACTCCTAAGTAGCCCCCAACCGGAGATCTGAATGGGGGACCATTTTACCTCCGGAATATTTTACCCAAGAGGATGCCATTGTCATTTAACCATACAGTAAAGTTGCATGCCCTTGGGAAAAATTACAGCTGTAGTTTCTCTTGCAAGGCCATTTTGGTGGATGTTACAAGGCCAGATCAGTCAATCATCCAGACTGTTGCCCCTGCAACAACTGAAAAGGTTGCTGCCCCTATTAAGGAACCACACGTTTGTCTGGTCTCTCAACAGATATCCCTCCATTGTGGGTGCACATATGGGCAGCTCTCTGTATCGCTGAGGCACGCAAGCCCTCCCGCCAACGGCAAGGTCCATGGTTCTATGTGGGGAGGGGGGGATCTATATAAATGTGGTATTGGCAGAACTCTCTCTCTCACTCTTCTTTCAGTATGTATTTATGTTTTAGTTTCACACAATTATCCACGCATACTAACAAATTAAACTTCAAGTTTTATTAAGACAGTAAGAAAATTTCCTCAATCTTCTGAGGATTAGAAATGATTTTCAGTAAGGTAATTATTCACACAAATCTTCATCCTCTAGTCTATGTCCATATGGTACAGACTATAAAATATTCTTACAATACATTTATTTTAATTTCGTTTTCTTAAGGTAATGTCACAGTATTGAGAGCATATATATACAATCCATATTAACTGTATTGTAACCAGGAATTATTATTACTGTTTTTTTCTTCAGTTACAGTTCCTTTTCTTTCATTAGATCACATTGGTGTTATTAGTCAGACAGTTTCAAAGATTTATACTGTGATGTTAATTGTTTATAATCAGCTACATTGTATAATTATCATTTCATCTGTATAATTCTGGTTTTTTTAATCATTACATCACTATGTCATCCCTGTGAACTATTCAGCCATAATCTACATACTGCAAATATGTCAGACTAGCAGCAGATATTTCAATAACTGTTGAACATAATCTCAGAGCAAAACTTCACTTCAGCAAACATCACTAACTCACCACAGACTTGTCTCAGCATACAGTCATGAACAAGAATAATATAAATTACATAATGCATCGGTAAGTCCCTAACACATCCTCAACCTAGCACCAACATAATCCCTATTTAAAAAGTAAATAAATAAATAAAGGAAAGAAGAAGAAGAAGAAATTAAGTGGTCATATGGCATTGATGGCCGGGAGTCCCCACCAGGCGAAGTTCAGCCACTGAGTTGCAAGTCTTTTCAGCTACCACACTGGGCAACTTGTGTGTCAATGATAATGAGGACAGAACAGCACAACACCCAGTTGTGAAGTTATACAATTAGGGCTTATTAATGAATTGGTGACAAAATTTGGAATAAATAAAAACCAAGAAAAATCTGATAAGTAGAGAAAATCTCTGACCCAGCTGGGAATCAAACCCAGGCCTGCTGCATGGCAGTCAAATGCACTGACCACTCAGCTAAGGGGGGTGGACATAATCCCTATAATCATTGCAGTATATGTCACAAACATAATCTTAATATTTCCTGTAGCCCTAAGCATCACATCATACAAACTTCAAAATATGTCATCACAACATCAAATATCTCAATAGTGCCCTAAGCATCATCATAGTAATGATACTCCTATTTATTGTATTTATTATTATTATTATTATTATTCAGACATGTTTGAAAGAACAGACACCACGCAGAATCCACAGCTGTGACACATCATACATAAACTGAAGGTGGAAAGGGGAAGAAAGGAAAGGAAAGGGAACAGATCACTGCTGTCAGCTGCATTGGGACATTATGCAGAGTCAGCAGACTGGTACAAATTTTCAATCATCGCCACTGATTCCACATAATCGTCCCAGTGCAGCTGACAGCAGTGATCCCCTCTATCAACCTTCACTTTATATATGATACTCTAATGCAATTCACATACTTCACTTGTGATAAGGCAGCATATGCTTTTAACCAAGAAATACATTACATCGGAACTGATTCTTCCAGCATCTCATTACATTCATATTTACTTGATCTGACAATTATGCTCCTCTAACAAATTTTTCCTTTTAACTGTAAGTATAAATACACAGCTGACATAAATTGAGAAGTAGATTGTATACTTTTATTTCACAACAGTATTTTCCTTCACTACAATTTTGGATCTTTTAGTATCATTTAAAAAAAAAAAAAACATTTCAAGACACCAGTCATATAGCATGATAAAATATTGTGTTAATAAACTTGGTCATGAACCCATTATATTTTGAAGATGGTGAGACAATTTTTTTAGTAATTTCATACAAAGCAAAATTCTTCATATACAGTAAAAGTAGTTTCATCTTTCAAAAGTTTTTCATTATGAATGGTAATTAAATATTACCTCCTTCAACATTCCTGGTTAGAGTAGAGTAGAGTAGATTAGATTAGATTAGATTAGATTAGATTAGATTAATACTTGTTCCATAGATCATGAATACGACACTTCGTAATGCTGTGGAACGTGTCAGGTTAATAAAAGATGTCTGTACAAGATATTACATTACACAAAATATTGCATGACACTAATGTTTAAATTGTTGTTGTTTTTGTTGTTGTTGGTGTTCCCCCCCCCCCTTGATTTATATCTAAAAATTCAGCCAATGAGTAGGAGGAGTTGTCATCTAGAAATTCTTTTAATTTATTTATAAATGTTAGTTGGCTATCTGTCAGGCTTTTGATGCTGTTTGGTAGGTGACCAAAGACTTTTGTGGCAGCATAATTTACCCCTTTCTGTGACAAAGTCAGATTTAACCCAGCATAGTGAAGATCATCCTTTCTCCTGGTGTTATAGCTATGCACACTGCTATTACTTTTGAACTGAGTTGGATTATTAACAACAAATTTCATAAGTGAATATATATACTGTGAGGTTACTGTGAGGATCCCTAGATCTTTAAATAGATGTCTGCAGGATGACCGTGGGTGGGATCCAGAAATTATTCTGATTACACGTTTTTGAGCAATGAATACTTTTCTACTCAACGATGAATTACCTCTGAATATGATGCCATACGAAAGCAGTGAATGAAAGTAGGCATAGTAAGCTAATTTACTGATATTCTTATCACCAAAATTTGCAATAACCCTGATAGCATACGTAGCTGAACTCAGACGTTTCAGCAGACCATCAATGTGTTGCTTCCAGTTTAACCTCTCATCAATGGACACACCTAAAAATTTTGAAAATTCTACCTTAGCTACAGACTTCTGTTCAAAGTCTATATTTATTACTGAAGTAGTGCCATTTACTGTACGGAATTGTATATACTGTGTTTTATCAAAATTTAAAGAGAGTCTGTTTGCTGAGAACCACTTAATAATTTTGTGAAAAACATCATTTACAATTGCATCACTTAGTTCTTGGTTTTAGGATATTATTACTATACTTGTATCATCAGCAAAAAGAACTAACTTTGCATCTTCATCAATGTGGAATGGTAAGTCATTAATGTATATCAAGAATAATAAAGGACCTACGACCGAACCCTGTGGGACCCCGTACTTGATAGCCCCCCCAGTTTGGGGAATCACCTGTTGTTTTAACATTACATGAACCACTTATTTCAACTTTCTGCATTCTTCCAGTTAAGTATGAATTAAACGATTTGTGCACTGCCCCACTCAAACCATAATGATTTAGCTTATCTAAAATAATTCCATGATTTACACAATCATAGGCCTTTGAGAGATCACAAGAGATACCAATGGGTGATGTCCAGTTATTCAGAGCATTTAATATTTGATCAGTGAAAGCATATATAGCATTTTTTGTTGAAAAGCCTTTCTGGAAACCAAACTGACATTTTGTTAGTACTTTATTTTTACAAATATGGGAGGCACTCTTGAATACAGTAATTTCTCAAAAATTTTTGATAGAGTTGTCAGAAGAGAGATTGGGCGGTAGTTGTTGACATCTGACGTATCCCCCTTTTTATGCAATGGTTTTACAATGACATATTTCAGTCTATCGGGGAAAACACCCTGCTCCAAAGAGCTATTATATACGTGGCTGAGAATCCTACTTATCTGTGGGGAACAAGCTTTAAGTACCTTGCTGGAAATGCCATCAATTCCGTAAGAGCTTTTACTTTTCAGTGAGTTTATTATTTTACTGATTTCAGAGGGAGAGGTTGGTGGAATTACAGTTGTTTCAAACTGCACAGGTATGGCCTCTTCTATTAGTAGCCTTGCCTCTTCTAGTGAAGATCTAGATCCTATTTTCTCCACAACATTTAAAAAATGATTATTGAAAATATTTTCAATTTCTGATTGACTGTTAGTACACTTGTCATTCAGTTTTATGGCACTAAAGTCTTCATGTGCTCTTGGTTGCCCTGTTTCCCTTTCAATAATATTCCAAATTGCTTTAATTTTATTATCAGAGTTACTGATCTCAGACATGATAGACATGCTTCTGGACTTTTTAATAACTTTTCTTAGTACCGCACAATAGTTTTTATAATATTGAACAATTTCAGGGTCAGTACTCCCTCTTGCTGTTAGATACAGTTCTATCTTCTGCGTTTTAAAATATTTTCCATTATCACTCTGAGATTAACATTTAAGCCTATGAAATCAATAGACTTACTAAATAATACTTCATACAACACAGAAGGTGATAGGATAAGGGATTTTGTAAAAGATAAACAGAGAAGTCAGAGAAAATTATGCAGTATAGGACCCTGGGTTTGCCATACCCGTGTCACAAAAAGTTCTTATGACCCCTGATGGTACCATTGTCACAGTCCTTCATCAGATTTTTCTTGGTTTTTATTTACTCCAAATTTTGTCACTGGTTCATCAGAAAGCCGTAATTATATCACTTGACATTTCAGTATTTTTGTTATACATTGTCTATAACAACATCTAAACTTTCTTCTCTTTGTATATCTTGTAAAGCTGTACCAAATCATATTACTAGCAGCAATGGCAACATAACCACCTTCCCACATTCCAACTTGTATGTCTGTTAAAACATTCATAAAAAAAATTTCACCTGCTATAGAAAGAGTCTTATTATTACAGTTGCTTGTTACCGTAAAGTTATGGCTGCTCTAGCCAGACTGCTTGGCAGTCTGACTAGAACGGTTGGAGATAGCAGTCATATATATGTTGGGTATGCTCAGTTTGTAACAGTATTTTCATTGCGCCTATCAGCAACTCAATGTGTCACTTTCATCGTGAGTAGCACTCTGTCCATTTCATAAGTGCTGATATTCTGATCTGGCATTTCCATTGTTTAAGTTCTGAATATATCTTGCAACCTAGTTCTGTAATAAAGTTAGAAGTACTGCAATCATACTAAAAACAAATACATTTTTATGAAAGAAGAACTGCTCAGATTGGTAATGTTCCTGAAGTTTCTCAGTGATATGGTCACAAATTGTTGATAATAAGTCATGTTCCCATGTATAAGGGGCAGTCAGATGAAAATAATACAGATGGAAAAAAGTAGGTAAACTGTTTATTATTTCAAAAGCAATTACCATAACTGTTATCACAATTATCCCACTGTGAGACAAAACAGCCATCCCTTCTTGGAAAAATATCTGCAGTTCCCTATGGAAACATGATTGTACCCCGGTGTGCATCTCTTCATCCAATGTAAATTGATGGCCAAACATGTCTTTCTTCAGGACTCTAAAAATATGGGAATCACATGGGGAGAGACTGGGACTTTATAGAGGATGTGTAAGGGCTTCCCAGAAAAACTTCTGAAGAGTAGTTGAAACCATCTTTGCAACATGTGGGTGCGCATTATCCTGCAACACAATGATGCCATCCATCGAAATTCTTTGTAATTGAGACTCAATAGCATGCTTCTATTTTTGCAAAATGTTCATGTAGCACTGTGTGTTAATTGTAGCACCTTGTTTTAGAAAGTCAGTGAACAGCAGCCACTTGCAGTCAAAGCAAAAGGTCATCATGACTTTCTCAGAAATGGTGTGCCTATTGCTTTGGCTGTGCTGTTTTAGGGGAAAGCCTTTGCACATCCTCCATACAATCATGATCTCTATCCATGCAAATTCCATATTTTTAGAGCTCTGAAGAAGGACATTCGTGGCAATCAATGTGCTACAGGTGAAGAGGTGCATGTGTGGGTACAGTCTGTAGGCAACCACAAACATTTTTCATAAAGGCATTGATTATCTTGTCTCACAGTGGGATAAATGTATTCCCAGTTGTGGTGATTACTTTTGAAATAATAAACAATTTACGTACTTCTTTTCCATGTGTCTCCTTTTAATTTGACTGCCTGTTACACATAAATGCTGCAAACAACAACACTTTCCATTTGTTAGCAAATACAGTATACTTCTGAATAAATATCTGGGGCGTTCAGTAAGTAATGCAACACTTTTTCTGAAAATAGCTTGGTTTTATTCAGTATTTTAATGCACCACATTATTTCTCACCCTTTTGGCTACAGAACCCTCTTTTTCAACATTATCTCCATTCAATATGAAGGTGTTATGCCACCTTACTGGGAGGGCTTGTGTGTCTGGATGGTACCACTTTACTGGTCAGTGATGAAGCCAATGTCTTGCTGCATTAATAACCTGCCCATCATCCATGTACTGCTTCCTTGGAGTGCATCCTTCATTGCGCCAAACAGACAAAAGGCGAAGGTATGAGATCCAGGTTGTAGGGTGGATGAGGAACAACAGTCGACTGAAGTTTTGTGAGCTCCTGTAAGGTGTGCAGACTTGTGTGAGGCCTTGCACCTTGCATTTTTATGGAGAAGGGAAAGTTCTTTTGTAACTTTGTGGTGATGAACATGCTGAAGTCATTTCTTCAATTTTCTGAGGGTAGCACAGTACACTTCAGAGTTGATTATTGAATCATGAACGAGGACGTCAAATAGAATAACCCCTTCAGATTCCCACAAGACCATCACAAGACATTACTGACTGAGGGTGTGGCTTTGAACATTTTCTTCAGGGGAGAGGTTGTGTGGCACCACTCTATTCAACAAAAAATTGTCATGATCAGCCTCATAATACACAAACATCTCTGCACAGATGGTCCTTCATTGCTCTTTGTGGTCTTCCGTTAGGCAGTGAGATACCCAGTGGGCACACATCTTTGAATACCCCAACTGTTGGATGAGTATATCAGGACTAACAACAGAGACATTCAGTTGTGCAGCAAGTTATTTGATTGTGATCTGTAAATTACCTTGAATGAGAGTGTCTGCACAGTCTAACATAGTAGGAGTCAGAGAGTCACATGTGTGTGGCCGTCTGGCATACGGGAGATCGGAAATCTTGTTGTGATGATGACCGACACCTTGCCCAACAGCTCAGCATGCTCTTGTCCACTTCCAGGTCTCCACAGAGATTCTGCAAGCACCTATGAATATCTTCAGTGCTCTGGTTTTCTGGCAAATGAAACACAATGACAGTTCTCTGCTTGGAATGCATCTCTGTTACAGATGCCATTTTGAAGGCTACATATACTGGTGTCATCTATTGGAGCGTCATGAAACTATACGGACTGAAACAGGAATACTCCACAATGTTCCAGAGGAAATTCCACATTTTTTCAACAAAAATTGGCTGAGAAAAAAAGTTGCATTACTTATTGAATGCCTGTTGAATTTTTGTTTGATTCTTCACAATATTCAAACCACTCCACAATAAATCCTTAGTAGAAGCATTACCACTTTCTGCATACCACAATTTACTATACAATACAGCACTCTCTAGCTGCTCACATGTTTCCTGACGCATGCTGACTGGCTCATGTCCATGCTGGCAAAAGTGACCAGCTTTGGCAATAATGCCTCCCATCAAATGGCAAGCACCAGTACACTACTTAACTGTTCAAATATTGCATAAGGTAGGAAGATAGTACACTCACAATCAGTCTTGAAAAATGTATTTGGATAGGTTCTGTGTGCGTGTTCTGCTTAGCACATATTTTAAATGTTCCTTCATTTGTACTGATTCAGGACTAATTTTTTTTGTTTAATTTCATAGATCAATGGAAGCAACTATAGTTCCTATCAATGATCCAAAAATTGTTATTTTAATAACAAACTCAAATGTTCGGCATGAACTGACTGGTAGTGAGTATCCAACTAGAAGGAAGCAGTGTGAAGAAGCTGCAAAACTGCTTGGAAAGAAAAGCCTGAGAGATGCTAAATTAAGTGACATTGAAGGTAACTCATAAAGTAAAACAGTATCTTAGTTAAATCCTTTCATTACATCTTCTATAGCCTAAGCTGTTCATTCTTTTTCAGAACATGCCATTCCTTAGGCTCACTCTTACTTCATTGCTTTCTTTCATCTTGTGTATCCCTTCAGCTTTTTGTTGTCTTCCAAGATTATTTTCATGGATTTATTTACCTATTATACACTTTATTAGCTGTTGTGTACAATTACAGTTTCTATTTGTTCATCACAGCTGTTTGTAACACAAAAAATGTCTTTGTTACATAATGTTATCATTTCAGTAACCTCATCTGATACAAAATATTGTTATTTCTAACTTGTATGTACATTTGTTGTTGTTGTGGTCTTCAGTCCAGAGACCGGTTTGATGCAGCTCTCCCCGCTACTCTATCCTGTGCAAGCCTTTTCATCTCCAAATAACTACTGCAACCTACAACCTTCTGAATCTGCTTAGTGTATTCATCTCTTGGTCTCCCTCTACAATTTTTGCCCTCCACACTTCCTTCCAGTAGTAAATTGGTGATCCCTTGATGCCAAACATGTCCTATCAACCATTACTTTCTTCTAGTCAAATTGTGCCACAAATTCATATTTTCCCCTATTCTATTCAGTACCTCCTCATTAGTTACATGATCAACTCATCTAATTTCAGCATACTTCTGTAGCACCACATTTCGAAAGCTTCTATTCTCTTCTTGTCTAAGCTATTCGTTGTCCGTGTTTCACTTCCATACATAGCTACACTCCATACAAATATTTTCAGAAAGGACTTCATGACACTTAAATCTCTACTCAATGTTAATAATTTATCTTCTTCAGATATGCTTTCCTTGCCATAGCCATTCTACATTTTATATCCTCTCTACAGGGTTATTACAAATGATTGAAGCGATTTCACAGCTCTACAATAACTTTATTATTTGAGATATTTTCACAATGTTTTGCAAACACATACAAAAACTCAAAAAGTTTTTTTAGGCATTCACAAATGTTTGATATGTGCCCCTTTAGTGATTCGGCAGACATCAAGCCGATAATCAGGTTCCTCCCACACTTGGCGCAGCATGTCCCCATCAATGAGTTCGAAAGCATCGTTGATGTGAGCTTGCAGTTCTGGCATGTTTCTTGGTAAAGGAGGTTTAAACACTGAATCTTTCACATAACCCCACAGAAAGAAATCGCATGGGGTTAAGTCGGGAGAGCGTGGAGGCCATGACATGAATTGCTGATCATGATCTCCACCACGACCGATCCATCGGTTTTCCAATCTCCTGTTTAAGAAATGCCGAACATCATGATGGAAGTGCGGTGTAGCACCATCCTGTTGAAAGATGAAGTCGGCGCTGTCGGTCTCCATTTGTGGCATGAGCCAATTTTCCAGCATGTCCAGATACACGTGTCCTGTAACGTTTTTTTTGCAGAAACCGTGAGATTGCACAAAACACGTTAACTTTTGGTGAATTGCGAAGTTGCTGCACGAATGCATGAGGATTCTCTACCACCCAGATTCGCACATTGTATCCGTTCACTTCACCATTAAGAAAAAATGTTGCTTCATCACTGAAAACAAGTTTCGCACTGAACGCATCCTCTTCGATGAGCTGTTGCAACCGCGCCAAAAATTCGAAGCGTTTGACTTTGTCATCGGGTGTCAGAGCTTGTAGCAATTGTAAACAGTAAGGCTTCTTCTTTAGCCTTTTCCATGAGATTTTCCAAACCGTCGGCTGTGGTACGTTTAGCTCCCTGCTTGCTTTATTTGTCGACTTCTGCGGGCTACACGTGAAACTTGCCCGCACGCGTTCAACTGTTTCTTCGCTCACTGCAGGCCGACCCGTTGATTTCCCCTTACAGAGGCATCCAGAAGCTTTAAACTGCGCATACCATCGCCGAATGGAGTTAGCAGTTGGTGGATCTTTGTTGAACTTCGTCCTGAAGTGTCGTTGCACTGTTATGACTGACTGATGTGAGTGCATTTCTCGGCTCCTGTCACCATTTTGTCTCACTGCGCTCTCAAGCGCTCTGGCGGCAGAAACCCGAAGTGCGGCTTCAGCCGGACAAAACTTTGAGTTTTTCTACATATCTGTAGTGTGTTGTGACCATATGTCAATGAATGGAGCTACAGTGAATTTATGACATTGCTTCAATCATTTGTAATAGCCCTGTATTTTGACCACCATCATCTATTTTGCTTCTCAAATAGCAAAACTTGTCTGCTTCTTTAAGTGTCTCATTTCCTAATCTAATTCCCTTAGCATCACCCGACTTAATTTGACTACATTCCATTATCCTCATTTTGCTTTTGTTGATGTTCATCTTATATCATCCTTTTAAGGCACTGTCCATTCCATTCAGCTGCTCTTCCAGGTCCTTTGCTTTCTCTGACAGAATTACAATGTCATCAGCACACCTCAAAGTTTTTATTTCTTCCCCATGGATTGTAATTCCTACTTCAAAGTTTCCTTTTGTTTCCTTTACTGTTTGCTCAGTATACAGATTGAATAACATTGGGGATAGGCTATATCCCTGTCTCACTCCCTTCTCAATCACTGCTTCCTTTTCATGCCCCTTGACTCATAAATACCATCTAGTTTCTGTACAAATTATAGAGGGCCTTTTGCTCCCTGTACTTTACCCCTGCCACCTTCAGAATTTGAAAGAGAGTATTCCAGTCAACATTGTCAAAAGCCTTCTCTAAGTCTACAAATACTATAAATGTAGGTATCCCTTTCCTTAACCTATCTTCTAAGATATGTTATAAGATCGGCATTGCCTGGCATGTTCCAAAATTTCTACGGAATCCAAACTGAGCTTCCCAAGGTTGACTTCTACCAGTTTTTCCATTTGACAGTAAAGAATTTGGGTTAGTATTTTGCAGCCATGACTTATTAAAGTGATAGTTCGGTAATTTTCACATCTGTCAACATCTGTTTTATTTGGTATTGGAATTATTGTATTCTTCTTGAAGTCTGAGGGTGTTTCAACTGTCTCTTACATCTTGCTCATCAGATGGAAGAGTTTTGTCATGGCTGGCTCTCCCAAGGCTATCAGTAGTTCTAATGGAATGTTGTTTACTCCCGGGGCCTTGTTTCAGCGTAGGTCTTTCAGTGTTCTGTCAAATGCTTCATGCAGTATATCTCCCATCTCATCTTCATTTATTTCCTCTTTCATTTCCATGATATTGCCCTCAAGTACATTGCCCTTTTATAGACCCCCTGTGTACTCCTTCCACCTTTATGCTTTCCCTTCTTTGCTTAGGACACGTTTTCCACCTGTGCTCTTGATATACATACAGGTGATTCTTTTTTCTATAAAGGTGTCTTTTCATTTTTATGTAGGCAGTTTCTATCTTACCCCTAGTAATACATGCTTCTACATTCTTTCATTTGTTCTCTAGCCGTCCCTGCTTAGCCATTTTGCACTTTCTGTCGATCTTTTGAGACGTTTGTATTCCTTTTTCCATGCTTCATTTACTGCATTTTTTTATTTTCTCCTTTCATCAATTAAATTCAGTGCAATTTCTTCAGTTTTAATCTACAGTTCATAACTAATTAATTGTGGTCAGAGTCCACATCTGCCCCTGGAAATGTCTTACAATTTAAAACCTGGTTTGTAAATCTCTGTATTACCATTATATAATCTATCTGAAACCTTCCAGTGTCTCCAGGCCTCTTCCATGTATAAAACCTTCTTTCATGATTCTTAAGGTAAGCCTTAGGCAGAATTCTACCAGGCGGCTTCCTCTTTCATTCCTTATCCCCCGTTTGTATTCACCTACTATTTTTCCTTCTCTTCCTTTTCCTGCTAAAGATTTTCAGTCCCCCATGAAAGTATATGAATAATTTCTTTTATTGCAGCATACATTTCTTCAATCTCTTATTCATCTGTGGAGCTAGTAGGCATATAAAGATGTACTTCTCTGGTAGGCTTGGGCTTCATGTAGGCTTGTGCATTTAAAACTATCAATTCAAGTTTCAAAGCCATTTTATTCTTTAAAGGAGTTTATTTACAAATTTATGTTTCCTTTCTTTTTCTGAAAGTTACAGACTCAGTATATAATTTCTTTGATACTTTATTTTTCTTGCTGTGTCTGTTAGTTCTAGTCTGTTCTTTCTCCTTTCAGCATTTACTAAATTGTGTCCCATTTTCCATCCAACACTGGTGTTAATTTTTGGTTGTTGTTATTCTGTTCTTTCTCTTCTTTCCATTGTAGTCTAAATGTCCTTCATCATTTTGCTAACTTCCTGTATCATTCACCACTCTTTAGAAAGGAAACATTCAATCAAGAAGTATTTAAGTTTTGTAATTTTATTGTTCATGTTGATTGTGCCAGTTTTCGATAAATATCATTTAACTGTGCTCATTTTATCATTTCAGATTATATCTACCAAAATGTTAAACATTTAAAAGGCAATTTAATCTTTTAATACAGTAATTCATACAGGACTCTAATTTAGTAAATTAATATTATCACACATAATACATATACCTCATGTTAATGTTTTGTGTGTGGTATGTACTTCTAAGACTGCATACAAAGCAAGCATATTCTTGAATATATCTTTTTCTTTTTACAGTGCTACAGCAGAAGAAGGTTGATGAAGATATTGTGCGTCGTGCCAGACATGTCATAGGTGAAATTAATAGAACTGAACAGGCAGCAGAGGCATTGAAGAGCAAAGATTTTACGTTATTTGGAAAGTTGATGTTGGAGAGCCATGAGTCTTTAAGGCAAGTTTTAATTTATGTGAAATTTGTAAGTGAAATAATCTTGAATTCTACTTCCACATACTGAATGTTATGAGCCCTGATACTGTTGGGCTATTACAGAGTTACGATATTGATTGTTTTAAGATTCTTTTCTGATCTACCAACAACGTAGTTTGAATTTTCTGTACCTCTCACACCTTGAGACACATATGCATCACTTTTCTGTATGTCAATGTGCTGGCTTTGTTAGTATTTTTTAATCCTCCTCAGTTACTTTCTTAGTGTCAGATTTAATCCACATATCTAATGGAAAACATATTAATTGAGAGTGCACAATAAGCGGACACAGCCACAAGAACACTTATCTTGTGACTGACTGCTTCTGCCATACATATTCAACAATAATAAACGCTGCATTGAATCCTGGGGAAATCTAAAGAATATTACGTATTAATTGCTTGATCATGTCTGTGTGTTACAAGGTACAACTTAGTGACTAGTGAGTATTTATTACAAGCTGCATGAATTACGGCTTGTGTGTAATACTTTCAGCAAATTATATGACAGTTATCTCCAGCAACTATCTCTGATGATGTTCCTGTGATTTTCCTGGCCTAATTTAAAGATTTGAAGGGTTACTAACCAAGTTTACAATTTAATTTATGTATACAGTAACAGTGATTTGCAGTGACAACACATAGGCAGCACTAAATGTCTGTGCCCAGTAGTGTAGTGGTAACAAATGGAGACTTTAATTTATAATATGTGTGGGAGATATTTACAGATTCTGGTCAAGTTACACCGCGCTGTGGAATTGCGGCGGCTGTTAACTTTACTACTTTTCCAGCTGTATACCACTTCCTCTGTAGCTGACCAACTCATAGCTCCCATCATTGCCACAAAGTGTTATTTCAAACTCAGTTAAATGTGAAAGAGATAACAACACATACATTACACACTCATTATTACTGTAATTATAAACTATATATGTGGAAACCTTCCTTGTGAATCAGTCTATTTATTAGTGAGAACCATATCAAAATCCCTAAACCAGTTCCTGGTATTAGCCTTCACACACAGACAGAAAATCATGGTGTTTATATATACCGCTTTTGACAACTGACCTTCTCATCAATGATTGGGCATTAGTCTGTGGGGATGTAACCCTGTCGAGTCACACTGAACAATATCGCTGACCTGAGGTAGCTCGACTAATGTCTCTGGACCTGCAGTTTATTTGCTGTGATCAATGTTTGTGACGGCATGCTTTGCACTTTGTAGAACAGTAAAATATATTTGAATGGAAATGTACGACCTGTTAGTTGTTTTAACGTAACTACTATGCTGAGTATCATACTTACTACAAGTGTTATGTGTGTGTGCTGCCCGGGTTCTGGCCATCTGTTGAAATATTATACACTAAAATGGAATTCTCAACCTGGGAGGATAAAGAAGAAAACAGACATTTAAGTGTCTTTGGACATAAAAAAGTACAGCCTTTTTATAAATCTAGTTCAGAGACAAAACTCGGTGACCATGAAGTAGTTATAGTGACAAGACTATTGGTCTAGAAAAATACTGAGCCTGATAACAAGTTATTTTATTCAGGAAACCTGTCCAATTAAAGATGACCCAGAGCATCATGTATAATTAGTCACAAACTTTGAGTTCTAAGAGTAAAAGTGCCAAGAATTTGTTACTTAAATTCAGTCTGTTGTTTAAAATGCTTTGCAGAAGTGCTATATCTGCAATTTAATATGAATTTTTGAATGCATCTTCCTTTTGTTTCATTAAATATCTGAGTAAATTGAAACAGTATGATTTTTTTCTCACATACAAAGTTACAGATTCATTTTAATTTCGCAAATGATGTAATCATGACTATTGATGAAAACTATATTACAAGTATTCCATATAAAATACAGGCACCTCTCTCTCTCTCTCTCTCTCTCTCTCTCTCTCACTCACTCACTCACACACACACACACACACACACACACACACACACTCTTAGTGTGTATGCACCTGGAGGAAGAATGCTCAGGAAAAAAAAAAAAAAGTTTTAAAAGTGAAAAATATTGTTTGTCTGCCTGTCAACAACTCAATGCCTCTACAATATTACTAATTCATATTCTATAGTGAAATAATAAGCAACCAGTTGCATATAACAAATTTAATTCCTTGACCAGTTTCGGGCACTTGGTGCCCTTGTTCAGAAGGTTATGCCTATCAAATTATTTGCGATTGCCAATAGTAAAGTGTGATAGGCACAACATTCTGCAGAAGGGCACTAAGTGCCCGAAACTGGTCAAGAAATTAAATTTATTACATGCTACTGGTTGCATATTATTTCATTACATTATGCTACAGTTGCTAAAGATGGACAAAATACTAAATTCATATGCTCTGTGTAACAGCAAAAAACACCCTCTAAGTCAGATAAGTGAGGGCAAGAAGCACCTAGGAATGAATACAAACGCCTTCTGATGTTGTGTGTGTATATATACAGACTACATTGCATTGATCTCTATTCAGTGCCACTTGAGGTATTTCAAATCGAAACAAGCAGCACAAACAGCAGTATCAAAACTGTACATAATGCAAAGGAACTTTTAATGCCATTACATATATTTTTGAACACCAGCTCCTTCCTTCATCTTGATCTGTTCGCCTGAGGAAAGAGAAACAGCACTGTATTCTCACAATGTATGAATATAGTGATTTGTGGATATACAGTGAACATGTACTTGGAATGTAAATGAAGGAAGATTAGTGTTCAATTGTCTTCAGTGACAAAGTCATTAGAGACTGAGCTAAATTTCAGATTGTGGAAGAATAGGGCAAGAAATTGCCCATGTCCCTTTCAGTGGAATCATCCCAACACAAGTACATACAGCAGGTCTTGCAGTCAAAACAGAATTAAACTGTAAAACAACTACTATTATTATCCTTCTAAAGTAATGCGTACATTTTAATTCACTTCACCATTAACATGTTGACTGCCACAAGGCCACTGGCAGCGGAGCAGAACCTCCTGCTGTGGCTCCCAGTGACCATATAGCAGTCAATGTGTTAAGGGCATAAGATGTATGGCACTGTATAATAGAATTTCAGGAGTCACGTAAAATATTTGCCCCTTAGAGGTAGCTACTAGTGAAGACAATACCTTTTTCTCCTCAGGACTGGGTAATATTTGTTGTAATATTTTTTTTTTCCTTTTTAGTAATTTCTGTTTGCACATACACATTTATATTTCAGTAAAAAAGTTAAAGGTGAACTGGTTACAAAGATGACAGTCACAAAATTGCAGTCCCAATCAAAAAAGAAGATTGCATGCATAGCATGTTTTGCTGATGTTTTTATTCATTCCAGTTATATAAGTGAGTTTATTCATCAAAAGTAAGACGTTTACTACTTTGAACAGGATAATTTTGTTCTTTGTTATTCATTTTTTAATATTTAAGAAATGTGACAGTGTGTGTCTCATAATTGAAAAAGTAAAGTATTCTAATTTTCCTGTAAAGGCACAACTGTAACACAGCACTTCATTTTAAATTTATTACTTTTCACTTATTGAAATGAAATAATGCAACAGTTTTCTCTCGTTCACTTTTTCATAGTGTTCTGACCTTTGAAAAGTTATCTGTTTGCCTATGAGGAGTATGTGAAAGACACTCAAATATTACAGTTGAAGCAGGTAGCATCCAGTTATTTTTTGCAGTCTGCATGTGTAGGGAAGGGCTTCTCACACTAATTGCTATTTTAACAGGACTTGTGCTCTATAACTTTTTGTATCAAGCTCATATTTCTCACTAATCATTTATGTATCACTGCATGCCAATTAATCCACTTTAAGTCAATGACACTTAAAAATGTGTTCTCTTATCCCCCCCCCCCCCCCCCCCCCACACACACACTTCTTATTTTATTTTTATTCTCTTTAGTTAACTTTCACATTAAGATATTAAGATGATTAAAATTCTTTTGGATGTTGTACTGTGCCATTTATAAAATATAAAATACTTCAAAATACATAAAGCATAAAACCGATGTGTCGGATGTGCTACTACAGCCTTCCTCAGAGCAAGACTGGTTTTACCAGAGGAAAAAAAATGGTTCAAATGGCTCTGAGCACTATGGGACTCAACTGCTGAGGTCATTAGTCCCCTAGAACTTAGAACTAGTTAAACCTAACAAACCTAAGGACATCACAAACAACCATGCCCGAGGCAGGATTCGAACCTGCGACCGTAGCGGTCTCGCGGTTCAAGACTGCAGCGCCTTTAACCGCACGGCCACTTCGGCTGGCCTACCAGAGGAAAGACACCCCTACTTATTGCAAACTATTGGTGTCAATAAGTCATATTTCCGGAACTTCATTGACCCTAAAATATAATAGGCTAGTCATGACAAGAGAGATATGGTAGGAAGAAGGGTATTTGTGTACTGATTGGCTTATTGATGATTAATGCCTGTCTGAAAATTGCGACTTGGTTTCTGGTGGGCATGTTTTCATCCTGGTGTGCATGCAAGTACACTGCCTGTTCCTATATGGCTGCTTGTCTAGGCTGCTGTGTCCGTGACTGGTGAGGCTTCTGCTCCATAACCGCTTGCGGCCCATCACACTGGGACAGCTAGCAGCTAGGATGCTGGAAGTTTGTAGTTTCAGTCTGTTAATGTTATCAGACTTCTTAATAATTCCAGTCACCTTTTTTTGCACTGGTGTATCTATGACTTTTGCCAGTATACAGGCTTCCTGGAACATAATAGGTAGTCCACAATCACAGTGGTGTTCCAATTGTGCTGTTATGAAAGTATTTCAGTGATTTTTAACAGTCACAGAGTATTCAACATTTTCAGTTTACATGTTTCTGAGAAGGTGCATCCCATCACAGAGTGGAAGACTCATACAGAAGACAACCCTTAAGATGTTAAGAAGCAATTTCCTACATTATCCTTTTTCTCAGGCATGCTAGTCTTAAGAGTATGAAGGAGACTCTCCCTGGAGTTTCAGAAAGAAGGAAGAAGGTACTGGCAGGTTGAATTGTTTGGTTGGTGGGTCATTGTTATGCACACATAATTAATTCCATAAGAATATTGCCTGTGAAAGGTAAAGTTCAGTGTTTAGATCTCACTTCATCATACAGTTTTAATCTGTTACGAACTTTCACAACAGTGTGCACTATGCTCCAGAGTCCATTATTGAATCAACAAAAAATTGTCATTATTGCAGAAAATTACATGTCACATAGTAGTGCTGTTTATATAGCAGGCAGTGATACTTATCTTTTACTTACCACTGTTCTGTTTTTCTCATCATTTTGGATGTGAGTCAACAACAAGGTACTCTAACATGGTAACAGAATTCTGTAACATAGTGTATAATGCAGAATTTTAAATTATGCATGGAGCTATATTGCAGTTACATGATCTTCGTGGTAAATATATTTCACAGTACAGTAGCACCTAACTAACTCAACTATGATGGAATGTGTGATGGCATTTACTTATTCTCTATACTATTAGTTTAAAGGAAATGGTGCAGCAGTACAGTTATGTAGCATTATGTCTCCACATCCTTCAAATACTGCCCTATGCCAACTAAAATTATGTGATATGTCCTCAACACATTACTACATCCTAGGCATCTAACAGGTTATTACTAACTCTGAAGCACATACAAAGAGAGATTACTTTTTCTAAAGGTCAGACTACGAAGTCTCTTGTGCAGAATTAGACCGGCTGGTGAAGGCAGCTACTGAGGTGAAAGGTGTGCTTGGCTCTCGCATGACTGGTGGAGGGTTTGGAGGCTGCACAGTGACACTGGTATGTTCAAAGAAAGATTAATATTAATATTTAGATTTATTATCTGTGACAATGGTAGTCTAGTGGGTACAACACTACACTCCAGCACTGGAGGTCCTGGGTTCAATCTCAACCATGGGAGGAGATTTTTACTCATTCCAGTCCCTTTGGGATGACTGCAGGTTCACTCAACCTGCTACCAATGGAGTACTGGGGATCTGTCTGGGAATAAAAAGTAGCTGGGGTGATGGGCCCATCACCCTTCCCCTCCTAGTGCTGCAGTGAAGGAAATCTCAAGCTGATGCCTGGTCGCAGCTTGATCCACAGACATTACTTTAATTTACTTTTATGTATTCTTATTCATTCTAAGACAAAAAAGTGAAACACCCTGAAGGAATTATCCGAATAGGACAGACATTGAAAGATGTGATGTACATGTGCAGATGAACAAATGATTACAATTTCAGAAAAATTGAATGATTTATTTAAGAGAAAGAGCTTCACAAATTAAGCAAGTCAGTAATGTGTTGGTCCACCTTTGGCCCTTATGCAAGCAGTTATTTGGCTTGGTATTGATTGCTAGAGTTGTTGGATGTTCTCCTGAGAGATATCATGCCAAGGGCACAGAATATTGTCAACATACTGCTATGCTATAAGAGCGCCGTGGAAGAAAACCAAAGGGGTCTTGCTATGAAATTAAATAGCATCGCAGACCATCACTGCTGACTGTCAGGCCATATGGTGAGTGACAGGTTGGTATCCCCCGTCCAGGGCATCTCCAGACACATCTTCATTGGTCAGATCTCAGTTCGAAATGGGACTCATCACTGAAGACAATTCTATTCCAGTCAATGAGATTCCAGGCCAGATGTGCCTGATACCACTGCAAAAAGACTAGTTGGTATTCAGAGTTCAATAGTAGTTAGAGGAAGGAGTGCTGTGAGCTCAGCCACCTTTCTGAGAGCTTACTATTAATGGTACTTGTGTGATACTGATATAATGATGAATCTGGGCCTCCGAGTGTCTCCCTGACAATTGCTCCGTGCTCTCTCTAGATCAACCACTTCCTTCTAGACCCTGTATTCTGTCATGGTTCATCCATTTCTGCCAGTATTATCAAATAGTGGCAGTGCTCCTATTCAAATTTCAAGCAATTTGCCAGTTACTCCAACCAACTTCTTTGACCCCAGCTGCATGTACCCTGTTTACTAACTTTGCCAGCTGCGCAGTGAAATTGCTCTGCAGCATCACACATTCATCCATCAGCTATCAAGGTTAACAATCTTTCATTTTCTGTTGATACCTCTATGAATATCAATCTGTGGCCAATATGCATAACTCCATCATGGTGCATAATTTTTTGTCTTAGAGTGTACTAATACATAGTAACAAGTTGCATTTAAGGTCTAATGTTACAGCTATAGGTTTTATAACTGTAATTTGTGTATTACAAGACCATTAAAAGAAAATAACAGATTCAACATGCAAATGAATGAGAGGACAAGAAAAATTCAACTAATAGTCTGATTTCATCTTCTTTACTTCCTTAAGCTAGTGATTGTTGTTATTTATGTAAATATTTGTGTTCTTTTGTAGCTCCATGTTCATTCACTTATAATTCATTCATAATATTCTATAGATCTTGTGATGAAAGAGATATGGAAAGAGCTGATAATTTTGTCAGAAAGGAGTTTATTCTCTTATAATTACAGTGTATAATTGTCTTTCATTTATGATCTGAGTGTATTATTATTAACTTAAAAAAATACCTCCTACTTTTTCCGTGTTTCTTGTTCACAAAATCATGTTTTCTCTGACTTCGTTATCCACATTCTTAGAACTATGATGTGCATGTCATTAGAGCAAATATAATTTTCATTTTAACAAATACCATCTCCTCCACTTAGTCAATTTATTCCAGCCACATCCCCTTTGGAATTCTGCATAAACATGAATCACATGGTATAATAAGTGCATAAATATTTGTATTTTCATTCTAACAAAAAATGTTATGTGGGCCTAACTATTAATAAAATAATACAACAAAGAGAGTCTACAGATTTTACTGTTTTCTTCTTGTTTCAGGTGTATAAAGATGCTGTTAATGAAGTCATAAACAATACAAAAAAGAAGTACAAAGGAAAAGCAACATTTTATGTAGTCACCCCATCTGCAGGAGCTACAGTTGTGAGAGGAAAGTAATATCAGTGAAACCATATACTGCCATGACAGCTGTAGAATTGTTATATTTGTGAGCACTTGTTTTGGGCTACATAGTGTTGCACATTTAGTCATACAGCAAACTATTTCAGATTTTGAATAATTGTATGAAAACTATTACTAGACTAATTTTTAATGTAATTAGTACAACTTATGAAGTCATATCTTGTGTGTTAAATCTTAAGGTTGAAAGTATGGGATTAGGTGGTGTTTTACAAAAGGCACTATGTTATTGATCAGTTAGAAGTGTTTCTCTCAAGGAGTTTGCCATTTTGCTTATTAAACTATTACAAATATTTCTCTTCGCTCTGCAACAAAGTGTACATTATAGGCCATCTTAAAGCAAATTATATGATTTTCCAGACCAATAATTGAATGTTTCATAAACATTGCTGATACCCCTCCACTCTCTCTCTCTCTCTCTCTCTCTCTCTCTCTCTCTCTCTCTCTCTCTCTCTCTCTCTGTTGTGTATAACTGTAATATTGTACAGTCGCTTCAAAACCTAATACACAGAACCCGTTTCCTTCCTTTTTTTTAGCAATGGTTTACTTGAGCTCTTCATTTTTCTGAGAGGGGTAATCTAGTAATTTCATTAACTTGAACAGATGAGATGTGGCAATTGAATTTTCTGTATATTTATTCAGGCTGATGTCAAATGAAGAATATATTCTAAGGATTATGTAAAACTAATTTTCTCTAATTATAAAGCACATCAACCTCACAAAAGAAGGAACTGCATAGTGGAGAGAGGGAGCTGTGGTATAGATTGTAAACTGGTTAGAGTTTCAAACATACCACATTTACATATACAATTTTGTGCAGAGAAGAATGTGCAAGAGGAAATGATTGGATGTGAGTGGTACCTAGTACATAAACACACATACTGGTGTTTCCACACACCTAAACTAAGAGACATATTATCACAGCTCAACATAAGAAAAAACAGAAACTTCTTAATCATAAATACCATTAGTGTATTTTAGTTTTTCTGCCTTGGGCAAGAACCTACATTCTTTTTTCCTGCACATTCTTTTTGGATGTCGCTAAAACTTAGCTAAACTTGAAGTAACATTTGCTTTACTGGGAAGCATCTTCTTTACTCTGGCCCATCTTTTTCAGATGCTTACGTATTGTTGACACCCAAGAAATCTACATATGCCTTTTTCTTCTTGATACAGTGAGACAAATATAGAATTTCTGAAGCACAGATAAAAATCATCTTGTTTAGGGGTTGAATTAGTTGCATAAGGAATATTAGAAAAGTATAATCTATATATACAGCTGTTCAATAAAAGTGACCGTACAGTAATGTGATGTACTGGAATTCCCACTCCCCCATCAAACCTCCCAAATTACCCACTCCATTAGGAGATTGTTCATGGGAAGGAATATTGTTGCTATTCACTGTATGCATGAATTTCTCTATTCCTGATGAAGTCATAGTTACCCAAGATATAAGTGAGTGAGAGTAATACATTGGAACAAGGGCTCTTGGAAGATTGAGGGTATGCTCTAATTGATACACAGCACGTCTTATTTCATAGCATCTTCCACTTGAGTTTGTTCAGCTCTTGTACTAATTAAAGAAAACCATGATGAAGTGTACGATCATGGCCACCTCTACTATAGGCCAGAGTTATCAAACTGAAAACATTGTAACTTGGATGTCATTGGACTGGCTAAACTAAGATTACATTTCAGATTTTGCTGAGTGCAGACAGCATGACAGCTATTCTACATTTGTATTGAGTTTCTTTTCGTAGATATGATTCCAAAAAATGAAAAAGCAAATTTCTTGCAATAATACGCAAACTTTACGTTGCCATTACACATTTTATGCTCAGTTCATTGCAACAATTGCAAACATTTGTGATAAACTTTTTAGTAACTCACGCTTACTTCATAACAGCATATTATGACATTTCTCATCAGAAATTTATAGTTCAGTAACTGTGCAGTTTTGTGAGATGCCTACATACAATATTTCCCAGACTTGTAGTTATTTCAATCTACTTTTGTCTGAATATATAATCACTTCCATTTGTATACAAATAGCATTAAATTAGCTTAACAGTCTCTAGGAACTACAACATAGTATCCTTTACATCTTTCTATATGGCTGTGACATAATAACTATTTTAACCAACTTTTTATATCCTGTTCATCAGCATGTTGAATGTGATTTTTTCCATTACAGATCATAAGTATCCATTTAAATTCTTTTACATATCTTTCTGATACAGGGTGACTGGGAAATGGGTGTGGAATTTGTATGAGAAACAAGACCAATTCATTATTTTTTAAACTGTAATTTATACATGTTTTATAGATTTCATAGTAGTCACCTCCAACACATATTTATAACAACATGAAAGATTTAGGTCATGGATAGAATAAGATAGTCTCCCTGTGTTCTGTGATAACACAGTAGACCTACATGAAGATGACAGAAATGGGATATCTTTGTTAGTTTTTGTTGTTTACTTATTTTTTTTAACTGTGAATGCTGTATAAAACTGCTAATTATAGACTATAACGCAATTTCAAACTGTAGAACATATTACAGGCACTCCAAAGTTTGGTCTGTGGAATACTGTGGAACTAACTACATTTGACATCTATTACATAATTTGAAATATTGTTGCAATGAAATCGATTTATCAAGCAGATAAGGTATCTTTTTCCTGTGATATGAATTCACATTTGCAGTAACAAATTAATACTGAAGTTTATTCGGTAACAATATATTTGAAATGAGTTTGTTGTTGATTTGGATACTTACTTTGACTTGAGGCATATCTTCAGAAAAGTCTGCAGTATAAAGGAATATTTCATTGTCTTTAACTTTAATACTGCACTTTTGTATACTGTTTATTCTTTCTTGGTCAGCAGTACACAAACATTGAAAATTTAGTGTGTGGGGTTTTGGGTCCTTATCGTTATAAATAACAACCCGTTGATCCACTTGTTAAAACAATGAACACATTTTTATTGTCACACTTCAGACATATGTCATTACACATTGAAACTATCACATAGACAGAACATAATGGCCGCCTTGGCCCAAAGAGTTTCTGTGTGCCAGAGATGTTATAGCACGTTAGTGTTGCCACACAGCCCCCCCCCCCCCCACCCCTCCCTGCAGTGCAGAGCACGAGGTTCTGGCTGTTGTGGGGGGAGGGTGCAGGTGTCCCACTGTCTTCGTCCGGAGGGGGAACTGCGCAGGGCGGGGCCGGGCCAGGGTTCGAGCCCTTTTGGATGGAAAAATGTAATCACGGTGCCACACCGGTGGGAGTATGCGGCGAGCAGTTCGTGAGGTGACAGAGAGGGTGGGGGAATAGACAGAGACACGGGGTACAACACATACAGTGTCTCCGTGGCGTCAATGAAAGATTGAATGAGGGAAGGATCTAAGGAATTGGGGATCGGTGAGGAGTGGAGAATGGAAAGTTGGAAGGTGTCATCATCGGCAGAGCGGGGGGAGCGTGGATGATTAAGAGAGAATAATTTTTGTGATATTTATACAGATGTCAGACGGTGAAAAGTGTGAGACGTCAATGGAGACTGTAGTGGGTAGTTGAATGTCGGGTGAGAAGTGTGTAACGGGCATAGCAGGAGAGGGTGGGGTGAAGGGCATGGACCCCGGACTCTGCCCAGTGAGGGTTTCCGGCGTTGTTGAAAGGAGTGTGGCCAGCGTGTCGTCCCTTGAGGAGGCGGCGGTATGGAGGACGTCGTGGTTGGCGGCGTCGGTCGCTGGAGTTGTTGTCATCAGGAGTGACCCACGCCGGCTTGAGTCGAGACACTGACACTGTCGAGAGTTTGCCTTTGATACAGATGTTGAATGTATTCGATGAGCGCCTGAGTACCCTGTAAGGGCCTGTGTATGGGGGTTGCAGGGCGGTGCACACTGTATCATCCCTAAGCATCACAGCTTCACACGTGTCTAACCGCTGGTGCACGAAGTTTTAGGCGGAGTGTGTGCTTTCGGAGCGAGTGTTCTCTGTGCTCGTATCGTCTGTCGTATGTTCTCGATTAGCACGGGGTATTCGATGGTATCTTGGAGCGATGAAGGCTCGACAAACTCGGCTGGTAGGGTCAACGGCTTGCCATAGAGCAATTCGGCTACCGAGCACTGCAGGTCATCTTTATATACAGAACGAAGGCCTAGCAGTACCCACGGGAGGGCGTGTAACCACCGTTCCTTGGGCACATTAGCGCTGTCTTTAATGTGTGGTGCCATCGTTCCACTAAGCCATTTGATTGGGGGTGGTAGGCTGTCGTGCAAATGCGGCCATCGCCGAAGAGCTCGCACATTTTTGTGAAGAGGACAGCCTCGAATTGACGGCCTTGGTCTGTAGTAATGGTTTCAGGGCAGACGAAATGTGCAACCCATGTGGAGAGGACAGCGTTGGCGACTGTTTCGGCCGAAATATCAGCTAGAAGGGTTGCCTCGACCCATCTAGTTGTTCTGTCGATAAAAGTAAGCAAGTATCGGTCACCGACAATGTCGAATTGGATGTGGCGGAGTCTGCCAGAACGAGAGCGGAAGATGCCTGAGGGGGGGCATGCAGTGGCGTCCGACTGTGGACTGCTGGCATGAAATACAAGTGCGACACCAGTTGCGACAGTCTTTGCGAAGCGAAGGCCATACGAAATGCTCGGCAATGATGCGCGTAATTGCGCGAATGCTCGGGTGGACGAGACTGTGCAGTGCATCAAACACCAAGCGACGCAAAGAGGAGGGGAGGAGGGGACATGGCACGCCAGTGGAAGTGTCACACCATAGCTCCAAGTGTGCGCCGGGGATCGTCTTGCGCGCCAGGCACAGAGAGTGATTATTGTCAGATAAAAGGCTCGCCAAGCAATCATCATTTGTTTGCGCTCAAGCAAGAGTGTCGAAGTCGATTGAGGAAGATATGCCCAAGATCCGGGAGAAATAATCAGCAGCTATGTTGTCGGATCCTCGAACGTATTGTACATTAGTTGCGTATTGTGAAATGAGGTCGAAATAATGGAACCTCCAAGGAGGTGGGCTGGCTGGAGGGTTTGTGAGTGCTTGGTCTGTAAAGATTGTGAGGGAGCGTCCCTCGACGTCTTCGTGGAAATATCTAATGGCTTCGTAGACAGATAAGAGCTCTCTGTTGAAAGCGGACCTTTTGCACTGAGAGGGAGGAAGTTTTTTTGAAAAGAACTTAAGAGGTTGCACCACCTCTCCTCTGTGTTGTTGAAGTACTGCGCCGATAGATATTTCGCTAGTGTCAGTGGTGAGCGAAAGTGTTGCATCCGGTTGTGGATGGGCAAGCGTGATGGCTTCTGCGAGTGCGGTTTTGAGTTTTTTGAAAGACGCACGCATGATGTCTGTCCCCGGCACACGCCTGTCGCCTGACATTTGTGGCCCGCGCAGTGCGTCTGTGACGGGGACCTGTAGTTCGGCGGCTCTTCGAATGTGGCGGTGGAAAAAAATGATCATTCCTAAGAACTGGCGGAGTTCATGGTATGTTTCTGGTATCGGCAGCTGTTTGATAATGTATATTTTCTCTTGTGTGGGCCAGATACCATCGGCTGAAACTATGTGTCCCAGAAAAGCAGCAGAATCCTGTCTCAGTTTGCATTTGTCTTGGTTGACGATCACACTGTGGGACTGTAATGTGTCAAACAGCGCGCGGATGTGAAGCTCGTGTTCCTCCCGAGAGGAAGAAAAGATCAAAATGTCATCCAGGTACGTGTAGCAGAAAGGTAGGGGTCGTAACACTGTATCTAAGAACCTCTAGCAGGTTTGGGCAGCGTTTTTTAATCCGTAGGGCATGTAAATATATTCGAAGAGGCCGAAGGGTGTGGTGATGGCCGTTTTAGGGATATCTTGTTCATACATTGGTATTTGGTGATACGCTTTCTCACAGTCTACCACACTGAAAATTTTAGTGCCTGCCAACTGAGAAGCGAAGTCCTGAATGTTTGGTACTGGATAATTGTCCATGATTGTGCGGTCGTTGAGACGTCTATAGTCGCCACAGAGTCTGTAGGAACCATCCTTCTTCGGTGTGAGATGAATCGGTGACGACCAGTCACTGGAGGATGAGCGTACAATGCCTGCTTTTAATAGGTCCAAGATTATTGCTTTTGGCGCCTTGAGTTTGTGTGGATTCAGGCGTTATGGTTGGTGTCTGACTGGAGGTCCCTCAGTCATATTGAGTTTGTGACATGCGCCGCTTGTGATTGATAACATGCTATGCGCGTGGGGTACGTTGTTAGCATTTGAACACTCCTGCAATGAGTCAATAATTTGAGTGCATGCCGGTTTGTGCGAAGAGCGAATACCCCGAAGTGAGGCGAGTTCGGATTTTGTGCTCTGTAATGTCTGTTCGGTATGCTCGATAAGGGAGGTGAGCTTGGCCTTCGTTTGCTTGAGTTCACTGATTTCTTGTCATTGTAGTAGCATGTCGCAACTTTTACTAGTTAACTTGGCTGCAACAAGAGCACATTCAGTCTGCAATAGTGAAATGTCAATGTATTTTGACCGAATGGGTGATACAGAGGCAGTGGCCGTAAGGGCAATAGTCTTTTGCGAAGGTTGGCGGACTAATGTACTTCACGGAATGTCTAGTGAAAATTTGTGTTGTCGCAGAAAGTCAATGCCTAAGACCAGACAAGTCGCCTGTGCCACATGAAAAGTCCACGAAAGCTTCAAGTCTTTTGACATTTTAAGCGTTAAAGGCGCCGTACCTAACACTTTGATATGAGAGTCACTGAGCTGCGCGTAACAGTCTGGGCGAGGAAGTTAACACAGTAGGTGCGAGAGCTGTGGGTGGGGGGTGGGGGTAAGCCCGGGGGCCCGTAAACTGTTACACCCCTTGGATCAGTTGTTATTACTGTCTCATGTCTAGCAAAAGTGGGCGAGGTATTAGGAGAGGTCATATTCACTATACACTGTTCAGTTCAATCAGAAAATTGAGGCTGGCGGCTGTGCATAGCCAGGCGCGGAACCGATTCGCGGCGCGGATGATGTAGCAGCCATGTAGTGGCACTGCTCCGAAAGTTGGTGCAAAGTTCTGAGGGGGGCTGCGCACACCTGAGGTGCGACGTTAGCGGTGGAATGTCCGGATCTCTTTTCACAGTTTGTCCTGTATGTTCGAAAGAATGATCTTGAGGCAATATGGCGGGCGGTACGTGTGCGTTGTCTGTGAGTGTTGTGGTACTGCAATCCACTAGCAGATCGAAGGGCCTCGAAATGTTCGATGTATAGAGTCCATGCGTAGCGCAGATGGGTGGCATGGTCGGATTCTGACCGTAGAAATCATATGGTGGTACACCTCAATGCATAGGCCACATGACGATACAGGCGGTTCACTCGTACACACGATTGTTATTGTTATTGAACTCACGTAGAACACGAGAAGAGCGTCACAAACTGTCGTCGGGGTCACCAATGTGGAGTTTTGGATCCTTATCGTTATAAATAACAACCCATTGATCCACCTGTTAAAACAATGAGCAAATTTTTATTGTAACACTTCAGACATACGTCATTACACATCAAAAGTATCACATAGACAAAACATAATGGCCACCTTGGCCCGAAGAGTTTTTGTGCACCAGAGATGTTATGGCACATCAGTGTTGCCACAAGTGTAATGTCCTCCTTTAACCAGACCTAATTATTCTTCTCCTCCTGTTCTTTACAAGAACATTGCCTTCTGATTTCTGGATCACACTGTAATGGAGAGTGTGCCTTGCTTAAATGTGATGGTAACCGAGAAAATAATTTTTGCGTCACTTTTCATAAAAGCAGTGGTGTCTGATGAAGGAACTCTTAACAGTTCTATTCATCAGAATTCTTGTAAACTTCCACTCTTGACACATCACATTCCTCATCTTCAGTGTAAACAACACTTTCTTGCTGGATTTGTAATTACTCTTGCAACCAGAAACACAATATTTTTCAGCGTCTACAAGTAGAATAATGCATAAATTGTTAATATCTTAAATCAAACTAGTATTATGTATGAAAAACAAATGAGAATTTCAAAAGACTGGTCTGCTGTACTACGTGGGTATTGCAAAACTAAGTCTGTGAATTGGGGTGGATGTATGAACTATTTGTAATATTAATGCATAATCACCTATGAAAGGATTCAGATACTAAGTTTAGGAATCCAAAACATTATTTTCAGGTTCTGTTCAAAGTTTTGTTGACAGAGTCATTTAGATAGTACAGATGCAAATGTACGTGTAAAAACACTACAAACTGTACAGAATTCTGTGCTTACATTTGTGTTTTTTCTTTTAGTATTGTCACAACTATATGCTCTAATATTAGCAGAGCCCAGTAGGTCACAGTTACATTGAAGATGCAAAAACACACAAAGAAACACTTCGGTTCACTACCACACAGTCACATTAATACTGTTGGTCTTAACAATTTGTTATCGCATTTTAGCCTCTGGCCACAAATACAGGCAGCTGTGGTACAGCCCTTCTTTAAGTCTTCCCTGTTCTTTCCAGTAGTCCTACTTGGCAAGTGTTCCACAGCAACTAACCTTATTTAACAATTAGCATCAGCCTTCCCCAAGGCTAGGTTTATGCAATCATTCCACTTTAAAATCACTCTTGACAGACATATGTAGATTTGTGATGGCTGTGATTGGCCATTGGTTGGGTAGCCCAACAAGATAATATCTTCTCATCTATTTATGCATATTACATTACATTTATGTTTGTTGATGAAATGATGCCTTTGTAACAATTTTCTAAAGTGGCCCTCTAATCAATTACGCTAATGATACTTCTACATCTGATGATGTGTCACCATTAAGTCTTATGTGTTGGATATTGTTTGTTAGAAAATCTTCAGTCCTATCAAATAACTTTTACAATATATTTTATGTAATTCTACAGCATATTGATGCCAATGACGTTGGTCTATAAGTCTGTACATCTGTTGGCCTTAAAAACAGACTTGCATTTTTTTTTTCTAATCACATGGGATGCTCTGTTGTTCCAGTGATTTACAACAGACTGTTGCTTGAAGAGGGTGTCGGTACATCGGCATATTCAGTATAGAATGTAACTTGCACCTTGAGCTGTGCTAACTTATTTCTATTTCCTGTTTTTGTATCCTTGCAGTAATCTGAAGTAATCACTGTACTGTGATCTTTCATGAAACAACTTTGGGAAACGAAAATTAGCATTTCAGATTTAATTTTATTGTTCCCTTTTCTGTGTCACCATGATCAACAAACATTTTGAATAATACTATGATATATTAACTAATTATGTGTAGGACTAAACATTTCTAGAGTTCTTTCTGTATTGGACAAGTAAAATCATGCTTTTGATTCCACTGAATGTTTCAAATGTAACTAAAGCCTTCTTTAGTGTTCTACATAAGTGGTCTGTCAGAAAGGATTGTGCTATGAGGTCTTTTTTTATACCTTTTTAATATTGTTGTAGACTTGTGGTGGGTCCTTACATACCTCACAATCTTCCAAAGTAAAAACTTATGTAGTATGTGACTTACAATACTTCACAACTTGTAACACTGATCATCCTTATTCTCCTCCCCAGAAGTGAATTTTTACTGTTGGCTGCCCAGATAGTTTGTAATAATTTCCCTGTTGCTCTTATTCTGCAGAAAGGTCTTCCTTTCTTGACGTCTCATTCAACACCAATGATCAATGATGTTATAATTACCTTCTGGACACTGTATCCTAATTCTGATCACATAATCAAAAGCTTCGGGACAGTTTCTTGTCTGCAGATCCAATAAATTTCCATTACAAATGTACTGTCTAAAAATGAAAGTGCCTTCCAGTATATAACTTTGTACTGAAATATCCCCCTATCACTATGGCATGGTCAAGGTATTTGCACAAAGCATGTTCAGTTTTTTTTCTGAAGCAAATCATTCCTTATTTTCACCCCAAATTATCTCACATTCTGAGTCAGTGTTTACTTTATTAGACATAACTGAGTTGTTCACAGCAATAAATATATCACCACAGTCGGTTCCAGTCTATCTGTCTGGTATGTATTTAATTTGGAATCTGAGACCACTTGCTATTTACTTCTAGTTCTAGCCACTTTATGTTACCAGAATTACATTAATTATACTAAAATTAAGAACTGAAGTAGTTCTGGAGCATTACCCTGAATGCTTCTGCAATGGCTAATGTAAAAATGAATGTGCCTTCTAGCATATAGCTTGTTTATGAAATATCCTCCTATTATTGTGGCATGGTCAAGGTTTTTGCACAAAACATATTCAGGGTCCCCCCCCCCCCCCCCCTCTCCCTCCATGAAGCACGTGATTCCCTTATTTTCATGACAGATTATCTCACATTCTGAGTCAGTGTTTACCTGATAAGACATAACTGAGTTTTCCACAGCATTAATGCTGTTGGTCTTAACATAATTTACTATACTATGGCCTCAGACACAGGCAGCTGTAGTACAGCCCTTCTTTGAGTCTTCCATATTCTTTCCAGTAATCCTACTCTGTATCAGAAACAGGTGACCTGCTCAGGATCCTTTGGTATACTACATAGAACTGCTTATAGGTTCTACAGTGGAGTGTTTCTCACTGGAAAAACTCACACACACAAAACACGTGCACGCATGCATGCCACTCATACTCTGCTACTGAAGTAATTGCTTCCCAAGTGTAGCATATGCCCTATCCTGTTCTGAGGGAACCAACAGTTTTCCATCTCCTAGCACATTTAAAGAAATCTGGACCTGAGATTGTAACAGATTTCCGTAGGCTAGTAATCAGAAGACAGTTGTCATTACTAGGATCTATGCTGTAAATTGAGAACTACGCTTTCACTTACGTGCATCAGCCAGCCACCAAAAGGAGCCTGTGTGGTAGTATGACTCTTGTCTTTCAAGTCTTGAGTTTTTCATTGTTGTAGTCCCCCCCCCCCCCATCCCCCTCTCCCTCTGTAGTTGGTTCTATGGCATGAAGAAAATAAAAGTGTTCTGTTTACATTAGGCTCCATGGGAAAAGAGGAAGAGGTGCCCCTTGCATCTTACATTTTGAGGGGAGGGGAATGAAATCTCTCGTTTATGTTTTCTCTCAAAAATATTTTACAGAAATTGCTAGTTAACCAGAAACTTGGTTACTTTCAAGATATTTATTAATATTGCTCTTTTAACTTTAATAGTACAATCTGTAACACTACTTTGTACACCGTTTGTGAGGTAAATATGATGGGATAATACATTTTCTGTTTAAAATCCTGATTCTTTGATCAAGTTCTCTTCTATGCCATGAAAACTTATGACTACACTCAGATACAACCTGAAGCATGTGCTGCTAGCTTTCATTTGTTGTAAATAATTTATCACATTCCTGTAGACTATTAACTAGGTGTAGATAACTGACAAACTATTATTGTTCATACCACTGTAAATAATCTGTCATAAAGATCTAATTATTCAAATCAGATTAAAAACTGCTTTGTTTTATTAGAGACAGAGCCATTATTGAAAATTTCTGGAACTTTATCAGTTCCTAGTGAAACTTTTTAATATCTTCAAACAATGGCAAATCCAGGGTGGAATGCAACAATATTATGAAAAGGAAAGTTGCTACTTACCATATAGTGGAGATGCTGAGTCGCAGACAGACACAACAAAAAGTGACAGTCTTTTGTTGTGCCTATCTGTGACTCAGCATCTCCACCATATGGTAGCAACTTTCCTTGTCATATTGTTACTTTTAATATCTTCACCTGATGATTCTGCTTCACAGTTCAATACATTGCTCAGTTCCTTTTCTGATCCAAAAAACAAATTAGGTACTTTGCCCAGAAAATGTGCAATTAATTGTATAAGTTCAACATGTTTTTGTAGTTGCCCCCATTGTGGATACACAGCTTCTAATTTTGGTGTGCAGGTTTTCAGCTGTAGACAGTAGAGATAGAATATGAGCTCCATATACTCGCTTTAAACTTCCCAGCAAGTCATGTGACATCATCTACTAACTTGCCATATCCATGTGGTGTAAACCTGATTTATGAGTCTCCACCACAACCCACTAGTCACCTGAGTCTGTTATAGGGTACAAGTGGACTCGTGAACTCAACTAGCCCAGAAAGGAGAGCAAGTATGTGAGTTCGCAAGTACAGTTGCAGACTCACGCTTTTGCCACTACACATGCAACCGTTTTGAAAGAAATTTCTGCCATTAAACTGTACATTACTATTCATTTTTGTCACACAATCATGATTTTAGCTTTTAGCCATTTTCAGGTGTAAGCTGAAATGTCACAAAAAGTCTGATCTGCCTAAATGATGGAAGCAAGTTATACATATACCAATACAATGACTGATTGGTTACAAATGAAAACTGTTCTGTTTAGACATACATTTATACAGATAAAACTTTTTTGAAGACAACTGTAAATTTATTTTAATACATAATTTCTAATCAGAGAATGTATAATAATTATGTTGAAGTACACACACTTCTGAGGCATTACCAAGTCTGTAACAAGAGTGCAACATTACCAAGTCTGTAACAACGGTACCAGAAAACATGACATGAGGTTGAAGTGCAATCTCTAAATGGTGATTAATTACGAAAATAAATTACAGAAATGAATGATAAGCTACACAACTCATAAACACAAGTTTTCATGGCCAAATGCATACAGAAATAGTGCACTTTGTTGTTGTAGGGCTATAACAGTGACATTGCTCTGTGCCCAGTTTTTGCGTGGTGGAGGTGGAGCAGACAAGAATACAACCATTTTGTATGCACTGAGTGAAATTTGTATGGTTTTCTCTCTCTCTCTCTCTCTCTCTCTAAAGTGTGGACTATTCTGTGAAACTTACTCCATGTATCAACTGCTCCTCTAATACAATACATTTTCAGTTGTGTACTTCCCATCAATTAATTTTTGTCTTACAACCTCCACAGTCTCACTAAACACAGCTTTGTTAAAGGCCATCTGATCCCGACAATAGGTCATTTCACCTTGTCAGTGCTACTTTACAGCAGCAAGATCACGTATTCATCTTCCATACTAACATGACTAGCCTTACATTCCCGTGTGCTTCAGAAAGAGAGAATGAGTGGACGAATAGGAAGTGACCATAGTACCACAGTTCTCAGACTCGCCATACTCACAGAACTACAGAAGGAATAAAGTAAGACCTGTAGCACTGATGTAACAGCAGCACCTTGATTTGTGAAGTATGCAGTCCAAACATTATAGACTCATACTCTCTCCATTTCTGATCTCTGCCAGACTGTACACAAAATATTTTCAGCAAGACTTGAAAAGTGTGGAAGAAGTGAATTTGGTAAAGAGAAAGGAAGTTTTGTTGTTAGGTGGTTCTCATGCTAGAGGTGTAGACCAACTGTTGCAGAACGATCTATGATCAGAATACAAGGTCACCATTTTGTTTTAAAAAATGCATACTGCTGGTCTGTGTAAGGTTGTAAAGATTGCACCAAATATGAGGCCTTGGTTGTATTTGGTGGACTGGACAGTAGTATTGACAGAGATTCTGAGTACAATAAAAAGTGTGACTTGGTAAAGGTAATGTCGACATACCAGTGTTGAATTTGTATCTGTTCTGCGACACCACAATTAACCTCATTTGAACTTTCCTGCATGAAGAATTAATTTAGATTTGGAATGGCTGATAATATTGAGTGCACGATCACACACTGCTGTGGTTTCAGTTGATTCTGTGAGTAGATAGGGTTATATTAGTCATGGACTTCACCTCAAAAATTGACAGAAGGGTAAACTGGCTGTGCTACTAGCAGAAAAACTAAGAAGGGAAGGAACTATCATGTGTGATAAAATACATATGGTTACATGTTTCTGAGCAACAACTTTTATAGGGTAGCGATGACTGAAAGAAGCAGTTTCAAGAGAGGTTAGGCCTGAAACAAATATTCAGTTTGAGAAAGAAACAAAACAGCATTCTAGCAAAATGAATGCACACAAACAACTGTTAGTTGAAAGTTTTTGAATATTACCAGAAATTTTATTTCCACTGTATTACATGCCAGTGATCCTTATTGCTTTAGACTGTTTGAGGACTGAGGCGTAAATTATTTGTTTGGCTTGATAAATTGCTGCCAAACCCTACTGGCATACTCTGCCTCTCTGAACATCATGTGACCACTAATGCAGATATGTCAAGTGTTATGGGGTTTAGGTTAGTATATCTTCTGTAGAGCAGAAAATGGAGAAAGAAAAAGCTGAGCAACTGCCAAACATTTGACATAGTCACCAGTAAATATTGCTTGATGCAGCAGCATATGGAAGCAAGCGCAACAAAAATATAATTTCAAAACAAATCTTTTATAATAGTAAGTGTATACTGATCACTTGCAGAAAATTCCAGTCTGTTCATAAATCATCTCTAAACTCTGTTACCATGTTTTATGGTAAAAAGGAAAGAAATAGTGGTTGTTGGTAACTTAAATAAATATTTTCTTAATGACTCTTCCAGTAAGAATTTATTGTACTTGGTAACATTATCATTGTAATAAATCCCTACTGTAAATTCCTCAAACAGAGAAGCTAGTTAGAAAGACCTCTAATGTTGAGGTTGTACCTTGTTACAAGACATGTTGCAAAATACTGAAGACAGTACTACAGACATAAAATAAAATGCATTATATGGCAAAGGTAGCCACATAAGGTAGCCAAAGAATAACAATATTAGATATAGCGAAGGAGACTGATAGAACTAGGGATGAGAAGGAGGCAATAATGTTAAGAGTAAATGATATACTGGTAATAGATGCATGCAGTGTTGCAAAACTTTTTAGCAAGCTTTAGATAATTGTTTCTAAAAAGGTAGGGTTGTCAGGGTCAGTATATACCGATAGCAAACATCTAAAACCAGTCATTACAAATAACTTCAGTAATACTGAGACATGGCAGTGACATTTTATTTATCGGCCTGCACTCATTTCTGAACATAATGTTCCACAATTTCTTACGTTGACGAAAAGAATAACTATTTGTAGAGCAGATTGTAAAATATTCTGCTAGAATATTTCAATTTATTGATGCAACTCACATTTAAATCTCACATTTGGTTCAAATGTTACACGATTTGCAATTGAACAGTGCATCAGAATTCAGCGAGGTGAGCTGCAACAATGTTTGACCACTGTCATTCAAGGTGACAAGGTGGGGCCACGGAAGATGCGCAATTGCTCCAAGTGGACAAAAGTCAGATACCAAAGAGGATAGAAAATGGTGCTTCAGATGTTATACAAGTCTGCCATAGAAATACTTCTGTTGAAACTAAAAAGTAAGAAGCAGTTTTGAGGTGAAGGTAGCCCTTGGTAATTGCAGGATGAACTCATCCCTGCGTCTACAAGGTGGGAGAAAAGAAATAGCCCTTTCAAAAAAATATATATTTTGTATGAGAGATTGATCCTAACTACTCCATGACTATTAAATTTCCACACTCAACAGTAACCAAGTGAGCAAAACTGTAGGTTACTGTTGCGACTTATAAAAGTAGCTTAGTTATGGATATTAGCAAAGTAAGATTTCTGTCTCACAGCCTGAGAAAAAGTTACATATAGAGGTAGTGTCCCTTTATTCTAAGCAGATCATGAAGAGTGCTGGCTGAGTTTAGAGCACGTAGCTGGTGCCACCTCAACTACAGTGGTGCAATAAGCTTATGTCTGCAAAACATAACCATGTACAGTCATGCGGGAAGAGATTTTGATTGTTGTTCAAAAGTTATATTTTGAACAGTGACAGTAATTACAGACAATGGAAAATCCAGGATGGAATGTAACAATACCAGAGAAGGGAAGTTGCTACTCACCACATAGCGGAGATGCTGAGTCGCGATAGGTACAACAAAAAATCTGAATCTTTTTGTTGTGCCTATCGCGACTCAGCACCTCCGCTATATGGTGAGTAGCAACTTTCCTTCTCTGGTATTGTTACAGTAATTACAGATATAGATGTGGTTATACTTGACAAACAAAAGCATATGTCATGCTATATCATCATGCCCCACAATGACAAGTGGGGCTACACTTACTTTCTTACTGTGTATGTGCACAGTGTTGTGGAAGGTAAACACAGATGGCCTTCTGATTACTGTTAAGTGTGGAAATTTAATTAGTTGTGGAGAATCTCGTTTATAGAACTTTCCTGGGATTTCATGTATAAAGTCCCACATTGCAGCTTAATTTGTGTGAAACCGCACTGCAATCAGAAATTCATCAAAGTTACATTGAGGCGATGATTACTTGGAATTAATTGCTTCTGTAACAGCTCCTTGAATTCCAGTGTGATGTGCATTTGTCTTTGGTTGAAATTGATATGGATGTACACAAAGTTAGTTGGAGGACACTGTGCCTCAACAATATATTGTGTTTTACCAGACATGTTGGGTACTTACTTTCTGCCCAACCAACATTTCATTCAAAGATTGTGCATGTACCACCAGCTAAGGTGCAAAGTCAGAACTCATACAGGGCAGGTAAAGCAGATGAGTTTTTGGAAGAGTGCAGCAGTGCTGGTGCACACCACGTGGCATAAACCAACAGGTGGGTTCGCTGTAGTGCCAGTGCACAAGAAAAGTTAATATCAGATCCATGGGACCCAGGCAGAGTCATCTATCCCCCAGGGACGTTAGCATTCCGAGTTCACGGGTGGAGTGGCGAATGTCGGATCCCAAGTTGTTTTCGGTGTTTTTTCAAAATAGTTTCCTCACCTAATTCCTTTAAGATCTAGAACTATCTTGTAATCTTATTAAAAAACTGGATATGACCATAATATAGAGACCGACTTAAGGGAATCACAAAAAAAGTGATATCTACATTAAATAAATTGACTAGAGTATTATATTTGTGGAAAATGTAATATGATGTGACTAACTGAACAACTGTTATACCGAAGTGTATAACTTTTCTACTTTGTATAGAGTATTTTATACCTTTTATGAGATGTGGTAGAGATGGGAGGGTTTGTATAAATTTTGAAAGGAGTGGGTATTGTAGCTAAAAGCATGGTTTACAAGAACAGATAAGTCATGATTAACACAAAACACACCTTTCAAACAACCCTCACAAATATGTGCGCCTGATTCTTCTTCATTTGCCATTTCCATAGGGTTACTAGGATCTCCTTCAGGGACCTCAAAGGGTGAAGGTGGGACAAGTCTGTTCTGTAGGATACAATTTAACACCAAGCCTCCTCTGGTGTCTCACTCAAGTATCTGAGAGGTAGCGGTCCTGGGGAAGAGGGGTGGGTAGGGTTTCCTGTCTTTGGGGCTGTCTTCTTTCTCTTCTTCAATCGTAGCAAGGACATCGATTTTTTTCCTTTCTTCTCATCTTGAGGACCTGTCTGTCGTTTCCCTCTTTCCATATTCATAAACTTCTATCGCTAAAGTCCTTCATTATTTCTGTGGTTACTAATAACCTACATCTTATCTTTAGATAAGAAGGCCGAAGAATCAAGACTACATGAACACACAACCACATAAACACAAATATACACTTCTACGCAAACATTAAATTATATAAGACAAAGCCTGTCACGATGTGAGAACCGCCAGGTGTTGTAGGGGAAAAGGTGTCTACATAGAGAATTATGCGCACATATGTGGGGAGTTATGATGGTTCTACATCAAATATACATAAGAAGAGGTGCCCATACATAAAAAACAACTATAAAATAATAATGAGTAACGGATAAATAAGAAAAAGGTGTAAACAACATCAGTGCAATAAAAACTCTGATGAATTTGATGAATTGACAGATAGGGGGACGTAAGTAGTATATATAGACGTAATATCTATTGAAAGTATAGAAGCTGATAAGTAGAGGAGGACTCTAGGGAGTGAGTGATATATTAAAGAATGAATGTGAAGTTTAAGATATAAATCTATCTTTACCAGAAGATACTACATTATGGCATACATAGAAATGTATATTAGGGTAACAAATCATGAGGCCTACTCAGGAGGGATAAGGGGAGTGTACCCAGCAATCACTAAGTATAAAGGGCAGATGTACCTACGTGGAGATAGGACGATCTGTGGCCTAAAAAATAGAGATGTTTGGTAAGGGGCATATCTACCAGAATGGAAAAAGGAAGTGCTCTCATAAGGTCAACCCACAAGCAAGGAATAGGTGCTGATCCTAGGAGAAGGGGACAGTATCATGACAAAAGTCACAAATTTTATAGGAATTATTCTGGAAAGTGTTAAATTCTATGAATGACTAGCATTATTGTTTTGTGGAAGTAAATGAGTTTCAAAAGAACACTTTCATTTTGCCCAGAGTTCCTCCAAGCTACAACTAATGAAAACAGTACATACTAGGAAAAAGGTAGTACAAAAACATAAGAACAGAAAATAGATTACTCACGTGTCATAAACACCTGAAGTTTTCGAATGAAAAAGGAAATAAAGAAAGTAAAAAGAGTCCTCACAGTTCCTAAATATTAATAAAGCTGACTAAAACCACAATTAAATGCTCATGTCTTAATATCAAAGTAAAATAAGAAAAGAATACAGAAACAACAAGCGAAAGATTGTTCCAGAGAGGGCAGAGAATTATTATGGAAAGAAGAGATATGTACATAAACATATGTAAAAATGTATACTATTAAAATATGAAATGTTTTATGAGTGATATTACTTGTATAATGATTATGTATAAAATATCGCGTGTTCAATCTGGGGGGGGGGGGGATATGTAGTGATTTGTGTAAATTCTAGAATCACTCAGCCTCCTACCATCTCAAACACACGATATTCTAGATACGAGTGTGAAATGGTAAAATCTGACCTACTGCATGTCACATGTTTGCGTGTGCAGGTTTAAAATCAGTTGCGGGAAGAAAGTAGACGGGGCGGTCGAACAGCACTGACAAGTACCTGTTGGACAATCCATAGATGTGTTAGTGAGTGAGTAATGAAGAACCATGGAGTTAATATGCCACTCTGTGCTTATTGTGTCATTGACTATTGTTAATTATAACAAGAGCAGTTGAAAAAGTACTCTTATAGACTCTTGACTCAGCCTTGTTAGAGGCAGGATGTATTTTCAGATTCTTTTTACTGAAAGTCAAGGTGTCTAACCAGACTTTCTCTTGAATGTAAAACAGTTTGTTTCTAACGTACGACTGTACAAGAGACTTGCTGGAAGTTACATATTTTGTTGAAAGTGAGAATTTGTTATTGTGCTTGAAAGTCAAATACATTGTTGGTTGATGAAAAGTAAAATTTGTATGGCTACTTATTTCATGAATAGAAAGAGGCTTGGAAGTTCCTGTACCTAGCGTTATTCGATGGAGAAGAAGTCAAGAGAGTTTCCGGCAGCCGGCTATCCAGTAAAGAAGAGTGGCTGTAAAACCCAAGTAAGTCATCTCGTAAAGAAGTGGAATGTGGTTTGGGGAAATAAATCATTATAACCCAGAGTCAGATTCACACTCGCACTTTAAGTCATCAAAATGTTAGAGTACATTCCCAACATGGCTACAACAATTTACAACTGTTATACTGATGGTTCCTGTGTTCGACCTGCACCCTTTGTGAATGAACCCCTTTTTGTGTTTTCCCAAGACCCTCTAACCTAAAAAAACCACCCAGTCCACATCACACAGCCCCTGCTACCCGTGTAGCTGCCTTGTATGTGTGGTGGACTCCTGACCTATCCAGCGGAACCCATGACCCATCCATCATACGGTGCAAGTCGATGAATCTGCAGCCTACACGGTTGCAGAATGGTTTGAGCCTCTGATTCAGACCCTCCACTTGGCTCTGTACCAGATGTCTGCAATCGGTCCTGTCAGCTATGCTGCAAATGGTGAGCTCTGCTTTCATCTCGCAAGCAAGAATGGTAGCCTTTACCACTTCTGTTAGCTGCTCGAAACTAGAGAGTATCTCTTCTGATCCAGAGTGACACACCTCATTGGTACTGATGTGAGCCATCACCTGCTTTTGGCCGCACCTTGTGCTATTCGTGGCATCTGGAAGAAACCCATTCCACATCTGGAATGACTCCACCTGGTATGCACACGGAGTGCACATTGACTCTTTTTCCCCTTCTTGGCAGCCATGGCCCTAAGGAGCCCCATAACACACCTAACTTTGGAGCTTCCAACTAACAATAATCCCACCTTCTGTGATTGCCCATATCTTACAGGCTGACAAGTTTCCTCCAAAACAGGGCAGGCGACTGCATCCGGTTGAGCGACAGTGTCAGTCACGGACAGCACCTGGAACCTGATTGTCAGACTAACCAGGGAGGCCTCATGTGCAGCCCCCTGGAAAGTCTTTCACTGCCTGCCACACCCTGAGCCGATGAGCTGACCTCCCACTCGACCACGGGTGAGGGGTCAACCTCAGTGTGCGCAGTAACTGGGCAGGCCACCAGTGAGGATCAATCAGAGGACTCTGATGTGTTGGATGTCCATTGGATCCCCATGGATGGCCCACAACAGTGGTGCCCATCCACAGCAGCTTCAAGCTGTGTAACCAAAGTTGTCACAGCCTGGAGTTGAGAGTGAATGGTCACCAACTCGGCTTGCATCCGCACACAACAATCACAGTTCATACCCACGCTAAAGACTGTTGGAAACTACACTATCCAAACGGACTATCGACACGTGCTGTAGAACTCTACTATAGACAATGACAAAAATGCAAGAACTGTGTGTAATAAATTAGATAATATGCAGAGATTCAGAAACTGAACTACCGAAGCACTCAGGTGAGGCTAAACATTTCGCCCCTGATTAGGAACTTGTAATATGTTACAAAATCGGTTTACTTTCTGAAGACAATGAAAATGCAAGAACTGTGTCTATTAGATGTTAAATTAACACACAGAAACTCAAGAAACTAAACTGTCAAAGCACACAGATGAAATTATACAATCCACTCCTGGTTAGGAACTCGTGAAGTCACGAAATAGATTACTTCCCTGTTGCTGCTTCTGTCTTGGCTGGCTGCTACAAAGTGGTGCACTGCCTGGGAAACAGTATGAATACTTCAACAGAATGCACCAAGGGTAAAACATTTTTGCAGCATTCTCCATGTAACAAGAGCATAGTGCCGTCAGCTGGTAGCTGGCTCTTCAAAAGCCAGAGAGATGGAAAGCTTTACAAGTGTCTTTTAACCTGTCATCAAGGAACAATAAGTGAGATGGGCTACAAGAAGCTGGGATATGTGGGAAACATGCTGGGTAATTGATGTGACCGTGAGAACAAGGTGCTACACAGCTCATAATATCCACGGCTGCTGGCAATACATTGGAAAGTAATGCATTGAGGACTTGTTGGAAATTAAGTCAGGAAACCTTTTTGCAACTGCAAGAAGATGCTCTTGTAAAATACTTGGATGGCTGAGAGTAGAAAAATAGCAGTTTTGTGTCACAGTGTGATACTGATCACAATATTAATGTTAACATAAAACTTGAGGGCAGTAGAACAGAAGTGTTCAGTCTGGATATGTATTCCATGCATGTTGAGGATTGTGAAAGAAAAGAGGAAGAATAGCTAACACGGTATCAGTAGCTCAAGTGAAAACAACCAGTTGAACTCTAGGGAACCTGACTGGCAAAGTGTTTTTAACACTGTCTTTTATAGAAGCATTTAATGGTTTCATGTCAGAATTAAAAAGAGAAAATATTATGTTATTGTGCAAATTAAAAATGGAGATTAATAGTGTAAATTCAAATGCAACTATTAAGATTAATTAGGTAAATACAAACATGCAAACAGAAATTGGTAATGTAAATGAAGTTATTGAAAAGATATGAGCATATGTATTCAATGAGGTCTCAAACTTAACAGTTCAATGAACATGTTAATTCAAAATTTAAAGTTATTATGACTAATGTTGACTCAGAACTTGGGGCAGTGTGTGAATAGTGTGAAACACATGCACAAGAATACAAGTTAATGCTTGGTAAAAAAAAATTGGAAACAAATGAAAACATTTATCGCACCTTCACTGAACAGAGGTGAAACATGCAGTAGATGAGGAAGCCATGTGTAAAAGAGTTGCCTTGTATAAGTGTTAATATTATGCAAGAGCACCTTACTAGTTTTAGTGATTGTACACTTGACACCGAGTGAAAAGTGTGTGTCACTCCAAAGAGTACAGCTGGAATATAATACCACTGATCATGAGAGATTGGTTAAACATGACCAAGAACTTGAGCAGCTGTCACAACACGATACTGCATTCAGCAGAAGCTACATTTAGATATCAGTATTATTATCTACAAGAGAATGTGCACCCAAAGTTGTTCGTAAAAGAGTTTGTGGATGTGCTGTTGATGCTTTTGTCAGTGCAGGGCAGTTCCTCTCCTGTGCCAATCTTTTCATCTCAAAGTGCACTTGCAACCTACATCCTCAAGTATCTCTGTCCTCGTCTAACTCTAAAGTTCCCTCTAGTTCCATGGAAATTATTCCCTGGTGTCTTAACAGATGTCATCTCATCTTGTCCCTTCTTCTTGTCAATGTTTTCCATATATTCTGTTCCTCGCCAATTATGCAGAGAACCTTCTCTTTCCTTACCTTACCAATCCACCTAATTTTCAACATTCTTCTATACGATCACATCTCAAATACTTCTACTTTTTTCTGTTCCAACATCCCTACAGCCAATGTCTCACTGCCATGCTCCTAAGTACATTCTCAAAATTCCTTCCTCAAATTAAGACCTATGTTTGATATTAGTAGACTTCTCTTGGACAGGAATGCCCTTTTTGCCTGTGCTACTCTTCTTTTTATGTCATCCTTGCTCCGTCTGTCTTGGGTTACTCTGCTGCCTAGGTAGTAGAATTCCTTAACTTCATCCACTTCGGGATCACCAATTGTGATGTTAAGTTTCTCATTGTCCTCATTTCTGTTGCTTCTCATTACTTTTGTCTTTCTTTGATTTACTCTCAATCCACATTCTGTACTCAATAGACTGTTCACTCCACTTAACACCTTCAGTAATTCCTATTCACTTCCACTGAGGATAGCAATGTTAAAAGCAAATCTTAAAATGTATATCCTTTTACCTCAAATTTTAATCCCACTCTTGAAACTTTTTTATTTCTGCCATTGCTTTTTCAACTTATAATTGAACAGCAGATGCAATAGACTACATTCCTGATTTACGTCCTTTTTAAACAGTGCACTTCATTTTTGGTCTTCCATTCTTATTGCTCCCTCCCAGTTCTTGTACATAAAATGCATTACTCATCTTTCCATACAGCTTACCTGTATTGTTCTGAGTATTTCAAACTACGTGTGTGTCTTGATTTTTTCCTCACTCTTGATTTTTTCCTCACTCTTGCTTCCATTAACAACCACAATGTCAGAACTTCCTCTCTGGTGGCTTTACCTTTTCTAAACTCAAACTAATCATCATCTAAAAGATCCTTAATTTTCTTTTCCATTCTTTTGTTTATTATTCTAGTCAGCAACTTGGATGCAAAAGCTGTTCAACTGATCATGTGATAATTTTCACACTTGTCAGCTCTTGTAATCTTGGGAATTGTCTGGACAACGTCTGAAAGTCAGTTGGTATATCACTGTCTCATACATTCTACACACCTCTTCCTCTTCTTCTTCTTCTTCTTCTTCTTCTTCTTCTTATGCCTTCGTCCTGCAGTTTTCGCATGGTCGGTATGGTTACAACGGATTTGGCAAGGTTGGTTTTGAAGAGGTGGCCAGATGCCCTTCCTGCCGCCAATCTCTTGCATTCTACACATCAATGAGAATAATCGTTTTGTTGCCACTTTCCCCAATGATTATAGAAATTCTGATGGAATCTTATCTATCTCTTCTGCCTTATTTGATTTTAAGTCTTCCAAAGTTCTACATTCTGATTCTAATATTGGGTCCTCTATCAACTCCTGTTTCTTCTTCGATCACATCATCAGATAAATCCTTTCCCTCATAAAGGCCCTCAATGTAATCCTTCCTATCTATCCGCTCTCTCTTCTGCATTTAACAGTGCACTCTTAGTGTTACCACTCTCACTTTTAATTTCACCGAATGTTGTTTTGACTTTTCTATATGCGGAGTCAGTCCTAGCAATTTTTGAATTTCATCACATTTTTCATGGAGCCATTTCACCTTCACTTCTCTGCACTTCCTATATTTCACCCCTAAGTTACTTGTATTTCTGTATTCCTGAATTTACCTGAACATTTTTGTACTTCCTTCTTTCATTGATCAACTAAAGTATTTCTTCTGCTGCTGATGGTTTCTTCACAGCTACCTTCCTTGTATCTATGTTTTTCTCTCTAATTTCCGTGATTGCTCTTTTCAGAGATGTCCATTCTTCTTCAACTGCACTGCCTGCTGAGCTATTATCACACTATCTATAGCCTCAGAGAATTTCAAGCATCTCTCTTCATTCCTTAGTACTTCCGTATGCAACTTCTTTGTGCACTGATTCTTCCTGACTATTCTCTTAAACTGTACTCTAGTCTTCATCATTACCAGGTTGTTATCTGAGTCTATACCTGCCCCTGGGTACACCTTACAATCCAATATCTGATTTCAGAATCTCTGCCTGACCATGATCAACTAGAGGCAGAGATTTCTGAGGTCCAAAGCTTTATATCAAATTTAAAAGATGAGGAAATTGGTTTCAAGGTGAATGAAAAGGAAGTGCAAAGCAGCAGTTCCATGTTTGCCATGGACTGTGAAGGCATGTGCATAGGGATCCACAAGGCATGGGAGACCATCTGTTTGGAATTTTCAGTAACTTAGACTTTGGTGACACCATATTTCATCTTATTGTGTGGAGGAGAAGAGAGAGGAGGTCTGATGAAGACAAGCAATCCACTGGCTGACAAAGACAAATTAGGCCCAAGATAGTTGAAAGAATCCACATAATGGCTATATGTTGTCCAAAAGACAAAAAGCAACTTTTTGCTACTCACCAAAAAGATTATATGCTGAGTTGCAGACAGGAACTATGAAAAGACTGTTAAAAATTGAGTTTTCAGCCAAAGCCTTCACACAAGCAAGTTCACCCTCACACACACATGGCCACTATCTCCAGATGCTCAAGCTAGACTGTTCTGAATTAAGAGCAAAGCCACATGAAAAGTTTGCAGCATCTTTCTCTCAAAGAAATACTGTGTGAAAAGAGATAAATAGAATGACAGATTGGGGCATCATTGAACACGCTCGAAGTGAGTATATCAATGTGTCTGCTGTTCCAAAACATTATGGCAGTAAACATCTGGTCCTCAATGCCCAAAAGCTCTTAAGAGATTGTGGAAAGAGAAAGTGACAGGCTGGTTTCAATTGACGAACGTCTCCAAAGGTTTCATGAAGTAAAATTCTTGTGGTCAGCGGATGCCACTTGTGGTTACTGGAACTTAAGCTCAGCCCTTGAGTCACGGAAGTATACAGCATTCTTGCTTGGTGGCTTATGTTACTAGCACTGTGTACTACCTTTTGGTTTGAATATATCTGTTGCATTTGTGGCCACAGCATTAGGCACTGAGCCCAGGAGTAATGGACAAACTGGCAGTATACATCCACTTGAGTGAAACACTGTGAGTTCTTGGAATGGGAATTAGTAGCTACGCAGGGAGATGGCATCAAATTGTAGCTCAGTAAGGCCAAGTTGGTCAGGAATGAAATTAAATTTCTGGGCCTCAAGACTACTGTGAAGGGTATAGTCCCTCAAGGAAGTAAAGTAAAGGCTATAGTGGAGTTTCCTGGTTCTGCGAATAAAAAGCAGTTGCAGGTGATGCTTGAATTGTTTGGCTTCTATAAGCAATTTATGTCACCACAGACTTTTACCAACCCGTGCTTGAATCAGCTCTTAAGGAAGAATAACATTTGGGCATCGACAGTGGAATGCAAAATTGTTTTTCAGAAACTCAAACCGGTATTAATGCAGAATTAAACTTTGTATCATTCACATTTTTCTAATCCATGTTTCATATTCTATGATGTCTTTGTGGTATCAGGGTTATGATTTTCCAATTAGGAAGGAAGGATGGAGAGGATAATCACATGTGCAACATCATTTGTGAGTCAAATGCTGATGGTGGCAGAGAGGGGTTATTGTGTGGTAGAACAGGAATCATTAGCAATTGTATGTAGGTTCCAGAAATTTGAGGATTGTCTGTTAAGTAATCACACAGTGGTATTAACAGATCACAAAGCTTTTAGCTTCCTGAATAGACATCATTTAAGACATCCAAGGTTGGCCTGGTGGGTACATATTTACAGCTGTTTGATTTGGAGATATGATATGTAAAAGGGAGCGACAATATTGTTGCAAACACTCTTTGTAAACTGCCTGGTGAGGGGCAGCTAGAAGTTCAGGTGCCAACTTGTGAGAGTCTCAATCTCGAAGTGTTTTACATGAAAGGAACTAGAACTGAAGCCACAGTTCAGTGGATCTGTAGGAAGACACACAGGGAACAGAATCAGTACAAGTGACATAAGTCTATCTAGCAAATCCTGTGTTTATGGAAATACTCAAAGGTGCATGTATATTACAAACTGTGTCGAGGTATTCTCTTCCACAGAAGGAAGGTTATTTTGGAGGATTGGAAGATCTGCTTTTGAGAGCAGCATGTAGAGGTGCTCATCAGTTTAATATAATGGGTGATCAAAAAGTTTCCATTTGAGAGCACTGCTGCGACGTATACACAACATAGCATGACCCTGATGTGGGTGTATAAACACAGACATATAGGCAAAGGATTAATTTTGCATTTGTCTCTTTCAACATACCTGCAGTAAACATAGAAATGTGAACTACTGCAATATTAGTATCAAATGGTCCAAATGGGACCAACATACTTATTGATTTTAAGGAAACTGGTGTCTCCACCAATGGGGAATGGTACTGAACAACACTGGAGTAATTATAGCGTACAACTAATGTAAAACGCTTGGAAAAACTATGACAAGGGGTGCAGTTGCTTCATGATAATGCACCTCCCGATATGACAAATGTCATAATGTGGGAGACACTCCAATACCCACCCTGTAGGTCTGATCTCTCCCCATGTGATTATCACACCTTCAGTCCCTTAAAGAAGGCCTTGATAAATTGACAATTCCTGTCAGATAAGGATGTTTAGCAGGCATTTACAGACTTTTTCATGCAGCAGGAAACAGTAGTACCTCCAATCTGATGTGTTGGTGGGTTATTGCATAAATTCTCACAGCAATTTTGCCTGATTTGCATACCAATTCTGGACTGTACGGCCTCCAAATGGAAACTTTTTGATTGCCCCTTATACATGTGAGTTATGGACATTAAGGTATAAAGTAGTGTACTGCAACATCACAAGTAACAGTAATATTTGAAAACATGTGGAGGCAGGGACATATGAGGCTTCCTAGCATGTAATCAATGCCAAAAAGTGAGCAAAGCTTCCGTACTTATTCAGGGCTTACAACAGAGCATCGAAGTGGAGGAATTTAGACAGCTAAAAAAATTAGCTGTGGATCTGTTTAAGCCACTGCCACTGCCTAGAGACAGATGTACTTACATTTTTGTGGTGTTGGATGTTATCTCAAAAAGTGAGGCTTTATCCCATCCTCAGAGAGAATGATGAGGTTCTATGGATGAGCTGGAAAAAGACTATTTTGTTCAGATAGGGCAACTTCAGTCACTACATTTGGATGATGGTCCCCAGTTTCTAGTGAAGAAATCTGAGGAAATGTTGAGAGAAATGCCATTACGCATATTAAGATTTCCCCTTACTTTCTGCAAGGCAACCTGAGTGGAGGTATTATGGAAGAATTGAACAGGTGGTGTAAAATGTTTTAGCTTAGGGGAAACATGACCCGGGCAAATTTTATTTTGGCATTTGAAGAGATAATTAATAACCTTTGACATGAGGCTACAGGGTTCACTCTGTGTGAGCTGATGTTTAGGTGAAGGCCTACTGACAATTGGAGGCAAAGTTTCCCCATGGGACATGTCGTGACCTGAGTGGAAATCAAGAAAATAGCCAAGGACAGAAGACCAAAGAGCAAACTCAACATGATGAAAGGGCAAAGTTAGAAGATTTGATGTTGTTAGAAATGAAAGGAAGATTGAGTAAGGTTAAGAACTTATTACTGGTTCACCATGGTCCATCTTTCGGGGACAGTTATCTTCAACCAATGCATACTGCTTAGTGCACCTTCGATTTAAAGCAGTACATTAATTAGGTGGTGTAGTGGTATCGTTGGTTTTGGAAAGCTGCACATATGGGTGACTGTGCATATTTGAGCTGGGTTGGACAATTCTTCCACTCCTTGCTCTAATGTACTCTAGTTTATAGTACTTTTTCAAGTATTTTATTTTTATGCAGTGAATAGTTATTTTCAAAATAAGATTTGTTTCTAAAAGATGTTATGCATGTGATTTCTTGTGCAATGTATTTAATCATAAAGATTAAAGGAAAAAACAGGATAGTAAGCAGTGTCAAAGAATATGAATTGGATGGCAAACATAAGGGCTAGTTTAGAGAGAGCCCCCCATGAACCATGGACCTTGCCATTGGTGGGGAGGCTTGCGTGCCTCAGCGATACAGGTGGCCGTACCGTAGGTGCAACCACAACGGAGGGGTATCTGTTGAGAGGCCAGATGAACGAGTGGTTCCTGAAGAGGGCCGCAGCCTTTTTAGTAGTTGCAGGGGCAACAGCCTGGATGATTGATCTGGCCTTGTAACACTAACCAAAACGGCCTTTCTGTGCTGGTACTGTGAACAGCTGAAAGCAAGGGGAAACTACAGCCGTAATTTTTCCCGAGGGCATGCAGCTTTACTGTATGGTTAAATGATGATGGCGTCCTCTTGGGAAAAATATTCCGGAGGTAAAATAGTACCCCCATTCGGATCTCCAGGTGTGGACTGCTCAAGAGGACGTCGTTATCAGGAGAAAGAAATCTGGCGTTCTACAGATCGGAGCATGGAATGTGAGATCTCTTAATTGGGCAGGTAGGTTAGAAAATTTAAAAAGGGAAATGAATAGGTTAAAGTTAGATATAGTGGGAATTAGTGAAGTTCGGTGGCAGGAGGAAGAAGACTTTAGGTCAGGTGAATACCGAGTTATAAATACAAAATCAAATAGGGGTAATGCAGGAATAGGTTTGATAATGAATAAAAAATAGGAGTGCGGGTAAAAAATGAAATGTTGTGTGACGAGGGCCTCCCGTCGGGTAGACCGTTCGCCTGGTGCAAGTCTTTCGATTTGACGCCACTTCGGCGACTTGCGCGTCGATGGGGATGAAATGATAATGAGTAGGACAACACAACACCCAGTCCCTGAGCGGAGAAAATCTCCGACCCAGCCGGGAATCGAACCCGGGCCCTTTGGATTGACAGTCTGTCGCGCTGACCACTCAGCTACCGGGGGCGGACTGGAGTGCGGGTAAGCTACTACAAACAGCATAGTGAACACATTATTGTCGCCAAGATAGACACGAAGCCCACGCCGATTGCAGTAGTACAAGTTTATATGCCAAGTAGCTCTGCAGATGATGAAGAAATTGATGAAATGTATGATGAGATAAAAGAAATTATTCAGGTAGTGAAGGGAGACAAAAATTTAATAGTCATGGGTGACTGGAATTCGAGAGTAGGAAGAGGGAGAGAAGGAAACATAGTAGGTGAATATGGATTGGGGGTAAGAAATGAAAGAGGAAGCAGTCTGGTAGAAATTTACACAGAGCATAACTTAATCATAACTTGGTTCAAGAATCATAAAAGAAGGTTGTATACATGGAAGAATCCTGGAGATATAGAAGGAATCAAATAGATTATATAATGGTAAGACAGAGATTTAGGAACCAGGTTTTAAATTGTAAGACATTTCCAGAGGCAGATGTGGACTCTGACCACAATTTATTGGTTATGAACTGTAGATTAAAACTCAAGAAACTGCAAAAAAGTGGGAATTTAATGAGATGGGACCTGGATAAACTGACTAAACCAGAGGTTGTACAGAGTTTCAGGGAGAGCATAAGGGAACAATTGTCACGAAGGGGGGAAAGAAATACAATAGAAGAAGAATAGGTAGCTCTGAGGGATGAAGCAGTGAAGGCAGCAGAGAATCAAGTAGGTAAAAAGACGAGGACTAGTATAAATCCATAGGTTACAGTAGAAATATTGAATTTAATTGATGAAAGGAGAAAATATAGAAATGTAGTAAATGAAGCAGGCAAAAAGGAATACAAACATCTCAAAAATGAGATCGACAGGAAGCGCAAAATGGCTAAGCAGGGATGGCTAGAGGACAAATGTAAGGATGTAGAGGCTTATCTCATTACGGCAAAGATAGATACTGCCTACAGTTAAATTAAAGAGACCTTTGGAGAAAGAAGAGCCACTTGTATGAATATCAAGAGCTCAGATGGAAACCCAGATCTAAGCAAAGAAGGAAAAGCAGAAAGCTGGAAGGAGTATATAGAGGGTCAATACAAGGGCGATGTACTTGAGGAAAATATTATGGAAATGGAAGAGGATGTAGATGAAGATGAAATGGGAGATATGATACTGTGTGAAGAGTTTGACGGAGCACTGAAAGACCTGAGTCGAAACAAGGCCCCAGGAGTAGACAACATTTCATTAGAACTACTGACGGCCTTGGGAGAGCCAGTCCTGACAAAACTCTACCATCTGGTGAGCAATATGTGTGAGGCAGGCGAAATACCCTCAGACTTCAAGAAGAATATAATAATTCCAATCCCAAAGAAAGCAGGTGTTGACAGATGTGAAAATTACCGAACTATCAGTTTAATAAGTCATAGCTGCAAAATACTAACGCGAATTCTTTACAGACGAATGGAAAAACTGGTAGAAGCCGACCTCGGGGAAGATCAATTTGGATTCCTTGGAAATATTGGAACACGTGAGGCAATACTGACTCTACGACTTATCTTAGAAGAAAGATTAAGGAAAGGCAACTCTACGTTTCTAGCATTTGTAGACTTAGAGAAAGCTTTTGACAATGTTGACTGGAATACTCTCTTTCAAATTCTAAAGGTGGCATGGGTAAAATACAGAGTCGAGGGGCACGAAAGAGAAGCAGTGGTTGGCAAGGGAGTGAGACAGGGTTGTAGCCTCTCCCCAGTGTTATTCAATCTGTATATTGAGCAAGCAGTAAAAGAAACAAAAGAAAAATTCGGAGTAGGTATTAAAATCCATGGAGAAGAAATAAAACCTGAGGTTTGCCAATGACATTGTAATTCTGTCAGAGACAGCAATGGACTTGGAAGAGCAGTTGAACGGAATCGACAGTGTTGAAAGGAGGATGTAAGATGAACATAATCAAAAGCAAAATGAGAATAATGGAATGTAGTCGAATTAAATTGGGTGATGCTGCGGGAATTAGATTAGGAAATGAGATGCTTAAAGTAGTAAAGGAGTTTTAATATTTGGGGAGCAAAATAACTGATGATGGTCGAAGTAGAGAGGATATAAAATGTAGACTGGCAATGGCAAGGAAAGCATTTCTGAAGAAGAGAAATTTGTTAACTTCGAGTATAGATTTAAGTGTCAGGAAGTCGTTTCTGAAAGTATTTGTATGGAGTGTAGCCATGTAGGGAAGTGAAACATGGACGATAAATAGTTTGGACAAGAAGAGAATAGAAGCTTTCGAAATGTGGTGCTACACAAGAATGCTGAAGATTAGATGGGTAGATCAAATAACTAATGAGGAGATATTGAATAGAATTGGGGAGGAGTTTTTGGTACAAGTTGACAAGAAGAAGGGACCGGTTGATAGGACATGTTCTGAGGCATCAGGGGATCACAAATTTAACATTGGAGGGCAGCGTGCAGGGTAAAAATCTAGAGGGAGACCAAGAGAAGCATACACTAAGCAGATTCAGAAGGATGTATGTTGCAGTAAGTACTTGGAGATGAAGAAGCTTGCACAGGGTAGAGTAGCATGGAGAGCTGCAACAAACCAGTCTCAGGACTGAAGACCACAACAACAACAAAAACACCACCACTCGTGAAACGGTCATCCGGGAAAATCCCCACTTCAATGCTACCTCGGAGATGCTGTGTCTCATCATTTGTCCACCGACTATAACATCACATTGAAACTCACTTAAATCTTGATAACCTGTCATTGTAGCAGCAGTAACTGATCTAACAACTGCACCATACACTTGTTGTCTTATATAGGCATTGCCTGTTTACATATCTCTGTATTTGAATATGCATGCTTATACCAGTTCAGTGTATATTTGAACTATGTACTATGTTTATTTATTTATTTTTTTTTCAAATGTATTATATATAACTTCTTTATATATCGTGGTTAATTTTTATATGTTTTTATGTGTGTTCCTTGCTACAAGTGCAACAGCTCGGAATACATATAGGTGCGATTCAGTTACTGTAAACAGTCAATCTGTGCTTATAATAATCACATCAGTATATAAACATTTCTGGACATATCTTAGTATTATAGCTCTATGAAGAAGATACTAACATCTGCTAAACCAATACTAAGTAGGTTTCTGTAATATACTTCTTATACTCCACATAACTGTAAAGCCAAGGTCTACAGATTTATAATATCCATATTTTGTAGGCTTCCAAAGATGACAGATGAATTTGTCAAGACTGGTAAGGTATGACAAAAAATTGTATTTCCAACTGATGGTTGATTTTAATTCTGAAAAATAAAAATATCTGTTCTGTGTGTTTGTAAAATAGGGTTTATACTTGAATCTTGAATTTTTAGTGATAATGGTGCAAAGCATGATGCAGTTGCCAGTGAAAACTGTTCGAGGGTTACTTGCAGTATTATGACAACTCTTTCAGAAGAGGGCACATACTATATGTGGTCAAGTGGTACATAAATCCAGCTCTCTTCCATTACTTGCGTGAAAGAGAAACAACTGTAGTAGGTACAGTTCACAGGAACAGGAAAGGTATACCAAAACTTGAAGCCAAATTGCATAGAGGAGATCTAGAATTTAGGTCAACACACGCTATGATGGCTTTGAAGTGACATGATAAAAGAGATGTTTGTAAATTGATGACATGCCATACATCTGGAATCAAAGAAGCTGCGAAAATGGACTGCCAAACTGATACCAACAAATTTAAACCAAAATGTGTGTTGAGTTAAAAGTCTTCTGTGGGTGCAGTGGCAAATGTGGCATACAAAAGAGGAAAATATATTGGGGCTTCAAGAAAGGCACTTTCCGAGCAATCAGTAAAGCAACACAGACCAGTAAGAATATGCATCACCTGCAGCAACAACAAAAAACAAAAGGAATCAAGTTAATTCTGTAAACAATGTAATGTGGGATTTTGTGTTGTGGCTTGTTTCGAAATATATCACAAAATAAATAAAAATAAAAAAGTCTGAAATGTGCTTCATTCTCATGTTAACCAGTTTTAGAAACCTCAACAATAAAGAATATTTATAGTACACTTTATGTTAAGAACTTATTGGTGATGATAAATACAGAAGAGCCTGTGGTAATAACAGCTCACAATCAGTGCAGCACGGCAAGTACTGCTATGAGGAATGGCCCAAATGCACACAAATGTGCACACTGTTATGGGACACTCAGCAATTAAAGGGTTTTTGGAGACCAACTCATCCTAGTCCATTGAAGATTTTGTTACTAGAACCAAGTGATGTATGTAAGATTAATGTCAATTACTGTTGTGTTATGGAAAATCTGACTTCTTCACAGTTACTGTGCATTAACATGAATTGAAGGACTGCGCCTTGAGGAAATTCTTCAGTTTGGTCTTGAAAGTGAAAGGATTACTGCTAATTATTATCGTTGTTGTTGTGGTTTTCAGTCCTGAGACTGGTTTGATGCAGCTCTCCATGCTATTCTATCCTGTGCAAGCTTCTTCATCTCCCAGTACCTACTGTAGCCTACATTCTTCTGAATCTGCTTAGTTTATTCATCTCTTGGTCTCCCTCTACGATTTTTACCCTCCAATACTAAATTGGTGATCCCCTGATGCCTCAGAAAATGCCCTACCAACCGATCCCTTCTTCTAGTCAAGTTGTGCCACAAACTCCTCTTCTCACCAATTCTATTCAATACCTCCTCATTAGTTATGTGATCTACCCATCTAATCTTCAGCATTCTTCTGTAGCACCACATTTCGAAAGCTTCTATTCTCTTCTTGTCTAAACTATTTATCATCGTCCATGTTTCACTTCCATACATGGCCACACTCCATACAAATACTTTCAGAAACGACTTCCTGACACTTAAATCAATATTCAATGTTAACAAATTTCTCTTCTTCAGAAACGCTTTCCTTGCCATTGCCAGTCTCTACTTCGACCATCATCAGTTATTTTCCTCCCCAAATAGCAAAACTCCTTTACTACTTTAAGCGTCTTATTTCCTAGTCTAATTCCCTCAGCATCACCCAACTTAATTCGACTACATTCCATTATCCTCATTTTGCTTTTGTTTATGTTCATCTTATACCCTCCTTTCAAGACACTGTCCATTCCGTTCAACTGCTCATCCAAGTCCTTCGCTGTCTCTGACAGAATTACAATGTCATCGGTGAACATCAAAGTTTTTATTTCTTCTCCACGGATTTTAATGCCCACTCCGAACTTTTCTTTTGTTTCCTTTACTGCTTGTTCAATATACAGATTGAATAGCATCGGGGAGAGGCTACAACCCTGTCTCACTCCCTTCCCAACCACTGCTTCCCTTTCATACTCCTCGGCTCTTATAACTGCCATCTGGTTTCTGTACAAATTGTTAATAGCCTTTCACTCCCTGTATTTTACCCCTGCCACCTTCAGAATTTGAAACACAGTATTCCAGTCAACATTGACAAAAGCTTTCTCTAAGTCTACAAATGCTAGAAACGTAGGTTTGCCTTTCCTTAATCTTTCTTCTAAGATAAGTCATAGGGTCAGTATTGCCTCACGTGTTCCAACATTTCTACGGAATCCGAACTGATCTTCCCCGAGGCCGGTTTCTACCAGTTTTTCCATTCGTCTGTGAAGAATTCGCATTAGTATTTTGCAGCTGTGATTTATTAAACTGGTAGTTCATAATTTTCACATCTGTCAACACCTGCTTTCTTTGGGATTGGAATTATTATATTCTTCTTGAAGTCTGAGGGAATTTCGCCTGTCTCATACATCGTGCTCACCAGATGGTAGAGTTTTGTCAGGACTGGCTCTCCCAAGGCTGTCAGTAGTTCTAATGGAACGTTGTCTACTCCCAGGGCCTTGTTTCGACTTAGGTCTTTCAGTGCTCTGTCAAACTCTTCACGCAGTATCATATCTACCATTTCATCTTCAACTACATCCTCTTCCATTTTCATAATATTGTCCTCAAGAACATCACCCCTGTATAGACCCTCTATATACTCCTTCCACATTTCTGCTTTTCCTTCTTTGCTTAGAACTGGGTTTCCATCTGAGCTCTTTATATTCATGCAAGCGGTTCTCTTTTCTCCAAAGGTCTCTTTAATTTTCCTGTAGGCAGTATCTATCTTACCTCTTGTGAGATAAGCCTGTACAACCTTACATTTTTCCTCTAGCCATCCCTGCTTATTATTATTATTAATGAATTCTTGTGGTAGTTTACTAAAGGTGGATGCAGCAGAATACTGTACACCTTTCTGCATAAGAGTCAAGGAAGTGCACTCCAAATGTGGATTAATTTTCCATAGATCTATTTGTGACTTTGTAAAGTGCTACTACAATGTACATGGTTCATACCTATGGATGGCATTTGATTAACAAGTGTTCATGCATTGTCAACTAAACATAAAATTCTAAATCAGGGAGTTATATACATACAACCAAGTGTACTTTTCCTTCTCTACTCTTTGTGTTAGGTGTGGAGTAGGGAAAGAAAAACAAAGTTGGTTGTATGCATACATTTCCCTGATTTCCGATATGTTTATTTGACAACGCATGAACACTTGTTCATCAGATGCCTCCCATAGGTATGAGCCTTATGCATTGCAATAGCCCTAAGTTACAAGTAGACCTAGTGAAAATAATTGCACTTGTTTCAGGTATTAATTTAAGCTTTTACGTTCTCTACAGCAGCATCTGAAGATGGCCTTTGAAGGCCGAAACTGGTTTTTTGTATCATAAAAAAGTGATTGAATTAAAAAAAAAAAAAAAAAAAAAAAAAATTATGGTGGTTCCTGTGTTACACTGTTGATTTCTCTGATATATACTCTGCAGTTTGTTTTCCGTATAAGACTTGTGCACATTTTATTTATCTTTAATTAATTTCTCTAATGTTTATTTCATGTACTGAATTGTTCCATGACCGTGGAGATTTGCTTCTCAATTTGGTCCTGTGGAACTAGACATGTAAATTAAAACAGCTGTGCCACCACACCTGTTACCTACGGGTTTCGTTTATAACAGCCATTTCTATTTTGATCCGGTATAACTTTATTTATACCATATTACTGGAGATGGTTCTCCGTGATTGACTCTATAGACACAACAAATAAACATTGGCCACAAAATTGGTGAACTGTAAATGTGTTGTATAGTATTCTAAGTTCTTTGGACACAGAAATTATGTAGCCTGACCAATTAGTTGCTCTTAATTTCTGTCACTTGCCAGATGTCATCTCCATTTCAGTTTAAGTGCTGCATTCTATATCAACGGTGTAAATTATGTACTCGTACCTAGGTCTGCTCCTGTCAATCTTTCCCTCTGCCATTCCTCCAACTATTGTTTTAAGCACTGACTATTTCATAACATATACCTAACCATTTTCTCTCTTTGTTTAATGATGTTCTTCATTAACATTTTGTCTTATTGCCTAACTGTAGGATGGCTGTAATTCCTTATTTGGTCATATCAATCCATTTCATCTCCAGCTCTTTCCTTAAACATCAAATTTCAAAGGCTTCTAATCATTTCCTTTCTGTCATCTTCATTGTTCATGTTCTGCACTCATACAGAGATGTGCCTCAAATGAAGCACTTCACTAATCTTCTTTTGGTGTAAGGTTTATATTTTTTGATGTCAATACTTATTTCTTTCCATAAAAAGGCCTTTTTGCATTGTGCAATACTTGCTAGTATGACTTTTTTTGCATTTTCCTTCTTATCTGTTCTTCTACTCAGTAATATTTATTCATCCCTTCAACAGTCTCCTGTTTAAGTTTAATACGCACATCAAAAAAAGTTTTGCATCACCCCAGTTCCCAGAACTCCTGAAGACAGATGTAGACTGTGGATACTGTATCACAGTCACAGTCCCCCTGACTGTTCAGAGATGTCACTAAATCTGCCAAAAGATGAAAATAACCGTGCAGGAGCAGTGCCTATTACACGGAGGGGGTCCGACAGCCAATCAGTTCCAGTCATTCCACCAGGAAAGAGGTACACGGCTAGTGTTTTCTGTAGTTCAACCATGCCTACACGGTCAATACCGTGGTTCGATCATGTCCGCATTGTTACTTTGTGCCAAGAAGGGCTCTCAACAAGGGATGTGTCCATGCGTCTCTGAGTGAACGAAAGTGATGTTGTTTAGAGATGGAGGAGATACAGAGAGACAAGAACTGTCAATGACATGCCTCGTTCAGGCTGACCAAGGGCTACTAGTGCAGTCGATGACTACTACCTACGGATTATGGCTTGGAGGAACCCTTACAGCAATGCCACCATGTTGAATAACGCTTTTCGTGCAGCTACGGGACATTGTGTTACGACTCCAGCTGTGCGTAGTAGGTTGCATGATGTGTAACTTCACTCTCGATGCCCATGGAGAGGTCCATCTTTGCAACCACAACACCATGTAGCACGGCTCAGATCGGTCCAACAACATGCCGAATGGACCACTCAGGATTGGCATCACGTTCTCTTCACCAAATAGTGTTGTAGACACCTTCAACCAGACAATCGTCGGAGATGTGTCTGGAGGCAACCTGGTCAGGCTGAACACCTTAGACACACTGTCCAGCGAGTGGAACAAGGTGAAGGTTCCCTGCTGTTTTGGGGTGGCATTGTGTGGAGCCGATGTATGCTGCTGGTGTTTGGTCATGGAAGGCACCATAATGGCTGTACAATACGTGAAAACCATCCTCTGACTGATAGTGCAACCATGTCTGCAGCATACTGGTGAGGCATTCGTCCTCATGAACGACAATATTTGCGCCCCCATCGTGCACATCTTATGAATGACTTCCTTCAGAATAATGACATTGCTCGACTAGAATGGTCAGCATGTTCTCCAGGCATGAACCCTATTGGACATGCCTTGGATAGATTGAAAAGGGCTGTTTATGGACAAGGTGACCCACCCACCAACCACTCTGAGAGATCTATGTCGAATTGCCATTGAGAAGTGGGACAATCTGGACCATCAGTGCCTTGATGAACTTGTGGATAGTATGCCATGATGAATACAGGCATCCGTCAATGCAAGAGGATGTGCTACTGGGTATTAGAGGTACCGGTGTGTACAGCAATCTGGACCACCACCTCTGAAGGTCTCGCTGTATGGTGGTACAACATGCAATCTGTGGTTTTCATGAGCAATAAAATGGCAGAAATGATTTTTATGTTGATATCTATTCCAATTTTCTGTACAGGTTCTGGAACTCTCAGAACCGAGGTGATGCAAAACTTTTTTTGAATCGTGTATTTATCCATCCATTACAGACACGTGCTAGCAGTCACTCCATTAAGCAACCAACTCAATTTCTGTACAGTTTCAGCAATCACTATCATGTCATCAGCAAGAGCCACATCATGCTGATTTTCTCTCGTAAACATTTCCCTCACTTTTAATCTGCGAATCATATTGAACACAGAACTGCACAGTACTCATCTCTCCCTCTATATATAAAAAAGCATAGTATACAATAATCCCCCCCCCCCCCCCCCCGCCCTCCCTATCTGTTGAGAGGCCAGACAAACGACAAATGCGTCATTCCTGAAGAGGGGCAGCACACTTTTCAGTAGTTGCAGGGGCAACAGTCTGGATGATTGACTGATCTGGCCTTGTAACACTAACCAAAACAGCCTTGCTGTGCTGGTACTGCGAACGGCTGAAAGCAAGGGGAAACTACAGCCGTAATTTTTCCCAAGGGCATGCAGCTTTTCTGTATGGTTAAATGATGATGGCGTCCTCTTGGGTAAAATATTCCGGAGGTAAAATAGTCCCCCATTCGGATCTCCGAGCGGGGACTACTCAAGAGGACGTCGTTATCACGAGAAAGAAAACTGGTGTTCTACGGATCAGAGCGTGGAATGTCAGATCCCTAATCGGGCAGATAGGTTAGAAAATTTAAAAAGGGAAATGGACAGGTTAAAGTTAGGTATAGTGGGAAATAGTGAAGTTCGGTGGCAGGAGGAACAAGACTTTTGATCAGGCGAATACAGGATTATAAATACAAAATCAAATAGGGGTAATGCAGGAGGAGGTTTAATAATGAATAAAAAAAATAGGATTGCGGGTAAGCTACTACAAACAGCATAGTGAACGCATTATTGTAGCCAAGATAGACACGAAGCCCACGCCTACCAGAGTAGTACAAGTTTATATGCCAACTAGCTCTGCAGATGACGAAGAAATTTAAGAAATGTATGATGAAATCAAAGAAATTATTCAGATAGTGAGGGGAGACGAAAATTTAATAGTGATGGGTGACTGGAATTCGGTAGTAGGAAAAGGGAGAGAAGGAAACGTAGTAGGTAAATATGGATTGGGGCTAAGAAATGAAAGAGGAACCCGCCTGGTAGAATTTTGCACAGAGCACAACTTAATCATAGCTAACACTTGGTTCAAGAATCATAAAAGAAGGCTGTATACATGGAAGAAGCCCGGAGATACTGACGGGTTTCAGATAGATTATGTAATGGTAAGACAGAGATTTAGGAACCAGGTTTTAAATTGTAAGACATTTCCAGGGGCTGATGTGGACTCTGACCACAACCTATTGGTTATGAACTGTAGATTAAAACTGAAGAAACTGCAAAAAGGTGGGAATTTAAGGAGATGGGACCTGGATAAACTGACTAAACCAGAGGTTGTACAGAGTTTCAGGGAGAGCATAAGAGAACAACTGACAGGAATGGGGGAAAGAAATACAGTAGTAGAAGAATGGGTAGCTCTGAGGGATGAAATAGTGAAGGCAGCAGAGGATCAAGTAGGTAAAAAAAACAAGGGCTAGTAGAACTCCTTGGGTAACAGAAGAAATATTGAATTTAATTGATGAAAGGAGAAAATATAAAAATGCAGTAAATGAAGCAGGCAAAAAGGAATACAAACGTCTCAAAAATGAGATCGACAGGAAGTGCAAAATGGCTAAGCAGGAATGGCTAGAAAACAAATGTAAGGGTGTAGAGGCTTATCTCACTAGGGGTAAGATAGATACTGCTTACAGGAAAATGAAAGAGACCTTTGGAGAAAAGAGAACCACTTGTATGAATATCAAGAGCTCAGATGGAAACCCAGTTCTAAGCAAAGAAGGGAAACCAGAAAGGTGGAAGGAGTATATAGAGGGTCTATACAAGGGCGATGTACTTGATGACAATATTATGGAAATGGAAGAGGATGTAGATGAAGATGAAATGGGAGATACGATACTGAGTTTGACAGAGCACTGAAAGATCTGAGTCGAAACAAGGCCCCAGGAGTAGGCAATATTCCATTAGAATTACTGACTGCCTTGGGACAGCCAGTCCTGACAAAACCCATCTGGTGAGCAAGATGTACGAGACAGACGAGAATATAATAATTCGAATCCCAAAGAAAGCAGGTGTTCACAGATGTGAAAATTATCGAACAATCAGTATAATAAGCCACAGCTGCAAAATACTAACACAAATTCTTTACAGACGAATGGAAAAACTAGCAGAAGACGACCTTGGGGAAGATCAGTTTGGATTCCATAGAAATACTGGAACACGTGAGGCAATACTGACCCTACAACTTATCTTAGAAGCTAGATTAAGGAAAGGCAAACCTACGTTTCTAGTGTTTGTAGACTTAGAGAAAGCGTTTGACAATGTTGACTGGAATACTCTTTTCAAATTCTGATGGTGGCAGGGGTAAAATACAGGGAGCGAAAGCCTATTTACAATTTGTACAGAAACCAGATGGTAGTTATAAGAGTCGAGGGGCATGAAAGGGAAGCAGTGGTTGGGAAGGGAGTGAGACAGGGTTGTAACCTCTCCCCGATATTATTCAATCTTTATATTGAGCAAGCAGTGAAGGAAACAAAAGAAAAATTTGGAGTAGGTATTAAAATCCATGGAGAAGTAATAAAAACTGTGAGGTTTGCCAATGACATTGTAATTCTGTCAGAGACAACAAAGGACTTGGAAGAGCAGTTGAACGGAATGGACAGTGTCTTTAAAGGAGGATATAAGATGAACATCAACAAAAGCAAAACGAGGATAATGGAATGTAGTCAAATTAAATCGGGTGATGCTGAGGGGATTAGATTAGGAAATGAGACACTTAAAGTAGTAAAGGAGTTTTGCTATTTAGGGAGTAAAATAACTGATGATGGTCGAAGTAGAGAGGATATAAAATGTAGACTGGCAATGGCAAGGAAATCATTTCTGAAGAAGAGAAATTTGTTAACATCGAATATAGATTTAAGTGTCATGAAGTCATTTCTGAAAGTATTTGCAAGGAGTGTAGCCATGTATGGACGTGAAACATGGATGATAAATAGTTTGAACAAGAAGAGAATAGAAGCTTTCGAAATGTGGTGCTACAGAAGAATGCTGAAGATTAGATGGGTAGATCACATAACTAATGAGGAGGTACTGAATAGAATTGGGGAAAAGAGGAGTTTGTGGCACAACTTGACTAGAAGAAGGGATCGGTTGGTAGGACATGTTCTGAGGCATCAAGGGATCACAAATTTAGTATTGGAGGGCAGTGTGGAGGGTAAAAATCGTAGAGGGAGACCAAGAGATGAATACACTAAGCAGATTCAAAAGGATTTATGTTGCAGTAGGTACTGGGAGATGAAGAAGCTTGCACAGGATAGAGTAGCATGGAGAGCTGCATCAAACCGGTCTCAGGACTCAAGACCATAACAACAACATACAACAAATATAGCATGAAAAAATAGTAACAGTTATGGAATGGAACTTTAATCAAGAAAGCTATGTAATAAATAAGTAATAATTAATAACTATTCATAGCACAATAATTAATCACGTTTACTCGTAGTGAAAAAAACGCTAGGTGCCAAGAAAGAATGGTCAGATCAGAATATTATTTGTTACACTAATATATCATTTACAGATACGTAAATTAGTAGAGCTGCCATGATCCCTAAGCATTGGGATCATTGCAGGTGGTTCACCTAACAAGCTGATTTAGTCAAAGTGTTGCAAACTTCATGTTTTTCTTTTCCATTTCATTTAGTGCATGATTTGTGCTTTACATTTGGTTGTTTTAATCTCTCTGATACTTTCTTCTTCAACTGCTGATAAACTTCTCAGCAGATCTGGCCATTGCGTAACAGACAGATGCACTTGACTTAGGGAGACTCGGCAACCCCTACCACCTCCCTGCATTCTTGTAAGTGCTAACACCACTTTAACAAACTATCCAAAGTGATACCTAAGTAACAACCTGTATTATATCGAATGGCCACCAAAATACATGGATACTATCACCTAACATACTGATTATGCCAATAGTGTTGATAAGAAATGAACAGAGTATTTGAAGGATGGTCAATACAAAATGTGGCCTCATGGATGTTTTGCTGCAATGCCAACACTTAACAGAATTTGAAAATAATCAAACTGTGGTTTTTTAATGGTAAGGCAATGCAATTATGACACAAATCAAGCATTCCAATGTCACAAGGGCATAAAGTTTGATGCAGATGGGTGCATGAAAGCACCCTGTGTAGGTTATGCTTTATCATTTCTCACCATACCAAGAGAGGACTGATGTACTGTACTTCACACAGCATGCAACCCCATCGGTTTTGCGACTGCCATCTGGACACACATACTGAACTCTCTACAACACCTCAAGTAATATTCATTGCAACTTCATTCACCTCAAGTAATATTGTGCACTGTTCCGTGTCTTATCAAACCAGGATTAAAACAAACTTCCTTTACCATTTGTTGCCACTGACCAGCGCAAGACAAATTGCTGTATTGGTTAGTAAGAACCTTGATATTCTTTCAATGAAACAATGCTCATACACAGCGTAAGTATTACTGATCTCTCTTGCACCAAGTTAAGGTTCCTCGTGCTCAGCGTGATACTAGTTTATCCTTGTTACTACATAAAACAGATTAACTAAGTTCAGTATATGGGAAAAAACACAAACTTGTGAAAACAGCAGACAGAGAAGAAGTTTAATGAGCGAAATACGTACTACTCCTCTGTACAAATACACCACAGAATACTGTAACAGTGATTTACTTTATAACAAATACCTACCTTCTCATGTACATTTTAATATAGTGTTTACAAAACAATGGGGATGATAATATTAACACCAAATGGTAAAATTTAAAGCAAAATTCTGACTTCAGCTGTAACAAGTGATGTGATGACCCAAACAAAGTATCTCGTTCCTCATACTTACTAACACTCCATGCAGGCAGCAGAGGCTGAACCAAACCAAAAGAAGGGTCATCAGTTTGCCCCCCCCCCCCCCCCCCCCCCCGGCTTACACTTTTAACATTAGCGTGGGCAGTTCAGGAGGAAGTAGTTTAATATTCCGCCAACAATGAGATCATTAGACACCAAGTACAAGCTCAAACAGGGGAAGGAAATCAGTCTGCCTTTTCAAAGCAGTCATCCCAACATTTTCTGTAAATGGTTTGCAGAAATTGTGGATAACTCACGTCTAGATTGTCAGACAGAGAGAGAATTTAATTCCTGTATCCTGTACTCCTGAATGTGTGTGTGTGTGTGTGTGTGTGTGTGTGTGTGTGTGTGAGAGAGAGAGAGAGAGAGAGAGAGAGAGAGAGAGAGAGAGAGAGAGCAACTGATTCCAAGAATGCACAGGTATCTTGCTTTCATTGACTTTCTTTTATTTATTCAAGACTAAACTGTTCTGTTATTCTATTGCCTCTATCTTTTTCTTATATTTCAAAATACTGCTCTCCATGTGAACACCTATGACAGCTCATGCTTTTGTCTTTTCTCCACTATTATGATACACCTGTTCTGATTCGCCCCACTGAAAGATAAGAAGTCACTTCTGGGACATCTCACTTTTTATCTTTCTAATTCTACTATTACATATAAATTTATTCTTATCATACAGACAAAAGGTATGCCAGCATACTTGGTGGCAAGCTAGACGTGCGTTATTTGACACTTAGAGCTGAATTTGACCACAATAATTGTACAGCACCTGCTTATAAAGACTAAATTATTTTATTTGTACAAATTTAACTTCTGTCACGGAAATGCCATGTTAAACTGACATAAATGTAATTTTTGTAATTTTATTTCATTTGTTTCAATTTTCTTATAAAACTCTCAGTTGCGAAAGTGTTACATTTTTCAATTACATGATGTTTGTAAACAAAACTTCCAGGCTGACAATATAAAATTTTTGAAAAAACAAATACAACAGATGGAGATAGATAATACTATTACATCATTTATCTATTTGTTAAGTGATTCCTTAAGACAGTATCTTAATTCTTTTTCATTTTCAACATTTTTAGCTCTGTTAATAAAAATGACTTCATTGATGGATCTGATACTTTACTAAGAATTGTAGTTCTTGCTTTCTCATCACCGTCTGAAAATCTTTTTAAGAGTTCCTCTGCATACTGTATCCAAACACAGTTTTCACATCCAGACATACAGCAGTTGGTGGGTTCTTCTGGCAGCTCTCCAGTATTGTCTTCACTAGATATCACATCACCTTTCTTTCCATCATCTGATGAAATACAGTGTCTATAGACTGAAGTGTCTCTGATACACAGCAACGTACGACACCTGAATATTCCACACAAGCGATAAACCTAAAATTAAAGAAATCATCTGTGCTACAAAAACTACTTTGGACTTAATTTAAAGTACTTTTGAATTACCTTAGTCAACTTAAAAGTTAGACATTCTTACTATTAATGCCAAGAAACAACTTGAGCAAGGACGAAGACTGTTGCTTTGTATCATAAAAACATTTCAAGAACTTGTATACACATGGAACTTCGATAAATGTGATTTCTATATACACTGGCCAAAACAAGTATACAAAGAAAGCTGAAAGAGTCAGCATTATGAGCATCCACTGATATGCTTGTTTCATTTATAAGAGTATTGTCATATGCAACACCAACACATAAGAGTTAACCAGAGATACCAAACATATTGACAAATAACGACCATAAATGTCTATGATATATGAGTTAAACCAGCTGATTTTCAAAACAATGGTCTCAGAACTTTGAGAAACACCGGCAAGCGATACTAGTACTCACGCCATTAATAGAGAACTGCTTGGCTTGGGTTCAATGAAAAAGTCACTTGAAAAAATATCAGGTAATTCAACACACTTCGGTTTTAGTGATGTAAAATCATCACAATGACCCTAGGTAACATAAGATGATCAGATGCATTCAAAAATTATGATACTTATTGAGACATTCTGATTGAAGTGTATTGATATCCAAACCATGGAATGGAAGACAACATGCAGATTCTATATTCCCAGATTTCTACAAAGCAACTGACACAGTGCCCCACTGCAGACTATTGGATGATGGTCTGAGCATATGGATTAGGTTCCCAGATATGTGAGTGGCTTGGAGACTTTTTACGTAATAGAATGCAAGAGGGCCCCAAGGAAGTTTTATACGACCACTCTTATTCTCTATGTACATACAGACTGAGCAGCAATTTACAGTTGTTTGCTAATTCATTGTTGAATAACTGTGGGAGGATATCAGATGAGTTAGACAGAACTTCTAGTTGGTGTGATGAATGGCAGCTTGCTCTAAATGTAGGAAAATATAAGTTAACATGGATGAGTAGATAAAAACAAGCCTGTAACTTTTGAATGCAGTGTTAGTAGTGTGCTGCTTGACACAGTCATGTTGATTAAGTATCTGGGCATAACACTGCAATGTGATACGGAATGGCCAGGTTGGTAGTAGGGAAGGCGAATGCTTCACTTCGTTTTATTGGGAGAATTTTGGGAAAGTGCAGTTCATATATAATGGAGACGGCATATAGAATGCTAGTGCAACCAATTTTGAGTACTGCTTGAGTATTTGAGGTTCCCACCAGGTTAAATGAAAGGAATACATTCAAGCAATTTGGAGGGAAGATGATGCTCTTTTCTTGTGATGCTGTTGTGCGAATTTAGAGAACCTCCATTTGAGGGATGACTGCAGGATGATTCTACTGCTGCTAACGTACATTATGTGTAAGGACCACAAAGAGAAGATCAGAGAAATGAGGATTCATACACAGTCTTAGACAGTCATTTTTTGCTCACTCTATTTGTGAGTTGAACAGGAAAGGAAATTATTAGTACTGGTAAGTGGTACCCTCCACCATGCACAGTTCGTTGGCTTGAAGGGTACATATGTACATAAAGAAGTGAGTGCACACAATGTAAGTGCTAATTAACAACATTACATTGCCAGTGCTGTGAAATTTAGTGGAGAAAACATTATGGTATTACAAGGTGCTCCTGAAAAGTTCGGTGAATGATTCAGAAAATAAAGGGAACAAGAGTTACTAGCAAAATATCTTTACTGGTATTCATAGTAATCACCATTCACTACAACAAACTTCTGACATTGGTTGTAAGGCTGCTGGAACCTGTCAACAAATGCTTCTTGTGGAATCGCTTGAAGCACCATGCTCAAGCATTGTATATCTGCAGCATTACAGATGCCAGCCAGTGCTACCAATACAACTCAAAGGCCAAACAGCAGTCGATGGCATGGTGCTCATTATCTTCCCCACCTCACAAATATTGTCAGCTGACAAAACCCACAATTAAAATGATGTCGATGGATTTTTTTTTGACAGCAATGCCTCAATCCATCATGAATTTCTACACGGGGGATGTGGGGAAGATAATGAACAACATGCCATTGACTGATGTTTGGAGTTCAGATCTTATTGGTAACACCAGGTCTCATCTCCTGTAATGATGTGGATATCCAACAACACGTGACTACAGTGCTTTGAGCGATTCCACAAGAAGCATTTGGTGACAGTTTCCACAGTTTTACAACTGATGTCAGATGTGTGGTTGCTTTGAAGGCCAGTAAAGGTATTCTGTTTGCAACTATTGCTTCCTATATTGTCTGAACTATGCATCAAACTTTTCTGATGCAGTTTGTATATCACTGTCTAAATTGGCTCTTGTTCAATTGTTTGCAACTGCTTGAACCATAAAGTCAATTGATCTCTGTTACTCATGCAAAAATTCGGATCTACTCCTTCTCTTTATGATTGTGTTCCTATTCATAAAAGCTAGACCTACAGCAGTGTGATGAAATGGGATGAAATGAAATAAAATGGATGGATAAGAACTCCATTCACAATCAAAATGGAATGAATTACAGCACTGTATGACAAGCATGCCACATAATCAAGAAAGAAAGATTTAACATTACATTAAAAAGACAAATTGTTTTTGATGGAGCACTAGGTCAGTTGGACAAAAAATGGTTCAAATGGCTCTGAGCACTATGGGACTTAACATCTGAGGTCATCAGTCCCCTAGAACTCAGAACTACTTAAACCTAACTAACCTAAGGACATCACACACATCCATGCCTGAGGCAGGATTCGAACCTGCGACTGTAGCAGTCGCGCGGTTCCAGACTGAAGTGCCTAGAACTGCTCGGCCACACCGGCCGGCCCAGTTGGACACAGATAGAGAAAGAAGTCACCAAGAATTCATTGAAGAAACTGTTTAGACATCCATTTGAAGTGATTTAGAGAATATAGAGTTCTCTGCCAAACTGTAGTAGAAGTGGAAGAAAATATAAACAGAATTGTGTGAGAATTTTGTGCAAAGACTTCCCATATTGCAGCAGCAACAAAGGTCAGACATATTTTACTGTGTCAACAATTCCATATAAGCAAATTTCCCTGGTTTTCCAAATATTAATTGTGAATAACTTTTCTTAACACATCTGCTGCTACCACTTGGTGAATGAGCTACTGTTCCATTGTAAAATAATCAAAGAATAAAATATATTTAAAAGTTGATTAATTGTGTGTACTAGTCAGAATACATTTTTTTAAAAATATTTATGTGCTGAAGCTTTAAAACATCAATGACAGTGAAGGAGGTATGCTAAGAGGCAAATATTACCTGATACATTTTTAAGTTACTAGCTTTATCATAATCTAAATATGTTTTTGACAATGATATACTGGCTAAAAAAAAGCAGATTGACAAATAAGTATCCATACAATGTGAAATGAGTAGAGTGATTTACAATTTTATAGTTCTATCAACATGATGTCTTGCTATGGTGATGGAGCCTTTCGCTTAGTATGAACTAGGATATCTTGTGGAAATAACAGATGCAATCAATTCCCGTAAAACAGAGGTACTGGTACTATATGGTACATGGGCACATACATCAACACTTGCACTTTGTAATTCACTGTACAGTGAGTGATGGAGTGTACGTAGTGTACCAGTATCATTCCACCCCCATTCACATTTCCCCATTCCATTCATGAATGGTATGCAATTTGAAATGCTATTGGGACCCCTCTGTATGAGCTCAAGTTTTAGCATCATGGTCTTTACGCGAAATGTATGTTGGAGGAAACAATATATATATAACTTGTTTTGGAATATCAGTTCTTGGAATTTTGTGAGCAAAACTTTTCCGATGCCTAATGCCTTTCCTGTTACATCTATCATTACAACTTTCTGAGCTCGTCTGTAACCCTCTGATGTTGACAAATCAAGACCATGATGAATCGTGCAGCTCTCCCTTTAGTCTTTTCTTTCGCTTCTGCTAATCCAACCTAGTAATGGTAAGACTTCCCATGTTGCAGCAGCAACAAAGGTCAGACATATTTTACTCTGTCAACAATTCCATATAAGCAAATTTCCCTGGTTTTCCAAATATTAATTGTGAATAACTTTTCTTAACACATCTGCTGCTACCACTTGGTGAATGAGCTACTGTTCCATTGTAAAATAATCAAAGAATAAAATATATTTAAAAGTTGATTAATTGTGTGTACTAGTCAGAATACATTTTTTTAAAAATATTTATGTGCTGAAGCTTTAAAACATCAATGACAGTGAAGGAGGTATGCTAAGAGGCAAATATTACCTGATACATTTTTAAGTTACTAGCTTTATCATAATCTAAATATGTTTTTGACAATGATATACTGGCTAAAAAAAAGCAGATTGACAAATAAGTATCCATACAATGTGAAATGAGTAGAGTGATTTACAATTTTATAGTTCTATCAACATGATGTCTTGCTATGGTGATGGAGCCTTTCGCTTAGTATGAACTAGGATATCTTGTGGAAATAACAGATGCAATCAATTCCCGTAAAACAAAGGTACTGGTACTATATGGTACATGGGCACATACATCAACACTTGCACTTTGTAATTCACTGTACAGTGAGTGATGGAGTGTACGTAGTGTACCAGTATCATTCCACCCCCATTCACATTTCCCCATTCCATTCATGAATGGTATGCAATTTGAAATGCTATTGGGACCCCTCTGTATGAGCTCAAGTTTTAGCATCATGGTCTTTACGCGAAATGTATGTTGGAGGAAACAATATATATATAACTTGTTTTGGAATATCAGTTCTTGGAATTTTGTGAGCAAAACTTTTCCGATGCCTAATGCCTTTCCTGTTACATCTATCATTACAACTTTCTGAGCTCGTCTGTAACCCTCTGATGTTGACAAATCAAGACCATGATGAATCGTGCAGCTCTCCCTTTAGTCTTTTCTTTCGCTTCTGCTAATCCAACCTAGTAATGGTTACATAACAATGAGCAATATTCAACGAGCAGTCACACAAGAGTTTTGCAAACATTTACTTTCGTGTGTAAATTATACTTCCTTGGGATTCTTTCAATAAATCTGAGTCTGTCATCTGTCTTCCCTAGAGTTAGACTTAAGTAGTCCTTCCACCTTAAGTTAGTGCAGACACAGGCTCCAAGACGTGTGAAGATTCTAGCTCATACCAATAACTTACTACTAATTGCATAATAAAATGATATTGGAATTTTTAATCTATTTATGCACATTACATTGCATTCCATTTATATATGTATAGTCAACTGTCACTGGCTGGCCACAAGGAAGTGCCCCTCATGAATCGATACCACACAGGACACAGCAACAGCATCACGTTCTCCATCACAGTTTTGACGAGCTCTTGTCATGACTGGAAATAAGGAATATCCACACCACCCCTCCCACAATGGTATTCCAAGCCCACCCAACCTATGTAATTTCCTTGTCCATCTCTATTCCACCCTTGTTGCCAACCACTTGTCCTTACAACAGACCTAGATGCAAGGCCTGTCCAATACATCCCTACACTACCACCTACTACATTCCTGTCACAGACAGTTTCTACCCCAATGAAGGCATGACCATCTGTGAAAGCAGCCATTATCAATTTATCTGCAACCATGTGGTCATGACCACTAAAAAACTGGTATGATTGCATGAACAGCAACTGCCAAAATGTGATCAAGAGACAGCTGGGCCTACCAGTTGCTGAGCATGCAGTGCAAAACAGTATGCTTGACCTCAAAGACTGCTCCAGAGCTATCAGGATTTTTCCCTTCAACACCACTTTTTATGAAATGCAAAGGTGGGAACTATCCCTACAACAGGTCCTTCCTTCCTGTAGCCAACCCTCCCCCCCCTGCCCATCACTTTTGCTAGTCAACATTCTCTATCCCCTTCCCAGCTTCCACTCCAGCCTTACAAGCACCTACTGTCTCCTCCCTCCCCCCCCCCCCCTTCCCCACCACACCAACAAGTCCATACCCCTTCTCTGCTTCTCTTCCCTCCCTCAGAGATGGATTGGCAGAAAGGAGCTACCAGTTTTGATGTGCCCGTGACCACACCACAAATGAAGTTGCTTGATATGTTAATATGGCAATGTGATTTGTTCGTGTCTACAAGCAGTCATGTAACATGGCAATAAACAGGGGTCACAGAAAGATCCTAACCAACAAGGAATGGAGATGAGTAGGTTGATTTGTCACAGACAATCAGCTTCAAACGTGACCGAACTGCTGCTGTCATCTCAACCAGTTTCTGAGCAAATACTGTGAAGGGAACTACACTGAAGAGCCAAAGAAAGTGGTACACCTGCCTAATATCGTGTAGGGCCCCCGAGAGCAAGCAGAAGTGCTGCAACATGATGTAGCATGGACAAGACTAATATCTGAAGTAGTGCTTGAGCGAATTGACTCCATGAATCCTATGGGGCTGTCCATAAATCCGTAAGAGTAAGAGGGTGTGGAGATCTCTTCTGAACAGCACATTGCAAGGCATACAAGATATGCTCAATAACGTTCATGTCAGGGGAGTTTGGTGGCCAGTGGAAGTGTTTAAACTCAGAAGACTATTCCTGGAGCCACTCTGTAGCAACTGTGGACCAGTGGGGCATCACATTGTCCTGCTGGAATTGTCCAAGTCTGTCGGAATGCACAATGGACATGAATGTCTCCATACCCGTACATGTCCATCCACTCCATACAATTTGTACCGAGACTCATCTGACCAGGCAACACGTTTCCAGTTATCAACAGTCCTATGTCGGTGTTGACGAGCCCAGGCGAGGCATAAAGCTTTGTGTCATGCAGTCATCAAGGGTACATGAGTGGGCCTTAAGCTTTGAAGCCCACGTCGATGATATTTCGTTGAATAGTTTGCACACTGACACTTGTTGATGGCCCAGCACTGAAATCTGCAGCAATTTGCGGAAGGGTTGCACTTTTATCATGTTGAACAATTCTCTTCAGTCGTCGTTGGTCCATTGGTCCTGTTCATGCAGGATCTTTTTCTGGCCTCAGCTACGTCGAAGATTTGATGTTTTACCGGATTACTGATATACACGGAACACTCGTGAAATGGTCATATGGGAAAATCCCCACTTCATTGCTACCTCGGAGATGCTTTGTCCCATCGCTCGTGCATTGACTGTAACACCATGTTCAAACTCACATAAATCTTGATTAACCTCCCATTGTAGCAGCAGTAACCAATCTAACAATTGCACCTTACACTTGTTGTCGTACATAGGTGTTGCCAACTACAGCACTGTATTCTGCCTGTTTACATAGCTCTGTATTTGAATAAACATACCTATACCAGTTTCTTTGGTGCTTCAGTGTACATGCAATGGACATTTTATGTTGGGTACACAGCAAAAGGCTATTGCTTGTAGCAACACGTAATGCTGCAAGTGCACCTATGGCCCAAGATGGAACATTGTGGAACACCACTTGTAATTAATTCCCAATCAGATGAAGACAGACTGCTTACTGCACAGGTATTTCTCAACGACACACTTTGTTTCTGCTTAGTTAGACAAGACTCAAACCATTTTGAAGCTCTGCCAGTGACACCATAATATTCTAATTTACTTAAGAGAATGCTGTGATTCACACAGTCAAAGGTTTTTGACAGGTCAAAGAAAATGCCAGTAGCCTCTAATGTGTTATCTTATGACTTAAGTGCATGCTCACTGTATGTGTAAATAGCTTTCTCTATATCAGAACTCTTAAGAAACCCAAAATGAGACTTGGACAATATATTATTTGCAGTTGGATCCTTTAGGAGACGCTTGAACACAACCTTTTTTAATATTTTTGAAAAAGCCGGAAAAAATGAAATTGGTTGATAGTCTGATGGTATCTATTTATCCCCTTTCTTGTAAAGAGGCTTAACTTCAGCATATTTTAGCCAGTCTGGAAATGTTCCACTGATAAGAGAATGATTACACAAATAACTTACGATAGAACTCAACTAGCATGAGCACTCTTTCATTAACTTTGTTGATATATTGTCAAAACCACTAGACTACTTAGATTTTAAAGGTTTTATGATAGATGCTACTTTTGTGGGAGATATGAGTGTCATTTCTATTTTACTGAAGCTGTTTGTAAAGACTGGCCTCAGGTACTCCTACTCCACTGCATGACATCAGTCCTCCAATCATTCAGGTACATGAATCAGGATGTTTATTTCAACATTCTCAGTTGTCAAAGTTTCTTCTACATTATTATAATGCATATCCTCTGGAAACTCCTGTCTTCCAAGATTACAGCAGCCATGATGACAGGGTTTCACAACATATATTCCTGATCTGATGAACACTCAGGCACAATCTCTGATCTCAGCTGCCCAGTTAAATCACCCACGCCTAATCCAGCAGAAAATACCTGACACTACTTGGAACAGCATGTGATCGACATTCCTGCATTTTATAGCTCATCAAAGGCTAGCTTCAACTACATATGAAATGCCTGAGGAAACTTGTGGACACTTCCTTGCCAAATTTGGGCCATTATCAAGGATAAAAGCGATGTTCTATGGTAGCAGGTGACTAATTTTTTGTCTGGTGTACTTATTCTTCTTTATGGAACCAAGTGCTTCTCTGCAGCATCTCCAACTAGACCTGAGTGTTCTGCGACATTCACATTGATTAAATACACCAATGGCAATCTTGCAATCCTTTACTGAATTTTCTCCATATCTATTATTAATACAATTTGGGAACAGTCCCACACTGGCAAACAATAGTCCAGAATAATTCAGATGAGTGTTTGGTAGGCATAAATTGTCTTTTCATATATAGCAGTTGGTCAGTATTACTCCAATGAATCTCAGAATGGCTGTATTCCTCCAGGCTACATTTCTGAAGTGATGCTCCACACCACGCTTATGAAAGGATGTGGTGAGGGTCTTCATTCATCATGTGCATCTTCATGTTTTCACAGCACAGTGACTGCTCCATTAAATTTGGGGCACACAGCCACATAATTTCAACTTCTTCTTCTAATATTTCAGCTGTATACTGATCAGCCATCTTCAGAGTGAGCCAAAAGACTGATGTTCCTGCACTCACTCCCTCCTTTTAAATTCGTGGACTATGCCACAGCGCATGTAGGCAGAGATACACAGGTGTTGACTGGCAGCAAAGAAGTACAGTTGCATGAATTATATCTGTGGTTGCACAGTCAACCCGCACTTGAATGTTGGCGTGTCACCCTCAGCTGCACCGTCGTGATGTCTTTGTAAGTTTATTACAGGAAGTACCAGATCCCATGATTTAACCAAGCTGAAGATACAATCTCTATTAATTAAATTCACCGTCAAGAAAATTTCAATTGCCTCCTTCGCCACTGACCAGGGGAGGCCGCCAATTGTGAAATTCAGATTCGATTCATACCGCGCATAATAAAAGCTCATGGCCAGAGGTGTAATGTGGCAAAGCACCAAGATACACTTCTCAGCCGTTGTCGAGAAAATCGACAATTAAAAGAAACCGTTGAGATGAAATACTCTCTACGATTTCCAATTCCCTACAGCGTCGTGGCGCAGCGGTAGCTCGGGTTCGTTTTTGAGTGCTTACCGCTGCGCCACGACGCTGTAGGAAATTGTAAATCGTAGAGAGTATTTCACTGCAACGGTTTCTTTTAACTGTCGATTTTCTCGACAACGGCTGCGAAGTGCATCTTGGTGCTTTGCCACATTACACCCCTGGCCATGAGCTTTTATTATGCGCAGTATGAATCGAATCTGAATTTCACAATTGGCGGCCTCCCCTTGTGAGTCCCAGAAAGAAGATGTAAACACTGAAACTTCGATGTTTCCATACACCATAGAGTGATCAGTACCAATACAGTGTTCTGCCACATCCAATGAATCTAATTTACAATGGAAATAGAAAAGGATGGGCGCCTTCCATTTTTGGATGTTTTGGTTTAGTGCAAAGATGATGGCACTGGGACATCCAGTATATTGGAAACTGAAGCATACAAATTTATATATACAAGTAAATATCTACCACCATCCTTTGCAGATTACGAGTGTTCTCAGAACTTTAGTCCACAGAGCACACATCACTGCTGATGAGAGCAGTCTGCAGGACAAGCTCCTACATTTAAAGAGAGTTTTTGAAGGCAACGTATATTCTGCACAGTAGACACACAAGGCACTACAAGTGGAACCAAAGGTGTGCAAGAAAAGACAAAGAAAGATTTAAATCCCTGGCTTTCCTGCAATATGTGGTAAAGATGTTGTCAAAAATAGGACACGTCCTCTGCAAGCACAAAGTAAAAGTGATTTTTTGTCCTCCGCTGAAGACAAAAGTGTTATTGGGTCTCACTAAAGATGTTCCAGAAGGCTGTTGCCTCTCATACATCGGACAGATAGTTCGTACAGTCTATCAAAGATGTATGAAACAGCACAGATACACCGGCCTCATACAGCCAAATAAATAGATTGTCGCAGATCACTGTTTTGATACTGGTCACTCTATGATGTACAAAAACTTCTAAATTTTAACGTCTAAATCATCTTTCTGGGACTCAGTGGTGAAAGGCAATTGAAATTCACTTGGTGATGAATTTAACTGAGAGAGATAGCAGCTTCAGGTTGGATAAGTCATGGATTCTGGCACTTTCTGTAGGAAACTTACAGAGATGTCGCAACAGTGCAGTTCAGAGTGATATGACGAGATCCCAGTGTGGATTGATTGTGCAGCCACAGATGTAATTTGTACACATTGTTCTTCTTTGTCGTTGATCAACATCTCGGACACCTGTTTATGTGGCCGAAAGTGCAGTGGCATGGTCTGCGAGTTTAAAAGGACGGAGCAAGTGCTGCAGCGTTAGTCTTTCGGTTAACTTTCAAGATGGCTGAATTATAAACAGCTGAAGCTGAAGTTATGTGACTGAAAACCCAAATTCATTATCATGTTCTGTGGGATTCCACCAAGAATGAGAACCTTCATGAATGAGGATAAGTCAATATATGCATATATGTTGACAAAAACAAGGCAGATCATATGCTGCATTAATGAGAAACTATCACTATACTGCTTATTATTATTCTTGCTTATGCCAGATAAATGTAATCACATAATTAGAACTAAAGCTGTCTCTCTGAAAAGAGCTGTTGACTCCTCAGTTTTATTCAATAGTTACTATTTACTGCCTAGTAGTAGCTTGATATTAACTTGATCACACTGGCATTTTTCATAAGTAAGAGTTATCTATATATGTAAACACTGTATCTTGTTTACAGTACAATACCGCATCTCAAGAGCTTTACCACGAACATTGCTGCCTGCAATATCATTTTTCAACCCTAGAATATAGATATTTACCTAATTTGTAGAAAGAGAAGCTAATGAGATACTTTTTTGTTTCGGGCTAAATGGGACTCTTAATTTCTTCCTTTTATGTTATTACACAACTCCACTCTGAACTCTAGAGAAAGTGAACATCTAAATGAAAATTATTTTTGTCTCGTACTGTGTAGATCACAGTACAGTTGAAACAGATTTTTATTGTCAGCAACAAGACCTTTAAAAAAGCTTCTCTAAAATGTGTAGTTATCTATTTTACACAATGTCCTTATTCTGCTGCGTAAACAATTTGTTTGCTTAAGATGCACTCCCCTGGAAGATAATTTCATAAGACAACAAGAGAAAATGTGTCAACACTCTTGTCTTTAAGTCAACACAATGAATGAAGCTACCAAGGGCAGAACATGCTGAACTGAGTTCTTTAATTTGTTTATCCATTTTGGATTTTTATTGAACAGAATCCCAAAGAACTTTATTCAGTATGCTTCATTTAGTGTACAAATGATAATGTTTACTTCTGGTGGTATCAGGTCTTTTTGCTTGTTTGAAGTAGAGTAATAGGAATCACTGTGAGATTTAACATTTAATCTGCCAGCTGTGAACCACATTTCCAGCTAACATCTGATCTGCAAAGTTGAGTTTAGGCCCTTGATTGGCATTTCTGTGTCATCAGCACACACAGCACTACTTGAACCACCCTTTAATGTCATTGGAAGACAATTTATGTAGATTAAGAACTATAATTAGCTCAGTTCCAACCACGTGTGGGACCACACATGTTGTGTTCTCCCATTCATTCAGAGGTTAGTTCCATGCCTGTGGTAAATTCTGCAAATAGGACCATCTGCTTTCTGTTATGAAGATTAGTTCTCCACCCAAACAAATGAGATGTCACAATACTTTAATTTGCCAAGTAGAATTTTGTGATCTACACAACCCACGGCTTTGACAAGGGTACATAACATACCTACATGATAATATCTTTGGTTTATCTTCGTCAGGACTTCACATGTAAGGTCTTATATTGCTTTTTCTGTGAAGACTCCTTTATGGAAGCGAATTCAAAGTGCTGTTAACCATTAAACGAAACAATATTCTATCATAGACCACTTTCTCAAACCATTATACCCTTTTGGAAAGTCTGAAATAGGCCAAAAATCAGCGGTGTTTTGTCTCCAGTTTTACAGATGAGTGTCACTATAGCATTTTCATGTCCATCACAAAATATACACTGAATCATCAACTGATTGCAAAGATAGGGTAATGCTACGTAGTCTGAGCAATACTGTAATATTCTCATGTAACTGGAACCACAGGCACCATAATTACTGCTTTTTACTGAAGTCTGTCAGCACCAGTTACATTTTAACATGGTTACTAAGCCTCTGAAGCAAGATAATTTCTTTCATTAAATTTTCATAATACAACTATCAACGAAGAGAGACCAATTTAAGGTGTGACCAAAATAAGAGTGGCAAAGTACGAGAGGGCTGGCTTACAGAATTTGTACACATTACATGGGGAGAATGTCACGCCTAACACAAAACCTCTGATTACAACCAATTACTGAGTAGCAAGTCAGGACAGGAAGTAGTATCTGGAACACTCCTTAACAACGAATCTCAAATAATCACTATTTAATTCTTGAATTCAATTAGTTCATGGGTGGTGTTAAGTGTTTATTAGCATCTCCCATAAGCCAAGACTAGCACTATTACTTAAATTCATTCAAAATACTTGCCCACATCAGGGTCAATATTTATACTGTAATTACTCATGAACTAAAAACAAGGTGATAGCATTCTCTTTAAAAATACACTTCATATGATACATCACAAAGACTGTACTGAAATTATGATGACAAATTTTTTTGGGCAGTTAGCTTTAAGACATCCAAAATTACACGGGAACTCACACCTCAAAAGGAAAAAAAAGGCGTGTCCGATTGACAAGATCATTAGAAATGGAAAATCTAAAAATTTAACAAATAGCCTATGTAATCCCAGTATAAAATACATCTCTCTCAAATATGGCAATATTAACAGCGAGAGTGCTTTAACCATTCTTATTCACTAATTTGAAAGTGGGAAAAATGAGGACTTTGAAGTAGCCAAGTATGTGGAAAAGTTTCTAATTTTTTTCCTTTTTCTGGGGGCAGGAAAATGGGGGGGGGGGGGGGAGGGAGAGAGGGAGAGCGCGACTTATGTTTTAAAAAAGTATGATATGAAGTCTGAGAACTATAGCTCTAGTGCATTGCAGCTCATTATACTTTACACATGTCTGATCCATAATTAGTTACAACAAAACTTCAAGGTACAAAAAGGGCCAACACAAAACACAACAAAAAGTAGAGGAACTCACTGCATCGATATGTTTAAAGCTTTTTCAGTTTTTACCCTGATCTATATCACTATATCACAGGAAGCACTGACCAATACCCAGCCAACACATTTTTACTAGAACATGGGGCAAGATCCTCCCACTTCTTACATCTCAAAAGGAGAAATGATGATACTATCCACAGTAAATGCTGTCGGCTGTGGAATAAAATTATATTCCTCCACAACATGTCAGAGAGAAAAATGAGTTTCAGTGCATCAAGAAAATATTAAGATTTTGGTAGGGTATATAAGCCATTACACTAAATATTGAGGATTACTTATGGCGATAGACAAAAGACAAACTATTTGGTGAAATTTTCATCTTACATAACAAACTAGAATACAAAGGATGGCAAAAGAACCACTGTACAGCAGTCTAGTGAAACCATATACACACGGAACATAAGATACAGCGCATGTACTCAAGACTAGGTGTTGGCAACATCAACAAAAAGTTTATTTCCTCAGATGGATATATAATTAATATAAAGAAACATTCAGCTTATTATGAACACGATTTCTAATACGTAACAAATACGATGAAAAACTTAAATAACTAAATTACATATTTACATGCATCTTCCGTTCACAATCGGTCCGAGTGTATTTAAACCAAACAAGTGGGCATATTTTTACACTTCTTTATATAGAACTCAACAAAGATTACCGTAAAGGTATAATCGAATTTCTACAGCATGCAAAAACCGATCAGCAACAACCGTAATTATGCCCTATATGCTGTACTGCAAAATATTTAATACGTCATGGTGTATTTCTATTGTGCATATAATTTAAATTTTAACATCAATCGTTTTGCAAAAAGCTTTGGTCGAAAAGTTGTCTTGTTTACAATGTCCCAATGTTTACATACATATAAGATAAAGAGATCACCACATATCATTACAACAGTGATCTCTAGTATGGAGATCACTGCATTACAAGGATACGAACAACATTGGCAAAGGTGGTTAAAGGGGCCTGTACAGGTTCAATTTTTATTGACGACACTATGTTTGTCCAACCTTAAATGTATTGAGGCAACATCACACTATCAATAACACTGACAAAAGCTGTCAGTTGACAACGCGATTTTACAAGGTTAAGATGTCGAACAGCCACAAGAAAGTGTGTACTCCAGTTATATTAGCTATAGTTGCAAGCAACAGAAAACAATAAAAAAAGAGGAAATGGGTCTGAGATTGGTTGAAAAAAGGAGCGCCTGGTAAGATATCAATTTTCTGACTGAAATCAGAATCACGGATTTTATAAATTATTTTCCGATGAGTTGTGCATCGTACGACTCCTTACTCTTGTTGATACGAGATATAATATAGAAGCAAAATATGTTGATGACGGAGGCAGTCGCGTTCGACAAGAGATTAAAGAGTAGTTTCGATATGTATGGCGACAGACAGGTAGGGATCATGAGGACAAGATTAGATTACTTATAGCTTGCAGAGAGGCCTTTAAACATTCTCCCTGTCATCCATATGTGAATTGAATAGGAAAAAATACCTAATAAAGGCCAATTCACAATTTCCATCATGGCTCTGTCATGTCAAGGTGTATTCACAGTGCCCATAATGTCACAGCCAATGAGCACAGAATCTCAAGTTAGTTCGTGTCACGTGATCTCAACTACATTGCTGTCCTCAGCATTCTTTTCATGCGAACTGTGATCCTCACAAAATAATTTTCAACTGTTTTATGTGCAAAGAGCACATTCACAGCACAAGAGCTTATATGTGTTGATAATTTACAAAATTGGCATTATAGTACTCAAATAGTTTGTAGTCTGCAGGGATTGCTTGTAAATTAGAGAAGAGAGGAAGAAGTGCAAAACAACACAAAGAAAGTGAATGGGTTCGAAAAAATATCATTACATGGTACAGAAGGGGAATTTCCAACATTATACAAGGAGCTTGAGGAAGAGTAATCTGCATTTTATATTTTCGAAAATGTAAGCATCAGTTTTTTTTTTCTTTTCTACTTCAAAATACACCCAGAATTACTAGAAGGAACACAGTGGTACGAGCTGCCACAACATCTCGTGAAAATTTGGTTTAATGTTAACATTAGTTGCTAGTCCAGTACAAATTGTTGTAAATTACTCACATCTCCCTCAACACCTTTCCGATTCAAGGAATATAGCCTAGGATTTATTTAAAATGGTGTATTTGGCTTTTAGTAGTTCAAGTGCCCTATTGGTATGTAAAGTTAGCTAGTGAAACCACATAAATATTGACTGCTTGCAAGACTGTTTCACACACAACTCAGAGAGCTGCTTAACAATAAATAAACCTGCCACAATTACACTTTTAAATAAACAACTAGTAATTTCTGAAGGTATCAGTGCATTTCCATATATAACACTAAAAATACCTCACAACATACAAAAAAACTCCACCTACTAGCCAATCTGCTTCTACCCACAGTACTTTTTTCACTTCAAGTTGCAGCCATGTTGCATTGTAAAATATACAATATGGTACTACTATCTATAAAAATTTTCTTTACAAATGTAATAGAGGACAAGTAATTTAGTAAACTCCTGCTGTCTCGCTGCTTTAACTAATTTGTCATTATCTGCTATAAATTTTAACAAAAGAAATAACTAAACGAAACAACTGATATCAACTACGAAAACCATGATAAAAAGAAATATGGCGACCTGACCATGGTCGTGTCTCAGGAGAAAATGAGCTTGTGGGTCACATGTTCAGCAATGGACAGATGACATCAGACGTCAAAACTTCCAGAGAAACCTTGACAGTGCCATTGCGGCGGGGCAGGGTTGGTGCGCTTCGTTGTGATTTAATTATTGATGTCCACCTACCTCAGTATAGCGTTCATTCCCCGCCCGTTGCTCTGCATTCGTAGGCACTATGTAAACGATGAGAAAAGCAGCGTTGAAGAAAACCACCGTCCATACTTACAATGTCCACGTAACTCAAGTAACAAGATAAACCTGTAAATCTCTATTAATAACAGGCAAAGTGGGTGCTTCCTCCCTTCGTTGAAAATGTTTGTTTGTAGGTACTAAAACTATCTAAAGGTCCTTTTTATTTACGGTGTCACCAAGCCCACCAAAATTGGTAGTACATCTACTACTAGTTCGTGCAGTTTATATCACACCGAAGACAGCCAGAAATGTGACAAGTCCAAACCGAAATATTACGAGATTCACACAGGCAATACACTGTTGCAAAACGAGTTCACATTCGGTCCTTTTCAGTGGATTCTTCGAAAGAAGATGCTCACCAAAATGATCTGTACATGCATACGGAACACGCCATGCAGAAAATTCACACAAGTCGATAGTTTCACACACGGTTTATTCTGCACCAACACTCCAAAACCTCTCAAAACTTAACCGAAATGTCCGTAATCGCATCTGCTAGCACGGCGATATAAACCGAGCGCGATTTAACCGTCGCTTCTTCATATTACAAATAATTTTTGCGGACACATTTAACAGGGCCTCCATTCCGACAGCGAGTCCACTACTGACTGAATGCTGTCGCTCACAGGGCATATAACTCATTCCATTACGCGGGAAAGACTTTTCTCTCATTGGTTGATCAAAATGATCATCCAGTCAGATTAGCCTTTCATGATCAATTTCGCGCGCAAAACGATTTACTCCAATCAGCATTCGCAGATACATCTACGTCATTTCATGTTGCAAAATTTCACAAAATGTTCCATAAAACGTAAGTAAAAAGAAAACTATGCATGAAATATACTTAGAACTTAGAATCCTCTTACTATCTTTCTGGCTGACTTATTACAAAAGCAAACTCTCCTAGACATACGTCATCCACCAGTTAGGGGGATTCACCGTTTTCAGGACATCCTGGTTATGTAACACTTGCTAGTTATATGTCCCCACATACACACTCACATTCACTCTCATCTACTTCCACCCTAACACAAAATATAAATATCAACTTTTAAAGTATTATTTCCATTACGAATGCAAAATTATTACAAATTTAGAACAAAATTCCTTAAAAATAACTTGTGTGCACTGGGAGTGCTGTCATTTGTTTCAAATAACAAGGAAACTTAAATTGTCATCATTCCTATGTGAATTTACTTTACTAACTGTCAGTTACATACTTTTTTAATAGGTTTTTTTTATATTTTCAAAACTCTTAAAGTTATCCGCATGAAAATTTTACACACTGTTCTTCTAAATTATAGAAGTTTGTATACCAAAATTGAAAACAGGCAAATCACATTTATTATGTGTTGCTTGAGGCTCCTGAAAAACAGCATGATCTCCGATGTGGTTTCTAAGAGACTACATACACAGGCGCCCGTACCTCCCAGGCTATACAGATTGCCCAAAATTCACAAGGATAATGTGCCACTGCGGCCTATTGTGAGTAATATCGGGGCACCAACGTATAATCTCGCGAAACATCTGGCAGCACAATTGAGCCCTTTAGTAGGAAAGTGTGAGCATCATATCCGTAACTCACAAGACTTTATTCGTCGGCTCAAGAACTTACGACTCGCACCATCAGATATACTCGTGAGTTTTGACGTAGTCTCACTTTTTACTCGAGTACCAGTGCAGGAATCGTTGTTGCTCATTAGCGAGAAGCTGGATGGGGAATTTCTAGACTTATTCCAACATGTGCTCACCTCGACATACTTTTTATTTAATGGACAATACTTTGAACAGACTGACGGCGTCGCAATGGGTAGTCCCCTGTCACCCATTGTGGCTAATCTTTTCATGGAAGACTTCGAGGAGAGAGCGCTCTAGACGTCGGATTTGAAACCTACGTGTTTTTGGCGATATGTGGACGACACCTTTGTTATCTGGCCTCACGGCATTGCATTGCTGAATGTTTTTCTTGAGCATCTTAACTCGCTTCATCCCAACATCAAGTTCACGATGGAGATGGAGAAAAACGGCGAACTTCCATTCCTGGACGCGTTGGTATGGAGAAAAGAAGATGGCACATTAGGTCACGCAGTGTACCGTAAACCAACGCACACGGACTTATACTTACGGGCCACCAGCTGTCACCATCCTTCGCAACGAAGTGGCGTACTGAGGACGTTGGTCCACAGAGCACGAGCCATATCAGACTCAGACAGCTTATCCAATGAGCTACTCCATCTGCGTACCATTTTCCAACAGAATGGATACTCCGAACGGGAGATTCGCCGTGCCTTACAACCAAAGCGGGTTACCCAACGTGGTGTCTCTTCAAAAATAGGAAGACTATTGAAGAGGCATAAAGTTAAATGTGTTTTTCGTCCGCCAGCAAAATTCAGAGCTCTCTTGGGCTCATCTAAGGACAGCCTTGGCCTAAGAAGACCCGGTGTTTACGAGATTCCTTGTAGCTGCGGCATGTCGTACATCGGACAAACTTGTCGCACTGTAGAAGAGAGATGCACTGAACACCGACGCTACACTCGTCTGGAGCAACCAGAAAAGTCTGCAGTGGCCGAGCATTGTCTCAGTACAGGACATTCTATGAATTATCAACATACAAAAATTCTCGCATCGACGAGTTCGTACTGGGACAGTGTTATTAAGGAAGCAGTGGAAATATGTAACTCGACGAATCTTGTAAACAGAGACGCGGGCTTTCACCTTAGTTCAGCATGGGATCCCGCACTGGCCATATTGAAGTCGCTTCGAGCAGAGAGGAATATTATTGGTCATAAGACGGACGACGATTCGCCAGCAACATAAATATTCTGTTGACAACGGGAGGATAATCAAGGCGTCTATGTGGACGTGCAGTTTTGCTTGCGGCTTCCGACAGAGGTCGCTGGGGCGGCTAATGGCAGCGCAGAGTAACAGCGGCAGCCTCCGCCCTTGCAGCTTCCGACAGAGGTCGCTGGCAGCGCAGAGCAGCGGCGGCAGCCTCCGCTCGTGCGCCGAAGTATTTGGTCCTTCATCCTGTAGATGGCGTTACTGTCCTTCCAGCTATCAGTTGATATCGTCGCTATTGGCCATCGAATTTGGCGCCTCCACGCATGCGTACTTCCTGCCTAAAACTGGCATAAATAGGGGGCCCTGGTGCTGCCTTAGCAGTATGTTCGTCGCACCTGAAGATGTCGGCCAGTTGCGCTGACGAAATATTGTGGAGTTTTCACTATGACATCCGACGTCTCGCCCGAGAACCATACATACACATTTATTATAGTTATTTAGTTTCTTAGATGAGATCTTAGTATGCTCCACACAATGCAGTTCTCACGGTCCACACACCGCGACATGGCATTATGACGCCGGCAGCCAACTACACAATGGTCGGGGTGGGAGGCTTCATTGCCAGCCTCCAATACAGCTTGGCCTAATGGAATAAAACTTACTGGAAAATTCTGCATCCGTGTAAATAACTGCAACATTACACACCCCCTAAAGAACTGCAAAATTTTCTTTGAAGCGTTTTTTATGTTTCTTATAAATTTTTTGGTTGCAATGCTTTTTTAACTATACCAACACTTTTCATTAAACTGTATTTTCCAAAAACAAAATTTTTCATTTCATCAAACTCATTTAAATAATATCACATCATCACAAGAGATATCTATTCACACCAATTGTCTATGGCTAGGGCTTGATGACATACAGGAAAGTAATTGTACAAAAAAGAAAATTATTTTTCATCAGATGAAAAGAAATAACCCATCTAAAGCTCTTACAGGATTCAACAGAATCAACTTCCAAAATTCACATATTACAATATTCACCTTAGTTTACATTAACAATTTTTTTTTTACTAAAGCCAAAAGTTAATTGGCGATATGGAGGTCGTCTGTCCCTACAGTGAATTCATTCCCTGGCACAACTGGGTGCTTTTCCACTAATGGAGCAAATGAATATAAACATCACTGACACTTCACCTGTAATCATATAATGGCTCGTCACTGGGGATGTAGCATCTGGCCCTATTTCGTCCTGGAGTTTTTTCCTAGTGCCATATCTGGCTCTGTTACATTGTTCTGTACTTGCAATATACAGTCCATCCCAATCTCCATTCTTAATTTCTACATCTTATTCCTAATACACATATATATGTTGGTCCACAATTACTGCTCTCAACTCAAAAGCAAAACTTCCACCAGAGAAAAGAAAAGAGGTCTTTTTTTAAAAAAAATTACTGTGTTCCAGAAATTATTTCTTATTTACTCAAAGCTTTTTTCTTTCTCAGGACAATTCCTATCCATTTTCAACTCAACATCTCTTTACATTTAATGTTAATTAAATCAGTGAAAAATGAATTAACTGCTATTAAAAATGTTTAATAATGCACCAAAAATTGGCACTACTACTGAAATCTTATTTTCAAAATCTGTTTTTAATTATCAAGCAAGTTGCTGTTACAAAGTCTACTGCTCCAAAAATAATTTTAACCTTCTTTCAGAAAACAGCTTAGCTTTACACATAATCTATTATACACAAAGAATAATTACAACATCAGAAAATATACTGAAAAACTACTTCTGCTACCCTCAGCATCACTGAAAATCGTCACTAAACACTACACAAATAGATACAAAATTATTGAGCGCTGAAAATAATTCAGTCCACCTCCTGCAGTTCCTCCACTCTTCCTATATACATCATACAATAAAGAGGAAACAATTTTAGAACATCAAAACAATTACTCATGTCTTACGTACTACTATGTACAAAGAGTACCTATTCCACACAAAGTTTCCAGGAACCGTCTTTGAAAAATATCCTAGCCACCTTCAGTGGCTCAGTACAGTTTTCACATTTAACACATATAAGAAATACATATTTGTTGGCAAAGCATACCGAAAGTCTTAGTAGAAAATATTAAAAAGTTACTCATGCCACTTCTGTGGTGCTACTCATCGCATACACAATCTTCAAGAAAAACATATATGACTGAAAATATTAAACACACTTAAGTCCACCTCTCTGTGTCTTTCAAAAGTCATCAAGTATAAATTTTAGCTTTAGTCTTTCGGCAGGTAATCCTCTTTGCCTCTGAACGTATTAATTTTTTCAGAAACTTCCGACAACCCTTCACACTAAGGTAGAGTCACATGTGAATATACTTCTCCACATTGCTTTCAACTGTTCTTTTCTGTCATTAATAGGCAATTCTCCCTCGTCTGATTAGTTATTTTATTCCTCTTATTAAATTTACTAGCTATAGCATTATAAGGAAGGAGGAAAAACAATAACAAACTTTCAGAATGATGAAGAGCCAGGTTGTTAAGAGTGCATAACACGAAACTTGGCGGATTCATATTTGATTATTCGTATTCCCCAAAAGGTAACTCAGTATTCCTCAGATTTAATTAAACTTCTCTCTTCAGTACCTTTTGTTATTTGTTCTTCTATACTATGCTATTTTCTCGACAATTACAAAAATCAAACATAAAACTGACAACTATCTCCTCCCACACTCCCCCCCCCCCCCAGCCTCACCAGAGAAGAAGGAAAAACGATAGCCATAGTTCTAAATGATGAAAAGGAAGGTTGACAACACGAAAAGAAAGGAAATAGTATCGCCAACAACTCGGGTTGCCTGGTGCTCGTTAACCACTTGGCAATGCAAAGAATGCGTGTCCTCTAAGGCTTTTTAGTTTTGCTATTTAATTGATTCTTTAGTACATACCTTTTTAAATCAATAATATTTCTTATACCCAGTAGTCTGTGTGATTTCACATACTATAGTTTGCAAGCATTGGCAAGAGGTTTGACCATAATCCTAAAAAGTCCCACATATTCATCAGTAAATTTTTCGTTGCAGCCGTAAGCTTTTTGGTTTTCACAAGCACTAAGTCACCGATTCGAAAACTGGTTGGACTTGCCCTCGCATCATGTCTCCTTTTCCTCCCAGAGCATTTTTTTTTTATGTTCGCTCACGCTAATCGTTTCTTGTGCTCCATTGCCAAATCAGACAGACTAGGAAACTCTATCAAGTCAAATAAGAGGTTATTTGGTCTAGTTCCACACATTAATTCTACTGGAACAAAAAGCAGTGGCTTCATGTTTTAAATGGTTAATCACTTCCCCAAAATATTCTAAGTAATTGGCCCAAGCGGAATGCTTCTTGTGACAGTATTTTCTACATAGGCAGCTTAGTTCTTCCATAATCTTCTCACACATATTCCCCTGCGGAAAATAGGCAGATATTTTTATATGCTCGATGTTTCTTTTGCTTAATCATTCTGCAAACCGTTTAGAAATAAATTGTGGCCCATTATCAGATAATATTGCTTTCGGCACTCCAATGTTCACAAAATAGTCTTTCTCTAGTTTGTTCACAATTACTTTAGCATTTTATAGAATAAAATCTCACATATTTGGTAAAACCATCTACTAACACAAATACGTACTCACAACCTCCCCTTGAAACTGGCAAAGGGCCAAACAGGTCCACAGCTACCAAATCCAACCTGTTCTGAGGTTCCACTGAATACATTTGCCCCTGAATAATTTTATTATTTGCCCTCACCTTTTGACATCTATCACATGAGTCTATTCTCTTCTGGACTCGTCGCCACATGTTATCAAAAATTACTAACTCACTCGATTTTGCAATATATTTCCAGGCTCCATAATGTCCATATTTCCCATGTAAATAATCAATAAGTAAATCCACGTGTAGTTCTTGGAAACAAATACGCCAGTACTTCTCAGTATTCTTTCTCTGTCGGAAAAGTGTGTCCTTATGTATCTAGTAATACTCTGTTAGCTTAGAAAAATCAAGATGATCTAACCTGCTCTTTTGCAGTTTAGGATTGTCGTCTTGGTTTTGTTCCCGCCTGAGATTTTTATAGATCCGTTTTATTGGGCCCTCTTCCTGTAACTGAATGTCTGTGAGCAAAACTTCATCACAATCACGTGTTCCTAAGAAATCTCCGTCCTGTGCGTTCTCCTTTACATACCGAGATAATGCATCTGCCACAATATTGTAGGAGCCTTTTATGTGTTCTATATGGAGATAAAAAATTGCTGAATATACATGGCCCACCTGCGAAGTCTGCTGTGTTTAAGTTGGCACGTCTGTAGATAGGTTAATGCTCTATGGTCACTAAAAACTAAAACGCTATGACCCAACAGGTATTGTTCAAATTTCTGTAAACCAAAAATGATTGCTAATGCTTCTGACTCTGAAATACTGTAATTCTTTTTAGCTTGCTGCAACGACTGACTAGCAAAAGCTATTGTTTTATGGACGTGTCGTCACCAACTGTTTCGATCTGGAATAATTCCACCCCCAGCCCATAACTACACGCATCTGATCCTAGACAAAATGGTTTAGAAAAATCAGGATTGTTCAGAATTTTACCATTCACTAGAGCCTCCTTAAGTTCTTCAAAAGTGGTTTGACATTCCTGCGTCCACTTATGCGTTACGTTCTTCTTAAAGAGCTCCTTCAAACAAGGTGCATTATATGACTAACCAGATACAAATTTTCATAAAATCCAAAAAGGTCAGACATACCTTTTAACTGTTTTCTTGTGGTCAATGCTGCATAATATCTAATGGCTTTTATTTTTTCTGGAACGGGCATTATCCCATTGTGGCTAACAATATCTCCCAGAAATTCAATATCTTTCTTTACAAATTCTGTTTTGTCCAGCTTCAGTTTCATTTCCCCTTTTTTAATTGCGTCCAGTACTTTGTCTAACAGATTAATACATCGTCCACATAAACAGTAATTCTTCTCAGCAGTTGGTCTCCTAGAACCTGGGACATTGCCCTAACAAGTGCACAAACACTAAATTTTAATCCAAAGGGAACAACCTTATATTGATAACATCTCCCCTCAAACAGGAAAGCTGTGTACTTTCGAGATTCTTTTGCTAAAGGCAGGTTCCAGTAACCACACGTTACATCCATGGATGTAAAAAAATTTAGCACCTTTAAATTTTTGTAATAATTCTTCTATGTTCTCAGGACTATCAATTTCTGGCACAATAATTTTATTTAACTGTTGGGCGTCCATAACATGCCTAATGGAACCATCCTTCTTAGGTACTACAACCAATGGGTTATTATATACACTAATCGCCCTCTCTATGATTCCCTATTTGAGCATTTTTTTAATCACATCTCGCACTGCTTCTTTATGTACTTCCAGAACAGTGAATGGTTTTCTGAAAAAAAGTGTGTCCTCTTTTAGAAGGTCAAATAGCACTCATAATTCCGAACTAGGCCCGGTTGGTCTGAAAACACTTCACAATAGTTGTTCAAAATCTGTCTCAAATCATTTTTTTTCACATCAGTCAATTTTGTTAATTCTTCCAATTTTTCGTCGATTCTAGGCCTGACATTTTCTATCTCAGAATGACCCACTTCCTTTCTTTCGCTGTATTCATCACAGACCTCGATTACCGCAGTAGTCTTACAGTATCTTATTGGAATATCACTTTGTTAATCATCTACCTTTTGTCTCTTACCTATAAAGGGAATAACTACAGGTTTTTCCTTTACTCTAATAATCACATGATTTGTCCCAAAATTGACTCACCCTTCAAATTTATGCAAGAAGTCGACACCTACTAACATTTCAACACTGAGTCCATTAATAACCAAAAATTTAATTCCATTTGTACTCCACTTACTATGATTGGTAGCAATATTTCCTGTTTAACCACCTTCTTACTTTTCCCAGTGACCACCACAATTTTCAACCAACTTACAGGCATTATAACAACCTGCCTACTTTTTGGGAGAGCATTCACAAAATTCTGAGACCCTGCACACACTTCTGGACCAGTATCTATTAAACAAGGAACCTTTTCTTTAAACACTGTCACCTCAATTATAGGTTGTTCAATATATTCTTTTCTGACTACAGACTCGGGTTCATTTAGTAAATCCTGCACCACTTCATCCCTGTCAAAGCCTACCTCTTCTGTGGAAAGCACATTTACCTTAACTGGCCCCCGTTGCACTTCATTATTAGTGGCGGCTTTCACTATCCGATCCACTATAGACAAATCGAAACATCGTTAACTTCTCCCCCCTTCCATACTATTCTCTGTATCTGCAACCCTATACAATGTGTCGTCGGAATTATTTAACTCATTTACTTCTTCTTCCTCTTCTGTCCCTTCATCCTCACTACCAAAAATCACTCGATTCAGTCTATTCACAACCTCCTCTTGTATCCCCCTAGCATTACCTCCACAGTTCACAGGTAGTCTCATGTCGGTTGCGCAGTGCTGCTTTACTCCCACCTCCTAATCTGATTCTTCACTTCCTCTACTTTGTTCCTTCTTAATATGGTTCTTGCGCCCTTCATTTAAGCTCTCCCTTTCACAAAAACCTCCACTGTCACTGCCGAAGTCCATCGCCTTGTTCCACTCGTTGTCATATTTCTAACATATGTTGAGTTGCTGACATGTCCTTAGTCCCACATTCCAGTTCTTTTTTTCACATGTGTGTGACCACTTAACGAGTTCAGTTAAACACTGCTGCTTTTTCATATACTGTTCCTACTCTTCCGAACTCTATATTTTACTATATATTTGATTTCCTGGTCGATGCACCAATTACAGCGGGGTGGGGTTGGTGTGTTTCATTGTGATTTAATTATTGATGTCCACCTACCTCAGTATAGCGTCCATTCAGCACCCGTTGCTCTGCTTTTGTAGGTACTATGTAGATGATGAGAAAAGCAGCATTGAAGAAAACCACCATACATACTTATGATTACAAAGTCCGCGTAACTCAAATTACAAGATAAGCCTGTAAATCTCTGTTAATAACGGGCAAAGTGGGTGCTTCCTCCCTTCATTGTTCGAGTCGTCAATTATCAAATATAATAGCATTCTTCTACTATGCGTTATACATCAGTACATATATTAAATACTATAGTTTGGTATATAGTACGAGCGTGGTTTCAAAAATTCTCGGAATCACTACAAGAGGTCAGCACTAGCGTGATGAGTTGTTCACGTGATAATCATTGGACTGTTGGCTGCAAACACGTGCGACGTCAGTGCTCTTGGAAGAGAGCTGTGGCAGTGACGTGGCTCTGTTGTTGTTCCCACGTAGTGATTTGCGAAGATGGAAAAAAATCGAGATTCGAGTAGTGATTAAGTACTTCGTACAGAAGGGTATAAAAGCAAAGGACACTCATGCCGATTTCCAGAATACACAGGGAGACTCTGCTCCTTCATATTCAACTGTTGCTAAGTAGAGAAATGAATTTAAATTTGGTCGGGAGAGCTTGGATGATGATCCGCTCAGTGGCCGGCCAACATGTGTCACTACTCCAGAAATCATTGTAAAAGTGCACAAAATGGTCATAGAGGATCGCCGATTGAAAGTGCGTGAAATTGATGACAGCCAGACGTCATCTGAAAGGGTATATCACATTTTAACTCAAGAATTAGAAATGAAACAATTATCTGCAAGATGGGTGCGGCGACTCTTGACGCGTGCCCACACACATGTGGCGTCGCCATGGCAAAATTACACGAGCTAAGTTATAAATTGTTGCCACAAACGCCTTATTCACTGGCTCCGTCAGACATCCATCTCTTCCCAAAAATGAAAATTTTTCTTGTTGGACGAAGACTCACTTCAAACGAAGAATTGATAGCCAGAGTTGACAACCATTTTGCAGGCCTGGAGGAAACTCATTTTTGAGATGGAATCAAGGCACTGGAACGTCATTGGACCAAGTGCATTAATCTACAAGGAGACTACATTGAAAAATAAAAAAGAGTCATTGATGTAAGTACTTTTTTTCTATTCCATTCTGAGAACTTTTCAAACTACTCTCGTATTATTCTTTATACATTAATAAAAATTCTTCAGGAAACTGTTTGCTAAAGTGAGATACAAATACTTGAAATCTTTTTTTAGCTTTAACAGCCGCAATCTGTGAAATCACAACTTCAGAAATATTGTTTTGTGTTGCCTCATGTTAGATAATTGACATGGCAAGAGTGTGTTGCTCATTGTTGAATGTAAGTATTTTATATTTAATTTTAATTCACTAAAGTTCCTCTTACATGAAGCAACTGATACACAAGCATCATAAATAACTTTAGAACGAGCATAAGGTCTGGAAGGGAATCTTTAAAATTGCATTCAACGATGAATTTCAAGGAGTCAAGACATGTCCGATCAGAAACTGTAATATTTTCTGGTTTTTAAAAGTTTTCTCAGACTTGGAATCTCATAGAGGAGTTCTCCTCCTGATACTTCATCATGAAATCAGTGAATTTTGAACCAGCTAATATCAAGTACTCATTGTTTGTGAAAAGCAAAGTAAAACTTTGAACATAGCTGCTAAGGTTCAGTGACCGTGTCAGAATTATATTATAACAAATAAGCCCTAGGTCACAGGGCTTATTTGTTCTAATATAAAAGCAAAGTATTTGGCTGCGCGAACTTGAACAATGAGATGACATCTTGAATGGACTCTGACCTGGTTTGGACTTCAACACAGAATCCGTCAAGACATTCCAACATATCCTTTTAATGCTCTGCTTCCAATATGAGTCCTACATTGGTGGAACAATTCACCAGCCCAGCCATTTGCTTTTTATGACGAATTCTTCTTTCTACTGGAATGTCATATTCCTCCAGTTTTTTCATAGCAAGACATATTGCCTCTTCTACAATATTTTGTTCAGTATAAAGACGAAGTGCCTCTGTTTTATAACGAACTGATCATGACTCAAGCCTTTAGATTGCAATGAAGCCTGAGTACCTTACTTCCCTCAGCACACCATTCCAAGAGTAAAGATAGCAAAGACATTTTATACAGTAGGCAAGAGATTTTGTGGTGCACCTCTAGTATCCAAATTTTCTTGTTGATTACATAATTCATCTATTGGAGTGACACCCCCTCAAAATTTTCTGCCAGTGCTCTTATGTACCACTCCAGCGCATTGTTAAAAGGCTTTTAGCAAATGCTTTGCTGTGTTTAATAACAACGTCTCAGTGGCTAGCGGAAACAGAACAAAATGTAAAAATTGTCTCTACCATTCCAAAACATGTTACACAAGATATGTTTTGTGCAAAGGATTGTTGCCCACATAAATTAATTGAATGGTCAATACACCCAACAAAACAGCTTTATTGTGTTTTGCTATAATAATAGATTGAACTTCTCCATCTATGCCACTCATAACAGCGGCGTTGTCATAACCTTGGGAACGACACATAATAACATATAAACCGTCATTTTGAAGCTTCTGAAAAATGTCGTCGCTTAGATCAGCGGATTTTTTTCCTTTCCTTGTGGAGGAAAAAAATCATGGAATAATTTCTTTACTTCCACTTTCTTGTTATCATTTTTCACGAAACGAGTCATTTCTGACATCTGATCAATAAGTGAAATGTCATCTGTGCTGTCAAACATAATACCAAAACATTCAGATTATCTAATTTCGTTGACAACGTTAGATTTTACATGGTTTGCTAAAACATTCATAAATTTATTCTGTACTTCTGGTGAGAAATATGACACATTTGAGATTTATCATATTCCAAATGGAAGATGTGTTCTTTCAAGAGTACACCATACTTTTACAATAGTTTCACTAGTTCTTGGAAACTGCCTTTATTTATAGAGCCATGTCCTTCATCATGTCCACGAAATGCTAGGTTTTTATTTAGCCAGAAACAAATTTATATCCAATAACATCGATAAAAGATGCTCCCACTTCAGATTTTCAGTATACATTAATTGCAAGACCCAACGGCCTTGCCACAGTGGTAACACCAGTTCCCGTCAAGTCACCGGAGTTCAATACTGTCTGGTCTGCCGAGTGCTGTTGGCGAGTGGGGTGCACTCAGCCCTTGTGAGGCAAACTGAGGAGCTACTTGATTGAGAAGTAGTGGCTGCAGTCTCGAAACTGACTTACGGGTGGGGAAGTGGTGTGCTGACCACATGCCCCTCCATATCCACATCCTGTAACGCCTGTGGGCTGAGGATGACATGGCGGCCGGTCGGGACCATTGGGCCTTCATGGCCTGTTTGGGCGGAGTTTAGTTTAGTTTTTATTAATTGCAAGGCTATGGTATCTATTGTTATATGTAATTTTAGTTTCATTTCCAAAGTTGTCCACTTTTCAAAATTTTCCAAATGTTCATTTGTAGTTTCATGGTCAGCCACTGTAGGATTCAGTTTCCACCACTTCTGAAATCCAGTCACAAATGTAGATCTTGCATTACTGCTACTGATGGCAACAAACAAATGGCAGCAGAAGCAGTAGAGGTTATTATTTGTTGGAAAGTAAACTGTCCAAACCATAGAATTTTTTTCACCTGTGGGCATCACCTTATAAAACAATTACTTTGAAAGATATCACATATCACGTTTTGTTTTTGATCCATGCCTAGATATGGTGCCAAATGGCCCTTCTCCATTTTGGAAATGTTCACTTCCTTTTTCGTGATTGAAATCTACATCTACATCTACATGCTTACTCTACAATTCACACTTAAGTGCCTGGCAGTGGGTTCATCGAACCATTTTCATACTACTTCTCTACCATTCCACTCTCGAATGGCGCATGGGAAAAAGGAACACCTAAATCTTTCCGTTCGAGCTCTGATTTCTCTTATTTTATTATGATGATCATTTCTCCCTATGTAGGTGGGTGTCAACAAAATATTTTCGCATTCGGAAAAGAAAGTTGGTGATTGAAATTTCGTAAATAGGTATCGCCGCAAAGAAATCCGCCTTTGTTTCAATGACTGCTTCCCCACCTCACGTATCATATCAGTGATTTTCTCACCCCTACTGCGCGATAACACGAAACGAGTTGCCCTTCTCTGCACTTTTTTGATGTCCTATGTCAATCCTACCTGGTAAGGATCCCACACCGTGCAGCAATATTACAGCAGATGACGGACAAGTGTAATGGAGGCTGCCTCTTTAGTGGGTTTGTCGCATCTTCTAAGTGTTCTGCCAACAAAGTGCAGTCTTTGTTTCACCTTCCCCACAATATTATCTACGTGGTCTTTCCAAGTAAAGTTGCTCGTAATTGTAATTCCTAGGCATTTAGTCGAATTAACAGCCCTTAGATTTGTGGGATTTATCGTATACTCAAAATTTATCGGATTTCTTTTAGTACCCATGTGGGTGACCTCGCACTTTTCTTTGTTTAGTGCTAATTTCCACTTTTCACACCATGCAGATATTCTCTCTAGATCATTTTGTAATTGGAATTGATCATCTGATGATTTTACTAGACGGTAAATTACAGAGTCATCTTCAAACAATCTAAGGGGTCTGCTCAGATTATCACCTAGATCATTTGTATAAATCAGGAACAGCAGAGGGCCTATGACACTACCCTGCAGAATGCCAGATACCACTTCTGTTCTACTCGATGATTTACCATCTATCACTATGATCTGTGACCTCTCTGAGAGGAAATCACGAATCCAGTCACACAACTGAGACGATACCCCATATGCACGCAATTTGATTAATAGTCGCTTCTGAGGTATCAAAAACCCTCTGGAAATCCAGGAATATGGAATCGATCTCAGATCCCTTGTCACCAGCACTATTACTCCATGGGAATAAATAGCTAGCTGTGCTGCACAAGAACGATATTTTCTGAATACGGGTTGGTTATGTATAAATAAGTCATTTTTTTTCAAGGTGATTCATAATGTTCGAGTACAGTATATGCTCCAAAATCCTACTGCAAATTAAGGTCAGTGATATAGGTCTGTAATTCAATGGGTTACTCCTATCTCCTTTTTTGAACACTGGTGTGACCCATGCTATCTTCCAATCTTCAGGAAGAGACCCTTTGTCAAGTGAGCGGTTGTAGATGATTGCTAAGAAAGGCGCTATAGTGTCTGCATACTCTGAAAGGAGGCTGATTGGTATACCATCTGGACCAGAAGACTTGCCTTTCTTAAGTGATTTGAGTTGTTTCGCAACACCTGAAGTATCTACTTTTATGTCACTCAGGCTAACAGCTGTTCTGGTTTCGAGTTACGGAATATTTACTTTGTCTTCTTTCGTGAAGGAATTACGGAAAATTGTATTTAGTAACTCCGCTTTAGTGGCACCATCATCGGTAATATTTCCATCGCTATTGCGCAGTGATGGTATTGACTGTTTTTTGCCACTGGTGTACTTCACATACGACCAGAATCTTTTTGGGTTTTCTACCATATTTTGAGACAATACTTCATTGTGGAAACTACTAAAAGCACCTTGCATTGACGTCCGCACTAAATTTCGAGCTTCCGTGAAACTTCGTCGGTCTTGGGGACTTTGCTTTCTTCTGAATTTGGCATGGTTTTTCGTTGCTTCTGCAACAGTGTTCTGACGTGTTTTGTGTACCATGGTGGATCAGTTCCATCTCTTATTAACTTATGCGGTATGAATATATTTATTGCTGCCATATATGGTCTACACTTACATAATTAGCTTGGAAGGAATGTTGACTCTCTCTTAGGAAGGCCTCAAGCGAATATTTATCTGCTGTTTTAAATAGATATATTTTGCCTTTATTTTTAGTGGTTTTGGTTGAAATGGTTTTGAGCCTCGCTACAATGACCTTGTGTTCACTAATCCCTGTATCCGTCATGACGCTCTCTATTAGATCAGGATTATTTATGGCTAAGAGGTCAAGTGTGTTTCCGCAACCATTTACAAAAATGGTTCAAATGGCTCTGAGCACTATGGGACTTAACTTCTAAGGTCATCAGTCCCCTAGACCTTAGAACTACTTAAACCTAACTAACCTAAGGACATCACACACATCCACGCTCGAGGCAGGATTCGAACCTGCGACTGTAGCGGTCGCGCGGTTCCAGACTGTAGTGCCTAGAACCATTTACAATTCGTGTGGGCTCATGAACTAATTGTTCAAAGTAACTCTCAGAGAAAGCATTTGGTACAATTTCGGAAGATGTTTTCTGTCTACCACCCATTTTGAACATGTATTTTCGCCAAAAAATCGGAGGTACATTGAAGTCTCCACCAATTATAACTGTATGAGTGGGGTACTTATTTGTAATGAGATTCAAGTTTTCTTTGAAGCGTTTAGCGATTATATCATTAGAGTCGGGGGGTCGGTAGAAGGAGCCAATTATTATTTCGGTATGGCTGTTGAGTATATCCTCTACCCATAGTAATTCGCAGGAACTATCTATTTCAACTTCACTACAAGATAAACTACTACCAACAGACGCAAACACACCACCACCTACTTTATTTAATCTATGCTTTCTGATCACGGTTTGTGCCTCTGTAAAATTTAGGCAGAATTTATCTCTGGCTTTAGCCAGCTTTCTGTTCCTATAACGATTTCAACTTCAGTGCTTTCTATCAGCGCGTGAAGCTCTGGTACTTTTGCAACACAGATTTGACAATTTACAACTACTGTTGAGTGGTACTTAAGTAAATAAATTAGTGAAATCAAAGTGAAGTAGAAATTAGAATATAAATGAAAAACTTGGTTTAGTTTATAGAGTTACATACTGGCATTCAGCGGGCAGAACAGCAGAACAGAAGAGACAATGACCGTGAAGTCAACAAGTTCCACATAAGCGGGCGCTGTCGATTCAGCCGTCAGGGCATCGCCCGACCGGCTCACGTGTTTCTCAGTTGTCGCATGTGAGCAAAGGCCCTCACCTACATCCCAAGAGCCAATGACCGACGTTAAGAAGATTCTTCGAGAAGTTTTTCAACGTGACAGAAGAGGCAATGACCGGCTCACGTGTTTCTCAGTTGTCACATGTGACCAAAGGCCCTCGCCTACATTCCAAGAGCCAACGACCGACGTTAAGAAGATTCTTCGAGAAGCTTTTCAACGTGACAGAAGAGGCAATGACCGTGAAGTCGTTCACCTCCAGTAAACTGAAGTGAATAAATATGCGAGACGCAGTGGGCCCGACAGACGGAGACGAAGGTGAAGACGAAGACGGAGACGGAGACGGAGACGGAGACGGAGACGAGAGATGAAGAAGACGAAGAAGTGAAGAAGCGTAGCAGTAGTTTTCAGTCAGTTTCGGTGCTGAAGACCGTCATGCAAGAAGAGACTGCATCATCCACAGATGCACCAAGTCCGCCGCTGTAATGGAATAGCAAGCAGCAGCCTCGGCGCCAGAAGGCAGAAGTTAAAAGGTATTTGAAGTCTGATTTTTACGTACCCGGGTGACTCGTGAGGACGGGAAGGAGACGGCCTCACATCAGCAGTCACCTGTGAGCTGGGGTGAAGATCTGACAGCTGAAGACTGGCAAGCGGGAGTCCGTTGTTCGAGTCCGGGACACTGGCCTTCCCTCGCCGCTCCGCTCCGCTGACCGACGCACAACACACGCGGCCGCTTAGAGAAGAGAAACACTGGGACGCCACACCCAAGGTATCATCCGATGCACGACTTCGCTCGCAATAATTAAACCGGCCACCTCATGCTGCGCGTCTCCAGTCAGCTGGGCGAGACGGCGACACGAGATACACACCGCTACGCGTAATCAGACGCCGCCGCCGCCGCCGCTGCCGCAGCAGAAGGCTACGCAAACGACACAGCTGCCGTTCTCCAAACCAGAACATTCAGTAAGATACAGTTGTACGAAACTTTCAATAAAAGTTATCTTATGTAAAAATGATGTTTCATTCTACCTCATACCCGAGCCAAGGAAGAACCCACCCTACGCACATGTTGTTAAGAGAGAAAAGTTAATTTATTTAATATTTTCACCCTGACAGAATGCTTTAGAATGCTCGTCCTGACAATTGACAGCATCAAAAGAGAAAACCCAGTTACATTTAGTGACAGAAGTGTTACATTTAGTATCAGAACTGTTACATTTGGTGTCAGAGAAAAAACCCTTGGCTCAATATGAGGTGTGAATGACAGTCACTAAAGGTCCACAGTTAGTATTGTTTAATGTGTGTAAGGATGGAGGTTTGCATAGCAGTCGTAATATTTTCTTTATTTAGAAGTGTATTTTCTCTCATGATTTTAAGAGTTTGTCGAAAATATTTAAACATCCTTTTCATTCAGTGTTGTAAGATTGTGTAACTAACAGTTTGTAAAATGATGACACGAAATCGTACAAAGTCAGAGTCAGCACCACAAGTGGTTTCTACTGATGAAGCTATTAAGAGCTTAGTTAATCAAATAGCACAGCTTAAAAGTGATAATAATGCATTATTTAAACAGTTGTGTAAGGTTAGGCAAACCAGTTCAATCCCTCCCACCCTAGATTCCTCAGCAGCAGCCTTAGTAACTCCTTTTTCAGGTAAACCTGGCGAGGACATAACAGCCTTTTTTGATGATTTAGTAGCAGCTTCAAAGTTAGGATCATGGTCAGATGAACAGCTCTTACAAATGACAAAGTTAAGATTGCTAGGAGAGGCTAAAGCACACGTAATATACCATGAAAAATTACGGCATGCTACAACATTTGAGGAATTGAAGAAAGGATTACTTAAACGTTTTCAAAAACAGAACAGCTGTAGATTTTATAGGGAACAGTTAAACACTATCACTCAGAGGCAAAACGAGTCGTTAGAAAGTTTTGTAGATAGGATTAGAAAAGTTAATATTAACATCTATCAGTTGACAACCAATGATGAAGCAAATAAAGTTATTTTACAAGAGGCAGAAAATAGACCTCTGGATACATTTTTACGTGGGTTACCACCTGCAACGTGCCGTCGTGTCAGGGCAGAGTTTCCTAAAAATTTAGCAGAAGCTGTATCTGTGGCGACGGCTTTCGAAGAAATAGACATTGCCACCAGATACAAGCAGAAGCGAAATGTATTTTCAGCAGGAGTACGATGTTTTAGGTGCGATCGACAGGGACATGTAGCAAAAAACTGCAGACAACCTCAATGCACTAATTGTCAAAGATTAGGTCACACATTCAAGGAATGTAGGTCTAAGAAAGTTTTTGGAAATAGAAATCAGTTAAACTCAAACGGGAATGTCGGAGCCGCCGCCAGTCGTTCCCAATAAAATTTCATGCCATTAAGGCGAATGTGAAGGCGGAATGCTGGTTATCTGCTACCATACAGGATAAAGAGGCAAGGATACTGGTGGATACAGGCGCAAACGTATCAATAGTAAGTAATGAATGTATTGGAGAAAAGAAATATGACCCTCCAAGGTATAGATTGAGTGGGGTAGGAGGAGGTACAGTGAAGTCATTAGGATGTACATAATTCATTTTCTATATTCACAGTGTACAATTTCAGGAAGATGTAGAAGTTGTAACAAAGGTAACTGATGGGTACGACGCGATCCTAGGGTTGGATTTCCTGAATAGACATCACGCTAAAATCGACCTCAGACAGCAAACTGTAGAACTTGGCGGAGTAGTGTTTCAGCTAGGTGACACCGCTGCAAAGGGCCCGCTGCCGCAAGATTTCCCCAACCGGAAGGCGAAATCAACTATACTGCGTGCAACGTCCTTGAAGGTTGATTCGCGGGATCAGATACCATATGGCTCAGGAAAACTTCTCTGGATGGCCGTTGACCCCGAGGTGCCTACAGATACAATATGTCTAATAGAGCCATTAGAGGAAAATGAGGAATTAGATGTATCACATTGTTTTGTACGTAGAAGTGTTGTACGGGTTCAAGACGTTGAAGGAGAAAGAAAAGTACTGGTACATATTGACAATTTCGGAGTGGAGGACAAAGAGTTGCGTAAGGGAATATTAGTAGCTACAGTCAGTACTTTTGAAGAAGAAGATTTCATTTGGTCAGATATTAATGATGGTCAGAAACCAGACGCCTATAACACCGCATTACGCCAGAAGATTGAGCATTTGCAAGAAAAGGGTAGAGACACGATAGAAGCAGTTTTAGTTGAGTTCCAAGATTTATTTAATGCAGAAGGTCCACTGCCAGCAACAGATATCACACAGCATAGGATCCCAACAGGAAATAGCCCCCTAGTTTATAGGAAGCCTTATAGAGTTCCGCATCACTTACAGCCAGTACTGGATGAATTTTTAGAACAGCATATAAAAGATGGAATTATAGAATATTCTGATTCGCCTTATAATTCAAATATCGTAATTATTCCAAAGAAGTCTCCCGATGGTACGAAACGATATAGATTTTGTTGTGACTACAGACACCTTAACAAACAGACTATCTCAGATGTTTATCCTCTTCCCAACATTACAGATATCATTGACAGTTTAGGTAACAGTAAATACTTTTCAACAATCGATCTACGTAGCGGATATCAACAATTGGAAGTTGCTCCTGAAGATAGGCATAAAACAGCACTTTATACCCCTGGAGGCCACTGGCAATTTAAAAGAATGCCTTTCGGTTTGAAAAATGCACCAGCAACTTTTCGAAGACTACTCGATGGAGTATAGCGGGGACTCAAAAGTCAGCAGTGTTGTGTATATCTGGACGATATTATTGTATTCTCCAAAGACATTAATGAACATGCTGTGCGTGTGCGTAACGTTTTTCAGAGACTTAGAAAAGCTAAATTAACATTAAATATCGAAAAATGTAGTTTTGCATTGACAGAGGTTACATACCTTGGGCATGTCATTAGTGAAAAAGGAATTAAAACAGATCCTCGATTAATTTCGGCAGTTAAAGACTTCCCAACACCACAACGCGTTAAGGAAGTACAAAGTTTCATTGGTCTCGCGTCGTATTACCGAAAATATGTTCAAAATTTTGCTGAGATTGCCCGACCCTTAACCCAATTATTGAAAAAGGGTGCAAAATTTCATTGGTCTGAAGAGTGTGAATCTGCATTTCAAACCCTTAAAGATAAGTTAACACACAGTTCAGTATTAGCCTACCCAGATTATAATAAAGATTTTTTTTTTATCCTGTGACGCAAGTGGTCATTCAGTAGGAGTTGTTTTGAGTCAGAATATTAATGGCGTGGGACACTCCATAGCCTACGCTTCGAGACAACTAACAACAGCAGAAAGAAATTATTCCACAATGGAGGAAGAATTGTTAAGTGTTATTTATGGTATCAAATACTTTAAATGCTACTTGTATGGTAGGAAATTCAAGGTTATTACAGACCACGCAGCTTTAAAATGGTTGCTTGGATTAAAGGATCCATCTAGTCGTCTTACCCGTGTGGCCCTATGTCTTTCCGAAATGGACTTCGAAGTTATCCACAAACCAGGCAAAATACATACGAATGCAGACTGTCTAAGTCGGAAAATAGCACTTTTGGAAGCAACAGGCCGAGATACTGAGGACTGGAGAAAGGCACAAGATGAGGATACAGAATGCAAAAAATACGCAACTCAAAAACAATTTTGCTTTGGAGATGGTGTATTATGCCGTAAAACAAAACTTGGACTGCGAATTGTTGTTCCCCAACACCTTAGACAAGAAATAATGGCAGAGGCCCACGATCATATCCTTGCAGGACACGGGGGACAGCGGACAACAGAAAGACGAGTAGCAGAGCGATTTTGGTGGCAAACCAGAAAGCAGGATGTTGCGCAGTACGTTCGTAATTGCATTGCGTGCGCACAAGGAGCTGAACTTTCTCGTTCAAAAATACCCTTACAGAGGCTCCCCGAGGCTTCATGTCCATTTCAAATCTGTGGACTGGATCTCTACGGGCCATTTCATAAAACACCTGCTGGTAATAAGTATGTTCTTACAATTATAGATCACTTTTCACGCTACCTAGCTATGGTGAGTCTCCCAGATCAGCAAGCAAATACAGTTGCCCAAGCTTTAGTTAACAACTGGATACTTAAATTTGGCGTACCTGAAGCTATTATCACAGATCAGGGATCTAATTTTGTGTCTGAATTAATGTAACAGTTCTGATACTAAATGTAACACTTCTGTCACTAAATGTAACTGGGTTTTCTCTTTTGATGCTGTCAATTGTCAGGATGAGCATTCTAAAGCATTCTGTCAGGGTGAAAATATTAAATAAATTAACTTTTCTCTCTTAACAACATGTGGGCATGGTGGGTTCTTCCTTGGCTCGGGCATGAGGTAGAATGAAACAGCATTTTTACATAAGATAACTTTTGTTGAAAGTTTCGTACAACTGTATCTTACTGAATGTTCTGGTTTGGAGAACGGCAGCTGTGTCGTTTGCGTAGCCTTCTGCTGCGGCAGCGGCGGCGGCGGCGGCGTCTGATTACGCGTAGTGGTGTGTATCTCGTGTCCCCGTCTCGCCCAGCTGACTGGAGACGCGCAGCGTGAGGTGGCTGGTTTAATTATTGCGAGTGAAGTCGTGCATCGGATGATACCTTGGGTGTGGCGTCCCAGTGTTTCTCTTCTCTAAGCGGCCGCGTGTGTTGTGCGTCGGTCAGCGGAGCGGAGCGGCGAGGGAAGGCCAGTGTCCCGGACTCGAACAACGGACTCCCGCTTGCCAGTCTTCGGCTGTCAGATCTTCACCCCAGCTCACAGGTGACTGCTGATGTGAGGCCGTCTCCTTCCCGTCCTCACGAGTCACCCGGGTACGTAAAAATCAGACTTCAAATACCTTTTAACTTCTGTCTTCTGGCGCCGAGGCTGCTGCTTGCTATTCCATTACAGCGGCGGACTTGGTGCATCTGTGGATGATGCAGTCTCTTCTTGCATGACGGTCTTCAGCACCGAAACTGACTGAAAACTACTGCTACGCTTCTTCACTTCTTCGTCTTCTTCATCTCTCGTCTCCGTCTCCGTCTCCGTCTCCGTCTCCATCTTCGTCTTCATCTTCGTCTCCATCTGTCGGACCCACTGCGTCTCGCGTATTTATTCACTTCAGTTTACTGGAGGTGAACGACTTCACGGTCATTGCCTCTTCTGTCACGTTGAAAAGCTTCTCGAAGAATCTTCTTAACGTCGGTCGTTGGCTCTTGGAATGTAGGCGAGGGCCTTTGGTCACATGTGACAACTGAGAAACACGTGAGCCGGTCACTGCCTCTTCTGTCACGTTGAAAAACTTCTCGAAGAATCTTCTTAACGTCGGTCATTGGCTCTTGGGATGTAGGCGAGGGCCTTTGCTCACATGCGACATCTGAGAAACACGTGAGCCGGTCGGGCGATGCCCTGACGGCTGAATCGACAGCGCCCGCTTATGTGGAACTTGTTGACTTCACGGTCATTGTCTCTTCTGTTCTGCTGTTCTGTCTGCTGAATGCTAGTATGTAACTCTCTAAACTAAACCAAGTTTTTCATTTATATTCTAATTTCTACTTCACTTTGATTTCACTAATTTATTTACTTAAGTACCACTCAACACTACAGTACCGACTGTTGCTTGGTCGATTCTCTTTGTTTCTTTGCCCAGCACCCTTTGAGACTAGAGCCCTTTTTGATCTTTCCAAAGACTGTCTAAACTAAAAAACCGCCCACTCCACGCCACACGGGCCCTGCTACCTGTGTAGCCGCCTCCCATGTGTAGTGGACACCTGACCTATTTAGCGGAACCCGAAACCTCCCCCCCCCCCCCCCCCCCCATGGCGCAAGTCGAGGACTCTGCAGCCTCCACGGCCGCAGAACCTTCTGAGCCTCTGATTCAGACCCTCCACTCAGCTCTGTACCATAGGTCCACAGTCGGTCCTGTCGACGATACTGCAGATGGTGAACTTTGCCTTCATCTCGCAAGCAAGACTGGAAGTCTTCACCAACTCAGATAGCCGCCGGAAACCAGAGAGAATCTCTTCCGATCCATAGCGACACACAACATTAGTGCTGACATTGGCCTCCACCTGCTGTTGGCTGCACCCTGTACCCTTCATGGCATCTGGAAGGACCGTTTCCACATCTTGGATGACTCCCCCCCTGTATGCACACAGAGAGCACATTGGCTTTCTTCCTGTTAGCTGCCATATCCCTAAGGGGCTCCATCACCTGCCTAACATTGGAGCTCCCAATGACAAGCAATCCCACCCTCTGCACTTGTCTGGACCTCTCAGGAAGACCGGCCACTGCCGCAACAGGTGAGACTGCCCTTGCTGACTCAGAAGTACTTTCAGCAGTGGGCAGCACCTGGAACCTGTTACGGAGGCGTATTGGTACAGCCTTGTAGCCAGCACCAACTTTCGCCTTCTGCCCAGGGATTTAAGGGCGCCACGGTTCGCCAAACACCGTCAGGCAAGTGTCGACCAGCAGGGACGTCCGAATCTGTGGGCGCAGTGACATCAGAGATCCCAGGTGGTGCTACTTTCATTTTTTCAGGATTGGTGATGCAGATGGAGTGAACAGACACAATGAGGATGAGCAGTCTGAAACAGGGTTATTTAAAGCTACATATCACGTGATTGTAGCAGGTTAGCCGCTCACCTGCTCTGTTTGCAACAGAACTGTCAGTGGTCCAGTTCAAACTTTGGTGTCTCAAGCACTGAGAGTTTTCCCTGCCTCTGCTTTTGTCGCCAGTTCTAGCACACCTCGGAGTGGTGAGACTTGGATGTTGCATATTATTTCTCCGTATTGTAGAGTTTCAGTACGATGTGCTAGGTGCTGTAGATCTGCAGTGTTTGCGCTCCTTGCTATAGCTCTGCTTCCTATGTAACAACAAGGTAAAGGCGTTGCCATGCTTTTGCAATACTGGCACTCTTTCTGTGCCCTAGATTATGATTGTGACACATGGTCTGAGTTGGACATAATTCATCAATGCTGTGTTCCTTCAACAGGAAATTCGCCCTAAGTTTGGGGTTACTGTAATCCTAGAACAACTTCATACACATAGGCCATATTTGCAAAAGGTTTACATTTGGTAATTATTGTGTAACAACTCATGAGAATGGGTTTACTGCTCATTACCACTCCATCCCTTAAAATCTAGTTTTAGATTACTACCCGCAGGAGAGCTTCTGTAAAGTCTGGAAGGTAGGAGACGAGGTACTGGCAGAAGTAAAGCTGTGAGAATGGGGTGTCAGTCGTGCTTGGGTAGCTCAGTTGATAGAGCACTTGACTGTGACAGGCAAAGGTCCTGAGTTCGAATCTCGATCCAGTACACAGTTTTAATCTGCCAGGAAGTTTCAATTTCTGGTTCTTGTTATATCCATTTATCAAAAGAAATTAAAGATAAAAAAGCAGTAATTAACAACAAAATAGAGAAAAAAGTTTTATTTATTCAATAAAATTGGCATCATATCTAGGAGATCATGATTTGCAGAGCGTTAAAAACATGAAAAAATATATTAGAATTAGGTAAAATTTTGGAAAAGAAAAATCAATTTCCTAGTTCAATTAACAGATATTTGCAAGTTTTGAAAAATCAAATATTTCCATTAATGTTTTCCACTTATGATGAAATTTTATTGTATATCCTACTTATCACACAAAAATATAAACAAGAAAATACATTAATCTTCTTTTAATTTCAGACAAAAATAATTGAAATGAAATGGCTCTGAGCACTATGGGACTTAACATCTATGGTCATCAGTCCCCTAGAACTTAGAACTACTTAAACCTAACTAACCTAAGGACATCACACACATCCATGCCCGAGGCAGGATTCGAACCTGCGACCGTAGCAGTTGCGCGGTTCCGGACTGAGCGCCTAGAACCGCTAGACCACTGCAGCCGGCGACAAAAATAATTCGCATTATTTTTGGCTAAAAGATTTTTGAAAATTAGTTCATAATCAACTAAAAATGGTAATCAAATGTATCCTTGTGACAGACATATAAGATAATTTTATTCACAAAAAATTAAACAATAATGAAAGTAAGTGTAAAGAGCATGAAAAAGAAAAATAGTTACAATCATAAAAGGTGAAGAAATTGAGTTTGAAAATCATAATCACTCATTATGAGTACCTTTTTCAATTTTTAGAATCTCCTTTAAACCATGGTAGTACTTGTCAACCAATTCCTGAAAATCATATATTCATAAATATCAAAAACATTTACCAGTTTCTTTCAGTATTTATATAAAATAATCTTATGGTGATTATAAGCACCTGCAGAGTATACTGGTATTGACCGACAGAGCACAAAAATTTGTGGAAATGTTAAAGGAAGGATCTCAAAAAATTAGACAAGTATATGATCGAGAATGAGATTTTTCACTCTGTAGCGAAGCGTGCACTAATATGAAACTTCCTGGCAGGCTAAAACTGTGTGCCAGACTGAGACTCGAACTTGGCATTTGAGTTCGAGTTTTGGTCCGGCACACAGTTTTAATCTGCCAGGAACTTAAATATATGATCGAAAAGTATAAATAATAATAACCAAAGAAGATAATTAAATTTTAAAAATTCAAAGTATTGTTTTATTTGTAGAAATGAGAATATTAAAGGAGGAAAAATGTAAGAGATAATTGGCATTTAATGGGAAAATTAATAGAAGATGTACACAAAGTTGTAATCTCAATTAAAACATCTTACTTTTACTTCTGTTATCATTCATGATTTAACAAATTACGATTTTGATTTGTTTATCCAGAAATTGGCAATATTAACTCAAAATGCTAACACTATTCCAAACAATGAACAGAAATATATTTAATTCACTATGAAGGTTGAAGATGGATTAACATTTTTGGATGCATTTAAATTTATGGCATCGAGTTTTGATAAATTGTCTTCTATTCTTACAAAGAACAACTGAGAGACACAGTAAAATATTTTTAAGCTGAATAATTATATTTAATGAATAAACATGGATTTTGTCCATATGAATATATGTATCCTGAAGAAAAATTAAAAGAAACAAAAATACCTAACAAAAATATGTTTTTTCAAAATTTAATATGTCTGATGTGAAAGCTAAACATTATTAATGTGAAAAATTGGTTTGGAAGAAAGCATATAATAAACTGAGATGTTTTAATACTAGCTGAAATTTTTGAAAGTTTTAGAGGACATGTATTACATCTTATAAATTCGATTCTACTGCACCTGGATTATCTTGGATGTTCTATGTTAAAAATGACAAAAACCAAATTACCTTCATTAAACTATTACGACATAATTACATTTCTTGAAAACAATTCGAGGAGGAATAGCACAAAGTATTAAAAGATACGCTAAATCAAATAATAAATATAAGAAAAATTTTTATCTAGAAAAACAATTGGGTATGCTACATATTTAGATGCAATTAATTTATATGAATGAACCATATCTCAATTTTTACCATCTAAGAATTTCGGGTGGTAACAGTCAATACATTTTAATTTTGAAAAAATGATTATAAATATGGATATATTTTAGAATCCAATTTAGAGTATCAAAAAAACAATTCATTATTTACACAAGGACTTACCAGTAGCACCACAAGCAGGAAATAAATTAACAACATTAAAAAATAGAGAAAAATATGTTTTACATTATAGAAATCTTGGACAATGTTTAAATCTTGGATTCAAATTAATGAAAGGCATAGAATCTTGTAACTTGATCAATGGGATTGGTTGAAAAATTTCATTGGTTTTAACACACATATGAGAAAAAAATGCAGCTATCGAATTTGAAAAAGAGTTTTTTAAACTAATATAAAACTCTATTTATGGTAAAACGATGGAAAATATTAGAAATGGACAATATATTAAAATAGTAACAAATGAAACAATACATAAATAATATTTCAAAACCAAATTATGAACATACTACAGTATTCTTAGAAAAACTAGTTGTAGTTCATATGAAAAGAATAGTAAATTCAATAAATCAACTGACACTGGAATGAGTGGTCTAGATATTTCGAAAATATGTTTCCATGATAATGTCATGAAACGAAAATATGGTGAAAATAATGATTTTACTTCTTTGGACAGAGATTCTTTTATTTAAGACATAACAACTGAAGATTTGATAAAGATGTGAAATACAATGATAAACGAATTTAACACAACCGATTATTCAAAAATGAACATTTATAAAATTTCTCGAATAAACAAGAATGTTACAGGAACTATGGAACATGAAAATGAAGGAAAAATTATGTTAGAGCCTTTTAGTTTATAAAGTAGAAAATGGAGACTATAAAAAATGTAGAGGAGAGAAGAAACCACTTGTACAAAGGAAATTGCTTTTGATGATTATGAAAATTATTAAGTAAAAACATAAAACAACACAGGAAAATGAAGTTAATCGCATGATTTAAATACAAAGTTCATAATATGATAAACATATTATATTACAAGATGGAATAGGTATTAACCATACAGTCACTATAAAATAAAAATTAAATGTATATACATATGTGTTTTCAATGTATTTGACAAGATAATATTCCTCAAAAACATTTAACCTTTTAATAATAATTTTCTTTCTTTCTTTCTTTCTTTTTTTTTTTTTTTTTTTTTTTTTTTTTGATAATCAAACGCTGGTTTCTCTTCTTTCGGTATATTAGTTTTAGAAATACATTACTAAATTTTTTATCTTCTTTTTTCCTCATTTCACAAGTAAATGTTTTGTTATTCCAGTTATTTGTCAATTCTTTTGTATGTTCTGATTAATTTTGTCTCTATTCTCTTTGTTCCTTCTGTATACAATATATCAACCCATTTCTTGAAGGTGTAGTTTTATTTGTTATTTTTGTTTCTTCAATAATTTATTTTTCTTGCTAGCACAACCAGAACATCATTATATTTTCACTTTCCATTGACAAAGAAAAAAATTATTAGAAATTAAAACATAATAAATTTAATAATATCTTGATATATAAATGGACTCATTTTTAGAAATTAAAAATAACAAACTTATATATAACAACAAACAAGATTCAATAGTTTCTGAAAAAAATAATTTTTGATTTATGCCAAACAAGTCAATGATATTTTTGATGTAACCATACATGAGATTTTGTAAACTTTATATTAAAGAAAAACATTGTTAAACATATAAATACTTCAGTTATGGTAAGACTTTGATACTAATAAATATTCTTTCTCATACAAAATTTACTAACAATCTTGGTTTATGTTATTGAATTATGAGTTTCAAAGTTTTACTACCAGTTCAAAAGCATCATGAATATACAATTACTTGATTTTAAAATATGTATTGAGGTGAAGTTACAGAGGTGAAATTACACACTTAGAAAATCTGAATAAAATGTAAGATGATGGAATTAAAATAAAAAATGATCATACAGACTATTTAATTGATACAATCGTTCTGGCTTATAAATAATAACACACAAAAACAATATAATCAATGAAATGACTCCCCATGTATTTACTGAAGTAGCTGATGAAAATTTAACACTTGTTTATGTTATTTTAAAAATAAATTGTTATAATTTTGATTGTTATTATGTTTTTCATGTTGTTGTTGATCTGTTCTTCAGTCCCGAGACTGGTTTGATGCAGCTCTCCATGCTACTCTATCCTGTGCAATCGTCTTCATCTCCCAGTACCTACTGCAACCTACATCCTTCTGAATCTGCTTAGTGTATTCATCTCTTGGTCTCCCTCTATGATACACAATTTAAAAATGTTCAAAATCAGATAAATGGTTTCATAAATTGACATACAGATTGTGAAGAATTTTTAAGAATTAATTATGTACCTCATTCAGTAAATTTATTCCAGAGAAGGAAAGATATTTTTGTTACTGAAATTATTGCAACATTAGGGATATTTATTCACGAGAATCATTGTATGCTGATGTATTTAACCTACAGAACGTTTCTTAGAATATAAAACTGAATTTACAAGCACTTTTTTCATAATTTAATTTCAAGTAACATTTATAATAATTATGATATACATCATATGAACAATAACTATTAAAACCAGTTGCATAAATTAACTCAGTTTTGAAATTCTCAAATAATTCCGAAATAAGGTCGTCTTATTAACTTCTATTTTATATCAAAATATACTATAACACTTTAAAAAAGCAATAACCATAATGTATATTATATTCACTATGAAACATGTTTAAATTTTCAATAACTGACCTCATTTGTGTATAGTATATTTTGTAGGTTAATTTTATTTTGTGGTAGCTAGAGCAGCTTTATAAAATGACTGTCTTTATCGATCCAATTATTATTTGTGTTATCAAATCCTAACCATAAACTCTATTATCTTTCTTTTTTCAAACGTTTTTCAAGAGGAAAAATTCGTTTTCAGTAGTTCTTGTTCCTAAAAATTTCCTGTTATTTCATCATTTAAGTGCTTTTATTTATGTGTGATTAGATTAGAAAGTGTAACATCTTCAATTTCAAAAATTTCTGTTGACAGATTTGCTATATATTCTTTTTTGAAAATTCTTTTAATTTACTTATTCTTACTTTCGCACCAAATATATATTTGGCATTAGTATCTAACAAAATTATACGTAAGAATTTTGAAATAGTTTTTCATTTTCTTTATTTATCTTTTGGTTTCAATTGTTATTGTTGAATGTTATGTGTTATTATATTCATCAACAAGATTTTTAACTGTTTAACCCATTTATATCTCCTTGTAAATAAAATTTCCAAGATCGTCCATCGCTACGATAAGTGCCTTAATTTAAATGGCAACTATGTAGAAAAGTAGTATTTAAGTGTGGCTTTCATCTGTATATAATAGAAAATTTTTCCAATACTTTATTTATTTTTAATTCCAAAACGCAATGTACTTTGTGGATAGTCCTCGTAGCAATGTGACTTGTGTATAAGATTGATAACATTGCTAGATGCGTTTGCAATGGGATGTAGCTACGCGCAGTGAAGTGCAAGTCAAATGTGACATATGGTCTGCTAGAACCGCTAAGAAGAAAGCAGGTTCTGCTATTGTGGAACAGAATTCTGCAGCGTTTTAGCCGGACCACAGTTAGAGTGAGGGTAGCGAGGAACGCCGAACACGCGTGGCTCTGCTTGGAGTGCGCACCCTGTAAATGAGCCCCCGGTCATTAACGGCGCCTACAAACAACTTCGGCCTGCATTCGGTTGCAGCTCGCGGTTGTGCTCCTGCCCGATCACGTCAGGACGTATGGGTAGGTGAACACGTATTTGGATAGGAATTTCTCAGGTGTTACGTATGAATGGGGGTGCCACCATCTCATGGTTGCGAGATCCTGGCGTGGGGCCTGTGTGGTTTGACTGCTGATGGCTTTGTCGACTGTACGTGTGATTGCATCATTATTGGTGTATAGCAGATAGGAATTTCTCATGTGTTGAGTACGAATGGAGATGCCGCCACCTCATGCTTGCGGAAACCGAGCAGGGGCTGTGCGCCGTTTGACATCTGATGGATGTGTGACTTATCGCTATCTCCTGTGTACTCTACTGGACAGGGGGCGGTGGACTGTGCTTGCACGTGTTGATTGCATTATTTCGCGAGTGGCTCTGTAGGCTCTGCTATGCACTATTTGGGCAGCTTATGAGCGTATCTACACATCAGCGTGAAGAATTATTTAGGAGCAGTTTGCTATTGTGCACTGAAATTACGAGTTGGTTGCATGTCTGTGGGCTATGCAATATGACCCCAGGCACATCAGGGTGGATGTCTTGTACGAGTGTGACAGATATACTCTATCCTTAAATAAGTTGTTTAAAAATAAATAGAGTGCACTCTATCCTTACTCTCCCCAGCAGCCCAGAGCAGGCTGAGTCGTTTTCCCACCATTTTCCCTCGTCATCTTGGTTTACATAACAAAAAGGACGACAGCGTCCTCTGCTGGTGGTACTGAGTACTAGACCTCATGGAGAACACACTGTTTCCTGCCATCATGGATAACTGTACTTGCGCCATCAGCTGGTGTCACGGAGGCGTCCTCTGACGACGCCGACATGTACTAAGACAGCTGGGGTCTAGAGCTTGTGGTGAACCCACTAGGTGGTGGCATCTTAGATTACAGCACTTGCATCATCACCTGACATCACTACCACATCCTCTAGTGGCATCAGTATGAACTACGTCAGTTGAGCTCTGGACTTTGTAGCGAATACACTGGGTGGTGGTGCTGCGTCTAATCCTTTAAATAAAGGCTGGTGTATCATTTCGACAGTTGACGTTTAGCAAGCAGAGTGTTTTAGATGGATTATTATATTGACATTTTTCGGGTTGTTTGATTGTCTTGACGTAAATGCATTGCATTATTTACGAGTGGTTCGCATGTCTCTAGGCTGTGCAGTGCATTATTTTTAAGTTTACAATATGCTGTGGGGGCATGTCAGAGCATGTGTTCTGTGATACATGTACTCCATCTGTAAATAAATCCCCCCCCCCCCCCCCCCAAATAAATAAAGTACACTCCTTCCTCTCTCCATCAGCCTAATGTGGGCTGAGTCCTTTTACCAGCAACCCCTAGGAAGAGGTTGTGCGCTGGAGCCTTAGGTTAGAGGTGGTGAGCTTCATTTGCAACAATTTTCTTAGGTTGGTAGCGAAAGCAGAAGTGACCTTTCTTTACAGCCAGAATTCAAACTCGGCACCGGTTCCTAGGAAGAGGTGGCGGTCTGGACCTTGAAAAGTAGTTGAAACTAGGTTGTTGAAAGTATAGTGAACCCCATTTCTTACCTGCTTGAAATTGGTTAAATAATAGAGTCAAGTACTTTTTCCCACCTTTTTCCTTGCTTCGTAGAAATAACAGGGTTGTGACGAATTATCCTGTTGGAATTTGAACTTGTCGCCATCTTGGATTTTGTCACAGATGAGAGCACCCTCTGGTGGTGGTGCTGTGTACTAAGTCAGTTGGAGTCCAGTCCCAGTGGAGAACACACCTGCTTGAAATTGGTTAAATAATAAAGACAAGTCCTTATTTCCCGCCATTTTCTTTGCTGAGTAGAGATAAGAATGGTGTGGTGCATTATCTTGCTGGAATTTGTACTTCGCACCATTTTTCTTGGGGGGGGGGTGTGGCACTTTCTCGCCAAAATTCAAACTTCCCCCCAAAATCCGCCATCTTGATTGACGTCACTTGGTTTGTGTCAGTGACATCACGGCCGCCATCTTGAATGACGTCACTGGGGTGTGTCTGTAACGTCACGGCCGCCATCTTGGATGACGTCAAGGGGGGGGGAGGTGTCTGTGTCGTCACGGCCGCCATCTAGGATAACCGTACTTTGGGGCACAATCGGTGTTTCTCTAATACTGACCACAACATGAACAACATGCAGTGTACCATTTTCAGCGTAATTTATTTTGCCTATGTTAGAAACATGATTGCCCACATTCTCCAGTAATAACCAGAAATTAAAGCGTTCGTCAGTTAGTCTCGTCCTCCTCACTAATAGTTGAGGCATATTAAGCGCTTTGGAGGAATCCATATTGTCATTTTCTGCTGCAACAGAATACAGAACGGATGTGGGTGTCAAGCCTGCTATTGTACTCTAAAGATCTAAGATGACGGCACTTCCGGTCACGTGATCTTTCGGTCATACATTCTTAAACTGGTTGTACTAGCAATCCAATTGTAAAAATCTAGCCCAATTGTGATAGTTTATGTGCAAAGTGTCCATGCTAGGGAGGGAGACATGCATATTGCTTCAAACACAGCGTGTGTCGAAATCTGGCTACCACTGGGATATATAAAATATCTGCATTTACTGTTCATAGCGCTGGTAAGTAGCCATATGTGGGAGTCCTGGTCGAAAAGAAGGATTGGCGCGTGTTTACTACATTAAAGGACGCACAAAAAACTTGTTTATAAAGCTTTAATAACAAGTATACTGTTTTTGTTCTACTGATTTTTCTTTATCTCGATACAATTTTCGGCTTATTAGGCCGTCTTTAGGGAACAAATGACTAGCGTCTGTGAGGGATACTGGTTCTTGGGTAACCAAACATTATAGATGAAGATATAAAATCACTTTCATAGAATGTTGTGCATCAAATTTGTTCCTTAATGTTGAAATTACGCATTACACACTGGACGATGTTAAGCACAATAAATAATTAATCTACACAATATTTCAGGTTAAATGGATTTTTTTCTGTGATATCGTTAAACTGAGTACTTTCCGTTTATATTGTGTAACAAACATTTTTTTCCCATTGCACACTAAACTCTAGGCAATGGACGCTATAATACACTGCTTACAAAGCTTCGTTCTCGCCTGGATCTACTTAAAAAGAATGGTTACACTGTATCTAAGAGTGCTGGACTAGATGTTGTGCATCTAGCAACAGTAGAACCGTTTGCAGTGCTTAAAACCTACTGCTTAGCAACATTTAATGACTAGACTTTTGCAAAAGTTGTAAATATAAAGTTCTATACTGAAATTCCACAAGAATGTGCAGCGGAGTAGCTGGTAGCGTACTCCCAGAAAGATGTGGAGTGTTACAACAGTAATGCTATGCAAGAAATAAGAGGTAAGATTAAAGTTACCGATGTTCTCGTCTAGAACTGCTGGAAGAAACAGAGATATCCGTTAAAGCCATACAAGAGATAGTTTACACGAGAAAACTCAGGTATGTACTTGAATTCGAGAACATACCTTCTTTATACCTGTCACATTACTAGCTGGAGAAAGAATTAGAAGAGTCCAGTGTAGATTTAACTTATAAGATAAAAATTAAGGTGGATGTTATTAAAACCACGCCAATCAAAATTAAAGAAAGCGTTGTTTTCTGTGAGCAGATGTATATGTAGAAAGTAATGAAGATTTTGTATAACAATATACATTTTCAGAGTCTCTCTACCCCACCAAAAACCCAAAAACAGACTCCTGTTTACAGTTATTTGCATGTATGGGAAGCAGATAATGACATTGACAAGTAGTTGAAACTAGATAGTTGAAGGCACGGCAACGCTCATGTTGTAGCTATATGAAGAGGGAGGTTGTCTACTGAGTCCACAGAAATTGAAGAAGCTGGTGTGGTAACCAGGAAGCTGGGATTATGTTGTGTGTTATATCGTTTGTTTGATTATCTTTTGTATGATTTTCGCACTACTGTGTAGCAGTTAAAACGTGCCTGTGTTGTGCTCGTTTGAATTACACAACAACAGTTAGTGTTGGACGACCACAACTGTTTCAAGTCTGTGCAAATGCATTGCCGCAAATATCACCATCCTCCATGGGAAAAATTGAGGGGTAGTAGGAGGAAATGGGAGCACAAGAACTTGAAGTGATTTGTGCATCAAATTCCGTGTTGACTGAGATCTAGGAAGCATTGTGTCAGGTACAGTTAAGGAGTTAAGATGGATCATAATGTTAACTGGTCTGTTATTGTGTAAGGTAAGGAAGCTGAAGTGTGGTTAGATAGCAGAATTCGGTTGTGAAAGTATTGTTGTCTTGTGATTGGTGTATATTATTTAGTTACTTGTTTCTTTCTGTGTTTATTGGATGGCAGACATTTCCAAAGGGGGGAGGGTGAATGACGGCAGCTGTTTGATCCCAGGCTGTCAGTTGTCTGTGGCCGCGATGAGGGGTATCCTAGTCGTGGCAGTGCTTCACTTCTTCACCAGAAGTAGCGAGGGGGTGCTGCAAGTGCAACCTTTGAAGACAAAGTTCTTTTCGCTACAAAAGAGGACATGATTCTCACCAGTCACCGAAAGATGCTGTAAGTAATTTTAAATGCATGGGAGATGTGTAAAAACATGAGAAGTTTGGAAGAAGTATTTGTGGGGCTATAGTGAGCAGTGGAATGCAAGAAGTTGTTAGAACAGATGTGGGGTGAGCACATTAAGTTGTGCAAATCCTGTGAGCTGTTATGGGACAGATGCCACATACCCCACGTTGCTCCTAGAGAGGTTGGCTTGATGGTAGAGGGAGCATATTAAAAACAATGTTCGGGACTGCAAACGTTGATAACGTCTGCGAGGTACATAGTACCATTGGAAGAATAAGGGATATGGCAAGAAGTAATAAAGCAGCTGTGGAATGGCATACTATGCAACTATCTGGCTTGGAGCAAGGAATTTAAATAACATATGCACATTACGAAACTTAACTACAGAGGTGACGCATTTCGTAAAGCCAGTGGTGGATGCCGTGAACTGGCACCTGGGTGTTGGGAGCATTGAACACGAAATTAACAGTCACGAGGCTGATAAAGTTATTACCCGATAGTATATGGGATGCAGAAGTAGTGGTGTCGGGTATGCAAGAAGCCATTCCCCATGTTGTGCATGGGCAACTGAGTCCAGCGTTGCTAGCAATGGATTAGTTCTCGTTAAGCTTATAGAAAGTACAGTTTGGGATACTACCAGAATTGGAACTCATTGCAGAATTGAGCAAGCAGAATCTATCGTTGTACTACCACAAAGCAAAATTTGAGGTTAAGACAGATGTGGCACTCCTTTAGGTGTTGATTCGATTTCTCATTACCCGTAGTCACACACTGTTTATGTTTTTCACATTTGTCCTTACTTGTTAAGATGTGAGATGTTAGGGAAGTTCGGGCCTTTGAAGCAGGGGAAGTACTGCTGATGTCAGAGGATGGAGACAGATACAAAATGATGTCACTGGGAGAACTTCAGGACTGTCAGAGAGAAAGGGTTACAATTTGCCTGAACAGGCAAGGGCACATGAGAAATTCAGTTGTGCATAGGTAAGACAGATGGCCAGGTTTGTCTGGGTGACATCCTAGAGCTGCGAAACTACTTACACCAAGATGGGGCTACACTGAGTTTATTCCGTAGTGGTAGTAGGTAACTGCTAAGAGCAAAGAAACTCGCAGAAGCAAATTAATTGGGGAACTGCATGGCAGTGAATTGGTAATTAACGGTTAATGGAACAGATTGCGACATTAAGGGCTGACATTTCATCTGTCAGTTATTGTTATAGAAGTGACCGAGTTAAACGTTGAGGAACCATAGTTGAACTATCCGGCTAAGCTGCTAAAAAAACGCTGTGGTCAAGGCACCCATTTCGTTTACGGTGGACAAGGACGTCGAGGAAGTTCAATGCATTAGACGAGTTTTTGGAACACCTCAATGGCATCAACAGTAATATCCAGTTCACCATGGAGGTGGAAAAAGATAATGCATTGAACTTCCTCGACGTCCTTGTCCACCGTAAACGAAATGGGTGTAGTTTTAACCAATTGACGCGGTTGGAAACCCGAGAACATTTTATTCAAATGAAAAATTGATTAGAGTTTTTTTGTATTTTTAATGGATCGTCTGTTCAAGAGAAGCAGCTTCACAACTGAACAAGTGAATAATGCGTTGATCACTCTCTGGTCCTTAGGTAAGCAGTCATTCGGCTTGGCGTTGCTTGATAGAGTTGTGCCGAGTTATTTGGAACTGGCGTGTTAGATTGACAAAATCTCGAGATGGTTGGTGGGCCCTACCCATAATGCTTCAAACTTTCCCAGTTGGGAGAGATCCGGCGATCTGTCCGGGCAAGGTAGGGTTGCAAACATGAAGAAAAGGAGCAGAAACTCTCGCGTTGTGCGTTTCAGCATTATCTTACTGAAGTATAAGCCCAGGATGGCTTGCCACGAAGGACTACAAAACGTGGTGTAGAATATCGTTGACGTACCGCTGTGCTGCAAGGATGCCGCAGATGACAACCAAAGGGGTACTGCTATGACAAGAGATGGCACCAAAGACCATAACTACTGTTTGTCTCGCCATATGGTAGGCGACAGTCAGGTTGACATGCCACTGTTGTCCGCAGTGTCTCCAGACTCATCTTCGCTGGTCATCGAGACTCATTTCGAAGGAGGACTCATCACTGAAGACAATTCTACTCCAGTCGACGTGATTACAGGTCGAATGTGCCTGACAGCACTGTAAACAGGTTTTTTGGTGTACGAAGATCAATGTCAGTCGCCGAAAGGGGCATTGTGAACTCAGCTCCCTTTCTGTTATCCGCCTGTTATTGGTTCTTGTGGTCACTGAATCACCAGTCAGATTGGTGATAATGGTGAATCCACAGCTCTGAGTGACTTTCTGACGATTGATGAGTCCTTACATTCTCTTGTCTTTCTAGACCGAATGCTTCCTTCTTGATGCTGTGTTCAGCCATGGTTCACACATTCCTGCCATTACCCTCGAATAGATGCATTCCTCCTATTCAGATGTCGAGTGACTCACAAAATTCTCCAACCAGCTTCTTTGAGCCCAATTACACATTTTCTCTAAATTCTGAATCTGCCTATATCTGTGAGGCATCGTTACTGTCCAGCTGAATACACGGAACGAAATTGACAAAGCCTTTATGCCCTGTTGTTGACGTGTACCATCCTTGCCAGCTGCAAGGTGAAATTGCTCTGCAGCTTAACACATTCATCAATCGGCTGTAAAAGTTTACAGTTTCTCATTTACCGTCGGTACCTGTATGAGTATCAAATTGTGACAGATTTGAATAACTTCTTCCTGATCTGTTTTTCTTTGTCTTAGCGTTTATAGCTAAAATAGATGTCTATTCTAGCATTAAAAGTGTGTGAAACTCAGAGGTCATGAGGACCTGAGGAAATTGTTGGTATGGGCACTGTTGGTTGCTTGAATGGAGAATCGATGTGATGGAACAGGGAGTGAGAAATGATGTTAGTAGTTGTTGTATCTTGTTATAAGGGATAATTTGTGGTTAGCAATAAGAGAGGAGGTTCTATGTAATGATGTATGAAAGGGTGAATGAGAATGGATGTGCAACAGCAATTGGGCTGGAACTGTAAACTGAATGTCTGGCATCTGAATCTTGTGGTTCAAGTCGGATAAATTTAAGAAGTGATCTATGAATAATGTATTATATTGCATTCATGTATGTGGAGTTTTTTGTTATATACGAGTTACAACTAGAGACCCAGCGGCCAGATTTTCCTAAAGGGGGGAGGTGTGTAGTACCACAGTTAAATTTTGAGCAGTATCATAGAAATAGCGGGCATGTGAATATTATAGGAAGCTGAGGGGTGTTAAAACAGTGATATGCCGATACCATCAAGATGGACCTAGCCACACTTTACAGTTCTTGCAGCGTAGCAGATGTGCAGTTCAATTCAGGATGGGACAGGGGTGTCTACATCACTGAGCCACAGGGATATTGATTCATATGTGTCTGGAAGCTGTGCATCGGTGTAACAAATATATCGTTATTCAATATGAGTACTCACTGATTTGTGATGACTGGGTGTTGTGTGGTGTCCTTAGGTTAGTTAGATTTAAGTAGTTCTAAGTTCTAGGGGACTGATGACCATAGATGTTAAGTCCCATAGTGCTCAGAGCCATTTGAACTTTTTTTTACTCACTGATTTAAGCAGAGAGAGAGAGAGAGAGAGAGAGAGAGAGAGAGAGAGATGTGTGCAGTCTGACAGAATGCACCACAACATGTGGGCCACACCAGTGATCAATAGGTTATGGGACAGCAAGCAGATGCCATCAGATGGGGTCACCACCTGCACCAGGCTAGCTCAAAGTGCTGTCTGTCCCATGCAGAATTGGTACCATGCAATGAATAAACGGTTCCCAGGTTTCTACAGCAGCAGCCGACTTTCTGCCGTGAAGGGCAATAGTTTGCAGGCATGGTGGTGTGGTGCTGCACACTCTGCCACTTGGACGTGCATTCCAGCATCTGACACCTTTACCCACAGGAGCAAGCTCTTCTTTGGGATCTTGACACCTCCACGAGAATGCTGGTAGATGGATGCACTACTGCCTCTTGCCACATGCCACCGCCCTGGAAACTGGGGAACATGTCGCTGAGCAGGCGAAACAAATATTAGCCAGTCACGCCACTGCCAATCAGCTTCCACAGGATCAATAGGGCCTCTACAACACACACACGAGAGGGCGTGACTGTGGCGTCACCACAGTACAAATATTGTATGACAGGTTGAATAAAGGTGTTTCACCTCCCATCTGCATTTTTCTAGCCTCCAATGGCCACACCACCGTCTCTACCCACTGCCACAACTCAGACTCTACACTGTAGTAGCCTCTCACCCCAGGGCTGTGGTACTCCTTAACTCTTTTCGCACACATGTTGTCAGGAGCTCCATTCTGAGATTACTGAATAAAAGAAAGGGATATATTTTGTCAGACATAATTGTGTAACATACTTATGTTGCAGCTACAGTTCTTTCAATTTCACTTCTTTGTCTTTGTCTCTTTGTTGGATGCAGCAGCTGCCTGTATTTGGAAATGATGTTGATGTTGCTACCACAGATTTCTCTTTGTTGGATGCAGCAGCTGCCTGTATTTGGAAATGATGTTGATGTTGCTACCACAGATTTCCTCTAACACAGTTTCAAAGTATCATACAGAGTATTGTAATCTTTCGGTACTTTTTAATTGTTTACACAATGTGTTACTGTGTGGCATTGTATTGTGTGTGGAGAGGCACGGCACTTCACTGCCCATCACTTGACTGGAACGTGGGTTCTCTGCTGGGAGTGAGGAAGAAGATGATGAGGATTGTGTATATTCCCGGCGGTGGAAAATGTGACCAGCAGATGCTCACATATGTGCCCACTGATGTGGTTTCTGGTGCGGTGGTGTAACAGGAATCTGCTGCATTGGCAGCAGCACTATGACCTTGTTGGATCATACCACAGCTGCTGGAACTGCATGCCGCAGACCTCTGTTGTGATCGCAACTTAGGGAGGGGGGGGGAGGGGGGGGGCGTGGCGGTTGAGGCAATGGGATAGGACCATGGCCTGTCCCAGCGACCATCACCGATGGCGGCTGTCGGCCGTCAGTGGGCAAAGGTCCCCAGCAGGTGATGAGTCCCATTACAGGTGGCTGTCTACTGACAGGGTGTGACAGTGATGACTACAGTAGCAGCTCACTCTGGAGCCTCCTAGGCGACGACCTGCATTACGACTGTGACTATTATGATGACTGCAAGACACTGATGACTCCGAACTGGTGGCACCGCTGAGTGGCACAGGCTCTGCATCACTCCAACACCTCACGACGCTCGATGATGACAAGCTGGCTGCCAGTCCTTAAATAAGGCTTTCTGCCTCTGATGTTTGCAGTTTGTTCTCCCCAGTAGGCGAGTGGAATATTCTAGTGTAAATGGCCAGACTACCGCCCTTAATGTTGACACCCTGGTGTGTATCGAGCTGCTTCTTGTCATGTCCTCCACTGGTTGGTGACACAGTTTTTTCCTTCGTGTTGCTTAACTTAGCGCTCTGCCAACCCACTCGCATCATGGTACCATACCACTGAGCTGTGCAACAGAGTGTAACACACATATGACTTCTGGCTCCCAGTATCCTTCACATTTTAACTAACGTTATTACTGCAAAACTCCCACCTTTAACTAACTTCATTGCTCTAATCATTCGACCCTCTACTCCCCCCCCCCCCCCCCCTCTACTGAAAGAATATGTCACCCATTCTGCCTCTATTTCCACTTGACTCTATTTACATGGTTTTGAACCCTCTACCAGTACTGGACTTGTAACATATTTGCACGGTTCACTTCCTCTGAAATTCTGTACTGTGGCTTGTTACTACTAATTACAGCACAGTTCTCCCTCCTATATACCACTGAAATGCCTGGGCTAGCAGGACAAAGCGGATTAGGTTATGGAAAGGGGCCAAAATAAGTTACTGTTCTGTTGCACTCAACATACAAACTTTATTCATCAACATACAGTATTACTACAAGGATACAAAACACTCAAACTTTAATCGACCTCCTTTGATTAACTTTAGATCGGCTGAAGGTCACGCTCAAAATCCAAGACACAAGGCCTAAGCATGAAATTGAAATACAAGGTTCTTCTGGAGGTTTTACCCAAGAATATTTTCTAAATCTTCAATCTAAACAGGCTGAAGAGCTTAGCAATTTAATTTTAATGGAACTTGGCTGGAGGCCACAAGTTAAGCAATAAGAAAAGTTTCAATCAAAAGGCAGAAGGCCTTGTCTTAAAACATGTCTCATGCCTTAAGGGCAAGACAAGAACATTAATTTAAGAGATATTGATACTCGGCTGAAGGCCACACATCAACCAAATAACTAAAACGCAAACAGGGAAATTACTATGTAACACACAAGGAACGCCGCTCAGAAGTTTCCAAGGGTCGGCCTGGGATTGTAACACTAACGCCCTTCTAGATGAGACAGGCAGCCTGTCCAACTACTTCTTAATCTGAAGGCAACCCAATCGACAGACAGCTGACTGACCAATCAACAAAATCAGTTTCGCTCCATGCAACCAGCAAAACGACCACAAGATTTTAATACAACGACACACAGAATATTGGCGACCACAATGGATATTGGCGCCCACAACGACCAACAACACCACAGCTGTCGAACTACACCCCGCGCTGGACAGCAACAACACGACGAGGAAAATACACTACCGAAAATTACGTCAACGACCAGGGCAGGTAACCGGAACGTCAACGGCCACAGGGCAGAAGATACCGCTGGTCAACTTCAATAACAGGGAAAATTAAGTTAAACTCCACAGGAAAACGGCTGGAATCTTGGCCGACTTGAATACACACACGTTGTTGCTCGCGGGAATGTCCCAAAAGCGACATCCAGGATCAAACGAAGAAATGTAAACAGTTGAGGCCCGATAGTAGGTTAAGTGAGGACTCAACTTTCATGTCCAAGATCGCTGGGCGACGAACTTTGTAGCACTCGCAAGCAGTACCTCACACTCTAACCGCGCGTGCACACTTCCATCGGCCCCGGCCAGAGTACGCGCGACGGAGACTTCCTTGCTGCTCCACGCCAACCGACCGACTGGTCGCACACTGCCCAGCCGGAAACTATATCCGCCACACCAAAGATAGTACGGCAGTACTAGTATCGGTACACGGTGCTGCTGCCACTCACGTAGAGGACAGCAACATTATTACGATAACCGCGGTAGAAATAAAAGCACAGGGCTGCAACCAAGGTTTAACCCAAGACAAGCATGACACGAGCAAGCCACGCCTCAACCATTGTCCATTATGGTCCTTGAGTACACTTGGTCTTTGGTCTCAGCCTTCATGACTGTTCACTCATGACACTCAACCATTTAAACGCGTAGGCTGAAGGTTGGAAGCGGTGCAATTTGGGCAGCTCTTCTCTTGAATGGGAAGTGTAGGACTCTTATCACCACAAGGAATGCATAAGTGGTTTACGTCGATGAACCAATGACTTCCAACTGCTCCTGCTGCATAGTTCTGTAGCTTTTCACGTGCTCTGAGAGATGTTTCATGCTAACACGACCATGTTTGGTGACGGTCATCTAGTCCAGTTATGAAAATATTTTATGTGGGGTCAAAATCCGTAACAACTCATCAGTGGTGCCATTAGGAAACTCTTGTCTTTCTAGATCGACTGCTTCCTTCTTGATGCTGCGTTCAGCCATGGTTCACACATTCCTGCCATTACCCTCGAATAGATGCATTGCTCCTATTCAGATGTCGAGCGACTCACAAAATTCTCCAACCAGCTTCTTTGAGCCCAATTACCCATTTTCTCTAAATTCTGAATCTGCCTATATCTGTGAGGCATCGTTGCTGTCCAGCTGAATACACGGAACAAAATTGACAAAGCCTTTATGCCCTGTTATTGACGTGTACCATCCTTGCCAGCTTGGACAGTATTGATGGACAGTTAATTATTGCTACATTACTGTGCACCCTTGCTGACAGCTTGATGGATGCTTGTATTGAAACTGTGGAGTTGCAGGAAGCACTGTTGCACTCCATGCAAGGGCACCTTACACTAGTTCTACCACCAACGCTACGATTGTAGGTCCGTTTGAGATAAATCCAGACTGTTGTGCCACCATCTTTGGGTCTTATTAAACAGGCAAGGAAGGAGTACTTGGTATGTACTATCGCTTGGCTACCATTACGAGCCATCAGTGGATACAGTACCGAAGTCAAGTTCACGTTGTTTCGTTCCGAGAAGGGGTCGTGGAATGTCCTAAGGAAGTAATGTCAGAGGAAGGAGAATACCTCCAGTGGGTAGGACAACACTTGCAGTGATAATGGATTACAGGAAGCTCGGAAGGAGGCGGTGAATTTGTACTCAACTTGGTCTGCCTGTTTAGAAAGCGATGAGTTGAGGACCACTCGGCAACGTGATTTCCCTAAATCACTCCAGGCAAATGCCGGGATGGTTCCTCTCAAAGGGCACGGCCGACTTCCTTCCCCATCCTTCCCTAATCCGATGAGACCGATGACCTCGCTGTCTGATCTCCTTCCCCAAACAACCCAAAACCCAAAACCACTCGGCAGCTTTGTGATTTGGCCACTACTTTAAGGTCGCATGTTAGGTCATCTGGGGGGCGAAACCGAGAAAGGGAAGTCAGGTATATAACTTAAGGAATGGACCATACTGACAGCTACGGTTCCCATTATCGTAGCTGGTAAGCAGAAAATCGATCCAGATATCTCACAACGAGTTCCACTGACTATTAAACCTTGCCATGCAGAAGCAACCATTGTGTGCCATCTAATTTGCCCTGCTTATAACGTGTACAAATAACGACTGCAAGTGTTGTCCTACCCACTGGAAGTATTCTCCTTCCTCTGACATTACTTCCTTAGGACATTCCACGACCCCTTCTCGGAACGAAACAACGTGAACTTGACTTCGGTACTGTATCCACCGATGGCTCGTAATGGTAGCCAAGCGACAGTACATACCAAGTACTCCTTCCTTGCCTGTTTAATAAGACCCAAAGATGGTGGCACAACAGTCTGGATTTATCTCAAACGGACCAACAATCGTACCGTTGGTGGTAGAACTAGTGTAAGGTGCCCTTGCATGGAGTGCAACAGTGCTTCCTGCAACTCCGCAGTTTCAATACAAGCATCCATCAAGCTGTCAGCAAGGGTGCACAGTAATGTAGCAATAATTAACTGTCCATCAATACTGTCCAAGCGATCACCAATAACACGCAAGTCCCGATTGGTGGGTTTGGCAGATGACCTAATATGCGACATTAAAGTAGTGGCCAATCCACGAAGCTGCCGAGTGTTGTTCAGCACATCGCTTTCGAAACTGGTGAGATGAGCTACGTGCAAACTCACTGCCTGCTGGTTGCTTTCCTCCTCCTTCCGAACTTCCTATAATGCCTTATTGACGTTAGCTATACCACACAAATCGGCTGTACCAAACACTGTCTTTAGAATCTTACCACCTGCGTCCAATCACCTCTTTTCCATCTGACCTCCTGGATCAACTCTGTAAGGTATCAGATAGATTATATAATGGTAAGACAGAGATTAAGGAACCAGGTTTTAAATTGTAAGACATTTCCAGGGGCAGATGTGGACTCTGGCGACAATCTATGGGTTATGAACTGTAGATTAAAACCGAAGAAACTGCAAAAACGTGGGAATTTAAGGAGATGGGACCTGGATAAACTGAAAGAACCAGGTTGTACAGTTTCAGGGAGAGCATAAGGGAACAATCCACAGGAATGGGGGAAAGAAGTACAGTAGAAGAAGAATGGGTAGCTTTGAGGGATGAAGTACTGAAGGCAGCAGAGGATCAAGTAGGTAAAAAGACGAGGACTACTAGAACTCCTTGGGTAACAGAAGAAATATTGAACTTAATTGACGAAAGGAGAAAATATAAAAATTGAGTAAATGAAGCAGGCAAAAATGAGATCGACAGGAAGTGCAAAATGGCTAAGCAGGGATGGCTAGAGGACAAATGTAAGGATGTAGAGGCTTATCTCACTAGGGGTAAGATAGATACTGCCTACAGGAAAATTAAAGAGACCTTTGGAGAAAAGAGAACCACTTGTATGAATATCAAGAGCTCAGATGGAAACCCAGTTCCAAGCAAAGAAAGGAGAGCAGAAAGGTGGAAGGAGTATATAGAGGGTCTATACAAGGGCGATGTACTTGAGGACAATATTATGGAAATGGAAGAGGATGTAGACGAAGATGAAATGGGAGATACGATACTGCGTGAAGAGTTTGACAGAGCACTGAAAGACCTGAGTCGAAACAAGGCCCCGGGAGTAGACAACATTCCATTAGAACTACTGATGGCCTTGGGAGAGTCAGTCCTGACAAAACTCTACCATCTGGTGAGCAAGATGTATGAGACAGGCGAAATACCCTCAGACTTCAAGAAGAATGTAATAATCCAATCCCAAAGAAAGCAGGTGTTGACAGATGTGAAAATTACCGAACTATCAGTTTAATAAGTCACAGGTGCAATATAGTTACGCGAATTCTTTACAGACGAATGGAAAAACTGGTAGAAGCCGACCTTGGGGAAGATCAGTTTGGATTCCGTAGAAATATTGGAATACGTGAAGCTTTGCAAACTCCAATATTAGACGATATTCTCCTTGTGTATAGTTATACCCTGACTGGTTATTCATCATGGTGTGCAATTTCCAAGATGTCTCATCCAGTCTCCGAATATCGTTCCTGAATGTCCAGTTGCTGCAATTCACCCTTAATGTCTACTGGTGATCCGACATAATCGCGTTCCTTTGCCTGGAAAAAATGACACCTCCCGACACAGAACGTACCTTAACTGCTTCGGCCACACGCGCGTAATACAGTAGGCCTAACACGATAATACTCCGTACTCTGTCCCTCCTCAATGGACCGAATGTGCTCCCGGATGGTGCTTCCATCTTCTTCCGTCCCGGCGTAGGAACGTGCATCCTGAGTTGAAACGAAGTGATAATGGATTACAGGAAGCTCGGAAGGAGGCGGTGAATTTGTACTCAATTTGGTCTGCCTGTTTAGAAAGCGATGAGTTGAGGATCACTCAGCAGCGTGATTTCCCTAAATCACTCCAGGCAAATGCCGGGATGGTTCCTCTCAAAGGGCACGGCCGACTTCCTTCCCCATCCTTCCCTAATCCGATGAGACCGATGACCTCGCTGTCTGGTCTCCTTCCCCAAACAACCCAAAACCCAAAACCACTCGGCAGCTTTGTGATTTGGCCGCTACTTTAAGGTGGCATATTAGGTCATCTGCCAAAAACTCTAATCAGGACTTGCGTGTTATTGATGATCGCTTGGACAATATTGATGTACAGTTAATGATTGCCACATTAGTACGCTGTCTTGCTGACAGCTTTATGGATGTACATATTGAAACTCCAGGGTTGCAGGAAGCACTGTTGAACGCCACACACTGGCACCTTACCATTTTCACTACCACTGGAATGATTGTTGACGTGTTTACAAGAAACCCAGGCTGTTGTGCCACCGCATTTGGGACTTATTAAACCGGCAGGGGAGGAGTACTTGACTGTGTACTATCGCTTGGCTACTATTAAGAGCTGGAAGTTAGCATACAAATACCACTGACTTGTAACGACTGCTATTTGGAGTGGAATGCGTTACACACATACCCAGAAGCATGGGAGACCATTTGGAAGTAAGTTCGACTAAAGATCTAAAGGTGCAAGAGATCTTACTAGTGGCACCAGAAAGACCCAGTCATGCATTAATGTTTACACAAGAGTTGTTATGCTGTCACACCGGACATGCCACTGCCAGCCAGCTTCCATGAGGCCAGTGGGGCCTCTACAGCACACATCCATGGGGGTGTGACTGTGGCGTCACCACAGTACCGGCCAGCACCATTATATCCCGCCGCCGCCCCCCTCCCCCCGCTACAATTCAACCTCTAACCTCTACACTTTAGTCGCCTCTCACCCCCTGGCTGCTGCAGTCCTCAACCCCTTTCTCACACATGTTGTCAGAAGGGCCGTTTTCAGCTTACTGAATGCAAGAAATGGACATATTTTGTCGGAAATAGTTGTGTAACATACTCATTTTGCACCTACAATTATTTGAATTTCACTTTTTTGACTTTGCCTCTTTGCAGGATGCAGCAACTGTCTGCTTTCGGAAACCGTGTTGATGATGCTACCCAGCTTAGCTCTATGGCACTTTAAAAGTGGACTACCCGGTGTTGTAATCTTTTGGTATGTTTTAATTGTTTGTTTAATATGTAAATGTGTGGCATGGCATTGTCAAGTATAAACAGCCAAAATCGAAATATTGTGTTATCTAATTTTTAGACAGATTCCTCAAGCTCGACTGGTCGTAGTACTCTAGTGAGATGCAAGCTCAATTTTCCCATGCAGCCTATTCTAAAAACGACTTTTTTCACAGTCCTTGATAATAAATTCCATCTCGTTATGGTAATACGCGGGACTTGCCAGTTCAGTAGCTTAATTAGCATTGCCGTTCGCAGAGAAAAACAACAAAGAATGCTGAATCTCACTTACGCCAACAAAAGAATCTAATATCTGTATTCTGACTTGTTGCTTGAACGAAAATCAGAGTCAAATTATGAGCATAAGAATGGTAAAAACAGGGATGTTTAGAGTGTTGTACCAGGAGAGTCTGTACGCCTGAATGACGACTACTTACAACAAAAGAATAATCACAGTTGTGGGAAGTTACTTTATCTGAATGAAACACAATACCGAGTAAAATTTCTCCAGCAAGCAAACTACAATACCTTTTTACACATTTACCCCAACACAGAACATATTAAGTGACTGTGAAATTGTTGAAATATATGTCTTGTCAGTGCTAACTGATACATCAATCAGTAGTAGTAATTTCCTTTCTTTCATGGTAACGGCAAAATGCAGCAAAGAGGGAAGTAAGTATTTTTAGAGTTGCTGTTTAAAACAATAACCCTGGAGATGCGATCACTAAGCGTAGCATTGAATTCAGGTATGAAATAAGACATCGGCTAAGTTCCTGGATTTGACGAGTCACTATGTTAGTCATGTTCACAAAATGCTAGCTCAAATGCACCCCAAAATGTAATGCAATTCACAGTTATGCTTTCTAACTAGGCGGGGGCGGGGTGGGGGGGGGGTGGATGCAAAGTTTTTAATGTTTTGCAAGATGAATGCCGATTTGTGAGTAGGCATAGAAAATTTGCAGTTCAATCCCTGTTAAAAACCTGTGTAATTCCGACATCATTTAAATAACTTTCTTGAAATAAAACACCTCACTACATTATGTTTCTTCGAGTGCATTTCACTGTCTATAAGGGCCTTACAGTTGCTAACTAGTTTTATGTTCCCTTAAAATAGTGTACTCTAGCTGTGCAGTCATAGGAGATTGGCAACGCCCATGTTTTCTTAATCATCTATGAAAAGTCTCCAAGACTGCCAAAACCTATTTATGTCCATGTCGTGAAGCATCCCGCACTCTTTCTTGGAAACGGAAACTACAGAAAACAGCACAATTTGTTTGTAATATCACCATCACCCAGTTTCTTTTGTTATACATTTGTGGACAGAGAGTTCTTACTATTTCTTTAATTTTGTCTCGAGTTTTCATCACTAACTTGGTTTTGGAAGTCCGTCTTCTAGGTCCTTAACATGGGGCTTATCTTCAAGGGAGAGTGAAGGAAAATCAGTTTCCCGAAGCATTTGCAATGAACGTCCGCACGATTTGCCTTCCTCTGTAGACCTAAGAAATGACAAATTCATACTCAGAGCTAAATCCTCCATCACATCACACAGTAAAAGCCAGTCACAAAATTGGCAACGTAATTGCAATAAATGAGAGATAACTCCTGTTTAAAGTTGCTTCTACTTCAGTTTCACAATATAAAAGGTTGTAAGGAAGAATAAATATGTTGTAATTCGCGAATATTGTAGATATTAATTTATTTATAAATCTACTAAAATCTGCTATCTATGTCTCATAGTCGCGGACTCGCGAAGAGGAACCGCATTATGGTGGGCTTCAACAGCAGGAAGGGGGGAGGGGGGAGGAAGATTTGACGGATGCACGCCTGATGATTACACCATGATTTCGCTAGGTGGTGCACTTAATTATTGGCTAACAAGAAGCTGGGTAGTTTGTATGCCAAAGCTCTCACATGGTGTAATACTTGGAGTGAGGGTGACAGGATTTCTGGGCTGCATCAGTGTATTTGTGCGCAAGCTGGCTGCTCTGCAACTTTTCTCAAACGAATTTAGAGAAAATATTGACGAGAAAAATTTGATTCACTCGTATTTCATAGCCTCATTCGTCAATTTCATGGTGAGCTGCATATTATTTAGTTAATGGTCGCAGCTACTGCGATGTTTCTAAATTATGTAACCATCTGCACGAAACTGGAATAGTCTGGAATGAGAAATAGTGGTCCCTATGTGTTTGCTTTTGGTTCATGTTAGGACACAAAGTTGTTGTTGTTGTGGTCTTCAGCCCTGAGACTGGTTTGATGCAGCTCTCCATGCTAACCAATCCTGTGCAAGCTTTTTCATCTCCCAGTTAAATCAATACTCGATGTTAACAAATGTTTCTTCTTCAGAAACGCTTTCCTTGCCATTGCCAGTCTACATATTATATCTTCTCTACTTCGACCATCATCAGTTATTTTGCTCCCCAAATAGCAAAACTCCTTTACTACTTTAAGTGTCTCGTTTCCTAATCTAATTCCCTCAGCATCACCCGACTTAATTCGACCACATTCCATTATCCTCGTTTTGCTTTTGTTGATGTTCATCTTATATCCTCCTTTCAAGACACTGTCCATTCCGTTCAACGGCTCTTCCAAGTCCTTTGCTGTCTCTGATAGAATTACAATGTCATCGGCGAACCCACATCCTTCTGAATCTGCTTAGTGTATTCACCTCTTGGTCTCCCTCTACGATTTTTACCCTCCACGCTGCCCTCCAATGCTAAATTTGTGATCTCTTGATGCCTCAAAACATGTCATACTAACCGGTCCCTTCTTTATGTCAAGTTGTGCCACATACTACTTTTCTCTCCAATTCTATTCAATACTTCATCATTAGTTATGTGATCTACCCATCTAATCTTCGACATTCTTCTGTAACACCACATTTCGAAAGCTTCTATTCTCTTCTTGTCTAAACTGTTTATCGTCCATGTTTCACTTCCATACATGGCTACACTCCATACAGATACTTTCAGAAACGACTTCCTTACACTTTAATCAATACTCGATGTTAACAAATTTCTCTTCTTCAGAAACGCTTTCCTTGCCATTGCCAGTCTACATTTTATATCTTCTCTACTTCGACCATCATCAGTTATTTTACTCCCCAAATAGCAAAACTCCTTTACTACTTTAAGTGTCTCATTTTCTAATCTAATTCCCTCATCATCACCCGACTTAATTCGACTACATTCCATTATCCTCCTTTTGCTTTTGTTGATGTTCATCCTATATCCTCCTTTCAAGACACTGTCCATTTCGTTCAACGGCTCTTCCAAGTCCCTTGCTGTCTCTGATAGAATTACAATGTCATCGGCGAACCTCAAAGTTTTTATTTCTTCTCCATGGATTTTAATACCTACTCCGAATTTTTCTTTTGCTTCCTTTACTGCTTGCTCAATATACAGATTGAATAACATCGGGGACAGGCTACAACCCTGTCTCACTCCCTTCCCAACCACTGCTTCTCTTTCATGCCCCTCGACTCTTATAACTGCCATCTGGTTTCTGTACAAATTGTAAATAGCCTTTCGCTCCCTGTATTTTACCCCTGCCACCTTTAGAATTTGAAAGAGAGTATTCCAGGTAACATTGTCAAAAGCTTTTTCTAAGTCTACAAATTCTAGAAATGTAGGTTTGCCTTTCCTTAACCTTTCTTCTAAGATAAGTCGTAAGGTCAGTATTGCCTCACGTGTTCCAATATTTCAAGGGAATCCAAACTGATCTTCCCCGAGGTCGGCTTCTACCAGTTTTTCCATTCGTCTGTAAAGAATTCGCGTAAGTATATTGCACCTGTGACTTATTAAACTGATAGTTCGGTAATTTTCACATCTGTCAACACCTGCTTTCTTTGGGATTGGATTATTACATTCTTCTTGAAGTCTGAGGGTATTTCGCCTGTCTCATACATCTTGCTCACCAGATGGTAGAGTTTTGTCAGGACTGACTCTCCCAAGGCCATCAGTAGTTCTAATGGAATGTTGTCTACTCCCGGGGCCTTGTTTCGACTCAGGTCTTTCAGTGCTCTGTCAAACTCTTCACGCAGTATCGTATCTCCCATTTCATCTTCATCTACATCCTCTTCCATTTCCATAATATTGTCCTCAAGTACATCGCCCTTGTATAGACCCTCTATATACTCCTTCCACCTTTCTGCTCTCCTTTCTTTGCTTGGAACTGGGTTTCCATCTGAGCTCTTGATATTCATACAAGTGGTTCTCTTTTCTCCAAAGGTCTCTTTAATTTTCCTGTAGGCAGTATCTATCTTACCCCTAGTGAGATAAGCCTCTACATCCTTACATTTGTCCTCTAGCCATCCCTGCTTAGCCATTTTGCACTTCCTGTCGATCTCATTTTTGCCTGCTTCATTTACTCAATTTTTATATTTTCTCCTTTCGTCAATTAAGTTCAATATTTCTTCTGTTACCCAAGGAGTTCTAGTAGTCCTCGTCTTTTTACCTACTTGATCCTCTGCTGCCTTCAGTACTTCATCCCTCAAAGCTACCCATTCTTCTTCTACTGTACTTCTTTCCCCCTTTCCTGTGAATTGTTCCCTTATGCTCTCCCTGAAACTGTACAACCTGGTTCTTTCAGTTTATCCAGGTCCCATCTCCTTAAATTCCCACGTTTTTGCAGTTTCTTCGGTTTTAATCTACAGTTCATAACCCTTAGATTGTCGCCAGAGTCCACATATGCCCATGGAAATGTCTTACAATTTAAAACCTGTTTCCTTAACCTCTGTCTTACCATTATGTAATCTATCTGATACCTTTTAGTATCTGCAGGTTTCTTCCATGTATACAACCTTCTTTCATGATTCTTAAACCAAGTGTTAGCTATGATTAAGTTATGCTCTGCGCAAAACTCTACCAGGCGGCTTCCTCTTTCATTCCTTAACCCCATTTCATATTCACCTACTACGTTTCCTTCTCTCCCTTTTCCTACTATTGAATTCCAGTCACCCATGACTATTAAACTTTCATCTCCCTTCATTATCTGAATAATTTCTTTTATCTCATCATATGTTTCATCAATTTCTTCATCATCTGCAGAGCTAGTTGGCATATAAACTTGTACTACTGTAGTAGGCGTGGGCTTCGTGTCTATCTTGGCCACAATAATGCGTTCACTATGCTGTTTGTAGTAGCTTACCCGCATCCCTATTTTTTTATTCATTATTAAACCTACTTCTGCATTATCCCTATTTGATTTTGTGTTTATAACCCTGTATTCACCTGACCAAAAGTCTTGTTCTTCCTGCCACCGAACTTCACTAATTCCCACTATATCTAACTTTAACCTATCCATTTCCGTTTTTAAATTTTCTAATCTACCTGCCCGGTTAAGGGATCTGACATTCCACGCTCCGATCCGTAGAACGCCAGTTTTCTTTTTCTTGATAATGACGTGCTGTTGAGTAGTCCCCGCCCGGAGATCCAAATGGGGGACTATTTTACCTCCGGAATATTTTACCCAAGAGGACGCCATCATCATTTATCCATACAGTAGAGCTGCATGCCCTCGGGAAAAATTACGGCTGTAGTTTCCCCTTGCTTTCAGCCGTTCGCAGTACCAGCACATCAAGGCCGTTTTGGCTAATGTTGCAAGGCCAGGTTAGTCAATCATCCAGACTGTTGCCCCTGCAACTACTGAAAAGGCTGCTGCCCCTCTTCAGGAACCACACATTTGTCTGGCCTCTCAACAGACACCCCTCTGTTGTGGTTGCACCTACGGTACGGCCATCTGTATCGCTGAGGCATGCAAGCCTCCCCACCAACGGCAAGGTCCATGGTTCATGGGGAAGTGGTCACAAAGTAATGCATACGAAATAAGGCTAAAATACCGAACTATTCTTTAAAATTAGGAGGGGATCTATATCTGTCACCAACGTTGAGGAAATGGATTGCCTGTAGCACACTCGGTTCTGCTCATGTGTGGAAAGTATTAAGCAAGAATGAAATATTCATAACAACCCTCGTATCTCATAAATGGCTTGAGATACAGAAACGTGGTTTTGGCAAGTGGTAGCACGCCATATGGTTAATACAAAACAATGCGTTATCTACCACAGTAAAAGAGGGACTTCAGATTTTTTCCATTGTAATTATGTAATTTTTAAGGACCACCGAGAGCCTGTGAAAGATAAATGCAGTGTGCTTTGCAACAACATAAATGAAGAAATTACACGATTATTTTTACACCAAGAATGGGATTTTCATAAACTTTTGACCTGTCCTGCTCTCAGTTGCTAGTTTAGTAATGTACTGTTTCAGAATTTCATTGCTGTTTTAACTTCAAGAGGATGTTAGGTGAATCTTTGTAAGCTCTGCTGTTCTTGGCCAAAGAAGGAAAGGTTTACGTGGTAGCAAAGGAAGTGTAGGTGTCACTCAGAGCACGTCATTGCTGGCACTTCCCTGAAGAAGAAAAAAGAGTAAGGAGTCTGGGGAATTTGAACTGAATCCTATTACCCAGTGCCTTTTTAATAATGAGTAAGTGGGACTGATGCTTGTCAAAGGATTTTATTTCTATATCATAATGCTCTGAGAAGAAATATGAAAGCAATTTAGAGCATGTAGCGTGCCATATTTTAATTCCTATCCCGATACAGAGTGAAGGACTGTAAGCTTTCACCTCCAATATCTCTTACTTCGTCAAAATTATTGATAGTCAACTTTTAAAAAGGAGCATAGTTCTTTCAGAAAAAATAGGGTTGCTTCCTTTTGTGTGGTACTTGCAACTACTCATCAAGATGAAAACAGTTCATATGTTTAACATATCAACAGCTGTTTAAGATGAAAGACGTAATAAGATCTCTTTCGATGGAGATAGCATGAGAAAGATGTTACACTATGTTCTGTGAATTTTTTACATGTTTATCAGATCAGTGAGATGTAGAAATAAAGTCCTTTGATAAGTTCCATTCCCAGACAATCACTATATAAAATAGTAACACCTGCACTTCTTTTGCTACCTAATTAAAATTACATTCTTTTTCCAAAACACTGCAGAGTTTACAAAGATTCATCTCACTAGCATTCTGATGCAACTGAAATTGCGACATAATCGTAAGCAGTGTATTATTAAACTATCAACTGAAGGCAAGACAGGCCAATAGTTTGTGAAAAAAAATCAGGTCTTGGCGTAAAAACAAACGTGTAGTTTCTTCACTTACGTTGTTCAAAATCCACAATAATTCTCGTTTCACCAGCTATCGATGGCCCTTAAAAATCACATTATTCCACTGAAGAAAATCTGTAGTTACTTGCCTGTTGTGGTAGGTAATGAAGTTCCACATATTAACGATGTGGTAAAATACTCTCCTTTTTCCACGCTATCATTTGCCAAAATCTCGGATAGATATCTAAAAATTTGATTGTGGTGGTGTTGGCCTGTGCAAGCCCTTGTGGCCTTAATCACGCTGTTTGCTACAATCATCACACCCATGTCAGTACACTGGCAAAATCACAAAGGTCAATGATGAAGGTACTGCCAAAAGCTGGGATGCTTTAACAGTATTGCGGCAAGTAGAATACATGACACCTGGGATTTCTGCTCAACAACAACACCGACTTGACATGTGTAAATACTGCCGTGTGGCTGGCAAATGATATTGTATTGATGACCGGCTGTCTCCACTTGCCATCCCATGGGAACACCTACTTGAGGCCTAGCTGTGGCACTGATGGGCTGAGGGTCAGTCTAATGCCATCTCAGCTGCCAGTCCACTAGGGCAACAGATGCCTCCACGTTCCTAGCGGTCTAGCTGGGTCAGACAGCTGCACCAGCATCTAACACAGTCATACACAGCCACCAAAGAAAGTCTGCCTTGCGAGGTCATCACATCACGAATCACATTGTTGAATCTTGTGCTCGTATTCTGGTAAACATACTGGTTAAAGTACATGTGGAATGGGTGACATGGATAACAATTACCTTACAGCTGTACAATCAGACAACATGTTGAGCATATTCTGTCACCTAACTGTGTTGTAACCAGCATATGGTTCAAAATGGCTCTGAGCACTATGGAACTTAACATCTATGGTCATCAGTCCCCTAGAACTTAGAACTACTTAAACCTAACTGACCTAAGGACATCACACAACACCCAGTCATCACGAGGCAGAGAAAATCCCTGACCCCGCCGGGAATCGAACCCGGGAACCCGCGAGCGGGAAGCGAGAACGCTACCGCACGACCACAAGCTGCGGACGTAACCAGCATATGTCTAGGTCTATACGAAATGCGATATAGGTCAGGAACGAATAAAATTGTGTCCAAATGAAAGATATCATTGTTTTTCTTGAATGGTTCCTATCTGTTTCGTATCTCATATGACCAACTTTCTATTTAAAAATTAAGAACTGAATACAGAATAGTGGCTTCCAAAGTGGCCATCATGCTGATAACATAGCCTCACAAGTTTTTCTCTTCTCCCATTTTTTACTAATTAATTTTAATTAATGTTTATCCACTTGTTTTTGGTTTAGAAAGGTGTCCTACACCTATGAACCATTCTATAAAACTGTCTAGAAAATGGTAAGATTGTTTTACGTGCTGATGGTGTACTTATCGGGTACTATAAATGAAGCTACGCATACCGATCGTTCCACACAAATCAACTAAGGAATAGAGAAGCTAGAGACATTACCTTCAAAGAACAACTTTCGTGTGGTTTTTGTCAGTTGTGTGACGATCTCAAAGCCCCTGTGGGAATGTGTGAGGCCAAACTCTGTTTGATAAAGGAACTGGCTTGGTTCAAATGGCTCTGAGCACTATGGTACTCAACTGCTGAGGTCATTAGTCCCCTAGAACTAGTTAAACCTAACTAACCTAAGGACATCACAAACATCCATGCCCGAGGCAGGATTCGAACCTGCGACCGTAGCGGTCTTGCGGTTCCAGACTGCAGCGCCTTTAACCACACGGCCACTTCGGCCGGCGATAAAGGAACTGTGTATAGATTAAATGTAGGTAGGAAACACGTTAAATCTCGAGAAAAATGAAGCACCATTGGATCGACCCTATTGAAGCTACTAGATGTAAACTAGAATTGTAGCGTATTAGGCCTGCAAGATTCTGTCAGTCCAGACTCTCACAAGATGTAATCAAATACTCTGTACCACTGAAAAAAAGATCATCCTTCAAAAGAGGAAGATAATAGCCCAAGTGTAGAAGGAAGGAAAGAGGGTGGGGTTTAATGCCATTAGATATGGAGCACCAGTTCAGCACTGGGGAAGAAAATCGACCACATCGTTTGAAAGCAACCATCCGTGTATTTACGTTCACTGAGTCATGGGAACCATGAGAAATCTACGTATTAATGGCCAGACTTAGGCTTGAGCCGCTCTCCTCCTGACTATGATCCCTGAACCTTACCAGTGTGCCACATCGTTTGGTCCCAGCTGAAGACAAATGAAGAGACTACAGAGAAGATGACCGTGTGAAATACATGGAAGAAATTCTTGTTGTATAAACTTATCATGAGAGAGAAATGGCCAGCATTATGATGGAATATCGTGTGAAATTCCTAGTGATTTCTTTACAAGTATCGCTAAAGGAAGGAAATAAAATGGGGTCCACAATGTCAAGAGTCTCGTTGCCAGTTATTATAAATATAATGATGATAAATGAAAGGTAAAAACATAGTAATGCGACTACGTGATGTAAATGTTCGATGAACCCAGAACATGTGCAGATCCAGAGCTCTGTTCTGGAGGGTGGAGTTGAGGTGGTGGGTGGGCGGTATACTTTGTTACTGTTTCCCTGCCCATAAATATAATTCACTGTCATCACAACTTTTAACATGTGACTGATGTCTAGTATTTTGATAAGAAAATATATAAAATGTTTTAATAGAATAATAATTATAAATTATGTACAATTATGTACAATATGACTTATGGAATGACTCTCAAATAAAAATAATAAAAATTATTTACTTCATTGATTAGTGTAGTGCTTTAACATAACGTCCAAGAAAATGCAGTTCGGAGAAATATAGCATTTGAAAAGCATTCATTTCAAAATTTGAGAAGTACATGTATCATGCAGTTTAAGAATTATGATAGCAACAAATCCTCACAACTTTGACAACATCATAGTTTACACGATGTAAAATCGAAAGATACCATTAATGTTATCAGTATTTCATTTAGCTCTATGACTGTAACAAGAGGAATGCAGACTACGGAAATGTGGGCAGATCAATGAGTGGAGTGTTGTTTCTTTCAGTAGATTCTGTCCACGTTCAGGAACTCAGCCATTCTGTTATTTATTTTTCTTACGTGGAGATTCTCCTCCCCTGTGTTGCCTTACTCGACCTCTTCTGGTCTGTCAGTTCTACCTGTGGACTCACGAACTGCATTAGATTTGCTGACAGCAGAGGCAGTAAGCCTATGGACGTGGTTAGAATCTTACCAGTGACACCGCATGAATATCCACGTGAGCCAGAACTTTAGTTTAAACTACTTAGATATTTTACTAAAAGAAGAGGATGACACTGTAATGTAGCTGTGCTACTCAATAGAAGGAGGAATAAGAAAATTAATAGTATTTTTGAGTCATATAATAGTGACTGTTGTTCTAATATTTAGTTTCACAGGCACCTTCTAAACGACGGCACTAAACCCAAACCTTATTTTACTTTAAACGTCAGTAAGTTTGCACGTTTCGCAACTCAGAGAAAGTGAAAAAAAAACTATGCAATGGGTCCAAGAAAACCATCAGTGAGGCTGAGAAACTTGCAGTAATGCTAGTTTTCTTCTCAGTCCCACAAATTTGTGTCTAAAATTGTTTAAAAAAGAAGTTTCCTCTTTCTCACTCAGAGTTTTAATAGTATGAATATAATTAATCACAACGTTTTTACACAGCAGAGGAGTTCGTGTAATTTCTCATCTGTCGTTAAGAGCCAATGTTTCCCAGTAGTAATCGAACCACTCTCTCTTGCACGTCGTATATCTGCTCTAAAATGAAGATAATGGCATGTTTTAAAGAATAACATTTATTGGCACTCTTACATATTATTTAGTAATGTAGTAATGCAGTAAAAATTATTTTATAGACACACAAAGAAAAAGTTTTGCATCACCTCGGTTCCGAGAGTTCTGGAACCTGTACAGAAAATTGGAATAGTGAAGTTTCGAGAACATACCTTCATCGAGGAGTCAAGCAGTATATTGCTCCCTCCTACGTATATCTCGCGAAGAGACCATGAGGATAAAATCAGAGAGATTAGAGCCCACACAGAGGCATACCGACATTCCTTCATTCCACGAACAATACGAGACTGGAATAGAAGGGAGAACCGATAGAGATACTCAAGGTACCCTCCGCCACACACCGTCAGGTGGCTTGCGGAGTATGGATGTAGACGTAGATGAGCATAAACATCATTTCCGCCCTTTTTATTTATTGCTCATGAAAACCACACATTGCATGTTGTATAACCGTACAGCGAGTCCTTCAGAGGTGGTGGTCCAGATTGCTGTACACAGCGGTACCTCTGATACCCAGCAGCACGTTCTCTTGCACTGATGCATGCCTGTACTCGTCGTGGCATACTATCTATAAATTCATCAAGGCACTGTTGGTCCAGGTTGTCCCTCTCCTAAACGGCGATTCGGCGTAGATCCCTCAGAGTAGTTGGTGGGTCACGTCGTCCATAAACAGCCCTTTTCAATCAATCCCAGGCTTTTTCGATAGGGTTTATGTCTGGAGAACATGCTGGCCACTCTAGTCGAGCGATGTCGTTATCCTGAAGGAAGATGTGCTCGAAGGGGGCGAGAATTGTCGTCCATGAGGACGAATGCCTTGCCAATATGCTGGCGATATGGTTGCACTGTCGGTCAGAGGATGCTATTCACATATCGTACAGCCGTTTGGGGCCTTCCATGATCACCAGTGGCGTACGTCGGCCTCACATATTGCCACCCCAAAACAACAAGTAACCTCCACCTTGCTGCACTCTATGGACAGTGTGTCTAAGGCGTTCAGCCTGACCGGGTTGCCTCCAAACACGTCTCTTACGATTGTTTGGTTGAAGGCATATGCGACACTCTTCGGTGAAGAGAACGTGATGCCAATCCTGAGCGGTCCATTCGGCATGTTGTTGGGCCCATCTGTACCGTGCAGCATGGTGTCATGGTTGTAATGATGGACCTAGCCATGGACGTTGGGAGTGAAGTTGCGCATCATGCAGCCTATTGCGTACAGTTTGAGTCGTAACACGACGTCTTGTGGCTGCACGAAAAGCATTATTCAACATGGTGGCGTTGCTGTCAGTGTTCCTCTGAATCATAATCCGTAGGTAGCGGTTATCCACTGCAGTAGTAGCCCTGAGCGAGGCATGTCATCGACAGTTCGTGTCACTCTGTATCTCCTTCATATCCAAAAAACATCGCTTTTGTTCACTACGAGACACCTGGACACTTTTCTCGTTGAGAGCCCTTCCTGTCACAAAGTAACAAAGCGAACGTGATCGAACCGCGGTATAGCCCTTCTAGGCATGGTTGAACTACAGACAACACGAGCCGTGTACCTCCTTCCTGGTGGAATGACTGGAACTGATCGGCTGTCGGACCCCTCCGTCTAATAGAGGCGCTGATAATGCATTGTTGTTTACATCTTTGGGTGGGTTTTGTGACATATCTGAGCAGTCAAGGGGACTGTGTCTGTGGTAGAATATACACAGTCATCGTCTATCTTCAGGAGTTCTGGGAACTGGGGTGATGCAAAACTTTTTTTGATGTGTGTATAAAAAAGAGGAACATCATGCTCCTAAGACTATCAGCCTCAGATAGAATAACTTCAGTTTGTTTTGACATAGTCTGAAACTTCTTGCTTTCCATGTTTTCCATTTGCATGACCATCACTAAATTCCATATTTTTATTCTTTTCACTCCCCTAAAATAGTAGGGTGGAATCTCAGAGTCATACCCGTGCTGCATGGGAATACATCATTGTCATTATCCTTCCCAGTTGCCTCTAGGTACTTCATTTTGCTTTCATCAAATACTCCTTCTCTTTCAGCCTATCGTTTTTTAGAGCAGGACGTGCATTTTATCCTTGGAACTCACCTTATTCCTCTGTGTAAATCTGTGGCCATGGGATGAGGATGTTGATTCATCCACACGGAAGCTGCATGGTCATTGCAGCTTTACCCGCAGTTACTTGAACTTAGGTAACTAGGCTATGCACGGCTCCGTTTAAAAGGAATTGATCAATGAAATCGTATGGTCGAGCTGCACATTTCTGCCTTCATGCCCAGCAGCTAGCTTGCTCCAAACAATAAACCTGTAGCTGTGATCCTACAGTCAAATAGTATACCAGTTGGCTGTAATTGCGAATTAATAAAATAACCAAAAATTATTACATAACAGACAAATGAATAATTAATAAAGGGGTTTCTATTATAAGCTCTCAAATTGATGTAGACGACATTAGCGAATTATGTTGAATAATGTTTAGTTAAATAAGCCAAATCAAATTAACAAAAAGTGGTCATACGATTACCAATTATAAAAATGCATAGAAGTTGTGCCAAGTGTGTTATAGGACTGATAGCTGAACCTCCAAGCTAAACAATCATCGTAGACCCATGAAAAACTAAGTCCGTATCCTGGTGACAATACATGAAAAATTTGCCCGCTCAAAATAATTCAAAGTTCAGTTTAACTAAATATCCATTAACACATGAGAGGTAAGAAGTTCAAACTCATTCTCTGCGTATTCTAAATTTCATAATGCAAGTGGAAAAGTTAAAATCAGAACTGGAGCACATTCCGACCTCGCAAAAGTTAGAGTCCCATTGAAAATCAAGTATCCTTCCTGCTGTTCAGCACCCAGAATTAATCATCCACAAGACCAAATCTCACACGCTACCTCAGGCAGGTGAGACTCCTTCCAGAACTCGACATAAAGTGTCTAGAATCGCTACCTTGAGCTTTCCACTCAAAAGTGTTTCTCTCCACTTGACTACGGTAGTGTTCTCCACTGGCTGAAGGCGTTCTTCACTAAAGATATATCGTTCTTATGTTTCACAGACATGATTTAACTCAACTCGACCACTTTCTGCATTAAACTAATACATTAGAAAAATATTAACGCAGAAATGTTATAAACATTCATTCACATTCAGACAAAATACAATAAATATAGAAAAATAATTGGTTCATAAATAAATAAACCTGCATTTTTGCACTTGTGGACTCATGTTAAATGACGTCGAAATTTTACTAAATGTTATTTAAACAGTTATTTATGCCTTCTTATTGAAGTGTCTTTTGGTTCGCTTTTCTAACACATGTGACTGGCCACTTTTAAATTATCACAGGTCTTAACATCGATTGTAATCTTATTAAAATAACGTTACTGGTAAAAGTGGTAACACATTTATTAAATAGTTACTCATTTGTGACAAGATATGAGATGTTCACACTGCATTCAGTTGCTGTGTCATGATGGAAGACACGATGTTTTGACAACTGCTTGCATGATGAAAAAGATATAAATACATAATAAATCAATAAATAAATTAGATACATATGAGTAGTTTTCAGGAATGCTATCATCTGAGAAATAGTTTGTTGAAATCGCATGAAGTGTTTAAGAATTGTTAATTCTAAAGTTCATTGTGAAAGTATTCACTGGCTGTAAAGTATTAAGTTTTGAAATTTGTACGATATTGAAAATATTATTGTTTCATTGAATGTGTCTCAATTTTCGAGACTGCATACGTATTCAGATTTGCTTTGCAGTGTAACTGTGATTCATTATTGAATTTTTAAGAGCTTTAAGTAGCCATATTTCAGATTGCCTTAATATCTCATGCGTGTATTCACACAGACCATATGACCACTGTCAGAACTTCGTGCTCTGGGATTTACCCATTTCCAAATACACACTGATCGCTTTTGTACCTGGGCTGCATGGCATCGGCCACTCAACCGAGCTGGCTAGTGCTGAGCCACACAAATTTACCTTATCTCAAACCAGCTGTTGACGGTCGAATCGCTCGCCAAAATATGTGGAATGTTATATCATCTAACGTAGGTTCCATATCTTTCGTCTCAGAGTTTTTATGATTAAGAGATTCAACTTACGTATTGCCTCCAGAACTTGTCACAGGGTACTGTTTGTCTTTTCTCCCAATTGAGATAGATCTGGAAAAAAATACTTCTTGTTGTACTTCGTTAAATGTATCGATGACGGACCAAATTTATTATTCCCAATCTCAATGACACGAAAATTATTGCCAGATAAAAACAGTACGCTTAATATGAACATGATATGTTGATATCGCCAAAATATGTATAATGTTATATCATCTAACGTAGGTTCCATATCTTTCGTCTCAGACTTTTTATGATTAAGAGATTCAACTTACGTATTGCCTCCAGAACTAGTCACAGGGTACTGTTTGTCTTTTCTCCCAGTTGAGATAGATCTGGAAAAAAATATTTCTTCTTGTACCTCGTTAAATGTATCGATGACGGACCAAATTTATTATTCCCAATCTCAATGACACGAAAATTATTGCCAGATAAAAACAGTATGTTCTTCTAATAATTTCCGGGTATGCAGCCGGATCCCGTCGACATTCTGCCACGATATTTCGGCCCAGAGACGTCCGGCCATCATCAGGTGAGTACACAACTACTGAAGAGCCCAGGTGCAGTCGACGTATTTATGCCGAATGTCGCGCTTGTGAAATGTACTGGCATCCTACAGCGCATGCGTCAGGTGTTGACATGCGCAGCATAGCCGAGTTGTACGTGCTGCCCTCGGTGGTGGAAATAAAGGTTCATCTAGTCATTGAGTATCGAATGACACTGTCGATTCCGCTGTGATTGTATAATTTTAATAACAGGATTCCAATTTTTATCCAGCTGAAAGCCGTTGTCACGATTTATAAGATTATTGGCAAGACGTATTTCCACTGATTCCTTGATTACGGAATCCCAAAAACCGGAAACCGGGGATAAAATTTTTGTTACATTGTATTCCATTGAATGTCCCAAAGAAATGCAGTGCTCTGCTACTGCCGATTTTGACGGTTGCTGCAGACGGGTGTATCTTTCATGTTCTATACATCGTTCATGGACAGTTCTTGTCGTCTGGCCAATATATGCAGCGCCACATTCACAGGGAATTTTGTAGACGCCTGCCTTCTTCAGTTGTAAATCGTCTTTAACGGATCCAACCAGGGCCCGGTTCTTTGCTGGTGGACGGAAGATAACCTTGATTTTATTTTTCTTCAGTAATCGGCCTATTTTCGACGACACATTCCCGGCGTATGGAAGGAACGCAGTTGATTTAAAGTCATCATCTGCGTCCTCAGTGCGTTGCTTCTTGTTATGATAGTTGCGCATGGCCTTCCTTATTTGGCGAGAAGTGTAGCCATTCTCTTTGAAAACCTTCTCCAAGTGTTCTAATTCTGCGTGGAGGTTTTCATCATCCGATATTATATGCGCTCGATGTACAGGGCGTTTCAAAAAGAAAGAGCAGATTTCAAACATTTATTTCTCAAAAACTACAAATGATAGAAACACAATTCAAACGTTTCTTGTCAGAGAAAGGTTCAAAGTTTTTCAATGGTCCGCGCAGAAGTTCCATGCAAATCCGCAGTGGCGCTGGCGTTTGTTTGTAGGAAAATGGCGACGACACCACAGGAACGATCATTTTGTGTGCTGCAATTTGCAAAGTTAGAGTCCATTGTTGGTGTGCAACGTGCATTCCGCCGTCAATTCAACAAACAGCCGCCTCGTCATAAGCAAATTTATGAGTGGCATCACAGATTCGTAGAAGATGGTTGCATCTGCAAGCGAAAAAGCACGGGTCGTCCACGCACATCGGATGAAAATGTCGAGCGTGTCCGTGCAGCTTACGAAAGGAGCCCTAGAAAATCCACGGCACGGGCAAGTCACGAACTAAACATGTCTAAAACAACGGTATGGCGCGTTCTGAGTAACCGTCTGCACATGAAGCCGTACAAACTGCAGTTATTGCAAGCATTGCGTCCTGACGACCACAACAAAAGGTTCGAATTTTCAACTGCAATTCTACAGGACATGGAAGAGGACAATTTTGCCGAACGATTAATTTTTTCAGATGAATCAACGTTTCACATTTCTGGTAAAGTTAATCGGCATAACGTACGAATTTGGGCGAGTGAAACTCCGAGGGACGTTATTCAACATGAAAGAGACTCACCAAAGGTTAACGTCTTTTGTGCAATTTCGGTAAACAAAGTTTATGGACCTTTCTTTTTCATGGAGAAAACTATCACAGGAACCATTTACCTGGACATGTTAGAAAACTGGCTATTTCCTCAACTTCAGGAAGATTCAAATCACTTCATCTTCATGCAAGATGGCGCCCCACCACACTTCTCTGAACCTGTACGACGGTACCTAAATAACACCATTCCAGGACGGTGGATTGGAAGAGCAGGAGCACAAGATCAATGTCATCGTCTGTGGCCTCCCAGGTCACCAGACCTTACTCCCTGCGATTTTTATTTGTGGGGGTACATAAAGGACTGTGTTTATGTCCCACCTATGCCCGCTACTCTTCAAGAGGTACGACATCGAATTGTTGCGGCCGTGAATTCGGTAACTAAAGACCAGTTGCGTCGTGTGTGGCAAGAAATGAGATACCGGTTTGATATTTGTCGTGTAACAAATGGTGCTCATATTGAGGTACAGTTTTGATATTTGTTGTGTAACATTTGGTACTCATATTGAGTGAAGGACCGTTGGAATTGTGTTTCTATCATTTGTAGTTTTTGAGAAATAAATGTTTGAAATCTGCTCTTTCTTTTTGAAACGCCCTGTATTAAGGTACTGAGAACACCGGCTGTTTGTGCTGGGTGATGGCAGCTTGACGCCTGGAGATACAGATCTGTGTGAGTCGCTTTCCTGTACACAGAATGTCCTAATGACCCATCATTTTTACGGCGTACTAGCACGTCTAGAAATGGTAAAGTGCCCTCTTTTTCAATCTCCATCGTAAATTTGATGTTCTCATGTAATGAGTTTAAGTGATGAAGGAATTTCTCCAGTTCCTGTCTGCCATGAGGCCATACAGCAAAAGTATCATCTACGTACCGCCAGAAGACCGTAGGCTTTAAAACAGCAGACTCAAGTGCTTTCTCCTCAAAGTCCTCCATAAAGAGATTAGCTACCACAGGCGACAAAGGGCTCCCCATGGCGACGCCGTCTGTTTGTTCAAAGAATTCGTCGTTGAATAAAAAGTACGTTGAGGATATTTCGCCCAGAGACGTCCGGCCATCATCAGGTGAGTACACAACTACTGAAGAGCCCAGGTGCAGTCGACGTATTTATGCCGAATCTCGCGCTTGTGAAATGTACTGGCATCCTACAGCGCATGCGTCAGGTGTTGACATGCGCAGCATAGCCGAGTTGTACGTGCTGCCCTCGGTGGTGGCCTCATTACTAAAGCCGTATGTGGGTAAGTGTTGCCACCATATACGTAATTCCGAGGATTTTGTCAGTCGCTTGAAGGAAGTTAAGCTTAGCAGCTCGGATTTATTAGTCAGCTTTGATGTGGTCTCACTTTTTACCAAAGTGCCTTTAATGGAATCATTACATCTTATTGGTAACTTATTCAGTGCAGAAATGACGGCCTATACTCTCCTCAACGTACTTTTTATTCAACGACGAATTCTTTGAACAAACAGACGGCGTCGCCATGGGGAGCCCTTTGTCGCCTGTGGTAGCTAATCTCTTTATGGAGGACTTTGAGGAGAAAGCACTTGAGTCTGCTGTTTTAAAGCCTACGGTCTTCTGGCGGTACGTAGATGATACTTTTGCTGTATGGCCTCATGGCAGACAGGAACTGGAGAAATTCCTTCATCACTTAAACTCATTACATGAGAACATCAAATTTACGATGGAGATTGAAAAAGAGGGCACTTTACCATTTCTAGACGTGCTAGTACGCCGTAAAAATGATGGGTCATTAGGACATTCTGTGTACAGGAAAGCGACTCACACAGATCTGTATCTCCAGGCGTCAAGCTGCCATCACCCAGCACAAACAGCCGGTGTTCTCAGTACCTTAATACATCGAGCGCATATAATATCGGATGATGAAAACCTCCACGCAGAATTAGAACACTTGGAGAAGGTTTTAAAAGAGAATGGCTACACTTCTCGCCAAATAAGGAAGGCCATGCGCAACTATCATAACAAGAAGCAACGCACTGAGGACGCAGATGATGACTTTAAATCAACTGCGTTCCTTCCATACGCCGGGAATGTGTCGTCGAAAATAGGCCGATTACTGAAGAAAAATAAAATCAAGGTTATCTTCCGTCCACCAGCAAAGAACCGGGCCCTGGTTGGATCCGTTAAAGACGATTTACAACTGAAGAAGGCAGGCGTCTACAAAATTCCCTGTGAATGTGGCGCTGCATATATTGGCCAGACGACAAGAACTGTCCATGAACGATGTATAGAACATGAAAGATACACCCGTCTGCAGCAACCGTCAAAATCGGCAGTAGCAGAGCACTGTATTTCTTTGGGACATTCAATGGAATACAATGTAACAAAAATTTTATCCCCGGTTTCCGGTTTTTGGGATTCCGTAATCAAGGAATCAGTGGAAATACGTCTTGCCAATAATCTTATAAATCGTGACAACGGCTTTCAGCTGGATAAAAATTGGAATCCTGTTATTAAAATTATACAATCACAGCGGAATCGACAGTGTCATTCGATACTCAATGACTAGATGAACCTTTATTTCCACCACCGAGGGCAGCACGTACAACTCGGCTATGCTGCGCATGTCAACACCTGACGCATGCGCTGTAGGATGCCAGTACATTTCACAAGCGCGAGATTCGGCATAAATACGTCGACTGCACCTGGGCTCTTCAGTAGTTGTGTACTCACCTGATGATGGCCGGACGTCTCTGGGCCGAAATATCGTGGCAGAATGTCGACGGGATCCGGCTGCATACCCGGAAATTATTAGAAGAAGAAATACGCCGGGAAAATTTCAGAAGTCACATCAAAAACAGTATGCTTAATATCAACAAATTTACTTAGTGCCTTCCACGTTGCACTGTCTCCAGGAAAGCCAAGTGTTTGGGCAGAATCCATTCTTTGGTTTTGCCGAGCATTTGAGCTTGTTCCATTTTTTCTTTCACCATTTATATCTCCGATGTGGGTCCAAATGTTTCTCCATCTGTTTTATCATATTTCACTTAAAATGCCATAAAAATATAAGTTTATTAAAAATAAAAGTATATAAGGTTAATAAATCTTTTTCAGGTTATTATCAACCGGAGATATTTACATATCTGTAGCATTTTCTTTCCGAATCTCTATGGGATACATTATTAGAATTGTGGAAGAAGTACTGTCTGCACTTGTCTACAGTCTTCTTCCAGCCTGTGTGTCACTTCCTTTAATAGAGAAACTTTTGAAACAAGACAAAATGGCAGTTTACCAACAGCGTCGGTGCTACAGGTGGCAAGAACTTAAGGATGATTCGGCCACATAATTCTGCCTCCACTCATTACAATCACCATAAGTACTTTTCTACAGTTCTCTCAGCGAGTTTCGATTCAAACTATAAGTCTGTAATGGTAAAAGTGGATTATATGGGAAAGATGGAGACAGCAGAATTTTTCAAAAATCAGAAATAGGCAGCTTACTTAGCCGAACGGCGTTTTATTCTCCGCCAAATAACCTTTCACATTCTTACATTCTGACGCCATACGTGACGCAGCATTCCATCTTGCCAAGCACATGGTGAAACCATACTCAAAGAGATTTTTCAATTACATATCGTGGCGCATCACAGGACTCTTGAAAAACTGTTTTGAACTTGTGGCCCAAGTTTTTAGAGTATTCTATCAACAAACTGATGCGAATTTGATTAATTAGTTATTACAGCAAGACGTTTACACAATCTGTTGAGGGACACCTACCTTGAAAGAAAATAACTAACCATATTGCACACAGCACAAAAAACTTGGCCCGCATCTCGTGGTCGTGCGGTAGCGTTCTCGCTTCCCACGCCCGGGTTCCCGGGTTCGATTCCCGGCGGGGTCAAGGATTTTCTCTGCCTCGTGATGGCTGGGTGTTGTGTGCTGTCCTTAGGTTAGTTAGGTTTAAGTAGTTCTAAGTTCTAGGGGACTGATGACCATAGATGTTAAGTCCCATAGCGCTCAGAGCCACCACCACCACCAAAAAACTTGTACAAACAACCAAAACTTCGTTGGTTTCACACCTGGTGGTGGTTTTCCACAGCTTTAAGGTTTCATTGTTAGATAGAAATTTACAGTTTACTTCAAAAACGAAGTTTCTATTCGCTGGCAATATTGATGTTTAAGTCAGACAAGCGTCTCAAGGTGCGCACCGAAGTTGTGAGGGATCGCAATGTGATTGTGTTGGCTTGTCGCTTCGAGAGTGGGGAGGTGCGCGCACTGCAGTGCGCCGTGCTGGGTGCGCAGTCGTCGAGTGAGCACATCAACAGCTGTGTGTCGCTGGTTGGCTTGAGAGAAAATGGAAACTCTGAGTGGCTTATGGAATTGCATTGAGGCTCGGTAACCCTAACACTCGGTGCACTTGCCTGCTGAAACGATCGCCAGAGCTACCGAACGATACAGAATAGGGCTGCTGGCATACCTGGCGTAATGTATGTTGTATCTGTTGCAGAAAAGATCGAAACAACTTTAATTTATGACCACGCTGCAACATAATTGGACGCTGCAGTTGCTCTTTATGCCGAACGTTTTGATGATAGGTCTCACGCAACTATTCGTCGTGTTGTGCAACAATTTACTACCAAAGGAAGTGTGACGCTTAGAAAACGAACTTGTCCAGCGATTGTAACGTGGAAGGTCAATAATAAAACTCAGTACTAGCTTCAGGGCTGATAATCCACTTGCAGGTACTTGAGATATTACAGCAGTCTGGAATTGCTCATGCAAGTATTTGGTGATCCTACTCCACCACAAATACCAGTCCTACCACACCTCCATGCATCAAGAACACCATGAAAATGATTTTCAGAATCGGATGCGATTTTGCAATTGGGCACTCATACAAATACAAAGAGAACTGCAATTCTTTTGTCAGGTAATGTTCTATGACGAATCAACATTTACGAACAACGGCGAAGCTAATCAGGCTACCACCCATAAGTGGTCTGTTGAACACTCACACTGAATAAGTGAAATTACTTGTCATTGTCCTTGGTTTGTTAACGTTTGTTGTGGTATCATGGCGACAAACTAATCGCCCCCTTTGTTATGGAGTGCACAATAAACGGAAAAAGATATTATAAGTTATTGCAAGATTAGAGTCCTATTTTGTTGAAACATGCACTCCTTGTAGTGTGGCAGAACATGTGATTGTAACGTGATGGCTGTCCAGCACAGTACTCCGCTCGAGCCAAAGAAGCATTGAATGGCGATTCCAATGGACACTGGATCAGCTGAAGTGGTCTGGTAACATGACCTGCCAGATCACCAGACCTTACGTCGCCGGATTTTTTCTTGTGGGGTTAGCTGAAGGACAAAGTGTATGCAGAAGTACCAAATACTCGACAAAACATGATAGAATGTATCAGAAATGCTTGTGCAAACATTCCACCAGACATGCTTTTAAGTTAGGTACGCGCATTCCACGTGCGAATTATTAAATGTATCTAAATGAAAGGTCGTCAGTTTGGGCATGTATTGTGAACTACAGATATGGAGGGAGGCAAGGGGACTTACAGAAATCAGCACCACTGTGATGAGAGGCAAGGGCAGTCACCGGTATCAAGCACCCCAATGGGAAGAGAAAACTGTTACATCCAGATTGTTTTTCCTGGGCCACGCTAGATGTAGTTTCTACCAGATATTGAAATGGCTTACCATATTGTACTGTATAGTCAAATTTGCGACACTAGATTTAGAACATGAATACCAACAGCTGGAACACAGGTTTATATTTAAATCGTATATGAAAGGTAGAATCAAAGGCGTCGGCTCGTAACTGCAAAAACAGAAACACTTGATATTTGTAGATTACAGCGCCATTTACTGAGAACGGAAAAAGTGGTTTGAGTGAACCTTACGTATATCTTGGTGCAGAATCCGAATATGCAATAAAAGTGGCGGATTCCCGTTTGAAAGTACAAAGGAGGGGTGGTTTGGAGGTGCTCAGCTGTAGCACAGACAGATGTCTCCTTTACTAATACTAACTTTTCACCTAGAATATTTTTGTCAAACGATGTGTCATTTTCGAGACATTTAGTTGTATAAAGTTAAGACGAACACCATGTATATTTAACTTACGTGACAGTTTCAACTGAGCACCAATTTCTTCCCAGATGTCCTTGTACTTAAGATCCCTTATATCGTAGCAGCACTGACGTTATGTCACTAACTCAAAGAGTATTACGCCCTATGAGTGGCTCATTTCCAGTTTTCTTTGCCCTGATACTTTCCAGCAATTCTACATGGCTCTGGGTCGCACCCTTTCCGTCGCAGTACTGGTCACTGGTGCAGTGCTGCGGCCGCAGCTGCAGCAGCTGCGCATCGCAGCCCAAACCCAAAAAAATGTTCAAATGTGTGTGAAATCTTATGGGACTTAGCTGCTAAGGTCATCAGTCCCTAAGCTTACACACTACTTAACCTAAATTATCCTAAGGACAAACTCACACACCCATGCCAGAATGAGGACTCGAACCTCCGCCAGGACCAGCCGCACAGTCCATGACTGCAGCGCCTAAGACCGCTCGGCTAATCCCGCGCGGCGCCCAAACTCAAACTAGGCAGGCATGACCAGGCACTACCAGACACACCAGGGTGTCTTGTTGCAGCCACAGGTAACAGTCGCATTTTGGACAACGCATCTTGAAACACACCACTGAGAAACGCCACAATTTGAAGACCTACGTTAGTACAGGATGATGATTAGGAGAACAGGAGGAAAGGAGGGAACAATTAAAGCTGCCCGAGGAAGACCCATTCATGGATAAAATTTATTTTTCATAAATAAAGCTCAAAAACTGTCTTCCTTTGTGATAAATAACACAATTTTACTAAAAAAGTGAGCTGACCGGTTTTGAAAATAAATCAAATGGGATGCATGTTTTCCATGAACCTAAATACATCCATATTCTCATGTGAAACTAGGATTTCCAGAGTTAAATTTATAATTTTAGGTGATTTTATCAGGATGGCAATTATGAAAAAAAGCATAACTGATCAGTACCAAAACACATTTATTTTTTTGACAATGCAAAACCTGAAATATTTCTCACAAGTTTTCGATATAAGATTTGAAGATGTCTTTGACATACCACACATACATTCTATGAAGTTTTCTAAGGCATATACGCCCCACTACATACAAATCATGTACAAACCAGCAGAACTGCTAAGGTGTGCAGTAATGTTTCAAAACAATATCTATGAAGTATAAGAAAACACTGTTAGTTGCTTCAGACATTCTTGGAGTGGAGAAGATGATGATGCGATCTGATTTTCATGAAAAAACTCAATGCTACCTACAGATACATTCTGCCCCATCTGATCGCTCACGTCCTCCTATATATCCATCCAATGCTCTGTAGTATTTTTCTCCAAGCTAGAAAGGCAACTCGCTATATGCTAGCACTAGACAGATATGAGATATAGACGTCCCAATGCTAAAAACTACGTGTTACTTTGGTGGGACATATGTATCCCGTTAACCACGAAAGGAAACCCTCATGTAAACAAGAATTCTGTTTACTGTTCAAGTTCAGAATTTGCCGACACGAGGGCGTACACTGTTATTCAGCTCTCTAGCACTATCTGTTAACTTGTGGCAGTCCATTATACCACAATTTTTAAAACCAATATCTGCATGTGTCACAATGTAGCCCATGTGGGTCTCTGATAAGGACCCACTTCGTCATGTGCTATCTACACTTTCCCACATCAACTAAAATGCTGTTTATTGTATTCACACCCTTTAGAGTAGTTAAAAGCCAGATTGATTAGTTGTAGCACCAATTCGATTACAAACCATCTTCATCCAGCAGTTTCTCTCTCTCTCTCTCTCTCTCTCTCTCTCTCTGTCTTTTGGAGCAATGAGAGTTAGATACACGCAATGTGGTATTCAGGAGTTAACGTGGCTATTGTGCTGTAGAAACTGACGAACTGATAAGTGTAGCCTTTAATGAATGACGTGCCCTATTCTACCTAATGTTCGTAGGTGTCTTAGAGGGTGATGACCTATGTACAGTAGCCAAAAGTGCATAAAATTTGATTTAAATTTCTCCAGATGTTCCGAGACCCTCATGGAACAGTTCCTCCCACTTTCACGTAAATCTTTTTTATGGATGCATATAGATGCTACACTAATTTATAAAGAAGGCCACAAAAAGAACCATTGAAAAAATACAGAGCAAATGCTACATATTTTATGAGCACTTAGCAATTACTTTTTGTATAAGAGATACCTTGTGCCCCGCTGGCCAGTAGGTGTAATTTACTAAGGGAACAGTCTGGATGATTGACTGATCTGGCTTTGTAACACTAACCAAAACGGCCTTGCTGTGCTGGTACTGCGAACTGCTGAAAGCAAGGGGAAACTACAGCCGTAATTTTTGCCGAGGGCATACAGCTTTACTGTATGGTTAAATGATGATGGCGTCCTCTTGGGTAAAATATTCCAGTGGTAAAGTAGTCCCCCAATCGGATCTCCGGGCAGGGACTACTCAGGAGGACGTCGTTATCAGGAGAAAGAAAACTGGCGTTCTTCGGAGCGGAGCGTGGAATGTCAGATCGCTAAATAGGGCAGGTAGGTTAGAAAATTTTAAAAGGGAAATGGATAGGTTAAAGTTAAATATAGTGGGAGATAGTGAAGTTCGGTGGCAGGAGGAACAAGACTTCTGGCAAGGTGAATACAGGGTTATAAATATAAAATCAAATAGGGATAATGCAGGAGTAGATTTAATAATGAATAAAAAAATAGGAATGCGGGTAAGCTACTACAAACAGCATAGTGAACGCATTATTGTGGCCAAGATAGACACGAAGCCCACGCCTACTACAGTAGTACAAGGTTATATGCCAACTAGCTCTGCAGATGATGAAGAAATTGAAGAAGTGTGTGATGAGATAAAAGAAATTATTCAGGTAGTGAAGGAAGACGAAAATTTAATAGTCATGGGTGACTGTAATTCGGTAGTACGAAAGGGAAGAGAAGGAAACGTAGTGGGTGAATACGGAATGGGGGTAAGGAATGAAAGAGGAAGCCACCTGGTAGAATTTTGCACAGATCATAACTTAATCATAGCTAACACTTGGTTCAAGAATCATGAAAGAAGGTTGTATAGATGGAAGAAGCCTGGAGATACTGGAAGGTTTCAGATAGATTATATAATGGTAAGACAGAGATTTAGGAACCAGGTTTTAAACTGTAACACATTTCCAGGAGCAGATGTGGAGCCTGGCCACAATCTATTGCTTATGAACTGTAGATTAAAACTAAGGAAACTGCAAAAAGTTGGGAATTTATGGAGATGAGACCTGGATAAACTGAAAGAACCAGAGGTTGTAGAGAGTTTCAGGGAGAGCTTTAGGGAACGATTGACAAGAATGGGGGAAAGAGATAAAGTAGATGAGGAATGGGTAGGTTTGAGAGATGAAATAGTGAAGGCACCAGAGGATCAAGTTGGTAAATAGACGAGGGCTAGTAGAAATCCTTGGGTAACAGAAGAAATATTGAATTTAAATGATGAAAGGAGAAAATATAATAATGCAGTAAATGAAGCAGGCAGAAAGGAATACAAACGTCTCAGAAATGAGATCGACAGGAAGTGCAAACTGGCTAAGCAGGGATGGCTAGAGGAGAAATGTAAGGATGAAGAGGCATATATCACTAGGGGTAAGGTAGATACTGCCTACAGGAAAATTAAAGAGACCTTTGGAAAAAAGAACCACTTGTATGAATATCAAGAGCTCAGATGGAAAACCAGTTCTAAGGAAAGAAGGGAAAGCAGAAAGGTGGAATGACTATATAGATGGTCTATACAAGGGCGATGTTCTTGAGGAAAATATTATGGAAATGAAAGAGGATGTAGATGAAGATGAAATGGGAGATATGATACTGCATGAAGAGTATGGTAGAGCACTGAAAGACCTAAGTTGAAACAAGGCCCCAGGAGTAGACAACATTCCATTAGGACTACTGATAGCCTTGCGAGAGCCACACCTGACAAAACTCTACCATCTGGTGAGCAAGATGTATGAGACAGGCGAAATACCGTCAGACTTCAAGAAGAATATAATAATTCCAATCCCAAAGAAAGCAGGTGTGACAGATGTGAGAATTACCGAACTATCAGTTTAATAAGTCACGGCTGCAAAATACTAACATGAATTCTTTACAGACGATTGGAAAAACTGGTAGAAACCAACCTCGGGGAAGATCAGTTTGGATTCCGTAGAAATGTTGGAACACATGCGGCAATAGTGACCCTACGACTTATCTTAGAAGATAGGTTTAGCAAAGGCAAACCTTCGTTTCTAGCATTTGTAGAATTAGAAAAAGCTTTTGACAATGTTGACTGGAATACTCTCTTTCAAATTCTGAAGGTGGCAGGGTAAAACACAGGGAGCGAAAGGCTATTTACAATTTGTACAGAAACCAGATGGCAGTTATAAGAGTCGAGGGGCATGAAAGGGAAGCAGTGGTGGGGAAGGGAGTGAGACAGGGTTGTAGCCTGTCCCCGATGTTATTCAATCTGTATATTGAGCAAGCAGTAAAGGAAGCAAAAGAAAAATTCGGAGTAGGAATTAAAATCCATGGAGAAGAAATAAAAACTTTGAGGTTCGCCGATGACATTGTAATTTTGTCAGAGACAGCAAAGGACCTGGAAGAGCAGATGGACAGAGTGTTGAAGGGAGGATATAAGATGAACATCGACAAAAGCAAAACCAGGATAATGGGATGAAGTCGAATTAAGTCGGGTGATACTGAGGGAATTAGACTATAAAATGAGACACTTAAAGCAGTAGATGAGTTTGCTATTTGGGGAGCAAAATATCCGGCGATGGTCGAAGTAGAGAGGATATAAAATGTAGATTGGCAATGGCCAGGAAAGCGTTTCTGAAGAAGTGACTTTGTTAACATCGAGTATAGATTTAAGTGTCAGGAAGTCGTTTCTGAAAGTATTTGTATGGAGTGTAGCCATGTATGGAAATGAAAAGTGGAAATACATGGTTTAGATAGGAAGAGAATAGAAGCTTTCGAAATGTGGTGCTCCAGAAGGATGTTGAAGTTTAGATGGGTAGTTCACATAACTAATGAGGAGGTATTGAATAGTGGTGGGGAGAAGAGAAATTTGTGGCACAACTTGTCTAGAAGAAGGGAGCGGTTGGTAGGACATGTTCCGAGGCATCAAGGGATCACCAAATTAGTATTGGAGGGCAGCGTGGAGGCTAAAAATCGTATAGGGAGCCCAAGAGATGAATACACTAAGCATATTAAGAAGGATGTAGGTTGCAGTAGGTACTGGGAGATGAAGAAGCTTGTACTGGATAGAGCAGCATGGAGAGCTGCATCAAACCAGTGTCTGGACTCAAGGCCACAACACCAACATAGGTTATTTTTATAGATATGCATTCATGTCTAAAAAGTTTATTAAATTAAAAACAGAGCTTAATGATGATGGTGTGCTGTGAGAGCAGATTAATCTGCTACTGACTCTAAATTAAAGGGTATTTGTTCGAATCATGGAGCTATAAGAAACTGACATCAACAGAGTTTGGTCACGAAGTCAGATGTGACAGCGTCCAGGTTTTACTCCCTTTCCCTGGGTGCACAGTAAAAAACAGCATATCGGATGAAATGTAGTCATATGATACTTTAGATAAGTAATATGATTTTTGAAAAGAATTTAAATTAATCGCTCAATTAGTATTACGATTTAATAAACACATATGCAAGTATCACTCAGTTTTATGAACTCATTGATTGAATTTTCGTCACTAGACTTCGAAGGAAATTAGAAATGAACGTGATTGCAATAGAAAATCAAATAGAAAGGCATTATATCAAGAAGTCCTCTATATCTACGCTCCCCAATCTAGTAGGTGAGAAAATGAAAGGCAGATTTGAAATGCTCGTTTTCAAGAAAGTTGACATTAAACACGTTTCTGTGAAATGAGAAATATGATCTGACCTCTCAGTCTACTCTCACTCTCTACAATATGCTGATTTATAGCTGTTCATTAGAGATCACGGGCCCTTATTTTTTATTTGAAGTTATATTTAGATGAACGATTGTACAAATTACTGTGTGATTGCCTCCAAGGAAATTTCAATCACCAACTTTCTAAATAATGTTTTGAATCCCACTACAGAGAGAGAAAAGACCATCATAAGAGAAATCCGTACTCGCATGGAATGATTTTGTTTTTCATGTTTCTCACTTACTATTCAAGGAGCAACAGCGGAGAAATAGTCTGAAAATGTTAGTATGAAACCTCTGCCAAACACTTACGTTTGAATTGCAGAGTAATCGTGTCGTTGTAGGTAAGCTGACTGAGTGCTTAACTTCTCTTTCCTTTGCTTCAGTGAGAAAGCTTTGATGCCCTGTGGTACTACTCTTGTCTGCTGATACTTAGCCTAATATTCCAGACCCACGAAGACCTCTTCTAGCCAGATTCCTAACCCTTCCTCTGCCCCCCCCCCCCCCCCCGCCTTCATTCCTTGGATTCTTGATTTATATATTTTATTATTCAGCGATAGCGAGGAATGTTGGCTCCCTCCTCATCCCTCCCAGTATAGTTAGTATATGGTAAATGCCACCCTCCTATGAGAATGTATCAGTTATGCTAGAACGTCATCTCGATTACAGCAAGAATTTTTCACCTAGCTTTCTGTAAGAAAGCAACAGTAACTTCATAAAATTTGTTCCGAAAACTCAGCTCACATGTAGGCTATTAAATATAGCTCTTGACGAATATTGATAAGTAGCAAGAGAGTCTAATGATAATAATGGTTGCTGACTTCTATAAATGTGATTGATGAACTCTGTGAATAAACTATCAGCAATGATATATTTAGCAGTGTGTACAGAGTCTATTCAGTTATATCCCGCTCTCGCCCTTTCCACCAATACGGTACAGCTAGCGCCCATCACAGAAGCCCCTTACTCTCGAAGTGACGGGTGATGTACTTCATGTAAGGCTGCGAGTACTCATTGTCATAGACGCCATAGAGCAAGTCCGGTGATATGTTGAGGTCATGCAGTGCCTGCGAGAACTTGTATCCGACACGTTCCCAGGAAAGCACGAACCCACTGAGGGTGGATGTGAACAGCGCGAAGGGCTGCAGGTCCTCTATATCCCTCAGGAGTTCGTCCAGCGGGTAGGTGTCCGCCGCAGCTGTCATCCCCAGCGCGCGCAGCGACGCCTGCAGCTGTGAGTGGTAAGTCTCCAGCAGCGAAGGTAGGCGCTCGTGCACGTCCACACCAGTGTTCGCGAACAGGAAGTACACCAGGTCGCGCGCAGGGCTGGACGCGTGGGTTAGCTGCGGATGTGGACACAACGTCAGTGCAACAGAACAATATGGAAAGTCTCACTACAGATTGAAGGTGTTGCTAAGATCACCATTCCCGCCACAAAACCTTCGTGAGTAACAACTCACTTGTAGCACTGATTCATCGCAGCAAGCGCGGCGCTGCCTGTACATAATGAGCAGGCATGTAAAGAAAATAGAATGAGAGACACTGGTGACCCCGGGAGGTAACTTCTAGAGAAGAAGTTGATATTGGACCATAAGAAGAACAACATAATGAGAAAATTTTTAAAATCAGCAATATAGCAATTTAAACAAAATGAAGAAATATCCATTGTTACTGGGTTATATAGAAAATATGGTAGCCAAACCGAAAATGGAAATGCTCTCTTCAAGGAAGAAGGATGAGAGGATCTGTATCTAGGACAAGGGGAAGGTGCTACGAAGCAATGATGACAAGAGACCCTGAGGAAGAAGGCTGGCTCAATAGAAAGAGATGGACAATGGTGTGAAAAAAGGGGTGACGGCCACGATACTTGTGATATGGTCATAATGTAAATAAAATAGTCTCTAAGTCAGAAAAAAAGACGCACCGCGAAGGTATTATCCGAATGTGACGGAAATCGATAGATACAATGAAGATGTACAGACAAACAAATGATAACAATTTCAGAAGACCTGGATGATTTATTCAAGATAGTAATATGTTGGTCCACCACTAGCCCTAATGCAAGCAGTTATTCAGCTTGGTACTGATTGAGAGAGTTGTTTGGTTCCTCCTGAAGGATATTATCCCAAATTCTGCCCAATTAGCGCGTTAGATCGTCGAAATCCCAAGTTGGATGAAGGGGCCTGCCATTAACGTTCCAAATGTTCTCAGTTGGGCAGATATCCAGCAATCTTGCTGGCCAAGATAGGTTTGGCAAACACAAGCAGTAGAAACACTCGCCGTGTGCGGGAGGAAATTATCTTGCTGAAATGTAAGCTCCTATGGTTTGCTATGAAAGGCGGCATAATGGACATAGAATATTTTCGACGTACCGCAGGGCCGTAGTGGTCCCGCGGATGACAACAAAAGTGGTCCTGCTACGGAAATTAGTGGCACACCAGACCATCACTCCTGCTTGTCGGGCCTTATGGTGAGCGACAGGTTGGTATTCCACAACTGTCAGGAACGTCTCCAGACACATCCTTATTGGTCACCACGATTGAATTTGAAGTGGGATTCGTGACTGAAGGCACTTCACTCAATGAAGTTCCAGGCCGAAGACGTGTGTGGATACATCCCAGACAGTAGTGCGACACGAACAATACTGTCACCCACCATAGAGCCTGACAACCAGGAGTGATCGTCTAGGGTGCCATTTCTTTTCATAGCAGAACCTCTTTGGTCGTCAACCGTGTCACTCTTACAGCACTGTGGTACGTCGATGATATTCTGCGCCTCGTTTTTTGCCCGGAATGGCAAGGCATCCTGCTTTTACATTTCAGGAAGATAATGCCTTGCTCACTTACGGCGAAAGTTTCTACTGCTTGTCTTCGTGCTCACCAGAACCTACCTCAATCCGTAAGGGCGCCATATCTCTCCCCAATTGCGAACGTTTGGAGCATCGAGGGCAGAACCCTCCATTCAGCTCGGGATTTTGACAATGTAACTCACCAGTGGACAGAATTTGGCACGCTATCCCTCAGGATGACATTCAACAACTCTGTCAATCAATGCCAAGCTGAATATCTACTTGCATAAGGCTCAGAGGTGGACCAACGCATTATTGAATACAAATATATACAATACATTATTGAATCCAAAAGTTGAAGATGAATAGCTCAGTTTGTGGAGCTCTTTCTCTTGAATAAATCATCCAGTTTTTCTGGAATTATAATAACGTACATTCGGATCGTCGTCCGTCGTCTTTTTAAATTAGAGTGCACTAAAGTGGGTCGCAAAACTGTGAAACAATCAGAAAGAGATAGAAGAACGAAAGAGAGAAGATGAGAAACGCTGAAAAGTTCTTCGGCGTTATTAATAAAGCTAAACTGATGAGAAGTAAATGAAAAATAAGGGATAACATCCTAACTGTGAATTAATTTCACGTTATGCTGTTACAAATGTGTACTGCATCAACACTAAACAATCACAGAAAGAAAAAATGATCTCCTACTACCATTATCAAAGTTTACCATTTACAGTTAAGTTTTTTATGTTTGAGTAGGTCACGCTAACTCAAGATGAAGACGAGAACAGTCTTAAGAGCCACTTAAGGCATCTACAATATAAACTGTATTATGACTATTCATATATTTCGTGTAACACAAACTTCATAGTGTTTGCATGTGTGTGTACACGTATGTGTATGTGTGTGTGTGTTTGCAAAATACAAGGGATCTGAGTAACTAAGTTAATTGGTTGAATTCGCTCATTAGCAGTGTCATTTCCAAAAACATAATTAACTGTAAGAATTATTCAAACGATACACTCCACACTTCACTCCATTACCAGTTTATGGATTTCTTGGTACTTCTGTATGTGTTCCACCAACCTATCTGTTCTTTTACTCAAGTTTTGTCGTTGTTTTTCGCCTCTAATTCCATTCAGTACTTCTTCATTGGTTATTTCATCCATCCCTCCAGCCTTCAGCATTGTTCTGCAAAAACACATTTCGAAAGCTTTTATCCTCTTCTTGTCCGTTTCTTTATCATCCACGTTCCACTTCAAAATAAGGCTGTACTCCATACAAATATTTTCAGAAAAAACCTGCTAACACTGAAACTTATATTTCATGTTAATATATCTCTCTTCAGCAGAATAGTTTTTCTTGGTATTGCCAGTATACATTTCATCTCCTCTTTTCTCCTGCTTTAGTCAATTATTTTTCTATCCAAATAGCGTAACTCGTATATTTCTTTCAGCTTCTCATTTCCTAATCCAATTAGTATTAATTTCTGCTATAACAACACTCTCTACGCAGAGATACAGGCGACATTGTCAACTCCTTTTAATACACTCCTGGAAATTGAAATAAGAACACCGTGAATTCATTGTCCCAGGAAGGGGAAACTTTATTGACACATTCCTGGGGTCAGATACATCACATGATCACACTGACAGAACCACAGGCACATAGACACAGGCAACAGAGCATGCACAATGTCGGCACTAGTACAGTGTATATCCACCTTTCGCAGCAATGCAGGCTGCTATTCTCCCATGGAGACGATCGTAGAGATGCTGGATGTAGTCCTGTGAAACGGCTTGCCATGCCATTTCCACCTGGCGCCTCAGTTGGACCAGCGTTCGTGCTGGACGTGCAGACCGCGTGAGACGACGCTTCATCCAGTCCCAAACATGCTCAATGGGGGACAGATCCGGAGATCTTGCTGGCCAGGGTAGTTGACTTACACCTTCTAGAGCACGTTGGGTGGCACGGGATACATGCGGACGTGCATTGTGCTGTTGGAACAGCAAATTCCCTTGCCGGTCTAGGAATGGTAGAACGATGGGTTCGATGACGGTTTGGATGTACCGTGCACTATTCAGTGTCCCCTCGACGATCACCAGTGGTGTACGGCCAGTGTAGGAGATCGCTCCCCACGCCATGATGCCGGGTGTTGGCCCTGTGTGTCTCGGTCGTATGCAGTACTGATTGTGGCACTCACCTGCACAGCGCCAAACACGCATACGACCATCATTGGCACCAAGGCAGAAGCGACTCTCATCGCTGAAGACGACACGTCTCCATTCGTCCCTCCATTCACGCCTGTCGCGACACCACTGGAGGCGGGCTGCACGATGTTGGGGCGTGAGCGGAAGACGGCCTAACGGTGTGCGGGACCGTAGCCCAGCTTCATGGAGACGGTTGTGAATGGTCCTCGCCGATACCCCAGGAGCAACAGTGTCCCTAATTTGCTGGGAAGTGGCGGTGCGGTCCCCTACGGCACTGCGTAGGGTCCTACGGTCTTGGCGTGCATCCGTGCGTCGCTGCGGTCCGGTCCCAGGTCGGCGGGCACGTGCACCTTCCGCCGACCACTGGCGACAACATCGATGTACTGTGGAGACCTCACGCCCCATGTGTTGAGCAATTCGGCGGTACGTCCACCCGGCCTCCCGCATGCCCACTATATACCCTCGCTCAAAGTCCGTCAACTGCACATACGGTTCACGTCCACGCTGTCGCGGCATGCTACCAGTGTTAAAGACTGCGATGGAGCTCCGTATGCCACGGCAAATTGGCTGACACTGACGGCGGCGGTGCACAAATGCTGCGCAGCTAGCGCCATTCGACGGCCAACACCGCGGTTCCTGGTGTGTCCGCTGTGCCGTGCGTGTGATCATTGCTTGTACAGCCCTCTCGCAGTGTCCGGAGCAAGTATGGTGGGTCTGACACACCGGTGTCAATGTGTTCTTTTTTCCATTTCCAGGAGTGTAGTATTCTATTTAAAGACTTTAAACGATTGTATATACACTACATTATGTGCGTTACTACCTTTAGTAATTATTTTTGAATAGGTTGTCAGTAAACTGTAAAAGAATGTTGTAAAAGTTGGGTAATGTAACTTCTCTGGTCATGAAATACTTTAAGTGTACAGCGTCTATAAAAACTGATATGTCACTGAGGGAAAATACAATAATTTTTTGATCGTGGTCTTCTACCACAAAATGAGGGAAACGCTACTGCTTGTGACATGTCCAGCCTTGGCCCTTGTGGATAGAGTCGGTCAAGGTTTAGCCGTCGTTGAGGACAGTCAGCTTCAAAAAGTTGCAGTGATAGAGAGCAGGGAAAATCTGAGTACAACTGTCCCTGAACTGCGAATATTAAACTACCTCAGTTGAAAGAATATGGAGACAAGCAGATCTCATCGAATCTCCATCCAGGATTTGGTGCTGAAAGGCCAAATTAAATATGATGGGAATGCTACAAGTTGGGAACCACCAAATAGTTGTGTTAAACTGGGACATGGTTTGTTTTGGAAAATTTAAAAATGCTCAGGTTTACTGACTAAACGCTGTACTTGTACACCATTTCTCTATAAGAAAATATCACTCATTGTTCCTTCTAATTTTGGAAAAGGGAGATTAATTTCTCATATTTTGTCTACGTTTGAAAAAGTCAATTAATATATCTGTTATAGTCTTCTCACTCTATTTGCAGTTACTGAAATCTGATTTCTTGTCATAATCATTTTCTCTTTAATATTGTTTTAAAAAACTTTATAGTATAAATGCATATTTGTCAAGTGTACTAGTGTCACTTCAATGTTCTGAGGTACAGGACTAATTTAAATGTGACAACTAATTTTCCAGAGCATGTGTTGTTAAGACTAAACTACGAGAGCCATAAGCCACAGCAATATTTTCTTGAATGCCTTAGTAAAATCAATTCTGATATCTACTGCTGCTTCACAAACGATTTTTGTAGAAAATTCGAAGGATATTGTAGCGGTACATAGAAAATTACCTAAGTTATGAAATAACGAAAGATACTCAATACAGATGTAAAGATAGGAAACTACTACTTGTTCCACTGTTGTGATCTTCACTAAAGTAGAGAAGCTGAACAAAGGAAAATATTTATAATTAATTGGTTAAAACAGGAAATAAAAAACCTTCCTATTAGAAGCAGTGTCTGATTTTAAATTTCACTTGGGAATTCACAAGGTGAGCTGTGAAGGACCTTGCCCAAGATTTAAATACTGGCACTGTAGCTCTTAGAAAAAAGCATGCAGTTAAATAATTATACAGGTAAGCAGTAAAAATATCAGTGTTCATGTGCATCAGATACAGCCACGCAGCTGTGTATTAAATTCTTTGGAATTACAAAAGCTTTGAAAGTAACAAATGTAATAGCATTGTGTCTTTATATATATTAAATACTATACATTGATATTTCAATACAACAGTACTGAGTTGTGTGCATGCGTTCATATCGATTCTTTAGCATAGGGAAACTCTTTAGGTTTCATTACCTAGCTTTGTCTTTTCTGGCGTCTCGGCAGGTTGCAGACTTGCGGCGCCCCGAGCAGTTTTAAGTGCTAACTTCAAAGACTTTTTTAAAAGTTTATAGTGATATTCATGTTGTGCTTGTAGTAACATTGATTTTCAAGCAGCCAAATAATTGCGTCCATTGAGTGATTCTGGGGGGCGATTTTCTATATTTATCAAGTTCAAAGGTTTTGCTTTGGCACGAATTGAAAAAAGGAATGCCCTGTAGTATTCAAAGGACAGTGACTTAAAGTTTTACTAACTTACTGAGATGTATTGTGGTGTCCCCTTTAGCTTAATTGTTCATCATTGCTTCTGTTGCTAATAAATACTGCTCGTCATTGTTCATTTTAAATTTGGCCCCTGTGGCAAATAAAAATGTTGAAAATGACAAAACATGATCCGTTGCTTTCAACTGATCATTGCCGTATTTGCAAAATTGCCAACATCGACAAACCTTAAAATTTGCATTTCTTCTCTCTGAACTTTAATCCTCTTTCCTAATTCCTCCTTAATTTCTTTTGCTGATTGCTCCATGAACAGATGAAATAATGTGGCGAATAGGCTACACCTATGTCTCATGCCGTTCTGAATTATTACTTTCCTCTCACGTCCTTCGACTTTCATAAATGCAGACCGGATTTTCTATAAGACGTAGACAGCTGTTCGCATCCTGTATTTTACCCCTCCTACCTTCAGAACCTCAAACAGTGTTTTCCACTCGACTTACACGAGAGCTTTTTCTAAATTGAGAAATTCTATAAATGTCAGTTTAACATTCTTCAGTCTGTCTTCTGAGGTATGTCACAGGTTCAGTATTGCCTCATCTGTTCTCACATTTTCGTGGAACCCAAACTGATTTCCCCCGGGTCAGTATTCACGCAGATCTGGAGGATTTCTGACACTGACTGTAGGTTTCACATCTAAATGATTCGCTATTTTAGCAATTTTCATCATTGCCCCTCTGTTTCTTCATGCCCCGCTGACTCAGTCGTTTAGGAAAATTGATGTCAATTTGGACGACCAACTAACTTAATTTTAACCATGTTAACCTCCATATATTTTATTTTTATTTTGGGGCCAGTATTTTGACAAAACTGTCTCTTATCGTTTTATGAATGACTTTGAGGAATACGTCCATGAATCTGTGGAATGTATGGTGAGTGAATAACACCTTTATTATCAGGCCTTATCACACTGAGAACTTGCAGATTGTTTTTCAACGTTTTAAGTCTATCTACCTAAAATTTCTCGTTGCTGCGGAAGTGGAAAAGGGCGCTACCTTCCATACCATAACGTGTAGATCTGGAAGAAGCATTATAACTCGCTAGGGCATTTTGTTTATAGGTAGCCAAATTACACGGTTTTGAACCTTAGTGCCGATAGTGTTTTCTTTCCTTCTGGTTCAATGCAGAGGAGTACTGTTGGATCCTGAAAAGCTGCCAAGTCAGTTGACACAATTCGAGTGTAATTTTCACCAGAACCGTTATAGAGGGAGACAAACTGGACATACCACACACTTCCTAACCACTGTCCAGAGTGTGAGGAGACTGAAGAAGAGGTTCCACGACTTAAAAAAATGGATTGCATCCTGAGGAAATATGATGTGAAGCGTGCTTTTCCCATTCTCCCTCTAAGACAGCGAAGTATCGTTCATATTAACAAAAGGCAGGAATTTGTTAAATATCCTATCTTTCTGACTTGGAAGAAATCCACCATACCACCAGAACTACTGAAGACAGTTGTGTAGAAAATAAGGGAGAGAAGTCTACAATAACCAAACAAACTGCAGTTCTTGAATACTGTTTGGACGCTGGACATTCCTTGAGTTCAAAGATTTTGGCCTTACGTTACAAATACTGAGACCATTTTCCAAAAGAATCCATCGAAATATAATTTGTGGATAGTCTTATAAATACGGTGAGAGAGTTCCCATTAAGTTCTGCATGATGTCTAACAAAGGGACGGGCTTGAGTTGGGATCTTCCCTCTGTATTTCAGTGTTTACTATATACGACGTAGCTGGTTCTGGTTGGCTGGTGGTACTAATGTGTAACATATTAATCTTGGCCTCCTGCATACTCTATTATACTATCAGGAAACATACAGCATAACACATAAAAGAGTTTGTCATATTTTATCTACGTGGCTTGCTGCAGTTCTTCCTTTAGACTGACAGGGAGATTACCTATGGAAAAGTTAGCTTCTCTTTTTAACGATTCTGATGAAGTGTTTGAACTGTCGGAAGGTCACAAAACGTTTAGGGTTAACGTATTTTGTAGAATTTTGAAACACGTGTTATGTTCGAGTATAATGACTTTTCTGGAGACTAGAAATCTACTCTGTAGGAATCAGCATGGGTTTCGCAAATGACGATCGTGTGAAACCGAGCTCGCGCTATTCGTCCACGAGACTCAGAGGGCCATAGACACGGGTTCCCAGGTAGATGCCGTGTTTCTGGACTTCTGCAAGGCGTTCGATACAGTTCCTCACAGTCGTTTAATGAACAAAGTAAGAGCATATGGACTATCAGACCAATTGTGTGATTGGATTGAAGAGTTCCTAGATAACAGAACGCAGCATGTCATTCTCAATGGAGAGAAGTCTTCCGAAGTAAGAGTGATTTCAGGTGTGCCGCAGGGGATTGTCGTAGGACCGTTGCTATTCACAATATACGTAAATGACCTTGTGGATAACATCGGAAGTTCACTGAGGCTTTTTGCGGATGATGCTGTGGTATATCGAGAGGTTGTAACAATGGAAAATTGTACTGAAATGCAGGAGGATTTGCAGCGAATTGACGCATGGTGCAGGGAATGGCAATTGAATCTCAATGTAGACATGTGCTGCGAATACATAGAAAGAAAGATCCCTTTACATTTAGCTACAATATAGCAGGTCAGCAACTGGAAGCAGTTAATTCCATAAATTATCTGGGAGTACGCATTAGGAGTGATTTAAAATGGAATGATCATATAAAGTTGATCGTCGGTAAAGCAGATGCCAGACTGAGATTCATTGGAAGAATCCTAAGGATATGCAATCCGAAAAAAGGAAGTAGGTTACAGTACGCTTGTTCGCCCACTGCTTGAATACTGCTCAGCAGTGTGGGATCCGTGCCAGATGGGGTTGATAGAAGAGATAGACAAGATCCAACGGAGAGCAGCGCGCTTCGTTACAGGATCATTTAATAATCTCGAAAGCGTTACGGAGATGATAGATAAACTCCAGTGGAAGACTCTGCAGGAGAGACGCTCAGTAGCTCGGCACGGGCTTTTGTTGAAGTTTCGAGAACATACTTCAGCGAGGAGTCAAGCAGTATATTGCTCCCTCCTACGTTTATCTCGCGAAGAGACCATGAGGATAAAATCAGAGAGATTAGAGCCCACACAGAGGCATACCGACAATCTTTTCATTCCACAAACAATACGAGACTGGAATAGAAGGGAGAACTGATAGAGGTACTCAAGGTACCCTCCATCACACACCGCGGAGTATGGATGTAGATGTACTCATGAAGCTGTATATGTTTGTATTACCTCATTATTCATTACTACATACAGACACTTTCCAGTCCCATTAATGTTACAACCTGGCTGAGAAACCGCCTTTTGCAGCGCGGTGCTTCTTGGGAGAGGGTCAGTGAGGTTCTGGAAGATATCGACAGAGATGTGGAGCCATGTCGACTAAAGTACCGTGGCCAGCTGCGCTACGTTTCTCGGCTGAGGATCTATGGCGCGAACAGCCCGATCGAGGTGGTCCCACAAGCTCGCAATTGGCTTTTAATCCGAGGAATTTAGTGTCCAGGGCAGTACGGTAATTTATCCTGGTGCCCTTCGAATCGTGCACGTACACTACGAGTTGTGTGACATGCTGCACTGCTAGACGCCATCACGCTGAGGAAAATCAAACTGCATGTTAAAAAAAATGGTTCAAATGGCTCTGAGCACTATATGACTTAACATCCGAGGTCATCAGTCCCCTAGAACTTAGAACTACTTAAACCTAACTAACCTAAGGACATCACACAGATCCATGCCCAAAGCAGGATTCGAACCTGCGACCGTAGCAGTCGCGCGGTTCCGGAGTGAAGCGCCTGGAACCGCTCGTCCACCGCGGCCGGCTAAACTGCAAGTAAGGGTGGATACAATGCCGAGGACAGATGCATACTTGTGTTGTCCTATTATGACATCCATAATTACGAGCTCACCCAACCAATGTCACAAAAATATTCCTCAGACCCTAATACTCTGTGTTGGTTGTAGGGCGTTTGATTTCAGACATTTCACGCCTTACATGCCAACAGATGTCCAGTGTAGCATTAAACGTGATTCATCCGAAATGGCCACCTGTCGCCACTCAATGAGCGTCCAGTTGCGATACTGGGGTGCAAATTCCAGCCTTCCTCATCAATAAATATCGGTCAGCATAGGTGCTTGAACTAGGTGCCTGCTTATGTGCCCAGACACGTCTCCACAGGCATCGGCTAATCATTGTTGTTTATGGCGCGTGGTGAACCACAGTTGCCTCGGTGTAGTGTTTTGGATAGTGCCATTTGCCATGGGCTATGTCCTTCAAGCATGGAGATGCGCGAGCGGTTTACAAACTTCGCCATTTTGGAAATGCATCCACCCTTGGCAAAAAAAAGCCGGTGATCATGCCCTTTTGGACGACAGATAAACCGCTCCGCTTCGACATTCCGACGACGACTGCACTGTTTGCCTTGTCACACCAGCACACTTTATATAACATCCACTGCTACTGTTGCTGCCCGCCGTTTGTCATCGGTTATTGCACGCTGATGTCCAACACAGTCTGTGGTCATGTTAACGTGACTGGCCAATGCCGAGTAATTTATATGGTCTTCATCAGCGTAGAACAAGCTCAGTGCTTTTCTGAATTCATTATGTGCAAGTAGACCAAGATTCCAAATAAACAGAGAGAAAAAAATGTTCAAATGTGTGTGAATTCCTAAGGGATCAAACTGCTGAGGTTATCAGTCCCTAGACTTACATAGCACTTAAACTAACTTATGCTGAGAACAACACATACATCCATGCCTGAGGGAGAACTCGAATCTCTGGAGGAAGAGGCCGCTCATTCCGCGACATGGCACCTCAAACCACACGGCCACTCCACGCAGCGAATAGAAAGAACTGATAAGTGGTAGAACCACTCATTTACATACCTGGAAATCTACAAACCGCACATCAGCAACCTTCTCTTCTGAGTACTTGAACATCATATTGTTCTTCCAGCAATCAGCGTGAACCAAAACCTTCAGCTTGGTATCTTGCATTTTACGGATCAATGAGTCTTTCACTCGTGGCATTATGGTGTTCGCAAGGTCGACGTACTTCGGTGCATATTCTTCCCAGCCGGGTACCCTTTTTATGAAATCTGCAATAGCAGAGCACGTGCAGCGTATCATCTGACGAAACAAATCCTCCATGGTCTCAGCTGCAAACATGTCCATATTCAGTTGGACGCCGTGGTCAGGGCGCTTGCTGAGGACGTGGGCAGTGCCGGCGTGGAGGCGCGCGTAAGCTCGCATCACCACCTCGCAGTGCTGGTAATCGAGCGGTCGATCGGCGTCTGCCAGTCGATAGCCGGCGGCCACCAGGTCGTCCAGCACGAGGAAGGCCCTGGGCGTGGCGCCGTGGTGCAGGCACGTGGCCGCCAGCGGACGGAACGACGCGCCCTCCACCCCCCGCAGAGCCTCGTGCGCTGTGGGCATCACCTCCCCTAGTATTAGCGACTCCGTATCGAACGCCTCCAGCTGTGAAATAAAGTATTTTGTTAGTGGCACCATCCAGTTTTCTACATTAAAAAATTTTCCAAGATTTTCCACATATAAGTGTGCACATGCTCTATTATTTACCTTTACAACTACGAGATACCTACACTTGAGTAGTTTGGACCTTCCTTCTTTCCAACTTGACAGACACCAAAGTCTGCACTAGGCTAACATTGACTCACTTCTGTCATCTGATCCAGGAATTCACACCAGAATCTGTTCTTTCTATCACATACAGTTCCTCCATTCCATATTCTCTCCACAAAGCAAGACTCCATTACCTACACTTTCATCACCCAAGTTGTGAAATCTAACTACCAAGCAACAATCTTTACAACAAATGATAATTAACTGAAAACCATCAGCTGCCGACAGGTGTTGCTGATTTACCTCGATGTGGACAGCTGAAAATGTGTGCCCCAACTGGGACTTGAACACGGGATCTCCTGCTTATATGGCAGACGCTCTGTCCATCTGAGCCACCGAGGGCACATATGAACAGCGCGACTGCAGGGACTTATTCCTCGCACGCTTCCCGTGAGACCCACATTCCCAACTGTCCACAATTCTACATATGCAATGTACTTTATAGATATTTGCCAATCCACTCATTACTCGCGCACACTTGGGCGATTACCATAAGAGTTTGGGCAACCTGTGCGCATTCGCACAGACGAAGGTCAATGGCTGGGTAGCCTTTAACTATATATATAGAAACAGTAACTGTTCTCGAAAGAACAGATACTGTTGATGACCGTGCAGCTTTTCCCTGTAATACATATAAAGTGTATTACATATGTGGAATTGTGAACAGTTGGGAATGTGGGACTCACAGGAAGCGTGCAAGGGATAAGTCCCTGCAGTCGCGCTATTCATCTGTGTCCTTGGTGGCTCAGATGGATAGAGCGTCTGCCATATAAGCAGGAGATCCTGGGTTCGAGTCCCGATCGGGGCACACATTTTCAGCTGTCCACATCGAGGTAAACCAACAACACCTGTTGGCAGCTGATGGTTTTCAGTTAATCATCATTTATTCCAGGGAAAAGCTGCACGATCATCAACAGTATCTGTTCTTTCGAGAACAGTTACTGTTTCCATATACATAATCTTTACAACATTCCCACAAGTTTTACATCAAACTCTCGATTAGTTCTCTTCATTTCCAAGCATCTACCCAACAACTCATTAACTTATACTGGTATCACTCAATCATCAGAATTACGAAGTGCCACATCACTATGAAAAGTGTCCTAATTTTAATCTCTCTAAGTATAAAAAATATTCACATTAGAGAAGAAAATTAAGTGGAATGAAGAGTGCCGATGTGGCTATTAACAGCTCTCCCACCTGAGGATTATATTATTCAATTAAGCAGTAATTTGATAACAAATGTTAGCAGATTTCAAAGAGATTGTTATTTTGTGCTAAGTATTTACACACCTATACTACATTAAAAATAAATTTAAGAGTAAAAAATTGTCATCAAGGACTATTTTTTTCGGCTTATGTCACTTATTTCATTTGGTATGTGATTCCCTACATTTCTGTTGGAGAACTTCTGATATCATGACATTCATTTTGCAGAAGATGACAGTAGTTGTAAATGACTGAAGCAGTTTAGAAATTAAAACTGATGTTCCACAGGGTTTAACCATCAGAAATCTGCTTCTAGCAGGATGTGAATGTTCTGCCTTGTGTGAAAGAAGAAGCAGGAATATTTATTCCTATTGGTAGCACAAATAATATTGATAAGCAAAAGTAAGATGAAGAAGGACAGTTGTAAGTTTCTTTTTACAGATCTCCTTGTGCTGATTTAGAAAAGGATGCAGTTTATTAATCTTGCATTGAGAAAAGTGTAACATGTTGTTCAAACTAGGATCAGTAGCAACATAATATATTCTAAGTTTTTATGGCAAATAATGAGAAAGGTTAAATTAATATAATGGGCCTTTAAAGCTACTGCCCTCAGATTGTTTTACTATAAGGAAAAGTGTAAATGTTGGAGACATATATATAATGTAATTTCCCTATTTACAGTGATTAAGTGTTACTATCATGTAAATGTAATTAAAATGATATTTAAGGTTAATGTACATACATCACATACACATCAAAATCATCTCACAGGTTATTGGTAAAAGATATCTTCACTGTCTGCCGATTTTAGAGGAGAATCTTTAATAAACAAGCGTGGAATGGTAAGATAGACATCACCTAACATAATTACTGCTTTTGAAAAAGATTTCATTTATAGAACTGGGAATATGAACAGACCAATCGAAAATGAATGCACGAAACGCCCTATGCACTGGCTGATGTATCTACAACAAAAAATGGAGAGACACTTCTGTGTTTTTTTTAGGCTGAAGACTTCTGACTAACTCTGCTACATAAATACTCTCTTACATTTTGGTATTTAACATTGAATATCATCAGAACAATTAATATAACCTCTATAATTCTCTCTGAAATTCTCATTTAAATATTCACGTTGAGCTATATAATTGATCTTGCCGTTGATGGGAGGCTTGCGTGCCTCAACGATACAGATAGTCGTACTGTAGGTGCAACCACAACAGAGGGGTATCTGTTGAGAGGCCAGATAAACTTGTGGTTCCTGAAGAGGGGCAGCAGCCTTTTCAGTAGCTGCAGGGGCAACAGTCTGGATGATTGACTGATCTGACCCTGTAACACTAACCAAAGTGGCCTTGCTGTTGTGGTACTGCGAAAGGCTGAAAGCAAGGGGAAACTACAGCCGTAATTTTTCTCGAGGGCATGCAGCTTTACTGTATGGCATGGAGAGCTGCATCAAACCAGTCTCGGGACTGAAGACCACAACAACAACAACAACAATTAAAGTAATCGAAGCAAATTTCGCCTTAAATGCTCTCAGAGACTGAAGCTCCAAAATTCTCGTGTTTCATTTCTTTGTGCCAGCTTGTGCTACCATTAGAGATTTACCTTGTATTTTTTTTTTTGTGCTTCAGACTAACGTAATCGAGTCGGACTCTAACGCAGTAGAGTCGGATTTTACCTCATACACTCTCAGTACAAAGCACGAATTCCAACAACCTCCAAGAACATTCGAAAACACTGCTATAATTTCTTAGACATTTGAGAACATTCAAGAACTACTTCTGCTCCTTCCCCTTCTTCTATTCAGGTATTAGGCAAAATTGCCTGTTACAGTACCTATCTTTGCTGGGGTCTTAATCTATCTCTTCTTCCTTGGCACTTATAATTTCTGACATTTAAGGGAAGTCTTTCACTCCCATTCCTTCTGTGTGTTCATTCCATTTTCTCCTGACTTGACATTTTTAGTTCTTCTCTAATATCTTGATACATTAGTCTGAATTCTACTGTGAAACCTTTAAAATACGGCTTCCTTGCTTTTTGAAAATTACTCAGGTCATGCTTCCACAGAGCAGTGAGCGGAATGCAACAATTTGATAGAATTTAATTTGAGTACCTCCCCTAGGTTTGTTCTTAAGATTTAAGGAACTGTTGCACCTAAAATTTACAGAAAACTAGAGAACAGTCCTGGAATATAGCAAAGTAGTGCACCAGGACATAATCTGCGTATATAATAACCGGATTTTAAGGGGACAACTACTTGGAAATCACAGATATTTAAATACTGTACACAAACATGTTAAATGTCAAGCACTGGCCAACAACAAAAATGATATTGTCTCTAAAAATATACTGTGGGAGAGGATATTTCAATAGGAGAAGGGCAGATCCAGAGAGAAATGATTACATAATGTTACAAAGAACTTGAAAGTAACGAATGTAGTGCCTATATAACTGGGAGAGGAAGAAGGAAGGGGAGTGGTAAATAAATATGAACCTATTGAAACGGCTGTAACACCCTTAGATTTTATAAGTACTCGGGGATACGAGTTCTAGCAGTCTCTATCCTTAAATATTTGCCACTTTGACGGGAAGGAGACTGTTTCATTTCGCCTTTTGCCTGAACATAGTATTTAACCATGAAAGAGCAAGAGGCGGTAGAAGATAGAAAGTGGAAAACAGAAAGAGAAAGAGAGAAGGCTAGAGTGGGTAGGTGGCATGAGATGGAAATGATGGTGTGTATTTATTTTTGAGCCAGAGGAAATTTTGTTCAGTGTTTCTTGTGAGACTGTTAAGAGAACCATTAGAGAATACAGAAAGTAATCTGTTATGTTGAATATCTGTCTGTTCTTTCAGCGCCGGCCGCGGTGGTCTCGCGGTTCTAGGCGCGCAGTCCGGAACCGTGTGACTGCTACGGTCGCAGGTTCGAATCCTGCCTCGGGCATAGATGTGTGTGATGTCCTTAGGTTAGTTAGGTTTAAGTAGTTCTAAGTTCTAGGGGACTAATGACCACAGCAGTTGAGTCCCATAGTGCTCAGAGCCATTTTGTTCTTTCAGCATATGATTGGGCTCCAGATCTGTTGTGGGTATATTTCAAGTGCTTCTAGTAAACTAAATATTGTAACTGAAGGTTGTTTATGACAAATTGTAAGACATTTATTGATGCCTGGACCGTTGTGTTTGCTGTCATAAAGGTGAGTTGTCACTGCAGATTTGAGATGTACATTTAGCCAAAGAGCTGATATTTGTTCATTATTTTGTATGGAAAATGATCTGTCTCTCCTACTTATGTACAAAAACTGGGATAGTCTTGATATGTAATCTTGCAAACTCCTGGTTGTTTACGTTTGTCATATTTCGTACAACTGTGAGGCAGGACATGCTTTATCTTATGAAATGTGTCATAGCTCATTTTGTTGCCGTATCTTTTGAACTCAGTGACAATTTTATAAGAAGCTCTTCCAATGAATAGAATACTGAAATACTTTATGTTTTTTGTATCTGTTGATAATAAGTCTGTTGTCACCTTTCTATTGTCTTTGTTTTTGTATGTGATTAAAGAGGTGATCAGTTGTGGATAGTGAATACCAGTTATTAGTGGCTATTTGTTTCATTAATGCAGTTTCATTACCAAGTTGATGTGGTACCATTGGATGGTCACTGCCCTATTAATCACACTTCTGTATGCTGCCAGCATGGAGTGAAACTGACTGAAAGGGTTGCATAACTGTTCTACTTCAGTTTTGTTGCCCTGCAAAAGTATGGCGATGTCATCAACATATCTGTAATAGTAAATTATTTTACTAGCTAATGCATAATTAGAACAAAGAATTTGGGTTTTTAAGTGATCAGTATAAATGTCAACTAAGAAGCCAAAGAAACTTGACCTCATGGCTAACCCATCTGGCTGTTCATAAAATTTGTTGTTAAGCTACAAGTAACTATGTTTCAGTACATGTTCAAGGATATTCTAAAACTCTTTAATTTTTGTTGCTGTAACAGGTTTAAATTAATTGAAATTTTTATAAATGATGTCTACTGTTGTCATGATTAACACACTGGCATACAAACTTACAAATCATCAGTCTTCTTGAGGATGATGAACAATTTCTTGTTTAGTTGCAATGCTGGGCTTTTCCTTGGGTTAACAACAGACATGACAAGGACGTTTTCTCTGTGGACCTAAGGCTGGACTCTTAAAACATGTGCTAAGGGTTCACCATGATTATGTCTTAAGTTTCTTGAACTCTGAAGAGGAAATGCTGCTGTTCATTGTTTCTTTGATCTGTCTCTGGAAACAGAATGTGGAATGTTCCCTAATTCCTTAATGTTTTGGTAAAACGCTCCTCTTTTCCATACAGTAGTAGGACAACAAGAGCACCAGTGTGTTTTGTTAGTGTGGGTTGCCTACATAAGGGCAAGCATGCACTCAGGAGCAAACCTATTTGTCTCTTTTAATTGACAGGTAATGACTCCTTCCTTTTGATTGACAGGTCTTTAACATGGTGTTCCCTCACCCCTCCCTCTCTTTCTCCTCCTCCCAATCACTCAGGAAACCTCCAACCCATCCCCCTATTCCTCATTGATAAAGGTACACTTTCAGGCCTGAGTTATTCGAATAGCCCCGTCACTCTTATATCAATTTGGTTGGCTACTTAATTAAGTTGATCAATTAATTAACTCCTCCCCCTCTGGTAAACCCCTCAACACTCACCATCCCCTCTCCCCTCCCAACCCCAACCTGGGCATTGGCGGCACTGTGCTGGAGAGGATCTAATCATAGGTAATTCAATACATAGCAGAGGATATATTGTTTATTTATAAAAAATTCAGTTTGCAGGGGTTGAATTTCTCTTGCTCATCATTTTCTGCTGATGGGAAGATGCAGGCCTTGTAAGAAATAATTACACTGATCGCGTTTTTCTTATTCCGATCCCACAAGGAATACCGTCATGAAACACCCATCACACGTAATTATGCTGTTAAAAGTCTTTCGATCGTGAAGTACGCACCGTCCGCCACCTCCTGTCCGCTGGACCACACCCAATGCCACCTCATACCACCGCATATGCAGCTCACTGGGGGTTCTGCGAAGCGCAGAGGCACCATGCATCTATCTGTGCAAGAGTGACCGCTTGGGGTCCGCGACTGACACACAGGATGTCACACTAATACTGAATCAAAAGAATATGACAAAATCCAGTGAAACACATGTTCTTTCTCGGTTTTCCTCATGTCCTGCTGGGCCTGCATGCACCGTCAATCACAGTCGGACCACCCTGCAAACAAAGCAGTGTTACAGTGTTTACCTGGTAAACCCCTGCAGACTACTGATGCAACTGAGATGCCTTCCTTCCAAGGCAAATTCTTGACTGAGGATGGATACTGCCATCGGCTCTAAGCTGCCATTTGTGCTGGACAGAAAGGAACTCACTATAAGAAATTCAATTATATAGCATAGGATATACTGTTTATTTATAAAATTCGATTTGCAGGGGCTAATCTCACTTTCGTTTTGTGGGAATACCTCACATCAGCAACTACATGTCCTAATTACACAATTACACTGTAGCAGACTGATGCTGTTGTATTACTGGAAAATTTTCCTTCGTGTGCTCATCTTGACATGCAGGGATCGACTGAGCTAGTGCACAGTGCCAACACCAGTGGAGGTTCCACCTCCTGTACCCCTCGCCCCCTTATTTCCCACCACTCCCAGAAAAATTGATAGAGTGACGACTCACTCTGTGCTGGAGAAGAAGGATCTCATGACACGAAATTCAAATCAAAGTCAATAATATATTGATAGATATTCTTTATTTAATAACTTTGTGGTAGATGGGGTTCCCCCACTTGGGCAGACATCGTGACAGCACCCCCCCTCCCCCCCCCCACACGCTTGCTCTCCATGACATAATAACTGTAATCACAAGGGAATGGAATGAAATGCGATATAGTAACCACCGTTTGGGCTCTCTCCCGCGCATGTGTCTATCGTCCGGGCGTCGCACGAAAGTCCTAATTACGGATCATGTCACTAACTACCACAGAGCACAGACCGTATATCGGCCGCCTTTGATCTCGTGGCCCCCAAACAAAGCATCAAGTGGCAGCATTCTGTTGATCAGCAAATTCTAGACTCGCTTCCGTCTCTGTCGCTCCCAAGACGCCACTCCATGCTTGTCTGCTTGTCTGCGTGAACCAACGTCTCCAAACACGAAGATGGAGGTTTTCATCTTTCCTCAGTGTACTGTATTCTCATTATCTATGCTGGAAACAAAGGGAAAGCTGATGAAATTTCGACATCAAAAATAATCCGCCGCGCATTATATCCAGAGCGATGTTGGGATGCAGATCTACAATATACCATATCCAGGATAGGATTTGAAGGTTGATCTGCCACACATAATATCCGGAATGAGGTTCAGAGGCGGATCCAGACTCGAAAAACTCGAACCTGCTCCAGGTCATGGGAGCCATCCAGGTCACATGCACGGACACAGAAATACAGCAACATAGCAAATGCGCTGCAACTGTAGAATATATGGTTGGAGGTGACTGGATGCATTCGAGTACAGTGATATACTATGCCGACCAACCGGAAAATAGTGCATTTGCGGTAGGTGTTGGCAGCTGTACAACTTTTACAAGCAATTTTACAATACGGAACGAGAACTGATGTCATGATCGCATGGGTAGAAATGATATAAAATTTATAAAATTACGAGAAATAATAGAAAATTCGTATAAATTGAGGAAGAATACAACAAAATGCGTGGGAGTTGAGGGAGTACTTGCATGTCTTCTGCTTGATGCAAAACAATCCTTGTACATGAGAACGATTATGTGACAGTAAGAGGAATGCAAGAAAACGGTGACATGGATGCACTGGGAACCAGGGAAAGAGTCTTTTTTGTCGAGGCAATGTTCTAATGTATGTCTATTGAGGTAATAGTGATACACGCGAGTTGACTGCTGTCTCTGATGCTTTCCTGGAAAAAGGAGGACCATCTACCTCTAACCATACTCGCATCTGGGTTAAATGATTATCGAGAGTGGATGAAGAGATCGGTTGAGATGGAGAAATAACGAGGTATGATTTAATGGTAGAGTAATTAGGAGATAGAGGGCGATGTTGCACCAGATCATTTGATCATTTTTTTCCGTTGTTCTGTCATGGTGCATGTTGTGTGACATAACCTGCGTTCGACTCGTATAAAACTGCATATTCTGTGTGTGACTTACAGCACTGTCAACTTGCAGTCCTTAACAGTAAACCTCTCAGTCATCAGAGGACTTCCATCTCATGAGTGTGAAAGGTGTGCATCCTGTTTCGACACATTCCTCTAGAAGAACGATGATTTATGCGACGTTCTCCATCCCCCTGCCGCATCTTAGGCATAAAATCGAGTATTCAGTTTCATAACTGCAGTGATTCTAAGTTAACGATAAGTGTTTGTGAGGTACTGCACTCACTGTGTATACATCTGCTTGACAGATGTCCTGTTTACGGAGTTAGTGGCGGCATGACGTATAATTTCACATGTCAAACACCGTTGCTACGCGTTTAGTTCTTTCTTTGTAGGAGGTACTCTCCGTTACTAATGATTATTTTACATAGGACTGACGCGAGCATAGTACAATTTCTGAACCGTGATCGGATGTGAACAGTGGGGGCTATACACCTCTGGAAAGCTATATTGAGTTTGTATCATAAAGAATCGATGTTTTACAGAAACAGGTATTTCATTTCACAGTTTCTCTCCATAGTTTGTCATACAGAAACCTACAAAAAATGTTTTGCATCACCCCAGTTCCCAGAACTCCTGAAGATAGACGTTGACTGTGTATATTCCACCACAGACACAGTCCCCTTGACTGTTCAGATATGTCACTAAACCCACCCAAAGATGTAAACAACCATGCATGAGCAACGCCTATTAGATGGAGGGGGTCTGACAGCCGAACAGTCGCAGTCATTCCACCAAGAAGGAGGTACACTGCTCGTGTTGTCTGTAGTTCAACCACGTCTAGAAGGTCAATTTCGCGGTTCGATCGCGTCTGCATTGTTACTTTGTGCCAGGAAGGGCTCTCAACAAGGGAAGTGTCCAGGCGTCTCGGAGTGAACCAAAGCGATGTTGTTTGGACATGGAGGAGATACAAAGAGATAGGAACTGTCGATGATATGCCTCTTTGAGGCTATCCAAGGGCTACTACTGCAGCGCATGACCGCTACCTACGGTTTATCGCTAGGAGGAAGCAACGCCACCATGTTGAATAATGATTTTTATGTAGCCACATGACGTCGTGTTACGACTCAAACGGTGTGCAATAGGTTACATGATGCGCAACTTCACTCCCAACATCCATGGTGGGGTCCATCTTTGCAACCACAACACCATGCAGCGCGGTACAGATGGGCACAACGACATGCCTAATGGACGGCTCCGGATTGGCATCATGTCCTCTTCCCCGATGAGTGTCGCATATGCCTTCAACCAGCCAATCATCAGAGACATGTTTGGAGGCAACCTGGTCAGGCTGAACGCCTTAGACACACTGTCCAGCGGGTGCAGCAAGGTGGAGGTTCCCTTCTGTTTTGGGGTCGCATTATGTGGGGCTGACGTACGCCGCTGGTAGTCATAGAAGGTGCCGAAACGACTGTGCGATACGTGAATGCCATCCTCTGAACGATACTGCAACCATGTCGGCAGCATATTGACGAGGCATTCGTCTTCATGGACGACAATTCGCGCTCCCATCGTACACATCTCATGAATGACTTCCTTCAGGATAACGACATCGCTTGACTAGAGTGGCCAGGTGGCCAGCATGTTCTCCAGACATGAACCCTATCGAACATGCTTGTGATAGATTGAAACGGGTTGTTTATGTGCGACGTGACCCACCAACCCCTCGGAGGGATCTACGCCGAATCGCCGTTTAGGAGTGGGACAATCTGGACCAACAGTGCCTTGCTGAACTTGTGGATAGTATGCCACGACGAATACAGGTATGCATCAGTGCAAGAAGACGTGCTACTCGGTATTTGAGGTACTGGTGTGTACAGAAATCTGGACCACCACCTCTGAAGGTCTTGCTGTATGGTGGTACAACATGCAATATGTGGTTTCCATGAGCAATAATTCCAATTTTCTGTACAGGTTTTGGAACTCTCGGAACCGATGCGATGCAAAACTTTTTTGATGTGTGTACGTTTATTACATTTGGATAGTAGCAGCGTTGCATTCCACACGACTGATAGGTCAGAAACCACACCACTTTAATTTTATAGCCTGTTTTAAGTGCAGAACAAAGTATCTTTAGAAGTGTATGTGTTTATGTTCTCTCTTACCAACACCTTTTTCGACTGACCCCAGACACTAGAAGAATACTAGGAACTGAAGGGCAGTCATAAGGAGTCGGCAACCGGAAGTACCGGATTAGCTCAGCCTTCGACGTATACAAAGGATGCAACTACCTGTCTGAACTTGCACGCAGCAACAAGTACTGGCGAAGAGACCAGTGTGATGGGTGAGCGCGACAGAAGCGGACATGTGTGTGTTACATGAGCGAAGATTCAGAATGATGGACGTTTGTGCTGGACGTATTGATAACATACGAATTCCTGCCACTCCAATCATCCCAGGATACCCTCCGTGGCCGGGGGTGGTGCACTCTGACCTACACACACGTCCACGACTGCGACTGCAGCCCGTAAGGTAGCGTTCTCGCTTCCCGTGCACGGGGTCCCGGGTTCGATTCCCGGCGGGGTCAGGGATTTTTCCTGCCTCGATATGACTGGGTGTTGTGTCGTCTTCATCATCATCATTCATCCCCATTAGGGTCGGAGGAAGGCAATGGCAAACCACCCCCACTAGGACCTTGCCTAGTACGGCGCTGCGGTTCTCCCGCATCGTCCCCAACGCTCCTCGGAGTATGGGACATCATCATCATCATTATCATCTTTACGTTGGCGCTGGCAGTGTACATGTGAATGATTGCCGCGTGGGGCGCGTAGCGTATGGACCTTGGGACAGGAGCGCCCGGGATGTGTGAGTGCTTCCAGCTGTCTGCGGCATGAAGCCCAGACAGCTTATTGCTGCGGACTGGATCATAGTTTAAGTGTGTCGTGTTTAGTGCTTCTGAATACATCGCAGTGGACACTGTCTTACAGTGGTATTTGCTGTTGTCTATTCTATCACGCTGTAGAGCCTTCCTCTGTCCTTCCGAGAGTAGCAGAGAGAATCAATTTAGGAAACTTCTAAAAATCCAATCGCAATGTTAAATTCACGATTGATCAATTTATTATTTTCGATAGTTGCAATGCGTGCAAGCGTGCATCCAGTGCGGGCAGGCATGGTCGGCGGGCGACAGGAAACAAGAGGGGTTCTCAGAAGCAAGTGGCACGTGCTTCATGATTGCGAATTTGGGTGATCATAAAGATATTTTCAACAGATACGTTTAGTGGAAATGTTGTGGTGGATGAGATTGCGTATAACACTTCGGATATGTTTAATGCTACAATTTATTTGTGGCGCAAATTTCATTACGTGATTTACATAATGTTTGCATGTGATACTCAAACGTTGAAAATATGTTTTATTACGAAGTAGGATCATTATAAGGTGGAAGTGAGCGTTTTAAGCCATCTATTTGACTCTGGTAAATTGTTGAACAATTAATTTGACAGGGTAGTGCAAATAGATTATTTCACTCTATTTTTGATATCGAAATTTCGTCAGCTTTCTCTCTGTCTCCAGCATGAGCCAATAGAGGTACAGTATTCTGGGGAGAGATGAAAACCTCCATCTTCGTGTCTGGAGACGTTCGTTGACGCAGACAAGCATGGAGTGGCTTCTTGGGAGTGATGCTTTGTATGGGAGACTCGAGATCCAATCCATGGTCGGTGATATTTAGTAACATGATCTGTAATTAGGAAACTGGACTGTTTTGACTTTCGTGGCGGTGCCCTGACGATAGACACAAACGCAGGAGAGCTTAAACAGTGGCTAATATATTGCACTTCATTCCATCCTCTTGTGATTGCAGTTATTATGTTATGGAGAGCAAGTTTGGGGGGGGGGGGGGAGTGCAGTCACGCATCTCCCACAAAGTGATTAAATAAAGAATATGTATCAATATATTATTGACTTTGATTTGAATTTAGTGTCGTGAGATCCTGCTTCTGAGTCGTTTTCCTACCAATTTTTTCTGGGAGTGGTGGGGAGTGAGGAGGCGGGGGTATGAGGTGTGGAGCGTCCCCTGGTGGTAGCATTGTGCACTAGCTCAGTCAATCCCTGCATTTCAAGGTGAGCGCAGTGTAATTATGTAATTAGAACATGTAGTTGCTGGATGAGAACTTTTCCTACCAAATAAAAGTGAGATCCAGCCCCTGCAAATTGAAATTTATACATAAAAAGTATATCTTGTGTTATATAATTGAATTTCTTGTAGTGAGATCCTTTCGCTCCAGCACAGGCGGCAGCTTAGAGCCTGTGACGGAATATATTCTCAGCCAGGAATTTGCCTCGGTTGGAAGGCATCTCGTGTGCGTCAGTATTGTGCAGGGGTTACTGGGTAAATACTGCTTTGTTTTCGGTGCCATCCGACCTTGATTAACGGCGCATGCAGGCCCAGCAGGACATGAGGAAAACAGAGAAAGAACATCTGTTTCTATTGGAATTTGTCATATGCTTTTGTTTCAGGATTAGTGAGACATCCTGTGTGTCAGTCGCGAGGCTCGAGCGGTCACTCCTGGAGAGATGCATGGCGCGGCCGCTCTTCGCAGAACACCCAGTGAGCTGCATGTGCGGTGGTATATGGTGGCATTGGGTGTGGTCCAGTGGACAGGTGGTAGCGGACAGTGCGTGCCTTGCTATCGAGACTTTTAACAGTATAATTACGTGTGATGGGTGTTTCATGACGGTATTCCTCGTGCGATCGGACTAAAAAGACACAATCGATGTAATTACTTCTAACAAGACCTGCATCTTCCCAAACGGCAGAGAATGATGAACAAGAGAAATCCAACCCCTGAAAACAGAATTTTTTTTATAAACAATATATCCCCTACTATGTACTGAATTACCTATGATTAGATTCTTCCTCCCCAACACAGAGCCGCCAATGCCCAGGTAGGGGTGGGGATGGGAAGAGGGGAGGGGGAGTGTTGGCAGGTTTACCAGAGATTAATTGATCAACTTAATTACGAAGCCAATCAAATTGATAAGAGTGAGGGGTCTATTCGAATAACTAAGGCCTGAAAGTGTACCTTTATCGGTGAGGGGGAGGAGGAAGGGTTAGAGGTTTCTTGAGGGGTTGGGAGGAGGCGAAAGAAGGGGACAGGTGGGGGAACAACAGGTTAAGGACCTGTCAGTCAAAAGGAAGGATTATCCAAAGGGAGTCATTACCTGCTCCTGAGTGCATACTTGCCCCAGATGTAGGCAGTCCACACAAACAATACATGCTGATGTTCTTGTTTCCCTACTACTGTAGCCATCTAATTTCGTTATGACAAGACATTTCCTTAATCAGACTCGACTGCAATGGGTTACCATTAAATTATAGGCAAGCAGTCTGTGCAAGTGCTTCTTCAATTGATATTTCGGCCTGGTATTATCCAGCCATCCTCAGAGTGATAAGACAGTGCTAAGTGCGTCCGTTTGTGTTGCACTGCAGTGGTATTACGCATACGGGTCACAGATGCCGGTCGGCGGCAAAGAGGTACACATACACATGCGTTACCGGAGGTAAAAGCGTTCCGACATTCGATTTGTTTGTCGACGCATATTCAGCGGCAGTAACACCTTGACGACTTCTCTGCAGTTTAATTACACCAAGAGCCAGATTCTATGCCTGACCCTAATTTCTGTTTATTAAATTACGTTTATTAAATTATCAGTTAATCTGATTTCTATGGCTTCCTTGAAAATAGAATCCCAAAAGTAAGAGGTGGATGTTAAAATCTTCATGTGACTGTAGTCATGACCTGTATCTATGCAACGTTCAGCCACAGCTGACATATCTGGCTGTAGTAAGCGTGTGTACCTTCGGTATTCCACGCACCGCTCATGAGCGATGCGTGTTGTCTGACCTTCATATGATTTATTAGAATTTCTGCATGGGATCTGATATATATCCGCCTTACGAAGCAATAAATCATCTTTCACAGAACCGAGTAAGGCTGCAGTCTCCGTAGGAGGCTGAAAGATCACCTTAACACGACGTTCCTCGAGAATATGGCTTTTCTTCGATGAAAGAGCACCCACGTAAAGTAAAAACGCTTTTGATCTGAAAGTAAAACTTTCTTCTTCCAAGGCATGTACTTGCATTCTAGGGTTCACATTGAATGCTCTGTGGATTTGTTTCTGAGAGTATCCATTTGCTTTAAAAATGCTTTGAGACGTGTGAGCTCTTCCTGCAAATTATCATTATCGGATATACAATGTGGTCTGCGCGCTATGGTCTTAAAGGACACCTATGATGTGTGATGGGTGATGTCAGCTATTGGCATTTAAATATAGATTCGTATGAGTTGCTTGACGATATACAGCATGTGCTGTCAATTTTACGACGAACGAGAGCACCCAAAAAAGGGAGTCAGCCATCTTTTTCTATTTACATAGTAAAATTTAATGCTGCATAGAAAGAATTCAAATGCTCAAGAAAAATGTAATTCATCCTGCCCTTGAGGCCATACTACAAAGATGTTGTCCACGTACATCCAGAAGACTGGTGGTTTAAAACTTGACATGTCCGGTGTCTTGTCCTCGAAGTCTTCCATAAAAAAATTAACTACCAGAAGAAAGAGGGGGCTTCTCACAGCATCTCCATCAGTCTACTCATAAAATTCACCATTGAACGAGAAATAAGACGACAGGAGTAAATGTTCAAATAAGGTTGTGATGCTTTCGTCGAAATGCTGGCCGATAAGAGACAAAGAATCCCTTAAAGGTATGAACGCTTTCACCACTATTCGGGCGTGTGTAAGTTTACCTCTTTGCAACCGACCGGCATCTGTGATCCGCATGCGCAATATCGCCGCATGGAGTAACTACACTAACGCCATGCTTGGCATCTTGTCGTCAGTCTTGTGATTCGCTCTGGTAGCGGCCGGACGATACGCGGTCGAAATATGAGTTGAAGGAACGGTATTTGCGCTGCAGCATGCCCAAAAATGGTTTACTCATTATGCCATGAGAAGTTATTTTCTTTCAATTTTTGACTGATATTACTGGCTGTTTACGTCTCTTTAAATGTGACAGTCTGTTGCTGGTCTTCCTGAAGTGCTTAAGTGATAAGTTTGCCTTATGAGTCACTATTACCTGTTTTAATGTTACGACTCAGGCCTTTGTCAAGAAGACAGACTTCATCCTTTTCAAAGTGGATGTCTCTTGTGTTGTTGACTGAAGGCTGAAACTACCCTATGGCAACTTTTACATGAAATGTTAATGGATTTTGTTATGTTTCTTGGAATGGGCTTCTTCTACTTTTTTCATTGTTTCCAACCCAGTTACACGCTGAATGAGAAGACATATAATGAAGTCTCAAGAGATTCCGAGATATATTAACATTTACATTTACACGAACTATTTTATCACGGTCATTGTTTAGTGACATCTCTCACCTGTTCTGTCAGCTCCTTGATCCCACCACGATCGTGATCAGCCTTCACGATCAGCGACTGGTGCTCGACATCCCCACTCTCGCCAAGTGTGAAGCTGACCTGCACCCTGTACATCTGACTACCGTAGCCAGCACCAGTTTTGCACGCTAGTTCCACTGAAATGGACTGCACTGTTACAGCTTCGCACGACCGATGTTTCTTCAGCGCCGTCTCTATCATGGGGTTGTCGATCCATTTGGCCGATGCTGACGTAGTGCTTCCTGATGCATCCATTCACCTTCTGTAAACAGACTGAATATGGACTGAAGATATGAAGTAGCAGTGAGCTTTTCTTTATTGCCAAACATCTGTACCAATAAATGAACAATATATGAGATGTCTTCCAGAACGCACATTTCGTTGGTAACTCTAAGAAAGACTATATTGCAGTTAACATTCTATGTGTGCACCACAAAAGGTGGCTTCCTTGGTATTGGTCACGGTTTTTGTATTTTGTTGAAGGCACTTATAAAAATAAAATCATGAACATTGTGTGAACTTCCTGCAATGTTTCCTTTTCTGAAGACATGTAACACGGTAGCAGGAGACAGTGTGTGGTATTTATATTGCCAAGACAAGAACTGAATCATTATTAATTAGTTAGTGGGTACATTCACTTCTGGTGGGTGGGGTTAGTCAAAACCGAAATTTTTAAATCAAATACTGGTTAGTAATGGTTACTTAAATGTGTACATGAGTGTGACAGTAGCAAATCGACAAATAGAAACAACTAGGTAAGCCAACTGCAGGGATGGATTGGTGATCTATTGCAGTTAATTTCATTCTGTGTGAGGTATTGACTTTCGAGTTAAGACTGAAGTTCTTTTTATCTCTGTTGCCCGTTTGAAGAGCTCCACTAACATAGACAAACGCTTTTGAAAACATTTAAAAAATTAAAATGTTGCCAGAATTAATTAACATTTAATCAGTTCTTTTTCGATACTGGCTACTGTGAAGTCTGGCTGCAGGAAGTTGGTTCAAGCCGATGTAGGTTGAGGTAGTCATGCAGTGATAAAGAGCCTTGAACAGGACAGATTAGCGTGAAGTGCTTCAGTCTCTGGACTGAAAGCAACAAAATCATGTTGAATTACCTGGATTTTCATTTATTATCGATTTTAGATAAGACTGAAGCATTAGCAGGCTGAGATAGTGTATTATGACTGGGCTGCAGAGCATGTGTAAAATAACATGGGGAATGTGGATTCTGCAAAACAAGTACAGCACATTGATATCAGGACTGGTGTTACCTATCAGCTGCGGACTCCCATTCTAGAAATAGCTTTCCAACAGGTGGCGGTAATATTTAGATCCCATTATCACAGACGTGAACTAAGACTCTTCATAAAATGAAGCTTCAACCAGAAATCTCGAATACAAGTAGAAACCAAAACATTTTTCACATGTATTTCCAACCGTTAGTTGTAAAAGAACCGTCACATTAGGTGACTCACTCTCCCAATCCATGCTGTATTATAAGACATTCTTCTTTGAATGCTTCCTACAGCAACAATCCATTTCAGCAGTATCATTTTTGCCATCCACGTCGCTTCGTCAGGGATGTGGTCAAACGCTAATAAATATTTGAATTTCAGCTGGTTTCTTGACTACAGGCTTCCAGTGTCTCAGCTAGTTTAGAACGGATATAATCCTCATATAACTTCTTTCCTCCTTTCGATTTTCAACAACGTAGATTGTTGTCAGTCAGTCTAGGTAAACTGGAGTGCAATAAACGTTCCATTGAAACAAGTTGTCTGATATTATGTGGCCAGATGCAGAGCCTCAGTGCTCTCTTGACCTTCCATATCGTACAGTTCCCACAGAGAGAAAATGTAGCATGTTCCTTCTCTACTAATTCCTCGACTTTTTTTTTATATTGTCATCCTCAGGTTCACCTGTTAAAGGAAGCCGAAGTTTCGGCTACAGCACTTAATTTCATGAGGACGACGAAGTGAAAGACACTGTTATTAGGTTGCTCTGGTTGAAGACAGAAAATTTCCACATTGATTATAGACGTAAATTAGTCACAAGGAGGACCACTAATCTAAACAATCCGAGTATTGATGGTATAGATAGCCACAATAAGAATATTTTCAATTTACCATAAAGTAGATATACTGTCAAGACTGATCTGTAAAACCCCGCGAATGGGGAATAGGAGGGTTGTCCAGAAAGTAAGTTCCGATCGCTCGCGAAATAGAAACCACAGTGAAAACCAGAAACGCTTTATTAGCAACAGTCAGGTACACCTTCCACCTAGTTCCCTACATAGTCGCTGCTCCAACTTCATGTTTTGTCGTAGTGTTGTATCAGCTTGCCAATATCCTAGTCATAGAAAGCAGCCGCCTGTGCTTTCGGCCAGTTATCTGCACTGGCCTGCAGCTTGTTGTCTGTGGAAAATTTTTGTCTCCATAGCCAGCGGTTCTTGTGAGCAGAGATGAGACTCGGGGGCAGCCAATTACGGACTGTATTGTGGGTGATCAAACACTTCTCAACGGAAACGCCGCAGGAGCGTCTTCATTGCCCCTGCACTGTGCGGCCGAGAATTGGCATGAAGAAGGAACTGCTCGACAGTTGTGTTATGTGGGCTGCATGACACAGGCGAAATCTCTAACCAGGCCCTCATACTTGGTGGGAGGCGCTATTCCCTACGCAGCTTTACGTGCTCACCGTTCACTCAAAACTGAAAAGAGCGACGCGACACGATCGACGGGCATACTAGAGACATTGCCCAACACATCTGTGCGAAGCTTTACCGGATTTTCCCAGTGGTTTCCATTTCGCGACCGATCGGAACTTACTTTCTGGACAACCCTCGTAATTTAAAAGTCTTCTGTACCTGTTCCATAGTAGTGATAAGGCAGTTTCAATACAAAGGAAACGAATTCCCAGTAGTTATTGTAGTCAGACCATGAGATGGTGAGCTGAGAACCACCACACCTGATTAGGCTTGGCAAGCTCATACTGGGTGGTTATAACTAAAGTTCAGCTATTCACTGAGGTCCAGCGTGGGCTCTAAGTATCCTATGGCAGCAATACGTGGTAATGAGCTAATGCATTAATGTGGAACCGACTTACACTAAAAAACAGGTTCCAATTTTGGTCGCCAGGTGCAAATCTGGCGCTGTACGCTGTATGACGGTATGACATCCACGTTATCATTTGACAAGCCATACAGTGATGAACAGAGTAGCTGTGAATAAGAGAGACTGTGCTCTGTTAGTGAAGCTATTTTATGTGAACAGCAGCAATTACATCAACATCTACATACATCTACATGACTGTTCTGCAATTCACAGTTGAGCTCCTGACAGATGCTGGTTCAACAGCAAAGTAAAATGTCTCAACTGTATGAGAATGTACATAATGGATGTACGAGTACAGGTAGCAGATTCATGGATGATAGCCAAGTGGGAAGGCTACAGCTCGCGATAAGCGAGAAGTCCAGGTTCGAGACACGGTCTGCCACAAATTTTCATCGACGTCATTCCATTCCACAGCTGTTGGTTCTCTAACCTTAACGTAAAACACACTTAGGTTGATTACCACAACACATCAAGTCACTTTACTGTGGTGTTGGGTTAGTGCGACGTACTATGTCACGCGCCTCCATCTTTCTTTTAAAAAAATTGCAGTCTATAGTGTCTTTATAGGCAGAAGAATACGGGGGACGGCGCCATTGCCCTATAAATAATAAAGCGAGAATGGTGGGTGCTGTGTAATACAGAGCACATATATGTGACTAAAAAAAAACCAGAAAAACAAAAAACAGGCAGCTACTCATTAAGCTCTTAAGCGCAGTTGGAGTACATTGACCCAAACATTACGTATTAACCAGGTCGAGGTGATCACGCATTGACAGTTGCCTCAGTAGCTATAACCATGCAAAACAGTCATAGGGTTGATAGACAAGTATGCTACAGATCTCCGACTGCGAATCGCAAGCATCGAAAACACTTCAGACAGACTTGCTTTTGTGATGTGTACTTGTTTATGGGGTTCAAATGGTTCAAATGGCTCTGAGCACTATGGGACTTAGCATCTGAGGTCATCAGTCCTCTAGAACTTAGAACTACTTAAACCTAACCAACCTAAGGACATCACACACAGCCATGCCCGAGGCAGGATTCGAACCTGCGACCGTAGCGGTCGCGCAGCTCCAGACTGAAGCGCCTAGAAGCGCTAGGCCACACAGGGCGGCTGTTTATTGGGCAATGATGCAATGTAGCTGTAGCTTCAGTAAATACATAATGCTAGATTTACTGCCTAAGTACGTGTTTTTGGGAGGATAGTAATGGCATGTGTACCAAAAGACAGGTATGCTGCTTATAGCAGCGCTGGTAGAGTGTAGCGATCGGGAGAGGGTCGATGATTAGTACAGAGACTGGGAGTGGTAGAAGGATGTAAATACATGTGACATAACGTCTACATGGAGGTCGTTTATTTGTAAAAGAAGTTACCATTTCACTTGTTTTCTTTTGTCCGACTTATTGTGCAGATCAGTTAGATTACTTCTCACAATTTGTCCGTCTCTAATGACGAGATGTTAAACCCAGTCTTCCTTCCTTATCACATTTTTTGTGTAACTGTATACCGGAGACCATCAATTGTAGAAGGGGGGGTGGGATATGTCAGGATGTTGGCTTGTTAATAGCGACGTTTCATTCCTAACACACTGGCTTGGGGTTTGTGTACAGGAGTAGACTTTCCAACTAATTTGGAGAATGCTGTATCGAATAGGCACATAATGTTCACGTTTAAATTATTTGGGTCGTTTGTCAGCTTAGCGCGAGAGTTTATGTGTGTGTGTGTGTGTGTGTGTGTGTGTTTGTGTGTGCGTATGTGTGTGTTTGTGAGTGAAGAAACGTAGAATATTTCACCATCACCACCACTTAGTTCTGTATGTGAACTACCATTGCTGAGATCCAATGCGTATAATGAACACAAATAACATTATGCTGATAAATCGTACAGCTTCTTCCTCGAGTGTCCGAAAAAAACTTATAATATTTCATAACCGTCGCTTAGTTGTGCATGGAGTTGAAAGTTGTCAAGACATCATTGTACAATAAGGGTATATAGTGTTTTGCCAAAGTATCATGCAATCTTTTTTTCACATGGAACCATAACGTGAAGCTGCTAGTGCGCGCCACGGGCTGCTAGCTGATATCCAATGACACCACTCTTGTCCATTGCTGACAGAAGGACTGTGCTGTGGGCCCCGTCGGAAAAGGCGGTTCGTGAGGCAGAGCGTTTCAGATCGTGGTAGTCTCATGTCAGCCATCCAAGATACTAGTAAACGGTAATGGAGGGATGTGATCGTTTGTCAGTGCGCTTACAGAAGGTATACGCAGTGCTGTATTTGTCGTTATATTTGTCCCAATAGGTCTGCTGGTGATTCGGTATAGTTCACTTGTAAGGGAATAAATCAGTTTCGTCCCTGGAATCGCAACGCTTCACTCCCGCACATGTTTCCTACAGGTTAACATTACCGGGGTGACGAACGCAGAAAAGAATTCTGCGGACGTGTTTCCTTGAAGCAATAATTAATTTGCTGTACAGTGTCGTACTCAGAGCGGATTTCTGCAGAGTGCTTACAGAAAGATGCCGAATACTTCGCTGCACAGGACTCGCAGCATAATTTTCCCCAAAACAGGGATATTTATGTTTTTGTACATTCGTCCCTTATTCGTCATCGAAGCGCAAATGTGGTGCCTTAATAAAGTGATTATGAAACACAGTGCAAATGAACAATGTGGTCACATTAACATGGACACGTTAACATGGACATGTTAACGTCATTTTTGGTGTACCTGCACTGCAGGAGTATAATATGAAAAAAGCCACAGGGGTAACATTACCCAGTTAATGTTAACTGAAATGTTCGTTTTGACTAATTACAGTCTTAACTGCAACTTGACTGCTAAACAGTTACACTAATCTTTGCTTTTAATTGTGTGAAACAAACAGTACGCCTTACTTTTGACGAAAGTATGAAGTAGGTCTTTGGTGCAGACAAAAACTTAAAACTGAAATAAAATACCAGAAATTCTTAGATGCTTTGGAGTTTAGAATAAAGTGCCAGGTGGTTATAACTGTGCAGCTACTCAGAGAGGTCCAATGTAGGCTATAATTATTGTATGGCAGCGGAACTTGGTAGATATGCTAGTGTGTTAATGCAGCCAATGTAGGCTATAATTATTGTATGGCAGCGGAACTTGGTAGATATGCTAGTGTGTTAATGCAGAACCAATTTAAGTTAGGAAAAAATTAATTCCAACTTTGGCTATCAGGTGCAAATCTGGTGCTGTGAATGCAAGAGAGACATAAAGAAACGTTTCCGTATGTGATGGATTAAGAATGGGACATGATCAGAAAAGGTCAAAACAAGGGAGAAATGCATAATATTGACTTTTTTATTAAATGCCGTTTATACAGTTTGGTCAATATGAAAATGGAAGATGTCGACGAGATGCTGAATCGATAAAACGACGTAATCAACACTTGCCCACAGTAGTTCCGGTGGAATTTGGTAAACGTGTGAGTTAAGGAGCATTTCGCTCTCATTTAAATATATGGCCGAAAGAGTCTGCCTTCAGGAATTGTGAAAAGAACCCTGTCGTCCAGGACCGTGTGCCACAAAGGGCGCAGATTCGGCACGAGATGGGGAAATTCACAGCTGTCTGTTGTGCTGAATGAGGCCTAGGCACTGTAGTGTGCGAGTGAGGCAGACGAGAACCTGTGTCATAGGGAAACCCCATAGAAGCCGTTTGCGGCTAGGGAGATGTAGCAGCTGTAAATATGGCGGACCTAAGATCGCCCACAAAGAAAAACATTTATGAAAACTTTAATTCTGTAGTAGTTCAGGGAATAGAGCCACAGTAACTTCAATCTACCATTCCTTATAAATTTTCATGGTGATCCCAATAGAACTTGAATATTGATCATATCTATAATAGTTTAGGATTTCTGTTAAAGTGAAATTAACAAGTTTTGTAACAAAGACCTGAATGCTAACATCTGAATGTTTTGGTCCATCTTAACGATCGACATTTCCTGTAGAAGCGCACCATTAAAATGACAAATGTTGTAAATACCAACTCTGCAACTTTATTTGTTTAAAAGATATAGTAAATTTAAATGAACAGTATTTTCAGTTAAGCATGAGATCATCATTTCCCCCACACTAAACACATTGAACGATGACAACATGACACCTTATTGAATCATTAGGTAATAGAATGTTTGTTGTAAAGCTTAGTGCATAATAATTACTTTTGTTCTTTATATAGAACTGGATCAACAGTAGGGGGCGTACGGCTGTATCGTCGTCTTAGCCCTTTCACATCTGGACACTTCTCTCAGAAACACCTTTGTCAACACAATTCTTGCTGTTGAAAGAAACCCTTATAAGCAATCACACAAATGGAGTTCTGTTTTACACATACGAGTAGAATGCATGGACTGTAGTAGAATGACTGATGCTCTTTTTCCTCCACCCTTATCACCTTGCCATCAATTTCCCTCTATAAATCACAGCTGTTGCATCCTGATCAATCTACAGTTATATGTCTACGATATCAGAACTCCACATTCTTGGCTGGATATATGTCTGGCGCTAATTTGACCTGAGTCGGAAATGTATGAAACTACTGTTTTTCCAATATGCATCTAAAGCTGTAAAGCAGTTTGCTGAGTTTTAAAACCGACGGAATTACTATATTTAATAATCAGCCGTTTGCTAAAGGTGGTTAACCTGTATGTAAACTACGTGGGTTCTGACAGCATTTCACATTCCGACAACCATCACCACCAGAGCTCTTTCAGGATCTCATCTAACAAAGGTGACATCTATTTTACTTACCCCTGGACCGAGTGTGTGCGTGGCGTGTGTGTGTGTGTGTGTGTGTGTGTGTGTGTGTGTGAGTGAGTGTGTGTGTAAACGGATACCCTATAACACTGTTCGTTTTTTGCGTAAGTGTATTTAAAATCGGCATACCCGTAGTGGAACTTTTCCCACCTTAATCACCTTATCTCACACATCTCCCTATAAATGACGGCTACCGCATTCCAGCACAGCGTTACTCTACACGCCAAAACACCTTCTTTGGGAGAAAACTCCATTGTATGCTCATTCTCCATTGCTATTTACAGTAACCACAGATTTTTCCAAACATGGTGTGTGAAGTAATTTGCAAGTTTTTCTGCCATTGCAGGCTGGTTCACATTGAACAGACCTACCGTTGCTTGCAATAACGTTACCGTCTCGCAGGACAAACACGTCATGGCTCCCTGTTAGTTAGTCACACACATCCATTTCATAATTCCTTGCATTTGACAATATTGTGACGAACAGTGCTTTGAAATGAGAAAAAAATATGTTTCTTCAGCTATAACACATCCTCACTGCTAGCATTTAATACGTGTATATTTCAACATGCCTCCACAGCGTCAGACACATAATTCATTCCATAAATAGAAATCATAGTCCGTAGTACGACAATACCATGATTATTAGCCAAGGAAGATGTAACAGTGTCAGAGGTCTTTACAATAACATTACCGCCTGTCTTGGCAGTTTTCCTCTTGCACACGGAAGTTTAGGCTTGATATTAGATAGTCACACATTCACAACGTTTTTATAAAAATTGCCGGCCAGTGTGGCCGAACGGTTCTAGGCGCTTCAGTCTGGAACCGCGCGACCGCTACGGTCGCAAGTTCGAATCCTGCCTCGGGCATGGATGTGTGTGATGTTCTTAGGTTGTTAGGTTTAAGTAGTTCTAAGTTCTATGGGACTGATGACCTCAAATGTTAAGTCCTATAGTGCTCGGAGCCATCCGAACCATTTTTAATAAAAATACCACCAAAGTCTTGCTTTATATCTACATCCGTAAAGTGACGACAGTCGGCATGAAGCTGTTTCTGTAGTCCAGGCACTTGATCCACTAGAACATGTAACTGAACGCCCGGCAACCTCTCTTTATATAACACAGCCACAAGCTTTTCATATTCCCTCGAAATGATTTCTAGAACTTCCCTGCTGAAAAGCTTTTTTTTTTTTTGTATATATATTCACCTATTGCTGATGTATTGGCCACATGTAAGGGAATATAGCACTTTCGTCTTGACACTGCGTCACCAGAATGCGACGTCACCAGAGTTGTGACGAAGGGTAAAATATTCATTAGTAAAATATTAAGCTTAAGCAGGGGCGGTGGCAAGGGGGGTGCTATGGGGGTTATAGCCCCCCTCTCCGCCCCCACGGAGTATCATATTACACCGGATAAAATGATGTCAGAAATCAGCGAATATCTTACTCCAACGGATTCAATGTTTTTTTTTAATAATTATGTAGTAATATAGGTTACAATGTATTTCAAACAAATTTTAACAAATGAATAAGAGTGGAAAATAGCTTGCTATCTAAACCAATAAATATCATTTAACTTAAAATAGGCGTCTTATTATTTATTAAAACACATTTTTTACCCTGAACTCCAAAACAGTTACCATAAACTACTTTAAGCAACACTAAATTTTACCAATTTGTCGCCAGAGGACCCAAACTCTCCTTTTGTTAAGCGATATTCCATTCCCCCAATCCCCCCCCCCCCTCCCCCATTAGCGGCGCCCCACCGCCCCGCAACCCCTTGCCCCCCTCCCCACATGACTAACTTATAGAATCGCCCCTGAGCTTAAGATAGTAATAAAGTTGGGAAATCGTCTCTTGGCAAGAGGAAATGAAATATTTGTGTGACGAGTTAGATGCAGCTAACAAGAAGGGACATTGGAACGTCACAAGGCTAACAGCGAGCTAAGCAACTTGACCCTTGAACGGTACAGGCACCAGCGCCGACAAGTATACGACGGAAAAGTACGGCGGACGACATGCGGCAACCGCATGACTGTCGCAGTCGACACAATCATCTTGGAACACGCCAGAAGGCTGGTGAAGTGTGCAACGGCTCCTTACAAATAGGCCAACCACCGACTGGAGTGGAAGAGCAAATCGGAAGTTGTCTGGGACACTACCTCTGTGTCGCTCTGTGTCAAGGGCTGGACGTGTATTATTTGGAACAGGCAGTACTTAGAAAGATTCACTAGCCTCCACTTGTACTTTGAAGACAAAAGTAGTACGATCTAATATGAACTGATCTGCATACTTGTAAATAGTAATCTGTGCGCAGGGAATGTTTTGGGGTGTGCTTTCAGGGAATGAATTCCTTCCTACCAATATATGATTTACATCCAGTTCCCGACCGATCCCTACCAATTCCCACCACTCAATAGTCTACTTTCAGCCAAGGCCGGGGCAACAGTACGCGGCCCACAAGCAGTTCCTCACCGAAGTCTTTGAACGAGGTAAGTTTCCGTGTAGCGGTTTGTGCGTTCTTTCTAACTCCCTCTTCCACTAGTAAAGCACATGTATGTGGTGTCATTCCTCTCCTACATCTAATGCATACGCTGAAGTCCTACAGCTAACGACACAAATCAGATTTCGATTACTGTCTCTACAGCTTGACAACGAATTTGGCATCAAATAAAACTACTGATACACACTCCAGTGACACACCTGGGTTGAATTTCCCGAAACTCTCTTACACTTAGCATTTTCTCCAGTACAGAATTACAATTTTTATTTTCTTGATGCTAAGTAAAATATAATTACACAGGGCTATTCTCACATTCACAATGTTGCCAGAAATAATTAACATTTAAGCAGTTCTTTTTCGATACTGACTACTGTGAAGTCTGGCTGCTGGAAGTTGGTTCAAGCCGATGTAGGTTGAGGTAGTCATGCAGTGATAAAGAGCCTTGAACAGGACAGATTAGCGTGAAGTGCTTCAGTCTCTGGACTGAAAGCAACAAAAACATGTTGAATTACCTGGATTTTCATTTATTATCGATTTTAGATAAGACTGAAGCATTAGCAGGCTGAGATAGTGTATTATGACTGGGCTGCAGAGCATGTGTAAAATAACATGGGGAATGTGGATTCTGCAAACAAGTACAGCACATTGATATCAGGACTGGGGTTACCTATCAGCTGCGGACTCCCATTCTAGAAATAGCTTTCCAACAGGTGACGGTAATATTTAGATCCCATTATCACAGTCGTGAACTAAGACTCTTCATAAAATGAAGCTTCAACCAGAAATCTCGAATACAAGTAGAAACCAAAACATTTTTCACATGTATTTCCAACCGTTAGTTGTAAAAGAACCGTCACATTAGGTGACTCACTCTCCCAATCCATGCTGTATTATAAGACATTCTTCTCTGAATGCTTCCTACAGCAACATTCCATTTCAGCAGTATCATTTTTGCCATCCACGTCGCTTCGTCAGGGATGTGGTCAAACGCTAATAAATATTTGAATTTCAGCTGGTTTCTTGACTACAGGCTTCCAGTGTCTCAGCTAGTTTAGAACGGATATAATCCTCATATAACTTCTTTCCTCCTTTCGATTTTCAACAACGTAGATTGTTGTCAGTCAGTGTAGGTAAACTGGAGTGCAATAAACGTTCCATTGAAACAAGTTGTCTGATATTATGTGGCCAGATGCAGAGCCTCAGTGCTCTCTTGACCTTCCATATCGTACAGTTCCCACAGAGAGAAAATGTAGCATGTTCCTTCTCTACTAATTCCTCGACTTTTTTTTGATATTGTCATCCTCAGGTTCACCTGTTAAAGGAAGCCGAAGTTTCGGCTACAGCACTTAATTTCATGAGGACGACGAAGTGGAAGACGCTGTTATTAGGTTGCTCTGGTTGAAGACAGAAAATTTCCACATTGATTATAGACGTAAATTAGTCACAAGGAGGACCACTAATCTAAACAACCCGAGTATTGATGGTATAGATAGCCACACTAAGAATATTTTCAATTTACCATAAAGTAGATATACTGTCAAGACTGCTCAGTAAAACCCCGCGAATGAGGAATAGGAGGGTTGTCCAGAAAGTAAGTTCCGATCGCTAGCGAAATGGAAACCACAGTGAAAACCAGAAACGTTTTATTAGCAACAGTCAGGTACACCTTCCACCTAGTTCCCTACATAGTCGCTGCTCCAACTTCATGTTTTGTCGTAGTGTTGTATCAGCTTGCCAATATCCTAGTCATAGAAAGCAGCCGCCTGTGCTTTCGGCCAGTTATCTGCACTGGCCTGCAGCTTGTTGTCTGTGGAAAATTTTTGTCTCCATAGCCAGCGGTTCTTGTGAGCAGAGATGAGACTCGGGGGGAGCCAATTACGGACTGTATTGTGGGTGATCAAACACTTCTCAACGGAAACGCCGCAGGAGCGTCTTCATTGCCCCTGCACTGTGCGGCCGAGAATTGGCATGAAGAAGGAACTGCTCGACAGTTGTGTTATGCGGGCTGCATGACACAGGCGAAATCTCTAACCAGGCCCTCATACTTGGTGGGAGGCGCTATTCCCTACGCAGCTTTACGTGCTCACCGTTCACTCAAAACTGAAAAGAGCGACGCGACACGATCGACGGGCATACTAGAGACATTGCCCAACACATCTGTGCGAAGCTTTACCGGATTTTCCCAGTGGTTTCCATTTCGCGACCGATCGGAACTTACTTTCTGGACAACCCTCGTAATTTAAAAGTCCTCTGTACCTGTTCCATAGTAGTGATAAGGCAGTTCCAATACAGAGTATAAGGAAACGAATTCCCAGTAGTTATTGTGGTCAGATCATGGGATGGTGAGCTGAGAACCACCACATCTGATTAGGCTTGGCAAGCTCATACTGGATGGTTATAACTAAAGTTCAGCTATTCACTGAGGTCCAGCGTGGGCTCTAATTATCCTATGGCAGCAATACGTGGTAATGTGCTAATGCATTAATGTGGAACCGACTTACACTAAAAACAGCCTCCAATTTTGGTCGCCAGGTGCAAATCTGGCGCTGTACGCTGTATGACGGTATGACATCCACGTTATCATTTGACAAGCCATACAGTGATGAACAGAGTAGCTGTGAATAAGAGAGACTGTGCTCTGTTAGTGAAGCTATTTTATGTGAACAGCAGCAATTACATCAACATCTACATACATCTACATGACTGTTCTGCAATTCACAGTTGAGTTCCTGACAGATGCTGGTTCAACAGCAAAGTAAAATGTCTCACCTGTATGAGAATGTACATAATGGATGTACGAGTACAGGTAGCAGATTCATGGATGATAGCCAAGTGGGAAGGCTACAGCTCGCGATAAGCGAGAAGTCCAGGTTCGAGACACGGTCTGCCACAAATTTTCATCGACGTCATTCCATTCTACAGCTGTTGGTTCTCTAACCTTAACGTAAAACACACTTAGGTTGATTACCACAACACATCAAGTCACTTTACTGTGGTGTTGGGTTAGTGCGACGTATTATGTCACGTGCCTCCATCTTTCTTTTAAAAAAATTGCAGTCTATAGTGTCTTTATAGGCAGAAGAATACGGGGGATGGCGCCATTGCCCTATAAATAATAAAGCGAGAATGGTGGGTGCTGTGTAGCACAGAGCACATAATATGTGACTAAAAAAAAGCAAACAAAAGACAGGCAGCTTCTCATTAAGCTCTTAAGCGCAGTTGGATTACATTAACCCAAACATTACGTATTAACCAGGTCGAGGTGATCACGCATTGACAGTTGCCTCAGTAGCTATAACCATGCAAAACAGTCATAGGGTTGATAGACAAGTATGCTTACAGATCTCCGACTGCGAATCGCAAGCATCGAAAACGCTTCAGACAGACTTGCTTTTGTGATGTGTACTTGTTTATGGGGCTCAAATGGTTCAAATGGTTCAAATGGCTCTAAGCACTATGGGACTTAACATCTGAGGTCATCAGTCCCCTAGAACTTAGAACTACTTAAACCTAACCAACCTAAGGACATCACACACAGCCATACCCGAGGCAGGATTCGAACCTGCGAACGTAGCGGTCGCGCGGCTCCAGACTGAAGCGCCTAGAAGCGCTAGGCCACACAGGGCGGCTGTTTTTTAGGCAATGATGCAATGTAGCTGTAGCTTCAGTAAATACATAATACTAGATTTACTGCCTAAGTACGTGTTTTTGGGAGGATAGTAATGGCATGTGTACCAAAAGACAGGTATGCTGCTTATAGCAGTGCTGGTAGAGTGTAGCGATCGGGAGAGGATCAATGATTAGTACAGAGACTGGGAGTGGTAGAAGGATGTAAATACATGGGACATAACGTCTACATGGGGGTCGTTTATTTGTAAAAGAAGTTACCATTTCACTTGTTTTCTTTTGTCCGACTTATTGTGCAGATCAGTTAGATTACTTCTCACAATTTGTCCGTCTCTAATGACGAGATGTTAAACATAGTATTCCTTCCTTATCACATTTTTTGTGTAACTGTATACCGGAGACCCTCAATTGTAGAAGGGGGGTGTGATATGTCAGGATGTTGGCTTGTTAATAGCGACGTTTCATTCCTAACACACTGGCTTGGGGTTTATGTACAGGGGTAGACTTTCCAACTAATTTGGAGAATGCTGTATCGAATAGGCACATAAAGTTCACGTTTAAATTAGTTGGGTCGTTTGTCAGCTTAGCGGGTGAGTTTGTGTGTGTGTGTGTGTGTGTGTGTGTGTGTGTGTTTGTGTGTGCGTATGTGTGTGTTTGTGAGTGAAGAAACGTAGAATATTTCACCATCACCAGCACTTAGTTCTGTATGTGAACTACCATTGCTGAGATCCAATGCGTATAATGAACACAAATAACATTATGCTGATAAATCGTACAGCTTCTTCCTCGAGTGTCCGAAAAAAACTTATAATATTTCATAGCCGTCGCTTAGTTGTGCATGGAGTTGAAAGTTGTCAAGACATCATTGTACAATAAGGGTATATAGTGTTTTGCCAAAGTATCATGCAATCTTTTTTTCACATGGAACCATAACGAGAAGCTGCTAGTGCGCGCCACGGGCTGCTAGCTGATATCCAATGACACCACTCTTGTCCATTGCTGACAGAAGGACTGTGCTGTGGGCCCCGTCGGAAAAGGCGGTTCGTGAGGCAGAGCGTTTCAGATCGTGGTAGTCTCATGTCAGCCATCCAAGATACTAGTAAACGGTAATGGAGGGATGTGATCGTTTGTCAGTGCGCTTACAGAAGGTATACGCAGTGCTATATTTGTCGTTATATTTGTCCCAATAGGTCTGCTGGTGATTCGGTATAGTTCACTTGTAAGGGAATAAATCAGTTTCGTCCCTGGAATCGCAACGCTTCACTCCCGCACATGTTTCCTACAGGTTAACATTACCGGGGTGACGAACGCAGAAAAGAATTCTGCGGACGTGCTTCCTTGAAGCAATAATTTATTTGCCGTACAGTGTCGTACTCAGAGCGGATTTCTGCAGAGTGCTTACAGAAAGATGCCGAATACTTCGCTGCACAGGACTCGCAGCATAATTTTCCCCAAAACAGGGATATTTATGTTTTTGTACATTCGTCCCTTATTCGTCATCGAAGCGCAAATGTGGTGCCTTAATAAAGTGATTATGAAACACAGTGCAAATGAACAATGTGGTCACATTAACATGGACACGTTAACATGGACATGTTAACGTCATTTTTGGTGTACCTGCACTGCAGGAGTATAATATGAAAAAAGCCACAGGGGTAACATTACCCAGTTAATGTTAACTGAAATGTTCGTTTTGACTAATTACAGTCTTAACTGCAACTTGACTGCTAAACAGTTACACTAATCTTTGCTTTTAATTGTGTGAAACAAACAGTACGCCTTACTTTTGACGAAAGTATGAAGTAGGTCTTTGGTGCAGACAAAAACTTAAAACTGCAATAAAATACCAGAAATTCTTAGATGCTTTGGAGTTTAGAATAAAGTGCCAGGTGGTTATAACTGTGCAGCTACTCAGAGAGGTCCAATGTAGGCTATAATTATTGTATGGCAGCGGAACTTGGTAGATATGCTAGTGTGTTAATGCAGAACCAATTTAAGTTAGGAAAAAATTAATTCCAACTTTGGTTATCAGGTGCAAATCTGGTGCTGTGAATGCAAGAGAGACATAAAGAAACGTTTCCGTATGTGATGGATTAAGAATGGGACATGATCAGAAAAGGTCAAAACAAGGGAGAAATGCATAATATTGACTTTATTATTAAATGCCGTTTATACAATTTGGTCAATATGAAAACGGAAGATGTCGACGAGATGCTGAATCGATAAAACGACGTAATCAACACTTGCCCACAGTAGTTCCGGTGGAATTTGGTCAACGTGTGAGTTAAGGAGCATTTCGCTCTCATTTAAATATATGGCCGAAAGAGTCTGCCTTCAGGAATTGTGAAAAGAACCCTGTCGTCCAGGACCGTGTGCCACAAAGGGCGCAGATTCGGCACGAGATGGGGAAATTCACAGCTGTCTGTTGTGCTGAATGAGGCCTAGGCACTGTAGTGTGCGAGTGAGGCAGACGAGAACCTGTGTCATAGAGAAACCCCATAGAAGCCGTTTGCGGCTAGGGAGATGTAGCAGCTGTAAATATGGCGGACCTAAGATCGCCCACAAAGAAAAACATTTATGAAAACTTTAATTCTGTAATAGTTCAGGGAATAGAGCCACAGTAACTTCAATCTACCATTCCTTATAAATTTTCATGGTGATCCCAATAGAACTTGAATATTGATCATATCTATAATAGTTTAGGGTTTCTGTTAAAGTGAAATTAACAAGTTTTGTAACAAAGACCTGAATGCTAACATCTGAATGTTTTGGTCTATCTTAACGATCGACATTTCCTGTAGAAGCGCACCATTAAAATGACAGATGTTGTAAATACCAACTCTGCAACTTTATTTGTTTAAAAGATATAGTAAATTTAAATGAACAGTATTTTCAGTTAAGCATGAGATCATCATTTCCCCCACACTAAACACATTGAACGATGACAACATGACACCTTATTGAATCATTAGGTAATAGAATGTTTGTTGTAAAGCTTAGTGCATAATAATTACTTTTGTTCTTTATATAGAACTGGTTCAACAGTAGGGGGCGTACGGCTGTATCGTCGTCTTAGCCCTTTCACATCTGGACACTTCTCTCAGAAACACCTTTGTCAACACAATTCTTGCTGTTGAAAGAAACCCTTATAAGCAATCACACAAATGGAGTTCTGTTTTACACATACGAGTAGAATACATGGATTGTAGTAGAATGACTGATGCTCTTTTTCCTCCACCCTTATCACCTTGCCATCAATTTCCCTTTATAAATCACAGCTGTTGCATCCCGATCAATCTACAGTTATATGTCTACGATATCAGAACTTCACATTCTTGGCTGGATATATGTCTGGCGCTAATTTGACCTGAGTCGGAAATGTATGAAACTACTGTTTTTCCAATATGCATCTAAAGCTGTAAATCAGTTTGCTGAGTTTTAAAACCGACGGAATTACTATATTTAATAATCAGCCGTTTGCTAAAGGTGGTTAACCTGTATGTAAACTACGTGGGTTCTGACAGCATTTCACATTCCGACAACCATCACCACCAGAGCTCTTTCAGGGTCTCATCTAACAAAGGTGACATCTATTTTACTTACCCCTGGACCGAGTGTGTGCGTGTGTGTGTGTGTGTGCGTGTGTGTGTGTGTGTGTGTGTGTGAGTGAGTGAGTGTGTGTGTAAACGGATACCCTATAACACTGTTCGTTTTTTGCGTAAGTGTATTTAAAATCGGCATACCCGTAGTGGAACTTTTCCCACCTTAATCACCTTATCTCACACATCTCCCTATAAATGACGGCTACCGCATTCCAGCACAGCGTTACTCTACACGCCAAAACACCTTCTTTGGGAGAAAACTCCATTGTATGCTCATTCTCCATTGCTATTTACAGTAACCACAGATTTTTCCAAACATGGTGTGTGAAGTAATTTGCAAGTTTTTCTGCCATTGCAGGCTGGTTCACATTGAACAGACTTACCGTTGCTTGCAATAACGTTACCGTCTCGCAGGACAAACACGTCATGGCTCCCTGTTAGTTAGTCACACACATCCATTTCATAATTCCTTGCATTTGACAATATTGTGACGAACAGTGCTTTGAAATGAGAAAAAAATATGTTTCTTCAGCTATAACACATCCTCACTGCTAGCATTTAATACGTGTATATTTCAACATGCCTCCACAGCGTCAGACACATAATTCATTCCATAAATAGAAATCATAGTCCGTAGTACGACAATACCATGATTATTAGCCAAGGAAGATGTAACAGTGTCAGAGGTCTTTACAATAACATTACCGCCTGTCTTGGTAGTTTTCCTCTTGCACACGGAAGTTTAGGCTTGATATTAGATAGTCACACATTCACAACGTTTTTATAAAAATTGCCGGCCAGTGTGGCCGAACGGTTCTAGGCGCTTCAGTCTGGAACCGCGCGACCGCTACGGTCGCAAGTTCGAATCCTGCCTCGGGCATGGATGTGTGTGATGTTCTTAGGTTGTTAGGTTTAAGTAGTTCTAAGTTCTATGGGACTGATGACCTCAAATGTTAAGTCCTATAGAGCTCGGAGCCATCCGAACCATTTTTAATAAAAATACCACCAAAGTCTTGCTTTATATCTACATCCGTAAAGTGACGACAGTCGGCATGAAGCTGTTTCTGTAGTCCAGGCACTTGATCCACTAGAACATGTAACTGAACGCCCGGCAACCTCTCTTTATATAACACAGCCACAAGCTTTTCATATTCCCTCGAAATGATTTCTAGAACTTCCCTGCTGAAAAGCTTTTTTTTTTTTGTATATATATTCACCTATTGCTGATGTATTGGCCACATGTAAGGGAATATAGCACTTTCGTCTTGACACTGCGTCACCAGAATGCGACGTCACCAGAGTTGTGACGAAGGGTAAAATATTCATTAGTAAAATATTAAGCTTAAGCAGGGGCGGTGGCAAGGGGGGTGCTATGGGGGTTATAGCCCCCCTCTCCGCCCCCACGGAGTATCATATTACACCGGATAAAATGATGTCAGAAATCAGCGAATATCTTACTCCAACGGATTCAATGTTTTTTTTTAATAATTATGTAGTAATATAGGTTACAATGTATTTCAAACAAATTTTAACAAATGAATAAGAGTGGAAAATAGCTTGCTATCTAAACCAATAAATATCATTTAACTTAAAATAGGCGTCTTATTATTTATTAAAACACATTTTTTACCCTGAACTCCAAAACAGTTACCATAAACTACTTTAAGCAACACTAAATTTTACCAATTTGTCGCCAGAGGACCCAAACTCTCCTTTTGTTAAGCGATATTCCATTCCCCCAATCCCCCCCCCCCCCTCCACCATTAGCGGCGCCCCACCGCCCCGCAACCCCTTGCCCCCCTCCCCACATGACTAACTTATAGAATCGCCCCTGAGCTTAAGATAGTAATAAAGTTGGGAAATCGTCTCTTGGCAAGAGGAAATGAAATATTTGTGTGACGAGTTAGATGCAGCTAACAAGAAGGGACATTGGAACGTCACAAGGCTAACAGCGAGCTAAGCAACTTGACCCTTGAACGGTACAGGCACCAGCGCCGACAAGTATACGACGGAAAAGTACGGCGGACGACATGCGGCAACCGCATGACTGTCGCAGTCGACACAATCATCTTGGAACACGCCAGAAGGCTGGTGAAGTGTGCAACGGCTCCTTACAAATAGGCCAACCACCGACTGGAGTGGAAGAGCAAATCGGAAGTTGTCTGGGACACTACCTCTGTGTCGCTCTGTGTCAAGGGCTGGACGTGTATTATTTGGAACAGGCAGTACTTAGAAAGATTCACTAGCCTCCACTTGTACTTTGAAGACAAAAGTAGTACGATCTAATATGAACTGATCTGCATACTTGTAAATAGTAATCTGTGCGCAGGGAATGTTTTGGGGTGTGCTTTCAGGGAATGAATTCCTTCCTACCAATATATGATTTACATCCAGTTCCCGACCGATCCCTACCAATTCCCACCACTCAATAGTCTACTTTCAGCCAAGGCCGGGGCAACAGTACGCGGCCCACAAGCAGTTCCTCACCGAAGTCTTTGAACGAGGTAAGTTTCCGTGTAGCGGTTTGTGCGTTCTTTCTAACTCCCTCTTCCACTAGTAAAGCACATGTATGTGGTGTCATTCCTCTCCTACATCTAATGCATACGCTGAAGTCCTACAGCTAACGACACAAATCAGATTTCGATTACTGTCTCTACAGCTTGACAACGAATTTGGCATCAAATAAAACTACTGATACACACTCCAGTGACACACCTGGGTTGAATTTCCCGAAACTCTCTTACACTTAGCATTTTCTCCAGTACAGAATTACAATTTTTATTTTCTTGATGCTAAGTAAAATATAATTACACAGGGCTATTCTCACATTCACAATGTTGCCAGAAATAATTAACATTTAAGCAGTTCTTTTTCGATACTGACTACTGTGAAGTCTGGCTGCTGGAAGTTGGTTCAAGCCGATGTAGGTTGAGGTAGTCATGCAGTGATAAAGAGCCTTGAACAGGACAGATTAGCGTGAAGTGCTTCAGTCTCTGGACTGAAAGCAACAAAAACATGTTGAATTACCTGGATTTTCATTTATTATCGATTTTAGATAAGACTGAAGCATTAGCAGGCTGAGATAGTGTATTATGACTGGGCTGCAGAGCATGTGTAAAATAACATGGGGAATGTGGATTCTGCAAACAAGTACAGCACATTGATATCAGGACTGGGGTTACCTATCAGCTGCGGACTCCCATTCTAGAAATAGCTTTCCAACAGGTGACGGTAATATTTAGATCCCATTATCACAGTCGTGAACTAAGACTCTTCATAAAATGAAGCTTCAACCAGAAATCTCGAATACAAGTAGAAACCAAAACATTTTTCACATGTATTTCCAACCGTTAGTTGTAAAAGAACCGTCACATTAGGTGACTCACTCTCCCAATCCATGCTGTATTATAAGACATTCTTCTCTGAATGCTTCCTTCAGCAACATTCCATTTCAGCAGTATCATTTTTGCCATCCACGTCGCTTCGTCAGGGATGTGGTCAAACGCTAATAAATATTTGAATTTCAGCTGGTTTCTTGACTACAGGCTTCCAGTGTCTCAGCTAGTTTAGAACGGATATAATCCTCATATAACTTCTTTCCTCCTTTCGATTTTCAACAACGTAGATTGTTGTCAGTCAGTGTAGGTAAACTGGAGTGCAATAAACGTTCCATTTAAACAAGTTGTCTGATATTATGTGGCCAGATGCAGAGCCTCAGTGCTCTCTTGACCTTCCATATCGTACAGTTCCCACAGAGAGAAAATGTAGCATGTTCCTTCTCTACTAATTCCTCGACTTTTTTTTGATATTGTCATCCTCAGGTTCACCTGTTGAAGGAAGCCGAAGTTTCGGCTACAGCACTTAATTTCATGAGGACGACGAAGTGGAAGACGCTGTTATTAGGTTGCTCTGGTTGAAGACAGAAAATTTCCACATTGATTATAGACGTAAATTAGTCACAAGGAGGACCACTAATCTAAACAACCCGAGTATTGATGGTATAGATAGCCACACTAAGAATATTTTCAATTTACCATAAAGTAGATATACTGTCAAGACTGCTCAGTAAAACCCCGCGAATGAGGAATAGGAGGGTTGTCCAGAAAGTAAGTTCCGATCGCTAGCGAAATGGAAACCACAGTGAAAACCAGAAACGTTTTATTAGCAACAGTCAGGTACACCTTCCACCTAGTTCCCTACACAGTCGCTGCTCCAACTTCATGTTTTGTCGTAGTGTTGTATCAGCTTGCCAATATCCTAGTCATAGAAAGCAGCCGCCTGTGCTTTCGGCCAGTTATCTGCACTGGCCTGCAGCTTGTTGTCTGTGGAAAATTTTTGTCTCCATAGCCAGCGGTTCTTGTGAGCAGAGATGAGACTCGGGGGGAGCCAATTACGGACTGTATTGTGGGTGATCAAACACTTCTCAACGGAAACGCCGCAGGAGCGTCTTCATTGCCCCTGCACTGTGCGGCCGAGAATTGGCATGAAGAAGGAACTGCTCGACAGTTGTGTTATGCGGGCTGCATGACACAGGCGAAATCTCTAACCAGGCCCTCATACTTGGTGGGAGGCGCTATTCCCTACGCAGCTTTACGTGCTCACCGTTCACTCAAAACTGAAAAGAGCGACGCGACACGATCGACGGGCATACTAGAGACATTGCCCAACACATCTGTGCGAAGCTTTACCGGATTTTCCCAGTGGTTTCCATTTCGCGACCGATCGGAACTTACTTTCTGGGCAACCCTCGTAGTTTAAAAGTCCTCTGTACCTGTTCCATAGTAGTGATAAGGCAGTTCCAATACAGAGTATAAGGAAACGAATTCCCAGTAGTTATTGTAGTCAGATCATGGGATGGTGAGCTGAGAACCACCACACCTGATTAGGCTTGGCAAGCTCATACTGGATGGTTATAACTAAAGTTCAGCTATTCACTGAGGTCCAGCGTGGGCTCTAATTATCCTATGGCAGCAATACGTGGTAATGTGCTAATGCATTAATGTGGAACCGACTTACACTAAAAACAGCCTCCAATTTTGGTCGCCAGGTGCAAATCTGGCGCTGTACGCTGTATGACGGTATGACATCCACGTTATCATTTGACAAGCCATACAGTGATGAACAGAGTAGCTGTGAATAAGAGAGACTGTGCTCTGTTAGTGAAGCTATTTTATGTGAACAGCAGCAATTACATCAACATCTACATACATCTACATGACTGTTCTGCAATTCACAGTTGAGTTCCTGACAGATGCTGGTTCAACAGCAAAGTAAAATGTCTCACCTGTATGAGAATGTACATAATGGATGTACGAGTACAGGTAGCAGATTCATGGATGATAGCCAAGTGGGAAGGCTACAGCTCGCGATAAGCGAGAAGTCCAGGTTCGAGACACGGTCTGCCACAAATTTTCATCGACGTCATTCCATTCTACAGCTGTTGGTTCTCTAACCTTAACGTAAAACACACTTAGGTTGATTACCACAACACATCAAGTCACTTTACTGTGGTGTTGGGTTAGTGCGACGTATTATGTCACGTGCCTCCATCTTTCTTTTAAAAAAATTGCAGTCTATAGTGTCTTTATAGGCAGAAGAATACGGGGGATGGCGCCATTGCCCTATAAATAATAAAGCGAGAATGGTGGGTGCTGTGTAGCACAGAGCACATAATATGTGACTAAAAAAAAGCAAACAAAAAACAGGCAGCTTCCCATTAAGCTCTTAAGCGCAGTTGGATTACATTAACCCAAACATTACGTATTAACCAGGTCGAGGTGATCACGCATTGACAGTTGCCTCAGTAGCTATAACCATGCAAAACAGTCATAGGGTTGATAGACAAGTATGCTTACAGATCTCCGACTGCGAATCGCAAGCATCGAAAACGCTTCAGACAGACTTGCTTTTGTGATGTGTACTTGTTTATGGGGCTCAAATGGTTCAAATGGTTCAAATGGCTCTAAGCACTATGGGACTTAACATCTGAGGTCATCAGTCCCCTAGAACTTAGAACTACTTAAACCTAACCAACCTAAGGACATCACACACAGCCATGCCCGAGGCAGGATTCGAACCTGCGAACGTAGCGGTCGCGCGGCTCCAGACTGAAGCGCCTAGAAGCGCTAGGCCACACAGGGCGGCTGTTTTTTAGGGAATGATGCAATGTAGCTGTAGCTTCAGTAAATACATAAAACTAGATTTACTGCCTAAGTACGTGTTTTTGGGAGGATAGTAATGGCATGTGTACCAAAAGACAGGTATGCTGCTTATAGCAGTGCTGGTAGAGTGTAGCGATCGGGAGAGGATCAATGATTAGTACAGAGACTGGGAGTGGTAGAAGGATGTAAATACATGGGACATAACGTCTACATGGGGGTCGTTTATTTGTAAAAGAAGTTACCATTTCACTTGTTTTCTTTTGTCCGACTTATTGTGCAGATCAGTTAGATTACTTCTCACAATTTGTCCGTCTCTAATGACGAGATGTTAAACCCAGTCTTCCTTCCTTATCACATTTTTTGTGTAACTGTATACCGGAGACCCTCAATTGTAGAAGGGGGGTGTGATATGTCAGGATGTTGGCTTGTTAATAGCGACGTTTCATTCCTAACACACTGGCTTGGGGTTTATGTACAGGGGTAGACTTTCCAACTAATTTGGAGAATGCTGTATCGAATAGGCACATAAAGTTCACGTTTAAATTATTTGGGTCGTTTGTCAGCTTAGCGGGTGAGTTTGTGTGTGTGTGTGTGTGTGTGTGTGTGTTTGTGTGTGCGTATGTGTGTGTTTGTGAGTGAAGAAACGTAGAATATTTCACCATCACCACCACTTAGTTCTGTATGTGAACTACCATTGCTGAGATCCAATGCGTATAATGAACACAAATAACATTATGCTGATAAATCGTGCAGCTTCTTCCTCGAGTGTCCGAAAAAAAAAACATATAATATTTCACAACCGTCTATTAGTTGTGCATGGAGTTGAAAGTTGTCAAGACATCATTGTACAATAAGGGTATATAGTGTTTTGCTAAAGTATCATGCAATCTTTTTTTCACATGGAACCATAACGTGAAGCTGCTAGTGCGCGCCACGGGCTGCTAGCTGATATCCAATGACACCACTCTTGTCCATTGCTGACAGAAGGACTGTGCTGTGGACCCCGTCGGAAAAGGCGGTTCGTGAGGCAGAGCGTTTCAGATCGTGGTAGTCTCATGTCAGCCATCCAAGATACTAGTAAACGGTAATGGAGGGATGTGATCGTTTGTCAGTGCGCTTACAGAAGGTATACGCAGTGCTGTATTTGTCGTTATATTTGTCCCAATAGGTCTGCTGGTGATTCGGTATAGTTCACTTGTAAGGGAATAAATCAGTTTCGTCCCTGGAATCGCAACGCTTCACTCCCGCACATGTTTCCTACAGGTTAACATTACCGGGGTGACGAACGCAGAAAAGAATTCTGCGGACGTGCTTCCTTGAAGCAATAATTTATTTGCCGTACAGTGTCGTACTCAGAGCGGATTTCTGCAGAGTGCTTACAGAAAGATGCCGAATACTTCGCTGCACAGGACTCGCAGCATCATTTTCCCCAAAACAGGGATATTTATGTTTTTGTACATTCGTCCCTTATTCGTCATCGAAGCGCAAATGTGGTGCCTTAATAAAGTGATTATGAAACACAGTGCAAATGAACAATGTAGTCACATTAACATGGACACGTTAACATGGACATGTTAACGTCATTTTTGGTGTACCTGCACTGCAGGAGTATAATATGAAAAAAGCCACAGGGGTAACATTACCCAGTTAATGTTAACTGAAATGTTCGTTTTGACTAATTACAGTCTTAACTGCAACTTGACTGCTAAACAGTTACACTAATCTTTGCTTTTAACTGTGTGAAACAAACAGTACGCCTTACTTTTGACGAAAGTATGAAGTAGGTCTTTGGTGCAGACAAAAACTTAAAACTGAAATAAAATACCAGAAATTCTTAGATGCTTTGGAGTTTAGAATAAAGTGCCAGGTGGTTATAACTGTGCAGCTACTCAGAGAGGTCCAATGTAGGCTATAATTATTGTATGGCAGCGGAACTTGGTAGATATGCTAGTGTGTTAATGCAGAACCAATTTAAGTTAGGAAAAAATTAATTCCAACTTTGGTTATCAGGTGCAAATCTGGTGCTGTGAATGCAAGAGAGACATAAAGAAACGTTTCCGTATGTGATGGATTAAGAATGGGACATGATCAGAAAAGGTCAAAACAAGGGAGAAATGCATAATATTGACTTTATTATTAAATGCCGTTTATACAATTTGGTCAATATGAAAACGGAAGATGTCGACGAGATGCTGAATCGATAAAACGACGTAATCAACACTTGCCCACAGTAGTTCCGGTGGAATTTGGTCAACGTGTGAGTTAAGGAGCATTTCACTCTCATTTAAATATATGGCCGAAAGAGTCTGCCTTCAGGAATTGTGAAAAGAACCCTGTCGTCCAGGACCGTGTGCCACAAAGGGCGCAGATTCGGCACGAGATGGGGAAATTCACAGCTGTCTGTTGTGCTGAATGAGGCCTAGGCACTGTAGTGTGCGAGTGAGGCAGACGAGAACCTGTGTCATAGAGAAACCCCATAGAAGCCGTTTGCGGCTAGGGAGATGTAGCAGCTTTAAATATGGCGGACCTAAGATCGCCCACAAAGAAAAACATTTATGAAAACTTTAATTCTGTAGTAGTTCAGGGAATAGAGCCACAGTAACTTCAATCTACCATTCCTGATAAATTTTCATGGTGATCCCAACAGAACTTGAATATTGATCATATCTATAATAGTTTAGGATTTCTGTTAAAGTGAAATTAACAAGTTTTGTAACAAAGACCTGAATGCTAACATCTGAATGTTTTGGTCTATCTTAACGATCGACATTTCCTGTAGAAGCGCACCATTAAAATGACAAATGTTGTAAATACCAACTCTGCAACTTTATTTGTTTAAAAGATATAGTAAATTTAAATGAACAGTATTTTCAGTTAAGCATGAGATCATCATTTCCCCCACACTAAACACATTGAACGATGACAACATGACACCTTAATGAATCATTAGGTAATAGAATGTTTGTTGTAAAGCTTAGTGCATAATAATTACTTTTGTTCTTTATATAGAACTGGTTCAACAGTAGGGGGCGTACGGCTGTATCGTCGTCTTAGCCCTTTCACATCTGGACACTTCTCTCAGAAACACCTTTGTCAACACAATTCTTGCTGTTGAAAGAAACCCTTATAAGCAATCACACAAATGGAGTTCTGTTTTACACATACGAGTAGAATGCATGGATTGTAGTAGAATGACTGATGCTCTTTTTCCTCCACCCTTATCACCTTGCCATCAATTTCCCTCTATAAATCACAGCTGTTGCATCCCGATCAATCTACAGTTATATGTCTACGATATCAGAACTTCACATTCTTGGCTGGATATATGTCTGGCGCTAATTTGACCTGAGTCGGAAATGTATGAAACTACTGTTTTTCCAATATGCATCTAAAGCTGTAAAGCAGTTTGCTGAGTTTTAAAACCGACGGAATTACTATATTTAATAATCAGCCGTTTGCTAAAGGTGGTTAACCTGTATGTAAACTACGTGGGTTCTGACAGCATTTCACATTCCGACAACCATCACCACCAGAGCTCTTTCAGGGTCTCATCTAACAAAGGTGACATCTATTTTACTTACCCCTGGACCGAGTGTGTGCGTGTGTGTGTGTGTGTGTGTGTGTGTGTGTGTGTGTGTGAGTGAGTGTGTGTGTAAACGGATACCCTATAACACTGTTCGTTTTTTGCGTAAGTGTATTTAAAATCGGCATACCCGTAGTGGAACTTTTCCCACCTTAATCACCTTATCTCACACATCTCCCTATAAATGACGGCTACCGCATTCCAGCACAGCGTTACTCTACACGCCAAAACACCTTCTTTGGGAGAAAACTCCATTGTATGCTCATTCTCCATTGCTATTTACAGTAACCACAGATTTTTCCAAACATGGTGTGTGAAGTAATTTGCAAGTTTTTCTGCCATTGCAGGCTGGTTCACATTGAACAGACTTACCGTTGCTTGCAATAACGTTACCGTCTCGCAGGACAAACACGTCATGGCTCCCTGTTAGTTAGTCACACACATCCATTTCATAATTCCTTGCATTTGACAATATTGTGACGAACAGTGCTTTGAAATGAGAAAAAAAGATGTTTCTTCAGCTATAACACATCCTCACTGCTAGCATTTAATACGTGTATATTTCAACATGCCTCCACAGCGTCAGACACATAATTCATTCCATAAATAGAAATCATAGTCCGTAGTACGACAATACCATGATTATTAGCCAAGGAAGATGTAACAGTGTCAGAGGTCTTTACAATAACATTACCGCCTGTCTTGGTAGTTTTCCTCTTGCACACGGAAGTTTAGGCTTGCTATTAGATAGTCACACATTCACAACTTTATTATAAAAATTGCCGGCCAGTGTGGCCGAACGGTTCTAGGCGCTTCAGTCTGGAACCGCGCGACCGCTACGGTCGCAAGTTCGAATCCTGCCTCGGGCATAGATGTGTGTGATGTTCTTAGGTTGTTAGGTTTAAGTAGTTCTAAGTTCTATGGGACTGATGACCTCAAATGTTAAGTCCCATAGTGCTCGGAGCCATCCGAACCATTTTTTATAAAAATACCACCAAAGTCTTGCTTTATATCTACATCCGTAAAGTGACGACAGTCGGCATGAAGCTGTTTCTGTAGTCCAGGCACTTGATCCACTAGAACATGTAACTGAACGCCCGGCAACCTCTCTTTATATAACACAGCCACAAGCTTTTCATATTCCCTCGAAATGATTTCTAGAACTTCCTTGCTGAATAGATTTTTTTTTTGTATATATATTCACCTATTGCTGATGTATTGGCCACATGTAAGGGAATATAGCACTTTCGTCTTGACACCGCGTCACCAGAATGCGACGTCACCAGAGTTGTGACGAAGGGTAAAATATTCATTAGTAAAATATTAAGCTTAAGCGGGGGCGGTGGCAAGGGGGGTGCTATGGGGGTTATAGTCCCCCCCCCTCCGCCCCCACGGAGTATCATATTACACCGGATAAAATGATGTCAGAAATCAGCGAATATCTTACTCCAACGGATTCAATGTTTTTTTTAATAATTATGTAGTAATATAGGTTACAATGTATTTCAAACAAATTTTAACAAATGAATAAGAGTGGAAAATAGCTTGCTATCTAAACCAATAAATATCATTTAACTTAAAATAGGCGTCTTATTATTTAATAAAAACACATTTTTTACCCTGAACTCCAAAACTTTTACCATAAACTACTTTAAGCAACACTAAATTTTACCAATTTGTCGCCAGAGGACCCAAACTCTCCTTTTGTTAAGCGATATTCCATTCCCCCAATCCCCCCCTCCACCATTAGCGGCGCCCCACCGCCCCGCAACCCCCTGCCCCCCTCCCCCCTTCCCCACATGACTAACTTATAGAATCGCCCCTGAGCTTAAGATAGTAATAAAGTTGGGAAATCGTCTCTTGGCAAGAGGAAATGAAATATTTGTGTGACGAGTTAGATGCAGCTAACAAGAAGGGACATTGGAACGTCACAAGGCTAACAGTGAGCTAAGCAACTTGACCCTTGAACGGTACAGGCACCAGCGCCGACAAGTATACGACGGAAAAGTACGGCGGACGACATGCGGCAACCGCATGACTGTCGCAGTCGACACAATCATCTTGGAACACGCCAGAAGGCTGGTGAAGTGTGCAACGGCTCCTTACAAATAGGCCAACCACCGACTGGAGTGGAAGAGCAAATCGGAAGTTGTCTGGGACACTACCTCTGTGTCGCTCTGTGTCAAGGGCTGGACGTGTATTATTTGGAACAGGCAGTACTTAGAAAGATTCACTAGCCTCCACTTGTACTTTGAAGACAAAAGTAGTACGATCTAATATGAACTGATCTGCATACTTGTAAATAGTAATCTGTGCGCAGGGAATGTTTTGGGGTATGCTTTCAGGGAATGAATTCCTTCCTACCAATATATGATTTACATCCAGTTCCCGACCGATCCCTACCAATTCCCACCACTCAATAGTCTACTTTCAGCCAAGGCCGGGGCAACAGTACGCGGCCCACAAGCAGTTCCTCACCGAAGTCTTTGAACGAGGTAAGTTTCCGTGTAGCGGTTTGTGCGTTCTTTCTAACTCCCTCTTCCACTAGTAAAGCACATGTATGTGGTGTCATTCCTCTCCTACATCTAATCCATACGCTGAAGTCCTACAGCTAACGACACAAATCAGATTTCGATTACTGTCTCTACAGCTTGACAACGAATTTGGCATCAAATAAAACTACTGATACACACTCCAGTGACACACCTGGGTTGAATTTCCCGAAACTCTCTTACACTTAGCATTTTCTCCAGTACAGAATTACAATTTTTATTTTCTTGATGCTAAGTAAAATATAATTACACAGGGCTATTCTCACATTCACAATGTTGCCAGAAATAATTAACATTTAAGCAGTTCTTTTTCGATACTGACTACTGTGAAGTCTGGCTGCTGGAAGTTGGTTCAAGCCGATGTAGGTTGAGGTAGTCATGCAGTGATAAAGAGCCTTGAACAGGACAGATTAGCGTGAAGTGCTTCAGTCTCTGGACTGAAAGCAACAAAAACATGTTGAATTACCTGGATTTTCATTTATTATCGATTTTAGATAAGACTGAAGCATTAGCAGGCTGAGATAGTGTATTATGACTGGGCTGCAGAGCATGTGTAAAATAACATGGGGAATGTGGATTCTGCAAACAAGTACAGCACATTGATATCAGGACTGGGGTTACCTATCAGCTGCGGACTCCCATTCTAGAAATAGCTTTCCAACAGGTGACGGTAATATTTAGATCCCATTATCACAGTCGTGAACTAAGACTCTTCATAAAATGAAGCTTCAACCAGAAATCTCGAATACAAGTAGAAACCAAAACATTTTTCACATGTATTTCCAACCGTTAGTTGTAAAAGAACCGTCACATTAGGTGACTCACTCTCCCAATCCATGCTGTATTATAAGACATTCTTCTCTGAATGCTTCCTACAGCAACATTCCATTTCAGCAGTATCATTTTTGCCATCCACGTCGCTTCGTCAGGGATGTGGTCAAACGCTAATAAATATTTGAATTTCAGCTGGTTTCTTGACTACAGGCTTCCAGTGTCTCAGCTAGTTTAGAACGGATATAATCCTCATATAACTTCTTTCCTCCTTTCGATTTTCAACAACGTAGATTGTTGGCAGTCAGTGTAGGTAAACTGGAGTGCAATAAACGTTCCATTGAAACAAGTTGTCTGATATTATGTGGCCAGATGCAGAGCCTCAGTGCTCTCTTGACCTTCCATATCGTACAGTTCCCACAGAGAGAAAATGTAGCATGTTCCTTCTCTACTAATTCCTCGACTTTTTTTTGATATTGTCATCCTCAGGTTCACCTGTTAAAGGAAGCCGAAGTTTCGGCTACAGCACTTAATTTCATGAGGACGACGAAGTGGAAGACGCTGTTATTAGGTTGCTCTGGTTGAAGACAGAAAATTTCCACATTGATTATAGACGTAAATTAGTCACAAGGAGGACCACTAATCTAAACAACCCGAGTATTGATGGTATAGATAGCCACACTAAGAATATTTTCAATTTACCATAAAGTAGATATACTGTCAAGACTGCTCAGTAAAACCCCGCGAATGAGGAATAGGAGGGTTGTCCAGAAAGTAAGTTCCGATCGCTAGCGAAATGGAAACCACAGTGAAAACCAGAAACGTTTTATTAGCAACAGTCAGGTACACCTTCCACCTAGTTCCCTACATAGTCGCTGCTCCAACTTCATGTTTTGTCGTAGTGTTGTATCAGCTTGCCAATATCCTAGTCATAGAAAGCAGCCGCCTGTGCTTTCGGCCAGTTATCTGCACTGGCCTGCAGCTTGTTGTCTGTGGAAAATTTTTGTCTCTATAGCCAGCGGTTCTTGTGAGCAGAGATGAGACTCGGGGGCAGCCAATTACGGACTGTATTGTGGGTGATCAAACACTTCTCAACGGAAACGCCGCAGGAGCGTCTTCATTGCCCCTGCACTGTGCGGCCGAGAATTGGCATGAAGAAGGAACTGCTCGACAGTTGTGTTATGTGGGCTGCATGACACAGGCGAAATCTCTAACCAGGCCCTCATACTTGGTGGGAGGCGCTATTCCCTACGCAGCTTTACGTGCTCACCGTTCACTCAAAACTGAAAAGAGCGACGCGACACGATCGACGGGCATACTAGAGACATTGCCCAACACATCTGTGCGAAGCTTTACCGGATTTTCCCAGTGGTTTCCATTTCGCGACCGATCGGAACTTACTTTCTGGACAACCCTCGTAATTTAAAAGTCTTCTGTACCTGTTCCATAGTAGTGATAAGGCAGTTTCAATACAGAGTATAAGGAAACGAATTCCCAGTAGTTATTGTAGTCAGACCATGAGATGGCGAGCTGAGAACCACCACACCTGATTAGGCTTGGCAAGCTCATACTGGGTGGTTATAACTAAAGTTCAGCTATTCACTGAGGTCCGGCGTGGGCTCTAAGTATCCTATGGCAGCAATACGTCGTAATGTGCTAATGAATTAATGTGGAACCGACTTACACTAAAAAACAGGTTCCAATTTTGGTCGCCAGGTGCAAATCTGGCGCTGTACGCTGTATGACGGTATGACATCCACGTTATCATTTGACAAGCCATACAGTGATGAACAGAGTAGCTGTGAATAAGAGAGACTGTGCTCTGTTAGTGAAGCTATTTTATGTGAACAGCAACAATTACATCAACATCTACATACATCTACATGACTGTTCTGCAATTCACAGTTGAGTTCCTGACAGATGCTGGTTCAACAGCAAAGTAAAATGTCTCAACTGTATGAGAATGTACATAATGGATGTACGAGTACAGGTAGCAGATTCATGGATGATAGCCAAGTGGGAAGGCTACAGCTCGCGATAAGCGAGAAGTCCAGGTTCGAGACACGGTCTGCCACAAATTTTCATCGACGTCATTCCATTCTACAGCTGTTGGTTCTCTAACCTTAACGTAAAACACACTTAGGTTGATTACCACAACACATCAAGTCACTTTACTGTGGTGTTGGGTTAGTGCGACGTACTATGTCACGCGCCTCCATCTTTCTTTTAAAAAAATTGCAGTCTATAGTGTCTTTATAGGCAGAAGAATACGGGGGATGGCGCCATTGCCCTATAAATAATAAAGCGAGAATGGTGGGTGCTGTGTAATACAGAGCACATATATGTGACTAAAAAAAAAAAACAGAAAAACAAAAAACAGGCAGCTACTCATTAAGCTCTTAAGCGCAGTTGGAGTACATTGACCCAAACATTACGTATTAACCAGGTCGAGGTGATCACGCATTGACAGTTGCCTCAGTAGCTATAACCATGCAAAACAGTCATAGGGTTGATAGACAAGTATGCTACAGATCTCCGACTGCGAATCGCAAGCATCGAAAACACTTCAGACAGACTTGCTTTTGTGATGTGTACTTGTTTATGGGGTTCAAATGGCTCTGAGCACTATGGGACTTAACATCTGAGGTCATCAGTCCTCTAGAACTTAGAACTACTTAAGCCTAACCAACCTAAGGACATCACACACAGCCATGCCCGAGGCAGGATTCGAACCTGCGACCGTAGCGGTCGCGCGGCTCCAGACTGAAGCGCCTAGAAGCGCTAGGCCACACAGGGCGGCTGTTTATTGGGCAATGATGCAATGTAGCTGTAGCTTCAGTAAATACATAATGCTAGATTTACTGCCTAAGTACGTGTTTTTGGGAGGATAGTAATGGCATGTGTACCAAAAGACAGGTATGCTGCTTATAGCAGCGCTGGTAGAGTGTAGCGATCGGGAGAGGATCAATGATTAGTACAGAGACTGGGAGTGGTAGAAGGATGTAAATACATGTGACATAACGTCTACATGGAGGTAGTTTATATGTAAAAGAAGTTACCATTTCACTTGTTTTCTTTTGTCCGACTTATTGTGCAGATCAGTTAGATTACTTCTCACAATTTGTCCGTCTCTAATGACGAGATGTTAAACCCAGTCTTCCTTCCTTATCACATTTTTTGTGTAACTGTATACCGGAGACCATCAATTGTAGAAGGGGGGGTGGGATATGTCAGGATGTTGGCTTGTTAATAGCGACGTTTCATTCCTAACACACTGGCTTGGGGTTTGTGTACAGGGGTAGACTTTCCAACTAATTTGGAGAATGCTGTATCGAATAGGCACATAATGTTCACGTTTAAATTATTTGGGTCGTTTGTCAGCTTAGCGCGAGAGTTTGTGTGTGTGTGTGTGTGTGTGTGTGTGTGTGTGTGTGTGTGTGTGTCTGTTTGTGTGTGCGTATGTGTGTGTTTGTGAGTGAAGAAACGTAGAATATTTCACCATCACCACCACTTAGTTCTGTATGTGAACTACCATTGCTGAGATCCAATGCGTATAATGAACACAAATAACATTATGCTGATAAATCGTGCAGCTTCTTCCTCGAGTGTCCGAAAAAAACATATAATATTTCACAACCGTCGCTTAGTTGTGCATGGAGTTGAAAGTTGTCAAGACATCATTGTACAATAAGGGTATATAGTGTTTTGCCAAAGTATCATGCAATCTTTTTTTCACATGGAACCATAACGTGAAGCTGCTAGTGCGCGCCACGGGCTGCTAGCTGATATCCAATGACACCACTCTTGTCCATTGCTGACAGAAGGACTGTGCTGTGGACCCCGTCGGAAAAGGCGGTTCGTGAGGCAGAGCGTTTCAGATCGTGGTAGTCTCATGTCAGCCATCCAAGATACTAGTAAACGGTAATGGAGGGATGTGATCGTTTGTCAGTGCGCTTACAGAAGGTATACGCAGTGCTGTATTTGTCGTTATATTTGTCCCAATAGGTCTGCTGGTGATTCGGTATAGTTCACTTGTAAGGGAATAAATCAGTTTCGTCCCTGGAATCGCAATGCTTCACTCCCGCACATGTTTCCTACAGGTTAGCATTACCGGGGTGACGAACGCAGAAAAGAATTCTGCGGACGTGTTTCCTTGAAGCAATAATTTATTTGCCGTACAGTGTCGTACTCAGAGCGGATTTCTGCAGAGTGCTTACAGAAAGATGCCGAATACTTCGCTGCACAGGACTCGCAGCATCATTTTCCCCAAAACAGGGATATTTATGTTTTTGTACATTCGTCCCTTATTCGTCATCGAAGCGCAAATGTGGTGCCTTAATAAAGTGATTATGAAACACAGTGCAAATGAACAATGTGGTCACATTAACATGGACACGTTAACATGGACATGTTAACGTCATTTTTGGTGTACCTGCACTGCAGGAGTATAATATGAAAAAAGCCACAGGGGTAACATTACCCAGTTAATGTTAACTGAAATGTTCGTTTTGACTAATTACAGTCTTAACTGCAACTTGACTGCTAAACAGTTACACTAATCTTTGCTTTTAATTGTGTGAAACAAACAGTACGCCTTACTTTTGACGAAAGTATGAAGTAGGTCTTTGGTGCAGACAAAAACTTAAAACTGAAATAAAATACCAGAAATTCTTAGATGCTTTGGAGTTTAGAATAAAGTGCAGGTGGTTATAACTGTGCAGCTACTCAGAGAGGTCCAATGTAGGCTATAATTATTGTATGGCAGCGGAACTTGGTAGATATGCTAGTGTGTTAATGCAGAACCAATTTAAGTTAGGAAAAAATTAATTCCAACTTTGGCTATCAGGTGCAAATCTGGTGCTGTGAATGCAAGAGAGACATAAAGAAACGTTTCCGTATGTGATGGATTAAGAATGGGACATGATCAGAAAAGGTCAAAACAAGGGAGAAATGCATAATATTGACTTTATTATTAAATGCCGTTTATACAATTTGGTCAATATGAAAACGGAAGATGTCGACGAGATGCTGAATCCATAAAACGACGTAATCAACACTTGCCCACAGTAGTTCCGGTGGAATTTGGTCAACGTGTTGTAACCTCCCCCCTCACTTATCGAGCTTAATGACAGTGAAAAATTAAACCGCGTGTACCTAATGGAAATTTGGGAAAAGCAATCGTCACCGAAGTTAATCTATCGGTAAAGAGGGAGGAAAGGGTCACATCTATATGAAAGGAAAAATGCAAATGAAACTGGTGGAAATTAATTTTGAAAAGGGGTAAAGTTAATAAGGAAAGTAAATGTGCGGCCGTTACGTTAACAATTAACTAGCGGTAATTAGATATTTGAGATTTGGGGGAAATCACGGTCGCCAGTCCTAAGGACAACTACTATAGTAACTGAAAAAGAAAGGTTATTACACATATAATTAACACTAGAAGCGTGGCAACTGAAGGTTGACACGTGTAGTGTGAAAACTGAAAGTTTGTCAGAAGTAATAAATTTCGCTACACTCTGACTTAATTTAGCATAAGAATTAATAAAACCGGAAAACCGAAAGTTAATTTAGTGACTGAAGTTAATAGTGAGCTTTCTTTCTGAAGCACATCGAAATCCAGTAAAATACGGTTAGTCTTGGACTACCTCAACAATCATTTCAAAAGCAACTTGACTCTACGCAATTTAGAAACAAGAGATTTAACTTTGAACTTGAATTAAATGATTCTGAACTATTAACAATAGTAAAATTTAGTACGTACCAAGCTGAGCTGCAGTCACAGGTAAGCTAAAATATGCTAACAAAACTCGCACTCTAAATTTGTGCTCGTGTAACCTAAATATTGTAGCCAGCTACTGAACTTTGAAATTAAAGCAGTGAAATCTAATTATATTATTTTAATGCTGGCGTTTGAATTTCAACGACACTCGGGTTCATTTCGGAAAAGGAAGGGACCCTGCTTGGCAATGCAATTGGGACAATGAGCAACAAAGGTTCATGCTAAGTTGCTGTAATTTTGCGAGGCAAATGGAACAATTTGAAAAGCTGAGGTCTGCCATACAGTTCTGAAACTTTACGTGCTTTTAGTCTTCCTTGTTGGTTGATTGAAGGTTTGAAGCCGTCGATCGAGGAGGTGGCGACAGTCACTCATTGTCAGCCGTCGCTGTTGCAGAAGCTGGATGTTGGCGCGCCTTCTTCTCGACACGGTCACCAGGCGAAACGGGCTCTTGATGTGCGCCAGCTAATGCTTCCCGTCCGCGACACCATGTCAGAAACTACCATCGCGAGTCGAGCGCAATTACATGCTACCAAACCCCGAAAGCGCGGCAACTCGCGGGAGCGTCACACAACACCTGGTCCACTCGCTACTCCCGCCAGACTCCCACTGTTCTGCCCGCGCTCCACGCGGCAGAGTTAACACTACCAAAGATCCTACACACTTTGATTCGTCACACGACCTATCGACGTAATCGTTCGATAGCAGTTTTCCCTAGGCAAGACCCAGCGTAAAAATACAAATAATATTTACGAAACAAACCAATTATACATTGACATGAGTGCATAAATATATATATACAAACAGTAAAACAATTACAATATATAAAGAGACAGAAATGTCATATCTTGAGGTAACAAAACAAGGAAAAAAAATAATAGTACAATAGATGGAAATAGGAGTATATGCATTTCCGGCGTTACACGTGCCCCACATTGTCTGAGGATGTTCGTGTAACGTAAACAGACTCAGAAAATGTCCCAAAAAAGAAACAGCGGAAATGCATATGCTCAAAACATCAACAAAATTTAGCATTCGTCTAATTAATCATAAATCAATTTTTTAGACCATAATAATTGAGTGGGGACACTCCTAATCTTATTCCACTCTGTCATCTTGCACAAAATAAAACAGGTTGACAACATATTAAAATTCATAGAAGATATAGAAAATGGTTTAGCTATTCCAAAATCATTAAAATTCGTAACACTATGAGAAATGGAATACTATTTGCAAAATTAATCAGAGTACATGGTCATAAAAACAGGTAGATCAAAATACGCAAATTAATAATTAATTACATAGAATACACATTTTTACATAACCTTTTCATAATTAATATCTCGTCATGAGATTCCACTTAACGCTAAACAAGAAAATAATATTCAGTAGATCGAAAAAAACATAAATATTGACAGCAGAATTCTTTCACATCAGCTGTCCGGGAAGAAAAACTATTCCGCCTTTCGTACTCGCAAGTACAAAGAATGCCGACAGCGGCACAAGAGCCAACAGCGGCACAAGAGCCGACAGCGGCTCGCCTCGCCAGTATTGTTGCGCCCGCGTGTGCGGCACGCTTGATCTCACTCGCCCTTGTGACGGCGTTTCCAGAACGTCCGTTTCACTGAATTCTTTAGGAAAAACTCACTCCCGAGTAATCTCAAGGAGTCCCTTAATACTATCACAGTGGATAACTCAACACTGTCCATCATCACACGCATGTACTAGCCTGAAACTTAAAACAGCGTCTAAGTACATCGGCAATGACTAGTAAAACACATATTCATGAAATCTTACAGCTAGTTACAAAATCATATTTACGTTGCTTAATCTACTGTGACTCAGCTGAAAACTTAAATTAGCAGCTTGGATTTTTCAGATGATTACTAATCAGTTACTCTTAAATCATTTAATCAACATAAATTACTTATTAATTACAACTTCTTTAATGACCTCTAGGTCAGGCAAAAGCCTCGCCACATGGCACATCCTTAAATCTTACACTCTATATCTACATACTGTACAAATTACCCTATCTGTGGTACTAATCAATCCTTGGTTGGTACAATTTCAGGTCTACAATGGTCCATTATAAACAAACTTAAATTTAGAGATTTCATTGTCTATCTCGCTCGATTTCTCATGAGCTTTTACAAGTACTACGTCTCCGATTGCAAACTTAGCAAAACGCGCTTTAGCGTCATGACGACGTATGCGAGCATCGGCTTTTAGCTTCACTACTTCTCGCAAACGATCTTTTTTCACACCAATACTAATGTTAATCCGTGGAGGGAATTTGATTATCTCTTCCAATTTACTTTCTACACTTTTGTCAATGCCGAAATTCCTCATGTTATGGCAGTTCAAACTCATACCTACGTCAATACCATTCGGCCAGTTAACAATGTGTATAGGCTGGTATTGCCTATGCACACCGTCTCCTGCCTCGTCAAAACTAACTACTATTGTTTTATCTTGGGACGTACATGTCAACGTTTTGCTTTCGCAGTTAATCACTGCACGGTACTTTAACAGCCAATCTAACCCGATAATTACTTCCGTAGTTAAGTCTGGCACGACGACAAACTCTTGTTCAAATCGTGCCCCACATATCTCGAAGTTGACAAAAATCTGTTTTGTGACCGGTTTACTGGCCTTCCCAGTAGCACCGATAATTTTCACTCCTGTTACTGGCATAACTACGATGCCAGGTCTGTCTTTCAGTAACTCAAATATTTTCCCAGATACAGCACTCAATTCTGCACCGGTGTCAATCAACACGTTTAGTTGTAGGTCGTGCATATTAACAGACACTACTATCTGTCTACACTTGTCCTCGACTGTTTCTTTATTTTCCCACAGTAAATCCTCGTCTATATCCAGGTCATTCCAGAAAAAACCATCCGGCTTTGATCCTAAATCCGGTTTATCTGGCGGCTTTTTCAGCCTCTGTTTACATACAGTTTTAATTTCAACACGTTTGTCCTGAGGCTTAGACTCTAGCTTCGCCTCCAATACCGAAACCTTTTCCTGTAACTCGTCAACTAGTGAGTGTTGCTTTGCTATCAATTCACTAATTGTCACCTTCGTTGATTCCACTTTGGTCAGATTGATCTCATCTGCCAATCTACCTGGAGGAATGTGCCCAGTAGCATCTGAAATTACTTCCTCTGGATCTGCGCAACCCACACTGCTACCGTCTGACCGCATAACGTCAGCTCTAACCTCATACACGCTGAAATCTATGTGCTTTTCTACCAATTGTGTCCGGCTATCACTAAAATTTTCGTAATCTTTCCCCTTAATACTCTCGCAATGTTTAAACTGGAGGTTTGCGTCGGATGGGTCGGCTACTTCTACCACTATAACTTTCGGTAAAGTCTGCCCGTTAGGGCCAGAACTTTCCGTTACTCCTTCAACATCTAACTCCTGCGGGACGAAACACGACGAATCTTGCTCGTGCTCCCCATTAACATCAACTATTTCTGGTAAAGTCTGCCGGTTAGGGCCAGAACTTTCAATCACTTCACAAATACTATCTTCCTGTGGGACGAGACGCGGCAAATACTACACGCGCTCCCCATAAACACTTTTCCCATACAGACCCCTATAATCTCTTAGTTCGTCGTATAAGCGACCGAACTGCCTTAACCAGACCTCATCCCTCTCTGCATCCCCTCGCTCGATGACGGACGTTTTATCCGACATCTGATCTTCTCTCAACAATTGCGAATCATTCTTAAACTCAATCTCCAGTTCCGCTGTGGGTATTACAGCTGGCACCTTATAATCGATTTCCGGAACACTACTTAAATTGTTCTCACTGACAGTGAATGTACCTTCTACTGCCGTGTATACAGCTGATCTACTACTTGTGGGCGCACTCCTTTCTCTTAACACTGGCACACTCTCCCGCCGTTGATTATTCCACACGGAATTTTCATACCGACGACACCTGGGTTTTCTCCTGCTATTGGGCCGCCAAAATTTCTCCACGCCCGGTCGGCCCCTCACCGGCGCGGCTAATGGTTTCCCTGTCTCGTCCCAGCAGATACGCTCCCCGGATGCTGCTGAGGCGGCTGATCACACCCTCTGGCGTTATTACTATTCTGTGAAGCCCGTATCACGTTAGTATGATACTGGTTTCCGTCATTCCTGTTATTATTTGCATTGTACCGATTGTTATTACGGTCCGAACCATTATTGTTATTGCTGCCATGGTTGCAGTATGCATTATTCCCGTGGTTATCGTTGTTGTGGTTGCTGTGGTACCCGTTGTTGTTACCACGGCCTCTGCCACTGTCGCGATTATTGCGCCAATTGTCCTCGTCCTCCACTCTTTCCAGGAAATCATTGATTGTCCTGTAATTGCTTCCTACGTATCGTTTTGTATCATCTGGAAGCTTCTTGTAGAGTTCCCAGACTATTTCGGATTCCGAGCGGCGGTCACGCAAATATTCCAACTTGCGGATCCAGCCCTCACAAAACTCCTTCATTGAACCGCGCGAATTCGCATCGAAAGGCCTCGATACGACAAATTCGCGCCAGACACTTTGCTGTTTTTGCTCTGACCAGTATTCAGCCAGAAACAAATTTTTAAATTCGTCAAAAGTCAGGTTCGTAATGTTGAGGTTTAAGCCCCAACGCTTGGCATCACCAGCCAACACATCAATAATCGCATTAATTTTTCTCTCATCAGTCCATGATCTGGGTAAAACTCTTTCACAATTTTTAATGAAATCCGTCGGGTGTATACCGCCTTTTTTCAAGGGGTCGAACCGCTCCTCTTTCGTCAACAACTCCGAACTATGTGCACAGATTGGCACATAGCTCTGTTTTTCGTCAAGTTTCCTTTCTAACTCCGACACCCTCGTAATCACTTGGCAAGTGGTTGTCGCAAGCGTTTCCACTTCCCTCTTTTTCTCTTCGCAGGTGTTAGCCTGCTTCGTCACTTTGGTATCTACTTCGGATACTAAAGCCTTTAAAGTTTCCACCTTCTGTTGATCCTCTTTTTTCACTAATTGAATTTGTTCCATCACCTTATTCTCGATGATCGGAGCAACTGCGTCTCCTACACTTTTCTCGATTCTGCTAATTTCGGAATCAAAACGAGTGTTTATGCTAGCAATTTCCGCCTGAACGCCTATCATTTCCTGTTTAAGGTTGCCGATTTCGGTATTAATCACGACAATATCGTCTTTGATTTTATCAACTTTTGTGTTAACAACTTCAACATTGTTGTTAACAACATTAAGAGCTTTGTTCTGATTGTCTAGCATTCGTTCAATTTTTTCAGACTGAGCTACTTGCTTGGCAGCCTGAGCTGCTTGCTCGGCAGCCTGAGCTTCTTGCTTGGCAGCCTGATCTTTAATTTCTGCCGATTGACTCTTGATTTCGTTAATCAAAACATTCAATAAATCAGTTAAATTCCCGGAAACCACCGGTTTTACTTCCGTAGCGGCTTCCTCTTTCATTGTCCCCCCGTATTCGTCATCAAGGGATTCAGATTTGATTTTCACTTCCGATTCCGAAACATTTTCTAACGTCTGGAATTCCATTTCTGCTCTTTGTTGCGTTTCGGCGGTCGCATCTTTCATGCTAGCCGCCTGCCCCGGAACAATGGGTACCGCTGTGCGCGTTTCCCACTGTTCGACCGATTGTTCCGTATCTAAGTCTACCAAATTTTGGTAATTGTTGCCTTCACTCATTTTAATAATTTTCAATATAAATGCAAAATCTCAACTCTAATTACGATTCCTCACACGAATATTCTCGCCGACGTATCGACCATTTCGTAACCAGTACTTTGTTACGAGATTTGCACAATGCAAAATTCGTGTCCAGAACAACCTCAAATTTGAAGATTGTCCTGTCACGGTCGCCACGTGTAACCTCCCCCCTCACTTATCGAGCTTAATGACAGTGAAAAATTAAACCGCGTGTACCTAATGGAAATTTGGGAAAAGCAATCGTCACCGAAGTTAATCTATCGGTAAAGAGGGAGGAAAGGGTCACATCTATATGAAAGGAAAAATGCAAATGAAACTGGTGGAAATTAATTTTGAAAAGGGGTAAAGTTAATAAGGAAAGTAAATGTGCGGCCGTTACGTTAACAATTAACTAGCGGTAATTAGATATTTGAGATTTGGGGGAAATCACGGTCGCCAGTCCTAAGGACAACTACTATAGTAACTGAAAAAGAAAGGTTATTACACATATAATTAACACTAGAAGCGTGGCAACTGAAGGTTGACACGTGTAGTGTGAAAACTGAAAGTTTGTCAGAAGTAATAAATTTCGCTACACTCTGACTTAATTTAGCATAAGAATTAATAAAACCGGAAAACCGAAAGTTAATTTAGTGACTGAAGTTAATAGTGAGCTTTCTTTCTGAAGCACATCGAAATCCAGTAAAATACGGTTAGTCTTGGACTACCTCAACAATCATTTCAAAAGCAACTTGACTCTATGCAATTTAGAAACAAGAGATTTAACTTTGAACTTGAATTAAATGATTCTGAACTATTAACAATAGTAAAATTTAGTACGTACCAAGCTGAGCTGCAGTCACAGGTAAGCTAAAATATGCTAACAAAACTCGCACTCTAAATTTGTGCTCGTGTGACCTAAATATTGTAGCCAGCTACTGAACTTTGAAATTAAAGCAGTGAAATCTAATTATATTATTTTAATGCTGGCGTTTGAATTTCAACGACACTCGGGTTCATTTCGGAAAAGGAAGGGACCCTGCTTGGCAATGCAATTGGGACAATGAGCAACAAAGGTTCATGCTAAGTTGCTGTAATTTTGCGAGGCAAATGGAACAATTTGAAAAGCTGAGGTCTGCCATACAGTTCTGAAACTTTACGTGCTTTTAGTCTTCCTTGTTGGTTGATTGAAGGTTTGAAGCCGTCGATCGAGGAGGTGGCGACAGTCACTCATTGTCAGCCGTCGCTGTTGCAGAAGCTGGATGTTGGCGCGCCTTCTTCTCGACACGGTCACCAGGCGAAACGGGCTCTTGATGTGCGCCAGCTAATGCTTCCCGTCCGCGACACCATGTCAGAAACTACCATCGCGAGTCGAGCGCAATTACATGCTACCAAACCCCGAAAGCGCGGCAACTCGCGGGAGCGTCACACAACACCTGGTCCACTCGCTACTCCCGCCAGACTCCCACTGTTCTGCCCGCGCTCCACGCGGCAGAGTTAACACTACCAAAGATCCTACACACTTTGATTCGTCACACGACCTATCGACGTAATCGTTCGATAGCAGTTTTCCCTAGGCAAGACCCAGCGTAAAAATACAAATAATATTTACGAAACAAACCAATTATACATTGACATGAGTGCATAAATATATATATACAAACAGTAAAACAATTACAATATATAAAGAGACAGAAATGTCATATCTTGAGGTAACAAAACAAGGAAAAAAAATAATAGTACAATAGATGGAAATAGGAGTATATGCATTTCCGGCGTTACAGTGTGAGTTAACGAGCATTTCGCTCTCATTTAAATATATGGCCGAAAGAGTCTGCCTTCAGGAATTGTGAAAAGAACCCTGTCGTCCAGGACCGTGTGCCACAAAGGGCGCAGATTCGGCACGAGATGGGGAAATTCACAGCTGTCTGTTGTGCTGAATGAGGCCTAGGCACTGTAGTGTGCGAGTGAGGCAGACGAGAACCTGTGTCATAGGGAAACCCCATAGAAGCCGTTTGCGGCTAGGGAGATGTAGCAGCTTTAAATATGGCGGACCTAAGATCGCTCACAAAGAAAAACATTTATGAAAACTTTAATTCTGTAGTAGTTCAGGGAATAGAGCCACAGTAACTTCAATCTACCATTCCTTATAAATTTTCATGGTGATCCCAATAGAACTTGAATATTGATCATATCTATAATAGTTTAGGATTTCTGTTAAAGTGAAATTAACAAGTTTTGTAACAAAGACCTGAATGCTAACATCTGAATGTTTTGGTCTATCTTAACGATCGACATTTCATGTAGAAGCGCACCATTAAAATGACAAATGTTGTAAATACCAACTCTGCAACTTTATTTGTTTAAAAGATATAGTAAATTTAAATGAACAGTATTTTCAGTTAAGCATGAGATCATCATTTCCCCCACACTAAACACATTGAACGATGACAACATGACACCTTATTGAATCATTAGGTAATAGAATGTTTGTTGTAAAGCTTAGTGCATAATAATTACTTTTGTTCTTTATATAGAACTGGTTCAACAGTAGGGGGCGTACGGCTGTATCGTCGTCTTAGCCCTTTCACATCTGGACACTTCTCTCAGAAACACCTTTGTCAACACAATTCTTGCTGTTGAAAGAAACCCTTATAAGCAATCACACAAATGGAGTTCTGTTTTACACATACGAGTAGAATGCATGGATTGTAGTAGAATGACTGATGCTCTTTTTCCTCCACCCTTATCACCTTGCCATCAATTTCCCTCTATAAATCACAGCTGTTGCATCCCGATCAATCTACAGTTATATGTCTACGATATCAGAACTTCACATTCTTGGCTGGATATATGTCTGGCGCTAATTTGACCTGAGTCGGAAATGTATGAAACTACTGTTTTTCCAATATGCATCTATAGCTGTAAAGCAGTTTGCTGAGTTTTAAAACCGACGGAATTACTATATTTAATAATCAGCCGTTTGCTAAAGGTGGTTAACCTGTATGTAAACTACGTGGGTTCTGACAGCATTTCACATTCCGACAACCATCACCACCAGAGCTCTTTCAGGGTCTCATCTAACAAAGGTGACATCTATTTTACTTACCCCTGGACCGAGTGTGTGCGTGTGCGTGTGTGTGTGTGTGTGTGTGTGTGTGTGTGTGTGTGTGTGTGTGAGTGAGTGTGTGTGTAAACGGATACCCTATAATACTGTTCGTTTTTTGCGTAAGTGTATTTAAAATCGGCATACCCGTAGTGAAACTTTTCCCACCTTAATCACCTTATCTCACACATCTCCCTATAAATGACGGCTACCGCATTCCAGCACAGCGTTACTCTACACGCCAAAACACCTTCTTTGGGAGAAAACTCCATTGTATGCTCATTCTCCATTGCTATTTACAGTAACCACAGATTTTTCCAAACATGGTGTGTGAAGTAATTTGCAAGTTTTTCTGCCATTGCAGGCTGGTTCACATTGAACAGACTTACCGTTGCTTGCAATAACGTTACCGTCTCCCAGGACAAACACGTCATGGCTCCCTGTTAGTTAGTCACACATATCCGTTTCATAATTCCTTGCATTTGACAATATTGTGACGAACAGTGCTTTGAAATGAGAAAAAAATATGTTTCTTCAGCTATAACACATCCTCACTGCTAGCATTTAATACGTGTATATTTCAACATGCCTCCACAGCGTCAGACACATAATTCATTCCATAAATAGAAATCATAGTCCGTAGTACGACAATACCATGATTATTAGCCAAGGAAGATGTAACAGTGTCAGAGGTCTTTACAATAACATTACCGCCTGTCTTGGTAGTTTTCCTCTTGCACACGGAAGTTTAGGCTTGCTATTAGATAGTCACACATGCACAACTTTATTATAAAAATTGCCGGCCAGTGTGGCCGAACGGTTCTAGGCGCTTCAGTCTGGAACCGCGCGACCGCTACGGTCGCAAGTTCGAATCCTGCCTCGGGCATGGATGTGTGTGATGTCCTTAGGTTGTTAGGTTTAAGTAGTTCTAAGTTCTATGGGACTGATGACCTCAAATGTTAAGTCCCATAGTGCTCGGAGCCATCCGAACCATTTTTTATAAAAATACCACCAAAGTCTAGCTTTAAATCTACATCCGTAAAGTGACGACAGTCGGCATGAAGCTGTTTCTGTAGTCCAGGCACCTGATCCACTAGAACAAGTAACTGAACGCCCGGCAACCTCTCTTTATATAACACAGCCACAAGCTTTTCATATTCCCTCGAAATGATTTCTAGAACTTCCTTGCTGAATAGATTTTTTTTTTTTGTATATATATTCACCTATTGCTGATGTATTGGCCACATGTAAGGGAATATAGCACATTCGTCTTGACACCACGTCACCAGAATGCGACGTCACCAGAGTTGTGACGAAGGGTAAAATATTCATTAGTAAAATATTAAGCTTAAGCAGGGGCGGTGGCAAGCGGGGTGCTATGGGGGTTATAGCCCCCCCCCCCCCTCCGCCCCCACGGAGTATCATATTACACCGGATAAAATGATGTCAGAAATCAGCGAATATCTTACTCCAACGGATTCAATGTTTCTTTTAATAATTATGTAGTAATATAGGTTACAATGTATTTCAAACAAATTTTAACAAATGAATAAGAGTGGAAAATAGCTTGCTATCTAAACCAATAAATATCATTTAACTTGAAATAGGCGTCTTATTATTTATTAAAACACATTTTTTACCCTGAACTCCAAAACAGTTACCATAAACTACTTTAAGCAACACTAAATTTTACCAATTTGTCGCCAGAGGACCCAAACTCTCCTTTTGTTAAGCGATATTCCATTCCCCCAATCCCCCCCCTCCCCCATTAGCGGCGCCCCACCGCCCCGCAATCCCCTGCCCCCCTCCCCCCTTCCCCACATGACTAACTTATAGAATCGCCCCTGAGCTTAAGATAGTAATAAAGTTGGGAAATCGTCTCTTGGCAAGAGGAAATGAAATATTTGTGTGACGAGTTAGATGCAGCTAACAAGAAGGGACATTGGAACGTCACAAGGCTAACAGCGAGCTAAGCAACTTGACCCTTGAACGGTACAGGCACCAGCGCCGACAAGTATACGACGGAAAAGTACGGCGGACGACATGCGGCAACCGCATGACTGTCGCAGTCGACACAATCATCTTGGAACACGCCAGAAGGGTGGTGAAGTGTGCAACGGCTCCTTACAAATAGGCCAACCACCGACTGGAGTGGAAGAGCAAATCGGAAGTTGTCTGGGACACTACCTCTGTGTCGCTCTGTGTCAAGGGCTGGACGTGTATTATTTGGAACAGGCAGTACTTAGAAAGATTCACTAGCCTCCACTTGTACTTTGAAGACAAGAGTAGTGCGATCTAATATGAACTGATCTGCATAATTGTAAATAGTAATCTGTGCGTAGGGAATGTGTCGGGGTGTGCTTTCAGGGAATGAATTCCTTCCTAACAATATATGATTTACATCCAGTTCCCGACCGATCCCTACCAATTCCCACCATTCAATAGTCTACTTTCAGCCAAGGTCGGGGCAACAGTACGCGGCCCACAAGCAGTTCCTCACCGAAGTCTTCGAACGAGGTAAGTTTCCGTGCAGCGGTTTGTGCGTTCCTTCTGACTCCCTCTTCCACTAGTAAAGCACATGTATGTGGTGTCATTCCTCTCCTACATCTAAGGCGTACACTGAAGTCCTACAGCTAACGACACAAATCAGATTTTGATAAAACTCTCTACAGCTTGACAACGAATTTGGCATCAAATAAAACTACTGATACACACTCCAGTGACAGGCTGGCTCTTGTATACACCTGGGTTGAATTTCCCGAAACTCTCTTACACTTAGCATTTTCTCCAGTACAGAATTTTTTTGATGCTAAGTAAAATATAATTACACAGGGGTATTCTCACATTCTCTGACATTGTAATTCTGTCAGAGACAGCAAAGGACTTGGAAGAGCAGTTGAACGGAATGGACAGTGTCTTGAAAGGAGGGTATAAGGTGAACATAAACAAAAGCAAAACGAGGATAATGGAATGTAGTCGAATTAATCGGGTGATGCTGAGGGAATTAGATTAGGAAGTGAGACACTTAAAGTAGTAAAGAAGTTTTGCTATTTGGGGAGCAAAATAAGTGATGATGGTCGAAGTAGAGAGGATATAAAATGTAGACTGGCAATGGCAAGGAAAACGTTTCTGAAGAAGAAAAATTTTATAACATCTAGTATAGATTTAAATGTCAGGAAGTCGTTTTTGAAAGTATTTCTATGGAGTGTAGCCGTGTATGGAAGTGAAACGAGGATGATAAATAGTTTAGACAAGAAGAGAATAGAAGCTTTCGAAATGTGGTGCTACAGAAGAATGCTTAAGATTAAACGGGTAGATCACATAACTAATGAGGAGGTATTGAATAGAATTGGGGAGAAGAGGAGCTTGTGGCACAACTCGACTAGAAGAAGGGATCGGTTGGTAGGACATGTTCTGAGACATCGAAGGATCACCAATTTAGTATTGGAGGGCAGCGTGGAGGGTAAAAATCGAAGAGGGAGGCCAAGAGATGAATACACTAAGCAGATTCAGAAGGAGGTAGGCTGCAGTAGGTACTGGGAGATGAAGAAGCTTGCACAGGATAGAGTAGCTGGAGCAATAAGCTGTATGATGGATGGTTCACTTACAATCAATAAAAATATATTTAGCTTGATTTTAGAGAAATATTAATAGTGCCTCAAATTTACTAGTGACGAAGTAAGTGGCACAACACTCGAATACAAAATTATCTTCCCTTTCTGCTGATACAGTCAGTTTTCTCGGAAATTTTGTGGAATTTAAGTTACAGGTTATTTTAGTTACTAAAACTTGATTGGCAAAAATATCTTAATAAAAATGTGAAATGTTTAATATACAAATAGCGTGTGGCGTGTAGGACTGTATCATAGCAGATGCTACCTTGCTATTCCGTGAAGTTGTGTTCTTGTATTAATTAAGTAGACTTCTGATTAAATTTATGTAAAATGTATTTCATAAGAGAAATGTGACATCGCTGACAAAAGTGATTATCTCAGCAAATGGGTCGCGCCACGCTCTTTAATCTTGAACCTTCATTGTTACTGTATCCTGTTGGTTATATACGGTATAATGGGTATAAGTTCAGATATTTGTATATGTGGTATCTTAATATGTACACAAATCAGTGTATTGCCTGCTTTTTCTGGGTCGAACAGTCTTCATGCAAAAACGTCACATAATTTGCTACCTGATGTTTCCTGATGGTCGAAACTGTGCCACTAAATGGACTACGCCTATCAGTATAGACTAACCCTTTTGCTTCCAAGCAACCACATATCAACACCTCACCTGCTGCCCCAGGAAAAATAAGCGTTAATGGCTTGCTCTTGCCACATGTACTTTGCGGTACTACTATACCTAAAAGCATAAGACTTGTAATAGCTGTAATTATGTCTTCAAAAGATGTAAATACTGATGTAATGATGTTCAGTACACCGCCTCCAGTCACTAGTAGAAATACATGTACTTGTACCTGTTACATCCTGTGTAATCATTAATTTTACGAAATAAATTAATTACCATTTTCTTCACATGAATGGTTATCGGTTAATTTGCATGGTATAGATATAAATATGATCTCGAAGTGCTCGGCGTTTTGCACTCTTTGTAAAGATGTGCTCACTGTTTCCCAGTACGGTTGCTTTGAAAAGAAGCCCACAGATTTCCTTCCTCATGTTCCCGGCCACAAGGACATTTATCAATTTAGACTTGAATCTGCTGGAATAACTGTTAACATCTATTAGCAACTTACCGAAAATGGATGTAGACCAATACCATATGCCTTTCTGTACAAAAGTCAAGAAAGTGGAATCTAGGAAGAGAATTGGAATCCCGTCTGCTATTAACTGAGTCAGAACTGTTAATTCTTGGGAGTAAATTTTTATCGTTAACGTGTTAACAAAAAACAACATTAAAGAAAATATACAGGGCGTCTGGGTTAGAGGTATACAAAACCATTTTATGTTTCAGTACCTATTAAGGCTTATAACTTTGTTTGCCCAGTATTGTGCAAAGGAGCTCAATTATTTTTATGTATGTTGGTATTTTTCATAGTGGGCACTATTCGTAGCTCGACAGATATCGAAACGATACTCCACTTCTCGTCATATGGTCATAAGCGTGACAGGTGTTATGGCCTACACTGCGGCGTAGGTAATTAATGCAACACATTTTTTTCTCAGAATAGGTTGGTTTTATTCAGGATTCCTTACACCACATTATCCTCACTCTTCTGGCTACGAAACCCTACTGTTCAACATAATCTCCGTTCAGTGCGACGGCCTTATGCCACGTTACTAGTTAGGCATGTATGCCCGCATGGTACCACTCTAATGGCCGACGTCGGAGCCAAAGTCTTGCTGCGTCAATACCTTCCTCATCATCCACATACTGTTTCCCTCAGAGTGCATTCTTCATTGGGCCAGTCAGATGGAAGTCGGAAGGTTTGAGGTCTGGACTGTAGCATGGATGAGGAAGAACAGCCCAATGAGTTTTTCTGAGCTTTTCTCGGGTGCGCAGACTTGGGTGAGGTCTTGCGTTGTCATGAAGAAGTAGAAGCTCGTTTGCATTTTTGTGGCGACGAACAGCTTGAAGTAGTTTCTTGAAGTTCCTGAGAGTAGTACAATACACAAAAGAGTACCACAACACAGCGAGAACATCAAACAGAATTACCCCTCAGAGTTGCAGAATACTGTCGCCATGACTTTGCCGACTGAGGGTGCGACTTTGAACTTTTGCTTCAGAGGAGCGGTGTTGTGGCGCCACCCCATGGATTGCCGTTTCGTCACCGTTTGGAAGTGGTGAATCCATGTTCCATTGCCTGTGACGATAATCGACAAAAAGTTGTCACACGGATGGCCCTTCGTTGCTCTTATCGTCTTCTGTTAGATGGTGAGGAACACAGCGGGCACACACCTTTGAGTAACCCAACTGGTGGACGAGTGTCTCAGCGCTATCAGCAGAGACGTGGAGTTGTGCAGCGAGGTGTTCGATTGTGATCTGTGGATCACCACGAATGAGAGTGTCCACATGTTCCAACACTGCCGAAGTCGCAGATGTGTGGCACCGGCCGGCACACAGGAGTTCAGGCAGGTTTGCACTACCTTGCTGCAAAGATGACAGACGTTTCGCCTAGCGACTCACCGTGCTTTTCTTCACTGCTAGGTCTCCGTAGACATTCTGCAAGCGCCTATGAATATCTACGATGCTTTGTCTTGCTGCCACAAAAAACTCAGTGACAGCTCTCTGCTTGGAAAACACCTCCGTTACAGAAGCCATTTTGAAGGCTACGTCTAGCGCCACCACCTGTCGGAACATCATGAAACTATCTATTACGTCACACAACAAATTTCACATTTCTTAAACCGAAATAGACCGAGAAAAAACGTATTGCATTACTTATTGAACGACCCTCGTATCAAGAGGTCAATGATAGTATTCCCAGACTCTTGAACAGTGGTTCGGAACTTACACCACATATTGCTGGGACTGACTCAAAAATAAGCTTTGCGAATGGGAAGAGCTACCCAACAAAGCCGTGTGTCATACGTGAACGATTAACACTCCGATCACAGCACAAGACATTAAACTTATCCTCTGGTCCAAATGCAACACGGCTCCTGGTCACGACTGTGTCACCTACCGCCACCTTAAAGAAAGCCCCTTCTCCTTCCTGACTGTCCTTGGCCATCTCTACAACGTCATCCTCTCTATCGGCTTCTACCCCAACCTGTGGAAGACTTCCCATGTTCTCTTATTCCTCAAACCCAACAAACCTCCATCTGTCACCTCTTCCTATCGTCCCGTCAGCCTCACCTCCGTCTTCAGTAAGGTCCCATCCTCTCCCATCATATCCATCAGCACCTTAACACCACCTCCTCCCCGTTACCCAGTGGGGCTTCCAACCCTCCTTCTCTGCTGATGACCAACCCCTTAACCTCATTCACCTTCTCTCCCTCCAGCTTAATTCCTGTCGCTCCGCCATTTTTGTTTCCCTCGATCTCTAAAATGCCTATGACAGTGTTTGGCATCCCAGTCTCCTCTTTAAACTCCAAACCGACGCCCTGCCTGTCAACTTTGTCCATCTGGTCGCTTCCTTCCTTCAGCGCCGTCCCTCCTCTGTCACCCTCCACAACACTGACTCCCATACCTTTTATCCCACTGCCGGCATCCCCCAGGGCTCCATGCTCTCCCCTCTCCTTTATCTCTTGTACATGGCTGATATGTCCAAGCCACGTCCACTTGTCCCCCTTCTCCAATACGCTGATGACACTGCCTTCCTGGCTCTCTACCCTACCCTTCAACAGTCCCAACGTACCCTCCAAACCCTCCTTGACTAGTTCACCACTTGGTGTAACCAGTGGTTCCTTTGTCTCAACCCCTTCAAAACCCAGGCAATCATCATAGGCCACACCACCTGTTCCTTCTGTCTCCATGATTTCTACCTCACCCTTTATGGTCATCCCATACAGCTCACCCCCACCCTGAGATACCTTGGCCTCACCCTTGACCAACACCTCATGTGAACCCCTCACCTCCTGACCATCCAGCGGAGAGCCCATTCCTGCCTCCGCCTCCTGAAACTCCTTTCTGGCCAGATGTGCAGATTGCATCCTTCCACCATCCTCCACACCTACAAATCCCTTATCCATCCTATCCTCTGTTATGCCAGCATTGCCTGGCTCTCCACCCCCAGCCGCTTTTACAAGGCCCTCCAAATCCTCGAACACCACATGCTCTGCCTTGCCTTCTGTATCTGCCTTCCTTCCCCCACACGGCTCCTGTATGACCTCATCCCCTTCCTCCACCTCCTCCTTTTCCTCCAACATCTCCACATCGTTTACACTGTCCACAAGCTTGATCCCCCCACCCCCTGGTTTCCTCCTTTCTCTCCACCCCCCCACCCATTGCCGCACCTCTATCACTGTATCCCTCCCTCTCTACACCTCCACACCCTCCTTCATCAGGGCGATTTCCAGCACCTCCCCAATGCTGAACTTTGCCATGACATATACCCTTCCTTCCAACTGTAACCCTGCCTTGCTCCCTCCCCTCCCCAATTCCCTGCTTTTCCTCTCCCCTCCTTCTCCCAGAGTGGATTTTCCTGCTTCCCCCCCCCCCCCCGAGTCCCTGCACCACCTTCTCACCTGTGTGTCTCCCACGTCCATCCCTCCCCAGTCCTCATCGACGCACCCCCACCCGTCTTCCCCCTCTCTCCCCCTCTCCCACCCTTCTCCCTCATCTCAATGCCCCTGGCAGAACCTGTGGTTTGCTCATCGTCATCAGTTCAAAATGGCTCTGAGCACTATGGGACTTAACTTCTGAGGTCATCAGTCCCCTAGAACTTAGAACTACTTTAACCTAACTAACCTAAGGACATCACACACATCCATGCCCAAGGCAGGATTCGAATCTGCGACTGTAGCGGTCGCGCGGTTCCAGACTGTAGCGCCTAGAAGCGCTCGGCCACTCTGGCCGGCTCGTCATCAGTGTGCTACATCAGTGTTGTGTTTGGTGCTGTTCTCCTGTCCGTCGTAGCTCTGATTTTAATTGAGTTCTGGACTTGAACATAGTGTTACTGTCACTGATCGTTATGTGCTATGCTGTCCCTCAACATTTTTATGCTGCAGCCATACTGTGCCTTGTGTTCTTTTAATTGTCCCAGTGTGTGTTTTTTGTGCTCAATACTTTTTAAGGTTTTTGTCTCCGTTTTACAGTGCCCCCCCCCCCCTTTTCTCTGTTCTCGTCCATTATGTTCCCCCTTTCTTTATTTTATTTTTCTATCCACCATATTTTCTCCTTTGTCATTTTAAATGTCTTCTGTTGTATCCTTATTGTCTTTTGGCTGAAGAGCACCGCATATGCTGCTGCCAGCCCGCCCCAGATGGGGAACTGAAATTCAATAAAGAAAAAAAAAGTGAGCGAATATAAGGAAAGTGGACTGGGTTTCTTGGTGGACTAGCACTCACAGTAGATACTGTTCTAATAATGAACATAGTAGCGTTCAGTTTTTGGACAAGAACTTGAACGTGGGCTTTCCATGTGAGCTTACCAGCTGCCTGCACACCCAGAAATTTGTGTTGTTCAGACTCACAACCATATGCCCATTCTGTGTAATCGATATGCCAGTTTTAGCTGAATTATCTGTTATGACCTCGTCGAAGAAACTCATGTCAATGATAATCTTTCTTTCTTATGAGGCGGTCGATCATAAATGCTTTCTAAGATGTATCAACTGATGGTGCAATGCCTGTGGAAGGCAAATGGCGTGGTTTGTGACTCTGCATATAGTTAAGCTGGATCAGCTCTTAGATGTTGTGTTAATTCATACTAGTAATAGCGCCTTGTAACAAATTCTCTTCAGTGTTCCCTGACTTTGATCACACACGACTGGGTTTTGTGTTCCGTGTTCTACACTGATAACGAAGTGCAAGAAGTACTGTATGCCACTACCTTGTGCATTGTTGCTCTGGTACATTTAAAATATTAATCGATTTCATATTTTTGCTCTAAGTAACACTCGTCCAGTAATTGAACTCCTTTAATGTCCTTTGCTGAAACTGATGAAAAACAAGAGTAAGTGCACTTTAAATCGTACTGAACACTAATGTTCTTCACTTCATTAGCAAATGGTAATCATAGTCAATGAATCATTAGTACGCAATGCACAAATACAAAGAAGCTAGAGTATATTCTGGAAGATAAGTATTAACATTTTTTTACGTGGAACATATAATGGATACTGGCTAGTAGAAAGTGTACCCTGAGGCATTTTGAACCATGTGACGTCAGATATCAAACTATTTTGTCATACAATGTGAAAGTAATTTGGGTGCCCCGCTTGCCCCCTCCCCACGTAGCACAGATCTGCGTACTCTCTTGAGCGAATCCTATTCTGTCTGACACTACACATTTTTTTTGTTTATTTCACATCGACATGACCTAAATGCCACAATTTGTGTGGGATTATTTTCGTATGAACGCCCATTGGATTTTAATATAATTTGCATAGTTAGAAAAACATTTGTCCAGTCAGTGAGGTGAAACCAACAAAGTAAGTACACCAAGCAGACGTAACATATTTATTTCCAATAAATTGGTAATTTGTTCCACAATAAAAAAAAATAGAAGACACCTCTTCTAGAGCAAGAACTATCAGGGAAAGATGGAAAACTGTTCTCCCGATATATTTGGTTGGAAACTGGACAAGTACTGTGTGTTTTATTCTGTTTACATGAATGTTGAGTGGTGTCTATAAGCACTATTTCATCAAAAATTGCCCGCATCTCGCGGTCGTGTGGTAGCGTTCTCGCTTCCCACGCCCGGGTTCCCGAGTTCGATTCCCGGCGGGGTCAGGGATTTTCTCTGCCTCGTGATGGCTGGGTGTTGTGTGCTGTCCTTAGGTTAGTTAGGTTTAAGTAGTTCTAAGTTCTAGGGGACTGATGACCATTGATGTTAAGTCCCATAGTGCTCAGAGCCATTTTTTCATCAAAAATATTCGGACAGCTATTAGTGGACATTAATATGTGGTGATCCACCCTTTGCCTTTATGGGGGCTTGAAATCATCTGGAGAGACTTTCTGTGCGGTGTTTAAGTGTCTTTGGGGGAACGGCAGTCCATTTTTCCACAAGAGGCGAACCGGAGAAAGTAGAGAAATTGGATACTGGGTTCTGTAGCGAAGTCACTTTCTGACTCATCCCAGAGGTGTTACACTGCGTTCAGATCTCGACTCTGGGGAGGTCAATCCGTTTGAGGAATGTTATTGTCTGCGAACCATTGCCCACCAGATTCCGCTTTATGACAGTGTGCGTTATGATGCTGATATAAAAAATCGTCTCTGAACTGTTCCTGTACTGCAGGCAGTGCGCAACGCTGTGACATTTGTTCACATCCTGTATTGAGCGTTTACATAAGCTGAACAAGAGGACAACATCCTAATCACAAAAAATATCTCCATACCGTAATCCTGCTTCCTCCGTATTTCACTGTAGGCACCATACATGACGGTAGGTAATGTTCTGCAGGCATTCGCCAGGTCCAAATCCTTCCATCGGAGTTGCATAGGGTATAGAGAGATTCATCACTCCAAATGACTCGTTTGCAGTCATCAGTCATGTGGCATCGCTCTTTGCACCACCTCAAGCGCCGCTTAGCAGTGAGGGCTCGGGCGTTGTAACCTGGCCACGGGTGCTTATCGGACAAGTCCCATGCCCAGTCTCTGTGCTGAAGCCGGGGAACCGCCACTTACCATCCGACGGCAGCTCTTACTGGTGCGCCAAGCTTGTAAGTTTCTTGCAGCTCCAACCTCGCCTGCTCACCATATTGTTGCTCATCCACCTCTGGACCGTCTTTTTTCCCACCGTCCCCCGGCTACGTTGCCGTTTGGGATCCGTGTGCAACGTGTGCTAGAGTCACTCGGTGTGGAGTCTGTACGACCCGAAATCCAGGGTTTCAACCGCCTGCCACCCTGGCTACTAGAGAGATAGCACTCCCGCTTCGTTTTTAATCGGGTCTTTTCTCCCGTTTTATCTGAGCACCACGACCATGTAGCTGTTTTTACGGATGGGTCTAAGTAGGGTGACTCTGTTGGTTGCTCTGCCGTATTTTCGGATCGTACCCCTCAAGGTCAGACTGCCTCCCGAATTTACCATCTTTGACGCAGAATTATATGCCATTTTGCGGGCACTGGAGCAGATGAGACTTTCTCCCAGTGTTAGATTTCTCGTCTGTTCAGATACTTTGAGCGCCCTTTACTCTCTCCAGCGTTTGTACCCAGCAGATAAAGGAACCCAGACTCTCCACGACGCCCTCCTCCAACTACAGCGACTGGGGAAGCAGGTGTCTTTCTGCCCTCACCTCGCTGTTGAGGTATAAAGTCCTGTGTCGTTGGGAACCGACAACAAGCTCCGTGTGATCAGGCCCACAACTCGGCTGTGGCGTACTTCCTTCCAGCCACGCCGACGGGACGAGGTCATCCTTACTCGTCTTCGCATCGGCCACAGCCCTACGACGCATGGATTTTTACTCCGGCGCGAGGACCCTCCGATGTGTGGTGCATGTGGCGTGCGGATCACGGTGCACCACATTTTATTGGACTGACCAGCGGACTGCAGCGGATTTGCCGGCGGATCTGCAGTCTAATTTATGCAATACTCAAACGAATGTGGTTCGGGTTTTAAAGTTCTGTGAGTTGTCCCACATTTTAACAAGATTTTGGGGAGACATTTTTAATGTGTTAACGGGGTGGCTGGCTCACCCAAATTTTTTCATTAGTGGTCAGCCAGTCTCATTTCCCTGTGCTGTTCTTTTAGCTCTTTTGTGTTTTGTTTTCCCTGTGGTTTAACTTCTTGATTAGCTATCTTGCTTCCACATTGGTTTTAATGCATGGGAGAGTGCCTGTGCGATAGTCATTGTGTGGTCGTTTCGTGTGCATGCGTGTACGACAGATTTCGTTCTTATCCACATTCGTTTGTTTTCATCGATATCAGGGCGCTGATAACCTCGCCGTTGGGCGCCCGTAAGTTCCCAAACCATACACACACACTTCTAACTACGTACACACAGTCATTGTGCTAGCTCGACTGTTGGTAGAACTTTGAAACTCACGAGTGATTTCTTATGCCAATTTCATCCGCTTTTCTCACAGCCACTCTCCGCAGTTCTCGACAGTCCCTGTCTATCAGAACATGTACTCTGTCTGGTTCTGGTTTAGCTGTGGTTGTTCTTTTTCGTTTTCAGTTCACAATCAGATCGCCAACACTAGGCTTGTGCAGCTTTAGAAATTGGAATGTTACTCAGCTGACAATCAATACTGGGCTACGTTCGAAGACGGTGAGCTGTCCTGACCAACTCATTCTGCTGTTTTTGCTTCTCTATTGACAACACAATACTTTCCGCCCCCTTTCATAATACCGGGTTCACCTCTATTGACATCTGGTGGTCAATGACGCATTACGTAGGAGTGTCCGAATACTTTCGATCAAATGGCGTAATACACATTTTTAGAGAAAAGACCTATCCACCAGTAATGCGAAAAAAACCAAAAGAATTGCTCCCACACAAGTAACGTATTTAGCTCCAGCAAATCCGTAATTTATTACACGTGAAACAGTCATAAATGCAAACAACGATCAAAAAACACAAGACAGACGTGTTTAGAAAGAATGGGGTGTAAGTATTGATTCGACATTTTTAGATTTCCTGAAGGCTTTCGGCACCGTTCCTCACAAGCGTCTTCTAACCAAATTGCGTGCCTACGGAGTATCACCTCAGTCGTGAGACTGGATTCGTGATTTCCTGTCAGAAAGGTCACAGTTCGTAGTAATAGACGGAAAGTCATCGAATAAAACAGAATTAATATCCGGCGTTCCCCAAGGAAGTGTTGTTGTTGTTGTTGTTGTTGTGGTCTTCAGTCCTGAGACTGGTTTGATGCAGCTCTCCATGCTACTCTATCCTGTGCAAGCTTCTTCATCTCCCAGTACCTACTGCAACCTACATCCTTCTGAATCTGCTTAGTGTATTGATCTCTTGGTCTCCCTCTACGATTTTTACCCTCCACGCTGCCCTCCAATGCTAAATTTGTGATCCCTTGATGCCTCAAAACATGTCCTACCAACCGATCCCTTCTTCTAGTCAAGTTGTGCCACAAACTTCTCTTCTCCCCAATCCTATTCAATACCTCCTCATTAGTTACGTGATCTACCCACCTTATCTTCAGCATTCTTCTGTAGCACCACATTTCGAAAGATTCTATTCTCTTCTTGTCCAAACTGGTTATCGTCCATGTTTCACTTCCATACATGGCTACACTCCATACAAATACTTTCAGAAACGACTACCTGACACTTAAATCTATACTCGATGTTAACAAATTTCTCTTCTTCAGAAACGATTTCCTTGCCATTGCCAGTCTACATTTTATATCCTCTCTACTTCGACCATCATCAGTTATTTTACTCCCTAAATAGCAAAACTCCTTTACTACTTTAAGTGTCTCATTTCCTAACCTAATTCCCTCAGCATCACCCGATTTCATTTGACTACATTCCATTATCCTCGTTTTGCTTTTGTTGATGTTCATCTTATATCCTCCTTTCAAGACACTGTCCATTCCGTTCAACTGCTCTTCCAAGTCCTTTGCTGTCTCTGACAGAATTACAATGTCATCGGCGAATCTCAAAGTTTTTATTTCTTCTCCATGGATTTTAATACCTACTCCGAATTTTTCTTTTGTTTCTTTTACTGCTTGCTCAATATACAGATTGAATAACATCGGGGAGAGGCTACAACCCTGTCTCACTCCTTTCCCAACCATTGCTTCCCTTTCATGCCCCTCGACTCTTATAACTGCCATCTGGTTTATGCACAAATTGTAAATAGCCTTTCGCTCCCTGTATTTTACCCCTGCCACCTTCAGAATTTGAAAGAGAGTATTCCAGTTAACGTTGTCAAAAGCTTTCTCTAAGTCTACAAATGCTAGGAACGTAGGTTTGCCTTTTCTTAATCTTTCTTCTAAGATAAGTCGTAAGGTTAGTATTGCCCCACGTGTTCCAACATTTCTACGGAATCCAAACTGATCCTCCCCGAGGTCCGCTTCTACCAGTTTTTCCATTCGTCTGTAAAGAATTCGCGTTAGTATTTTGCAGCTGTGACTTATTAAAGTAGGTCCTCTATTGTTCCTGATCTATATTAAGGACATAGAAGACAATCTGAGTAGCCGTCTTAGATTGTTTGCAGATGATGCTGTCATTACCGTCTTGTAAAGTCATCACATAATCAAAACGACTTGCAAAATGATTTAGATAAGATATCTGTATGGTGGGAAAAGTGGCAATTGACCCCGAATACAGAAAAGTGTGAAGTTATTCAAATGAGTTCTTAAAGAAATCAGCCAAAATTCGATTACGCGATAAGTCTCACAAATCTGAAGGCTGTAAATTCAGCTAAATACTTAGGAATTACAATTAAATTGGAACGTTCACACAGATAATGTTGTGGGTAGAGCAAACCAAAGACTACGATTTATTGGTAGAACACTTAGACGATGCAACAGGTCTACTAAAGAGACTGCTTACACCTCGATTGTCTGCCCTATTCTCGAGTATTGTTGTGCGGTGTGCGATCCGCATCAGGTGGAACTGACGGATGGCATCGAAAAAGTACAAAGAAGGGCAGCTCGTTTTGTATTATGGCGAAATAGGCGAGACAGCGCCACAGACATGATACGTGAATTGGAGTGGCAATCATTAAAACAAAGGCGTTTTTCGTTGCGACGGGATCTTCTCATGAAATTTCAATCACCCGTTTTCTCCTCCGATTGCTAAAACATTCTATTGGCGCCCACCTACATAGGGAGAAATGATCATCACGATAAAATAAGAGAAATCAGAGCTCGCACAAAAAAATTTAAGTGCTCGTTTTTCCCGCGTGCCGTTCGAGAGTGGAACGGTAGAGAGACAGATTGAAGGTGGTTCACTGAATCTTCTGCCAGGCACTTTACTGTGAATAGCAGAGTAATCACGTAGATGTAAGTGATGCAGACACGATTGTGAGAGAATTAGCTTCAAAGTTTTTTTCAAATTTAAAATTCCATGTTCTTTTGTTGTACTGTATACAGTTACGATCATATGCAGTGGTTACAGATGAAGCTGTCCATACAACAACATTGAATTAAACTCAAGATGTTGTGTTCAGTAATGTTTTTGCCAATAATGTGGTTAACACTGACACCGCTCTGCCTCCAAGGATGTCACTTACATCGCTTGGTCTCTCATTTATAGTAGGTTTGGAGTGACCCACAGCAATGTAATACAATATTTTGTCCCATTTTCACGTATTACATACACATATACGTAACTTTTATTGATTATACATTTAATGGAGTGATTAAGGCAAAGAGTAAACAATGTTACATATAGAAACATAGATTTCTAAGGAAGTTCGTAGCACATGTATATGTACAAATACTCCCATTTGTTTTTAGTACGGGAAACGGATCTTCCGAGTTCCAGATAGCATCATCAGAAGCCACAACATCATTATCAGACTTTTGCTTCGTTCACTACTTACTGGTGACCTACTGTATGGTTTGGAAGCAGATGTTTTTGACTTGTATGTGTTCCTGAATCTCTCTGCATCCGGAGAGAAAACTAGTTCTTCGAATAGTCTATGGGAAGCAGCTCAAATCACCTGATACATCTATAGCCCTTTCCTACCAAATAGTTTAGTTCTCCCACAGCAATATGGTGCACATACCTCCAAATATTCGGTTTTGTCACTTATACCCCTCTGCTGCTAACCACATCATATCTGATTGGAAGTTGGACGAGTAAAGCACGCTTCATTCTGTTTACACGAATGTTGAGTAGCGTCGAGTGATGGTCTAAACATTTACAAAATCGATGGAAGGTTTTCTTACCTCAGCTGTTTCGGAGGGAGAAGGTCTGTATGCAGCGACAGGAGCCCGCAGACTGGCGCGCAGATCGCACGTAATGTTTCACTTCCCGCCAATTCAGTCTCAAGGACGAGAGCCTGATGCGTTTTTCCCTGCGAGGAAAGCAATGAAGATGCACACACTGCGCAGTGATGTTACGTATAACTGGATGTAAATAAAGTAGCTCTGTTATCTGACTGTTGTGTCCCAAGTTCTTGTAAGCTTATGTGACACACAATGTGAGGCGTTGTGATCTTCCGCGTAAGAGGTCATAGCTGCCTCATCTCATGAAAGTTATCAGCCAGTGAGAACAGAAAACGATGCTACGTTGGGTACGAATCATGATTCTCCTCCGTACCCTGCTGTATCCTAGTATCAGTGCTTTTAATTGTCTGATATTTAGTGATAGTCGCGACAGTAATTCTGTTAATGAAACACAATTATTCCATGAGGTTTCGCGATTGTGGTCGGATGATGTCGATTTATTCCCTCGATATTTCGACTGACAACCAAGCAAATGCCTTCAGATGCGTTATTGCAACAGGCTAACAGCCGAAATATCGTGGTAAGAAGTCAACGTCATTCGGCTGCAATTCCGAAACCTCGTGAAAATACTCATTACATAGGGGAAACCTCAAGACACGAAGACGTAATTATATTGCTGTTGTTACCAACTCTACTATCATTACCATTTCACTGAGTTGTCTTCCGATGTTTGTTTTAATTTGTTCGGTTCTTAATGTCGAAACAGCAACGCTACTTAACACTGTCGTCTCCCCTTGTGCTATGTGCGAGCTGAGGGCTTTTCTTGAACATGTAGCTCGTCGTTCAAACCTTTGGTCTATTGTTTGATTTCGCGATTCAGTGTCCACCTCTTTGTTACGTATCTTGTCAAATATAGCACTTTAATCTCGTCTGCATTGGTTATATCTAACGGACAAAACTGTGTTGCGTTCACAGAAGAAGAGGAAGACAATATTTCTTATTGCCTGGTGATCATCGCTTCAGCACATGTGTGTGTAATTATACAAAGGAGCTTGGAAATCCATACAATTTGTGCATTATACCACTTTCCTATCTGACTGGAAGACATCACCAAATAAGGCAGAGTGGGACAGGAAAAAAATATATATATGTATATACTGCTGGGGTACAGCTCTTATTATGGGTGAATCTCTTATCACGGGTAAAACTACTTACTCCATACGATCCTCCATTTGTAAGAGACTACAGCCCCACAGGGAGAAGCACCTCACTAATTAACGATATAAAGTAGATAATGATTAAGTTCGCCAGTTGCTACCATCATACATTTCATCGAATTTACAGCTTATGATTTCCCCAAACAGAACACTCTCATTGAGTAAAGCAAACAATTACCCCAACCATGTGTACATATGGAAGACTTTTAATCAACATATTGTCATTTAGTGCACTCGACATACGTACTCAAATATCTATGACAGATGCAAGAATCATTTTGACCTAAAATTTTTGTACGTCAAGCAGATAGCAGGCTATTCGTTCCTCTGTAGAGACAATACATATCGCTTTCCTCTAAACCTACATTTGCCAGGAAGATCAACACCTGGAAGAGTGTCACCCACATGAGATCTGCCTAGAGCAAGCTAGGTGCTGTACGAACGTTAGGCAGTGCTTGACAACAAGACGGCTTCCAGCAGATAGCGAGAAATTTGCCAAAAACAGTTCATTGCATCAGTGTTACATTCTTGCTCAAACTCTACGGTTTGCCAAGAGGGCTGCTTTCTCTACTGTACATCAGTAAATGTCAATGGACAATTAGAGACGGGTGTGTGATACTCCAAGAACAACTGAGTGGCAAAGAGTATACCATTTTCTGTGATTAGAGAACAGTGAAATGTCCTAGATAAAACGTAAACTTCACTATTACACTGCTGGCCATTAAAATTGCGGCCCCATGAAGACAGCACGCAACGAAGGTCAAACTGACATGAAGTGTACTCCAGACTTGGATATGTAAATTACTAGCATTTCAGCACTTCTGACCAAAGTAGAAGTAACCTCCTCTACATTTTCAATATCAGAAAATATTACAGCGTGGGTATATAATGCACAAATCGTATTTGAATGTTGGCTGTGTGTGAGAGGACCGCGTTACGCATCCTGTAAGAAGAAGAAACGTCTAGCAGCAAGTGTCGGAATTCAACAGTGGCCGAATCTGTGCCTGTGGAGACTGCAGGTTATCTTTCCAGGTTTGTATTGGTCGGGATTCCATGACTCTCATGCAATTGTGGAATCGATGGTTTCAGAATAGCCATACTCAACGCAATGCGGAATCTCAATGTCGCTGTACACCTCATGCCTGAGAGGACAGATGTATTGTTCTCTTGATTATGCATGGTCGTACAAGCGGGTATCGTCCTCGAATAAGGAAACAAGCTTGTGTGCAACAAGAGAAGTATCCATGAGGAAAGTGCGACGATGACCAGAGCAGCATGGACTGTCAACATAGCGACCATTGTTGCAGCTTTCCTGGGTGCGATAACAGAGAGAAGGGCGCTGAAAGTGGTATGTCCGGCAACAACACTGAAGTGGCCCAAGCCGCGTTCGAAATAGAGAAGCTAAAGTCCAGGTCGACAATGAAAAGCAAGTCTATTTAAATGAACATGAAACTTCAATTCTTCATCTTCAGAGCGAAATTACACAACACAAGAAATAGTTCACGGTTCGCTCTCGGTCTCTGAAGTGGGTGAGATGCTTATCGACTGGCAGCCACTGAAAACTGAATCACTGTTACCAAAGTGCTGCTTTCAGTGGCGTAGCAATGTAACTAAGAACACCAGAGCAGAAATGAAATTGGGCCCTATTTAACCTAAGCTAAGTGCTTTACAGATGCAAAACTACATCATCGTCAGCTCCTTACCGCCCACGGTATCGCATAAGATGGCAAACCTACTTACTACTAACAAGGGGACCTCCCCATCGCACCCCCCCCCCCTCCCCCCCCCCTCAGATATAGTTAGAAGTTGGCACAGTGGATAGGCCTTGAAAAATCTGAACACAGATCAATCGAGAAAACAGGAAGAAGTTGTGTGGAACTATGAAAAAAATAAGCAAAATATACGAACTGAGTAGTACATACGCAAGATAGTCAACATCAAGGAGACTGTGAGCTCAGGAGCGCTGTGGTCCCGTGGTTAGCGTGGGCAGCTGCGGAACGAGAGGTTCTTGGTTCAAGTCTTCCCTCGAGTGACAAGTTTAATTTTTTATTTTCAGACAATTATTATCTGTCCGTCCGTCCGTCCGATGCGAGGTAGCTGCGCCGTAGTATGGGGACGCTACACCTAAACAAACATCGAAAGGTAGAAGAATCTTTTTACCCATTCGCCAAGTGTACAAGTTAGGTGGGTCGACAACATATTCTTGTCATGTGACGCACATGCCGTAACCAGTGTCGTATAGAATATATCAGACGTGTTTTCCTGTGGAGGAAACGATTGACCTATGATCAAATATTTTCGGTTCCCATTGGAGAGGCACGTCCCTTCATCTACTAATCGCACGGTTTTGCGGTGCGGTCGCAAAACACAGACACTAAACTTATTACAGAGAACAGAGACGTCAATGAACGAACGGACAGATCATAACTTTGCGAAAATAAAGACATTAAACTTGTCACTCGAGGGAAGACTTAAACCAAGGACCTCTCGTTCCGCAGCTGGTCACGCTAACCACGGGACCACTGCGCTCCTGCGCTCACACTGTCCTTTATGTTGCCTATCTTGCACATGGACTACTCGGTTTGTATATTTTGTTCATTTTTTTCATAGTTTCACACAACTTCCTCCTGTTTTCTCGATTGATCTGTGTTCAGTTTTTCAAGGCCTATCCACTGTGCCAACTTCTAACTATATCTGAGGGGGGTGCGATGGGGAGGTTCCCTTGTAAGTTAATTATGACGTGTAATGTAGCAGATAATATTTAATCGTACTTCCTAATAATACAATAAATGTGAAAGTTTGTCTGTTACGCTTTCACGCAAAAACTACTGACTGGATTCGGATGAAATACTGTACACGGATAGTGTTCGACCTGGGTAGAACATAGGCTACTTTCATACCGATAAAAGGATCCTGTGGGATAATTTTCAATGTTGGCCCATACTAGGTGAATGAATTTGCGGACAGAGGCTAATAAAAAAATTAACCATAAAGAAGTATTACTCAACCGTGAAAACATGGCCCCTTGACGCGAAGTACACTGGAAACAGCCAAGTCAAGACTTGCGCGTCCGCGGCGGCTCAGAGGTGAGGCGAGGTGCCGGCTACTCACTCTCGCGAAATTAGTGCGCTGTGAGATCAGTGCGCCGTACCGGTCAGCCTAATTTCGTTTAGAGCTACGATATCCGATCAGAAATTGTCGGTAAGCGTCGGAGGGTGGGGCCATGTTTTCGTGGCTGTAGTAGATTACAGTTAATAATATAGGAAAACAATAAAACGAAATAGACAATTTTATTTTAGCAACTTATTTTACAGTCTTTTCCTGGCTTTAGTTTTGCAAAATCATCAATAAGTACCGTTAACTCTGGACTTGATGAGCCTTGTTTTGGATTGCCATGAGTGCCAAATGTCGGAATCGACCCTGACCCTTAAATAAGTTTTGATTATTTTTAATTTGCTGAATGAACTTTCGGGTGTTGCAGAAGTGGCAGGTATTGTATAAAATAATAAAATTGCTGTAAGATTTCTAGCGTTGCATACTTAGTTATAATTTCCTTACTTAATTGGTAAACAGTCTATGTCAGTCAGTTTAGGTTGCACAGGGTGATAAGTATTAATAAACTGAAGTGAAAAAATAGGGCCTATAATATCAAAATATTTACTTTAGAACTGATTACATTTTTTTAATAAAGTTGCTTAATCTAGAATGGGCAAAAATGATGGTGTGAGGAAACTAAATATTTGACAGACTGCAAAAAAATGTTCAAATGTGTGTGAATTCCTAAGGGACCAAACTGCTGAGGTCATCGGTCCCTAGACTTACACGCTACTTAAACTGACTTATGCTAAGAACAACACACACACACACACACACACACACACACATGTCTGAGAGAGGACTCGAAACTCCGGCGGGAGGGGCTGCGCAGTTCGTGACACGGCGCCTTAAACCGTGCGGAAGCCTCGCGCCGCTCAGACTGCTCTCATGTCAGTAACACATGTATTTAACTGAGCTATTATTATGTCTAGTACATTTCTGAAAATATTAACTTTGTATATTTCTTCCCTATTTCGAAATTGATGGTCAGAACCCAGTTCATCAACATGTTTTTTAACTTTCTTTTTCTGTTTTTCTTGAAAATTGGGATCTATGTCATAACTTTTTCCAGTTTCACTGGCTTTGTACTTGAATGATTCGAAATCATTTCCATAAAATATCAGTTTTGTTTTAACATCTGCTAAAGCTCTACTTGCCTTGTCCAAATCGAGATCGCGTTTTTGTAAAATTTTGGATGCTAAATTTATGTCATTTAATACTTGGTTCATGAATGCACAAAGGAATAGGAACTCGAAATTAACATTTTTGTTTTCGTACATGCTGCTTCGCTCCGCTCATCTTAAGGTGGAATTCTTCAGTACTATTTCTGATAATGCCTCGACTATATAACGAACTTTTATTGCAGATATCGTATGAGCTCTACTAAACCATATAGTCGAAATTAAATTTTTTAGGTGGAACTCTATTATTTCTGATAATGCCTAGATTATATTGCAGTTATCGTATTAACTCTAGTAAACCATCTAGTCGAATTCAATTTTTTTAGAGTATTTCCGATTCGCCAGTCAATTTCGACAGTAGATTCCAACGCTTTACACTATTCCGGGAAAAATTATATGTCTTGTATTGTTGCCAAAAAAATCTGCACTTCCACACAACTGCTAACTGAACAATGTACATACTTCGCATCTGGCTGAACAGTTTTTGTACACTGTTATAAACACCACTCATCGCACTAACCCCATCATAACGCTGACCCACACACCTTTTTAAATCAATAGAAAATAATCTAATCATCTGACTGACTAAATCTGCTGCGCCATGTTTGATGATTGCATAAAAGCCGAGAAATAATTCTTTTACTTCCGTATCGATCGGTTTTCCATTTTCCGGTCTGGTTATTACTGCACAGCTCAAAACAATGCTTAGCTGCTCCACCTTCTATATATTCTGCGCAGTATCCATTATGATAGCGAAAAACGATGATGCTCTAATTTGTTCCAGAAGCTGAATTTCAAGTTTTTTTCCATAAGCATTCAATCAGTTTTAATTGAATTGATGGACTCAGATACCTTGTAGATCCTAAAAACAAAACGGTGTGGTTTTAAAAATGTTTTGGAACGTAAGCAATTGGAAAAAATGAACAAAAAATAAAATACTGAAAGAATTTCTTAGAAGTGAAAATGATTACCTTTGAGCATATCCAAAACTTCCCGCAAAATGTGATAATACTGGGCGCCGAGCTCTATAATGGACAGAAAATTGCCGTGGCGTTATTTCTTCTGACTTAAGGTCTCTCGATGTCCTCTGAAAGACAATGAACTTTTTGCTAGAGTAAGTACGATGTCGAATAACTTTGTAAAATCCATTTTCCAAAATTATGCTTCTTTAAGAATTTGATTTTCAGCTTCCTTGCCTTTTTCCAAAGTTTGTACACAGCACACGCTTCCGTATGGGCATTTGAGAAACTATGTTCTTTAATTGTTTCTGATAAGTGCTTCCAGTCCCGATTACCCGTACACTATACATTATTCCTTTGAGACGCAAACAACCAGCAAGGTTGACAATAGGCAGCACCTAGAATTTTGGGTTAACACAGCCAAAAACGATTAACTGGTCTATACTTGGAAACTGAAAAATAGTACGATGTTGCAAAACAACTGTTGTTCTGGTGAGGATCTTCATGAAATGGCCCTGAAGGCATAGCCGCCCCAACTCAAGATTTAGACGTTTTTCTTTATCACACAATGTCTTGTTCGCGAAGTTTCTATAGTCATAGGAAGTTTTATTTACCTTGTCGAAGAGGGTGTAGGTCGATGGTTATTTCCCTGTTTCGTATACCACGCAGATATCGTGGACATGATCGGTGGTGTCGTCGTGGCTGGTGGTATTTTAAACCGCAAGTATTGTCGAAATCTTTTATAGGCTTCCCAAAAGAGACCGCATTATCTGAGCCATAATCAACAAAAATGTTTGGGCCCGAAGTACTTGTAGAAGGCTGAGTAAAAAGTCTGTCAATATTTGTTTACGCTCTTGTTTTTCATGACGTTGTTTTCGCCTAATCGCACTACTGGGTTTCTTTTTCTTTATCCACGATTTTAGTTCACTTCAACAAAAAATTTTTAAACTATAAAAACAGTCCTAATGTTTGGTTACCCGTATGTTCCCCAAGCTTAAGGGCCCCCTCGGCCTCCACGACTTCACTGACTTTATATTGTATGTTGTTAAGAATAAATCTGATGTAAACATTGCGCTGTATATACTTCCGCGTTTGCTGTTGGCCTGTAGTTAAAGTGGAGCTTGAAGCACGCCCTACCGAGTGCACTCAAGTAATCACAAGACAAATTGTGTTATAATGTCGTCGATTAGATAAAAAAATGTCAGAACCGCACAAATATTACCGGCACATTTTCGCTGACTGGCCAGCCGTTCCAGCAAACACATAGTTATGTGAATACCTGCAGATAATTTGTAGAAACGACGACCAACAGAGAAAGAACAAAACAGCAAATACTAATTGATTTTAAGCCAATGAATTAAAATACGGTAAAACTTCGGGAATACTCACTTTAACAGCCAGGTCGAAAGCATATCAGCTCAGAAAAAGAGCAGGTAAAAAAGTGAAGCCACTGAAAGCAGTACTTACCGTCATTAGCTCATCCTGTAATCTTTTAACTTCCTCGATGGAGAATTCTGGGACCGTGCGGATAAAGGCACTGACAGACGCGGGGAGAAAAGGTAGGTGCGCGCAATACGTATCGTTTTCGACGCTAGAAATGACGCGAGGCAGCAACAATGGTCCGTAATAATACATTGCAGACACTTCATATTCAAATGTGATCATACACTGCATTGTCAAACATACAGATAGTAATTCAGCGCCCCCCACTGTTAGTTCGCAAAGACTGGCAGTCATGGCAACTCAGATCAACAACACCCGAACGGTGACAGGGTCCACGTCTTAGCGGACTCTGTTATGATTATGTTCGGTGGGGGAAATTTTTGTGATTTCGGTTCGAGCCGTTCGAGGTTTTTTGGTCAGGGTCCAAAAAGTTAAAAGTCGAAAGTTCTTGATTCAACTAAGATATAATTTTTTCAAACGTCGTTCATGGAGGCCGAGGATCCCCTTGAGTTTGGGGCCCTGGGGCACAGCCCCACTTAGCCCTATGGTAGCTAGGCTCGTCGATGCTTCACAAGGAAATGACTATCTCTAGTTACACAAACACTGCGTTGGGACAAAATATCAAAGTCACGGAGGTGTGTGCTACAGAGTCCAAGTTTCGGCGTAGCCTAAGGATGACTCCTGGCAACTGCAGGTAGTGTCGGAAATGAAGAATCCAAGCAGAGAGACTGGTGTCGGACGACAGGTCACCTAAGGATTCCAGGAATGCTTCTAATTCAGGAACCGTGGCAACAGTCAGCATAAAGCCCAAAGAGCTTGTCCCTGGGGAACTGACTACTAGTAACTACGGGCAAGCCTAAATACTGTCGAGGTGCTAGAATATCGTGAGATCTATTTTAGAGCACATGATCCTGAGGGAGCTAGTAGGTGTGTACTGACTACGCCCTGCTGGAATGATGCCGTTGCCACCTGTCGGTGAGGCATGCCTTCGAAACTGCAGTGGAAATGTTCGCTGTTGTAGCCCCTGCGGCTTTTGACATAGGCCACCCGTCGTGCAGCAGTGCTATACAGGAGGGCTATGAGTTCTGACTAAGCATGATGACACATCTTGGTGTCCCAGGAGATTCTAGTACTTGTGCCCGTGTCCTGTGGAAGAGGAGAACACGTGGACTGCTGTCAACACTCATGAGACTAGGCGTCTGCTTGATAGACTTTCTGCAGTGGGAGCCATCAGGCAGTTTGACTTCGATCATCAACCTGCCCAAAAGGTGTGAGACGTGAGCAGACCTAAGGGTTGGCGACCCTGGGAAAAAAACTAATACCCAATCTGCATCCCAAACAATACAGTGGTGATGGCAAAGACATCAGGTGTGGGGTGGGAGAGTGGTAGGGTGGATGGGAGACAAATAATCGATGCAGCTAACCATGGAGTTTTTCATCCAGGCTGGATCAGTCCTGTGGAGAGGAGCAGTAAGAGGCAAGAAATAAACTGAACACTCTATTGAGATCATGATGTCAGTTTAGTTTTGTCAGTTGACTTTTAAAAATGTGGATGACCCTCTCCGCCAGCAGTAAGAGGCAAGAAATAAACTGAACACTCTATTGAGATCATGATGTCAGTTTAGTTTTGTCAGTTGACTTTTAAAAATGTGGATGACCCTCTCCGCCAGTCCATAGGAAGCAGGGTGAAATGTTGCCATACGTGCCAAACTTATGTTATTCTTCACAAAACAAATACAAAATTTTGCTGATGTGAAGTTAGGGCCATTATCTTCCACAATGGTTTCTGAGAACCCTTCATTTTAGGAGACATGAGATACGGGCCTGGATGGTTTTTGTTGATGATACTGAGTACATCCATGAAAAGTATGGAAACTGCTGTCGGTATCTATCACAACCAACCAAGACTAGCCCAGAAATGGTCTTGCTTAGTCTGCATGATTACAAGACCACAGGGACGCTGTGTCAGTCCAAGGAAAATACTGACAGGCTGGAGCCACCTGCTCGTTTGAACCTGTCATGCACATCGCAACCATGTATTATGTCTCTTTGTTGCTCTCTCTCCAGGAGACATGTTGACAGGCCAACTTTTTGGTGAGGACCAGGTCTGGGTTCTCCATCAACCAATGAGCAATGATTGCAGCATGAGTCAGTAAGCTGGCCACCACTGCCTCAGCTTCTGCAATAATATGAAAGCAGACTTTAGGAGATGCAATAAATTCACTGTCTTGTCCCACTAGGAGATGTGATAGGATGTCTGAGGTGGCACAGTGGACCGATAACGAATGTAATAGCGACATCACAAGAGGAACAGTGTTCACCTATGCAGGCAACAGATGGTCCTGGAACAGTGGTAACAGAAGCTTACGATCCATTAATTGTATAAATCGCTGCCCATATATGTAATCAGGAAATTTCTTCAATGCAAAAATTATACGAATAGCTACGGCTTTTTTCGATTTGACTGTTATTTCGCTGTGCCTCCATTAATACTCAACTCGTCGAGTCTGCGAGAAAAAAGGGCGCCAAAACGCAATCGGATGTATCTGTCATCCCTACTGGGAACTTGGAAAGGTTGCATGTCATGAGGGAGCGGGCAGAGTAGATCCTACCCAGTCTCAAAAAACCTTGTCGTATGTGGAAGACCATTGCCACTTAAAATTCTTGTGGAGGAGCTTATGTGGTGGTTCAGCACTAGCTGCTGCTTGACGAATGAGTTTTATGTAGTAGTTCAGTTGACCTAACACGGATTTGGGTTGTTTGGCATATCTCTAAGCTGGTGGGTTTTGTATAACCTCAGTTTAATGTGTAGTGTGACGTATCCTGATGTGGTGAAAACATGTCCCAGATATTCCGCTTGTGGCACGAAGAAACAGAGTTTTTTCATTTTAAATACACCGATTGGAACCCGCTGAACAAGGAGTCTAAACTGATTTACTGATCCTGTGCATTTTTGCTAGTGGTAATGATATCGTTTAAATAATTCGAAATCCCCAGTACGTATGACGTGAGGTCTTTGAAATAGCTTTGGAATGTGGCTATTTCTGGTGCACTGGCGATGCTGAAGAGCAGGAAATTACACCGAAAAGACCAAATGGTGTGTTGAGGCTTCGTCTAAGGGGAGTTGCAACTATCCTCCAGGAGGATTTTTGCAAAAACTTTGCTTCCGACAAGGCGCGCCATGATATCCTCCACTACAGGACTAGGGTATGCATAAACAACGGCCTGGAAATTGATAGTTGACTTAATATCACCACAAATCCTCAACGGTTCCTTCGGTTTTTCACTGACTGTAATGTGGGTCACACTTCTTTCTTCTTGTAGGCGTTACAGCTTGAGAAGAAGCTTTTCGTGCAGACCAAAAGGAATTTTCGTGTTTTAAACAACCTGGACGTCACCGAAGGCAGGAAAGAGAAGTATGGTTCAAAGCTGGTGCATGTGAGAAAACAGAGGCATATTTTGAACAAATATTCTGCAGGTACAAGCTCGGGACGAATAGTTGGAAGCAAGTCATTGAATCGTGAACTTCTAAATGAAGGACACTGAAAATATTCAGACCCAAAATTTCGTGACCTCCATCACACTGACGACGAGAATGCAGGCTGACAGGGACTCTGATTGGTACTGGACCCAAGCACTGGACTGATTCTTTACCTCAATGGTGGTGTTACTGCAAGCTTTTCAACTGCTTAGAAGAAGGTTGTACTGTGGTTGAAGGACCAGTAATAATATTAAAAACAACTGGATGGCATTCATGACCACTTCCATTAATAACCTATTGGGGCTGCACTACGTAATCAAAAGTATCCGGACACCTGGCTGAAAATGACTTACAAGTTCGTGGCGCCTTCCATCGGTAAAGCTGGAATTAAATATGGTGTTGGCCCACCCTTAGCCTTGATGACAACTTCCACTCTTGCAGGCATACGTTCAATCAGGTGCTGGAAGGTTTCTTGGGGAATGGCAGCCCATTCTTCACCGAGTGCTGCACTGAGGAGATGTATCGATGTCGGTTGGCATGAAGTCGGCGTGCCAAAACATCCCAAAGGTGTTCCGTATGATTTAGGTCAGGACTCTGTGCAGGCCAGTCCATTACAAGGACGTGATTGTCGTGTAACCACTCCGCCACAGGCCGTGCATTATGAACATGCTCGATCATGTTGAAAGATGCAATCGCCATCCCCGAATTGCTTTTCAACAGTGGGAAGCAAGAAGGTGCTTAAAACATCAGTGTAGGCCTGTTCTGTGATAGTGCCACGCAAAACAACAAAGGGTGCAAGCCCCCTCCATGAAAAACACTACCACACCATAACACCACCGTCTCCGAATTTTACTGTTGGCACTACACACGCTGGCAGATGACGTTCACCGGGCATTTGCCATACCACACCCTGCCATCGGATCGCCACATTGTGTACCTTGATTCGTCACTCCACACAACGTTTTTCCACTGTTCAATCGTCCAATGTTTACGCTCCTTACACCAAGCGAGACATCGTTTGGCATTTAACGGCGTGATGTGTGGCTTATGTGCAACCGCTCGACCATGTCCAAGTTTTCTCACTCCCGCCTAACTGTCATGGTACTTGCAGTGGATCCTATTGCAGTTTGTAATTCCTGTTTGGTGGTCTGGATAGATGCCTATTACACATTACGACCCTCTTCAACTGTCGGCTGTCGACAGTCTCTCTGAATCAACAGACGAGTCGGCCTGTACGTTTTTGTGCTGTCCGTGTCCCTTCACGTTTCTACCTCACTATCACATCGGAAACAGTGGACCTAGGGATGTTTAGGAGTGTGGAAATCTCGCGTACAGACGTATGAAACAAGTCACACCCAACCACCTGACCACGTTCGAAATCCGTCAGTTCCGCATTCTGCGCTCTTACGATGTCTAATAACTACTGTGGTCGCTGATATGGATTACCTGGCAGTAGGTGGCAGCACAATGCACCTAATAAGAAATAAGTTTGTTTTTGGGGGTGTAGAAAGGATGGACTGAACGTGGAGGACGCAAGTACCATTGATGAAGGCGTCATCCAAATCAGAATCCAAGGAGCCCAGTCTGGCACAATCAACTTTCACCTTCAAGGACGACCGGCACGCTTCAGCTTCGTGTTCTTTCCAAAGGCTGTGGATTTGGCCCTACGAAAGCAGCACTGCTGGGGCCGATGTGCTGCAAAACAAGTACCGTATGAAGGTAATTGATGGGGCACCATTTGACCACAGCATCTCTGCCAGAGAAGGGCTTGTCCAGCAAAGCAGGCTGGCTTGGAGGATGGAGCCCAGTATTGGTCCAGTGAGTTGGCTGGGCAGCAAAGAACTGCGATGGGTCCCACAGAGCTGCTGAGGACCTGGTAGTCTGGTCAGAATCCCAGATGAGGGGAAGGTGTGTATGTAAAGATGGACTATCCAGCTTGAAGAGGGCATTCTAGAGTCTTTCATCTGAATCATATCTCTAACTAGCGATTCCAGCAAGAATGTTTGCGTGGAGGATTAGAATACTGGAAACGACAAACTGTAGAAACGCCTTGCAAACGTGCCATCCACTCCGTGTACAACGGTCGCCTTTTTAAGGCAGCTAAAAAGCTGAAAGCAGGAGGCTGCCATGTGCACTTGGGCATCAAAATACTCCAATAAACAGGAATTTAATAGTTCATAAAGCAAAGTATGAGGTTCGACCTCAGGACTAAGATACTGCGAGAGGTAGGAGATTTCTGCTCCTGCGAAGGCAAAAAAAAAAAAAAAGAAAAAAAATGCCACTGGTCATCACCTAAGATACGATGGGTAATAAAGTGCTGCTTAAGGCGGGCAACAACTGCCTTTTTGTCAGACTCTTGGAACTGTGGGAGCTCCATCTGGGACCCATTTACTAACGAGTCGATGTGAGACAACAGCTTGAAGATTTCTGGTGGTATGGTGGTGATGGCAGCCAATTTCTCTAAACTTAGCTCCTGAGACTTTTGACGTAGGCCACCCGTGGTGTATCACTGTTGAGATGAAGGACTAACAGCCCTGATATAACAAACGATGCACTCAGAAGTGGTACGGTGAGTAACACTTCTGGGTACAGCATCAAGAAGGAGGCCTCCGTATGTGAAGTATGTTAACGTTCATACATTGTACTCATCATCGTCATGTGAGCACATTACCCGAAAAGATGCTATGGGGTGCCATGGTTACCTCTGGTTTACATAGGGAATAATTTTGAAAGTAGGCGTTACTTTTCCGATGTGTTGAGGCCAGTGACTGTGCCTTGTTTCGAAGTTCTCTGTTACTCTATATTTCAACAAGATAACAGAATACCATATATTGTCCTTGCTGTCGTTACTTACGCAGCTCAATAAGAGAGTGTCCGACTGTTGGTGTGGCCAACAGGTTCTGTAGGCTTCTTATCCCTTGAAAACAGTTGGTAGTGGTTTGTCAAGAGTCTGGAATGCCACTATTCGCCAGTCGATACAATTCATGAACTTTGCACAGAGTAGCATGGAAGCACGTATCCATGTCTGAAATCGAATCTCAGTTCGACAAGATGCTCAACTGGGTTAGAGCCATTGTCGCCGTCAGAGGTGGCAGCTCTGTTTACTAGATTTCGCATGTTGTGTATCGCCAAACCACCAACAAATTAACTATGTACTCTTTCTGTTATACTGCTTAGCAACTGTAAGTAAAATTCGTTATACGGTACGTCTCATGGTGATGCAATTCTAATGATTAGCAGTGTATTATAAAAGTTCTTTTGGAACCTTATTGTTCACTCAGATCAGATCTCAGTTACGATTTTTAAATCGAACCACCCTGTTCTTTAGCTTCAGAATACCCTTACTCAGCGAAAAATATTATTGATATAATTCTTTTGTAGGTCTGATAAGAAATACAGAATAATGAATTTATGTTTTCTGTTGTTCTTGATAGGGTTGACTAATGCATCACACGAATTGTAATTGTACTTCGGTTACTAAGCTTAGGAAAATATGTCGTTTTTTCATGTTTTAAGACTTGCTCCTCTTGGCGAAGACATATTATCAATATCTGTAAAGTGTCTAGGGTAATAATAAACTGAAATTAAATCATTTCTTGACTAAAAAGTTCAGTTCAGCTAACAAGTCCTGCGAAGTGAGGCCCAACGTGTTTTCCTAAGCCCAGTAACGGAAGCGTTATTCAGTCTGCTGAAAAACAACAGAAAACGTAAATATTTGTACATTTTAATTTTGTGCTTCTTATAAAACATACAAAATAATTATACAAATGATGCATCACAAACCACCAGTCCGATATTCATCGAACTTTATTAATGTGTTCATCAAATAACATGTACCAAATGATTAAACTTCTCATTCTGTTCGGAACTAGCGTCCATTATTAACATCAATGTGCTGTCTGGCCCCGAGATCACGAATAAATTCTTGTAGTTGTTTTTCTGTGTAAGCAAACAGCCTCCAATGTAATCTTGTGGAATTTCTTAACATAAATGAAACATAATATGATATTTTAGTTCATGAAAACTGATGGCTGCAGGCTCGCATAAAACTATGCGCTTACCCGCCACATCTACATCTGTACTCTATAAACCACTATGAAGTGCATGGTAAAGGCTATGTCCCATAGTATCAGTTATTAGAGTTACTTCACGTTCCATTTACGTATGGAATCCGCTGTAATTATTTAATGTTGTCCTCACGATCCCTAAGTGAGCGGTACGTAGGGACGTAGTACATTCTTAGAGTCATTATTTAGAGCCGTTTCTAGGAACATCGTATCTGCCAGTTTAGTTTATTGAGCAACTCCATGACACTCTCCAACGGGTCAAACAAACCCGTGACCATTAGTGCTGCCATTTTCTGTATATGTTCAACATCTCCTGTGAGTCCTATTTGGTACAGGTCACGCACACTTGAGCAATATTTTAGAATGGGTCCCACGAGTGATTTGTAAGCAGTCTCCTTTGTAGCCTGATTGCATTTCCCCAGTACTCTGTCAATAAAACCGAAATCTACCACCTGCTTTACCTACGAGTGAGTCTATGTGATCATTCCATTACCCATCCCCACGGAGTGTTAACACGCAAATATTTGTATGAATTGGTCGATTCCAACTCTGACTCCTTGATATAGTCGTAGGATAATATGTTTCTCCGTTTTTTGAAGTGCACAATTTGACATTTCTGAATATTTTAAAGTAAGACGCCAGTCTTTGGACCACTTTGAAATCTTATCAAGATCTGAGTGAATTTTTATGTAGCTCCTTTCAGACAGTGCTTCATTATAGATAGCTGCAAAAAGACTGAAACTACTATTAATATTGTCCGCAAGGTCATTAATATACACTGTGCTACACTTCTCTGGGACACAACCGAAGTTATTTCTACATCGATCGATGACTCTCCATCCAAGGTAACAAGCTGCGTCCTCCGTACCAAATAAATCCTCAGTCCACTCCCAAATTTATCTTCATACCCGATATTATAGTACTTTTGACAATAAACGTAGATGTGGTACAGAGACAATGCTTTTCGTAAATCAAGAAATATTGCTTGTACCTGCGTCCTCCGTACCAAATAAATCCTCAGTCCACTCCCAAATTTATCGCCATACCCGACATTATAGTACTTTTGACAATAAACGTAGATGTGGTACAGAGACAATGTTTTTCGAAAATCAAGAAATACTGCTTGTACCTAACTGTTTTGGTCCAAGGCTTTCAGTATGTCACGGGAGAAAACTGAGAGTTTGGTATCACATGGTCGATGTTTTCGGAATGGATGCTTGTTAACATGGAGAAGGCCATTCTTACAGAGATACTCCATTATGCTTGAGCTCAGAAATTTTCTAAGATCTACAACAAACTGATGTCAAGGATATAGGATGGTAGTTTAGTGGATCACTTCTACCATTCTTCTTGTAAACGGGCGTGACCTGTGCTTTTTTCCAAACACTGGGCACGGTTCTTTGTTCAGGGATCTACGGCAGATTAAAGTTATAAGAGGGGCTAACTCAGCTGCCGATTCAATACAGAATGTAATAGGGACTTACAACGAACTCTGAAGCTTTGTCCGATCTTAACGATTTCAGTTGTTTCTCAAGACCACTGACACTAACACATATTTCTCTCGTCTTTTCAGTGATACGAGGATTAAATTGGGGTAATTCTCTTTGCTTTATCTTCGTAACGGAACGTTTGAAAATAAAGTTAAGCATTTCAGCTTTTACTTTGCTACGCTCAGTTTCAGTTCCAGTCTCATCCATGAGTGGCTGGACACAAACCTTGGTGCCATTAACAGCCTTTACATACAACCAAAATTTCTTTCGGTTCTGTGACAGATCATTTGACAGTATTCTGCTACAGCAGTCATTGAAGGATTCATGCATTGTTCTCTTGACAATCAAACGCGTTTCATTCAGCATATCTCTGTCTATAGCCCTACGCTTTGTTTCTGACTTGTTATGCAGTACTATCTATTTCTTTAGCAGTTTATTTACAGTGACTGCTTGCCAATGAGGTTCCCTCCCGTTATGAGCTGTTCTTCTGAGTACACATCTACCCATCCAGTGCGTGGTCAACTATTCTTTTAAGACTGAGTCATAGTTCCTCCACATATTCCTGCTCTGTGCTGGAAGTCTCAAGTTGCCATTGAGACATGACACCACTGTACTTTTTAGTTGTCCTTCAATCTTTGATAATCATTGTTGCCAAAACCGCGTCGTGGTCACTAATACCAGTTTCGATCAGAACATCCTTAAAGACTATAGGCCTATTTGTTGCCATTAGTTCTAATACAAATTCATCATGAGTGGGATTCTGAATTATGTGTTCTACATAGTTTTCAGAGAAGGCATTTGAGAATGTTTCGCAGTATGCCTTGCCATGGCTACGACTAACAAAATTGCAATTTTCCCAATGGCTTGATGGATGGTTAAAGACCACACATCTCAAAAACCCTTGCGTGCCTTCCAGGGTAGCAGCCTCTGATGTGTAGTGCACATACGACTCGTTTAGGCGGACCCTATACTTCTCGTCTCTGTGGCTCAAGTCCAGGAAGTCGCAGCCTAGCTTGTCACAGAACCATCGAAGTATCGTGTTCAGTCCTTCCACTCGACTCAGATCCAAGGGCCACGATCAGTTCTGGGATGGCTAAGAAATCTGGCAACTAGACTGGTGAGTCAAGTATCCGTACATGCCTCGAGGGACTCGTGGTGTGAACTGCTGTATTATTCTACAGGAATATGACATTTAGTATCCTGGTTTATCTTTTTTTCACAAACTGGTGAGCATTAAGCCTACTTACAGCAATCACCGAATCAATCTCGTTGCCATATCAAATCGTTCCCCACACCGCGTATCCAGGAGTTGGACAGGTATGAGTCTTGAGAATCACTGATTGCTATAATCTTTCACCAGACTGTCTGTGAACACGCTGGCGTGGATCATACCACCACAAACAGAAGCGAGACACTCTCTACAGCATGAAAGAATCTGAGGCCCATGGTATGATGTCAGCTGAAAACGAAGCACGGCAACCCGAGATCTCAACCCAACTTCAAGTAATCTGCTTCCGACAGTTTGTGGTGACTCCCTGTGTGTAACCTCCGCCTAGATTTCGACTGTTGGCATACATTTATTCGTCAAAGACAATCAAACGATCTGTTCATTATGTAGCCCTTCTGAGAGGACTGGTGTCACGCAGATATGCCGAGCCTATCTCGTCACCACTCGTTCTGCACTCACTGCTCTACGACCAACCGCAGTAGCCACAATGTAGTAATAGGGGCAAACGTTCGGAAGAAATCCGCCATCCCTACTAAGTGGGCAACTGCCGTCGCATTCCCAAGGAGTGCGCAGATATAAATCGCTTTTATTCGACTCTGGTCAATATTAAACCCCACTGAAGATATTGTAAGTCCCAGAAAGGAGATCTATGGCTGGGCAGAATTCACCTTAGGCGGTTTGACATTAACCTGGACTTCATGAAGGACTTCCTTAATATAGCCCAATTGCTATTCGACTAAAGATAGAAAAATTATCCAAGTAGTGATAAATGCAAGTCAACTTCAAATAAGAAAAAAAGCATTACCTAAAAGATGGGACAATCCTGCAGCTCTAGTCGAGCGTCCGAAGGGAACGCGATTGTAATCAAACAGGTTCCAGTCAGTCACAAAGGTGGCTATTGGTTTTGACTCCTCTACTAACGGTATTTGGTAACAACCCTAGTTAAGATCAAAAGTGGTGAACATCTTAGCTCTTTGAAACCACGAAGATCAGACCTGAAAATCTGTTAATGGTATGGACTGCAAGACTATGTTTTGTTGAGTGTGTGGCAATCTGCCTCAGTCCAAGCCCCACCCTGAGGTCGTAGAACCAGAAAAGTGGGAGACGAGTATGGAGATTTAGATAGTCTAATTACTCTTTTCTTCAGCAGTTCATTCACAGCGTCCTTTAATTGGTTCATACGCGGTGGAAATAGACGATACGGGGTGTCTAACTGGAACAGTTCTACTTTATACTTCCTGCACTTTACCAGCCCTAGCCGTTTGGTGAGAACAACCTTAAATTCTTCGGACAGCGCCTCCAACTGTTACCGCTGTTCGGGGCTCAAGTCACTTAGTTCGTAATCATATAGGGTTCTAGCATCACTATTACTAAGCACCTCGTACACACCGACTTGTGCAATGTGCTTACAAAATTCAGTGCCGGCATGAGGCTCAAAATCAAAGGAAAAGTTCTTCTCATACTAATTACGAACGAACCCAGCATGGCGAACATAATCCGTGCCCAAAATCATTCGTACGTATAGCCCTTCCGGGACCTTGAACTTAAATGCTCACGTAAATTTATTAATACGTAACCTAACCCCTGATCCCCCAAAAACGACATTTCACTCAAATTAACCACCTTACATGATTCCTTTTTTATGGACAGAGATATAAATTTACAAAAATTACTGGAAGACGGGTAGAGATATCAAGTAGGTGTGGTCGTTTACCGCTGACACCATATCACAGACAGCATAAACTTTTATGGTATAGAGCCGAAGCCAGCTGGGACACTGAGTGACATTCTATGGTGTTCTCGCTACAGTTTTTAGCAGTCAGATCGGCGGGAACGTATCTGCAGACGACCAGGTGAAAGGTAACAGGCAGAAGCGATTTTCGGGACCCATACCTCTCCAGTTCCTGGAATTATGGTGTGTGGAGCTATTGGGTGTGCCAACATGAATGATTTCGTAATTGCTGAAGGGAGACTAAATACGCATCAGTATGTTGCAAGAATATGGCATATATTACCTTCATAGCCATACTACAGCAGGGTAATGCAAGTCTTCCACCCTGAGTCCCCTGATTTGTTACCCATTAAGCATCTCCGAAATGTGTTGGGAAGATGTATACTTTCATAGTAGCTTCTAGAATTGACACAGTACGTTTCAGGCAAGAAAGCCTTCAAGATTACATTGTGAGACTATGATACCATGCCATCACGAATATAAGGGTGTATTTGTGTCTTATGTTGATGATGAACATCACATGAAAGAAATGGAAGTTTAATAATTCAATGACCACTATGTAAAAAAGGCTGCATAAATTTAAATAAATATCGGACTGATGCTTTGTTGTGTAATATATTTCATTTCGTAAGTGTACATAGTCATTAAACCTCCATTACACTCAATAAACAGGTAATTTTTATGTTTCATTGCTCTCATGCGTTCTTATCCTCTCCACTGGACTAAATGAAAGAGGCAAACCACTGCTTTTGTGATGGCTACTCAAACTTTGATATTCGTAAAGAGAGAAAACAACGTAGTTTTTTGTTTACTTCTTGCCAATTCAGTGTGATATGTGTACCATAATTTCTTCTGTGCATTCCTTGAATGGGTTTAAAAAGTTATAGGTAGCCAATAAAGTCAGTTGTTACAACCCACTGTTTAATATACAAAAAAATTGCCTGACGAATAAGTAATATTGACTGAATCTAAAATAATACAGGAACTAAATAGTGAGATCTTCAATACAGACCTTCATAGCGTTGTGAAAGAGCAATATATTCGGTCTTTATAGCACTGTGAAAGAGGAGTATATTCGCTGAAGGTTTATTGTTCAGTGATGAGACAAGCTTTTGTAAGAAAATACAGGATGTAAGTACTGGTTCTTGTGTTTACCGCTGTCTCTGTGTTCGACAAGTACCTCGTGAGAGCATTATAATTATTTATGTCTCAGGAAGAGAAAGCTGTACAGAAATCCATCAAACAACAACTGTTATCTCCCTGTCTCTCAGATTAGGTTTCTGCAACGACTGCAGAGCACATTTCCAGGAAGGTGCATCAGTTATAGGTGCACAGTATTTTATATCCTGACATTTACTTTGCGGAAACTGATCAAGAATGCTAAATGAATCGGTTCCCTTTCTCACAGCAACTGAACTTATTGAACCAATGTGTTTGTACTGAGCTTATATCTAGAATACCGAGAGAGGCGACATAAGAAGAAACGGATTACCGTTTCGATACCTCGTAAATTACCTGTGTACTTCCGACCAGTACTTTTAATGAAGAAGTGTTTCCAAGTGCTTTGTTTATGGCGGTTCAGTAAGGAATCAACGGTCTTTATTATTCTATAGATTATTCTATTTTTGAATGATGGTACAGTATTCAGATGTGTCTATGATCTTAAAATTTCCTGTAATTGATAACCCAACTCGTACCATCAACTAACAGATCTCTCGTCACGGATATATATTACCACGAATACTAAAGAATGTTGTTAATCGCGCAGGAAGATCGCTTTGATACACATACATCAAAAGAAGTTTCGAATCGTCCCGTTTCCCAGAACTTCTGAAGATGGACGTTGACTGTGGATATTGTATCACAGACACAGTCCCTTTGACTGTTCAGAGATGTCACTGAACCCGAGCAAAGATGTAAACAGCTATGCATGAGCAGCGCCTATTAGACGGAGGAGGTCCGACAGCCGATCAGTTCCAGTCATTCCACCAGGAAGGAAGTACTTGGCTCGTGTTGTCTGTAGCTCAACCATGCCTAGACGCTCCATACCGCGGTTCGATCGCGTCCGCATTGTTACTTTGTGCCAGGAATGGCTTTCAACAAGGGAAGTGTCCAGGCGTCTCGGAGTGAACCAAAGCGATGTTGTTCGGACATGGAGGAGCTACAGAGAGACAGGAACTATGACATGCCTCGCTCAGGCCTCCAAAGGGCTACTACTGCAGTGGATGACCACTATTTACGGATTAGGGCGCGGAGGAACCCTGACAGCAGCGCCACCATGTTGAATAACGTTTTTCATGCTGCCACACGTTGTGTTACATCTCAAACTGTGCGCAGTAGGCTGCATGATGCGCAACTTCACTCCCGACGTCCACGGCGAGATCCATCTTTGCAACCACGACACCATGCAGCGCGGTACAGATGGGCCCAACAACATGCCGAATGGACCGCTCACGATTGGCATCACGTTCTCTTCACCGAGGAGCGTCGCTTGTGCCTTCAACCAGACAATCGTCGGAGACGTGTTTGGAGGCAACTGCGTCAGTGTGAACGCCTTAGACGCACTGTCCACCGAGTGCAGCAAGGTGGAGGTTCCCTGCTGTTTTGGGGTGGCATTATGTGGGGCCGCTGGTGGTCATGGAAGGTGCCATAACGGCTGTACGATACGTGAATGCCATCCTCTGACCGATAGTGCAACCATATCGGTAGCATATTGGCGAGGCATTCGACTTCATGGACGACAATTCGCGCCCCCATCGTGTACATCTTGTGAATGACTTCCTTCAGGATAACGAGACTGCTCGACTAGAGTGGCCAGCATGTTCTCCAGACATGAACCCTGTCTAACATCCCTGGGATAGATTGAAATGAGCTGTTTATGGACGACGTGACTCACCAACCACTCTGAGGAATCTACGCCAAATCGCCGTTGAGCAGTGGGACAATCTGGATCAACAGTGCCTTGATGAATTTCTGGATGGCATGCCACGACGAATACAGGCACGCATCAATGCAAGGGTATTAGAGGTACCGGTGTGTACAGCAGTCTGGACCACTGCCTCTGAAGGTCTCGCTGTATGGTGGTACAACATGCAATGTGTGGTTTCCATGAGCAGTAAAATGATCGGAAACGATGCTTATGTTGATTTCTATTCCAATTTTCTGTACAGGTTCCGGAACTCTCGGAACCGACGTGATGCAAAACTTTTTTCGATATGTGTAGTAGTGTCAGAAATTCTCTGGGGACTCCGCCTTTTTGTACTGACAGACAAATAAGTGCATTTTCCGATGATAAAGTACAGTACGTACATCCACGTATTACGACAGACTTTTGCAAAATTCCACAGCAAACTGCTGGTTACAGCGAGGACGTCTGATAACTGCAGCTCATTAGAAAAAATAACAGTGACTCCGCACGAATTTATCTGAATGTTTCTGTTATCAGTACAGTTAAACTGGAAACGCGAATAGCCCAAGATAAGACCCTTGGCAGCACGAAAACATGTGACGACTATAACGGAGGCTAACATGTAAGATAGTGGGGAAACGATTCCTCGAAGGAATCGTCGGTGATAAATGTCAATGCTGTTTACAGTGATCATGAAAATCCCGCAAAACATATGTACTGTGAGTCATCATGCAGCAGGCATAAGGAAGTATGTGGTGTAAGGAAAAGCAGCAATGAGGAAAAAGACGAATTCAACCTTACAGTTTACGATTAAACTGTTCTAGGATATAATTATATCTTTTGCGTGTGTGTTTCGTTTACAATCCGATCTGTTCGCTTTATGATCTTTGAGATAAGCAAACTGTCCGTCAATGATGTCTTCAGTAGACACGTTGTGAGAATCCAACACTGCTACTATGTCCGAAGATGACGCCAATATGGAGAGCGATGCCAGCGTTTTCGTCGGTGTATCATTTACAACGATTCTGAAAGTTGTTGTTGGCAGTGGTTTAGATACATTTAGGCCAGCTGTATGCTCAACTTTGTATGAACTGCTCCGTGTATTTGTGTCCTCAGTAATAAATTTATTTGTTCCTCAGGAATTAACAATTCATAACAACTGCATTCAACAACAATGACCTCGCACTCAGCAACTCACATTTTTTTACGTGTGCTGAAAGATACTTACTTACATTCACTTGCACGTACGAAATGTGAAGTGGTTCAACTTCATTACTTACGTAAGAAACTTTTTTTACTGTAGCTGTATCCATCCAGGAACGATTCCCTGCGCTTAATGACATTTCAATGTACTCTTAAATTCGCTCAGCTGATAAGCGCTGGATCAGTAGTTCCAAAGGAACCAAATGTTTGGGGGTACATAACAATGTGAATAAAAGATATTCATTCAGTAATCTATCTCTTTATTATTCATTACAATAGTCAGTTTGACCAATATCCAATGTCATGCTGCACTATTTACCTGGCTGCTGAAGTACTTTCTCAGCAGATATGAAAGGCTGCAACATAGTGACACTGGGCAAATTGATACTGAAGATGAGGTACAACTCGTCATTCCACAGCAGCACCACTAATAAATAGCATCAACTTAACCGAAATTCCCGGAAAGTAAGATGTGTCCTACATTTTTTTTTGTTTGGTGTTGTTCCATAATTTGTCGTACATCACACAGTGCACGCAGCTCAACAATCTATTTGCGCACTGCTTCTTGAAATTTACGTTATGTGAAAAAGTAATGAACACATGAGTACAGAACTCGACAGCGAGAGTTGATAAATTTAACAAGTGAGTAAATACTGTGGAAACAGCTACTCTCGACACGCCATAGCAAAGATACTTCCTTAAAATATTTTAGTTGTAATGAGGTCCACAGCCAACACAGATTTTCTGAATTAGAAAAACCTGTTGCACTGGCGGTTATAAGCTGAATTAAAACATCCTTTTCTTTTTAATTCACTTCTACTGCGCAGTTTCGTCTTTGTAGTCTATTTCAAATGGTTGTATTGTATGAACCACGAAGTGGATGTACTTGTTTCAGAGTAGAAGTATTCGGTAAGCCATAAAATGGTAAAAACGTAGAGAATTTCTTAGAATTTACAATCGTAGAGGTGACACCAAATTGATCAGCTGTAACAAAGTACACAATTTAGAAGCGTAAGAGTGTAGAATATATACATGAATTGTACTGTACTACTACTTGAAAATGAGTACATATCCAAAACTGCTCAATAGCGGTGAATACAAAATAAAACGATGTATTAACCCACTTAACTATAGCCAGTGGGACGGATTGCTGTCATGTGGGGAAAAACAACCTTTATTCTGTGACACGCTGAACCGAGCTTATTACGCTCGCAGTTTAAGGTTATATTAAGAATTACTTCATTCCGAATGAGTGCAATCGCTATAGTACCGTGCCAAATTTTGGTGCGATAAGTATAAAAGCTATTATGCTATATCAATCGTACTGTGGTATCGCACCATATAGTTGCCATTATTCACAGGAGCCCCTTACTCTCGAAGTGGCGGATGGTGTACTGTATGTAGGCCCGGCAGTGTTCGTTGTCATAGATACCGTACAACGTGTCCGGCTGAAAATTGAGTTCCCGCAATGCTCGCTGGTATTTCTCTCCTATGTGTTCCGAGGAGACCACGACACCGCAGAATGTGGAAGTGTACAGGGCGAAGGGGTTCAGGTCCTCCATGTCCCTGAGCAGTTCGTCCAGCGGGTAGGCGTCCGCAGCAGCTGCCATCCCAAGCGCGCGCAGCGACGCCTGAAGCTGTGAGTGGTAGGTCTCTAGCAGCGAAGGCAGGCGCTCGTGCACGTCCACACCAGCATTTGCGGACAGGAAGTACACCAGGTCGCGTGCAGGGCTGGACACGTGCACCAGCTGTGGATGTCGAAGAGCAACACAACAAAGTGAATCCCACTGAATAGTGGAGTGACGGCTTAAAGCGCTCTACCTGCTACTCAGCTGTATAGCTGAATAAAGTAAGACACCAAGCTCACCAGAAAGAGTACACAGGTCGTTTTGGGTAGTTGTAGATAGTGCAGAACCGGCACCTTTTAACGCCGGAAGTGCATATCCTCATATTTCCATCTATTGTACTATAAATTTTTTCCTTATTTTGTTACCAGAAGATAAGACATTTCTGTGTCTTTATATATTGTAGTTGTTTTACAATTTGTATATATATATATATATATATATATATATATATATATATATATGCATTTATGTCGATGTACAATTGGTTTGTTTTGTAAATATTATTTGCATTTTTACGATGGGTCTCGACTAGGGAAAACTATGCTATCGAACGATTACATAGATAGGTCGTGTGGAGAACCAAAGTGTTTAGGATCTTTGGGAGCGTTAACTCGGCCGCGTGGAGCGCGGGCAGAGCAGAGGCTGGCTGGAGTAGGTCGGTGGAGCAAGTGTGTTGAGTGACGCTCCCGCGAGTTGCTGCGCTTTCGGGGTTTGACAGCATGTCATTGCGCTCGACTTGCTATGATAGTTTCTGGCACGGTGTCGCGGACGGGAAACATTAGCTGGTACACATCAAGAGCCCGTTTCGCCTGGTGACCGTGTCGAGAAGAAGGCGCACCAACATCCAGCTTCTGCAACAGCGACGGCCGGCAATAAGTGATTGTCGCCACCTCCTCGATCGTTGACTTCAAACCTTCAATCAACCAACAAGGAAGACTGAAAGTACGTTAAGTTTTAGAACTGTATGGCAGACCTCAGCTTTTCAAACTGTTCCATTTGCATCACTAAAATACAGCAACTTAGCATGACCCTTTGCTGCTCATTGTCCCAATTGCATTACCAAGCAGGGTCCGTTCCTTTTCCGAAATGTACCCGAGTGTCGTTGAAATTCAAACGCCAGCATTAAAGTAATATCATTCCATTTCACTGCTTTAATTTCAAAGTTCAGTTAAAGTATTCATAGCTGGCTACAATAAACAAACAGAACTATATTTAGATTACACAAGGACAAATTAAGAGTACGAGTTTTGTTACCATATTTTAGCTTACCTGTGACTGGAGCTCAGCTTGGTACGTACTAAATTTTACTATTGTTAATTGTTCATAATCATTTAATTCAAGTTCAAATTTAAATCTCTTATTTCTAAATTGCGTAGATTCAAGTTGCTTTTGAGATGATTGTTGAGGTAGCCCAAGACTAACCTTATTTTATTTGATTTCGTAGTGCTTCAGAAACAAAGTTCACTATTAATTTCAGTCACTAAATTAACTTTCAGTTTTCTGGTTTTATTAATTCTTTTGCTAAATTAAGTCAGAGTGTAGCGTAATTTATTACCTCTGACAAACATTCAGTTTCCACACAACACGTGTCAACCTTCAGTTGCCACCCTTTTAGTGCTAATTATATCTGCATTAGCCTTTCTTTTTTAGTTATCATAGTAGTTGTCCATAGAACTGGCGACTGTAATTTTCCCCAAATCTCAAATATCTAATTAACGCCAGTTAATTGTTAACGTAACGACGGCACATATATTTTCTTTATTAACTTTACCCTTTTTCAAAATTAATTTCCACCAATTTCATTTGCATTTTTCCTTTCATTTAGATGTAACCCTTCCTCCCTCTTTACCAACAGATTAACTTCGTTGACGATTGCTTTTCCCAAATTTCGATTAGGTACATGCGGTTTAATTTTTCGCTGTCATTAAGGTCGGTAAGAGAGCGGTAGCTTACAACCTCCACGTCTAACGCCAGTCATGGCAGTGAAGTGCTGTGCATGTTTAATCTGATGAATGGTATCAGTGTAGTAAGATGAAAGGATGTCGAGACGTTACAGAATGATACAAAGAAGCTTACATTTTTGGATGTGCCCGTGATCACACTGTGAATCAAATGTCACAATTTATTGCTGTATTTGTTGTATGTCCGATTTGGCTATAAGGAATCGTATGTCATTTATGGTGATGTCCAATGGTGCATGAACAGTGGTCGTAAAAAATCCTGACCGTCAGGAACAAGAGGCGGTTGTAACTCCTTGTTGTGTATTGTCAGTTTCGTACCCGACAGGAATTGCTGATGCCAATGACTGCAGGTCGATCCCTGCCAGTTTCTGAACGAACCTTGCGAAGGTAACTCCATTCAGTGGACATCTGAAGTCAGGAACATCGCAAAAGCCCATTGCTCACATCACCACATAAAGCTGCACGAGTTCAGTTGGCCAAACAACACAGAAACTGGACAGTATTGGACTGAAAATGTGTATGTGGGCCGACGAACCTCGATTTTGTCTCTTTTAAAATGATGCGAGGCGTTATTGAACTAACGACCCAGTAAACGGTTTAAGCTCGAGTGTGTGGAAGGTGCTACTCAGGCTGGAGGTGGTTCTGTGACTCTCGAGGGTGGTTTAAGTACAATGACTTGGCTCGTCCACTCAGGTTCTCTAAATTTTAGCCAGGATATTTATTCTAACACTCTTAGTGACAAAGTGTTCCTCTGCCTTCGACAGATTCATGATGAGTTTGCTGTGTAAGCTCCCGTCCTCCCAGATTAGAACAACTATGTTCACTGGGCTACAAACATACGTTCCTGGCTCAATAGACTCTCCAGCATCCTATCACACCTCGAATGGGACACCCACTGTTAATCCCATTCATATTACTGAGAATATCTGGATCAGCGGGTGAAATATAGCAATCAACGTCCCCACAGCTTGGCAGGTATATGGGATTAAATCACCAATGACTGGCCTCAGCTGGATATGGCATACATGAAGAATCTTGTGGACCCCCTTACTGCCAAACCATGACCGTCATCAAACCTAGAAGCCTTGTTACACAATATTTGCTGGTATCTCCTCGGGGGGTGCAAACTGATGTCGGGTATACTTACTTGTTTCACAGAAAGTTCATTGCAAATCGCTCATTTCATACCTTGCTGGTCCTGGAAGCTCCATTTGACTATTATACTCCATGTTTGGGAATTTAATTTGAGCTACGGTCGCAGGTTCGAATCCTGCCTCGGGCAAGGATGTGTGTGATGTCCCTAGGTTAGTTAGGTTTAAGTAGTTCTAAGTTCTAGGGGACTGATGACCTCAGATGTTAAGTCCCATAGTGCTCAGAATCATTTTTAGGTTGCGTCTTTGCAACTAATGTAAAGCAGTCTGTTTTTTTGCCATAAGCATTTCGCTTCTTGTATTTATGATGTATCTTGAGTAACCTGAAAATATATAAATGGCTTATATAGTGCAGGGTGTCCCACGAAAGACGCCCGGGAGGGTTGAGCGGGTCGCGTGGCGCGCTTGCCGACTGTTGCCGCTGCCTCTGCCGGTTGTCGCTATGCATAGTTCTCCAACACCAATAATTGGCTCATGCTCCCTAAACTTTGCGACTGAGAGTACCGCTTTTTGCTTTTGAGTTTTTTGGCAGGTTTAGTCGCTTCAGGTATTGTTGCTAGACGTCATTATCGTAACTGCGCCCAGGGCTTTCAGTGCCCTTATGTCGCTGGGCCTGGTCCTCACACAGAAACATCGTGCGCGTGTGTTCTACACTGTACGACTGAATGTTCGGATGTTTTGTTTTGAGCTTCCTGTCGAGTTTCCTTTCAGTATGGTATACACGAAGGATCAACGAGTGTTTCTTGCGTTGAACTATACAAAAACAGAATCGAAGAAACACAACCATTATATACAGTATGTGTGCTGCATCTCCTCCCTTATTTCTAATATGTTATTCTACAAGTAAAACTAAAGAAAAAAGTCAGATAAACATAGGTCCGCACATGTTTAGTTATGGAGTTACGGCTAATAAAAGATTTCACCTGAAATTTAGGAACTTCGCTAATATGAAGCCATCCCAAAACTGTACGAGGTTACAGTAAAGCACAATTACCATTTATTTTGTTGTTCTTGATGGGGTGAATCTAATAAAACATGTCACAGATGTGTATCTGAAGTAGTTTTCCAGAACATCCAGAGAAGCAAAGACTTAATTTGGTAAATTTTTTAATTTATTAAGTACTTGGCCCAATTTATTTTTAAATTCCAGACAACTGCACAAAGTTTTTAACAGAAGTTGTAGAGAATTTAATTTTGAAAAATTAGGGTAACAATGTTAACTGAAACTGTATGAATCTGTCAGATAATCTGCTTTTATTAATACCATAGCACACATGAATTCATGTTAAACTGTAAAAATAAAGCTCAGTGTTAAGGAAGTTGTACCGTGTACATACAATTTCACAATACATTCACAATAAATGTTCAAAAATGTCTCCATCGAGTTCAATGCATTTAGTTGCACGTGTATGAACAGATTTTGTTGCTCGTTTTAGTTTCACATGGTTGTTCTTAATTTCGTCTATTGAACTCATAATGCGAGAAAGTAATGCCTCACGTGTATTGACTTTGTCCTCATAAACTACGTTTTCATCCATCCCCATACACAAAAATGCATTGGTGTTAAATCTGGCGATCTGGGTGGCCACAGACATGTAGTACCCGACCAATCCATTTCTGGGGAAAATGTTCATTTAAATGTGTAATAACGGCGTTGGAGAATGTGGAGGCGCACCGTCATGTTGAAAATACATTTGCAATCGCGTAGCAAATGGAACATCTTTGAGCAAGCAGGGCATTTCTTCTGGAAGGAATTGAAAGAACGTCTCACCAGTTAAACGTCCTGGGAACATGAATAATCCAATAAAATTGTTTATACCATCTCGAGTAAACTGTGCCTCATCTGTAAATAAAATGTATTTGTTTAACTACTGAATAGTATTTAACCAGTGTCACAACTCCAAGAGAAGGGCAGGATCTCCGTATATAAATGATGCACTTTTTGTTTATGGTAAGAATACACATTATTGTACGCCGTACCTTAGATTGTGAAAGCCTAATCGCTGAGAGACACGTCGTGTACTGGTACCCTGGTTACGTTGAACAGCATCCATAGTATTCTCTACATCGTCTTCGCGTATCGAGATCTTGTGCTGATAATTAACGCTAGGTAAAGAACCTGTATTCCATAACACTCGAAATACTCCGCTACTGGTTCGTGCATTCAAAATCCTCCGAGTTGGGTAACGTACGCGATGTTCTTTAGCTGCAGCCATAGCATTACCATCACATTTGCCCTAAAAAAACACTACATCGGGGTATTCCTCTGACGTGAATTTGAAAGGCATCCCTATTTAATAAATAATCTATAAACTACAACAGTTACTATGTGGTTTCACTTAAATACACTGTTGTTATTATGTTCTTTCACTGAACAATACAGAAAACTAACTCGTTTCAAGCTTAGGAAACGACTGAAACAACTCACTAACGGTTGACAACAATGAAATAAACGTTTATACATTCTTAATGGAAAGTAAACAAATTTACTTGTATAATAATCTTTGCTTCTCTGGATGTTCTGGAAAACTACTGCGGATACATGTCTGGGACATGTTTTATTAGATTCACCAGACCAATAATAACAAAATAAATGGAAATCGTGCTTTACTTTAACCTCATACAGTTTTGCGATGGCTTCATATTAGTGAAGTTGCTAAATTTCAGACAAAATCTTTTATTACCCATAGCTCCGTAACTAAACATTTGCACACCTATGCTTATCCGAACTTTTTTCTTTAGTTTTACTTGTAGAATAACATATTAAAATATTTGCATAATTTCATGAATCACCCTGTATATATTTTTTAAAATTTTGTACTTATTACACTTTTGCAGCACTCTTTCTATCAGATGTTGCATATGACATGTTGTGTGCATATGACATGTTGTGGCCTGATATACATATATATATATATATGAAGGCATTATACAGGGTAAAAAATGACATTAATCATGGAATGGAAACACACAGCAACAGAAAGTACCAGCGTAACTTCACTTTGTTACAGGAAATGTTCAAAATGTCCTCCGTTAGCGAGGATACAAGCATCCACCCTCCGTCGCATGGAATCCCTGATGCAGGCAGCCCTGTAGAATGGCGTATTGTATCACAGCCGTCCACAATACGAGCACGAAGAGTCTCTACATTTCATACCGGGATTGCGTAGACAAGAGCTTTCAAATGCCCCCATAAATGAAAGTCAAGAGGGTTGAGGTCAGAAGAGCGTGGAGGCCATGGAATTGGTTCGCCTCTACCAATCCATCGGTCACCGAATCTGTTGTTGAGAAGCGTACGAACACTTCGGTTGAAATGTGCAGGAGCTCCATCGTGCATGAACCACATGTTGTGTCGTACTTGTAAAGGCACATGTTCTAGCAGCACAGGTAGAGTATCCCGTATGAAATCATGATAACGTGCTCCATTGAGCGTAGGTGGAAGAACATGGGGCCCAATCAAGACATCACCAACAATGCCTGCCCAAACGTTCACAGAAAATCTGTGTTGATGACGTGTTTGCACAATTGCGTGCGGATTCTCGTCAGCCCACACATGTTGGTTGTGAAAATTTACAATTTGATCACGTTGGAATTAAGCTTCATCCGTAAAGAGAACATTTGCACTGAAATGAGGATTGACACATTGTTGGATGAACCATTCGCAGAAGTGTACCTGTGGAGGCCAATCAGCTGCTGATAGTGCCTGCACACGGTGTACGGAAACAACTGGTTCTCCCGTAGCACTCTCCATATAGTGACGTGGTCAACGTTACCTTGTACAGTTGCAACTTCTCTGACGCAGACATTAGGGTTATCGTCAACTGCACGAAAAATTGCCTCGTCCATTGCAGGTGTCCTCGTCGTTCTAGGTCTTCCCCAGTCGCGAGTCATAGGCTGGAATGTTCCGTGCTCCCTAAGACGCCGATCAATTGCTTCGAACGTCTTCCTGTCGGGACACCTGTGTCGATACAAACGTACCGCGCCACGGCTATTGCCCCGTGCTAATCCATACATCAAATGGGCATCTGCCACCTCCGCATTTGTAAACATTGCACTGACTGCAAAACCACGTTCGTGATGAACACTAACCTGTTGATGCAACGTACTGATGTGCTTGATGCGGTGAATCGAAGAAGTACAGTACATATTGACGAAACTAAAATGAGCTCTAACATGGAAATTAAGCGTTTCCGGACACACGTCCACATAACATCTTTTCTTTATTTGTGTGTGAGGAATGTTTCCTGAAAGTTTGGCCGTACCTTTTTGTAACACCCTGTATAGTATAAGATGTCCCACGAAACACGCCCGGGAGGGATCCGCAGGTCGCGTGGCGCGTTTGCCGGCTGTTGCCGCTGCGCCCGCCAGATGTCGTTATGCATAGTTCTCCTACACCAGTACTTTCGCGTGCCCCCTAAGCTGTGTGACTGAGTGTACTGTTGCTTTCTTTTGAGTTTTTTTCTAGTTTAATAGCTTCTAATATAGTTGCTAGACGTCATTATTGTAACTGCGCCCAGTCCAGAGCTTTCCCTGCCCGTATGTCGCTGGCTCGGTCCTGTTACAGACCGTGCACGTTGGGGAAATTGATCTGAGATGCTTTTTTTCTGATGAAGCACATCTGCATTTGTCATGATACGTAAATTCTCAGAACAACTGACGTTGGAGCTCCGAAAATCCTCATGAATTACATCAACAACCTCTGCATGGTGTGAAAACAGGAGTGTGGTGTGCAATTAGGGCAAGACGAATGAGTGTTCGGGTGTTTTGTTTAGAGTTTTCTGTCGAGTTTCCATTCGGTATGGTACACACGAAGGCTCAACGAGTGTCTCTTGTGTTGAACTATATGTCGAATGTCGGCTTGAATTCCCCTGAGTGCATGTCACCAATGATTCGACGATACGCAGATCAGTGAAGAAATTTCAAGAGACTGGATATGTGTTACACAAACGAAGGCCTAGAGAACCTAGTATTTTAACCAAAAATAAATTGGACGAGATAGGGGAGGCTTTGGAAAGAAATCCGAGAAAATATAGGCACCGTTTGGCACTTCAGGCTGAGTCAAGAGCATCTGCTCACAGAGCTGTGCACAAAGTGAAATTGAAACGATATAAAATAACGGTAGTGCGTCAACTGAGGAACTCGGATAGTGTTGCTCGATGTCGTTATTTCAACCGGCTGTTACAGTCTGTGCACGTTGGGCAAACTGATCTGAGATGCTTTTTTTCTGATGAAGCACGGCTGCAATTGGCATGATACGTAAATTCTAAGAACAATCTACGTTAGAGCTCTGAAAATCCTGATGAATTACATCAACAACCTCTGCATGATGTGAAAACAAGAGTGTGGTGTGCAATTAGAGCAAGACGAATTATTGGACCTATCTTTTTCCATGAATCACAACGCTAGCCCGACTGAGCTGCCACCACCTGGGGAAGACAATCCTGTATTTCTGATTAATAAATGTTTGATTGTGAATAATGTTTTCTTGATGCTCTCGAGCGTGGACATATCCTCCGCATCACACCCTGTTCTGCACAATCCTGCCAACTATTGGGGTCTTGGACTGGGCGCCTCTATCTTTCATTTCTCGTTGTGTAAGTTATGTCAATACTGTATTCTTTGTAACTGCTCAGAAATAAGGGAGGAGGTGCAGCACACATTTAGTAACTTCTTGTAAGTGGCCCATGGCAGATAAATATTTTCCTAAATTTTAATTTATATACATATATATCTTTTTTAAAATTTTATACTTATCACACTTTTGCAACACTGTTTCTATCCGATGTTGCAAATGATATGTTGTCCGTTAAAGGACATAAAGGAACATAGAATTATAGGACCAGCCACTTAACATTTCCATCAAAGCACAGACAACAATACCAATCGCAATAAGAACATAAATAAAATCGATCATACTGAACAACAAAACATCTTCTAACAGTGCATGGAAATGAAGGCCTTCACGACCGGATGACATAGCTGCTGGTAAACCTTTTGAGATGTAAAGTCGCGGTCCAAGAAACTCTTCTGTTCCCGATGTATCGTTCACGTCTGCTCTAGACATCCTCAGAGATGCTTCTCCGCTGAGACTTGCCGACTGACCGGTCGGACGTCCGAGAGCGACATAAACACTTTAGGAGACGGGGCGTGGTCAAAGTAACACGTGATGAGCAGATATAATCCTTGTCAGAGATAAAACTTAGCTATAGATTGTCGTCTTGTCAGAAAATAAGGTCTAGAGATTCTGCAGAGCTACTGATAATATGTCGCTAAGTTTCACTGCCTCCTCTTCCCTGTTTATCCTGATCCTCATAAATTACAATGGAAATAGTCGTGGATAGTAATTTGACGTTGTAGATAAAATTTCTGTTTCAAAGAACTTCACTTCGCGGTTTCCTGGCTGTAGAGCGTGACCTGCTACAGCTGATTTCTCTATTTTTCCTAGTCGGCAAAGACTTTTGTGTTCTTTTAGCCGTGTATTTACTCTCCTCTTGGTAGTTTAAATATAAAATTTACCTCACGTTCACGGAATACCTCTTTGTTGAAGAGTGAAGCTATGTGTCCTAGACTGTATGGTGTACCCAAAATTGCCGGCCAGGGTGGCCAAGCGGTTAAAGGCGCTACAGTCTGGAACCGCGCGACCGCTACGGTCGCAGATTCGAATCCTGCCTCGGGCATGGATGTGTGTGATGTCCTTAGGTTAGTTAGGTTTAAGTAGTTCTAAGTTCTAGGGGACTGATGACCTTAGAAGTTAAGTCCCATAGTGCTCAGAGCCATTTGAACCATTTGTACCCAAAATTCATAAAATATATTTTCCTTTGAGATCGAGAGTTAATGCCATCAATTCTCCCAGGGATGACATAGCAAGCTATCTGGCAACTAGTTTACAACGATATACTGGGAAAACTGACTCATATATAAAAGTCTCGCGTCATTTTATTGAGGACCTTGAAGGGCTAATTCTGGCTCCTGAAGATATTCTTGTAAGTTTGACATAATGTCCTTATTCACTATGGTTCCAGGTAACGAAGTTGATTTGATTGCTCTTTTTAGATATTGCCTTACTTCGAGTCAGTTCCAGTGGGACAATGAATTTTATGAGCAGCTTGATGGTGTAGCAATGGGTAACCCATTAGGGTCTGTGACGGCTAATTTCTATATGGACAAATTCGAACAATCGGCTCTGGATAAAGCAAACAATAAACTATCTCGCTGATACCGGCTTGTAGATGACGCATTTGTGGTTTGGTCCCATGGTAGAAAAGCTTTGGTCGAATTCTTTGATCATCTAAATAAAATTAATCCAAAACTCCAGCTCACCATGGAAATAGAAAATGATAACAGAATATCTTTCTTGGATGTTTTAGTGGTGAGACAGTCCGATGGAAATTTGGAACATTAAGTTTTTCGGAAAGTAACACATACGGACAGATATTTATATAAAAAACTCCAATCACCATCCACAACAAAAGAGAGGTGTCATTAAAAGTCTTGTCGATAGAGACGAATGGATATGCACATCGAAACACCTGGACGGTGAAATAAAACATCTAAAGCAGGCTTTCGAGAAAAATGGCTACTCAGGGAAAGAGGTAAAGAGAATTTTGCGACCAAGCAACAGAAGACCGAAGGTCAAGCATGAACCACAATGACGGAAAAATACAGTTTCTGTCCCTTTTATTAAAAAAGTAAAGAATCAAATTGGTAACATTTTACAGAAACATGACATCAGACATGTCTTTAGACCACCAAAGAAAATAAGTCAAGCACGTCGATCTGTGAAGGATAAACGCCTTCCTCTGGCGACATGCGGTGTATACAAAATTCCGTGTACGTGTGGTAAAGTTTATACTCGAACTATCAAGAGGGGCGTAAATACACGTCTAAAAGAACACAAAAGTCTTTGCTGACTAGGAAAAATAGAAAAAAAATCAGTTGTAGCAGAGTATGCTCTTCAGTCAGGAAACCACGAAGTGAAGTTTTCTGAAACAGAAATTTTATCTGCAACGACAAATTATTATCCACGATTATTAGAAAAGCCATTGAAATTTATAAACATCAGCGTAATTTTAATAGGAAAGAGGAGGTAGTGAAACTTAGCGACATATGGACAGTAGCTCTGCAGAATCACTAGACAAATTTTATTCTTTGACAAGACGACAATCGATAGTTAAGTTTTATCTCTGACAAGAATTATCTCTGCTCATCACGTGTTAGTTTGACCACACTCCGTTTCCTAAAGTATTTATGTCGCTCTCAGACGTCCGGCCGGTCAGTCGGCAAGACATTGGAGAAACGTCTCCGAGGATGTCCAGTGCAGACGTGGACGAAACGTCAGGAACAGAGGAGTTCCTTGGACCGCGACTTTACATCCCGTAAGGTTTACCAGCAGCTACTGCAAGGAAACTTCTTAATTCAGCTGGCAATCACAGGAAAGAAAAACACAGCGAAAACCAAACGAACCACAGCAACCAAACTTAATTTAAATCATTAAAACTTATAGTAGCCACATGCTTAGTCACCAGAAAAGTAGCATCATAAAAGACAGCCACTGCAGTGACATGGTATGTTTAGAGTGACATCTTGTGGACATTATAGGAGCACATCAATTGAAATACTCTACGTGAATCACGGGCAAGTGTGTGTGTGATGTGCATACACATTTTAGTTTGTAGCATCTTATGTACCGAAGGCTGGCTGAGGATCATGCCTGAAGGCCAGAAAGAAAATAAAATAAAATTAAGAAAACCACACTCAAAGAAAATTTGTAGCATGTGGCGTCACTCCTGTTGTAAAACTTAGTATGCACTGATTCATTGTTGAAACACATTGTCGCGTTTGTGTCTTCTGAGTCGTGGAAAGCAGAAAGCTGAATCTTGAATCATCTGCTATTCAGCAAAAACATTTCTGTATGTAAACGAAGCAAAGCTGCACCCCTTGCTAAAGTGTTCTTGTGTCAACAGATGTGTTTTCCTCTACAGGCAATGCGCTTCCGTTTTCTCTTTAGTTTTCTGCTTGTTTTTGTCACTAACTCTTTCGTTGCGGTTATTTTGGGTTTGGGATGGACACGCTTCTGTTTGTTTTGTTTATCGAGAGTTCGTACTCGAAGTTGTGTTTGCTCTGTTTTGGCTATTTCCTGTGGCACATGGAGTGTCAAATTGGCCTTTGCCTGTTGTGGTTCAAGAGCTCCCTCCTCATTGGTAGGTGCGATGTCCTGCACTGCTGCCGTGACTGCTTCTGCTGATTCCGATTTCTCTTGCGTTTCCTGCCTCAGTGATGTCACTAACTCTTCCATCGTGTTTGTTTTTGGTTTGGGACAGACACATTTCTATTAGTGTACAGCCAGCCGGAGTAGCCGAGCGGTTACAGGCGCTACAGTCTGGAACCGCACGACCGCTACGGCCGCAGGTTCGAATCCTGCCTCGGGCATGGATGTGTGTGATGTCCTTAGGTTAGTTAGGTTTAAGTAGTTCTAAGTTCTAGGGGACTGATGACCACAGCAGTTAAGTCCCATAGTGCTCAGAGCCATTTTTATTAGTGTACAAGCAGTGCTTCCCTTGTTCTGTTTATCAAGAGTTTGAAGTTGTGTCTCGTTTGTTTTGGTGCCTTGCTGGTTGGAACACGTGCGGCTTCAAGTTGGCTTCTACCTGTTGCGGCTCGAGAGCTGCTAGCGTGTTGGTCAGTGGGATGTACCGCTCTGCTGCCTCGACTGCTTCTACTGTAGTTTTTGAAATGCTAGTTTCATGTACCTCTTGGAACTGTTTTCCCCAGGGTCTATTCTAAATCTTCTAAGTCGTCGTCTGTACTGCTCCCACCACACTTTCGACGCCTCTCTTAATTTTAGCGGCTACACATCAGATATAGGAAGTGGTTCGTCTGCTTCTTGTTTTGAGAGTAACGGAGGAAAACCTGCAGCTGGTAGTTTTGGCTCCTGTTGTAATACCACGGTAGTGCTTGACCCTTCTGTAACCGTCACTTGTTTCTCCATCACGAGCTCAGCTAATCTCATAATTCCGTGTTTGCTGTAACGAATCTGTTAAAACGAAAACTGTTCTTTTGCAGTTCGTTCTTTGATGGTCAGTTGCATCACAGCATAACAGAATGTTCCCATCTGTCCACTGCAAGTAACGTGCACCTTGTATCCACAAACAGTTACATGAGAGGCATATTCTCTCTGACATCCATTTCAACTGATCTGACACCTCTAAAACACTGCAGTTTATGTTGACTAGACCAACGTTCGTGACTACTGTGTTTCACTTCTCCATACCTACTTGAAAGATCTTTTAGATAAAAGTTCTCAACTTCAGGAGGTTGGTTAAAGTCTCGTACATTTTTGTTATCCATATCAGAGTTTGAAATTATGACAGCACTCACCGAAGCGTGGCGGAATTCACCTTCCCCTCCATATATGAGCCGATTTCTTTCCAGAAACACGGGGTTTAAGAGCTCTCCAAAAAAGCAGTGGAGAGCCGTGTCATAGTAAACAGTGTCATCATGATCTGATGCAATCCTGATTACTTACACGATCCTGTCATGCACTTCTGGTAAACTTGATTGAGCATTTCGCTTTGTTTATTTTGAAACCGAGTGTGCATTTCCTGTGAAACATTCTTAACATCGTCATGTCTAATGAGCAGCTGAAACCGCTCACACGGAAGAACAAAAAACGTTGTACCAAAAAGACAACGAGTAAACAATATACAGGTACACAGAACACAAGGTAAACAACTACCATTCGCGGCTTGCAAACGCTATGTCGGAGCGGATGTGTAATACGTTTTGAGCTGAATGGCTACAAAGTGTAACTATCAGGCCCAGTACGGGTTTTGTTACTCTCTCGAGCAGCTACTGTAACACTAAGCGGCAATTGATACCATTTTCGCAGTGATGAGGAACTTCAGTTCATCATAATTCAGCCAATTTCGATGAAATGTTTATAAATTATATATATAAACCTTGCTCGTGAAATAGTGTAACTTATATACACAGTTTACAAAACAGATGACAATAACACCTCCCAACATAAAAACAAACTACTAAACATCAGAAAGTATGCGCCGGTGAAGTGCAATGTTGTAAAAATTGAGCATCTATGTGTGGAAGAAAGTTAGGATGATAATGATGATGATGATGATGAGGTCCCATACTCCGAGGAGCGTAGGGAACGATGCCGACTACGCAAGGTCCTAGCGGAGGTGGTTTTCCATTGCCTTCCTCCGACCGTAATGGGGATGGATGATGATGATGAAGATGACACAACAACACCTAGTCATCTCGAGGCAGGGAAAATCCCTGACCCCGCCAGGAATCGATCCCGAGACCCCGTGGGCGGGAAACGAGAACGCTACCGCAAGACCACGAGCTGCGGATGAACGTTAGGAACGCAGTATATAGAAAAAAAAAAACCGGAGGAATCACTGTAATTTAATATTGTTAATAGTTATAATGTGGAACAAAAGTATTGTTTACGAACCTGACAAACAGATTTGTAAGAAAAACCAAATTGTTACAGTGAGCACTGAAGATCCTTTGAAACAAGCGATACGCGTTAAACTAGAAAGACATACAAAAGCAATCCAGCCTGTACAGATCCATCTTCACTATTACTGTAGTTACATGTGAGCCATTAAAAAAGCACGTATTGTAGTTTTTAGGCCTAAACTATAAAGCCAACTACGACATTTGCATAACACTTTTGCAGAAATAAAATGAGAGCCGTTGAAGAGGACACGTAACTATCGAAACATGTTTGGATTAAGAATAGAAAAAAATATATATATTGTGTTTCACAGAAGGCAGAATTTTAAAAACAGAAATTCAGAAACAATGTTTTTCTGATGCAAATCTTCTATATTCCATTGCCTGTCTCGTAGTTCATAAATTCTACAAATAACTTGTCATCCTACTACTGCCGAGGACTACAAATACACAATAGCACGTGCATTGGTGCTGAACCGGGGATATTTGTTTGGCATCCTTGTTCTACAAAAAATTATTATCAGCTGAATTCAGGCAATGAGTGATGGATAAATGACTGTAGTTCCTGAAAAATTGTGCACCATTGTCTTGGGCTACATTGTAGACGTCCTTAGAATGCCAAGGACATGTGGCACGCTTGATTGTGAGCTCTTCGCCACATAGGGGCATAAAGACTAGCCAGCCCTCTGGTGCCGCTCAACAACAGAAGTACATTATTGTACATCACTCTCTCTAGCCGCTCCCCCTCAACGAAGACACAAATACGACTTTACAGATTCACTCTTCACAGCCATTTACACTGAATAGTTACCTTGCATACAAAATTCATACTTAAAAGAAAAAATGTTAATATGGCGTGGAGAGAAAGGAATTTTACAGTTGTGCAGCTAAACTTTGGAATTTGCAAGCCAGTCACACCACACCAAGAAGAGTTGTTTGGCGACAGCTACATCTACATAGATACTCCGCAAGCCACCGTACGATGCGTGGCGGAGGGTACTCTGTACCACCACTAATAACGATTAGTTCCACCTGCAAATAGAGAGAGGGAAGAAGAACGACTGTCTATATGCCTCTATATGAGCCCTAATTTCTCGTTTCTTATCTTCGCGCTCCTTACGCGGAGTGATTGTTGGAGGCATCAGAATCGTTTGACAGTCAGCTTGAAATGGCGGTTCTCTAAATTTTCCTCAACAGTGTTTCTCGAAAAGAACTTTGCCTTCCCTCCAGAGATTGCCATTTGTGTTGCCGAAGAATCTCCGCAGCACTTACGTGTCGTTCGGATCTACCGGTAAAAAATCTAAAGCCCGCCTCTGAATTACTTCAACGTATTCCTTCAATCGGACCTGGTACGGATCCCAAACACTCTAGCAGTACTCAAGAACAGGTCGCACCAGCATCCTACATGCGGTCTCCGTTACAGGTGGACCACTCTTTCCTAAAATTCTCCCAATAAACCGAAGTCAACGATTCGCCTTCTCTACCACAGGTTTCACATGCTCGTTCCATTTCATACCGCTTTGCAGCGTTATAACCAGATATTAAAACGACTTGGCTGCGTCAAGCAGGACACTACTAATACCGTATCCGAACATTACACGTTTGTTCTTCCTACTCACCGGCATTACCTTACATTTTTCCACATTTAGGGCTAGCTGCCATTCATCACACCAACTAGAATTTTTTTCTAAGTCGCCTTGTATCTTCCTGCAGGTACTCAACTTCGGCACCTTACCGTATGCCACAGCATCATCAGCAAACAACCGCAGATTGCTGCCCACCCTATCCGCCATATAATTTAGGTACGTAGAGGACAACAGCCGTCATGTCACACTTCCCTGAGGCATTCCTGACCGTAACTTTGACTAACGCACGCCGTCGATCTATTTCCTAATAAGCCTTCCGAGCCTTACATATCTGTGAATTTATTCCACGTGCTTGTGCCTTTGATAACAGCTTGCGATGCTAAAGTTGTAACCAGAATTGTGTCTCTCACACGGCAAGACATCGAGTAATGGCTTAGAGAGTGCGAATTCCTTCAAATGGGGTTATCTGTCTTCAAATGGCACATTGGCAGACGACAACTTGAACATCAAAAGCGACATCAAATTTCAATGTTGGGTTGTGACACAATTTTAGTTCGCCAACTATCTTACATGCTAACACAATCACCAAATATTTATGTTCTTTTGCATAAAGTAACGCTCTGCATAAAAACTGAAAAATCTGTAATAATCAGCCTTTTTGGCATTTTTATGTATCAAGTCAATAAAAAATGTCTTCAGTTTATCCTCTAAGAACACAACATTCACAATTACTTGAATGCAAAATCTATACAATTTAATGGAATGTTAAGCATTTTATGAGTGTTTACAATTCTACTAATCAGAAGGTAATTAAATATGAGTCAACCTGCTACTCACGTCAAACTGTTTATAGGATCTGTGTTGCATAACTAGATTGAAGTTTAGGATAAGTGCATAAAGTCGTATGGTAACAAATATGAATACAATCCAAGCGCTTGTAATAATAATGCAGCTATATATAAGAAAGTTTAGTATAATCAGAACGTTATATTCATTCACAGAATGTGTTGCATGCAAATGTTACTAATTTAGTAGCAAAATGTTAACTGAACTCCATTATAAACGAACTCTGAGCAAAGCGAAATTACTGTAGAGCCACGTGTAAAGTACAAAAGAACAAGTGGCTGGTTGCAAAGTTTTTTAACTACGTTAATCCTTTCTGTTACATGGAAAAAGGAAGAAATGTTATGGTTTAACGTGCCATCAAGAATGATATGACTACAAATGGAGCAAAAATCCATACAACGATTGGAAATGAAATCAACCTATCTTTTTCAAAGGAATCATCCCAACATTCATCTTAACAAGTTTAGAGAAATCGCAGAAAACCTAATTCACGCTTCTCATAGAGAGAGAATTGAAATCTTCTGCTAAAACAGAGTTCAGTGTGTCCTGTACAAGAATGTTTAACTATAGTAATGTAACACACGTGAGAATGTGAAAAAATTCTTAATGTTTGATTAACGACTTATAAGAAACTGAACAATACTCAAATTGAGATAAGCATCTGAGAAACAGCCTCTGTGACGTTGATCACGTGTGACAAGTTAAAACTGTGCACCAGGCTTGAGTCGAACGAGGATGTCCACCTTAAGCATCTGGAACATTACCAATTACGAAAGAAATCATTCTCAGCAGCAACCTTGATGTTGTTGATAAGTTAAAGAGTTCAACAGCGTGCCCTTACTCTTAGAGGTGCTGGTTTCACAGCGCCGCGGGGGAACCCCCGTAATTCTTGGAAGGATAGGGAAGCAGCTTCTGTCATCTGAAGCCCTGAGTTGGTACATTACCCCTGGCCATATCCGAATGGCCTCTCTGGAGCGTATGCTTATAATGGAAAAGGAGATGCACCCGAAGCCTGGTTCGGCATGCAGTGTTAACTTGAAGCATACAATCAATACATCACATAATTTGCACGGAATAAAAGATTTCTTTCTCAGTCTGTATGACAATTTTCGTCATTAACAGAGGCAGCAGCAACTTTCATTGAATAGATTTCAGAGAAAGCGTTGGGAAATATGAGAACTGTGTGAATGGTCTTGAAATGAAAATATGACTTCTATTACTCATTATTAAGCTATCTGTGGCTAAGGAAGGAGTTCAGTGTGCAGCAACAAATATTTTTGATCATTTTCGCAGTAACATAAAATGCCTGACAGGTAGGAAACCCAGTTATAAATCTAATCTGAAGTCGTTTCTCCTTGACAACTCCTCCTATTCCATGGACGACTTTCTATTTAAAAATTGGTAACTTGGAAAAAATAGAACTAGTTTTTAAGTGTAATTGCATGACTAGGACTAAAAAATAATGTGTTCACTAACATTAACACTAATTAAGTACATAAATCCTGAAAGTGGACTCGTTCCACATAATTTTGTTGAAAGAATCATTCAAATGAACCATAGAACATGTAATTAACTAAAAAACTAGTACTCACATTGTTGAATATAATGGAGTAATAAATGGAGGATCTATTATCAAGCATCATATATGTGAGCAATGCGCAGGATTATGTAACTATAGTTTTAATTATAGCAATATAACGCCCAAAAGCAGACGAGAAGAACAGACACTGGCTTCACTCAAAAATGTAAAGTGACTATTGGTATTCGTGTGGAGAGACATGAAGCAGGAGAATTACAGATCAGTAAATATAGCAAATAACAGACTAAAATAGACTGGAAAATTCCTAAGGAAGTGTATTTAATTTGTTATGGATGTTGCTTACAACAACTTTCATTCTACCATTTATGTCTTCAATCATATCTAAGGAAAAATCGAATTAATAAGTAACATACAAAATAAAAAGACTTATGAAGTGGGGAAAGGTTTCCTTAGTCCCCACAAGAACGCCACAAATATATTCTATAATCTTCGACGAAATATGCTGCACTGAGTGTGTTTATTCCTCATGAAACTCCAACAGTGTGCCTTTCAAGTTAGAAAACACAACGCTTGTTACGATATTCATTTTCACAGTGTGATTTTTTTCATTCATAAGGAATCATCGCCTACAGAACGTACGGCTGCCTTGCAGATGGGCGCTGTTCCCGTTTTCATTGCTTGGCCAAAAGTTTAGTCAGTAATTAATATCAGAGTTTTCACGTTTATAGGAATTACTTTGAGAAACTGCCTATGACTGGAACGGGCAACTACAGGCAGATACTGGAACAAGCACCAGTAGGCAGACTTCCTGGGTCATTATTCATGTGCCACTAGGCACTTCCGGAGGATACACACAGCAAATGTAATTAATGTGTTGCTGTGCAATTAATATGGATCTGAAGATATTTCAAATTTGAATGAAATGGGTAATCATTATAAAAATAAATGGGATTATAGTCATCAATAAAAATATTAGAGTAATAATACACTACTGGCCATTAAAATTGCTACACCAAGCAGAAATGCAGATGATAAACGGGTATTCATTGGACAAATATATAATAGTAGAACTGACATGTGATTACACTTTCACGCAATTTTGGTGCATAGATCCTGAGAAATCAGTATCCAAAACAACCACCTCTGGCCATTATAACAGCCTTGATACGCCTGGGCGTTGAGTCAAACAGAGCTTGGATGGCGTGTACAGGTACAGCTGCCCATGCAGCTTCAACACGATACCACAGTTCATCAGGAGTGGCGTATTGTGACGAGCCAGTTGCTCGGCCACCATTGACCAGACGTTTTCAGTTGGTGAGAGATCTGGAGAATGTGCTGGCCAGGGCAGCAGTCGAACATTTTCTGTATCCAGAAAGGCCCGTACGGGACCTGCTACATGCGGTGGTGTATTATAATGCTGAAATGTAGGGTTTCGCAGGGATCGAATGAAGGGCAGGGCCACAGGTTGTAACACATCTGGAATGTAAAGTCCACTGTTCAAAGTGCCGTTAATGCGTACAAGAGGTGACCGAGACGTGTAACCAACGGCACTCCATACGATCACACCGGGTGATACGCCAGTATGGCGATGACGAATACACGCTTCTGATGTGCGTTCACCGCGATGTCGGCAAACACGGATGCGACCATAATGATGCTGTAAACAGAACCTAGATTCATCCGAAAAAATGACGTTTTGCCATTCGTGCACCCAGTTATGTCGTAGAGTACGCCATCGCAGGCGTTCCTGTCTGTGGTGCAGCGTGAAGGGTAACCGCAGCCATGGTCTCGGATCTGATAGCCCATGCTGCTGCAAACGCCGTCGAACTGTTCGTGCAGATGGTTGTCGTCTTGCAAACGTCCCCATCTGTAGACTCAGGGATCGAGTCGTGGCTGCACGATCCGTTACAGCCATGCGCATAAGATGCCTGTCATCTCGACTGCTAGTGATACGAGGCCGTGGGATCCAGCACGACGTTCCGTTTTACCCTCCTGAACCCACCGATTCCATATTCTGCTAACAGTCATTGGATCTCGACCAACGTGAGCAGCAATGTCGCGATACGATAAACCGCAATCGCGATATGCTACAATCCGACCTTTATCAAAGTCAGAAACGTGATGGTACGCATTTCTCCTCCTCACACGAGGCATCACAACAACGTTTCACCAGGCAACGCCGGTCAACTGCTGTTTGTGTATGAGAAATCGGTTGGAAACTTTCCTCATGTCAGCACGTTGTAGGTGTCGCCACCGGCGCCAACCTTGTGTGAATGCTCTGAAATGCTAATCATTTGCATATCACAGCATCTTCTTCCTGTCGGATAATTTCGCGTCTGTAGGGCGTCATCTTCGTGGTATAGCAATTTTAATGGCCAGTAGTGTAACTTGCCACGGTATATATCTACTTGACATCATCTCAGACTTTCACTCCTGGGTCATGCTGATTGTATGTAGCCGTTACTCACAAAGAAAATGATGACATGTGCTCAAACACATTCGCCAAGTAGCTCTGCTGGCCGCGTGCTGAGCAAGAATGAGGTTTCCAAAGGTAGGACAATCTTTCACTTGGTTAATTATTGGAAATATTGATGCATTTTTGTGACCGCTGTACTCCATTTAGACGGGGAGGCTCAGTGTGGTCTGTAATATTATCATCTTACTTATGCATCAGTTTTATGACCTTCTGACTTGTTGTGCATCTTTGTGTTTTACCGGAGTAATGACTGCTCCATTGAATTTCGAATGTACATCCACATAAATTCAGTTTCTTCTACTAATACTCGGCTATATACCGTTTAGAGATCTTCAGAGTTAGTCAAAAGACTGAGAACTCGCTCCGTCCTTTTAAACTAGCGGACCACGCCACTGCACCTGCGACCACAGATACACAGGCGCCATAGATGTTGATAGGCGGCAAGGAAGCACCAAGGAGGTTAAAACAAGTGAAACCACCGCCACCATATTGGAGTGTTCATAACATTTGGTGTCGAGTGAGTAGTCATACTGCCTTGCAGTGATACTTTGTACTGTATCAAAATACATACTCAGAAATGACTGCGCATTAGTTGTACCAAAGCTAAGAGGTAAAGTGTCAGTATTTAACCGAGAAACTCAGTTCCTGACCTCAAAAAGATGGTGCCCCTGACTTCAATCGATGGCTGTGCTCGGCATAAGTAGTGAAATCTCTTCTTTTTGTAAGCTCCTTGGGCAGTACAGTGTGCATGAATTATATCTGTGGCTGCTCAGTCGATCCACGTTGCGATGTCGATGTATCACTTTGAGTGGCACTGTCGTGTCGTCTTTGTAAGTTTATTACAGAAGGCGTCGGATTCCATGTGCAGCTCAGAGTAATACATTGGCATCCCAGCATTCAGCGAGTAAGCAGCCTCAGTTATGATTCAAGCACACTGTACTTCTTTGCCTCCGATCAACGTCTCTGGCGCCTGTGTAGCTGTGGCAGCAAACGCAGTGGCTCGACCCGTAAGTTTAAAACGATCGATTGCTGCAGCGTCAGTCTGTCGGCTCATTCTAAAAATGGCTGAACGATATACAGCCGCATTATTAGAAGAAGAAACTCAACTTACGCGACTGCACACCCGAATTTCTGACTTTCTATTTGTCATATGATCAAAACTCTGTTATGTATGAAGTGATGCATAACTTTTCTATAATTTGTGAGCATTGTCTCTAAGACATCTCGAGTTTCAGAGCACAGACTGCACTAATATCACGGCAATTTGGAGATTTTACCTACAATCGTATTCTATGCACAGCATCTGTGAATGGAGTCGAGAAGACATAACAAAATGATCGGCTTATATGAAGATGCACACTGAAGCGCCAAAGAAACTGCGATACACATGCGTATTCAAGCACAGAGAAACGTAAACGGGCAGAAAATGGCGCTGTGGTCGGCAACGTCTATATAAGACAACAAGTGTCTGGCAGAGTTGTTAGATTGGCTACTGTTGCTGAAATGGTGGGTTATCAAGATTTAAGTGAGTTTGAACGTGGTGCTATAGTCAGCGCACGAGCTATGGGACACAGCATCTCCGAGGTAACGATGAAGTGGAGATTTTCCCGTACAACGATTTCACGAGTGTACCGTGAATATTAGGAATCCTGTACAACATCAAATCCCCGACACCTCTGCGGCCGGAAGAAGATCCTCCAAGAACGGCACCAACAACGACGGAAAAGAATCATTCAACGTGACAGAAGTGCAACGCTTCCGAAAATTGCTGCAGATTTCAATGCTGGGCCATCAACAATTGTCAGCGTGCGAACCGTTCAACGAAACATCATCGATATGGACTTTCGAAGATGAAGGCCACTCGTATACCCTTGACGACTGCACGACACGAAGCTTTACGCCTCCCTTAGGCCCATCAACACCGACATTGGATTGCTGATGACTGGAAACATGTTGGCTCGTCAGACGACTCTCGTTTCAAATTGTATCGAGTGGATGGACGTGTACGGGTATGGAGACAACCTCATGCTTTCATGGACCCTGCATGTCAGCATGGGAATGTTCAAGCTGGTGGAAGCTCTAATGGTGTGCGGCGTGTGCCGTTGGAGTGATATGGGACCCCTGATTTCGTCTAGATACGACTCTGACAGGCGGCACGTACATAAGCATCCTGTCTGATCACCTGCATCCGTTCATGTCCATTGTGTACTCCGAAGGACTTGGGAAGGATAATGCGACACCCCACACGTCCAGTATTGCTGCACAGTGACTCCAGGAACACTCTTCTGAGTTTTAAACACTTCCTCTGGCCACCAAACTTCCCACACATGAACAGTGTCGAGGTTATCGGGGATGCCTTGCAATGTGCTGTTCAGAAGAGACCTACATCTACATCTATATTTATACTCCGCAAGCCACCCAACGGTGTGTGGCGGAGGGCACTTTACGTGCCACTGTCATTACCTCCTATTCCTGTTCCAGTCGCGTATGGTTCGCGGGAAGAACGACTGCCGGAAAGCCTCCGTGCGCGCTCGAATCTCTCTAATTTTACATTCGTGAACTCCTCGGGAGGTATAAGTAGGGGGAAGCAATATATTCGATACCTCATCTAGAAACGCACCCTCTCGAAACCTGGACAGCAAGCTACACCTCGATGCAGACCGCCTCTCTTGCAGAGTCTGCCACTTGAGTTTGCTAAACATCTCCGCGACGCTATCACGCTTACAGAATAACCCTGTGACGAAACGCGCCGCTCTTCTTTGGATCTTCTCTATCTCCTCTGTCAACCCGACCTGGTATGGATTCCACACTGAAGCAATACTAAAATAGGTCGAACGAGTGTTTCGTAAGCCACCTGCTTTGTTGATGGACTACATTTTCTAAGGCCTCTCCCAATGAATCTCAACCTGGTACCCGCCTTACCAACAATTAATTTTATATGGTCATTCCACTTCGCCGGCCGCGGTGGTCTAGCGGTTCTAGGCGCTCAGTCCGGAACCGCGCGACTGCTACGGTCGCAGGTTCGAATCCGGCCTCGGGCATGGATGTGTGTGATGTCCTTAGGTTAGTTAGGTTTAAGTAGTTCTAAGTTCTAGGGGACTGATGACCACAGATGTTAAGTCCCATAGTGCTCAGAGCCATTTGAACCATTCCACTTCAAATCGTTCCGTACGCATACTCCCAGATATTTTACAGAAGTAACTGCTACCAGTGTTTGTTCCGCTATCATATAATCAAACAATAAAGGATCCTTCTTTCTATGTATTCGCAATACATTACATTTGTCTATGTTAAGGGTCAGTTGCCACTCCCTGCACCAAGTGCCTATCCGCTGCAGATCTTCCTGCATTTCGCTGCAAATTTTCTAATGCTGCAACTTCTCTGTATACTACAGCATCATCCGCGAAAAGCCGCATGTAACTTCCGACACTATCTACTAGGTCATTTATATATATTGTGAAAAGCAATGGTCCCATAACACTCCCCTGTGGCATGCCAGAGGTTACTTTAACGTCTGTAGACGTGTCTCCATTGAGAAGAACATGCTGTGTTCTGTTTGCTACATCTCTTCAGTCCAGCCACACAGCTTGTCTGATATTTCGTAGGCTCTTACTTTATCAGGCGACAGTGCGGAACTGTATCGAACGCCTTCCGGAAATCAAAGAAAATGGCATCTACCTGGGAGCCTGTATCTAATATTTTCTGGGTCTCATGAACAAATAAAGCGAGTTGGGTCTCACACGATCGCTGTTTACGGAATCCATGTCGAATCCTACAGAGTAGATTCTGGGTTTCCAGAAATTATATGATACGCGAGCAAAAAACATGTTCTAAAATTCTACAACAGATCGACCTTCATCCCTTCGTACTCTTTCGGATTTATGGACAGCCCTGCAGGATCCATGGTGTCAGTTCCCTCCAGTACTACTTCAGACATTAGTCGTGTCCATCTCACATCGAACTGCGCCACTTCTGCGTGCTCGCAGGGACCCTACACGATATTAGGCAGGTGTACCAGTTTCTTTGGCTCTTCAGTGTAAATTCCATATGAAACATATATCACATGAGGTATTGTTTATTTCAGTAAGAAAAATTGCTTTTGTATCTCGTAATTTAACATCTGCATAGGCCAAGGACATATAAAGTAGACAAGAAGACACATAGAATAAACATGTTACTGAGTAGTCAATACACGTACCTGAAAATCTACTAACCGTACATCAGCAACCTCCCCTGTTGAGTACTTGAACATCATGTTGTTCTTCCAGCAGTCGCCATGAACCAGCACCTTAAGCTTAGTATCTTGCACTTTTTTCTTCAACGCCTCGGTCATTAAAGGCAACAATGTATCTGCGAGTCCCGCAAACTTGTCCGCGTAGTGCTCATAGCCGGGAACCCTTTTCACGAAATCGGCGATAGCAGAAAAATTACATTGCATCATTGGCCGCAATATAAACTGCATGCCGTCGCCAGAAAAGAAATCCATATCGAGTTGAGTACCGTAATCGGGGCGCTTGCTGAGCACGTGGGCTGTGCCGGCGTGGAGGCGCGCGTAAGCTCGCATCACCAACTCGCAGTGCTGGTAGTCGAGAAGTCGACCATCGTCTGCCAGTCGATAGCCGGCCGCCACCAGGTCGTCCAGCACGAGGAAGCCCCTGGGTTTGGCTCCGTGGTGCAGGCACGTGGCCGCCAGTGGCCGGAAAGACGCGCCCTCCACCCGCCGCAGAGCCTCGTGGGCTGTGGGTATCACCTCGGCCAGCACCAGCGCCTCCAACTTGAATATGTCCCACTGTGGAACAAGATAGAGTGGGCCTTACCTCATGTTTTTTTACACTTAGTCTGGACAGTACGAGGTGTCATAGACATAGCATATTGAATTTGAGGAGAGTCTGCAAAGTACTGTAGTAATTACATTTATAGCTACCTCCTAGGCCATGATAAGGTTTCACAGGGGCCGATAACACTGACTGACTGTGGGGCTCCTGCTCAGCACTACATACTCATTTTTTAAACCTATTATTTTACAGGTCGTATAGTATGTGTAAGTGTTCTTTCATTTTTTTATCTTATTTCCAGTTTTTGACTTGAATGTTCTCCTGCAATATTCAAGTAAAATTAATTGTGGCGTACGTGTCAGGTAGAATTATCCCTTCACCATAGGTGATTTGTTCCTGTGAAACCTGCTGACAAACAAGCCAGTATGCAACACTGTGATTAGCCAGAAGAGAGCGTGAGAGGGAACTTACATGTTGGCTGATGGCTGTCGCCTACAACCAGGAGTATTTCTGGCGCCGACTTTCAGCTGTCAATGATGTGAAATTTCTCCTATCCTCTTTCTGAGTCGTACTTTGTTCCAATACTAAAAGTAACATCTTTTCATCACCATTCATCACCATGTTGACTGGCTAATGGCCTCACAGGTTGACCTGGGTACACCAAGACGTATTCCATGAAAAGAATATTCTGAGTTGAATTTTAATTAACTCTTTTGCTCAGGCAACTCTCTTAAGATACACACATCCTTTGCTATCCTGGCCAGAAGTCACATCGCTCTTGTACTTCATTTCACTCCCTTGTAAGATATGAAGGTATTATATTAACATTTTATTTCACCGGTTTAAGCACTAACAGACGCTACACACTTCCGTTTTGAACTTTTACATGAACAACATATTGAACATTAATCAAAGCACTAAAACTAATTGCCACAGTTGACATCTCATTAGCTCCACTGACATAACAAAGGAAACCAGGATAGGAAACTGACATAACAAAGGAAACCACTGGTGATGAATAATAAGACACTCTGTCACAAAACTAAAATAAAATTTTTGTTTCAGCAACTGTTTTGGTCTGTGTATACATTGGAATTGACCAACTACTCACGGTCTTTTACTCTTCTTTGCACTAAGCGGGAAAAGAAAGGTATTCACTGTTTCATATTTTTACTATCGCAAGAGCATTGCTCTACTGGTGCTAAAATACCTGCCATGTGTGTTTTCCCGCCACACCTACACTACTGGCCATTAAAATTGCTACATCAAGAAGAAATGCAGATGATAAACGGGTATTCATTGGACGAATATTTTATACTAGAGCTGACATTCTCACGCAATTTCGGTGCATAGACCCTGATAAATCAGTGCCCAGAACAACCACCTCTGGCCGTAATAACGGCCTTGATACGCTTGGGCATTGACTCAAACAGAGCTTGGATGGCGTGTACAGGTACAGCTGCCCATGCAGCTTCAACACGATACCACAGTTCGTCAAGAGTAGTGACTGGCGTATTGTGACGAGCCAGTTGCTCGGCCACCATTGACCAGACATTATCAATTGGTGAGAGATCTGGAGAATGTTCTGGCCAGCGCAGCAGTCGAACATTTTCCGTATCCAGAAAGGCCCCTAGATGACCTGCAACATGCGGTCGTGCATTATCCTGCTGAAATGTAGGGTTTCGCAGTGATCGAATGAACGGTAGAGCCACAGGTCGTAACACATCTGAAATGTAACGTCCACTGTTCAGAGTGCCGTCAATGAGAACAAGAGGTGACCGGGACGTGTAACCAATGGCACCCCATACCATCGCACCGGGTGATACGCCAGTATGCCGATGACGAATACACGCTTGCAATGTGCATTCACCGCGATGTCACCAAACACGGATGCGACCATCATGATGCTGTAAACAGAACCTGGATTCATCCGAAAAAATTACGTTTTGCCATTCGTGCACCCAGGTTCGTCGTTGAGTACACCATCGCAGGCGCTCCTATCTGTGATGCAACGTCAAGGGTAACCGCAGCCATGGTCTCCGAGCTGATAGTCCATGCTGCTGCAAACGTCGTCGAACTGTTCGTGCAGATGGTTGTCTTGAAAACGTCCCCATCTGTTGACTTAGGGATCGAGACGTGGCTGGACGATCCGTTACAACCATGCGGATAAGATGCCTGTCATCTCGACAGCTAGTGATACGAGGCCGTTGGGATCCAGCACGGCGTTCCGTATTACCCTCCTGAACCCACCGATTCCATATTCTGCTAACAGTCATTGGATCTCGACCAACGCGAGCAGCAATGTCGCAATACGACAAACCGCAATCGCGATAGGCTACAATCCAACGTTTATAAGAATCGGAAACGTGATGGTACGTATTTCTCCTCCTTACACTAGGCATCACAACAACGTTTCACCAGGCAACGCCGGTTAACTGTGTATGAGAAATCGGTCGGAAACTTCACTCATGTCAGCACGTTGTAGGTGTCGCCACCGGCGCCAACCTTATATGAATGCTCTGAAATGCTAATCATTTGCATATTACAGCATCTTCTTCCTGTCGGTTAAATTTCGCGTCTGTAGCACGTCATCCTCGTGGTGAAGCAATTTCAATGGCCAGTAGTGTAGCTATCAGTATGGGCCGCTTCTCGCATTTGTGGTCATAGCTTTTCGTCGTTGTATCACTGAGGCGTGAAGTCATGCATTCAGAGGTTGTTGTAACAGGCTTTCCGTTGTGCTGTCATGGGCAGTATATACTGTTTCAGGTTTTTACTATCGTCAGAATTATAGGTAACAAAAATTGACAGTTACCCGCAGTTGCAGGTCCTGACTTGCTCAAAATGTCATGGTATTAATTATTACAGAGTTTTGGAAAATTCTGGTTGTCGATCTGTTTCCTTAAGCGTTGCGAGAGAATATCAGAGTTATATACTGTTTAGCATTCTTCTACGTAACTGAAGTGCTTCAAGATTTTGTCCGGTTGTTTGATCGCTATTACTCATTCTCGTGAAATTTTTTTGCTTGTTTGGCGAGGTTTCCAGAGTGAGGTGCCATTCCAATCGGGATTTTGACGTTTGACATACGAGGGTTGCCCAGAAAGTAAAGCACCGCATTTTTTTCTTCAACAATTCTTGATTGAACATAATGAGTATTACACACACGAAAGAACAGTGTTTTATCTACACAGCCTATTTTTCCACGTAATATCCATCCCGTTCTATGGCCTTGCTCCAGTGCGAAACAAGGGCGTGTATGCCCTATCGGTACCAATCCTTTTTCTGGTGACGGAGTCAGTGCTTCACAATGTGAATCATCTCCTCATCGTCCTTATAATGTCTTCCAAGAATGGCATCCTTTAATGGCCCAAACAAGTGGAAGTCCGAGTGGGCTAGGTGAGAGCTGTAGGATGGATGAGGTAACACTGTCCAAACCTTTTTTAGCGATGTGTTGAGCAGTTCTCAGACTTGCGTGTGGCCGAGCGTAATTGTGTTGCAGCAAAACATCTCCTGGGTTACTGTGCCGCCGAAGTCGCCAGAAGTGCTTCTTGAGTTTTGTTAATGTGGTGACATATGCTTCTGAATTAATGGTACCGGCTCTTGGCATAGAGTCAATGATAATCACACCTTCACAATCCCAGAACACAGTGATCATGACCTTACCGGCGGAAGCATTTGCTTTGAATTTTTTCTCTTGTAGGGAGTGGAGATGGTGCCATCCCATCGACTGTCGTTTTGTTTCGGGCTCATAATGGTGAACCCAGGTTTCATCACCTGTCACAATCCGGGACTAGAAGGCCACCCCCTGGGCTTCAAAACGTTGCAGCAAATCAAGACAAATGTTTTTACTGTGCGATTTGTGATCCACCGTTAGACACCGCAGGACCCATCTTGCACACACTTTTGAATATCCAAGAGTGCGCATAATAGAATCCACACTTCCTTTGATAATTGACAGATGCCGCGCCAACTGCTGAGTCGCAATGCGTCCGTTCAGGCGAACAACATCAGATCGCTGCAACATGTCAGGTGTGACAGTCGTGGATGTTCTCCCCGACCGCTGAAAATCGTGGAGCTCCGCCGAACCGCCTTCTGATGACCTCACCCTCCGTGCCCAGGGCCTTACTGTACTTCTGTCGACAGCAGATGCTCCATAGACTTTGCACACGCCTTTGTGAATATTCCCCGCAGTTTCTTTCTCTGCAGTGAGAAATTCAATGTAACGTACATCACCTACAGACGGCATTTTCGAACTGTCCTTCAGCTACGCTATCTGTCGGAAGTGGCGGAAACTTGGCGCGCTCATTCAGGAGACTTCAAATAATATACAGGGTGTTACAAAAAGATACGGCCAAACTTTCAGGAAACACTCCTCACACACAAAGAAAGAAAATATGTTATGTGGACATGTGTCCGGAAACGCTTACTTTCCATGTTAGAGCTCATTTTATTACTTCTCTTCAAATGACATTAATCATGTAATGGAAACACACAGCAACAGAACGTACCAGCGTAACTTCAAATACTTTGTTACAGGAAATGTTCAAAATGTCTTCCGTTAGCGAGGATACATGCTCCCACCCTCCGTCGCTTGGAATCCCTGATGCGCTGATGCAGCCCTGGAGAATGGCGTACTGTATCACAGCCGTCCACAATACGAGCACGAAGAGTCTCTACATTTGGTACCGGGGTTGCGTAGACAAGAGCTTTCAAATGCCCCCATAAATGAAAGTCAAGAGGGTTGAGGTCACGAGAGCGTGGAGGCCATGGAACTGGTCCGCCTCTACCAATCCATCGGTCACCGAATCTGTTGTTGAGAAGCGTACGAACACTTCGACTCAAATGTGCAGGATCTCCATCGTGCATGAACCACATGTTGTGTCGTACTTGTAAAGGCACATGTTCTAGCAGCACAGGTAGAGTATCCCGTATGAAATCATGGCGGTGAATCGAGGAAGTACAGTACATACTGACGAAACTAAAATGAGCTCTAACATGGAAATTAAGCGTTTCCGGACACATGTCCACATAACATCTTTTCTTTATTTGTGTGTGAGGAATGTTTCCTGAAAGTTTGGCCATACCTTTTTGTAACACCCTGCATACGTAACGTTTCGCATTCGTAGCATTGTTCTCGGCTGAGAAAAAAATGCGGTGCATTACTTCTGGACAAACCTCGTACATGCGAAACTTTTAGAAGCTTACCTCAATGAAGTTTATTCTCCGTGTTTAGTACTGTCGGCTGAACATTGGGATCTGAGCTGCGGAAAGCAATTTGAAATCTTGTATTCGATTTCCGTAATTGCGGTTACAGCATTTGCGTAGAGCGTTCGGCCACGTGCAACGAAATCAGCACAGTTTTAGATCCTGTGCAGTAAGCGCCTGGAAGTGTATGTGCTTTAGAATTGTTTCTCTCCACTGTCACATTGATTGGTAACTTATTTTGAAATACGAACGTACAGTCTAGCCCCGGACGTGTTCTCTTAGCTTCAGATCAGAGTTTGTTTTCTGCAGCAGGCACCGACAAGCTGTTGTCAGTTTGGGCTCGTAGTGAGCTGGTTTGGCGTATGTGTTCGTGGCATATCGTGTATCGCGTTTTCGCGAAAATGTTGTAGCTCCGTTGTGAGTGATTTCAGTGTGAAGTGTGATCAGTGATACGTACACATGTGTCGTTTGTGTTGCAATGCACCAAATACATGAAATATTAGTTTGTCTGCCTGGTGTCTTATATTAGCTGATGTGTTTTGAGATCCTTGTGGCATCTCATTCCGAATCTCAGTGGAATGACACGAGTAATGAATTTATTGATGGAGAATAAGTTCAGCAGAAAGTCCCGCGTATTTACTGTGTGGAATTTTGAACAACTAAATTGAAACTTTCGGTAGTACTGGTCGTCAGGGGGTTAGGAAATTTGTGGTAAGCTCTTATGGGACCAAACTGCTGAGGTCATTGGTTCCTAAGCGTACAAACCACTTAATCTAACTTTAACTTACGCTACGGTAAAGACACACACTCATTCCCGGGGAAGGACTCGAACCTCCGACGGGGGGAGCCGCGCGGACCGTGACACGGCTCCTCAGGCCGCTCGGCTACGTCAGGGGGTTACTCTGTGGTGTTGTTAGACGATATGTTATTTACGAGAGACGTTTCCCACAGGCTAATAAATTTAACTGGTCACGTTTTATTAATTCGTTGTGATCTTGTTAATCGATCGGTTGTTAAATGAAGTGTCGTCAGAGTTGCTTAGTCACATCTCTGTTTCACAGTAAGAGTACTTCGGCCCACCCGGTTGGCCGTGCGGTCTAACGCACGGCTTTCCGGAGTGGGAAGGAGCGCCTGGTCCCCGGCCCGAATCCGCCCGGCGGACTTGTGTCGAGGTCCCGTGAGCCGGCCAGTCTGTGGATGGTTTTTAGGCGGTTTTCCATCTGACACGGCGAATGCGGGCTGGTTCCCCTTGTTCCGCCTCAGCTACACTATGTCGGCGATTGCTGCGCAAACAAGTTCTCCACGTACGCGTACACTACCATTACTCTACCACGCAAACATAGGGGTTACACCACTCGTCTGGTATGAGACGTTCCGTGGGGGGGGGGGGGGGGGGGGGGCGGGGTCCACCGGGGTCCGAACCGCACAATAACCCTGGGTTCGGTGTGGGGCGGCGGAGGGGTGAAGTGGACTGCAGTAGCCGTCGTGGGGTTGTGGACCACTGCGGCTGCGGCGGGGACGGAACATCTCCGTCGTTTCTAGGCCCCCGGTTAACATACAATACAATACAGTACAATACAAGAGTACTTCCATTTATGTGACACTCTCAGCAGCTGAGGGGTGCGCGCCGTTGATGCTAGCGGCACGTGCTGGTCCAGATGGTTGGGTTCTCACATCTGGCCCCACCCCACCCCAGTTTGGCACTGGATTTGAAGATTCTGTTTTTAATTAAATTTCAGTTGAAAAATTAAATATAAGATGGGAAAATAAACGTGTATCAGCTCATCAGCCTTAGTCGCAGACAACCCAGTGCTCCACTCCCCAACCACGTTCCTGACCAAATGTCAAGAAAGACTGTAAATCTTGGACGCATGATATCTGCCGGTGTTCCAAAATAGGATGCATGCACTACCACGACTCATCCGTTATTTTTTCCCTAAGGGCCGTTTTCAGCACGTCCATTTAAATCCCAATGGGCCTTTTCCCGATTCGAATCGATATCGACATATCCTTTCAGTTATTGACAAAGTAATACGCCTGGTCGAGGTCACACCAATTCTGCCAATGAAGTTCTCGTTTCCGTTGCCCTGTCCCAACAACAAACCAAGGCAGGCAATTCAATTTTCTTGGATTATGTGGAACATGAATTACACATCATTCAAGAGCAAAAATAAATCATGCATTCAGACAGGTTACACCTGATGATGTCCACCTGTGGCTCTGCGTGTGCAGCCAACCACGGCGGGGAAGGTGGCGCACTCCTGCGCGAAGTTGAGCAGCATCAACCTCCACCCACCTGTGCTCCGCACTCCCAGGAGGTGGGAGGGGGTCTGTGACAGCTTAGCGGGGATCAAGGGTTTCAATGCAATGAGGAAATTCTGCATCTACATCTACATCTACATCTACATGATTACTCTGCAATTCACATTTAAGTGCTTGGCAGAGGGTTCATCGGATCACAATCATACTATCTCTCTACCATTCCACTCCCGAACAGCGCGCGGGAAAAACGAACACCTAAACCTTTCTGTTCGAGCTCTGATTTCTCTTATTTTATTTTGATGATCATGTAGGTTGGGCTCAACAAAATATTTTCGCATTCGGAAGAGAAAGTTGGTGACTGAAATTTCGTAAATAGATCTCGCCGCGACGAAAAACGTCTTTGCTTTAATGACTTCCATCCCAACTCCCGTATTATATGTGCCACACTCTCTCCCATACTACGTGATAATACAAAACGAGCTGCCCTTTTTTGCACCCTTTCGATGTCCTCCGTCAATCCCACCTGGTAAGGATCCCACACCGCGCAGCAATATTCTAACAGAGGACGAACGAGTGTAGTGTAAGCTGTCTCTTTAGTGGACTTGTTGCATCTTCTAAGTGTTCTGCCAATGAAACGCAACCTTTGGCTCGCCTTTCCCACAATATTATCTATGTGGTCTTTCCAATTGAAGTTGTTAGTAATTTTAACACCCAGGTACTTAGTTGAATTGACAGCCTTGAGAATTGTACTATTTATCGAGTAATCGAATTCCAACGGATTTCTTTTGGAACTCATGTGGATCATCTCACACTTTTCGTTATTTAGCGTCAACTGTCACCTGCCACAACATACAGCAATCTTTTCTAAATTACTTTGCAACTGATACTGTCTTCGGATGACCTTACTAGACGGTAAATTACAGCATCATCTGCGGACACCCCAAGAGAACCGCTCAGATTTTCTGTGGACGGCGCTCCAGCTCCGCTGTAGCAACAGTACCTAGCTCAGTCAGCTCGAGACTTGTGTTTTGTATGTGCCTACATCTGTTAATAAAGTGCAGATATTTGATATTTACGGCCTCCATCACTCCATCTGCAGTATCCTTACCCACGTCTACTCTTAAAAATAAAAGAAAATGTGATTGGTAAAAGTAAGCTTTGAGTTTCAGTTTGTAGAAGAAAGATGCAAAGCGTTTCGAAACTGGTTACGTGTGATGATGAATAACTCAACTGGTAAGAGATATCCCGCGAAATCCATGGCTCTGAGTTAGTCTTGGTTCAGGACACGTTGTTTATCTGGCAGGAATTTTCATTTAAATTTGCCTGTTCTTATGCTACTTGATTGCAAGACCAAAGACTGTCTGCTTCGTATGTCACATTGGTTTACATGCTGTGAGTCTTCCGAATACTCTGCTCAGGAACAATGAGCTCGTTTGCGTCACTTTGCCGGTCGGAGTGGCGGTGCGGTTCTAGGCGCTACAGTCTGGAGCCGAGCGACCGCTCCGGCCGCAGGTTCGAATCCTGCCTCGGGCATGGATTGCGTGATGTCCTTAGGTCAGTTAGGTTTAATTAGTTCTAAATTCTAGGCGACTGATGACCTCAGAAGTTAAGTCGCATAGTGCTCAGAGCCATTTTTTTGCGTCACTTTCTTCAGACGTGGTGTGAAATGCATGTCTGAGGTGGCCTAAAAATTAATCGCTCTTAAGGTGTAGACGATGTTTCCGTAATGATGACACTAACTCTGAAGAATGATGAAGAACGCCAAAAGCGTCAGTCCGACTTGGGCGGAATTCATCGGCAACAACAAGAAAAAATTCACATTTACCGTTGGTTTACACAATTTTAACTGCGGTAATGTTGGGTAATTGCGTGGCCTTAGATTAAATTAGTTGAAGAAATGCAACAGCCAGCCAACGTTTTAGCTGTTTCTGTTCAAATCGTTCAAATGGCTCTGAGCACTATGGGACTTAACTTCTGAGGTCATCAGTCCCCTAGAACCTAACTAGCCTAAGGACACCATACACATCCATGTCCGACGCAAGATTCGAACCTGCGACCGCAGCGGTCGCGCGGTTCCAGACTGTAGCGCCTAGAACCGCTCCGCCTCCCCGGCCGGCGCTGTTTCTCTATTTCCTCAAGTAATACCGTTGGTCTTATGACCACGATAAAAATCTAAGGGGTCATCGTCGTCGTCGTACGTACAGGAATTAGATATGTGCATGTTCTTTCTTCACAGAGTTTACGTTACTGTAGCCTTCGTCGACCAATGTCTTTTCTTATTTCGGGTTGTAGGGCAGAAATATCTCTGGTAGTCTTTCAGCTCTTATTCTACTCATATGTTGTTTCCATCCAAATCTGTGTGTTCATTTATTTCCTCATTGACAGTATATGCATTGACAAGCTTTATTAAATCTCTGTGTCGCCATTCGCCCTCCTCAAGAATCTCATCTCTGCTGCTTGTATTTTGCTGCCATCTCTCATTTTATTCATCCAACTCTCGCTTACATAAAATAGTAATGGAGTCGCCATAGTTTAATACACTTTAATTTTTGTGTGTTGTCGATGTCTGTAGTTAAGTGTTGTATATATTGCTCCACATGCTCCATGAAATATAGATATAGAATTTTATCTATGTTATTATCGTAACCCTAAATCGTTTTGCAGCCCAGATATTTCAAATGTGACAGCTGTTTACTTACTTAGTAGTTAATTACTATTTTCGACTGTATTACCTTACGTCTTATGTAGTGAACATTTACGATTGTATTCTATACGCATTTGATACAGTCGATGTACTCCTAATTGGAAGTCGTCTTTCCTTTCTTGGGTTATTACTTTATCGTCTACAAATATTAATGCACTTAGATTAGCTTATTTATCTAATTTAATCCCTAGATAATTATCTTATTTACAGGTTTTAAGGACATTGTCAATACAAAAGTTAAAAAGACTAGCTGAAAGAGGACACTGCTGTCTCAGTCTTTACTGATTTTTATCTCATTTGTCCTTTTCTCTTCTTCGTTTGCTACTATTTACGTTTTAAGCCATGTTTTTGACATACCGTATTTTATGAGTGTAGGTGGGCGGCGACTGTTATTAATTGCTACACATAATTACCAGATGGGTCTATATATTTTTGCAACCATTCTATTTATCTCTGTAACACGTAAAAGGTTGTTCAAAGTGGCGTCCTACAGCTTCTATGACATCATGACATTGTCACTCGCATTTCTGTTGCACCTGTTAGTGGAATTCGCTAGCCCCATACTTAAAACTGTTCACTGATACTACACGCACCGTGCGTGTGTTTGACCAGCAGTTATTCCTCGCCAGGAGATGCTGCTATCGCCTGGACGGCTTTATATCGATAGTATGTCGGTGGTAATAGCGTTCTGTCTGATCGGTGTAGTTCCTGCTGTACAGTAATTGAATGGATATTCTACTCGACTAACATACGTATATCTTAATTTTACTCAGCCGTCAATTGGTGTCATCATATTTCTGTGGGCTAGCCATTTACGCAAAATATAAAACAATATATTTACATTTAGAAGTTTATATGGGTTAGTTATAAATTTTTAGCTGTCACCTAAAAGAAATTACGATACGTAATTAATTTTTCAATTATTTGTAGGTACGTGACTGCAGTCTGAGACGTTCTTACTCGTCCGTCGTCTCGAAACTTTCGTAGCGTCTGGTAAAGTCCTGTCGCGGCGACGGCCAGAGTTGATGAACTACACTCGTGCTCATAAATTTAGGATAACTGCAGAATGTGGTGTCAAACGACGTGGCACTACACAAAACTGGCGCTAATAGCATAGGCACATAGGGAACACACACGACACAGATATGTAAGTCCACGGTATTGGTGATAAGTTGAGAAAACCGTCCCGAAACACATGTGCTACAAAACGTCACTGTTTCCTGCGCATGTACCCCGATATCAATATGGGATATGATCACCATGCACACGTACACACGCCGCACAACGGGTTGGCATACTCTGGATCAGGTGGTCGAGTAGCTGCTGGGGTATAGCTTCCCATTCTTGCAACAGTGCCTGTCGGAGCTCTTGAAGTGTCGTAGGGATTTGAAGAAGTGCAGCGATACGTCGACCGAGAGCATCCCAGACGTGCTCGATGGGGTTTAGGTCTGGAGAACAGGCAGGCCACTCCATTTGCCTGACATCTTGTGTTTCGAGGTACACCTCCACGATGGCAGTTAAGTGGGGCCGTGCGTTATCATCCATCAGGAAGAAGGTGGGACTCACTGCACCCCTGAAAAGGCGGACATACTGGTGCGAAATGACGTTCCGATACACCTGACCTGTTACAGTTCGTCTGTCAAAGACATGCAGGGGTGTACGTGCACCAATCATAATCCCACCTCACACCATCAAACCACGACCTCCATACAGGTCCCTTTCAAGGACATTCAGGGGTTGGTATCCGGTTCCTGGTTCACGCCAGATGAAAACCTGGCGAGAATCACTGTTCAGACTATACCTGGACTCGTCCGTGAACATAACTTGGATCACTATTCCAACGACCATGTACTACGTTCTTGACACCAGGCTTTACGGGCTCTCCTGTGACCAGGGGTCAGTAGAATGCACCTTGCAGGTCTCCGGGCGAATAAACCATGTCTGTTCAGTCGTCTGTAGACTGTGTGTCTGGAGACAACTGTTCCAGTGGCTGTGATAAGGTCCCGAGCAAGCTGTGATAAGGTCCCGAGTACCTGCAGTACTCCGTGGCAGTCTGCGGGCACTGATGGTGAGATATCGGTCTTCTTGTGGTGATGTACACTGTGGACGTCACGTAGTGTATCGCTTGGACACGTTTCCTGTCTGCTGGTATCGTTGCCATAATCTTGAGATCGTGCTACGACCTGCTGTGTTTGATCAGTCTCCAGTTGCCCTTGTATTCTACCCTTCATAACGTCATCAATATGTGTTATTTTCAACACAGTCACCATTAGCACGTCTGAAAACGTCTGCACACTTACTCGCTGCACCGTACTCTGACATGCACCAACACACCTCTGCGTATGTGGAATGCTGCCGGCGCCACCATGCGACGACCGCAGGTCAAATGCACCGCATGGTCATACCCCGAGGTGATTTAAACCCGCAGACAGCCCACCAGAGCGTCGTTTCACCATGTATCAGCATTATCCTTAAGAGCAAGGGAGTAGTAGCACCATGCGGAGCGCGAGCCAACTCTCGCGATGTATATCTAAGAAGACTTTCTCTCAAACGTTTGTTGGTGGAGCTGGATAATTTCTCGGTTCTGATACATCCACGCTATAAAGCCAAATAATGGCCGCCAGCCTGCTTAGACACGCGAGATAGGATTAAAACAGTCACTTCCACTACACCACTATTCAGTGTCCTGACGCCATCTCATTATCTTCAAAACCTCCCAAGCCTGACCACTAGATTAGGTAACAAGCACCGCAATCAGTCACTACACCATCACCAGCCGGTATCTCCCACCTCTTCTGTAAACATCAAAGGAATACAGTCTGGAGTCGAAGAGGCTAAGGACATAGATGAGAACTCCGCACTTCAAGTTTCTATTGAAGCAAAACTCTGTTATCTTCTAAAAACACTCGCCAAGTCCCCTTCGTCCATTAGATAACACCTCCAGCTAGCCAGTTGCACCACGTTCTGTCAGGCAGCCTGTCCTTAAACAGTCAGTGTACGCTAAACAGCAATATCCATCGCGACGCCAGGCAACAGACTGACGGTGAGACGTTCCCAAGCGCGTCAAAGGGAACGCACATTCAGTCACTTTCTAAATCTTCTATACACGAAAAAAACGTTTCTGGCCCCTGCCTACGAACTTCCGACATACGCCTTCTCATCACCTCCACCCAGACGGCCCAAATCGCCTCCTGCACCCTACCCGGACCACCGACTTACTCCTCGATTTCACGGGGCTGACCACAGTCCCACAGCATTCTTTTCACATGCAGACGTTTTGGAAAATAAGACTCCAGAACAGAAAGTGGAGATTACGGTTGACCATTTCTTGCTAACGTTCGTAATCCTCTTTTAAGGTGCTGTTGCCTGCTGACACTCTCAGGAGTTCGTTTCTCGTATGGTACCAGGAAATAAAAGCCATTCTGTGGGAAAACATTCGCCACTGAGGACCACCCAGTCGGGACGGAACATCACCCGTTAGCTAGATTAGAACAATCCATGCCCTTTATCTCCAGGCTGTAGAACAGAGCTGCATTCCCGCAGACACTCGGAAGCCGACGCTGTCGCTCACAATAGGGACCACCACTCGCCGACAGTCGCGGCCTAGAAATGATCCGTTACTAGTTCTCGCACAGACTGGAACCCCTTAATACGTCGCTAAACATGGCGCAGCCCCTTGATACACTAGAGTATTGTGCGGTAATTCGTTCACAGTGGTTAGGTGGCTTACAGTGTGGTTAAACAAATCTGTATGACGAAGAACAAAGTAATAAGCCATCTCTCTGCAAAAAAACAGGAATCGTAAGAGTAGTGGCGGCAATGGTGATCCCAACATCGGCGTATCACAATCGAAGAGATAATGGAGACCGCTAAAATCAGTCGTAGATCAGTTTTCAACATCTTGCACGTCAGTTTGGAAATGATAAGTTCGCTGCCTACTGAGTTCCGAGACAGTTCACACCCATGGGAAAAGTCTCCAAACCGAGGTAGCAGCAGAAATATTACAGCAACGTTTGGCCAGTCCAGATGACCTCTTTGACCACCTGGTCACCATGGACGAGGCCCCCAAATAAAGGCGTAAAGCAAACAGTGGAAACATGTTGACTCACCAAAACCAAAACCAAAAAAGACAGAGAGACAACCATCATCAGGCAATGTGCTACTGAATTTATTTAGGACTGCTGTGGTGTGGCGCTAACAGGTGTTCTCGTAAGAGGAAAACCGTCACTGGAGAATACTATCAAAATACACTACTGGCCATTAAAATTGCTACACCACGAAAATGACATGCTACCGACGCGAAATTTAACCGACAGGAAGAAGATGCTGTGATATGCAAATGATTAGCTTTTCTGAGCATTCACACAAGGTTGGCGCCGGCGGCGACACCTACAACGTGCTGACATGAGGAAAGTTTCCAACCGATTTCTCATACACAAACAGCAGTTGACCGGCATTGCCTGGTGAAACGTTGTTCTGATGACTCGTGTAAGGAGGAGAAATGCGTACCATCACGTTTCCGAGTTTGACAAATGTCGGATTGTAGCCTATCGCGCTTGCGGTTTATCGTATCGCGACATTGCTACTCGCGTTGGTCGAGATCCGATGACTGTTAGCAGAATATGGAATCGGTGGGATCAGGAGGGTAATACGGAACGCCGTGCTGGATCCCAACGGACTCGTATCACTAGCAGTCGAGATGACAGACATCTTATCCACATGGCTGTAACGGATCGTGCAGCCACGTCTCGATCCCTGAGTCAACAGATGGGGACGTTTGCATGACAACAACCATCTGCACGAACAATTCGACCACGTTTGCAGCAGCATGGACTATCAGCTCGGAGACCATGGTTGCGGTTACCTTTGACGCTGCATCACAGACAGGAGCGCTTGCGATAGTGTACTCAACGACGAACCTGGGTGCACGAATGGCAAAACGTAATTTTTTTCGGATGAATCCAGGTTATGTTTACAGCATCATGATGGTCGCATCTGTGTTTGGTGACATCGCGGTGAACGCACATTGGAAGCGTGTATTCGTCATCGGCATACTGGTGTATCACCCGGCGTGATGGTATGGGGTGCCATTGGTTACACGTCTCGGTCACCTCTTGTTCGCATTGACAGCACTTGAACAGTGGACGTTACATTTCAGATGTGTTATGACCCGTGGCTCGGTCCCTGCGAAACCCTACATTTCAGCAGGATAATCCACGACCGCGTGTTGCAGGTCCTGTACGGACCTTTCTGGATACAGAAAATGTTCGACTGCTGCCCTGGCCAGCACATTCTCCAGATCTCTCACCAATTGGAAACGTCTGGTCAGTGGTGGCCGAGCAACTGGCTCGTCACAATACGCCAGTCACTACTCTTGATGAACTGTGGTATCGTGTTGAGGCTGCATGGGCAGCTGTACCTGTACACGCCATCCAAGCTCTGTTTGACTCAATGCCCAGGCGTATCAAGGCCGTTATTACGGCCAGAGGTGGTTGTTCTGGGTACTGATTTCTCACGATCTATGCACCCAAATTGCGTGTAAATGTATAATATATTTGTCCAATGAATACCCGTTTATCATGTGCATTTCTTCTTGATGTAGCAATTTTAGTGGCCAGTAGTGTACGTTGGTGAGATAATTGGAGACTGACAAAATTAAGAGTTATGGGAAGTTGTCAGAGGGAGTGATTAAGCTGCATGGAAAGTCACTGCTCATTTTGTACAGCACATATTGCTTCTTTGGGCTGTCCGATTTTGCCTCACTCCCCCCCCCCCCCCCCCCCCTCTCCCAATATTCTCCAGACATGGCACCCAGTGACTTCTTCTTCTTTTCTGAGACGAAGAAACCATTGCTTGTGAGGCTTTTGCAGGAGGACAGCCAGGTGATTATCCTGAACTGCCAAAACGTAGACTTCGCTACTACATCATTCATAGTTGGTAAAAATATCTCGCACTGAAGGCTGAATGTGTTGAAAAAGACTAACACCATCGCAAAATTTTAAGGTCGTAGCTTGATTCTTTCAAGGTGATAAATGAAACTTTATGTCTAACCTTCCTAGAAGGTTTAGTCATTGACCACCACCAGCTTGGCGCTGCATCTCACCTTCACCTCCCCCTTCTGCCTCTCCTCCGCCGTGATAACGTCTGCCTTCACGACCAACGGCAGCTGCTGAGTCGCCTCTTCCTCGTCCTTCCTGAAGGCGACCCTCACCCTGGACATCTGGCTGCCGTAGCCGGCGCCAGCCTTGTTCGCCGGCTCCACCGCGATGGACTCCACGGTGATGGTTCCACAGGACAAATGTCTCTTCAGGGCCGCCTCCATCATGGCGTGGTCGATATAATCTGTCACTTCCGGACCATTGCTTCCTGGCGCATTCATAGTCCTGTTAACAAATGGAGAAGTTCTGTTTGTGGGAGGATCACTATGTCAAGAAACACAGAAAGGAAAGGGTATAATAGATTTGTATCTCTACAGTTTCTCAGAGCGCTCAGCGTGGAACTCTGTTCACCTTTTCTGTCTTGAAAACGATTTTAAAGAAAGATTTTACACACTTTTGCTTCACAGGTGGTTATGTTACTTTCGTGGGCATTAAGATATTCGTCACACTTAGTGAATGTCCTTTGACAGAAGCGAGTTTTAGTTGCAGACAATGATAAAAAACAACAGGCAGCCTCATCAGGACTGTGAACTGGATGAGTTTCAAGTTTGACTTATATGGACTCTGTGTGCTGAAGGTGAGGCTGACTTTCTGTCTGTATGGACTACGACACTACAAGACGATCTCCAGTGCTTCTTCCTGTGTGTGTCTTTCTAGAAACTACCTTAAAGCTTTTGGTAGGCCTATCATTGTGCACCACTAAGCTGTGAGTGTCATCTGTTGGTCCATAGACACAGGTTCGTTATGAAAAATTTCGAGGAGAAAGTTGCCACCACTTTTTTACGATTTTCATGAAGCATTTCATTTTTGTTCCTGTATATTCATTGGGAGACAGCCACATGGTCAACTAACTCTGTTTCTTGAACTAATCCGTCATTTCAAAAAAATTCAAAAAAATTGGGCATTAAAAACTTAAAAAAGAGCGGATTTTTCTGAATTTTTAATCTGGAAAGTAAAACGTTATCTAGCCTGAGTATGACTATAATAATTTTAATGAAATTATTTTCGATATTGAGTCGGTAATTTACGAGAACTATTTTAACTTAGAACTTAATCTGACATGAACTAGATGTTACCTAACACACTGGGCATATTTCTCGGAAACGACTGTACTCTAATACGAGCATGATTTCACTGTCTCAGAGTTATGTTCTTAAAACTTAACCGATAATTATACGCAGCAGATATTTTGTGCATCTGTCGCCTATCTTGTGGACTTCTACGGTCAAAAACTTTGCGGTGAAAGAAAATATATTCCAATTTCTGATAGCGCCATATCTGTCGCAAATATGTGTAATTTGGTGATGTATCGACGCAACGATGAAGAAAATTATTGGCTGGGCTTGAAGAAATCGCTAAACAATTGAAAGCAAAGTTACCGAAGTCAGTGGGATCTCCAGTTATAAATATTAACATAAGTATATATGACCAGTGGTTGAAGGGATGCAATATGTGAGTACATATTACCGAAGTACGAACCACACAAGGTCATACATCAGCCGTAGCTACAAAAAGTCGTAAGAAGGCACATGGAAGGAAACTATAAGATATTGTAAAGAAAGAACACGAGAAACAACGTTGTCCACACGAGCTTCAAGAAACACTGAATTATTAACTGATTGTGAAACCAGTTCCAATTTAAGTATAGGACTTGCAAACTCCGAATAATTGCATTTTCACAACCAAATTATGGCAAAATTGTATCTTTAGTTTTAATCAGTAACCTGTCACAAGGTATATAGGTGGTCAAGAAAGATACCAGGCCCACGAAACGAACGTTGGGTCCGCGATAATAGCCTCAAGTCGTTCCCGTGAGGTGACTAGTGTAAGTCTTTAGCAACGGCGTATACGTATCGCAAGAACATACAACATTTACATCCTTCTCTTAAACGAGAGGGGGGACGGAGGGGGTGCACTGAAGGCCATACGTGAAATACTCCAGAGCTCGCATCGCAGCCTATCTAACACACTCCGTTCAATCGTTCTCTCTACTGCGGCCACCAAAAGAGTGAATGCCTGTTCACACAAAGCGTTTACCTGCATTTTCCGCACCAGAAGCTGCCGCACGTTCTCTGACCAAACTCACGGAGTAAGCTTCAAGTTCAAACGCCAATTCACACTAGACGTCAAGGCGACATCACCGTCAAACGGTGGAGGTTTCACTCTAGACGGGACGTCAACACGACGTCAGTACGCTTAGTCCAGTACGGAACGGTGAAAGTGAGATACGACACATCATTTGTGACACAAAACGTCGGAGTACAAAGCCACAGTTAAGGAACTGCCAATAACGAAGTTTATTAATGGCCAAAGCAAACTTCATAGCGGAGGTCCTCGATCAGTTATTTGTGTGATAAGTTGCTGAGAAGTGAAACAACATTTCGAAACATCGATATTTATTTGGTATCGACTGCGATCTTATTCACTACATGATTTTTTTTTCTACGTAGCGGATAATATTCTTTTCTCCTTCAATAGAGTTGACTTTTCTATTTAATATAATTTTATTTGCTTGTTTATACACAGTGTACGTGTCAGCTCCGTTCACTGGAAAAACCTGCGTCATTGAATATTTGCAATTTGTCACGAAAACAAAAGAAAATAATAAAAATAGATTAAGAAAACACAAAGGCACAAAATCCACTTCTATCATAAGTATGCACAGCGATGATTGCAGACAACGGCACAGTCCCCCCCTCCCCCCCCCTCGACACCCCCCCCCCCCCTCCCCCAACACATGCCAAATTCCCGTGCCGTTCATGGCCTGAATCAATGTCGTCATTTGGAACGCATTGTGGAATGTTTTGACGTCACGTTAAGTTCCATTCCGCCAAGTGTGAGTCTATTTTAATGCATGTGTGGCTAGAGCCGAAAGCCCTTCAGGCGTGTCGAAAGTATAAGAAAATTGTGCTTTGTCACAGTTCGTCTCTGCCGAAGTAGCAACGGGGGTAAGAGTTATTGCATATACAGCCATTTTTCAACAGTTCGAGCAGTTTTGCATTGTGCTGATGTGACCACTTACATTTAAAACTACACTCCTGGAAATTGAAATAAGAACACCGTGAATTCATTGCCCCAGGAAGGGGGAACTTTATTGACACATTCCTGGGGTCAGATACATCACATGATCACACTGACAGAACCACAGGCACATAGACACAGGCAACAGAGCATAAACAATGTCGGCACTAGTACAGTGTATATCCACCTTTCGCAGCAATGCAGGCTGCTATTCTCCCATGGAGACGATCGTAGAGATGCTGGATGTAGTCCTGTGGAACGGCTTGCCATGCCATTTCCACCTGGCGCCTCAGTTGGACCAGCGTTCGTGCTGGACGTGCAGACCGCGTGAGACGACGCTTCATCCAGTCCCAAACATGCTCAATGGGGGACAGATCCGGAGATCTTGCTGGCCAGGGTAGTTGACTTACACCTTCTAGAGCACGTTGGGTGGTACGGGATACATGCGGACGTGCATTGTCCTGTTGGAACAGCAAGTTCCCTTGCCGGTCTAGGAATGGTAGAACGATGGGTTCGATGACGGTTTGGATGTACCGTGCACTATTCAGTGTCCCCTCGACGATCACCAGTGGTGTACGGCCAGTGTAGGAGATCGCTCCCCACACCATGATGCCGGGTGTTGGCCCTGTGTGCCTCGGTCGTATGCAGTCCTGATTGTGGCGCTCACCTGCACGGCGCCAAACACGCATACGACCATCATTGGCACCAAGGCAGAAGCGACTCTCATCGCTGAAGACGACACGTCTCCATTCGCCCCTCCATTCACGCCTGTCGCGACACCACTGGAGGCGGGCTGCACGACGTTGGGGCGTGAGCGGAAGACGGCCTAACGGTGTGCGGGACCGTAGCCCAGCTTCATGGGGACGGTTGCGAATGGTCCTCTCCGATACCCCAGGAGCAACAGTGTCCCTAATTTGCTGGGAAGTGGCGGTGCGGTCCCCTACGGCACTGCGTAGGATCCTACGGTCTTGGCGTGCATCCGTGCGTCGCTGCGGTCCGGTCCCAGGTCGACGGGCACGTGCACCTTCCGCCGACCACTGGCGACAACATCGATGTACTGTGGAAACCTCACGCCCCACGTGTTGAGCAATTCGGCGGTACGTCCACCCGGCCTCCCGCATGCCCACTATACGCCCTCGCTCAAAGTCCGTCAACTGCACATACGGTTCACGTCCACGCTGTCGCGGCATGCTACCAGTGTTAAAGACTGCGATGGAGCTCCGTATGCCACGGCAAACTGGCTGACACTGACGGCGGCGGTGCACAAATGCTGCGCAGCTAGCACCATTCGACGGCCAACACCGCGGTTCCTGGTGTGCCCGCTGTGCCGTGCGTGTGATCATTGCTTGTACAGCCCTCTCGCAGTGTCCGGAGCAAGTATGGTGGGTCTGACACACCGGTGTCAATGTGTTCTTTTTTCCATTTCCAGGAGTGTATTTGAGCAATTTTGCATCGTGTTCTTGTGATCACTTAAATTTAAAAGTATTTTGCTGTGCCTGGAAACAACTCGGATCATTTTGCAAATACACTCCTGGAAATTGAAATAAGAACACCGTGAATTCATTGTCCCAGGAAGGGGAAACTTTATTGACACATTCCTGGGGTCAGATACATCACATGATCACACTGACAGAACCACTGGCACATAGACACAGGCAACAGAGCATGTACAATGTCGGCACTAGTACAGTGTATATCCTCCTTTCGCAGCAATGCAGGCTGCTATTCTCCCATGGAGACGATCGTAGAGATGCTGGATGTAGTCCTGTGGAACGGCTTGCCATGCCATTTCCACCTGGCGCCTCAGTTGGACCAGCGTTCGTGCTGGACGTGCAGACCGCGTGAGACGACGCTTCATCCAGTCCCAAACATGCTCAATGGGGGACAGATCCGGAGATCTTGCTGGCCAGGGTAGTTGACTTACACCTTCTAGAGCACGTTGGGTGGTACGGGATACATGCGGACGTGCATTGTCCTGTTGGAACAGCAAGTTCCCTTGCCGGTCTAGGAATGGTAGAACGATGGGTTCGATGACGGTTTGGATGTACCGTGCACTATTCAGTGTCCCCTCGACGATCACCAGTGGTGTACGGCCAGTGTAGGAGATCGCTCCCCACACCATGATGCCGGGTGTTGGCCCTGTGTGCCTCGGTCGTATGCAGTCCTGATTGTGGCGCTCACCTGCACGGCGCCAAACACGCATACGACCATCATTGGCACCAAGGCAGAAGCGACTCTCATCGCTGAAGACGACACGTCTCCATTCGCCCCTCCATTCACGCCTGTCGCGACACCACTGGAGGCGGGCTGCACGATGTTGGGGCGTGAGCGGAAGACGGCCTAGCGGTGTGCGGGACCGTAGCCCAGCTTCATGGAGACGGTTGCGAATGGTCCTCGCCGATACCCCAGGAGCAACAGTGTCCCTAATTTGCTGGGAAGTGGCGGTGCGGTTCCCTACGGCTCTGCGTAGGATCCTACGGTCTTGGCGTGCATCCGTGCGTCGCTGCGGTCCAGTCCCAGGTCGACGGGCACGTGCACCTTCCGCCGACCACTGGCGACAACATCGATGTACTGTGGAAACCTCACGCCCCACGTGTTGAGCAATTCGGCGGTACGTCCACCCGGCCTCCCGCATGCCCACTATACGCCCTCGCTCAAAGTCCGTCAACTGCACATACGGTTCACGTCCACGCTGTCGCGGCATGCTACCAGTGTTAAAGACTGCGATGGAGCTCCGTATGCCACGGCAAACTGGCTGACACTGACGGCGGCGGTGCCCAAATGCTGCGCCGCTAGCGCCATTCGACGGCCAACACCGCGGTTCCTGGTGTGTCCGCTGTGCCGTGCGTGTGACCATTGCTTGTACAGCCCCCTCGCAGTGTCCGGAGCAAGTATGGTGGGTCTGACACACCGGTGTCAATGTGTTCTTTTTTCCATTTCCAGGAGTGTAGTGAACAGAACGCCCTAGTCTTTCGTCATTGGGAGTATAATACCACTACTGTGCCTTAAAAGACTACAAAAAGGTACCAAGATTGATTAATAAGACTTGTTACTAAATAAAAGAAAAAGATACACATTTTATCTGCTACAAAAACGTATATTAAAATTACTTGCCTATTGTAAGTGAAAGATTACCATCGAATATCACATTTGGTTTATCCAGTTGTAGTTTTTTTTCTTGAAGTGTATCCCTCTCATTGTGCACCGGAAAGGGAATTTCTATTGTAACGGCGAGCTCATTCACTCATACCACTGTTGCTCACTGGCGTGGCCTTGTGTCATTCTCAAAAGGATCACATATGAGTGTTCCTTGCGTAGCCACAGGACCTTAACACTTCGTCATGTATCAGACTCACTAAAAACAGTTAAAATAATATTTGAAATGTTAATTTCCTTCCCAGCTTTGGAGGCCTCACATTTTGGTGCCTTAGAGCTGATTCATCAATTTGGCGGAGTTAGATCTGGAATGAATACCAAACAACTGCTGCCTTTCTGTTAACGCTAGCGAACCCAGAAATGCTTCGCAGTTGGTAAATGTATATGAGACTTGTGTACATGACCTAATCTTCCCTCGCTTCAGTCTGGAACCGCGCTGTTGCTATGGTCGCAGGTTCGAATCCTGCCTCGGGAATGGATGTGTGTGATGTCCTTAGAATAGTTACGTTTATGTAGTTCTAAGTCTAGGGGACTGATGACCTCCGATGTTAAGTCCCATAGTGCTCAGAGCCATTTGAACCATGTGCTAATCTCCCCCCCCCCCCTCCCCCTTCTCTATCAACCTCTTCCTCCACTCTCTTCATCCTGTTTCTCCGCCCCCCCCCCCCCCCTTCTCTCTCCACATCCCCATCCACCCAACTACATCCACTTCCTGCCCCCCTCCCCCTATCTGTCCTTTATTGGTTTATTATTGTTGTAAATTCAGTTTCCGTAGCAGCATTCTAATCATAAGCCGCAAAGCCACAAGTATAATTTTCCTGTTTTCTATGAAAACCGACTGCAAGGCAGAAAACGAAATACCACATCATTGTGCACTCGATTTTTGTTTAAAATTATAGATAATGAGAAACGATAGGGTCCATATATGGGAGAAACAATGTGTCTAATAGTTTAAATGTCCTGTTATCATAGTTAAAACTGGCTGCGAGATAGAAAACAAAACTGCACATTCGAACCACACAGACTTTTTTCCCCGTTTAACAGAAAACCTGTCACCGTTATTTAAAAAAATATGTTGCTGAAGTCCCTCTGAATTTTTCTCAGAGAATCCTGCAAAAATTTGAAGTAAATTGGTCAAGATGTTTTCGAGTTTTTGGTAACAATGTTTATATATTTATAAATTTCGTATATATTATATATGTGTACAAAGAAATATATAGCCTATGTCTGTGCGAATGTTCGTTATAGTGTAAAAAAAGTAAAATGGTCGAGTACTTTTGGTAACGTTTCCCCTTTATATTTTACATATATTTTTACGTATTATATTATATACATTAAAATATGTAGAGTATGTCTCTCCGAATGTTCATTTGAGCATCGTGTAAAAATTTGATGTAAATCGGTTAAGTACACTTCCAGATCTTTGGTAGGAACGTCAATCAACGACTCTTATCTATGTAGTAGTATAGATTAATAAGCCAAGCCGGTTGAAATGTGCAGGATTTCTTGTTGTTGGGTGTACTTCTGCAGATTGAGTAGATAAACGATTTCCAAAGTCCACTACTTCTCGGCAACCTTATCTCTTCATACCTCCATGTCATTGACAAAGTGAACGATAATGTCACTTGCTGGTTGTCACGATGGGTCCAAAAATGTTATGGCTGTGATATAATGGTTCTTTACTTCCATAATTAACTGAAAATAAGTAAGGAAGATTACGGTCTAATCTCATCGGAGACAAGGCCATCAGATGCAGAGCATTTTCGTGTTGTGGTCATATGGGAAATGAAGTCCACTGTGCCGTTTCAAATGAACCATCCGGGCGCTTAACTTCAGAGATTTAGGGAATCACGTAAAAGTTAAATCTAGATAGTTGGACGGTGATTGGAACAGCTTGGTCCAATGTACAGCACTGAGCTACCTCAGACGAATATAACGTTGCGAAACATGAAAGTAATTTTATGGCGATGAATTGAATTTATATAGTGGAGTGGATAATTAATATTATCGTGTAAAAATTTGATGTAATTCGGTTAAGTACACTTCCAGATTTTTGGTAGGAACGTCAATCAACTACTCTTGTCTATGTAGTAGAACTCTGAGTTGTCCCGGTGTCTTATCCATTTATTGACACTAATAGTTACACTTCTACCTCTTCAATCCATTAATAGATGTTGGCGACCACATGTCGCATCTTTCTCTTGTGAACTGCAGTATGTATTAGCTGATCTACACTTCGTAGTGCTGTCCACTGCTTTATGTTGTCCAACCAGGATGTTCTTCTTCGCCCTTGTCTTCTTTTTCATTCAATCTTCCTATCTATTATTAACTGCAGAAGCATATATTTGGTGTTCCATACTATATGTCCTATGTATGCAGTTTTTCTTCTTTTAAGCACTGTCAACAGTTCTCGCTGCTTCTTCATTCGTCCCAGTACGTTGGTGTTGGTTATTCTTGCAGTCCATGGTATTTTAAGCATTCTGCGATAAATCCACATTTCAAAGGCTTCAATTTCTTCGTTGTTGTCATATTTAGCGTCCACCCTTCAGAGCCATATAGAAGCACGGACCAGGTGTAGCATTTTACAAACCGGTTCCAATGGTTCAAATGGCTCTGAGCACTATGGGACTTAACTTCTGAGGTCATTAGTCCCCTACAACTTAGAACTACTTAAACCTAACTAACCTAAGGACATCACACACATCCATGCCCGAGGCAGGATTCGAACCTGCGACCGTAGCGGTCGCGCAGTTCCAGACTGTAGCGCCTAGAACCGCTCGGCCACTCCGGCCGGCTTACAAACTGGACTCTAAGGTTTAGGTCTAGGTCTGTGCCTGTAAGAATATTCTTAAATTTTATGAAGGCGTTTCGGGCGTTCTCTATGCGACATTTTATTTCCGTGACAATCATAAAATTAGTCTTTTTGACGTTAATATTCAGACCTAGAGTATTGCTGTAATCCCCTACTATGTTGACGAGTTGTTGAAGGTCATCTAAATTAACAGCAATCAATACCGTGTCATCAGCTTAGCGGACACTGTTGATATACACTACGTTAACCTTCATGCCTTTTTCTACATCATCAAGTGTCTCCTGAAAAATACTCTTAGAGTATACGTTAAATAACAGGGGTGACAGTATGCATGTATTGACCAAGTCTGTGACCTCATTATCAAGTTTAACCTGCGCTGTCTGATTCCAATATAAATTCTCTATACAGCGGATATCTTTCTCATATATATATCAATTCTTTTAAGAATTTCCATAAGTTTATGATGTTGTACTCTGTCGAATGCTTTTTCGCAGTCAATAAAACAGAGGCCTATATTTTTACCCTGATCATAGCAGTTTTGTAATAGAACTTGTTGTGCGACTGTTGCTTCTCTTGCACCTAAACCTTTCCTAAATCCAAACTGTGTCTCACTAATGAATTTCTCACGTTTTTCGTATAGCCTTTGATGGATGACTCTCAGAAATATTTTCAGAGAATAGCTCATAAGACTAATGAGTTAACACTAAAGGAGCCGCACGGGATTAGCCGAGAGGCCTAGGGCGCTGCAGTCAATCACTGTGCGGCTGATCCCGACAGAGGTTCGGGCATGGGTGTGTGTGTTTGTCCTTAGGATAAGTAGTGTGAAAGCTTAGCAGATGACCTTAGCAGTTAAGTACCATAAGATTTCACACACATTTGAACTTTTTTTTAACACTAAAGCTCCACATTTACCTCAGCTGTGCTATTGCAGCATATAATAGTTGATTTGTAGACCATATTTCATTAATTGGCTCCGTGTGGTAGACAACTAAACATTAATGTCACGACGACACTGTCCCAAGCGAGTACCGTTCCAGTGACACAAAAAATTTCGTCACCAGAACTGGCCCAACAAAGAAGCAGCTACGGCAAGGTTCAGATCCCTATCGCAGAACAGTTTCATGTTTGAGATCTCAAGTGTCTAAGGAATGGAGAGCATGAGATCCTCTTGCCTGATGGTGTCGTCAAAACAGATAGTTCACGCTGAGCTATCTGAGAAACCTTTGCTTATGCATAATCATTTCCAAGGTTGCACCGAAAAAGATAAACACTAAGTTACACTCCAAAAGCTTTCGTCATCCCACTGATCACTCCCGCTACGTCACACTCATCAAAGTTAGACAATGGTACGACAGCTCTGTCGAAGGAGCGTCTGGTAGTCTACGTTTCATACTGTGTCGTCACAACATAATAATCGCATAAATATGTATCGATTTTCATTGATCGGGTCGTTGAATATAGTTGAACTATAATCAACATCAAATCAAGATTGTGGAGGCATATTTTTAGCAAGGGAAGGTATGAGATGGACTGGAAATCAATCACTATCAAATCAAAAAGCCAAATTCGTCATAAGCTGTTCATTGTCGCTAGGATTACAACCTATAAAATACCAACGAGAACAGCAGTCGTAATCGTAGAGAACTGGATCGTGCGTTGAAAATTGCGCCATAGATGCTACATACTGTGAAGGGGTGGCGCATATCGCAACAGAGGAACCGTCCAGTTGGACCACTGTTCCGTATTGTGGAGGCCTCTGCAAGCCTGGCTGCCAGATGGCGTAATAATCCCCGCACCAGGAGCAGTCGCAGTAGATTGTGAACATGTCAGCTTTTTCTCACAAGCAACGTATCATCTGAGTCCCCTTTCTCCTTTCCCTCAGACATTAGTTGCGTTTTCTTGGGCTTCTGGTGAGATCTTTAAAAATAAATCTAAAATCTAGTGGTTGTCATAATGTTTTTTTTGTTTTGTTTTATAAGGGGCAGTCAAATGGAAACGAGAGAGATGGAAAAAAATAAGTAAACTGTTTATTGTTTCAAAAGTAGCAGCCGTATCTGTTCATACATTTATCCCACTGTGAGACAAGGCAATCAGTGCCTTCGTGGAAAAATGTTTGCGGCTGCCTACGGAACCATCATTATACCCAATATACCCATTATTAGCTTCGTCTGAGGAAATCGCCGGCCACGAATGTCTTCCGGCTGGACTGCAAAAATATAGAAATCGCAAGGGGAGAGATCCGGACTATATGGAGGATGAGTAACCGCTTTCCATCGAAACTTCTGCAACGTACTCGAGACAACCTGTGGGCAAGTGTGTTCCTGCAGCTGGATGATGTCGTTTCTACTACATCGCAGAAGTTTCGTTGAGTAGCCCTTACGCATACTCCACTCAGACCCGATCTCTCCCTACGCGATTTCAATATGTTGGAGCTCTCCAGAAAGACGTTCGTCGCCTTCGATTTGCTTCGGTGGAGAGGAGCACGTCTGGGTACAATCGTGGTTCCGCCAAACGTGGATATAAGCGTATACACGTCTCCAGTCAAGAGAGCATCACGAAGTATCAATAGTATCAGCAGTACCCCAAGATGGCATCAGGGCTTAGCTGTCGCCAAGAAGAGCTAGAATTTTCTACAAGTGATCGATGTTTTCATTCACTGAATTCAGAAACGGACCAAAGTTAAAAGGCAGATTAGTGCAAGTTAATACTTAACTGTTGCCATGAGTTATACTCAGACTACGGTTAAAAATTATGAAGTAACCTCCGCAGATAGTTGTACATGTTAAGGTGCCTCTTCCAGGACCGGATAATGCGCCGGTCCTAGATCGAATCCGCCTGGAGACTGACGTCGAGAGTCTGTGTGCCTGCCAACCTAGTTATGGTTTTTAGGCGGTTTCCCACATCTCAGTGGTGAATGCCAAGCAGGTACCCCATTCCGCCACAGTTACACGTTTCACAATCATTTAGAAAATCTTTCGATCATTTTCACGCGCATAACAACACACACAGACAGATGGGGTACACATCTTACATCCTGGGGAGTAATTGGGTGGCGACAGGAAGGGCATCTGGCGACTCCTTAAATAACCATGCTATGCGGGACGAAGGAGCAAGAAAATGAAATAGACATTCAAGTATTATGAAGTTACTTTTAATAAAATATTGTAAATTGTTGCCAAATTATATTGTTTTCAGTTTTTCCGTAGTTTTCCTAACCTTGTTTGGCCCTGTAACGAGACTGTACAGCTGTTACATGCAAGGAAGTCACTTAATGACAACAACTAATTCTGATGGTAGGGGGGTTCTCTTCCTGCCACATATTGGTGTTTCGCGCCAATTACATTTGATTAACAGAACAATACCACATTTTCATTCCCCTGTAACAGTTGCGGTGCGTCCATAGTCACCGCCAGCACGACCGTAGTATGTGTATTCGGCGTCACCAGAAAGGGGGCGAAATGAGGGCGCCATCTTCGATCGCTACCAGCAACACATCTGACCGACTGCTCTCAGCTGCACGCTGCCAGTGTGGTCACACCTTGTCTCGCTTCAACCATGCTCAGCGAAGGTTCCGCTTACAGCAGGGGTCGCCAACAGTTCGACTCGCGAGTTCTGCCATGGCCCTCAATTTGGCCGCACATTTTCCTCACCACCACGACACGCTGTCTGGGTGTGAGGAGGGGTAAGAGGGGGAACGCGCCGCATTTAAATATCAATGTAGTCGCATTGCATACTATTTGGTTTCATATTCCACATTTTTCGACAACATAAATCACAAACAAAACAAATTTTCAGAATTATTTAATTATTTCCATAGTTGTATTTTATTTTTTATTGACTGCATGTTTTGATGAAGGATTGTTAAGTCTGTGAAATGTCCCATGTTACTCTTTCCAATGATTTGTTTTTCTTTGTGACATCTGGTATATGTGATATTTGAGGTGTTAAAATCTATTATGTTAGCGATTGTTTCAGTATTTTTAAAGTGCTGGAGATACTCTTTAGACAGGGGAACCTGTTGTCTGGATTTATCCTAAAAAAGACCTACTTTTCCTACCTATGACAACAGGTATTTGACCATGTGTGACCCGAGATCCACCCCCCATACTTTCATGAATCAGCTGTACCAACCATCCCTTCCAGTCCTATTTAGGTGTAGGCCATACCTAGTGAAACCCCATCTGTTGATAGTCCCGATGGGCATCAGAGAAACATGAGCAAAGTTCGCTGTCCTGAGAGACATACCGAACACCACATTGATTCGCCTGACAGCTCCATCAAGGTGTGATCGATCATGACGCCGGAACAGCTCAACAAAGTGTACATTGGTGCCATGAGTCACGGAAGCTATCTTGTCCAGGTCACCACCTGTGCCATATTCACCATCCCTGTCCAAACTGTTTCCCGCCCCACCCACTATCACTACATGGTCCTCTCTTGTAAAGTCCTTACATAAAGACCCTAGGACCTCTATCACATGACTTAGCCCTGCATTTGGCTTGAAGATACTGGTGGCCTGGTACAGTGCGCCTAAACTTTCCTGTAACTGAGAGCCTACACCTTGCCCATAACTACTACATAGCAGCAGCACTTTCTTCTTCCTAACACTTCGTACATTCCTAGGCTTCTTGGCCTCGGTTGAAGTGAGCTGCACATTTTCTGCTCCTCGTTCTACCTGAGGCTCTTCTCCACTTAACTCTGGCAGTGGTAGATACCTGTTTTTGGTGTTAATGACAAAACTGTCAGATCGCGTTCTCTTTCTTCCTATCCTCCTACCAGCTGCCAGTTCCCAACCACCCTCCTCCTCACTATCTCCCTTGATCCTTATGAGTTCCTTCCTTGCTTCCTCCAACTGTGCCTCAAGGGCACAGATTTTCCTTTCCTGTTCCCCAATCAAAATTTTCCTACTGCATTCTCTGCAGTTCCAGGAGAGAGCCCCTTCTGTTCTCCCAACATTGTCCCCACTGCATCCCCCCCCCCCCCCCCCCAGTGAAAATATTTCCTACAAGATTGGCAACAAATCCCTCTACCTTACAACAGCTCCCACATTTCTCACTCATGGTCAGTTTCGAAAGAATAATTAAGTTTAAAGAATGTTTTAAATTTGTCAAGAACGCGAGATTGGCTGTGGGTAAACAAAACACGACACAAAGGTCTTACGTGCGGTGTTTTTTTTTTTTTGTACTAATATAGAGATGCAGTGAGGGAAGAATGAATTTAGACCTAGATCGCGTCTATCTAACTAGTAAACAATACGAAATGTGTTAGTTATATACGATTTAGAAACGTTTAATTGCACTTTTATTGTGACAATAGAAACTGATGAAACTAGAAGTAGTCTGTTTTAAACGAATTTTACGCTATCAAGAAAACTTGAATAGAATTTTTTGTGTTTATGTCACACAAAATTTCGGGTTACGTCGCGATTATCGGGACTTCAGCTAAAGAACTAGTTTTTTTCAAGAACAAGCGCTGCTGGGACGCTAATATTCAGTTGTGTGACACGAACGGACACTACAGCAAGTATAAAAAATTAAGAAATTTTAAATTTGACAATATTTCCTCTTAAATAAGTTCTTTTAGCGGACGAAGGAAAAAACCTGTGACCACACCCGGCTACCATCTTGCCATCTTATAAATATATGTAATATAAATATATGTGAATGTAATTATGTGATATAAATATATGTGAATGTGTTTATATGTATAAATTTGTAATGACCAAGGAAATGATCTTTGTAGATATACTTGTAGTAGCATAAGGGTATTAAAACTCCACTGACGTGCACCAAGTGACTAAACTATAAGCCCCAAGGTAAATAAGGCTACTGTATACTGTCTCCCTGAATAAAGAGACTTATTTCCGACAGTATACAGTAGTGGGGCATTTGTGATAAACCTTTTGCATTTCTTACTTTTATGTTTTCGTCTTCTTTAAACGCAAAGAGAAAAGATGAAGCGGTAGCCCAGCGTAGAGCCTGTGCCTACCGTCATGTATTTGCAATTTTCAGTTGTTGAAAAACGGACGAGTTTTTCTTGTATCAGCAGTAGGAAGGAAGGATTCGCGCTCAGCTGGTGAACGAATGAGAAGCACGCCATTTTTGTTTTTGCGAGTAATTGTAGACCGCCATTTTGAGGTCGCTATGAATAAGTGAGGAGTATGTGTTTCATATGTGCACCGTTTAGAAAAATACAGTATTATTAACAGAAAGGTCGTGTGAGTTATTATTTCAAATAGTACGATAATTACGACAACTGAAGCCCACCTGTGTACTTTGGAAAATTACGAAGATCCCATAAGCTCAGTAGGAACACGGTCAAGACTTCGAAGGTGAACACGGCGACTAGACGTAGCATTACAAAGAAGGATAAGCATAAATCTACAGTAGAGAAAGAAACTATCCCCCCCCCCCCCCCCTGCAACTTAATATGAACTAATACGAACTTTTTTCCAGGCATAGCTCAGCTTATTGTGCTTGCCATTCATGCCGAAAAGTTAATCTCATTAATACAATACGTTTTAAAAAAGCCACACATTTCAATATTTTATTATCATTTATTCCGTTATTTTATTATGTTATAGTTACTATTCTTCTGCTAATGTTCTTAGCGTGCATGTGTAATTGAGTGGTCTGCACCGCTGTTGTGTTTGTTGTGTGTTGTTGTTGTAAATAATGAACGGTAGATACTATACTAATAGAAATAGATTTCGGAATCTTATTCCAGTGCTAAATATTGAAATAAGAAGCAGTTAATTTCCGTTTATAGTAATTCCTGAGTTAAAAAAAGAAAAAACAGAAAATTTCCGTTTGAAGTAATTACTGGTTTTTTTAAAAACTTTTAGTCAAAGCCGAAAGAAATAGCTCTGTTGTACTGTTATAACCTCAGTAATAATGTACAACCTATTAAACTGGGCAGCATGAATTAAAATATAAAATATGTGTAATTTTTTAATATAATAACTGAAACTTTTAATGTTATATTTTATAAATTATTTTACTTTCCATTGAACAATGTGGGACAGAAATACAAAGAAAATGTAATGTAGTTGTATATTGATGTATTAAACGTAAGGGACTGTTTAACTTTTCAAGTTGAATTTTACATTGTGGGAAACTCAGCAGTCAGTAGTTACATTTTAGGAAATTTTCAAGGAAAGTAGTTGAATATTGATAAACACAGTCGAACAATTTATGTGTGCAACTGAAAAGATACTAAAAATTTGTGTGTGATATGGAAGACAAATCATGCGGTGGTAGTGTATTTGATTATTAGCGGCAGCATCAAATTAATCTGATAAACCTGTCACAGGAATGTTGTTAGATGAAAATATTTCCACCAAGCTATGCGTCACATGAAATTTAGTGTTTATTATTATTATGTATACAGGGAAGGTTATAATTTATAGCTCAACTGGCCAGCTCATACCTATGGGATTTTTGATCCAAATATGAATCAGATTTTTCACGTCCCTCTACCGGCATCACAGTACTTGAGGTACATGTCATACTCCTCCTCTCAGATATGTCCCTCTTCTTTAAAGCACACAATTTTCCTTTCGCACTCAGGGATCAACTTCAGAGCAACCTCTAATGCCTTCAGGATGAGGGCGTCATGACCCCAGTTTTTCAACTGTCAGAGGGCAACTTCCATCGCCATTGTAAAAAAACTGGATGGTTTGCTAAGGATTTGTGGAGACTTCGAAACGACGATTAACGCCCAGTCCGTCACAGATGAACGCCCAGTCCGTCACAGATGCCTACCCTATACCTAAAGCAGAGGACATCATTGTACAACCCTCTGGCGGCAAGATTTCGCAAATATTAATTTGTGTGACACATTTCTCCAACTTCTTCTATATCCAGCATGAGAAACATCTTCGTCATCAACACTCCATTTCGATTTTTTCTGGAATGATTGGCATTGACAGCGCAGCGACTATCTTTGGTTTCTACTTAAAGCGTCTTACATGACAGATGCCAGGGCCAGCCAACTAGTTAGACGGCGTTATTGGTGAAAATGCTCGAGATTTAGCCACCGATCACGACTCCTTATTTGACATGCTCTAGCGGGCTAATCTCAAGTGTTACAAGGACATATTTTTTTATGCAACACAAGTAAAATATTTGAGACGTGTTCAATGCACCAGGGGTACAGCCTGCACTGCTCTCCATCCAGGCTGTCCAAAAACTCCCTGGCTCCAGTAACACCAGACAATTAAAATACGTGCTTCAACAACTCAGCTACTACAGAAAATTAATTCCATATACGGCAGCCACCACTGAATAATTCCATCATATGCTGTGCAGAAATGTGGAGCTGGACTCCCACATGTGATAAGACTTACCAGGATTTCAAAGAAGCTCGTCTTCATCCCATATGTCTCATGGTCTATGATTTTTCAATGCCCTTCATTGTAACAGCAACTGCATAGGACTATGGTTTGGGAATGGGCCTATCCCTTGAGGTTGGGCAGGTGGACTATACTACTGCTTTTATCTCGAAGACATTTAACACAATCGGAATGTAATTACAAACAGAAAAGGAAGCCCTGACTACTACATTTGTCCAACAGAGTTGGACGATTATGTAAACAGTAGACATAATCATAAACTTCTTTCCCCATTGTTAGAAGCCAACTCCGACATTCCAACACGAATGGTGCATCGTTTCCTATGATGGGCATTGTTCCTAATGGGATACACCTACGTCTTACAGTATAGGGCCATGTTGTAATTCGCCAATGGAAGTACCCTCTCATGACTAATCTTGGGACAAAACCTGGAGCTAATTCTGCTTCCACATGGATACTGAAGCAGAAGAAGTAGTTGCCAACTTTCCATTGGATTCAGCAGACGTCGCTCGTCGAACTTTAGACGAACTAGTGATCTGGAAACTAATTAAATTATAGAACAATGGTTAGCCAGCAGGCCACAAACAATTGGACCACCTGCAAGTGCAAGCCTATTCGTATCCCCAAAATTAACTATCAACTCTCAATGGCGAGCTATTGCCTCATGAGGATAATGATCAGTTCGTTAGTTACGTGTTCCATTGATCAATAGCACGGAAAAACCGTTATGCTGTGGAACGTGTCAAATGCACAAGAAATGCGCACAGGAAACAAGTACTTTTTTTATTTACATTATAATGTTATACCTAAATATTTCTATTATCTATCCCATTCCCTTAAATGGCACAAAATGCACATATTATATCTCCAGATTTATTTACTCATATTGAAGAATTCATCTATGGTATAGAAGGAGTTGTCAAGGAGGTATGATTTCAATTTGTTTTTGAAACTATTACTGCTGTCTGTCAGACACTTTATTTCATCTGGTAATTTATCAAAAAGTTTTATAGCAGCTTACTTTACACCTTTCTGTGCCAAAGATAGGTTAAGTAAAGGATGGTGTAGGTCTTTCTTTTTTCTGGTATTGTAATCATGAATGTCGCTGTTGATTTTAAACTAGTCCATGGTATTGAGAAAAAATTTCATTGCTGAGTAAATGTACTGTGAAGCAGTTGTAAGAATTCCTAACCTTTTAAACAGATTCCTACGAGATGTGCGACTATGAACACCACACATTATTCTAACTACTTTCTTTTGAGCAGTGAATACCTTTTGCCTAAGTGTTGAGTTGCCCCAGAATATTATTCCGTATGACATCAGAGTGTGGAAGTATGCAAAGTATGTTAGCTTACTAATTTCTACATCCTCAAAATTGGCAATTATTCTAATTGCAAAAGTTGCTGAACCTAGTCGCTTTAGGAGATTCAAAACATGAATTTTCCAATTAAGATTCTCATCTATATGTACACCCATAAACTTAGTATGCTCTACCCTGGCTACTGACTTCTTTTGATGCGTTATGTTTATTGAAGGAATTATACGTTTTGCAGCAGAAAATTGCTGGTGGTTCCTCAAGACCTGAGGCAAAGCATCTTGACGCTCCTCCACACAGGATATCGGAGAATAGTCCTGACCAAACGACTAGCTCACCAAAATGTATATTGTAGACGTACTGACGACGATATTGCTAAAATGTTTCCAGTATGCACCACCTATTGGAGCGAACAGGCAATAGTTTTCCTGGCCAGATGCACTGTTACCATGGTCTCACCTCCCCTTAGACGTCGTGGACCCTTTCTTTGGATACTCCTGGTTGATAGTCATTGAGGGAAGCAGTGGTTTACCATAAGTTTCTTGAATGTCGCCGGACACTGTGGCCGAGCAGTTCTAGGCGCTTCAGTCCGGTAGCGCACTGCTGCTACAGTCGCAGTTTCGAATCCTGCCTCGGGCATGGATGTGTGTGATGTCCTTAGGTTGGTTAGGTTTAAGTAGTTCAAAGTATAGAGGACTGATGAACTCAGATGTTAAGTCCCATAGTGCTTAGAGCCATTTGAACCATCTTGAATGTCTCCAGCATCCTCGGCGAAAACAGTCCAAGTACTGGCTTGCATTTTTTCCAGGAAGCAGATCTCAGAATCCATCGTGGCAGATAATGGGTCGCAGTTTAACCTGCTGAATTTGGCACTTTTTGTTCAGAAAATAGCATTGTGTGGGTGCACAATGCACCACGTTGTGGATGAGGCTTCACATTGTTCTTAGCCTCTTACCACTCTTACCCACTAGCCCAGTCTAAAACTGCATGGTAGGCTGCATCGTCTCCAAATCTCGATTATTCATTCAACTGTCCTTTGCTCCAAGACCTGGCACTTGAGCCATAAATGATACTTGCTACAGGATGAGGTTGTTGCAGATGACGCTGTGATTTACTATCTTAGAAAGTCTTGTGACAATCAGAACAAACAGCAAAACGTTTTAGACAAGATATCTGTATGGTGAGGAAAGGGGCAATTGAGTCTAAATAATGAAAAGTATGAAGTCAATCATACGAGCACTAAAAGGAATCCGCTGAATTTCGGTTACACAATAAATCGCACAAATCTAGAGCCTGTAAATTCAACTAAATAGTTAGGAATTGAAATTACGAATAACGCACGTTGGAACGATCACACAGATAATGCTGTTGGGAAAGCAAAACAAAGACCGCAATTTATTGGCAGAACACTTGGAAAATGCAACAGGTAACATGTGTGCTAAGGAGACTACTTACACTACGCTTGTCCGCCCTCTTCTGGAGCATTTCTGTACGGTGTGGGATACGCATGAGATAGGACTGACGGAGGAATCGAAAAAGCTGAAAGAAGGCAGCTCGTTTTGTATTATCGCGAAATAGGGGAGAGAGAGCCACGGATATGACAGGCGAATTAGGGTGGCAATCATCAAAACAAAGACGTGTTTCGTTGTGGCAGGTTCTTCTCATGAAATTTCAATCAACGTTCTCCTCAGAGTGTGAAAATATTTTATTGGCACCCACCTAAATAATCGGTAATAAAATAAGGGAAATCAGAGCTCGCACGAAAAGACTTATGTGTATGTTTTTCCCGCGCGTTGTTCGAGAGTGGGACGGTAGCTTGAAAGTGGTTCGATAAGCCATCTGCCAGCCACTTAATTGTAGGTGCTTCACAAGGAGGCGAGCAGGATTATGTACCGCATTTATAACTTTTTCAAATGTGAATCTGAAAGGGAAACTCCTATTTTTGTCTGAATACCCAAGAACGAACTGCAGAAGTACTTGTCGGCAAGAGAACTGCACAGAGATTAGGAAACGAAAGTGTCAGGGCTGTAAGACCCTCAGGAAAATTTGGTTTCTTGTCGCCTGGAAAGCATCGAAATCGCAAGAAACTTGTAACATCAATGGATGGTTTTGATAAAGATATTTTAAAACTCTCTGTGTTTGAAACGTATATAATTAAGGGATAATGGATATCACAAAAACTTTTTACAATTATACATGAGCAAATTGTCTTCAAAGGTATCCCTTCGTTAGTGCAAACATTGGTTTCAAATATGTTAAGAAGAGAGTTTTTAATTGAAAGAAGGTGCAGTAAGAACAACATCCCTTATGAAGATGCATGATACAAGAGAAGGAGGTAGTTCTACAATGAATTGCCTTGATGAAACATGGGTGAATCAGAATCATTTCATGACTACCTGCTGGGAAATGAGTGATGCTACTGGTGGTTTTAAAATTCCCATAGGAAAAGGTTCTGGGATAATTATTTTGGATGCAGACTCTTCTTCTGGTTTCACTCCTGAGAGTAAACTTGTATTTAGGTGTAAGAAAAATGGCCGTGTCTACCATTCGGAAATGAACGCTATCACATTCAAGAAGTGGTTCACTGAATAATTCCTGCCATATCTTGCTTCGAAGTCGGCCATTGCAATTACCACGCCAATTACCATTCAGCTGGTATAGAGGAAACACCAAATACTAGCACCTATAGACCAGACTCGTGCCCAACTCTTGCAGCTCCTTCATTTGTATAAGTCACCCGACAAAACGTACAATCTCTGCTTTCTTTCACGTGGATGTGGTCACCCAGTTTTGTGTTTACCCACTTATCACTGTCAGTATAATCCGATAGAATTAACTTGGAAACATGTTAAAGGCTATGTGGGAGGAAAGAACCAAACAAACCAAAGCTTTGAAGTTAATAGACACGGAAACGCTTGTGCGTGAAGCAATAGACAACATCCTCCTATAGCGTGGTCACACTACATGCGGCACGCTGAAAAGTTTCAGAAAGAAGATTGACAGGAAGGCGAAGATAGATATAAGCTTTGAATCTGTTATCTTAAATTTACAATCAGGTGGTTCTGACGTGTACTCGGATAACGGTGACGGTGGTATTACGATGTAAACTTTGGAACAAAGTGAAGTAATAATATTTCTTGGTTATAAGACTCGGTTTTAAAAATGTGTTTTTCAACATATCAGTGGGATACATAGTATGTGAGAACTTCATACCCTTTCCTGATTAGGAGTTTGTAACCTATGAAGTGTTCAGACTATAATGTTCAACACACTGCCCAAGGAGAAGTTAAGCTTTTCCCACCTTGTTGTATGCTCTAATTAATGCGGCCGGATAAATTCGTCAAAAACTCCAGTATTTCGACAAGTAAACCCATGTTGTTTTCAAGGCACGAATTGGAAAATGCCTTAAAATGAAAGGGAGGGTTACCTGTCGTGATATCGGTGGTTTTAGACGTTATCTGTCAGCATTCTCTCGAGTTATTCGCAGAAGATGGTTAATTGTTTCCTTGTTCACTCGAAAATGGTTCAAATGGCTCTGAGCACTATGGGACTTACATCTGAGGTCATCAGTCCCCTAGAACTTAGAACATCTTTAAACTTAACCAACCTAAGGACATCACACACATCCATGCACGAGGCAGGATTCGAACATGCCACCACGGCCGGCTGTTCAATCGATTATGGATGCGGTCTCTCACTGAATGTCGAATGAGTTAGTTTACACTCATAATGCCTTTTGGCATCGAAAAGTATGATAACATATTGAAAATTTTCACGCTAGTCTTTTTCATTATACTTTGCTACGAGTAATTCTTCTTTAAGTACAGTGAGTTGCATTGAAATGCCGTAAACACGCATTATACACACAAAAAAAAAACATGTGAGGTAGAATCAGCTGTCAAGCAAACGTCATGATTTCGGTTTGAGCTTGAAGATAATTTTGTTATGTATTACGTTTTTACTTATAGTACAGTACAAAACGCTATAAGTACCAGTTATTGCAAACACTCTCGATGATCTTGTCGTTAGGACAGTCGTCATTTTGAGGAAAATTATACTTGATGTCTTCACAAAGCTGCATCAGCTATTCTTCGCTTCCGACGTCTCATAGACAATAGCTGTGGAGTGTGGCGTAACGTCATGACGTGATGCAAGATTTCTCTCATGAAGACCATTGATCAAATCGGTTTTAAAATGTATTATTCTCATTACAATGAATGTAAAATACGATCTACTAAAGGCAAATGAACCTGACTGTTGTCCTCAACAACACAGTCTAGCATGACGGACATTGTTTGCCCACTCTGCCGCCACGCATGAGCAGACTTCATCACCTCCGCGCTTCCCTATCGTTCCGCCTCCATGCGCGGAAGCGCCGTCCTACGTGAAGCCGGCTGTCATAAACTCGTTCTGCTTGTTTACCGGGGCTATTTCGTCATTGCGCATCCAGTTGCGACGCCTCTATCAGAGTATGTACGGAGTGTCAGTGTTAAGGAGATGATAGGAAACATATTTCAAATATTTAAAGTTTTCTTCAGTTTGCCGTCACAGATCGAGGACTTTTTTTATACGTGTTGACTAATGGCGTCCATTCGCCCACATAAGCATCCATTGAGAACATTTCATTGCAGGTTACATAATTAAAACCCATGTAAAGTTAATTACGATGGTTCGTGGTCATCGCTTGGCCTACATGAGGAGCAACGTACAACTCGTCATATATCGTGCAGCTCACATGGATTCAATAAGCTTATGGAAACAGCCCACAACTAGCGAAAAAATGAATGTGCAGGATTGTACTCAGTCTTGGATACCATTCGGGTTAGAGCACAAGTTGGTAACTTTTTTTCTTCAAATGGCCATTCCTTTTACTACAAGATTACTGACATTTCCTTTGACACCACGCACTGACATCTGCGAGTGAGACCGCCCCAAAAACAGTTATCTCTGATCTAAAAGTCTTACATAGAAAATAGATCTTCTAAAAGTTAAATAATGTCAGTATCTTAATTCTGTAGATGAAGAAAACTGGAAGCAAAGACAAGGACACCGGTTTGTAACATTGAAAAAAAATTGACTTCAGTCAATTGTGATTGTTAGGCGAAAACGTTTTCAGAGTAAGGTAGAAAGGAACTGCACATCAATCAAGTGTATTTAAAATGTCATGACTGAAGCAAAGGCTTCATGCAATATCATGCAATATTAACTCGTTCTCATCTAAAATGCACGGCCACTTTATGGTGCACTCCTGTCATTGAGAAATAGGATAATTCAGATAGACGTTTGGAGGTCATAATTAAGGATGTGCGTGTATGTTTCTCTCATCGAAACCATTGCTTTTTTCTCGCTCTCTTCGCAGTTTAGTTTTGGATGATATTTAGGCTGACGCTTTCACAGTATAAATCACAAAAACTTGTTCTTATGTTGTACATCCGTACGATGTGCAACGTTACCAATGCGAAAATCCGCTCTTTCAAGGTGATTAATGCAAAAACATGTCGCTAGACATAAACCTAGGTTTATAGCCTGTGCAAGTTTTCTTATCACAGCAAGTGATCCAACTTCAGTTTTTCACTACATTACAAATACCCACTTCGAATTTACTGTTTAAAAGAAGTCACGAGAGAAGAAAATAAGGAAGAAAAAAATTCATTGTCTGGTGCTTTCATGGTATTCTGACCATAAATCTTGCCGTAATTATAATATGTTTCATATCACTCATTTAAAATTACGCAAGATACAAAAACGTGAATCGTGCACAAATAAATAGAAAACGCAGATGAAACCGTAGAACGAAGCGAATGGGCATGATGGAAAGCAGAAGGCAGTTTAGGGCTTTAATGAGTTTTCACGAGGCCTACTTATCAGATAGTCATGCACGTTTGCCGGAAATCATTATTTTGCTCAGGGTTTATTTCTGGGTGTGAACTGTGAGAAAACATACTGCTAGGGACAGATTGAGTCAAGCCAGTCACACAGACACTTAGTGGAATTGCGTGGCTGATTATATAATTGCTTTACCTATGATTGTCGACAGATAACTACTGTTGGTGGTACATGGCTCTGAGCACTATGGGACTTAACATCTGAGGTCATCAGTCCCCTAGAACTTAGAACTACTTAAACCTAACTAACCTAAGGACATCACACATATCCATGCCCGAGGCAGGATTCGAACCTGCGGCCGTAGCAGTCGTACGGTTCCGGACTGAAGCGCCTAGAACCGCACGGTCATCGTGGCCGGCGTTGGTGGTACACATTTTGGTTACATGTCTATACTAGAATTGACTTTGTTTCATATCCAACTTAGACTCGAGATAACCAGCCACAATCTGCAGGATTTTATTATATATTATTTTTATATTATATTTTTTGTAAAAGAAAGCTATACGACAGATATTAGTAATCCTATGAGACCCTCTGGCAGTCAGCGACTGTTGGAATATGGCACCCTAATCTAGAAAAGGGCTGTCCTCATTCCAAGCACAGCTTTGTAAATACGTAATAAAAACTTTGTACTTATTGCATTAGAGTGACCGTTAAAGGGAAAATGTTAAACATCTTCGAGACGTCTGTTTCTTCCTTTTGTGTACTAGACACACTACAAGCTCCATTGGCAAAGTAAAGACAGACATTTGAAAAGAATGGAAAGTGTAATTGTGATTGTATCCTCCCGTCATGTTTCTGCATAGCCATTATTTCCTCTTAAATACGTTTAAATTCATGAATACAATTTCTTGGACTTCCAGCGAAAACAGCGTCATTTGCAAACAGATAGATTTATACACGTTGTACAAAGTGTTTCCGTAAGAGTATGAAAAAATGTAACAGGACATTGAGAATGCTGCACTGAACAATTTGGGTTAGGGAACGTGGGGTCGAAGCCAGCTTAAGTAGCTATGGAGGTAAGCTTATCTATCGCTTTGTCTAGCATTACTGTTTTCCAGCTAGTTTACAACTAACATGTGCACAAGTTTACACGTAGTGTGCTGTTTATTTACATGTACATTCTTTATTTCGTGGAATGAAATAAGGAGGACGAGCCTGATTACTAGGAAGTCATGAGGCAGGTTTTGCTTACTTTACTTGTCCATAAGATAGCTCTGCTGTATCTATTTACATTGTCCCATGACAAAATGTGCTGTGGATCAACGACAGATCCATTTATTACTCAGTGCTATTCAGTGACGTCCAGTACAGTGCGGTGGAACAGTGGCGGTACAGTTTCGCAGAATTTGCTGACATGCGCCTTGTTTATGGCGAAGTACGTTGCAATGCTCTCGGTGCTGATGTATAGGGAACGATTTCCTAACATGCATCATCCGTCAAGACGAGCGTTTATTCCTCTCGTCCGACGAATGCAGGAGACTGGCTAATTAAATGTGAATGTCGTGTGACTAGGGCCTCCCGTCGGGTAGACAGTTCGCCGGCTGCAAGTCTTTCGATTTGACGCCACTTCGGCGACTTGCGCGTCGATGGGGATGAAATGATAATGATTTGGGCAACACAATACCTAGTCTCTGAGCGGAGGAAATCTCCGATCCAGCCGGGAATCGAAACCGGGCCATTCTGTCGCGCTCGTCGCTCAGCTACGGGGGGCGGGCACTGGTTCATTGGAAAGAAGAAACGTGGAACCTGGCAACATGACGATCACTGGCACACTCGATTTTGAAGAAGAGGTGCTGGAACGTGTGTCAACGGACCCCACGACAAGTATCCGTCGTATTGTACGTGAAATGGGCGGTGCACATACTAGCGTGTGACGAATACTCCAGGAACAACAAAATGGCTCTGAGCACTATGGGACTTAACATATATGGTCATCAGTCCCCTAGAACTTAGAACTACTTAAACCTAACTAACCTAAGGACATCACACAACACCCAGTCATCATGAAGCAGAGAAAATCCCTGACCCCGTCGGGAATCGAACGCGGGAACCCGGGCGCGGGAAGCGAGAACGCTACCGCACGACCACGAGCTGCGGACTCACGAGCAACCATTACACCCATATCACCCACAACATGTCACGCTTGCGACTGACTTTGCACCAGGGGTCGCATTATATCAATGGATGCTGCAACAGTGGATTGATCGACCATTTTTCCTCCATAAGGCCTTATTTGATCGTGATGGTATTTCGAACAGCAGGAATAGCCATGTTTAGGATGAGGAAAACGCACACAGTGGTGTAGGGTCACACCATCAAGTACGTTTTGCTGTGAATATTTGGGCCGGCAATGTAGGCCACTATCTCATTGGGCCATATCTTCTACCTGGCCGTCTAAATGGCCACCTGCACTTGAGGTTCGTGCAAAGAGATCTAACTGATCCTGAATTGTTGGAGAACGTACCCTTGGCTGTTCGAGAAAGGATATGAATATAACATGACGGTGTATCGCATCACCATAGTGTGGATGTTCGCAACCATCTCAATGCTATATTTCGTGGTCGCTGGATTGGGAGGGGAGGTTCGTTGATGTCATGCTTGCATTGAGGTTATGGCCGTCAGTTTCAGCAAAGGTACACATTTTGTAAGGTACAGATTATGGTATTTGCAGATAACTATAAGAACGTCAGTAAAAAAAAAGTACACAGTAACGTGATTTTATTCATATTATTTCCTTAAGCTGGCTTCTCCGACCCCAGGTTCCCTGCCTCAAATTCTTCAGTCCTGTTAAACTTTTGCACGCTCTTCCGGAGACAAGCTGTATTTATGCAACGCACAATATACAGGGTGGTCCATTGATAGTAACCGGGCCAAATATCTCACGAAATAACGACCAAACGAAAAAACTACAAAGAACGAAACTCGTCTAGCTTGAAGGGGGAAACCAGATGGCGCCAAGGTTGACCCGCTAGATGGCGCTGCCATAGGTCAAACGGATATCAACTGCGTTTTTTTTTTTTAAAAATGAACCCCCATTTTTATTACATATTCCTATAGTACGCAAAGAAATATGGATGTTTTAGTTGGACCACTTTTTTCGCTTTGTGATAGATGGCGCTGTAATAGTCACAAACGTATAAGTACGTGGTATCACGTAACATTCCGCCAGTGCGTACGGTATTTGCTTCTTGATACATTACCCATGTTAAAATGGACCGTTTACCGATTGCGGCAAAGGTCGATATCGTGTTGAAGTATGGCTATTGTGATCAAAATGCCAAAAGGGCATGTGCTACGTATGCTGCTCGATATCCTGGACGACATCATCCAAGTGTCCAGACCGTTCGCCGGATAGTTACGTTATTCAAGGAAACAGGAAGTGTTCAGCTGCATGAGAGACGTCAACCACGACCTGCAAGAAATGATGATGCCCAAGTAGGTGCTCTAGCTGCTGTCGCGGCTAATCCGCACATCAGTAGCAGACAAATTGCACGAGAATCGGGAATCTCAAAAACCTCGGTGTTGAGAATGCTACATCAACATCGATTGCACCAGTACCATATTTCTATGCACCAGGAATTGCATGGCGACGACTTTTAACGTCGTGTACTGTTCTGACACTGGGCACAAGAGAAATTACGGGACGATGACAGATTTTTTGCACGCGTTCTATTTAGCGACGAAGCGTCATTCACCAACAGCGGTAGCGTAAACCGGCATAATATGCACTATTGGGCAACGGAAAATCCACGATGGCTGCGACAAGTGGAACATCAGCGACCTTGGCGGGTTAATGTATGGTGCGGAATTATGGGAGGAAGGATAATTGGCCCCCATTTTATCGATGGAAATCTAAATGGTGCAATGTATGCTGATTTCCTACGTAATGTTCTACCGATGTTACTACAAGATGTTTCACTGCATGACAGAATGGCGATGTACTTCCAACATGATGGATGTCCGGCACATAGCTCGCACGCAGTTGAAGCGGTATTGAATAGCATATCTCATGATATGTGGATTGGTCGTCGAAGCACCATACCATGGCCCGCACGTTCACCGGATCTGACGTCCCCGGATATCTTTCTGTGGGGAAAGTTAAAGGATATTTGCTATTGTGATCCACCGGCAACGCCTGACAACATGCGTCAGCGCATTGTCAATGCATGTGCGAACATTACAGAAGGCGAACTACTCGCTGTTGAGAGGAATGTCGTCACACATATTGCCAAATGCATTGAGGTTGACGGTCATCATTTTGAGCATTTATTGCATTAATGTGGTGTTTACAGGTAATCACGCTGTAACCGCATGCGTTCTCAGAAATGGTAAATTCACAAAGGTACATATATCACATTGGAACAACCGAAATAAAATGTTCAAACGTACCTACGTTCTGTATTTTTATTTAAAAAACCTACCTGTTACCAAGTGTTCGTCTAAAATTGTGAGCCGTATGTTTGTGACTATTACAGCGCCATTTATCACAAAGCGAAAAAAGTGGTCCAACTCAAACATTCGTATTTCTTTACGTACTACACGAATATGTAATAAAAATGGGGGTTCCTATTTAAAAAACGCAGTTGATATCCATTTGACCTATGGCAGCGCCATCTAGCGGGCCAATCGTAGCGCCAACTGGTTTCCCCCTTCAAGCTAGACAAGTTTCGTTCTTTGTAGTTTTTTCGTTTGACGCTTGTTTAGTGAGATATTTGGCCCGGTCACGATCAATGGACCACCCTGTATAATACAGCAATGTTTACACACAACTACTCGTTTCCAGAACAATACTCTCATCATCTGGCTGTCTCTGTTGGTATTATATTTGTCTCGACTGCTGAATTGCAAACGCGTTATTAAAGTGCTGGGATAGAAACAGACTATTGTTCCACACCTACAAATCCCTCATCCGTCCTATCCTCTGTTATGCCAGCGTTGCCTGGATCTCCGCCCCCACCCGCTTTTACAAGGCTCTCCAAATCCTTGAACGCCATGCGCTCCGCCTTGCCTTCCGTATCCGCCTTCCTTCCCCCACACGGCTCCTGTATGAACTGATCCCCTTCCCCCACCTCCTCTTGTTCCTCCAACATCTCCGCATCCTTTACATTGTTCGCAGGGTTGATCCCCCCCACCCTCTGGTTTCCTCCTTCCTCTCCACCCCTCGCCCGTTGCCGCGCCTCTATCGCTGTATCCCTCCCTCTCTCCACCTCCACACCCTCCATCTCCTTCATCAGGGCAATTTCCAACGCCTCCCCCTCCCGGATGACGAACTTCGCCGTGACATATACCCTTCCTTCCAACTATAACCCGGCCTTGTTCCCCCCCCCCCTCCCCAGGGCCCCCTTCTCCTCTTTCCTCCTTCTCCCAGAGCGGATTCTCCTCCATCCCCCCCCCTCCCCTGAGACCCTGCACCCCATACTTGCCTCTCTCCTTCCCACATCCCTCCCTACCTGGCCCTCTTCCGAGCGACCCCCATTCCCCTCCCCCATCTCTTCCCCTCCCTCCCTTCTTCAGGTCTCCCTCATCTCCTTGAACCTGGCAGATCCTCTGTATTGATCATCATCAGTGTGCCACGTCAGTGTTGTGTTTCGTGCTATTTCTCGTGTGCGTCCAGAGGTGTGATTTTAATTGTGTACTGCCTTGAGGTTCGCCGTCAGTGTGCTATGCCATCCGTCAACACCTTCATGCTTCAGTCATACTGTGCCTTGTGTTCTTTTACTCGTCGCAGAGTGTGGCTTTTTGTGTGTGCTACTTTTAAACAGTTTTTTTATCTCCATTTTACAGTCACCCCGTTTTTTTGTATATTGCCTTCCATGATGTTCTCCCTTTTGTATATCTATGTTCGCCTTCTTCTCTCCTTTGCTGTTTTTAAATGTCTTCTATTGTTTTGTTCTATGTCTTTCGGCTGAAGAGCAGCGCATATGCTGCTGCCAGCCCGCCCCGATGGGGAATTGAAATACAATAAAGAAAAAAAAAAAAAAAAAAAACAGACTATTGTCTTTGATGACGAATACAGAGTCCCCTTCCCTCCTTATGAGCAGATTTCCCCTCCTACTCCCCGTCCATCTCTTGTGCCTTCTTTCAGTGTCTCTGCGCTCCCTCCTGCCCTGTCTTCCCTTTTCCTCTCCCGCCCCATGTGTCTCCTGCCTCTTCGTGAACCCACGGTTGCCCCTCCTCTCTTCATCCCGCCGCTTCCCCAGCTGCCCCATGCTCTCCCCTCCTTTTCCATCCTCTCTGACCTTTCCCTCGGCAGGTCCCGCCTGGTGGTTTTATTCTCCGTCGTGTGTGCTCCAAGTGGGTTTTAAGTGTGTTGTTTCGGAGTGTTTTTAATACTGTGGCCAACTTTTAACCTGTGCATGCGCATCAAGTGTCTTCTCTGTGTTTTAAGAATCGCTAACTGTGTTTTTTAACTTTCTGATGACTTTTTTAACTGTCCCCAATGAACGTCTACATGTCAGTGTATTTTTACCTCCATTTTCTCCCCTTACTCTGTTTTATGTTCCCCTTTTTTACCTCCTTATGTATGTATTATTTTATTCTTGTTTTAGTTGTCATGTCACTCGGCTGAAGAGCGGCGGATTGTGCTGCTGACAGCCCTCCCCTGCCCATATGGGGCAGGGGAATGAAATCACAATAAAGAAGAAGAAAAACGAATACAGAGTCAAAGAACAAAAATTTGTTTCATAATTTTGCAGTGGCAGGACTGTGCAGGTAACATACGAATGAGGTGTGTTTTTGTGACACGAATACCACCAAAATCACGTTAGATGCTTTCCAATGGCACATCAGATTTCTAGTATTGATTCACAACGAACATGATACTAAGTGATTCTTTCTGGTTCAAAGAAAGATGGGAAAACTACACTCCTCTTGGTACCAAGACATGGCCTTACACCAGTTAGACGCCACACAAGGGGGTATCAAAGTATCCAGATACGTTTCGAGAGTAGTGTTGCAAGCACCTGACACCACTTAGCGCATGGAACATCTGATAGGCGTCCTCTCAACAAGCCATGGCGAGGCATCAGAGTATTCCACCCTGCAAAACTCATTGATTTACTCCTTGGTAGGGTGACTGTGACAAAGCACTCGAGTTACATATTTTCAAGTAACATCAAAATCAGCTGTTGGCTACTTAATAGCAATGGGGGAAGCTAGTATCTCTACCCTATGACGAAAGTAGCAGAGCCAAACTACATTCTAATTTCCAGATGTACCATCCCACTCACTGTGGAGAACGCTAGTCGCTGAGTGATTACGTCTAATACCACCACAATGAGAGAAACTTAGAGGAAGGAAGTGTATGGTATAGCATAAAGAGGAATGCCCTTAGGCATTACGTAAACTATTCCAAAAAGTTAACAATGAACGTCCCTAGGTCCAATAAAGTTGATATTAAAATAATCGAAAACAGCTTTAGCCATAAAATTTGCGAGTAGGATACATTTCACAGCATTAATCGCGACTGCTATCCTGTAACACTGCAGTAACGGGATTAATCACAGCTACCTTACCTTAGTTCCCTTCGAGCGTAAACACCTGTAACCAGCAGCAAGCAGCTGAGCAAACTGACGCGCAGATCGCACTTAATCGGCTGCTGCCTGCCGATGCCCGTTTCAGGGAAAGAGCCTTATCACCTGTTAGACATCGCGGAGATACCGGAGAACAGTGCACAGAGCACAAATTCCCAATGCAACTACGCAATCTTACATAGCAATAATATAGCTTCCTTACCGACCTACTGAGTCTCTTGGTATTTTGACGTGTGAGACATCCCAGGCTGTGGTAACTGTGAGTAGTCTACACCTGCATCTACATTTCGCACCGAACGTGGTAGCGCAATGGATAACACTCTGGACTCCGAGACAGGAGGACGACGGTTCAAACCCGCGTCCGGCCACCCTGATTTAGGTTTTCGATGAGTTCCCTAAATCGCTTAAGGCAAATGCCGAGATGGTTCCTTCGAAAAGGCATGGCTGCTTTTCTTCTCCATCCTTCCCTAATCCGAGCTTATGCTCCGACTCTAATGACCACGATGTCGACGGAACGTTAAACACTAATTCCTCCTTCTCTATTACATTCCGCAAGTAACATACCCGTATGTATGCTGTAATAGCTCTGATTGTGTCGTCGTGGTCGTTTCACGAGACGTACGTGAAAGGAAGTAATTAAAATCTCGTCTGAGTAATCTTAAAAAGTACCTCTCGGTAATACACAGCGCCTTATAACACAAGAAAGTAGTGCGTCATAATTCTTCAGTTAATTAATTCTGTAATTGTAAAGTAATTTCATATATATGTATGTACTTTATTAAATTTGTCAGTATTCACTACATAAAAACATAATATTGTAAAACATTTGAAGTAAAAACTATGGCAAAGTCAGGAAGTTCGTACTGTATAGGATACAAAGAATCTGTTTCATAGTTGAGAATAATATCGGTAGGGAAACGCTTGCACAGAGTCAATAGCAGAGAGAGGGAGTTGCTAGTCTACATCTACATCATACTCCGCAAGCCACCTAATGGTGTGTGGCGGAGGGTACTTTCGGCACCACTATCTGATCCCTTCAACCCTGTTCCACTCGCGAATAGTCCGTGGGAAGAATGATTGTCGGTAAGCCTCCGTACTGGCTGTAATTTCTCGAATTTTCTCCTCGTGGTCAATACGCGACATGTATGTGGGCCGGGGGGGGGGGGGGGGGGGGGCGGAAGTAATATGTTGTCCGACTCCTCCTGAAAAGTGCTGTCCCGAAATTTCAATAGTAAATCTCTCCGTGATGCACAACGCCTCTCTTGTAACGTCTGCCAGTGGAGTTTGTTCAGCATCTCCGTAACGCTCTCTCGCCGGCTAAAGCATCCCGTGACTAAACGCGCCACTCTTCGTTGGATCTTCTCTATCTCCTCTATCAGTCCTACCTGGCAGGGATCCCAGATAGATGAAAAATACTCAAGAATAGCTACTTCTTTCGTGGATGAGTTACATTTCCTTAATCTGAGAGTCTGCTGTCTGCTTTCCCCACTATCTGTTTTATATGGACATTCCACTTAAGGTCGCTCTGAATAGTTAAGCCTAGATATTTTACGGCAGACGCTGTCTCCAGCTGTTTGTCATCAACAGTGTAGCTGTACAGTAATGGATTTCTTTTCCTATGTATGCGCAACACATACTGTGGTGAAGTATGGACGGAAAATGGCGATGCTCTAGGGCGCAATGGTGAATGTTTTCGAAATGGAGTCTGAAGCATGGCAAGGCGTTGTGAAATGGTAAGCGAGCACATGTCTGGTCGCATCACGAAATTATTATGGAATATGAGTATTGAGTGGGCAAAATTTTTAAAAGTTGCTCATTATTAAAGAAGAGTCTGTTGCCATGAATAGTCGTTACAAACTGTATTACGCCGCACCACAGAGGAGAATTGACCCAGCTGTCTTTCTAGTTACGCACACGCCTTTCCAGTATCGTAGTTTCAGTACTTGGAACATTATGCTGTCGCTTAGTTCAACTATAAATATTGTGAGCGCTACTGATCGTCCCAATTCATTAACCATCAGCATGGTCCTATCCTTTAGTCATTAGTCCATTAAGTGAATGAGATTAACTTACTAACTGGAAAGAAAATTAATCTTCATACATTTGCTGTTAACTTGAATCAAAAACTTCACGAAACCAGATTCATTAATATTTAGTGTTCTTTGTGCATTGTAGTGCTCCTACTGCATCCAATCAGTAACTAAGAGAGTGAAAAGTGAAAGTAACGTCAATACAAGTAAAATAAAGGGAATCTGATACGTTTACTAAAGTAACTTTTATAATTTTTATTGTGCCTTTGCAACAATTTCCTATGTCTCTGACTTTCGTAACATTAGCATTGTGAAACTGGTTGTTGCAAATTAATGAAGGCTTTATGAACTTTTCTGAAGTAACATTTCTCGCTATCCAAAGGTAGGACGTTTTAGTTATGTAGACAGCGTGTCAGCGTCCTAGTTATAGTATTTTGAAAATTATAATCCTTCTTAGTTAAAATATAAATATTGTGAGTGCTAATGATTATCCCAATTCATTAATGATAAGTAGGGCCTTATCCTTTCGTCGTTATCACTGAGACAATCATAAGTGAATGAAACAGCTCATGAAACTAGGCAATGCTTACGTTGGCGTCTCGCTAGGCGAAAATGGAATCGACCTACAAGGCTACAAAGCGTCCTATGTGGACCGGCCCATCGTCTTATCGCCTACAGAGAAGTGTTAATGAGTCTTGTAGGACAGCAGAGGAGCTGTTTGCTTGTGGAACTGATGCCGCGTGCTCGACACAGTGTTACATGGACGGAAACTTGGTGACACCATTTAGAGTATATGCTTGCAGTGTCACCTGAAAGTAAGGTGGAGTTGCAATATTTGTCATGAGTCTAAACCGAGCATTGGTGTGAAGATGTTACCCTTGGTAGGCCAGCTAGCTTTCTGTCGAGATTATTAGCTGTTTATGCACTGTTCAAAAAATGTTCAAATGCGTGTGAAATCTTATGGGACTTAACCGCTAAGGTCATCAGTCCCTAAGCTTACACACTACTTAACCTAAATTATCCTAAGGACAGACACACACACCCATGCCCGAGGGCGGACTCGAGCCTCCGCCGGGACCAGGCGGCACTGTTCATTGTGCTGTCAATGGGTGCAACGAGTAGAGCACGTGTCATTTGCTAATTTGCCTGGATTCCGCCATATTGCTTGTGGATTTTCGTAGTATAAAAGAAGGAATAACGCAAACCAGCTGATGGTGAGCTCTGCAATTAAGCACGCGAACAGTTGTCAGCTTCCGGTATTAACGTAAGCCACTGATTAGCTTTGTTTAACACTTGGTTGGTTTTTGGGAGCGTTTGTGTTCAACTTGTATACTACGAGCGGCACACTGTCTTGTCAGAATGTTCACCGTTTAATGTAGCTGAATGCCGTTAAGCATTTTGATTACTCATTTCTGTGGTTATTGGTGCGATGTTTTTTAAATTAGTGTTTTTAAAATTATACACTATATGATCAGGCCCCTTTTATTCTTACTGAATGTTATTAAACTTTGTAAATTGCTTTAAAAAGGAAATACTTTTATAGCTTTACTCTTGATTAAAATTAACAAGCAGTTTTTTGAGAGGGATATTGGCTAGCCTGTAATTCCTTTCAGTCTAGGCGCTTTTGAAATCACATTTTGGGACAGTCTTTATTAATTTTTTTAATCCTAGTGTTTTGGCCAAGTATTGGTAAAACTTTGTTCATTTGAGTCACAGTGAAGGCTTAAATTTTTATGGAATGAGCGCTCTCTCATTTCAGATTTGTTCTAGCAGTGTTATTTGGTTTTCAAATTAAATGACCTAGAATGTTTGACTAACTTCAACCACGAGGCTTTTGTGTACAGAGTTCCTTTATTTTCGAGTGTACATGATTTTAATTGCGTATTCTGTTTTAAGGTATATATTATAATTGCTTTTTGTGTGGGTTTTAGATCACGGAAGAGTGTGAACCACTCTCTATAATAACTGATATCTGTTTGAGAAGGGAACATGTGTGGAATGCTGGACGTGGCTGTTACCCCGTATAAACTGTTTGAAAATGTTACAGAAATTGCTATATAATTTAATGTGTAAGCTGTATACTTTTTAAAAGAATTACTGTCATTTTTGGTGGATTTACTGTTGGCGTTCAAAATTCTAAACTGACTGTCCTCCTTGGAGTTACTTGGTACAATACAATTATGAAAAATTTTACGTGTTTATTTTTGAGTACGTGCGCTTGGTATCTTCCACTACCGAACTGAGAGTATTATCTTTTAAGATAGCTCAGTTATACACGAGAATTATCTGTATGACAGCGATCAAGGTCTAATCTTGATTGCATTCTTTCAGTTACCGTTGTTCTTCTGAACTGAAGCCTCGTAAATGAGGCACATTAGATACACAGGTCATTAAAATCAATTATAACCGGAGAGTGTAGGTTATAGCCTCTCTTGTATCGTCTGCTATAGTAGCTTTTTGAGCGTCTTTGTAACGTGCTCGCGCTTGCTTTGCGATACCGAGAAGAAACTCGTCACTCTATCTCTTCCATTAATCGAGCCTGGTAACAGCCCCAGAGGTAAGAGCAGTAGTGAAGAATCACTGGAACAAACAAATGTTTTGTAATCCTTTTCTTTGGTGGATGAATTACATTTCCAGTGCATCGCAACCTTTGATCTGTTCTTTCTGCACACATTTTTATGGTGTCATTCCACAATGGATCTCTCCAGCCGTTACTCCTAGGTATACTACGGTTGTTAGCGTTTCCAGTGATTTTGCTTCAACAGCGTAATCAAACAGTAATGGATCTCTTCTCATGTTTACGCACAATGTCTAACAGTTTTTTGTGTTCAGGGTCAACTGCCAGCCGCGTACCAATCGACGATCATCTGAAAGCAACTCGCGTTTCGCTGCTTCTTTTCTGGGGTTGTAACGTTGCTGTAAACCTCCTCACAGAGCTTCCAAAGTTATCCACCACATCCGTTTATATATGTAGTAAACAGTCTCGGCCCTATTAACTTCCTTACGATACTGACGAAGTTACTTTTAAGTACATTGATATCATCCCATAGAAAACGATGCGTTCAGTTCCACCTGCGAGGAAGACTTGTATCCAGTCACAAATCTTTTCTCATACTCAGTGATCTCGTATTTTGTTCACTAAATGACAGTGTGCAGTTGTATGAAGTGTCTTCCGACAGTCAAAGAACACGGTAGCAACCTAGTCGCTGTAATCTACTGCTCTGTTCATTTGATGGACGAACGGAGCGACACAAGTTTAACAAGATTTTTGTTTCCGAGATTCATGTTGATTTCTGTTAAGAAAATTTTCATTCTCCAAAAAGGTCGCAATGTGTGAGCGTTTTCCAACTCCACTGACACTAATAAAACTAGTATCTGTATCAATCATCTTCGCGGTGGTGCGGGAATTAAATTGAGGCCAAAAGCTTGGATTTTCATTTGTAAACGAACATTTGAAATTCGAGTTCAGCTTCTATGCTTTCGCTTTTATACCCTCACTTTCGGTTCCTGTCTCATGCATGAGTGCTGGGACACTAATTTTGGTACCATTAACAGTATTTACGTATGACCAGAATATCTTCCAGTTTTACGAGAAATCCTTCGATTATAAACTTCCATGGTAGTCGTGGAAGGCTTCACGTATGGCCCTTTTGACAGCCAAACGATTTTAATTCGGCATTTCCCAATCTCACGCCGTATGCTTCGTTTTTCACATGTTGTGAAGTATTGTGTGTTTCTTTAGAAGTTTCTTTTCAGTGAGTGTATACCATGGAGGTTCTCGCCCATGATGAACTATTCTATTAGGCACATATATGTTGAATGCATGGTCAACTATTCTTCCAAACAATAACCACACTTTTTCTATAACCTCATCTCCACAGCTAAATATTTGGAGTTTCTTCCAGAGATACGAGAATACTGACTTAACCTGACCTAACCTAACCTAACCTTATCTTGTTTGCTAAAAATATTAATCCTTCTACTTATTTTATTTGCCGTTTGTACCATGGTACAACTGCCTCATGGTCCTTTTTACCAATTTCTAGCTGCGCGGAGTGGCCGCGCCATGTCACGAATTGCGTGGCCCCTCCCGCCGGAGGTTCGAGTCCTCCTTCGGGCATGGGTGTGAGGGTTGTTCTTAGCATAAGTTAGTCTAAGAAGTGTGTAAGTCTAGGGACCGGTGACCTCAGCAGTTTGGTTCCTCAGGAATTCACACAAATTTGAACGAATTTCTCTGTGGACACCAGCAAAGAGATCAGGTGTATTTGTTGCTGCTGGATTCAATATATAATGTTTCCGCCAGGCGAGGGCTTCCGAACAATCTTATCTGAGCAGTTCTCAGAGAACGTAATTTATTAATGTTCCGCAGGGCCTCTAGTCACGCTCACCACTTACAAACTTGTAATTTCCTCATTTGATTTATCGGTGATTAAAGTCTTCTTCACTGATGACAGTATGTTCGTGAACATACGTACTAGCGAACTGAGGTTTTCTCTAAGCTTTTCGGGTACATCTGGACACGAGTTTGGCAATCGACAGAAGGATCCGATTATAGGTTAATGCTCGTCCTTCATACAGAGTCTCACCCAGACAATCTGGCACGTCTGTGTAGATTTAAGTTTTGTCTGCTGCAATAAATACATTACTTCCATTTACCAGTATGATATCCTTCTGATATATGCTTAAATTTTCTTGAAATATCTCATTGCTGTTAGAGTTTATGTAGCTTTCTGTGCCTAGTATAATACTTCGTATAATGTGAGCTCCACAGATTTTTAGGAGTGCTTCAAACCCTGCCTTTTTTTGAGAACGCTTTGCCTGTTTGTTACTTGGATGTTAATAATCTCTACTGAGAGGGGGATTTCTTTCGCCTTATATTGACACTTCCAGGTCTCCTACAGTTATCGTTAACTGGTTTGGATGAAGAGTCGCTTAATCCAAAAAGCTCTTGTGTGAACCCCACAGACAGCCAAATGCCTGGGTAGCAGTCCCTCATGTTTAGTGCACACCCTACAGTTCTTAGTCCTATGGCTCAAGTCCAGAAAGTAGCAGCCTTAGCTTGTCACAGAATTACTAAGTCTCTGCTTCAGTCTTTCCACCCGATTCAGAATCGGGACGCAACAATCAGTTTTAAGGACAATGCTGCAAACTGTAAGTTTCGTTGAAACTCTGTGTGCAAGGACGTCTTCTCAGTTATCTCTGCCATTCGCTGGAATGATCCAAGCATGACCTCGAAGCCCAGACGGCAGACATAGTTTGTTCCAACATGCGCTACAATGTGTGGTTGGTTGCACGCTCTTCCATCAGTGGCTGCCGGAATAGTTTCATAGTAATCGTTAATAAGGTCCAAAGTAATATGCATTGAATGTGTCTGGTGTTCCTTCCCACAGCTGGCTGCCATTTCCCTAAGGGGCACCATTATCCACAATGTCTCCGATGTCGAGTTCTCATCAGTTACCCAATGAAAACATTTTCTCGTGGGCATGCGAGTGTCGCTCATAAAAATGATTTCTGGGCACCACTCCACGCAAAAGGCGAACAGAGCCCTCCACTCTCTCAGTACAATTTATTACGTATCTATCTCAAAAGTATTTAATTAGGCCGCACATTTAATAACAAAACCATGCTCTCGTAGTTGCCGTCCTGAAGGCTGGTAAGAATCTTCCATCTCTGATGATTTGTTAACGAAGCCTCTAGCTTTCAATGACGCCAATATTTCCCAGGGGCATCGAAACTTGAACTACAAAGCTGAGAGTAGCGTTATTTGAAGTAAGAAAACACGACACGAAATTAAGTGTTACAGCAAATTAAGCAGACGCCTTAGGCCTCGGGGCTTCAGGAGTGCTTTGATTGGAGACGCTCGGCATATGCGTTGTCTCACAGACTGCAATAGAACCTGTTTTTTAATTGGGGCACCAATATTGCTCTTGCGCCCTACGAGGTCCTACCCAGCGCCATATTTTAGATGTTGACGTTTTTGGTTAAGTTTAATGTGTCCGCTGAACTTCAGTCACCCTGTTTGCTACCTCAGATCCTGCAAATCACAGGACTGACAACGACTACAGGCGTGCTATGGTTGCTGTTTGCAATGGATGCAGTGCTATTTACTCAATGCAGTGGACCGCTTCACGCCACATCATGTTAGGGTATCCTCCGAAAATTACGTCGAATTGACAGTTTTCCGGCAGTTCTGAGGTGATCTCTCCTCTGCAGTTAAAGCCGGTCCAGTGTGACACCGTGCCAGATATCTCTGAATCTCGTATGCACAAGTAACTGATGTAAAAAATATAGATGATAGTTATAACGAAACAAAAATACCCAGTACTCACTTCGGCATCCACACTGCTACTGAAGCTTGGAATTGTAGACATGGCATTGTTTACGTAGTAGTCAACAGAAGAAACAAAGTAAATCCAAGAATCCAAGCCGGCCGGTGTGGCCGTGCGGTTCTAAGCGCGTCAGTTTGGAACCGCGTGACCGCTACGGTCGCAGGTTCGAATCCTGCTTTGGGCATGGATGTGTGTGATGTCCTTAGGTTAGTTAGGTTTAAGTAGTTCTAAGTTCTAGGGGACTGATGACCTCAGTAGTTAAGTCCCATAGTGCTCAGAGCCATTTGAACCAAGAATCCAAAGTCATTCCTGCCATGCATTTTCAGTTCCCAATCGCATCCACATGACAGGGATACTTACTCTCCAAGAGACATCCAAACAGCCTTCGTAAGTCTTGAACGAGATGAGTTTTATATGGGACTTCTTTTGCACAAGAAGAACATTCGCGATTTGTCCTCCACTTTGGCCTACCTACACCTAATTACAAATTATGTATACTTACACTAATGAGCTGCAGGAAACGTCAGTAATGAACGTCTTTAAAAACAATCTTTTTGAGTAACATACACTCCTGGAAATTGAAATAAGAACACCGTGAATTCATTGTCCCAGGAAGGGGAAACTTTATTGACACATTCCTGGGGTCTGATACATCACATGATCACACTGACAGAACCACAGGCACATAGACACAGGCAACAGAGCATGCACAATGTCGGCACTAGTACAGTGTATATCCACCTTTCGCAGCAATGCAGGCTGCTATTCTCCCATGGAGACGATCGTAGAGATGCTGGATGTAGTCCTGTGGAACGGCTTGCCATGCCATTTCCACCTGGCGCCTAAGTTGGACCAGCGTTCGTGCTGGACGTGCAGACCGCGTGAGACGACGCTTCATCCAGTCCCAAACATGCTCAATGGGGGACAGATCCGGAGATCTTGCTGGCCAGGGTAGTTGACTTACACCTTCTACAGCACGTTGGGTGGCACGGGATACATGCGGACGTGCATTGTCCTGTTGGAACAGCAAGTTCCCTTGCCGGTCTAGGAATGGTAGAACGATGGGTTCGATGACGGTTTGGATGTACCGTGCACTGTTCAGTGTCCCCTCGACGATCACCAGTGGTGTACGGCCAGTGTAGGAGATCGCTCCCCACACCATGATGCCGGGTGTTGGCCCTGTGTGCCTCGGTCGTATGCAGTCCTGATTGTGGCGCTCACCTGCACGGCGCCAAACACGCATACGACCATCATTGGCACCAAGGCAGAAGCGACTCTCATCGCTGAAGACGACACGTCTCCATTCGTCCCTCCATTCACGCCTGTCACGACACCACTGGAGGCGGGCTGCACGATGTTGGGGCGTGAGCGGAAGACGGCCTAACGGTGTGCGGGACCGTAGCCCAGCTTCATGGAGACGGTTGCGAATGGTCCTCGCCGATACCCCAGGAGCAACAGTGTCCCTAATTTGCTGGGAAGTGGCGGTGCGGTCCCCTACGGCACTGCGTAGGATCCTACGGTCTTGGCGTGCATCCGTGCGTCGCTGCGGTCCAGTCCCAGGTCGACGGGCACGTGCACCTTCCGCCGACCACTGGCGACAACATCGATGTACTGTGGAGACCTCACGCCCCACGTGTTGAGCAATTCGGCGGTACGTCCACCCGGCCTCCCGCACGCCCACTATACGCCCTCGCTCAAAGTCCGTCAACTGCACATACGGTTCACGTCCACGCTGTCGCGGCATGCTACCAGTGTTAAAGACTGCGATGGAGCTCCGTATGCCACGGCAAACTGGCTGACACTGACGGCGGCGGTGCCCAAATGCTGCGCCGCTAGCGCCATTCGACGGCCAACACCGCGGTTCCTGGTGTGTCCGCTGTGCCGTGCGTGTGATCATTGCTTGTACAGCCCTCTCGCAGTGTCCGGAGCAAGTATGGTGGGTCTGACACACCGGTGTCAATGTGTTCTATTTTCCATTTCCAGGAGTGTATATTATTCTACCAATTTCCGAAAGCCACAGAGAGCGAGAGCGGTTGCACCACACAAACAAACTGTCGGCAGTGATAATGCAGAGAACACGGCAGGAGCTGTTAGCACAGGTGAAGTACAGTGAAGACGTAGGTACACAGGCTGATTAAATTCATTTCCGTTGCAAACATTTCACACCAACTGCAACGCAAGTGGGAGAGAGAGTCTGAGTTCTAATCTGTGTCACTTTTTCTATCCTTTAACGCAATTCTCCGCAGTCTCCCTACACAAAGGTCCATATTGTAAAAAAAAGTGAGGCACTGACAGATATAAAGCGCCTGACTCAACGAGTCATTGGCGCAACATGAACAGACAGGAACCTACATAGCTGGCTTTAAACGCGATAATATAAACACCTATGAACAAACATCGATATTTGTCATATTTACTTTTCTTATCCTCTACCCTTTGTTTTAACTATTCTTCATTTATTTCCTTTCCATGTTATTTGGGATTTCACTATTAATAGTTAAACTTAAACTAAATCACAATCATTCATTTATGTCCACGCCGATTGAAACAGTTTCAACGCCTGTGCGTGATACAAAGTAACACGTTAGCTATACGAATGCGTGGTGTCTCTTCTTTCGGACATGTCCGAAAGAACAAATACTATGGGGAATATGCGGCTGTGATAAATTTTACGTAAACTGAATGAGGAGGGGGAGAAAGTAAAGAAAGTAAACGCAAAGGGAGGAGGAGCTCATGATGTCAGCCGCATCGGGACCTTACGCGGAGTCACCAGCGCCGAGTGGAAGTTTGTCCCAGACCGGTATTCGAGCCCGGGATCTCCTGCTTACTACACCACCCGGACTCAGTATTTTCGCAATTGCGCGGACTATCTTGCCTATGTTCCTCGGCCTACCCACATTCCCACCAAGCTCCACCTATCCACAATCGCCATCGATGTCCTCCATGCTCACTATTTTTAGATTATTGCAGCAGGTCGAACGTGATAGTACATTCGCACTGAACGTTGTGGTTTCATAGCCCATAGAGGTGATTCGATTATGTGAATGCATTCGGACATGTCTGAAAGAACTGTTACCATGCGTTGATAGAATTGAGTCACCCGATGGATTATGAACCCTCCACTTTGAGCGCGAATGCACAATCACGTTCGACCTCCTGCAGGAATCTCAAAGTAGCGAGCATGGAGAACATGGCCGGGGACTGCAGATCACCATGTGATCAAAAGTATCCGAACAACTGGCTGAAAATGACTTACAAGTTCGTGGCGCCCTGCATCAGTAATGCTGGAATTCAGTGCGGCGTTGGCCCACCCCTATCCTAAACGACAGCTTCCACTCTCGCAGGCATACGTTCAATAATGTGCTGGAAGTTTTTTGCGGAATGGCAGCCCATTCTTCACGGAGTGCTGCACTAAGGAGAGGTATCGATGTCGGTTGGTATGGCCTGACTCGAAGTCGGCGTTCCAAAACACCCCAAAGGTGTTCTGTAGGATTCAGGTCAGGACTCTGTGCAGGCCAGTCCATTAAAGGGTTGTTATTGTTGCGTATCCACTTCGCCACAGGCCGTGCATCGTGCATCGTGTTGGAAGATGCAATCCCATCCCCGAATTGCTCTTCAACAGTGGGAAGCAAGAAGATGCTTAAAACATCAATGCAGGCCCGTGCTGTGATAGTGCAACAAAGGGTGCAAGCCCCCTCCATGGAAAACACGACCACACCATAGCACCACGACCGCCTCCAAATTTTACTGTTGGCACTACACACGCTGCCAGGTGACGTTCACTGGATGTTCGCCATACCCACACCATATCATCGGATCCACACATTGTGTACCGTGATTCGTCACTCCACACAACGTGTTTCCCCTGTTCAATCGTCCGATGTTTACGCTCCTTACACCAAGCGAGGCGTCGTTCGGCATTTACTGGCGTGATGTGTGGTTATGAGCAGCCACTCGACCATGAAATCCAGGTTTTCTCACCTCCCGCCTAATTGTCGTAATACTTGCAGTGGATCCAGATGCAGTTTGGAATTCCTGTGTGATGGTCTGGATAGATGTCTGCCTATTACACATTACGACACTCTTCAACTGTCGGCGGTCTCTGTCAGTGAAGAAACGAGGTCGGCCTGCAGGCTTTTGTGCTGTACGTGTCCCTTCACATTTCCACTTCACTACCATATCGGAGACAGTGGACCTAGGGATGTTTGGGAGTGTGGAAATCTCGGGTAAGGACGTATGACACAAGTGACACCTGACCACGTTCGAAGTCCGTGAGTTCCTCGGAGCGCCCCATTCTGCTCACTCACGATCTCTAATGAATACTCAGGTCGCTGATATGGAGCACCTGGCAGTAGGTGGCAGCACAATGCACCCAACATGAAAAACGTGTTTTCTAGGGTGTCCGGATGCTTTTGATCACATAGTGTACATGGCGCTTGGCGGCAATGTGTGTCACCAGAGGGCCATACCGAGATAGACCGCGCAATTTGCAGTAAACACTGTGTCTGGGTGGCGCAGTGGTTAACGCAACCGCCTACTAAGCTAGAGATCATGGGTTTGAATATAACAGCAATGGAAAAGTTTAGAGCGAAGGAGGCTGCTATAATGTCCTGGTTACAATCAATATCCATACCGGCACCTAATGGAGCTAGGAATTTGTATATAACAGTGCTACGACCGTTGTTTCTAAACCCGTGAAGAAGTAATCTGATACAGAAAACGCCGGCCGCGGTGATCTCGCGATTCTAGGCGCTCAGTTCGGAACCGCGCGACTGCTACGGTCTCAGGTTCGAATCCCGCCTCGGGCATGGATGTGTGAGATGTCCTTAGGTTAGTTAGGTTTAATTAATTCTAAGTTCTAGGGGACTGATGACCACAGATGTTAAGTCCCATAGTGCTCAGAGCCATATTTTTTGATACAGAAAGGAAGAATGTCTGTCGTTTGCAACGCATGTACAGTCGTGCTCAAAAGTATCCGAACGACCTGAATTGCATTCCGCCTGATTCGCATGCAACCCACATAACGCAGCTGTCTAGCAGGTCCTCTAATCGCTCCTTGGTACAGTCGTTTGACTATTGAAAATGGTTCCAACAAGTCACCACTAGAAAACACTGCTCTGTATCGCAATAACTCAAGATGTAAAGTAATACTTACTACGATACCACAAATATCAGGGAACACCTTATCACAGGTATGATGTACTTAAGGCTTGTAAGCTCACATTTATTACGATAAATTACATACCTGAAATGTTACCACTCTCATTATTACGTCAGATAGGTAATGCACGTAGTAAGTTCGTCGTATTCATGATTTCCTCTTCAAAGTAACATACCGTACTTATTATTTAACACAAAATGACATTAAAAATTTAAGTTATTCACGAGCAGCTAGTTGAGAATATGTATGAACTTCAAATGACACGACAAACCGTCTCGTTCTGCATATGGATTCAAACTCAGGTCATGCAGACTAAGCAAAGATTTCGTGACTGACGGAAACTAACAGTCATTCCTGATTAGGCATACACAGAGTTATATACCTCGATTTTAGACAGTATCAGTTAGCAAATACCAACTTTAAAGTACATAACGCAAACATTTTTTACGGACGCGAATTCCTACCCAGCACCTATTGTCCCTGTTAACGAACTACGAGAGATGTTAAATATTGCTTCTTAACAAGTAACTTATTTGAAATGCCGTGAGGTAAAGCTTTGTGTTGGACAGTGATTCGAACCCAGAACCTAGTAAGATAGATATCGAAGCACAATCAACTGTGACATATCGGATTTTCTCGGCCGTAGCTAGATGTTTTAACTGAAATGACGAGGCGAACGTTAACTTTTTCCTTCCCAGGACTCCAACCCGGCACCTATCGCTGTTATATTCTAGAGAAAACGAACGTTAAATATGGGTTTGTTGCACCAGCAGCCACATGTGAGCATGTTTGAACTAGAAATAATATGACGAAGAGTTCAGTGCTGACTGGGAATGGAGCTCCACGCATATCGTTGTTGACTACACACAAAGAGACGTCAGCTACAGAATTTTTCTCCACCAGCAGCTCGGAATAACATCTTGAACTTACAGTGGTCTCGCAAATAGTTCTGTGTCTCACTGGGAGTCAAAAACGTCAAATATCGTTAGTGTTGACAACGAATGAAAATACATTAAAAATCGAAATTATTATCCACCAGCAGATAGGTGTTCTCATGCTAGAGCTTGATAATACAATATGAAATCTTTAGTGCCGGGCCAGGATTCGAACCCATTCACGCTCAGTATGTGGAGATGTTGAGGAATCTGGAGTTTTGAACAAACAACAAACTGTAGCCGAGCTGTATTGTCACGAAGGGATCAAATTCCGCGTTAAGGGCGGTCTGAGTTGCATTCCCAGTTCAGAACCAATTTTATCGACATACAGAAGCTCAGATAAAAGATGGAATAAGTGTCCTGTGAGCCTACATAACGTTTATTTCGTCACTAGAAATAAATAACTAGTGTAAGAAAGGTTACTGGTGATAGAGTTTCTACATGTCGCCACTCCAGACTTTATTGTGGCTCAACCTAACGTCTACTTGGTAGAGAAGGAATATCATTTTTAATGTGAATTTCAGACCACAATGCCATTATATCTTCTTCACTTGGTGTAGCCAGAAGAGAATGGAATCTGTCTCTCCCTATCTAAAATCATTGAACGAAGTTGGAATCGAACCCAGACCATACATGTATGAACCTATCATCAGCCCAACAGACCACCAAATCCTCTTCTCAGGGGCTCAATTTTCTATCATAACACCATTGTACCACACTGGCTGAGAATTCTGACACACAGGCTCCCTGTATCAATTTTCAGCATGTTCAGTAAATTCATTTACTTGGTTGACCGAATCACCATGAACTAGCTGCCTCGGCTACCCAGTGCATGCATTCATCTTTATTTTGTAATCACCAAAATAAAATCACGTAACTGCCACCAACACAGAACTGCCAACAGTGTAGGATGCAGAAATTAAAATAGGAAGTGTTCCTTTGCACTTGAGCTACTTTATTGCGCTATCGGTTTGTTGAAAACGTCGTGTAGTGAAAAGAAAAGGTATAACTGCTTGTCTCTCATAAGTATTGACCTGGTGATATTCATTATCCCACAGCGCTGTGGAATGCAGAAGTTCTGGAGGAATTGTTCTTGACTTCTGGAACTGTTATAGCTACCCATCAGCTAGTGGCATAATGGTAAGTATCGCGCACGCTAGATAAGATGTCTCGAGTTCGAGTACTTTCAGTGCTATATTTTATAAAACGCAATTCTGCTGTCTGCTAAAATTATCAATCCAATGGAACTTGTAACATAATTTCCTTTACTTCTCAACCCAAAGTAGTCGTATGTGGAAAAAGGGCTAACATCTGCGACATTTTGTTCATTTCATGTTTAATAGACAGCCAGACAATAGATGCATCTCTAAACCCTTGTATTATGTATCGGTAGAGCGCATCGTGCAAAAATACGTCGGAAAAGTATTTTCTACATTAGCTGTCGTCTGGTAGTGGCAATTTATTCTTCTTCAAACCTTGTTTGACAGCTTTAACTCAGAACAAGTTTTCTACATGCATGTAATCAATAAACTGCATGTGCATTTTCAGACTATTATAGATGACATCAGAGAATTCGCATATATCGTTGATGCTTAATTTCTCTCTCATGTTTACTATTGTTTTAACAACATGAAATCAAACCTTACGAAAATTGTGAACTGTATTATAAAAAATGAAATATAACTACTCACGATAACCTTACGACGAAAGTCTGTTTTAATTTTGTACTTGGATAGCTTAGAATGAAAATCTTTCTGTTTATTGCAAAGGAAAACAATTGATTTTCTAAAACATTGTCTCTCATACACAACTTGCAACAGGTCATGTCGACCAAATCATATGGAAGAACTGACAGCGACGTATATCGGAAGCCAATAAGATCTCTTGTTTTTTGGTTTGGCAGTACTCGATAGCCATTTCTAGGCGCAAGTAAATGAAGAATGGCAGAGCGTTTTTGTTATCAAGTACCGTCTTCATCAATTACTTTAGTTTTAATGTAATCTACGAGTTATTACTGATGTTTGATATTAACATGAAAAGGATTCCGTAGACAGGGAAAGAACCTGTTCTTGGGAAACTACTTCTATAATGACCAAAAGGCATCAAATGATCTTCAAGTACAGTGTTCCAGCAGCGGTATGAAGAAAATGATAGTAATAATGACGCTAATAATCGAATTATCCGGTAACTTCACACTTCCCAGTGGATTTTCTCGAACTAAGAAATTTGCTGAATTTGTGAAAATTTCAAAATGGCTTCACATCGAGCCTATGATGCCTAGAAGAGTTTTTAAATCCTGCTGACATGAGAATAGCATGATCTCCGCGTCATGAGCTTGCTTCTACTTAACCATTTAATAGACTTGCATTTTTTCCACCGTGACTGATTTTGTAAACTAAGCACATCATCCGTTTCAGCACACTCTTGAGGCTGGGAAATGTGGCCAAAATGGTCTGGCGGAACGAATTACCACAGGTGCAATGCATGGGTTCAGGCATTTACTTTTAAGAGGCACAAACAGATTTACTTTACCCTCGGTAACATCAAGAGAAAGACGTTATAATCCAGAATCCGCATTAAACATCACGTTCCTTCAGTACCAACTGGGCAGAGCCGGTTTACGTTGGGAAATGACATAGCGGAAGTCATGATAAACAGAAATACAGTCACCAGTAAACTTACTCACATTAGAAAATTTTATTTCATTTGATGAACCGATAGCCATTTAAAGGAACAGGGCTCTTACTTTACTTGTACTTGATTGAACTAGAGACGTTGAAAAATTTGGTGCTGGACTGTGATTTAAATTCGTATCTCCTCTTTCGAGAATCTGAATCTCTCGGAACAGAGTAGTTCAATCATTTTGTTCCTTTTCTCAAGACTGCAGTCTTCTCGAGGTCTCCTTGAAAGGGGGTCCGAATCCTGATCCAGTACAAAATTATTCATAATTTCATTTCAAGCCCTGTCACGTGCACACCGGCCTGTTAATGAAAATTAACGTGCATTTTTAATGTCTGTTCATGTGTTGCCAACAATCGCAATAGGTCTCGTTATTTCTGGTCAAACACGCACACATCTTACTATTGGTGAGAACTTCACATCATGCACTTCATCTTTAAATGCATGCACACTTTGTTACTTCAGATAGAGGTATATCAGACATCTTTCGTGGTTAGTTAACAGGGACGAATGGGTCTTGATAGAAGTCTCGGTTTATTACAAAAACTGTGTCTTTTATTTTCAAGTTTAGATTTGGTTACTGGTATTGGCAAAAACTTCGGCTAGTCATCAGTATGATATGATTAGATTAGATTACATTAGATTAATTCTTGTTTCATAGATCATGAATCCGATATTTCGTAATGATGTGGAACGTGTCATTTTAATGAAAGATTTCTTTACATACCATGATTCAATTTCTTTACAATTTTTTACTCTCTCTCATTCTTTTTGATTTTTATCTCTCTCTCTCTCTCTCTCTCTCTCTCTCTGACACACACACACACACACACACACACACACACACACACACACACATTCCTTTTTTATTTTTATTAGTTTGTTGTGCTCGACTATCGGCGAGGCACGAAAACGTCTGTGAATGAATTTCTTAGTTTTGAGAACACTTACGAAAGAAATATAAAAACAACTATGAGAGTTACTGATTTATGATGCTTAGTTTGCAGTCAGTTCTGAGTATTATTAGTACCTACGCTCCTGTCCCTAAATCTAGTTACAGAAATGCGAATCAGACGCATTACGTATTCCAGGCCGTAGCAGCCGCTATAAGATCACATCGGTTCGTCTTCTTCCTGCTGGTATTGTAACTGAGATTTGGCAACAAGGCAATGTATGTTTGGCAACTCTGTGGTCGACGAGTTACTTCCTGGTGTGCACGGAATTAAGCCTCAAAGTTCACTTGATTTTACCTGTCACTTCCATTGAATAATCTGTGTTATTCTCGCTTGAGGTGTAACAAAAGATTGTAAATTTACGGTTTTCAGCCCAGGAAAGTAGTTGCACGTGGAAATCGCAACTGATCTCGTCCTTCAAATAGCGGTTCACGAGTTCTAGCCACTATTGGTCTCGTAAGAGGAATCTACGACACATACTTCTTCGGCAGCTCTGTGGTAACGTGCTGACCTGTGAAAAAGCGTCTGTTATGGTTCGCAGTTCCAGTCTCACTGCGTGTAGCGTTTTCATCCCTTCTGTGAAAGAGCTACAAGCACTCAGATCAAAAATCGATAAGGAAATCGCAAGAGAATACTTTCGGCTCATAGTGAAACGGTGAAAAACTTACAATGCTGCACAACAGGTAACGCCTCTTTCCGCTGCTGACAAGCAAATTTTGGATTTCTAGGAATACATAACTCTATTTATGAAATGCCACACTTGCATACCTCTTGAGTATGACACAGCATACGAACTAAAAACACACACCCAATCAAAATCTAAGTGAGTGGTATTTTACCAATTCGTGACGACAGAAGCATGCTTGTGTACAGATACTCAGTTTTATTAAAACAGACATTCGTCGTAAGGTTATCGTGGGTAGTTTTATTTCATTTTTTATAATACAGTTCACAATTTTCGTAAGGTTTTCTTTAATGTTGTTAAAACAATAGTAAACATGAGAGAGAAATTAATCATCAACGATATACGCTAATTCTTTGATGTTATCTATATCAGTCTGACAATGCAAATGCAGTTTATTTATTACATGCATGTAGAAAACTTGTTCTGAGTTAAAGCTGTCAAACAAGGTTTGAAGAAGAATAAAATGCCGCTACCACACGACAGCTAATGTAGAAAATACTTTTCTGACGTATTTTGGCACGATGCACTCTCCCCATACATAATACAAAAGTTTCGAGATGCATCTGCTCCCTGGCCATCTATTAAACCTGAAAAGAACAAAATATCGCTGTAGTTGGCCCTTTTTCCACATGCGACTAATTTGGGTTGAGAAGTGAAGGGAATTATGATCAAAGCTCCATTAGCTTGATAACTTCAGCAGACAGCAGGATTGCGTTTTCAAAAATGTAGCAGTAAATGTCTTTGAACTCGTGACATTTTGTCTACATTACCCTACACTTAGCATTACACTACTAGCTTAACCACAGCTACAGCAGTTCCAAAAGTCATCAACAATTCCTCCAGAACTTCTGCGTTCCACAGCGCTGTGGGATAATGAATATCGCCAGGTCAATACTTATTAGAGACAAGCAGTTATACCTTTTCTTTTGCACTGCACGACGTTTTCAACAAACCGATAGCGCAATAGAGTAGCTCAAGTGCAAAGGAACACTTCCTATTTTAATTTCTGCATCCTACACTGTTGGCAGTTCTGTGTTGGTGGCAGTTACGTGATTTTATTTTGGTGATTACAAAATAAAGATGAATGCATGCACTGGGTAGCCGAGGCAGCTAGTTCATGGTGATTCGGTCAACCAAGTAAATGAATTTACTGAACATGCTGAAAATTGATACAGGGAGCCTGTGTGTCAGAATTCTCAGCCAGTGTGGTACAATGGTGTTATGATAGAAAACTGAGCCCCTGAGAAGAGGATTTGGTGGTCTGTTGGGCTGATGATAGGTTCATACATGTATGGTCTGGGTTCGATTCCAACTTCGTTCAATGATTTTAGATAGGGAGAGACAGATTCCATTCTCTTCTGGCTACACCAAGTGAAGAAGATATAATGGCATTGTGGTCTGAAATTCACATTAAAATGATATTCCTTCTCTACCAAGTAGACGTTAGGTTGAGCCACAATAAAGTCTGGAGTGGCGACATGCAGAAACTCTATCTCCAGTAACCTTTCTTATACTAGTTATTTATTTCTAGTGACGAAACAAACGCTATGTAGGCTCACAGGACACTTATTCCATCTTTTATCTGAGCTTCTGTATGTCGATAAAATTGGTTCTGAACTGGGAATGCAACTCAGACCGCCCTTAACGCGGAATTTGATCCCTTCGTGACAATACAGCTCGGCTACAGTTTGTTGTTTGTTCAAAACTCCAGATTCCTCAACATCTCCACATACTGAGCGCGAATGGGTTCGAATCCTGGCCCGGCACTAAAGATTTCATTATGTATTATCAAGCCCTAGCATGAGAACACCTATCTGCTGGTGGTTAATAATTTCGATTTTTAATGTATTTTCATTCGTTGTCAACACTAACGATATTTGACGTTTTTGACTCCCAGTGAGACACAGAACTATTTGCGAGACCACTGTAAGTTCAAGATGTTATTCCGAGCTGCTGGTGGAGAAAAATTCTGTAGCTGACGTCTCTTTGTGTGTAGTCAACAACGATATGCGTGGAGCTCCATTCCCAGTCAGCACTGAACTCTTCGTCATATTATTTCTAGTTCAAACATGCTCACATGTGGCTGCTGGTGCAACAAACCCATATTTAACGTTCGTTTTCTCTAGAATATAACGGCGATAGGTGCCGGGTTGGAGTCCTGGGAAGGAAAAAGTTAACGTTCGCCTCGTCATTTCAGTTAAAACATCTAGCTACGGCCGAGAAAATCCGATATGTCACAGTTGATTGTGCTTCGATATCTATCTTACTAGGTTCTGGGTTCGAATCACTGTCCAACACAAAGCTTTACCTCACGGCATTTCAAATAAGTTACTTGTTAAGAAGCAATATTTAACATCTCTCGTAGTTCGTTAACAGGGACAATAGGTGCTGGGTAGGAATTCGCGTCCGTAAAAAATGTTTGCGTTATGTACTTTAAAGTTGGTATTTGCTAACTGATACTGTCTAAAATCGAGGTATATAACTCTGTGTATGCCTAATCAGGAATGACTGTTAGTTTCCGTCAGTCACGAAATCTTTGCTTAGTCTGCATGACCTGAGTTTGAATCCATATGCAGAACGAGACGGTTTGTCGTGTCATTTGAAGTTCATACATATTCTCAACTAGCTGCTCGTGAATAACTTAAATTTTTAACGTCATTTTGTGTTAAATAATAAGTACGGTATGTTACTTTGAAGAGGAAATCATGAATACGACGAACTTACTACGTGCATTACCTATCTGACGTAATAATGAGAGTGGTAACATTTCAGGTATGTAATTTATCGTAATAAATGTGAGCTTACAAGCCTTAAGGACATCTTACCTGTGATAAGGTGTTCCCTGATATTTGTGGTATCGTAGTAAGTATTACTTTACATCTTGAGTTATTGCGATACAGAGCAGTGTTTTCTAGTGGTGACTTGTTGGAACCATTTTCAATAGTCAAACGACTGTACCAAGGAGCGATTAGAGGACCTGCTAGACAGCTGCGTTATGTGGGTTGCATGCGAATCAGGCGAAATGCAATTCAGGTCGTTCGGATACAACCGAGTATCGGAAGCCGCTAAGTGATTTTCAAAATTCCGAGACTCAGCAGTTGCCACAGACTCGTCTCCTCTGGGACAAATTGCGGCAGTGGGAGCAAGACTTGTACGGGAAGACGAGCGCATAGCAGAATCTCTAGAAACACATTATGGAGAGCAATGTGCTTCACTTCGTCATATTAGACGGCCGCACAAGTGGGCGATGTAACTCTAATACAGCAGCAACGTGAAAAAATCACGACATGAAATTTTTAAGGTTTACTACACAGAGATAACAGGGGACAGCCATAAGATTTAAATTCGAAGAAGTTGTGAGATTAACTAGGTATCCGTTTTCACTATATAGCTGAGTTTACGCAGAACCAAACCAACGATCATAATTGCTGGCCACGTATCAAATCCGGCTCCTTATGTCTCGCAGTTCATCGCTTCGCGCTTTATAACGCATGAACAGATCGGAAAAAGAGCGGACAGTTCGAATATATTTTAGAGTATATTCAAGGATTTTAGCGCATAAGAGTCTGTTGCACATGGATCGTATAAAGAACGTCGTTAACAGATAAGGTTAAGGTTTCCCAAGATACTTTAAACGACAGAGGGATCAGTTCACTTACAATTCATTTTCTGCGACTCAAGTTTTAGATATGGTATCTATCCATATCTTTTAAACGACAGTTGGATCATTTCCCAACTGATTCATTTCCTGCGACTCCACTTTTAGATATAAGATTTACCGCTATCTATTAAAAGGTAGATGGATAATTTCCCTTGTGATTCATTTCCCGTCAAGTTTTAGATAGACTATGCGTGGCGTAAGACTGTAATGGGACAAAAACGTCACTGTTTACTTCGAAGTAGTATTCCAATTCCTGTCAAGCCACAATGCCTTATTTTTACTTCAGAGCAATATTCCAACTCCTGTCAAACCCAGGCCGGCCGCTGTGGCCGAGTGGTTCTAGGCGCTTCAGTCCGGAACCGCGCTGCTGTTGCGGTCGCAGGCTCGAATCCTGTCTCGGGCATGGGTGTGTGTGATGTCCTTAGCTTAGTTAGGTTTAAGTAGTTCTAAGTTCTAGGGGACTGATGACCTCAGATGTTAAGTAAAGATGCAGGACTAATCGAGTGAGGTTTCTTACTAAGCAATTTTTCATATCAGATATCGAGTGACAACTAAGGTCGACACGAAAGTTGAATTCTTTTCTCGTTATCAATTAAGTATCACAGACGGAACGGATATCAAAATACCAATCACAGTACAACAAAGCCATGCCGTTGGCTTCTGACGCTACGCTGCAAAATGTAGAATGTGTGATTATAAAGTGTGGATGTCTGTGGAATTGCCTGTGAAACGTTATGACAATAATGACTTTGTGTTTGTGTGCGGAAAGCAAGAGAAAGTGAAAGAAAAGAACAGTAAAAAAATAAAGGTATAGCACGAAATAGCGTATTAGCAGAAATCATACCCCTTACGTGAAACCAAGGAATTCGTTAAACTAAGAACCTATTCGATGGACCGATCATCGCAAGATTTCTTGCTCTCTATCCATGAACATATTGTACATGTTGCTCCAAAGTGAGGATGAACTTGACAAGGATTGTACTCTTCTTTAGTACGAATGTGAGAGAAATACATGGCACGAATATGAGAAACGTGGTGGAGATGCGCAGATGGTCAACCAATCAACACCACTGCTGACGCTCAACTCCAAGGACTCGTCACAGTCTCGAACACCGATTCAAAGATGTTGATGTGATTTGAATAAAGTCTTTTTAGGCATTAAGGTGGATCATTCTGAAACACGAACTGATCAGCTCGTACAACAGAATACGCAGCATGCTATCTTGTAAGACGGGGAGGGGAACTAATCTCGGATTCAATCCGCGTGAAGGATTGACTGCCGACTGGTACACCGGCCAGCTCCAATGTCGTTTTTAGGCAGTTTCCCTTGCTCGTTTAGACAAATGCTCGGCTCTTTCCCAAACTCCGCCTCAGTGAACACAAACAAAAAACACACTATACACAAAATATGACAACACACAAAACAAAATTTACATGATTCGCATTTAGATGTTTCACTCTACTTGCTTACTCTGTTCTACCCATCGAGGCGAGGAGCCGCCATACGGTGTTAACGTTCTTTGTCAAGAAAAAAACAGTTCTGAATAACGTGTGAAAGGTTTGTCACTCGGGGTGTGATCCTGTGGTTCGGCTGAATATGAATTTAGTGCTGCAAATAGCTTGCTTTGACTGAAACACTCTAGAAGGTGCGTTATGTTTAAATCTTCCATGATGAGTCATTAGTCTGTTGTCACTGGCACCTGCGGAGGTATTTGGCGGAATCATTTTAACTAAATACATGTTTATATAATTATGGACACATCATTTGTTGCAAGTAGCGTCTTCGTCCTGGTAGAGAGTTGTCCTCCACAAAGCACTAAGGACTATTAATGAATCGGTTGTCGCTCGGTACCCGCAGTGGTTAGCTGTAAATGATGTAGTCGGTGTTCTCCGCCGCGTCATGGTCACAAAGCGGTGAGTCAATTCTTTGTAGACGAAAGAGGTGTATTCTCAATCCTCTACTGTTAAAATGGGGAGCAAAAATGATGACGGGGAAGTTTGTGCTACATTCTAAGACAATACCACTGCCTAATGTCTTCCGATATGTCGGCTTGGCAAAATATGATTTAATTAAGTTAAACTGTTTATATCCTAAGCGTGTGTGTTTTGTGTGTGTGTGTGTGTGTGTGTGTGTGTGTGTGTGTGTGTGTGTGTGTGTGTGTGTGTGTGTTGCACGCGACGGAAGTGTCTTTGTCTACTAAAATAAATGTGTTCACATAATTTTGTAGAATATAATGTATCAGAGGCTAGGTAAGTGGATAATGTACACAGACCAAAATACACAAAAGAAACAAAAAAGTTACCTCAGAGTTTTGTGGTCACTATACTGTACGGGCCTTATAGACTCGTTGCTAGAGTTCCGCTCTCCGCTGGCGAAGTTAACAGTGCTGTGGACATTCTGCTGTTCTATTAGGAAATGATTTTAACTTGTTGGCTTGTGACAGGTTGTTTTGATTTGAGAACTGCAGTGGGACTCATGACACTGACAGAAACATGCGTTTTTTGACATTTTTCATGTAGTGCTATCTCAATGAAGTCTTTTGTGTTGTTACGGTTTATCCGTCTTTCGTAATAGGGTAAAGTCAATAACTACAGTTGTGACCCAAACTTACAGAACCATACCAAGCCAGCAGCGCAACGCAATGCAAGATCAACAGTCACTTATAGTCAAACAAGAAGATCAGCTTCAATACGATTGCAGTTCCCCAGTCTCAAAATGGTTCAAATGGCTCTGAGCACTATGAACATCAGGTCATCAGTCCCCTAGAACTTAGAACTACTTAAACTTAACGAACCTGAGGACATCACACACATCCATGCCCGAGGCAAGATTCGAACCTGCGACCGTAGCGGTCGCGCGGTTCCGGACTGAAGCGCCTAGAACCGCTTGGCCACCGCGGCCGGAGGAAATTCAAGTACGTCAGCTGGCCGTTGTGGCCAAGCGGTTCTAGGCGCTTCAGTCGGAAACCGCGCGACTGCTGCGGTCGCAGGTTCGAATCCTGCCTCGTGCATGGATGTGTGTTATGTCCTTAGGTTAGTTTGGTTTAGTTATTGCTAAGTTCTGGCGTGAGGTCGGTCGCTTGACGGCGCGTTCGGTACGGGCCCGCCCGTTGTCGGCGCGCCGTAGGGCACTGAAGCTCGCACTGGGGCGTATCGCTTCCAGTCGGGCGTGCCGCGGCAGTCCTCACAGGGGAAGTGACGCGTCTCTCATAGCCTCTCCTTCCCAAGTGGCTCTTTCCGCCTTCCCGTGGTGCCAGATGTTAAGCTTGGCATTCTGCCTTGCGACAAAAGGGAGAGCTGCTACCCAACCCGATGCGAAAGCGAAGGGTGCGTGGCACAAGGGGAGCTGTGTCAAGGGACCGAACACCAGTCCCTTTCTGTTCGCAGGGCACAGTCCAGCAGGTGCTCTGCATGCCGGCGGTCTCGTTTGTCGGCGTGGGATCGCGGCGCGAGTCGGCAAGGGTGCTTCGCCACGCCCCTGGGTAACCGGGGCGTGTTCTGCCAAACCCAGGAGGTGGTGACATCGCCTGGGCCAGGTTAGATGGGTCCACACCGCCGAACGTCTGGGGGACTCGCCCGCCACCTGAGTAGGAGTGGGTCCTTGGCCGAGAGGTGGAAACTCGGGCAAGTAGGCGGCGAAGGGCGAGAGGTGCATCCGCCTCTCCGGAGTGCGGGGTGCAGTTGCCGAGGAGCGTCGCGTGAAATCGTCGATGACGGAGTCACCGAGGGGGACCAGTGCACTGGTGACGGTGCGCTGAACCCAGCAGCTCTGAAGTGCCCTTGACCTTGGGGCGAGGTCGGTGGGCGAGCTGCAGAAGTCCCCCTCCCCCCCCCCCCCTCCCCCATGCCGGAGGAGCCGGTCCGGGGCAAGAGACGGGCTCCCACTTCTTATTTTTATCACTCGTACAAAATGGCGACACCAGAGACGAGTGATACTGGTGCGCCTTCGAGAACTTCTTTTGTGCCTGATCCCTCTCCACAGGACGAGGTGGGACAGGCTGAGGAGGACTACTCAGTAATGAAGAGGCATTCAAAAATTACGTTGCTCCTGGAGCAAAGTATTAAAAGTGGAAAGATAAGCCAGGCAGCAATCCTGCAAATAAAAAACGAATTAGCTGCATGGGCAATTGCTCACGCAAAATTGGAAGGACGTGTAGAGGAGCTGGAGAAAGAGAACACCCGTATGAGACAACAGCAACAACAACCGAACAAGACCTGGGCGGCGGTGGCTGCACAAGCCCCCACCAGACAAAACAATACGAAAGAAGCAATAGACAAGGTGACTAAGAAACAAGAGACGGCAGTCTTTCTTAGGACCTTGCCTGGACAAGATACTAGTGTCAAAAGGATCCAGGAACTTCTAACCACCACAATTGACCCTGTAAAAGATAAGATAAAGATTAAACGTGTTAAACCAAGCCGCAACTCGGTAATTGTAGAAGTTGCGTCTGAAGAGGATAAAAACAAGCTTCTGGAAAATCCGAAACTGAACGCAGTTGTAAAATGCGAACCCCCAAAAAAGAGGAGCCCCTTGGTCATACTGTACGATGTTCCTACAGTAATGACAAACGAGGAACTGTGTGAAGCAATCAGAAAGCAAAACTTTGAGGACATGAATGAAAATGATTTTCAAAATAGCTTTAAACTGAGATTTAAGACGGGTCTTCGGGACCGTGATGTTGTACATCACGTTGCCGAGGTCTCCGCAACAATGTGGAGAAAAATAACAGTACTGGGCAGACTATACGTGGGATTCCATGCTATAAATACCAGAGATTACATCGTGGTACCTCGTTGTCATAATTGCGGCGACTTGGACCACATTCTGAGGCACTGCACCAGGGGGTCGGCCTGCTCCAAATGCGGTGACAACGGACACACCCGGAAAGATTGCAAGGCCACAGGTGTCTGCATCCCTTGCAAGAGTCGTGGCAAGAAGTCTTGTGGAGCCACAGGACGAAACTGCCCTACCTACAGGATGCTTGAACAGAGATTAATATCGCGAATCGATTATGGCTGAAAACGGCATACCATGCAGGATGCCAAAGCATAAATCCCCATGCAAAAGGAGGAGGGATGCTATGAGAACAAGTAGATTCAGAAATTTCCTGAAGTCGCTCATCAGCGCCGACGTACCAACAGTCGACAAATCTATACAAACAGAGTCCCCCACCAGGGACATTGGCATTCAAACCGAGCTCCCCTCAGAGGTCAGAGCACCCTCCTGCCAATGCCGGGACACGCTGCCGACTAAAAATCCACAACGGCAAGAGCGTCCTGTGGTAGCGACAGATAAAGCTGCAAAACCTGTCCAAGAAAACACCATAACAAGCTCCACCGCCAATTCCGTCACCAAAGACAGCCCGGTGGTCAGGTTTCCACCCGTAGACCCGGTAAGGGTGTACCCAAATCTTGAGTACACCATGCAACTAGCTAGGCTGGAACAGCCGACTACCCTGACCACTGCCTTACGACATGTGGTCCGAGTAGGACACGAGTACGGACGGAGGGTAACCTTCTCGGCGATGGAGGCTGTGGACAGAATACAATTAAAGTCGGTGAACCTCCCCACTGACTTCGGATGAAATTGACCATCAATCAGTGATGGGAAACGGACGACTAGCATATGACTGGAACAAAACCTGGCCACATGACCACATACATACTTACTTTCCATGACGACCAGAATAAAAATTGGACAACTCAATACTCATAACAGTCGACTAGTAATTCAGGAGCTCCGAAAGGAAGTGGTGGAAAAGAGACTGGACATACTCTGTTTACAGGAGCCGTACTCTCTGGCTGGAAAAGTTGCGTTCACTGTCGCAACATGGCAAATTGTTAGCAGTGGGGACATCCCCAGAGAGGCCATTCTGATAACAAACACTGCACTGCGTGCAACACCTCTGTCACAGTACTCCAATAGTCACTGCAACGTCGTGGAGATACAATCTCCTGCTGGAATTGTTATCATCATTAACATATACTTTCAGTACGGAGATAGAATTGAACAACACTTAGATCATCTAGTCAGTGTGGCTTCGGCGTTGCGGGGACGCAAAATCATTATAACTGCTGACATAAACGCCAAATCCCCCCTATGGTACAGTGGCACAAGGGATGAAAATGGTGCTAAAGCAGAGGAAATGATAATGGCTCTTCAACTAGTGGTGGCAAACAGACCAGGCAATCCCCCCACCTACGTGGCTGGAGGAGGACAGGGCACCAACATTGACGTGACGTTGGTCACGCCAAACGCAGTGAATATGCTCCAAGAGTGGAGAGTGGAAGACAATGCCACCACTAGTGATCATAATTTAATCACTTTTATTGTAGGAGATAGAGAGTGCCGCTGGGCCATGGGGTGAGAAGTGCAAAGAAATTTCAGGAAAACAGACTGTGAACGCCTAGCCAGAGAGTGCGACATTCCTCCGTTACCAGAAGGAGACGTACGACAGGACTTTAACGTGGACGACAGAGCCGAGGGACTGGTACGTGCAATAACAAGGGCGATTAAGGCGGCCGTACCAACCAGGAGGAGGGCCGTGGCGGCCACACCGGCACTATGGTCAGCCGAGCTACAAGAAGTACGTCAGTCTCTTAGAAGACTGAGGAAGCAGTACCAGCGCAGTGTCGTCTGGTGGGAAAAGCAAAGATGGCTGCAGTTATACCGGGAGGCAAAGGACAACTTTCTAAAAGAGCTACAGAAGACCAGAATAAATAGTTGGGAAAATTTTGTAACCAATCAGCTGGCCCTCGATCCTTGGGGTGTGCCATATACATAGATTGGTGAGGGAGAATATCCGCTCCCCAACGATGATATCAACGCTCAAGCACGGCGACGGAATGACGGAATCTTGGCAGGAAACTGCCGAGGTCCTCCTCCGATCGCTGTTGCCTGACGACGACAGGAATAACGACACCGAAGAGCAGCGTCAATTACGAAATGAAGACCTTCATAGGTATGTAAATGACGAAGCGGTCCTCCCCTTCTCTGAGGAGGAAGTTGCTGCTCTTATCAAGTCCTTAAAGAAAGGAAAAGCCCCCGGGCCAGACGGCATTGTGGCGGAGGTGGTGCGGTTCTTAGCCCCACAGCTAGTTGCGCCACTTACACATCTCTATAACGCATGCCTCAGACAAGGCAAATTTCCAAATATATGGAAAACCGCAAATGTGGTAATTATTAAGAAAGACCCCGAGAAGGACCCTGCTGAGGCCAAATCCTACAGGCCCATCTGCCTGCTGGACGGCTTTGGCAAACTCCTCGAAAAGATATTAGCGGACAGACTGACTGCTCACCGTATGCTGCAGGGGATGAGCGGCAGGCAATTCGGTTTTAGGCCGGGGCGATCGGCATCTGATGCAATCGCCCTGGGAGCCGAGGTCTGCGGCTCAGCCCCGTGTAAGTATGTTGTTGGCATCATGGTGGATAACAGTGGCGCTCTTCTCCTGCCTTCGGGAGAAGGAGTGTCCAGGGCTGCTATATGGGTGTTTGAGGAGCAATTGTGAAGATCGGGAGGTATGGCTATCATCCCCTAGCGGGAAAGTCGGGAAAACTATCACCAAGGGTTGCCCCCAGGGCTCCGTGTTGGGTCCCCTTTTTTGGGACATCCACATGGAGCCTCTTCTGGATAGCCTGCAACAGAGCGAAGAGGTGCTAGGGGTGATAGCCTACGCTGACGACCTCCTCCTGCTGGTCGGCGGCCGAAGTCGCGAGGACATAGAACCAAAAATAGAGACAGCAATAAATAAACTACAACTATGGTGCCGTAACACCAAAATGACTATCTCACCAACCAAGTCGACTTACCTATTACTTAAAGGACAGTTAATGAGAAACCCGACTGTGAGAATTGACGGTACGCCCGTTCTTCGGAGACGAGAAACGCGCTACTTGGGAATCATCATTGATGAAAGGTGGAACTTTGCAAAGCACATAGAAACCGTAACCCAGAAAGCACTACAATTATTAAATAACCTGATTTCCATTGGACACAAGAGATTCCACCTCCCGCCTCATTTAATCAAGCTCTATCACAACAGTATACTGACGTCAATAGTGGGTTACGGCTCGGGAGTCTGGGCTCACAGGCTCACGAGGGTGGTGCCTGCCATGACGGTGAGAAGAGTACAAAGGAACATGATACTAAGGTCCGTGGGAGCCTATAGAACATCTCCAGGAGGAGCCCTGTTAATCATAATGGGGCTCTGTCCCTTAGATATAAAGATTAGGGAACAGGCTGCATGGTACTGGGCCAAAAAGGATATTATCACCAAGGTAGAGGAAATTATGGGGGCACCAGTCAGGGAAAAAGGGGAGATAAGGGAAAGGGGGGTAGATCTATGGCAGGAGATATGGGAGTCGGACGAAACTGGTAGAAGAACCTTTCAGTTCCTACCAGATGTCAAGGAAAGATTGAAAATGAAGTATTTCGAGCCAACTCGGGGATTGTTCCACTTTCTCACCGGTCATGGCCCCTATCCGACTTATCTAAGTCGGTTTGGGAAAAGGGCGACGCCTGCGTGCGACTGTGGCGCACCGGAGGGTACTCCTGACCATGTGGTTTACGAGTGCCCCCTTTTCGATGATGTAGCCGGGACATTGAGACGACAACTACCAAATACAAACACCTATGACCTTTTAAGACAAGAGGAGACCTTTCAGAGACTGAATACGCTAGCAAACGAGGTATCACAAAAAGTATTAAAAACTTTTTTGAGAGACCTTCATGTCTAGATAAATAGAAATCACCGATTGCGACCACTGCCCCAATCCCGTACCGCCTGTTCGTGGATAGGTCGACTTTACAGTTGGAATCCGCCACGTCCAGGACCAGGGGGACTGGGGTGATCCCGAACTGAGACAACGCACCGATTATGACGTAGAATAGGAAGTAGATTTAGTTAATTAGAATAGGATAGTAAGTTAGGAACCTGCAGCGATAAATTATCCCTTGCCTGCCCTGTGCCAGGGGCACGCTCATAGGGATTAGCTCTATGAGCAAGGCATCTAAGTAGGTTTATATTATCAACACTGGCACAACTGTAACGCTGCAGGCAGTTAGTACTAACCTTTTGTAGTAACTAGAAATTATGCTAACTAGTAAAATAAGAAGTAGTCTCCCTAGTAATAATCGTAGAACTGTCTGTAGTCAAGTAAAATGTAGAAGCTGCTATTGTAAAACTAGAAATATAGGACCCACTAATCACTAAGGTGGTGGGTCATTTTTGCATAATTATTATGTTATGAAATAAAGAATTTAAAAAAAAAAAGTTCTAGGGGACTGATGACCTCAGATGTTAAGTCCCGTAGTGCTCAGAGCCATTTGAACCATTTTGAACCAAGTACGTCATCAACAACTACAACAAGTGCAATACGGACACCAACTTTCCGGACAACTCTTTTAACAGAATGGTTCGTTCGAGTGGAGCGCATTTTTCAGCAGTATGGTGTGTGCAACGACACAGAAAAACTGCACCTTCTCTTCACCGACATGGATCAAAAGTTGTTTAAAGTGGTGCAAGATTTAGTACCACAACCCATCTTCGAGTAATCATGTCAGAACTTTGAAGATACAGTAAAAATGCTGCAGTCGCTTTCTAAGGAACAACGTACGCAACGCATCCAGCATAAAGAGGCGATCGCAAATCGAAGCCCGTCAGAATCTTCTAGCATCTACGTAATTTTGGGGGGTCAGAACGTTCTTTTAGAAGACGCATTACGTACGATATGGCTCAACCATCTCGCATCAACAGTAAGTCTAGTTCTGGCTGCACAGGACAATGTACCATTACCTACTTTTTGCAGAGAAGGCGGACGCAATTTCCCATTATTCCCCTTCGGCACTTACACAACGTAAGTGTGCTACAACAAATATTGTGGCAGACGCTCTGGTTCATGGCGACGTTACAGAAAGCAACACACCGGAACTTCTGATTGACACCACCCGCAAGTCGGGAAAAAGATAAACTTTTCTTCGCGTTCAGATATCTAAGGTGCCGTTTCAGTCATCTGGAAAAAGAAATTATTGTCAACCGCCGCACAATTGATGTTCAATCTCCTCAACAGCACAGCCACAAGTCAGAGACCAACAAAAGTCAAACTTCCTCCTGGTGCTGGTTATCACGTTAAATCTGGAGATCGAGCTAAGAAGGTGCGAGCAGCCGTGCCCTTACCCAAACACCAAACGCGACCTCTATGGTAAACTGTCGGTAAAAACAGTTCGGGCGTCCCGCATTCTCTGAACAAAAGCGAGTGAATCACAGTTCCCTTTCTCACAGAATTTGTATTCGCAAGTGTCAAGTGCTTCAGTGAAAAACGTATTTTTGCAACAGACACAGTGAATGACATCGAATAAACAGTGATTCAGATATTAGCATCTTACCCCTCCACTGCACCGAGCCAACACAACGTCAGCCGGACTGCACGTTAAAAGCAGTAAATAATACACTAGGTCCTACCTACGGCGCAACTCGCCTTTCAGTTAACCTCAGCCCACAAATAATACGGCGGATGATTTTTTCACAAATGCCACAATCTCCCGCCCCATCTTAGGAGTGGAAATTTCAAACCATTTTAAATTTTATGTTGACATACACAATCGCCATTTGATTACAATGGATCTACAGTATAGGATCCCTGCAACTATGGCGACAGGTTCAAATACAACCGCCGCCACCAGTGAGGACGAGTTTTCATTTCAGCAACTTCTACGAGATTATTTAGCTTTATTCACACCAACCACATCCCGAAAGGAAGCACAGCGTTCAACAGTGGACTGCATTCGGATAACACAGGGACCGCTTCTCTCCGGCGACATGCACCGCTTAGCTACGGAATGTCACGCGGCAGCCAAACAGTGTTTCGACAAGTGGTTGGACGCAGGTATCACTCACAGATTGAATCCCTGGTAGTCACCACTTCATCTGATGACTTAAAAATGCTGTACTTACCAATCATGTGGTGATTTTAGGGGTTTGAATTTTAGGACTGTACCAGAGCGTGACGCCATTTTCAATACCCAGGACTTAATAAGTGCATTACACGGTTTCTCAATTTTCAGTGTAATTAATTGTAACAAGGCCTATACGCAAATTGCAGTAGCCTTCTGTTACATTCCAAGGATGGCCGTTATTACCCCTTTCGCGTTGTTGTTTGAGTTTCAATTTGTGCCATACGGTTTAAGCAACGCAGCCCAGACGCGGCACTACCTGAAGAATAGATAGAAGAAGTTTTGGAAAGTCTAAATCCTTGTTGTTGTTGTTGTGGTCTTCAGACCTGAGACTGGTTTGATGCAGCTCTCCACGCTACTCTATCCTGTGCAAGCTTCTTCATCTCCCAATACCTACTGCAACGTACATCCTTCTGAATCTGCTTAGTGTATTCATCTCTTGGTCTCCCTTTACGATTTTTACCCTCCACGCTGCCCTCCAATACTAAATTTGTGATCCCTTGATGCCTTAGAACATGTCCTACCAACCGATCCCTTCTTCTAGTCAAGTTGTGCCACAAAATCCACTTCTCCCCAATCCTATTCAGTACCCCCTCACTCGTTATGTGATCTACCCATCTAATCTTCAGCATTCTTCTGTAGCACCACATTTCGAAAGCTTATATTCTCTTCTTATCCAAACTATTTATCGTCCATGTTTCACTTCCATACATGGCTACACTCCATACGTATACTTTGAGAAACGACTTCCTGACACTTAAATCTATACTCGATGTTAACAAATTTCTCTTCTCCAGAAACGCTTTCCTTGCCATTGCCAGTCTACATTTTATATCCTCTCTACTTCGACCATCATCAGTTATTTTGCTCCCGAAATAGCAAAACTCCTTTACTGCTTTAAGTGTCTCATTTCCTAATCTAATTCCCTCAGCATCACCCGACTTAATTCGACTACATTCCATTACACTCGTTTTACTTTTGGTGATGTTCATCTTATATCCTCCTTTCAAAACAATGTCCATTCCTTTCAACTGCTCTTCCAAGTCCTTTGCTGTCTCTGACAGAATTACAATGTCATCGGCGAACCTCAAAGTTTTTATTTCTTCTCCATGGATTTTAATACCTACCCCGAATTTTTCTTTTGTTTCCTTTACTGCTTGCTCAATATACAGATTGAATAACATTGGGGAGAGGCTACAACCCTGTCTCACTCCCTTCCCAACCACTGTTTCCCTTTCATGTCCCTCGACTTTTATAATTGCCATCTGGTTTCTGTACAAATTGTAAACAGCCTTTCGCTCCCTGTATTTCACCCCTGCCACCTTCAGAATTTGAAAGAGAGTATTCCAGTTAACATTGACAAAGCTTTCTCTAAGCCTACAAATGCTAGAAACGTAAGTTTGCCTTTTCTTAATGTAGCTTCTAAAATAAGTCGTAGGGTCAGTATTGCCTCACGTGTCCCCATGTTTCTACTTAATCCAAACTGATCTTCCACAAGGTCGGCTTCTAGCAGTTTTTCCATTCGTCTGTAAAGAATTCGCGTTAGTATTTTGCAGCCGTGACTTATTAAACTGATAGTTCGGTAATTTTCACATCTGTCAACGCCTGCTTTCTTTGGGATTGGAATTATTATATTCTTCTTGAAGTCTGAGGGTATTTCGCCTGTCTCACATATTTTGCTCACCAGATGGTAGAGTTTTGTCAGGACTGGCTCTCCCAAGGCTGTCAGTAGTTCTAATGGAATGTTGTCTACTCCCGGGGCCTTGTTTCGACTCGGGTCTTTCAGTGCTCTGTCAAACTCTTCACGCAGTATCATATCTCCCATTTCATCTTCATCTACATCCTCTTCCATTTCCATAATATTGTCCTCTAGTACATCGTCCTTGTATAGACCCTCCATAGACTCTTTCCACCTTTCTGCTTTCCCTTCTTTGCTTAGAACTGGGTTTCCATCTGAGCTCTTGATATTCATACAAGTGGTTCTCTTTTCTCCAAAGGTCTCTTTAATTTTCCTGTAGACAGTATCTATCTTACCTCTAGTGAGATAAGCCTCTATATCCTTAAATTTGTCCTCTAGCCATGCCTGCTTAGCCATTTTGCACTTCCTGTCGATCTCATTCTTGAGACGTTTGTATTCCTTTTTGCCTGCTTCATTTACTTCATTTTTATATTTTCTCCTTTCGTCAATTAAATTCAATATTTCTTCTGTCACCCAAGGATTTCTATTAGCCCTCGTCTTTTTACCTAGTTGATCCTCTACTGCCTTCAGTACTTCATCCCTCAAAGCTACCCATTCTTCTTCTACTGTATTTCTTTTCCCCATTCTTGTCTATTGTTCCCTTATGCTCTCCCTGAAACTCTGTACAACCTCTGGTTTAGTCAGTTTATCCAGGTCCCATCTCCTTTAATTCCCACCTTTTTGCAGTTTCTTCAGTTTTAATCTACAGTTCATAACCAATAGATTTTGGTCAGAGTCCACATCTGCCCCAGGAAATGTACTACAATTTAAAACCTGGTTCCTAAATCTCTGTCTTACCATTATATAATCTATCTGATACCTTTTAGTATCTCCAGGGTTCTTCCACGTATACAACCTTCTTTGATGATTCTTGAACCAAGTGTTAGCTATGATTAAGTTATGCTCTGTGCAAAATTCTACCAGGCGGCTTTCTCTTTCATTTCTTACCCCCAATCCATATTCACCTACTACGTTTCCTTCTCTCCCTTTTCCTACTCTCGAATTCCAGTCACCCATGACTATTAAATTTTCGTCTCCCTTCACTATCTGAATAATTTCTTTTATTTCATCATGCATTTCTTCAATTTCTTCGTCATCTGCAGAGCTAGTTGGCATATAGACTTGTACTACTGTCGTAGGCGTAGGCTTCGTATCTATCTTGGCCGCAACAATGCGTTCGCTGTGCTGTTTGTAGTAGCTTACCCGCATTCCTATTGTTTTGTTCATTATTAAACCTACTCCTGCATTACCCCTATTTGATTTTGTATTTATAACCCTGTATTCACCTGACCAAAAGTCTTGTTCCTCCTGCCCCCGAATTTCACTTGCCACGTATTTAGATAACGTCCTGATTATTTCTCGTAATGAGCAAGAGCGCAGAGAGCGCTTACAGTTATTGTTTCACGCTTTCAGATGTAGGTTGCACATTAGGTAAGCCATCTATCAGTTGTTTAGGATACGTAGTGTCAGTAGAGGCTATCAAACCCCTCTCCGACCGTGTGCAAGCAATTCACAATGTGTCCCACTGCAAAGCGTACCAAAAGTTAAGATGTTTCTAGGAATGATGAACTTATATCGACAACAATGTCCAACCAACCACCAGAAAACCCGTGGAGCCATTGCATTGCCAACGGCTGTCTTACTGTCTCACCCAAGCCACAATTAGCCTTGACATTAAACACTAGCCAAACACCTATCGGGAACCTGGCAGCCACTAGCAACTTACACGGCTCAAACCTGTTGGTCAGCAATAGACTGAGAGGTATTTGCAATCTACGAAGCAATAAAATACACTACTGGTCATTAAAACTGCTACACCACGAAGAATACGTGCTACAGACGCGAAATTTAACCGACAGGAAGAAGATGCTGTGATATGCAAGTGATTAGCTTTTCAGAGCATTCACACAAGGTTGGCGCCGTGGCGACACCTACAACGTGCTGACATGAGGAAAGTTTCTAACCGATTTCTCATACACAAACAGCAATTGACCTTCGTTGCCTGGTGAAACGTTGTTGTGACGCCTCGTGTAAGGAGGAGAAATGCGTACCATCACGTTTCCGACTTTGATAAAGGTCGGATTGTAGCTTATCGCGATTGCGGTTTATTGTATCACGACATTGCTGCTCGCGTTGGTCGAGATCCAACGACTGTTAGCAGAATATGGAATCGGTGGGTTCAGGAGGGTAATACGGAACGCCGTGCTGGATCCCAACGGCCTCTTATCACTAGCGTTCGAGATGACAGACATCTTATCCGCATGGCTGTAACGGATCGTGCAGCCACGTCTCGATCCCTGATTCAACAGATGGGGAGGTTTGCAAGACAATAACCATCTGCACGAACTGTTGGACGACGTTTGCAGTAGCATGGACTATAAGCTCGGAGACCATGGCTGTGGTTACTCTTGACGCTGCATCACAGACAGGAGCGCCTGCGATGGTGTACTCAACGACGAACCTGGGTGCACGAATGGCAAAACGTCATTTTCTCGGATGAATCCAGATTCTGTTTACAGCTTCATGATGGTCACATGCGTGTTTGGCGACATCGCGGTGAACGCACATTGGAAGCGTGTATTCGTCATCGCCATTCTGGCGTATCACCCGGCGTGATGGTATGGGGTGCCATTGGTTACATGTCTCGGTCACCTCTTGTTCGCAAGGACGGCACTTTGAACAGTGGACGTTACATTTCATATGTGTTACGACCCGTGGCTCTACCCTTCATTCGATCCCTGCAAAACCCTAAATTGCAGCAGGATAATGCACGACCGCATGTTGCAAGTTTTGTACCGGCCTTTCTAGATACAGAAAATGTTCGACTGTTGCCCTGGCCAGCACATTTTCCAGATCTCTCACCAATTGAAAACGTCTGGTCAATGGTGGCCGAGCAACTGGCTCGTTACAATACGGCGGTCGCTACTCTTGATGAAATGTGGTATCGTGTTGAAACTGCATCGGCAGCTGTACCTGTACACGCCATCCAAGCTCTGTTTGACTCAATGCCCAGGCGTATCAAGGCCGTTATTACGGCGAGAGGTGGTTGTTCTGGGTACTGATTTTTCAGGATCTATGCACCCAAATTGCGTGAAAATGTAATCACATGTCAGTTCTAGTATAATATATTTGTTCAATGAATACCCGTTTATCATCTGCATTTCTTCTTGGTGTACAAATTTAATGGCCAGTAGTGTACTTTAGCAGCAAATTTGAGGCTAAGACTTCCACCATCTTCACTGATCATCGCCCTCTTATTGCCTTCGAGAAACTTTATCAGCAAATTTCGCCTCACCGAAGACACCTTGTATATATAGGTCTATCTACCATGGACAGCCAAGCATTAGCGGTTTCAAAAACATTCTCTCTCTCATGGGCATGCATTCGGTGCAGGATCCCGGCCAGTCAATGCAAACACACAGTGCACGGATCCAGAACTACAAATTTTATTATCCGTGGTAGCTCCAGTTATAAATTAAATGAGATCTTGAAACTAAATGAGATCTTTCCTGTTTTGGAGACCATATTATGATGACACGGCCGAAGGTCAACAACGCCCATACATTTCCGCGACGCAGCGTGGAAATATTTTCCAAGCTGTTCATGGTCTGTCCCACCCTCGTGTTCGTGCTTCTGCACGTGCTGTAATTCAAAGCTTTACATAGCCAGTATCCGACGATCAGTACCGACAGCTGGCAGGGGTTTATTTGTGTTGTCGACAAAATAAAGTCGGTCGACACACTTTCGCATCAGTTGGTGATAGAGTTACCCCCGCAATAAGAATTATGCATGTGCACCTGGACGTCGTAGGACCAGTTCCCTTCTCCGACGGGTACAAAAACTTGTTAACAATACTAGACCGCTCTACCCGTTGGCCAGAGGCCACACCAAGTACCTATATTTCACCACATACGTTGGCTAAAGAATTCATCCGCAAGTGGATGCCCAGTTTCATGGTTCCAGCCACAGTGACTATGCATTGCGGTCGACAGTTTGGATGCTCGATTTTTACCGAACTCAAAAAACTATATGGCACCTCTCACCTCAAAACTACGAACTACCACCCCACGAGCAATGGAACAGGGTTGAACGACTTAGTAGAACCCTCAAAGCAGTTCCCTTGTGTCACAAAGTACCTGGAGCGACGCATTGCTTTAAGAACGACTGTAAAACCGGATATTGTCCTTGCCCCCGTGTCAATTAGTCTACAGACAACAAGCATAGGTTCCCGCAGATCTCATAGAAAGTCAAGAAATAACAACACCCTTGGCCCACGTACTGCAAGAGTTCGTACAAATACTGCAACACGCAACGCAGTGATCTATTTCAGCAGCATCTCCAGAACTGTTCTCATGTTTGGTTACTTGTTGACACAGTCGAGCTGCCGCTGTTTGTCCATTACGTTGGGCCATATCGGGGATTACAACACGGCTTGCATAACTTCGTAGTACTTCAAGATGGCAAGTCGACAGTAGTTTCTGCAAAGAGAGTGAATCCCGCTTACGTCACAAACGGAGAGACATCAGGGACGTCACATGCAGCTTACCCAATGCAAATCGCACTGGATGAGAAACTCTCAAGAGAACAACATCCCCATAGTTTCACGGCATCAACAGGCCAATGATCCAGTTACATTAATAACACCTGTGGGATGCAACTCATCCTCACCTGAAACTCCACCTGTACAAGGTTGTGTTACTCGGGCTGGTCAAAAAATCAAACATTCAAAACCAAACATACTGGGCGCGCCGCTCGCTCGTTCAGCAGGAACTCCTTCCTAGCTTTACACACCGAGAGGGACCTCTGCCATCGTCATCTTTTCTAGCATCACTGTCGCCACCACTGGGAGCCATCTCTCACAACGAAATTCGAACTGCAACATTGGCACCTTCTTGATATCTGTTCATACGAGCATGGCGGAAAGTATGCCCCCAAATTTCCTTCCACTTCTGGCATTCCCGGATTCCGCAACCAAACCCTTCAGTCAGCGTTAACAATCCGTCCCAACTGTTACTTTGCTTTTGCAGAGACCCCTAGCATAGTTGGTATACATAATGGGCAAATAAGCGATTTTCATGCTCTCGATGTGTAGGCTACATTTCATGCCAGGCATGTTGTGGCTGTAATATCAGCCTGCTTTATCCATATCTTTTGTAAGGACTACACATGCAGATGGGCATGGCTGGGGGGAAATTCGAGATGGACATAGGAGATGATGGACAGAGAGAGGGGACATAATGGGATAGATAGGGTGAGTGGGGGTCAGGAGGGGATGGACAGATAGATGGGGACAGGAGTGGATGCACAGAGACCCTGTGGAAGGAGGGCAGTACAGAGGAAGGAGGCAGGATGGGGGCAGAGGTGGAGCAGATAGGGAGAGGCGAAGAGGAGATCTGTGGGGAGAGGAGGAATGAGGAATTCGCTGGCATGAGCTGGGGAGTCGGAGATGTAGGGAGAAAGGGCAGGAGGAGATATATGTGGAGAGGATGTCAAGGAGGGAGTTTGGGCCAGGAAGACATGTACACAGAGAGGGGGTAGAAAATCGACAAAGAGATGTGAGAGGAGACATGGAGAGGGGAGGACGACACAGAGAGACCGAGATGGGGGTAGAAAAACAGATGGACAGAGAGAGATGAGGAGGGAAGAGGAGCTGGACAGAGAGAGGTGCAGGAGGAGATGGACAAAGAGAAGGGGTCAGAAGAGGGTAGGTAGGAGAAAATGGGCAGAGATGAGCGAGGAGGGCAGAGAGGTAGGGAAGAAGAGATTGGCAGAGAGAGGGGTAGCAGTAGATGGACAAGAGAGGGAGCACAGGAGGAGAGGGATAAGAGACGGGGAAAGGAGGAGGTGGTAAGAGAGGTGGGGATGACGAGATGAACAGAGTGGGGGAGGAGGAAATGAACCAATAGTGTGAGGAGGTGGAAATATATGTAACATGTGCAGTATATGTTCCAAATGTGTACATGAGAGAATTCACGGAGAGAAGGCTATATATCAACATAAAGTAACAAATACCTCTGCTTGTTTAAGATCTCCTTTCAAAACCCTCAACTAATTTAATCAATTTAATTTTGCACACTAAGAGCAAACTTTACGAGTATCAGTACTGTGGGGTTTATTATCTTCTAGCTTCAGTAAGAGGGAGATGCAAGCAAGAAATAGGCTTTTTTCAGCCCTTGCCATATAGACTTCCCTACATGATAGGTGTCTTATGAGAGAGTAGCATCAGCCTGCTTTATTGATCTGCTTTGCATGGCAGTCTCTTTCAGAGAAGAAATTGTTTTAAGGTCTTTGGCATGTAGGCTTTCTTACACAAGTGGCTTGTTGTGGGAATAGTATGAGCCTGCTTTATTGACCTATTCTGCCTGGGCTATGAGAGTGGGTTGGTATAGCTGTGGAAAGGTTGAGATAGATTGAGGAGGAGACAGAAAGGGGACAATAAGGGATGAATACAGAGAGAGAGGGCAGAAAGGAATAAGCAGAAAGAGGAATCAGGAGGGGATGGACAGAGAGAGATGGGGAGGTGGAGGTGGGCAGGTAACTTGGGGCCGGCTGGAGTGGCCGTGCGGTTCTAGGCGCTGCAGTCTGGAGCTGGGCGACCGCTACGGTCGCAGGTTCGAATCCTGCCTCGGGCATGGATGTGTGCGATGTCCTTAGGTTAGTTAGGTTTAATTAGTTCTAAGTTCTAGGCGACTGATGACCTCAGAAGTGAAGTCGCATAGTGCTCAGAGCCATTTGAACCATTTTTGGAACTTGGGGCATGAGAAAATGGATAGAGGAAGAAATGGAACAAGATGTGGGTCTGGAGGTGATGGAGAGAGAGTCAGAGGAGATAGGCAGAGAGGGAAAGAAAGAGGTGGACAGGGAGAAAGGTTGGAAGATGGGATTGACAGAGGAGGAGAGAAGTTCTAAGAATGAGTGTGGGAGTAGTTGGATAGAGAGAAATCAGGAACGAGGAGATGACCACAGAGAGAGGGGGAAGAATAATCAGGAACAGAGTGGGGAGGTAACAGACAGAGAGGGGGGAGGAATAGATCTGTGCAATATATGTGTTGAATGTGCACCTGAGTGAAGCTGCAATGAAACTGAATATAAAAAGCAGACTGTATGTTTGTATGTCAATTATCTTCTCCCAAACCCATGTGTTGATTTCAACCAAGTTTGGCACACAAACGGCAAACTTCATGAACATCAGCAGTTTTGCGTTTATAATACCTTAGCTCCAATAGGAGTGGAGATAGAGGCGAAACACGGCTTCCCAGCCCCTAACATGCAAGCTGACCAGCATAACAGATGTGTTATTTCAGGACAGTGTTGGTCTGCCTTATCAGTCAGCTTTGGGGGCAGCCTGCAAATCACTGGCAAGAAATAGTTTTCCAGCTCCTGTCTTGTAGGCTGCCATACATTACAGGCATATTGTTTTAGATATGTATGGAGCTTCTATATGTTAGGGGGAAAAACTGTTTACAGGACCCTGATATGAGACTGTCCAGAATGACAGGTGTCAGGTTGGAGTAGTATTTGGTCTGTTTTATGAAACTGCTTTGCAGGGTCTATATGTGCAGGTGGGCAAAAATTGAGATGGATAAAGTAGGATGGGGACAGAGAGAGTGGCAGGGGGGGATAGGGAGGATGAGAAGGGGGCAGGAAGGGGTGGATAGTTAGAAATGGTGAAGCAGTGTATGGACAGAGAGACTGGAGAAGGAGGGGAAGAACAGAGAGAGTGGGGTAGGAGGGGGCAGAGAGAGGAGGAAGAGGAGATGGATATGGAGAGGATGAGTTGGAGGAGCTTTATGGGAAGATGGAAGAAATTGATAGAGCGATATGGGCACAAGGAGGTGAAGGAAGCGGGCTGCAGAAGGTTATGGATAGGGAAAGGAGTGCGGGAGGAGATAGACAGAGAGAAAATGGGGAACAGAAAATGAATAAAGAGAGAGTGTGAAGTAAGGGAGAGGGGGAGGATGAGATGGACAGAGAGAGAAGGGGGAGGAGATGATGGGCAGAGAGATATGGGGAGGAGGAATAGATGGTTAGAGAGGGAAGGGAAGAGGAGACAGAGAGAAAGGGGAGACAGGAGGTGGACAGAGAGACAGTGGTGGAAGGAGATGGGCAGATAGAGGGGGCTCAGGAGGAAACTGAAAGAGATGGGGGGAGGAGGAGATGAGCAGAGTGGTGAAAAGAAGAGATGGACCAAACGTGAGGGGAGAAGATGATGTCTATGATATATGCGTCAAATATGTACACAGGCGAACCTAAGAGGAAAAGGCTAATACTAATATAGAACATAATTGTTTTTACTTAGGAACCGTTTTCATCTTTTCTTATCCTCATAAATTAAGTAAATGAACGAAACAAATGTGCTTGTGTGATGGTTACTTACATCTTTGATTTTCACAGAGGGAGGAAAAGTAAAGTAACTACAGAAAACAGCGTAGTTTTTGATGTTTTACTTCTTATAAATTTCAGTCACGTGGCCCATCAGTGCCATATTCGTACAAGGCTATCATCTGTGCATATCTAGTAGGAGCTACAATAGTTATGGATGTTCAGTAAAGTTACTAGCCACAACGCATTATGTAACATAATTTGATGATCACCTTTCCAGTAAGTTATACTGACTGAACCTAAAGTAACAACGAAACCAAATATTGGGATCACCAGTACAGACATGACTCGCCTTTTAAAAAAGGGGTAGATTCGATGAAGGTTTAGTATTCAGTGATGAGACAAGCTTCCATTGAGTAAGGAAAATCAGTGTTAGTAAAATAAAATTATGGCGGATGGATAATCCTCATTATGCGGTTGTGAATTCCGATTATTTTTTAACAGTGAATTTCTTTCGTACATCGAGATGCAAAGTGTACCATCTCTTGAAACCAACGTTTTTCTCAGCTTCTACAATCTTAATGTAACCTATGGGAATTCAACTGTGTGACGCATCGACAGCTGCCGATGTTTCGACAGGAGGCAACCCCGTCATATTTAAGGCAAAACTACACCAGGAAAGCTCTGTGCAAAGAAATTTAAAAGCTCAGTTAGCAGAGCAATTTCGGAGAGATAACACACATACCCACTCTGTAAACACTAGCGCCACAGAAGAATGGTATTTTATAGTTCACACTGCAGCGTATTCCGATCCGATTCCGACAGGCCAGTATTGTGTTTTAGGAAGGAGTGCGTATACAATTTTTAAACACTGATATCTTACACGTTTGTGCTTACAAAACAATTATTGTGGTTTAATACATACTTCCAGAACCCGCTGTTGAACAGCATGGTGGCTAAAGTCATGAAGAAGGGATACATTACAAAACGCTGTAAAATAAAAACCACTGGTGAGAGTGATGTCAAATTTGGATGGAATATTATTGAAGAAAGGCTGGACATTATGGAAAGAAATTAATGAAAATTTTGCCACTAGATGGCGCTGTAAGCGACAATATGCAAAATAAAAGACATGGGGTACATGCCTGTTGCACAGTTTGCGTCTGAGACATTTCAATGTCTCAATGTAAGATCGCGTGCTGCTGGTAAAGCTCTTTTATAAGAATGGTGACCGTGCATCAGTAGCTCTGCAGAAGTTGTGGACACTAAACGGGCCGGCCGCGGTGGCCGTGCGGTTCTGGCGCTGCAGTCCGGAACCGCGGGACTGCTACGCTCGCAGGTTCGAATCCTGCCTCGGGCATGGGTGTGTGTTATGCCCTTAGGTTAATTAGGTTTAAGTAGTTCTAAGTTCTAGGGGACTTATGACCTAAGACGTTGAGTCCCTTAGTGCTCAGAGCCATTTGAGCCACTAAACGGTATGAAAAATGACGTTGCTCTTATGTCTACCAAGGAACTCGAAAAAATTCGAAAATACAGGTTCTTTTGAAGAGTAGTGTGGCAGGAGAAGAAAACTGATTCGTCTGACATTAGTAGAAGATGTGGCCGCACCGTTGCAGGAAGGGTTGAGTGCGAGTGTGCAGACATAAAGTACTTGGGGAATTGCCTGAACTTTGGATATGCCTGTGAGCACAGTGCATAAAATTCGAGACATCCTGCATTGCTATCCATACAAAATTACTCGTATTCAGCATCTGCTTCATGCTGATCTGCCAGTAAGACAAACGTTTCCTCTAGTATTTCCTGCTAGCATGGAACTGAACGATGAATGGCCTTGGGACATTCTGTGCACAGACGAAGCCCATTTCCGTCACCAAGGAGATGTCTATACACAGATTTGCAGAATGTGGACAACGGGAAATCCGCTCGCACATCGGTCGGTACAGCTTCATTACGCAAAGATAACCGTGTAGTGTGAGTTGGAGGCATCGTTCATTGTAAAGCCATATTTTTCGAGGAGATGTATCCTATTACCTGTATCGTCACTGGTGAAAGCTATGAGAGTCTCTTGTGCACCAACATCATTCCAATGCTTCAACAGCGTAATATCAGTCTTATGCAACATGGCGTACCTCTGCACATTGCAAAGCCAGTGAGGTAGCTGCTGCAGAGGCATTTTGGATATGCTGGAATTATCAACCATAATTTCCCTACAACCCGACCGTTGAGATTACCTGCTGTGTTAATCCGTGTGACTTCTGGCTGTGGGGTTATCTGAAAGGTGCTGTTCTCAGTGCTGAATTGAAGGCATGCACTGTGCAACGCATTCTGAACGTGATCCCTGAGACCCTCCGATTTCTTGTGGAATACGCTGTTTCTCGATTTCGAATTCTGGAAGAAAACAGTGGATAGCATACTGAAAACGTCTTGCAGCAGTCTCAAAGCAGTTGCAATTTATGTGATTTTTGGCGTCAGAACAGTGAAGAATTGATTTTAATGTTGATTTTTACGCGGACTTTTGCTTTAGGACAATGAAAAACTGATTTTTCGCGTCCGATTTGGTACGACCTTGCCGTGATAGATAGGATTACCTACACTCCCTACAGCTCCGACGGCTGGCAGCGCAGTTGCCAGTATTCGACATGGAAGTGCATTGGGCCAGCAACTGCTCCGCGGCAAACATACACAACTACTGGATTTTCGTCATTAACAAGGTACAGCAAAATGCACAAATGTTACGTGTAAAATATCGACTGAAGACTTTACCTTTAGTTTCCGTGAGGGAGAATGGAAACTCCAAGATCATCGTCACCTGACTGATCATCTCTCGTCGCGACCAAACAGGCTTCGGCATCTTCACTGCTGCTGTTTTCACCGTCTGATAAAGAAATTATAGTATTCTGTATGGATTATTCTCTCACACATTCTTCTATGTTCAACCTTTTAATCTCTTTCCATACATCGTTCATGACGTTCTTCCAATTTTCTGGCGTTATTTGTGTGACAGCCTCATTTATCAACCTCTCTGAGTCTCGCAAAGTAAAGGTTTTATTGCTCTCCGCAACATCTGTTTTTATTTGAGCCCAAACAAATTCTCTGGCGTTGTAATGGATAATGTACGGTGGAAGACGTATAATTTTGTGGCTGTAGTTTGAAACACGTATGTAACGCAGCAGCGATGGCGAGGCATTGCAGCGTCTCTGACCAGAGAGCCTGCGCTTGACCGCGCGAGTGTTGCGAGCAGTTCGCTAGTTGTCGCTATGCAGAGCAGTACTCTGTCTGTAGTCGTTGCGAGTCTGTAGCTCGATTTAGTTGCGGGTAGTCGGTCAGTAGTAGTCGTGCAGTGCAGTACGCTAATAGTCGTCATGCAGAGCGGTCGGTCAGTAGTAGCAGCCCAGTCGGTTGTGTGATGTAGGCGGTCGGCAACACTGGTCAAGATGCTGAATGAGGTATACTGTTAATTAATATAATCATTAGATAATGTAAAAATTTATTTATTATAATTAATTTCCAACAAATGCCCCAATAATAATTTTTATTTCAAAAGCATTTTTTCAAAAATTTTATTTTTTATTGAACTAAAGATTTCGTTGCACTTCCCATTTCACTCCACTTTTTTTAAAGAAAAATTTCAGTAAAATCACAAAAAAAGGAATATTATTATTTGCAATGCAGTTCCTCCAAGCCGTGCGCAAGAAAAAGAGCAGAAATTTGACATCCAGTTATTCTGAGGTAAGACTTTAATTCTGATTGTTTTACACAGGGCCAAAGACCGATATTTCGGTTTAATTGAATTTTTTATCACTGAATTGACCTTAATTTTTTTTTTGAAGAATTTATATTTGAGTCAGATTGCGAATTTCACATTTTTGTTGCCATTGTCAGTACATTTCATTGTGGGCAGGTTACGCTTAGCGCAATGTCCATTGGCATTCATAAATAATATTTCTGTCTGGTAAATTTTTGTGGGGAGGTTACACTCGGCTCCCATTTGTATTAAGTATTGTCATTTTCTTTTAAATTACGGTGGGGAGGTTACACTTGGCGACACCCAGTCCAGGATCGTATTTCATTGAGAGTCTTTTGAGCAACAGTCAGATATCTGCTCTTATTTGCTTAGATATAATTAGGATTTGGCGCAACCCTTTTACTAATCTTGTGACTTTCCTTCTACAGGTCAACGGCAATTTGTTGCTTTGTTGTATTTGTGTGTTGCTTTTGCATTGCGTTTATTTGTTTTGTGAAAAATTTTGACTATTGTAAAAATGCCGCGAAAGACTGTGAATAGTGTATCGCGAGGTATTATGAATGAAATTACCGACTCAAACAACTTTACCGATAGGACATGTGACACGCAGTGTAATGATGACAATCCTGCGTTCACTAACAATCAGTGCATTCCAACCACTAGTGATGACTTTTACCCTGATAATGAACAAACGAACTCAATTGTCTCGTCTGTTAATTGGACGACAATTGATGACGCAGAACGCTCTATTGTAATGAGCGCTGCCGAGCTTAACACACCCGATTTGGAAAATTCAAGTAACGTACAGACAAATTTGTGTAGTGAAAATGAACAGTGGTCTGAAAGTAGGACGGATTTATTTAATTCCGAAATAATGTCTGACAGTGTACATCCGACTGACAAACTTTTTTCTAAATCTCAGAATAACCAAATGGTTACAGTAAGCGAGAAAGTTCCAGATCCACTATTGAACAGCACATAGAATAGAAATGCTAATCTTGAATCGGATCTAATTATGGCATTTTTGCGGCAAAATTTCAAACAGTTTAATGAAAAATTTAATAAAAATGACGAAAATCTCAAACAACAATTTAGTGAACAGAATAAAAAATTAGACAAACAAAGTGAAGATTTTAAACAACTCAGTGAACAGGTCAAACAACAGAACGAGAAACTTGACAATAATGACGAAAATCTCAAACAACTTAGTGAACAGGTCAGACAACAGAATGAAAAATTAGACAATTCCAGACAGCTTAGTGAACAAATAAGAGCCGTTGCCGCGCAGTGCCATGACACTAAGGAACAGTTGCGCGTGGAAATTGAGGCTTGTTCACGAAAAAATAACGAAGAAATAAAGTCTGTTGCGCAAGAATTAAGGGAAATGCAGACAGCCGCAACAGAAACACTCAGAGACGAAATTAGCGAAGTCGCTAAACAATGCTCTGAAAAAGCTACACAATTACGGGACGAGTTTAAAGCAATAACGGTAGAACTTTCGCGCACAATGGACGCAAAGATAGACGCGAAATTCGAACAGCAGAACACTCAGATTAACGAGCGCTTTAATCAGCACATACAGAACAGTGATACGCGTTTCCGCAAATTTATTCAAGATCAAAATAAAGTCAAACGTCAGGTTATGGAAACAATCACTGCACAAAGACAAGAGGACAAACGTAAAATGTTCGCGAAAGCGAAGACGTATGTAGACAATAATATTACTACAGTGTCCGGCAAAATTAATACCATAGAACAGTTGAACGCGGAATTACGGGATGAAATTTCTGATCTTAAATCAAAAACAGATACACACACAGTAAATATTCAAACAGTGACAGACAGATTCGAACAATTAGAACTAACACAGGATTGCGATGTCATCAAAGCTGATGTTAAAAAACTGAGCGAAACTACGCGTAAATTGCAAAAACAGATTAATGCGTCTGATTCTAAAACCGATGATCAGGTTAAAATACTGACTGAAAAATATGATGAATTGGCCAGTCGTATTGATGTTATCGAAAATACTAATGACAATAAATCAGACGATACTGCACCGGTTTCATTTATCCAAACACCTGAATTTCAAAATTTACAGCAGACAATTAATGAGATCGATTCATCTAACAACATGTTACGTAGAAAGTTATCGAGTTTACAACACGAAGTAACAGAGATGAAAAATATTTCAGTTAATAACACAGCACAGCAGACGCCACTTTGCGAGCATTTGTCTGACTCACGCAACGTGTATAATGTGAGCAATTTACAGCAACTACGCGATTTAAAATCTGAAAAGCTATGCAACTTGAAATCCGAAATGACACAGACGAACAGATTCACACACAAACCTGAACGTGGTCTCAAACTGAGTGACGAGAATGTAGATTTCGAGCAATTTGCATTTGTAAGAAAATCTAAAGAATTTAATAATGACAGAACACAGGTACACGCTTTGAGCTGTATACGACAATTTATCTTTGTACATTCACCGGTATTGCCTGTAATGCAGAAGCTAGCTTTGAACCAGATGCGACAATTTATTTTTGTATTTACAACAGCATTGGCTATCATGAAGAAACTAGAATTAGCATGCAGACAGCAATTTTTTTCTGAATTTGTACCGCCATTGCCTATAACACAAAAGCTGAAATTTATTTGCAGTGCGTAAATGACCTCAGGGGATTTATTACGCTTTAATGAATATGTGCCGTAGCGAGCATAGGGCCCCGAGCTGTAGTAGTGCTGTTTCATCTTTAGTTTTCTGCACTGCTGCCTTCTCTTCTACTATCCTTTATATCTATCAAAACTGCTCTTTAACTATTGCTCTACCTAGTATTAAGAAACATTGTAATGAAAACCGGATATGACAAATATTTTACCGAATGTGACAATTTTCATTAGGCACTCCAGAATCACGAGAACTTAAATAACAGATAAAAGTCGTAATCATCAGTATGTGTAAAATTATCAGCAATAGGAACCACATTTTGGTAACAATAGACCTTTTCACCACAACAGCATGAAAGTCAACCGCTTAGCATACCTAACCAACAATGCAGTCTACAAGGTCAACCAAACTTTAATGTTTCGCCGCGTGCACGTATAGTACCAGCTCCAACAAATAGTAACGCATGGCAGCAAAGAAATAACTACGTACAGACAACACACCATTTCAATTCCTATCGCAATACGCCCTATAGAAATTACTATCATGACAGACGTAAAAATAACGAGCACAATTTTCAGCGTACAATTAATAACAGTCGATCTTATGAGCAGCAACAACATCAGCAACAACATATTATGATGAATGAAACAGACAATAGGTGTCATCCATAGCGTAACACGTCAATAAGAAATAAAAGAACAGTTCATATAGTGGAAATGCCACAGCATCCTCCCGTAAAATAAATAACGACACATACGATAAATTTTAACCAGATACAGCACAGATTGCATATTACAGTATCGCAAACATTACTTTTGACACGCAGAATTTTGTTCACGAGAATGTTATTTGAAACATGCTTTGTTGAATGCTCCACTTTTATCGCACCCAGATCTTACCAGAAATTTTTCCATTGCCACTGACAGTTCCAACACCGCTTTAGGCGTACACATTTTCCAGGAAATAGAAGAAGATGGTTCTACAGTAATCAAAAACATCGCATTTGCAAGCCGCATTCTGTCACCTGCTGAGCGAAATTACTCCGTTACAGAACTTGAAACATTATGTGTTGTATGGGCTTTTACGAGATTTCGGCATTTTCTTTATGGCAGACATACCACAGTTTACACAGACCACAGAGCGATACAATTTTTGCTTTCGGCTAAATTTACTCACGACAGGTTAAGTAGATGGAAACTATATTTACAAGAATTTAATTTTACAATAGTTCACATTCCCGGTACACAAAATGTTATAGCAGACGCACTATCGCGTTCTCTCAGCAACAATCAGCAAGACGTAGCAACCAACTTCTGCAAAACAAATTTCAGTGTCATGTACATTCAGCAAGTAGCATTTGAAAATTTTATTTCATCGTCATTACAGGACATAGCACAAGAACAAAATAAAGACAACGTGTGGAAAGAAATTAAACACCTTTGGCAAGATAGGAATAATGTTACGATTAGAAACCATTACACTATACGCAATGACATTCTGTTTCGCCGCTCTCATCCTGACAGCAACAATTGGTTATTATGCATACCTGACGAACTGGTTAACAAATTAATCTGGTACACTCAATTAAGTTACGCACATTACGGAGCACGAAAATGTTTTCTTATACTGAGACAGAACTGTTATTTTACCAACATGGAGAAACGTATTCGACGAGTTTTAGCGTCTTGTAAAATTTGCCAGAAAGCTAAATCAGACACCACTTCACATATTCCTCCATTATATCCCATTACACCTGTTAAATTAAGACACATGGCCGCAGTAGATATTTTTGGTCCGATTCCCAGAACTAACAGAGGTTTTTGCTACATCTTTGTCGCTGTTGAGCTCACTTCAAAATTTGTTACTTTCACTCCATTACGCAAAGCTACTGCCAAAACTGTTTCGAAAGCATTTGTAAAACATTTTCTATTTCATGTAGGGCATGTGATGAAAGTAATTTCTGACAATGGATCACAATTTCGTAGTAGCGTATGGACACGCATGTTACGAGCCAGAAACATTTCTCTGATCTATATATCCAAGTACCACGCTTCTTCGAACCCCTGTGAAAGATTAATGAAAGAAATTGGTAAGCTGTGCCGAATATACTGCCACAAAAGACATATTGATTGGGATACACACATACTCTCATTCCAAGAAGTAATTAATTCCATTCCAAATGAATCCACTATGCTATCTCCGTCTGTTATACTGAAAAACGTTGAACCACCAAACAAAATTAAAGAATTAATAAAATTTCCCAAAAGTCGTCGCCTACGACACCACGAAATAATTAACATTGCGCTGAACAACATCAAACGTGCCGCAGAGCGCCGGAGAAGACAGCAAAAACAGGTTTGTACACGCCGCGACTTTCACGTTGGACAGAAGATATTAATACGTACACACTATTTATCCAGCAAATTAAAAGGTAAGTGCAGTAAGTTTGAACTTCTATACGCAGGTCCATATCGGATTCGCAGCATCCCTCACCCCAATGTTGTACACGTCGAAACTTTGAGAACCAGAAAATCGAAAGGCAATCACCATATCTCAAACATTAAACCGTTTATTGAGTGAAACCACTGTATGACTCAACACAATCGGATTCGCAGCATCCCTCACCCCAATGTTGTACACGTCGAAACTTTGAGAACCAGAAAATCGAAAGGCAATCACCATATCTCAAACATTAAACCGTTTATTGAGTGAAACCACTGTATGATTCAACACACTATGATGCCATTTACTAATGGAATTATTTCACCTGACTAATTACTGATGATTATCGTATTTTTTCTTGGCAAGTGCCCGGCAAGGTAAGGTTAGCAGGTCGCTTTTCTTGTCGTTACACATCAGACCGTGCATATTTTTTCAGACACACTTACGTATTTTATGACTAATTATGCAATGTTAGCTAATGACATGTTAATTTCATTACATTTTTTTTTCATTAAAGTCTTTAATTCTCGCCTCTATTAAGTACACTCTATACAAGCTGAACACAACGAACGTCACATTTTGTCTTTTTATGTACGATTGTACTCCAGTTTTGTTTGTATGCATTGTGAAATAGTTAAGATATAACACACCAGTTGACTTTGACATTTTTTTTTGCCTTATGACATCTCAACATCGTGAGTGTTTTACATTTTTGCTGCTGCATCGTATTATTCTGTGTACATTTTTGCATCTGAACACTGTCAATGTCTTTGACATATTACGTTTTCTGTCATGTTATGCTGTATGGTTAATTGTGTCACCATAAACCAGTCATTATTTAGTGGGTATAGGATTTAAATGCAAGACATTAATCTTTGTTCATGAATTTCAGAAAGAAATGATGCGTGTAAGAGATAAATTCAACAGAAATGGGAATTTCACCTACGGAATAAACGAAAGAAGGTGCAATAACTTTATGAGGAAGAGTAAATGGATCAGGATTGGCAGGCATTAACAAGGATATACTATACTCATCACAGAATAGCAGTCTTAACTAATTTTTTCTTTCAGAATACAAGGTAATTGATGCAGGCTGTCAGACAGAACTACACATCTTAGTTTTAGTGATGAAATATGCTAGAGATAAGGAATAGTTGTATAATGAGTAATGAAGTGATTTTTTGCAGATGATAATGAATACTGATGAATAATGATGAAGGATATGCTGTTACGAATAATGAAGTTTTTCTTTACAGGTGATGATAATAATGAAGTTATGATAATATGGATAATGAATAATGAAGTTTTTTCTTTACAGATGAGGATAAGGTTGAAGTTATGTATTTATGCTACGTAGTTATTTAAGTATTTGTTGCAGTTTGCTTTGACAGCAGGTGTTACATTGCATAGTAGGATGACAGAAAGTTTTGGAAAGGACAGCTATGGAACACATTTTTATACACATTTCACTACCTGTTAATTCGAAGTTCACTGCTTTTCAGCATAGTGTGCGTTTCTTCTTTCAGGTCAATAATCCGTTTTTGTATTTTTTCAAGGAGAAGCTTTTCATGATACTTACTAAACCTGTTAGTTATTATACCTGTTCTAGTACTTGCATTTTTATTTTTTTACCCATTTGTGTTTATCATTTATAAATGTGATCACATATAATGCCTTGTTCCATAATCTTGCTACAGCTGACTCATGACGAATGACGTTACCTATCCTCATTTGCAGCAATAGGTCAAAAGCAAATAATACTGATTAGCTCTGAATAGTATGTCACTTGAGTAATGACTTCTTAATGAGACAAAAAAAATATATATTTAATAATGCTTTGTCACTAGCTAATAACTGCCACTGTTTATTGTAATGAGACTACTTATAATGCCTGTGATTATTAATGCTTTGATTGTAATTAGCTGATTTTTAATAATGACTTTGTAATGATCTGAATACTACTGAATGAGGAACACTGTTTATTGTAATGAGACTACTTATAATGCCCATGATTATTATTGGTATGACTGTAATTAACTGATTTTAATATTGATTTTGTAATGATCTGAATAATACTGAATGATGAACTATGTTTTATTCTATTCAATACTTGCTGGCCACTGAGTGAATAATTAATGTCAGTCGATGAATTGTTATTAATTATGCCATTAATTAACTCTTGTTTTCAATGTTCATACTTTGTAATTGGAAATGAATGTGACTGTTTAATAATGCTTTGTAATTAGGAGAAGACTAATGATTCTTACTATTGGAATGACAAATGATTAATTAACGACAAATGATTAATTAACTGTAATTAGGAAAAGGCTAATGATTATTATTGGAATGACAAATGATTAATTAACTGTAATTAGGAGAAGGTTAATGATTCTTAATTATACTTTGTAATTGGAAAGGAATGTGACTGTTTAATAATGCTTTGTAATTAGGAAAAGGCTAATGATTAATACTATTGGAATGACAAATGATTAATTAACCATACTATACTTTGTAACTAGTAAAAGAAGGGTACTGATTCTATGTAAAACAATTAATGAACATTTTTCTGTAATACTACATACTTGGTACAGAAATGTTCAATAACTGGGCTATGAATGCCACAAACTGCTAATTAAGTCTGTAATTGTCAATATTATGTGACTTGATGTCCTTCACCTCATGAGCTAACTACCCTGAATTACTGCAATGTCCATTTGTCCTGTCTATCCTAGTGATCATGGAGCACTATCTTTGGTTTTGCACTAATTCTACGTGGGTGTGCCTTGTAAGAGCGTGGTGTTGACACGACATGCTGTCCACCACCGTGAGCGATGAAGACATTATTATGGTCCCACTGTTTGGTGTACCTAATGTACTGCCAAAATGAAAACATGGAACATTACTACGACAGTTTAGTGTCTTGGCTACACTGATAAATTCTGATGGGAAAAGAACTGCAAATTGTGTCACTTAGTGTTGTACTTCTGTGGAAAGATATGGACTTTCAGAATAGCTGTGTGCAATCTAAAGTGCTACAACCATGATGCAATCCTTCCCTTTCCTATCCTAATTCTTGTCACATAGTGAAAATCATTTTTTGGTAACATCATTTATGTTCGTGGCTTATACATTTTTCGATTCGCTGAACTCCAGTGCGAGTACACTTATGTCACTGGTCGACATGATGTTTTGCCATTATGTTTATTTGTTGTGAAAATGCTAAAGACATTTTTTCAGTGCGTGTGCACTTTGGACATGATTTTTTGCCATTATGATTATTTATTGCGAAAATGCTAAAGACATTTTTCGATTTGTTCTGAAGTACAGTATATGTACACTCTTGTCTTTTATATTGTATATACATTTTTATTTTAATGATATGTTCTGAACTACAGTGCATGTGCACTTATGTTAGGCGTTAATATGTTTTCTATTGAACTTCAGTGCCTGTACACTTTTCTCATTTTTCAATATGATTTGTACTATTCTGTATATTCAATACTTCAATGCGTATGCACTTATGTCATTTGTTACTAATTGTATATACATTTCATCATTTGTTGATATATTCTCAACTGCAGTGCATGTGCACTCATGTCACTTGTTAACATAATATTTTTTGCCAGTCTGTTTATTTGTTCTGAATATGCCAATGAATTTTTTCAGTGCCTCTGCACTTTGTTTTCTGTCAAATAATTTATATATACATTTTTCTGATTTGCTACTATGTTTTGTACTCATATCTTGTCTTTGTCTTATATACTTTGTACTTAGTGCGTGTGCACAACATTTAATTCATGTACTACATCTAAATATTCTGTAAATTGTAGAAGTTTATTAATTAGAAAAAAATTTGCCGCGATTGGCAAGTCCAAATGACTCACCATCGCTGCCAAATTTTTGCCCCCCCAGTGGAGGGTTATGAAACACGTATGTAACGCAGCAGCGATGGCGAGGCATTGCAGCGTCTCTGACCAGAGAGCCTGCGCTTGACCGCGCGAGTGTTGCGAGCAGTTCGCTAGTTGTCGCTATGCAGAGCAGCACTCTGTCTGTAGTCGTTGCGAGTCTGTAGCTCGATTTAGTTGCGGGTAGTCGGTCAGTAGTAGTCGTGCAGTGCAGTACGCTAATAGTCGTCATGCAGAGCGGTCGGTCAGTAGTAGCAGCCCAGTCGGTTGTGTGATGTAGGCGGTCGGCAACACTGGTCAAGATGCTGAATGAGGTATACTGTTAATTAATATAATCATTAGATAATGTAAAAATTTATTTATTGTAATTAATTTCCAACAAATGCCCCAATAATAATTTTTATTTCAAAAGCATTTTTTCAAAAATTTTATTTTTTATTGAACTAAAGATTTCGTTGCACTTCCCATTTCACTTCACTTTTTTTAAAGAAAAATTTCAGTAAAATCACAAAAAAAGGAATATTATTATTTGCAATGCAGTTCCTCCAAGCCGTGCACAAGAAAAAGAGCAGAAATTTGACATCCAGTTATTCTGAGGTAAGACTTTAATTCTGATTGTTTTACACAGGGCCAAAGACCGATATTTCGGTTTAATTGAATTTTTTATCACTGAATTGACCTTAATTTTTTTTTTGAAGAATTTATATTTGAGTCAGATTGCGAATTTCACATTTTTGTTGCCATTGTCAGTACATTTCATTGTGGGCAGGTTACGCTTAGCGCAATGTCCATTGGCATTCATAAATAATATTTCTGTCTGGTAAATTTTTGTGGGGAGGTTACACTCGGCTCCCATTTGTATTAATTATTGTCATTTTCTTTTAAATTACGGTGGGGAGGTTACAAGTTCTCTGCTAAAGTATCAGTTACATATCGCGTCTTTTATGGCTTGTATCGTTTCATTAATTCCAGAATCTCCGATTTTCGCATGTTCTGTTCAAAGCCTATTTTACTGTCTTTCAACCAGCTGACTACTTCGTCTGTCCTTAAAAAGCAGCCATTAGTGCCTTGTTTAACGGTACAGAATGGTGCAGAGCGTTATTGATAACAAAAACACTACCACAAGTAACATCTGGTAGCAAACGAGTAACGAACAAGTCTTCAAATGTATTCCTCCTGGTAACTGGTAGTTGTTTTTAACTGAAACGTCATCATAGCATCGGGCACAAAACCATTCACAGAGCTAGCATGAACAATAATTATAATGTGTTCATCGTAAGAATAAACCTGATATAAACATTACACCATGTATTCTCACGCGTTTGCTTGAATCTCATTGGCCGACCGGGGTGGCCGAGCGGTTTTAGGCGCTACAGTCTGGAACCACGCGACCGCTACTGTCGCAGATTCGAATCCTGCCTCGGGCATGGATGTGTGTGATGTCCTTAGGTTAGCTAGGTTTAAGTAGTTCTAAGTTATAGGGGACTGATGACCTCAGAAGTTAAGTCCCATAGTGCTCAGAGCCATTTGAACCATTTGAATCTCATTGGATTTACTTACACATGGAGCTGAAGCCAAGCTGTGTCCAATGCAGTCAAATACGATCATAAGGATACGTTTTATGCTGTGTTACACGCAAGTAGACTGAGCGATAATGCGGGACAACATCTCTACCTGTGCATTTAACTTGGACAGCAATGGCCAGCCACTGGTCCAACTGACCTCCAATCAGATGTAAAACTAGACAAGCAGAGAAACAATATAGCTTCGAATCTCATTTAATTTTTAAAGAGAATGAAATAATATTCGGCAAAACTCCAGCATTCCGCATGTTTCTTAGGTGACCAGACGGAAAGCATAAAATGCTCTCGTTCGCACCTAACACAATATTCTAATTACAAACAAAAGTGATTAAAATTCCTAACTTAAATACAGGATAACTTTTCTGAGCGAGCTATGTGTGATGCAAAAGTGCACTGCAGAAATTTCACCGTATTGTTGAATACTGAAGCCACTGAAGGTATTAAATATAGTCAGTCGTCTGGTAATCTCTTAGCTCCTTCGTTACCCGAATCCGAGAAATACATTTCAGTTCTGGAGCTGTCATTTGCTGTATTGATAACGAGTCGATCAACAACAGAATCCACGAAGCCACCCAGGCGCCTCATTTTCTCCTCTTTTTTTTTATGACGTGCCGTTCTGTATCCCGCCAGCGTTCGGCAGTGACATGTGAAAAAGTTGCGTGCGTTAATTCCTGTACGTCTGGAAGCTTAATGGTCTTGTTATTTCTCGCAATAAATCCCTTAACTTGGCTCCAGATCAGTTCTGTTGGGTTCCTATTGTAATGGTACAGTGGCAAATGTAAAGATGCAGCATTTGTATGGGTTGCTCGATGCTGTAAAAATAATTGTTTTCATGTTTCTACGACACTTATCACTCTTTTTCACGTGAGACTGCATCAGTGGTATAAAACAATGGATATAGTCCAAATAAAATTTGTTTTTCATTTTTGTCCTAAAAATTAAATTGTTATGTTCTATTAATTTAAGTAATCTTAATCAACAAGCTTTCATATAGATAATTAAGGATTTATTTTTGAATTGAAAACAGGTCAAAAAATGGTCAAATGTGTGTGAAATCTTATGGGACTTAACTGCTAAGGTCATCAGTCCTTAAGCTTACACACTACTTAACCTAAATTATCCTAAGGACAAACACACACACCCATGCCCGAGGGAGGGCTCGAACCTCCACCGGGATCAGCCGCACAGTCCATGACTGCAGCGCCTCAGACCGCTCGGCTAATCCCGCGCGGCTGAAAAAAGGAATTTCGCGTGCAGTATCGAATTAGAAACAAGAAGACGTTTTTATTCTTAAAAATGATGATGAATTTTACATTTACTAAATGTAGGTATTTCAAATAAACGAAATAAGGATGACCAACGCAAGACTTGCCCAGCGATCCATGACCTCCACTTCGTTGTTAATCTACTCCTGTATCGATTCCGCTACATATCCAATACGAAGTAGTATCTGTATCAAATACAGACCCTTGGAAAACTTCTAACCCAATTTTTGTCTGTAAATTTATGAAAACCAATTTCTCGGCACTTTTTTACCGTGTTCCACGCGTGTGTTTCACAACGGAGCAGCAGTCAGCCTTAGCCATTTTTATACTGTGCATTAACAACTGACAATCAGAGCACAACAGTACAGAGACTGTGACTATACACGATTTTTGAAATTAAAACTACATAGCTGAAGCGTGATTAAGAAAAACGTTGATGGCTGTTAATACATCAGAATATCATAAAGGTTCATTTAACGTTACTTAGTCATAAGATATCTAATACATAATTAGAACCTACTTCCAAGAACGTAACAATACCAGTGTACGTGTGCTACGACGACTAATCATCGGGTTTGTTTTTGTTTACATCAGGTTGATTCTTATGATGAACAGAATATAGACACCCTCCCTTACGAGTCAGCACACTCGCAGTTCCGTGGTGCGTGTCGTCTGTCCACAAAATGGATAGTGTTTGACGCTGGTAGACCCACATTTCGTCAATCCATATTACATTCTCCGGATTCACTGCTAGCAACTCACATAGGAAACGACGTCCCTATGGCACAATGTCTCCACGTTCCATTAGCACTTTCTTTCTGAGAACTTTTACCACCGGAAGCCAGGTTTTTTATTTTTGAAAAATAAAGAGACTTGTTCTTCATGTGAACAAATCGATGTCTGACAACGATTCTTTCAACTTTTTAGTGTCGCGTACTCCTTCTTGCTGTAGTACGCGTATGTATGTTGCCTGATAGCACTTTCGTCAAAGTTTTCTGTTTCAATCACATGATATGATCTCTTCCTTGACTTTCTAGGTATCACCATAACAGGGCTCCCAGCTGAATTGGCAGCATATTTACCATTTGTGATTCACTTATATATATATATGTATTTATGTCGATGTATAATTGGTTTGTTTTGTAAATATTATTTGTATTTTTACGCTGGGTCTTGCCTAGGGAAAACTATGCTATCGAACCATTACATCGATAGGTCGTATGGAGAACCAAAGTGTTTACGATCTTTGAGAGTGTGAACTCGGCCGCGTGGAGCGCGGGCAGAGCAGAGTCTGGCTGGAGGAGGGCAGTGGAGCAGGTGTGTTGTGTGACGCTCCCGCGAGTTGCCGCGCTTTCAGGGTTTGGCAGCATGTAATTGCGCTCGACTTGCTATGTTAGTTTCTGACATGGTGTCGCGGACGGGAGCGTTAGCTGGCACACATCAAGAGCCCGCTTCGGCTGGAGGCCGTGTCGAGAAGGCGCGCCAACATCCAGCTTCTGCAACAGCGACGGCCGACAATGAGTGACTGTCGCCACCTCCTCGATCGACGACTTCAAACCTTCAATCAACCAACAAGGCAGACTGGTAGCACGTAAAGTTTTAGAACTGTATGGCAGACCTCAGATTTTCAAACTTTAAAATTTTTCTCACTAAATTACAGCAACGTAGCATGAACCTTTGTTCCTCATTGTCCCAGTTGCATTACCAAGCAGGGTCCCTTCCTTTTCCGGAATGAACCAGAGTGTCGTTGAAATTCAAACGCCAGCATTAAAGTAATATCATTCGATTTCACTGCTTCAATTTCAAAGTTCAGTTAAGGTATTCATAGTTGGCTACAATACTTAGATTACGCAAGCACAAATTAAGAGTGCGAGCTTTGCTACCATATTTTAGCTTACCTGTGACTGCAGCTCAGCTTGGTACGTACTAAATTTTACTACTGTTAATTGTTCAGAATCATTTAATTCAAGTTCAAAGTTAAATCTCTTATTTCTAAATTGCGTAGATTCAAGTAGCTTTTGAAATGATTGTTGAGGTAGCCCAAGACTAACCTTATTTTATTGAATTTCGATGTGCTTCAGAAACAAAGCTCACTATTAATTTCATTCACTAAATTAACTTTCAACTTTCCTGTTTTATTCATTCTTTTGCTAAATTAAGTCATAGCATAGCGAAATTTATTACTTCTGACAAACATTCAGTTTTCACACAACACGTGTCAACCTTCAGTTGCCACGCTCTTAGTGCTAATTATATGTGCAATAACCTTTCTTTTTCAGTTACTATAGTAATTGTCCATAGGACTGGCGACCGTAATTTCCCCCAAATCTCAAATATCTAATTACCGCTAGTTAACACTTACCACGCTAAGCCCTTAACTGCATGCCACTCCCTGTGTGCTGGCTGATTTTTTTCTATTTTCAACAGACTTTAAATAGCTGTAAAGGACGTTTAGTTAGAGATACATAAAAACTACAGGTATGGTTTAAAACTTTAAGGTTTCAACTTTACATGGGTTAACAGTCATGTGTATGGGGCATATACTGTTTCCAAGAAGTGATGCGGATTTCTCCTCGATTTTGCGAAAATAAATTTCTGTCAAAAATTTATTTTTACTACTTTATTCAATTTAAAGAAGAAATAAATTTTGGAAAGTGATCATTTGACACTAAAAAGACATTTGTTATACCATTTGCACATAAAGCATAGCTACATACACATAAGCTATTTTGCATAGTGAACCACAGTGTGATAAAGCTTGAAGCACAGGGTGACACACAAACCTACATTACACTCACTGCTCTCATAAGAAGTATCTTTCCTCCCAGCTTTCCCAGTAATGTTCTTTTGTTTTCCACTACACACTACACGACGCCTTTGTGCTTTCATATTCCCTTCTGCCATTTCCACACGGTTCGGAAAATGTTTCTTCGACAGTCGAGCAATCGTTGCAGATCCATGAGAATCCTCAATTCTCTCTCCTCTCTGTAACACTAACGCTGTGCAGACCTCCTTTATAAACTTAAGAGTGCTCAGTTTCTTCTCATTGATGCAATTGTGCAAAATACAACCATTGGAAACTGCCATAATTATACAGTGGAAGGCAAGATTTCTCCACCGCTTCACTGTTTATTGATCAAGTGCTCCATATGAAAGACGCTGATCAAAAAGGTCTACACCAGCTTTATGTTTGTTGTAATCCAGCACTGCCACTGGTTTCAACTTCTCATTGCCTTCTCTTGCAGCAACAGGCAACACTGAGGATGTGTGCCTGGTACTTATCATCCACACATCCTTCTTGTCTTTCCATCGCAATGCTAGCACATCGTTCTTGCGGCGAAATATTTGTTCACCTTTTTTGAGCTTACCCTCTTTGAGAGCCTTGGGCAATCCTTTTCTGTTTGGCATTACAGTCCCTACAAGACCAGTGTTGGCTCTAGCCAGTTCTTCGGCTAGCTGAACAATGGTGTAAAATCTGTCAACATATACAGTGTGGCCCTTACCTTGGAGTGAGCCGAGCAATCGCTTTACCACTGCAGAGGCACTGTTGTCCAGTTTATCATCCCTTCCGTGGTAAACTTCAAAGTTGTATATATACCCAGTTTTGGATTCTGGAAGAATGTATAGCTTCATGCAATATTTGTTTGGCTTATTAGCCATATAAACTTTGAAACCTACACGCCCTCTGAAAGGACACATAACTTCATCAATGGTTAGTGCTTCACCTGGCTGATAACTTTCTTTGAAATTCCTTACCAAATCATCCAGAAGAGGCCTGACCTTATGAAGGGCATCAAAGTCTACTTCATCTTTCCTTTTTTGCTTTGAATTGTCATTTATGTGGAACATAGACAAAATATTCAGAAATCTGTCCCTTGGCATAATATTAGGGCAAAAATTGCAGCTAACCACTGGATCACTACACCAGTGACTGGCCATACTTGGCCTCTCACTGATTGACATGTGGAGGATAATAGCCAGAAGCGTCTTTGTTTCAGCAATTGTTAGCGTCCTCCACTGCTTGAATCTAGAATTGGGCCCTAATTTGTATTGTGCTCTCAGTGGTGCCAGCTTCTGTCTAGCATATAGGTTTGTTCCTTCATAATTGAAATAACCCTGTCATTTATAAAATGAGAAAAAAAATCTAAATATTCACTTGACTGACAGGGTCCTACATTATTTAGCACACCATGAGACCCTATAAATAACAAAATGTTCGGTGTTTGATTCACTATAGTCCTGTCATCCTGTGAAATGTCACTCAATCTTGGCCTCTTTCGATGATGAGGATGATGAGTGGGGAGGGGGGGGGGGGGGGGGGGAGGGAAACATAGGCGGTGGCTCACCTTCATCTGACGACAAATCTGTGTCTGAAATAATACAGAACGTAACAGAACAAATCGCAACATGAACTGTCTTGTTCTGCATCGATTTAGTAAGATGTTAGACTTACCTGGACTATCCTTATTTTCTGGCATTTCGTAATCACTGTCACTATCGAAATCCGAAAAATCATCATCAGCAGGTTCAGCAAGTACTTCTTCAATCATTTTTCGAAGTTTTGCATCCTCATCACTCGCCATTGTGAGTAAAAAGAAGATAAACAAGCTAAAACAAAAATAGTAGCGCCAATTTCAACGGTAAACAAACGACAGGACACCACAGAACACCTAACATACGCATGAAAAACACACGTGAATTCGTTCGGAAATATATACGGATATATCGCATTACCTCACTAGGTGCTACGATATAGCGCTAATATGATGAACTACAAGCATTACAGGACCTACAGGTTGTAGCGGGAACGCTAACAATGCGTTTGAAACACTAAAACAATATGGAATGCGGCGGGACGTAATATTACGGCGGCCGCATTTTCTTCGTTTCCGCCCGCGACGTAATATTACGGCAGCCGCACGGTAAGTGTTAATTGTTTACGTAACGGCCGCACATTTACTTTGTTTATTAACTTTACCCCTTCTCAAAATTAATTTCCACCAGTTCCATCTGCATTTTTCCTTTCATTTAGATGTATCCCTTTCCTCCCTCTTTACCGACAGATTAACTTCGGTGACGATTGCTTTTCCCAAATTTCCATTAGGTACACGCGGTTTAATTTTTCACTGTCATTAAGGTCGATAAGTGAGAAGGAGGTTACAAAAGGCCCACCATTCTCCCTTCCCCTTTCAGAGTAAACACGCAATGTGTATACAAATTCGCATGGTTGAGATTATAGCGTAGCTCCTTCTCCAAAACTCCTCTTATCTCCACTACAGGAAGCCATTTTCCTCACGCATGGCAAGAAACTAAAAGAATTAGTGGAATGCATATTTACACATACAAACCTGAACGACTGAAAGCAGGGGTCGCCTGGCACTTTGGCAAAACTGAGGCATTGCCACGGTACTCTAAGAAAAAAAATCTCATGATCTGATTGGCCGTTGTGGATGCGCGAAGCACGTGCGCAAAGGCCACTTCAACTGTCAGTTCTTCTCTCTCAGTACGAAATATAAGTGAGAGTGCCACAATTGTTGAATGCCAAACTTATGTACTCGTGCACATTCCACAAGGTGTTTGATTTAATGTGCAACTAACACGATAGCCGTCGTACTGCGATTAATCTATCATTTTCCGCCAAATTCAATTATCTTACAGCGCTCACAGTGCCATATAGTGGTAAAGTTTTCTTTAATTTTCTGTTAAAATTTGACATCATTCTGAGCAGCGGTTCATGTTTTACAGCGTTTTGAAACTGGAACTTTAATTATAATCACCCTGCATATGTCTGTCCTCATCTGTATCTCTGTAGCCCCCTGAAGTGCTATGGTAGTTACAGTCTTCTAAGGTGAACTGTGTCGTCGGGTTGTTGAAGTCTGGTGGTAAAACCATGCTGAGCTTCTCTGCATGGGGCTTGCCTATTGATGTTACAGTAAAGGTGTCACATTCAACTGTCATTAGATCTGCGTTGTTGTTGGTAGTTCTGTTCGTCAATGTTATGGCTTTCTCAGGTTTTATGAAAATAGCACTGCCGTATTTGCTTCAGCTAATTTCATTCCAACTATTTATGGTCTTATTGCCGCTTCTTTTGTGCGTGTTTCTTGCCTGTATTATCTGTGAGATCACCTCGACATACGGCCTTAAATAAGGCAGTTCCGGGAGAACTAGCGTAGATTGAATGCTGTCCTCAATTCGCAGCCGTCATTTACGACGACTTTGGCTGTGCTTGTGGACTTTGGTTCGGACACGTTTTGGCCAGCTATATGGTTGGCTTTGTATACAGTTGGGCAATATGGTATAAACTGATCCGTGTATTTGCGTCCTCGGTAATGAAGTTATTTATTCCTGAGGAATTCACAGTTCTTATGAATAGTATACAACAACAGTGCCCTCACATTTAGCAACTCACATTTTTTGTGATGTATGTTAAAGGATATTTCTTTATATTCGGTTGCGTATAAAATATTAAGTGGTTCAACTACTTTATCTATGTACAGGTATGAAGCTTTTTGTACTGCAGTTGTATATACCCACAAACGATTGCCTGTGCTTAGTCACATTTTAGTACATTACTTTAAATTCGCTCAGTCGAGAAGCCCTGGGTCTGCAACGCCAGTAACTAGAAACTACATCAGTGGGAAATTGATGCCAACGAACAAATGTGCATGTGGACGTATAACACTGTGAATAAACGATATTTTCCCAACAATCCGTCTCTTTATTATTCATTATAGCTGCAATGTGTTATTATTTACCTGGGTTCTGATCTGCATTCACAGCAGAAATGAAAAGTGCAACATAATCTTGAGTAAACTGATGTTGAGAATGAGATACATCTCGTCGTCTGCAATGGCACTGTTAATAAACGGAGTCACCTTAACCGATATTCCCAGAAAAATAGGGCGAGTCCTACCTATTGTAATGTCAGTCAAGTGCAAGGGTGTAACATTAGAGCCTGCAGGACATGCAATGCGGGCGGACCCGGTGCTTTAAGGACCCGCAGAAAAGCAAATAAATATTATTGCTATTATCATAAGGTTAAAAATAAATATAAAAAATTAAAATATATACAAATATAAAAACAATATTACGAAAAGGATATATCCACTACGTGGCGTTTAGCAGTCTATCCTTTTCATAATATTGTCATTATTCCATCTTCATTTTTCCATTGTCTCAAGTACAAGTAGAGAACTATTTATAAGGTAAACATGCCAGTATGCACACAAAAGATCAGTTCAAAACGATTTTGTAGAATCAATCAACATTGAGTAACAGCTATAAGAGTGTGTAAACAATCCTTGTCCTTGCAGTTTCTCGTGACACTTGGTTTACAACACGGTCCTCGATCGTCATAAAATTACGACGCATATTAGTTATTATAAAACAATGACAACAATGAAAAAGTATACCAAAATATCACTTTTAGGAAGAAAATTATTTTTCTTGATGTGTAATGTACTCGCATTCGGGAGGACGACGGTTCAATCCCGCGTCCGGCCATCCTGATTTAGGTTTTCCGTGATTTCCCTAGATCACTTAAGGCAAATGCCGGGATGGTTCCTTCGAAAGGGCACGGCCGATTTCCTTCCCCATCCTTCCCTAATCCGAGCTTGTGCTCCGTCTCTAATGACCTCGTTGTCGACGGGACGTTAAACACTAATCTCCTCCTCCCTTGATGTGTAATGTACCTAAGATTCTATTAAGCAATTTTTTTTCCAAACATTTAACCTTTGTCACGTCTTTATTCGACAACAATATCAATTATCCAATAAGACGTTGTGGTGCAATAACGACAAATTAACAGCCATCTCCAGTTTCAGACGAGCGCTCTTCGTAGGAAGTTTAGAATAGGTGTATCGTTAAGTGGCGTTATATCTTTCGAACGTGACATGAATAGTTTAAAGTTTAACATTTTTTCGTGTTTATAATGCCTTTTTACAGAAAAATGAAATTGTTTAAATTTGAGCACGAACATCTTAGTGGGGCACAAAACAGAAAAGAAGGGAGAATTAAAAAGAGAAGCAAACAAATTGGTGAAAATACGTAATTTTTTCTCTTCCTGGTGGCAGAGCTAGATCAACGTTACAGAAGTTTGCAGTGCCGTAAGTGAGTGCGGTTCTTAAGTGAAAAGCGATAACAGCAATTGTGAAATCGGAAAAGAAGATGTAAGAAAATAGCCATAAATACCGGCTGTCCCAGAAGTCTTTTTCCTGATTACAGAAATTTGTAACGCATTTGATATGACACATAGACAAATTGCAAGTGACGTATTCAATTTTTTGTGGACACACATATACATGCCCAAGCTGAACGCCTGATACGGTGTCATGCACAACAAAATCGTATGACATTTTTTCTTCAGTGAAACGGCAATCACAGCCAATGTGTATCTTGAGATATTGCAGTTATTTGTTGTGCCACAAATTCAGGACATTCCGGGCTTAATTTTCCAACAAGATGGTGTCCACCTCATTGGGGGGTAGATGTTCGTGCCTATTTGAATACAGCGTTTCGGGGAAGATGTATCGGGGGTGGCGGTCCCATCAACAGGCCTCCGCGACGAAAGGACATAACACCACTGGATTTCTTCCCTTGGGGCCACGTCAAAGACCAGGTTTATCAAATAACAGTGAATGACATCGCAGCATTATGGCGCAGAATTACTGACACCGTAACAACCACCCCTCACGAAATATTGACCAACATATGAAGGGTTTATTTCAATAGTGGTACAAGTCCATCTTTCTTCATATTGAGATACAGAGTCCTAAAGTTCAATGAGCGCTGAAAAATCTGTGGTTAAAATACCAGAAATATTCAAGCATATGGCTTCTTGCTAGAGATGAACCTTTCTTTCTGTTTGTTTGGCTGATTAATTTCAGAAGCATTATAGACAGAAAAGTAAAGGTAATGGACTTGTACCACTATTGAAATAAGCCCCTCATATGGGTGGAATTAGAATATCGCCTGGACATCCTCTGGCCAACAAAAGCAACACACATGGAAATTTTTTAATCGTTTGTGTGTACACAAAAACTTGAATATACTACCCGAACTTCAAGATAAAAGATAATATGTCTGTGTCATATTTTCTGTGTTAGACGTGTTTGTTATCAGAGAAAGACTTCTGAGATACCTTATATAATTTGGCCCATTAATAGACCGGACTGTTCAAATGATAGTGTAGATTGCCGCTTAGATGTAGATGATGAAACTAAAAAGTTTTATGTTAAATAAAATCTTTATCCGCTAGTGCTTTTTATACCCAAAAAGTGCTAAGCAGGAAAATAGGCCCTTCTCCATTGAACATTACGCAAAGTACACAATGGAAGCACAAAAAAATTTGAGAGAATGCTTGTGTTATTCACTTAAAAAGACTCCATTTGCTGTAAACCATGTTGGCTCTTTGGGGGACAGAAATCGTCGTCAGCTTGGTGGGAAGGTTTCGAGATTGGAAGTGGCTAACCAGAAGTATAGTACGACACGAATCTAGCTACGCATATTTTAACGCATGCATTGCTTTCAGTTCGTTGCGTAGGAAAAATGTAGTTGAGCAGTTATGGATTCAGAAGTAAACAAAAGTGAGAACAAATGGAAACAGGCTCTTGAGCGTATTCTGAATCAACACTCGCACCCTAAACATAGCGTTTCAGGGACATAGGGAGGAAACTGGAAAATCAAACAGTGGAAATTTTTCATCACTTATCGAACTTGTCGCTAAGTACGATCCGTTACGATGCAACCTAAAAAATTAAACAAAACACGCACAAAAGAACCTTAGCCCTTCAATTAAGAATGAGTTAATAAATGTCCTACCTCGTGCAGTTTAAAAATAAATTGAGGACATTATAGTTGTCCCTGTCTTTTCCATTATTGCAGATACAACACAGAAAATTACAAAAAGAGATCAAGTAACTCAGAAATTTAGATACGTTAGTGTTCCATGTGATGTCGCTGGAAACCCTTGTGACATAAAGATAAGTGAAGTTTTTTAGGTTTTTGTGAAATAAGATAATAGTGCGTTAGGAATAGAAAAGAAAATGTCAAGTGCAATAAACGAAAAGAGGCTCTTGTTAACTAAACTCCGTCGTCAGGGTCATGACGATTGTCCGCATAAGCCAGCCATATACAAAGCTATTAGAACGAGAACTCAACAAAGACAAAAAAACTGCAAAACATATGCACTGTGCAGCGCGTAGTTTAAATCTCTGCAAAACATATGCACTGTGCAGCGCGTAGTTTAAATCTCGTACTTAACGATGCAACTCCGCCTGGTGTTAGTTGTCTTCAACAGCCAGTGCCGTTCCCACGTCCGGATGAAGGAGGAGGGCTGGGCATTAGGCTAACAACCCAATCCCGTAAAAAAGCTCTTTCTTACGAAACACAAGCTTGACGGAAAATGTGTATCTTGAAAATTGCGTACTCTTCTTCAGAATGCAGCTGATAATTCATCTTGCTATTGAAACAATTTTGAGGACGGAATGTCATCAGCTACATCCTTGCTAATGAAATCGGAAATTTCACCACAATTTGAAAATAAAAGAATTCGAAGAGTGAAAAAAACGTTTTAATGAACTCTGTCAGGATGAATGGCTAGCGGAAGGAAATATATACACTCCTGGAAATTGAAATAAGAACATCGTGAATTCATTGTCCCAGGAAGGGGAAACTTTATTGACACATTCCTGGGGTTAGATACATCACATGATCACACTGACAGAACCACAGGCACATAGACACAGGCAACAGAGCATGCACAATGTCGGCACTAGTACAGTGTATATCCACCTTTCGCAGCAATGCAGGCTGCTATTCTCCCATGGAGACGATCGTAGAGATGCTGGATGAAGTCCTGTGGAACGGCTTGCCATGCCATTTCCACCTGGCGCCTCAGTTGGACCAGCGTTCGTGCTGGACGTGCAGACCACGTGAGACGACGCTTCATCCAGTCCCAAACATGCTCAATGGGGGACAGATCCGGAGATCTTGCTGGCCAGGGTAGTTGACTTACACCTTCTAGAGCACGTTGGGTGGCACGGGATACATGCGGACGTGCATTGTCCTGTTGGAACAGCAAGTTCCCTTGCCGGTCCAGGAATGGTAGAACGATGGGTTCGATGACGGTTTGGATGTACCGTGCACTAATCAGTGCCCCTCGACGATCACCCGTGGTGTACGGCCAGTGTAGGAGATCGCTCCCCACACCATGATGCCGGGTGTTGGCCCTGTGTGCCTCGGTCGTATGCAGTCCTGATTGTGGCGCTCACCTGCACGGCGCCAAACACGCATACGACCATCATTGGCACCAAGGCAGAAGCGACTCTCATCGCTGAAGACGACACGTCTCCATTCGTCCCTCCATTCACGCCTGTCGCGACACCACTGGAGGCGGGCTGCACGATGTTGGGGCGTGAGCGGAAGACGGCCTAACGGTGTGCGGGACCGTAGCCCAGCTTCATGGAGACGGTTGCGAATGGTCCTCGCGGATACCCCAGGAGCAACAGTGTCCCTAATTTGCTGGGGAGTGGCGGTGCGGTCCCCTACGGCACTGCGTAGGATCCTACGGTCTTGGCGTGCATCCGTGCGTCGCTGCGGTCCGGTCCCAGGTCGACGGGCACGTACACCTTCCGCCGACCTCTGGCGACAACATCGATGTACTGTGGAGACCTCACGCCCCACGTGTTGAGCAATTCGGCGGTACGTCCACCCGGCCTCCCGCATGCCCACTATACGCCCTCGCTCAAAGTCCGTCAACTGCACATACGGTTCACGTCCACGCTGTCGCGGCATGCTACCAGTGTTAAAGACTGCGATGGAGCTCCGTATGCCACGGCAAACTGGCTGACACTGACGGCGGCGGTGCACAAATGCTGCGCAGCTAGCGCCATTCGACGGCCAACACCGCGGTTCCTGGTGCGTCCGCTGTGCCGTGCGTGTGACCATTGCTTGTACAGCCCTCTCGCAGTGTCCGGAGCAAGTATGGTGGGTCTGACACACCGGCGTCAATGTGTTCTTTTTTCCATTTCCAGGAGTGTATTTCAGAATCACAGTCGTAATGGCAGTTTGGACAATATTGTAGACCAGTTGGAAAGCAGGTTTGAGCGTATGGATAATGTTAGCCACATCTTTAAAATTATTTTCCCAAAATTTCTAAATTATGCTTGTTACAAAGAGATTGACAATGCAGCAGTAATTCTTCGAAATGCACATGAGGAAATATTTGCAGTGCATTATCAGACTAGGTAATTGGTTTCTAAATCGCTCTAAGAAAAAAAAAATTAATATCTGTAGGTGACTTAACAGAACAATTGCCGGCCGAAATGGCCGTGCGGTTAAAGGCGCTGCAGGCTGGAACCGCAAGACCGCTACGGTCGCAGGTTCGAATCCTGCCTCGGGCATGGATGTTTGTGATGTCCTTAGGTTAGTTAGGTTTAACTAGTTCTAAGTTCTAGGGGACTAATGACCTCAGAAGTTGAGTCCCATAGTGCTCAGAGCCATTTGAAACACTTTGAACAGAACAATTGTTAATAAAGAACTGAATCGTAGGTGCTAGCGTTCCAGATGTATGCACAACATTTTACCTGTATTAAACTATTCCTGTTACTGTTTCTTCGGCTGAACGCTCATTTTCGATGCTCAGACTTATAATGAAATATCTGCATAATTCTATGAGACAAGACAGGCTTAGTGAACTCAGCCTTCTCAGTATCGAAAGTGAGAGAACTAGATCCATTGATGTCAGTGAAATTATCAATACCTTCGCGTCACAGAAGGCACGCTGCATGGTCTAAGTTTCACTAGAGATACATACGAGTACAGCGAGGTTTTAGAAGCACAAGTACACCAGACAACAGATACAAGTATACGCCTATGCTTATGTACATTAAGTGTCAGTCACTACAATGCATTTAACTGTTTAATGTTTACCGATAATTTTGTTTAACACTTTGAAAATAATGAACAGATAATCACTGTCTTTATGTTATATGGAATTATACAACACACTGAATTGAATTTCTGCTTCTTCCTGCTGTAATGAATTCTACGTAGTTACTTACAGATTATGCATTTCATTTTAGAGAGCGCGATTTTTTTTCAGCTGGGCCAACATTACACCTCTGATCAAGAGTAATATCAGGTTTACTTGTTTCATAATTCGTTAAACATCACATAGTGTACACAGCTCAACAACCTACTTGTCCATTACTTTCTGAAATTGCGTTATGTGAAAACATAAAGAACACATCAGTAAGGAATTCGACATGGAGAGTTGATAAATTTTACAAGTGCGTAAATATTGTGAAAACAGCCACTCTCTAAAAGTCGTAACTATCGCAGTTACTTCAAATATTTTAGTTCTAATGGGATCCACAACTAACATAAATTTTCTGAAAGATAAAAATCTATTCCAGTGGCAGCTACTGGCTGTATTAAAACATTCTTTTCTTTTGAATTCACTACTACTGCGCAGTTTAGACTGTGTAGCCTGTTTCGAGCGGTTAGATAGTATGAACCACAAAATGCACATACTTAGGTTACAAGCCGAAGTATTCGTAAATTCATAAAATGGTAAAACGTAGAGGATTGGTCAGAATTTGCAATGATAGACTTGACATCAAGTTGATAATCTGTGACACAACATACCATTTACAAGTGTCAGAGTGTACTAGAGTACATACGTGAGTTATGCTGTACTACCACTTGAGAATAGCTCCATACCCAAAATTGTACAATAGTGGTGAATATGAAATAAAAGGATGTTTCAATCCAATTAATGACAACCAGAGATACTGATTTTTTATTTTTGTCGTTTAGAAAGAAATTCATTCAGTGAGAAGGTGAACGGAGCAAGTTACACATGGAGTTGAAAGTTAAATTAACAATTATTTCACTCTGCATTATTGCAGACATTGTAGTGCTGTGGCAAGATTTGCCGCATAAAATATTGAAGTCATTATGCAATTCTAGTGCTGTATCACACTGTATAGTCAATGTGATTCACAGGAGCCCCTTACTCTCGAAGTGGCGTATAATGTACTGCATATATGGTCGGGAGTATTCGTTGTCATACACGCCATACAATGTGTCTGGCTGAAAATTTAAGTCCTGTAGAGCTCGCGTGAATTTGTCTCCGACGCGCTCCGAGGAGACCACGAAACCACAGAAGGTGGAAGTGTAGAGGGTGAAATGCTTCAGGTCCTCCATGTCCCTGAGCAGTTCGTCCAGCGGGTAGGCGTCCGCCGCAGCTGCCATCCCCAGCGCGCGCAGCGACGCCTGTAGCTGTGTGTGGTAGGTCTCCAGCAGTGAAGGCAGGCGCTCGTGCACATCCAGGCCGGTGTTCGCGTACAGGAAGTATGCCAGGTCGCGGGCAGGGCTGGACACGTGTGTCATCTGTGGATGTAGAAAGGCAGCAGAGCAAAATGAATTCCGTTGAATACTGAAGTGATAGATTAACATGCCCCACCTGATACTAGAACTGTATACCTGACAAAAGCTTGACACCAGACGGAATATTAGACACTTCTTTAAAAGTGCACACGGGTCTCTTTGGGAGGATTTACATAGTGTAGAACTGGAACCAGTCACAAATATAACTCTCCACTGATTACATCAATCATGGCAGTGTAGTGGTATGTATGTGTTATTTTGTTGGATAGTGCAGTAAGATGAAAAGATGTGGAGATGTGACAGAATGGTAGACAGGAGATTCTGTGCCCAAGATTGACTCAGATTATCCAATTTGCTGCTATTTCAATGCAGAAAATCTGATTTGTCTCCACGGAATGACATAAAAAAATAGAATGAGATACCACGTATGTCAAATGACGCAAGAACAGTGGTCGTAAAAAGATCCCTACCAACAGGGATCAGAGGCGGTTGAACGTCTTTTCATTGACAATCGGTTTCAAACCTGACAGGAATTGCTGCGTGAATGAATGCAGATCCATCCCAACCAGCTTATGAACGATCATTGCTAAGGTAACTCCATGCAGTGGACATTTGAGTTAAGTACATCTCAGAAAGCCATTGCTCACGCCACCGTATAAAGCTGCTGCACGAGATCTACGGGCCAAACAACACAGAAACCGGAAATTAGTCGACTGCAGAAGCTAAATGTGAGCCGACGAGTCGTGATTTTGTCCCTTTATTCAAATGCTACCAGATGACTAGTGAACTAATGGCTCAATAAAGGTTTTAAGATGGAGTGTGTGGAAGCTGATATTCAGGCTGGAGGTGGTTCTGTGATGTTTTGAGGGTGGCTCTATTTGAAATTTTTACTCCATGTTTCGAAATTTAATTTGAGTTTTTAGAACTCTGTCTCCTGCCTACAAAAATTTACGATGGATGAGAATCTCCACATACAAAAGCAGTAAATAGTTTTCAAGGAATACACAGCGCTGTGCAACAAAAATCTACTTGCAGTACCTAATGAATTATAGAAAGAAACTTCCTCAAACACAACCTAGTATTTAAACAGCTTCTGCTATCCGAAAATCCTTGCTTCTCAAGTTAACGCCAGTGAAGAAGCATTTGTGGTGCAGGCAATGGCACAGGAATGGGATGTGGTTTGTAAAGGCAGAGTGGTCACCGTCTGATATATTCCATTTGAGTAAAGAGCAGAGAAATGGCTTGTTGGAAGTCTTGGGACGCTACCCAGAAATACTAACGATAGGCTAGGGGTCATCAACAAAGTCCAGTCTAAGGTACTGAGAGATAAGGTACCAGTTCCTCAGTCACCCTACCAGTTATCACTACTGTAGATGAGAGAGTTAAGAAAAATTATCGATCAGTTTTTAGCTGAGTGTGTAACTCCACCAATGGTCTCGCCCTACGCATTATCGATATTTTTCGTTCCTAAACCCAGTGGGGAAGGATCCTAGGTGGTTGTGGTTTATTGTGCTCTGAATCTAAAGGTAATTAAGGAATCTGAACCTTTGCCTGACCTTCGTAATTGATAAATTGTTTTTCAGATACGGAATACTTCACCGTTCTTGACCTGAATCAGGCCTACCACCATATGTCTCTCCCAGAGAAGTCCATGCCTCTTCCTGCATTTTACATTGAATTAGAAGCTCTTTGAACGCAGCTGAGTTCCATTTGGGTTGACTACGAGAGCAGTCATATTATCACGCTTTCTAGGTTGTGTGCTGGGTGACTAAAATTTAGGGGTGTTACAATCATTTGGACAACATGATTATTTGCAGCAAAACTTTCAGTGATCACCTGGATAATACAGGGCAAGTCTTTCACCCACTGTCGGAAGCCAGGCTGAGTGTGAAATCTGCTATGTTCAAACTGGCCAAAAAAAGAGATGTCATTCCTTGGTCATCCTGTGTACAGTAAAGGTGTACCACACAGATACCACCAATTTAGGTGTCGTGGTCATCCTTCTCCAAGAGGAGGAGGGAAAGAGCAAGCCTGTCAGTTATCCCTGCACCCGCATTATCAAGTGGGAAGATCAAATAGTCTGTATGCGAAGCAGAAGTGCTATCTGTGTTATCTGGATTGGAATAATTCAAGTTTTATCTTAAAGTTAACCCATTCTACCTAGAGACCAACATCCAGACCTTAACATCGGTTCTAGTTAGCCCACGGAAGACGCCGAGGACAGATCGGTGGGCTGTACACATATCTACCTTACGTTTTAATGTTCATCAGATAATGGATACAAATAACCGAGTGGCTGACGCTCTTAGATAACTGTTTCAACACGACTCTTAGGCGGACGAGGGATGACAGGAAGGATCAGGTATGGCTATCCCAGGGGCTGAATCCTCTGGTGTTTAAGTACTTTTATCATTCCTTGTGTGCAGAGCACCTGAGAGTATGTAAGACCATAACGAGGATTAAAGAGCACCTCAGTTGGTCTACTCTTGGTGTTAAATGGCGATGTTCGTAAATTACTGCGCCAGTGTGAGGACTGTTTGGTAGTGAAACTCAGGTGGGGAAGCTTAGCTCTAATAGGGGAGAGCAAACGTTAGACAAGGTGTTCATCTATTAGCTACGTCCCCTAACCTGTACTAAACCGGGTTATCGGTATGTGATGGGTGGTGATGAGTGACTCTTCTGTTTTATTTGCCTGTTGCTGAGCAGGGCAGGTATTATGAGTATAACCATTCAGCATTTTAGTCGTATTTTCTCCATATTTGGGGTCCCAAGGTTATTGTCAATGACTATGCGCTATTTACTGTGTCCTATGAATTTAAAAGGTTCTGTGTTACCAGCGCTATTTCTCATGCAACCATCACCACCTATTACTCGCACCACTATTCACGGAGCGTGTGAGCTGCAATCTTAATTTTGCCTTGATCGTCTACCACAAGAAGTCGCAGAAGAAGTGGGATGAGTATGTTGGATGGCTTAATTTTGCCTTTTACATGACCATGTATGAGACTAATAGGACTATTTCCTCCAAACTTATATTTGCATTCCCTGTTAAATTGTTACTTTCCAACCTCTGGTCAGTTAATGATCTTCTTCCAGTAGATAAGAATATTAAGGCCATTAAGAAGAACGCAGACTCTATGAGAAATAACATCAGGCTTGCACATCAGAGAGTGGCCGCCTGGTATAACAAGGGCTGTCATGTGACTTCGCTATGACTGGGAAACAGGTTCTGCTTGAACTTTTGGGAGCAAACCAAGGAAGGACAGGGGTGCGGGGAGGGGGGAGGGGGCAGAAAGTCACTTTTAATATGTTGCTACGGCTTGTGGGACTGTATAAGGGGCCCAAAGCACCTTTCCAGAGAGATTTCTGATCCAAGAACTCTATACCAGCAAATTAATTGAGGCTCATATCAGCCAGCTGAAGAACACCACTGGGAACCAAAATGCTGAGGAAAACTCTCATACCTTGCCACTCCCGCCCCCATAAGGGGAGAGGAGGCGGATGGGGCAATGTGTGCGTGACATCTTTGGCATTCAGTAATCTATTGTGTCTGTCCTGCGTATGATCTGCCCCTTTGCTGAGATACCCAAGGACGCCTGTCCGCAAGGGGAAACGCGAGCAGCGGGAGCCGGCGAAGATGGGGCGTGCTCGGCAAGTAAGAAGTGGCAGTTGTGTGGACAGTTGCAGTTCTGGGTTTGCTAAACATGTGAGAGTGCTCTGTTGTGCCAGACATAGCTGGAAGGTGGTTGTCTGGCCTGTGGAGTGCTATTGTCACCATGGCACTGGTCAGTTACTCGATCATAGGGGAAAGTGAGCCTGCTCAGGAAACCGTTTGGTACCCATATTGTGAACTGTACGGTGGTGCCTTTTGCAATGGTCAATAATTTTGTTCTTAACTGATGTATGAGACACTGCATCTTCGTCCCTTTTGGATATAGCTGGTATTTGTAGTCATTCCTTCGATTTTCTGTTGTGAGCGAAAGTGCTCATTTGTATTTTCCTACCGGACTGTGTTTAGCGGTTTTTCTTGGTACGTATTTGCGATTTGTGGCTAACGTGGATTATAATTTGATTTTCGTTGCCTACTCTCCATGATACTGTGTGATGTGGCTTGGTTGTTTGTCTACACAAGCCCGCAGTTTATGTCAACTTTTTCTGTAAAATTAAGTGTAGACTGCTTTTCAGGCTCATTACCTATTCGGTGCTTACCAGCCTTGTTTTATTTATTGGTGTCTTTATTTTATTGGAACAGTGTTTAACGCTTTCAGTGCTTATCAAACGTTGTATTTAAGGGAGTTTTGTATTTTTTTAAAATAGTGTTTAATTATGTTTATGTGTGTGTGTGTGTGTGTGTGTGTGTGTGTGTGTGTGTGTGTGTGTGTGTGCAGTTCAGATTAGCCATTATTTAATGCTTATTTATTGAATTCTGGAGCAGACAAGGAAAGGAACCTCACTGTAAGCTGAGGTTGGTCTTACGGCATTCATAAAATCATTTTGTAATGTCAGTTCCTCTTAAATATCTGGAAAATGTGTCTATATTGATAAGACAGCTGGCTAGCTGATATAGTAAATCCCCATTGCTTGTTATTAGTTGTTTTTCGAACTACCTGCCTGTTTAATAATCATCTGATGAGTTGTTTGTTTTCCCTCCCCGCCCTCCAGACTTAGATGACTCCTTCTGTGTATTTGTTCGGCTACTGCCGTTTTTGTTTGTCTGTAGCTCTTGACATAAAGCGTTCGCCTTGCTTTGGCATTCTGTATTTCAGTTCTGTATGGTACATACAACAGAACCTTTACATTTACAGTTAATTTTCCTTATGATTTAATGCAACTGATTTCTGCTAAATCTCTCTCAAGTAAGTCTAAGCAACATTTTCTACAGGCAGCCTTTAGTATAAGTTCAGTACAGTGTTTGGGTCGGCCATTGTGCCTTAAAGGTAACTGTGTTTAAAGACCTGATAACTTACCTGCCCATGGAGACATGTTCATATGTAAGATTACGATTCCTCAAAATAGGTACTAATGAATTTCTTGTATTTAAACCGTGTAAATGCTAAAGCACCTTCACCAGTCATTTACACAGAGGTGACAAAAGTCATGGGACACCTCCTAACATCGTGTCGAACCTTCTTTTGTCAGACGTAGTGCAGCAACTCGAAGTGGTATGCATTCAAAAAGTCGTTGGAAGTCGCCTGCAGCAATGCTGGGGCATGCCGACGCTATAGCCGTCCATAATTGCGAACCTGTTGCAGCAGGGTTTTGTGAACGAAGTTTTACTTCTCAATTATGTCCCATAACCTTCTTTGGGTTCATATCGAGCGATCTGGGTGGTGAAATCATTCGCCCGAAATGTGCAGAATGTTCTTCAAACCAATCATGAACAATTGTAGCCCGTGACATGGTGCACTGTCGTCCATAAAAATTCTATAGTTGTTTGGGAACACGAAGTAATTAATGACTGCAAATGTTCTCCAAGTAGCCAAACATAACCATTTCCAGTCAATGGTCCGTGTAAACACAGCTCACATCGTTGTGGAGTCACCACCAGCTTGCAGACTGTCTTGTTGACAACTCCGGCCCATGGGTTCGTGAGGTCTGCGCAACACTCGAATCTTACAATCAGCTCTTACCAACTGAAATCGAAGCTCATCTGACCATGCCACGAATTTCCAGTCGTCTAGAGTCCAACCGATAAGATCACGAGCCCAGGAGAGGCGCTACAAGCTAAGTTGTGCTGTTAGCAAAGATACTCACGTCGATCGCCTGCTGCCATAGTCTATTAACACCAGATTTCAGCGCACTGTCCTAACGGATACGTTCGTCGTACATCCCACTTTGATTTCTATACTTATTTCACGCAATGTTGCTTGTCTGTTAGCACCGACATATACGGCTCCTCTCGGTCGTTAAGTGAAGACCGTCGGCCACTGTGTTGTCCATGGCGAGAGGTAATGCCTGAAATTTTATATTCTTGGCACACTCATGGCACTACAGATCTCGGATTATTGAATTCGCTAACGATTTTCGAAATGGAATGTCCCATCCGTCTAGCTCCAACTACCGTTGCTTGTACAAAATCTGTTAAGTACCGCCTTGCGACCATAATAACGTCGGAAACCGTTTTCACATGAATCACCTGAGTGCATATAATAGCTCTGCCAAAGCACTACTCTTTTATACCATATATGCGAGACTACCGCCATCTGTATTTGTCCGTATCGATATCCCATGACTTGCTACCTCATTGTGAAGCTTGTGGCATGGTCGCCGGCCATTAATGAAGATATTCTAAGGCACTGTTCGTTGTAGAGAAGTTCTATTCACTTAAGACTGGCCAGTGCTGTTGTTGGTCGCCGGCCCTTAATGCAGGTATCCTGTTTCTAGAGTGCTATTCGTTGTAGAGAAGTTCTGTTCACTTAAGACTGGACAATGTTGTTGTTAACTGGTCTTTGTGGCCGAGGCATCGTGTTACGTAACATGGAAGACAGTGAGAGAGAGAGAGAGAGAGAGAGAGAGAGCGAGAGAGTGAGACAGAGAGAGACAGCGTGTATGTGTGTGTGTGTGTGTGTGTGTGTGTGTGCGAGAGAGAGAGAGAAAGAGCTGTTCTCTCTCTCTCTCTCTCTCTCTCCCCCCCTCTCTCTTTCTCTCCCCCCCCCCCTCTCTCTCTCTCTCTCTACCCCTGACACACTCGCGCGCGCGCGCATACACACACGGACACACCACACACACACACACACACACACACACACATGAAGATGAACACCCCCACTTTAAGAAAGTAGATTAATAAAAATAAATACATAAAATAAAAAAATAAATAAAAATATAATCTCTCCGTCTCTCTCTCTCTCTCTCTCTCTCTCTCTCTCTACCCCTGACACACTTGCGCGCGCCCGCATACACACACACACACACACACACACACACACACACACAGAAGACATGATTTCTCTCTCTTTCTCTCTGTTTTTTTTCTCTACTTAGTCAGAAAATATAAACACTAACAGATCGATAGTAGGCGCCTCGATCACTATCTAAAACGGACAAAACACGAACGCATCCCACAATAACAAAACAAAACACGGAAAATGACGAGAGGAAAGTGCTCAGCAGTGTAAATGTGTTAACCGCAGTGAAAGTTCTGTGTACAAATGCAACTTCTCAACACACGCACGTGGGGGACGAAGAAGAATGTAGTAAATACCAAAGAACGGTGAGTAACGAAAAGAATAAAAACTGTTTATAGTAATAAGTAATGCTTACGAACTGTTAACTTGCCAAAAAAGAAGGCAAGTTTAATTGTTTCTGATAATAAACTGCTGTTCGTGTATACCATATTTTGTGGTCTCTGTACCTTTCCACTTCCCAACGAGCTCCCTACCGCATCAGTTGCTTTACGTAATGACCTAAGCGCTTGTTACAATAATTATTCAGTTATTTATGAGGAAGTTTAGCGTATTCCGAATCTTATACTCATTCATAAAATCTTTTGTATAAAAATCTTTTTAACTTTGTAGCGAAATGCAAACTGCATTAAAAATGAACCCGGAGTAGAGTGAAATTACTGAAGTCATGTGTAGACTACATGAGCAACCAACAGCTGTTACAACGATTCTGATAAATATTAACACTTTCGGTTACATAAGAAAGCCGGCCGCAGTGGTGAGCGGTTCTAGGCGCTTCAGCCCGGAACCGTGCGACTGCTACGGTCACAGGTTCGAATCCTGCCTCGGGCATGGATGTGTGTTGTCCTTAGGTTAGTTAGGTTTAAGTAGTTCTAAGTTCTAGGGGACTGATGACCTCAGATGTTAAGTCCCGTAGTGCTCAGAGCCATTTGAACCATTTTTACATGAGAAAAAGAAGGAGGATTAGAGTTTAACGTATCAGCTACAATGACGTTATTACAAATGAAGCATGAAACCCGGACAATGATGGGAAAGGAAGTCAACCGTGTCTTCCCCCAAAGGAATCATCCTAGCATTCACCTTCACCAGATTAGAGAAATCACAGAAAACTTAAACCATAACTGCTTCCTAAAAGTGAGGTCAGTGTGTTCTGAGTCAGAGTGCTTAACTCTTGTAATGTAATGCACGTAAATATGCAAAAAATTCGTCATATGTAATTAACGATATATGAGTAATTGGAAAACAGCCGATTAGAGTAGAAACTAGCGCCTCAGAATGACCCTCTGTGACGTTGATCGTATGTTATGAGTTAAAGCTGTATGCAAAGCTTGCTCGAACGAGGATAACTGCCTTAAGCTTGTAAGACACTAACAGTTACGAAAGAAATCTTTCGCAGCAGCAACCCTGATGGTGTTGATAAGATCCGCTGCGTATTCTTGCTCTTAGGGGTGTCAGTCTTACAGCGCCATGGGGAAACTTCGGTAATGTGTGGAAGGAGAGGGCAGCAGCTCCTTTCAGTCTTAGGTTTTGAGTTGGTGATGGAGGATGTTCGAGTAGCCTAGCTGATAGTATATGCCTACAGTGTGAAAGAAGCTGCACCTTAATCCTGGTTTGGCACGCAGCGTTAACTTGAAGCATATAATCAATGCAGCATACCCTCTGCACAGAGTGAAAGGTTTTCTTCTCAGTCTGTATGACAATTTTTGTCATTAATGGAGGCAGAAGAAATGTGGAGTGGATTTTATAGAGAGTGATGAGGAAAATGAGAATTATGTAAAAAGTATTGAAATGAAATGAAATGAAATGAAAAGTATTGAAATGAAAAGGTGATCTATGTTGCCGGTTATTAAAGCTGTCTGTGTCTCAGAAAAGAGTTAATTATGCAGTAACAAAAATTGTTAATAATTTGCGCAAGAACACACACTGACGGAAAAAGCACGTGACACCAAGGAGCTGTGTGATGTAAACGAAAGATGGTAGGAGTGTTTCTTCATCTGAAGGACGATATCTATTCAGATTTCACCCTAATCGCATAAGCCTGTCGCTAGTAGTGCCACTGAGAAGGATGTACTGAGTTCATGTCAGTCAGGAATGCGTTTAAGGCGACAGACACCATTATCAACACCTCAGTGAGTTTGAACGAGGTCGTGTAACACGGATATGAGGAGCTGTGTGTTCTTTCTGCGATACTACAGAAAGGCATGGAAGGAACACAGTCACTGTACGTGATTTCTGTCAGCGGTGGTTACGAAAATATACAGTGACTGTTTATAAATTAAAATTGAAACAAATGAGTCCTCGGTCACAGTTTTCAGTGATATTTACCAGGTTTCAACACTTCTAAGAGTGCCTTCATCAGAATTTAGACATTTAAAGTGACCGAGCTCCAGACGACCGCACTACCTAGAGGGAAGACAATCGCATTCGATGTATGGTTCTGGCACATCGAACTGCATCTACAGCAGCGATTTGAGTAGCAGTTGGCACCACAGTGTCATAACACACTGGTTACTTCAAGGATAGCTCCGAGCCCGACGCCTGGTAGCGTGCATTTCACTGACCCCAAACCACCTCCATTTACGATTCCAGTGGTGTTAATCGAGAGTTCACTGGAGGGCGCGGTGGGGGTCTGTTGTGGTTTCTGATGAAATATGGTTCTGTTTGGGCGCAAGTGATGGCCACATATTGGTTAGAAGGAAGCCAGTTGAGCACCTGCAACCAACCTGTCTGCGTGCTAGACATACTGGATCTATGGTGCGAGTTCGTATGATAGCAGGAGCACTAACGTTGTTATCCCATGCACCCTGACTGCAGATTTGTACGTCAATCCGGTGATTACACCTGTTGTGCTGCTATTCACGAACACCATCCCAGGGGGTGCTTTCCAACAGGGTAGCGATAGTCTACATGTCAGTGTTGTAACCTAACATGCTCTACATAGTGTCGATATGTTGCCTTGATCTGCTAGATCCCCAGATCTGTCTCCAATAGAGTACATATGGGACATCACTGGACGACAACTCCAGCGTCATCCACAAATTTCTCTTTTAAACTGATAGCTTGAGTAGAACTGAAAAACAACGTTTTCATTCATGTTACACACATCCAGTAAAATGACTCGTTCCACATATTTTCTATGAAATAATGGTTTAAATGAACTATGGAACATATAACTGCCGGCCGCGGTGGTCTAGCGGTTCTAGGCGCTCAGTCCGGAACCGCGCGACTGCTACGGTCGCAGGTTCGAATCCTGCCTCGGGCATGGATGTGTGTGATGTCCTTAGGTTAGTTAGGTTTAAGTAATTCTAAGTTCTAGGGGACTGGTGACCACAGATGTTAAGTCCCATAGTGCTCAGAGCCATTTGAACCATTTTTTGAACATATAACTAATTACCTAGCACTCGCACCGCTGAAGCAAACCGTTACAGCGCGGAAGCTCTGTAACAAATATGTGTGAAAAGGCAGCGTGCATAATCACGGTTTGGGGCTCTTGGAACTTGGTTCACATTTGAACTAAAAACGTGGGGCAAAAAGGTTTTGGCTTATCCTGGACCATCGGCTGTTTGTGTAGCCATTCGAACATTTGTCTTACTATAGTTATGTGTTTAAGAAAGTTTTGAACGACGAACCGAAGCTGACACTCAGACAAATAGTGCGAATCAATTAATTCTTCTCGCAAAAGATTGTAATTGGGCTGAAATTAACGCCGAGCTAATGGCACGATTTGTATGTGCACCGTTCGAATTTTACGTGCAAAAACAGTCTCTGTTAAATAATTATGTCCAGCTCGGCACAAAATGAGATACTGTTTGATCGAGTAATTAAAGCTTTGAAGATAACTATGTAGAAAATTAAACTAACACACAAAACTGCTACGAAAATAGTTTTCAGATTAAAGGCCACCTTATTTCCAAGCAATATAAAAAGTTTCAGTGTGTTTTCTTCAAAAAAATACTATGCTATATTATAGAAAATTTGTTTTCGTATAAAACAAGCAAAGTTCGTCTATTCGCATATAGGATTGGAAAGCTGGTAGGGCTACTATTTTGTCGTACAAACATTGTTTTGTGGTTCTTCTGCTTATTTCAGCCAATCATACTCATACTTTTTTCGGACTGGTTCTTGCAATATATAATTGGCTACATTCAAGGATGTCTACATTCAAGGATGACATAATTTAAATTTTAAGATTCACTTTTTTTATTTTTTTGGATATTTATTTTACTTATTTTTCCTATAGCACCTAAATATCATATAGTTACAGAGTGACCTTGAAGATTTTGAGGGAATATTTTTATATTTAGCTTCAAAATGGTTCAAATGGCTCTGAGCACTGTGGGACTTAACATCTGAGGTCGTCAGTCCCCTAGAACTTAGAACTACTTAAACCTAACTAACCTAAGGACATCACACACATCCATGCCCGAGGCAGGATTAAAACCTGCGACCGTATCGGTCGCGCGGTTCCAGGCTGAAGCGCCTAGAACCACTCGGCCACACTGGCCGGCTATTTTTAGGTAATGTTTGTAAATATAAACAAATTGTTTTTACAGTGGATATACATAAAAAGTGGAATTGTTTATAGAATTTAAATGCTAATATAAAAAGTTAGCAGCTATCGTATTGATTTTGTAATTCCTCAAGCAGAACGTGATAGCACAATTATATCATTAATAGTAAAATGCCTCTTTTTGACTTCAATTCAAAATAAGGGATTATTTAACAAACTTCCAGCTCGAAGCTGACTGCAATAATTTTCTACTTATTCAGTTTCAGGTTGACTGATTAATATCAAAAACTTCTTAATGCAACCAAATTTTTCAAGTTAACTAAAACCCTTCTTTTTTCCTCACTTAAGTGCAATGGAAAAAAGACTTAGATCACTGATTGTAAAACCTCATGAAGAATGGGACTCACTCTTTTTGAAGGCAGTGCTTCTTGGTGAATAAGACAGTATGTCTAAATAGTGTGAGGAGTCTCTTTAGGGAACAAAGCTTGCAATTGAGCACAACAGAGAGCCGTAACATTTGAACACCCATCTACACAGTTTTCCTGATGCTGTTTTCTCCTATAAAATTGTGTAGTATTTCAAGGGGCCTGTTGATTTTGTTCCAAATTTTCCCACAGGAAAGAAAATCTTCATGACATTTGTCGCCATGCATAAACCGCATGTAACAAATTAGATGCATATCATTGTGATTGTCTATAACTTCATCCATTTGAATAGTGAAATTCAGATTTGAGTTTTTCAATCAACTGACCATTAACGCTGTCAGCTACACCGAGTATTTTGCGACTAATAGTGTTGTGGAAGGAAGACAAGGATTTCTGGTCAGCAGCAGAAAATGGTATAACAGGTGTAGGATTCGTTATGAATAGGAAGGTAGGGCAGAGGGTGTGTTACTGTGAACAGTTCAGTGGCCAGGTTGTTCTAATCAGAATCGACAGCAGACCAACACCGACAACGATAGTTCAGGTATACATGCCGACGTCGCAAGCTGAAGATGAACAGATAGAGAAAGTGTATGAGGATATTGAAAGGGTAATGCAGTATGTAAAGGGGGACGAAAATCTAATAGTCATGGGCGACTGGAATGCAGTTGTAGTGGAAGGAGTAGAAGAAACGGTTACAGGAGAATATGGGCTTGGGACAAGGAATGAAAGAGGAGGAAGACTAATTGAGTTCTGTAACAAGTTTCAGCTAGTAATAGCGAATACCCTGTTCAAGAATCACAAGAGGAGGAGGTATACTTGGAAAAGGCCGGGAGATACGGGAAGATTTCAATTAGATTACATCATGGTCAGACAGAGATTCCGAAATCAGATACTGGATTGTAAGGCGTACCCAGGAGCAGATACAGACTCAGATCACAATATAGTAGTGATGAAGAGTAGGCTGAAGTTCAAGACATTAGTCAGGAAGAATCAATACGCAAAGAAGTGGGATACGGAAGTACTAAGGAATGACGAGATACGTTTCAAGTTTTCTAACGCTATAGATACAGCAATAAGGAATAGCGCAGTAGGCAGTACAGTTGAAGAGGAATGGACATCTCTAACAAGGGCCATCACAGAAGTTGGGAAGGAAAACATAGGTACAAAGAAGATAGCTGCGAAGAAACCATGGGTAACAGAAGAAATACTTCAGTTGATTGATGAAAGGAGGAAGTACAAACATGTTCCGGGAAAATCAGGAATACAGAAATACAAGTCGCTGAGGAATGAAATAAATAGGAAGTGCAGGGAAGCTAAGACGAAATGGCTGCAGGAAAAGTATGAAGACATCGAAAAAGATATGATTGTCGGAAGGACAGACTCAGCATACAGGAAAGTCAAAACAACCTTTGGTGACATTAAAAGCAACGGTGGTAACATTAAGAGTGCAACGGGATTTCCACTGTTAAATGCAGAGGAGAGAGCAGATAGGTGGAAAGAATACATTGAAAGCCTCTATGAGGGTGAAGATTTGTCTGATGTGATAGAAGAAGAAACAGGAGTCGATTTAGAAGAGATAGGGGATCCAGTATTAGAATCGAAATTTAAAAGAGCTTTGGAGGACTTACGGTCAAATAAGGCAGAAGGGATAGATAACATTCCATCAGAATTTCTAAAATCATTGGGGGAAGTGGCAACAAAACGATTATTCACGTTAGTGTGTAGAATATATGAGTCTGGCGATATACCGTCTAACTTTCGGAAAAGCATCATCCACACAAATCCGAAGACGGCAAGAGCTGACAAGTGCGAGAATTATCGCACAATAAGCTTAACAGCTCATGCATCGAAGCTGCTTACAAGAATAATATACAGAAGAATGGAAAAGAAAATTGAGAATGCGCTAGGTGACGATCAGTTTGGCTTTAGGAAAAGTAAAGGGACGAGAGAGGCAATTCTGACGTTACGGCTAATAATGGAAGCAAGGCTAAAGAAAAATCAAGACACTTTCATAGGATTAGACGACCTGGAAAAAGCGTTCGACAATATAAAATGGTGCAAGCTGTTCGAGATTCTGAAAAAAGTAGGGGTAAGCTATAGGGAGAGACGGGTGATATACAATATGTACAACAACCAAGAGGGACTAATAAGAGTGGACGATCAAGAACGAAGTGCTCGTATTAAGAAGGGTATAAGACAAGGCTGTAGCCTTTCGCCCCTACTCTTCAATCTGTACATCGAGGAAGCAATGATGGAAATAAAAGAAAAATTCAGGAGTGGAATTAAAATACAAGGTGAAAGGATATCAATGATACGATTCGCTGATGACATTGCTATCCTGAGTGAAAGTGAAGAAGAATCAAATGATCTGCTGAACGGAATGAACAGTGTAATGAGTACACAGTATGGTTTGAGAGTAAATCGGAGAAAGACGAAGGTAATGAGAAGTAGTAGAAATGAGAACAGCGAGAAACTTAACATCAGGATTGATGGTCACGAAGTCAATGAAGTTAAGGAATTCTGCTACCTAGGCAGTAAAATAGCCAATGACGGACGGAGCAAGGAGGACATCAAAAGCAGACTCGCTATGGCAAAAAAGGCATTTCTGGCCAAGAGAAGTCTACTAATATCAAATACCGACCTTAATTTGAGGAAGAAATTTCTGAGGATGTACGTCTGGAGTACAGCATTGTATGGTGGTGAAACATGGACTGTGGGAAAACCGGAACAGAAGAGAATCGAAGCATTTGAGATGTGGTGCTACAGACGAATGTTGAAAATTAGGTGGACTGATAAGGTAAGGAATGAGTAGGTTCTACGCAGAATCGGAGAGGAAAGGAATATGTGGAAAACACTGATAAGGAGAAGGGACAGGATGATAGGACATCTGCTAAGACATGATGGAATGACTTCCATGGTACTAGAGGGAGCTGTAGAGGGCAAACACTGTAGAGGAAGACAGAGATTGGAATACGTCAAGCAAATAATTGAGGACGTAGGTTGAAAGTGCTACTCTGAGATGAAGAGGTTAGCACAGGAAAGGAATTCGTGGCGGGCCGCATCAAACCAGTCAGTAGACTGATGACCAAAAAAAAAAGTGTTGTCTAACAAAGACACACTTGCCAGTTACTTGGCAGCTGACTCACCTATCATAATAGATACCGTCTCCAGCGCTGCTGATAAACTAAAGTCTTCTACTGTGGTGTTCATTTCTTTCTCTTTGCTACAGGTAGACGAAACAAGAGCCATTGTAGGAATCTTTGCTTGTTTAGTGACAAGTATTTTTTCTTTTTAATTTCTTTCAACTTGTGTGAAAAGTATTCCCCTGATTTGTTCACCAAACTACCGCAATCTGATTCGAAACATTGTTTCATTTGATTAGGAAGCATGCTTTCAGTAACTAGGATTTTGATACAAATGACACAAAATACACATTCTTTACTTCCAGTAGTAGTAAAAGAGACTGTTGTACCTAGAGGATGGTGTACATCAGAACACCTGATGTTTTTGGATTGGTACTACAGTCTAGTGACTGATTTTAGAATCACATAAAAGGAATGTGCACTAGAGACTGCCATAAGCAGCTTCAACCATTTTCTACGGTCTTTGTTGTCGCTAGACATGAGGTTATGCTTTGTGCAACATTTCTATATATTTTGAGTTCTATATATTTGAATACTGTATGATATATGAAAGCTATTTCGAATATACTGTCAGTTCTTCAGTTACAGAATTTTATAGCAAGTAAAATTCTATATGTTTTAAGTCTAGTTATATAATGTATGAAGGTTAAGTCACACATTGTGGGTCGTGCACCATCTTGTTCCTTGAAACAGAAGGAGGTCTTTTACCACTGAACACGTGATATTTGCAAATTAACTGAGTTTCGTTAATATTTTAACGATTTTATCTGTCTTGAAAATGCAGATTTGTATTAGTTTCCAGTAGCTTCAGTTTCAAGATGTATTTAGCTTGTAACTGGTTTTTTATAGTCCTCTTGCTTAATTTGATTTATCCTATGCTCATGAGCATGTAGCAGTGTAATAATACAGTATTGTCAAGATAATCTGAATTGCAAAGCTTTTAAATTTCAAGAGAATCTTTGTTCCTAGGTACATGACCATGTTGTAGCTTGGACCATGTTTTCACATTTGGTTAGCCGGCCGCGGTGGTCTAGCGGTTCTGGCGCTGCAGCCCGGCACCGCGGGTCTGCTACAGTCGCAGGTTCGAATCCTGCTTCGGACATGGGTGTGTGTGATGTCCTTAGGTTAGTTCAGTTTAAGTAGTTCTAAGTTCTAGGAGACTTATGACCTAAGATGTTGAGTCCCATAGTGCTCAGAGCCATTTGAACCATTTTTTTCACATTTGGAAAAACATTAATTTTATCGAGTAACTTTTCTGATTTCAGAAGAAGACTGCAGCACATAAAAAGTGAGTGCCATTGTTTAAAAACAGAATAAGAGAATATATTAAACTATTACACAGCTGGCTGTAGGTGAAATTCCGAAAAGTATTCCAATGGTGCAACATTCTGCCCTACATGTAATACCAGAATTCATCTGTCTGTCGTCGTATTTATTACATTTTCGTATATTCATGTCTTTAAAACTGCATGATGCATTTGAAATATCACCTTTTGTACTTACATTTAAAAATTTGTCCATCCTGACAGAGGAACACAAATCACAGAAGACACAAAACAATTAAAAACGAATTGCATTCGACAAAACTAATCTTCAAACTGATTATTACTGAATGAAAACAACTGAGTCAAGAAGCACAGTTTGACTGCTATCTACCATGGAGACACCGTAACATCATTTACGTGCTGACCTACTAGATATCGCTACTAGCACTCACATTGTTCTTTTACTCAGGCAACAAATAAAGCAAATTACTGTCTTTATGAATGTACTATGATGAGACTACTGTAAGGGTGGACACTCCTGGGAACTGCAATGCACATTTTGAAAACCTCTCAGGTAGACAAGTAGACACACAGAATAGACATGTCACTGAATAGGTGTCACACATACCTGAAAATCGACGAACCGCACATCAACAACATCCCCTGACGAGTACTTGAACATCATGTTGTTCTTCCAGCAGTCACCATGAACCAGTACCTTCAGCTTAGTATCTTGTACTTTTTTCTTCAACGTCTTTCTCATCAGTGGCAGTAATGTATCTGTGAGCTCCATATACTTGTCTGCACAGTGTTCATAGCTAGGAATTCTCTTCACGAAATCGGCAACAGCGGAAAACGTACTTTGCATCATCGGCCGCAGAATAAATTCCATGTCCTCAGCGCTGAAGTAATCGACATAGAGTTGGGCACCGCAGTCAGGGAGCTTGCTGAGCACATAGGCTGTACCAGCATGGAGGCGCGCGTACGCTCGCATCACCACCTCGCAGTGCTGGTAGTCGAGAGGTCGATCCGCGTCTGCCAGTCGATAGCCGGCCGCCACCAGGTCGTCCAGCACGAGGAAGGCCCTGGGCGTGGTGCCGTGGTGCAGGCACGTGGCCACCAGTGGACGGAAAATTGCGCCCTCCACCAGGCGCAGAGCCTCGTGCGCTATGGGCATCACCTCGCCCAGCACCAGCGCCTCCGTCTTGAATACGTCCCACTGTGAAATAAGATGGTTATGGCACTGTCTCAGATTTTTCTACACTTAGTTTACTTAAGCTTTGTTATCTGAATTGGACAGTATGAGGTGTCACAGTCAAAATAGTTTGAATTTGGAAAGAGTCTGCAATGTACTTTATTAGTAATTCTACGACATGAAACTTCCTGACAGATTAAAACTGTGTGCTGGGCCGAGACTCGAACTCGGGACCTTTGCCTTTCGCGGGCAAGTGCTCTACCAACTGTGCTACCCAAGCATGACTCACGCTCCGTCCTCACAGCTCTACTTCTGCCAGTACCTCGTCTCTTACCTTCCAAAAAACACAGGGGTGCCCAGCCTTACAGTAGTCTCACCATACTACATTCATAAAAACAAGTTTCATATCAGCGCACACTCCGCTGCAGAGTGAAAATCTCATTCTGGAATTCTACGATAGCTATTTCCTAGGCCACTATGATGTTTCCCAGGGGCCGGTAGCACTGACCGACCGTGGGGCTGCTGCTCAGCACTACATAGTCATTTTTTAAATATAGCGTTGTGCAGGTCACGTAGTGTGTGTAAATGGTGATTCAGATTTTTATTTTATTTCTAGCTTTTCCCTTTAGTATGCTCCTGCAATATTCAAGTAAAACTCGTGGCGTACATGCCAACCAAAATAATCGCTTCAGAAAAAGTTGTTTGTTCCTGTGGAATATGCTAATAAACAACCCACTGTGCACTGTTGTTTGTAGCTAGTAGTAAGTGTGGGAGACAACTCACGTGTTGGCTGACAGTCGTCGCTTACAGTGGTGCATCCAGTCAGGAAGTTCTTTCTGGATAGGGGTTTCTTGCTAGCAATGACGAGAAATCTCTCCTATTCTGTTTCTCGGACTTCATTCCAAAACTAAAAGTAACTTCTGTTCATCACATGTTGACTGGTTGATGGCCTCACAGGCTGGTCTGGGAGCAGCCATATTTATAACATATGAAGCTAACGTCTAATAATAGTTTATTTCACTAATTTGAACTCTTATGTGAACAACATAATAAACATTAATCACTGTTGACCTCTCATTAGCTCAACTGGCATAACAAAGGAAACTACTGTTTGTGAATAACAAACTCCACTGTTCCACATTTTTACCGTCGTTCAAATTACTGTTGAACAGTACTGACAGTGGCCTTACCGGTAAACAGAACTGACAGTTGCCCATGGTTGCAGACGCTGACTTGGTTAAAATGTCACGATATCAATTATTACAGCTGACATAAGAAATTAAAATAAGTCGTACTACAAATTATAAATTTATAGATTTACATTTGTCAGTGGACAAAATTTGACTTCAGATACAGCAAAACGTCGCGAGCCACTGCTTTTGAAAGCTTAATCTTTGTTTCTGAGAAGTGAAAGTTGAATACCTCATACTGGACATTACTGGACATACTGGATATTAAGGACATACCACTTCTAGTGAAGTGGTATGTTTGGTGGGATTCGATCCTGCAACTGTCCGGTTTCCTAACCCTACTCCCACCTTACGGATGTTTTTTCCCTTGCCTCCTCTTGGTGGATAGCCGTGCGGGATTAGCCGAGCGGTCTAGGGCGCTGCAGTCATGGACTGTGCGGCTGGTCCCGGCGGAGGTTCGAGTTCTCCCTCGGGCATAGGTTAGTGTGTTAGTCTTTAGGATAATTTAGGTTAAGTAGTGTGTAAGCTTAGGGACTGATGACCTTATCAGTTAAGTCCCATAAGATTTCACACACATCTGAACATTTTCTCTTGGTAGATACTGGCACAGTTAGGTCATTTTTAGGAAGTCTGTTTCATTGAAGGTATTTCAAATTTCAGCTCAATTGCAATACCACAATTGGAAATAATAAATGAATCAGTTGGGAATTTGACAGTGCGATTGGGCATTTAAAGCATGATAGAATTACTAAATAGGTTCTCTCTGCTACATTTGGAAGGGGGAAGAAGCGCCTACTGCATGATAGCATAGACACGACAACAACAAATACTACTGCAAGACAGAGTCCACTGCAATGTACTGAGAAGCACTAAACACGATACACTTAAATCACGATTCAATCCATTTTAGCAGTTGTCATGGCTGGATGTCGGAGACAGCTGAAACACTCACACATCCTGTGTGCTCATGTTCAGAGGTCCACATGCATTTCCTCAGGCCAAATGCTGCGCAACACTAGTGGCCACCATGGGACGTATGTCTCAGCGATTGCACGAAGTCTGCAGGTAGATGGCCATCTGTAGAGGACCACCCAGTTGTGGAGGATGTCCAGGGTGACTTGACATAATTTTCCACGTAAAATTTTACATACCCCTTACGGCTATCGATGCGCTGAAATTGCAATTTCCCGCAGCAAATCCATACCTCCCTTAGACTGGGCATTCTCATTTTCTTTGCACATATCAGAACAATGACCACAGGAGCTTTACACCCCAACACATACTTTATAAGTCAACTGATCACAGCGAATCTATCACACATCTCTTACTAGGTATAATACTTCGCCAATAACTGAATGCTAGTGACACTAAACACATCGAGTGAAAATCCGTGATCGATGGATATGCTCCATTTGTTTTTCTTGCGAGTGGTATGTAATCGTCTTATAAGCGACCAGCTATTAAAAACGCGATCGCGACGATCATGTTACTGTCACCCTGCATAAAAAAGCAGTCTTGGTTCTACAGGCACGCACGAGTATCACCAAAGATACCCAATTTAAAAATTATACATGCTTTATAAATCGAAGTGTGGTATTGCTTCCAAATGATATGGTCTTCCACACAAATACTGTGACAATGAAAATAGGTGGTGATCGTGGGGTGTGTATTAAAAGTTCGAAAGTACAGGTGGACACAGCCAGCAGTGTAAGCTCGTAATAAAATCACCAATCTCACCGAAAGTAAAAGTGATGTGGCTAAGGTACATGGTATTAAGCCAATATTTGCAACTCCCTCATGCTGATGGTAGACATTTCTCACATTAACAAACAATATTTGTAATGAGCTCTATCTCGATACCATATGGACATTGTAACAGAGGTTCTGTGATGTATCTGTGGGGTTATAGGTGAGGAAGGATGATGGTTGATTGAGAATGATTACATATGAGCAATCACTTAAAAATGCAATGCTAGACTGAAGTCATAAGAAATATACAAAATCCTATGACCAATACACCGGCTTTTCAGATCTACAGTGTTACACTTTTTAGTAGAAATGCTGTCTGTCATTTGGAATCAGGTCTCTCCATTCAAGTTCATACTTTCGTTCGATCCTATGGAGATATGTTTTAGTGATTACAGCAACTGGTGCATGATATACTTGGCACTCTCACATCTCGAAGTGAGTCACCTTTTTCGAACCTATCTGCTAAGGACCCCATACAGCACACCAGCAGTGTGGTTTTAGATGGTCTCTCTGCATCTTGTAAGTGTTCCTCAGTCTCTTCCCATCCTCCATGTAGCTTTGTCCATGTGATCGTTCCAGTTTAAGTCGGAACCGAGCATAAGTTTGAGCACAGTATCTACCACCTTCTCCATCCTGTGGAGAAATAGGGTGAGCTGACTTAATACGACAAGACCGTGTTTTTGTGTAAGGCTAGCGTCAAACAAAGATTTCTGCTGCAACACAAGGTAGTGGAAAAGATCGTACAAAGAGTTATGGCGGTCTTTCCTACCGGGAAAATTAGGAAGGATAAGGATTTTGCTCCTGCATTGTGGTACATTTCCAAACTACATACAGGTATTGGAGCCTGAAGGAGATCTGCGTCCTTTAGGGTGCATTCATGCCTGTCACCCTAACATTCTCTCCTTCCTCGTTATTTTGTACCATCCAACGGAGAAAAATTACGAACTATAAAAACCTCACAAATATCACCCAGTAGAGAACTCAATAAGATATTGTTGCGTCCCTCTCTTCCCATACATCTAAAACAAATATCGTCTGCATTGTGACATCGAGCATATGTGGTGATCCTATTAAATATACAGGTACTGGCCCACTGGAGCAGGCGTCCAGTGATCAAAGTCGTTTCTACAGACCAGTGCAAACTTTCGTCACCCACACTGTAGAGGAATCATATCAAACAGACTATCAACCACAAAGAAACGGTGTCTTGTGTTGTTGTTTCATAAGTAGTTTGATAAACTGTTTTTTGTTGTAACACATTGAAGCAGTTTATGACTACATCTATGCATTTTTTTTGTACCATGACTTCGACATCTGTGTCAGGTGCCAAACTGATATTAATATATTTTGATCCATTGGCTCTCACAGAAAGCTGGACATCCCGTGGTGCAAATTACGCTGCTTCCAAACAAATAGGATGGCTGAAATAAAAGACAAAAAAAATGGCTCTGAGCACTATGGGACTTACCATCTTAGGTCATCAGTCCCCTAGAACTTAGAACTACTTAAACCTAACTAACCTAAGGACATCACAGACATCCATGCCCGAGGCAGGATTCGAACCTGCGACCGTAGCAGTCACGCGGTTCCGGACTGAAGCGCCTAGAACCGCACGGCCACCGCGGCCGGCGAAATAAAAGACAGAGGCAGTGTTTATTATTGACAAATCACAACAGATCCGAAACGGAAAGAATTTACGGCACTATAGAACGTTTCCAAACACACCTCAGAAGGTGATTACCTCTACATTTTATGTCATCTTCCACAGTGACAGGATTGCAGATGTCTAGATGTTCCGTTCTAAAGAGACGAAGAGCACTGATTGCTCATATTGCAGCCATGTATACGATCAGTGTTTTGGTTCTGGTCAGCCCCAGAAGGTGTTGCTCCCACCAAGACTCCCTCAATCTCAAACAAAAGGTATTAGTCAATCATTATGTGGTAATCAACAGCATGCCAGTGGATAGATGGGTTGGAAAAGATACTGCCGATGTGTGACGATGTACTAGCATAACCACCACAGTTAATAATGCGATCAATTTTAGCAATTTTACTAGTTTTTCCGTAAGTTTTACGTTGACCAATGACTAGACAGCATGCTCCCCAATTTCGGCATCTTCGCTAAATCACCCCTCCACTACTGTGCATATACCATATACTAGATTACGAGTGTAGATAGATGACTGTGCAATACGTCCATTTATGGTTAATTCTTGAACATATACACCCAAGCATACCAGACAGCGTCCTACATCGATGCAGTTAGTTAATCTACATAATTCCAGCACTCCTATCAGAGTGCACAATTTGTGATTACGATTGCACATCTTTCCCTATGTGGATGGGAGTCCCAGAGTATTCTCGCATTCATAGGAAAAAGTTGGAGATTGAAAGATTTCCCTGCATTGTGTTTTACTAACCCTCACAGCAACACTGTCACTGACTTAATCTGCAGCTGACCAGGAGTAGGGTACTATACCGACTACATTCCACTTCTCGTGCAGCAACAGAGCTAACTGAGTCCGTAAATGCTATTCACCGAAGACTGTTCCACATCAGTCTTACTGACGATACCTATCTCTTACTATGCAATAAGGTATCTTCGATCATAGTGGGTCATTTATGATTACGTTGTCCATCTTCCCCTCTGTGGACGGGAGTCACAAAGTATTCTCACATTCTTGAGAGAAAGTTCGAGATTGAAGGATCTCGCCACATAGTCTCTCACCAGCCCTCCCTACAACAATGTTGCCGATTTAATTTCCAGCTGACTAGAAGTAATGGGGTACTACACCCGATACATTCCACGTCTCGCGAAGGAACAGGGCGAGCTGAGCCCATAGCTGGTATTTAGCCGGGACTGTTCCATACAAGTCTTACGACACTCATCCAAATGCACGAGATCTCTGCAGATGTGCGGATGGTTAGCAACCTCTATCGGTGGAAAGTGCTTTAGTGATACAGAGAGCCGTAGTGTAGGTGCAGCCACAACGAAGGGGTCTCTTTTGAGAGTCCAGACAATAGTGTGGTCGTGAAGAGGGACATCAGCCTCTTCAGTAGTTGCAGGAGTAACAGTCGGGATGATCAGTTGATCTGGTCTTGTAACACCAACAAAAATCGCCTTGCTGTGGTGGTACTGTGAATAGCTCAAAGCAAGGGGAAACTACAGCCGTAATTTTTCCCAAACAATGCAGCTCTACTGTATGGTTAAATGATAATGGCATCCTCTTTGGTAAAATATTCTAGAGGTAAAGTAGTTTCCCATTTGGATCTCTGGGTGACGACTACTCAGGAGACGTTATCAGGAGAAACAAATCTGGCGTTGGCCGCGCGGAGTGGCCGCGGTGTTTGAGGCGCCATGTTACGGATTGCGCAGCCTCTCCCGCCGGAGATTCGAGTGCTCCCTCGGTCGTGGGTGTGTGTGTTGTTCTTAGCATATATTAGTTTAAGTAGTGTGTACGTCTAGGGACCAATGACATCAGCAGTTTGGTCCCTTAGGAATTCACACACATTTGAACATTTGAAATCTCGCATTCTACGGATCGAAGAGTGGAATGTCAGACCCGTTAATCAGGTAGGTAGGCTAGAAAATTTAAAAAGGGAAATGAATAAGTTGAACTTAGATATAGTGGGAATTAGTGAAGTTCGGTTGCAGGACGAAGAAGAATTCTGGTCATGTGAGTACAGTTTATAAATATCAAATCAACTAGGGGTAGTAAGGAATAGGTTTAGTAATGAATAAGGAAATAGGAATGTGGGTAAGCTTCTATGAACAGGGCAGTGAATGCATTATTATAGCCAATGTAGACACGAAGCCCACACCCATCACAGTGGTACAATTTTGTGTGGCATGTAACTCCGCAGATGAAGAGATTCAAGAAATGTAAGATGAGATAAAAGAAATTATTCAGATAGTTAAGGGAGACGAAAATTTAATGTTCATTGGGGACTGGAATTCGATAGTAGGAAGAGGAAGAGAAGGAAAAGTAGTCGGTGAATATGGACGGGGGGAAAGGAATGAAGAGGAAGCTGCCTAGTAGAATTTAGCAAAGAGCATAATGTAGTCATAGCTAATACTTGGTTCAAGAATCATGAATGAGGCTTGGAGACACCGGATGGTTTCAGAGTCATTTATATAATCGTAAAACAGAGATTTCGGAACCAGGTTTTAAACTGTAAGTCATTTTGAGCGGCAGATGTGGACACTGACCACAATTTATTAGTTTGAACTGTAGATTAACAATGAAGAAATTAGAAAAATTAGGAGTTTATGGAGATGGGACCTGGATAAACTAAAAGAACCGGAGGTTGTAGAGAGTTTCAGAGTGAGCATTAGGGAACGGATGGTCATAACAGGGCAAAAGAATACAGTAGAAGAAGAGTGGGTAGCTTTGAGGGATTAAATAGTCAAAGCAGCAGAGGATCAGGTAGGCAAAAAGACGAGGATTAGTAGATGTCCATGAGCAACACAAGAAATATTGAATTTAATTGACTAAATGAGAAAATATAAAAATGCAGTAAATGAAGCAGGTGAAACGGGACACAAATATCTAAAAAATGAGCTCGACAGGAAGTGCAAAATGACTAAGCAGGAATGGATAGAGGATGTACTGGTAGTAGCAAACAGCGCTAGGGGTAAGATACATGCCGCCTACAGGAAAATTAAAGAAACCTTTGGAGAAAAAAGAACCACCTGTATGAATATCAAGAACTTAGATAGAAGAACAGTCCTAAGCAAAGAATGAAAAGCACAAAGATGGAAGGAGTATGTAGAGGGTCTATACAAGGGCGATGCACCTGAGGCCAATATTATGGAAATGAAAGAGGACGTAGATGAAGACGAGATGGGAGATATGATACGTGTGAAGAATTTGACAGAGCACTGAAAGACCTAAGTCGAAACAAGGTCCTGGGAGTAGACAACATTCCATTAGAACTACTGATAGCCTTGGGAGAGCCAGCAGTTTTGAGAAGGGAGTGCTTTTCCCAAATGTTATTCGATCTGTATATTGAGCAAGTAGTAAAAGAAACCAGAGTAAAATTTAGAGTAGGAATTAAATCCCAGGGAGAAGAAATAAAAACTTTATATTGTAATTCTATCAGAGAGAGAAAAGGACTTGGAAGACCAGTTGAATGGAATGGACAGTGTCTGGAAAGGAGAATATAAGATGAATGTCAAGAAAACCAAAACGAGGATAATGGAATGTATTGCAATTAAATCAGGTGATGCTGACGGAATTAGGTAAGGAAATGAGAGACTTAAAGTAGTAGATGAGTTTTACTACTTGGGCAGCAAAATAACTGTCGATACAGAGTGGATGTAAAATGTAGACTGGCAATGGCAAGAAAAGCGTTTCTGAAGAAGAGAAATTTCGTAACATCGAGCATAGATTTAAGTGTCAGTAAATCTTTTCTGAAAGTATTGGTGTTGATTGTAGCCATGTATGGAAGTGAAGCATGGATGGTAAACATTTCAGACAAGAAGAGAATATAAGCTTTTGCAATGCAGTGCTACAGAAGAATCCTGAAGGTTAGATGGGTAGATCACATAACTAATGAGGAGGTACTGAATAGAACTGGAGAGAAGCGAAATTTGTGGCATGGCCTGACTAGAAGAAGGGATCGGTTGGTAGGACAGATACTGAGGCATCAAGGGGTCACCAATTGAGTACTGGAAGGGTAATAATCGTAGAGGGAGACCAAAAGATGAATACTGTAAGCATATTCAGAAGGATGTAGGTGCAGTAGTTACTCGGTGATGAAGAGGCTTGCACAGGATAGAGTAGCATGGTCAGCTGCATCAAACCAGTGTTTGGACTTAGACCACAACAGCAGCAACAAGAACATCGGTATATAGCAAATACGAGTGTGTTGTGATGATATAACAAATGGTTAAGAAGAAACGTGTTGTTTATGCGTGATGGAGCTCCAAACGGACGGAGTTTGAAGCATTTTACATAAATAAATCAACTGTGCTATCAATCCTAAAGTGTTGTTATAGTGTCTGAGGTCAGTATCAAGAGGATATCGACAAGAGAGAAATGATCGCAGAACACAAACACAAGCAGTCCTAAGGCTACAGGGTTCTGTACTTAAACACACTGTAATGGTAAAGCTGTGTGGTTTCAGAAATATTAGTCATGTGGAGTGCAACGCTCTTAATACACTGTGGGACATGGATGTCCGACATCTGACTTACATCCACCCTGGATGTTTTCTACCCACTCATTACGTTGACAAACTTTAAGATGATAAAATCTTTGAGATACATGCACTACATAGGTTTCTGGAAGTGTATAGCGCCCACTGTTCACACCCAAGTACCATTCAGTCAAATCTGAGTACTATTCAGAAATTAATTACACTATGCTCGCATCAGTCCTTTAAAATGATCCTCAGAAACAGAAAATTCCGCTGACAGGGACACAGACAAACGCTTAGCAGCGGTGTCTGACATAAAATTACATTCCATGCTGCATTAACTCTGTAAACAGCACAACTGTCAACCAAATGTATACATAGGGTTTGCAGTACCTCACAATCACATGTCACTAAATTGGAATCACTGCAGTTATGAAACTGAAGACTCGATTTATGTCCAAAGTATGGCAGAGAAATGGAATACTTTTCTTACATCTTCTTTCATATAAAGGAGGGTGTTGAAACAGATTTTCCATTATTGAAAATTATCCTCACACATGTGTTGAAAGTCCTCTGCTGACTACGGTATGAAGACGTTCGCTGTTAGCGAATGCAGGTAAATAGCGGTCTAAGTTACACACAGAACACACAATTGTATACGAGTCGTTCGCAAGTTTTACCGCACAACTGATGCACTCTGACTGAACAACTGAAAAAAATGGATAAATGCATGATAAATGAGCTGCTGCGATATCTCTCTCCCTCTAGAACACATCATCAGTCTACCATTAAATAGTACCTCATTACAACTTCTCTCAGCCGATCACTCCATCTACTTTTTATCATCGTTTAACGCAGATCCATGTCAGTTTATAGGCATATGGTTCTCTCTTGTAGGAAAGCATCAAAGACAGAAGTCAACTTGCATGTATCACTATTAAATCAATAGACAAACAGTAGAATGTTGTTAAAAAACCATGCAGCAACTGTTCTGTAAGTTATTTGTTAGCTGACACTACATGGTTATGATTGGTGGAGACTACACAGAAGCACATTGTAAATACTGTTTGTTAGTGTTTAAAACGCCTAAACAGCCTTGCACAGGTTCAAACACGTGATCAATTCTGCAGTTGTATGTTGCACTCCCTCCATCTGATAATACAATGCTACTTACCTAAGGACACTTTATAAAAATGTATACTGTGGTTGCCTATTACTGGGTGGTCACATCTAGTCTTCTGGTCTGACGTATATAAATTTATTACTCTACATTTGGTGATCATACACGTTAATCATTTCATTCCAGCCCCCTTATCATGTATGGTATGGCTATCTCTACTGCTGAGGCACTGTACCCCGAAAGGGGTGCTAGCCACCTCGGCATGCATGCTCCTGGAGAAATCTTATGTTCTGAGATAGGTGTCGTCAGTAAGATTGGTGTGGAACAGTCTTCAGTGAATAGCATTTACGGACTCAGTTCGCTCTGTTGCTGCACGAGACGTGGAATGTAGTCGGTATAGTACCCTATTTCTGGTCAGCTGCAAATTAAATCAGCGACAGTGTTGTAGCGAGGGTTGGTAAAACACAATGTGGGGAAATCTTTCAATGTCCAACTTTTTCCTATGAATGCAGGAATACTCTGAGGCTCCCATCCACATAGTGAAAGATGTGCAATCGTTATCATAATTTACACACTCTGATAGGTGTACTAGAATTATGTAGATTAACTAACTCCATTGGTATAGGTCGCTGTCTGGTTTACTTGGGTGTATATGTTCAATAATTAACCATAAATGGACGTACTGCTCAGTCATGTACCTACAATTGCACTCTAGTATGTAGTATATGCACCGTAGTGGAGGGATGCTTTAGCGAAGATGCCGAAATTGGGGAGGAAGCTGCTGTGTCATTGGTCAGTGTAGAAATTACGGAATACTAGTAAAACTGCTAAAACTGATCGCACTATCAACTGTGGTGGTTGTTCTAGTACAACGTCATACATCGGCATTGTCTTTTCCTACCCATCTATCCACTGGTATGCTGTTGATTGCCACATAATGATTGACTAATAGCTTTTGTTTGAGATGGAGAGAGTCTTGGTGGGAGGAACACTTTCTGGGGATGACCAGCACCAAAACAGTGATCATGTACATGGCTGCAATATGAGCAATCAGTGCCCTTTGTCTCTTCGAAATGGAATATCTAGACATCTGCAACCCTATCACTGTGGAAGATGAGATAAAAGGTAGAGGTCATCATCTTTGAACATGTGTTTGGGAATGCTCCACGATGCCGCAAACTCTTTTCTTTTCCATCGAAATTAGAATTACATATTAATACCTTCAGCTGCTGACAGGCGTTGATACACATCAACGGGGACAGGCGAAAATGTGTGCCCCGACTGGAACTCGAACCCGGGATCTCCTGCTTAGATGGCAGACATTCTAGCCACCTGAGCCACCGAGGACACAGAGGATAGTACGACTGAAGGAACTACCTCGCTCCCGCCTCCCGTGAGACCCACATTTTCACCTTGTATGTCCACACACTACATTCATAGTGTCCCACCCCCAACACACTCATTACTCTTGGAATACATCCTTACCAAGTCCCATAAGAGTTCGGGGAATTTTTGTGCATCCGCACAGAAGAAGGTCATGGCTGGTATTGCCAGGACTATATGCTTGTATAGATATGGTGTCTGTTCTTTTGGACAGAAGAAGAAGGTCATGGCTGGTATTGCCAGAACTATATACTTATATGGATATGGTGTCTGTTCTTTCGGACATTAGAATTATATACTAATACCTTCAGCTGCTGACAGGCGTTGATACACATCAACGGGGACAGGCGAAAATGTGTGCCCCGACTGGGACTCGAACCCGGGATCTCCTGCTTAGATGGCAGACATTCTAACCACCTGAGCCATCGAGGGCACAGAGGATAGTACGACTGCAGGAACTACCTCGCTCCCGCTTCCCGTGAGACCCACATTCTCACCTTGTATGTCCACACACTACATTCGTAGTGTCCCACTCCAACACACTCATTACTCGTGGAATACATCCTTACCAAGTCCGAAAGAACAGATACCATATCCATATAAGTATATACTTTTCTTTTCCATCTGTTGGGATGTACTCCACATTTTTGTCAATGAGGAACACCGCCTCTTTTTGAATTTCAGCCATCCTGTGTGTTTTAGAAGCAGCATAATTTACATCATGAGATGTCCAGCTTTCTGTGAGAGCCAGTGGGTCTAAATATGTTAATCTCAGTTCAGCACCTGACACAGGCTTTGACGCCAAAGTAGAAAAAATGCATGGCTGTGTACACAGCTGCTTTGATGTGTTACAGCAAAAAACAACGTATCAAACTGCTTATGAAACAAAAACACAAGAACCCTCTCCTTGTGGTTGATAGTCTGTGGGATATGGTCCTCCTACAGTATGGGTGGGGAATGTTTGCACACTCTGGGCAAGCAGCTTTGATCACTGGCCACCTGCTCCAATGGACCAATATCTGCACTTTTAATAGGTTCTCCACATATGCTCGATGTCAACACACACAGTATATGTTTTCGATACATTGGAAGAGAGGTACATGGTAATACCTTATCGATTTCTCTACTGGGTGACTTTAGTTAAGTTTATATATTTCGTAATTTCTCTCCGTTGGATAGTACAAAATAATGAGGAAGGACAGAATGTTAGGGTGACAGGATTGAATGCACCCTAAAGGACGCAGGTCTCCTTCGGACTGCAGTACCTGTACGTATTTTGGAAATGCACCACAGTGCAGGAGCAAAATCCTCTTCCTTCTTCCAGTTCCCATATGATGCGAAGTCTTCCTAAATATTCTGGTAAGAAACATTGCCGTAGCTGTATGAATATGACTCGCCAATGGCTGTGTTCACTAAAAGATATCTCCATAGGATACGACGTACGTATGTAGTTGAATGGAAAGATTTGATTCCAAATCGCAGACAGCATTTTTACCACAAAGTATAACACTACACATCTGAATAGCAGGTGTATTGGTTATAAGATTTGGTATATTTCTTATGACTTCAATCTAGCATTGCATGTTTAAGTGATAGATCACATAGCATACCAAGCACTTTATGCGATCGTTCTCAATCAGCAATTATACTCCCTCATCTATAATCACATGGATGTATCACAGAACCTCTGAAACGCTTTCTACATGGTATCGAGTTAGAATTCGTTACAAATATTGTTTGTTAGCGTGGGAAATATCTTGCATCAGTATGAGGGGGTTTCAAAGTTTTATTACGAGCTTACACTGCTGGATACAAGCACGTGCAATTTCGGTCTTTTAATACACACCCCACGATCACCAGCTACATTCACTGTCACGGTATTTAAGTGAAAGATCATATCATTTAGTAACAGTACAACACTTCGATTTATAAGGGACGTAAAATTTTTAAATCGGATGTCGTTCGTGATACTTGTGAGTGGCTGTAGAGCTAAGACCGCTTTTTTATGCAGGGTGGTAGTAACAATATTGTTTGTCGCGTTTTTAATACCTGGTCGCTTATAAGACGATTATGTCTCTCTTCCTAAGACACGCTGGTACCACACGCAAGAAAAACAAATGGAGCACATGCATCGACCACGGATTTTCGCTCAATATCGTATCTTGCCACTAGCATTCAGTTTTTGGTGAAGTACTGTACTCATACCTACTAGTAGGGGATCGGCAATAGAATCGCTGTCATCAATGGGCTTATAAAGTATGCGTTGGAGTGTAAAGTTACTGTGGCCACTGTCACAACACGTGTAAAGAAAAGAACAATGCCTGGTCGTAAGGGAAGTATGAATTTCACATGGGAAATTGTAGTTTCAGCGCATCGATAGCCATAAGGCGGATAAAAGATTTTACTTGGAAAATTATGTCCAGTAAAAAGGATATAGATACAGATTTTTTTAAAGCTACAGTCGTCAGCGGGAGGTATTTCCGGCGCTTCACTCATTGTTGGATGTCCCAAGATTGGCGCTATCATTACAATATTTAATTGTGATTGCACTGACTAATATGTAGCTGTTTTCCCAGTACGTATTTGCCTGGTGTTTGAGTGCATGGCAGAGGTGGCCAGTGTCCAGAACGAACTGACATTTGTTAATTAAGGCGGGTGGCATACCTAAGCCTCTGAACCGGTCGGGTGGGTATAACCGTATCGGTTTCTGGTAGGGTGAATAGCAAAATAATACTCATTATGTATTGGGCAGATTTTGTGATCGCATGTAATGGGAGTATTCTCTGATTTTTATGTGGATATTTGAGAAGATTCAATCCTGCGAGTATTGACGCTGGACATATTGATAACATCCGAATTACAACCACTCCGGTCATCCTGGACACCCTCCACAACCGGGCAGTTGTCTCTGGTTGACAGAGTCCATCTGCAGACCGGCCGCGATCGTTGAGATGTGCACCCACAGTGGCAACTAGCGGTGTGTAGTGTGCAGTGGGTCGCTGTGTTTGGGCAATGGGACACAAGTGCACAGGATGTGCAAGGGTTTCAGCAGTCTCTGACTACTACTACAGATTGGATTGTGGTTTAAGTTTGTCTTGTTTAGAGCTTCTCAGTATACTGCAGTGGACTCGTTTTGCAGTGGTATTTGTTGTTGTTATATCTATCCTATCTTGCAGTAGGCCCCTTTACGTCCTTCCGAATGTACACTATGTGATCAAAAGTATCCAGACACCCCCAAAAACTTAAGTTTTTCGTATTAGGTGCGCTGTGCTACCACCTACTGCCAAGTACACCATATCAGCGACCGCAGTAGTCATTAGACGTCGTGAGAGTGCAGAACGGGGCGCTCCGCAAAACACATGGACTTCGAACGTGGTCAGGTGACTAGGTGTCACTGGTGTCATACATCTGTAATCAAGATTTCCACACTCTTAAACATAGCTAGGTCCACTGTTTCCGATGTGATAGTGAAGTGGAAAAGTGAAGGGACGCGTACAGCACAAAAGGGTACACGCCGACCTCGTCTGTTGACTGACAGAGACTGCTGGAAGTTGAAGAGGATCGTAATGTGTAATAGGCAAACATCTATTCAGACCATCACACAGGAATTCCAAACTGCATCAGGGTCCACTGCAAGTACTATGACAGTTAGGTGGGAGGTGAGAAAACCTGGATTTCATGGTCGAGTGGCTGCTCATAAGCCACACATCATGCCGGTAAATCCCAAAAGACGCCTTGCTTGGTGTAAGGAGCGTAAACATTGGACGACTGAACAGTGGAAGAACGTTGTGTGGAGTGACGAATCACGGTACACAATGTGGTGATCCGATGGCAGGGTGTGGGTATGGCAAATTCCCAGTGAACAGCATTCGCCAGCGTGTGTTGTGCCAACAGTAAAATTCAGAGGTTGTAGTGTTATAGTGTCGTCGTGTTTTTCATGGAGGGGACTTGCACCCCTTGTTGTTTTGTGTGGCACTAGCACAGCACAGGCCTACATTGATGTTTTAAGTACCTTCTAGTTTACCGCTGTTGACGAGCAATTAGGGGATGGCGATTTATAATCTTTCAACACGATCGAGCTTAATGCACGGCCTGTGACGGAGTGGTTACATGAAAATAACATCCCTATAATGGACTGGCCTGCACAGAGTCCTGACCTGAATCCTATAGAACACCTTTTGAATGTTTTGGAACGGTGACTTCATGCCAGGCACCACCAATCGACATCGATACCTCTCATCAGTGTAACACTCCCTGAAGAATGGGTGCTGTTCCCCAAGAAACCTTGCAGCACCTGATTGAGTGTATGCCACGAGAGTGGAAGCTGTCATCAAGGCTAAGGGTGGGCTAACACCATATTGAATTCCAGCATTACCGATGGAGAGCGCCACGAACTTCTAAGTCATTTTCATCAAGGTGTCCATATACTTTAGATCACATAGTGCACCAGAGAGAACCAATTTAGGAACTATATACTGCTTTAAAAACCCAGTCGTAATGTCAAATTCCTGGATGATCAACTTATTGTTTCCAATAGTGATATTGCGAGCACGCACCCGGCCAGCCCCTCCTGCAAATTTTTTAAGTACATAGAATGCGACTGAGCCAAAACATAACGTAAAACAAAACGTAATGGACTCCCTACCCAATGACCTAAGTGTGCCAGCATCCTCTAATAGGAGGAAAGGAAAGAAAATACCCATAAAGGGGAAAAATAGGGTTTAAATCTGGGCAATTGTGGGATCAAATCCCGCCAAATGTGCCACTCCTACTGTCCTTAACAGGATGCCAGAAAAAACTGCCACTACACATAGGCTGTGTATTTAATTAATTAGTCAATCTGTCTGATAGTGGAATATTTCTAGCCTGCCGTTGTGGCCAATTGGTTCTAGGCACTTCAGTCTGGAACCACACGACCTCTACAATCGCAGGTTTGAACCCTGAACCCTGCCTCGGGCATGGATGTGTGTGATGTCCTTAAGTTAGTTAGGTTTAAGTAGTCCTACGTTCTAGGGGACTGATGACCTCAGATGTTGAGTCCCATAGTGTTCAGAGCCATTTGAACTATTTGAATATTTGTAAGGCATCCACAGTTGGGCGGGAGGAGGGGGGAGATGGGTTTACCAGGTATGCACTACTTTGTTCAGGAAAAGGGTGAGGTTAGTGTGGCACACAACAGACACTATCTGCTTCTTCTCGAATGTGTTCCATCTGCTACTGGTTTCCATAGCACTGGAAGTGTGAGGCCATACCGATTACCAATGTCAGGTCTGCATGAGTGGCAACTGGGACAGGGGAGGTGGATGGAAGGGCAGAGGGGTTGGGGGGAGGGGCATCTTGGTCTGTGTGTCTGCATATGTTGGTTCACACAAACAGGAAGCATTCACTTGAGATAGAGAGAGGGAGAGCATGTTTTTTGACAAGAATTTCTCGGGTATCGATATCAAGGGGTTGCTGCAACCTGAAGCTTTTTTCAGGGGGTTAGCATGATTCTGGTCTGTGCACTACATGAGAAGCACTGTGTGCAGTCCTGTGGGGAGGGGGGGGGGGCGTGAGGGAGGGGGTTGAAAGTTTCCAGAGGGATGTGGGAGGAGGAGTGGAGAGGTTTCTTGGAAGAACGGATTACCCCCAGGATGTTGCAAACTATTTAGAAGAACAATAGGTTAAGAGGGGGAGGGGATCACAAATCAATCAGCTGTCAAATTTTAATCAATTTGCGTTACAATTTGAAATCAAAAGTGGCACAGAACGAACTTTGTCCCACTACTCATGTTTTCCTTCTGCTGGCCGAGGCTGCACTATACCTGTTACTCCCTGGTAATGCTCGCAACATGAGTTGGTGTCGTCTGTTCAGCTCTGAGGACTGGCTGCCAGGATGGAGCAAACCTGAGTCCGTTCTGTCTGTTCGTGTTGTTGGTGTGTTTTACTGGTTCAAATGGCTCTGAGCACTATGGGACTTAACTTCTGAGGTCATCAGTCCCGTAGAACTTAGAACTACTTAAACCTAACTAACCTAAGGACATCACACACATTCATGCCCGAGTCAGGATTCGAACCAGCGACCGTAGCGCCTAGAACCGCTCGGCCACCCTGGCCGGTGCGTTTTACCTTTCCGATAGCTTCTCCTATACTGTATTTTATTAATCCTAGCTGCTTAACAAATATGTGGGTTTCGTTAAACTTTATTTCGTTGCCGCAGCCATGCTGGTGTGCGGTCACTGTAGATTTGCTGCGTTGTTCTAGGCGAATGTAGAACTCGTATTCTCGAATGCGCTTGCGATTGGCCCGCCGGTCTCACTGATGTGTACTTTTCCACACTGACATTCCGTCTTGTACACAGCTGCATTATGTATAGCATCTACCTTGTCTTTGGTGGAGCCTAGCACATCCTTTATCTTGCAGCTTCTGCAGAAGACAAGCTGGACATAAACCCGACGAAGTTGTTTACCAGTTAGGTCACATAGGGCAGCGCGCTGCTAGTTGCAGTTTGTTCAAATGTGTGTGAAATCTTATGGGACTTAACTGCTAATGTCATCAGTCCCTAAGCTTATACACTACTTAACCTAAATTATCCTAAGGACAAACACACACACCCATGCCCGAGGGAGGACTCGAACCTCCGCCGGGACCAGCCGCACAGTACTGCAGTTTGTCCACTTCTTGCCTATCTTGCTTCTTTCTTTTGTCATGGCTGTTGGGATCGATCTAGTGTTGTAACCACTGGCTAGGAACGTAGTATGCAGCCTTTTGAGCTGATGTGTTACGTAGTAGTAAAACACCCTCACAACATGAATAGAGAAGACGGACTCGGGCTCTCCATATCCTGGCTGTCAGTCCTCAGAGTCAAAAGGCTGCACCAACAACATTCTCACTCTTCACTCTACTTGTGCGGGCTTTTAGCTTCTTCAAGAATCTCATCTCTGCTTGCTGTATTTTGCTGGCATCTGTTTTTTTTCCGTCCAACTCTCTCTTCCATAAATCAGTAATAGTATCGTCACAGTTTTATACACTTTAATTTTTGTATTTTTCGGGTTTGTTGTCAAAGATTGTGTTTCCTGTTCCACATATTCCATGAAATATAGAGATATGGATTTTCATCTAAGTTATTATAATAATCCTCACTCGGGTTGCAGCCCAGATATTTAAATTGTTAGCCTGTTCTGTTACTTTGTAGTTAATTACTATTTTCGACTTTATTATCTTCTGCATTATTAATGGAAATTTAGAACTGTATTCTGTACATATTCGATTCAACCAACGTGCTCTCAACTGTAAGTCGTCTCTGCTTTCTTGAATTATTACTTTATCATCCGCAAATAATAATGCGCCTATATTTGTGTTTTTATCTAATTTAATTCCTAGATTACCATCCAATTTACAATTTTTAAGGACATTGTCAATACAAATGTTGGAAAGATCAGCTGATAGACAAATCTGCTGTTTCACTCGTTCATTGATTTTTATATCATTTTTTCCTTTTGTCTCCTGCATTTATTACTGTTCTTGTTTCATGATATATGCTTTTTGTATATTTTGAGACGTAGTGAGTAGTCACTGTCATTTATTACCGTCCATAATTGCCGGATGGATCTAAATGTTTTTGTAATAATTCTATTTGTTTCCATTACATGCAAAATGTACTACATTCTCAACGCAGAAGACTTTGTATTCACGACAGCCACAGCCTGAATATATCATTTTGAAGATAAAATCGCTTCAGCTGTAAGTACTTTACAGGCACAACCGGTTTTGCATCATTATAGCTGCATCATCAGGCGAAATAAAATCAAATCATGTACTGATGAAAAAAAAGAATGGGATCATCCACCGTTCATAGTCAACAATGTTTCGCTATGTAGCGGACGTCGATTGTAAAATAGCGTAAAACAGCACGTGATACCAAGCGTACCAGCTGATGAAACCGGCCGTGCTCGTAAATAAAGTACTTTATCTTCAAAATAACGTTCTCAACGGTTGTTGACAGTGGCGTCCCACAGGTTCTATGACGTCGTGATATTGTCTCACTCACACACTTTTGTTATATCCGTTAGTGGCATTCTGTCCACATATCTCACGATGTAAGCTTACGAGTTAGATGGATTCACCTGTTCCCAGAAATTTAGCAGTTCATAGCCCATAAGTGAATTTTACGTTATACAGACAGAATTACTGCATGCCACGTTTAGGTACATACATTTTAGCACAATAGTGTCTAGATCAGGGTTCCTTAACTCGAATCAACTTCTCCATAATCCCTGATTGTTAGTATTACCAACCCGGTGACACCCTCCATAAAATGGGTATTTCTCCACAGATTTCATAGAAGAGGAAGATGATCTTTAGTCGCCAAAACAAGAGGTTTGATCTGAGAGGAGAACTTAAAAAAATACAAAGCTGATAAAAATTGCACTTTCTAAGTTTTCTCTTTCTACAATGGTCAAAATGAAGCTAAATTAGCATTACCTTTGTATTTTTATTATGTGTGTCTATGAAATCAGCGCATCATTCAAACCGAAATGCGTGCAGTAAACTGCGCATTCGACAAGCGAGGACTCATCTGTTCTAGCTGCTGTGCTTACATACTGCTTTCTTTCAGGCAGTACTGTATGACAGCAGTTGGACTTAGTTGTTGCCACACAGTAAATGAAAGTATCCTCTATTTAACATCTCTCAATTTTACCAAGTCGTCACAGTTACCTCCAACTGCTGCCATCATATTTCTGTGGGCTATCGACTAAGCGAAGAAATAAAACGGTGTGTTTATATTTACAAGTTAACCTAGATTAGTCATAAATTTTCAGCCACCTAGTAGAAAAATTAAATTATCACTGATTTTTTCGTTCGTTAGCAGGGTCATGGCTGCAGTTCTTGTACAGATTCAAATTCAGTAACATGCCACTAGAGGAGCCAAAAACAAAATGGCGCAGGTCATTGATAAATTCGAGTACCGTGTAGTAACTTTGTTTTCTGCATTTGAAGTGGGTCAAAAGACCACAATTCTCCCCGAGTTGGTGGAAGTGTACGGTCACAACCACCAGCAGTGATGTTGTTCAGAGGCTTGCAGTCTGCTTGAACGTGTCTGTATGACGAAGCACAAAGTGACATGTCATCTCTCAGTGAAAAAGAACTGGAATCGGACGAGGAGGCCTTGATGCTCTACCAGCGTGTCACAATCGAAACGATGGTGTAAACAGTTATAAACCGTCATCGATCAGTTTTCAACATCTTACAGGTAGTTCGCATATGACAAGGTCGCTGCCTACTGGGTTCCATGACTGCACACCTACTGAAAAGGCCTGTCGAATTGAAGCAGCCACAGGAACATTGCAGTTGTGTTTGGCCAGTCCAGATGACTTCTTTGGCCACCTGATCACCACGGATTTTGTCCTGTGATAAAGGAATAAAGCAAGTAGTGGAAACATGTGGACTTACGACAGCCAAAAAAGGCACAGACCTAACCATCATCAGACAGTATAACGCTGAATTTATTTAGGACTGCCGTGGCGCAGTGTTAACAAATTATGCCCGTAAAGGGCAAACTGCCACTGCAGCATGCTACCAGACTATGCTTGTCAGAGTATAGGAGGCTCACAAAATGGAGAGTCATGGGAATCTGTCGAAGCTACATGGAAAACAGACTTCAACAAAAACGTCTCTACCAGGTCATTCATAGCTGGTGTAAATATGTCACCTTGAAGCATGAATATGTAGAAAAAGGCTAACACCATCACAATGTTTCAAGGTCACAACTTCACTCTTTCAGGGTCTTAAAACATCTTTATGACTAGCCTTCGTACTTGGTTTAGTCAGTGACCACCACCATCTTGACGCTGCATCTCACCTTACGGACCTGCTGCTGCGCCCCCACTCTGCTATGGTCGGCCTTCACGATCAACGGCAGCTGCTGAGTCGCCTCTTTCTCGCCCTTCCTGAAGGCGACCGTCACCCTGGACATCTGGCTGCTGTAGCCGGCGCCGACCTTGTTCGCCGGCTCCACCACGATGGACTCCACCGTGATGGTGTCACACGAGAAATGTCTCTTCAAGGCCGCCTCCACCATAGAGTGGTCGATATAGTCAGTCACTTCCGGACCACTGCTTCCTGGCGCATCCATCGTTCTGTGAACGGATCGAGAAGTCACAATGTAGCAATATGGTTCTTCTTGTGCCAGAATCTCTATAAAAGTGCAAAGAAACACGGAATGAAAGAAGTTAAAACTATTTTATGACAACATTTTCTAAAAGAACTTAGCATGAAACTCTATTCACGTTTTACATCTTGTGAATCACTTTGAAAACAGTTTTTACATATGTTTGCTTCACAAGATGTTACATTTCTTTACAAATAATAACAGGTGGTCACATCAGAACGTTGATCCATGCACTGAAGGTGATGTTGACTGTGTGTCTACTGTATTACGCCAGTGCAAGACGATTTCCTGTAGTTCTCCTCATGTAGGCCATTCCAGCGTTTTTGGTGGGCCTGTCATTCTGTACCACAAAGCTATGAATCCCCTTTGTTCCTCCAGAGACACAGCTTCATTATGAACAATTTACGAGGACTAAGTACACACCAATTCATTTCCCGATTTTCGTGGAGCGTTTAATTTTTGTTCGAGTGTATTCGTTGTGAGACTGTCACAAGGTCAACTAACGCTATGTTTCTGGATCTGAATGGACATTTCAAGATGAGTCATCAGTATAAGTGCCAGAAACCATGGATCCTACCTCTTTTACCCAGATCCTCCAAAGTTGGACCATGTGTTTCCTGGTTTAGAACTACGTCAATATCATTATCTACATGAAGTTTGGATAGGTACTTGTTTTTAGCTTGGCTAATTCCTTCTATATTTAAATGGCATACTCGGATTGAAGGGCCAAGTGTTTTAATCAGTTGATCTTGAAAAGGTCCATTTTTTATAGCTTTTTGATTTGTCTGCAAGTTTGTAGCCAGATGCGCAGACTCTCTTTACAAATAGGGTGCTACAGAGTCTCCGGTTTGTGACTGATGAGTCTTTCCTGATTCAAAGACATTCTTGGCCATCCTCGGATATGACCTGCAAATGACTCTGTAATGTCACTTAGCTATCCTTCAGCGTCACTCCATTGTTTTCTGGAACCACTTTCCCCAAAGTAGCCATGTTGTTCTGCATCACGGTAGACGCCGGGCGTCCTCGTCCTCTTAGAAATCCCCAGAACCGTCGGTACACGTCGCAGTGATAGGCGAAAGTTTGT